>NC_141378.1:0-4800000 GCF_017979445.1 Akebia trifoliata | reverse complement strand
ATTACTTCAGTCAAGGAGATCATTCCCTCTTTTCTTAGCCCCAAAGTTTTGCTCCGTCCTAATCTTCCAATTACTTTATCCATGAATCTGCATTTCAAACCCAAGTAGGACATTCAAACAAGACTAACATGGTGGTGGCAATAACTATTCAATCAAATCGTCAACAAGTACCAACTGTTGGGACAAACTCAAAGAAGTCACATTAGCAACGACTCTCCCGAGGCTCAAAACATTACCTAGGGACGACAACCTTTCCTTACATGTTCAACAAGGAGTGTTGAGTCTGACTACTCTAATCCACCTTTATAACTGATGGTCTTAATGCACAACCCAGCTCCCATTTGAATGTT
This sequence comes from Akebia trifoliata, assembly GCF_017979445.1. Taxonomy (NCBI): domain Eukaryota; kingdom Viridiplantae; phylum Streptophyta; class Magnoliopsida; order Ranunculales; family Lardizabalaceae; genus Akebia; species Akebia trifoliata. The sequence continues at coordinate 4,799,650 of NC_141378.1, read as the reverse complement.
GGACACTTCTCTCCTAACTTTGCATGTAGATAAGTGAACATTGTGGACACATTGCTTTGGAGGGCCACAACCATTTCAACTACGCTTATCTGTCATCTCAACTTCCTAAGGCTTTGACTTCTCTGACCATTCTTGGTCCTCAAGGTTCAAAGTGGAACACGCCCAATGATGTAAGCTTTTTTTTTTTTTTTTCCAGATAATTAATTAAAGTATTATGCTTGGTATTAAATTTCTAGTTTGTGTTTATTTTGGTCATGCAGGAAATGAAAATATTTCGATCAATGTGAAACTAATATAGTTTTTAAGAAATTATGAATAAGTTGGGGAAATGATAGGAATATTGACAAATATTTTATTAAAACCGTAGAAAATGTAAAACAAACATTAAAACACACTCATAAATCATAAAAATACAATAAACAGCCATATGAGGTATGTAAATGAGGATCAACATCTCCACTACACATACATGCAAGTATTTGAGAGTCTGCAAGAAGAAAAATAGTAATATTTACATAGAAATGAGAATAATAATGGCTTAATGAACAAAATGTTGAGTATTATATTCACACATTGTTTTATATTTTTTTTAAATTTTACACTATTAATGAATGGATTACTAATATATTCAATTAATTAGAACATGAATGATTATATGTGCATGCATATGAACTTATTAATATGTCTAGAAAACATCAAAATAAGATAGATATCTAATTCTAGTACAATTATACTGATAATTACATATTGCGTGAATGTTTCTATTAGTGACTATTATTAGTGTGTAATTTTCAAATCATTTCTACAAGCAATTTGCTATTTTTTAATAAATTTTATCAATATTTTTAGAATAGTTTTGCAACAGAGAATATTTCGGTCGAAATTCACTATGCACCAAAATATTTCGCAGAATGAATAGTGATTTCCACCTAAATACATACAAAAAGATACGTCAGTTAAATTTTATTTCGGACCTTGTGGAAATGGATATATTTCTGTATATTTCGTGGAAATATCTCAAAATTTAACTACTTCGGTATCATTTATAGGTCCCTTCACCCATCAGTTCCCTTCCCAGGTAAAGCCAGTACATACCCAATTGTAAATACTCAAACAGAAAACTCTCACCTTATCACAACTGGAAAGAGCTGGGATATTTGCTTTGGCAGCAACAAGATCCTTGTGTGTTATGGACTGTGAAAAGCTGGCCTTTCTTTCACTTGTTTTTGTTGGTGCAATCTCTTGTTTCATGTCTTCCACCTTGGGATAACAAGGTTCTTCAAGACAATTTTCATAATAATCTATGAGATTTCACTGATGGTTGCAGAGAGGAGAGGAGGAGGTGGTGGTGGTGGTGGTGGTTGTGAGGAGAGTGGTGCAAAATCGTGAAACCTGGGCTGGTGATGGTGAGCCTTGAAGGGCCAATTAACTAATTGCATTGGTACCTAAAGTAACAAACAACAACACAATCTCTTGTTTTCTACTTTTCTCTTCTAGTATATCCAAGGACCAAACATACAAGAAACTATTTATCTATAAACAGAAGTTTCAGAAATGTTTACTAAACCTTTTCCTCAAGACCAAGTGGTACCCATTTCTCTTAATAACAACTTGTATACAACTGATGGGTGGGGCTCCCTTTCTTAAACAATTCCAAAGTGGTTACTCGGTGTGAAAATTACAATAAGCACACTAAAATGTAGCACTCACATGACGTGCCACTAAGGATGCATAAACCCCATCCTTGATACCCATTAAATCCTGATGTGTTCCTTGCTCTGTGATAACCCCATCCTTGATGACTGCAATTAAATCTGCACCCTTAATAGTCGTTAATCGGTGGGCCACTACAATTGTGGTCCTGTCCACCATGACTCGGTCTAATGCATTTTGAACTACTCTCTCAGATTCAGTGTCAAGTGCACTAGTTGCTTCATCCAATAATAAAATCTTTGGTGCCTTCAATATGGCTCGTGCAAGAGCGACCCGTTGCTTCTGCCCACCTGATAACTGGACCCCTCGCTCTCCAACAAACGTGTCGTATCCCTAGGAATTTAAAAAAATGTAAAAACTAATAAATAAGTGGCTTTCCCTCTGATGGCAAATTACGAGATATAGTAAGTGTGGAATCCAACAAAATTGCATTTTGGGCATTAAAGGAGTAGTTAAGATATAAGCATAATTGGGTGGCAATGTTCTAACCTTTTGCAATCCACTTACGAATTTGTGGGCATTTGCAGATTCCGCTGCGGCTAAAATCTCTGTCTCTGTTGCCTCTCCTTCCTTTCCATAAGCAATGTTGGCTCGAATTGTCTCATTAAACAAGATAGGTTCCTGGCTCACAAGACCCATCTGCTGTCTCAACCAACTTAACTGGAATTTTTGTATCTCAACTCCATCTAACATAATTTGACCAGAATCGGGATTGTAAAATCTTTGCAACAATGAAATCACAGTTGATTTCCCACACCCACTTTCTCCAACCAAAGCGACCGTCTAGAAACAAAAAATTAGATTTGTCAAGTTTAGAAATGAATGTGTCTAAGATTTAATTATGTAGAATGCATCATTACAAGCCATATTGGTTATCGATTTGTTTGAATGAATATAAAGCTTCAGAAAAAATTGAACTTTGTGAAGTCTGATTATAACTCCTTGAATCTTCTTCTTAGGGTATTTGTCCAACATTGGAATCTTAAGAATTCAAAAAAATTCAAACAAGACTCCAATAATTTACCTTGCCAGATTGAGCAATCAAACATAGGTCCCGAAAAATCTTAACGTCCGGCCTCATTGGATATTTGAAGCTGACATGCTGAAACTCAATGTCTCCCTTCACATTTTCTAATGTGGTCCCAGATTTGTCGCTCGAATCTATCTCTGACTTCCTATCAAGAATTGCGAATACAGAAGTGGCAGACGCCTTGGCTTTACTGGCATCGGGTGCCAAGGTGCTTGACTGAGAAACTGTCATGGCTGTCATAATGAGAGAAAAGAAAACCTGCAAAAATGGGTGACACAAAATATTTTCATAATTATCAGTATTCCTTTATAAAGGTCAAATTGTTCAACCACCAACATATATTGGGAGTACTTACGCGAAAAACCTTCGTAAATGTCGTTTTGCCCTCATCAACAAGCCGGGCTCCAGCATAGAAACTAGCAGCGTAGCCACAAAACAGGAAGAAAAAGGAGATCCCAAAACCAATCCCAGACACCAATCCTTGCCTTATCCCTGCCTTACGTGGGCCTTCACATTTCGTTCTATATAGTGCTACCACCTTCTCTTCGGCACAGAAGGAAGCAACTGCTCTTATATTCCTAACAGAATCGTTGGCAACTTGACTCGCTTCCTCATACATCATCTACACCCATTTTTAAAATTTCCATTATCAGTGCAAAATGTTTGAAACATAAATGAGAACAACTCTGAATTTACAAGTGTCACTAAATACAAAATTTTCTTTTCAAGTTCTACCAACATAAGGTAATCCAAATATCTAAGATTCTAAAATTAACATATGGGGTTTTAGGAACAAGATTTAAGTTTTGATGGGTGAAAAGCATGGATTTAAAATGGTATAAAACCTTATATATTTTTTGAAGTAAAAAACCTCTGCAAATAATTCAATATGGCTTTTGTAGAGGTCATATTTTCCTCCACTCTCGAGTGTATCATACCCCAGTTAAGCCCTGTGACCCTCCTATATTCATAATTCTCCCCCTCTCCAACAGATCGGTCTTTTGGAGTAGTTGATTGGTTAACATGGTATCAGAGCGCTATGTTCATATAGGTCACGGGTTCAATTCTTTCCACCTTTATGGGTGAGGGCATGTGTTAAAGTGCATATTTTTTCCTCCACTCTCAGGATGTATCATACCCCAGTTAAGCCCCGTGACCCTCTTGTGAGTTCTCCCTCTCTCCAACAGATTGGTCTTTTGGAGTAGTTAGTTGGTTAACTGCTTTAATTAAAACATGTTCTATCCTTCATGGAATTATGAAGTGTACCTTTGCATTCGCACTGAATCCTTTCGTGAATTGCATACATACCCATGTATTGACACCTAGCAAAGGTAACATTGCAACCATTATTAGAGCCAACTGCCAATTTGCTTCAAAAGCAATTACCATTCCAACGATAACTGATGCAGAGTTCTGAACAATCAAAGCTAATGCATCTCCAACAAGATTACGGATAGCCGCTGCATCCATCAACAGCCTTGTACCTATTGTACTACTCGAGTTTTGGGCATCATCGAACCATCCGATTTCCATGTGCACCACTTTCTCAAACGACATAGATCGAATCCTTTTTATTAACTTGCTCCCAGCCACGGCGAAGAAGTATGATCTTCCCGTGGTAGCCATCAATGATATAAGGCCAAGATAAACAAACATCAATAACCAAAACTTCGAATCTTTTTGTAGCTTTGCAGGTGGCTCATAAAATGTTTGCATTACACTAGAAAGAAGTACTCCAAAAACAGGTAGTATGGAGCCATTGATAATGGCAGAAAGACACCCGAGAAGTAGTATTGGGAGTTCCGGCTTGTTGAGATAGGCAAGGCGACGAAGAGGGACTTCACGTTGTTGGTGCGATGGTGCTGCAGTGTCAGCTTCTTTTGATGTGGTTTCTTCAGTTTTGACACCTAATGGATCAGAGCATGATTGACCTCTTGAGGGTCCTTCAGTTAATAAGCTTTGACTTGATATTCTTTTAGAATCCAGTTGTGTACCTTCTGGCATGATTTGGACAATTGGGTTCTGTTTTTCTGACTCTTGGCTCACTTCTTGCAAGCTAATAAGTTGACTGTATGCTCCATTTGAATTTAGTAGCTCAGAATGAGATCCTGATAAAAGGGGGGAAAATACAACTTCATATTAAGTAACTATTACTCAGTACTGATTTTTTTTTAAAGAGATTAGCTGAGGAACCTTTTTCCAGAAGACAAATTAATCTCATGCTCCTCCATGAAAGTGTGAAACAACGAAGCAGTAAAGAGAACGAAAAAACATGAAATCACACACGAAAACAAGGATTTACGTGGTTTGACAGTGTGTCTACATCCACAGATCAGAACAAGAACAATCACTATTTTCTTTCCTTGGTTTTACAGCCCTAGAGATCTCTATTTATAAAACCAGGAATTGTTAAACAGCTCAATCTCCTCAAAAATAGAAAACCACAAAATAGGAAGAAAAAAAAAAAACCTCTACCCCCCGCAACTCTGCATACCGCCAATACAAGCCATTTACACAACAGAAAGATTAAAGATGTTTGCAATAGAGAAGCCCCATGGCATCAGCTCTAGCTCACACAATATTTCAATTAATATGCTATAAGTATATGGGTAAGACTAGTACCTTTTTCAACAATCTTTCCTTGATGAATCACGGCAATAACATCAGAATTCCTAATTGTACTCAAGCGATGAGCAACAACAATGGTGGTTCGGTTAGTCATGATCCTTTCCAATGCCTCTTGCACAATCCATTCAGACTCTGCATCGAGTGCACTCGTTGCTTCATCTAGAAGCAATATTCGTGGGTCTCTCAGAATTGCTCTAGCGATAGCAACTCTTTGTTTCTGCCCCCCAGACAGCTGAGTTCCACATTCCCCAACCATTGTTTCGAGTCCCTAAGTACATAAAGCATGACTCGAAAAGTTAAATAATCTTCAATTATAAGTTAAAAACTAATTATTTGACAACAAAGTAAAAGTTTAACACAAATATTAGAACCTGAGGCATTTTGTCTATGAAAGTGGCAACATTGGCAAGCTCAGCAGCAGCTCTGATTTCTTCGAGAGTTGCGTCATCTTTTCCGTACGCTATGTTAACTCTAATGCTTGAAGCAAATAAAACAGGTTCTTGGCTAACAAGTCCAATTTTCTCTCTGATCCATCTCAGCTGGAGTTCCTTGAGGTTTATACCATCTACAAGAACTTCACCGGCTTGTGGGTCGTAAAATCTCTCTATAAGATTGATCACTGTTGACTTACCGCTTCCACTCTCTCCAACTAAAGCCACGGTTGTGCCACTTGATATGGACAAAGAGAACCCAGCAAATATTTGCTCTTTGGGTCTAGATGGATAACTGAAATAAATATCTTTTAGTTCAATATCTCCACGAATATTGTTTAATTTACGCCCACGAGTGTCATATGCATCTATGTCTGGCTTCCTTTTAATTGTCTCGAACATTTTGAATGCTGCGGCTTGTCCGGATGCAAATGCCTTCATGCATGGAGATGCCTCACCTAGAGATCTGAATCATTCCAAGATACACATGGATAAACATGTGTTAGCTTGCCCAAATTCGCATAAATAGGATCATAAACAAGTATAACTGTACCATACACAGTAAAAAAAAAAATATTGGAGAGCTGCTACTGGCACCCCAACTTTTACTTATTACACCCCAATTTCTTAAATTATTTTATCACACCCCAATTAAAAATTAAAACATAATCTTCAAACATTAGAAAAGTTTGGCTCAAATTATAATCTCAACATTACAAAATACTATGACACTCGTTCAAACAATTTCAGTTGTTGTTTACAATTATCCTAAACCCAAAAAATAGAAATATAGCAACAAGAGAGAGAGAGAGAGAGAGCTTCTATTAGCACCCCTATCTTTTGCTTATTTTCAATCATTCACTTTTTTTTTTTTTTTTTTTTAATTTGGCTATAAGAAGTAAAAGTTGGGGTGCCAATAGCAGCTCTTTTTTTTTTTTTTTTTTTTGTATATTAAATGATCATGATTGCATAATTTGTTGAAAAATAAGATGTAGCTGTTTTATAGATCTCCATAACTTCTGGGACAGCTTTGTCCGATAGAGAAGACCCAACCTATAACAAATGTCAGGTTCTTCAACATTTGCTTGAGTAGAAGAATATAGATCAAATGAATTTGAAACTTTGAATAGTACATAAAACAACTTTGTCTTCTTTGAACCTTGATGATCTAACACTACAATTAACAATGAACTTCTTTGTAAGATAGGGTAGAAAATTGGAACTTACATCGAGCTGGTTACGACAGCAACAATAACATTAATCACATCGCCACCAGTGTATCCTCTTTCAACTATCATTATCGAACCAAACCATACAGCCAAACCATAGCTGCATAATACAATTAACATAACCGAGCCGACACCTATTCCTGCCACCAACCCCTCTTGAACACTAGACTTGTAAGCGACCTTCAGACACTTGTTGTATCTATTTATAGCTTGGTTCTCTCCAGTAAATGAAGTGACCTGTTTACAAACCATTTAAGTCAAAATTTGACAAAACTTGAAAGACTATAATAAAGCTTCTCGTGTTCAATACCGTTCTAATTAAGCCAACTGTCTGTTCTACGAGCGCCCCTGCTTCTGTGTAAGAAGTTTGTCCTTGTGTTGCCATCTTGTTTAAAACCATGGATGTGACTGCACCCGAGAGCACCAGAAGAGGAACCGTGGCTATCAACACAAGAGCAAGAAGCCAACCTCGACTAAATGCTATTGCAAAGCCTCCAATGAATGATGATACAAGCTGAATAGACTTGCCCACCTATAGATTAGAATGAAAAAAAAAAAAGAGAAAAACATTAAAAGATAATCAATGAAAATATAGAAAGTTGTTGACGTAATTGATTCATGGAGCATAGAATGTTAAACAATTATACCTTCTCGCCCATGGCGTCTTGAATGAGAACAGTGTCACCTGACATCCTCCCTACAACTTCTCCTGTATTTGTTTCCTTATCAAAGAAAGTAATGTCCTGTCTGAGAATTGTTTTCAAGTATAACGTTCTTATTCGTGCGGCTTGTCTTTCCCCTGTGACCATCCAACAAGACACCTCTAGCAAAACAAACATGGGTACTGTCAGCTACAAATTTCCATTTGTGTACATTAGTTGGAGATGAAATTGTGAACTAGTTGAAGATATTGAGACATTTATACTTACGGAAGAACGCTGCTGCTGCAGCTCCAACACCCAAATAAACAAACCTCAGAGATACCTGAAAAGTCATAAGAAACTTATGATTCAAGCTCCATTAAATGATTCAGCGATCTTCGTGTTTCATAATAAAGCATAGAATCTATGTGAGTATTTAGGAGATTTTTGCACAAAACAAAGACAAATGAATCCAAAAAGTGCAAATAGAGAAATCAAATTTGGGAACCATCTCTCAATTGAAATTTTGTATTCCTTCATTCCATTCAGAACATAGATCGAGATACTGAGAGCGGATGTGAACACTACAATTAAAATAAGACTTGGTTGGGACAGAATTCAACAGAGGAACAAGATTCATTTACCCGACCTCAAATTTTTTGGGATAAGGCTTTTATGATAAAAGAAATCTTCTTTAAAGCATACTAATGGTAATAATCAAGTAATGGTTTATAGAAATGAAGCTTTTCTCGACTAGTCTTCACTTGCATGCTTAAATTGTTAACTCAAGCTTGAAAGTTTGATATACCTTAGAAACTTCATGAACAAGATTGTTTCTTTGTTTAGTTTCTCCGAAAGAGTTGATCATCTGTCCAAGGAACAAAGTCATAAGGGGTACAGAAAGCCCATTTGCAAGAGCAGCAATTGTACCCAAGATCATTAACACGATGTCTGTGGAGTCGGAAAATGAGAACAGCTTGTAAAATGGAACTATGTTCTTGGTCCCCTCTTCGGCCTTTTTCTTTGTGGAGTCTTTTGCATTCTGTGGCTTTTCAGAGTGCTTATCACTCACTTTTTCTGGTGAACTGTTCATGGTCGTGGCCTTGTTGTTGTTCTTAGTTTTAAGACTTGTCATCCTTTTTTCTCCAACGCGACTCTTCCAAGTGAAAACTTAGGAGAAATAGCTTGAGTTCACTACACTGCTAGACCTCCCCTCCCTATAAAAGAATGCCTTTATCCATTAATTGACTGAAAAACATTGGAAATAATGGATTAATTGATTGTAATTGAATGATAATCAAAAGCCATGAGATACAAGTTTATCTACAATGAGAGAAGAGATTCTTTTAACAGAAAATAAAAAGGATTTTCAAGGAAAAAACAGAACTTCAGCCAAAAAAAAAAAAAAATCCAGCAAAGGTGGTAAGGTTTAATAGGCTCACAAAAATCATTCCAACACAAACTCCAACAAATAGTGCAAGAAATAACTGAAAGTAAAATAAAAATCAAAAGAAGGGTCTAGGTGGTATTGTTAGAACAGTTTGCAAGAAAAATGAGACCGGATTGAATTCGATTATTCCTATGCCATGCAAGTTATCAAAAAAAAATAATTGGCCGGCTATGTTCTTCACACCTTGGAGCATGGGACATAGGTTATGCTTGGAGGGGAAAGTAAGAATGATTTTGTTCATGATTTTATTTACTTTTCTTAGTGTTGGAGATGATGCTAATGTTTGTAAATTTTCTCATCTAGAGACATGTTTTTTTTAATCATACCATATAAAAAATAGTTGAATTTAACAAACTGAACTCTGCAACATATCATGCCAAATCTGAGTCCTTCGAAGATTAGAACTGTAAAGAGAAAATAATCGCGAATGAATGATGGGATTTCAAATGATCATGTAAAGTTTGTGATCACATCATCATGTGTTACTCAACCAAAAAAAAAAAAGGCACAAATGAAATAATTTTCTAAGAAAATATAATTGAAGAATCCAACTCCCTACAAGATCAGAAGTTACTTGATTTCAAATTTCAGAGCTTTGAAAAATCATCTTTCAGATATGGATTTTTGAAAGAAAGATCCCTAACATTTATAATACCAAATTTGTTATAATTAATGGAGTCCTAAATTCCAAATCAAAACTGTTTCAATGAAACGACAGAAATGGCCTTTTTAAGGGGGCCACTTTCCGAATCTTTCCGGAAAGAAACTACAAACTCAATTAATCGGCTTATTTAAATTAACCAAAGCTATCAAACGTGCTGGACATGGGTTGGAATATGTTAGTGTGTAGGTTCGGTTGGGCCTTGAAATAGGCCCATTTATTAAACTAGAAAGTATTCGGCTTACTTTTTTTTTGTTTATCATAAGATAAAGATGATGCAAAGCTAATAGATGCACCAAAAACACTTAATGTTTGATGGTGTGGAAAGTAGAGCCCTTATTTATATGGGGCAATAGCACACGACCTTTTAACACCCCCACCCTTGACTAGGTAACAATATTGACCACTTTGAGTTTTTTCTCACGGTTTTAAAATGCCTTTTTACAAGGTAAGGGAGTTGGACTAATATAGTCTAGAATCTCTAATGTTCCCTGGTCGATGTGGGACCAACTTCACCAACCCCTCTGCCTTGCAAGCACGAGCCCAGCCACATGTGCCCGATCGATGGGTCCAACCAGTAGTGCATTGGCAAGGGTGTGACATGACCATGCTCCGTTGTCAATGTCTTGGATGGCCTACTTTATGACAGTTTTGACTCTAGCACCCTTTTTTTTAGGGTCTAGGTAATTTTTCCCTTGGGACTTGGTGGCGACTTTCACTATGGTATCCTTCAAAGGTCTGGGCAACCCATTTTCCCGGGTCGCTTTTCTAGTGACGTTATCCTCTGTGACCCACTCTCTAGCAACCAATTTTTTTTTTTGTTTTTTTTTGTTTTTTAGATCCCTAGGTAGTCCTTACCAACGTTATCCTTTTTTAGATTTGAATACAAGAAGTGATGTCATGAAGAAAACCCCTAGGGCTTGGTGTTGCAAAAAAAAAAAATTAAGCCCTCATTTGGCAAATTCCGTATTTTCTATAGCTAAGAATGGTTTTGGCTGAACTCATCAGATCATGGGCAGGGCTACGGCCACCTTGAGTTAAACATTTATTAAACAAATATGGTGAATGATTAAAAATAAATAAACATGAGTTGGTTGGATGGTAGGAACAATGGATTGAGTCCAAACTGCCGGACTGGATCTTTTAGGTGGGACCCAACAACTGTTGGGCCCTTGCCACCCTCTCCAATGACATAATTAAGAGTTTATGTAGAACTACACACTTAATAGAAAGACCTGTTGAACTATTTAAGCACACAACAGACAGTATGAAGGAGACTGATAATATAACAACAAATAATTGCGACAGCCGTTTTGTCATTTTTCCTTTGTGATTATTTGCATTCTTATGTTCTCTAACTGACTTATATTTTTCATTTAATAAGTCCCCAATTTGGTTTAGTTAAAATAACTTGATGATCACTAGTTTTCCAACAAGTCTTATTAATGTCAAGTTCAATGATGTAAGATAAACCTCGTCAAGATTCAACTCATTCGTTGGATGGCTCAGATTAAATGTTTTTTTTTCCTTGGATGCTTGCATTGTTAAATATGGATTAGGTTTCGGCCTGGCCCAGTATAGATCACGTTTGGGCAGTGTTTCTAGGCCGGTTTAGGTACGGGTTAGCCCTGGTTCATATTTATCTGAATGAAATTTGTGAGCCCAGTTAGTAAATAGGCCTAAATACGGGCCATAGTTGGGTCTGAACATTTTTATTTGGCCCAGCTTAGTCCATCGAAGCCATTAGACATGTTAGGTTGGGACTAGGATTTTGGGGGCCAATTAGGATCGGATCAGCCCATTACCCGCCCTACTGTGAAGTGATCAAAAATAGCCTTCAACCAAGATTCAAGTCAATCAATTGCAAATTTAACCCAGAAGGTGGATTACTTTAAGTAACGTAGTATTGAGGTTCCATGATGAATATCTCATGTATATCCATACCCTCATTTTTATATTTAAATTTAATATAATTAAGGCCACTTTAGATAGAAAACAAAAATAAAATTACAAGCCAAAACATTAAAAATTACAAATAAGCCCTTTTCATACATGCGTGCTTGGACATGATGTAGGAATAGTTCCAATAAATGATAAACTTAGATAAAGTTGAGTATGATGGTTAGGGTTAGAAGAAATATTCAAGAGGAAGACCAAAAGTGCATCAGTTGAGTTTACGAAGTCTCGTGAGTTGATTTGTAGAGTCGATTACTGTTTTTAGAATTGAACACCATTCAAAAGTACAAAAATTTAAGAGAGGAAATAAAAGATTTGGATTAAGATGAAGAACTCATCTGGAGTGCTACTAGGGAGGCATAAATTCCATCCTTAACATTAATTAACGTCTCATGCTTTCCTTGCTCTGTGATAACTCCATTTTTAACCACAGCGATTAAATCCGCATTCTTAATTGTGGATAACCGATGTGCCACCACAACTGTAGTCTGATCCACCATGACTCGATCCAATGCATCTTGAACTACTTTTTCGGATTCAGCATCTAATGCACTTGTGGCCTCATCTAGTAATAAAATCTTCGGTGCTTTCACTATAGCACGGGCGATGGCCACCCGTTGCTTCTGTCCTCCTGATAATTGGACCCCTCGCTCTCCTACGATCGTGTCATAACCCTGCATTTTTTTTTTCCAATTAATGAATGAAATAAAATAGTAAATTTATTTTTTGTTACAAAAAGATAATAATGTTTCAACTATAATTCAGTTAAAAAGAATGTTCCAACCTGTTGTAAACCACTTATGAACTCGTGAGCATTTGCTAACTCTGCTGCGGCCAAAATCTCTGCCTCCGTCGCATTTCCTTCCTTCCCATATGCAATGTTAGCTCGAATTGTGTCGTTAAATAACACAGGTTCTTGGCTCACTAGACCCATTTGTTGCCTCAACCACCTCAACTGAAACTTTTGAATTTCAATACCATCTAATGTTATAGTACCCGAATCAAGATCATAAAATCTTTGCAACAATGAGATCACTGTTGATTTCCCGCTCCCACTCTCTCCAACCAGCGCGACCGTCTGATAAATAATATCCATACTGTTAGATATTGTAATAGTGCAAGTTTTGCCTTAAATTTTGTTTGTGTTAGTAAGTTATAAATAAGAGTTACCCTGCAAGAATGAATGGTCAAGCAAAGGTCCTGGAAAATAGGAACATCGGGCCTTGTTGGATACTTAAAACTGATGTGTCGAAGATCAATTTCACCTTTTATATTTTCTAATGTCATTCCAGAATCATCGCTCGAGTCTATCTTTGATTTTCGGTCCAGAAGTGCAAATATGGAGACCGTAGAAACCTTGGCCTTACTTAAGTCTGGTGCATATGATTGAGAAATTCCAACTGCGGAGACTGTGAGAGCGAAGAAAACCTGAAAATTTACGAATCAAATAACTGAAAGATAATCTGATTGGCATTTGTATGAACTATTACTACATGAAAATTTACTATAAGAAATCTTCTTGAACAACTTGATTGAAATGGAAAGAATACTTACGCGGAAAACCGCCGAGAAAGTGGTCTTGCCATTCTGAACAAGTTGTGCTCCAGCATAAAAACTGGTCGCATAAACTGAAAAAAGCAAGAAAAAGGATAACCCGAAACCAATCCCACTAATCAAACCTTGTCTTATCCCTGCCTTTATTGGGCCATCAGATTTCTTTTTGTATAATTGCATCACATTCTCCTCAGCACAGAAAGAAGCAACCGTCCTTATACTCCCAACCGCGTCGTTAGCAACTTGACTTGCTTCCTCATACATTTTCTGCAACCGTTTAAATATCCATCTTATCACAGGGTGATAGCATATCGATGACCAAAAAACCACTTTTTTTTATAACAATTTTATAGATAATAAAAGAGGAACAAGAGGAGGCTGAGAGGCCCCCCACCAGAAAAGAAAGAAAAACAATGGTATAAGAGTCCCAAAATCTCCATCACTACTGTGTGGAAAGAACTTTCCTTACTCTGGTATACCGTGGAGTTCCTCTTCTTCCAAAGACCCCAAGCTATAGCAAAAGGGAGGACCAAACAACCACTTAATTTTCAGGCATAACCAACGCATATTTATTTGTATTTTTTTAAACACAGAAGTATATAGGATAGGCTACCCACAGATATTAATAAGGCACTTCATCATCATCATCGAAGATTTATCCCAAAGATTTGGGCCGGTCAGCTAAAAAAATTTTGTTCCTCCATTCAATTCTGTCTAGAGCCACATCTTTTGCTATTGAAAAGAGGAGCTTAAATAACGATACAAATAATATCCAAGTACCAACTACGTTCTCTATATAACCTCCGAGAAACAGAAGAGGCTCTTGAAAGATTAACAGAAATTCTTCCAAGAATTTGGAACCTAATCTTATAAAATAAAAATAAAAAATGTATTGAATCTTGTGCTTACGAGCCGAAGTTCTAGCACACGAAAGTCGAAGTACATACTTTAAATTCCTTGATGGGTTTCATTTATAGGAATATCACCTACTTTAGAATATGATTTTTGTCAAAGTGAAATTTGGGGTTTTTTCGTTTGAAATATGTTTATGTGATGGCCTTAATATGAACCCTTCTAACTCCTACACTTTTTGAAGTAAATGGACTATAGTTTAGCATGCATAAAAAAAAATGGATGTTAGAGCAAACCTTTGCATCTGCACTGAATCCTATTATGAACTTCATTTGAACCCATCCATTAAGTCCTACCAATGGTAGCAAAACAAGGATTATAAGAGCCAATTGCCAACATGCTTCGAAAGCAATAGCCAAACCAGCGACCGCAGTTGCCGTGTTCTGAACAAGCAAGGCAAGTGCATCCCCAACCAAACCACGCACACTCCTAGCATCCACAGAAAGCCTCGCACCAATTGCACCACTTGAGTGTTCTTGCTCATCGAACCAACTTACCTCCATGTGAACCACCTTTTCAAAGCACATCGATCGGATTCGTCTAATTAATCTACACCCAGCCACGGCAAAGAAATATGCACTTGCTACGAATGATACTAATGTTAATAGTCCAACTGTGACAAACATCAATGCCCAAAACCGAGAATCCTTCCGAAGTTCACTTGGTGGCTCATAAAATGTTTTGACCATACCCGAGAAAAGTATACCAAAGGCCGGGTATACCATTCCATTGGCCACCGAAGATAGAACACCAAGTAGTAGAAATGGAATCTCGGGCTTGTTGAGATAGGCAAGGCGACGTAGTGGGACTTCCTTAATCTTTGGAGGGGTGTTGGATTCTGTTGGTGCAGTTTCTTGGGTATTGAATCCTGTTGGTACAGCAAATGACTCTGAGAACGAGTGTCGGCTACTGTTTCCTTTTCCGGATGATCCCTGACTTATGGATCGTTTCAAGGATATTTGTTGGCTTGAGTGCCTGCTAGACTCCACTGAAATTTTTGTTTTTTCTTGATCATTTATTGCATGGTTTTCTGATTCTGGGTTTAATTCTTGAAGGCGTATAAGCTGGCAATATGCTCCATCGGGATCCTTGAGGAGCTCTGAGTGTGAACCTGATGAATTGACACGAGAAATAATGTGAGAGCTCAACTAGTGTACTATGATTATATATGTAGGATTTCGTACCTTTTTCAACTATCTTCCCTCGATGAATGACAGCGATCATATCAGCATTCCTCACCGTGCTCAAGCGATGGGCTACTATGACAGTAGTTTGGTTGACCATGACACTGTCCAATGCTTCTTGCACAATCCGCTCAGACTCAGTGTCCAACGCACTTGTAGCTTCATCTAGAAGTAGAATTCGCGGGTCTTTTAGAATCGCTCTAGCTATAGCAACTCTCTGCTTCTGCCCCCCGGACAGTTGCGTTCCATGCTCACCAACCAAAGTATCTAGCCCCTGACATGTATTAAATAAATTACATGAAATGCTATTACTAACCATGCTAGAACTCTATGAGTCTATAACAATTTTTATGACATAAACGTGCAAAAATCAGTTTTTAAGGATGTTCATCACATAGAAGCCAAAGAATTGAAATGAATCACCATGAAAGAAAGATTAAAATTAATTAAATAAAGAAAAAATAACCAACAAGTCCAAAAAAAGAAATGGACCTCTGGCAATTTATCTATGAATTTGGCAGCGTTAGCAAGCTCAGCTGCAGCTTTGATTTCTTCAAGAGTTGCCCCAGTCTTCCCATAAGCGATATTATCTTTAATGCTAGAAGCAAACAGCACAGGTTCCTGACTTACAAGCCCAATTTTTTCTCTGATCCATCTCAGCTGAAATTCCTTGAGATTTATACCATCTATAAGAACCTCACCACTTTGTGGATCATAAAATCTCTCTATTAAACTGATCACAGTTGACTTCCCACTCCCACTCTGTCCAACCAAAGCCGCGGTTGTGCCACTAGGAATGGTAAGAGAAAATTCAGTGAAAATCTGCTCATCTGGTCTTGCTGGATAACTGAAGTCAATGTCCCTAAACTCGATATCACCACGAATATCATCTAATGTATGCCCATTGGTGTCGTAAGCATCTATATATGGCTTCCGATTGATTGTCTTGAACATCTTAAATGCTGCAGCTTGTCCAGCAGCAAATGCACTCAAGCATGGTGACGCCTGTCCCAGAGACCTAAAACATCAAATGACACATAAAGATTAACAAGTGAACCTTTTTCCAATTCTCAACAATCACGGTTTCATTCATGTACTATGTTCACATATATAACCAAATACACATTTAAACATTCATATATTAGGAAACAAGCAAGCTGCAACTTACAAAGAACCAGTCAACATAGCGAGAATTACATTAAAGACATCACCACCCCTGTAGTCTTTGTTGATTATCATCTTTGCACCATACCATATGGCCAAACCAAAAGTACTGAATATGACAAACATAACTGTACCAATACCTAATCCGGACACTAAGCCCCCATGAACACCGAACTTGTAAGCGTCTGTTAAAGATTTGTTATATTTAGCTATAGCTTGCTTTTCCCCGGTGAACGATGCAACCTATGTAGGAGCCATTTTATTTGTGTCACAAAAAAAAGTGCGACAATTAAATGCTCTTTAACAATGAAATTTTGGAAATTGTTACGTACTGTTCTGATTGATCCGATCGTTTGTTCCACAACGATCCCTGATTTTGAGTAAGCAGTTTGTCCTTGAGATGCCATCTTGTTGATAACAATCGCCATGGCTGCACCGGAGATCACAAGCGGTGGAATAGAGGATAACATGACAAGGGCAAGAAGCCACCCTTTAATGAATGCTATTACAAAGCCTCCTATGAATGTTGCAACCAGCTGTATAAACTTTCCAACCTACAAATAAGAGAGAAAATGGTTCATCGTCAATGCTTGACCTTTCAAGTTTCAAGCAAATTAATGTTTTGGGTTTCATACCTTCTCCCCCAATGCATCTTGAATGAGAACAGTGTCACCAGACATCCTACCAACAACTTCTCCAGTATTTGTTTCCATATCAAAGAAACCAATATCTTGCCTTAACATTGTTTTCAAGTATAAACTCCTTATTCTTGCTGCTTGCCTCTCACCTGTGATTATCCAACATGCCATCTCTGAAAAATAATAAATATGGGTTTATTTTTTTAGTGTCGAATAATTCAAAAAACGTTCACTATTTTATATCATTAGAACTCCGAATCTGTGTACTTACGGAAAAATGATGTCACTCCGGATCCCACGCCCAAGTAAACAAAGTTTAATGCTACCTGAATACATAAATCACATTCTTCGATTCAATTCTGTCTAAAGCTATTCAGGAATGTTGTGTAAGATCTAATACCTTGGAAACTTGCCGAACCACGTCTTTGGTGCCCGCGTTTTCCCCAAAAGAGTTGGTGATGTCCCCAATTAAGACTGTCATAAGGGGTAAGGATATCCCATTTGCAAGAGCAGCAATTGTTCCCATGAACATTAACACGAAATCTTTAGAATCTGCAAAGGAGAACAGCTTGAGAAATGGAACAGTTTTAATGCTCTCATCTCCTCCCTTGGTGTTCTCTGATCTGTTTAGGTCACCTTTCTTTTCAGAGCTTTTTTCAGTCTGTATTACAGGTGAGTTACTCGTTGATGAGGTGCCCTGACACATGTTTGTATCACCATCCAAGCCATTCTTCTCAGCCATGTTGCCAGTTATCCTAAAGTTCGCTACTAAATTTGAACTGTGATGAACTTAAACCTCAACTGCAAGACAATACAATATTTTGGATATGTGCTAAATCAAAGTGCAACCAATAGACAGCTATAGAAGTAGAGGCTAAGTCCAGGCGAAAACACAAATCTCACATATTGAAAAGCTAAAATTATTTAAGAATTTTGTCAGAAGTATGTCATTTAGAAACTTGTATGAAAAGAACCCAAATAACTCGTTGAAGATTTAAAAATAGAATAATAACTTAAAACTTGAAAGCAGAACCCGAAAAACAGTTGAAGATCAAAAGATACATCAACTATATTGTGAATAAAGAGAGAAACAAAGAATGAACCCATAATCTGTTTCAAGAATAATAATGAAAAAAAATAATACTAAAAGAAGAAACCTGCAACTTTTAAAACTCAGGTGGTGATTCATACTTCCATATGTTAAAGCCCATGGGCCTAACTCTTCCTCACAAAACCGGCTTGCAAGGAGAGGGTTGCCCCCACTTTATACATTGCACCTCCCAATAGTACCTAAGTGATGTGGGATTATTCTAACACTCCCCCTTAGCGTCAGGGTTGGAGACACTCGGCTCTCTCCCTCCACACAGGGTTGGAGATACTAACCCTACCATTCCCTAAAGTCACCTGCTCTAATACCATGTGAGAATCAAGAAAAGCTAGAATTTCTTATTCCAATAATAACTTGATTGTTATATTACATAAAAACTGAATTATATATAGAAAACATGAAAAATAGGAAACCTACCAACAATAGAATATCTATTAATAATAGGAAATAAGCAAATAAATAAAAATAATATAATCTAACACCATAAACCATGGCACTGGACCAATTGTGACGGAAACATATGTGCCAGGTTGATCTAGCCAAAGTGCACCAAACTGCTATTTATGATCGTATCTTGCTCGTTACATGACAGGCAAATTCTTGCATCAAATTATAAAACCATTTAATTTACACCCCAACTTCTAATGTGGATTAGTCTTCTTAGAATGGCAAGGCATCCAAGACTATTAGTTGGGACAGAGAACATGAATGCCACAACCAACCAAAACTCTGAAACCTCATCACCTGAGGTTGCAATTTACATCATCATCATCACTCAGCATTCAAGATCAAAGTATCATAAAAGAGAGAGAGAAAAAAAAACTATTAGAACATAGAATAATAAGTAAACATCAAAACTCACCAAAACATTATAAAGGAATTTAGAATTCTCAATTTTGGAATCGTAGCTCCAAAGATGTTGTTCTTTGCATTATATAATGCTCAGTCCAGAAAGCTTCTTAATATAATAAGCTTTGTGGACTGAACAAACCAAGTTACTTAATGAGTAAGCATTAAGTATAACCAATCAAAAGATAGAAGTCCCTACTTTCAACAATTTGAAAACCCAGTAAAATTTGAATGGTTCATTTGATACAAAGGTCTAAAATGTTCAGTTACAACA
The DNA here is from genome assembly GCF_017979445.1 of Akebia trifoliata. NCBI lineage: Eukaryota > Viridiplantae > Streptophyta > Magnoliopsida > Ranunculales > Lardizabalaceae > Akebia > Akebia trifoliata. Next base: position 4,780,228 of record NC_141378.1, on the reverse strand, counting down.
GTATTAAACATGGATAATGGCCATTATAACAACCATTATAAACACCACTATGTATTTATACGTAATAACTTATTAATACGTATAATTGTATTAAAATTGTCCAATTCTTCCTTTATAATTGAAATCCAGATAATAATATCAATACTCACAAACTTTAACCAACTTAGCAAACTGACACCTTCTAAGCCAAGTACATAGACCTTATGAATTATAAAGGGTTTTGTTAACATGTGCCCTAAAGGTACGTGTAAAGCTGCATTAAATACTCTTTGGAAATTGCATTTCCTAAAAAAGTACCCTCAAAATATTTTAGTTTTTACCAAAAATGCCTTGTTAACATGACCCAATTATAGAATATTTCTTTTCATATGTTTAAGGGAGAATCATGATCCCAGGTCTATGGTATTACCACACACACACACACCGACATTAAAAGAAAGAATGGTAATGTATGAGTCTAAAATTACTGTTCCAACCATGTTTTTAAAATATTTATTAAAAGTCATATATCTGTTTTGGTATTATTTTTTTTTATCAAAACGGGTGTCTTCTTCACGGTCACAATTGCATTTTAATTTTTAAGCCTTCTCGTAGATCTCTACTAAAAAAGCATGGTTTATATTTTAAATTATAACAAGAAAGTTTGAAAACTATATTTAGGATTTATTTCAAGTTGAAAATAACCATATACAGGTAAATTCAGCTACATGTGTACCTTTGGAAGAAAAAAAAAACAGTTCATTTTTATGAATTTGAAAGAAAAAAAATGACATGAAAGGTAAATTCATTCTAATGATGGCACTGAAGATATCCATTTTGGTAAAAATAAAAATACCAAAACGGGTATATGGCTCTTTTGATGAATATTTCAAAACATAACTGGGCCTGTAATTTTTGCAAATACTTGGCCGGCCTACATTACCTGCAAATAACATCCCCAAAACTTTGACTAATCTTAATTTATTTATTCTTCTACATCAACGAAATCATAAACAAATTACACATTATTGTCCTTACTATCGTAAATAATAATATCTTTGATATGATATTTATTTATTTTAAATTGAATATATAAATACTTATAATTGACTGGAGATTAAAATATTTGTATTAAAATGGTAAACATGTTAAATCATTATAACAAACTCGTCTCATTATAACAAACATGTATTAGTACAGATTTAGGGTTGGAACGGTCTGAGTGCGAATTGGCGACCCTGCATACCATTGGTCCACGTGGAATAGAGAATTTAACAAATTTTCCCTTACACACTGTGATTTTGTTCTTTCAAAACTAATCTCAATCATTCATACTAATTTAATTGTAACAAGTAAGACTCTAAACATGTTAAATCATTTCTTTTTTTTTAACAATTAATTATGTATAAAAAAATTAATACTAAAAAAATTCCTGCTTTCTTGCATCCTTAAAAAGAGCGCTGGTATTGGCACCCCAACTTTACTTATTACACCTCAATTAAGAATAAAAAAATTAAGTAAATACTTGAGAATAAGTAAAAATTGGGGTGGAAACATAAACTCTCTTTCTCTCTCTCTCTCTCTTCTATTAAACACACCCCAATTAAAAATTAAAACACATCCTTGAAACATTACAAAATTATAATCTCAACATTACAAAACATTATAACACTCATTCAAACAATTTCAATAGTATCTCTAATTATGATTAGAGTGAGAGAAAGAGAGTTTATATTTGCACCCTAACTTTTAGTTATTCTCAATCATTTATTTAACTTTTTTTTTTTTTTTTTAATTGGAGTGTAATAAGTAAAGTTGGGGTGCCAATACCAGCTCTTCTTTTAAGGATGCAAGAAATCATGGTTTTTTTTTAGTATTAATTTTTTTTTTTTAGAATTAACTGTTTAAAAACAGAAATGGTTTTTTGTATAATAGTTACTGATTTAACACGTTTAGAGTCCTAAAGATTTGTAATCTTATTTGTTACACTTAAATTAGTATATTAGTGATTGAGGTTAGTTTTGGAAGAACAAAATCATAGCATGTGAGAGAAAATATCTTAAATTCTCTATGCCACATGAACCAATGGGTATGTGGGGTATCTAAGGTGGGGGTGGCCAAAATCGCACTCGTCTAATCTTACATGTTAGATGGATTGGCTAATAATAAATAAATAAATGTTTTAAATTGATTAACCATTGGTCATGTGTAGCGTATGATGACCTTAGGCATATTCAGAAAAGGATAATGTTGAAGTAAAATTGTGGGAGACATTTTTTACGATCTTGATGAAAAGCATATATGGTTATGACACACATCTATGTCCGAAATGTCCTCCCACAATGTTAATCCAGCCCAACTCTTCACAAAAATTTTCAAAGAGTCGAAAAATTCTCCAAAAAAGAAATTAGTCACCTTTCACCATCTAAATTTCTGTTTTCTTGAAAATTCAAATGTCAAAAACAGAGATAAAGATTTTAAGGTGGTTAAAAATGATGGGTTTTGATAAAATAAAATAAAAAAATCCAAAAAAAAAAAAAAAACATTTATATATTTTTTTTTTTCATTTTTTTACCAAACTTCCACGAATTTATCAAAATTAACCAATTTGACCCCATCAAACATGAGGAATTTTATTTTTAATTTTCTTGTTTTGGCATCAGAACGTAAATCATCCCATTTATTATCGAGTTGTGATAATATGACTCGCCAAGTGACATACTCAATCGATTCCCTTACGTGACAAGTTCAAGAACTGTAGATCGTACGTCTCAAGATACATGACCGCACTTCCTTGTAAAAAAGTGTATCCCAAGAGAATTGTATATCTCGAGACATACAAATCTACGATTCCTAATCTGTCATGTCAAAGAGTCAATTGAGTATGTCACCTGGCAAGCCATATTATCAGAACTCTTATTATAAGTCCCATACGAGCCAGACTTCGAAGAATAATAAGCTTTTGGGTTATAAGAATGAAATTTTAATACGTTTTAAGTTACAATCCAATGACTCTATTTGATATCTCATTTTGCTTAGAGGCAAATTTGCTGAAGTAAGGGGTGGGGTTGTTGACTAAGACCATTTGAGTAGTTCTTAATAGATTAGGTAAGCCTAGTAGTAGAAAGTAGTCATTTTAGAGCTGGTAGAGGGGATGGTTGACTGTTAACAATACTTGTTGAGTAAGGTATCCATTTTGATTGGATTGATTTATAAATACAGAAATGTTTACAAATTCTCATGTCACCTAGAGAATGTTTTGTCTTTTTTTAGATCGAAGTACACTCATCTGTCCTCATTTCTAGGGCTATGGGAAAATTTGCAATACAAACAATTCATCAAGCTAATAATAATTTATATTGTCAATCAATATTGCTTTTTTCAATACAAAAGTTCCAAGAAATTGTAAAGAATTTGATTCAAGTACAAAAAGAAAGAAAATAAAAATAAGATGTAAACACAGAGATCATGGAAAATTTTACATGATTCACTCAATATTGAGATATATTAATAGATCACATCGAATCAATTATGAAGAGAAAACTTGTAGTTACAGATTACACCCTTTCACCAAAAAGAGAAATATATACTCCGAGCAAGGGGGAGACATGCCCCTGTCCAACCTCCCCAACGAGGTCAAAACCAAACTTGACCAACGAGCATTGTTGATTTTAATTTCACATTGAACACAAAATTGCGTTATCTCTCTCCTTTTATGTTCTTGGGCCTCTCCACTCGTTGTCAATTGATTTTGAGTTGGACCCTCAAACTTATCATGGTATCAGAGGGTGACATTTCTCTCTTCCACGTCATCTACTTCATATTTCCACGTGCTTTGGCTAAGTCCAACTCACTCGTGTGGGTGCGTGTTGAGTTTAGTTCCACAACGATTACAAATTGCCTTATCTCTCTCCCTATAAGTTCTTGGGTCTCTCCACTCATTGTCAATTGGTTTTGAGTTGGACCCCCAAACATATCAAGCATTGTGTTAAATGATAAACAATATTCCTTGCTAACTAGTACCACCAGGCTCCAAAAACTATAATAAAAATATCATCTCTTGACCAAATCATACAACTAACTCTTAATCAAGGTTTTTTTATCCTCTCGTTCCGATAAGTAGAATATTTGGGGAACTAAGACCTCAACCAAGTTTCACCATTTAGGTCTTCCCAAAATTTGATCATATCCTCCTCTCTTTCAACCTTGAAATCAATTTATTCAACTTTTCCTTCTTGTTTAGGATTCCTCTTTAGACTCTACAGCTAATTGGCCTACTTAGTTTTTGATAAGGGCCACTCCCCTTTTGAGATATATTTGATTTTTCATTAATGATGCCAATCTTCTACCAAGCTTCTAAATAATAGGATCCCAAGTTGCTTTGGATCCCTAATTTTCCCCCTAAACGAAAACCTAGGCATGATGTTGGAAATGATCCATACATCTAGAACTCATGTTTAACTGAAATGGTGAACATTAATGGGTACCATAATTTCGTTGGATGCAGCCTGGGGGTGGAGCTAGTAAGGAGCCTGTGGGGGCAATTGCCCCCACAAATATTTTTTTTGACATCCTTGCATTTATGTTTTATTTTGAAATACCCCTGTATTTTTAACAAATTACATACGCATTTGCCCCCACTCCTTCACCTCACTCTCCATTTCCCTCCATCCTCTTGCCTCCTTCCAATTTTTTTTGAAGATGATATCACCTCTTGACTTAGACCTTCTCTCATTGACTAATTAAAAATGACTTAAAATCTTTTTCTTCAATTTCTAACGAAAAAAAAAAAAAACTCTTAATTTCTTTCAAAATCATTCATCTTCAAGCCCTTCAACTATACCATTAATTCAAGTTTGCCCCTATTACAGAAAATCCTGGTTCATGTAGCATATTACATAATATTCATTAGAGTCATGATAATCTGACTCACTTTTTTCTACGCTCCTTTCACAGATCCGTATACCTTTTGCTTCGGGATACACAAGGACAAAGATTGATTGTTACGTGAATTAGCAAATTAGAGAGTGTTAAAAAAAGAGAGTTAGATTGTCACAATTCTATTCATTATTCATCAATGGGTCTTGTTAACATGTGCCCTAAGGGCGCACGTTAAGATGCATTAAATACACCTCTAATATTTATTTTTCCACCCCAAAATGCCCTCAATTTTTTTCCACCAAAAATACCTCTAAATGCTTATTTCAAGGTGTGATTTAACAAAACCCTTCATAAATTTATTTCTTATTTTCTTTACATACCTCTTTGATTAATTAGGCAATATTTAATCGAGTGCGATTTTGTTGATGCATAGTGACCACACAATCCTATTGGATGATTACTTGCAATTTTTTTCCAGCAGTCCCTCCATCTTTTTTTTTTTACAATCCTTATACTCTTTATTAATTAAATACAAATCCAAATACCCTCATTTTCTATTGAAATAGCAAAATACTTGTCTTACTAATGTAGTAAGATTTTAATCCTTAGTAAGGGTCATTTTACTCATATGGATAACTACATCACCAGTCCAACACTACCACAGCCCTCTAAGTTTCATAAAAACCTCAGATCAAAAAAATAAAATTTAAGAAATAATTTATTTTTTTAGTTTGATCCAGATTTTTGAAAATTGATGGCTACCGAACTTTTCAAATTACTCTCAAACTTAAAATTGAAATACAACGGTGAAAAATAATTTTTTTTTTTTATTATTTGTATTTTCAGAGTTCATATACTTTTGTCCACTACAATGTTGAAGCATCTGATCATGATTTTGGATGCCACAAGGTGAGCCCAAGATTACTCCGACGTGATAAAGTATTTTAGAGAAGCACTTTTCCTACTAAGTTAGTAAAATTTGAAATCTTACTAAAACTCATTAAACTCAAATGAATTACTTAAGCAAATAATTTTTCCCTTGGGATTCGGTGGTGACTTTCATTTTGGTATCCTTCAATGGTCCGCACAACCTATTTTCCCAGGTCACTTTTCTAGTGAGGTTATCCTCTGGCCCACTCTCTTGCAACCAATTTTTTTTTGGAACCCTAGATTGTCCTTTCCAATGTCGTCATTTTTGAGATTGGAATACAAGAAGTGATGTCACAAAGAAAACCCCTAGGGTTTAGTGTTGCAAAAAAATTAAGCCCTCATTTTGCATGGTGGGCTTTTGGCAAATTCCTTATTTTCTAAAGCTAAGGATGGTTTCGGCTGAACTCATCAGATCATGGGCAGGGCTACGGCCACCTTGATTTAACATTTATTAAACAAATATGGTGAATGGTTAAAAATAAATAATTATGAGTTGATTGGATGGTAAGAATAATGGATTGAGTCCAAACTGCCGGACTGGATCTCCTTATGTGGGACCCAACAACTGTTGGGCCCTTGCCACCCTCTCCAAAATAAATAAATAAATATGCAAAGTTACAAAATTTTAAGAGAGGAAATACAAGATTTGGATTAAGATGAAGAACTCGCATGGAGTGCTACTAGGGAGGCATAAACTCCCTCCTTAACATTAATTAACGTCTCATGCTTTCCTTTCTCAGCGATAACTCCATTTTTAACCACCGCGATTAAATTCGCATTCTTAATTGTGGATAACCGATGTGCCACCACAACTGTAGTTCGATCCACCATGACTCGGTCCAATGCATCTTGAACTACTCTTTCGGATTCAGCATCTAATGCACTTGTGGCCTCATCTAGTAATAAAATCTTCGGTGCTTTCACCATAGCACGGGCAATGGCCACCCGTTGCTTCTGTCCTCCTGATAATTGGACCCCTCGCTCTCCTACGATCGTGTCGTACCCCTGCATTTTTTTTTTCCAATTAATGAATAAATTAAAATAGTAAATTTAATTTTTGTAACAAAAAGATAATAATGTTTCAACTATAATTCAGTTAAAAAGAAGGTTCCAACCTGTTGTAAACCACTTATGAAATTGTGAGCATTTGCTAACTCTGCTGCGGCCAAAATCTCTGCCTCCGTCGCATTTCCTTCCTTCCCATATGCAATGTTGGCTCGAATTGTGTCATTAAATAACACAGGTTCTTGGCTCACTAGACCCATTTGTTGCCTCAACCACCTCAACTGAAACTTTTGAATTTCGATACCATCTAACGTTATAGTACCCGAATCAAGATCATAAAATCTTTGCAACAATGAGATCACTGTTGATTTCCCGCTCCCACTCTCTCCAACCAGCGCGACCGTCTGATACATAATAACCATACTGTTAGATATTGTAATAGTGCAAGTTTTGCTTTAAATTTTGTTTGTGTTAGTAAGTTATAAAGAGTTACCCTGCTAGAATGAATGGTCAAGCAAAGGTCCTGGAAAATAGGAACATCGGGCCTTGTTGGATACTTAAAACTGATGTGTCGAAGATCAATTTCACCTTTTATATTTTCTAATGTCATTCCAGAATCATTGCTCGAGTCTATCTTTGATTTTCGGTCCAGAAGTGCAAATATGGAGACGGCAGAAGCCTTGGCCTTACTTGAGTCTGGTGCATATGAGCTTGATTGAGAAATTCCAACCGCGGAGACAGTGAGAGCAAAGAAAACCTGAAAATTTAATAATCAAACAACCGAAAGATAATCTGATTGGCATTTGTATGAACTATTACTACATGAAAATTTACTATAAGAAATCTTCTTGAACAACTTGATTGAAATGGAAAGAATACTTACGCGGAAAACCGCCGAGAAAGTGGTCTTGCCATTCTGAACAAGTTGTGCTCCAGCATAGAAACTGGTCGCATAAACTGAAAAAAGCAAGAAAAAGGATAACCCGAAACCAATCCCACTAATCAAACCTTGTCTTATCCCTGCCTTTATTGGACCATCGGATTTCTTTTTGTATAATTGCATCACCTTCTCCTCAGCACAGAAAGAAGCAATCGTCCTTATACTCCCAACCGCATCATTAGCAACTTGACTTGCTTCCTCATACATTTTCTGCAACCGTTTAAATATACATCTTATCATGGGGTGACAACATATCGATAACCAAAACACCACTTTTTTTTTTTTTTATTTACAAATATAACAATTTTATAGATAATAAAGAGGAACAAGAGGAGGCTGAGAGGCCCCCCACCAGAAAAGAAAGAAAAACAATGGTAAAAGAGTCCCAAAATCTCTATCAGTACCGCGTGGGAAGAAATTTCCTTACTTTGGTATACCCTGGAGTTCCTCTTCTTCCAAAGACCCCAAGCTATAGCAAAATGGAGGACCAAAAAACCACTTAATTTTCAGGCATAACCGAAGTATAGTTTTTCTTCTTCTTCTTCTCTTTTTAACACAGAAGTATATAGGATAGGCTGCCCACAGATATTAATATGGTGCTTCATCATCATCATCGAAGCCTTATCCCAAAGATTTGGGTCGGTCAGCTAAACAAATTTTGTTCCTCCATTCAATTCTGTCTAGAGTCACATCTTTTGCTATTGAAAAGAGGAGCTTAAATAATGATACAAATAATATCCAAGTACCAACTACGTTCTCTATATAACCTCCGAGAAACAGAAGAGGCTCTTGAAAGATTAACAGAAATTCTTCCAAGAATTTGGAACCTAATCTTATAAAATAAAAATAAAAAATGTATTGAATCTTGTGCTTACGAGCCGAAGTTCTAGCACACGAAAGTCGAAGTACATACTTTAAATTCCTTGATGGGTTTCATTTATAGGAATATCACCTACTTTAGAATATGATTTTTGTCAAAGTGAAATTTGGGGTTTTTTCGTTTGAAATATGTTTATGTGATGGCCTTAATATGAACCCTTCTAACTCCTACACTTTTTGAAGTAAATGGACTATAGTTTAGCATGCATCAAATAAAATGGATGTTCGAGCAAACCTTTGCATCTGCACTGAATCCTGTTATGAACTTCATTTGAACCCATCCATTAAGTCCTACCAATGGTAGCAAAACAAGGACTATAAGAGCCAATTGCCAACATGCTTCGAAAGCAATAGCCAAACCAGCGACCGCAGTTGCCGTGTTCTGAACAAGCAAAGCAAGCGCATCCCCAACCAAACCACGCACACTCGCAGCATCCGCAGAAAGCCTCGCACCAATTGCACCACTTGAGTGTTCTTGCTCATCGAACCAACTTACCTCCGTGTGAACCACCTTTTCAAAGCACATTGATCGGATTCGTCTAATTAATCTACACCCAGCCACGGCAAAGAAATATGTACTTGCTACGGATGATACTAATGCTAATAGTCCGACTGCAACAAACATCAATGCCCAAATCCGAGAATCCTTCCGAAGTTCACTTGGTGGCTCATAAAATGTTTTGATCATACCCGAGAAAAGTATACCAAAGGCCGGGTATACCATTCCATTGGCCACTGAAGATATAGCACCAAGTAGTAGAAATGGAATCTCGGGCTTGTTGAGATAGGCAAGGCGACGTAGTGGGACTTCCTTAATCTTTGGAGGGATGTTGGATTCTGTTGGTGCAGTTTCTTGTGTATTGAGTCCTGTTGGTAGATCAAATGACTGTGAGAAAGAGTGTCGGCTACTGTTTCCTTTCTCAGATGATCCCCGACTTATGGATCGTTTCAAGGATATTCGTTGGCTCGAGTGCCTGCTAGACTCAACTGACATTTTTGTTTTTTCTTGATCATTTATTGCATGGTTTTCTGATTCTGGGTTTAATTCTTGAAGGCGTATAAGCTGGCAATATGCACCATCGGGATCCTTGATGAGCTCTGAGTGTGAACCTGATGAATTGACACAATAAATAATGTGAGAGCTCAACTAGTATACTATGATTATATATGTAGGATTTCGTACCTTTTTCAACAATCTTCCCTCGATGAATGACAGCGATCATATCAGCGTTCCTCACCGTGCTCAAGCGATGGGCTACTATGACAGTAGTTCGGTTGACCATGACCCTATCCAATGCTTCTTGCACAATCCGCTCAGACTCAGTGTCCAACGCACTTGTAGCTTCATCTAGAAGAAGAATTCGCGGGTCTTTTAAAATTGCTCTAGCTATAGCAACTCTCTGCTTCTGCCCCCCGGACAGTTGCGTTCCATGCTCACCAACCAAAGTGTCTAGCCCCTGACATGTATTAAATAAATTACATGAAATGCTATTACTAACTAGGCTAGAACTCTATAAGTCTATAAAAAAATTTATGACATAAACACGCAAGAATCAGTTTTTAAGGATGTTCATCACATAGAAGCCAAAGAATTGAAATGAATCACCATGAAAGAAAGATTAAAATTAATTAAATAAAGAAAAAATAACCAACAAGTCCAAAAAAAGAAATGGACCTCTGGCAATTTATCTATGAATTTGGCAGCGTTAGCAAGCTCAGCTGCAGCTTTGATTTCTTCAAGAGTTGCCCCAGTCTTCCCATAAGCGATATTATCTTTAATGCTAGAAGCAAACAGCACAGGTTCCTGACTTACAAGCCCAATTTTTTCTCTGATCCATCTCAGCTGAAATTCCTTGAGATTTATACCATCTATAAGAACCTCACCACTTTGTGGATCATAAAATCTCTCTATTAAACTGATCACAGTTGACTTCCCACTCCCACTCTGTCCAACCAAAGCCGCGGTTGTGCCACTAGGAATGGTAAGAGAAAATTCAGTGAAAATCTGCTCATCTGGTCTTGCTGGATAACTGAAGTCAATGTCCCTTAACTCAATATCACCACGAATATCATCTAATGTATGCCCATTGGTGTCGTAAGCATCTATATATGGCTTCCGATTGATTGTCTCGAACATCTTAAATGCTGCAGCTTGTCCAGCAGCAAATGCACTCAAGCATGGTGACGCCTGTCCCAGAGACCTAAAACATCAAATGACACAAAGATCAACAAGTGAACCTTTTTCCAATTCTCAACAATCGTGGTTTCACTATTACATGCATTAATGTACTATGTTCACATATATAACCAAATACACATTTAAACATTCATATATGAGGAAACAAGCAAGTTGCAACTTACAAAGAACCGGTCAACATAGCGACAATTACATTAACGACATCACCACCCGTGTAGTCTTTGTTGATTATCATCTTTGCACCATACCATATGGCCAAACCATAAGTACTGAATATGACAAACAAAACTGTACCAATACCTAATCCGGAAGCTAAGCCCCCATGAACACCGGACTTGTAAGCGTCTGTTAAAGATTTGTTATATTTAGCTATAGCTTGCTTTTCCCCGGTGAACGATGCAACCTATGTAGGAGCCATTTTATTTGTGTCAAAAAAAAAAAGTGCAACAATTAAATGCTCTTTAGCGATGAAATTTTTGAAATTGTTACGTACTGTTCTGATTGAGCCGATCGTTTGTTCCACAACAATCCCTGATTTTGAGTAAGCAGTTTGTCCTTGAGATGCCATCTTGTTGACAACAATTGCCATGGCTGCACCAGAAATCACAAGCGGTGGAATAGAGGATAACATGACAAGGGCAAGAAGCCACCCTTTAATGAATGCTATTACAAAGCCTCCTATGAATGTTGCAACCAGCTGTACAAACTTTCCAACCTACAAAATAGAAAGAAAATGGTTCATCGTCAATGCTTGACCTTTCAAGTTTCAATCAAATCAATGTTTTGGGTTTCATACCTTCTCCCCCAATGCATCTTGAATGAGAACAGTGTCACCAGACATCCTACCAACAACTTCTCCAGTATTTGTTTCCATATCAAAGAAACCAATATCTTGCCTTAATATTGTTTTCAAGTATAAACTCCTTATTCTTGCTGCTTGCCTCTCACCTGTGACTATCCAACATGCCATCTCTGAAAGATAATAAATATGGGTTTATTTTTTTAGTGTCGAATAATTCAAAAAACATTCACTATTTTATACCATTAGAACTCCGAATCTGTGTACTTACGGAAGAATGATGCCACTCCAGATCCCACACCCACGTAAACAAAGTTTAACGCTACCTGAATACATAAATCACATTCCTCAATTCAATTCTGTCTAAAGCTATTACGGAATGTTGTGTAAGATCTAATACCTTGGAAACTTGCCGAACCACTTCTTTGGTGTCCGCATTTTCCCCAAAAGAGTTGGTGATGTCCCCAATTAAGACTGTCATAAGGGGTAAGGATATCCCATTTGCAAGAGCAGCGACTGTTCCCATGAACATTAACACAAAATCTTTAGAATCCGCAAAGGAGAACAGCTTGAGAAAGGGAACAGTTTTAACGCTCTCATCTCCTCCCTTGATCTTCTCTGATCTGTTTAGGTCACCTTTCTTTTCGGAGCTTTTTTCAGTCTGTATTACAGGTGAGTTACTCGTTGATGAGGTGTCCTGACACGTGTTTGTATCACCATCCAAGCCATTCTTCTCAGCCATGTTGCCAGTTATCCTAAAGTTCGCTACTAAATTTGAACTGTGATGAACTTAAACCTCAACTGCAAGAAAATAGAAGATTTTGGATATGTGCTAAATCAAACTGCAACCAATAGACAGCTATAAAAGTAGAGGCTAAGTCCAGCCGAAAACACAAATCTCACACATTGAAAAACTAAAATTATTTAAGAATTTTGTCAAAAGTATGTCATTTAGAAACTTGTATGAAAAGAACCCAAATAACTCGTTGAAGATTTAAAAATAAAATAATAACTTAAAGCTTGAAATCAGAACCCAAAAAACAGTTGAAGATCAAAAGATTCATCAACTATATTGTGAATTAAGAGAGAAACAAAGAATGAACCCATAGTCTGTTTCAAGAATAATGATGAAAAAAATAATACGAAAAAGAAGAAACTCTGCAACTTTTAAAACACAGGTGGTGATTCTCACTTTCATAAACCATGGCACAGGACCAATTGTGAAGGAAACATATGTGCCAGGTTGATCTAGCCAAAGTGCACCAAGCTGTTATTTATGATTGTTTATTGTTCGTTACGTGATGAGCAAATTCTTGCATCAAATTATAAAACCATTTAATTTACACCCCTACTTCTAATGCGGATTAGTCTTCTATAGAATGGGCAAGGCATCCAAGACTATTAGTTGGGACAGAGAACATGAATGCCACAATCAACCAAAACTCTGAAACCTCATCACCTGAGGTTGCAATTTACATCATCATCACTCAGCATTCAAGATCAAAGTATCATAAAAGAGGAAAAAAAAATATTAGAACTTAGAATAATGAGTAAACATCAAAACTCACCAAAACATTATAAAGGAATTTAGAATTCTCAATTTTGGAATCGTAGCTCCAAAGATGTTGTTCTTTGCATTATATAATGTTCGGTCCACAAAGCTTCTTAATATAATAAGCTTTGTGGACTTAACAAACCAAGTTACTTAATGAGCAAGCATTAAGTATAACCAATCAAAAGATAGAACTCCCTACTTTCAACAATTTGAAAACCCAGTAAAATTTGAATGCTTCATTTGATACAAAGGTCTAAAATGTCCAGTTTCAACAGTATTAAACATGGATAATGGCCATTATAACAACCATTATAAACACCGCTACGTATTTATCCATAATAACTTATTTGTACGTATAATTATACTAAAATTGTTCAATTTTTGCCTTATAATTGAAATCCGGATGATGGTATCAATACTCAGACTTTAACCAACTTAGCAAAATGACACCTTTTAAGCCAAGTACCTAGACCTATAAATTATAAAGGGTTTTTGTTAACATGTGCCCTAAAGGTACGTGTAAAGCTGAAGATATCCATTTTTGGTAAAAATAAAAATACCAAAACGGGTATATGGCACCTTTGATGAATATTTCAAAACGTAACTGGGCCAGTAATTTTTGCAAATACTTGGCTGTTTCGGTTAATAAAGTTTATTTTTAGCAAGAAATTTTTAATCAAGGATAAACTAGTAGCAGTTACCAAACATCCCCCAAAAGATGAAGATTCCGAGTTTGACGTTGAGGGAAGGTTCATTCTCCTTAGAAAAAAAGAAAAAAAAATTCAAATTCGCCGGCCTATATTACCTGCAAATTACAACCGCGGGTGGGGTTCTCGTCTAAGACCATTTGACTAGTTTGTTAGTTTATTTGACTAGTTTGTTAGTTTATTAAGTAAACCTAATAGAAGAAAGTCACTTTAGACCTGCGAGAGGGGATGGCTTTAGACCAGCTAGAGAGGATGGTTGACTATTAACAATCCTTGTTGAGTAAGGTATCCATTTTGATTGGATTGGATTGATTTATACCTACTACGGGTGGGAGGGAGACTTACCCTGTCCAACCCCCCAACGAGCTCTAAATCGAACTTGACCAACAAGCACTGTTGATTTTAGTTCCACATCGGATATAAATTGTCTTGTTTCTCTCCTTATAAGCTCTCCTGAGCCTTTTCACTCATTGTCAATTAGTTTTGAGTTGGACTCCCAAATTTATTATGGTATCAGAGTAAGCTTTTCTCTCCTCCATGTCATCTAGTTCATATCTCCACATGTTTGGTCAAGTCCAATGCAATCGTGCAGGTGCATGTTAAGTTTAGTTCCACAACGAAAACAAATTGCCTTCTCTCTCCCTATAAGTTCTTGGACCTCTTCACTCATTGTCAATTGATTTTGAGTTAGACCATCAAACTTATCAAACATTGTGTTAAATGATGAACAATATTCCTTGCTGACTAGTATCACCAGGCTCCACAAACTATAACCAAAATATCATCTCTTGACCAAATCATACAACTAACTCTTAATCAAATGTTTTTTTTTCCTCTTGGTCTGATAAATAAAATATTTGGGGAACTAAGACCTCAACCAAGTTTAACCATCTAGGTCCTCCCAAAATTTGATCATATCCTATCTTTCAACCTTGAAACCAATTTATTCAACTTTTCCTTCTTGTTTATGATTCCTCTTCAGACTCTACAACTAATTGACCTATTTAGTTTTTGATAAGGGCCACTGACATATTCGATTTTTCATTCTTGGGTGAGGGCAAATTTTGAACTAAGACTCGCAAACCTTACCAACTTTGCAAGTTGGCACCTTCAAAACAATTTAAAGTGGGTTTTAAACCTATTTTTTTTAATGAGATTAGTAATTTTAGTGAGTGTAGGTTTTAAACCTATGTCTAGAGTACTAACTAAGATAACATCTTTAAATTTTTTGGTGTGGCCACCAAGTAAAAGCTAGTGTTGTAATGAGACAAGCAAGTGGGTTTTGAACTCAATTCTATGATATCAAGCACCACAAAATTTATTGAGTTGGTGGGCACCTTAAAGTATAATTTGATTTCTGATCATGTTTGAAAGGTTGTTTATTCGGCTAATATCCTTGGTCACATGCAATCCCCCTTCCCCCACACGCACTAAGTAATCTCTGAGATAAATTCCTCAAGGTGGCCCCGAAGAGGCAATTCGAACTCAAGACTTCCGCTTCTTAAGAAATGGTCCTAGCCATCTCGCCAACACTATGGGCTTCTTTTTTTTATTTTATTTTATAATTTCATTAAAAAATTCTGATTTTAAGTGAAATGGTAAACAACAATGGGTACCATAATTTCTTTTGATGTAGCCGGGGGTGGAGCTAATAAGGAACCTGTAGGGGCAATTGCCCCCACAATTTTTTTTTTTTGACATCCTTGCATTTATGGTTTATTTTGAGATATCCCTGTATTTTCAACAAATTACATACCATTTGCTCTCACAATTTTTTTTGACATCCTTGCATTTATGGTTTATTTTGAGATATCCCTGTATTTTCAACAAATTACATACCCATTTGCTCCCACTCCTTCACCTCACTCCCCATTCCCCCCAACCCCTTGTCTCTTTCCAATTTTTTTAAGATGATATCGTCTCTTGACTTAAACCTTCTCTCATAAACTAATTGGAAATGACCCAAATTTTTTTTTCTTCAATATCTAACCGAAACAACTCTTAATTTATTTCAAAACCATTCATCTTCAAGCCCTTCAACTATACCATTAACTCAAATTTGCCCCCATTACAAGAAACTCTTGGCTAATGTAGCATATTATATAATATTCATTAAAGTCATGATAATTTGACTCACTTTTTTCTATGCTTCCTTCACAGAATCATAGACCCTTTGCTTCGGGATACACAACGACAAAGATTGATTGTTACGCAAACTAGCAAATTAGAGAGTATACAAAAAAAAGAGTTAGATTATCACAATTTTATTCATTATTCATCCGTGGTCTTGTTAACATGTGTCTTAAGGGCACACGTTAAGATGCATTAAATACACCTCAAATCTTTATTTTCCCACCAAAAAATGCCCTCAAATTTTTTCTACCAAAGATACCTTCAAATGCTTATTTCAAGGTGTGATTTAACAAAAGCCTTCATCAATTTATTTCTTATTTTCTTTACATACCACTTTGATTAATTTAGGCAATATTAATCACGCCTCGTCATGTATATATATATATATTCATAAAAGGTAAGACTTGCCCCAATCCGAAATGACAAGATGACACGTATATATAGTGGGGGTGGGTGGGTTGGGTAGTTGGAGATCCGTAATTTCCAATTGAGTTCGGCTTACCTTGTGACACCCAAAAACATGATCCGCTTCAGTTGTAGGGGAAACAATTCTATGAATATTTAAATAAAAAAAAAAATTCCTTTTTACCGTTAAATATTAATTTTAAGTTTGGGAGTTAGATCCATTTTCAAGACATTGAATTAACCTCAAAAGAAATTTTATATTTTTGCTGATACCGTAATCTATTTGTTCAAAACTACCCTTAACAAGATTTAAAATCCTACTATGTTAGCAAGGAAAGTGTTTTGCTTTCCAAGTTTGCAAGTTACAATTGGTCAAAGTCAATAAATAAGGGAGGTAACCCTAATTTTTAAGAAAGAAAAAAAAATAGAAAGGCTGAAGGCACGTTAACTAAGGAGTTAAATCCCAATTGTCGGCTTAGATCTCCGGTAGTACTTTAATAAATCTACTAACTGATCTATCATATATGAACAGCTTGTACTCCCTCCCCGCTCCAATTTCCATTGGGGTTTACATGCGACAAGCTAGCTATAGCTCTGTATGAGCTGAAGAAGAAGAAGAAAGTCAAGGGTGAGAGACTAAGGAGAAGCTCTTCGTCTGAGTCTCTGCTTGTAGGTAAAGGCTTCTTCTTTCTTTGTTCCACCAAAAAAATCTAGGGTTTCTGAAATATATGTTCTTTGTGAATCGATTCGAGTTTAGTTTTTCAACTCGACACAGAATTGGGGTTACTGATTTGGCTCTTGAATGGGTTAGGGTTTAATAATTTCACCTCTGTTTGTGGGTAAGGTTAACTATGTGTTTAGGTTGTTTTCTATTTAGGGTTTTCAATGTGCGTTGAAAGTTTAGATTTTGGGGTAAATTTAATTTGTATCGTGTGTGTTTTCTTCCGAGTTTGTGCTTGTTTTATTTGTAGAATTATTTTCAGAAAAAAAATTATTTATTTGGGATTTTATATTTTACTGGCTAGGTCATGGCCGAAAGAAAAATTATCGTGATTTGTCAGTCTTGCGGAGAGTTTGTGACTGGTAAAGATGGATCTTTGACCTATAAGGGAGGAGATGCCCATGCCATTGACATTGATGAAGAAACTCGATTTGACAATTTTAAGTCGGAGATTGCAGAAATGTGGAATTGTAGCAATAATGCCATGTCGATCAAGTACTTCCTACCTGGAAACAAAAAAACCCTAATTTCAATTTCTAATGACAAAGACCTAAAACGCATGATCAGTTTTCACGGAAATTCAGAAACGGCTGATATTTATGTCATACAAGGAGATGTTGTTGCTCACGGTGTCATGAACACGCCCGCCAGTAGGTACTTGTCTTTGCAATGTCTTTATCTATTATTTTTGGTTTGTGTGAATTCTATGGAAAAATTCATTTTTTTAGGTCGAGCAGGACGACTGCATCAGAGGCGGCGTTGGTTCCGGTTGATTTCCCTATTGCGGTTGATGCCCCTATCGATAAATCCATTGTTGATATAACTCCAACTCCTCCTGTTTCCTATGATGTTAAGCATCATAGAGATGTAAAATCATGGGAACACATTATCACGGGTGTGAATCAACGATTTAATAGTGCTCATGAATTCCGTGAAGCCTTACGTAAATACTCTATTGCTCATGGGTTCGCTTATGTACTTAAGAAAAATGATCCTCTTCGAGTTACTGCGAAATGCAAATCAGACGGGTGTCCATGGCGGTTGCACGCGTCAAGGTTGTCAACTACTCCATTTTTTTGTATCAAGAAAATGAACCCAACGCATACATGTGAAGGAGCTGTTGTGACGGGTGGGTATCAAGCATCGACAAGTTGGGTGGCAAGTATTATAAAGGAGAAATTACGAGAATCCCCACATTACAAACCTAAAGATATTGCCGAGGACCTCAAACGAGATTATGGGATTGAATTAAAGTATGCACAAGCTTGGCGTGGAAAGGAGATTGCCAGAGAGCAACTTCGGGGTTCTTATGAAGAAGCATACAACCAACTTCCATTGTTCTGTGAGATGATAATGGAGACAAATCCAGGTAGCTTTGCTACATTCACGACTAAGGAGGACTCTAGCTTTCATCGTCTTTTTGTCTCATTTCATGCCTCACTATGTGGTTTCAATCAAGGTTGCCGCCCTCTCCTTTTCCTTGATAGTACACCTTTGAACTCTAAATACCAGGGGACATTGTTGTCGGCGACAGCAGCTGATGGGAACGATGATATTTTTCCAGTTGCATTTGCTATAGTAGATGCTGAGACCGATGACAACTGGCGTTGGTTTTTAGAACAATTGAAGTCTGCAGTGTCAACATCTCGATCGATAACATTTGTGGCAGATATAGACAAGGGCTTAAGGAAGTCTATAGCTGAGATATTTGAAAATGGGTACCATGGTTATTGTCTACGCTACCTTACGGAGAACTTTAAGAGAGTCTCTCATGAAGTGAAGCGTCTCTTGGTTTCCGAATTTTGTATTGCTGCTTATGCACCCAGACTTGAGGGATTCCAAAAGAGTATGGAAGGCATAAAAAGTATTTCTCCCGAAGCTTATGATTGGATATTGGAGATTAATCCTGAACATTGGGCAAATGTATACTTTGGGGGTGCAAGGTATAACCACATGACGTCAAAGTTCGGAGAATCGTTCTACAGTTGGGTATCAGAAGCACATGAGCTACCTATAATACAGTTGGTTGATGCGATTCGGTGCAAGATAATGGAGTTGATCTATACACGACGGGTGGATTCGAATCATTGGTTGTCAAGACTTACTCCATCTATGGAGGAGAAGCTACAGAAAGAGACTTTGAAAGCACGCTCTCTTGAAGTGTTATTTTCACCGGGTAGTACGTTTGAAGTTCGTGGAGACTCCATTTATGTTGTTGATATTGATCGTGGGGATTGTGCTTGCAAAGAATGGGAAATCACTGGCTTGCCATGCTCCCATGCTATTGCCGTCTTTGACTGTATCGGTAGAATCCCATATGATTATTGCTCAAGATACTTCACAACTGAGAGTTACCGATTGACATATTCAAAGTCGATAAATCCGGTGCCTAACGTTGACAAGGGTACAGAGAAAGATTCATCTGTAGAAAAAGTGAAAGTAACACCTCCTCCAACTCGTCGTGCACCAGGCCGACCAAAGATGAAGCGAGCAGGATCACAAATTGTCATCAAACGACAACTTCAGTGCAGTAAATGCAAATGTCTCGGTCATAATAAGAAAACATGCAAAGAGACTTCTTAGGGAGCTTTAACCTTGTATGTAATCACTCCTCATACTTGAGGTACAAGTTAGGGGTCATTGTACTTTTATCATCTAGCTTAATTTTTATTTGCTGATTGCTTCAAGACACATGTGTAGGTTATTATTATCTTACCTAGTTTATGTGCTACTTTACAGTAACATTTTGTGTGTTTTTTTTTTTTGTTGTTGTACTTTTTGTTATAGACGAGTAGCTGTTTAATGCTTATTTAATCTTTGATTTGAACTTCCTTGTTGTTTATGAATATGAATTATCCGTAGACAAAACATGTTCATGTTAGTCTTGTATAGCATTTTATATATCAAGAAAAGTATTATGTGGCAGTGTTGTTGGGTATGTTTGTACCTCTGAGTGCAACATCTTTGTCGGGAAAATTTGCACACTTGAATAGGCACATGACATGGCTTATGACAATTGAATTTTTGAGACAGGGCTTGATGATGGTAATACATAGATTACATTCCGGGTTTGAACAATTGACCTTACGACCAAGTAGTGTATGTTTGTATACAATTATTAGCAAATTGAAGGAATCAAGAGTACTATTCTGTGGTTACAGTTAAAATAGCTCGGAGCTTCTAGTTGACTTCTTGCCTGGAAGTCTAGAATATCTAATTAGAACCATTGGAATATATATATAATAATAAGAGTCAGTGATGGAGTACCGAGCCCTCAAGATTGTACCTCATATATATATATATAGGGTAGCGTTCAAGGGCAAACTTTTTGGCAAAACATTTTTCAAAACATGAGTTAGAGGTTTTGGAATGGGTTGATTTTTGGTGAGGATGATTCTCGGTGGAGGAGATCATCATCACCCAAAATCAGCCAATTCCAAAACTTCTAACCCCATCAAAAACAGTTTACAAAAAATAGACGGTCCATGATTTTTCAACTTGTAAACATGGGTTAGAAGTTTTGGAATGGGCTGATTTTTGGTGAGGATGATCTCCTCACCGTAGAAATCATCCTCACAAAAAACCAGCCCATTCCAAAACCTCTAACTCATGTTTTGAAAAATGTTTTGCCAAAAAGTTTGCTAAAATGTTTGCCATTGAATTCCCCCCATATATATATATATATATATATAACATTGTACCTTATATGGCACAT
This sequence comes from Akebia trifoliata, assembly GCF_017979445.1. Lineage (NCBI taxonomy): Eukaryota > Viridiplantae > Streptophyta > Magnoliopsida > Ranunculales > Lardizabalaceae > Akebia > Akebia trifoliata. The sequence continues at coordinate 4,759,382 of NC_141378.1, read as the reverse complement.
CCTCACGTGAAAGTGTGTAGGAACCATGCAAAGCATCTATGCATATTTTTAGGTTTTTTTGTTTTGTTTTTTTTTAAATATCCTTTTCCACTACTTTACCTTAACATAAATTCTTATAATGAAATAGAATAGTATAGCAATTAACAATCTCAAGCATTGAGGAAAAAAATGTTGAACGATCTTTACCCGAATAAAGCAATGTGGTCTGGGGGTCTGATACAAATTCAGATCCAAGTAAAGAAATTTGGATCTAAACTGAACCCAACCCATTTTAAGCACTATGACTATGAGGACTCCTTGTGAAACATCCAAATTTCCCTCTAAAACTTACATATTTTGCATGGAATTCATTTTCTAAGGGAATAAAATTTCCTCAGGAAAATTGTCTTGATAGTATCAATTCAGTAGGGAAATGAATTTGCCTAGTTGATACGATTAGGAAAATATATATATATAAGGAGTTGTTTTTAACTTTGTTTTAATGGGAAATGCTCAGCACCCTACGCTTTACCCTACACTTTACCCTATGTGTTTTGTCCTACATGGGTTAGAAGTTTTAGAATGGACTGATTTTTGATGAGGATGATCTCTATGGTTAGAAGATCTTCCTCACCAAAAATCAGCCCATTCCGAAATTTCTAGTCCCATATTTACAAGTTGAAAAATCATGGATTGTCCATTTTTTGTAAGCCATTTTTGATGGGTTAGAAATTTTGTTGAGGAGATCATCCTCACCAAAAATTAGGCTATTCCAAAACTTCTAACCCATGTAGGACAAAACACGTAGGGTAAAGCATAACGTAAAGTGTAGGGTGCCGAACCGGACCTGTTTTAATACCATCTCAGTTCACTTGCCTGATTGGATTTCAAGGTGTCTTGGGGTCAATATTTGATGAAACCAATTCATTGAGTCAACTCAGAAAATATTTGAGTCAATTTGTAAATTTGACCAAATCAGTTTGAGAATGCAACTAGCGAGGTCAGAAACTCGATTTAGTTATTCAGTTGTATAATATTTTTGTGAACATAATAAAATTTATATTTTTTATTTATTTAAAATATAAAAAATAAATCCTTGCAAAGTTGATATATTTTTATTTGACTTGTCCAAGTGTACTTGAATCGACTGAGTGGATATCTGAGTGGGTCTACGGTTTTTAATTTTGAGGGTGTGGGTAACCTTTGAGAGAATGTCATTAGAGGTGGGAAAAATCATTTTATGAAGGGATATGGGAAAACATTTTCCCACCTGGGCCCCAGGGCAGGAAAATGAAGTTTAATAGTCCTTTGTCACCAATGTCTCTTCTATTTATAAAGCTGTCTGAACATAGTAGTGTGGGTGGAGAGACAGGTGCAATATGGCCAGATATCCATGTATCAAGCAACTATAGATACAAAGTCAAAGGTTCGTGAGTCGTGCGGTTCAATTCTATTTGGAAATATATCTATATGTAGCTTAATATTGCACTTTTAATCCATCTAGCGGGGATAGCTCAGTTGGGAGAGCGTCAGACTGAAGATCTGAAGGTCGCGTGTTCGATCCACGCTCACCGCATTTTTGTACTGTCTATTATAATTTTATACTTCTTTTCTCCATGCAATTTTATATTTTATTCATCTTTTCTTGCAATTTTATATTTTATTAAACGCTGGGCCCCCAATCTTTGTGGCCCAAAGACCCCATGACTATCTGGCTCACCCAATAAGGTCGTTTGAAACCGAATTAACTTGGTTTTTTTTAGGGGTGCAACTTGGTTCGGTTTGAAGTCAAATTGGAACATAACTGACATAGGTCGGTTCCTCTTGGTTCCATTTAATAAGAATTAGAATCGAACCAAATTCCATTAGAATCGAACTAACCTAAATCGAACTAAAGTCGGCTTGGTTCTAGGAATTGTCAATATTCTATAAATTGTAATTTTTAATAATAAAAAATAAACATAAATTTTCATAGAATAAATCACTAATCTATCCATAAAAAGTCATTAGTTTATCTATAAAAGATCATTAATCTATGTCCTAACTCCTAAGAGAATTCATAATAGTTATTATATACATATATATTTATTTATTGCATAAGGGTTTAGTTGTCGGTTTGGTTTGGTTCTATACTTGATCCAAGAATCAAACCAAATAGATCAATTCTCTATTTTCGTAACTCAAAATCGAATTTGAACTTGTTCCAAATCAAACCAAACCACCCCAAAGCTATCGATTTGGTTTGATTCTCAATTTGAACTTAATCAAGTTGCACCCATAATTTTTTTTTTTTTTTTTTTTGTGAAATGACGAAGACCATATTTTATGAAGTGGAGTTCTTAAGTATGAATATCCCTTGGGACCACCCTCCTCCTAGTAGAGGGGATTGCATGTGTCTTAAGCATTAGTTGGGTCTTTAAAAGATCTTAACATCACGGTTCCCCATAAAATATTTTTAACTTTAGTTAGGCTATTAATTGGTTTGACATATTGCAAAACAACTTTGAGGTTATGGTTGGAGTTGAGCTTTTATTTTTTATTTTTAAACAAGAGGAGATTATTTTTTAACTAAACAAATAGGATACAATTTTCTCACATTTATTAGTAGAATTGTATGACCAATAATGAAAAATCTGTTCATATTAGGTCATAAAGATTTATCAAATTTCAACCTTGTTTTTGTTATTGATAGCATTTCTAAAATTTGTGGACTTCAAATTTGATCCTAAAACAACTAATCTTTCAAATAGTCTGGTTTCTACTTAAATGAATCTGACATTTTTGGGTAAATATTGATACTTTGAATTTGGCTTCGAATAATCAAGATTTTATTAAACTTGGAAAAAACCAAGATGATTGAGCAAATGATCTCATTCTCAAAGGGAACCAAACAAGAAAATCAACATTAATTGTCTATTTGTTTGACGTGCTGAGTCTTCAGGTGACTTGTCCAATAAGATAATATTGGGAGGAGTCGTGATAATATGACGCCCCCCTCTGATACACACTCACATCATAGAATCATAGATCAATTGTCTCGAGATACAGAAGAAAATATTTATGATTGTACGTATATTGTGAAAATGATCTATGGTTCCGTGACGGAGCGTAGGTGGATGTGTGTCAGAAAATCATTCATTGTTTTTTCAGTTAGGTTGGCTTTTTCGGTTTAATTATTATTATTATTTTAAAAATTTTAACTAATATTTGTAAGTCATGTAAAATAAGTTTATGATTGGATATCTATTAGAGTCACATTTATGATTCCATACAAACATCCACGTCAGCAATATGAGAATCGACGTAAATTTTAATTTGACTTGAGCATTTTCCTATCTATTAATACATTTATATAAAGAATAAACTAATTTTAAAACGTTTGACGAGTCAACTCAGTTATCTGATGCCGATCCGAGGCAAAATACCGGGTTTACCCATCCGATCCCTTTTAAGGAAGCAGAGAAAACGGGCATCAAACACAACCCTGATCCGAGGGGCAGAACAAGTAGAGCAGCCATGGCGAAGAACGAGCAGAGATCATGGAGTTTGCAGAGAGGAGACTACTTGGGAGAGATTTCTGCTCTCTGTTTCCTACACGTTCCTCCTCACATTTCTTCACTTCCTTTTCTCCTTACTGGTTAGTGTTGCTTCTCTCCAATACTGCATTAAAATACTTGGATTTCGAGTTCATTGAGCTTAAAATACTAAATATTCTGTATATATATATATATATATATTTTTTTTTGTAGTTCATTGTTGCTTTGTTTGATTTCTAATTCGTGAAATCTTTAATGCTTGAAGCTAATGGAGACAGACACAGAGAGAAATGTTTGTGTCTGATATTAAACATTAAATAGATACATAAATTACAATATACCAATGAAATACGTTTAAAGGGATTGTGTCATCTCACTTCGAAGTTCGAACTCACTATCATTCTAGTAAAGTCCGATAGAGTTTAACAGGAAGATCGAATGTGAGAAATTATACAGGAATTTGCGGTGATTCGAATAGTAAATTGCAACTGTAGTCGTGTTGTGAATCTTAAAACATGGGTCACAATCTGTATTGTTGAAAGAGAGATTTGAATAATATCGATTGGTACCAAAGTGTACTAATGTTGAAAGAGAGATTCTCTTTATCATTTTGTAGAAATCTTGATATATGTTCTAATATATATATATATTTTTTTCTATAAAAAATGAGAACTTTGTTAGAGAAAAGAAAAAGACAGTTTAAGTGTGCAAACTAGAATATTGATCATGAAGGAAACAACATGTTCTAACAAAGTGTTCCATGAATATAATGAAAATTTTTAGGAAGTTTTGCCAAGTAGACAATTTATGGAACTGTTTATGATGTGCTCTGTCGCAAAGGTCTGTAATCCGGTAGATACCCGAGAATGAACAAATTGAAGTTTGATCGAGGCTTGTGTTGAACACAATGTCCTTAAGACAATTTTGTTCCCACAACTTGGTGCACACGGATCAATAAACAATTGTCTCCCAGGATACAACGATCACACGTGTAGAGGCAGCACTACAATCTACACGTTTAGCGAACCGAACGCTACTGTTTGTACTCTCAAAGAATGCAAATGGAAAAACAGAATGCTAGCATGTTTAAACAGCAAAGAAGAAGAAGAGAAAATTTTTAGTGAATAAAACTGAGGTCGAGATGACCTATTTATAGAAAATTAAGAGACGGAGCTTAAGTTAGAATTCCAAAGAGTAGCTTTAATGGAAGAGATAAGTTGGCGGCAAAAATCGAGGATTAAGTGGCTTAAAGAGGGTGATAATAACACTAAGTTTTTTCATAAGATGGCCAATTATCACAGAAAAAATAATCAAATAGCTAACTTGATGATCAACGGGACTATGGTAGAAGGAGAAGAGGGTATTCGAGAGGGGGTAGTGGGCTACTACAAAGAGCTTTATAGGGAAAGAGAGGACAAGAGACCTCGTCCTGATAATCTCGAATTCAACAAGTTAACTCATGAAGAAAGGGTGAGGTTGGAAAGGCAGATTGGGGAGGATGAAGTGAGATTGGTTGTTGCTTCCATGGGTGGAAACAAAGCACCGGGGCCAGATGGTTTTACAATGGAATTTTTCAAACATTGTTGGGAGATTGTAGCCGAGGATTTCATGAAGGTGGTTTGGGAGTTACAGGAAAAAGATTGTTTAGAGTATGCCCTTAATAATACCTTTGTGGCCTTGATTCCCAAAAGAATGGGGGCGATTGACTTGAATGATTTTAGGCCCATTAGTTTAGTGGGATCGGTGTACAAGATTATCTCCAAGGTGCTGGCAAACAGATTGAAAGAAGTCTTGAAGAATTTAATTGGTCCTGAACAAGGTGCGTTCCTTAGGGGAAGACAAATTCTAGATGGTGTGTTAATGGCTAATGAATGTCTAGATTCTAGGATTAAGGATAAGAAGGTGGGGCTCATAGGAAAAATTGATATGCAAAAAGCTTACGATCATGTGAGTTGGGATTTTTTGGAGTATATGTTAGGTAGGATGGGCTTTGGTGACAAGTGGATTGGGTGGGTGATGAAATGTGTTACTTCGGTTTCTTTTTCTATATTAGTTAATGGGAGTCCGGCAGGATATTTTAAGAGCTCCAGGGGTTTGAGACAGGGTGATCCGTTATCCCCATTTTTATTCCTTATAGTGACAGAAGCTTTTGGGAAATTGTTCAGGAGGGGGGTTGAGATAGGAAGGTTATCCGGTTTTAGAGTTAACAGTGAGGGTCCGTTGATTTCACACTTGCAGTTCGCAGATGACACCTTAGTGTTCTTAGATTCTTCTAGAGAACAAGTTAGAGTCCTTCGGGTTTTATTGTGCTGTTTTGAAGCAATTTCAGGACTTCATGTCAATTTGCAGAAAAGTAAGTTGTTTGGGGTTGGTGAGGTTGTTAACCTGCTAGTCTTAGCAGCTACTTTGGGGTGCAGCAGTGATACGCTTCCTTCTTCCTATTTAGGTTTACCTTTAGGAGCGCCGTATTGTAGTAAAAATATTTGGGAGGGAGTGATCGAGAAAATGGAAAAGAAATTGAGTACTTGGAAGGCAAAGTATCTTTCCAAAGGGGGTAAGGTTACATTGATCAAAAGTACTTTAACGAGTATTCCGATTTACTTCTTATCCCTTTTTTCGTTGCCTAAGTCGGTGGAAGTTAAGATTGAAAGACTCATGAAGAATTTTCTGTGGAATGATAATAACGGTGGTAGAAAGTATCATTTGGTGAATTGGAAAATGGTTTGCACCCCAAAGAAGAATGGAGGCTTGGGGATTAGAGGGCTAAGACTAACAAATAAAGCTCTCTTGGGCAAGTGGCTTTGGCGGTTCGGGGAAGAAAGAGACAACTTGTGGAGGAAGGTGGTTCGGGCTAAATATGGAGAGAAGAGGTTTGGTTGGTATAGTAAGGAGGCTAGAGGAACTTATGGGTGTAGTGTGTGGAGAGGTATTATGAAGGGTGTTGATAAGTTTGATAGGGAGATTAGATTCAAAGTTGGGTTGGGAGACAAGGTTAGATTTTGGGAGGATCTTTGGTGTGGAACTTCATCTCTGTCTATCCAATTTCCATCTTTGTACGCTTGCTCTTTGAAAAAAAATAACACAGTCCAGCAGTGTCTGATTCGAGACGGGAACACGAATTCTTGGGATCTGGGATTTAGGAGGAATTTCAATGATTGGGAATTGACGGAGGTCACATCTCTTCTAGATCTCCTTAATTCGATTCAATTCAGAGAGAACGAGCAGGACAGAAGAGAATGGTTCAAGGCTAAGGATAAGAAATTTTCTGTTAAGTCTTTCTATGATTGTTTGCTTCCGTTGCATGAGGTATCTTTTTCTCCATCTATCATTTGGTCAACTCTTGTTCCTTCTAAGGTGTCTTTCTTTTTATGGCTTGCTTCATTGGGTAGAATCTTAACCTTAGATAATTTGATCTATCGGGGGTGGATTACCCCAAACTTTTGTCATCTTTGTTTGAGGGATGGGGAGTCAACCAACCACATTCTTATTCATTGTTCTTTCGCCCGTATTATTTGGATGTTCTTCTTATCTCGTTTCCAGGTGGATTGGGTTCTTCCATTTTCTATCTTTGGGCTTTTAGAGAGTTGGAGTTTCAATATCTTCTCTGCTAGAAAGAGGCATCTTTGGACTATCCTTCCATTCGCCATTGCTTGGGGTCTTTGGAAAGAGCGTAACAACAGGGTGTTCCATAACAAGGAAAGCTTGCCTCATACGGTGATTTTAGAGACTCTGGGATTTCTTTTCTTCTGGTCAAAGATGAGTAAAGATTTTGAGGGATTGAGCTTCCAAGACTTTATTTTTAATTGGGATATGGTTGTGAACCATAGCCTCCCGTCGGGCGTGTTTTATTTTTTGTATTTTCTCTTTCTTGTTTTTATGGTTTTGTTTTTTGGGGGCTATCTCAGCCTCCTCTTATCCTTTTTCTTTCATTAATAAAATTTATATTTATCAAAAAAAAAAAGAAAATGATATGTGCATGTGTGTCTCTTAGAAAAAGGCATGTGCATGTGTGTTTCTTAGGAGACAACCCAAAGAAATCAAGGGAGGTGTCCCGAACAGGCACCCATGGTGTTCTAATGGACGGTGAGGTGTGTGCTCCTTCAAAAGAAAAAACGGAATTAAGCCCAGCCTAAGCCCAACACGAAAATTAGCAAAAGAGGCCCGTCACGTGAAGCCAAATTGACGAAATTTGCACCTCCCCTGCGCGTGCATCGTGTGCCCGCACACGCATTAAGGATATTTTGGACCAATGGATCAAATCTTTCTTGAGCCCATGGGTCCCTTGTGCGCGTGCGTGGGCTTATCCAAGTCTCTCTCTCATATACACTTACGTGATATAAGAAGTTCTATATAAGAACTAAACAATTTTCTTATTCCTATCCGATGTGGGACTAAAGAGTTTCTCTTATAAACTCAATAATCTTATAAACCACATACAACAAACCATGGCTAATAGGGGTTCTTAGGAACCGATTTTTCATTCACCCATAATGGATTTTTGACAACTTAATACATGAAACTATTATCTTCAATGAGATGAATAAGTTTCCAAGTGGTCCAGCCTCAAAAAACTAATGGGACTCACTTGAATCGTAGCTCAAATATCCCTACTTGGTCACAAAAATCTGGATAAAAAATGCAGATTTTTTTTCCAACAAGGTCTACGACATTACAAATAGTGTTGCCATGTTTACCTTAATTATTCATGAAATTAAAAGTCATGATGAGAGAAAAAGTAGGCAGAAAGAGAAAAAGGTCTTTCATTGGATTAAACTGTCTTAGGAATTTATCCTTTCAATATGGAGTCTTTTGTTCCATTGGTATCAGGTTTTTAGGGAATTTAAAGGGATCTTCTTTGAAGATTTCACAGGTATATGGAATTGGGTTAATATCTTGCATTTGTTGTATTTATCGGCATCCTCGACTGCTTTTTTCGTCTTTCAATATATATATAGGGTTGGGATCAAGAGACGACCTTATTTTGATAGCCTAATTTGGCAACCATTGTCCTCTATGGGTTTACAAGTTGAAGAATCGTTGACTGTTAATTTTTTCTGTTAACTTGTAAAATAATTTTGATGGGGTTGGAAGTTTCGAGCCTCATGTTAACTAAAATGAATTGGACATAGGTTCCTCAAAGTAACTTCTAAATATCAAATTTCCTATTCTTCATCCTCATATATATTTTAAAGACTTAACTATCCTCACTGATTTCCTTTCTTCCTTACAGGAACTGGGTCACAAATACTACTATATGATGTTGAAGCCGGAAAAATATTAAATTCATTTCATGTGTTTGAAGGTATTCGAGTGCATGGAATTTCTTGTAGCTTTATTGATTTAACATGCGCAGGGTCTAGGTCTGGGTCGTACTCAATAGTTGATTTCAAGATTGCTGTGTATGGGGAAAGGAGAGTTAAACTGTTTAGGTTACATTTTCAAATGACATTGGGATGTCAAAATCAATCAAAAGTATGTGCTGAGTTGGTGCTTATACGTTTATTGCCTAAATTTAATCACTGGATTCTGGATGTTCGTTTCTTGAAGGTAGGAATACTTCATATCTTTTTCTACTTTTAGGTCATTTTCTATTGTACACTTAATAAATCTCTCTCTAACAATTCTTAATCTGTTGGTGCTTTGTTAGTAGGAGGATGGCATGTCTTCTGAGTGTGGGGACAACTGTCATCTTGCCATTGGTCTTAGTGACAACTCAGTCTGGCTTTGGGATATTTCAAGGTCTGCTGTGGTTCTTGAAGTAAGATGTCCAGGTTAGTTTTCTCTGATTTTTAATTTTTTTGAACTATATATATATGAACCATACACTTTCTTATCAGGGTGTACGATATGAGGTCCAATCTTGAGGTCACTTCAACATTATTCTCTCTCTCTCTCTCTCTCTCTCTCTCTCTATATATATATATATATAGGGTCCCGTTCGCTGCCTAACGTTTTGCCCAACGGTTTGGCAAACTTATATGACCCGTTCGATCTAACGCGATCTGACGGACGCGATTTAATCTCGGCGGAATAAAAAATTATACATATATTACAGCGCCGTCCCTCAAATATATTAATATTATTAAAAAGCCCTCTTCTCTTTATATCGAACACAGCAGAACAGAGAGTTCGAAGAGAACTCTCTCTCGCTCTCGCTCTCACTCTCTCATTCTCTCTCGCTCTCTCTTTCGTTGCCTCTCTCGCTTAAACCCGATCGTATATATATATATATATATATATATATATATATATATATATATATAGAGAGAGAGAGAGAGAGAGAGAGAGAGAGAGAGAGAGAGAGTACCCAGAACCGCAGGAAGCAAAGTCGCAAGCTTGAACAATGTCAAAGCAGAGATTGAGATCGTTTTTGTTGTTGGTGACTTGGTAGGATTTGAAGAGTAAGTAAGCAGTCCCAAGAGAGCCAGTGTAGAGTGTGAAGTCCCTTACACGTCGCCCACTATGCCCCCATGTCTCCTTCACAATCTAAAACAACAAAAAAACATTGATTGAAACAAAAACACAAACACTTGGTGGCGAACCAAAAAGGAGGATTTTTTTTATGGTTGAGAAGATGTACAATTTGTTTAAGATCCAAAGCTGCCCGTTTGAATTTCTCTGAGATTGATGGGTAGGGTAGAGAGAGGAGCTTCAAGAGAGAATCTCCACTAATTTCTTCGATGAAATCTGGCATTTTGTTGGGGAAGAAACGGTCTGTCATCTTTCTGTTATGGCAGTTGCTTTTCCTTCTCAATTTTTCTTTGTAAAAGAGGTGATTCTCGGACTCTTGAGAGAGAGAGAGAGAGAGAGAGAAGTGGAATAGTGCAAAATGACTAGTACGCCCCTGAAGTGAAGAAGTGTTTCATCCTTCGCTTGCCACGGGTTTAAGCGAGAGAGGCAGCGAGAGTGAGAGAGAGAGAGCGAGAGAGAATGAGAGAGTGAGAGCGAGTGAGAAGAGAGAGAGTGAGAGCGAGTGAGAAGAGAGAGAGCGAGAGAGAGTTCTCTTCGAAGTTTTGTTTCGAGAGTTCTCTTCGAACTCTCTGTTCTGTTGTGTTCGATATAAAGAGAAGAGGGCTTTTTAATAATATTAATATATTTGAGGGACGGCTGTAATATATGTATAATTTTATATTCCGCCGAGATTAAATCGCGTCCGTCAGATCGCGTTAGATCGAACGGGTCATATAAGTTTGCCAAACCGTTGGGCAAAACGTTAGGCAGCGAACGGGACCCATATATATATCCCGTTCACCATCCTACGCTTTACCAAACGTGTTTTGTCCTACATGGGTTAGAAGTTTTGGAATAGGCTGATTTTTGGTGAGGATGATCTCTATGGTGAGGAGATCATCCTCACCAAAAATCAGCCCAGTCCAAAACTTCTAACCCCATAAAAAATGGTTTACAAAAAATGAACGGTCCACGATTTTTCAACTTGTAAATGGGCTGATTTTTGGTGAGGAGGATCTTCTAATCGTAGAGATCATGCTCACCAAAAATCAGCCCATTCCAAAACTTCTAACCCATGTAGGACAAAACACGTTTGGTAAAGCGTAGGGTAAAGTGTAGGGTGTTGAACATTTCCTATATATATATTGGGATCTGACTGTTGGATTTCATGTTTATACGGTTGAGGTCATGTGTTTTCTCAGAATTGATGCATATATAGATCACGTCCTTCCGATTGGTAAGGATCAGAGTTGGCAAATGAAATTTGGGAAGCTGACATAAGGTTTGCGAATGCAAACAATGATATTGATGTCCCTTTTTTTTCCAAACCTATTTCTTAAAATTTGCGATTTTGTTAGGTTTCTAGTCAATTTTCCAATTAAATCTTGAATGCAAATAGCATTTTTTTTTTGTTTGTTTAGAAATGGGAAGTCCCTTCTGTTTATGTCTCACATGTGGAACACACATTCCACATACTAAAACCATTTTTACATGATGACGGGATCAAGCTTTTGGTTTCACATTCACTATTATTTTTAGTGAATCTTCTCGGGCTTGAACAGAAATTCCTTAACTATATTATTTTTTTCCTGACATATTATCATATTGACATTTCATGTCCTTTTCTACTACAGAGGTGACCCTCCTTTACTCAATGCGGTTATGGGGTAGCAACATAAAGACCCTCCATGTAGCATCTGGTACTATCTATAACGAGGTAGCTTATCTTTCCACATAGTGCCTATTTTAGATTTCTTCTGCTTTCAATCTTGTTTGTATCTTTTAAGTGCACAAAATTAACCCCATGAAATTATAGATTCATCACCGACTGAAATGGACATTTTTCTTTTTTTTAATCTGTATGTCAAAAGGTCCAATAAATTTGAGTCAGTAGATAGTTATGGAAGAAGAAATCTAAGGTTCTTGCTGAGTAGCACATAAGGTCACTCCACCAATGACATAGTGGTTGTGACTGAACGTTCTATGAGTCTCACTAAGGATATCCCTTAAGCAGAAATTATTTGGAAAGGATAGTTCTAAACATCTAATAAGTTGACTGTATCTCTGGAAAAGTTTCGTATAATTTTATTAAGGAAGAGGGACAACCGTTGTGTTTTATTATGTATATTTTCATTGTTCATTCTTTTACCTTTCTGTTTTGCCAGTTAGAGTGGCTTGTGATACTTATCCTCTTGTTGGAACTTGAAACTTGGAAACATTGTCTAGACTCGAAGGAGACTTACACGATTTCTTGAAAATATATTGGATTTTGGCAGGTCATTGTTTGGAAGTTGGTTCCATCTTCTACAAGCTCAGTGGAAGATTCTGAGAACCCTGTTGGATCATTCATCAACAATACCGAGCTTCGTGATAACCAATATGAGGCTGTCTATTTGAGTAGACTTTCTGGACATGAAGGTTCAATCTTCCGCATCGCATGGTCTCCCGATGGATCAAAATTGATGTCTGTCTCTGATGATCGTAGGTGGGTAAGCTGCCTAAATCCTTCTTCCACTATTCATGTTTTTCCTTAGACTAGAAGACTATGTGGTAATGCTTTTTAATTGCATCAATTACAGTGCTCGAGTCTGGACGATTAATACCAAGTGTAAAGATGCTGCTAATCCAGGGGGGGTTGTGGGCCCTGAGTCAGTGGGCCTCACACTATTTGGCCATGATGCTAGGATTTGGGATTGTTATATCTCGGATTCTGTAAGTTTTTTTTTTTAAATTTTCATGTGCATTTACTGGTTACTGGTTGCTTCTCTAAGTACACGTACGGTTTTGTTGGTGCTGTGTTTTGCAACTAGCTCTATTTTTTTTATTTATGAAACTGTTCTTAGCTTATTGTCACGGCTGGAGAGGATTGTACATGCCGTGTGTGGGGAATGGATGGGAAACAGCTTATGACAGTCAAGGAACACACGTAAGTTGCGCAATCAAATTCTTAATAGTTGAACGTTTGTGGGGCATCTTTAATTGTTCATAGTTTCACTCTCCCTTGTTCTGTACTTTAAAAAAAAAAGGAAAAAAGTTCCCACTATGTATGTCAGTTCCCAACTGTATGGTAGATTTCCAGTTATATTATATTTATTACTGGGGCAGTGACAAACTTATCCATTTCCTCTATTAGTCTTTCTACTTTCTTGTACAACATACTTCATAAAGTTCTAGGTTTTAACCAATAGGGTTATGGGTGTTGCACTTGCTCTACTCCCAAGTCCAAAGGGACATATCTGTGTCACATTTGGTATAGGTGTCATATCCATGTTGATTAGGGCTAACATGGGACAGATATTTACTGAAACCACTGTCTCGCATTTGTGACTGCACAGAGGGAGAGGCATATGGCGATGTGCGTATGATCCAAGCTCTTCACTTCTCATCACTGCTGGTTTCGACTCTGCAATCAAGGTGCATCTGCTGGACACTATGAGGGGCTTAATTGAACAGAATGGGGTGGTAAAAGAGTTCAAGCAGAGGACAGAGATCTTTACTCTCTCTACCCCAAATTTGCCTGATCAGCTTGGACTCATGGACAGGTACACTGTTAAAATTTGAAACTTTTTCTATGAAGCCTACTTATTTTTCTGGTTCACACTAGTTATTTCCACTTCTGCAGTCAACAGAGATATCGATACTTTTATTTCTAGGATCATTGGCTCTGTAAACTTTTATCGGTTATCTAGGGTCTTAGAGCGAGGCTCTCAAAGAAGGTCTTAGGCTTTAAGGATACGCCAGTTTGCCTTAGTGGCTTTTTATCTTATTCCAATAGGTGTTGAAAAAACTTACCCCTTAGGGAAGGCACACACCTTATCAGTAGCTTTTGAATAAGATGTGTAGTTTTTTTTTTTTTGGTATTGTTCCTAATATTTTTCTATAATTATAAAGTTACCTGTCATTAATTTAATTTACGCAAAAGGTCCTTACAAGCCCTAGTTGGTTTGCAACTCTAGCAATCTCCATCTTTTTCTTCCCTATTTCTATGTTCCTCTCTTTATGCTGACCCAACTCTCATGCTTCTTTCTTCTACTCCTAGTATAGTGTGGTGCATTTTTCGTTAAGAGTGGTTTTTACACTTTGAGGGATGAGGGATTAAAAATTGGAAAGTTGGAAGGATGAAACTATTTTGACATGGCCCAGTTTTAATTTGCTTCTGATTAGTTTGGATAATAGATTTGGAAATTAAACTTTCGAATGTGAAATTGTGAATTATTTTAAATTTCCTTGTAAGATTTTTCTATGATTTTCTCTTTTAGTTGACGTTTTGCTTTAGGATGTATATTTGTCTTTTTATATATTCAAAATGTGCTTGATTCTAAGGCTTATACCTTAGGCGCTTTCGCCTCGCTTCACTTTACACCATACATAATGAGTATTTAGATATCTCCATCTTAGATTTGCTCACATTGCTGCAAGTTTCAATACTAATTTAAGGTTGTTTGATTGGCTGGGAGTTTTTACAGCAAAAGTGAATACGTACGTTGCCTGCATTTCACTCGGGAAGATACTCTTTATGTTGCTACTAACCATGGATACCTGCACCATGTCAAACTGCCGGGTACTGGGGATGTAAAATGGACCGAACTTATCAGTATCAGTGAAGAAGTCCCTATTATTTGTATGGATGTATTGTCTGCAAACCTATCTGATCTCTCCACAGATGTAGAGGATTGGATTGTGATGGGAGATGGTAAAGGAAATGTGACAGTTGTTAGCGTTGTTGCTGGTGTTTGTACTCCTAAAGTAGGCCTCACCTTTACTTGGTCAGCTGGAATGGAGAGACAACTTCTGGGAATTTATTGGTGCAAGTCATTGGGCTGTAGGTAATGACGATTAGATACCCCACTCCCTGTTTTTTATGAGTATAGTACCCTGTAATTAGGGATGCAACTTGGTTCGGATTGGTTTGGTTCAGGGCGAAATAGCAACCAAAGTGACAGGTCAGTTCCACTAAATAAGAACCAAAACCAAACCGAATCACCATTAGAACCGAACTAGGGTCGGTTTGTTTCGGTTCAGTTTTATGGGTTGCCAATATCTTATAAACTTGATGGAATCTAACTTAGTTTTAATAAAAAAAAAATAATAATAAAAATGAATTTCATATGACAAGTCACTAATCTTTCCATAAAAAAGTCATTAATCTATGTCCTCACTCCTAAAATAATTCATAATAAATTAATATATATTTATTTATTATATAAGGGTTCAGTTTTCGGTTTGACTCAGTTCTATACAAGCCTTGAAGTGAGAACCGAACCGAATTGATCGGTTCTACATTTCCTTAACCCAGAACCAAACCAAACCAGCCCAAAGCTATTGGTTTGGTTTGGTTCAGTTCTCGGTTTGAAGTGGCCCAAGTTGCACCCCTACCTGTAATGTTGATTCACCTTTGCAACCTGTCATTCTATTTTTGGTAGACCATCCTTGATGTATACCTGGCATATTCCTTGATCTCCCTCTGTTGTGGTTTTGGAGAGGTAAAGGTAGTCAAAAGCTTCTGATAAATCTCTGGTGTTTTCCATCTTGCAGCCACATCTTCACTGCTGATCCTAGAGGGATATTGAAACTATGGAGGAGAAATGATCCTTTACTAGTTGGCTCTGAAAGCACTAGTGTGAATCACAAAGCATCCCTGATTGCTGAGTTTACGTCTTGTTTTGGAACACGGATACTGTGTTTGGACGCATCAATTGATGAACAGGTAACTGATTTTCATCATTTTGTATTTTGCATTATTCCTATTCTTTATGGATCTTGTGTCCAAGATGAACTATGGTTTCTTACTTTATTAGAATGAAGATTGCTGAATGGATTTAAGATGGGTTCTTAGTAGAACATCCATGAATTAAGACCTATCAAAAAAAAAAAACATGAAAGAAGAGAGTATGAAACTTATCAATTTTTTTTCTATTTAAAACATAAATATCAATTCTTTGATGTCCAAGGTCATAAATTTAGAGAATTCAGGTTTAGGATCCCTTTTTTAGCAAGAGCTGACTATGTAACTGGAAAATTGGTTTTATATGTTATTTTAAATTGATAACTTATTAACTTCTTACAGTTGCTGGTATGTGGAGATCAACGTGGTAATCTTATCTTGTTCCCTTTGTCAAGGGACCTACTGGCTACTCCAGTTGCATCAGAAGTGAAGATCTCTCCATTGAATTATTTTAAAGGAGCCCATGGGATATCAAGCGTGACCAGCACTTCAATAGCTAGATTAAGTTTCAATCAACTTGAAATACGCACAGTAAGGCCTAACTTCATTCTTTTTCGAGATACCAAGAACTAGCCTCAATATTATTCTCAAGAATATTTTTGGGAAGCAAAATTCTTTGGGAGATTTTCAACTTGTTTTCTTTTCCTTTTTTGTCGTATGATCAGCAATTCTCAATATTTGGAAAAGAGAAGTATATGTTAAAAAAGCTTAAATGATTTATTTTTAATGGCCATCAGTATAGTTTCATTGTTTTTTGTGAATTATGGAAGAAGAATTGCAATTTATTATGAGAGACTGTTTTCAACAATTTTGAAAATAAAGAAATATTATGACTTTAAATTTGCCACTTTTAATAAAATGAAGAAGAAGGTTTTCCACACATTAATTCTTTTATGGTTTCACTTCTTGCCTAGACTGGAGGAGATGGGTGTACATGCTGTTTTAAGTATGACGGGAATTGGAGAAGTTTGGAATTTACAGGGATGAAACAGGTGAAAGAATTAAGTTTAATTCAATCTGTCTCGGCTGATGCCAATTCTGATGAAGACCTAGCATGTAATAATTATGCAATAGGTTTTGCCTCTGCTGATTTTATTATATGGAATGTACTGAATGAAATAAAGGTACTCTTCTTGTGTCCATTACATTTCAGAAGTATTTTTCGTGCAAACTGATAATGTATGTTGCATCTTTTATTAATTTGATGTCCAGTTTTGAAAGTCTGCCTATTGGAGCAGGTTGTACAAGTTCCGTGTGGTGGATGGCGGCGTCCTCATTCTTTTTATCTTGGTGATGTACCAGAGAATAGGAACTGCTTTGCATTTGTCAAGGTGTGCATCTGAATGATTTGCTAGTAAGAACAGCATGGTCCTGCCTAACCTCTTTCACCTACTATAGACATCAGCCAAAAAACAAAGGAAAGGAAATTTGATACATAAGCTTTTGAGTAGGGGTGCAACGTGGTTTGGTTTGGGGTCAAATTGGAACCAAAACGAGATAAGCTGATTCCACTAAATAAGAATCAAGAACCGAACCGAAAAGCCAATAGAACCAACCCAGACCAAACTAAGGTCGGTTTGGTTTGGTTCTATGGATTGCCAGTATTCTATAAAGCTACTTGGATATAGCATATTTTAAATTAAAATATGTATATAATGAACATAAAGTATCATACAAAAAATCATTCACCTGTCCATAAAAAAGGTCATTAATTTATCCATAGAAAAAAATCATTAATCTATGTCCTAACTTCTAAAATAATTCATAATAAATTAATATATGTTTATTTATTACATGAGGGTTTGGTTCTTACAAGCCTTGAACCTAGAAGTGAACCAAATTCGGTTCTCCATTTTCTTAACCCAGAACCGAACGGCAACTTGTTCCAAACCGAACCAAACCAGCCCAAAGCTATCGGTTTGGCTCGGTTTTCGATTTGAACCGGACCTTGTTGATAATACAATCTGTCATTTGTTTCATTATTAATGTCATTACTAGCACACCAACCTATTTACCTGCACTTATACCTTATTTTATCTTTCAGGATCATGCCATTCATATTCATAGACTTTGGATACCTGATAGTGAGAGAAAGCTATTTCCTCGTGTTCTGCATATGCAATATCATGGGAGAGAGATACATTCACTGTGTTTTGTATCTGACGGATCACAATTAAATACAAATGGAAATGGTAGTCCGTTTAATAGCTTAAGCTGCATTGCAACAGGATGTGAAGATGGAACTGTGAGATTGTCAAGGTATGGCTATATTTCATTGCCACCTTAAAAACTCACTTCTACCAGTAGAGAAACTAGAAAGCTACGAACAGCTTGTTTTTTTTAGCAATTTTATTTTTAGGGTAGTTAGCTGTGTGTTTGAGTTTTCATTTGTTGGTGTTGGGTGTGTGTACTTATTTTTGGGTGGCCATCTCGACCTTCCTTTTTAATAAATTAATCTTTACTTATCGAAAAAAAAAAAATGTTGGGCCAAACTTTGCTTTAGTTGCAAGTTCGAATGACGATCTAAAGATGACAAACTGATACAACAATGCTTGATATAGGTATGCTCATGACTCCGAGAATTGGTTTTCATCAAAGTTGCTGGGTGAACATGTTGGTGGATCAGCTGTGAGGTCAATATGTTTTGTGTCCAAGACATACAAAACCATAGCAGATCAGACCTGCATTTTAAAATGTGATGCTGCTTCAGATGACAGAGACAATCAATGCTTACTCATTTCGGTTGGTGCAAAACAGGTCTTAACAACTTGGCTTCTTCAAAATAATAGGTTGAGAAACAAAAAAGAAGCACATGTTGATAGGGGCCTTCTAAGAACTGAAAATATTTCTACTCCACCAAGAGTACCCTCGTCGATGTCATTCCAATGGCTTTCCACTGATATGCCATCAAAGTTCTCCAGTACTAACAAATCACTGGAAAACACAAAGAAAAATATTGGAGGAGAGAGTGCGTCTAATATGGGAACTGGTTCAACATCTAGATCACATTTTACCAAAAACAGTCAGTTTGAACCCAAGTCTGGCTCTGTGGATAAAAGTGAAAATGACTGGAGGTACCTGGCTGTCACTGCCTTTCTTGTCAGAGGTGCTGATTGCAGGTCTGATGTTACAACTTTACTTCTTGAGCCTATTTTGCTCCTATGCTCTTTTTACCAAAAATTTCCTGTTTTCTCATATCAGGTCCACTGTCTGCTTCATTGTGGTCTCTTGTTCGGATGCCACACTGACATTACGGGCTCTTCTTTTGCCCTATCGGCTCTGGTGGGTATACATGTGGCAGTTTATTCCATTCTTGGTCTAACTCTCATGACGTCTTTTCCCCTTATCTGCTTCCTGGTGGTTTCCTTTATTCTTTTTTTTTTTCTGTCTCTTATGTTTTGCAGGTTTGATGTTGCCTTATTGGTTCCCCAAACATCACCAGTTTTGGCATTGCAGCATGTCATTTTACCTATTTGTGGCCCCTCTAAATGTGAGTTTCATGTTAGTTGAACTCTTCAGACAACCTGCAATGCATGATGATAATGTTTTACTTCGGTTTCATTGAAGGGAGGCAAGCTTTGCCACTCCCTTTGTATATTTTTTTTAATTTTAAAATTTTCATCTATCAAAAAAAAGAAAAAAAGAAAAAAGATACCTATCCTTTTTTTAAAGAAACTTTGTGATAACTAATGACCTAAGTAATTAAATAATCATGTTTAATTGTGTCCAAGGGATATTAATGATACACTTTGTGGTCTATAATATCTCAATAGTGATGAGTCACACTGTTGAAGAAAGGATACACTTTGTGGTCTATAATATCTAAATAGTGATGAGACACACTGAGACTTCAGCAAGGAGGAACCAAAAAAGAGTCTTAGAATGCTTTGGTTGGTCCCATTCATTTATAGCAGTGCTTACCTCATTATAAAACAAAAACTACTATTACAATTGTAGAATTTCACATTTGAAAGTTTGATATTCATGCCCAGATCCCAAACTTATCAAAATCAAATTAAAATTGAGCCACATTAATAGTTTTGTAATTCCAACTTTCCAAGTTTTCAATCCCTCAATAAGGTGCCACCTCAGTGAGTTGGTAAAGTCTGTGTGTCAATGCCACGGACCTGGGATAGAAACCATGCCTTCACGCTTAAACCAATTTTAAAAAATAGAAAGGCCTTTTATTCCCTAAAAAAAATGCAACAGCTAATCTGTGGTAATTACTCTAACAAGAAAAAGTATAGCACCACTCTAAGACTCGATGAAATGGAGGTGTGGGTTTGGCAGAGAAATAGAAACAAAACAGAAAAATATTGGAAGAAGAAGAATAAGAGCCAGGGATTCCTAGAGTTGTAAAAATAATGGTCTCTCACTTTGTTTTCATTATGTCTGAGATATTATATTTGCAGTTTCCGAGTTAGATTTTTCTCACAATTTTGGTGAAAAAAATAAAATCACAAGGACATATACTAAATATTAGCATCTCATTGCTGTCTATTGATTTTACCAGAATTATTAATTCGTCATAAATCTGATTCACAGATAACCTCCAGACCGGAGCTGCGTACATTGTAATTAGCGGATCTACAGACGGAAACATTACCTTCTGGGATCTGACTGAAAGTGTTGAAGGTTTTATGCAATGTGTCTCTAAGCTTCAACCAGAAAAATATATTGACTGTCAGAAACGACCACGGACAGGAAGAGGAAGCCAGGGCGGTCGATGGTGGCGATCATTAAGTAATGGGTCCTCTAAAACAAATCCGAGAGGAACTACGCGCACATTGAAGGCCTCAGAGGTTTTAAATGACCATACATTTGATCATGCAGACTGTGTAGCCTCATCAAAATTGAGATTTGATAATTCAATGTCTGAAATTTTGGAAGTACAACCATTTCATATTCTGAATAATGCCCACCAATCTGGTGTCAATTGCCTTCACGTTTCAAATATGAGGAATTGTGAGAATCCTGAGTCTGCATTTGTTTTTTGTGTTGTAAGTGGAGGAGATGATCAAGCACTCCACTGTCTTACGTTCCATTTGGCACTACAATCGGTAGACGACAATTCTGAGAATGAAAAACTTTATGATATTGCAAGCCATATCAAAGAATTGGGAAATACAAGGAATCTTTCTAATTCATGTGGGAACAAAGGCTGTAGAATCAGATTCCTATCTTGTTATAGAATTGCTTCAGCTCACAGCTCTGCCCTAAAAGGTAATAGACAATTACTTTTGCTCATTGTGATTAAATTACCTTAAAAATCAATTTTATTGGATGTTCCTTCTTTTCTAGACTGAAGAAAGTTTAAGAAGGATTTTTTTTTCTTATGTCATTCACCAGTCTTAAAAAGTCTTTTCTGTTTCAACATAACATTTTCACAGCAGTTTGGTGTGACCTGCTGATCACTTGAAAACCTTTAATGTTAAAAGTTGAACATTAACTTTATCACAAATATCCATTATTTTCTAAAAAATTCAACTTATAGCAAAACTATTTGGAGATGGAGAACATAAGTTTTGTGCAGATGCATAATACTCTAAAGGTTTCCAATTTATAAGTTTTGTGAAGACGGATCTCAACCCTTTTAATGTATAATACTCTAAAGGTTTCCAATTTATTTTATTTTATTTGAGTTTCCCAACTCTCTTGAGATTTACTTGAAAGAACACAAGAAAAACCAAAAATTTGGAATCTAATAAACAAATTCCACCACCAAGAAATTCCAGAGATATTTGTAATCATCAACCGGGTTGTCACTTTTAGTGCTCTCTTTTGAAGGTGTTTGGACAGATGGAACTTGGGCATTTACTACTGGTCTTGATCAGCGAGTCAGGTGTTGGCATCTCGATGAAGAAGGTAAACTTACTGAGCATGCCCATTTGGTCATTAGTGTGCCAGAACCAGAAACGCTGAATGCCAGACCTTTTGGCAGGTGAGCTGAAACAACCAATAATACAATTTCATCCTTGACACTATATGGAGTTGTTAACAATCATGTTCGGGTCTTCTTTTTTGATTAAATCCAGACACCAATATCAGATTGCAGTAGCTGGAAGGGGGATGCAAATGGTTACATTCTCTGCATCTTGTGATATGGACAGTAGCAACTGAAATGGGTTCCGTGCATGTGAATTTTCAAATTTCGCAACATGGTAAGTATTCATTTATGCTTCAGCTGATTTTTCTAATGTTATTTATGAGGAAATCTAGGGTTTCGGTTCGGTAGACGGTGAGAATGATATACAAATGGCATATTGGTACACATGGTCCGACTGTATGGGGATGAAACCTACCATATGATGGACCAAGGAAACTAGTGATAGTTAATACTAATCAACCAGGGAACATTACTTTATATTTTAAACATTATCATGACCTAGTGCATAAAAGTACTTCTGAAAGAGGGGATTGTAAGTTTTGTTGTTGAGATATATCTATTTCTAAATAGTTTTGTTATTCCTCAATTTGAAATTAGATGTTATTCAAAGTTTGAACTTTCATAGTTATAATTGTAGCTGGGGTAAAGAAAATGACCATGAATACACATTGTACTGTCACCTCTAGATTGCTATTTCATAGGTCTGACTCATGAGCTGAGGTATCATTAACAGCAAAACATGACACAGTAGACGGATCAAGTTTTTTCCAGATATGTGATGCATATTGTAACGAAATGATCCTGTTAGAGGAGATTTCATTTATCAAGATTTGCAAAAAATGATCAAATATAGGAAAAACCCTTATAAATAGAGGCCTGACCGAAGCAAGTATAAATTTCTTAAAAATAATAATAAGGAACTGACTATGTGCAGATTACAGGTTGAGCATTGCACCCTTACCTTAAAAGAAATAAATCTATTTTTGGATTTTATTTTTTTATTTTTAAGATCCCTTCTGATTGCACCTCACATAGAAAAAAACAAAGTCTCTTCAATGAAGAAATCTCTCCCTCTCTCTCTCTCCAAAATTTCTTCTCTTCCTCCAATGATCTGTTTTTTATTCAGAGTCTATATATTCCCTTCACCATTTGAGCGATAAATTGATTAAGAGAGACAGAGAGATGGTTGGGGTGACTTTATCCTTGATGGTTAAGTTCGCCTTCTTCCCATCCAATCCCCCTTCTTTGAAAAATAAAAAAATGGGTGTTTTCAATTTTTTTTTTATATAGGAAATTGGTTGAAAATAAATTTTATTTATTTTTGGCTATTTTTAGTAATAGATTAAATTTTGTTAAACATCTGGGGTTGAATGGAAATTGTGTTATAGTGAATTGAGCTAATTACTTGGTTCAGTTTCTGACTTAATTGTTTCAAAGTAAGAAGGTAGAGTAATATGAGACTGATTTGAATTTCAGAAAAAAAAAAAAAAAAAAGCACATCGTAAATTAATTTTTATTTTTCTTCTGATGATTGAATTTAGTGTAGTACAGTGGAAAGGGGTTTTTGTAAGTGATGCAGCTCAAATATTACTATGTAATATGTAACTATTTGGTCTCTTGATGATCTATAACTAGTTAGCATCTAGTGATAATAATCAAGTAGATACCCGTTTTGTTTATGTAGTCATGCTTATCTCATTTTTACAATATCTAAAAAAAAAAAAAAAAGGTTAAACCATTTTTGGTGATCGATGCAAGACGTGGCGCCACATCTCCACGTATTAAAAAATGGGGGAAGTTGGAACGATGATGATAGTTGGTTGGCTTCTTCGCTAACACTTTCGCGTTTGTTTTCTTCGTCTGGTTTTGCTTTTCGTTTAGCTCTCGTTTGCTCGCATTTGGTTTTTCATCACCAACCCCGATAACCGGTAAAATCGGTTGTTAGTTGTCTTATCATTTCTTCCAGTAGAGATTTGCTGTTAAAGAAAGTGACGATGTTAAGCTGTCAACGTAAATTAGCCACGTGTCACCACAAATCGCTAAATACAGCTGCTTTGGAAAGCCACTTGTCGCTAAGAGCTACGTCATTAAAGCTCTGATGTGGTTTTCGGCTTAGCTGCTTAGATTAGTTGCGATGAAACTAGTTAAATATTGCAAGTCAAAATGTTTGGTTGCCAACCTTCCCTGCTTTTCAAAGATTGGTACTCGGTAAAATTCTCTCTAGTTGGAGAAAAAAGCCATCGCATTTGGTCGTACAACGAGACAATAGATTCTTGGTCCTATTACGACCTTGTCACGGTACTTCAATTCAAAGAGTTGACCAAACATAACTTGGATTTGACTCAGATAAATTTAATCTAACTAAAACGTGATACTTAAATATGTGTGTATTGCACACCAATGAATCATTAAAGGTTTGGAGAGATTTATGGTTCCATGTATGAGTTCCATCATAGTGATTGGTGTAGCCGAGAGGCAAAGTAGGCTCATAGGGAAATGAGAGGAACTAAGAAGTTACTCGAAGATTTACCATGAATGAAAGCCAACTTGGTATGTTAGGGTGTGCAACAAAAACAATATAAAGGATTTTAAGGAAAAAGTTTATAAAAAAAAAAAAAGTCAAAACTATTTATTTAAGTCTACAATGTTATATGTATTCTATTCTTATTTTTTTGAGTTATGATAATTTGACAACAACCTCATTTACCTCGGGATATACAAAAAAGATTTTATGATTTTATGTATCCCAATGCAAATGATCTATGGTTATGTGAGAGGGGGGGGGGGGGGTATGTCAGAATGAGGCGTCAGAAAATCAATAGTCTATTTTTTTTTTTTTTTTCATTTGAAGTTGAGAGTGAAGAGATGAAAAGGAAAGAAGAAATGCAATAACTTTAATGAACATTAAGGAATCCGCTAATGGATTAGGAGTCCTACAATGGTGTTAATGTTTATATCACCATTCCAACAATCTTGAAGCATGGTCAATAGTCTTACCATTTTTCGATACATACGACATCCCAATAAAAATCACAATTTACGAGTTGGTTTCACAAATCTTATATACTTTGACTGAAACAAGATTTTAGAGTGAGATTTAAATAAATTGGTAGTTAATTAATTTATTGGACATATCTACTAAGCATCAAAATGGTTATAAGAAAAGGTAATATAAATGCATATACTAACATAAGATGAGTTAAATGTTAATTAAATTTCAACCTCTAACCCCAAAACAAAACAAAAATTGATTTCTTTACTTTAGGAAATCCTTTAAAATCTATAATAGAAACTTGCATCCTGATTTTTAAACAAGATTCTATCCCCTTCAAACTTCAAGAAAAATGTAGGATTTTTTTTCCTCGGTAAGTTGAACACTAGATTAGTTTAGAAAGAAAAACCAAAGGATTTTATCAACATGTAAAAGTTATGGCCTTGAAAAATATATCTTAAAATTTGAGAACTTTGAAACAATGTACTTTTGAGAAAAAAAATTGTGAGTTTTTTCTAGAGATTATGATCGAGGGTATTTAGATCATTTACTATTAGTTTCTTAAAGAACTTCGTCAATATAATATTTTTTGTGCAATACATTTCATGTCTTTATCATGAGATAAAAAAATAGGAAAATGTTGAAGTAACATTAAAATTGACATCAATTCTCACATTGCGGACATGGATGTATATGTATGGAATCATAAAAATGCTTGTCTCCACATCAGCAATAAGAGAATCGATATTAATTGTAATGTTACTCGGCATGATTTAGAAAGATAAGGGTAGTGTCATGTGTCAAGTTGGCAAATGGTATAAAACTCCACCTCCTAGCATGATTCCAATTTATTAATCTATTAGAAGAGATCATGATCAAGGATTGGAAGTAATTTTAAATATTTTTAAAATATTAAAATAATGAAAAGAGGAAGGCAGTGTGGCACAATGAGTTTTGCCGGGAATCTAACGCGTCCCTTAATGCAGATGGGCCCATCAGTTTCTTGCAAATCAAAATGTCGGCTGCAACGAAAAGACAAAAACACCCTTAACATATCACCATATAGAACTATCGTAGACAGGACATTTGAGTCATTTCATTCAAACTAGCCAAGCCTAATCACTTGCGCGGCTGAGCCGACAACCAGTTTGGGTAGGTGGATTACCGGTATTTGCCAGTAAACCTTACGGACAGCAATTACAAGGAGGATTCGGAGGAAACGTCGTTGTCGCACACCGACTCCAACAAATCTAAAACGCATGATTCTCATCAAATCCAACGGCTAATATTTGACGGTGGACGAAAGATCAGCCGTTGGATCTGGATTCCTTTAAGCGAGAAATGAATCTAGTCAAAATAACGTTTTAGGGCAATCTTCTATAAATACGGGCGTGTAGGCTAAAGGTAAGACTCGTAGTGTTCCAGGAAAGAAGGGAAAAGACCAGATCTGTTGCGAAACAAGCTGTAGGGCTGCTCTCATCAAGGTTGTTCTCCCTTTCTTTCTTCCTAGATTATCGTCGATTTGAGGGGAAATATCGTTGTTTTTTTCCTTTACAAATCTTTGTTTTGGGAGAAATGTTGCGTTTTCTGCTCTAATTAACTGGATCTGGTCTGAAACTCTGAGTCCTTGTTTTATTGGTGTAGTTTTCGGTTATTTTGATGGGAAAATCGGTTTTCTGTTTGTTTTCTTGAAGTTTGGTCGAAATATCAGTAGATCTGACTTTTTTTGCGAGTTTTTTTAAATCTGATTGCGTTTTTGAGTTTATAGGCGTTGAGTTTTACTGGATCTGGATGTATATGTTGAGTGATTTGCGTTGAAAATTTAAGGATCTGATGATTATGTAGATTTTGTTAGTGTTGCTAATTCATTTCGAGATGAATGCGGTTTTTTGAACGAACTGTAGAGATTTTATCCAGAAACTCGGTTAATTAACACTTGTTTTCTGCACTTCGTGATCTATCCGAATTCTGAAGTAGACCTGATCCGATAATCGACTCATCTTGTGTTACATGATGTTGATGCTTCAGGTTCTACTTATATAATTTCGGTAGATTTAATGGACTTTTAAGTTCTACTTCTATTTTTATTTTATTTTTTCTGTTCAACTTGATAAAAATATCGTGGATGTTTATAAATGAAGTTTAAAACTGGCAGATCTGTTGGTGTTCTCTGCTCAGATTGCTTTGTTTAGGCGAGGTTGAGTGTGGAGTTCAGATCTGTCACTTTCATAACGTTTCATTGTCTTTCTTCCCTATCTCCTCTGTTCCTCATCCATTCTGCTTCTTAAGCTCACTAGAAATTGCCCAAAAGTGCTTCAGAGACAGAGATCTTCACTTTTTGTTAGAATATTAGTCTTTAATTGCTTCATTCAGAATCAAGGTTTTAAAACTCGTTGGAGTCATCTTGTCTGCGTATCAATCCATTTAACTTGGTGTACAATTATATATTAATAATTTATTTATATATAAATAATTATATTTTTTATTATAAAACAAAGTGGATTAGAAGATCCTTAGTCACAATACTTTCTTTAGATGATAAATGTTTAAATTATTAATAAAAATTAGTTATTTTAAATAAAAAATGTAAAAAACCCGATTGACTTGGTCAAGTTTTACCAACAGGCAACAGGCAACAGTCGATATTTTCAAAATATTGCCTGAGTCATCTCCATTATCAAACAAGACAATTTTGGTATGATTCATGTTGGATGATATCCTGTTCATTCTTGACCGAAGTCATCTCGGTGGATGAGATCCAAAACCACGTTTAGAAGACTACTATTATATTGACTTCTTTATACTTAACTCTCCTGAAAATTTTGTGCTATTCATGGATTTATATTATATTTTTCATGGATCTGCTCGTTTATATACTCTTATATGATTTTCTGCCTGAAAGTATTCTTTGTCCCACCTATATGGGAAATTGATTAATAGTGCCCTAATTCGCTTGTTGAATTATGTATTTATTGTTGAGCAAGAGTTGAATGTTTTATTTCTCTATAGGATTCCATTATTCAGAATGGTTTTGGATTTGATGGATTGAATGGGAATGGGAATGTACTTTGATTATTTTCCCTTTGAGGAAAGCATTCAAGGCACTGTGAGTGAGTTTCCCTAACGTTGTCTTCTTCTATTTATGCAGCTTGATAGAATGGAGACCTTCCTATTCACCTCTGAATCTGTGAACGAGGGCCACCCCGACAAGCTGTGCGACCAGATCTCTGATGCGGTCCTTGATGCCTGCCTTGAGCAGGACCCCGATAGCAAAGTGGCTTGTGAGACTTGCACCAAGACTAACATGGTGATGATCTTTGGAGAGATCACAACCAAGGCCAACATCAACTATGAGAAGATTGTGCGTGACACCTGCCGTGAAATTGGGTTTGTGTCTGATGACGTTGGTCTTGACGCCAACAACTGCAAGGTTTTGGTCAACATAGAGCAACAAAGCCCTGATATTGCCCAGGGTGTCCATGGCCATCTCAGCAAGCGGCCCGAGGAGATTGGTGCTGGTGACCAAGGCCACATGTTTGGCTATGCCACCGATGAGACTCCCGAGTTGATGCCTCTAAGTCATGTCCTTGCCACCAAGCTTGGGGCCCGCCTTACTGAGGTCCGCAAGAACGGTACCTGCCCTTGGTTGAGACCTGATGGCAAGACTCAAGTCACTGTCGAGTACGAGAATGACAAGGGTGCCATGGTCCCCATCCGTGTGCACACCGTCCTCATCTCCACTCAACATGATGAGACCGTAACCAACGATGAGATTGCAGCTGATCTCAAGGAGCACGTTATCAAGCCTGTCATCCCTGAGAAGTATCTCGATGAAAAGACAATCTTCCACCTCAACCCATCTGGTCGTTTCGTTATTGGTGGTCCTCATGGTGATGCTGGTCTCACTGGACGCAAAATTATCATTGACACTTATGGTGGTTGGGGAGCTCATGGTGGTGGTGCCTTCTCCGGGAAGGACCCCACCAAGGTGGATAGGAGTGGAGCGTATATAGTAAGGCAGGCTGCTAAGAGCATTGTCGCCAATGGGCTTGCCCGTCGGTGCATCGTTCAGGTCTCATATGCCATTGGTGTTCCTGAACCCTTGTCGGTGTTTGTTGACACATACGGCACAGGAAAGATCCCAGACAAGGAGATCCTCAAGATTGTGAAAGAGACCTTCGACTTCAGGCCTGGTATGATTTCCATCAACCTCGATCTCAAGAGGGGAGGGAATGGAAGGTTTTTGAAGACAGCGGCCTATGGTCACTTTGGCAGGGAAGACCCTGACTTCACATGGGAGGTTGTGAAGACCCTCAAGTGGGAGAAGCCCCAAGCTTAAGAAGATCAAGGAATTGTACCCTGCTCCCAATTTATCGCATTATTGACGCTGCCGTCTATTAGTAATTAAGATTTGCTTGCAGTGGAGCTGCTATCGATTGAAAGAATTGGTCCAAGTGCTATTTACTTTTTTATGCATTATTCTTTTTTCTCTTTTTTCTTTTTTCCTTTCGTTTGTGATTTGGCGCAGCTCGTTGAAAACAAAGTCTACAGCAATGTAATGTGTTGGTTAATTAACTGAGAGCTAAGACAATTTATTTGTTTCTAGTAACACATTTTGAGCTTTCTTCCCTTTTGATTTCTGGGTTTTGACGTAAGAGGTCTCTCTCTCTCTCTCTCTCTCTCTCTCTGGTGGGGAAAGGTACTATTGGTGTTGTCAGGTGTTGTCAGCAGCATTACACGTTTGTGGTTTTGATTCCTAAAAGAGTGGAGATGGTAAATTTGAGAGATTTTAGATCTATTAGTCTAGTTGATTCAGTGTACAAAATAATCTTTAAGATATTGATAAACAGATTAAAAGAAGTTTTGAAGAAATTAATTGATCTGGAACAAGATGCTTTTATTAGATGAAGATAAATCTTAGATGGTATGTTAATGGTTAATGAATGTTTAGACTTTAGGATCAAAGATAAGAAGGCGGGGTTGATAGAAAAAATTGATATGCAAAAGAGTTGTGATCACATGAGTTAGGATTTTTTGGAGTATATGATGAAAATGATGGGTTTTGACTCTAAGTGGATTAGGTGAATTTTGAAGTGCGTAACATTGATTTTTTTTTTTAAATCTTAGTAAATGATAGTCTGGTGGGGTACTTTTGGAGCTCCAGGGGTTTAAGACAGGTTGATTCGTTATTCCCATTTTTATTTCTTATAGTGACAGAAATCCTGAGGAATCTGTTTAGGAGGGGAATTGAGATAAGGAGATTATCTAATTTTAGAGTGAGCTCTAATGGCCCTTTGATTTTGTACCTGCAATTCGATATGACACTTTAGTGTTCTTGGATCATTCTAGAGAGCAAGTGAGAACTCTTTGGGTCTTATTATGCTGTTCTGAAATAATTTCAAGCTTACATGTCAATTTACAGAAAAAACAAGTTGTTTAGCGTGGGCGAAATATCGAACCTTCCAGCTTTAGCAGTTACTTTGGAGTGTTGTAGTGATATTCTCCCTTCATCTTATTTGGATTTACCCTTAGGGGCTTCTTATTGTAGTAAAAGCATCTAGGAGGGAGTTATCGAGAAGTTAAAAAAGAAGTTGAACACTTAAAATGTGAAATATCTCTCAAAAGGAGGTAAGATCACGTTGATTAAAAGTACTTTAATAAGTATACCGATCTACTTCATTTTCTTGTTCTATCTGTCAAAATCGGTGAAGGTTAAGATCAAAAGACTCATGAAGAATTTTTGGTGGAATGACAATAATAGTGGTAGAAAGTATCATTTGGTGAATTAAAAAATAGTTTGCATTCCAAAGAAGAATAGAGGCTTGGGGATTAGAGGGCTAAGATTATTCATAAGGCTTTCCTAGGCAAGTAGCTTTGGAGATTCGAGAAAAAAAGAAATAACCTATGGAGGAGGGTGATTCATGTTAAATATGGAAAAAAGAAATTTGATTGGTATAGTGGTGAGGCTAAATGATTTTACAAGTTTAGTGTGTGAAAATGTATTTTGAAGGGTGTTGATAGGTTTGATAGGGAGATTAGATTCAAATTTGGGTTGGGAAACAATGTTAGATTTTGGGATGATATTTGGTGTAGTACTTTGTCTTTGATTACTCAATTTCCATCTTTATACGCTTTTTCATTGAAAAAGTACAACTCTGTGAAATAGTGTTTGATTCGAGACAGTAATATGGATTCTTTAGGATCTAGCTTTTAGGAGGAACTTCAATGACTAGGAGTTACCTGAGGTCACATCTTTCCTAGATCTTTTTCATTCCAATTTAGAGAGAATGAGTAGGACATGAGGGAATGGTTCAAGGCCAAGAATAAGAGGTTTTCTGTTAAATCCCTTTATAATTGCTTGCTTCCGTTGTATGAGGTCTCTTTCTCACCGTCCATCATTTAGTCTGTTCTTATACCTCCCAAGTTTTCCTTCTTCTTATGGTTTGCCTCTTTGGGTAGAATCCTGACCTTGGACAATCTGATCTCTTGGAGGTGGATCACCCCAAACTTTTGTTATCTGTGCTCGAAGAATGGGAAGTTCGCCAACCACATTCTTATTCATTGTCCTTTCTTGCAGGGCATGTGGATGTTCTTTTTATCTCATTTCCAGGTGGTTTGAGTTTTCCCTCTTTCTCTTTTCACACTTTTGAAGGGTTAGATATTCAATATCTTCTCTTCCAAAAAGAAGTATCTTTGGACTATCCTTCCTTCAGTCATTGCGTAAGGTCTCTGGAAAGAGCACAACAACAAAGTGTTCCAGAGTAAGGAGAGTTCATCTCATATTGTGATTTTGAAAATTTTGTGATTATTCTTCTTTTGATCGAAGATGAGTAAGGATTTTAAGGACGTGTACTTTCAAGATTTTATTTTCAATTGGAATACCATTTGTGACTTGTAGTAACCCTTCGCGTGTGCAACTTTCATTTTTTTTTATTTTTTCTTTCTTTATTTTTGGCATGTTCATGGTTTTTTATCTTGATATTTGGGATTTATCTCAGCCACCATTTCTCCTTTCTTTCAATGAAAAATTTTATTTAAAAAATAATAATAATAATAACATTTAGTTGGCATGGTAAAATGTGAGATGTAAATGAAGTAAAATGGATTTCAAATGTTTAAGCTGCTACCCAAGTGCCCTTAAAAGTAAAGAATCAGGATCTAGAACGGTCCGCTCCTTATTATGTCTACGTGGCAGGTTTTGATTGGTGTTCAAAACACATTGTGTTCCTAGCAATGCTGTTTTCTGTAATTTCCTATTAAAACCTGCCACATAGACACGGTATGTTGCTATATAAACAGGACACCATTCTGGATCATGGATCATTGATCACGACTCAAAAATAAATACGTGATGGTGACGATGCTCTGCAATGGGAAAATAATCATATTAGCAAGAAATGAAAAACAATTTTAAGATATGCCATTGATGATAACTTTGCCTGTCCAACCAATGGTCCCAAGATTTCTTGGTCTAAGTTGACTCAATTGAATTTCTAGATATCTTGGAGAGCTAGTGAATTCAACTTGTTAAATCATGAGGTTGTTGACTTGATCATTGCACCAGAGTTGAATCAGAAACTTGATCAAGTTATTTAATTATATACATTAAAAAATAAATATTTTATTTATTTAAAATATTAAATACAAGAGTAATGCTGAAGTGACCTTTGGAACCTCATATCACACTTCTTGACGTGAAAGTGAATAAGAATCATAGATGCTTTTCATCGATCCACTTTCACGTCAAGAAGTGCCATATGAGGTTCCAGTTTGAGATCACTCCTGCACAACTCTATCAATTCAATTTTTAAAATAGCAGATAAGCTTCTGACCCAAAAAAAAGCCGATCTCGAGAAGACGATGTTCTAAGAAAGACAATTTTATGTCCTATTTGAAGAAATGTTCTAAGTTAAAAATCTAAAAGAACAAAATAAACCCAAAACAACACGATATAAGGTAATAAGAGCAGATCTACACACTTTAAATAATAGAAGACGTGGCTACGAGAAATGGACTGAAAGAACGTGATTCCTTTAACCAACAATAAATCCTTGGGATAACGCTTTGTTGACGATGATGAGTGCAAGAAGATTTTAACTCAACTTGGTTCATACAAGCATTAGGATAGTTGCCTTTGCCAAGCCCATATAAACCAAGGTGGAAGGCAAATATTAGATTAATGTCATTCTCTTAACATGACTCTGCAAATTTGGATTCACATCGTTGTTTCATGTTGCCAACCCCAATATTTAGATTAGGACAGAGGCGACAACGAAGTAATTTAAACCAACACAAGGATTTATAATCTGACAAACTCCATAATAATCCTAACAATTTGATAGGACCACTCTGTCGACCTTGCTTTGTATAACCTGCAGAAACACAAAAGGCGGGCTATTTTACTGAACATTGACGAAAATGAATCCCTCCAAATTAATGGATCTACAACAGATAAGTTATAAGCAGAGTATTTCCTCTGAATCTAAAAAACCGTCCAAAGCGCATCAGTTGTCCTATACGGTACATCTCATCAATGTACAGCTAATAGAATTGATTAATTTATCTGATTGACCTCCCATCACCCTTTAAATGGCTCCATAATCCAACAGTTCCCACCTGAATGGGAACACATACATAACTTCAGGCGAGCTTTTAAAGAGGAGGCCAACACAAACACATACTGCGGCAATGGCCACCATTGAGAGCATGACCGGCCTATACACCAAAGATCTACGGGTGTTGCTGTAAGTCAGTTGCTGATGACACAGTTTGCAGGGCTGCTGGATCTGATTGGGTCTCGATTCGCCCTGGTTGATCTCAAAGCTAGCAACCTTGGCAGAGTTTGACTTGTTGGTCTGTCTTTGGTTACTACTGGAGTCTGAGAGAACAACAGGAATGTCAAGGATCACATGCCCGGTTTCTGGTTTCTTGCTACTTTTTCTATGGACCAAATGAATGTAGGAATAATGGCCTCTCAAACGTGCGTAATCTTCAGGAGTGAAGCCTGTGTTGTCACGAGCATTCTTCCATGCTTCAACTCCCACCTGAATAAGGAACACAAATCGTCAGCCATTTAAGAGGTGAAATAATAGTTTGTCCAGCCCTGAAAAAATCACCAAAATGTCCAGATGTCCACTAAAATACATATACAAAAAAAGGGGAGTTTGTACTGTATGAAGCTTGGTTGCATTTCGACTTTGTTTACCTAGTGCTCTCTCTCTCTCTCTCATAATTTGAGAGTTTCCGGGTATGGGACCTATGTTACTTCGATTCTAGGGTTTTCTATGTTGGTGTGTGTCAAGTTCAATCGAATTTCTAAGTCGTTTATCACGTGTTCTCTCCAAATTATCATTTTTTCCTCATTCCTCTCTCTTCTCCTTTTACTATTTCTGTCTCTTTCTCAATCTCCTTGGATCTTGGACTCTGGTGTGGTGCAATTTTAGGTGTCTACACTAGAGGCCCCTCTTTGCCAGAGTTGCTTGAAACGAATTGCAAAAGGTGGCCAAGGCGGTCACCCAAGCATCACATCTTTTGCAATGTGACCCATTCAGAAGATAAGTCATCAGCTGGACGGTCCAGATTAATGCCTTGATTCCATTTAAGGCAGGCATGGGTGGAGGGCACAATTTATGTCTGGTTATTGACTATGTACCTCACTATTTTTCGTGTGTGATATCTTTGGCTCTGAAATTATGCCAATTCTAGAGCCTTCCCTTCCTTGTATTTTATTAAGGTAAGAATTAAGCTATCATGATATATACAATGGAGTAGAAATTACCAATCCAGGATCACTAGTTAACGCATCCAGCACATTCTCAGAACCATCTCTACTGGCTACAATATGAAGAGGTGTCAAACCAGCGGGCCCAGCTGCATCAGGTCTAAACAAGAAGCCATCTAACCCTCTCTTGACCTGTTGTTCGGTTTTGGATCCTGCTGTAGCTGAAGCTTTTGGGATGTATCCCAACAAGAGTTCCACCATCTGCCGACAGCTTCTCCTCACAGCTCTGTGGAGTAGGCCCATCTCTGATACAGCAAGCTCAATGGAAGAAAACTCGCCTACACCCACAATTCCATCGAATAGAATATCTAGAAGTTTCTTGACTACGGCACACCAATCACGATCCATGGAGAACTCCATGAGCCACCTGAATCGTATGAAAGGAAATACGTCGGAGTTTAAATCAACATGATCCAACCTACACCTCAAGTGACCCCTGTGAAGAAGCCAACCCATTTCATGGATAAAGTTCAAGGCTTGATTCTTGGCATCTGTTTTTATGGTTGGCCCCTGGATGTCGTCATCACTGGACTCAACCACCTCTATAGCATTCTCCAACAAACGGATCTCGGAACACACATCCTGCTCTGCAACTATGAAGGGAAAGAAGCCTCCGCTCAGACCATTGTCTTCAACCTGAATTGGTGGGAACAAACAGAATCCTCAATTACAAATAGCAATTGTCTATAAATGGATAAGTAGCAATGCAGTTAAGACCCATCATGTAATGGCCAACTTGGATGATTAGACTAATCAGAGGGTACAATAAAATAAAGCCTTTCCCTGTATGTTCACCAGATAAATGGCTAGACCATTATTGATGAAAGTTACTGTAGATGGACTATAAGACACAAAATGTAACTCAAGTGACAAAGACAATCGAAACTATCAAAGAGGAGCAGGAAAGCATACAGAAGAATAATAGAAAAGTAATTGTCCAGTCTCTTTGTGAGAGCTTGGCAGGAATTTATATTAGTAAAATAGTAAAAAGACTAAGTACCCTTACAAATCAGAAATAAATAAAAACTAAATAAAAAATTATATCTAAATAACTAGAGCTAAAATAACTAGATTATTTCTAATACATACCTCAATGAATCCTCTCCCAGTTACATCAGGGACATCACAAGAGAAACTGAGGCACTGAAGCTCATCATAGTCCTTAGAGGAATTGGTTACCACAAAGTCACGAGTACCTTCCTGGAGTAGATACTTCCCTTCTAATGCACAAAGCAGCCTGAAAAGTAGAAGAAGAAATTCAGTCTTTGATTAATGATCCAAAACAAAAACTGAAGATATCTTTGGACCACAGGCATGCATGCATGCACGCACACACACTTGATCCTTCCTTCACTAAAGAGGCAATAACCAATACCCATGCAAGAGAACACAGGAAGGAAAAAAATGATGCATACTTTGTGGTGGGCTGAGAAAGATTGAACCCTTTGACTATAAACTGCGTTCGCTCATCTAAAGAAACTGCAATAGGAGTAATGCTTGAGATCCTACAATGATTACGACTTCTGAGAGGTAAGGGTGTGTCCAAGACAACGTGACCTGCAGCAGGAAGTACATAATCAGGGAGCTCGAACATCCATAGAAGAGGTTATGCTGATTCCTACTTCTTTAGCTACTTTAATGAAAAATAAAAAAAGACAGTAGATCTAAACAAACCATTGTAGATAAATGCTATTCGATGCTGCACCCTTACATATGCCCATCCAGTTGTCCAAAAAGTATCAGCGGAGACATCCAAAAGCCTTCTCAAATAGGAGCTCAGATCACTACAAAGCTGTATTCAACAAATTGAGATTTTGAAGGTAAGTAGTGCCACTGGAAAAAGGCAATAAAGATTCAAAAAGTCAAACTTCGTGTTGTCAATGAAGTAGCTTACCTCCTCCCATGTGGACTCTGCCAGACGAAGATAAATTGTTAGAATAATACAACCAGGCCTGATGTAGCTCTCGATGTCCGTAGGACTGTGGGATAACCAATCAAGGATCTGCAAATTTAAAATATATTTTAACATCAAATAGTCTGCAGGTGAGAACATTTAACAGTTGCATTCTGCGACAATTTCAATGAGTAAAAATACCTGTCCCCGCAAAACAATAGGAAAATCATTTGGGTCTTTACCGAAGAGTTTGAAAACAATTCGATCTGTGCGGCTCTGGAATTAACAATAAATGGAGGTTAAAAGAAGCAACAGTTTGAGACCTTTAAAAAAAATCATACATACTTTTAACTGAAAAGGGCCGTGCTTCAACAGACACAAATATGTGACAAATAATTACACAAACAAATTGATCTGCTCTAAGTTGAGCCAAACTGAACAAAGTAGTGCAGCCAAATATTGGGTGAACAGAATATTGCAACATTATGTCAAGAAAGTTTCAGAAAACACGGAAAAAGGTGACAATGAACAAAAGCACCATCTCATTGGAACAATTTTTAGTGAAATTTGGTACAAATGCAACACACACAAAAAAAAGACTCCCTAAACATAGAAGATTTCTTTGCTGTCTTTCCCTGAAAATTTTCATTACGTATCAAATTTGAAGTAAAAAAATATAGATAAAAACAAACTTTTGAGACAATCACAGCAAAAATAGTTGTGACAAGCTGTCATAAACATGCCATCTTTCCCCTCTCAATGAAACAAGACTGCTCCACTGATGTGCCGCATCCCACACCAAACACTCCAGATCGATTAATATGAGTTCTGCGAATTACGTTAACCTTCTAGTCGAGAACTAAAACTCAGGTAGTCAGGAAAAGGTTCGACAGAGTAGGGAGAATGGCTACGAACCTAAAGTCTTTTGGGATATCCTCATTGAAGAGGTAGCTCCATACCAAACACTCCAGATCGATCAATATGAGTTCTATGTGTATTGAATAACCAAAATTTTATTGCATTCATGTACAAACAGAACATAATTTCTTCTGTTAATAGAAACATCAGAGATTATACATGCAACATCAAGCATGAAACAATCAACTAAAAATTGAGAATCTACAATATTTTTTTATCAGAAATAAATAATAGACATGGTC
Source organism: Akebia trifoliata (assembly GCF_017979445.1). Taxonomy (NCBI): domain Eukaryota; kingdom Viridiplantae; phylum Streptophyta; class Magnoliopsida; order Ranunculales; family Lardizabalaceae; genus Akebia; species Akebia trifoliata. The sequence continues at coordinate 4,721,978 of NC_141378.1, read as the reverse complement.
CTAAATACAAGAATAGAATTAAATGATCAATAAGATCACACCATATTTTCTCTTTAGAAGATCAACTGATGTGCAATGTGGACATAAGCATACCTGGGCATTTCCAGTAGAACTAGATGGTGACTGGGCAGATGCTGAATCAGAATTCCCACTTGTCTGCGGTGGGCTTGACTGGTGAGAGTTTTTTTGCAGCCATGATGGGCAATCTAGAGAACCAGCCCCCAAAGTGGCAGGAGATTGGGACCTTTCTAAGTCTTCTGTGTAATCTTGTGAGTCATTATATATGCTATTCAGATCAATATTATTTAACTTGATCCTTCCCACAGAAGAATCTGGAGCTATGGCTTTTGCAGGAGAGTTGTCTTCTATTGGATATAGGGTTGTGGATTTGGACAAAGGTAAGCTTTGAAGTGCTCCACCAAGAGCATTATCTCTAATAATTCCTTTCTGTGACACCAAAGATGCAGCAACATTCCCATTTTGATCTATGGTATTCATCTGAGGGCCTCGAGCATCCACATTTTTAGAGGTCAAATCCAAAAGCCTAGAAGATTCAGTACCATGAGAGAACAAAGCTGGCCCCATTTCTGAGGAAGTTCTAGCAGAAGTCCCAACATTGAGGATATCTTGAGATTCCTGCAGTAGCCCGGATATGTTCCTTACATCAATTGTACCAGCAAGGTTGGCAAGGTTCTTCAAAAGATGAGACAAAAGATCTTGATCCTTTGTCCGGTCTGAGTTATTTGCTGCAATTCAAAGGAAGAAGTCAGTCCATCCAACTGCCCATTATGAAAGAAATAGCAATCACTTGGATAAGAAATGAACAGAACACTATTATGTTCAAGGAACTACTCCAACACATCTGGTCACTTTGCTTGGCAAAAAAGATGAAGAAGAAAGGTAGACAGACATAAAGAAAGAAGAATAATAAGAAGAAAGAAAGAAAGAAAAATGTGGTTCATTTGCTTCAAGTGCTCTTAACAGCTACATTTAATCAATTAGTACTACAGTGAAACAGAGACCTGATCCCCCCACACTTTGATACTAATTGCAAAAATAGAATGCTCAAATGGTGTGGAATAATACAAACTACCGATCAACCACACATAATAATGTCAATCAATAAAGGAGAAATCAAAGTACATAATCATCCACATCAACTCAAAGACTTAAGTGGTTCACTGCTAAGGGTGGCCCATGGGCACAGACAATCAATAACTTCCCTATGAGGTTTGAGCAAATTACAAGGACATTGAATCCCTCAGCTACCAAACCCCATTACTCAACTCACAACCTTCCAAACAATCACCCCATTGAAGCCTTCTCAAAACCCACAATTAAACTCCTAATTTTAATGGTAATCAGGACCCCATTCCAATAGGTCCGAATTACCTGATAACCGCCCAACATCCCCCCCCCCCCCCCCCCAACCCACCCACCCATCCCACTAATTTTATTTGGGGCTTCAAAATTCGAGCCAAGCACAACAATCTTCCACCTAGATTGAACACTCAAGAACATGCCAAGCTCCATTGAAGACATCCTTCAAACCAGCTAAATCTGAAACACCAAACATTTCGTTGTGGTAACCTTGAATCATCACCAACTTTGCATTCACAAAATCTACAAGACTCCTATCATGATTTTTAGAACTCCACCCACATCATCCTTCTCATCAGAAAGCCCTTGGAAAGCTTTAACACTCCCATATGCGTGAGTCATGCCATCAGCCACAGTAGAGTCCCTGAGAGCTTTAAAAAGCTCCCAACCAGAACTCGATGGCATGACCATTGACCACTACATTTTCACAAAACCTTGTCAGATGAACTAGTAACCATGCAAAATTAATTCCTCTTCATAGTTTGGTCAAACATCCTCATGCAAAAGGAACCAACTACCCTTGTCATCCTTTTGGTGTCATAGACCATCAACAACCTGCCACCCTTATATCCTTTTCATTCCTGCCCTGCCAAACTCCGACCTATGTAAAAATATATGTGAGGCATCACACTATCAAGAACGCAGTTCTGGACACACTTGGCCATCAAGAGCAAAAAATTGTTGAAACCCGAAGACAAATATATAATATCATCCTTGACTCCAACATTTCCTGACCTTAGACAAATTGAGAATATTTGCCTAGACGATCATTTCTTTTCCCCCTGATCATCTTCAGATATACCTTGTGTCCTTCCATGGGCTAACTTCACTTCTATCCATGTCCACCCCATTCAAAACTTATGCCTCCATCCCAAACAATTTATTTCTTATGCACCTTCACAATTAACATTCTGGTACCAACCTAATACTTCGCTAATATTGTCTGTAATCTTGCCAAGATCATAGACTGGGATAATATAACATTGTTTTATAAGTATATTATAACATTTTCTTTATCGTGCAAAAGCAAACCCCCAAAATCATGTGGCTTGGATAGCAATTGTTGAGGTTCAAGAGACGATACAGATACACCCTGATACCAATTGTCAGAATAAAGATGTGCAATAAAAATCAGCCCATTCCAAAACTTCTAGCCCATATATTGAAAAATGTTTGGCACAAAGTTTGGCTCTCTTTTATATATATATATATATATATATAATATATATATATATATATATAATATATATATATATATATATATATAGACAAAAAAATATAAAACTAGAAATAAATCCTATGTGAAATAGGGGAGTAGGCCTCGATTAGAGGGAATATGAAAGTTGAAGGAACTAAAAGAACAAGAGGAAGACCATAAATAACATGGATCGAGGTAGTTAGTGTGGATATGAACAACTATGAATTAACAGAAGATATGGCTTTCAATAGAATTGAATGGAGAAACATTCAACAGAGCCCAAATATGTACTAACCTATTTCGACATTTAAATTTGCAAAAGTACACATGTGAACCTTAATAAGAAGGTAATCACAAACATAGTAACCAAGTTTGGATTCAACAATTATTCAAGGAGAGGTCAGATAGGTTTTATTCAGGAAAGATTTAGAAAACAAGAAAAATGGGCAACCCTTATTCACCAAATTTTCCCAAATTTTAAGGAAAAAAAAATTCGGAGAATTATGCAATGGTGATACAAAGAGCAACTCCAGACAGGTGACAAAAATATATAACAAGATATCTTTAGAAGTTAGAACAACAAAGCACTATAACTTTAGACCAATCATGTGAATTCAGTAGAATACAGAATATCTTTTCTTTTACAAATAACTCAACAGAATATCTTATATGGAATCAAGTCTCAACATTTCAATATATTGAGAAATGACCACGATACATACTTGGGAAAAGGTAATGTTCTTACCATGAATGTTGGAGAGAATTTTTATTAGAGTTATCAATAGATAACTACTAGTCGGATCACCATTCAAGGAACTTCCATTTACAACAGCATCAGGATGTGTTTTCCTCCTCCGTTTATTATGCCCTGCCAAACGCCTACGACAGCTTCTCTTCCCTTCATCAAACTCTTGAAGAAGATGAAACCTGCCCATAAGAAACAAATGAAAGCACTTTACAGAATCAAACATTCTGCAAACCCAATTACACGAAAAACAATTCTAACTTCACAGAAAATTACAACAATATCAAAAACCTATTTTTGTGAATATTGCATATAAAGTGTGTATAAAACCTAAGAACTTGACAAACCATCAAACATTGTGGCCCAAAGGCACAAACTTTTAATGATATGTAAAAGCTTAGGATCATATCACCAGTCCCTTTATATTTCCTCAAGACATAATTACCATTTTTTTATGGGTAAGCTGGCCTTGAACCACAACCTCAAAGTTGTTTTGCAATGTGTCAAACCAACTGAGCTATGGGTCTAACCCCAAGACATAATTACCAATTGAAAACAGTATTAAGCAATCTTCAACAAAAACTGACCTACTACACTGCTGACAGAACCGCTGCATAGCATTTCCTACAAGAGCTTGACTGGCCTTTGAGTGCATTTCACATACTTTATGTCGTCTATGATAGTCCCTGGCATCACTCAAATCAGTCCCACAATCCTCCACTTGACAAACTGCACGATTCGAAGTAGAACCCAATAATTTAGTCTTCTTTCCATTCTTTTCATCCCAATTGGCAATCTCAATATCCGCAACATGCCCACTGAGTTTCAAAGTAAGATTCCCTTGTCCATTGTTCAACTCTTCATTTTCAACCATGACTACCCGCCTTCGCTTCTCTATTTCCTTCTTTCCTCTCTCACTCCCCAGATTGATCTCATCAGAACAAGACGATAAACTGTTGGACAAAACCCTAGTTGTCGGAATTTCTGTAACGGGCAACAATTGCCTACTACTGCCATCAGCGGGGGCAGAATTCAAAGGGCTGGCGATAAAAAGATCACCATCCCATTTCCAATCATTCAAATCCCACTCCAAGCTTCTCTTCCCATCCTTCTTCAAATCGCTCTCTCTCAGTACAAAATCCGGTGCACCTGGCCCGTAAAAGTGATGAACTTCACCTCCAATTCTAGTCTCCATCTATCAAATCTCACAACTTCGAAGAACCCAGACTCCAAATCCACCTAAAAACCCTCCAGAACACCTCAAAATTCAAATAAACGCCGAAACCAAAAATTACACCAAATTAAAAATCCTAAATTTCCCACCTAATCTGCTTCGCTACGTCCCCAGAAATCCAGAAACAGTGCACCCACACATCCATGGATCCAAACAAGAGCGATCCACATACCCCAAAGATCCTAATTACCCAAAAATCCTCTCAACTAAAAACCATCTCCACAATTCAAAACCCTAACTTCCCAGTACCGAGATTCGATCAAAGATGACAAACGATCTTTAAAAAAAAAAAAAAAAAAAACTGTAATTAATTTAGCAACAAAAGATTTGAGCTACAGAACTTCCCTTGAAGTGGAGAATTGGACGCGAAATCTAAGCCGTACGATGGAGATGATAGACGACAATGAACGGTCATTAAGGGATTCGAAGGCAGTCCAAAAGCACAGATCAGAGAAAGAGAGCGAAAGGTTCAGATTTCAGAAGATATAAAACGTGATTTGGTTCCTTGAAAAAAAAAATATGAAAAAAAATGAACGATAACGTCGTATCGTCATCCCTTAGTATTTACCGTTGATAATCATTTAGATATTTTGGAAAATCTCGAGAATCTTCTAACGGCTCATAGGAATGATGACGACAGCAGACGCACCACTCTCCCGTAGTCCCGCGTCTCTCGCTCTCTCGGTAAGAAGATGGGTTCTCTCTCTTTAAAGGGACGGCACCACTCAGTCCAGGATTCACGACAAGTAGAGAGATATGATCAGGTGCTACGCAAAGTGCTTTGGGTTCCACTGTTCCTATCTACTTTTGCATCTCTGATGAAATCAGATAATACGTGTGATCCCCTCAATAATGAGAACTTGGGGATGGCTTACGTGTTACTTTGCTTTAATTTTTCTTATGATTGGTGATCATTTTTTGTTTGGAATATTTTGATAAAATCAAGAACTTTTGGATAAGTTTAAGGGTAAGTTTAAGGTATACTTGATGAAAAGTAAAGACATCCCCAACTGTTTGGGGATTAATGATACAACCTTCACTTTATATTTAATGAGATTAAGTAAAATTAAGGGCTTTTTGGGTGAGATGTTGAAGACAATTTTTTGGACCATTTATGTTAGTTTGAAAAGTTGGGGGTTCTTTTCTAATTTTCACCAAATATATGGAGGGTACCTCAAACTTAATTACCCATAAATGTTTGTATAGAGAGTTATAGAAAAATCCATATTGATATAAATTTCAATAAAACAAATCCTAATTGGTTAGGGTTAGCAAATTCTCTACTTATATATTGAGAGTTATAGTATTTTAAATTGAAAAAAAAAAAAAAATTTAAGTATAAAGAGAACATAGAAACATGAATGTGCATTGATGACAATAAAGTGATATGACGTGCAAATTTAGGTGACGGATCCTCAGGATCGCTTAATCTATAAATGAGAGAGTGTCACATTTAGAAAATTAACACGACAACCTTCTTGTGTTACTTTTGATATTCTAACAATTGGTATCACTCCCGAAAAAAGCCACTATGTGTGACCCCTAAATTGGGTATAAGTTTAAGAAACTTTCCTTGAATATATCTGTGGTGACCAATGATTCAAGACATCTATCATAATAATTTATTTCAGTTATAACATTATAATTCAAACGATGTTACTAGTCTTCGAGATAAATAACAAAACTACCATGAATATTAGTAGAGTCGTGATAATCTCACTTGAAAATCATGCTTGGTTAATGTGATAAGTGCACAAAATCATAAATCTTTTTTTTTTTTTTTTATACAAAAGGAAAAAAATCTACAGTAGTATGTTTTTTTGAATCATTCTATCATTAGTCATATTAATAGTAGTACAATCATTAATATAAAAATGTTTAGTTGAACAAAAGTGGCAAAAGTAATAAATGGCATACACAAAATCCCAAGAGAGGTGCAATCATTGTATATACTTGACTAGGGCTGGTTCTTTGAATGAAAAATATTCCAACAAAAGTAGAAAACATTATAATATCTTCTCTTGTATAGTTTAATAGTTTAGTGATTAGTATTTAATGGTACACTAAACTTTAATCATCCACTCACGAGTCATTGTTTAGGCATCTCTTCATAGTTCAAGACAATATGATAAAATTCGATTTGAAATAAAAATTGATCCTCAAAACTAAGGGTGGCAATGAGTCAAGTTGTGTTGAGGTAAGGGTATTTTGGAAATTTATCCAATCAAACTTGACCCATTTAATAGTTATGTCAAAAACTTAAATTCAAACTCAATGCATTTATTAAATAGTCCACTTGACCCGACCAATGTAACCCATTCAGTAAAATTATAATCTTAAGGGAAAAAAATAAGTTTCATTTTCACTACCAAAAATAAAATACCATTACTAATCATAAATCAATATTTATCCATAAAAATTAAATATCACAAAACATAAATTATTATTTTTTCCAAAGTTTTTAGAATTTTTTTTTCTCTACACCCTTGTGGCATCGATCATGCTTTTGGTTGTCACAAGGTAATATAGTCAAGAAACTTTTCTGACTAACTCAGTAAGGAAAGTATTTTCTTTCCCAAACTAAAATCTCAATCTTTAATTATTTAAAACACTCTTTATATTTTATAAAATTTGAAAAGAAAATGTACTATGAAAAAATTCTATGAAGTTCTAGTAAAAATTGGGTGATTTAAAAAATCCTAAAATAATTGTTGATATTTGAGATACATCATATGTCTCACGATTTAGAAATATGTTAATGACAAGATAACTAAACGTGTCGAAACGGATTGACATTCTCAACCTAGATGGGACATGTTTAATAATCATGTTAGATAGGTTATGACCCAAACTCAATTAGGTTTCAACCAAACCCATTAATTTCGTATCGTTTTTTAATTTAATTCCTGGATCGTATTAAGATTACCATCCTTACTCCAAACAACATTCTTTCTTTATTTAATCCTACAGCCAAGGATCTCTCATTACTTGGTTGGTTATAGGTCTTAACACTAGTTTTTCAAATTGATATTATAATAGTGATTCTAATAACCGTCCACGATGTTTTGCTCTATCAGGGTCATTTCATACTACTCTATCATTCATCAAAGAGTAATAGAGAAGACGGATTCAAAGCGTGCATATTAAAATCAACATCATTTTCATTAAAAGTCTAATTTCAAAATTTTGAGGTACATAAACAGTAGTAGTACATTTCTGCTTATAAATATTTAATGGGTGCTGTTAACATGTGCCTTAAAGGCACACATTAAGATGCATTAAATACACCAAAAATTTATTTTATTACCTTAAATTCCCTTTAAAAAAAAATCCTCCCAAAAATACCTTCAAATGCATATTTTCGAGGTGTTTTAAATGCATCTCTACATGCCCCCTTAGGGGCACACCTTATCAAAACCCATATTTTATAACACCCCTTTTATGGCCATAAAAGATCCTAAAATTACTCATCTTCACCAACCCACAAAAGCAAAGGAGTATATAGTAAGATTGGATTTTCTAGGTACCCTAACTCCCCAAATCCCATGTAAAATCTAAGTCATTACCAACATAAATAACTTTGGATCAATGAAGAATTTTCAAAGATGGACACAAGGAAATTTAAAATCTTCACTGGCTTTGTCTTAGTCTATAAATTTGATACTAATTATCATTAAAAAATGATTGCCCCATTAAAGAAAAATGAATTTTTAATACATGATTTACTTCTAGAATGGGTAATTAGTCATGCTATGACAAAATTGTGTTTAAATAAGACTAGAAAGCGGCATGTGCATACGCAAATCTCTGAGGGGTTTGTTTCTAATGTAAGATGTTAATTAAGGGACGGTTGTCAAAATTTCATAATAAAAAAGATATTTTGTAATTTTGAAAATTAACCCACATGGATGTGTGATTGCAATTATCTTGATGTTTGATAAAAATGACTTTGATTATATTAAATTTAAATATTAAGTGGGGGCATTTTTGAAATCCAAGGTTTTGGTGTCGAACCAGCTCTTCTCTGCCTTCTCTCAGTACAATAGTAAAGATATCTAATATCCTAAACACCACTTTAAACTTGATCATTATTAACTCATCATGTCAACCAATAAAACCAACTAATTCAATCTTAATTGGTGAATATTTGAATTTTCCTTACATTTATGATTGAAGGCAACCCCTAAAAATGGTGGTTTGACTCTTTATGTCGTACTGTGCTGCACATGTTCTTTGTTGATGCAAACGATCAAATAGATGGACAGCCTCTTGCGTAGGTCACAGTCACACGCTGCAAGTACTGAGGTAGTGTTTGGGCATGTTTTCGGGAAGCGCTTAAGGATTAGAAATTACTAATTTCTAAAGACAAGGCACAACAACTGTATAAAAGCTGAAATGGGCAGAAGGGAAAAGCTATCCACACTAACATTTGAGAGAAGTTATATCTAATGACCAAAATACCCTCTAGATTGCCTTTTAACTAATGACCAAACTATCAAAACTTTTCGAGTCGTGATGAATGCATGCCATCTGTGCCCTTCCCATGTCAACTGTGTACCCAATCGCGTACCAAGACCGCGTGCATTTATCATTGTTCAAACTTTTAATATAAGTATAAAAAATATCCAAAGAAGCTGTTTCTCAAAAATCACCACTTGGACACTCTCATGAAACTTATAATTGGAAGTGTTTCTGAGCAGAATCTAATGTTAGGACTTTCAATGTGGGAACCAAACCCAAAGTTATTCAGGTTTGGGTCCCATCTTTTTGGAGCCCAGTTAATTAGTAATGGTAACAGACAGGGTACCCTGAGTATTCAGGTTTTCTATTAATTTCCAAGACTTGATTTAGCTGAATCTGGGTTTGGGTCCCATCTTTCATACCCCAATTATAAATTGGATCGACAATTTGTGATGGGCACTTACATTCAATCAATTGTCTGCCCCATCAACACGCAAGAGTATTGGATTCTTATTATTGTTTTTACGTTTTCGAGTAGGAGTCCAAATCCGCTATTTACGTTTTCGAGTAGGAGTCCAAATCCGCTATTTACGTGCAAAAGACTTTGCTAAGCTTATGAATCAATAATATGCTTAATCCATGTTGTCACGCAATTTTCTCTCCGTCTAATCAATCAGACTCCATCGAATCCCTATTTATTAAAAATGGTCCCGTCGTGTAACATATATAATGGACTCCTAGCATTACCATAAGCATATATCCCTTAGTGAGGATATTGGAACTTTACCAGAATGATTGAATATTTTGCTAAAATTATTGGCTTAATCATGTTCTCAAAACACAAAAAAACAAGTCATATACCCATTTTAGTATTTATTTATTTTTACGGAAATAAGCGTGGAAATAGAGAAAATGGAGTTGGATCAAGACTTAGCTCAAATGGTACAATTTAGGAGAAAAGGACTTACTGATAAGAAGGACGATGAATCCCTCTACTTGCAAAATGCAAGTTACAAGGGTGATCAACACAAGAATAAAAGAAAATCATCTCATATGTTCAATGATTTGGAAAGGTCATCTAATCCCACATTTTGCGAGCTAGCAAGACAGTAACCCATCAATTGGACTCATACACTGACCAAGGGATGCACGCAATCTTGCATTCCAAGGAAGAGAAACTATTAAATTGCTACATGTCATCATTATATTAGTGACACATTCAAATTAGTATGTGCAATAACCAGAGATCCTATATTTAAACTAGATAAAGAAAAATAAAAATATACAACTTTTAAAATTCTGTCGATTTACTTACTAACTTGATCATTGGAATGTATTCAACAAGAACCATTGAGAGTCGATTTACCTTTATATATATATTTCAACTTGAAATAAAACTTTTTTATTAAGTATTTTGAAAATATCTTCAATCCAAGGCTTACAATAAGGTTAAAAAAATGTAAAATCACGATGACCAATCTTTTCTGGTAAATAAATAAATAAATAATGAATATTAGACAATTTTAATAAATATTTTTTAAAAAACATGTTGGGACCAATAATTTTGACCTCATCTACGACCGTTTTGATAATCTCCCCAAAAAATGAAACAGAAAACATGTGGGGTCCATTGAAATGATATTGATATTTATGTCCGAATTCATACTTAGAAGTTAGAACAGAAAGGTGTGAATACGGTTATAGTTCAACGTTTTCCTTTTTAATAAAAAATAAATAAAGAAGATTTGTGCATATCACGTTCACGCCATGTGAAACGAGAAAAACTTCTTAGACTTCTATCGTTTAACCATTTGAACATGGGTGTGTCATATTATATTAAATTTATTAAAAAATTAAAAATATATATATTTTATAGTATTTTCAAATTAATTTGTTTATTTTTCTAAAAAAAAGAAACATTAAAGTTAATGCATATATAACCAGATTTCTAACCTGACTTGATGTTTTCCAAGTTGCTTTGTCCAAGTCGCCGAGTTGACTAAGTTAGTTGGTTAAATCAAGTTTTGGGTCATCAACTCAAAATCCGATCCATTCAACTTGATTCTTGGCTGAGTTTGGAGTTGACTTGACGAGTTTTTAAGGGTGTACAAGATACCTGTTAACCACCTGAAACCCAACCCGAAAAATATGCCCGGAAGAGCCCGAAAATACTCAGGCCAAACTGGCTTGGTTCGGTTTAGTTACATTTTTTATGACCTAGAACCAACTCAAACTTGTAACCAACCTGCAAAATATCTGTTACCTATAAAATATTTAGATTTTTAAGTTAAAAATATTTAGAGATATCTTATATAATTTACATATACTCTAATTTTTTTTTAAAAATTTTCTAATGTAGTAAGATTTATATAATTATAAATTTGAACTTTAGTTTAGAGTTAAACTTTAAACTTTAAAGTTAAACTAACCTATATATAAAATTTGGGTTATGGGCATACCTTTTTGATATTTACCCGTACTCGAAAAATTAATGGATTGGTTCCAGTTTCATGTATACTCGACTCATACTTGAAAAATCAGGTCGGGTTCGATTCTAGGTACCTGAATGTACACCCCTACAAGTTTTCAAATATGGTTTGTGTGATGCATCGATCACATTTCTTGTTCAATTGATTTTCAGAGTTTTATGGAATTTAATTATCCTTTTTTCTAATAGTTAATTGGGATTTTTTTTTTTTCCTTTCAAAGATGATCCTTTGATAAGATTGAACATCAACTTAATTGATTATTTCTAATAATTAGATATGAATGTATTCACTGTAAATCATACTTATGGGTAAAAAACATCAAAACTTGTAGTCTTTATGAAATTTGCTCAGTATCAATAACATCTAATTGGATTTTTAATGGCCCATCAATGGGCAAAGTGGCCAGCTTGTCAAATTGATTAAAGTCTATGAGCGTTGAAATCACAATTTGGTTTTAGAACCTACCACGTAAAATTTAGTGCTGTCAATGGGCTAGGCGGTAAAAAGCCCAACGCTAATTAGGCTTCATTATCCTAATCCAAGCCTGGCCCATCAGGCCAACAAAAATACATACTTTCCAAACTTGGTCCGGACAATTATTCGGACCTATTTACCGGTCGGACCTAATCTCTAATATAGTTTTCTTGTATATTATTAATTAACAACATTATAATATAAGCTATTTGTCTGGGCTTCCATGCGGGCCAACCTCCTAAACTCTGTGTACTATCCGAATTCCTAAATAAAATGAGCCTAGTAACACTTTCAAAGCCTAATCTATGATTGGATGGGCCAAAACCAAGCCCACGTACAGCCCTTCTTTCATTTTCTTGTGAGGATCATGTTACTTCTTTGTTTTGGGCTTATTTGATCAGCCCACTGTCTGGCATGAAACGTCTGTGCCTTCACGTTCAGAAGTATATTAAGTTTCCAATTTAGATCGAATATGTGGCACCTTGTTATATGAATCAGACCTCACCACAATATTAAAAAAATTCTTGAACCAATTTTGTCCTCATTGATATTCGAGTACACATATTGTCAAAATCTTGTGCACCCTTTCGCGCTTTGTCTCTTTGATTTATGGTGATCGTTTGTTATATAAGATTACATAAGTATTGTTGACATTTATCTTACATTATTCTTAGAGTCCAAATTAAATTTGGGTCACCATTGCTGCCCAGCATTATTTTAAATCTTGTCCCATATAACTGATGAAATACATATTAAGAATCAGCATTTGACATAAAACATTGAGAACTCTTATCTATTTTGGTGTCTAATGTACTAAGATAAGTGTCCCCATGAGAATATTTCAATCTCTTTATATTTTATTCTCAAATGTGTTTTAGTTTATAATTAGATGCATTAAACCTAGACCTACTCACCTCTAATGATTTATTTTGAATTGAACTCTATAGAATAGATGAAGCTAAGAGAGGCTTAATTAATTTATGCCCAAATTTTGAGTACCCGATTCTAAGGGTGAGAAAGAGGGATATTGCTGACATCTTGAACTTGATTCCTCTAGAGAATCCTCCTTCGAAGGGGCTATGCTTCGTCATAAACACACAAAAGAAATTATTCAAATGTTGGAATCAAAGTTCGATACCTTTGACTCTTACCAAATATCGACATAGTTCTACCCTCCTCTTTTCCCTTTCCAAAACAAGACAAAATGTGACGATAGATGGCATTATCAAGTTTTTTAGAATTTATAATTTGAACGAGAAGTATTATTTGGTCTTGACCTGGTACTAACATGTGATAGTAGGACTGTGGCCTATGCGAGTTGGATGGATAGGAGGGTAAATCCAGGCTCAACCCAAGTAGCAAAACTCTCAATCCGACCATCGGGCTAAGCTCACGAACCCAAGTTCAACCTGAGCTTGATCTTCTAAAATCGGGTTGAGCTTTGGTTAGCCCTAGTTAGGGAATTTTGGTGTGTTTCGTCGGGTTGGGCTCATTGAATAACCTTAATTTCATTTTGATTAATAAATAAAATAGCGTACAACCTTCAATAAATCCATTATTGAAAAAATATTTAGACAAAACAAACTAAACCAAAGTTCACATTAATAATATCTAGCTATCCACAAGCCATGGCAATAAGATGGAATATAAAATAATAATAAAAAGCTAAATATAAAAAAATTTATAACTAATATAAAAATATTATATATTAGTATATAACATCGGGTTCAGGTTGAGATATTTTAACCCATGCTCAACTCATCTTTTACATAACTCAACCCAAGATTGCCCATCAATCGGGTTGAGTTCGGGTGTTGCAGCCCCATCAATCTTTTCTTTTTCTTGATAGCGAAGGAATCTTATTAATATGTAAAGTCTTATAGTGGACCACACCTACCAGACTTCTTTGATCAACTCCCCCACCCGAAAAAAAAATTAAAATAAAGGGGATGACTTTTCTAAATTTCTTCCCTTATCTTTGTAATGCCCATATATAGTAGAATTGATGATGTTGAATTTATACACAGGAGACTCCTTAAAGGATCAGATCACCCATTAATTCCCACAAAACAAAGACAAATGTTTGTTTGTTTTTACTTTTTATTTTTTTAACTCCAAATGTTTTAAGGATGATGCTGTCGTGGCGCTAGGATCATTGGCCCCAAGGCCATAAAGTGTAGCATGGAAAAAAATTGCACCTTTAGCTAGTACATGCTTAATTCGGTGAATCTACACACCAAATTTGGTCTGATTGATGATTCCAAATTGGTGGATTTTAGCATTTTTGTCAAGAATTTGAAACTCTAAAATTTTATATTTGATTCTCTTGGCAATGGCTAAAAAATATCAATCATGCTGATTTTGAGTGTTGGTTCATAGACAATTAATCCATCAAAAGTTTATGGGTTCAATTAGGGGTATCAATGTGGACCCCATAGACCTGAATTGTATGACCATTCCAGGCCTCTTAAAAATTACCAAAAGAGCCCATGAGCTCCTTGGCTCAATACCCACAAGGATTATATATGACATTTTCCTTGGCCATATACATACCAATACCATGCCTTTATTTCTTGGCAATGGCCCCTGTTGTCGGATTTTCACAAATTTGCATGGGGATTGATTTCCATGTCAATTTCTGGGGTCAGATCCATTTGATTCGGACAATTCTTTCACTCAAGTCTGATGTCAAAACGAGTTTAACTAGTGCATTGCACAAAAGCGTAAAAGTTACAGTTTATTGTAGTGGGGGCAAACTGTGGTTAGTTGTATAGTTGAAGAACTTGAAGATGAATGGTTTTAGGGAGAAATTCGGAGGTTTTTGGTTAGAAGTTGAAGAAAGGATATTTAGATCATTTCTAATTAATATATGAGAAGGCCCGGTGCGGGTGGGGGGATTGGGGAGAGGGGAGGGGAGGTGAGGGAGTGGGGACAAATGGGGCATGTAATTAGTTGAAAATATAGGGGTGTCTCAAAGTTCGATAGGGGCAATTGCCCCCACCAGCTCCTTACTAGCTCTGCCCCTGGTTGCAGTACAATGCAACCTTTCATTGATAGTCTTATCCTAAAGTTTTGTTCACGTTCCTTCATTCCACTTTATTCATAATTGAGTTCTCTTATTGAAAGTGAGTTCATATGTCCATCTTATTCCCATGTAAATTATATGCTTTATGATATTTTCCTAATTGGTTGTGAGGTTAAACTTATCCCATGACATAGTAATTACTTGAGACCATTCTTGAACAAGATCCATTTAAGGAAATTAGGTCTGATAAAGTCTAGAATCTTGAAGATTATAAAAGGGTATTGACACCCATAACATAACTTTGATAAAACTACTTTTCTTTCTCTTTTTCCGGGGATAATCTTTTGAGTCCCAACTTTATATTTCTTCTCTCTCTTTTCTTGTGTCGCTTTCGGCTGTGCCTAGTCAGGCAAGAGTGCTTTTGACGTATTAGAATGAAGGATGAAGGCAAGTTGAAGCGTCATATCGCCATGAAAGATAACTTTGTATACATGATTTCTATCTTGCTTATCCCTATTGTCTCTCTCAGAAAGAGATGTGGCATATGTTGCTCAACTCATCCACAGCTAGTTTACATGTGTGCGCTTCCACGTGGGTTGCTTGTCCCTTCCCACGTGATGTTTGTTTATTTACTTATTTTTTTTTTTTCCTAAACACGTTTCTATTATCACTAATGGTGGGGTGACATTGGATTTACTGCGATTCTTAACATTTCTGACGTGGAGGTGTGCATAAAACTGTAGACGCTGTTTCCTCGCAAGCACGACTCTTCTATTATATAGTATAGAAAATTTTAGACATGAGAAGTTTTTTGTTCATATAATAAAAGTTAATACAGGATTTCACAAAATCTGGATTGACTAATTACATAGTTCGTAAGGGCTTAGATCCATAGCTTAGTTGGTTTGGTACATTGCAAAGTAACTTTGAGGTCGTGAGCTCAAATCCAACTTACTCATCAAAAATTTCACAATTCATAATTTTGTAAAGGAAAATGTTGAACTGACTTCCTTGGACACTACGTTCAACACGACGTTGATGTGACAGTGTGCATTCTATGCACACTGTCACATCAACATCGTGTTGAACGTAGTGTCCAAGGAAGTCAGTTTAGAAGGACTCTTTTGTAAATTAGGGATGCCTTCAATAGACACAACTTCTGTTAAATCCCAGATTGAATTTAGGAAAATGCTGAACTGACTTCCTCGGACACTGTGTTGACGTGACAGTGGACAAAGAATCCTAACTTTTTCTCCCTTGTATCTCAAGGAAAAAATCTATGCTTCTCTTCCCACTGCCACGTGAGCATAGTATCCAACTAAGTCAGTTTAGAATGACCCTTTACTTTGAGCATTTTTTTGGACAACATCCTTCACGTTTTAGAGAATATTTGAGATATCCTTATATTTTCAAATTGATGACATACCTCTCTTGAACTCAATATTCTATGATAGACTAATCAAAATGAGTTGAATGCCCACATATTCAAAATCAGACATCTTCAACCTTCAAACATTAATGCAAGATGGAATTTTTTAGAGAGTAGAAATCAATGGAATTTCAAGTAGAAAATTTTAAGGTTTTCTACCCAGTGTCAAGAGTCAAGAGATGTTGAAAATAATGGATTGAAGACATTATTGAATATATT
This sequence comes from Akebia trifoliata, assembly GCF_017979445.1. Lineage (NCBI taxonomy): Eukaryota > Viridiplantae > Streptophyta > Magnoliopsida > Ranunculales > Lardizabalaceae > Akebia > Akebia trifoliata. Next base: position 4,705,324 of record NC_141378.1, on the reverse strand, counting down.
AAAAGGAATTTACCAATTCCTCAAAAAGACTAAGATGATTAGCTTGGGGACACATTTAATGGTTATTTTTTTGGCTAGAGGTTGAAGATGAGTGCATTTAAGTCATTTAGCATTAACGTATAAGAGAAGATTGAAGTCAAGGGGCATATCATCAGTTTCAAAACACATAGGGGTATCTCAAATATTCACCATGAAACATGATTACAACACAGTTAGTGAATATGCAAGTATATGCATGAGGTATTGTGGATCACCACCCTCCCATGTCCGGCTTCTTTGTATCTTTACCTTACGTTTTAAAAAATTGAGAGAAACATAAAGATTGGAGAAAAAGAAGAACTCTTGATTCTTTATATCGTTGAAACTGAGACAACCCCATCTTCTCCATGACAAAGTAACCACTTTTCTTAGTCATTCCAGCAAATTCACTTTGCCTTTTTCCCCCCCTTTTTATCTCCTCTCAGCTTTATCTTAGACTCTATTCTCCTCCCCTCCCCATCTCTCACACTACTTTTGATTCCTTCTTTGTGCAATGTTCTTAAACACCATCTTTGCAGAAATCACATAAAAAATACACTTGGGTCTCCTCCAAATACAGGGAAACACACCTCTTGCTTTAATGGCTAAAGGAGTTTCTATGTTCCTCTTTATTTTCTTCTTCCTTTGTATACTCATAGTCTGTTCTTCAGGTGAGTATATTTATCTTACTAAAACTTGAATCATTATATTTCACTTGCAGAACTTAAAGGAGGAGAGGGGCCGAAATAACCCATCTTTTGTTTTTTTTTTAATATTTGTTTTGGTCTCCAAGACCATTCAAATTATTATGGTAAATAGTGTACCAAACCTTGGGATTTTGGAGTAAACCTTATTGATGGAGACATGATTTTGTATTTGGGTCCCAAGAATCTGGGACTGAATAAATGAGAAAAATCATTCTTGGATACTAGATTCCTATTCTGTTAGAAGAATTTTTCAGACTACCCCAATTATTTCTGAGAAATTTCTCATGTACCCTTTATGAATTATTTTTAACTTATTCACTGCTTCATTACCAGTTATAATTTTTTTTGTTTGAAATGTTGGGTCATACTTGAATTCTTCTCATTTCCCCCCCTTTGTGCTCCCTTTCAGGAACTATGGTGGGTTTCTCCTTTGATGCAAGAAAAAAGAGTGCAACTTCACGTATAGAAACAATATCCTACCTTAAGAAAAACAAGGTTTCCCCTTCTCAAATAAGGGTCTTTGTTGCAGATCATAGTGTTTTGGATTCACTATCCAACACTGAAGTACCCACCTATGTCTACGTAAATGTAACACTAGTTGAGAATCTGAGAAAACCCAAAGTTTCGACAACTTCATGGCTCAAAATCCAACTTGTACCTTATCTCCCACACATAAACATCATAAGTATCATAGTTAGTATCAATGGTGTAAACTCGATCGCCGAAAAACAGTTACCTCTGTTGCTACCCACCTTGAATTCAATCCATTCATCACTCAAAAGCCTTGATCTCGACCGATCGGTGAAGGTCGCAGTAGCATTCTCACTTCCAATTCTACAAAACTTAAACAGAAACCATGCAAGAGAAGTGTATGGGATCATGGATTTCATTCGGAAATACGGGTCTTTTGTCATCTTAGAAACTGAAATTAATGGAGAATTGAGCATGGGTGATCACTTTGTAAATTGATGGTCAAAACAGCTACCTATGCATCTAATGTTGTTAATTACATTAATGTTCCTGTGGTTTTGAATGTCAAGAGCTCCACTGCTCCTAGTGCAGTAGAAATAGCAGAGTTCAGTGAGAAGATGATGAAAACTATCGAAACTCACGCTCATATCAAAGATAAGATTTCTGGGTTTTTTGTTGAAATCTCTCCAATGGAAGATTCTGAGAAGAAAGAGCTACAAAGGGAAGGGGAACAGATCTTCCATTCTTCCCACAGAGAACTTAACCATATCAGCAATCACATACATGACGGCACCATCAATCCACCACCACCAATCTTCCCCGCAACTCCCGTAACCAATCCGGTGACGACTCCTGTCATCATTCCTCCTGTAATTCCCACACCAACAATTGTTACTGTACCCTATACAAACCCTGTCATTGTAACTCCATTGAATCCAATTACGACACCTGTTCCAATTCCATCAACCACACCCATCATTCCACCGTCCATAAACCCTTTCAATCCACCACCCATCACATTTCCACCAACCCCGCCAATAACCAACCCGGTAACGACCTATCCATTTCCGCCACCTGGTGCCATTCCAGTCACTCCACCTTACACACCACCCATCACAAACCCAGTAACGCCTCCGGTGACAACTAATTCTCCATCAGTATTGGGGCAGACATGGTGTGTGGCAAAGACTGGAGCATTGGAGAGTGCACTTCAGACTGCATTGGATTATGCATGTGGGATTGGAGGTGCCGATTGTTCTACAATCCAACCGATAGGAAGCTGTTACAATCCAAATACCCTCCAAAATCATGCCTCGTATGCATTTAACAGCTATTATCAGAAGAATCCAGTGCCAACGAGTTGCGACTTTGGTGGAACTGCCACGATTGTTAACACCAATCCAAGTAAGAGCATAAGTTCTACAGATCATTAAATATACTTTCTTATATCCTATTAATGATGATTGATCTCTGCATGTTAATAGACTAGATTGCTAATAAGGGAAAATTTGCTATGGTTTGTAGAGCCTGACAGTACTGGTCAGGAATGAGTATTGTTCATCATTTAACACAGTGGAGACATCGGTTGAGCTCGGTGGTGAGCTCTCTGTGAGGTGGTGGGGTTGGGGATAGAGTTCTTGAAAGAAAAAATTCCCAAGGGTATTTTTGTAATTTCACCAGTATTATAAAAACACCCTGCTTATGCTAGTTTTCCTTGGGGTATATAAATATATATTTGGTGAAAGGGTGTAATCTGTAACTGTGAATTTTCTTTTCTAGTGGAATCGGTGTGATCCGTGGACGTACCTCAATCTTAAGAGAACCACGTAAAAATCTTTGTGTTTTATGTATGATTGCATCTTGCTTTTTTTTTTTTCCTTATTTATTGTTCTTAATCAATTTTCTCTACAAAATTGAGTCAATTTCTCAACTGTTTAACAACCGTATCCTTGAATTTATAACAGGTACGGGTTCTTGTGTTTATTTATCTTCGTCGTCGCCGCCATCAACAACAGCAAGGTATGCTTCACTTGTCAATTGTCATGGCTAATAGACTCTTCTACTTTTCTATATAACCATTCTTGTTAAGTAACTGATTATGGTTTTTAAAATTTATTCTTAGCAGCTCTAGTTCTAGTTCTAGTTCGAGTTCTAGTTCGCCACCGCCAGTGTCGAATACAAGCTACCCTGCTACTGCGACAACTATTTTTGGGTCTGAAGTGCCCCCTCCTAATACCAATAGTACCACATCAGTGTCCATTTCAGCTTGTTTGAAGCCAATGTTTCCCTCCATCGTACTAGCCGTGACTTTTGTCACTGGAAAACTCATTGTGTACATGTAAATTTTGAGTTTGACACACCAATGGAGTTCATGTATTGTACAGTGTATTTTACTTTACACCAATGGAAATAAACAACCCATGTTCTTAAAGATTTTGTACCAACACCAAATCCTATGCAAATATCCTCAAACCACCCTGCGCATGCGTGACACACCAATGTTTCCCTCTATTCTATCAGTTCCGGGAACCAGAACTATAAAAGAGAATCTCTTTAAACAGTTCTAGCTCTTGGTTACTATCAATTCCTATCGGTGTTGGTTCTCAATCAGTTTGGTTATGAAAGTCTAATCAGTTCCAATCAAAAATGACCTTGAACTGTCCAGTTGGTTCCAATTTCGGATCGGTTATGGTCAAATGGTTACCCATTGACATAAGCAGGGGGAAGGCTACCTCATAAAACATGTTTCTAATTCCGATTGAAACTCATATCGAAATGCTCATAAACACTTTTAACTTTCCACTGAAGCTAGAAGTGCTCCAAGTCGCTAATCAAAACGAAGGTAAACCCTTCTTGGTGAAGAAATAAAATGTCAATACTTGAAGCCAAACGTATTTACCTTTCTTTATGTGCACACAACTTAGGATCATAATTATTATTTTTGTTAATTAATCTTCAGATGTATTATAGAAAAGAGTCGTGATAATCTGACGCTCTTTTTTTCAGATGGCCCCTTATGCCCCCATCACAGAACTGTAGATCATTTGCCTCAAGATACACAAGAAAAAGATTTATGATTCTATAACTGCCAGGTCAATGAGTGTAGGGAGCATCTGAAAAAAAGGAGTGTCAGATTATCATTAGTCTATATAAGATGACCAATCAAGAATTTTGCTATTTCAATCATTGGGGCTACTTCATGCAAGTTATGTAAACCTTGCACCCTAGCTACACCAGTCATTCCTCACCTAGGCCAAGCCAAGGATATAACCATGACCAGGTCATCAAAATAGCCATGAAAGTATTAACCGGTCAACGGGTCAAGGATCAAATTTTTTTTCAAAGTAAAGCAACACCCAAAATGACACTTGGACTTGAGGTAGAGAAGAAAAATTAAACAGGAGAGGAAAATTGATTTTCACCTAAGTCTACGTGCCTTACCTTATTGTTGGTGAAAAGCTAGGTAGAGTTAAAAGAAGAGCTGCCCTAAACAAGCCGTTCTTGCTTTAATATATTTCTACAAGTCCATTCTTTTTCACTAAACTTTATTTTTTATTCTTCATTCAATCATCTCAATTCGCAATAAGGGATCATCTTAAGATCCATTATAATTTCTTTATGTATGTTTGACGATATGTTATAAAATTGAAAAAAGAAAAAAGGAAACTTTTCTATAGATAAAAAGGAACTTATTTAAGTTACATATATGACACAAAAAAATATAATTAATTAAAAAAGCATCTATGATTCCTATCCACTTTCAAGTCAAGATGTGCGATATGAGGTCCAGTCTTGAGGTCACTCCGGCACGACTAAATATATATATATATATATAATTAATTAATTAAAAAAACTAATAAGTTAAAAATCTTTTGGGAAATATGTGTGTTGCATAATGTGTATTATGTAGTAAAAGAAAAAGAAATTTATTGAAGGTTACTTATTTACATATTTGATCAATCTATGATAAAAGAAAGCTTAAATTTGACAAGGCATAAAATCCTTTGGAATCAACGAATAGATTATGTGTGGCTGTACAATTTTTGATAGAAAACAAAAATGGAAATGTATTGAATGTTACATGTGTTGGTTCAATGTATAAAATAAATAATATCAAAAAGATTAGCAACAAAATAATATAACAAGCTGTAAAATCTTATAAAATTAATGCATCATTATCCATGTGTGTTGTGGTTTATTAAAAAACAAAAAAGAAAAAAAGAAACTTATTAAATGTTTCATGTGTAGTTCAATATGTAAAACAAATAAAAGAAAATAGATTACTAAGAAAATGATTTGACAAGTTGTAAAATCTTATAAATTTAATGAATCATTATTGATATTTGTGTTGCATGACGTATAAAAAAGGAAAAAAAAAAAGAAACTTATTGAATGTTACATCTTTGGTACAATGTATAAAACAATCGACAATACTAAATCAACAAAAAAAAATATTTGAGAAGTTGTAAGACCTTTTGAAATTAATGTAATATATTTATTTCCTTAAAATTTCAACATTTTTTTTCTCTATATAAATCTCATCCCTAGGTTGAAACATTAAGCATTGTGTTATTACGGTCTTTGTTTATCTTTCATTGATACATTAGTCATTTCTTATTTTCTTTAGTTCAAGATGCATTTGCTTCCGTCCTTGCAAATTTTGATCATTGTTATTGGCATTTCATGCTTTGGTGGTGATAAGTTCGCTATCAATGCTTGATAGCAAAAGGTTGAAGTCAACTTTATGGGACTTCATCAGGTATTGACAGCAGCAAGGTAATGCATTTGGTTGTTGATAGATAGAAAATTTGTTTTTGATCGATGGAGCTTCAGAGCAGCCATTTGCTTTATCCTTCAAAATCCACCTTTTTTTTATGTAAGCTTCCAAAACCCACAACTCTTTGAGAGGAGAAAATCTAATACTCTTGGTAAAGACTTTCCGAGAGAATCCAAAACAATTTTGTTTCGAAATTCATGGTTAATGTTTCAGTCTGGTCTCGGCAAAAACTGGAATGTCTTAGCAGATACATTTCGAGATGGTACAAAACTTCAAATCATGATGAACTTGGGACTCGGGTTGCAAAGTTTCAAGAGAAACTCACTTGAGTAAATATGCCTTCCTAGCTTCTAAAGTACGACTAATCCAAGACAAAGGCAAAGCTGTCTGCAGTTTTCAACTTTAGTGTCTCAATTTCCCATTAAGATGTGGATACTTGATGATTTTATGAGCCTCCCCCATCACAATTAAATTGATTGAAATTTTGTAATATTTTGTCTGTTTTTTTTTTTCTTTTTTTTTTGGAGAGTGATATTTTGTCTGTTAGTGTAACCTTGGCCGAAACTTTCACCAATTCTCAGACATTGTGTTGCTTCTTCAGCCTCCCCCATCACAACTTATTCACTGCCTCATTACCAGTTATAATTTTTTTGTTTAAAATGTTGGGTCATACTTGAATTCTTCTCATTTCCCCCCCTTTGTGCTCCCTTTCAGTAACTACGGTGGTTTTCTCATTTGATGCAAGAAAAAATAGTGCAACTTCACCTATAGAAACACTATCCTACCTTAAGAAAAACAAGGTTTCCCCTTCTCAAATAAGGGTCTTTGTTGCAGATCATAGTGTTTTGGATTCGCTATCCAACACTGAAGTACCCATCTATGTCTACTTAAATGTAACACTAGTTGAGAATCTGAGAAAACCCAAAGTTTCAACAACTTCATGGCTCAAGACCCAACTTGTACCTTATCTCCCACACATAAACATCATAAATATCATAGTTAGTATCAATGGTGTAAACTAGATCGCCGAAAAACAGTTACTTCTGTTGCTACCCACCTTGAATTCAATCCATTCATCACTCAAAAGCCTTGATCTCAACCGCTCGGTGAAGGTCGCAATAGCATTCTCACTTCCAATTCTACAAAACTTAAACAGAAACCATGCAAGAGAAGTGTATGGGATCATGGATTTCATTCAGAAATACGGGTCCTTCGTCGTCTTAGAAACTGAAATTAATGGAGAATTGAGCATGGGTGAGCACTTTGTAAAATTGATGGTTGAAGCAGCTACATTTGCTGCTAATGTTCCTATGGTTTTGAATGTCAAGAGCTCCACTGCTCCTAGTGCAGTAGAAATAGCAGACTTCACTGAGAAGATGATAAAAAACTATCGAAACTCACGCTCATATCAAAGATAAGATTTCTGGGTTTTTTTGTTGAAATCTCTCCAATGGAAGATTCAGAGAAAGAGTTACAAAGGGAAGAGGAACAGATCTTCCTTTCCATTCTTCCCTCAGAGAACTTAACAATATCAGCAATCACATACATGATGACACCAACAATCTTCCCCGCAACTCCCGTAACCAATCCGGTGACGACACCTGTCATCATTCCTCCTGTAATTCCCACACAAACAATTTTTACTATACCCTCTACAAACCATTGTCATTGTAACGCCATCGAATTCAATTACGACACCTGTTCCAATTCCCATCCTACATAACAAACCCCCGGTATTGCCTTTTTATTACAAAAACTCCCTTTGTTACCCCAGCAAAACTTGGGAGCAGATCCTTTGTAGCGCATATCAACATTTGAGGGTGTGCCACATCATCAAGATGATATCCAATCGTTTAAATGTAAGAGTTTGGTGACCGTCCATTTTCAAACACTTAATTAAGGCCAAAAAAAAAACAAAAACAAAAAAATTTAAAATTTTTTTTTTTTTCTTCCAAATCTGGTCTAAACCATGAATCCAAGAGGACTGTCTTGTTTTTTTTCCCTTGAATGTGGTGTTCTATGGACTGTAGAACAAGAGCTACATGAGCCCCACCCGCTCCAGCTAACCTTTGAGGGGATTCACATCATGATGCGGTTAATTTGTTACTTAGCATACCTTGGATTAGATCCTAACCATGGCAATTTGTTGCATCCAAAACCATGATATGATGCTACAGTGTTATTAAGGATAAAATTCTAAGAACTTAAGAAAACAAAACAAAACAACTTGGGAAAAATAAGTTAATTTTCACCGTTGAATTTTAATTTTAGATTTGAGAGTTCGATATATAACCATTTTCAACACCTTTTATCAAGCTCAAAAATGAATTTATTATTATTTTTTTATTTAATTTTCTTTTGAATATATAAGTTTTTCCATGAAATCTAGAAGAATGTGTTGTTGGATTGTCAATTTGATAATCCACAACGACCCTTAGTAAGATCTGAAATCTTACCAAGTTAGTCATGTTAACTTGATTCATAAAGTAAGATTTGTTCAATAACAAACTTGATAAAGTAGGGGAGTTTTTGTAATAAAATTGCAAAAGATAGGTCTGCCGATAAATCTCTCTTAAGTGATTTGACAAGACATCAAATCTTTTGAAATTAATGTACTATATTGATTATGGTTGGCTGTACAATGTGCAGTAGAAAACAAAAAGGCAAATCAATTGAATGTTACATTTTTTGTTTAATTTACAAAACAAATAAAAAAAATAGATTACCAACAAAATGATTTGACAAATTGTAAAATCTTATAAAATTAATGAATCTTCATCGAAATTTATATTGCATGAATTATATAAAATAAAAAAAGAAACTTATTGCATGTTAAATGCTTGATACAATGTACAAAACAATCGGAAGAAAATAAATTACTAAAAAAAAATATTAAATGATTGTAAGATCTTTTAAAATTACTGTAATATATTTGTTCCCTTCCAATTTCATCATTTTTTTCTCTCTATATAAATCACATCCCAAGGTTGAAACATTAACAATCATGTTATTGAGATCTTTGTTTATCTTTCATTGATATGTTAATTAGTTCTTATTTTCTTTTGTTCAAAATGCATTTGCAATTATCGTTGCAAATTTCGATCGTTGTTCTTAGCATTTCATACTTTGGTGGTGATAAGTTCGTTATCACTAGGTGATAGCGAAACCTTGAAGCCACGGCTGAGTCATCTCGATGGAACTTTGTTGGGTATTTAAAGAAGAACATGATGGAGAATCTTAGATCAAATCCTTGCAGTTTTATTTTTTTATTTTTTATAATGTCTTTGTAATATTTGTAGTTATCTCTAATTAGAAAACTCATTTGTACCTTCAGGGAGGGGTTACCAGAAAAGTAGAGAAATATTGTGAAATATCCATTTTAGCACATTTTGACCAGGGTATTTTTGTAATTGAACTTATGTTTCCTTATTTAGTAAAAAAATATTTCTCAGTGGTAATTTTCCTACTATGAATGAATAGTGAGCTAGAACTGAAATTTCACAATTTTCAGTGGACGTTTTGGTAAATCAGCCTCTCTTGGGACAATTAAAAGTGGTTGCATCCATTAATAATTGCTATCCCATATCATTGATGGTCTCGGGAAAAAAAAAAAAGTTTGGACTTTGGATTCCTTGCTTTTTATAACAGAAACAGAAAAGATGGTAGACTGAGACTCAATATATACAGCTCCTTTGATCCAAAGTTCAAATTATATCCGCTTGAAATTCAAATAACAATTATTTTTCACAGTTGATTTTAATTTTAAATTTTGGGAGTTCAGTAGCGATCCATTTTCAACACCTTAGATTAGATCAAGAAAAAATAAAAATAAAAACTTTTGTCAATCTGAATTTTTCCATGAAATCTAGAAGACTATTGTTTTGGATTTGCCAATCTTGTAATTCATATGAGCAAAACAAATATTTGAAATCTTACTAAGTAATTAAGAAAAGTGTTTTTTAATTAATGTACTCAGGGGATTTGGACGAGATATAGTGCTTTAAGAGGTCAATTGCCTTGTCCCTACTAGTCGGACCTACACATTTGAAACCCCTATAAAAAAAGTGCCTTTTTAATGTTTAAATATGTGAGGCCAATGTTGCTATGATAAGATATTTTTCAATGAGCTTAACTTAGAAAAAAATACCTTCAATGGGTTGGTGAGATGGCAAAAGACCTTGTCTTGGGAAGCAAAGGCATCAAGTTCGAATCCCACCTTAGGGACCAAACTCAAGGCATTTATCCCAGAAATTACCTAGCGCATGTGAGATATTGTCATGTTGGCAATCTAACTCCACAACCCTCTAGAGTTCATGGCATAGACTAGATTTAAAAAATATAGAAAATATTATTTTTGACTTGATTTTCAAAATGGACGGCCACTAAACTCTCAAATTTAAAATCAAACTCGCTGGTGAAAAATAACTTTTTAATGTTCTTACCATTTTGTGATCTACACCCCTATGGCATCCGATCATGTTTTTGATTGCTACATGGATGGGCAGTTAGAATATAAGAAAGTGTTTTTCCATAATACCATATATACATCCATTCTTTATGTTGACTATATCATAATTTTATAGGGCCGGATTGAATGCTATATGATAAATTACCTGATGCTTGTGAGATACTGTCATGTTGGCAATCTAACTCCACAACCCTCTAAGGTTCATGGTGTAGACCAGATTTAAAATGAACGGCCACTAAGCTCTCAAATTTAAAATCAAACTCACTGGTAAAAAAAAAAAATTTAATGTCGTTTTTTTTTTTTTTTTTTTAAGTTCTTAACATTTTGTGATCTACACCACTATGGCATTCGATCATGTTTTTGGTTGCTACATGGATGGGCGGTTAGAATATGAGAAAGTGTTTATCCATAATACCATATATACGTCCATTCTTTATGTTGACTATATCATAATTTTATAGGGGCTGGATTGAATGCTTTATGATAAAATATTACATTATATCATATGGTATAATGTGACACCCAACAATGAACAGTTATAATAACAATAAAACTTATACATCAGAGTTTCTCTCAACCTTCTCATAACAATCGTGGACGAAACGAATAAAGTCGAGATTAATTTATGGATTACATTTAGTGTTTAAGAAACTTGTTTGTGGTGATATAATCCTAACTCAAAACCAGGATCCCTACATATTTCTGCAAAAATTCAGGTAAGGAGTAGTGGTTCGGAATTGATGTAGTTGTAGGAAAACAAAGTGAAAAACAACCAACTACATAACAGTCTCTAATATCTCTCATTTACCTTAAATGGGTTCCCAACCTCACATTGGCACTATTGTGAGACACAATGTAGGACCCCAAAACCGGTCAACCACCCTAAATTTAACCGTCATTCCATCTTCCATGCAAACAGAAGTGTTATTAGTACCCTAAATTTAGATCAAATGCAACCTATAACATCCACCCCCCCATTTCCTTCTTTCTCATAATCTCTCACTTCCTCCTCGGATTCTCGATATCCTCTTGGACCTACGGCCAATTGCCTGGTCCATATATTGGCTAAAAAATGGGCAAGTTGGCTGTAGCCGGAATCTCATTCATCCTCGTTGTTGGTGTCATTATCGGTGTTGTCGCCACTTTAAGCCGTGGAGGCCACCATGACTCCTCTGCCGCAAGCACCAATAATAATCTATCCACGGGAATGAAATCTGTGTCAACCATTTGTGCCCCTACCGACTACAAGGAAGCTTGTATTAATGCCCTTAGCCCAATTGCCAATAATGGTAGTGTTAGCCCGAAAGATCTCTTAAAGGCAGCTGTTGAGGTCACAATTGAAGAGGTACAAAAGGTGCTAGAAAATTCAGATACATTTGGGAAAGCGAATAACGATTCTACCCAAAAAATGGCACTCGACGATTGCAAGGACTTGTTACAATTTGCCATAGATGAACTCCAAGCCTCATTCTCGATGGTTGGGGATAGTGAAGTGCACACAATGAATGATCGCGCCGATGAGCTTAAAAACTGGTTGAGTGCGGTTATTTCATACCAACAAACGTGCCTTGACGGTATTAGCCACCCCGAATTGAAGTCCGCCATGCAAAATGGGCTATTGAATGCTACTCAGCTAACAAGCAATGCCCTCGCTATTGTCACTGAGATTTCTGATATTCTCAGCGCATTTGATATCCCAATTAAGATAAACCCCAACTCTAGACGACTTCTTGACACCAAGGTCGATAAGGAGGGATACCCGGATTGGTTTTCTGCTTTTGACCGTAAGCTTTTGGCTGTCCATGGCAGAGGTCAGGTGAGGCCTAATGCAATTGTAGCCAAGGACGGGAGCGGCCAGTTCAAGACTATTGCTGCGGCTCTAGACGCCTACCCAAAAAACCTTAGGGGACGATATGTAATCTATGTCAAGGCTGGGATTTACAATGAGTACATCACAGTCACCAAGGACCAAGTTAATGTCTTCATGTATGGAGATGGGCCTAGGAAGACAATCGTCACTGGCCATAAGAACAACCGCGATGGTGTCTCCACCTACCAATCCGCTTCCTTCTGTGAGTCAACTATCATACTCCATTTATTTTTATTGCTTTTGTGGTTCTACTAGTCTTGAATTCAGGTCTCAAATTGTTGAGTGTATATTGTCCTGCACTCTCGGGTGTGTCATACCCAGTTAAGCCCCGTGACCCTCTTATTTTCGTAGTTCTCCCCCTCTGCGAAAGATCAGTCTTTTGGAGTAGTTGGTTGGTTGTTAATATGGTATCAAAGCCATGGTTTGAAAACTCGGTTTGACGTCTTGACTTGGTCTTGGATGAGATCATGTTGTCTCAGATGAGTCAATTTGTCTCGGACGAGAAAAACAGTTTAACTTAGTTTATAATTATTTATTTATTTATATTTTTATATGAAAATAATTATAAACTTTTTTATAAAATAGGGTAGATTAGAAGATGTTTAGTCATAAAATCATATTTTATTTACATAATAATTTTTTTAATTTAAAAAATAATATATTTTAATTAAAATATATAAAAATCCCTGTTGACTTGGATGAGACAAGTTTTACTGAATTGGACAAGATTTTCAAAATATTGTCTTAGTTGTCTCGTTTGTCTCGGGAGATTCTGCAAATGTGAGACACCACGTCCATTGGTCTCACTCATGAATGATACCAAGATGACTCTGGCGAGTTATCTCAGACTCGGATGAGATTTAATAGCATGATCAGAGCGCTAGGTTCGTAGAGGTCACGGGTTCGATTCTTTCCACCCTTACATTCATAGTTCTCCCCCTCTCCAACAAATCGGTCTTTGGGAATAGTTGGTTGGTTCACTAATTAATGAACATTGTTATTACTCTTGCAGCGGCGGTTGGAAGTGGGTTTATAGCCAAGTCGATGGGATTCCAAAACACTGCTGGTCCAGAAGGACACCAAGCCGTGGCACTACGTGTCCAGTCCGATATGTCGGCCTTCTTCAATTGCAGGATGGATGGATACCAAGATACTTTATATGCTCAAACCCATCGTCAATTCTATCGCAATTGTGTCATCTCCGGCACCGTTGATTTCATCTTTGGTGATTCCGCCACCGTGATACAAAACTCTTTGATAATTGTGAGGAAACCAATGGACAACCAACAAAACACTGTGACCGCTCATGGGAGGAGCGACAAGCGAGAAACCACTGGCCTAGTGATCCATAATTGTAGAATCGTTCCAGAACAAAAACTATTCCCTATGAGGCTCACGATCCCAACTTACTTGGGCAGGCCATGGAAGGAGTATTCTAGAACTGTTATCATGGAATCAACTTTGGGTGATTTTATACAGCCAGAAGGGTGGATGCCATGGGCAGGAGACTTTGCACTAGACACATTGTACTACGCCGAGTACGGGAATCGAGGACCAGGTGCCAGGACTAATAGGAGAGTGAGATGGAGAGGTTATAAGGTGATCACAAACAGGAGAGAAGCTCTTCAATTTACAACAGGACCCTTCATACAAGGAAATCTGTGGTTGAGATACACAGGTGCACCTTACCTCTTGGGGTTGAGGCATTGAAGACATGTTTGTGTTTAACACAAAGGAGAGACATAAGAGAGAGAGATGGGAACCTCACATATTGAGAGAGTGATAATAATGAGCAAAAGATGCAAACATTTTCAAATGGTGACTAATTATTTTTTATTTATTACAATTTGATTGATTTTAGGATTCATGTTTCCCACCAGTAATTTTGGAATAATGTGTAGAGGATCATGATTTAATTAAAATTGATATTTTTTATTTTTTATTTTTTTATTTGTGTGTGTGTGTGTGTGTCAGTTTGGTGATATTATATATAACCATTATAAGGGTAAAAGTTTGACAAGGTCCACTACTAAATGCTAAAAACTTTGGACTTCGCTATGGCCTTTTCAAACATCAAACCAACGGCTGAGATGGAGGAAAAAAACATATGTTTCCTAAGGATTAGTAAATCTTTCTAAGGAATTTGTTTCGTTTAGAAATCACTAGGTCATATTCTTTCATCTTAGCCCTTCATTTGATGGGGAGAACCTCAAAAATGAAACCTACAAAGGGGTTGAGAGAAAAGATTTGATCGAAAAGACTCCATCTCAAGTACTAATCAACATTTGATGATTCTCATCTGCAAGACAACTACAAAATGAGTGACTGTAAGGCTGAAAATCGATTCCATCTTTCTATCATTAAAGTTTCTTGTGAAATCAAATTCTTTAGAGATATTTCATTCCCAGCCTGATTTATGAAATTCTAATTTGGCTTTCCCTTCTTTGATGAATAAAATACAAATTTGAAAATTATAATTTAAGAGACGAAATGTAATCTACCCATGATACGAACCCTAAACCTTTCCTACTTTAAACACAAGTTCTACCTTACTGAACTAAACTTACCAATCGACATTCTATAAGTAATACTTGTTGAGTCTACAAAGCTTTGCTTCTTGTAGCCATAGTCTTGTAATTAGCCAAAACATGACTACACTACTAAGAAGTAGCACCCCCTTCCCCCAGCACAACCTTAAGAGCTTCGCCAGTAATGGTCAAATGGCGAGACCCAGCATAGATACTATTTATTTTATTTTATTTTTGTTGCAAAAGTTAATGTGCAATTCCAATATTAAGCGATCTTGATAGTTATTTATTTATTTTTATCTGAACGGATATCTTCTGTATGGACATAAAACTGAATCTGTTTTGTACCCATTTAGCTGAATTTGCCCTTATACCCTCATTTGCAACCTGAGATATATCCTAAACCCTAACACAAGAAGGTTAATAGGGTAAAACGATAAATGTGACCATACAGTAGGTATCCATTTTGATAAAAATAAATAAAAAACCGAAACAGGCATGACTTGATAAATATATTACAAAAACATGTTTGGATTAGTTATTCATACATGACCATTTTTTGATACTTTCACCTTAAGAATATTCTACCCAGAGTGCTCTTGAATGTTACATTTGAACTCAACATACATTCCCCTACAATAAAACTTGTGATCCAATTCAAATGTCATTTGACGAAGTGCCAAACACCCGTCTCCCTTGTTTCTGTCTGTATAGTAGTCACTGACACTAAAATGGCAAAAACTATTTTTACAACTAAAAAAAATGACAATATCTCTAAGAATACAAACAAATTTATTTAACTAACACAACCTCAAATTCTCATTCAGCTTTCCTTAAAGGAGCCCATGTTGGGATCAGTCTTCATTTAATAGATAATGTGGTGAAGACAGAGGCTGAGAGCTTAGATTGCCATTATTGAAGCCCTTCGTTTACTTCAGATACCATTGTTCAGCTCCAATTACAGGATACCAAATGATCTAAGAGATCACCTGACCTGTCTCTGCAAAAACAATGTCAACGGAATTATTGGGCGAGCAGGACCAGGAGCATTATATTTAAAATTTTAAACTAAGAAAGTCGCAAAGAACACTGGAAATTTCTCATCTGACAGAACAAGGGAAAAGTTTAAAATCGAAATTTGTGACTCAATTAGGGTCAAAATCTGTCCACTCAAAATTATATTTTGAACTTCAATTGAGTTGGGGATTACTTGAGTTTGTGGCTGTAAAAAGGGGAAACACATTACTTGAGTTTAAAATACAGCTTGTTTATGCGATGAAAATATGAGAAAGTGTGACGGAACCTAGATGTCAAATTGATAAACCAAGAACTTGCCATAATCGTATAGATCACAAGTTTCACGATCAATTTTGAAAAAAATCCAAAGTACCAAGCCAAATTCATGCAATAAAAATGAATAGCTACAGTCCTTTAACTAACCAACCATAAACACTCAAAGACGAGCTACGGCAATTAAGAAAAAAGAAATGTTTAAAGGAACAAATAAAATTGGGGAAGTAATCAGTAAAGTCAACAAATTTTGTCAGATCTCTTACGAATCTGCCTTATGCATGCAACAATCAGATAATTAATTAGGAAGTAGAAGGTAATACAAAAAGTGGACATCTTCCTTCAAATTCCAAAAACAATTGAAAACAAAAAAAATCACAATCCATACTTTCAGAGAAAAGGAAAGGGTTAGAAGGCATGAAAATTTTGAATTTCCACTTCGTCTGGCAACTCGATGAGTTGGGCAGAAGCTGGAAATCTAATATTTAGTTCCTGCATGGTTTTCCTTTTTTTTTGGTTGAAAATCTGCAATCAAACTCACAATCTCAATGATGTTGTAGATAGCACCATTCACCATTCAGTTTATCTATTAAAGAAAACTTTAAAAGAGGGGAAAAAGGAAAAGAGGCAAAATTGATTGTGAAGCACCTTGCCACAGTGAAGCAAGGTGCCTCAAATTTTCTTGAAATATTCATTTAAAAATTCAGAAAATATATAAATTTAATTAAATGAATAAACAACAAGAAAAGAAATTTGGAGCTCTTCTTTTTTATGATTTACCACAAAAAACAATTATCTTCAGAACACTAACAAATTAATATTAAATTTCTTAAATAAATAAAATCTCCTTTTCTATCATTTGGAAGCTTTATTACCAGTTAATGTGTCACGTTTTCTATCTACAAACATCAGTTTAGCAAGTTTAACGCTAATTAGGTATTCAAGTTAAAATTGGTTGAACAAGAAGTAAAGAAATGTAATGTAAAAATGAGTATATTTTTTTATCAAACATAATTATGTTGATTATAATGGTCAATAACAGGTTGATAAAAAAAATAAAAAATAAAAACTTGTTTTAGAAGCCATTAATTTCAATATCAGGATTTGTTTAGCCGATGCCAAATCTTTATTATAAGACTTTGTTGTTGTTGATTTCAATATAAGGAATTTCCATCATTCTTGTATAATGCTCATGTTTTCAAGAGTGTAGTCACATGTTTGTAAGGTCATAATTACCATCTTGGGTTTCACATTCTATTGGTGTTTAGTTTTTATGGAGTTTAAGATTAAGGTGGGATTCTGTTCATAAAGGGATTATTTTGCTATTATTATTTTTTTTTTTTTCTTGTTGTCCTTGCATGTTCTTGGTTGATCTTCTCGATCTACTTTCATACAAATTTGTATCTATTAAAAAAATGATCTAATCATCCTTATTATGGTTTATTCAAGGATAGGAGATGTATAGTGGGGTTAAGTATTGCTTCTATTACTAGGATCTTTTATTTCACAAAACAAAACAAAAAAAAGTCCTACTTGTGACTCACAGCTCATGGTTTAACACACAATTACGGCTGAAACTTGGGTGGGCCAAGAACCAGTAGGGCTGAACCTGACCTTGGGTCAAGTCTAGGCATAGTTAGCTTGGATTTGGGCAACAACAAAAATGCCAGACTTAAATCAGGTTGGGTTCAGGCATAGGCATCAGGCAACCCGATTAGCCCAAACCCAAACTTAATATGATTATAATCTTGGTTTCTTTCTCATTCGTATTTCAGTATGTATGCTTTATATATATATCTCAAAGATAATGTGTGATTATTTTCATTAAATAAATAATTGCTTTGCTATTAATGCTTATGTTTATGTAATAGAAAATTACCAAACTGACTTACTACGATATTGCGTTCAACACTATGCTGACGTGGAGGTATGAAAAAGCCATAGATCTCTTCCTTGAGATATGAGTGGAAAGCATTTATGGTTCTGTGCACACCACCACGTCAGGGCAGTGTTGTAGGAAGTCAGTATAGAACGGTCTATGTAATTCTATATTGCATACAATGACTATATTAAAACTTTAAATGTTGGTTTTGTTGGAAATTGCAATTAACAGGTAATAAAGATGGTTACTTTAGTAATCATCATTTTCTTCTTCTTTAAATTTGCTTATAATTTTATGTATGTAAATTTTGAACCACATTCTTAGGGAAATAATTGTACTTTAAAGTTCTTTTACATACTACTTATCTTTATATAGGCCCCCATCATTACTAATTTATGTAGCATTAATGGGAAATGAATTAACCCAGCCAACCCAACTTGAGTTGGGTTGGGGTTGAGCATTTCATGCCCGAGGTCGGGCTGGGAGCAGGTTAGTCTTTGTCGAGTTTGGCTTAGGCTTGAGTTGATCCCCAACCCAACCCAATCCACCTGAGTTGCAGCCCTACCCACAATTTGGTCAGACCAATTGAGACTCCTATAAACTAACCAAAACCTATGTATCAAGGTCAGTCCCTTCAGCCTCATCTCAAGGATTAAGCTTCACACACCTCAATGAGAGATTTTTTTTATTTTTTTTAAATAACAATTTTAAGGACATTTTGGGAAGAAAATGGTGAAAATGATACGGCTAAAGAAGTAGGTTCACCTTGTTAGATCAGCTCAAAATTGTAAAAAAGATTGAAATGCCCCAATTGAAAATCAATATTCAAATATTTATTATATATTTGTGAGGATACCAGAATCTGCAATTTCCATGCTCCATTTAAAAATCAAGACGCAAATATAATTATTTATTTGACGAGGATGTTTTTAGGAAAATAGGGTCAAGGATTGGTTCATGGATTTTGGGGTGAGCTTCATTATATGATAGTAGAGATGTATAATGGGATATATTAATTAGATACATACAATTGACTGAAGAATAAAAGTAAGAAAATGCTAAGTCTAGACTCACGCCACCATATCAATATTTTCTTGACATGTAATCATGGTATTAAATTTCAACATATTTCCATTCCAATAGGAACCAACACAAAATCTAACCAACAAGTTCTTTTTGTAGAAGTCAGTATTCATTTGGCAGAATATTTCAGTGAATGGTGAATTTTGATCGAAATAATTAAATTTTAGGAATAAAAATGCAATATGTCTATGGAAATATTTTGGCGAATAGTAAACTTCAACAAAATATTCTCTATTGAAAAATTATACAAAAAATATAAATTGCTTATAAAAAGGACTTATAAATTACACAATAATAATATTTACTAATAGGAAGAATGCACCTACTATCCGTGGATGACTAATGATTAGTTAGGTATCTATATCATCGTATTTTGATGTATTTTAAGCATATCAATACCTTTATATAAGAGTATGCACACAATCATTAATGTTTTAATTAGGTGAATGCTTGAATAAATTATTAATTTATCCACGCATTCACACACAAGCATTAATATGATAGTGTGTGAATGCAATATTTAATAATTTGTTCATTTAAGCAAGTGTTTTGCAATTGAGGTGAATGTAGTTAATGGGATATTATTATTTTTATTTCTACACTCCATATGGTTGTTCACTGTATTTTGAAGGTTTAATGCATGTGTTTTAATGTTTATTTTATCATTTCCCACAATTTCAATGAAAATTTTCTCAATACTTTTATCATTTACATCATTTCCAAAAATTGTATTAATTTTCACACTGATCAAAATATTTCCATTTCTAGGTTAACCGATATAGACACTGAAAATGAAATTAAATACCTTGTATGTAATCATGTCAAATATACATATATATTGACCATAAAACACTAAACACCAACATAAAACTACCTGAGTCTTTTATTAACATATTGTATATAATTTACGCAAAATGACAAAACCAATCATGGTTTGGAGGTAAATTGCAATCTTCAGGAGTTACGAAAACTATTATAGTTGCACTAGATCAATACTGTCAGTTTACCAAGTCCTTTTCTAAAACTTGACAACGAAAAACCAGGTCAAAAGGAATACAATCGTGATAAAGATACAATTGGGTAGAGTATTAACTTCACCAGAAAAGTTGCACATAACAACATATTCTCTACATAACTCCAAAGCACAAATCAGAAGCGAAAATGAAATGTACCAAGAAATTTTGATTTGGTCTGGTAAACCAAACTCACAGAAGCTAGCTCTCCATATTTGACGATCCCGTAAGTAAAACTCCTGAATCAGTCTTGGAAACCAATGCATCTGCATTTCCAACATAGGGTAAGTTAAAATACAAAAACAATAAGTGATCATTGTGCAGATAAACACCCATAGAAAGATGAGAAGATCAACACCACCACTAAACAGCCCACCTTGATTTAAGTGGGGCAGCTGAGAAACAGTCACAGAATCCGCAAATGCGTTTGATTTTCCCTGATCTGCAACAAGAGGAGCTGAAAATAACCCATTTTTCTCGTCCTCCCCTTTTATAAGATGGCTCTGTAGCTGAGTTAAATTGCTGGATTTCTCATTCTCATTGATTTTATCAGAGTTTTGAATTGGCTGATAGCCCCTAACAGGGGCAGAAGATTCTTCCAATTTATTCCTGCAATCAACAGAGACCCCATTCTTTGGAGGCCTCTGAACTGTTTCAGATCCATGGAACCCAACACCATTATTCAAAGACGCTGAAACCCCTTCAAATTTATTGTTTCCCCCAACCCTAATTTGATTTTGAGTAGCAATACCATTGCCCTTAGATTTCTTTCTCTGCTCCGCTACTTCAACAGGGCTCAAAACCCCCATCGCCGTCTCCTTACCCCTCTCTTTATTTTTAGCTTCAAGAGAAGAAACCAATTCCAATGCTTCTCTTGCTCTCTTTCTCGCCAAAGATGCTTCCTTTACCCTCCTCTCCGCCTCTATCCTAGCAGCATTAGCTGCTTTACTCATTGAAACCGAAGAAATCCGAGCAGCAGCAACAAGAACCTTTGCTGAGTCCACATCAAAAATCCTTCTTTGGTGTCCAACAGGAACCAATTCTCCATCACCACCAATTCTAGTTTTCTTATTCGGTCCGCCTAAATCGAAAAACACAAAACTAGGGTTCGAACAAGAAGGGCACGTGTAGGAAGACGTGTCATCTTTGACACAAACAACGTGTATCGAAGAAGGGCATTTCGAACACATAATGCGGTCATTAGGAGGAGGCGAAGAACCATCGTAAACTTGGAAACAAATTGGGCAAAACGATTCAACGTGGAATTTTAACACGCATGAAGTACAAAGACGACGATAGATACCACGATGACGAACGTTGTGGAGGAGCCACCGTTCTTCAGAGCCACAACCACCGCAGTCAGAGACTTGCCGCTCTCGAATCGTCATCGAAGTAGCATTGATGGAAACAAAACCCTAGAACCTAAAGAACCCTAGGGATTCTCAGCTCTGATTAGGGGAGAAACAAGGAGAGATTGAACGTTGAAAACATGAACATAGTAGCATTTTTCGAGGGTTTCGATTTGAGACTTGTCGATTCGATCGATTTCTCTCTCTCTCTCTGTTTGTGTTTGTTAGCTTTCAATCTCTGCTGTGTAATTGGATCTCTGAGAGAGGTTTTGGAGAGAGAGAGAGATTGACTGTGTCGTTTTAGGGAGTAGATACCACAGAGCGTATTTTAGCCGTAATGGTATCTATGCCTTCGCGGAAACTACATGTGAATTGGCTGCCGTAAATGATATCTGAAAGCAACAATGGAGGAAGAATTTGCTGTGAACTAAAAAACTGCGATAATCTGATGAAATCAATTTTTACATTGCCACGTGTATATAAGAGTAAAGTCCACGTGCAATCATCACGTGACATCATACTATTGATTCACAGATTAATTAATGTAGTTGGACATTGTGTTCCAACACAGATTAAATGATTTCTTTCCTCAATTTTAGGGGAAAAGATTGGATTGGTATGAATTTTTAGCAATTAAATGACCTTTGATTTAGACATGACTCCCACGCTTTGATAAAAATATTAAAGATATCTCCCTGTACCTTCAAACTAATGACATGCTCCCCTTGACCTCAATCTACTCCGCAATGCTAATTGAAAATGTCCTAAATACCCTCGGTTGATTTTCTTTCCCCAAACCAGACATCTTAGTGCAGATTTTTATCTTGTTCTCAACCTTAGGATCAAACCTGAATATCAAAAAATATTTTAGGAGGTAAAACATGATGAATTTTTAACTTAGGATTCAACATTCTCTAAAACGTATTGAAAGGAAAGTGAAAGAAAGTTAAAGATGAGGTTTAAATTAAAGAGCTTGAAGATGATTTGGTTTTTGGGAGTTTTGAAGGTGACTGATTTTTAGCTAAACGTTGAAGATGAGGGCATTCAAGTTATTGTATAAAAATATTCGAGAGGAGACTGTGGTCAAGGATATGTAAACAGTTTCAAAACATGGGGGTATCTCTAATATTCACCAAAACATGAGAGTGCATGTCTAAATTGCCCTTAATTTAATTAATATAATATCATATGTTTTATAATTATTTATTACGTCAAGTCTCTTTCACCATGAAAGTCTTCTAATGTTTTTTGAGTTATAAAGAAAATATTAATAATTTAATATTATCTAATACTATAGTATATGTAAATGTAGAAAAGAGATTAAGAAATACAAATAGGAGGAATTCGTCCAAAATGGATAAGTTCTTCAACAACCTGATGCTGCCTTATAGTCATGGGTTTGGGTCCCACCGAGAGCCAGACAATACTAACGCTAAAACGTCTTGACTTCAGAGTCCCCGAATGGGTTTATTACTTTAAAGAGTTGTGATAATCCGACACCCGGCTTTGCCATATGCCCCCATCCATGGTTTTTAAATTCGGTATCGTGTCTCGTCTCGTTAAGCTCCGATACCGAGTCATCTCGGATGAGTTTTTCGGTATGTTTGAGACATCTCGTGAGATAATTCAAAAAATTACACTGTGAGACATAAAACTCGATCAAAAAATGATTTTGTGAGTTGGTCTCGTTCAGTTCCGATACCGAATTAACTCGGGCGATACGTCTCGGTCTCAGACGAGTTTAAAAACCATGCCCCCATCACATAATCGTAGATCATTTGTCTCAGTATGCATAAGAAAAATATTTATAATTATGTATGTCTCAATGTAAATGATTTACGATTTTGTGATAAGGGCGTAGGAGAGCATATGTAAGAGGGGGCATCAGAACAATTAGAACTTCAAGGCTCGAATAAAAAATTTGATCTCTTTTAGCAAATATTCTCCCCATTTAGTTTAAATCAAAAGTACTCAATGGGTTGCCTTTAAGATACAATGAAGCTTACACTCGGATTTATTAAATTGGATTATGTAAGATCTAATTTCAAACTAAAACACTTAAGAAAAGAAAGCTTTGTTTCGCTTATGAACCTCCTATGGCTTTGCCAAGCGCTTAGACTTAGACCAGACCAGCGGAGCCAGAGGAGTAAGCAGATGAACCAAGCATGGATATGGATCCAGTTGGGGAGCTTCCCGCTACCCACTCGTACAGCTCCTCCCACACGTACAGCTACTAGCACTCGCGGGATTGTAATCCCACTCACGGAACAAGCAAGCTAGGGATTGAGCACTCTGTCCGTCCTACCGAACAAGGCGGTGCGCGTTAGCTTCCGTTTTGATGCCAATTTTTTAAGTTAGGAATTCGAAAAAGCATGGGATATTTCGACAAGTCAATCTAATTTTTGATTGGTTATTTATAGTCAATTGTTGTGTTACTTGATCAAGAGCCATGACTTATGTCTATTGGTTTAAGAGTTGTTGGATCATGCCTAATATTATATCTAACAATCTTTATTACATCTCATCAAAGGTGTGTGTCTTGTGTCTTATCATCAATACCTATTGGTTAAATCTGCGTGATAAAATGATTTTGATTGTGTTCGTTAGGATATAATTTGATTAAACGGATCTGATCGTCTCCAATCGGATGTTAATTACAAATCAATATACCCGGTCATTTTCGATCGGGTACTATCTTGATCCAATACACTCAATCGGGCACTAACTTGATCCAATACACCCAATCAGACACTAACTTGATCCAACTTAATTATCTAATCGTGCGGTACAAATCACACTTAATACATTCAACATGATGGATCAACCACAATTGTTAAATGTCTTTAAATATTGAAAAGTTTAAGGCTCTCTCCTCAGGATGATGTGTATGTACAAAGTGCGCCACAAAGAACCCAATTGCCCTATTGCATGACGTGCATGCGTGGTTGGTGCTTCGCACTACCACGAAGCATTGGATCAAATCTCTAAAGATAATCCAATGAAAACAAATGCCATAATTTACTCACTCTTATTGTTTTTCCCACATTCTCACTTGTAAGCGACGTGTGACTAAACTAGGCCTGACAATATATAGTCAAAAATCTGAATTCAATTCGAATTCATGTTCGAAATTCTGGATAGGATATTATCCGAAAATATCGGATTTGAATTCAAATATATTTTGGACATAGATTCAAATATATGATGTTGATACATCTGATCCAATAAAAATCGATTCCATTATATACATAATACATTTGTATTATATTACATATAATAAAAAATATTTTTTATCCTTGAAATTTGAAGACACTCATGTCTTCCTTTCCTTCTCACTCTTGATTTGGGAAATTCTCCGACACTAAGGGCTTGTTTGGATACCAGGAGCAGAACTACTCTTCCAAAGAACAGAAGCTGAAGTACTCTATGGAGGAGTTGGAAAAGTAATTCTGTGCAGAAATGACGTTTGGCAATTAACTCTATCAAGTACTGGCAGAAGTACTTTTGTGCTGGAAGTCTGTTTGGGAACCATGCTGACTTCTTATGACTTCTAGAAAAAAGACCAGAATACCCTTATATTATACCAGTTACTGTTTTTTATCTTTTAGTGTCATAATATGCCTTCAAACTATACTGTTTTTGACATTTTAACTATAAATATTAATATAATATAATATAATAAATATTAATATAATATAATAAATATAATATAATATAATATAATATAATATTTTAAATATTAAATATTAATATAATATGTTTAAATCCATTATACTTAAAATTTTAAAAAAAATTTGACTGACTGTTTTTGACAAAATATGACATAATATTTAAAAAAAAAAAATTGATAGACTGTCTTTTAGTGTCATAATATACCTTCAAACTATATTGTTTTTTACATTTTAACTATAAATATTAATATAATATAATATAATAAATATTATTATAATATAATATAATATTTTAAATATTAAATATTAATATAATGTGTTTAAATCCATTATACTCAAAATTTAAAAAAAAAAATTGACAGACTGTCTTTTAGTGTCATAATATGCCTTCAAACTATATTATTTTTGACATTTTAACTATAAATATTAATATAATATAATATAATAAATATTAATATAATATAATATAATATAATATTTTAAATATTAATATAATATAATATAATTAATAAATATTAATATATATAATATAATAAATATTAATATATATAATATAATATTTTAAATATTAAATATTAATATAATATGTTTAAATCCATTATACTTAAAATTTTAAAAAAAATTTGACTGACTGTTTTTGACAAAATATGACATAATATTAAAAAAAATTGATAGACTGTCTTTTAGTGTCATAATATACCTTCAAACTATATTGTTTTTTACATTTTAACTATAAATATTAATATATATAATATAATAAATATTATTATAATATAATATAATATTTTAAATATTAAATATTAATATAATGTGTTTAAATCCATTATACTCAAAATTTAAAAAAAAAAATTGACAGACTGTCTTTTAGTGTCATAATATGCCTTCAAACTATATTATTTTTGACATTTTAACTATAAATATAATATAATATAATATATAAATATTAATATAATATAATAATATAATATTTTAAATATTAATATAATATAATATAATATTTTAAATATTAAATATTATATAATGTGTTTAACTATAAATATTAATATAATATAATATAATATTTTAAATATTAAATATTAATATAATGTGTTTAAATCCATTATACTCAAAATTAAAAAAAAAAAATTTAATATTAATAAATGTTTCTTTTGTTTGATTTAAGGGCAAATGAATTAGAAATATTTTCATAGAAAATTAATAAAGTTAGGGGTATTTTGGTAAAACGAACCGTAGATTTTGACTCCCCGCAAGAAGAGTTTTGAGAAATAGGTTTTCTTGACTTCTTCATAAAGAGTAATTTCTTGCTCTTGCGCGGAGTAACTCTTCGAGGGAGTAGTTCATACAAACGCATCCAAACGACTTCTAACTCCCCGCAAGAGTCAGAAGTAGCCAAGGAGTCATATCCAAACGCCTACTAATCATCTCTAGACTAAACTATTTATATAGAATTCCCAAAATTTGAAACTTAAGGAAAACCAAAACCATTTTTATTTGAAAAATTCTTTAATGCCTGTATTGGACATCGGGTCCAACACTGATTTGAACCCCGTGGACAAGGGTGACAATCAGTTTTCGGATTGATTCCAAAGGAACTTATAATTATAATCATTATATTTAATTCGATTTCGATTCTTGTTGGTTTCTGGTTCGGTTCTAAAATAAATGGAATCGAAATTGAAATTGCTAAAAATCATGGGTACCCATCGATTTCGATTCTTGAGAAGAAAAAAGTATTTCAAATCATTATAATATTTTTTTTCTTTAAAAAAATTAATATATTATCAACAAATTATTAACTTAATTATAATTTGTTATACAGAATATATAAATTAATAATTTTTTTAAAAATAAAAATTTATCTTAATTAAAAGTAACAAATTTTTAAAAGAATAACTCATTCTAAGCTTCAATCGATAATTTATATAAAAAATTGAAAAATTTTATATAACATGCATTTACTTTAAAATAAAAAATATATATTAAATCATCTATAATATGAAAATAAATCGATTTCGGTATCTGCGAATACCCATTGTATAGAACCTAACGGTTCCGATTCCTATTGGTTCAATTCCATTTTAGATCTAACTCTAATCGATTCTAATATAAAAAAAATCAGAATCAGGATTTTCGATTTCAATTCTGATTAAATGGATACCCATTGGCAGTCCTACCGTGGATTGATCCAAAAAAAATTGGAGTCATTTTTATGATTCCTAGACCTAAATTAGATGGCGACTCTCCATTCCTAAAAAAATAACCCAAGTCATCAAGTTGATCAAAAATCAGTTTAGCCATTTTCACTCGTATCTCGATGAAAGCATCAATGATTCCATATATGGATCCACGTCATTAATGTGTGAATCGTTGTACATTCAATGTTACTTCAGCATTTTCCTTTTGACATTTTATAAATAAATAAAAAAAATGATGGTCGAAGAATATCGTTAAGTAATTCTCCATCTCAGCCGTGAGAATTTCAATTTATCGCAGATAAGTTGCCAACCCAAGCTTTGTTTGAAGCTCTTTAAATTTAATAGCTTCGAGCTGAGCTGGCTTTCGAATTTAATCGGCGTACGTTAGCTATTTCCCTTAAAAAAACTCCATTTTCTTCTCTCGTTTGTCAACCAGTTGGCTACCTTACGTTTCTTCGTTCCTCCAAACCCTAATCTCTCTCTTTCTCTTTGTGATCCATGGGGAAGATCAGATCTTTCAAAGACGAGTTCACATTCGGTTCGTTCTAACATTATTTATCTTCGATTTCATTCAGATCTTCTTTAAATCAACTTTTTCGATCTAATTTTCATTGTTTTTTATTTGCTGCAGAGGAACGATTTGAGGAATCAAGAGATATTATCGCCAAATATCCCGATCGAGTTCCAGTAAGTCTTCTAATCGATCTCTTTACTTCGTCGTTGCATTTATTGCAGATCGTCTTAGTTTTACTCTCTGAGCTTGAAATTTAATGATTTTGTTCTCTGACTATGTAATTTTTGATATATTTATTAAATTTTACATTAATCTTTTGGGGGAAGAAGTATCAATTTTTAGTAGGAATTGAGTAAAATAACAGTTCGATCTACATCGCTGATGATGAGATGTAGATACTGATTCAGAAATTTGGGGAAATCAGATGAGATGATTTCTGACATAGAAAGAAGATATTAGGGTTGTTTTTGTTAAGAAAGTTTGTGCTGCATGCCAAAATTTAAACAAAAAATTATAAAGGGAAAGAAAAAAAAAGAGGGGGGGGGGGAGGTTCCAGCTTCATTAATGGTTGCAACATTTTTAGACATTTAGTAATTATGCTAAAAGTGTTGAACTTTTTGGTCATTAATTTAATATCCTAGAAACAGCATGGGCAGTCTCAACTGGAAAAAAATGTTCAACTTTTTTATCAAATTGGTGAAGACGTTAGAAGCAGGAAGTTAGTCTGGGCAGTTTATGCCCATTTTCAACTTTTTCATTTTAAGAAGTGGGAAGTCAAGCCATCAAACCCTAAAGCGCTTTGGGGTTCAAAAACATGGGAAGGGGCCTCCAAATGCTACCTTAGAAAATGCTAGCTGTTCTTCCACATGATACAATTCTAGGCATTAGGTGCTTACATGATTTTGAGTCTTAAACTTATTAATTAACTAGAAGCCGAACTGTGAAATTCAAAATTCAACAAAAAAAGGCACTCTATGTACGTATGTAGATAGTACTCATTTATTAAATGGTGCTTGTAAGATTAGCAGCTTCCCTCTCTTTCCTCATCATCTGTTAACTAAGCAAGAAAATTAAATAGATAAAGGCTGCTTAGTACATGTTATCCTCAAGTTGGCTGGCATATCCATTTGTCCAAACACCTCCCACATCTTTCTCATTCTTATTTGGGAAGAATTCTAAAATTTTAAAAACCATCAGGTTTTCTCTTTTCACTTATTTATTTATTTACATCTTTTCTGATACAATTTTCAGGTGGTTGTTGAAAGATATTCAAGTTCTGATCTTCCTGAAATGGAAAAGAAAAAGTAAGTTATAGCTTCATCTAAGCTTCCCAACATGTTGATTATTTTCTTTTTTTCTTTTTTGGATGACTAAGGATTATTTATTTTTATTCTAAATATTCCCATTATAGGATGAGATCTAGCTTCTAAGAAATTATTCGCTTCTCAAGACTCTTGTGGGAATTCTCTTTATTCTCAACACGTCTTATGTTGGTAAAGTTGCTCACAATGATCTCTTTAGAAAGGAAATCCTTCAAGTCAGAAGGTTGAAAATTGCATGCATTTGTGTCACATAATTGCAACCTTAAACAATTCGGTCAAAAGTGTTAGGTAACGCCGAGGGGTCTAGGCTTCAATTTTTTTATATTTCAATTATTAAAAGATAAAAGAAGACAAAAATATTAAAGGAAAACTGGAAACTAAGAACAAATATCAGTTATACGCTAAATTGCTTTACAAGCACTAGTTGCCTGATGTGCAAAAATCTGCAATAGTTTTGAAAGCGAGCACCAATTAGAACTGGTGGCACATAAGAAGAGAGCTATATGCATAATTGACAGAATTCTTCTTTTATTGGTTTAATTCTTCTTTTTCTTTTATTTTTTCTTCTTATTTCTTAGCAACTTGATTGAGTAACCACTTGGCTTGAACATCGCTATCACCTTTTTTAATATTTAAAATTCCCTTCCAGATACTTGGTCCCTCGAGACATGACCATTGGGCAGTTCATCCACATTTTAAGCAGCAGGCTTCGTCTGTCACCTGGGAAAGCTCTCTTTGTATTTGTGAACAACACCTTACCTCAAACGGGTACATAAGCTATACCGATGCAAAGAATATCTTTGTATAGGCATCTATTGTACAACTTTATCTTTAAATGGATGAATTAGCTTATGTGTTCCACTTATGACTGTTTCCTGCAGCTAGTCTTTTGGATGCCGTCTATGAATCTTCGAAGGATGAAGATGGGTTTTTATACATGTGTTACAGTAGTGAGAAAACCTTTGGCTAAGCCGTCCCCCAAGTGTTCACGAAGTTCTAGCCTGAGATCTGTACATTCTTTGTAAATCTTAACATCTCTTGGTGTGGACCAAATTTAAATAGTGACTCTGTATTCTTGCACTTATAATTCCATGAATGCTATGTGAACATTGTGATGGTTACCTTAGATGCTCTGTAATTTACCAGTCGGATCTTATAATGATTGTCATCACACCAAATTTGTGTGGGCTGTGACACACACATGTCTATCCATAGATCAATAATTGTCGATTCAAGTCATCCAAATAGTGTTCTGAGGTCCATTGCAAGGGTAAGTTCAATCCTGTGAATGAGCCAAAGTTCTGATTTTGACCGTTGATATCATCTTAACTGATGATACCAAGTTGGATGGATACCGTTGAATGGTAAACCAAGACTGCTTGCACGTCCATGAGGGCATTCAGGATGATTGATACTTGAGGGTGTCATTCATGGTTGAAAGTTGTGTCATTTCAGAATGTTTTGGTGAAATATTCTGATTTTCACTATTGACCCTGAAATTTTGAATGTATCGACAATATTTTGGCTTACCTTGAAATGTTTCAGTTAGATTGTTTTGGTTTTTTTCTCCACACCAAAAGTGTCTCGACCTCAGTGTCATGTCACGGTTTAAGCCATGGGGGCAGGGTGAGTGTCATGAATCCTAATGACTTACCATCCTCATACTTAGGACATGTGATGGCAAGTGGAGGTGGGTGAACTCTCCAATTTTGATCTCTTTGGATTGGATTTTGGCTTATAGAAGACAGATCTTTAGACAGTCGCACCCAACATCCAATAGAATGGACCCGAGCAGGTTCAAGCCAAGGTTATTGAGCAGAGAAGTCAGTGAGGCCAAGGCCTCTCACATCCCAGATATATGTGTGAGTGCAATTCCACACTACTATGTGATACCCAGCCATTTTGGTGAAAATTAGAGATGCTAAGCATTACATCTTCTATGAGACTACTATTTTTTTTGTTAACTATGAGACTACTAAAAAATGACCCAACAGTATTCAATTTTTCGTGCCAGAAGCTTTCAATAATTAGAGATGATAGGCATTACATCTTCCATGAGAGACAGACTACCTAACAATGACCCAAAAGTCCTTAACTTCTCGTGCTAGAAGCCTTCGATTTCCCCCCAAAATTCATCACCTTCAGCATCTATGGTAAAAAACAGTTACCCTCACCTTCAACCTCAAGAATCTCTACTCCCACCTTCAAATTCCAAGAACAAATACAGTTTCGGGGGACGTTGAAGACAATGTGTTTTAGGAAAGAAAAATTAAGGTTTTTGGCAAAAGGTCGAAAACAAGATTGAAATAAAACTGGCCAAAAAAAAATGGATGTTGGGTAAAAAAATCAAAGGGTTTGCAGGAGAAATTGAGGACGAGGCGTTTCTTTTACTTTTTGTTAGTCTCATGGGAGACTGAAGTCAAGGGTGGTATGTCAACAATTTGAGAACCGAAGGGGTATCTCTAGTTTTCACCCAATCCAGGTGGGACACCTAGAAATTAATTAATGGCTTTTTTATTGCAGGTGGAGCAAGACCTGCTACTCTTGGAGGTTCACCAATGCAGTCCAAACCTAGGCATTAACCAATGCTGTAATTTAAATCATTGGAAAACACAGTAATCCCATTTGTGATCATGGAAATTGAGTGCTAGCACATGAAAGACGAACATATATGGCTAGCATAGATACAATGAAGCAAAATTTCCGGAAAAAAAAAAAAAAAACAAGATCAAATGTAAAAAATATCAATGGAACCTAGCAGCAAATCTTCAGATAACCATCTTCTGTTCCCACAAGAAACAATCGTGAGAAGGGTAGAATACTTATACTCGATAAAATTGACAAATTTCTTGTCCCACGATCTGCCATGTAGAGCTTTTGCGGTGAAACACGTTGCTGCCCATCCTGCCATATGCCACCCAAACAAACTATGTAAATAGAAGGACCAAATGTCAAAAACACAACCCAAAAAAAAAAAAAAAGCAGTGCCAAGAACCGATTCAAACTACAAAAAGCAGGGTACTCCTCTGTGGAACCCATATTTCCCACCAAATGGATCTTGTAGGATAAATAAAATAGAACTTCTCCTCCCCACAATTGTTCATTATCGCAACAACAAAAAAAAAAGGGATTCATGCCAAACTTAGTAATCATATGAAAATTTAACACCCAAAGTAATGGTTTAATTGGATGGTCCAGATTTTTCAAGATTGAAGCATATTTTTATGAATTTAGGAATATCGGAAGGGACATACTTTTGAGAGGTTGATCACCATAGTACAGTTGGATTTTCCAATATGAACTCCATTGAGACCCTAGCACCAAAGGTATAAAATTGGAAAAGTAATGGTTTAATCGGACGGTTTGGATTTTTCAATTTTAACTAATTTTTTCATTAGGTTAGAGGAATGTTAAAACGGCCAAACTTTTGTGACGGTCTCCATTGTGCAGACTGGATTGTCCAACATGATCTCCACATAGACCTAAGCTCCATGTATATGACAATTTTTTCATGTAGTACCCAAAAGGATGCAATTTAAGATGGTTAGAATCCTCTAACATAAGGTTTGACTTTATGTCAAGGATAGCTCCTAGGAGAGACCCAATCAATGGGGAATTGGGGATGATCCCATTAGGCAAACCATATATAAGAAGAATAGTCTATGGTCATCCCTACTGATACAAGCATTTCACTTAGGACAGAATCCTTGATAAACAATCACTCCTGTTTACTTACATCATTTGCAGATCTGCATAGAGAGGAAAGCCCTATCTTATTTCTGGAAATTGAAATGATATCTTGGCCCCACACAGAGAAACCAGAGACACCGTCTGAATGACCTCTGAAAACATTGGACTGAGATGGCCAGCTCCTGCAATACAAAGCCCATAAATCCACAAATTAGACGAGACAGATATAAATTCATAAGAACTCAAATGTGCAAATGCCAAGGACTGACAAAAAAGATTACCATGTCAACCAGATTTCAGTTATATAAGACGCCATCACCACCAGATAATATTTTTTTTAATAGGTAAAGCAAAATTTTATTAATAAGTTATCCTATCCTATGTCGTTATAGCATAACAAGGTTTCGAAACTCTAAGTTAGGTGAAGTAATCCATTATGCTTGTTTTTACAATCATAGACTATATTACGATTTTGAAGTGCCAACTTAGCTAAGTGGTAAAACGTGTGGAGTGTTGTTTCCCACGACCTAGGTTCAAACCCTCTTGAACCCAACTTCATTTGCTTACCACTAACCCTATACCTATCAAAAAAATAAAAAAAGAAGACTATATTAAGATTTTGTTTTTTTACTTTTGGAAGTAGTTGATTTACTTCAAAAAACCAAGTGATATCTTTATAGAGCCGCTATTGGCACCTCAACTTTTACTTATTACACCCCCAATTCTATATATATATATTTTTTTGATAAATATAAGCTTGTATTAAAAAACGGAACGAGAAGATGAGGCTGAGATAGCCCCCCAATACAAGATTAAAAAACAGTAAGAAAAAACAAAGAAAGGAAAAAAAAACTCCCCAAGAAGGGAGGACCTAATCACAAATAGCTTCCCAATTACTAACAAAATCATGGAAGCACACTCCCTCAAAGTCTCTACTCAACTTTGACCAAAGGAACAGAAATCCCAGAATCTCTAAAATCACAGAGTAAGTTGAGCTCTCCTTGCCATGAAATACTCTGTTGTTCCGCTCTCTCCAGAGACCCCAAGCAATGGCCGATGGAAGGATAGCCCAAAGGTGTTTTTTTCTCGAAGAGAAGATATTAAAAGTCCAACCCTCTAAAAGCGCAAAAAAAGATAATGGAAGAACCCAATTCTATATTATTTATCACCCCAATGAAAGATTAAAACAATTCAAACATTAATAAGGTTTGGTTCAAATTATCATCTAAACATTACGATTATGAATAGGCTCATATAAAATCTTAAGCCAAAAAAAGAAAAAAATTTGAGAAAGAGCTTCTATTGGCACCCCAACTTTTTTGAGCGTTGTGTTATCCGCCTCCTTTCCTGGGTGTCACATATCATGCCCTAGTTCGATCTGTGACTCTCTTATATTCATAGTTGTTGCGCCTTCCCCATCAAATAGATCTTTTGGGGTACATAGCTTGTCAACGTGGTATCAGAGCGCTAGGTTCATATAGGTCACGAGTTCGAGTCTCTTCGAGGGAATTTTCCACCCATATAGGTGAGGGGGAGTGTTGAGTA
This sequence comes from Akebia trifoliata, assembly GCF_017979445.1. NCBI lineage: Eukaryota > Viridiplantae > Streptophyta > Magnoliopsida > Ranunculales > Lardizabalaceae > Akebia > Akebia trifoliata. The sequence continues at coordinate 4,670,931 of NC_141378.1, read as the reverse complement.
TTGTATTATCTGCCTTTGCTCCTGGGTATCACGTGCTCACGTATCGTGCCCCAATTCAACCCGTGACCCTCTTATATTCATAGTTGCGCCTTCCCCATCAGATTGGTCTTTTGGAGCAAATGGTTTGTCAACAAATTTTACTCATTCTCAGCCATTTACTTATTTTCTTTATTTTTAATTGGGGTGTAATAAGTAAAAGCTGGGGTGCCAATAGCAGCTCTCTATCATTATCATGACAAGAATCTCCTTAACTCAAGTAGAATTTGACACCACAGCCAAGTAACCAATCAAGTTTTGAACACAATAGAATAATCATAAAGTGTTATACACAGACGGTCCAAGTAATACCAAGAGTACCTTCTCAGGTCCCAAACCCGCAAAGTTTTATCAAGAGAGCTGGAAACAAGCAAATGGTCCTCTGGTGCTGCCAACTGCAACCATGAAAAGATAAATGAACTGAACTTCAAACTAAAATAAAAAAGCTTGTGGGATTGATAGAAGCAAACGAGTTGGCTATGACAGATTGGGCATGTTGTCAGCTACGACTGGGGATTGTATGGGACATTCCATCATGAGGGAATGGCTACCAAATAAATAAATAAAACATGGCCATTTACAAATACCTTGGTAATAAATCCATCATGAGCCTTCCAAAAAGAAATAACACTTCCACTTCTTGCATCAAGCAGCCTGCAATGCCCAGAACTGAGACCAGCTGCAATCCAAGACGCTGCAGAAGCAGCTCTGTTTGCTTGCATTTTGTCAGACCCACATGAGCAAATGGCAGAAACAAGATAAGAAAAAGAAGATTCAACCAATTCGCTCTTCCACAGATGAAGTTTTTGATCTTGAGCAACATCAATGAATCTGCATGGTGAATTAAAAGGTTAAATTATATAGAGATTCTATTGCCACACCACCTTTTGCTAATGCCACCCCAATTCATATGTAAATGACCAAAGAATTAGCACACATCTTGGTGTGGAGCTAGTAAAAGTAGGTGTGGCAACAGAAGCTCTCAAATTCTATAATGCCACTGACAAAAAGACATTCTTGATTCACATCAACTTGGGATGAAAAAACTCTATCCTTGAATAGCTATTTTTACCTGAGTGAGCCATTTCCAGTGCCAGCTACGAGCTTCTCAACATTTTCTAAGTGATGCATGCAGGTGTACAAACTCCCACCAAATGCACTAGATAATATTCCACCTGATGTATTGGAGTTGAGCATATTCACATGGTGGTCAGTATTCACCTTCGATGCAGAGGATAAAGGGTTCATGTGATGCGAGGAATTTCCAGATGGTTCAGCAAATACCGAAATCAGCTTTCCAGTGTGACTATTCCATACATGGATTGTTCCGTCACAAGAAGCTATTCTTCCACTGGAAGATAGAATACAAATGTCATTGACAACCTGAAAGTTGCACCAAAAATAAAAAATAAAAAATCTAAGTAAATTGATGATCACACAGGCATAACAGAGAAAGAACAGAAAGTTCTAAAAAAATAAGAGAGCTGCTATTGGCACTCCAACTTTTACTTGTTACACCCCAATTAAAATTAAAAAAACTAATGGTTGAGAGTTAGTAAAAAAGTTGGGGTGCCAATAGAAATGCTCTTTTTTGTTTAGACATCTATTTGCTAGATGTAGGATTTTATATGAGCCTAATCCTAATTGTAAACAAATGCTGAAGTCGTTTGAATGCGTGATAATTCTTTGTAATGTTGAGGTAATAACTTGAACCAAACTTTTGTATTGTTCGAATGGTATGTTATCTTCAATTAGGGTGTGATAAATAATTTAAGAAATTTGAATGTAATAAGTAAAAAAGTCAGGGTGCCAACAGCAGCTCTCAAAAAATAAAGTAGTGGGATATTATGCCTTCCTGACCACCCCCAAAATAAATATTAAAAAAAAATATATCAAAGGATTAAGTGAATACAGAAATCAAGAAATGGCATTCAGACTACAGTCAGTGTAAGCCAGATAATGGAGAAAAAAAATAAATAAATAAATAAGCAAACCTCCTCATGGCCGTAATAACCAGATACACAATCCATTCTCGATAAGTCCCATTTCTGAACAGTACCCTTGAATCCTGGACCAACACCTCCAGTGAAAACCGTGCTTTCATCATGGCAAACAGCTAAGGATCTCAATGCTCCTGGATGTGCACGGACAGAGTAAAGAATAGACGCTCTGATCTTCCACGGAAGTTCATCTTTTAGACCCCCAACACGACCAAGAAAATCAAGCCCATCCCAACTAGCAGCGGGACTAGGGAACCAGAACCAGGGTTCGCTCTTCCCATGATTCGATGTTACAACATGCCTGATTACTGAAGTCTGTTGAAGATCATCTAATTGTTTGTAACTCATCAAGTTTTTGGCTCCTCTAACCCCTTGTGATTGTGGGATCGACCACCCAACCCCATTGAGCAACAATTTAGCTGGATTATAATCAGATGTTGAGATCTTGCTCAAAATGGGCCTTTGAGGATTAATATTTTCTGAACCAGCCTGAGATGCCTCCCCTGTATATTCCCACTGAATCAAAAACAGGCTCAGAAAAGTGTATATAGTAAATTGGGAGTCCGTAGTCTTGACCTATGTTACTTGGTTCATCGGTTCGCTCGGTTTGAATTTGGGTTTGTGGTTCATGATTCGCCACACTAGAATGAACCCGGTTTGTGGTAGAGATTATTTGTTTCTTGGTTCGCTTTGGTTCCCTAGATCGGTTTGCTAGCTAGGTTCGAATGTCCATATATATAATTCAAGTATACAAGTTATAAGTACAAAGTACAATGTTAAAAAAATTCAACATTAAAGAGAAGCAAATTAATATAATAATCCAAATCCTAAATATAAACAACGAAAAAAAAAATATAATAAATAGGTTTGGTTCATCGAACCAATTAAAAAATTGTTTGGTTCGCCGAACCCAATCAAAATTTGGTAGGTTTGTGGCTCGCTTGATTTTACGAACCCAGTACGAACAGTACAGCAAACTGGTTCGGTTCGTACAGGGTCGTGGTTTGGACTAGTACCAGCGGATAGGGTAACATAGGTCTTGACCACTAGTCATTGTAGTCATCCTCTTGTAGCATGAAAAAAGGAAGAATACCTTCCAGTTATGAGACCGTTGAAGATATTGCTCTAGAAGCAACCACGTAGCACAGCATTGACGAAGTTTCTCTATACCGAGAAGAGAAGCGAAGTAAGGGTATAAAAGCAACCTGCATATTGCCAAGCACAGTCACGACAATATGACAGAATGGTCTTGAAGATATTAATTCATTCTACGTAAGTGTTTGATGCAGATATCATGGACTATAAAATAACACCCACACAAGATCCATACGGCTTTCCACTTGAGCCTCGTCTAATTTTGATTTGGTAGTCTTTGAATTTCTGCCAAATGAACTGGACCCACTGCTTTTTTCCTGAGAAAAAGCGAGTTCATCAAATAGCTCTTTAAGTTGTGGCAGGACATGTAAAGTAGTGAAATCTGCTCCAATCCGCCGACAAACTTCAATAAGAGTTGTAGCAGCAACCTGGCCAACAGAGGACAGACTGAATTACTAAAGCTAGTTAATCAGAACGTGCAGTGTGAGAGCAATTTTTTCTTCAGTTAATATGTCTATTTGGATAGGGACTTAAGCTTTTAAATCCAGAGAGCCCTCCATCAATGGAAGGTTGGGATTTTTCCATAGTATATGTAAATGCGCCCATCTTAGCAGGGAAATGTAGTCACTTCTGGCACTGGCACCCTCAAAAAACATTTTGCCAAGTTTTAACTCAAACTTAATAATTTTCACCTTAGCTTGTCAATAAATGTGGTTTTTATCTGAGAGATTAGGGAAATGTGGAAGGCTTATTTTTGGAAATTTTTAAATGATAACCACCAAAGAGACTTGGGAGGTACCAAGAGATCTATGTGAGAGAGCACACATACTTCTATTGAAATAGGGTTTCAGAAGGGACAACAACTCCAGCAAATACGAAAACAAGTAGGATATCAGGGTCGGATGGTATTCTGATAGAAATGTGGAAATGCATTGAAAAGTTTTAAATTGTCTTGGCTAACTAAGCTATTCAATAATATTTTGAAGACTAATAGGATGTCAGATGAACAGAAGAAAGGCATCATAGTACCTACATATAAGAATAAAAGACATTTAAGAGTTGTACTAACTATATATATATATATATATATCAGATAACCAATTTAACTTTGTGTCGGGTAAATCAACCCATTGAGGTGATCTTTCTACTTAAACAAATGATAAAAATAAAATAAAATAAAAAAGTATAGAGAAAAGATGAAGAATTTTCATATGTTTTTTATTGACTTAAAAAAAGGTTACAACAAAATGCCTAGAGAGGTGGGGGTATTGGGAAAGAATAGAGTCTAGAATGGATACATTGACAAAATTAAGGATGTATGCGGGGGTTTTGACTAATGTGAAAGTGAATGGAAATGAGACGAATGAGTTTCCAGTTATAATTTGTTTACATTAGGGATTAGCTTTGAGTTAGTATTTGTTTGTTCTAGTTATAAATGAAGTAACTGCTCCTATTCAAGAGCACATACGTTGGTGTACATAACTTGCAAATGATGTAGTCTTATTTGATGAGACTAGAGAGGGATTTAACAGAAAACTAGAATTAAGGATAGAGATGATGAAGACCAAGGGCATTAGAATAAGTAGAATCAAGATCGAGTTGTGGAGTGTGAATGCAATATCGACACTTAGGATGAAGAATGTCTAGTAAAAATTGATGGTCTAGGAAACCAGAGTGACCACTTTTATTACTTGGGTCTATGATACACAAAGAAGGAACGATCAAGGAAGATTTTGCCCATATAATCAGAAGTAGATGGTTAAAGTAGAGGTACACTTTCGGAATTCTTTGAGATAAATACCTACCAATCAAATTTGAAAAAAACAAATTTATACACAGGTAGTAAGACCAGCTATGCTTTATGGAGCTGAATGTTGACGGTCAAGAAGCATCATGTAATAAATTGAATAGCATGAATGGGGATGTAGAGATGGATGAATGGAAAGACCAGGAAGGATAAAAGTAGAAATGAGGGCATTCAGGAAAATGAAGGGGTGGCTCCAATAGGCAATAAAATAAGGGAAAGTCGAATGAGAAGATTTGGGCATGTTCTACAAAAGCCAATTACAACCCTGGGTAGAAGAAATATTCAACTTGAAGGTCCTAAAAAGGCTAGAGGAACACTAAAAAAAAGTAGATGGAGATTATGAAAGCAAATATGAAATCACTGTCAATGACAAAAGACTTAGCTCTAGACAGAGTGGAGTGGAGGAGCAGAATTTGTTCAGCTGATCCCCAATCTTTGTGAAGACTTTGTTTTGGTGGTTGTGTCAGATTTAAAAACTTCATAACCTATCAAAAATACAAAAAATTAAATAACAACTTTTTAGCCTAGTTTGCAATTAGATGGCATACTAAAGAAATCCTTCATACTAAAATGAGCATAACAGAAAGGGAAAGGAAAATCCAAAGCAAGGTGGAGTGAAACACCTCAAGCACTGGTAGGTCCAAATGGATTTGCATAAGAACTTTAATATGGAGGCAACTTCTGTCCTGAAGATTACAACACATGATCAATTAGTTAGAGCTGTCGAAGTGTTTAAATAGGTTGCACACAGTATGAAAACAGGAAGGAAATTCATACTTGGACCAGCTCTTTGACGACCACCTCTCTTGGCAAGAATGCAACTAGACCATCTAACATGACAAGACTATCAATAATGGCTAAAGTATTCCAGCTGTGCATAGGTTCAGGCTTATCCATATTCGAAACATCAATACAGGAAAGAACAACATTTCTCAGTAATGGTAGAAGCTGCCTCACAACAAAGCTCTCTCCCAAAAGACCACCTGGAAAAAGTCAATGAAACACACTATCATACAAACTGAAGATACTGTTTTTAACCAGAGAAACAATACCATAACCCAATGAATCGAAGATACCAATTCTAACCAGAACATCAATTCCATCAGAACAGAGTCCTTTCCCAAAACAGTGAATTAGGGGCAAGATCGTCTGGATCAAGATCCAAAGGTTAGTATACATTTTTCATAAACTTGAGGTCTTAATAACCTCCTATCAAATCAACAATCAGGAAAACATAGAATAAATTTAACCTGGTGAACCGTAACAGGTAGGCCAAGCTCTTCGCTAGATCCGATCAGCAGAACAGAAGCAGCAGAAGCAGAATTCTTATGGGGTGAAACAGAAAGATTTGAGATGACTAATGGATGTATTATCTCCAGATATGTTTGTTTCCCCAATCGGTTCCATATCTCCCGCACAAATGAGTCTTGGAGGAGAGAAACCTTCAAATGTGAATGATCCGAAGCCTGAAAATTTTTCTCAACAATAATGAAAGTAAGAAAGTAGGTCATTTACACAAGTACAATTTGTAAACATAACAAAATAAGTTCAAAACTAGCCTGTAGAATCTTCTGGATGGCAGGTAAAACCAATGTCTTTATCGCCTGAGGTTTCAAGCACTTCATGAATTCTTTCAGTAATAAAAAAGCCCACTCAGCTTCATTGTCAGATAAAGGGGTCACAACAAGTGGTAAGCAGTAGGGAGCACACATTTGAGCAGCATATGTTCCCATTGCTTTCAAGGCTCCTTGTCTTGCAAACTTTGCAACATATTGAAGATGGGACCCACCTTCCGCTACAAGGTGAAGTGGTGAGAGAAATAAATAGGATGACCTCACCGTTGCAGGAAAATACGGTGATTCAAGAAGACATTTTGCCGAAGGCCTCCTAATAACAAAATGAAAAAGAAAAAAAGATTCAGATTAGATCATGGTTTAAAATATCGGAATGAATCGGCCGATACGTATCGGTATCAGCTGCGACCTATACGAAACATCGACTCTGAAACATTGAATGTTTCGGGAAGGTATCAGGTATGTATCGGAATGTACTGGTTTGTATCGAATGTATAGGCCAATAGTACCAATTTTTTCATTAACAGAAACATTCAATCGATACGACATTTTAAGCCGAGGATTAGATATCAAGAGAATATATCACCCTATAAAGGTGTAAATAATAGGCAAAAAAAAAAAAAAAACAATAGTAAGCAGTACCAATGCCTAATATGTGTATTTTTGCTAGAATCTTCAGTAAAATTTATTGGAATTGTAAACTTTGTACCTCCTCCAGTCCCTCTGAATACATGCTTCAACAAGTCCCGCAATGTGAGGAGAAAGTTCCTGCATCAAACCAGGTAAAACACCACTCTCCACATATGCAGCTAACGAGGTTGGATTAAAAAGAGGCCTTTTCAAATAAAGTTCTGCTATAATGCACCCAACAGAAAAAATGTCCTCACTAACATCTTCAGAATAGGGGCCCAAATAAGATGATTTCTGCCTCCAAAGCAATAACTCTTGAAATCCCAAGGAACCACTCTCATCTACCTCAAAATATTCAAGAAGATTGTTTAAATCAATATTAGATGACTCTATTAACTCGCTTCCACTGCTCAATGCTTTAGATACATCAGTTTTAAAATGCTCTGATCGCTCTTTTACAGGTATGACACTCTTGTCAGGGTTACCTTGATAGAAATGATAAAGTGGACTCAAGTAGGAAGCATGTTCACAAAATGAAGCTGCTTCTTCTATAGTTTCTAAAAGAAGAGGTTTCATAGATTCCACTTTGCTAACTCGTCGCATAGGGTGTGGTTGAGTAAATAGCTGACGGCGTCCCATTGACCTTGGCTTTGTGGGGTCAGATAAAGGAAGCATGACATTCTTGGCATCAACGGCTGCTTGACCAGAAATCTTGCACCCAAAGGTGATATCAATCCAATTATGTATCCGTCGTGAGACCCAACTACTTTCTAATGCATCACGATGTAATTTGATAAATTCCTCAGGACTACTCACCCATGGAGGTCCAGCCAGATCGCTCATACCTTCATGAAGAGAAGTGAAAATATGAGGATCGCTATAGAACTCCGGAATGCATTCATCAGGAGTCCATTGGTAAAGTCTTTGCATATTAGAAGGATACTCGTTAGGCTCATAGACTGAACGAACAGCCGTACGTAATATACTCAAAGGTAGCCTTCTAGCTTTGTAACTGCAGACAGCAAGTTCAGACAGGCATTCATCTGAAACATGGTGTGGGATTTCAGATGTCGAGTACGTGAAGTCCAACTGTTCATCACCCTTCGCCAATCGCCACTTACTCTTCCCTAGGTCTCGCCAACCCGTATCAGAATTTTCATCAGGTTTTACGCTGAAATCTATTACCCATGGCATTACTGTGTGAAACGTATGATCACCCCACCTCCTTCCAGCTAATCTGTTTAACACGAGTAGGTATTCATAGTTACTCAGCTCACCCATCCACCATTTCTTGAAAAGTGAGTGCCAATCGATAGAGAGGGGTAGCTTTGAATCAGCGTAAAAAGCTTGACAAAGACAATCCTCAGTGGAACAACTCAACATTGATGGAGAAGTATCCAGGGACTCTTCTCTATTCATTAGGCTTGGTTTACCTTTATCACAGACATTCAACCAAGACCAACATGAACTGGTCAACATTATACTCGAAGGGCATACATCACCATGGGCAATCCCCAAGTTGTGAATGTAAGCTAGGGCAGAGAGTATCTGATATACTAAAAACCTAATAAGCCATTCAGACTTTATGGCATCGGGGCTATAGTGCAAAATGTTTTCCAAGGTATAAGGAGTTTTAGGAAGCAATAAATTTATAAAACCAGGTGTTTTTAGTATCCCTAGCACGGGGACCATGTTTGGATGCCTCACACAGCCAGGAATATTGTTTTCATCGAATGAAGGCATCCCAACCAAACTAAGAAAATTCACACCATCTCGTCCTGTTGGTTTTCCTTCAATAAGAAGATCAAGTGAGGAAAGTATGTGATTTTCCACAGAACCAGAAAAGAAGTTGTGAGCAAGTTTGTTGATGGCAGAGTAAGAACCAACACCAACATATGCAACTGGGGCCAATGCAGTTATTGTCCTTATACAAGAGAACCTTCCAGAATAGTTGATGCGTGAACTATCAGATTCTATCCCACCTAGGGCTGTTCTCCTACCACACTTCAACAAATAGTGAGGTTTATCTGGTAAAGTATCTGATGAAATGGTTTTGTTTCTGATAATTCCAATACCTTCCTCCTGATTTTGATCCATCTCTGATGAAGACATGTTATCCATTGTCTGTATTTTACTGTCCTCGTCATTTTCCGAAAAATACTCATCACTGCAAACAAGAAATTAAGGCCCGTTCATATCAAGTAGGTCTCTAATATATGATAATCTATAGATTGATAAAACCAGGTTCAATCACATTTCAGAAACACCAAGATGGTTGTACAGCTTACATTGTTAATTCTCAAGGAAAAAAAATTGAACTTCAATGTTTATTAATTTATTTATTTATTTTAATCTTTGGTATTTTAATTTTTATAAAACTAGATACACTCTTACACGTAAAATATCTTCTAGACACAAAATTCAGTTGCTAGAAGGCATGATATTAATTTTCAACATATTTCCACAAAATATAACTCAAAGTATTCCATTTCCAAGTGGCTCCATGGGAAATCCAACTGGTTTTTTTTTTTTTTTTTGGCAGTTAAAATAATGTTCACTTAGAGGAATATTTCAGTAAATAGTAAATTTTCACTAAAAATTTCTGTTTATTTTTTTGAGAAATAAGTACTCTAAAAGCACTATTAAAATTTATAAAAGTAAGAAAATTTTAAAATTATGATTGAATATATCTACATATCATCGTAAAATACGTACATATAAGCATATGCTCGTACAACCACTGATATTTAATTAGTTTGATATATTATCATTCTATTCATAACATTAAAAAAAAATGCAAAAATATACAACAGTGTGTGAATGTAATACTTACTTAGTACTCCATTCATTAAGCATTTGTTAAATTTAGTTATTTTGTTAAGTTAGACTCTTAAATACATATGTCAATCTTTAGTGAAATGCTATTGATCTTCATTGTTACACTTTATACGATTGTTTGTTGTATCTTCATGACTTATGGATATATTTTCATGCTTGCTGTATCATTTCCTATGGTTTCAAATAAAATTTTCTCAATATTTTTCATCATTCAAACGATACTTCCAAAATTTCGATGAAATTTCAATTAATGTCCACAATGATCAAAATAATTTCAATTCGAGCTGATCGAAATAGACACCTGACTCAAAATCTAGGACTTTTCAAGAGAGTTTGCAATATAATTCAATAATAATGATGATGATGATCTATGAAACAGTTAGAATATGCAGATCGGATGCGCTTACACATAATTCGACAAGCAATCATCTTCATGACTCGGCACGCACACCAGTACGAACTGATTCGAAACCTCACCATTGTAATTCGCAATCTGCATTATAGATTGTGGAAATTAAACTCCCTGGCAACAATAAACAGAAGCCCTAAAATTCTGAATCGGAATCCTAAACAGGATTAAAACATCAGATTTCAACTCCATTACTTCGAGTTAGGATTGAAAAAAGTAAATAAGGCAAGTCAGCAAGTGAAAATGGTGGAATTCGAAGGAAAGGACCTGAACAACAGCTCTAGAACCGAAGGGGAGACCTGAATCTGAGATCCCATAAGAGAAGATTAATTTGTCTGAGAAATCTTTCTGGATTCGACGCTGCAGACACTCGAAGCACGTTTGAGTTTTCATTCTTCGAAGCTTTCGACAGTTCTTTCTTCTGGCCTCGACAGCTCCATAGGTTCTATGGAACCATTTTCCAATAGTTCTACTAATAAAGCTGGACCGACTACCGAGTCACTTCGGTCATGGACCAACCGCCATTTGATTACCATAGATTTTTTTCCCCTATATCTCAAGGAAAAAAATACCGTTCTCTGCACACTGCCACGTCAGTATAGTGTTGAACGCAGTGCAGAAGGAAGGCAGCTTAGAACGACGCATGGTTATAAATTCTTCAATGACGTTGGACTTAACCATTGAAATGTTTTATTTTTTAGGGATGGAGAACTTGTTGATCATTCTTCTGTAACTATTATACGCAGGCGGGTTAACAACAAAAAAATTCTAGTGTAATGCGAGCGTTTTTTTTTTTCCTTTTGTTTATGTCTCTTTATCGGGGCCCTTTGATCTTAAAGGGCCAACCAATTAGTAAGTAACTCGGCCCACTTTTCCAGTTCATGTAAGAACAATCATCTCCCTGCCAAGGGCGAGTCCAGAAGGCCTAGTTTGGGCTCCCAACGGAAGGAACTCTGGTAAAACAATCATAGTTATGTAGATAACTCTTTTGTGTGATCAAGTGATGGGAAACAGGTCCACTTTAAAAATAATTTTTCTTATACAACCTCTATTTTAACTCATTAATTGCACTTCATTACAATAACCTAAGATATAGGGTTTAATTGCCTTCCCGTGACTTTTACTTCTCTTCTCATCTAAATGACAAACATAATTGTTATATGACATGACCAAGTATTTTTTACAAAAATTACTAACAATAATTTCTATGAACATGATTAAAGAAAAATAGAAAAAAAAATAAAGAAAAGTAAAGGAAGATTTTTAAGTAATGGAGTGCAATTGGTAATTGGGAGTGTCCATCTAGTCGATCCCTATTTTTAAAGACAAAAGTACCTCTCATTTGTGATCAGTGAAGTACAATCTATTTTAGATAAAGTATAACACTTAGTCATAGAACCACATGGTATTGTACATAAATAATAAATAAATAAAAACTATTGCTATTCAAAATGTGCCTTATTTGAAACATACAATCTTGATAGGTTCACTTTTCTCCTCTCTTTTTTCCCCGCAAAATGAGTGTTAGGTAAAATAAAAAAACATAGTAAACGAACTTGACATTTTTGAAGAATAATGTTAAAAGCACCCCACGTATCAATAAGGGCAACCCACGCCGTAGCCAAAGTATTTGGTTTTATATGAGTTAAATTTTTTGGAATGAACTGATTTTTGATGAGGATGGTCTCTATTCCCGTCAAAATAAGTTCAAGACCATAAAATCATCAATTTTTTTGTAAACAAGTTTTAATGGAATTAGAAGTTTTAGAATGTGTTGGTTTTTTATGAGGATGATCTCCTCACCAAGGGCAGAGCTAGGATTTTCTTGTACTGAGGGCAAACTATGATTAGTTGTATGGTTGATGAACATTAAGATGAATGGTTTTAGGGAGAAATTCAAAGGTTTTTTGTTAGAAGTTGAAGAAAATGATATTTAGGTCATTCCCAATTAGTATATGAGAAGGTCGGATCAAGGGGCAATGTCATCAACAAAAAATTGAGAGAGTGGGGGGCAAAAATTGGAGGGAGGCGAAGGGGGGGGGGGCAAATGGGGAGAGAGGTGAGGGAGCAAGGACAAATGTGACATGTAATTAGTTGAAAATATAAGGGTGTTTCAAAGTTTTGTGGGGGCAATTGCTCCCACCAGCTCCTTACCAATTCCGTCCCTATCATCATCATAGAGATAATCCTTACAAAAAATCAGTTCATTCCAAAAATTTTAACTCATATAAGGAAAAAAAAAAAGATTATGATTGGAATGCCATTGGTAATAATTGGGGGTGTCTTTAACACTACTAATTTTTGAATGATACATTTTGACATATTTGTAAGTAGTTAAAAGATAGTATTAAGTAGGACATTACCTTTTTTATTTTTTTTATTGATGGTTGGACTTAACCTCGTTCGTATCTTTTGTATTGTTTTAAAGTATGACGGTAAAGATAAAAATATATAGATGAATGAAACAAGAAAAGGGGGGCCTACCATTATTATAGGTTTACACCAGCAAATATCGCAATATTAAAAATAAATAATATATTAATGGTGCTAGAGATTCTATGTCCATCATTAGTACGCGGTGTCATTATCCTTTTGTAATAAATAATGATGAATGAACGCGGTCTTGGCACGCGGTTGACACGACAAGGGCATAGAATCACAAAAAAAAAAATTCTGTGTATCTCCAAGAAAATGATCTATGATTTTGTGCTCTTGCCACATCAACCACTTATCGAGACCGTGCATTTATCAGGACTCTTTTGTAATTTGTAAATATAAATAATTTGTGACAAATTTTCAAAAACAAGGTTTGAAGATAATCATTTCTACTTTAAGGGAGGCTATATAAATGGTAAGCTTGGTCTGGGCTTGCCAATAAAAGACTCAAATATAGATATTTTAGTTGGACTAGAAGGATTATGACACTGGGATATCTGGTAAGCATATTGACTTGTGCCCCGTGAACGAAACGAAATCCCACGACTAGGATTCATACGTGTCTTGAGTCTTCTTGACAATACATATCCTGCTGATACTATCTCATTGACAAAATCTTAGTCAAAAAAGATTTCACGCTTATGAATTGTGTAGTTTTTTTTTCTTCTTTCTTGAAACATAATTACTTGGGACAATGAAACTGAGCCTTGACTTATAGTTTTGAAATTGACATTCTTTGCACCTCATTTTCTCTTGCTCCATTCTATGGTTCTTTAGTTGGATTATAAACATTTTTCATTCATTTTTTTTTTCACAAATAAAATGTTATTTTTTCACAAATAAATGTTTTGTGAGAAATGATGAGAGGAACGTCGAAATTAGATGAGATACATGCATAACCGAGCAACAAGATAAAATTAAACTGCAAAGTAAGATTCGTGTTATGGACACAATATTTTGGATAAGAAGAATATGGTGACGATGACTCAACTACAATAATCATTTTCAAACATAGAAATTCAATCAAACTAGGTCTTGATGACAAACCAAGTTAATGAAATAATTAACAATCTATTTAATAAAACACAACTCTGAGTCCCACTCCACTTATAATTATGGGGTATAAACATTCCTTCTAGTTATATTAGAGTGTGATCTACACTATCCCAACCTTTCATCTTCACCCTCTTTGTCAATAATGTTCTCTAATTTTATTATTTTTAACTTTTTTACCTCTCTAATCATTTTTTTAGTAATACCAACCAACTTATCAATATTTTTTTTGTAATGGGAGTAAACTATAGTTAATGGTACACTTGAAGATCAATAGTTTGAAAAAAAATTTAGAGAATTTTTGTTAGAAGTTGAAGAAAACCATATTTAGATCATTTCCAATTAATTTATGACTCAAGAGGTCACTTCATCTTTAAAAATTGGGGGTGGGATAGGGGGTGTGGCAAAAATTAGAGAAAGGTGAGAGGGATGAGGGCAAATGAGGTGGATGACAAGGGAGTCGGGGCAAATAAGACATGTGTTTAGTTGAAAAGAAGGAGCATCTCAAAGTTCTGTGTGGGCAAGTGCCCCCATTGCATCCTCACTAGCTCTGTCCCCACCTATGGCACGACAAACTCTAGTATACTATAAATCAAGACATACATCAAGTGTAATGTATCATACTACACACAGTAATCTTAGTTATTTTGTAGAATAAATAACAATAACAATGGAATAATGGGTTTTATTACACACACACACACACAAAAAGAATCTAGGATTTATTCAATTGTTTGACATTAGGTGTTTCCTATAATTTCTCTATACTTACTACTATGTTATAAGGTAGAGTGATTGATGCAAATTTATATTAATTAATTTTTAAATTATGAAATATCCTAGTGTTTATTATACAACACACACAACACTGTATATTACACTATTTATTCAATAAATTTAGCAATCTCTAAAAATTATTATAATTTTTCATACATACTAGTGCCTCTATTGATATTTTGTAACAGAATCTCAACCTCTAATAAAAGGCCCTTTGATTTTCTCCCAAAAAAACAATCATCTTCAAATATTTTCTCTTCTTCAACCTTCAATCCTTAATAATGATATACACATTTTGGAGAAGTATGAGAATAGATTTTTTCAAAACCGGTCATCAAATATCTATTGAGTAAAATCATCTGTCCTTGTCACCAACCTTAAAATTACACCTATTTCAACCTACAAACCTCAAGAACAATATACACTATATAGAGAAGTAGAAGATGAAAAAAAGTTGGATAGAAAAATCAAGGGTTTTCTATATAAAGTTAAGGTGTGGTTGAAAATGATGGATTGAAGTCAAGGATAATTAGGTTAAAAATAATTTTCCAAGCTGAAAAACTTGAAGATAATGGATTTTTGGGTGAAAAATCAAGGGCTTTTGATTAACAACCTGAAGAAAACAGGTTTTTTTTTGGAAGACAAATAAGGGGTTTTGGCTAGAGAATAAAGACAACGGCATTTAGGTCATTTTATTTTAGTCTTTCACACAAAACTTAAGTCAAGGAACATATCATCAGTTTTATATATAACACTGGACTTTTCCTTATCTCTAATTTTGTCCAAAACGGGGAAAGGAACGTCTAATCAACCAAGACCACTTAAGTGAAACGAGTTTAGGAGTGATTTTTTGCTCACAATCCAAAAGGCGATTGCTTTCGTCATCTGTGCCATATGTCAAACAGGTGTTGGATAGTGAGCAAAAAAAATCACTCCGAGTTTAGCACTTAAGCTGTGGATACTTCGACTAGACACTGGGGAGACTAAAAACAGGGAGCTTGACTTTTCTTTCTCGTCTTCATCGAATATTTAAATGGTTTTGCTTAACTTCACATTAAGTCTTCTCTCTCCTGAGGGTTACGACGAAGGTTCTGCTTCTAGGGTTTTAAATTTCAATTTCTCGAACCTTTGTTCGTTGTTTTCGTTCTCTCACGCTCTCATTCCGTTCTTCCTTCTAACAACGATGGATTCCCATTTTCAGTCTCAGCTCCGATCCTCGATCCAGTGGATTTGATTGAAGTTCGATGCTCTCTTTCTGCAAATTTGGCTATAATCAAATAAAAAAGAGGGATTTTTGTTCGATTCTTGCTTTTGGATGGCAGAGAGCAAAGGATTCAATTCGAATCAACAATCACGTAAGTTCTCCAACTTTTATTTATCATACTTGTAACATTGGATCTTCTTTTAGTTTGAACTCTACATGTTTTTGAAAATTTGTTTTTTTATTGCGATTTGTATCAGCGACACAAGTGTTCTTTTTTACGAATGTGTCGAATTTCTTACGAAGTGTTTTTTTTCACATCTCGACAGACATCAATCAGATACTGATAGAAGCGCAACACCGCTGGCTTCGTCCAAATGAAATTTGTGACCTTCTTCACAACTATCAAAGGTTTACTTTAACGACAGATCCACCAAATAGGCCCCCAAGTATGTATCTGACATATATTTTTAATAGTTGATCTATCATTTATGTTCATGATGTTAAAGTTCTTCGTGAAGCATAAATTTCAAAGTTTTCTGTTAATTTGTATTTAATGATTGATATGCATATTAGTGTAGCTGTTCCATAAGAACGTAAAATCGTTGATTTTTTGTGTGGACATAATCTTTTTTAAAAATTAATAACTGTGAGCATTTTCTATAATTCATACTTTCAAGATTCAATTTTTATAATGTAACCTCTGCATCTTTTAGTTTATATTTTATGTAAACGAGTTTGCCTTTGAAATCAAGGTTCGCTGGCATTTTTTTTTCGACCAAAGGATTTTCTTTCCTGCACAAATATTAAGCTGAAACTATTCCTTGTTTAGGTGGTTCCTTGATATTGTACGATCGCAAAGCAGTTCGACATTTCCGTAAGGATGGCCTCTGTTGGAGAAAAAAAAGAGATGGAACAACTGTCCAGGAAGCTCACGAAAAACTAAAGGTGTGCTCTTACTTATATTATTTGTTAACTACATATACACACATGTGTGTACAGATGGACTTATAAACATTAGGAGATCTCCCTTGCCTTTATTTGTTATTTTCTATTTAATTTACATGTTCTGTTTTACTGGGATCCCAATCAAGTGTTTCATTTCCTTCCATGGTTATTGGTTCAAAGTTCAAGTTGGTTTGTGAATTGAACATCTTTGTGAAATGTTCTTGCGGTTTCAACCTTGAGTGTCTCTCTTACCATATTGGCTTTTATGTGTTTTGCTTCATATTTGACTGTGGCATATTGTTGTTATGACAATGTCTATGTGTTTGTATCTGTTTGACCTCATCTTGTCTTTGTAGGCTGGCGGTGTGGATGTACTTCATTGCTACTATGCCCATGGCGAGGAGGACAATGAGAAACTCCAAAGACGGTGTTATTCGATGCTTGATGCGTGAGTTTTGCTTATACTATTTCTATGTAAATTGTATTGTATTTGTATCTATATATGTTATGTGTGAATGGATAATTACATCATTATAAGCATTTTTTTTATAGGTCACATCATTGTATGTTCTGGAAGTGCAATTAGGTTAGGGCAGGCTTAGGCTAAAATAATATGGTGATGCAGGAGTTCCTTGAATTGTTTGATTGTGACTTGTACAAGTATTAGTGTCATACAAATATTGGTCACTGTTAAGTGAAATTTCTTATAGGGAATTTGAAGATATACATTTAGTTTAAATAAACTTTTATGTATTATTTCCAATTGATAGATGATACAAGAAAGAAGGGATGGATGATATAACTAGGAGAACTATCAAAAGAAATAGGATATTGGTTTTTGGGGGTCTAAAGCAACTTGTGGAAATGGGTGTTACTTCTAAGTTCTTTTAATACTGTGACAAAGATTTGATTTTTTTCTTCTATAATACAAGTTTTTTCTGTCCACTATATCTTGCTATGCCTTCTTCAAATGACCTCTTTCTTTTAATCTTCTCATCTCTTGCTTTCTGTTGTCATTGTTTCCAGGAAGCTAGAGCACATTGTTCTTGTGCATTACAGAGAGGTGGAAGGGGTAATTCCTATACCTATTATCATATTATACACGGCTCTTATATGTTTCCTTTGATTCCAAGAAAGTGTGGTTTTATAAGTGAATTCTTTGACATTTTCACGAGAAACAACGAAACTTATTATGGCTGGGTTGTATGGCCGAGCATGTACTTGTACACATAGAAGTGCACTGTGGAAAATATATCCTTCGATTCATTTGTTACAGAGCACATTCACTTTTGAACGATACAGCTGAAACAGCAACTATATTTCTTTGAAAAACCTTGGA
Source organism: Akebia trifoliata (assembly GCF_017979445.1). NCBI lineage: Eukaryota > Viridiplantae > Streptophyta > Magnoliopsida > Ranunculales > Lardizabalaceae > Akebia > Akebia trifoliata. Next base: position 4,652,788 of record NC_141378.1, on the reverse strand, counting down.
TAGGGTCAGAACTTGGACAGGCCCTGAATTCTGCAGGCCGGACTTTTCCTACCTTGGTTTTGGTTCTAGCTAAGATTTTAGAGCATCTCTCCAAATTTATGGCCTGGGTTAGAGCCCTGGGCTACCCTATCATGCTGGGTATTCCTTCATGGTCCCATGGCAAAGAGTGTGGGTTTCTTTTTTGGGCTTTTGGTATCTGTTGGATCATGACATAAAGTTGTTTGGTCCGTGCTTCTTTAGCAATTTATTGGGGAATATGGATGAAACGAATAGCTGTTTTATTATAGTACAGGATTGTAAAGGTTTATGTTTTTGATGATTTTGTTTTTAGGTGGTGCCGGGGTCTATTATTCTTTGATCCCTCTTAGTTTTTCTTGTCTAATCTGTGAGGGATGGCTTGTCTGTCTAGGCTGTATTCTCTCTTGAGGATTCATAAATTTGCTTGATATACTCTTTGTTTGTATTCAGAATTTTATATTACATTATCAACTGACTTGTTTGTTGATTCCAGGGGGGCAGGTCTTCCACTCCGGTGAATGATCCAGTAGCACAGACTGGAAATGCTCAAACTAGTTCTGCACAGGCAGCAGACCGTCCTGCTCATACATTTGGGGCATCTTATGCATCAAGTCCAAGTTCAACCGACCAGTACAGACAGACACTTTCTGAATATGAGGAAGTAGATTCAGGCAATGATCCGGGAACCTCCTCTCGTGCTGAATCCATCACTTCTTCCAGATTTCAGAACGCTTCTTTACTTGCAAATGACACAGAAGGTAAAAATACATTCTTATGCAGTCTTTCGGAGAACCAGCAGGCTCTCTGAATCTTGCTCCAATGATGGCCATTGAACATCTCAGTGGGTCTCATTGAAAGCTGCTGGTGATCTATGCAAGGTTTAAAATCTCGTATTGTTCTGCTGTTGAATCCAAAAACCGAAATGTTTCAAAATATTCCGAAACATTCATTTTATTTAAATCATTAAATTTTAATTTTTTATTTATAAGTAAATATATAGTTGTTTAGTAAAGGAAGTTAATAATTAAAATTCTCATTTTGTCACATCAATATGCATTATAAATGCTTTGGAATTCCAAAACAAATATGGGAATCTTAAAACAGTTCATTTCATGCATTATAATACTGTAAGTCTTTTTTATTTGATTAAATGAATCTTAGAGTAGCTACAAAGTTTGTGTAAGGGTTAATTAGTATCAGAACATTTCATTTTATATGTTTCAGTAAACTTTTTTTTTTCTGTATGTACGGATTTGTCTCAGTATGTTTCGCAATAACACTCCGAAACATTGCTATATATCATATATCTGAAAAGTTGGAATCTTGCACCAAAACATTTTGAAAAATGGAACAAAACTTAGAACCACAACTAGCTCTATGTACTTATTCTACTTGCTCATAAAAGCATTTCCTTGTAAGTTTGCATTCGATCCATGAAGTGTTGAAACTTTAGATGGAAAAGATGACATTTTCCAATGGTTACTGGATTTATTTCAGTTTCTGTCCACTATCTGATCTGTTTCAAATTTGTTCCCCAATGCACCTTTGTTGCTTTTCAGGATTTTCTGGGTTATCAAGGAATCATCTTGGTGCAGGCTTTGTTGGAGCTAGTTGTCATGATGCTAGCCTATCCACGTGGTCTCAAATTCATAGGTTAAAAAAGAGGCATAAGTGGCATATCTGAGCCAAACATTTTCTTTGAACAGTATAATAGTGTTGACTTTGAAAGTAGAAAACTGATGGGCAGTTACTTTGATGCCTTGCTCAGGGATAAACTAGAGGTGGGAGAAGATGGGGTGTTTCCTGATATACATCTCCAACAATTAGTTGGAGATTCCCAGAGACTAGTTCAGGTTTGTGGCAGCATTTACACATACAAATGATTGCATGGGGAGTTGCTTTCCGAATGTATACATTGCCTTGATTATGCCCTTTCAAAGTCATGCCAGGCAGGGGCGGAGCTAGTAAGTAGCCAGTGGGGGCAATTGCCCCCACAGAACTTTGAGATACCCCTGTACTTTCAACTAATTACATGCCCCATTTGCCCCTACTCCCCCACCTCCCTCCAATTTTTGTCCCCCCACCCACCCCTCAATTTTTTGAAGATGACATTGCCTCTTGATTGGGCCTTCTCTCATAGACTAATTGGAAATGACCTAAATATCCGTTTCATCTCCTAACCAAGAACCTCTGAATTTCTCCCCAAAACCATTCATTTTTACCATTGACTATAGTTTGTCCCCACTACAAGAAAATCCTGGCTCCGCCCCTGATTCCAGGAAACCTATTTCACATTAACATGATGGAAAAAAGAATTGCTAAATACTGGTGCACTCATGGTGATACTTCAATTGTACCTGTTGCATGCATAACTACCTATAATGCATATTTGCACTTCTTTCTTTCTAAGAGCACGTCGCTTCTTTCTTGTTACATGTACAAATATAGTGTTTGTGCTGCACCTGACCTATAAACTTGAATACTTGATCTTGAGGATTTGTGCCATATCCCTGCAGGAACATCGTTATTTTACCTCTGACAGGCACCCACTGAGTGGGGAGGATAATATGCTTCAGTTTCCACAAGAAATGCATCCTCATTCTCAGAATAACTCTATGTCTAACATGCATGTCAATGCTAATGACCAGTCCTCGGGATTCAGAAGGACCACTCTAGAAGGTAATTCATATAATGGTGAATTAGGAGAGCTGAAGAAACTTGATAGTTTTGGGAGATGGATGGATAAAGAGCTTGGTAGAGATTGTGACGACTCATTGATGGCATCAGATTCTGTAAATTACTGGAATACACTTGATACTCAAAATGATGACAAGCAAGTCTCAAGTCTATCACACCATATGCAATTGGATATTGATTCAGTGGGCCCTTCCCTTTCCCAAGATCAGCTATTTAGCATTCATGATTTCTCACCTGATTGGGCTTATTCTGGTGTTGAAACAAAGGTGAAACCTACTGAGAATTTGAGAATATTCATGGTCTTGGTTTGAAATCTTTTTTTGTGCTAATCTAATCCCTTCACATGGTAATTACCTTCTTGGACAGGTATTGATTACAGGTAGATTTCTGGGAGAATCAAAACATCTTAGTAGCATTAGGTGGAGCTGTATGTTTGGTGAAGTTGAGGTTCCTGCTGATGTTTTGACCAAGAATGTCCTTCGGTGTCAAGCTCCTCCTATACATGCTTCTCGACAAGTTCCATTTTATATCACCTGCAGTAATAGGTTGGCTTGCAGTGAGGTGCGAGAGTTCGAATATCGTGAAAAAAAACTATTGGAAGATGCATCATCCTCTATGGCTTTTAAAAGTGATCCAGGAGATGAAGTACGTCTCCAGATACGTCTGGCAAAAATGTTACATCTAGGATCAGACAAGACATGGTTGGATTGCTTTGTAGAGGGATGTGATAAATGCACTATAAAGAATGGTTTATTTTCGAGGCGAAGTAATAGTGAAAAAGAGTGGGGACAGATTGAAAAGGCTTGCAATGCCTTTGAGCGTAGTCATGGAAATCTTACTGATGCATTGATACAGAAGTGTCTGAAGGACAAATTGTATGAGTGGCTTGTTTGTAAAATCCATGAAGATGGAATAGGACCACAAGTATTGGATGATGAAGGACAAGGAGTTATCCACTTGGCAGCTGCTCTTGGTTATGAATGGGCTATGGATCCCATAGTTTTTGCTGGTGTCAGTCCCAGTTTTAGAGATGTGTATGGAAGGACAGGGCTTCATTGGGCAGCATATTTTGGGAGGTTAGATTACTATCCTGAACTTTAGTTTCAACATCTGGTTTAATTTAATTGTAGATATCCGATAGAATTTTAATTGAACTGAATAACATAAGAGAGTGAGTTTACATTAGATAGGGTAATAGTAGGTGGTTGCATAACTATTCCTAATTACCCTAATTGACTAAATCTAATTCTAATCTAAGATAATGAATGTTAGATTTGGTGTATCATAATACACCACCTTATTATAATACATCACACCTAATGCTCTAATATACTTTCTCGCAATTGCTTGTTCCTTTGAATAAGGAGATTGGTTACAATTAATATTAGCCTTTGATCTCATTGATTTAATGATTGGTAATTGGTATTGTTGGAGAATGTCCATTGTGCTGTTTGTGGTCATCACCTTTTTGTGAAGCCCATCACTGTCACATCTTGCTCATCTTAGATTCTGTGAAGCTGGTGGCCCACTTGATCACACTTGCCAGGATCTCCCTAAAAATATTCGATTGGATCGTATGGCTTGATCATCTCTCTGTGGGTATTATAAATGGAAGGCTAGCAGAGAGGGTTGAGGATAGGGTAGCAAAATAAATAATTGGTATCCTAACTACCTAACTGATTAATCTCATCCCAATCTAAGATAACGATTGGGTATGTCACAATACATCTTAATACGTCACATATAATACTTTTAATAATAACCATGTCCTTAATCATCCCAAGGAATTTACTTCAGCTTCTGTATGTTTGCCATATATAACTTAAGTTTTCAGCTTATGTTGAATTTAATTGTAGATATCCATATCCTTTATCAGCCCATGGAGTTTACTTCAACCTATGGACAAGTTATGTCTGATATAGTATGCACCATTTTTTATTTCAAATCCCCTTGTTTTTCTGGATTTATGCGTCACTGTAGTGGCTCATTCTCTTTAAATGATTTTATACTTAAAAATAATATAAAATAAGTAACATCCGAACGTTTACCTTAAATATTCTCATGTTTGCCTGTTATTCATGAGCTTGTACATTCCTTCATCATGATTATCTATCGTGCTAACTGTGTTCTTCAATGGTTGTTGGTCAGAGAGGAAACCGTGGTTGCACTTGTTAGATTGGGCTCAACTCCAGGTGCAGTGGAGGTTGGAACGTCAAAATCTCCTGGAGGACAAACAGCTGCAGACTTAGCATCAAGTAGAGGGCATAAACGGATTGCTGAATTTTTAGATCAGCAAATGATGTGAGACTGCTTACCTAGTTCTCAGAATTCAAGGTGATTATGCGAAAGTCTATAATATGGTATATTCTTTTCTTGAATGATCATTATAATTTATCTTGCTTATGCTACTTGATTCTGCATCCTTATCATATGCTTCACATAAAATACTCTTAACACCCTTCCTCAAACTTATGGTGATCAACGATGAATGTGAGTTTGCTGAAACCAATTATTGCCATGAACGCATTCGTCGATGAAGAATCCTTGATAGCCAAATTCATGGTGTTGGGAAAAAAAAACATCCTTGATAGAGAAGATGGATCATATGCCAACCAGTTGCAGATAGGACTTTCCAGATATTCCATCTTATATTTTAATGTCATCCATTGATCTCTAAATTTTATTGAACCGAGTGTCATTTCTGAGTATACCTGACATGCGAAATATAATAAAACTTTTGATTCTACATAGTTCATTTAGTTAAATGTTTTACATTAGAATTGAGATTGTTTCACAGTAGTATACATGTGTATTCTGTGTCAGATATGCTATCTTTTCTACAAGCTGGCTTTATTCCTTGTAAGAAAGTTGATCACAGTTAACCTTTCTATACTTATCGCATTAGCCACTTATATGTTTATACATAGGTGGAAAGGATTCGTGTTCATTTGGTATTTGTGCATGGAAACTAAAGAACCAGCTTTAACATATCTCCTTTTGCCTTAAGTTTGCTAGAATCCTGTCGAATTACATTTCTAGGTATTAGTTTCAAAATATATTTGCCAAACCCATTTCTGAAATTTTCCCTTCCACAATGTAAAGTTTCTAATAAGATTGTAATTTTTCTGAAATGTTCTTTGGCTTGACCCAAAGAATGATAATTAATTTGGTGAAATTATTTTTTTGTTTTTGACATCCTTCAATTTTGGGGAACTTTGTTCTGTTTTCTTTTACAACTCAGTGTGTCTCGTTGATCTCTATTTATTACATATGTTTGATTTGATTGTTGATATTGATTTTTGTTTCCGGTTACAGATGGGAGATGAAGGGATTGTCAGAAAGATCTACTTTTGCTCCCATGACAGGTTAAGCATTAATAGAGTGGTTAGAGTCGATATGGTTATTTGGCTTTCAGAGCTCCCACCAATTCAGTTTGCACCTGTAAATCCCCTTTGATGGGTTCCAAGCCTACAATGAAAAATGCTCAAACCGAAGGGCTAGAAATCACCAATCAGGTTAACTTTTAGTATAGATCCTTTAAGGGGTGGGCCGAAATTTCATAGAACCAGTGACTGAGAGATGATGTGGCATTTTTTGAACAGGTAGAATAATATTACTATGTGAACAGACGCATATTCATTTGATCTTACCCTACATTGTATTGTTTTTTTTTTTTTTTTTAAATTCTCTATAAATGACATTCCTTGTATTTTAAATATGTTTATAAAAGGTTTAAGGTTCTTCATAATTATACCTAATAGCCACATTAGAAGCGCTTGGGATGAGTTTAGGCACAGTGTATTCCCTTTGGCTGTATAATCATATATGCAGTTTTTGGAAATTTAAAAACCTGATTACCTCCATAAATTATCCGATTGAAATAGTTAAGTGTGAAACTTCCGTGTTTGGTGGAGAAGCACTTGTTGTCTTGTTCTCTGCCTCAAACTGGTGATTGCTTGCCCAATAGGTAAGATTGGAGCAACATTGTATGAGAGAACATGTTAACTATCTTCTTCAGGGACAAGTTGTAGAATGATCTCTTGATCTAGTTACTGTAGCCTTAAAATTTCTATGGTCAATTCTAATCAAATAGTCGCTGAATAGGATAATCGGACTCAAAAAAATTTGTACGATCTGCACTCGATTTGGCAACATAACAGTGGATCTTTTTTACTTGTATGCCGAAGAAAAAAAAATCTATGGTTTTGTGCACTTTACACATCTACCGAGTTAAAATTTTCGTGTCGAAATATTGCGACTCAGTTTTTTTAACTTCTGTTTGGTTAGGGTTTTGCATTGAATTGTTTCCTCCCATCTCTAATCCTACTCGTGGTCCTCACGTTGACTGCTTTGTGGGACTGCACTGATTGTTTATGGAGGGAGTAGCCATTGTTTTCGTCACCCTAAAAGTTGAAATGACTGGCATATTGGATCTCAAGGATTTGATCAAGCCCACCCAACTTGGTTGATAATTGGTATGGATTAGGCCCGTATAATATGGCTTGGGCTTTAAAGCCCTCAGGCCCATCATTTTGTGCATCATTTGAATGATCCGAAGTCCGAGGATTTGAAACGTGAAATTGGTCCCTCTTCAGCAGTGGCGTACTGGTCTAGTAAAATTTCCCTTGCTCACTAGCTCCTTACATTCCTAAATCGATCGATTTCTCATCATTTTACTTCTTGTTACAAACCCTAACTCCGAAATTTAACGGTCGATTTTTCAAATTCGGTTCAACCCGAACATGCTATCAACTCGATCGATTATTTTCAATCTGAAGAACAATTCTAGGGTTTCTTCAACCTATTTGAGTTTAATTTATCCAAATCCTTCACTTTCCAGTGTTAGGGTTTGGATCCGATTCGCTTCTGTTTCAAATCTTAAGGTCGTCTGGCGAAAGGATCCTCGACTAGACGACGCAATCGAGAACGACAAAAAATGGCGTCTCTGCAACAAAGTCGTTAAAGAAGTCTTGAACGAACCTGGACAGGTCATCCCACTTCGTTACTTGGAGAAGAGGAGAGAAAGATTGCGCCTTTCAATCAGAATCACCACTTTCCTTAACCAAAATCCAGGCTTGTTTGATCTCTACCTTGATCGAATCAAACCCAAAACCCAACCCGTGCCATTCCTTCGTGTCAGCGATCGTCTTCGACGATTTCTCGATGAAGAGAAGTGGATCAAAGACGAGAACGAGCACCTCTTGGTTGCTAAGTTATGTAAATTACTCATGATGTGTAGGGATAAAGTGGTTAGCGCCGATAAATTGGTTCACGTAAAGAGGGAATTCGGGTTCCCTGATAATTTCTTGTGCAGTTTAGTGCCCAAGTATCCAGAATTTTTTAGGTTGGTTGGGAGTCCTGGAGAAGGTAAATCGTTCTTGGAATTAGTTTCATGGAAGCCCGAATTTGCGCAATCTGTTATAGAACAGAGAGCTGAAGAGGAGTCTAGGTTAACGGGGATCCAGGTTAGGCCTTCGTTCAATGTACGGCTCCCTCGAGGGTTTATTCTAAAGAAAGAGATGAGAGAATGGGTTAGAGATTGGATGGAGCTTCCTTATATATCTCCTTACGCCGATGCTTCTCATTTGGATCAGTCTTCGCCAGAGATGGAGAAGAGAACGGTTGGAGTTCTTCACGAGTTGCTTTCTTTGTCGATTCTTAAGAGAATGCCGGTACCAATAGTGGGCAAGTTTAGAGAAGAGTATCGGTTCTCGAATGCATTTACCAGTGTTTTTACAAGGCATTCAGGGATATTCTATATGTCGTTGAAAGGTGGGATAGAAACGGCAATGTTGAGGGAAGCTTATCAAAATGAGGAGTTGATCGAACGGGATCCATTGGTTGTGATAAAAGATAAGTTTGTTGAGTTGTTGGACGAGGGACGCCGAGAGAGAGCAGAGAAGTTGAGATTGAAGAGAGAAGCAGTTCAGAAGGATATGGAATTGGCAGCTATTAGGGATGTGAAGTTAGACCAGCAAGAGTGTGAAGAGTCTAATGAAGGTTTGTGAATCTCAGTTCCTCTTGTGTTTATTATGGAGGTTCTAATCAAATAATGAAAACAGATGACATCTTTGATGGGATCTTAATGTTGGCGGGTTAATATTTAAGTTGCTGATGATATTGGGATGTGAATCATGTGTTAGTGAATCAAAATCATACCCATTTGACACTACTTGTATCATTTTATTTATTTATAAATGAACCTAAGGTTTCAATTCATGATAATACTGAGGATTCCAATCTAGATTATCTTGTATGTTGGATGGCATTGAAATGGGATTATGAGGGCAGCAACATACCAAGTTTTACGTCATCCCTTCTTTTAAAAGAGAGCTTCTATTGGCACCCCAACTTTTACTTATTACACCCCATTAAAAATAAAGAAAATAAATGAATGGGTTGATAATAAGTAAAAGTCGGAAGCTCTCTCCTTTTTTTATGCTAGATTTCTATTTTTTGGGTTTAGAATTTTATGAGTTTTATCATAATTGTAAACAACTACTGTAATTGTTTTGTAATGTTGAGATTATAATTTAAGCCAAACCTCTGTAATGTATGAAGAGTGTGTTTTAATCTTAAATTGGGGTGTGATAAATGATTCAAGAAATTGGAATGTAATAAGTAAAAGTTGGGGTGCCAATAGCAGCTCTCTTTTAAAACTCTTAACATTTCTTTTGTCGGTATATTTGTTTCAGCAGTCCCGTTACAAAAGGTCTTTATTTTCAGCTTGGCAAGCAAGGCATTAGTTATCCAAATTAAGGTGGGTTCAACACAACTGGAAACAAAATGATACATGTTTTTTGAACGAACGGAAACAAAATGATTTCCATGTAAACATATTCCAATAATATCAAACTTTTAATATCTTACCATTACAATGAAAATAAACTAGTTTTTATACACAAAATATCATAATCTTTTACAATTGCAAAGCTGCAAGATACGATTTTGCCTCTTCACACTGAATTGGGTGTCGGAGATATCCATCTGCATAAAGAAATGGGTCGAATAGGTGATTAGTAATTCTTTGCAATATCATAAAAGATTTTTGAATTTTTTGGAACTTGAATGCAAAGGTTGATGCGCGGCATACTGCACATAATGCATACACACCTGTGTAGGTTTAGGTGTTAGGTGCAGAGTGCAGAATTAGATAAGCTACGACAGATTACAATGAAAAAATGGTAATTACCTTCAGCATCAAATATGATTGGCCAATTTTGTACAAAACACGATCCTTCTAAATACACTTGAGCAACCACAGATGTACTAATATTTTATTTCCAGCTTTGGCTAATGCCGCCACAGAGAATGCTTTAGATCAAGCGATTTTGAGCTAATCAAAGTCTGAGTTCTGGTTCCTGTAAAATATTTAAAATAATAATAAGATAACATAGGGGATCTGCTTACAAGATTTATAGATCTAATCAAACTATTCCCCCAGAGCATCTAAATTTTTTGTTGCCTTAAGTGCGATTTGGTGAAGTTTATATCAAAGCAATTTTGGACCAAGTAGCACTCAGAAGCCAAATCTGTAGTTTTTGGATGCACAATGTAGTTTATACAGCATTTTCAAGAACCCAAGTACTTACCTGTTCTTTGATTCTGAGCCTTCATTCTTCGTCAGTTTTGTTGTATGGGTCCCCCTACTATCAGATTTGCGATAACATGAAAGTTCATCATTTACACGAGAAAGAAGCTTCTCTGAATGTGCTAGCCTCTTACTAAGCTCCCCATTACTAATTCTCAAAGGGTTGTTCTCCTGCTGGATTAAGAAAACTTCAATACATGCGAAATGGAAATATTTATTTAATTGAAAGAAAAAAAAGTCATGTAAAATCATGCCATGCCTTCATTTTTGTTGGCTGTTGAATCCGTTGTTGTGTATTATGTTGGCCTAATCTTTTCATTTCATCCATTTCTGCAATATTCCTCTTTAGATTGGCCTTGTCCATCTATGCAAACAGGTGGCAGCATATGAAAATAATTTCTTAATGATAAGATCAATGCATGATTGAATTTACAGAAATTGGTTACAAAGTATGAACTGTGTTCCATTCAATAAGATTTTTTGCACCTTTAACATTTCGTTCTGTGCTGTGAGCATATGATCTCGTTGTCTAAGTTGTACGACTGTCTCCTGGGCATCTAGTATGTCTGCTTCCATTTGATTTATTTCCTCGATACAGCTGCAGAAATAATAAATTCGTGCAGAAAGATTAAAACAAAAGTGCTAGATTATAAAATATAACAAATCATAGAATTGAAACAATTAATTCAGCAGGCCATAGCATTAAAATTCCATGCATCAAGGGAACAGTAAAATCTAAGTTGCCACACACACAAAGGATGGTCAACCAACAAAGTATTATTTGAGTCTGCTTTTTATATCGGTGATTGGGACAATCCTGCACAGTTTATTTTTTTCTCCTGTAATCATTCTAAAGAATTAGATTGGATGGTTGCCATTATTCAAGCCTGCTTTTTATATCGGAGTGGGGGCTTCTGTTTTTTTTTTTTTTTTTTTTTTTTCAGTGGTCTCAGTTCCAGCATATACACCAAATTTACTAGTGCATTGTTGGTAAAGACAGGCCTCATGTTATACCAGAAATGCCTTAGAATTTTTTCTTAAATAGAAGTTCTGAAGCAACTAAGATAATAACTGAATTTTAAAATCAAATTGAAGTGAGAACCACTCATTCCCTTCATTTCATTATCTTGTATTTCTATTTGTTTCCCTTCATCCATTTGACTTACTAAGAGCTGGAACTCTAACTCTGTATTCTGAAATTTGATAGATAAGAGCTGGATTATGAGTGGAAAAAAAAGACACCCGGAAAGAACAAACTTGCTTTAAGAATGTAAAGAGGGAGAGGTCACCTTTGTCTTTCCTCAATTAATTCATCAATGTGCTTCCTCAGGTTCAGAATTTCTTGCTCCTTAAAAAAAAAAATGTAAAGATTAAGACTGAAGTTAATCCAAAATGATAAACAGGATGTTTAGTTTATATGACCTTTGCAATGGACTCTTCTGTTTGTTGCTGAGCTTCTTCGACTAACTTTTGAACCTTGTGGTGGTCTATCAAGTTCTGTGAAAGAGAAAAAAAAAAGGACACAGAAGGATGAGAATGACATCTTTAGAGGGATCCTATCCCGTTATACGACAGGTGCTATTCTGGAACTTACAGCGTAGTTAGTCATGTCCAATTTGACTCCAAGTAAATCCCTAATCACATCATGCGTCATGCTTTCAGCTGCCGCTAGTCTGGCATTCAGCACGCATACCTGTGTGCAATACAACTTATTTAAATTCTTTGCAATATATTCCAGAAATGAAAGTTTAAGGTGGACTAATTTTACCTCTTTCGAGTACATATAGCACACACAGCCCTTCCAGAAACAAAAGACACGTGAGGAGGATTAATTTACCTCTTTTTGCCGATTAGAAGCTAATGCTTCTAGCTCTTCTATCTGAAGTCTGGCAACTGATAACTCCTGATCCTTCTCTAACTTCATCTGCTGAACCAAACTTGCAATGCATTTAAACGGTGAGCTGGAACCCCTTGTCCTTGTAGAGTTTTTCTCAGTCTTATCCGATGTTGATGGTGCACAAGTGGAAATTGATGGATCTATTTTCACTTCACGAACCATGGCCTCCAACGTTTTGTACTGTTTCAAAGCATGAGGGTTAGTATCTCAATTCACAATCCAAATAAGGGCATATATAGAATACATGGATTAGGATGAACTGAAATGGTAGTCAACTATTCTAACTGTTCTGCACAACTGATAGGGTGTGGAGTTCTGTATCATTTACAGTTCCAGTCTTATTAGAACTTTCGTTTGACCAGACAAAGAAATGCAAGATATTATACGTCTAGGTCTCTAGGATAATCTAATTGGTAGATTTTGGGTATAACAGATTTCTTAGGCAGGACCCACCAATGGTGGATCCGAACCCGTGTGTGTTGCCTGTCAATTCCAATATTGATAAACTACACATATTCACACGACAATGAACACAGCATATGATATGTTATACCTTTTGTTGATACTGTGAAGCCTGGGCTTCTGCATGCAGTCCCAGTTCCGAGATGTAGTCTTTACATTCTTTGATCTTTGAACAAAAAATCATTTATCAGTATGAGAAAAGAAAAGCAGATGCCACATGTTACTTTGTTGAATAAAAAGAATTGAGAGAAGAAAATAAATAATACCTCCTTAGCTTGGTCTGCTTTTTCCTTTTCAAGAATCTTTATCCATTTTCTCAACTCTTGAAGCTCCAGTATTCTATCATCCATGAGCCTGCACAAATGGGGATTATTGTTCTTTGAACCAAAAAGATCACAACCAGAAAATAAAAAACATTATTTTGTCTAAACCATACAAGTAAGTTATTCAACCTTGAAGTTTGATCGTCTTTCAGTAGTTCGACATTTGAATATTCTGAATCCATAGTCTCTGCGACATTCTCAACATTCAACCTTCTATGCCTCACCGCATTGAGTTCCAGTTCTAAATCATCTATTATTAAACGGTGTCTTTCTACCTCCTCGCCCATTTCAAAAACCTGGCAAGGGTAACAAGTCACTCCAGCGATCTCAGGAAGATGTTAAAAGTCACAGGAAGCAATTTTCTTTCTTGATATGTAATAATAAGAAGCAATTAAGGAAATACTGAGAGATTTCAATTAAAAAAAATGGAAAAATAAAATATTACCTTCATCTCCAGTACATTTATGGTACGTTCGAGCTCCTCAACAGAATGTTCTAGAATCTTAACCTCCTCTTCCTTCTGTTCAGCATAGGCTTTGCTTGCTTCCGACTCCTGAAACAGTTAATATCCAAGTTTTATTATAAAGAGGTTGAGCAATCATTTCAACCAGATCTTTCGTGCCACTGTGCCATACCTGGCGAGCTTCAATGGCCATAGCTTCATTCTCGTCAGCTAATGCATTTGCCATTTCAAGCTTATCATTCAGGGAGGCGACCACTTCATGGAGATGATCCCTCTCACCAGCAGTCCTTTTCAATTCATCCTCAATGTCTTCAATTGAAAAGAGAGTTTTTTCCTCTGCAGAACAAGCCATCCGAAGAATTTCTTTCTCCAAACCTTTGACAACCTCTCTTTTTTCTTCCAATTGCTCTTCAGCGTCCCTTTTTTTTACATTGAGATCTTCTAATAGGACTCCCAACTCGGTGTTCTGTTTCAATAACATATCTAGTGTTTCTTTAGCTCGTTCAAGTTCAGAATTTGAGATAGACAAAGCAGCTTCACTATCAGTCAGCCGAGCTTCAAGTTTCGTATGCTGCACCAGGATGTCATCAAGCTGGGCTGTTTTCACCACCAATTCATGTCGAACCTTGGTTAGAGATGCAAACGTCTGTTCAGTTTCATCCTTGATGTCCTTTGCATTGGAGGTTGATTCCTGTAACAAGCTAAAATCAAATAGCAAACCCCTCAAAAGATCATTCTTTCGAGCCAATGCCATCTTTAGTGATAGATTCTCAGTTATCAGATTTTCATGGGCTAGGCTCATTTCTTCTTCATCTGACTTCGGAAATACTCCAAAAGAATGTGTAAGTTCCGGAATGTCCCCTGGATCAGATAGTTTGTACTGCGGACTAGAACACACCTCTCCCACGTTGTCTACTATTGAATAGTATTCTTGCTGTCTGTATAGGAGGAATCCAGGATCTGAATTAAGGCTTGAGATTTCCTCAAAAAACCTCCCCACGTGGCACTGGTACAATACAAATAAAGCGAACCCTTTCTCCATTATGTCAGACCAAATATCTTCCAATGATGACCTCGAGTTGCAAATGCAGTCCAGTAGGTCCTGTCTTAGGGAAAAAACATCAGAATATATTAACTTGAACTTCTCCTCCACATCTCTCTGCATTTGCAGAAAAGATCCTTCCAATGAAGAGACTGAGTTCACAACTTCTACTAAACCTGAATCGATTTGATCCTTCAATAATTTATACTCTCCTTCTTTCAGACAAATAGAAGACTTAAGTTCCTGAATTTCTTTCATCAAGCCGTCTCTCTCAATCATCAACTCTTCACCTGCTTCCTTCCACCTATCAGTCACATGTTTTGCATTTTCATTTGCTTTCAGCAGTACATTTAACATAATATCAGCCTCCTTTATAGTGGCATGAGTTTCCTCGAATTTAACAAAGAAGCTCTTAGCCATTTTGATCTTCTCATCAGCAACTAACCTGGCGTCATTGAGCTTGAGATGCAACTTCTGGTCAATCATTTATAAAAAAAGTTAGATACTAGCTCTAGAAATAAACCCACAATTAGTCAATAAAATTCTTTAATATGCCAAATTCAACAAATATTTTAGATATAGAAGTTCTGAATATTTAAATTCAAGCAATACCTCTTTAGTGTTGCTGCAGCCTGCTTCAGCTTCTTCCACCCTCTTTACTTCTTTCTGATGCACACCAAATTGATTATGATTTCCAAATGCAAGTGATTCTTGGAAACATCTCTCTAGTGACCAAGAACGATCTTTCATTTCCTCGTTATCAAAAATCTTTGCCAGACAAACCTGTACTTCTAGAAAACTATTGAATGCCAACTCTGTTTCCTTCTTCAAGCACAACATTGTTTCATTGTTGCAGATTAAATTTTCACTGGGCTTCTTTGACATTCCAAACTCCTGATCACCAAGAATAATTGATGGGTCTCTCTCTGGTATTAAATCCCATTTTTGTTCAGGTATTTTTCCAGGAAATCCGGAAGCAAATGTAGATGAAAATGATTCATCTAAGTGCTTTGGAACAATAGCTTCCGCAGAAAGATCGGAGCATGATGAAAAACAATCGGAACTTGATGTATCTGCTTTTGCTAAATCTCCAACCATTGCACCATACATGTCCAATAGTGTGTCCATGCCAGTTTTAATGCCATTCAGTTTCTCATTCACTTCAGCTAGCTCATCTCTTATTTGCTGCACCATGGACAACTGGTTTTCAAGTTTTTCAGACTTGTAAGATGCATTAATGGCATTCTCAGACTCCAAGATTCTTTGTCTTGCCAATTCAACTTGAAACTCTATAGCTTCTTCTGCCTGAGCATTTAATATCGTCTCTGATACCCTGCATTCGTCCTTCTCAATAGAAACAGCTAACTCAGGAATTTGCTCCTCAGACAGCCTTTTTACTACAATGAATGCAGCAGAAGCACGTTTTTCTGCTTCAAGAATCTGGGCTTCCTTGTCTTTGAGTCCATGCTCCAGCTCATGTATGTTAGAGATCTTCTCACTCAAAAGTGTCCGCAAATGAATTACTTCTCTGCTATTTTCATCATTCTCTAACTGCTGAACTTCAGTTATAGCTAGTGTTGCTCCCTTCAAGGAGCTCAATTTCAACTCCATCTCCAGTCCCACTTCGTGTGCATTTTCTAGACGCTTCTGTAGTTGCATTATTGTTCTTTCCTTCTCTACAAAGATTTTGGCAGCCCTTTCAACATGTTCACTAATCCAAACTTTCCCTTCAGGAAAAGAATTTGCAATACTTTCTATCTGGTCAGAGGCATCCTCAAGGGATTTACAGCCATCTAAAAGGAAGCTTGTAAGCTCCAATATCGTCTTCTCCCACTCAGCCGACTCTTTTATCTCATCCTCTCTGGAAGCTAAAGTGTTTCTCAGTCTCGCATTTTCTTGGGTCATAAAAGATAATCTTTCTTGAAATTCACACTCAAGTGTGGCAAGCTCTTCTTGTAATTGAAGAATTGTTTTAGACGTCTCCAACTCAACTTGCTGAAGGACTTGTTCGACTTCATTCTGATGGGATAGCTCCGATGCCTGATCATCTTGATAGCGTCTATTCAGTACTCTAGCCTCATCAAGATCCCAATGCATTCTATCCAACTTGGATTGCAAAGCCAATCTTCTGATGTCTGCCTTGCCTTCCATCGTTAGGCCTGCACCTTGGGGGCCTAGATCCTCACCACAATCCTTGATCCTCAAGAGTTCCACATATTGACAGTTTTTCTTTTGGAGAATATCCAACTCTTCAATTAAATGAACCTGCTCGTATTCCATTGCTTCAATCAAGGATCTTGCTTCCATCAGTTCTTTATGAGTACCAGGCTGTAAAGCTAAAGCATCACCCATCTTCTGGTCATGTTTTATTTGTAGAACCTCATCCTCCACCTGATTATAAGAAGCATTCTCGTCTTCTGAATCAGTTCTGGTTGATAAGATCTCAACCTGTTAAAGTGGCACATGATAAGCTCCCTCAGAACTATCTCTGATTTTATTTAAAACAGATGATACTTACTGAGGTCATCTCAAATCTAAAAAGATTTCAAAAAAAAAAAAATAAATTAGATATCTCAAAAGCAATTGATTATTTCCACACACACACACACAAATTATATTGAAAACATCATTAGTTTTCACTCTCTTTTTAATCGGTATCACCAGAATTTTTATTATCATAATCTATAATGTATCTCAATTAGAGTATCCACAAAATTTATATATTTATAGAGAACTGACTAAAAAACATAATCATGTATATAAATAAATAATGAATATATTTCTATTTTTGCATTTTAACTTTTTTCCAGGATTCTATCTACAAAATACAAGAAAAGAAAAGGAAAGGAAAAAATTGATAATAAACTCCCAAGAATTTCCCTCACAGAAAAAATCATGAGAACAGGACTTGTAATCATGCATGTTAGATAGACTATGATATTCTAAACTTTCTAGTTAGCACAGTTGTGGGAAATATATTATATTACTAGATGTGCAAGGGGAACTATTAACTATTGAACAGAGCAAAAGATTTAAATTGTCCATAGGCCCTGAAAGAAATTGGGCGTAGAGCGCCCAATAGATTAAAAGGCTACAATTAACCAACAAACAGAGTCAAAAAAATCTCACCGATAAATCTTTCTCTGTTTGTTTAATTGTCTCAGCATCCGAATCTGCAACCTGCAAAAGTCGCAAAAGTAAAGCACAACACAAAATATTATGCCATCTCAACAACTGCATATTCCAGTAATTCGCAATCCGTCCTTACAGAAAATGCAGCTCTACTACATTTCAAATCCTTGTTCAGTTCTCTCCGCAATTCTTCAACTTCCCTTTTGGAAACAAAAAATAATTATTGACACAGAAAAAGGAGAACTTCCTGAAGCTTGATCATGCCAAGGGAAAACTAAACAAAGTTAAGCAAATCATAAACAAAAAGGAACACTAAATACCTAGTCAGCTTCACATTGATTTCAAGACAGGAATTTAGATTCCTCCTGCAATCTTCCAATTCCTTTACAGTATCTTCAGTCTGCTTCTTCATATTTGAGAAATAAATCAATGAATGTATCATATATAAAAGAGAAAAACAATTGATTTAACCAATTATTGCATCTCAAACCTGATTTTCTTCACTCGAGGAGAATTTAAGCTGCCCATAATTCCCTTCAAGGATTTCCATAAGCTGCACATCCCCAAAACATAGTTTCAGAAAACCATCATCGGTTGGAGAAAACTTAATTCAAAGTGAAGGTGCCAGCTAGGAAAGTTGGTAAAGTTGGTGAGTCTTGATAATGACGACCAGGGCTAAATACTTCCTTTCACCCACTAAATTGCTTATAAAAATAAAATAACTTAATTCAGAGTGGTGGTGAAAATTAGAGAACAACATTTGCAGACCTGGTCACGCAACTCAGAAACTTCAGCTAACAATGTCTCTCGTTCCCCTTGTTCATAAAAATCTTGAAACCTGGCATCAATAGTGATTTAAAGTCAGTCTCAAAAGAAAATTTCTTGTGAAAAATCTTATAGAGAAAATACCCATCTATTCATTAGGAAAAGTTCCATGAGAATTACATTCTCAGCTGCTCTATGAGTCTAATATTCTCCAATGCAAATCGAGTCAATTCTGGATTCCTATCAATTCTTTCTCGAAGAACATGAATCTCTTCAGCTAAAGAATTATTTTCCTCCATGAGATATTCATCAGCAGACGTTAATCCATCTGCGAGCAATTCCAATCTTTTAATTTTCTCTTCACGAAACCTTAAAATCATTTTAGTACGCTGACCATCATCTTCTAATTGTTGTACCTGTATTAAATCAAAGCACCAACAAAAGAGAAATAAGGAATATATTGTTCCTCACATAATTAAGAAATGCTTTAAAAAATCAATCCATCATAAAGAATACACAACTAAGTAGGATCACCAAGCATACCAAACGATTCATGTGTTCAGTTCCAGCTTCTAACCTCCTGACTGCATTCTCTGCTATTTTCTCTCTCCTCAGCGCCCCAACTAACGTAGATTTGATGGCTTTCATCTGATACATAAAATAGTTCTTGTGCATGACTGAATCATTTACTTCTAATAGTAACCTATGTTTTTCAATGTGAGGATATACCTTCGTTTTTGGAATACGTGTATCGTTCTGGTGATAAGAGATTCTTCCTTCTAGAGAGGTATCATAAGCATCATGGATATCACCTGACTCAGATTGTTCAACATTTGGCAAGCAAACTGATAGAGACCTTGAAACATTCTGATGCTTGTGCAGAAAGGTCAACTGGTCCTGTTAAACAAGTGTTCATTTGTTTAGTTGTGTTATAACTATAGAAAGCAAGATGAAATTTGCATAAAGCGGATCTGACTGACCTTTAATTGTTGTATTTGCCGCTGTAGTGCTATTACATCACCCGAAGCATCCTCATTCACTTTAGCCTACAGAAGAGGAAAAAATAATTCTATAAATTTTTGTGCATGTTCATGGAACCAAGATAAGTATGAAATTCAAATAATTACATTGTTCTGAATAAGTTTGGCACGCTGAGAAAATTTCAAAGTGCTTAGTGTTTCATTCGCAGAGCTGCAAGAAAGCAATAAATTTGTCAAGCAAGAATAAAAAGAACTGTGGGCGTCATAGAGAAAATAAACTTAAAAAATTCTTGGAAAATGGACGCACCAAATAGATGGGCTGATGTTTGCAATAATTGTTGTTTTAGAATTTCCACCAAGGGAATCCTGCATATAAAAATGTATACAACGTAATCTTCAGTTTATATACGGCTCATATCAGAAGATTTCATAGACTAATCCTTTTGTGTTCAAAGGCTTTAATGATGTGACCTGAAGGAGAAAAGTGAGCCTAGAATCTCTGTAAGGAATGTGTCGGTGTTTCCCATGTGCTACATCCATCAGAGTCATGATGACCAGACTGCAAATAAAGATTGTTAGTGGACAAAAAAAGATTCAGTTGCAACTGCTCAAAATACCCATAAATTTTATCCTCTAATATCAACCAAGTTGGCCAACGCAGTTTAGATTGAATCATGTCACAGCCCCAACAACTCGGTACCTTTCCCTCTTATTAAGAGACTTTAACAAAACTGAGTGAATAATACACGGGAAGTCAATTACGGAGAATTGGAAAAAGCATTCCTATGTGCCTATGCACTTCCAAGGGGATGGAACCATCATTTGATGGAATTCGAAGCACCAATAGCATTGTTATGTAAATCTTTTGTGCGTTGTTTTCCATATCCTTCTTACAAGAATCCACAAGAACACACAGGTCGGATACTTAAATCATTCAACTATGTCACCTCTTTGCTCATAAATCTCCATAATGGGACCCATAGAATACTTGGTCCCCGGCCCCATGGATATGTTGCATGTACAATAGAAGCAAGTTTTGTACCCAAGAGAACAAATCATGGAACATTAAATTAGACCAAGCATATAATTAAATTACCCTAAAGTTGACAAGGATTTGTTAATATTTGCAGCTTCTTTCAAGCGTTCTCCTTCTGCACCAGAGCTTTTCTGCCTAATTATGTGATCATAGTTAGCATCTGAACAAGCATAGAACAATAAATCTTGCCAATCATTAAATTCAAAATTTACCTCTCTGATCCCGCAAGATCTACTAAATTTAACCTTCCAAACCTAAGGTGGGTCGTAGAATCTATTTCCCATCGGCTCTCAATGATGCAGGTGAAGACACTGTGAGACCGGCTGCTCTCACTATTCATGTTAGTAGCTGCGATTTTTCTGTTCATGGCACCCTGGAATGGATATAATATTAAAAACAAATTATGCTTCAATAATTCATGACAAAATCAATAGATTTCACTATTAAATGCACCTTTAACAGAAGTTCGACAACATCCTTGACCGTGGTCACTTTGTATTCTGTAAGGTTTTCAACATAAACACCCTTCCTCATGTCTTCTCTAAGCTATACAACACGGGAAATCAAGCTAAAATTATAACATGGAAATCCAGATAGAACCAACACATCTCAAAGAGAACAATTAAATTACTTGAAGATTAGTTGATGAAGGCTCCAGGAGATCTGTTATCTGCTCGTTATAGATCTCAAGAAAGGAACACTTACAACTATACTTTAACTTCTCATCCCTCCTATTCTCCTCTTCCTGAACCAAAAGGGAACATAAAGCAAAATTAACAAACATATCTAAAAAGCTTGAATTTTTCAGGTATGGAAATCAATAAGGATTCATGGGTGTCTTACAGCTCTAATTCTTTTAAATAGATATTCGAAAATACGAGGAGTTATCCCACAATCTTCATTAAGCTCGTCATCTATCCCATTTATTTCACCCATCATAGTATATGTTTTCCCACTACCAGTCTGCAAGAGAAATCAATATCTTTGAATTCATCCCATACTCCACTTACAAAAAACAAAACCTGAGACCTCCAGATCACACAATACCTGACCATAAGCAAACATACAGCTATTATACCCAGACATGCAATTCTCCACCATGGGTAGTCCGGCAACCTTGAAGAGCTTCTCCTATAACAAGTTCCAACCATGCATGAATTATATATAGAAGTGATGATGCTAACCAACCAACTACTCCAAAAGACCCACCTGTTGGAGAGGGGGAGAACTATGAATATAAGAGGGTCATGGGGCTTAACTGGGTATGACACCTGAGAGTGGAGCAAAATATACACTCAACACTCCCCCTCACCCATAAGGGTGGAAAGAATCGAACCCGTCACCCATACGAACCTAGTGCTCTGATATCATGTTAACCAACCAACTACTCCAAAAGACCAATCTGTTGGAGAGGAGAGGGAGAACTATGAATATAAGAGGGTCATGGGACTTAACTGGGGTGTGACATACCTGAGAGTGGAGGAAAATATACACTCAACAAGTGAAAAAGGAGAAATTGTTTAATTGCAAGTTTATATATTTAGATAATGTGCACCTGTGTTGTGGTAAGTTTATATATTTAGATAATGTGCACCTGTGATGTGGTCTCACAGGCAATGTGATCAAACGTAAACCTCGTTTCGGGATGTCCAACCCACGTTAACGTCTGTGCACTCTCCTGCCTCAAGCATCTAGCGTAACCTTGCAAAGTCCTCTCTGTGGTACTAATGGGTCGAATTCTAATCAAAACCTACACAAATCCACGGCATTGTGTCTTCTATGAGCTTTAAAAAAAAAGATTGGAGACTAATGAAAAAGTGAAAAAAAAAAATGAAGGACAAGACAGACCTGCACATTATGATCCATCCAGAATGAAGGATCGTCAACGAGCTCAAAATATGGAACTTCGATGGATGGTTCAGAAAGTGCATTTAAGATTCCTCTAGGAACTCTAGAAGAGCTTCCTCCTCTCATTCCATTGTCTCGAGGAGGTCGAGTGCCAGTACACCCTCCTAATGCCCCATTGTTGGGAACCTTTGTAACACTTCGTGCTGGTGTGCTCTGTGCTGAGTTTGGCTCAGACTGTGTTTTCCCTCGAAGACCAGTTCTAGGAGTTCCATAATTATCCATTTTTTTGTCAGATAATCGACGGAGTCGACCACTTTCGAACTTAATCCTAGAATCAGACTCGTTTTCCGGAATTTCAGTAGGGTTTTGAGAGGGATCTGGTATCGTGTTCAGAGGTGGTCTTGAAGAGGGGAAAGGAATCAAATTTACAGGATTTTCGAATTCATTCTCGATTTCTTCGAATTGTGTGTTTTTCGAAGTGTTACGTTCGTGGAATCCAAATGTAGACATGTTGGAACTTGGATTTAGAGGCGGGAAAGAAAGCTCAATCAATCGGTAGTTGGGATGAGATCTGAAACCCTAATCTCATCCATGGAGGAAACGAAATGAGAAGAATTTCTGAAATATCAAGGAGAAAAAAGATGGAGGATTTGATGAATCTTAACGTTTAGGGTTCATATCGGAGATGTGGCGATTCTCTTCGCCATTAAAGAGCTGCTTCGAGATTTATGGGAGAATCTGAACTCTGAAGAGTGACAGTTTAACAAACAAAGCTGAGATAAGATGACAGAAGTAGGTCATAACCAGTTACCCCGCCTATTTTCAAATGAGAGATTTCATTGCCACACCAACTTTTACTAAGAGCATCCCAATTTAGCTCCTATCTTGGCATGGTTTAGTAAAAGTTGGTGTGAAAATAGAATCTCCCTTTCAAATTCAACGGTAGGTGGATTGAATGCTTGACTCGTAATTACGAAAGTAACCACCAACACATATAAAATTAAAGGGTGTTTAGAAATACCTCTCCACATTTTGGTAATTATTTGAGATAGCCCTGTGCCCCACCATAAAAAGGTTTACACCCTGTTTGGATTAGCTCCTTGGAACATTTCTTACTTTGACAGAAAGCATTCGAATGAGAAGTTTTGGTTCCGACATAGAATTGAAAGCTCGCTTTTACGAAGTAGCCTCCACCTGCTTCAAGCTTCCAGCTCTAACTCGAAGCTCAAAGCAAAAGCCCGAAATTAACCAAACAAGTCCCTTAAGCATCTTATCCATGGATGAGTACTTTTTTCATATATATACAACGGTATATCTGTAGACTGAGCGAGCCCTGGTACCGTATCTGGACTTGTGGCCAGTCCATAGACCATTGGGCCTTATCCGACAGACTAGTCCACTGGGCATTGGTCCAACCCACACAACCCTTTGCCTCGTAAATCGGGAGACTTTAGAGGATCAAACACATGATCAAGGACAAGCCCCTGTTAGTGTCTTATCATCTCAGTACACCCCTGGTGGGTATCCACGGATGAGCACTTGTCCAAACAACATCATGATATGTCACAATATCACGCCAAGGTGGGAGAATGACATTGCAAGTTTGTTGTCCCATATTCAAATGTTAATTAGGCCTGTATAAGGTTGACAATGGTTTCTATTTAGATCAAATTATGTCCTTATTCGATCATGATTCCAATATCTAATCATATAAGGTTTGAATCGTAACCCAATCTAATGACTTAATGGTTCATGATTCTTACATCTAAATTGATTCATAATTTCATACTTTGAACACAATATTTTAATGGTCCCACTATGCCATCGGATCCTATTTTAGTGCTAAAGAGTAGAGACCATTATCATGATGTTGCAATCGGATTTAAATTCAAACTTACCCAACGTCACAAAGAGAAGCGCATGTAATGTAAAAAGATGGCAAATAAAAAAAAGCAATCATATAATACTGATAACAGTTGAAAAAAGTCAAAAAGAAAAGCTTCAAAAGCACCAAAATCGGTATCAGGTGGGACATGAGAGTTGTCCTCCTGAGTATGACATTTTCCCCAAAAATGTGTGTGAATCCCACGTCTTCTTACCTTAGGCACTCAGTACCTTTTTTCTCAGACCTCTCAGCTTTCTCTATAAAAACTATCCTCTTATGCCATAACACAATAGTTGGATTTTTAGTCAACCATTTCATGCATAAAAGAATGCATTTCCATCGTTACCCCAAACCATATGATTATCGCAGATGGCCTTTATATAACGAGGTCGTCAATGTACTCAACCCTTATAAGGGATCATAGTGTGTACTATAACACTACTAATCTTTTGGAAATTCAGAGATAGAATATTGAAGTAAAAGTTTCATCTGGTTCGCTCTACTTTCTAAAAAATAAGAATCAAATTGTCTAAAATCAACAGAGAAATGATCTTACATATCGTGATTAGATTATAGCTGAGTTCAAGCGAGGCAAGTTCATTCATTATCTCATATAAAATAAATTTTACATAGATAAGCAACAAAATTTTTTTTTACAAATGACCATGTTCAATGATTTGGTTTCAAATCAGCTCTGTTAGAATATAGATGACACCACTGATTGTGTGTAGCACCACTGTATCCATTTACTGGTTGGTTTCACTCCCATGTTTATACGAGTACACCGTCCCTCGAATGTCACATTGTAGCGATGTGAACTTCATTTTCACAACTGTTGCAAATCAATCGACAAACAATTTTTATTAAATAAAATCAATAGTCAAACTGCTGTTTATAGAATTTCAACAAAAAATTGCATATAGGAGGATAAATATAATAGCTTGAAGAAATAAATTGCTTAGATGAGATGACATTTTGTATCATTGTCGATAAGTTCTTCGTTTTTATCCTCATTAATTGAGTTCTCTCCCTGTTACATCAATCAAATATGGGTAAACAAAAAACAAAGAAAAACCAAAAAAAAAATTATAGAGAAGAAGAGCATTGAATAAGACTTGAATCAAATTTGAGTTATCCTACCATGAGACCAAGTAGTGGGATCAATCCCAACATTCAATATAGCAAATTTTGAAAGTTTTATTTAAAAATGAACAAAGTAATAACCCCAAAATTCATGATTGGTCAGTTTCTATAACACATCTGAAGATTAGTTAATAACTACAAACAGTTTGTGAATCAAATTTGTATGCACATAATGAAAGGCAACATGTTTGGAGCATTTCTAACTTAGACGGAAAGTTAGAATTGTGCTTCAAGAGCTTTTGGATCGAGTTTCCATTGGAATGGAAAGCTTGTTTTATGAAGTAGCCTCCCCCCCTGTTTTGAACTTCTAGTTCTGACACGAAAGTACTCCCCATTGGAAAAGAAGTCTGGAACTAAACCAAACAGGCCCATCACAATCCTCTCTACTGAGTACTTTTCTGAACATTCCCCACAACCAACATATCGACTGTTTTCATGGATGTGGTAACCCATACTCTTGGTGATCCTTGATAGGTTCATCATGGGTTGTAATTGTTTCAAATGTTAATTAGGCCTTTAGTAATGTTGGCAATGGTTTGGATCTCAATCAAATTAAGCTAGAACTGTAAAACTGAATTAACTTATTGGATCATGATTCCTATCTCTAAATATATCATGTCAGATCGGATTAGGCTAGAACCGCAAAACCCTATCTAATAGCTTAATGGGTCATGATTCCTATATCTAAACTGATTTATACTTTGAACATCATATTCTAATGGACTCACCGTGTCATTCGATCCTATTTTAGTGGTAGGAACACTTATCATGATGTTTCCACGGGAATAGGCCGATATCACAAAGAGAAGGCACATGTAAAAAAGGTAAAATATAATAAAAGCAATCAAACATTACTCATAACAGTTGAAAATAGATTGATTCTTTTGTATTTCTCGATTGATTCAGTACAATAACCCCAAAAGGGTTTATAAAGAAAATAAATGAAATCCTAACCGATGGGATAGACATGATCGGATAGAAAAACTTCAAAAGAAAATTTCTAAAGCACCTTAATTGTGTAGAACATTAGATTTGTCCTTCGAGGAGTTGGATGGGATCTCTCTAAAGATTAAAAAAATAAAAAAAATAAAATCTGCAACAAGAGAAACACTTAAGGATAAAAAAGACAGGAAAAATGTCTTTTATAGAGATACATTTTGCATAAGATACCATATCACGAACAATACATAAATAAAGAACCATTGTTTGTAAGGGAATGGATTTTAGTTTACATGTAATGAATGGAAATGGCATGTTGTATTACCAATTATTTTGAATGGAGAAATGTGCTTTTTTTTCCGATTATGAACTATTTTTTCAAAAAGATAGCCGTTAAAAGAACAAATTCGGCATTCAACTATTCAAATTGAATTTGTTTTCACAATGGATTGAATGCCGTTCATCATTATACAAAATTGAGCTCCATTAAGACAGCAAATTGAGCTCCATTACACAATAATAACAGATGTTTTATACTGAATTTTTCTTTAATATAATTATATTAAACAGATCATAAATACACAGAATCACAAAGAGTAGATGATGCAACTGTAGAAAGCAGAACATACTGTTTAGGCATTTATTTGGTTTTTGAGAAAAAGTATAAAAATCAATTTTAAATAAATACAAGTACCGTATATACATGCTTGGTAAAAATAATTGAAGAACACTATTCTCGACCCAGGTTGGAAAGCTCTGGTCATACTCATGCCATGAGCTATGTGTCTTCGCCAATACTCCCATCAATTACTCTCTGGTAAGGGCTTCAAGCTTTTGCTCGTTACCAAGTGATAACAAACATGCCTCGAGATTGTGAAATGCCATGAACAACGATCAAGATTTGTGTCAACAAGCGCAAATGCCTCTCGAATTGGAAATAATAAGAAATGAAAAACATTTTAAAGAAAGATGAACAAAGACCTCAATAAGACAATGCTTGATGCTACAACTATTGGGTGATGGTTTATATAGAAAAAAAAAATCATGAAATTGTAAGGAAACAAAAATGGTACATTAATTTCAAAAGATTTCACAATTTATCAAATCTTTTTTTTTTAATAATCTATTTTTCTTTTGTTGATGTTATAACATTGAACTAGACATGTGACCTTTACTAAGTTTCCTTTTTTATTTCTCACTATACATCATGCAATACACTACCCATAAATATGGTACAATAATTTCAAGAGATTTTACACCTTGTCAAATTGTTTTCTATTAGTAAATCATTTACTCTTATTTGTATAATACATTGAACCCAATATGTAGTATTTAGAAAGTTTCTTTTTTTGTGTTTTTATCACATATCCTACAACAAACATAATCCATATGGTACATTTATTTTAGAAGTTTTTACAACTTGCCAATCGGACTTTTACAAAACAGATTTCCTAGAGTTTAGTTTCGATCTTCTAGGGATTCACACACATTTTCCTAGGGATATATTTTCTTGGGAATCTCTAGCATCTCAATGGTCATGTTTATGGAGCGCCTGATGAGCATTTTTTTTTTTCAATAAGCTATTTTCATTTGTTTATAACTTTATATCAGACACTGAATCAAATATCTCTCTTAAATAATTTTCCTTCTTTGATTTTTTAATACACACGGTGCAAACTTATAATGAATAATGAATTGTAAGAAGATTTGCTAATGTGAATTGAAAAGATCAAGAGTAAAGAATTATTGACAAACCATTTACCCCAAAAGATCGATCTGATGGGGAAGACACAACTATAAATATAAGAGGGTCACAGGTTGAATAGGGGCACAATACGTGAGCACATGACACTCGGGAGTAGAGGTGGATAGCACAACACTCAATACTCCCCCTCACATATAAGGGTGGAAAATTCTTTTGAGGAGACTCGAACCAGTGACCTATACAAACCTAGCACTCTAATACCATGTTGACAAATCATTTATCCCAAAAGACCAATCTGATGGTGAAGGCGCAACTATGAATATAAGAGGGTCACAAGTCGAATTGGGGCACAATATATTAGTTCTTTAATTTCATGACTATATGGTCAGAAAGTGTGTACGGAAGTTTAGAAGTCACTCATTTGACATTGTATCAGGAAGCACTTCTCACACTTTTAGTACAAGCTTCTCAAGTCCAAAATAGTGGTTCATGAAAAAAAAATTGGAAGCACTTACAGATCTGTGAAAACAAGGTTGATGCCCCGTTCCCAATCAATCTCTGTTAATTTAGCCAAAATCATCACTACCTCCTCCAAACGACCTTTGTTAGTTCTCTATCACAAATGAGAAACATTAGGGGTGGACAATAGTCAATTTCTTCTATTGGTGAGTTATTTGTTGGTGTACGTTTTGAGATTCTATTGTTTGCAAACTTTGACTTGTTTTTTATTTAATTGTGTATGGCGCTTTGGTTCTTATATTATTTTTATTTTATTACTTCTGATTATAATTGTTACAGTTTATGATTGTGATGATATATGGTGGGATTGACATTTTATACTGCTTTATGTTACGATGCCTTTAATATCTAGATATGCTAGTTAAGAGGTTTAACTGAAATGTTCGGTTCCATAGCATGGTTTTAAAACTCGGTTTCGCATCTCGTCTCGTCCATGCCAAATACCGAGTCGTCTCGAATGAGTTTCCAATACGTTTGAAAACATCTCATTCAAAAATATATAAAAAATGAACGTGGGGATATAAATCTCGTCCAAAAAATTGACTTGTCCGTCCGTCTCGTCCATGCTTGATACCAAGACGACTCAGACGAGTTTTAAAACCATGTTCCATAGTGCAAATAAACTCCAGATTACATTGGTTCCCATAATGAGTTCGATGCAGTGGTGATGGGTGCAACAATCTGACAACCATGATGGTCCAATTTCATATGGTGTGATTACCTACTATCTAATACGTAAAATTCTCTCATCATGGATAAACCACTTTTATCTTTGAAGAATTTGGCCAATAATTTCATTCTCAACATATGGCCTTGAAGTTTTTTGACTAACCAAAAGTCCAAGAGAAATTTTTAACTTTTGTGCCCAATTAGGACAGCAATTTGAGCTCCATTACACACTAATAACAGAAGCTTTATACAGAAATTTTCTTTAATATAAATAGACCAAAAACAGATTAATGGTCGAAACAGTAATAAATCTTGAACATTTTGTTTGGATGCATGGATGTATACACAAAACCACAAATAGTGTGCAACTGTATAAAAGCAGAATATACTCTCTCTAGGCATTTATTTGTTTTTTGAGAAAAAGGATGAGCTCTTCCTCATATATCAACCAACTATAATGGAAGAATAATGCTGAAGCGAGCTCAAGATTGTACCTCATATCGCACATCCTGGCTCAGAAGGGAGCTAGAAGCTCTCTTCAGCTGTTCAGATATGGGCGGGCTTCTATGGTTGTTGCCACAGAGAGACCTTTCCACCTCACTGAGATGGGTCCTTCAACATTCTAAGCTTACTTGGTTCATAAAGAGCTTAACCAACAACAATGTAACAACAGATCCGAATATAAATAAGAGACATCAAAAGCCATTAACGGTCAATAAACCACACGTGTCTTCCAACAAAAAACTACAACCCCCAAATTTACATGCCTCAGCCCATAAAAAAAAAAAAGCAAGAAAAAACAAAGACAGAATCATAAGCGATCCTTGTACAAGATCTTTAGAGTTCAGTTCCAACTAAGAACGGTAAACAAACTATCTTCTACCTTACTACTACTGCAGCTGCTGCATAGTTTTACCAACATGAGAGAAACATAGTGTCAACCAATTTACCTCAACTTGGCCCTCTTAGGAGGGCCACCCCTTGAGTCCCTCTTGGCAGGAACCCGACTCTTTCCAAAAGCTTTCATCTTCCTTCTCTTCCTTTCCTCCTCACTGTCAGACTCATCACCATTCTCCCTGTCAGCATTGCTCGCCTCCCTCTCCAACTCCTCCCATGTCTTTCCCTTCTCCTCCTCCGAGTCTTCTTCAGAGTCTTCCTCGTCATCATCCTCAGACTCCACCAATGACTCACTCTCGTCAGCCTCCTCTTCTGAACCCGTGTCCGACTGCACATCCGATGGTTCATACCCTTGGTCCGAGTCCGCTGAGTTCTCAGAGTCAGAGTCACTCGCCTCCATGTTGAGAAACTCCCATCCCCCATCCTCTATAAACTTCTCTGGGTCGTCGGTGATAGTCTTCAAAATGGGTCGCCAGTTTAAGTTCAGTCTACTCTCATAGTACTTAAGATCAGTGGTATCAAGCCACTCCTTTATGCCATCAAGTGATGTGGACGGAATTGAGTCAATCCGAAGTACATCCCGTTTGAAATCCTTGAACACAATTGTCATGTCAAAATTCTTCTGCATGAGCCCTACCCTCTCAAGATTCACAATCTCGATCTCACTAAGAGTGACTACCAAGAAAGGTGTTTCTATTAGTTCAACCAGGCAACCCGAAGTAGGCACAATGAACGCTGAGGCCTTGTGGGGGACTCCATGGAAACCAAGCTCTCTCAAGGGCTGATCAAACTCAAGGTCGAGCCCTCTGAACTGAGGCTGTCCCCAGAGGTCGTTAACCTTGTTGACAAAGTTCTGAAAGTCTGTGTTTATCCTATTCTTTCTGTCTCTCTCCCGCTGCTCTTCCTCAATCTCATCAGGGTCGTTGGTAGATCTTCTTCCACCTCCAAGGGTTTGAACCACATCCATCACCTCGACGTAAAACTGGACATCTTTGGTCTTTTTGTTTCCCACCATGATGTGGTTGTGAAGATGGAAGTGCAGAAGAGTAATCATCTCTTTCTCTGCAGGTTGGAAAAATGCATGTTTGACGTTCCCATACATGATGTCCACGCGCTCGTCTGGTCTCGAAGTAGAATATCGAAACCCATTTACATGAGCTTCAAGAGTACCAGTCAGCTTCCTTCCCCTCCCACCGAAAACCGGACGGATCCACAAATCGGTCAATCTTATCGGCTTGAATTTGGTCCCGGCCAACTGCAACTTCTCCTGAGTAACGAGGGTGGCCCTCTCAGCTCTCTCTGATTCCCTAGATGCAACTTGTCGGCGGAGGGTCTTGATGTGCTGTACCACTTCACTGCTATGCCTCGTGTCCTTTGAGCGGAACGAGACCTCCTTCAGATAGATGGCACCTTGGAACTTCAGGGAGTTCGCATCATGAGGACTGAATGGGGTCCCCGGTACATTGAAAATTATCCGGATATAACAATTTCGATTACCATCCTGCTGACTACTCACGCTCTTCA
Organism: Akebia trifoliata; assembly: GCF_017979445.1. Classification (NCBI taxonomy): domain Eukaryota; kingdom Viridiplantae; phylum Streptophyta; class Magnoliopsida; order Ranunculales; family Lardizabalaceae; genus Akebia; species Akebia trifoliata. The sequence goes on along the minus strand of NC_141378.1, from coordinate 4,621,253 downwards.
CAGTTGCAACATGGAATGGAATCATGCTCCCATAGATTGGCAAGAGGATTGCTTCGTTCTTCTGATCAATCTGAATCATCAATTCCCTTGAAGGAGGGATATCGTTGACATTCTTATAGGCAATTAGATCGCTCGAAGCTTTTGCGACGCCACGACCATTTCCTGTCCCAGACCCACCCCCAGCCAGTCTCCTAGCGGTTTCTTCATTTTTCTGGCGAGCGAGTTCGGCCTGATGCTGCCTCCTCAGCTCCTCCTTTGACATCTCTTGGTTGTCTGACCTCAGTGTTGCCTTCGACAAGAAGGATTCAGTTCCTTTAGGTTCATCTTTAACTTTCGGCTTTTCTTCTTCCTCCTCGTCATCCTCATTGAACGAGTATGCCACATCCTTTACAGCTTTGGAGCTGACTGAAGTGACGACTTCTGGAGACTTCTCGTTGACAATGATAGTGTCTGCAAGCAACAGCGAGAAATTCTGTGTCTTGGGATTGTTAGTCTGTGCTTGCAAGTTCTGAAACCCAAGTGACACGTTGAAAACCATGCCGGCCTTCATGATTCTATCGTTTTTAGCATTCAGGCTCAACCCGGATTCACGGAACTCAAGGCCAATGCCCGTTCCAGCAGACTTGGTCAGGTTTGCAGCAAATTCAGGAGCATCCTTTTCAACCACTGCAAGTGCCGCTTGGTAGGCAGCACCGACCTTGTTCCCTGGCTTCAACGCAGCAATCGCGGCTTCTTGGGCCTTTAGAAGAGTCTCATACGCCTTGCTCTGCATTGCATTAGCATCGATCAGAAACGTTCTCGCAACATTCGAGCAGTAGCTGTTATAGCGGGATCCAATCGCACATATAATCACGCTAGTTGAATCATAATACAGATTTTCATCATTACTAGAAGCACTCGGCTTAAGATCAAACTCCCCTCCACTTTGAAAAATCGGAGGGTAACATATATCAACATTCTCCGCCTTCAACTTCACCTTAACCCTTACGGGTTCCAGTATGGCTTTCTCCGTATCTTCCATTAATGACGAATGGGAGACCTTCTTCTCCTCATCAATAATCTTCTCAAGCTTCGGCACCACAAAATGCTTCATCACAGAAGAAGTCAAGAACGCTGCTTTCTTCACATTAGTAAGCTCATTGGTGTCTTTGACAGCAAACAGATCTGAAAACCCGTTTGTTACATCATTAAGTTGGAAATTGGAGCTTTTCAGCTTCTCAGCCCACATCTCTAAAAGATTCCCTTCGGGAGCTTCTTTCGCTATGTACCCAACAATAGGTGATTCGTGATTATTAGATTTTGACTGAGCACGGACAGCTTGGAATATCTCATCCATCAATGCGGTGCCATCATCATTCTTAGCCTTGGCATGCATCACGGCTTCAGCACCAACAGATTCCTTGGTCGATTTTTTCAGGACTTCAAGTAGAGAGACCTTCTTCTGACTACACAAGAAGTGAATTTGCTTGTTCATGAAAACCATGATTGTCTCCGGGAACTCCAAACCAAGCAACCACATATTTAGAGCCGAGGATTTCAAGTATCGAAGATCATCAGAGGCGGGCGGTGTCGCAATAACAAGTGCATCAGAAGCGCCCCATAAATCAGCTTTGTGTTCCTTCCAGTGAGAATAAAATGTTTTCAACCGCTTGGCAAAATTTTCAAGATTGATCGAATAAGTATTGCTTCCTCCTCCTGAGGCATTTCCATTTCGATGCTCCGCCATTGAAGACTACTGAATCAAGAAATGCTCAAATCCGCAACAAAACAAACAGTAGCCGAAGGCAAGGATAACCATAGAGTTTTCAATCTGGAAAAAAAGAGGGTAACAGTTAAAATTAGAATTAGGTTTAGGACTAGTAATTAGGGATCACAGAACTTAGTGAACAACAAAAAACCACAGAATAGGGTGAGCTACAAGGAACAGAACTCACAATTTCCTCTATTTTCAAAAGAATTTGTTTAAATACTGATAAAATTTAAGCTCGGCTTATACTGCATTTCCAAAATAACCAAAACAACTAAAATTCCAAACAAATAGCAAAGAAAAGCCCAAGATTTGATGGTCCGATTCCACATCGACAAGTGCGGATCTACTGTTTCTTGGTGCGAGTTTCAAATAATTACTTCTAAACCTCTAAACTCCATCGAGAATTTTTATTTTTATTTTTTATAACAACAATCAACCAAAAAGAAAACTTTTTTTTAATGGTTTGCAGAAATTTTTTTCAATCCTCCTACATCGGATGTGAATATCTGAATCCTGGGTAATTTAATCCAAAAACTCTAGAACCAATAACAACAAACAGTAGGGGAAAAAAACTCCCAATTTATTCTTATACTTAAAAACATTTTTTTTTGGCGAAAAACCCCCATTTTCAAACTAGGGTTAGGGTTTCCACAACTTCTGCAACCGACGAAAATCACAAATATATATATATAACGAGTAAGAAAAACTTACAGATTTAACTACTGCTGACTAGGTCCAGATCATCCGACTCCAAAGGCAAATTTCGAACTTTTTTAGGGTTAGGGTTTCTAGTTTGAGTTTCTGGAACTCTTCGAAAGGGTAAAATATTAGGGTTAGGCTTTCCCCAATCCTCGCCGAAATAGATTAAATGGAAGAAAAATTAGAAGAAAAGATAGATAGATCAAGAGAAGAGGGAACGTAGGAGATCCAAGAAGAGAACAGAAGAATCGACGAAGAGAGAAAAGTTGCAGAGAGAAATCGAAGAAAAGAGGGGAAAAGCTCGCGAGGGTCGCGAGAGGTAGTGAGAGCGAGCGAGCAAACGAGAAGATTGTAATTTGTCTTCGCGGACTCCTAATATATACGAGCGTGACTTAGATTTTACACATACCCTTTATATTTTGAAGGATATTTGAGATACACCTCTATTTTTTTTTTAACTATTTATATGACCCCTTGAACTCAGTCTTCTCTTATATATTAAGTAAAATAATCCGAATGCCCTTGTCTTTGATCTATAGTCAGTTGAAGATGAGGGTATTTAGGTCATATATCTAATTAGACTAAAAAGAAGACGGAGGTCATGAGATATAATCAGTTTGACTTTGAAAATCTAAGGGTATTTCAAATATTAAATAAAATGTGGAGGAGTAAATCTAAATCACCCATATTAAATTGCCCCCCATATTACCTATAATTATTCTAATGCCACCGCCCTAGCCGCAACTCAACACCATAAAAGCTTCCTTACCAAAAAAACCCCTTAAGATTCACCAAAGTACTTTTAAGTTAGATCTCCTGCAGATGCTATTAACAGTAAAAAAGAAAAGGTCATCATCGTCATTTTGAAGGATGTTTGGATAGTTTTAGTAATTTAGTATTGTGTTATTTCTATTTTTAGTAAGAGAATAAACGACCTGAATTAACCTCTTAGAGGAGGACGTCACCTTAAGTCTACTCCGTGGATATTCCTCATACACAAGTATCCAACGGTTCTTATAATAGGGATGACATTCTCCTCAGAATGACAATATCATTTTACACAAATTATAGAATTCCACTTCACCCCTTGTCAGGGTTCGATTGTTCAGATCTTACCGTTCTCCCAAATAAACCGTGATCGCGGGAAAAAGCGGTAGAGCAAAAAGGTTGGATTTAAAATGGCGGGAAATCGGACGGTTGGGACAAGTTCAGGTTTTAAATACCATTGATTGGTTACAGTAAGTGGCGGTCCAAAGTGTAGTGGTACAAAAATATTTGAGTGCATTTAGTTGTAGGTAAGTAGGCATTTTTCCTAGTCCGATCAGGCCAATATCATCAAAATCTTAGATCTGATGTTAGTCAATTTCTTCATTATCGATGTAATACTTAAGAACTATAGTAGAGATGGAGTATTGGTAAAATTTATGATGATTTAAGGTATAGTGGCCACGACTCTCTCCAAAAAGGGAGGGGTCTTGAGTTCTAACCCCTCATTGGCCACAGTTGAGAGTTTATTCCAAAAATTATCTGGTATGTGTGGGTGAGGGGATTGCATGTACCCCATTGAAGAGCAGAGTTACATCTCTCTCTCTCTCTCTCATTAATTATATATATCCAAAAATTTGTTATATATGAGTTAAAATTTTTGGAATGGACTGTTTTATGAGAATGATCTCTATGGTGAGGAGATTATCATCGTAAAAAATCAATTCATTATGAAACTTCTAACCCATCAAAAGTGATTTCAAATTAATGGTCCACAATTCTTCAACTTATAAATTGGAGTTAGAAATTTCTGAATGAATTAATTTTTTGTGAGAATCTCCTCACCATAAATATCACCTTTATAAAAAATCAGTTTGTTCCAAACTTTTAACCCATATATGATAAAACACTTTGGCTACGATATTTTTTTGACCCACATGTATATGAGATAATGTTGAAGTAACATTAAAATGTACATTGTGCAGGGCATTTCTAACGTGGATGTGTGTCAGAGCCATAGATACTTTCATCGAGATCTCATATCTCAATGAAAAGTTTTTATGATTTTCATACACATCCACATTAGAAATGTCCCCCTCGATGTACATTTTAATGTTACTCCAACATGACATATACATTTAGAGTGACACAATGGATGAGCAGATGTGGTGCATTTAATACTCCAGTTATTAAATTGTTCTTGCAATAATGTAAATTTTGTACTTAATCAATGGAAAAAACGATTAGGAATATTTCATAAGAAATAACTCATGAAAAAAATGCATGATCCCAATGGTGTAAACATGAATTATTTATTTATTTTTGGAAATCCAGTGAGTGTCCCCACCTTTGGTGAGACTAATCTCCTTGGGGCCACACACATGTAAGTAGCCACATTTCTGTAAAAATGACAGTTGGATTTAAAAGTATCTCTCGTTGATACTTATTTTTAGGATAAAGCTCATCTGTTGGATTTCATATTTTCACACTCAGATCATGTAATATCGTGGAAACGATCATTGAGTCATAATTTTCCATAAACTTTTTACTCTCCTAAATTGAAGTAAATAAGTAACTTAAAGCCATATCCCTCCGATTTCAATGAATAGATGAGGTATCCCTATGTTTTCAAACTAATAACATACCTCTTGACCTTGATTTTTCTAAGGGGGAATAACATAAAATGCCATATATTTGATGCATAGTTTTAAAATTAATAGAGTCAATTCAATTCAAAACTCTTTCGAGTACACTCGACTAATTTACATGATGAGGTGATTGGAGACAGAACTTGATGGAACAAACTCTCTTCTAGACGTGATTCGACTTTTGAGAAGAGTTCTTATGTGTTCTTCCATCAAAATGGCTCTTCCGTATTAATGACTTCGGACTTATTATCTTTGGGCAAGTGATAACGAATTTGGATATAGATTGTGAAATGCCATGAACAACAATAAAGTTTCGTCATCAAGTGCAAATGCATGATTCTCTATGTCATTTTATGTAAAGAACATTTCAGCGATCCTCATCCATTTCGACCCTTTTCTTGGCATCAAAAATGGAACTCGCACTCTCAGCCATTGAATCAAGATTTTTTATTTTTAACGCCATATGATATACTTCAAAACCAAATCTCTGTCTTAGATTTCATCTTTCTTGTTGGCCGATATTCCTTCTGTGTTGGACAAATCTCTTGAACCTCTTATCCCTTTGACTTCTACATGTTTCAAACCAATAGGAATTCATTAGCAGCCCTTAGATTTGAGTTTACATTTGATGATTACTTGATTAGGATTGGGTTTTAAGATTTTTGCGGAGCTTGAGGAGTTTTCACTTTGGATTTTTTTATAATTTTTATTTCAATGTTGTTCCATTAAATTTTTAAAACTTTTTTTTTTTTCGCTTTGATATTCTAGAAATGTAGGTGGTTTAGTAGTTGGTGGGCTCACCTAAGAATTTCAGCCACTAGCTAATACATGGGTCGGCCTAGATCATTTGTTCAAAAATTTATGATAATCAAGTCTTATTTTTTCAAATTTTGTTGGTATTTCTTAAAATTTGATTGATTATAAGTTTAAATCTCTTTTATCTGTTTTTTTGTTTTAATCATTTTTTAATGTTGAAGTTTATAAATTTTAATATTTTTTAAATCCTTTAATCTTTTAATCTTTTAATGCTATTTGCTTTCTTTTTCTTGGTGTAAGTTCGAGATATCAATGGGTACCCATTTAACCAAAACCGAATCAAATTCAAAATCGAATACCCCGGTTACAGATCCCTTTCTATAGTAACTAATTAGAGTCAGGTCTAAAATGGAATCAAACCGTTAAGAACCGGAACCATTAGATTCTAGCCAATGGGTACCTGCAACTAGCCAAAACCGATTTATTTGTCATTTCTTTCCATACTATAGATGATTTATGGTCTATTTCTTTTCAAAAATAAATGCATGTTATATAAATTTCTTCAATTTTTCTTATAATTTACCGGTTGAAACTTTAAATGAGTTACTCTTCTAAAAAATTATTACTTTTAACAAAGATAACTTTTTATTTTTGAAAAATAAAAAATAAAATTTGTATCTTAATATAACAAATTATAACTAAATTAACAATTTTGTTGATAATACATTAATTTTTTGGAAGGAACTTTTTTTTTTAATAATGATTTGAAATACTTTTTTTGTCATTTGATTTTTGAGAATCGAAACTGATGGGTATCTGTGATTTTTGGCAGTTCCGATTCCATTTATTTTGGAACCAGAACCGGAACCGACAATAACCAAAACCAACCTAATTAATGGTTATGGTTATAAGTTTCTTAGGAACCGATCCATTGACACCCCTAGCGTAAGTGGAATTGTGTCGTGCATGGATTTGATGTGTTTGGAGAAATTACCATTTGATCCCTATGAAGGGTTTTTTTGGAAAAGACATTTTTTTAAAAGGTGTTTGGGATTGAATTTTCATGAAAAATTCATTGTAACAGTAAGTTTTACGTTATTCGTGATTTTTCGAAGTGGGATGTGCTAAGGATACTATGAAGGGTATTTTGGTCTTTTTGCGAAACCTTACAGAATGTTTGCGAAAATGATTATTTGGTCTCAGATTGTCATTTATGTGTCCAAGAGTGTCATTCCATATGATGGAAATAGTCATTTCATGTGGTGAAATTCATCATTTTATGTGATACTTATTTGATGTATTTGAAGAATTTGCCAAAGTGCACATTGATCTCTAAGTGTTAATTCCCAAGGGTATTTAGGCCATTTTGTCAAAAATATATAATTTCAACGATAAATTTCATTTGGTTCTATTGTGATCATTTTTAATCGAAGTCTTATTTTTCTAGCGTTGTGAGGTTTCTAGGTTTATCGAAATGTAGCCACAATCCTCTATGTGCATAATTTCTAAAATCAAGTGTTGTTGGCGAAGTGGTTAGAGGGAGAAAAAATATTTTGAGAATCAAATGGATCCAAGAAGCACTATACAAGCCTTCGAATTCTCTGCTCCTTTGCTCATCATTAGGAATCTAACAGTCGGGGTGATGAATTATCGGATCAGGCGGGCACAAAATGAGGTATCTACACCTAGAGATCTTGGTTATCCACTATTGCATTCATTTGTGTTTTTCACAAAAAAAAGTAATTGGACTGATTAAGCTTAAAGGAAACAAAGTTCCCTACATTAAATGTAACTAGGTATGGATATTTTGAACCTGAATGGCAAAATGAAAAAACAATCATAATGGTTGTGAAAATAGAACTCTCAACTCTCACCTTATGACTCTGATACCATAAAAGTGTTTGAGAAGAAGTCTTTTCGAATAGAAATTCTTTACCTCAAATGTGAGATTAGAGAGCGATGACGAGAAAGGAAAGGTATTTCCACAATTAAGGGATTCAAACAACAACTTTACAAGAATAACTTAGAATTAAAAAAAGAAAATACAACCTGTTATATAAACCAACTTTCTTTAATTGTGAAACTTGATTTAGAGAAAGTAAACCCAAGTGATAACAAATTTACCTCTTGATGTTACAAATTTCACCCCCTTAGTGCAGTTGGTTATCTGCTTACACATGCACCCATATGAGGTCGAAATTTCGAGATTTGCATCCCCTTGCATGCACATTATAAATGCACACATGCACTAAGATTTTCTGATGGATTGACCCCAAACATAATGGACTGCAGTTTCACGGTGCATTGGACCCCCATGTGCATGCAAGACCTAGTATTTTTTCTCTCTCACACTCAAGTAATAGTGAGAGAGAGATCATATATAAGTTGAAAATTATTATTGTATTTATCCGATGTGGAACTAATATTTGAAGAGTTATCTTTACAACTCTCATAACCAGAAGGCAAAAAAAGAATCTTTGACTTTTAACTTCTTCAAAAAAGGAAAAAGGAAAAAAACTCTTTTTAGTTTATGTTTCACTGAATAAGAAAATTTCTACTATTTACAAGAAACACTCAAGAGGTCTCTAGTTCAAATTTTATCCTCAAAATATATGAAAAAACTATGAATTTTACAATAAATTTAAAAAGATTTTATAACTTATCAAATCATTCCCATTATTTATCTATTTTCTATTGTTTGTATCATGCAATGAATCGAATAAGTAGCTTCCATTAAGTTTCCTTTTTTATTTTTTTCTTACACATTCTTAATAATTAATATGAGACATTAATTTAAAAATATTTTAGATTTTTAATAAATCTTTTCTATTAGTAATCCATTTTCCGACAAGTAATCTATTATAAGTTTCTTTTTGTTTCTTATAACACATGGTGTAACAACATAAACAATGTGATACACTAAATTTGAAAGATTTTACATTTTGTTAACTTTTTAAATTAATAATCAATTTTATTTTGCTTGTATTATTATACATTGAACCAAATATGTATCTTAACTAAGTTTCCTTTTCAATTTTTGACTGCACACGATGCAACTCGTATAATCATATATCTTAAGATGATCCACTGATATGAAGATAGAGAGCGAAGAATGACAAACATGGTTTAGTGAAAGAGAATTGTACTGTAAAATATCTTAAAACGTAAAGGCTTGTTTGGGCAGCTCTACATTCAATAGAAGTTCTTATATGGAATCACTTTTATAAGAATTGTGATTGGGGCATTGATCATGCTTAGGAAGTACTTTTTGGAGTTAGAAGATGCCACATTTATCACACTTCTCCCATCTTTAAAACTAAAAAAATGCTTTGGCTTCCTCGACTTGACATGATGTTACCTTAAAAAAAGTTGGAAGCACTTCCTATGGAAACGAAACTCAAGTAGAAGCGAGAAGCGACAAAGAAGCCAATGGGCTTACCTTGGGATACACAACTGTTCATCTTTTATAAGAATATGCAATTGTGTATCCCGAGAAAAAAACCTATGATTCTGTGTCCGTTTCACGTCAGCCAAGTATTGACCGAGTGAAGACTGTCTAGAGTTAGGATATCAGCGCTCTTTTGATAAACAGACAAACAATCCCGTTCTTCTCACCCCGTGTGCACCATCCAAAAACAAATTATTTGGGCCTCATGACATTGGACAAGCCTGGCCCATTACTGGAAATGCTTCAGGCCAAGCCCAGCTCCTTCGTTTATATTTCCTTTAGATTGCGATTGGTTCATCTTTTGGCCAACGGGGTTAAACTTTTAGAGGAGGAATAAACAGACAAACAATCCCGTTCTACTCACCCCGTGCGCACGAACAATCGGTCACCACCATCAAAAACAAATTATTTGGGCTTTATGACATTGGACAAGCCTGGCCCATTATTGGAAGGGCTTTCAGGCCAAGCCCAGCTCATTTGTTTATATTTCCATTAGATTGCGATCGGTTCATCTCCTGGCCAACTGGGTTGTTCTTTTAGAGGAGAAAAACAAAAACACTGGGGTGAGAGAGGCTCGAACTCTCGACCTCAGGATAACTCAGAGAAGCTATGAGACCTACGCGCTAGCCAACTGCGCCACCACCCCATATGTCTTACGATTGGTATTAATATTTTGTTAATTAGATTACTATGATCATTTCCGCCTCCTATTTGAAAGGAAAGAGAAGGAGAAAAATAATATATAAATTTAAAGGGTCCATCTTTGGTAGTCCACCACCCCTTATGTTTTAAAACTAGTATTAATATTTTCTTAATAAATTTATATTCAATACACTTTACATGAGGGGATAAATGAATGAGACAAAGGGGAGGGTACAATCTATTTGTCCCACATCATCCGAGTATGAGATTGCGTATGTGTATATGAGCTCATGGGGACTCTCCCCTTGCAAGAAAATTTTCAAGGGTGAGTTATGCCAACAGAGTTCATAACAAATGGTATCAGAGCTAGTACCACATCGAGTATGAGCTGTGATTTTGTGGTCATTGTCTCATAAATGTTTACCTAAAGATGCAACCGTCGGATAGGACTACGTAAGGGTGCAATCACTAGATAATGCTATATAAGTGTGCATATATCATGGGCAGCAATGTGGAGTGTGGTGGTATGCATGATTTAAAGAATCATTTTGTTATGATATTTCAAGTTTCCGAAACGAAATACTTGTGGAATCGAAACAATCAATGGAACATTGATTTTCTATTCAAAAATTTCAATTTATTTTTTATTTTTATGAGATTGAGAAGAAAGGGAGTAGATAAATATATATTTGAATCAAAAAAGAAGAGGAGAGAGAGAGAGAGAGAAACTTGATTACATCATCGTTGTCGCAGTTGCTAGAGCTCAAGGTTGGTTAATCGATCTCTTTTTTCTTTTCTCTTCTATTTTATTTTTTTGATACAGATATTGATCTATGTTTTCAACTTAATTTGCTCCTTGACCACAATTAGCTCTCAAAGTCTTATTGATTTAGGAAACCCTCCTCCATATTTGAGTAATACATGAGAAATTCCTTTATTTTCAAATTAATCTCTAAGTAATATCTAAGAAACCACTTTATGTTTAAACCAATGACATGTCCCTGGACCTGGGTATCTTATAAAAGGTCCATTTCAATGTTTCAAATGTTACATTTGTTTAGTATAAGTTTTGATTTTTCAAAAATTCGAAATATCGATAAGAAACGACATTTTAAATTTTGGTGGTATGTTACAATCTATTTGTCCCGCATTGCCCAACTATGGGTTCGGGTATGTGTTTATGAGCTCCTGATTCTATCTTTGCAAGTCAATTTTCAAAGGTGAGTTCCACTGAAAGAATTTGTAATCATAAATATATCTACATACTTTAATATCATAAAACAAATGTGATTGACTTGGTTGTTGGTGGTTGTTTATGGTTGGAGATTGTTTGAGTTGTGAATGAAAATCTTGAAGATAATACTCCACCTTTCATTATTTTCATTCACTTTCTATTAAAGTAAATATTAAAGAAAGTGAATGAAAAATGATGAAAGTGCATATAAACTTAGTCTTGATTTCTGGACTTATTTTTTTTACTCAATATATACTCGGTTAGTATGATAAGGGTGCAAAATAAAATCATAAATCCCCTACCACGTCAGCCGAGTACAATGGAGTGAAAAAACCGAGTCGAAGGATCATTAGCCATAAACTTATTCTAAACCAAGGAGTGAGAGGGGCGTGGGACCGAAAGAGCGTACATCAGATTTTCTTGAGGATGGTGATCAAACTTTGCTACTTTCATTCTGACAAATAGCGGACACACACGCGACAAATTCTCATTCGAGAATCTGTCACGTGTCATGTTCTGATACTATAGGTCATAAAAATAGGCCTGGCGATATCACTTCTCTACCTAAAGATTTGAGTGGCTCGTTCTTCGAGCGGCAAAAGGCCAGCTGAAGTACTTTTTTAAAACCAGGGAAATTCAAGGTGTGGGGTTGAGCGGTCAAAAAAGAATCTCTCTTCACAGGATTTTTAAAAAAAAAGAGAAGGATAAAAAAAGCAACACATAAATTTTAGGGCTGTCCTTTGAGACTTTGACTGTCAACAACAGGCAACAGCACCACAAACTAAAGAAAGAAATCAGAGCCAAAGCCAAGCTACCCATTGTTCGCTATCTCTGGAAAAAAAAAAAAGAAGAGGTGAAGATTGCGATCGATCTGTCGATATTTCTTTTCGTTTTTTTCTTCTGATCACGTTGTCATTAAAGCCACTGATCTCCATACGTTTGACGGGAGGTCGCTCTCCTGAAAATCCTGAGTCGATCGGTATATTTCTCTTCTTCGATCTTGCCTTTTTTAAGAACTTTTTATTTGTTTTCTGCTTGTGCTATTTTTGTATGATTTTGGCTTTTAGATTTGATGATTCTAGAGTTTAATGATCGTTCTGATAATAGTTAGCATGATTTTTCCGATTTTTGTTGGTTTAGATGCTAAGATCCGTGTTTATAGTACTTTTTTGTTTGAATTTCTGTAGTAGGGAGATGTAATCTTTAATTTTCTTAAATTTTTGGAAAGTTTGAGTAGGATTTGCTTGAGTTTTATCTATCGATCTGTTATCTTTTCATTTGTACTTTACAGAGGTTCACAATGTTGGGAGTATGGAAAGATATCGTGTGTTCTGGGGTTTTCTGGCATTCTATTACTTTCTTAGATTAATTTCCCCCTTTTTAGGTAATTTTTTTTTCTTGTTGATTTTATTTGATGGATCGAGTTTCACTACTGGCAAAAGATCCATCCGCTTTGTGTATTTTCATTTTTATTTTTTATTTAGATATTTTGTGTTGATCTTTAACTTATTTATCCTTCATTTGATTATGTAAGCGTCCAATATTCTTCATCGTGAGAGAAACAAACGGGTGCGCTCGTTTAAAAATTCAACCTAATCCTTTGATCCGGAAGATTGTTTCAGATTAGTGACACAGGAAGCATAACACCTTGATTATTTGGACCTTCGTCTTTTTTATACATATTAGTGTAGCATCAATTCATTGTGCGATGCATGAAGAATTTTTAGTTTATACATTTGGTTTGTTAGAGTTGGGCCAAATAAAAATGTGTTAAATTGTGGTGATGATGCTGTTTAAAGAAGAAAAAACAAAAGACTGCAGTGCCGTGCAAGCTAAAAGATTGATCTTTTAACAGAGTTATCCGTTTTTTTTTTTTGGAGATAGGCATAATGAACAGTGTCGCAGGTTGAGATTTTTTGTTTACAAATTAGGAGCTACCTTCCTTGATTTTGGCTGTCAGAAATGACAACAGTGAATGTCAGGAAACATGGGAAGTTGTACATCGTTGGGATCTTATAATTAAGTTACTGATAGCATTATTAAATTTGAAGATAGGCAGACAGAATTTATGGTTTTTAGAACTGTTTTGATTTTGAGGGAATCGATGTTTAATGAGTCATACAGTTTCCCCATCAAGATTTGTCACGATTTTCCTTGGGAACTTCTGTAACGGCGCAACATAGACAGAACTCTCCGTGCTCTCATCTTATGGCTTACAAAGTATTTTGCAGCCACATTAGTGCAAACTAAGAGTTCTTTGAGGCAGCTATCAGATAACTAACAGCTTCAGATAAGCTCTATGAGGCGATTTATTGGAATTAGTTGCATTATAGAACATAGGTTGATTTATTTATTTATTTTTGATGAATAACATAGGTTGATTTTTTATTTGCCTATTGTACCCTATATCCTCTAATGTGTCTAATAATTAATAAATTATTAAAAAAAATTCTGGGTTATTCAATCTTGTTTGTGTGGGTGACGAGGAGGGATAGTTATTATTTTTAATTGCAGTTCTCTTATTGCACCCCATTAGAAGTGCCTCTGATATTGTCTTTGATATTACTAGCAAGGTTTAAAGTCTTGGTTCAAGGTATATCTGAGTCAGTTGAAAAACTGAGATGCCTCTATTAAGATTCTACAAAAAAAATAATAATAAAAAATTCGAGATAATGACGAGACAAACCACCTACTTCTCATCCTTGTCACCTTCAAGACTAACTCGTATCAGCCAAGACATTTCGAGGCTATACGAAGCTTCGAACCATGCTAGTTAATTTTGTTTCTTCCTTCAACTTCCATGCATTGACTGCATTGTCATGGATAACATTTTGGGGAAAATGAGTGGGATTTGGACAACCTTTTGAATTTTGCATCTGCATGGAGATCGTTAATTTGATTCTTTTTTGGCAGGTATATGGATGTGAAAAGCTAATTCAACAAGGTGCTTGAACGTGATCTATAAATTTTTATATCTTTGGTGAATGGCTTCAGTTAGTGTGGTGCCTACTTCTCGGTTTAGAGAACCCTGTGGCAATACTGTTGGTGTGGATAAGCTACCCGAGGAACTGAATGACATGAAAATAAAGGATGACAAGGTAAATGAAGTGTTTTTTCTCTTTTGATTTGTTCCTCATTATCATGTACTACCTGATACACATCCAAGATATTTTAATTTTTGTAGGAAATGGAACCAACTGTGGTTGATGGGAATGGTACAGAGACGGGCCATATAATTGTTACGACCATTGGTGGTAGAAATGGCCAGCCAAAGCAGGTACAATTGGGAAGTGTCTCTTTTTTGTGCGATATAATCTATGAAATATGATTTCTATTTCTAAAGTTCAGTATTTTGACTATATTCGGACTTGTTTGAACTGGATGGTGCTTGTGTTTCTTTCTCAAATAGTAACAAATTTTCTATTTTACTTTTATACAGTAATAATTTGTAGATGATGTTCTTTCTTTCGGTTATTTGCTTAATCTTTGTATAATTGCATATAGTTTTATAACTAGAACTCACTTCTTTCTTCTTGCAGACCATTAGCTATATGGCAGAGCGTGTTGTTGGGCATGGGTCGTTTGGAATTGTGTTCCAGGTAGTTTATCTGTTGCTTAATGGGGACCTTATTTGCATGTTTTGTGGTATATGTATGCACACAATGGTTCATGGAATGAAATTAATATTATAATGGTTGCTTTTGTTGTTATACAGGCCAAGTGCTTAGAAACAGGCGAAGCTGTGGCGATAAAGAAGGTCCTTCAAGACAAGAGGTACAAGAACCGTGAGCTACAAACCATGCGTCTTCTAGATCATCCAAATGTTGTGTCTCTGAAGCACTGTTTCTTTTCAACAACTGAAAAGGATGAGCTTTATCTCAACTTGGTACTTGAGTATGTACCTGAGACTGTTCACCGTGTAATCAAACACTACAACAAGATGACCCAACGAATGCCACTGATATACGTGAAACTTTATACTTATCAGGTAGGTGATAGCATCAATAGCTATATATTTCGATATGTGAAATATGTTCTTGATTCGATGTCTTTATATGGTGAGGTCAAGATTACCATTTATTTTTGTTGTTTGTCTCTAAAGACTTCTCATTTCAAGTCCATAGCTTGATTTTTTGTGGTTTACAGTGGTGTAAAGTTATTTTAATGCTTTTAGTGCCGAAGCATATGAACGAGAGTAATATTTTGAGAATTTTCTTTGTGTTCATCCTTCATGATAATTTATGATGTCATCCTATTTTCCTTATTGATACTAATATTTTATAGTTATCTATTTTGTTGCTATTTCTATGGAAACCATTATCCTTTTTGTGATAAATAACCAATCTTTTCCTTATTGTGAGCTACTGTTTGTTATTATTATTTTATTTTTTAGCTTACTATTCTTTTTCCTAAAAGTAGAATTGTCTTTTCAGAGAATCTTATAATGTGTTTATATTTGGCAGATTTGTAGGGCATTGGCTTACATTCATGGTAGTATTGGAGTGTGCCATAGAGATATCAAGCCTCAAAATCTTCTGGTATGATAACAAGCATATTTAATTGATTCTTTATACTTTCATAAATTATATAGTTATAGTTCCCTGCAGTATCTCTCATTCTTGTTTTCCAGAACTACTCAAAGCTAAAAGACACTGGTTATCAAATTCAAAATGGATTTGATGACTCCAGCTCTGCATGAGAGACGGACTACATTTTTATAGGAAAACTAACATTATTTGAAACTTCTAGTGTAAATGTGACTTGTTCAATCCCTGACTTGGATTAGCTGTTGACATTGGTCTAGTGGTGGGGACTAAGTAATAGCTGATAGGGGCTAAGACAACCCTTGACCCACCCACCCACAAAAACACACACATACAAAATCACACAAAAATAAATAAATTTGTATTTCCCCTCTTTTCACGATTTACATTTCTGGCCAATGCACTGGAAGGGGGAGTTATTAGGTGATTAGTATCACTATTTTCTTTATTCTTCATGAACTCTCATACTGCAAGGACAAGGTTTTTTTTTCAAATATATATAAATAAAGGTAAATTCACTTCCAAAGTTTTTTCACAGATGTATAAATTTGTTCAGGTAGTTGAATACTTTAAAACCATATCCGATTACATATTTATTAAAAAAAAATTATCGGACTCTATGTGATCAAGTAACAGTAATTGTAAATGCTTCCTATCTTTTCTTATTACTATTGTTTTATATTTTAAAATATACTTTCTGTGACAGGTCAATCCACATACTCACCAACTCAAAGTATGCGACTTTGGAAGTGCTAAAGTCTTGGTATATTCTTGCACCCTAAAGTCATTCCATCTTCAATTATTCGGTTGGGAGCTTTTTATGTTGACTGCTATTTGTTTGGGATAAAATAGGTGAAAGGGGAGCCGAACATATCATACATTTGCTCTAGGTATTATAGAGCACCAGAGCTTATATTTGGAGCCACAGAGTACACTACAGCCATTGATATCTGGTCTGCTGGCTGTGTTCTTGCTGAGTTATTGCTTGGACAGGTAGGTTATAGACGGTTCAATCCCATGCCAAAATTTTGTAAATCCAACCTCAATTATATGCTTAAATGTTTCTTTTTTACTTTTTCTGCCAGCCTCTCTTTCCTGGCGAGAGTGGAGTGGACCAACTTGTTGAAATTATCAAGGTGACCTTTATATTCTCTTTAATACATTCTCCAACACACACGGCTAGAAATGTTCTTTGATTTGGCAAGTTTATCTTTCTCCTACATTCACACTTTCTTTTGTATTTATGATTACTTATGTGTGTTGCACTGTTAAAGATGGCTTATCTGTCCTGATACAAATGTAGGTTTTGGGTACCCCAACAAGGGAAGAAATCAAGTGCATGAACCCCAACTACACAGAGTATAAATTTCCTCAAATTAAAGCACATGCATGGCATAAGGTAATGCAATTTGTCTTTGCATTGCTTTTTTTTTTTTCTTTTTTCCTTTCTTTCTTTTTGATGTCTTTCTTTAGATAATATATAATCATTTTCTATCTATTATCAGATATTCCACAAGCGCATGCCTCTAGAAGCTGTTGACCTTGTTTCAAGACTTCTGCAATACTCTCCTAACCTACGATGCACAGCTGTGAGTATATATATATATATACAAGTAGTGTTTTCAAATGGGAAGCCATGAGACAATGTGCTTCACTTGCAAAGGCTTGAGGTGTATAGGATTGGGTCTCTCTAGCATTTTTTTCCCCTTAAAACATTAAATAATTATTTAAATATATGAATGAATAAATATAATTTTTTTTAAAAAGTGAAAATCAGGAAAAATCTCAAAAAAAAAAAAAAAAAAAAGGAAGAAGAAAAATGTATGGCAATTCACAATTTCACATTTCAAAAATTTGATATCCAAATCTAAATTGTGTGCTCATCAAAATCAGATTAAAGCTGTACAAGGATTTACTCTCCCTTAGACAAGTTTTTTCAATGCCTCCTTGAAAAAGATAAATAGCCATCCCTAAAGGCTCACAACTTTTCGTGCCTTGCCCTTGGGATAGCTTCAAGATACACAAATGCCATCTTATAGTGATCTATTCAAGCATTAACATTTTTATTTTGTTATATATATAAATTCTTTTAGGATTTTGGTTTTCCTTTTGTCTATACTTTTTTTTTCTCATGTATATGTAATTTTTGATGACAAATTAATTTCCTTTCAGTTGGAGGCCTTGGTTCACCCATTCTTTGATGAGTTACGGGACCCTAACACACGCCTTCCAAATGGACGTTTTCTGCCACCACTCTTCAACTTCAAGCCGCTTGGTATGATCAATCTTGATGTTGGTGATGTTCTTTTCATCCACATACATTATTTAAGAAAACTAACCTATTGTTTTAAATTTGCATTTGCTCATGATCAGAACTGAAAAGAGTGCCAACTGAGATTTTGGTGAAGTTGATCCCGGAGCATGCAAGAAAGCAATGCTCTTTCCTCGGTTTGTGGAATGGTACTGCTACTACTCACAACTAGTTATTGTAGAAAAATTCCTCGTTGATCCGTTCCATTTCGGGTGATCAAATTAAAATGTCCCATCACAGTTCATTTGTTTTTTACTCCACTTGTACCTTCGTTCTGTAACACAACGTTTGTAGCTTTATATAGAAACTCAAAAGACATTGCTCCTTTCTTCCAGTTAAAGTAATCTGTTTTTAGCGTATCAGATTTAGTGTAGAGCGATCAACATACATGGAGATGGGTGGTAATTGAAGGGAAAAAAAAACGAGCAAGGAAAGGGAGAGGAGGGGTTCATTATGCACAGCTCTGTGAAGGTGGCTGTTCTTCTCTCTTCCCTCTTCCACGTGTCACACAGGGTGTGGAGGGTAATGTGAATTGTATTAGGTCCATCATATCTTCAATCAAATAATGTGAAGTTGTGGTCTTATAATTTTTGTTTTTTGTTTTTTGTGACAATGTGCACCATTCATCAGTTTGATTGTTTATTATTGGATACATGAATTTCTTTATGATTGTATCAATAGTTGTATTGTTGAACTTAAAATCCCACAATGATGAAAAAGGCACAAATCCGGCTATACCTAGAGGAGCACGGGAATAAAGGAATACAAGGATGTCCTCATCTTTGACTCTGGCCATAAAAACCCATCATTTTTCTCTCAATTGGTAAATGTCTTTAACCTTGGCGTTGAACCTTGAAAATCCTGGATTTTTTTACCGAAAATTTTGTCTTTTCCAAGTACTCAAAAATCCTTTCTTGCACAGAGGGTTGAAGTAGACAGTATCTCAAAGTTGAAATTATCTGATTTTATAGATGAAAAGAAGATGAATGATTTGAGAAGATAAAAAAACATGTAGGGGTGTTTTTTTTACTGCATCCTAAGGTCATCCACCATCCTATAATTAGGTTGGTTTTTAAAATTATAAAAAACATTTCCTTTTTTATTTTTATGTTCAAAATTCCTGATAAAATCAAAGAGTCCGACTAGCCTAACTAAGGAAAAAAAGTGTGTTTCAAAATTGTTTTGGCTGGAATTTGAGGATAAGGGCATTTGAATCACTTTACATTAGTCTCTCAGAAAGAAAAGCAAAGAGGCATGTCATCACTTTGAAAACACAGGGTACCGCTAATGTTGACAAAAATTACGAGGAGGCATCTCTAAATCACCCTATTTTATAAGGATGATGTATCAAATACCTCGTAGCATTTTCGTTTAATTTGGTGATGGGTCGCATTCACAATAAGATAGACCTGTCAGTATGACTTACATCTTATCCACCTAATGACTTAGGGGTCTCAGTTTTCGAGTACAAAAATAAGACAATCTAGAGATCATTTTAAAATGACCAAAAAGGACAAAAACACGTGAATTTTGGTTCTGTTCATTGAGAATTTTAACCGTAAAAGGTGTCAGCAGCTCAAAAGAAAGAGGTCTCAGTCGATTTATCTTTCTAACAACATTTTATGTCTCGTTTAATTTCTACTCTTTTGCAATTTTTTTTTTTTTTTTTTTTTGTGTGTATAATTTTGGCTTAGGTTTGAAATTCTAGAATACAACGATCTTTATTTATTTATTGGAAAAGTTTAGATAGGAATTTAATCGAGTTTCTTCAATCTATGTATCTGTTTTATTCTAAAAAAAAAAGAGTTGAACACCAACTTTCACTTTGTTCAGTTGTTGAAGTATAGGAATTCTTTTCATGGGAAAGGGAGCGGACAAGAAAAAGTCAAGGACAACCATGTCCTCCTTCTTAAAGGAAATTTTATTTTGTGGATGACTTATCAACAATAGGACAAAACACATCGCCTTTTATTTTATTGGTTTGGATCTTCCATGTTTTGATGAATATTTTAGATTCCTCTAGTGTTTTGAAGTTTATGGCATACACCCCTTGACCTAGGTCTTCTACAATTGACTAATGAAAATGACCTAAATGTCATCCTCATCTTCAACTAATAACAGACAAAAAAACCTTAATTTTTTTCCTAGGGACCAACTAGTTGCACACCACTAGTGGCTGGTAGCATCCTAATCTTACAAATATATATATATATATATATATATTAATAATTACATGTTCGTTCATCTTCCTGGTTCTATCCATATTCTCTTTGTTTTAAGGTATTTACTTATTTATTGATTGAGCTAAATTGATTTTCTTTAATGGAAGCGTGTCTTGATCCCTTGAGGAACCTAATTAGAAACTTGTCAAGACTTTTATTTGTACAAATTTCTGAACAAACAATAATTTTTGTAGACATAGTTGAAGAAGGAAAAAAGAAATGCAACCCTTTTTATGTCTTTTTGGAGTGTATACAAATGGATTGAAAAGGGAAATTAATGATGGATGGGAGATGAGCATAAAGATAAATGAATTTGGAAAGAAAATCAAGAGCTTTTGGTTACAAATTGAAGACAATGGCATTTAGCTCATTCTAAATTAGTTTAATAGAACTCGTAGGCCTAGTGACAAGCTGAGCCTTGATGAGCTCGTCAGGAAGGTTAGGTCAAGTGTTCGAAACCCAACGAAGCAATAAATTCCTTGGGGCCACCCTCCATGGTGCGTGAGACCGTGGGATTAGTCTCACCCGTATGGTGGGGATACCCATGATAAAAAAAGAAAAAAAATATGCTAATGCACGTTTTACCAGTTTAATTAACTTGGATTCTTCTTAACTTTACATATAGGCAAAGATCATTACTTGGATTATTTTTTGGGTGTAAAAGCTACTTCAACAAGGTGCTTGAACGTGTTCTGTACATTTTTATATTTTCAACGAATGGCTTCAAATAAGGTGGTGCCAACTTCTCCGATTAGAGAAATGAATGGCATGGAAATGGAGGATTATAAGGTAGATGAAGTGTTTTTTCTCTTTTGATTTGTTGCTTATTATCATTTGCTATCTGATAGGGCTGTCAATGGATAGAGCAGACCCAAAATATAAACTGAAAACTTCGGATCTAGATCAAGGATTTGGATTCCCATAACTATCCGATCCGATATCTTATTGGATCGGTTCAAGATCAACCTCATCCTGATCTGACAAGGACCCATCCGATAAAATATGAGAAAGTATATATATTGTTTAAATGTATACAGTTTATTTAGATTTTGTATATAAAAAATTGGGTTTGACCCGAACCGAACATAATCCAATTTTTGTTGGATCATAATATTTAGGTCCAACCAGAGAGGTTGATTCAATTGCTATTGGATCAGGTCCGAGTCCAATTCAATTCGTACAAAACAAGTGGTTTCCAACATTTTCCTCAGTAGGAAATTATTTGCACCTGTTTTTGTGGTCACAATGGTTCATGGACATGTCTGGGATAACACATTAATGTCATAAATTTTGGCTTTTGTGGTTAACTAGTTTACAGGCCAAGTGCTTAGAAACAGGTGAAACAGTGGCAATAATGAAGGTTCTTCAAGCAAAGAGAGATGCAAATCCTGGGTCTTGTACTAGATCACCCAAATGTCGTATCTCTGAAGCACTGTTTCTTTTCATCAACAACTGCTAAGGATGATCTTTATCTCAACTTTGTATTTGAGTACGTAACTGAGACTCTTAAATGCATTATCGAAAACTACAATCAGATGAACCAACAGATACGCTTACCAGGTAGGTGATAGTTTCAGTAATTAAACTTAATTAACTTAGATTTGAAGTTCTTTAGATGGTCAAGTTGAGGCAACCATTATGATTTTTTTGATAAATAACCAGTTTTATTGTTCTTACTGAGCTATTATTATCCTTTTGTTTATTAATCTTTTTGTCCTAAAAGTAGAACTTATGTAAGAATTTTCACATATAATATGTTGATATTGCCCAGATTTGTAGGGTACTGGCTTACTTTCGTGGTAGTTTTGGAATGTTCCATAGAGATGTCAAGCCTGGAAATATTTTGGTGATAATAACTAGCAATTAAGCATATTTATTTGATTCTTGACACTCTGTTGAATTATATAGTTTTAGATTCCTTCAACATCTCTCCTTGTTTTCAAGAAGTAATCAAAGCTAAAAGATACTGATTTTAAAAAATCAAAATGGATTTGGTGACTCCAGTCATGCATGAGAGACATATTTATAGCACATATACTAAGAAAATTACCCTGGTTTGACAATACTAATGTAAATGTGACATGTTCAATCTTTGATTTAGATTAGCTGTTGACATTGGTTTGAAGGTGAGCACTAAACAGTAGCTCATTAGGAGTGGGACAACCTTGAGATTGCTTCTACCCAATCTTTTTATATGTTTCCCTCATTCTTCTTTTCTTTTTTCTTTTTTTCTTAATTTTCACTTCAGCACCAATCTTTGAGATATATATATATATATATAATATATATATATATATAGGGGTCAGGTTCAAGGGCCATGTGAGAAAACATGTAAGAAAACTTTCGGCGGTAAATAAAATTTTAAAATATGGGTTAGAAATTTTAGATTGAGCTGATTTTTTGTGAGGATGATCTCTATGATGGGAAGATCATTCAAAAAAAAAAAATCAGCCCAATCTGAAACTTCTAACCCCATTAAAAGTGATTTAGAATGTGGACCGTCGATTTTTTTTCAATTTTTACCACTAATTTATAAATCACTTTTGATGGATTTAGAAGTTTCTGATTGAGCTGATTTTTTGTGAGGATGATCTTCTCATCATAGTGACCATCCTTGCAAAAAATCAGCTCAATCCAAAACCTCTAACCCTTATTTTGAAAAACGAAAGTTTTCTTACATGTTTTCTCACATGGCCCTTGAACCTGACCCTATATATATATATATATATATATATAGGGTCCCGTTCAGCACCCTAAGCTTTATCACACACTTTAACAAACGTGTTTTGTCCTACATGGGTTAGAAGTTTTGGAATGGGCTGATTTTTGGTGAGGATGGTCTCTATGGTGAGGAGATCATCCTCACCAAAAATCAGCTCATTCCAAAACTTCTAACCCCATAAAAAATGATTTACAAAAAATGGACGGTCCACGATTTTTCAACTTGTAAACATGGGGCTAAACATTTTGGAATGAGCTGATTTTTGGGGAGGATGATCTTCTAATCATAGAGACCATCCTCACCAAAAATCGGCCCATTCCAAAATTTCTAACCCATGTAGGACAAAAAACGTTTGTTAAAGTGTGTGGTAAAGCTTAGGGTGCTGAACATTTCCCATATATATATATATATATATATATAGGGTAGTGTTCAAGGGCAAACTTTTTGGCAAAACATTTTTCAAAACATGGGTTAGAGGTTTTGGAATGGGATGATTTTTGGTGAGGATGATCTCTACGGTGAGTAGATCATCCTCACCAAAAATCAGCCCATTCCAAAACTTCTAACCCATGTTTACCAGCTGAAAAATCGTGGACCGTCCATTTTTTGTAAACTGTTTTTGATGGTTTCAGCGGAGCGAGCGAGAGAGAGAGAGAGAGAGAGATAGAGAGATAGAGGGTTTCAGCGGAACGAGCGAGAGAGAGAGGCGTTCGAGGGTTTAGAGAGAGCAGATGAGAGAGAACAGAGAGAACGGACGAGAGAGACTGTCGTTGTAATTCACTCGGGGAGGTGGCACTAATAATCAGAAACAATAGGGATGGCGCTGTAAAAAATCATAAATTATAACTTAAACGCACCATGCAATCTCGTCCGTCCGATTCAAAAATATCCAACGCTCAGGTTTCTTTTGTTAAAACGACTGATAAAACGGAGGCATCCGAACGCCTCCCTATATATATATATATATAGGGTCCCGTTCGGCACCCTAAGTTTTACCACACACTTTAACAAACGCGTTTTGTCTTACATGGGTTAGAAGTTTCGGAATGAGCTGATTTTTGGTGAGGATGATCTCTATGGTGAGGAGATCATCCTCACCAAAAATCAGCTCATTCCAAAACTTCTAACCCCATCAAAATTGATTTACAAAAAATGGACGGTCCACGATTTTTCAACTTGTAAACATGGGGTTAAACATTTCGGAATGGGCTGATTTTTGGGGAGGATGATCTTCTAATCATAGAGATCATCCTCACCAAAAATCAGCTCATTCCAAAACTTCTAACCCATGTAGGACAAAAAACGTTTGTTAAAGTGTGTGGTAAAACTTAGGGTGCTGAACATTTCCCATATAATATATATAGGGAAATGTTCAGCAACAAACATTTTGACAAACATTTTGGCAAAACATTTTTCAAAATATGGGGTTAGAGGTTTTGGAATGGGCTGATTTTTGGTGAGGATGATCTCTACGGTGAGGAGATCATCATCACCAAAAATCAGCCCATTCCAAAACCTCTTACCCATCAAAAATGGCTTACAAAAAATGGACGGTCCACAATTTCCCAACTTGTAAATATGGGGTTAGAAGTTTTGGAATGGGCTGATTTTTGATGAGGATGATCTCCTCACCATAGAGATCATGCTCATCAAAAATCAGCCCATTCCAAAACCTCTAACCCATGTTTTGAAAAATGTTTTGCCAAAATGTTTGCCAAAATGTTTGTTGCTGAAAGGGACCCATATATATATATGGGAAATGTTCAGCACCCTAAGTTTTACCACACACTTTAACAAATGTTTTTTGTCCTACATGGGTTAGAAGTTTTGGAATGGGCTGATTTTTGGTGAGGATGATCTCTATGATTAGAAGATCATCCTCCCCAAAAATCAGCCCATTCCGAAATGTTTAGCCCCATGTTTACACGTTGAAAAATTGTGGACCGTCCATTTTTTGTAAATCAATTTTGATGGGGTTAGAAGTTTTGGAATGAGCTGATTTTTGGTGAGGATGATCTCCTCACCATAGAGATCATCCTCACCAAAAATCAGCTCATTCCGAAACTTCTAACCCATGTAAGACAAAACGCGTTTGTTAAAGTGTGTGGTAAAACTAAGGGTGGCGAACGGGACCCTATATATATATATATATATATATATATAATGCGGGTCCCGTTCGCCACCCTTAGTTTTACCACACACTTTAACAAACGCGTTTTGTCTTACATGGGTTAGAAGTTTCGGAATGAGCTGATTTTTGGTGAGGATGATCTCTATGGTGAGGAGATCATCCTCACCAAAAATCAGCTCATTCCAAAACTTCTAACCCCATCAAAATTGATTTATAAAAAATGGACGGTCCACGATTTTTCAACGTGTAAACATGGGGCTAAACATTTCGGAATGGGCTGATTTTTGGGGAGGATGATCTTCTAATCATAGAGATCATCCTCACCAAAAATCAGCTCATTCCAAAACTTCTAACCCATGTAGGACAAAAAACGTTTGTTAAAGTGTGTGGTAAAACTGAGGGTGCTGAACATTTCCCATATAATGCATTGTAATGAGGAACTGCTAATGGGCTGGGCCAGCCTTTAAGGATCACAACAAAGGGGTAGGTCCAAGCCTGGCCCATATGTCTTCGGGTGGGGCTACTTTGCTTTTGATATATATTTAAAACATATATATAACTCATTGGGCTGAGACTTGCCTTAAACATGGACCGGGCCTAGCATAACCTGCTAAGTAATGAAATGAGGTGTGGAACAGAACTACTGTACAGAAATTTCAAGGATGACGAAGGAAGTTTTGGCCCATTATGGTCATCGGTTGAGAATGAGAATTTAACTCTTCAAGTAAGAAAATAAATACTAACATTACAGATGACTTTGAGCATAGGAGAATATGCAAATGTACCAATGTTTCAAAAATCAGATTAGCTGGTCCGACCAATGAGCCAACTAGTGACCCAGCCAAGAATGGTCACTAGTTTTTACCCGCCTAGTTCTAGCGATTCAACTCATGACTCGACCGGGTTTGTGAAAGGACCGGTCCAATTTTTGAAAGATTTTTAAGATATCCCTTCACAAGTTGGTGAATATTTGAGACGCCCCTTGTGCTTTGAAATTGATTATATGCCTCCTTAACCTAAGGTCTCCTCTTATAAATTAATGAAAAATGATTAAATTTCCTAAGATTTTAATTAATGAGCTCAAATGGATTGTCATGTTGGAAAAATAACACTACAACCCTATAAAATTCATGTTTAATATATATATATATATAAATAAATACAAATAAAAACAATGTTATCTTTTTGGCTTCACAATACTTTGAAAATGTTCGACTACTAAACTGCTTCATTTCAAATTCAAATCTCATGGTGATTTAATTTTTTTTTTTTGTTTTATAAAAATTCTTAAGATCTTTAATGTACATTGTGTGGCATTGGATCATGTTTTTGAAGTTGAAGTTACTTGATCTTGAGAAGAAACTAAAAATACTTATTTAATATTTTATTTTAGGATTTGATCGATTGGATCACTTTAGACTGACCCAGTCAATCATACGGGTCAACAATTGATCCGGTTTTTAAAACATTGAATCAAACAACCAAATCGCTTAAAATGATTGTTACTTATATCTTTAATGTCAAATGATTATTACTTATATCTATTGTTTTGTCTGCATTAATTGTAATTGTCTCTTTTGTTGTACCTAAGTGAGTTAAACCCATGTTCAAAGAATCGAGCATCTCAATCCCTATTGATTACTAAAATGAGGATTTTCCTAATCTCAAACCATGTTTGATGGATACCATCAAAAGTATGGTGGAGATGCAATATCAAATCATATTTCCTAGGAAATCGGGATTTGTACTAAATACAATTTCAGCCGTTTTAGTTTGATAGAGATGTTTGGGGCTAATGTTCTTCACTTTATAGAGAACATCTAGGGCCCTCCATATATGTACTCATCTGAGCACTTCTTTCTTCTTCCACCCGTGACACACACAAACACAAATCCATGTGTCCTAAAATGATGGTGTCATCCCCACATCTACCAAATGTCTGTGTGTGTGTGAGAGAGAGAGAGAGATCATCTTATTCTTTGGCTGAAACCCATAAACTCCAAGCATCACTACTTGGTTCAGAAGCAAAGAGGCCTCAAAGTCTCAAACCACTAACCTTAACACATGGGTGCACGTGATACAACAAAACAACACATGCGTATGTCATTCCATGTACTCTTTTAAGTAACAAAAATACAAAAAGTGTCTGATAATCTGATTGTCCCACGTGGCATACTCAATCGACTCCCCTGACGTGACATGTTAGGAATCGTAGATCTGTACTCCTCGGGATACATAACTGCACACCCCCATAAAAGGTGCAGTTGTGTATCCTAAAGAGTACGGATCTACTGTTCCCCGAACATGTCATGTCAGGGTGAGTCGGTAGAGTATGCCACGTGGGGTAGTCATTTTGTCCTGATTGAAATATAACACCTCAAAAAATAAGAGATCTGTACTTATAACACACCAATCTATATGAAACAACTCCTTAATTTCAAAAGTTTGGTGTGTTGTTAGTAAAAGTTGCTCCATAGAATTACTCAAAAATAAACCTACTACCCATGGTTTTTTTTATTTAACCTTCTATATTAATTTGCATGGTGTGGCCGGGAAATCTACGTGACTCAATAGATTCTAATGATGTGGATCAATTGTCATAATGGATAAATTAAACAAGTGAGTTGGTTTGTGTCGGTGAGAATTGAATCCAATTCTATTTTATCATCACTCATAGAATTTACCAACTAATTAAACTAGTGGCGAGATAGTGATTCATGCAAAAAAACACACGATCCTAATTGTGTACACGCATACGTATCCTCGACATATTTATTATCAAATCTCAACAGTTGGATTTCATGTTTATGGTTTTATTTGCATGAGTCATTTTCTGAGTCACGGAACGCGGCCCTTATGAACTTTGTTAGGCTAATGTCTTAAGGCACCGCCACCACACTTAGTGAAAAGGATCCTCCACCCGACCCGTGAGTCCGTGACTAGTCTTAAATTCTGTGGTGTCTTGTTGCATAGCACGTCATCTTATTTCTAAGCATACCTGTAGTTTTGGAGGCCACAAGGAGCTAAAGTACAATATAGAGTCACGAGATGTATTGACATTCCATCAATAATCACACAAGAGTTTCCAAAACTACGAAGTCCCCTTTTCTTCTCTCTCTGGACACATTTACCTAACTATTATAAAATATTTCTCTCTCTCTCTCTCTCATTCATTATTGTAATCAAAATAAACTGAATTTGATCACATTTAACGATTTAAATAAAGAGTCATGATTTTCTGACTCCCCCCTCTGACATACCTGTATGATTTTCCTCAGGATACACAACTGCACATCCCCATATATATATGGGGGTGGTTCATGGGACATATGTAAAAAACAATAGTTTTTCAAAATATGGGTTAGAAGTTTCGAATTGAGCTGATTTTTTGTGAGAATGATCTCTATGATGGGAAGATCATCAAAAAAAAAAAAAAATCAGCTCAATCTGAAACTTCTAAATCCATCAAAAGTGATTTACAAATTATTGGCAAAAATTGACAAAAAATTAACGGTCCACATTCTAAATCACTTTTAATGGGGTTAGAAGTTTCAGATTGGACTGGTTTTTTTTTTTTTTTTTTTGGATGATCTTCCCATCATAAAGATCATCCTCACAAAAAATCAGCTCAATTCGAAACTTCTAAGCCATATTTTAAAAATTTATTAATGTTACATTGTTTTTACATTTGTTTTTTTATGTCCCATGAACCGCCCCCATATGTATATTTATATATGCGCAGTTGTGCATCCCAGGGAAAAAAAACCATGGCTCTAATATGTGCCACGGTAGGGGTGTATGCCACGTTATCATTATTCTTAAATAAATATTAGAAGTGAGGATGAATGGTCTTGGGCAAAGTTTAAAACCACATATTGAGGTAATGTTTCGGTCATTTTGATTTACGATCATAAAATTATGCCCATTTGAAGTTAAGGTGCTCGTTTGGCCCTTTGGGCCATCTTCTTTTTCAGCAATATTGCTCTCTATGTAGTCTTTTCCTACATCAGCCAAAAAGCAAGTGGAGAACACTATCTTAATTAATTTAATTTAAGTTTTAAACATTACTCTATTTTCAATTTGGTTTCCTTGAATATTATTACAAGAAGTCCAAATTTTTCATACTTTAAAATACAAAAATATTCCAGTAACAATAAATAAATAACTGTTGAAAAATATTTATTATTTTACAATAATCTGTTAGGAATTTTGGTTCAATTTATGACATATTCTACAAGTACATTCATACCACATTTTCTCCAAATCCTTGATTGTGTCATTATGCCTATAAAGAACCCTTGATGCCAAACTATTAGTAAGAAATCTACCCATTTATGAGGGCCAAAAAAAAAAAAAGGAAATGGAGGAGAAATTTCATATTTTGTTTGGAAGCTTGACAACATTAAAACAATGGCCAGATGTTTTTGCACATTTTCCTAGGTATCTTAGTCCTTTAAGCTGCTCACAAGCTCAAACAGTTGGAAATGCCCTCCCTCTCCCCTCCTCACTTCAACCCATTAAACAACAACAAAAATAAATAAATGAAGAACACAGAACATCTCTCCACCACAAAATAAAAATAAAAAAACAAAATCAAGATCACAGAACAGAGAGAATAAAAGTGCAGTAAATCCTTGCATTGAAACTCACTTAAATGCAACAACTACAAATTTTCCAGAGAACCCACCTTCCACAACCTTCCTTTACTTAAAAAAGCCTCCAACTGTTTTCCTGAAGAAAACGATATACGAATCAATCAGACATTGACAAGTGTCATGTTCTTGTCTCTGCGTGAGAACTTTTGTTAAGGACCTCAAAGTATAAATCATAGACTCTGCTACAAATGGTCCTCAGCAGTCCTGACTGTTAATTCTTGCTTTATTTCCTTTCTCTCTCTTTCACAACCATTCTCTTGTTAAATTTAAACATCTCTGAAAGTAGAATTTCTGTCATACCCACTTAGTAGAATTGTTGTTTCCCTCTCAAGCTTGTACAAATTCTTCAACTTTTGATGCCAAACTTGTGAAATTTTCCTGTTCAAGCCTTAAAATCACAATTGTGATGGATTTCGTTCGTGGGTTGTTGCTCGTTTTGATCGCGATGGCCTTGATTTCACTCAATTTGAGCAATGTGGAAGGAAGAAACCACTTTCACAAGAAACTGAAGAGTGAGAGCTTAAACAATGAGAATTATGTTTCTCAATCACCTACTTATCCTACTTCAAATCCTCCTGACCCAAATGATCCCGAGAATTCCACGTCGGATCCTTGTATTTTCGATGTAACATCTTTTGGGGCGGTCGGAGATGGTTCAAATGATGATACTGACGCATTCAGGTCAGCTTGGAAAGCGGCTTGTGCCGTTGAATCAAGCGTTCTTCTAGCTCCGGCTGATTACATTTTCACAATCACTTCAACAATCTTCTCTGGCCCATGTAAGCCGGGCATTGTGTTTCAAGTAAGCGAAAAAAAAAAATCAAGAAAATATTTTACATATTATTTTGTTTATTTGACTTGAATTTTGCTTAAACAATCTTCATTAAAATGGTGAGCTTTGTTTGTGACAAGTTGGATGGAATTCTGATGCCGCCCGATGGCCCAGATTGTTGGCCTAAATCCGATAGTAGAAAACAATGGCTCGTGTTTTATAGAATCGATGGGATGATATTCAAGGGAAGCGGAACCATCGAAGGGAATGGAGAGAAGTGGTGGGAACTACCTTGCAAACCTCATAGGGTACTTGAATCGCAAACCCAATTTTTTGTAATTTTTTTTATTTATTCATTCGAAGCAAAGGAAATGGTAATTAACGCTATTTGAAATGTCGTTACAGGGTCCTCATGGAACGACATTGAAAGGACCATGTGACAGCCCGGCTGTGAGTATTTCATCCAAATCTCAATTCAAATTTTATCCATCCTAAAGAATTTATATCTTAATGAATGTGTTTATTCTGTTTTTCAGTTAATTCGATTCTTCATGAGCTCTGATTTAGTCATCAGTGGCCTACGAATCCAAAACAGTCCCCAATTCCACATGAAATTCGATGGGTGTGACGGAGTTCTTATAGAACAATTATCCATATCTTCCCCAGCTCTTAGCCCCAACACCGATGGGATTCATGTAGAAAACACAAAGAATGTTGGCATATACAACTCAATCATAGCCAATGGTAAGGAACAAATTGTTTCTCCTTTATGGGTAGTTTATACAATTATTTATCATCTTATATGTCTTAATAATCCGAAACTGATTTTAAATAGGCGACGATTGCATCTCGATTGGAACGGGTTGTTCTGATGTTGATATAGAGAATGTAACTTGTGGGCCTGGTCACGGCATTAGGTATGTACATATCGTTCGTCAAACTCATGAACTAAACTCATCCATTTCTAAGTCGAAGTGCTTAATTGAGTTAATTTTTTTTCAGCATTGGGAGCCTCGGAGTGCATAATTCACAAGCATGTGTCTCGAACATAACCGTCCGCAATGCAATTGTGAAGAACTCGGACAACGGTGTAAGGATCAAGACATGGCAAGGCGGGTCAGGTTCGGTAACGGGTATATCGTTCGAGAACATCCAAATGCAGAACGTGAGGAATTGCATCATCGTTGACCAATACTATTGCCTCTCTAAGGATTGCCGGAACGAGACTTCGGCGGTGTACGTCTCCGACATTTCTTACAAAAACATAAAGGGTACCTATGACGTGCGGAACCCTCCCATACACTTTGCATGCAGCGACACAGTACCATGTACCAATATAACACTATCAGAGGTGGAACTTCTCCCTGAAGAGGGTGAGTTGGTTGATGACCCATTCTGTTGGAATACTTATGGAACTCAAGAGACACTCACAATCCCTCCCATTGATTGCTTACAAGATGGGGAGCCTCAGACATTCTCAGAGAGATCTAATTATGCTTGTTAGATAAATCAAACAAAACCAATAGTAGAAAAATATTGTATAGAGCCCAAGCGCCCTTCATATGTATTGAGGGGTATTGTTTTATGCTTTAGGCATCATCCCTTTTGGGGTTTGTTTCCCTTACAGTGTGATGAGGAACAGTAGAAATGGGGTTTATTTATTTTCCCTATATTGCAATTAATAGAATTATTAAAGCATTTAAATACAAGTTTTGGATTTCATTTTATTTTATGTGAGTTCAGTAAGGTATTCAAAGCACAGTTTTAAAACTCGTTGAGTTGAACCAACTCAATAGGATTTCAAGATGACTCAATCACAAAACTTGATGGAACTAACTTGTCAAATCAACTCAAAATCTCTGATGAGTCAAATCGAAACTCAACCAAGTCAGTATGAAAATGCATAGAGTCAAAGAGATGGAATTCCAAAAACTCCTGAAATCCACCATTTTTAAGTTCTTTAACCTATTCAACTTGGTCTTCAATCAATTGACTTCAACCCCTTGAGCAATACTCTTGATTTTTATACTAAAAAATCCATCATCTTCAAGTTCTTAAATATGTTCAATTTCGTCTTCAATCCATTGACTTCAACATCTAGAAGAAAACCATTGATTATTCCATATAAAACATCCATGTTCTTCAAGCTCTTCTACCTATTCAATTTCATTTTCAATCCATCGACTTCAATTTTCGGAAAAATCCATCATCTTCTACTTCCCCAAAAATCCTACCTTGTTTGTGAATTAGGAGAATTAGGAAGCTTGCCTGAGATTGGGATTGAATCCATAACATCTCACAAAGGGAAAGTGCAAATAAATCACCACAACAATCTGTGGGGCGTGCTAATATACACCTGATAGGGATCATTCACTATTATGGTCTTTGAGGACATCTTCAGTGCCCATGCACCTATATTACAACAGGAACTATGGCTGAGAAAATAATAATTACCCAGATACACATATACATCCTGCCAATAACATTGACATACATACATCCTACCTTCCAAACAATGTTAGTTATGCTGGCTTCCCCAAGACATCATTGGTCACGAATATGTCGAGCTGCTTGAACCAACACATTGCATGGAAGCTTTCTTGCATGAAAACCGATGAGTAACTTGGAAAACAAAGCTGCAAACAGTATTTGGGTCTCCTCATCTACGGTCAAGAAGAGGGAAACATGTACAAAGACAGATTTGATTTCATGTTACAGAGTGGACTGCAACCATTAAATCATAGAATTAACACTTAAATCAGTATTTTGTTTCTGTTTTCAGAAATCTCACCCGGCAACGTCATTTTAGACCACAAGAGTTACAAACTCAAGCTCAACGAGAAGGGCAACAAAAATGCCCTACCACGCATTTTCCCATTTCAACAATAATACTCTAGGTTTAAATTGGCTCAGAACAGCCCAGCCCAACCCAGTTCTGCTCTGCCGTATGCCTGGGCTTCCTTCCAAAATGAGAAGCACCAAATGCTCTGTTCTCCACAGAGTTTGCAGGTCTTGATAGTTAAAAACTGGGTTAATTCTAAGGTCCATTAACATGAAATGGGCAAAAGCGAAATTCCCTGAAGCTAAAAGATGAAATGTTCTCCTGATCATTAACATGTTCACATAAACCAGAAAGAGTTATAGAAAAACATAAAAAGACGAGTCATCTACTTTTCATTGTACTCCTTACACGTTGCAAAACACGGACAAATTCATAAAACAGTGAGAAGTCTAGCCCTGCTGGGTTGTCACTACCAAAGGTCAGTTTTGAACTTCCAGAACTGTAAGCACATGGGTTTTGACAGCATATAAGGTCGAACCCACCGAAATGTTTAATCAGACTCTCGAGTTTGTTACTTGTCAGCTTATTAATGTCTTCT
Organism: Akebia trifoliata; assembly: GCF_017979445.1. Lineage (NCBI taxonomy): Eukaryota > Viridiplantae > Streptophyta > Magnoliopsida > Ranunculales > Lardizabalaceae > Akebia > Akebia trifoliata. The sequence continues at coordinate 4,587,354 of NC_141378.1, read as the reverse complement.
ATCTGCACCAATTCACTTGTTTGTTGAGTGCTTTGCCACCATCTTTTTAGAATCCTTCGATTTGTTTCGGATGCTTCAACCGAAACAACACCTTTAAGTCGAACCCCAAGCCGATGTAAAGCAACCTCAGCCCCTCCAATTCCACTGTAAAGAGACAACATTGTCAGCCCATCTGGAAAAATCAGTTTCAAGATGGACAGATGATACCCAAGTGTGTCTGTTTGGAAGCAATGTTTGAGTGATTTCAGTCTTTCTGTCAAATCACACCCCACAACCTGTGTGTGGTGTGAAGGGTATCCTAACATGCATTCCAATTGTTCAGGCTCGATGGGGCTCAGTTTGTACATCCCCACCCATACTAGATTCAGTGTCTTGCAATGGTGAAGGATGTCCGTTTGTTGCTCCTTTGAAAGCATCCCTTGTGAATCAATTAAAATCCTCCCTAGTCTCTCGCATAGTTGAGAAATTCCCTTAGTTTCAGAACTGATGCAGCTCAACTGCTTCCTATTGTCCCACGATGGCCACCACTTCTTCGTGTGTGGCATTGCATCTTCGATTGTCATTGGTGGCCTTGGAACAATGTAAGATCTAGTGTCAGTAGGAAGATTATGAATGTAGCCTTCCTTCCTACTTAATGCCGAGAAGAACTGAGTGTTCACAAACTCTGGAGCAATTGCATACAAGAACTGTGATATTTTGGTCCACGTGTCATGGGAGACATCAAGGACATTTCCATAAAAGAAATAAGGAGGTTTAGCTAGCATTTGATGAAGACTCCTACATGGATTGGGCCTGGGTGGTAGGGGCATTTTTAGTTTCTCGAGTGACTCCTCTGCCAACTGAGGGATGTCTTTATGCGGCGAAGGCATGGAAAAGGTGGTAGATTTGGGTTTAACAGTACTCGTTTTTGGTCCGAGAGGGCCAAGGAAGGTTGAGTACTCTTCGTACTCATGTTTCGGCCTTTTCCCTTTAAGAATGTTTTTGAAGTCTACATCCTCCACAAAAGGCACATCATTTGAATTTGATGCCTCAGTCTTTGGTATTAGGGTTTCAGAACAATGGCGTTTGTTGCGTTCTTCCACAGGACTTCCTAGAGGTGGCCAACCGTCTTCAGTATGTGAATGGTATGAACAGTGAAAACTAGATGGGTCCTGCAAAAACCAGATAGAAACCACTTTTGAGTAATTGCACACCTACTAACTGAAGAAAAGATCCCAACTATGTTTGAACTGTAGAGGTTTTCTAGCCATTCACATTTGTGAATCAAATAATCAAACTAAAACAATAGGCAAAGCTAAATAGATTCAAATAAGGAACATTGACTAATTTGAGTAAGGAGGACAACCTCTTGTTTTATAAAGCGGGTATCAGCAATTCGACTTGCAAAAATTGAATCGGCAAGCTCCCCTACTGGAATTTCTGCACCTGAAAGTCAGAAAAGACATCAGAATTCAAAGGTAAAAAAAATGTCAAGTAATGAAAAGTATTCGATGGGTAAGAACTGAGACTTTTTCCCTGCATATGTAATTTCCAATTTATTAAAATGAAATAGCTGAATCTCATAACTCTCATTGAAAGTTTTCTCTCTCTCCTGAGGGATTTTCAAAGACAAAACCAGTCATAAATTGAAACATAGGGAACTCTTGAACTTGTTTACAATTTGTAGGCACTTTGTTTTATGGGTAATTGCTTTGAAGGAACCAACAAGGCCACACCATCTCCAATGGCCAAGGTATAAAAGATAGTGGAACAAAAATGCACAAAAGTAAATTTCGTTCCCACCACAGAAAAATTGCACTTACGCTATGCTAATCCACCAAATTTGATTTCCTCCCAAATGTTGAATAAATAAAAACTATGATGAAAATCTCTCACCATATTTATCAATAGCTGAAGATATTTCATCCTCAGAAAATCCCATTTCAAGCAAGCGAAGTGTCTTATCCATAGTCCCAAACAAGGTTTCAATAGTAATTCCCTGAAATATTCAAAGAATAAACTAGTCTTAGATACCAAGGACCAGATATGTCCAATGGGTAACCGAGCTGCAAGGATAAGGAACCTTGCATATTTTCAAATACCTTAGGAACAAAAGGTTGTCATAGATGACAAACTAAAAAATAAGTTCAAGTATACACCACAATGCACGCTTCAAACTCTTGCAGAGCACCAATAAAACCACATTCAGATACAAATTCACCAATATGCATGCAATTTGAAAGATGCCACTAGATCAACACATATAACAAGATTACAGTTCCAGCCCATCGTAAGGGCTATATTTTTTACCAACAATATCTTTAACAGTCTGCAAATTGTTTTAGGACCAAGGAACAAGCATTTACATAGTGCAATTCTCATGGACTAGCTACTGAAGTGGCTTTCCCACTTAATTTCATCTAGTAACCATCTCATTGATGGGGAGTGTAATTCCTAGTCTATTCTCAGTAGAAGTCAATCAGTTGCAATGTGATACTTGTGAGTTGATGAAAAACTAACATCCAAGTTTGAATAATTGAGGTTTATCCCCGTCTGTTATCTCCTTGATTGTTACTGTTGTTTCAAGTTTCATCTATATGACAGGGTGGACAAATTAAGCATCACATATTTGATAGTGCAAATAACAAAAGTGCATAACATGCAAGTGACATATTTACAAACAGCATAAAATCAATTCGAAATACAGTGAGAGTTCCATGCATGAGATAGGAAAGACCTCTTCATTTCTATCATCAACGTTAGTCGCATCATTTATATCCCTTCCTGCACTCTTAGCTATTTGAGCAGCAACTATGAAGTCCACAAGCTCATTAACAGGAGCATCTTCACCTGAAAATGCACAGAAGATGAATGATTGAAAGGAGTAAGAGTTCTTCTATAACTTACCAAAGAATCAACTTACAATCTAAAGATCCAGTGAAACCAGAATCATAAATTGGAGTCTTGATACATGAATAGGAAATCATAAATCATCTTCCATAAAACTTGATATATAAAGCCTTGGTATGTTGATCAATGACATATAACTTTTCCATGCCAATCCTATTTACTCGACTGCATGATGCCTTGATCAATTAAAAGGAGCCCATGTAAACACAACATAGTTTGAAGTGGGCAACATATTCCCATAAAAGATTGTGCACTTAAGAAGTAAATGGTATCTATCTGTAACCAAAGTATATGCAAACTAGACCCCTCTCAACCTTCTTGTGGACAAAATGCTTAGTTATCAATCTCATCATCTATTTGTAGACATCTTCGTAAATTGATAAGTTTCCAAATTCCTTTGTTTTGGCATTGTTAGCATGTTCAATGAGATATTCAACGATCTTATTTGTATGTGATTTGAGCATGCTAAGGCCAAATTTGGAAATGGTACATGTGCAAGATGGCACACTATGTTTGGTGATTTCCTTGAGTTGTGTTTTAGAAGTATTTTGATCAATTCAAAATCCAATTGAATTCAGCTTTGACACAGGTGAACACTTCACATGAGAAGGAAAAATAATAAACAAAGGATTGACGGTAAGCATGAAAATTTTCGATGTTACTAAGCCAAATAATTACGTTCCCACAAAAGCAGGAAAACATAAGTTCCAAAGTCACTTCAATGAAAGCTAGTGTCTTACCTAAATCATAGTCAGTAACCACGAACGTCTTAAGATCTTGGAAATGCAGAAATAACTTACTTACCAAGCTTATCAATTGCAAAATCAACTTCTTGCACAGAGAAATTCATCATTAATAAAGATGCCCTTTTGTCCCCATTAACCTCAGAAGGTACATCGAACTCCTGCCATACACGAGTGTCAGCAATAATTAACTGAACCTACCATATAAAACTTTGTATAGAGACATATTAAAGAGTGCATGCATTCACAACCAAAAACCTATAACTTCACCAGTTGATTACCACTAATAATTGATGCTTCTTCAGATGGACTAATGGCAACTTTCAGTGGCATAACAAAAGTCAATCAGGCTTAAAAAAGCAAAACATAAAAATATCAAGAAAAGGGTAAAAAACATTGATTATGTATTTATACACAGTGCCTATGTCACTTTTCCCTAAAATTTGTTCAGTTTAAAATGGGATTAATTTGAGGAAGTTTACTTTGATACAGAGAAGTTTTGTAAAGATTCTCGAATATAGAGAAACTTGGAAAATTATTGCCAAAACAAAGGGAAAACATAATACTATGACAGGAAAGGATGGAACTAGATGACAAGAGTTACAACTCATTTTATAATTAAAATAATTCAACAGAGAAACTAAGGGGAAGCCTCGAAACAGGAATAAATTGGCCCAATTTATAACTCATTTTATAATTAAAGTAATCCATTTGGAGTAACATATACAAGATGAATAGCGCTCGACAAATACACAAAATCACATCAGAGACTGAGAATCTAAGGGGCAAAATTTTCAATTGATTGTTCAGATAATAATTTAAGTAACTAAAATTCAATTGCACACTTAATTTTCATAGCCAAATTGATCAAAGACATTAAATGTACTGGTTGAGGCCCTAAAAATCAAAAGCTAACAAACAAAATTATGTAAATGCTTTATAGATTCGTAGATTTGCTACACAACACTTTTGGAATACTAATATAGCTTAAATGTATCAGTAAATTCATGAGATTACAGAAAAGAAAATTACTGAAGAATGATTTCAAAATAAGCAATCCAAGGAACTACATCTTGTTTACAACCCTTCCAATTTTTTTTTTTTAGACTCGAAAACTCTTTAATAGAGTAATCTTTTTCAATTAAAAACCTCACAAAAGCAAGCAAGTGCAGAAAAAGGGTGATATAATGTTTTTAAATATTTCTGATTTGCTTTAAGGTTTCAATTGTGAACAGTCAAATTTGCCAAAATATTACATGTCAATTTTGCTTCATCAAGTTAAAAATCAACAAAATTTGGCTATGCTCCCCAAAAGTGCAAAAGGGCACCTATGACCCATTAAGGGCTTAAAAAGGGCTATGGAAAAAATGCATAGCCCCTTATAACCTAGTCAAACCGTGACAATACTCAAACCGGTGTTGATCAAACTCTTCAAAACAAAAGACCCTACAAAGGCCCTCGATATTTCAGTTCCACAACAAAAAGCCCAGAATGTTAACTAACATTCCACAAGAAAATCTTATATAGTTCTTAAACTGTAGTCAGTTAATAATGATCTGTATTTTCCAGTGTAAGAGAAGGCATCATCGTGTTTTGAAAAATTAATATTTCATGTAGTTTCCATTATGAATGTAAATATGCCCTGACCAATATTGACATAGCAGAAGCGTGTGAATTAATAGATTCAATAGGAATTAAGAGATTGTATTCAATGAAACACACAAAATCAATTTGAATCAATAGATTCAATTGATAAACAAACAATAGTTTGAAGAAGATAAAGCAAAGAACTAGAAAATAACTAAGAGATAAAAGAGAATTGAATTTATTGAATTTCGTTTTTGACCCACCTTATATAGATAACTTTATCATTAACAACTTAGAAATCTTCTAAAATACTAAAAAATAACTTTCTAATTTATATATAATATAATACTAACTTTCTAAACCTATTATAGCTCTATTTGGACACTTCTAATAATACCCTAAAGAATAAAAGCGAATTTATACAAAAATAAAAACTGAAAAACAAATTAGAGATTGTCTCATTGGAAACTAGACAAAATAGAAATTTTCTAAAGTTGAACTAGAAATCTTACTAGAACTAGAAAATAGAAAGAAATCATGCTAGAATTAGGAAACTACTTAAGACTCTTTAACTAAAATTGTTGATGTCCTACATCAAATATGCATTTGCCAGGTCAATGAAAATACAATGGGATGTTGGAGGGTTCAACCCGTTCATAATTTCTTTATTTTATCTTTTCCTCAAGAACTTTATGAGCAATTTTTGCAAAAAACAAATAAGATTGGGTAGCGTGGAAGTTGGATGGTCAATATTGGTGTTGGAGGGCAAAGACAATCTAAGAACAAAAACACATAATAGAAAAGAAGAAGAATAAATAGAACAAAACAAGTAAAGCATATTAAAAAGCCCGAGCCTCATTTTACTAAATGCCAATTTGAAGAAGCTTTTAAAACCAAAAACAGAAAGGAATTTTGAAGCATGAAGTGAACAGAGAATGGGATCACTCCTAAACCTCCTCAACTAATTATAATTACGCATTCAACCAATTAGTGCCACTGTCACTAAATGAATGCCTTTAAACTTCTAGGTTGCACTAAAAAAATATCATCCTATTCTAGTTTAGAACAATTATGAAAACATTCAACAGAAGTGACAAAACTATGCAACACAACAGCAAGTTACCTCAATTTTGGGTCCATTTGAAGTGAGTAGTTCAGCAGAACTACTTCCATCCTCGCGGTCACTAAATATTCCATCCAGAGAATCAGGTGATTCAGGCGGAGATTTTTCAATAGCCTAAAGCATTCCAAAGCACATTAACCATTAGGCATTTGAAGTCTTAACTAGATGTAATAAATTAACAAATCATACGTATCAAAAAATTAAGAACATTCACAAATCTTTACAATAATAATGCAAACAACACCAAGAGAGCAATACAAATTCAATATGTTTATTCAGTATTCAATTAATGGATGCAGGTGAAACATGAAAAGTTCATTAAAAATCTAATCAAAGGTAAATTTTAAATTCCTTTTCTATAGGTAAAGAGATTTCATTAAAGATAATGAACAAGGTAGGAGGACCTGTATGCAGCACCCAACAGAAAACCAAGGTATGTTGCAGGGAAGACACTCATTAGGGATGGCAATGGGGTGGGTTTGGGCTGGGTTTAGCTTAACCCATCCCCGGTCCTGATTATTAGTGTTCACCCTGAACCCGCCCTAACCCCTACTCGGGTCTAAATGTTTTAACCCATCCCCTCCCCTCATAGTATGTCTAAAACCCGATGCCACCCCACCTTTTAACACAATTTTTTTTTCCTTTCTCTTAATCAAATTGGGAAATCTCCAATTTTTTAATCAAAGCAGATCCTACTAAGATTTTAGAAGATGCATATATATAAATTGGGGTGGGGCGGGGCAGGGAATATCAAAACCGTCCCCAGCTCGAATCAGATCTGGTTCTTCATTTTTAACACCAAAACCGCCCCAAAACCGTTTAAAGGTGTGAAAACCCAACCCTATAGGGGTGAGGCGGGGTAAATTTGTCATCTCTAACGCCCATCTCACAACCCAAAATCCTTGCAAATTGGGAACGGCCCCAACCCAAAGATTTGGTTTTGTGCAGGTTAAGCACAAGCCTGAACATCGCCTAAGAAATTGAAATTGGGATGGAGAAGCATCCACATAAAATAATATATAAGTGGCATACTGAAGATGAATCACCATTGGACTCCCTTTATTAGCCCTAAATCAAGTCAACACCCCTATTTCCACATCCTCATTAACAAGTCTCCCCAATAACTACCCCTTAGGATTGGCTTAACGCTAAAACGAGCGAAATGTTTTACTCCCCTTGGTTGTGTCTTCAGAACTTGGTGGCTTCTTGACATACCCTATTGCACGTCGTGAAACTTTCGTGGGGTTGGGACATGCGATCACAAGGAATAATCCCACCACAAAGGGTATTGGGAAACCCTAAGATATCAATATATATACATGGGAACGGATCATGGGACATATGTAAAAACAATGTAATAATAATAATTTTTCGAGAAGTTTCAGATTTAGCTGATTCTTTGTGAGGAGGATCTCTATGATGAGAAGATCATCCTAAAAAAAATGAGTCCAATTTGACACTTCTAACCCCATCAAAAGTGATTTAGAATGTGGACCGTCAATTTTTTACCAATAATTTGTAAACCATCTCGAATTTAAATCTTCCTTCCAAGTCAACCAAGTAAACAAAAAGAGTTTTACAACATCTTCAACCAAGGAAAAGAAACAATATTATACCATGCAAGGAAGTCCACTTACAGAATACGTAAAGAGAGTCTCCAATAACAAGTCAGCATTATCTTCACCTACATTTGACGAAAAAATACCCTAACCATCAACAACCCAGTTCAAGTGCCAATGTCATGCATGAATTTAAACAAACACTACTATGTGTAAGTAAAGCTTTGCATTCCTTCTATTTTTGTAAATAAACCCACCATTTTCCCTAAGCACTTTGTCAACAAGAGATGGCGAGAATCCCATCCCTACAAAGTATGGTTTTAAATGGCTCTGGGAAGAACTTGCAAGACCTCCCTAGGATCAAATAACACAAAACAAAACACGCAACTTTTCAAGAGTTAAAGAATGAATATCTGAACTTAATGAATACATTAATCCAATTCCAAAAAATTGTTGATGCCTAAGAACCAGATAAATGCATAAGTTAAAAATTTAGTCTTCGATATTTGGTTAGAGGAATAAAAGTTGGCAATGATCTGAAGAACAACACAGGTGGTTTATACAAAATTGTGCAAGTCAAAAGTTGAAATGTCATAATAAACAAAGAGATAGTGGACATAGAGATTCCCAAGATAAAAGTGATTGAGTCAATGGCTTGATCCAGGATTCCTGCTCAGAGAAATAAAATTTGGCAGTGATTCAAAGAGTTAAACATTTTGTCCAAACAAAAATGACTAGGTCAGATACAACTTTAAAAGAAATCAATATTAGTTTAGAACTTCATTAACCTAAGCTACAAAAGGTTGTTTTGCAATGATAAATCATAGTTAACATAAAAACACATTGGCATTGATTTTAAACACTAACATAATGTAAAAAACACCAAGTTCCCAAAACCTTGAAATGTCCATTTGGTTAGATGAAAATATTGTCGGTAGAATACAACAAATAGAACAAAAATAAATCAAGTATGTGCACACAAACTGGAAAGACATAAATAAATTAAGGACTTCGACATTACTTTACACCTACTATGGAGTCCAACAGGGGCGGAGCCAGAAAGGAGTCAGTGGGGGCAATTGCCCCCACTCAAATTTTCTTTTGCCCTTCGATTTGTGCTTTAATTTGAGATACCCCTATATTTTCAACTAGTTACATGCCCCGTTTTCCCCCACTCCCTCACCTCCCTCCAATTATTGCCACCCCCCTCAGTTTTTTAAGATGAAATTGTCCATTGACTTGGGCCTTCTCCCATAGAATAATTGGAAATGACCTAAACCCTTTTCATCAACTTCTAACCAAAATCCTTTGAATTTAATCCCCAAAATCATTCAACTTCAAGCTCTTCAACATTACCATTAGCTATAGTTTGCCCCCACTACAAGAAAATTCAGGCTCCAGCGTCCAACATAGTGATTTACTTGAAATATGGAGTTTCCTTGTTAAAGAGGGTTCCTCTACCACTTCAAAATTTTAAAAGATATTGCCTACGTAAGAAAACTCACAGTTTGTACATAGAAATACAAGTAACCATAAGATACAGAACTGAACAAGCAACTGTATGGCACTGATATTTAGGATGTGGATTGTAACACCAATAAAACAATATTTTACTATTTAGAAAATGAGATAAATGTACTAGAAATTTCAACAGATATAAGCCAACTGGATGCTAACCAATAATTTGGAAAAGACAAGCGTACCCCAATTGGCTTTGAGCAACTTGTGCTAGAAGGTGAGTCCAAACCCAAGACCCCAACCTCTGACTTTACTTTTATCTCAACTTCGAGATCTGAAGAACTCTCACTATCTACATAATCTCCCATTTTGGCCTTCAGAATGAAAATAAGAATATAAGAGTACGAAAAAAGAAACACATACAACTTATTAGATCAAAACTTTGTGGAAAGTATCCTGAAACAAAGCACCTCTGATGAAACTAAATATGGCAGGGAGGGGGAGAAAAACTGAGTTTCCCCCGACCTCTTTATATGAGCCTTCTAAGGACCTCTGCAAAAAGAACAAAGTCAGACTGGCCAATGAACACACTAGTGGCAAAAATACAAATTTTCTGGTCATAAATACAACTGATGAGAAATCCATGACTCAATGACTATAGACAGGTTATGCTCACCATTTTAGCTCTCAAATGTAATGCAGGACCAAAGAACTTGTTCAATTTTTATTGATGCAAGTGAGTAATTCAATCTTTTTACATTTTTAATGAAAAAACATAGGCTGAATCCAAACAAACAATTCTTGAAGTCCACTAGCTTTTTCAAGTTTTAGGAGTTAGAAATTGGCATGAGTCAGACGTTGACTCTATTCAAACTAAATAAACTGTTTTTCTTTTCCAGTTATAAGAATGAAGCTCTTAGGATGTAACAATTCAAATTTCGAAACACATTTACTAATGTGAGTTTGAATTAAGATGTATGAATTGGGGTAGATCAAAATCTTGTTAACCTGTAAGTCAATCAACTTCAGTGGCACTGAAATAGAGACCACTATAAGATGTGTGATGTAAAAGCCCTAGAAGGCCTGTTTGTCATTCTAGTTTTGACTCTTTTGGGTTCTGGCACTTTAATACAAATACTTTTGAAAAAAAAATACTCCCAATTATTCTAGCTTCAAAAAATTTAGAAATGTGACTCTTACAAACCACTTCCAAGCAGGCAAAGAAATAAGTTGAACCCAAAGTTAAAGAAGGCATTTCTAGATATGGAAAACAAGATAACACCTTGCCGGATTGCTCACAAAATCATCATGGATTGTGGCTTTCATTTGGATGAGTTTGTTGAGAAATATGACATTTTTGCAGCACATTGATCATAACTACCATGGATTTCTTTATGCTGTGTTATTTGCCTCTCTAATGGGACAAAGGATCATATCCTCGTTATTGTGTGTGCAAAATTCAGTATTACTATCTGTATATAATCATTGGCTCTAGTTACACATGACCAAACCATCCCAATTGACTCACTCTGGAAGATGTTTTTTGATTGTAAACATTCCACTCCAAAAGCATATCAATATTATGGCCTTCATCATTTTGTAACAAATCACATAAGTACGCGAGTTCTCCCTTTCTTTTACTTACTTGCATACAGAAATCTGTTTCTAATATTTTATTTAGTTCCAATTGGACCAACAGTTGGTCCACATACAAGATCTTGAGGTATCTCTTTGTGATCCCCATGTCATAAACCTAAACGAGACAAATATAAATCTAAAACAACCAAAACAGAACTATTTCAAGCTCCAAATTGTCAAAGACGAAGATCACATTCACGCCCTTTTATATTCTGAAAATTCAAATTCAAGACTCATGAGGAGAATAAAGAGTAAAATTTATACTATTCAACCAAAATTGAAATTTACAATTTGCATAGATAAACATTTAATGAAGTAATTTGCCGAACAACGAAGAAGATATACAAAATGAATCATGCATAACAAACCTTAAAAATCCAAAAACAAAAATTGCAATTAATAGAGAGTTCACAGATGGATTGAAAAAAATAAAAACTGAAAAAAAATAATATTATACCTAAACAAGGATATGAACAATGATATTCCAGAAAAGAACACAACTAGAAGAGATTTTGTGGAACCTGGGTTTTTGGGCATCTCCTTTGGTTCAGATGAATATGCTACAAAACCATTAACCAGCAGAAGTACGCATCCACTGGAAGGGGCACGCACAAGGAATGCTATGTCTATGTAACGCTGCAAAGCAATTTTGGCAGTCTTTTGTAAAGATACCCCAGCTTATGATAATACTATTATAGCAAATAAATGTCATATTTTTTGGATTATATTCTAAAGAATATTATCCAAACAACCCTAAAGTTATTTAAATTTACAAAACTCCCAAACTATTTAAATCTTTTTTGAAGAATGGAACTGGGACTTTTTATTTATGCCATTAAGATTTGATTATTAGGAAATTTTCCCAGGTAGAAATCTGATTGCCTTTCCCCAAAAAAAAAAAAAATTTTGAAAAGAAAACTTTCCAAATTGTGTTTGTAAAATTGGTGGCCCATTCGGTTCTGGTAAAAGACAGACAATTCCTTCAAATCAGCTAGTATTGTTTTAAACTTCTTATAAAATCTAACCAGATCGCTGATTTGGTTTTCAAAACATTGACTTAAATCCAACTAACCATATACATCACTCTCTATTAAAAGTAACTTTTTCATTTGGACTTTACTCCAACTATTCAAATTTATCACCCTCCATGAAAAGTTTTTTTTGTCCAATCTAGTCATTAAAATGCATTGCACGATTTTTGTTGTCTAAAATAGTCTACAATGCATACATTCGCTATACTAGTTTCTGCAAATATATAATTGATATATATCTTAGAAATTTGAATTTTTTTTCAATAACTTGAAGTATACAGGGTAATATAGTTATTCTATATATTCTTTATTTGCTTTTAATAATTTTTTGTCACTTTCATCTAAAAACAATGAGTATTAAGATAATTGATTGGTCATAATAAAAAAAATAAAAATGCAACTACTTAAGCAACATGTGCACTCCCTGGTTGGCTCCATGGGAGAAGAAAAAGATGCATCTAGTGCTGCCGGCAACACTTTTTTGTTTGAGAAGCATATCTTCTCCACCCCTACACACATGCACTCCCTTGTTACCTCGCAAAAGGGAGGAAAGCAAAGCTGGCTAAATTCAGCCTTTTTTCATAGTACACCCTCATCTCTTTTTAATGTTAGATCTTTATTAAAAGGGAAAAATGAATTTGTGCATCTTTTGTTCATATAATTTTTCATTTTTTCATGTCTATCTTATTACCAAGGTTATCATAAGCGTTAGGCGAATCTAGGTTGGGGGTTTCAACTCGCCTTTTGGTTGGCTAGGCTTTGTTTTTTAAGAATGAACACACATGATAGTTCTATATTTTATTATATAATATTATTGATTAAAAAGTATTTCAAAATATATCCATAATTGTGTTTTCTTTTATTGCATGAATTTTAGTCTTTTAGAAACTTTTCTGTACTTCAATTTCTGAAGATTAAATATTAAAGATTGAAACTATGAAAATCTTAAAAATGTTCATTTTTGGTTTTTAGGCTTATGTATCTAACCCTAGAAGAAAATGATCAAGACAACCTTAATAGGGTATCTCGGTTCGTTTTCTACAGGGAGGTTGAGATGTCGTCGAGTAACTCCCTTACCATTGCTTGTTCTCACCTTTCTCATTGCCTTTTAGTCCCCTTGTTTCAAATCGCCTAGGGTAGGTGAGGCAACAACCCTCCCAATGCATAGAACCTAGGCGAACGATAATTTTTTTGCTTTTAATAACATTGCTTATTACAACTAGTTAATTATTCAAAGTGCCTACATTGAAAGATTGGTAAAGACATGTGGAGTGTTGTTCCCATGTCCTAGGTTCAAACCCCCTTAAACCCAACTTCACTTGCTAACCACTAACCCTTTACCTATTAAAAAAAAACAAAAACTAGTTAATTATTCATGCGCAATCGCTAGTTTATATACCATAAAGCAAGATAGACTTGTAGATGATTAATCCATATCCATAAGATCTCTGGCTTTTGATATCTTCCAAAAGAAATACTTAGAATCACTTGTAACTCTAATTAAATAATAAATTAAAAGGGTGAATAAGTCATTCTCACCAAGGAGAACAAAGAAAGAGTATGCATAGTGCTTCCAATATTTCTCTCCCTTTAAAAAAAAACTAACATCTGGATTGTTTAAGGATATCCACAAGAGAATAAAGAGAGAGTATGTGTAGTCCTTCCAATATTTTCTTTCCTTTAAAAAAATTTAACATCTAGATTTTTTAACGATATCCTCCAACAAACAATTAGATCCATACATTATTTGAATTTGTAAGCCATATAATCTTTTAATAAGTTGATTTTATTAATACAACCATTGTGCCTAAAAACGTAGTATAATTGTTTTAAGATACATAATTAGCAATTCTTTTACTTAACACCCATTTTGCAATGGGTGCATCACACGTATCCCTTCTGTAGTTTATATTATAAAGTGAAGTGGTGATCTAGACTTCTAGAGAGTTATTTTGAGGCTTTTCTCAGTCAAATTATGTTCTTTGATAAAAAGATCCCATCGTATAATGCTTTAGAGGATTAACTAGTTTCTTATTATTACTAAAGAAAGTAGGACGAGAGGAAAGCCATCCATTCCGGATATTTTTCTCATTATTATACCATGATAATAGATTTTTTATCATTTTAAATGCAACTTTATTGTTTGAGAAGCACATGAATTGGAAATAATTAATAGCAGATTTAAATGGAAAGATATTGAAGAGAGTTTAATGATGAAACTATTTTTAATGCTAATTCATCACGCGTTATCTCGGAATATATTTTTATTTCATAACAGTAACATTTTTATTCAATATATTCCTAGTATAGAGTTTAAAATACTAATACCATGTGGAGAAGATAGAACATTGATGTTTAAGTGTAAAACCCTTCAATGTGAAGAGAAAAACTATGTGATCTAGTCCAAAACTTAAACTCTATGAGATAATGGAATACAAGCCTTCTTTAGCAAAAAATCAAAGTATACGAAGAATCAAGAGTAAAATCATAACTCTTGGATAAAGAAAAGGCTTAGCGATTGAATGTCAATAAGAACAAAACAGATAGCTCTTGGCAAAACAGATAAGCTGCAAATATCTTTTTTTTTTTTTTATAATTAAAATTTTATTTACTACTAAAAGGCAGTCGAGAAAACCAGCCTACAATCAAGTGTTTACAACAAACCTCTTACCTTGAACACAAAGAATCTCATCTAAAAACATAAAAAAACACTCCTTTAAATTCATGAGCTAATTTGCACCAATAAAACAATAGCCCAAGTATTTGCACAATCAAGTCCTAGAGTTCGCTTTCCACCCCTTGGAAGACTCTCCTATTCCTCCCCTTCCAAGTTCCCCAACAAATGACAAAAGGAATAAGGGTCCAACGAACCCTTTTCCCACCCGAGAACACATTTTCAATCCAAACTTGGAACAGAGAATTCACTGATTTTGGAAAGACCCAACTGATTCGGAATAGGTAGAGAAAATGAGACCACGATCTATGGGCGAATGGACAATACACTAAGATATGATCCACTGTTTACCTTACACAAGAAACAAAAATTTGGCATAACAACCCTCTCTTTATTAAGTGATAGTGAGGATTTTGTCAGAAGCGGCTCACCAAATTTGAAAAAAAAAAAATTCCTTCGAAGGAACCTTTGCCGCCCCCCCCCCCCCCCCCCCCCAACCACCAAATGAGAGCAACAGGGAAGGACACCGAACTTTGAGTCAAAAGAACCGAATGGAAGGAATTTACCGAGGAGCATCTCTCTTCGGAAAGAATACACTCCCACCTATCAATCCCAGATTGCTCAAAATGTCCATGCTCGAGCTTGTTGGTAAGATCTTGAATCTCCCAATCATTAAAACCCCTCCTGAACCTGAAGCCCCTCAAAGACACACTTCCATTAAGCTGCAAATATCTGTGTAAGGAGTTCACAAATCACCACTAGATGCAATGTCGATTTGGGTGATGCTCGTCATTGGGCAGGGACTTCTTCATGATTATTCTCAGTTAGCTCTTTCTATGACTCGTTCTACGTTCCCTGCAAAGGAAGTGTGGGTAAGAATGTGCCATGTAAGGTCTCCTTTTTCATTTTTATCAACCACTCAGTCCCTCCAGCCTGAAAAAAATTTCCAGCCTATCCTCTGCCAAAAATTTTACTGAATTTAACCGAAATGTCCCCCTCCAGCCCCAAATAATTGCCAAACCCAAACTTGGTTACTTTGGTTGGAGCTACTCTTCGGCCATACTTGATTGCCCAACATTTCGCTCCATAAAGCATAGTAGTCTTACCGTGGTCACCATTTCGTAACAAATTACATAAAAACGTTAGTTCTTCCTTAATTTTACTTACATGCATCCAGAAATCTGTTTGCATGTTTAATTTCCTTCCATTTTTCACAATCAGTGTGCCCACAAACACGATTTTGAGGTATTTCTCTTTGTGATCACCATGCGATAACATCAAATTAACCAAATTTAAATTTAAACAACCTAAACAGAACTAATTCGAGATCCACATTGTTAAATACAAAGATTAAATTCATGCTAATTTTAATAGAGGAAAAAAGGAGCGAAATTTCCACTACTCAAACAAACACCAAAACTAGAAGCATTTAAACAAGAAAAAACACAATTCTCTTAGATTAAACTTTATGAAGAACTAATACGCAGAATAAATTAGAAATTTTTACATCACGAGACATGCAGAACGGGACGAACCTTAAAAATCCGAAACGAAATTGAAAGTAGCAACAATTGAACAAACAGATCAAATTCACAGATAAAGATTTGCAGCAGAAACACAAACAAGTGAGATTAAATCGAATAAAAAATTAAAATTTCAGGAAAGAATATTAAACTGGGTTTTTCGGATACTGTCCTACCTGGGTTTTCGGGCATCTTCCTTGGTTCAGTAAAAATTAAACTGACAGAGAAAAAAAAAACAAGAACCTGAACAAGTACTACTCCACTATAAGGGGCACGTGCGAAACACGCTTTTCTTTTGTAACGCCAAGGGCACGTGCAAGGCATGCTGTATGCAACGTCACGCCATCGTTTTCAAACCCGGTTTCTCGTATCGTCTCGGACGAGTCATCTCTTTTTATCTGAGTTTTTTAGCTTGATATTGATCTTTATGAATGAGAATGAAATTGTACATCTCGATCTGACTCGGGTGAGTTTTTCAAAATATCGGATAATATGACTCGGTTCTTGTACGAGTGAAAACGTTACGGACGATTCAGATTAACGAGTTGAAAACCATGTGTAATAGTGCCGTTGTTTTTTCAGGGAATCTGATGACTCGTCCCAAGAAAAAAAAACACACACTCACCAACCATCGAGATAAGCAACGGGTCACTTCCTAATGTTTATCCCTGACGAGAGGTTGAGATTTAATCTTTCTATGAATCTCGAGAATAATTTTTCACTTCCACTAAAGAAAGGCAATAATGACTTTCCAATTTTTTATTTTTTTCTTTCCTCTCTTACCTCCCTTTCCAATATTATCCCCTCTAACTTTTTTTTTTTCCTTCTTATTTTTTAATAATATCCCTCCAATTTAATTATCTTTTCCCTATATCCCCTTCACAGCAAAGAGGTGGTCATGCAAAAGTAAACACCTGTAAGCTCTAGTCTATACTCTACATGATAAAATATAATGATTGTCTTCTCCCAATGTTTATCCGTACAATTCAATCTCGCACGTATTTCGATGAATATTTTTTTTCTTTCCCTTTTTAATAAGATCTTCAATTTTATTGTATTTACTCTTTTACCCTTTTTTTTAATAATTCTCTTGAAACTTTATTATCTTTTCTTTTTAATCCCTTAACCACATGAGAAGATAGTCATTAACTCTAATCTAAGCCTCTGAGATAAATCTCAGGAGTCATGGTAATTTGACTACCCTATGTGACATACTCAATCAACTATCTGATATATAAGTTTGGGAAACATATATTACTCTTCTTGAGATACACGTTTATCTTGAGATACATTTTTTTATGGGAAAGTGCAGTCATGTATCCTGAGGAGCATAAATCTACGATTTTCGAACTTGTGACATCGAGTAGTCAATTGAGTTTGCCACGTGGGGTAGTCAGATTATCACGATTCAAATCTCAATTATTTGAGTTTTTCGTACTTTATTATTGGGATTTTGTCTTCTTGAGCAAAGGATTCTTACCCTTTTTTTTTTTTTCTTTTTTTTCTTTTTATAGAGATGCTTATATTATTATATATAAAGTAGTTTTATAATTATTTATAAAAGGTGCTTCTATCGTTTCTTTTGCATCATACATTGAAAAATATTATCTGGACAACCCTAAAGTTCTATAAATTTATAACTTTTTCAAATTATTTAAATCAATGGTTGGATCATGGTTAGACCTTAGTTCACCGATTTGGTTAGGCCACTGTGCTTTTATTAGAGAATTTTAACAATATTTTTGCCACTGTTTTCAATATGCTTTAATCCCCCGTTTATTGTTAAATCTTTATTGAAAGGATAAAAATCTGTTTGTACATAAATGACATATAATTATAAAATTTTCATTTAATAACATTAAAATAAGGTATATTTCAAAAATTCAAAAGAAGGTGTATGTCAAATTAATGGTATTGAAAAAATAAAAAATAAAAAATAAAAAATATTCATGTATATTTTTTTAGATAAATAATTCATATATAGAGATCATGATATTTTAAATCTGGTTCTTGTATTGTCTTGTTCATGTGTGATACTGAAATGAGTTAGACAAGTTATCTCGATCATATGGGAAACGTTTTAAAATCATGATAGAGACTCTTCGTCCTTTCTGTCAAAAACATAAAAATTGAGTCGACTAGTTGCACACCACTAGTTGTTGGTTGTACTCTAACATTAAAAGAAAATTTTCTTAAAACCTCGATTTTAACATATTAATTGTATTTCATTATGGTAATGTTATGATTTAAGAGTTTCTTCACGTTTCCATGGCTTCTTCTATGTTTGTGCTCTATTTGCCTTGTGATTGACTTTGCTCATGTTCCCTTTGACACCAATTCCCTTGAAGGTGTGTGCTTTTCAGTATCTACTTAGGCTATGTTTAGAAATTGATAAAAGCTTATATTTGGATTTTATCTCTTGAAATTCTACAATCATTGTTCAACTCGAAGTATCAACATGGATTCCAACTACTTTCTGAAGCTTCACAATAACTTTAAAATCGTCAAAACCAACCAATCCTTGATTTATCAATATGGATAAATGCTGATTACAAGGGACAAAGAAGAATAAGTGGAGTGTAGTATTTTTTATATTATTTTTGGAGTGCAATCATCCAAATGCATTGCAAAGGCAAATTTTTACGTGATGGGGTGCAATTGGTAATGAGCGGTGGCAACTAGCATCCAAGAAATTAGTTTTGATGGTTGACCTTCCTTGGATGAAGTCGAGTTATGTTTTTTGTTCAAATTTGTGTACTTTTAATTATCTCTCAAAATTTCTCTATGCATCTCATACATTTTGTTACTCAATTAATTTGTGCGAGTTGCATATCTTTATCATCATCAAAGTCTTATATCAAAAGTTCCGGGTAGGCGAATTTCCATTGGGCCATGTTTGTTTAACCCACCCTTGGTAGACTTAAACAATGAAAGATCCCGAATTGGTGATTTCTGACTATTGGATTCGACCATTTTATTCATTTATTTTTCATGGCTTTTACATTATATGCCCTTTTGTGGGTTTTAATACTTGGATTCAATTGAAATAAAAAAATTCGATGAAAATTTTGGCATATAAGTCTACCAAGGACTGGCCAAAAATAATAGACCAAATGCATTGAAAAAGAATGCCACATAGTAAGACAAAAAAAAGAGTAGGTAGTCATGTAGCTACACGACTACGGGGTGAACAGAATCCAGACTACTTTCATTTAGACTTTTAATTAGATCAAGTCCAAATTTAAATTTTCTTCTAATCTGAGGGAGGCATCTCAAATATCCCTCCTTACCCAGGGAGCCAATCCGAAAAGTCCATAATATACTTGCTTTTATTCCCACTAATAAATATAAAATTCTTTCTTTATCTCTCTGGTTTTGATAGCCGTTGCAACTTTTTATTTTGTCTATATAGGGTTACAAGCGTTATACAAAATAAACAAAAACGTGAAAATGTTATGGCTGACAGACACCTCACTTTTCTCCATTCTTCTTTCCATGAAAAGGATAGAGGCACAGACCCCCCGTGGCCCCTTAGCAACATTAGTCAAGTGGGTCCCACTTAAGAAGCTCCCACTTGTCAGGTTAGTTTTTCTTTGATAACCCATTGTTATTTATAATAACATAGTATCATCTCTCATTAAAAATATTAATTTACTTAATTTTTTTTTTTTTTTGCTAGTATTCTTTGGTGGCCCCCCCCCCCCCCCCCCCCTCTTTTTTTCTTTTCTTTCCTTTTCTTTTCTGATTTGCTAGGTACGTGAAAATAGTGGTGATAATAATTAATAGGTAAAAGTAGATTTTAAATCCAGGTCATGGTATCAACACTCAAAGACTAACAATAACTTAGCAAACTGGTTCCTTCATAATGTTTCTTATATCACAATGCATTTGATTAGATTAGATTTTTCTATAATTTTTTTTTTAACTCTAATAAAAAATTAAGCATGAATCAATCTTAATCTAATACAATATTGGCCATACCTAAGAATAGTTCTAATTAAATTGAGAAATAATCAATATTTGCAAATCCAATCTAATTTTTATCCTAATCTTTTCGAGGAAATAATCTAAAAAATCACTAAATAAGTTATTATATTACATTCTATATATGTAGTATGCTATTGCTAAACCACCAGATGGGTGACCGAGTGGTAACACTTCAGGGTCAAGGGGTGTGTTTTCCCTGTGGTCTCAAGTTCGATTCCCACCGACTACTAATATCAGTAGTCACGGACTGCAGGATTAAAACCCTGTTTCGCAAGTCTTGTTCGAAGAGGAGGGAATAGTTGGTGCACGTAAGCTGGCCCAGATACCTTTCTTATAATAATAATAATAATAAATAAATAAATAAAAAAGAAAAAAGAGTATGCTATTGCTAGTACCATGTGGTACATGGCTATGGAGCATCGGGTCTTCCTTGAATGTCCACTGCGCTCATCTCAAAATACTATCGAAAATGAGTGGACTTGACTGAGTTGATGAGGTTTAAAATTATGGTATAGAGCGAAGAAGATTTCAAATAGAGGTACATGTAGAGCTGTGTCGATGGATGGATTCAGGCTGGACTTGGTTGAATCTAACCCAACCCTAAAGAAGTGGGCTACCTTAGGTCAGCCCCCTATCGAGCTTAAGTTGGTTAACCTCAAGCTCGGCCCTGTAATGGATTTGGGTCAAAGAGTGACCCAAGTTAATTTTTGGACTTAATTAAAAAAATCATGCACAACTCTACCTATTTGGGCTAAAGATCACGACCAAAGCGAACTCTTGTTCCTTCTGTTAGGCCTCATTAATGGGCTAGAGAGAGAGAGAGAGAGAGAGAAGAAGTGTGGTAATGTAGGGTATCAAATTAATTACTACCTATTGTATGGCTTATGGGCCCACATGTCTTTAAAATTATAACGAGAGAAAGCCTATTAAAAGTGGTTGGACATCAAAATTAGGATCTCACAACTGTTTCATTTTGGTCAAAATCTAAGAAAGTAGCAATCCCACTACCCTATAATTTGGTTGGTTAGTTTTTAAAATTACAAAATATCTTTTTTATTATGTAATCTTCATAATATTTTAAATTACAAAAAAAAAAAAAAAAAAAAATTATGATACATGAAAGTTTGCACATGCCACCTTCTAGTTTTGTGTAATGTGATGATATTTTCTCTTCTTCTACTACATGGACTCTGGTGCCTCCATGGCAGGGTTGTCAACAGATACCAATAGAATTGGATAAGGTGTATCCGAATTTGAATTCGGAAAAAAAAAATTAAAGGTATTCGAATTTAAATCTGATCGGATATTTTAAATTAGATCCAAAATTGAAATCGATGAGTTCATCGGATATTCAAAAAATACCCGATTCGATAAATGAAATGACCACAATACTCAAATCTTCATCAAATACCCATGTCTTCAATCTTGCTATTAAAAACCCTAACTTTTTTTTTCTCTCAAAACCATCCATGTTCAATCTAATTCGTCTTTCAAACTTCACTAGAAAATAAAACATCAGGGGAAGTAGAAGAACATGGGATTTGAGATTGAAAACATTGGTTGAGGGTGATGATTTAAAAAAAGAAATCAATGGTTATTTGGTAAATGTTGCAAATGAGATAATGAGAGATGTAGAGAGAGAATGAGATCATGTTCCTAGCGTGATCGTTGTAACGTCACCTGAGTTGATATGCTTGAAGATGGTGGATTTTTTTAGAATAAATAGGAGGTTTATGGCTCACAGATTGAAGATCAGAGAAGAGAGAGAGAGCTTTATAGCTCGCACATTGAACATTAGAGAGAGAGAGATACTATTTGTCGAGAAAGATAAATAATCGATTGTCGTTCCTCGGAGAAGATGATCTGAATCTTGATTCAAAACACACGAACCCTAAACCGCGAAGATGATAGTAGAGACTATAGAGTTGGGATTGAAGAGATGCAGCATCGAGAGATTTCTTTTTTATCAAATATAATGTATAATAAATATATTAATTTTATTAAGAAATCAGATCGAATATTACCGAATCAAATGCATCAATATCTGAATACGTATCAAAAAATATTTCAAATGTTGAAATAATATCGAAATCCAAAAAAATTCAAATAATATCCAATTTTTCGAATTTGGATTTCTACTATCCATTAACCAGCCTACTTCATAGTTTCTGCAAAACACGACTTATTTGCATAATAGGCACCAACATTGGTTGAAAGCTAAATGTCATCTTTAATTGTTTCCATTACTTTTTTCCAAAATAGAGTCCGACATTGAATGTGGCGTTCAATGTCATCTTTAATAATTTATTTCTTGTTGCTTGTAGTGGACGACTAAGAAAGCACTAGTGAAACACGCGACGACGCGATTACGTGCTCAAATTCTATAGTAAGTTGGCCCCAACTCACCATGCAAGAAAATCATTTTCTACAGTAGAGGCCTTGAATAATTGGATTTTCATGAGTGATTGTTGTCAATATCATGGTTAATTAGTGTATGTTTCAATCAAAGAAATTTTGATTTAATGGGTATACGTGGAGATAATGGTGTCCCTTAATTGTCCCCTTTTTTTTAAAGTGCGAATCACTAAAATGTATGTAAGTGATGAATAATCCAGAATTCTAAGATTTATGTGATTTGGCTAAGCTTTATATCGATCCACGTATATTAGATGATAGAGTTTCATTGTATTTGAGAATAATAGCCTCCCTAATCCTAGGATTTTCAATATGAAGCCAATGCTGCCAAAACCCAAAATTCCATATTCATCATTGTTTTACAAAACTTCTTTATAATAAAGTTCCATCGACCCCAGGTTGAATATTTGATGAACAATATTCATGATATCTAACTCAAGATTTTCATGTATTATGCATTGTACAATCATAATTATCTTTTACTATATATAAAAAAAAGGACATATTGGTGGTGTTTCAATTTAATATTGTTAAATTACAATAGAGCCATTTTCTTTTTCTATTAAGTAATAAGAGCTAGGGATATTTACAAAAAAGTAATCAACTTTTGAAGAATTTATGATTCCAAAATGTGAACGGTAACAAATTCGGTGACTTTTAAAGTGATTATGTCACAGGTTTAAAGTGACTTTAAACTTGCGAAATTATCAATTTAAAACCGTCGAATTCTTTACTATTCTGATTTTATTTTAACAAAAACGTGATCATTCATGTTTTAGCAATTAAAATAAACAGTTAACTGAAATCGTAAGTAACTAATTTTCGACTCACGAAATAATAATTCACCCTAAGATCTCTCCTTCGAAGATGCAAGGTTGCTCGGTTGGTTAAAGTCTATGATTATTGATACTAAAACCTTCAATCGAAGCCCATCTTCACCTACTAGTCAGTGATCACTAATTTTGTTTCTTCTAATAGAAAAAGATAAAAACATAAGAGCTATTTCTTAGATTTTCTGGATTAGATGTATAAGAAATTTCTACTTCTAATCTGTCTTCTTCTTCTTTGTTTTTTGGTTGGTGGGGGGTGTTCTTTAGGCCAATTTATATATATATATATCAAACTTTCCCAAAGAATGTTCTTAAAAGAATTAACTTTCAGAGTAAGGTTTACAAGAGATGTTTTTCTCTCTTTTTTTATTTAATTTTTAATTTTTAATGAAGAGTTCCATGCCTATAAGACTCTTTTTCAAGAATATTAAATATCCTTATAAGAAAATTTTCGCCGATTCCATAAAAGTCTCATACCAGGTTTTCTTTCTTTTGGATTAACTTGAGGAAAAAGCCATTTCATGCATTCTCTTTCTTTTACCTGGTGTGTTATAAGTAAAAAATGGGTGTGTTAATAGAAGCTCTTAAAATTAATTATAGTTTTCTTTTGGGAAGATTCAACTATATGTTGAATGATTTCTCACCGACCTAACAAGGATCATGGACTGCAACATAATTAATAGGGGACCAGCATTTCATCTTCTGCAAAAAGTAAGGAGGTACTTGTAATATCCCCTATATATCAGGGGGTTTTAATAAAGAATTTTCAAAAAACACCAGAGCCTATTTTAGGGAGTGAATAATTTTAGGAATGGAGCATATATTTGCTATACTATACATATCAATGGATTGTTCAATTAATTGTTGGTTGGGAATATAAGTGGTGGCCCACCCATTAGATGATTGGGTTTGATGTACAGTTTGGAGTCTGGACAATAAAAAAACAAATATTCCCATATGTCACAAATATTTAAAGTATTTTTCTAATCTCAACTAAAAGATATTGTGATACCAGAAAAAATAAAGGAATTTTGAAGATTAGTTATGAGTTCAAAGAGATGGAAAATATTTTTCGAGAATGGATTTATCAAAGAAATCTTAGGGGTGTTACCCTCTCATCTCAACCGTTGGTCTGATAGTGGGTCTTGAATGTGTTTGATTAGTCTCAACCCATCATTAAAGCTCTCTATCAAACAAATGGTTGAGATGCAAAGGAATATCAAGAAAAATGTAGGAAAAAAAACTACGTTATCCTTAGAAGATTAGTACTAATCTCTAAGAAAAATATTATCCCAATTGGAATGAATTAGATGATATTTTGTCATTTCAAATGTTTAAAATCAGAATTTGAATCAAAACACACATCAGAGTATCTGATACCTTTTAATTATTTACGACACTTACCTAATAGAATAATTATATAACCAAGTGATATGTCGTTTGATATGATGTATTCCATTTGATATCTTCGTACCCGAAAATCAATAAATTCGACTATCCCATTATTCATAATTTTTAGCCATAAACATTTATATTAATCCCTAAAAGAATGGTATTGATCTTTAAGAAATCAATATTTCGCTCTTATCTTATCTTGGGTTTGATAGACTATTGTGAAATTGGTGTAAGGGTGGAGTATCGAATCACACCTAATTATTTTGCAAATATGAAAAGTAGCCTACACATTCTAATGGACAAAGATTTGAGTGTAGGGTTAGTCATGAGATTAAAAGTACAAAAATAGCCCCAACAAAATTATACCACGGATATAGTTTTAGAAATAAAACAAGGTTATTTTAGTAAAAAAAAAGGAAAAGCGAAACATGCAGAAGGTCAGGTGGTGCAAGAAAGCTGACGGTTTCACGAATTTCGAAAGCAAAATCAAGATATTTGGGATTGAGACTACTTTCAGTTATTATAATTGTTCCAATAATACGTCATGGTTTGTTTCTAATGTGCACCCGAGACCCGAGTTGCCTATAAATATCCGTCCTCACTGCTCTTTCTTCTCATTCTTCTCATCGTGAGCTAAAGTTAAGCTTCTTATCTCTCGTTCTGTCTTTCTTTCTCTTTTGCAACTGATACAGTGAGAGAGAAAGAGAGAGAGAGATAAGAAGAGATGATGACAGAGATGTTGCCATGCTTAGCCATGGTAGTAGTACAAGTAGGCTACGCTGGAATGAACATTATATCAAAGCTGGCCATGGATTCAGGGATGAACCCATTTGTAATGGTTACTTATCGACAGATCTTTGCCATCATTATTATCATCCCTTTTGCTTATATCTTTGAGAGGTATTATAAATCATACTTTTTATTTTTATTTTTTATAGTTATTTCTTGATTATAATAACGATGATGATGATGAGTTTCATCTTTTTGTTAAGTTTTGATTCGCTAACATGCGCCACCTAGTATATTAGCATATTCTACGAGTCAATTCAATTGAGTTTCGAGTTTAACTCGTCTTTTAAATTGGGTTTGAGCTGTGCTTTATATATTAATTTAATTTAGAGACATTAGTATTGAGTTGTCGAGTCCACTTGATTAATTGGACATTCAAGTCAAGATTTATTTTATTTTAATTATTAAGAATTTTGGAGTTGATGGATATACTGTAAGTAGATCAATGTGGGGGTGTGTCAAGGAGAAATTTTGATTCCATCCATTTGAGAATCCAAAGCTATAAGAATCAGATATGAGAAAATTGAAATTTAACGATTCTGACAATGATTATTTTTTGAATCAAATCGAAATTGACCCATTGATACCCCTAGATCAATTTCTTGAAAATCAAATTGAGATGATCAGATCGAGAATTTGGCAATTCAATGTATGAACAATCCGTGCACCAAATATTGGTCCGATTTTTTGAAGACTCAAATATTGGTGTGTACATCACTAATTTCTTTCATTCAGATCTATTCATGTTTATATTCCATCTTACAAATGGTATTTTGTCAAAATTAATGACCCCAACTCTTTTTTTAAATATTTATCAAAAAGGGTTTACGCGGGTTTTAGTATTTTTTTTAATTTCACCAAAAAAAAAAAATACTTATTGTATGGCCATTTTCATGATATTACTGTTATACCCTTATTGTTGACCTAGAATAAAGATTATTTGTAATTTTGTATGAATTCAAAACAATGGTTTGAGGGTAAATTATGTCCAATGACCATAAAATAATGGTACCCATTTTGATAAAAAAAAGTATCACAGTGGATAAATAAATACCCTTTTTGATAAATAATGTAAAAAGTGTATGGGCCAGTAATTTTGAAACCATACGTGCCTGATATCATAGATTAATGTACTAAAGTTGAAGCCAACTTTCTATATCTAGTCTGCTCTTCTCGAAAAGAAAAAAAAAAAAAAACATTATTTCTTATTGGACTTTTTCCTTGTTTGGAAAATATATAAATGAAAATTTTCTCTCTTATGGGTTTTTTTTTTCCTTTTCTTGAAAATCCAAATGTTTTATGCGTATGTGAGTTGATAGGCTTGTACACTACCTGAGAAAGTGAGTGATGGTTTAGCATAATAAGGGTATTAAGTAGTGGATGTTGTGGCCTTATTTTTCTTGGCAGTTATGTGCGCGCCACCACGCCAAAATGTCACTTTCTGTAATGGGTGTTTGCTAATATGAGTCAGTGGAGTCCTCTTCTTATCCTCATCTTACTTAATAGAATCCTGATAATCTAACTTACACACGTGGCATACTCAATCACCACCCCTGGCATGACATGTTCGGGACTCGTAGATTTACTTTCCTTGGGATACAAAACTGCGCTTCCCCAGTGAGTATGCCACATGGGTAAGTCAGATTATCACAACTCTACTTAATATGTATGTATTCCAGTGTTTGAGACGACCGACCAGCTCTAGTTCTTTATTTATTTTTCTAACAAGGATTATTTAAAAATAAGGGTATAAAAGGTCAATTCAATTAAATGACCATAGCAATATTGGTTTTGGTAAAATTAATTATTACCAAAGAGGGTAAATACCCTTTTTGATAAATATTGTAAAAAGTATATGGATCAGTAATTTTAAAACACACGTTCCCCTTTTTTAGTAATTTCCTCTTAATCAACTTTAAGCCAACTTATTATGTCTTATCAATTCTTTTCATAGAAAACCCATTATTGCTTATTGGATTCTTTCAAATTTTTCATTTTTTTTTTTGTTTGTTTGAAAATATTATAAATGAAAATTTCCTCTTGTTGTGTTTCATTATTTTCTTTTTGAGTGTTGATAATATGACAGACTTTTGGTGGACTGACTTGACACAAGTTGATGTGGAAGCATATAACTTAATAAATAAATAAAAATGAGAAAAAGAGAGTTTCTCTCTCCTGCTCTTAGTAAAAAAAAGAAACTTTCAGATCTGATCACCTTATGACATTCAAAATCATGATCTGATGAAATGGAATTGTAGAGAATAAAATTATATGAATTAAAATAAATAAAAAACAGTTATTTTTCACTATTGAATTTTATCTTTAAATGTGGGTGCTTGGTAGCCATCCGTTTTATACACCATGGATCAAGTTCAAATTTTTTTTTTTTTTTTGAATAAGAATAATTTCATGAAATCTAGATGTCTGTGTCGTTGGATTGTCTATGTGATAATCAATGTGGGCCCAACGATTCTTTTTAAGATTCGAAATCTAAAAAAATAAATATGTGGGCAGAGAACAAGCAAGAGAGGGAAATTTCTCTTTTTATTTTTTAATAAATTATATACTTCCACGTTAGCGTACGTCGTGTCCATCATATTATCAACACTCTTTCTTTTTCTTGAAAAATCCAAATCCAAATGTTTTATGTTAATGTGTGGGTCCATTGGCTTTTGCATTATCTCGGAGAAAAGTGGGTGACCTTTTTCTTGGCAAAAGCCAGTGGAGCACTCTTGTACTTTACAAAGCAATTCAAATAATTTTCCAATTTTCAATGGAGTTTGTGAAAAAAAAAAGATGATAATAATTGTTATAATTTATTCTATAATTATTCGTTCAATTATGATCTTACATATACACCCTTGATTATCCAAGTAGAGCGATTAATCGGATGGATATAATCATTCCATCAAGTAAGATTTTTCACATAAGATCGTCAATTTTGGTTGACTTTTTGAATCATTATTATTATTCTCTCTTACCCTCTTTCACATCTTTGTGTAGGAAAACAATGCGAAACATCACTAGATCTATTCTCTTCCAGATTTTTTTATCGTCCATATTGGGGTGAGTTTATAGTTTCGTTAACATTGTATGTTGATTGGAGAGAAATATAATATAGGAAAAAACAATTCTCTAAAAAATGAGTTCTAAGAAAAACATTTTTCCCGAAAAATGTTTATTGATTTATGATTCCACTTAAGGAAACTGTTAAA
This sequence comes from Akebia trifoliata, assembly GCF_017979445.1. Taxonomy (NCBI): domain Eukaryota; kingdom Viridiplantae; phylum Streptophyta; class Magnoliopsida; order Ranunculales; family Lardizabalaceae; genus Akebia; species Akebia trifoliata. The sequence goes on along the minus strand of NC_141378.1, from coordinate 4,558,498 downwards.
AGGATGAGTTTTAGTTTGTATATCTATAATAATATTATAATTTTTTCACAAAAATATGTAAGTCGTATTTTTCCAACATGTACTTTAGTGCAAGTTTGCAACATTTTTTTTTATTATGTTTTCTATATATGTCGTACTGATGGTTTCTATTGAAATTAATAGAATTGGTCAAATGTGCAGGGCCACCATGAATCAATGCTTGTATTTTATCGGGCTCAAATATTCGTCTCCAACAATCGCATGTGCGTTGAACAATTTAGTACCAGCATTCACTTTCGTCATGGCACTCCCATTTGGGTATAGCTAAATTTGATTATATATCCATCATCACCATGAACAATGTTATATTTCATCAATTTCATGTATTTGTGCCCTCATCATTTATCAACGTGGTATGTTATTTGGGTTTCTGTCCAGTCAAGATTGGACGAACTAAATTAATCCACATGTTTTACCTTCCAACAATTTTTTTTTTGGATTGACCGATTGATATGAACATAATATATTTACATATGTGCCATTGAAGTGGTATATTTTTATTTTTTTTTGTTAATTATGATTTTTGTAGAATAGAGACATTGGGGATAAAGAGAAAAGCAGGGCAGGCTAAGGTGATGGGGACAATACTGTGTGTAGGTGGTGCCATGTTAATGTCATTCTACAAAGGAAGCCTCATTAAAATAGGGGAATCAAGTATCCATTGGAGGTATGCAGAGAGCATGAAAGAGGAGAATTCAAACAATGAGCAAACCAGTTTTTTGGGCCCTTTGCTTGTTATTGCTAGTTGCCTTGCTTGGTCAGCTTGGTTCATTATCCAAGTAAGGGTTAAACTCTTTTTTGTTCTTCTTCATAAGTCATGTTTAGCAGTTAATATGTGATAAGCGTTTGTGCGTAACACCATCCATGGAAATGTTTAGTTTGGATATTAGAGGATAATTTGTTTGCGCAAAGAAGAGTCAATTTGAGATTTTTATAAAATTTCAAATTGACCAATTGCACAAGACGTCACGTGTATTGAAGGCTTTCTTAATACGGGTATTTTTGTAAATCATATATGACTTAATACACGCGATGTCTTGGGATTTGATCAATCTGAATTCTGTGAAATTTTGGATTGACTTTTTGTAACAAAAAAAATTCTTTTGTTTGGGTAATTAAAGAACTTGGAAAACTATTACCCTCATAAATTAGGTTTGAAGCTCTCTAAACAAATGGCTGATATGCAATCATGTTCCTTAGGGATTTCTGAAGAAATGGATTACTAGAAAAATTGTACTGGTCCCCAAGAAACATATATGTTTTTTTGGCCCATCTCACCTATACATTTGATTATGTGCATTATACGTTGTTTGATGTCAGAAGTCCAAAAATATCCATGATGATCAATCAACGACCATTAAGTGTAAAGGTTGAAAAATAAAGATCATGGGATCAATCTCAAGTTAAAAAACAAAAAAAATAAAAAATTTATTGTTTGATATTTTATTTATTTTCAGGCCAAGACGAGCAAGGCATTTGCAGCTCCTTACACAACCACTGCTTTAATGTGTTTCATGGCAAGCATTCAATGTGGAGCCATTGGAGCAATTGTGGACCATGATATTAAAGCATGGTCATTGAGTTCAAACATTAGGCTCATTGCAGCTATATACACTGTAAGCTTCATCAAAATAAGTGATCATGTGATCATAATCATTGCGTTGAGTCCAAATATAATTTATTGTTAATTTTCGTTAAATTTCATATTTTTGTTGATTAAAAACCTTAGGGAGCTGTGGGTTCGGCACTCGCATTTGGTCTAATGTCATGGTGCATCGAGAGGAGAGGTCCTCTTTACGTCTCCATGTTCAATCCGTTATTACTTATCATAGTAGCCGTGCTTGGTTGGGCTATACTTGATGAAAAAATTTACGTGGGAAGGTATGTTTGATCCTCGTATTTTTCTTCATTTTTCGAGTCCGTTCAATGCAAATTATCTATTAAGTAATTGAATTATTGTTTATTTCAGTGCTTTGGGGTCTGGTTTAATAGTTGTGGGGCTCTATGCTGTATTATGGGGCAAGGATAAAGAGATGAATGTAACAAGCAATGTTAATGAGAAGAGCTTGGAAAGAATAAAGGGAAGTGAGACGGAATTACCTGTGTATTCCAATGGCAATCTTTAAAATGGAATTTGAATACATTACACCTTATAACTTGTTTTCCTTTCAGTTTCCATAAAAGATTATAGAAAAAGTTGGTGTACTTTACTTTTGCTTTTTTTTTTTTAATGAATATTGAGATTATCTAAGTGTGGAAATCTCCCTCTCTCTCTCTCTCTTTCTCTCACTAGTGTTGGGTGATTAATTTCTAGTTTAATACCTTGGGAAATAAGAGATGTCTTGCCAAACATTATTTACTAGTTTGCATTACTAATTTTCACAATTTTGCCAAGAAAGAGATGTAAAATCCTTTTACCCTTATCTTTAATTTAAAATTGGTTTCCTTCAACCATCACAAAATTCAAAAAAATAAAATAAAAATGTGATCCAAAATTAGAATGATTTGCAGAAGAATAATCGAGCATTCTCAAACCTTACAAATTTTTGCTTGGTGTTATAGTTAGTACCAAGTAGGGGCTTAAGATTTAATGTCAATGTAACACATACCATGTTGTGGTGCTAATGTTATAGGGTCTGTTATTAGAATTGTGAGGGTAGAGACCCTTACATGAATAAATACTTAACAAAAAAGAATGTAAAAATGTTTCTCACCATTTCATTAAATAGATGTTATCAAGTTTATAAAAATAAAAAGTATTTTGGTTTAAAAGAGGAAGTAATATAAAAAATACATTTTATATATATTGCACATATTATTACATTAACAATGAAATTTGTGGTAAATTTCTGACCAATTATCACATAGTTTGATTATCCTCCAACAATGAAATCTACCATTTAAAGGACATGCATTTGATTGATCAAGTGATCCATTGAGATTTTTAATTACAACTTAGGAAAGGGATGCGTAGAGGTGAAGACTCTTCAAAACTCTTCATAGAAAAATTCTACAATGACTTACTATAACACTACCGCCAGTACATTGTGGTGTATACAAAACCATGGATACTTTTTCTTGATATACTAGTACACTCGAGAAAAATTGATAGTTTTATGCACAAACAATACCTAAAAAGTGTCCATTGGATGTCACTATAGCATGACCTTTTTATTCTTATTTTTATTTTATTTTTTATAATTGTTACATGATTTATAATAAAAAAAGATAATATTTATGTTAACATGAGCTTGCATCAATACCATTCATCCTTCTCTCATTTAGAAAATAGTTGTTCTAGACCAACTTCGTTGGCCATTGCACTGATGTGGCAGTACACAAAGAACCATATAAGATCTTGTTTTGGTTCACATTCTATCTGATTTTCTCTTCGATCTCTCGTTTGTTTCAGCTATATTTACGATTTTGGAACCCTAGTTTGTAATTGTTAATTAGATTTTATTCGATTTGCTGTTTTCAGCAGAGATCATTGCATTTGAAATGATTTTTGATTAATTTGCTGATGTAGATCTGGTATTGCTTCATTGATTTGTGGATCTAAGGTTGAAATCTGTGGTTTTATCTCTTGGAATTACTGCTCGTGTTATCGAATTTGTTTGAATATCTGGGTAATCTGTATTAAGAAGGATGAATTTATCGTTTGAGGCTAAAGGTCATGTTGATCCTCTTCTCATAATTGGTTTTAACCGGATTTGATTGATTTGTCTATTTGTGAATTTGGATTTTGGAAGATGGCTCGACTTTCCAATTCTTGTGATCATATTTATGTCCCGATTCGTTTGATATGTTTAGTGACCATATTAAAACCGTTCTGACATTTAAAAGGAATTCCTATTCTTTTGTTGCTTCGTATTCTGGACTATGTTTGTAGTCTGTTCTTAGCTATCTGATAATCTGAACATCCTACAGGTCATTCAAATTCAGTTAAAGTTTTGGAGAAGGGCTATACTTGTGGCCAGACCAGGTAGCTTGGAATTGTTAGGACTTGTTGAAGACCAGATTTATGTTTTTAAACCTTTACTCTTGATCTTCGCCTTTCACATTCGATCTTCTTTAAATCCATTATAATTGAATCTGAGCCACATAAGTAGGAAAATTTGATTATTCTCGAAAAAAAAATGAAGTTTTTATTTCAGGTTCAATGTATGACAATTACAAAAGAATATATAGATAGGTATAATGATTTTGTGCATCACGATAACGATGAATTGATACTACTTGCGATTGCTATTTTGAGTTGTGACCACAACGACTTCAATAAACTGATTGACAGATAATGTAGCTTACCAATCTTTGTCAGGGGAGATTATGATAATAATCAAAATATTTGTGGAATTGGTTTCTTGTTTCCATCTCTATGTATCTGTGTTTGTGATTACATTCTCCTATATATCTTATCTCCACATAAGTAGAGTAGAAAACAAAAGAGATGAAACCATACAATATCTTCGGTAACTAACCAATACAAGTGAAAATTGTATCAAATATTATACAGATCATGTAGATTTGAGATAAGGACAATAGGCATTACTACTCAATGGCTCAAAAAACTAGGGTAACTGGCCAACGTGAAGGTAACGAGTTTTGAACCGAGGTTGTGGGATCAACACTACACACATCTTTACCAACTTAGCTAAGTCATCACCTTTTAAATTAGTCCATAAGCCTGTTTTTAATGAGATCAATAACTTGATGATAACGGGAATTGAACTCAGGTCTATAGTATTATCACATTTATAGAAAACATGCCATTCTGCGTCTATGTAACAAAAAGATTTGGGTTGTACTGATAGCTCTTTTACAAGAAGTCTGAATAGATTTTTTTTAAAATATAAAATGATTATCAAAAGCTTCTTGGCTCTTAACCAATGATAGATTCAAGAATTGGGTCTAACCATTGAGGTCAGATCAAATCTACTTCATATCGATCCATAACAACTTGACTCCTATACAATCCGAATCCATTGATAACTAGGACTGCAACATTGGTGGTTTGGGCAGGTTGAAGGGCAGACCCAGGCTCAACTCAAGTGGCAAAGCTCTTAGCACGAGCTCAACTCAACTCAAGCATGGAACTTGAGCTCATTAACCCAAGCTCAGCCCGAGCATAAGTTTCTAAATTCGGTTTGAGCTTGGGTTAGCTTGAACTAGTTAGCTCTGGGCGTGTTGGGCTCGTTGACCAATAAATTTGTACTCATAGAAGTATATAGCAATAGACAAGGATCTTTTCCTTACTACATGTATAGAAAGAAATAATTAAAAAAATATATTTTAAGAAATTGATAAAAATACATAATTAACCAAAATATATGGGTTGGGCTCTCAACTCGAGCTCAACCCGAATTAAAGGCAGGTTGAGTTATTTTAACCTAGGCTCCTCTCATGTTCTACATAACTCGTTTTAGGCTTGCCCATCAATCAGATTGAGACCGAGCCAATATCCCCAAGTTGCAGCCCTATTAACCCTAGTAATGTATGTGCAAGTATGTGTGTGATTGTCACCAAGTAATGCCTATGGCACAATTCCCTCTTTTTTGCACAATTTGAACAACCTACCCTTTTCAACTTAATTCCAAACCTCAAAACGAAAATTCTCCATTTGTATAAGTATATATGGCTGTAGTTCAAGAAGTTTATCATTATGTGTGCATGGCCACACAACAAGGGATGTGTATGGGCTACTTTCAGTTGGGTCTTAAGATTTATCCCAAGCCCAACTAGTTTATTAGCCAAGTTGGTCCAGCCTTTAGAAAAAATTGTAAACCTTATATCTGCTTAAATGCAATTGGTCCAAGTTACGGGCTTGAACTGGCTGGGCTCCGGCTTGTTCATTGCGAAGTGGACATAGTGAGAAATTGATAGAAATCATGAAAGTAAACTTCTGTTGAGTAGTCACAAGGACTATATAAGCCAAAATACCTTAATTACCCTTCCAACAAGTTTAGAAATCTAAAGAGATGTGGTTGTTTGAGATGTTACACCTCCACATTTTGGTAAATATTTGAGGTACCTCTTTGTTTGAAAATTAATGGTATGCCCTCATCAGCATACACTAGATTTATTAAAATATTTAAACCATAATTTAAAACTCGACTTCAATGTTCATTGAAACGAGACAAATCAACTCAAAAACTCACAAATTGACTCAAATGAAATCATATCACATTCATGAATATTTCAAAAATAGTTTTTAATAACTAAAAAATATTAATATTTTATTTTCTCCAAAAATATTAATAAAAGCAAATGCTCAGTCAAGTTTTTCAATCATTTTTTGAGCTAACTCGGCCAAGTTGATTTGACAAGCTGGTTCCACTGAGTTTGGGGTCGAGTCACCATGACGTCTAATTGAGTCATAAAATTAAAATAGTTTTATTTGATTAATTTGAGTTGACTAACAAGTTTTCAAGTTGATTCAATGGACATTATTCAAGTCAAGTTTTAAAACTATATTTTAAATTATTTTTAAATCTTTAAACATATATAATTGAAGGAGTCTAAGTAGACCTTACATTGGTCTACCTTGAGAAGAAAAAGCGTAGGCTCTTTACTCTTTTAGATTATTTTTTTCATAAATCTATAAGAGATGACCAAGGTCAATGGGTATGTTAAGTATTTTTACATATACAGGTATCTCAAATATTCACCAAAACATGAAGGGGTCACCTCTAAACAACCCACAGTTCCTTTGAACTTTTAAAGTTGTTAAAAGGGTAGTTCTGGTTGGTGCGCATGTTCATAGATGCATTTTTTCTCGAGATATGCATAAAATGCATTTATGGACATGCCCACGCCACCATGTAAAGATATCGCTGCTTAGGTCCCTCAGCACGACTTAATTATGGTATTGGGCACTTAATAATAAACTTGTTAATAAGTACGAAGACTTTTCATTTGGTGGAGATTTTAGGGGGTGAGTTTAAGCTCTCAACCATCAAAAGTGCTTTTTGGCCCAAAAGGTCTTGTTCAGTATGACTCTAAGGCAACACATACCCAATCCTGGCTCATTTTGATTTTCTACACACACAAAAATGGACGAAATACTAATTATCAAGTATTTAGAGGAAACTATCATTTATTTTTAGATTAATGACTAGAAAACTCATAAAAAATTCTATAAATACAATTTAAGAATATAGAAAACAACTTCTCACCAAATGATACACAACTTCTAGAAGCACTTTATTACAATAATCACTAAAAACAATAATATGTCACAATCAAATTTTTTATAGAATTAATTAATTCCATAGAACTTCTTGAAAGTATAGTTGTCCCAAATGAGCCCTTGTTGTTTTGAGATATTTCTTCAAGATATTATATTTTTATTTCTATATTTTTTATCTTCTCAATTTAAATCAGCAAATCTTTTTAAAATCCGCTGTAATTGATTTCGAGTGCCACACATATGTAGGAAAAAAAATATAAAAAGAAACTTATCAAGGTAACATTTTAGGTTCAATGTATGATATAAACAAAAGAAAGTATATTCTTAATTAGAAAAGGATTAACAAGTTGTAAAATCTTTTGGAGTTAATGTGTCATAATGATTGTCTTTGTTATTCGATGTATGAAAAAAATAAAAGGAAACTTAAGAAAGGTTTATTGTAAGATAGAAACAAAACAAAATAAACTATTGATAAAAATGGATTTGAAATTATAAAATATTTTCGAATTAATATTGAATATTAATTACGTTTGTTGTACGATGTTTAGAAAAAAAAAATTAAAAAAGGGAACTTATTAATAGAAAAAGTTTTGACAAATTATAAAAGGTTTATTGTAAGATTACATGTTTATTCAATGTATGATAAAAATAAAAATAAAAAGATTATTTATAGAAAAAGCTTTGACAAATTGTTACATCTTTTGTAATTAATATGTTATATTAGTTTCCTTCAAATTTCAGGGTAAAACTTTTCTATTTAAACCCTACCTAGGGTTGTAGCATCAAGCATTGTATTATTGGGGCCTTTGTTTGATATGTTAGTCTTTTCGTTAAAGAGACTTGTCATTTGTGGTACTCTTAAAGCGGTTGTTCTCCTTTCTCTTGAATGACAAGTGTCACTACCCTCTTGGTCTACATTGTGGGTTTGGTGTCAGAAGATTCATGTGTCTGGACTCGTTGATGGAATCTTGATCATTGTTCTTAACATTTCATATTTACAGAACAAATTTGTTATCACTTGGTGACGAACTGAATTGAAAAAATAAAACGACATTGACAGACTAATATAGAAGTGACAAGGAAGAAGAAAGAACGTTGCCTCTAATAATGCTTCACAACCGTTCGATGCACGGAATGACTATAAGATGTGTGAGACATGCATGTAATACACTAGCATGCACTTGCTACCCACTAGATACGAGGAGCTATAAAACCAAAGCCTATGAATTATGTTCCCTTATCTATAAAGAGACATGGGTTGGATAGATCTAGAATAGGGTGGAGCTAGGATTTTGCTCATGTGGTGGCAACCAAGAGTAAAAAACTTATTGTGAGGGACAACTAAAAGTGAAAAAAAATAATTGTGGGGGCAATTAAGATTGAAAAAAAAAAATGAGAATAATAGTGGCAGATTTTTTTATTTGCCCATTAAAAATCTGTTGTAATAGCTCACTAATCGATATACTTTGAAAATTCTTATGGGGGCAAATGCCCACATTGTAAATCCGCTATAAAGTGGTAAATATCAAAGAATGCTTTTGGATAGTACTGTTAAAAGCTAAAGTTACTCTCTTGTAAATCTACATATATATTATAATAATAATATCCTCTTCTTTGTACGTAACAGAGCGAGAGAGAGAGAGAGAGAGAGAGAGTCTTCTTTAAAACATCAGATTCAGATTTTTTTTCTTATGGTATCAAAGCCATTCTAAGGGATTTCTTCTCCACCTTTACTACTACGTTTTTGATTCATCTAAGTTTCTTTCGTATAGAAACGTGGCCACTCTTCAAGAAAAATACTCATACCCTTCCCCCATATTAATGTTGCAAGCTTTGTAAACTTGAAGTTGAAGCAATCAAACTATTTGATGTGGAGAATCCCTTTTGTACGATTTTTCGGATTTCAAGGCAAAAGAACCCCTTTTAAGTTAAATTATTTTTTGAAAAGTTTAGTCGGTTGCCCTTACGTGGCCCAAGAAAATTTGAAGGAATAACCGAGGGAAACTTATAAATAATGTTGATGTGATGAAAAGAAAAGGAATAATGATTTTTGACATACACCCCATGACGTGACATGTGATACAATCATTGATCTTCTTCCTCGGGATACACAACTGTACATATTTATGGAGATGTTTAGTTATGTATCCCTAAGAAAAAGATATGTGGTTCCAGCCCATGCCAAGATGAACGACTCAACGTAAAAAACAAGTAGCAAAAATTGAGAAAATAGACACCTTTACCAGTTTGGCTAAGTTGGCACTTTCTAAATGATAAGTCCGATTTGAATTCACAACCGTTTGAAACCAACCCAACAAATTATAGACTCATGTAGAAAGTAGTTCAAGAAGTATTGTATCTATGGCAACAACTTGGAATGTCTATGGGCCACTTTAGTTGGGTCTTATTATTCAGTCCAGCCCAACTTAATTCATTAGTCAGGTTCTCTGGGCCTAACCCCAAACTGAGGTCTGACCATTTAATATAATAATGGGCTTATCCTTAACCAACCAAAAAAGAATAGGGCCTATTTTGTAAGTCCAAGGAAACTGTCAACTTTTGAGGAATACCAACTTAATTTTTGTGAAAATTTTGAAGAAAATATCTTTTCTTTTTAGATTAATACTCATGAGAATTTCTTGGAATATGAACTTAATTTATCTTATTTAAAGGGTATTATGGACTTATGGTTATTCAAACACAATTTAGCATTTAGAAACTGTTTTTCGCCAAATTCTACACAACTAAAAAGGAAACTTATTGAAAATTAAATGTGTGGTGGGTGTGGATCAATAGACACAGGGTTGGTACAATGGAAGGGTGTCAATTGGGCCTGGTGGCCCACTAACCCAGCCCAGCCTCTTGTCATTATACAAAATAAATATATTATTAATTGAAAAATATTTGACAAGTTGTAAGATCTTTTAGGATCAATATATCACATTGATTGTGTCTGTTGTGCCTTGCTATTGGAAAAATAATAAAAATGGAAACTTGCAAGAAAAAAAAGAAAAAAGGAAACTTATCAAAGATTACTTATTTGGTTCAATGTAATGATACAAACAAAAAAGAACAATGATTTTCTAACTAGAAAGTTTTCATTCGGTCAATACTCGATTGATGTGGCACATACACGAAAACATAGATATGTTTCCTCGAGATACATAACTGCACATCTTTTTTGGGGTTTGCAGTTGTGTATCTTCTAAGAAAATAGATCTATGGTTCCGTGTCCATGCCACATCAGTCAAGTATTGACCGAGTGAAGACTTTCTGGTTAGAATATAAGAGCTCAATCATAATAAAAAATATTATTATTAGAAAAAGATTTGACAAGTTGTAACATCTTATGTAATTAATATAATTTTTTTTTTCCTTAAATTTTTAATGAAATTTTTTTCTATATAAGATAAGGTTAATTGTAGCATCAAACATATTATTATTGAGGTTTTTTTTCGATATGTTAGTCCTTTCTTGTAATTTTTTTTTTTATTGAATAGCAAAGTTTTTATTTATTTACTTTGTTTTGTTTTTTTGGTGGACAGTTTTATTGAGTAACCATCATCATCATAACATTCTGTCCTACTCCACAGCTTTGTACACGTGGCAAACACTGAAAGTGGACCAGTTTGATGCAGCTAAGCCGGACAGCAGAGCAGACACGGTTCTTATATTCTAATAAAGGAGGGCAGCCCTAATTACGATGACAAGTCAAGGTCAAGCTGTATGGGGGTGGGGAGTCCTTGGAGTCCCAAATATGTTAACATGATTGTAGGGTTTTTAGTTTTACTACCCATCCATCTGCCCCTCTGCCTTTGAAAACTATTGATGATCAAAGAGAATAAATAATGGGAAAAAAAAGAATCTTTGGGAAATGTGAACTTTGAGTCTGTGTGAGAAAAAGATTGAGAGAGTTAGAAATACTTCTCACCACAAACTTAAAACAATATGGGTCATGAAAGAGGACCACTTTCTTCAAGTTTCACCTCCACCACCACCACAACCACAACCTCAACCTCTCTCTCTCTCTCTATATTTCTCAATCTCTATGAGAATCTTTGCAGGCTTTTCTCTTTGTTTTCTTTTTTTTCTTTTCTCTTACTTTTCACTGTTTCCTTATTTGGTTATTTTGGTCAGAGACACACCATCAGAGAAGAAGAATGCAAATGCATGATGGGTTCTTTAATAGGTTCAACTGCCCTATAAATAAGGTTCACGTTGTCCTAAATATATCAACTTGGTTTGGGCTGCACCATCTCTTTGTATCTAGATAGATAGATAGATAGATAACTCTTATGAGAGACACATAAGAAAGAACTTCACGTGGACTCAGTTTCTTGACAATTAATAATTTTTCATTCACATTTACTTATCCAAACCAAATTGCTCCATTTTTCTTTTTTTCTTTTCTTTTATTATGTTTTTCAACATGATATACATATCATGGTTTCCGTCCAATACAATATATTTAATTAATCCTAATTAATGCAAATCTAAGATCTAAAAAATATGTGATGAGATACATCATAACATTGATATAGCGTATCTCATACACATTATTACAAAATAAGGAGAGAGAGAGAGAGAGAGAGAGTCTAAAACTAAAATTATGGAGAGAGAAAAAAATCGCAGATCTATGATCTGATCCATAATTTAGGAATTTGGCCTTGGAGGTTGGATTGTCCTACACAAATACTGGAGTTAAATAATAATAAAAATCATATATCGAGACACAATTGAATACGAATTTACTCAATCAAATATCAAATGAGATCTATCTCAACCTCTAGATGTAAAACGATATCATAAGAGTTTTATAACCAAACTATGATCGATTCGAATTTGTTAGGAGCCATGATCAAAGTGACATATCAAATTAAATGGTATATATATATATATATATGAGTAGCGTTCAATGGCCAACAGTTTGGCAAAACATTTTGGCAAACACATTTTTCAAAACATGGGTTAGAGGTCTTGGAATGGGCTGATTTTTGGTGAGGATGATCTCTATGGTGAGGAGATCATCATCACCAAAAATCAGCCCATTCCAAAACTTCTAACCTCATCAAAAATGGTTTACAAAAAATGGACGGTTCACGATTTTTCAACTTGTAAAATGGGGCTAGAAGTTTTGGAATGAGCTGATTTTTGGTGAGGATGATCTCCTCACCGTAGAGATCATCCTCACCAAAAATCAGCCCATTCCAAGACCTCTAACCCATGTTTTGAAAAAGTGTTGCCAAAATGTTTGCCAAACTGTTGGCCACGGATAGGGACCCTATATATATATAGGGTCCCGTTCGCCACCCTTAGTTTTACCACACACTTTAACAAACGCGTTTTGTCTTACATGGGTTAGAAGTTTCGGAATGAGCTGATTTTTGGTGAGGATGATCTCTATGGTGAGGAGATCATCCTCACCAAAAATCAGCTCATTCCAAAACTTCTAACCCCATCAAAATTGATTTACAAAAAATGGACGATCCACGATTTTTCAACGTGTAAACATGGGGCTAAACATTTCGGAATGGGCTGATTTTGGGGAGGATGATCTTCTAATCATAGAGATCATCCTCACCAAAAATCAGCTCATTCCAAAACTTCTAACCCATGTAGGACAAAAAATGTTTGTTAAAGTGTGTGGTAAAACTTAGGGTGTTGAACATTTCCCATATATATATATATATATATGTATATGGGAAATGTTCAGCAACAAACATTTTGACAAAACATTTGGCAAAACATTTTTCAAAATATGGGTTAGAGGTTTTGGAATGGGCTGATTTTTGGTGAGGATGATCTCTACGGTGAGGAGATCATCATCACCAAAAATCAGCCAATTCCAAAACCTCTTACCCATAAAAAATGGCTTACAAAAAATGGACGGTCCACGATTTCCCAACTTGTAAACATGGGGTTAGAAGTTTTGGAATGGGCTGATTTTTGATGAGGATGATCTCCTCACCATAGAGATCATGCTCATCAAAAATCAGCCCATTCCAAAACCTCTAACCCATGTTTTGAAAAATGTTTGCCAAAATGTTTGCCAAAATGTTTGTTGCTGAAAGGGACCCTATATATATATATATAAGGGTATCAATGGGCCACCTTGAAGCCCGATATCATTCGATTCAAATTCAGGCCCATGGGCATCCCTAAGTTAAGATCCAAATCAGTTGTTTGCTGTAATGAAAGGGCACAATCAATGGGAAGGAAGGGTATTGGGTATGGGAGGCAGTTAGGACTAACAGCGACGTGTTACAGGAGAAAGGGAATAAAATTTGAAGAAAGAGCGGTCAGTTGGGGCAGGGTGGGTGTAAGAAGAGGTCAACCTGCCCGTTGCTGCCCGTCGGCGCATATTATGGATTTTATAAAAATGCAGGCCAAGGACGTCTCCTTTGACTGTATCATGGGAGACTGTGTGTGTGTGTGTGTGTGTGTGTGTGTGTGTGGTTAAGTAACCCCAAACAGCCCCGCATGCCCACACGCTTCTATTCCCTATGCCCCCTTAAACTTATATTATTATTATTATTAATATGTAATTGAAGGGTGAATTACAATTTACACAGAGCCCTCCACTTTTTTTTATCAATATTTGAGTTACTCCCTTGTGTTTTAATAAGTGATGATATGTATCTTTGACCTTGGTCTACTTAATAGACTGACAAAAAATTACTTAAATACCATCATCCTAGACATATCCCTCTATTTTATGTGAATATACCCCAATCATCTTGATATATACAAGAATAGATTAATGAAAATGACTTTAATACCTTCATCTTTAACTTTTAGGTAAAAATCATTAACTTTTCTTTTTAAAATCAATCATCTTAATCATTTTTATAATATATTTTACGTTCATTTTCATCCTTAAGATTTTATATATTTCACAATCGTCAAATCTCAAGAATAATATAGAATTTTTGTAGATGTGGATTCGGGTGAAAAAAGTCAAGAAAATTTTTAGAAGGGATTAAAATAAGGTTGGAATGTAGATTGAAAAAAAAAATCATAATAAAGGATGAAGAACTTGAAGAAAATAGATTTTTGAAAGAAAAATAAAGAACTTTTGGGTGGAGATTGAAGGTGAGGGTGTTTAAGTCATTTTATTAGCCGATAAGAAAAGACAGAGGTCAAGAGTACATTATCCATTTAATAACACAAGGGTATCTCAATTATTAGCCAAAACGTGGAGGGGTTCGCCTATATCACAGTTTAATTAATTCAATTTGATGAGCAAATTACTTAAATACAACCGTAGCTGGACACATACGTGACCAACAAAAGACTGAGATGCTAAATATAAATAAAGATTTCATCCTATCAACCTTGATGAGAATCTCTAGAGCATACCTTCACATCTCATTCGTTCATTTTCCCGTGTTCACACTTGAATTTTACCTCTGTACGTTGCACTAGCAAACCCTTGTACACGCGTGAACAAGGCACGTGTATACACGTGATCTATGTCCAACAAATCTAATTTCTTAATATATTATAATTTGCTCCTTAAAATATTCGACTTCTACGTTGGAACAAACAAGTAAAACAGACAACCAGAAAAATACGGAAAATGACAGACACGTGCGAGGTAACTGATCACTCTTACACCACATAATAATAATAATACCCAAACAAATTGCCACGTGTACGGTTACAGATCCGTTATTCCTCCCATTGTCCCACCAAACTAATTACTAAATAAATAAAAATCGTTCTGTCCGCTTTTGGAAAATAATTTCCCTTAGAACTGAAGAGCTTTATGTGGTGTGAATCTCTAGAATTATTGGGCTTGTTTGACCCACATTTTGGGTGCACCTAAAAACTGAAAAGTGTTTCCATACGAAAAAGAAATCACCAATCAGAGGCTAACTTTACGTGTATAGTCTGCCAAAGGATAAGGAGAAAATCTATAGGGTTGTGCCGTTGTGGGCCCAAAAGTTTAAAAGACTTATAGTTGGAGTTGGGTAAGGTTAAACAACTACAGGAGTACAGGATTAACACTCAAAAGGGTAGGTTAGGCACTTTTGGCTTATTTTCTGACCGTTATTCTATTCTACTGTAACAGATAGTCGTCGGCCGGGCAGTTCGGTCAGCTCTAGTGCCTATGCTGACGTCATTAGTCGGTTTACATTCCTTTCCTCGCGTGGACTTGTCTCTGTCAGTTCCACTAGGGCAGCTAGGACTGCCCGTTCCTCACCTTCATAAGCCCGGGCAGTCTCTCACTTTTCCTCACTTTCTTCACACAACTTAGCTCTCTCTCTCACTCTCCCCTTGAGAGGAGAGAATAAGAGAGAAGTTCGTATAAGGTAAGAAAGATTAGATTCTGAGAAAAATCAGCATTGTTTTTTGTTCATTTAAATGGGTTCTTGTTTCTGCAAACATAAGTGCAGTAATTTTAGATTCTCTTTATTAATATTTCAATGAACCCGTCACTTTGAATCTTGTTTCAGTTCTTGGTAAGAGAAATAGAGGATCATCAGTTGTGCAAATCTCTCCCATCTCCATTTGGTAAAGAATAGCTTTGTTTCTTTTAATTCAAACTCTCTCTCTCTCTCTCTCTCTCTCTTTCTCTCTCTCTCATAATTTTTTTTTCTTCTTTGGCTCATTGTAGGCTATCATGTGTGGGTTCATCACCAACAATAGCACCCTTAAAGCTTCAAGAATCAAAGTGTTTCATCGAAAAAGAATCATCGTCATCGATGAAAATTTCAATGATTTATACTCTTTATTCAGAATCTTTGCGATAAAGATTGCCTATTCACCTTGATATGGCGCTATCCTACCTGAGCTTTTACCACTAAAATCCTATTTCACCCTTCTTTTTTTCTCACTAGCTTTGTTTTTTGTCTTTTTTAAGTCTTCTTGACCTTGTAAGACCTTTTCTTGACCTTGTAAGACCCCACATCAGAATTGTTATCCTTCTTCTTCGTTTACTTATGAATTTTCTATCAAAAATTATTAATAGAAAATTCTAATTATGTTCTTCCCCGTTCCCGTCCAACTCAACTTCTATTTCTCTGTCTATCCCTCCTGAGCTGTTCGAATCAAGACTAGTTGTGTCCCATCATATTTCTCAACATAAGTTCTACATTTTGAAAATCCTAGAGAAATTGTCGAGAATCTCCAAATTCATATGGTATTACTACTCTTTTCGATAATGGGTCTAAATTTTTAGACCTATTTTTTTAGGTTATTAACTCTTTTTTTTATCAATGTAATTTATGGTAGAAAATACAAAGAAAGTGTGTTGTAACCATGAGAAAGAGATCTCAATGTCTTTTTGTTGTTCTTTTTTGAGTTTGTTGAATTTTCTTTGTATTATGTGTGCAGAAGATGGAGTTGTAGGCATCAATTTTGTTGTTTCATGCTTTGTTGGTTGATTCATGAGTGAATGATAATTGTTAAATATTCTCCTTCATCTCTGAAATAGTCTCCTCGTGACTGTTTGGATGTACAATATCTCCACTATTCTAATTTTTTTTTTCCTTATTTTTGTTGTTATCTCTTTGTATTTTTTTGACCTGTAATTATCATGAACATTGGTGGTACACATGATGTTATAAGCCTTCCCTTGCTCAGAGAGAGAGAGAGAGAACAATGCTTTGAACTATCTGTTAAAGATCATAATCTTTAGGGACATGATTACATTTAGGGAACTGTTACTGTCACACCACCTTTTCTTATAACAATTCAATTATTAAAATTAAATAGATTTTTAAAATGTATGGACTGCCTTCTCTTAAATTTTCATTAACAACATCATATTTTCTCTCTTTTTTTTAAGAAAAAAAATATAAATGAAGGAGGGAGAAGAAAAGTGGAATGACAGAGATGGAGAGAGAGGAATAGAGGGAGAAAAAGGTGGAAAGACTTTTCAAATAAATAAAAAACAACACAAACCAAATAACATCAAGATTTACTTGGTTCAACAATGATACTTATAATATCCTCGGACAGATTAAATCTTCTTCAATATATAAGATCAAAGAAAAATGATGCAAGAAGTAACACTCAAGAGTTTTAATTCCAAACCCAAGCCCCACTACAACATTTATGATATGCAACGACGGATTCTATCGGCGGAAAAATAAATCTGACTTGGTATGTTGCTCTATAAAGGCAGATATAATAAACCGCTTGTATAGAACACTGCACAATATCTAATTAATGTAAAACCATCCCAAACTTATGTATTTATAGGGTTCTTGAAAGGGAGCTTACTATAACCATTGGATTAAAATTCATCTAATGAATGGGATACAAGACATAAATAACAACTTCAAACCCAATCGTGGGGCGTAGCCAAATTAGCAAGATTATGAATTTCAAATTGTGATGCAGAATCTTTTATAACTAAGCACAAAAATCTTACATTAGCTCAAAAAACACAATGAACATATTCTAGAATCACAAGAAATGAATCCTGCACCATATGTATTTTAGCTGATTTTTTATTTTAATACAAGAAAATCGATTTTATAATCCAAATCAAACTTAACATAAAATTTCAGAATTAAATTATGGGTAAGAATTAAATTCTAGAATCCAAACCTAACACCACTTAAAGCTAGTGGGAGGATATGGGATTACTCAAAATGTACTTGATTACATAAGAAAGACTATATGTTAGAAAAAGAAAAATGGAAAAAAAAGAAAGAGAAATTGAATGGAAATCTAATAATTAGATGAGGATTCCATTTTTGATTTGGAAACATCAAACTTCTCTTCATTAATACTTTTTTCAACATGAAAATGATAATGTTTCCATATGCAGCCACTGCAAAGAGAAAAACCTTTTAGGTTGTAAGCTGGCACTAATGCCCCATCTTTACTCTTTCCTTTTTTTGCACTTTTAGAAGTCCCACTAAAACTTGTCTCTCTCTCCCTCTCCCACTCCCTCTCCCTCTCTCTCCTATGTGTTTAGGCGTTGAATTCAAGCATTTTCTGTCTTTCTCATCATACCCTTCCCATTATGTGGGGCCCTTTAGCCCCATCTTTTCTAGACAATTCCTTTTTCCATCTTTGGATGGTAACATGGCTCTCTCATTTAGTTTGACTTCTGAACTCTTAAATCATGTTTGTAAAACCCTTCGAGTAGACATGTTATTTGGTTGAGTCGAGTCGAGTCAACTCAACTCAACTCAATTGGATTTCGAGGTGACTTGGCCCATTAGCTCAACCGAACCAATTTGCCAAGTCAACTCAGGAAATTGTTGAATGTTTGTATATTTAATGAGTTGTGATAGTTTGACGCTCTTTGTACGCTCCCATCATATATAAGAAAAAGATTTATGGTTCTGTAACTGTTAGGTCAGGGAGCGTCTGAAAAAAGAGCATCAGATTATCATTAATCACATTTAATTTATATTTTTATTTGACTAATACAAGTGCACAAGGCCTAGGCCAGGTTTTTAGGATCTTAGTCCAAGTCCATTTGATTTTAACTTTAAAGTCCACAACCGATTACCCATATTGTCTTAGGCAACGGCTTACTTAATTTGTATTTTTTTAAACTTGTAATTGTTACATTACAATCATCGATCTCAAACACTTAAAAACAGGGAATCATAGGCTATCAAGTATCGATAAATGGCCAAGCAATTTTGAAGAAAATGTAAAAAGTAGAGATGAGATCCACAACATATTTAGCAATTAGGCTACCAAAAGAAAATTAGAAATAGTGTAATTCTTGTTCGGATTCAACATTTAAGAATTTGATTAAAAAAAACTTCAAATGAAAATCGATAAAGAACATAAAATATATATATATATATTGGGAGCAGTTCGGCAACCCTAAAGTTTGCCAAGTTTGGTGTCAAACATTTTTTGTAAATCACCTTTAATGGGGTAAGAAGTTTTGGAATATGCTGATTTTTTTGTGAAGATGATCTCTACGGTGAAGAGATCATCCTCACAAAAAATCAGCTCATTTTGAAACTTCTAACCCTAGTTTACAAGTTGAAGAATCGTGGACCGTCCAATTTTTGTAAATCACTTTTGATGGGGTTAGAAGTTTTGGAATTGGCTGATTTTTGGTGAGAATGATCTCCTCTTCATAGAGATCATCCTCACAAAAAATCAGCTCATTCCAAAGTTTCTAACCCATATTTTGAAAAATGTTTGGCACAAAACTTGGCAAACTTTAGGACTGCCAAACCGCTCCCATATATATATCTATATATATATATATGGGTCAGGTTCAAACGACAATCATTTCAAGATTTGTGTTATCAAGATACTAATAAAACTCAACCATTGGATTTTGTATTTAAAGGGTTAGGATCATATGTTTTTCTCACGAGTCATTCTTAAAAGTTGATGGATCGTTGGTGGACAAACCTAAAAGCAATTAATAACCAAAGGAGGACGGCCAAGGGAAGGATGAAAGTGACAAATGATTATGACTGAAAGACAGCTGATGTATAATGCTGGATTGTGAAATTTTGTTTGCTTATCAATCTTTCAATTCAATCGGTACGTGAATTATTTGTTTTTTTCTATTTGTTGAATCTAACAGCAGAAGCTGGAAATTTTATATTTACTTGTACCATAGGCAAATTATTCAAGGACTCTTAGCCAGATTTTGTTGTTGGGATAGGCTTTCTTATATCTAAGATACCTTCTTCAATTGCAACTCCAACTTTTACTAACGCCATCCCAAGATATGTGCTAATTCTTTGGTGATTTACATATGAATTGGTGTGGTGTTAGAAAAAAATTGGTGTGGCAATAGAATCTCTCATATCTAAAATAACCATAAGTGAAGTCATCCGTGCCAGTGATTGATCAGGGCCTGGGGTGACCCTGGCTCAGACCAAGCCCAGCCCATGTATTGTTACTATGATGATAAGAAAAAGTTGATATTCTTGATTGAGAATATCCTTGAGACAAGCTGCTACACTTTTTGGGCCCAATGAACCACTTCCTATTCTTGAGCCTAAAGTAGAAATCAGCATAACCAGTGATTCCTCCTAGGCACTGGATTTGAGTTTGAGTTTTCTCCTTCACCATCTTTTTTAACACCATAGTAAACCAGGGGGGCGAGGTGAGGATAAAAAATCGTCATCCATCTGAACTATTCAATCAATATGTATGTCAAGATATAATCAATTACACTTGATGTTTGGATTAGATCTCATCTAATCATGAAAAAAATCTCAATATGGGGCAATTCTTTCTTTCCCTTTAAATAATTTCTATATCTCGATTAAAAAAGATTATGGGAGTTACAATCCAATAAGGATTATTTTTCCTTTCTAAGATTAGGATTTCTTTTGTAATGAAAGGGATAAAATTATTGTGAAAAGGAAGTTGAAAAAGAGGGATCTGGGAAATGGATGTCTCGGGGCTGTTAATGCTTGAGGGATTCCTCGAGACTGTAATGCTAACATGTAATATTAGAATACAGAATATTGTGGAATTGTTTCATTAAGCCCGTGGATGTAAGAATCTTTGTCAAACCATGTAAAAAAATTGGTGTTCTCATTTTCCCTATATTTCTATTTTTTTGTGATTTTTATGTGATCTCGAGGAGCACTAGCAAAGGTGTCCAACAAAGCTTTGAGACCTTGTGATTGAGCAAAGTTTTGCCTCTACAGTAACCATGTTACATTGCGAAGGATCATTGATCAACCTGATTTGTGGGGTTTAGGTCTGTAAGAGGGAAGGCTTTGGACAGTGCTGTGAGGCAGCTTTTTAATATAGTCGAACAAAACAACTTTTTCTGAAGATCATCTTCATGTTATGAATGACTCAATGTAGGGTTGGATCATCCAAAATGTTATCTGTACCGACCCCACAAGTGGGATTACAAACAGGAATACATATAATACTGCGATACAAGAACCAAGCCATCCCATTGTAGATGCATCACCAAAAATGGAACACATCTCATGTGCACAGTCAAATATGAAAGCCAACTTACGATCTTACTTCATACTCACCCGCTCGTGTAAGAGCTCGGAAACCTTTGTAAGGGCGATTGGGTAAATTTTTGAGATCTAGTTTATCTATTTGCAGGCCTGAGAGAGCAACACCCATGATCTTGAAGCCAACTTGAAATGTGGGAAATACATGCAAGCGCTCCAGACCAGTTTCAAGTACTAGAGTTCCAGATAAAGAAGGGGCTTTATCTTTTGGAATCCGCCCGATGGACCAAGAGCAGGTCTGCAAGAACATTAAATAGAAATTATTAATTTCCTACAAGGCTAGACTTAACATGCCAGAAAATGAGATCCATCATCATTATCCTTGGAATCATAGTTGTTCTTTCTTGGGCATTTGAGTAATTTGCTGCCTTACCTCTTACAAGTGAACTCAACGCGGTAATAGTTCCAGTAAAAAGGTTACCACTCTATCCTACGAAGGTATTACAGTTATAAAATCTAATAAGAGAATTGAGTAATTTGTGTACCTTATTAGCAAGAACGTTCACGGTTCCATGATTTGAAGTCAGATCTGCTGAAGCAACACATGGAGGCAGTTCAAACTGCACTGTAATGTTATCGATTGTCTTTCCAGGATCATTTCGTATTCCAACTAAGACACTGATACGGCATGTCCCAGCATCGGAGGTTAGCTGAGGCTTTACATATATTGGGGTGCTCTTCAACTTTTTAACCCTATAATGGGATACAAGAGATTAGAGAAATAAATGCTTAAATTGGAAATATAAGGTACCAAATAAGCAACATCGATATGTACTCTACACCTTTGCACACACACCTGTAGCTCATAAGCTTAAAAAGCCCATCAGGTGGTACAAATGACAACATTTGATGTGATTCCCATGGACGGAACCGGACACAAGGATGAAATCTGACATCATTCAGAATGGATGGGTTTGCAAAGGAAAGGGTCAGATCAGGGAGACCTGAAAGATGGGAGTTCACTTGAACTTCACCATATATCTCGCATTTTACCAGGATCCCATCCCTAAATGGCATAAACCAAAATAAAAATCAGTACAGATCTAGGAATACAAATTCATGAAGTAGAAACAATTACAAACTGGACTTCTAAAAAGAAGCAAATTAATTTAAGCTCCTCAATAATGAACCCATATCAAATACTAATAGATGTCAGGTTGCATGTGCTCACCTCAGCAATCTAATAATAATTAAATTGTTGAAGATTATTCCGTGAAACAACTATTCCAATGTACAAAAAACTTCTTCTGGTTTGGGTGATTCGCCATTGAAAATCAGATCAACGATACATTTTTAACTAGGATGTAGACAATTGTGTCCACAGTTAAGAATTTAACGGAATTAAAACTTGTTGGAAAAGTTAGGTGGTGGTATTACAATAATAGGAAATAGAATAAGAAGTTAAGTTAGCATTGAGTTCAGGTCCAATAATGCATTTCTAAAATGACAGAAATATAAGGGAAACTATCAAGAGAATATGACAGACTTCATAGACAGACCTGCTTATAACTGCATCCATTTCCTCGACAAGATCAACATAAACTTCATTATTTGCATGCTTTGTATCGGATGTTCTCCAAGGCACAAAAGATGATGTTGCACCTGGAAGGGTGTTGCTTACATTGGAACTGCTACCAGTCACAACACTCAAAACTTTGCTAACAATACTTGGTGGAGCTATCATTTCCCTTAATATGTTTGGTTCTGTTGTGAGAGGGAAACCATTGTCTATCATCTCATCCAAAAGCTGCAATTTATGGCACATATACCTGTCATTGTTCTAAATTTCAGGAAAATTGAGCGATGCAGCGGAAAACATGATAATCAAAATACTACTAATATGTAAACGGACTGGTAAAAAAAATGAAGAAATCTGCTCAGAATTTCTTACAATAAATGCTGTCAGAATTTTATTTGGATGTGCCTAGAGGTAACAATAGGAGCAAAAAAATGAGGGAAGCCTTTCTACTCGTCAAACAACAAAAGCACATAACAAGTTCAATGTTCAAACCAAACCAGTTAAGAACTAACCTTGAGCTGTACTTGGGTTACCTAATTCGTTAGTAAAGGACCAACCCAGTTCGCTATTGGTTCGTAAGATGCAGCAACCTCTTCATTTTGTTACCGCAGCAAGTCACGTGACTCATTAGAAGGACCTTTTACATTAATATTTTACATCCCCCTCCATATATTAACTATATTCGAGATATCCCCTAAATTTTCAAATTGATAGCATATCCCTTTGACCTTAGTTTTCCTTAATAGACTAATAGAATGACCCATACCTT
The DNA here is from genome assembly GCF_017979445.1 of Akebia trifoliata. Classification (NCBI taxonomy): domain Eukaryota; kingdom Viridiplantae; phylum Streptophyta; class Magnoliopsida; order Ranunculales; family Lardizabalaceae; genus Akebia; species Akebia trifoliata. The sequence goes on along the minus strand of NC_141378.1, from coordinate 4,535,045 downwards.
CGTCTTCAACCTGTAACAAAAAAATCTGATTTGTTTTTTACCAACCTCAACATCTTTTTACCCTACTCGTCACTACAACCTGCAAATACCCTCATTTCTGTCTTCCCCTACGAACTGGGTTCTTGACTGGCGAACCATGAACCTGAATTCGAACCGAGCGAACCCACGAATCAGGTAACATAGAGCTGGACAAGCTACGGGGGGTTTGGGACTGAAAGTTCGATGTTGTCGAACATACCCTCAGCTCCATAAAGCATGACTAGTCTTGTTGTTTTATTGTGGAGTTTTTCCTAAATTGGTACGCGTCGATCACATAGCACTCTAGAAGCAATTCTCCATTTTATCCAACTAATACTAGTTTTATGGGTCAAATTCAATAATTTCTCCTTCATATATAAAACTAAATAATGGAAGTCTCCTTGGAATCTTGTCTGTCTATCAAACTTGACTATTATTGAATCCCTAGAAGTGCCCTAATAACAAAACAGTGTACTACGCATATTCGGACTTAATCTCATTATCTTAAACCTTAAATTTCTAATGCGTCCCTCCATAGTTCTAGATTTGAATTCACTGATTACTCCCACTCTAGTTTCATGTACCAACACTACATCATCTTCAAATAATATGACAGTTTCTTGAATAGAACAGTTAATCAAACCATAACTAGTGCAAGAAAAGGTATGGACTTTGTGAAAACCCATTGTAACGGAAAACTCCATCATCTCATCGCTAGTTGTTTTAACACTAACTACAAATCCAGCATATATATCCTTAAGAACGTCATTTTTCTCATTGAGAATCCCTTTTTTCCTCAAAACCCATCAAATTAATTCTCTAGAAAATACATCATATATTTTTTCTATATCAATAAAAACCGTGTACATTTTTGAGTCTTTCTCTATAAAAAAAATTTGCATTGATTGTCTAAAAATTATAGCCTCAATAGTTTACCTTCTTGGCATCAAATCAAATTGATTACCTAATATCAGTCTTTTGTCTTTTGGCTTTTGTCTTGACACTCTCTCTTTCACCCACCACAACCCGTATTATAACTCATCAATTCATCTCATAATAATTAGTACAACTATACACACCACCATGCTCTTATAAATCAGTTCCATAAAACTTCTCTAATTATTTGGAATTATCTTAGTTCCCAAAGTTTAACTATGCACTAACCAATATCTTTCATAAGCTTTCAAACTCTACAGATATACCATTTGGGCCTAAAGTCTTTCCAATCTTCATCTTAGCAAAGATTCCTTCCACTTATTTAATCCTAATCCCATAATAGTTTAAATTTTAGAATTTCCTTCTACTTCTAAGCCCTCAAGTGACTTTCATTTTGTAATTTCTGAAAATACTCCCTCCACCCTTCTTTAATTTCTACATCCTTTACTAAAACTATTCAATCTCCATTTTTTAATGCATCTAAGTTGATCTATGCATCTAACTTTCCTTTATCTTATTATTGAAAGTGTATAAATATTTTCTCTCTCTATTGAACCTGACCTGTTAATAAAATCATTCTTTTTTTTTTTTATAGGTATAAGGATGAAGGTGAGTTTTTTATCCCAAGTCCTGTATCACCGCTCATACACTTTAGCAACTTGCCAAATTATTATATAAACCATCATAACATTATATTTGGCCTCACGACCTTTTAGTGTTTCGTAACCCTGTTACACTTTTCAAAAATGTCAACTCTTTTCTTATCAAAATGATAATTCCAGAAGAGCTACATTTCAACACAAAAAGTTCAGGGAAAGAAAAAGGTCCATAGAAAATACCTCATATACGATGACAAAGTTATCCTTGATTAAGTCTTCATTCAAGCCACCGAGATAATCTGTGAGAACATCCGCAACTCTACGAAGAAACTATAACTCAAAAAGTTAAGCCAGCGATGCACGATAGATATATACCCAGATGGTTAATTGGAGGATTACAACTACAACCATTTAGACAAAAAATCTTCAGGTTAAAGAAATAAACAAAAACAGAACTCACCTCAATTGCCATCAAAGGTGGCATTTCAACCTGTGTGCAAGATAAGAATGTGATTCCTTCACGAACAATTTGGAAAAGGTAATGTGTTGGTGATGCAATCACAGGTAGAAGCTATGACAACCAAAACAACATCGAACACGTGTTACCCCGTAAATGAAGACCTATATACTGAAATCAAACACATTTTTAAAAGTAGATTTAGGGTTACAGTACTACCTTAAAGGAATCACCTTGAGAGATGGCTTGTTCCCAAAACCATGAGCATATCGATCGGTCCACCTGATGTCCAGTTAGCTGTTTCTCCAGCATTACCTCTCTGTGGATAACATTAAGATTGCAGCAAACACGGATTCGTTTCTCAATCAAGAAATTCCAAATTTAACCGAATTGGACTCCTAAAATTACAGATTTTAGGCCATTGACTATGGGCTTGGCATCTACTAAATAGTACTTGAAGACACAAAATTATCATACATAAAAAAAAATTGATTTTGATGACTCAATGGATTAAATTCATCAAAATTCATAGAAGTAAAAAAAAAAAAAATTGTACTTTGAGGATTGCTTGAGTTTCAACTGTAGATTACAGAATGATCGAGGGTGAAGCTTCAGGAAAAACCCTAAAATTTAAACGAAAATAATAAAACCAACTTAGTAATTAAAGACACAAAACAATCCTACAAAAGAAAATGATTTTGATACATCAATGGATTAAGTTCACCAAAATTTGCAAAAAAATAATTGCATTTTGAAGATTGCTTGAGTTCTAACTGTAGATTACAGGAAGATCAAGAGTGGAAGTTTCAGGGCAAAACCTAAATTATAAAGAAAAAACAAAAAATTGTAGAACAAGATTTTCGATTTCAAATAAGAACTTTGGGGCGAAAACAACTAATATTGATCTACAGATTAAGTTAAGTGATGTTTTTGATGTTTTAGTCTGATCGATCAAATTTGCGGAAGAAGAAAAAGTACTCACCCAGAGTCTGATAGAAGGAAAATGCATTGCAACATCTTTCCCTCCACAAATCAAACTGATCAAGATATGAAGAAATAAGGTAAGAAGAGAAAACTCCCTCGAAAATCGAAATCGAATCTGAGAATTTGGACTGAATTTTGTCCAAAGATGAAGCTTTCTTGAAGTTTCGGTCAAGAAATACAAACCAAAAATCAGTTTGATTGATTTGGTGGTTTCGGGCAATGGGCAATGGGCAATGGTTTGAAACTCTAACCAAATGTGCAGTTAACCAAATATGGACCGGAGAAACTAGGTCTGTATGGGCTAGGACCCATTTGAGCAGAGAATAGTAACAAAGTTCGGATTCGGTAATTATTAACGGGAGTTCAACTTGGATCGGATTTTTATTTTATTAAAATCGATCTTCTTCAACCTTTCTTATAACCCTATTTTATTCTTTGAGATTTGACTGTTAAAAAATAAAATTTTGAACAAAGATAAAATCATTTGTTTTGCCCTATCTGAGTTGAATCATTTGGATAAAAATTAATTTACCCAAAATTTTATTAAATAAATTTTTTATTTAGTCCAAAAGAATTTATTTAATCTGTTAAACATATCAAATTATTTTGAGAGAATAATTTTAACAAGGGTAAAATCTTAGCAGCTAGTCGCTTATTCGAAGAATTTTGTGACCGAATATCCTCTCACATTGTATGCTGCAAAAAAACTGTAAATTTGGATAACTGCAAGATTTTGTGGTGCGGAGTTTCGTAAAATTTTATAATGATATTTAGTTCAGAAAAAATGTGTAGGTCGAAGCTGGACTGTAAAAAAGAATTGCAATAAACATAATCGATCTCTCAATTAAATTTTGGTCGATCCAACAATTGTTAGTCTCTCTCAACAATAGTTATCTGAGAGAGAGAAGGGCTTTTGCTTAAAACTCATAGTTTCAATTGGCAATGTCACTACATGATATATAAGAAGAAAATTTGCAGAAAAACTGCTTCAGGTGTAACCATTGACACAACAACTACACAGAAGTGAAACAACTAGTCTTTGGATTCCAAAAAGATTTAAACAAATACTTTTGCATCATCCCAGACTTCCAACATTGGCAAAAACAAACATTTTTGTCTATCTGTACAGGATTATGCCTCAATACGCTGCTACCAACATCCAGGTATCACTTTACTACCTCAACTTCTCAGTCCATTTATTTCCATCTTGTCTTTTTCTATGTGAAGATAACTCAAACAACACTGAATGCCGTCTGTAATGTAGATGAGAAACGGGATGCAATAGTCTGCGAGGCGAATGCTTGAATCTGATTCTTGGCATCTGGAGCAACACAAGATGAGGTTCCAAACATCGGGTTAAAGCATAATATAATGAATCGGGATAGATAATTAATGCTACAAAATCACTGATATTTGCAAGGCTTTCTGAATTAAAGGACGACAGAAACAATGAACATAAAAAACAGTAAATTTTATGTAAATTTAAACAATGGGTGACACATGAATTATCTTAAACAGCTTTATGGGGATTACCAAAGAAATCTGTTGTTCAAACTTAAAACTATAGATTGGAGCAGTTACTTGGACTTGATTTTACGCATGACTAATGCTAGACACCTAGACCAATTTGTCTGATATTGTACTCAGGAATTTTAGAACTTGATATATAGCTTCTTGTGAGAACCAAAATATTATCACTACACGTAGTACGCATATATTGTAGTATAATGATCGTGTCCAAGGCTGGCAAGAGGTTTTATGACTGTCAATGCATGAGACACACAAAACACAGTTAATGTAAGTGCATGTGTCATGCAATGTTAAGTAGGTGGGTGCTCTGACATTATGTGATTAAAAATACAAATTTCTGGCCTTCTGAAATGGTTTGAACAGAAAAATCTCATACCTTTGCGGCACTTAGTGAAGCCAACAATATTCGCAATGCTAAGGCTCAAACAAACTCCTACAACTAGGAGATAATCAGCTTGAAACCTTACAAGCGAAAATATTCCAAGGAAGATCCAAGCAACTGCCTGCATTGTGAGAAACCAGCTATCTTAGAAATAAATACATTATACCCATAATGAAGATCACAAAACATTGTATGGCTTAATTTTAATAATAGTTTGTACCAACATTACTTGGGTGAAGTAGAAATATTGTTCAATAGATCATATATGTACTTAAAAGTGCACAAAAGGGTCCGACACAGGTATGAATCCCATTTTGAAGTGGTGAGTAAAAAAGAAATTAGCACACAGGTATACATATATATATATAAAGGCACTAAACGGAAGCCGTCGTTGTCATCATTGAAGCCTTAACCCAAAGATTAGGGATCAGCTACCTAAGTAATAGTGGGAAAAATAGATAAGGAGGATTGTTTAAAAGATCCAATGCTAAACTCGATATAATCAAACTATGGTTTTAAAAAACTGACTAGTTTGGAGGGTATCTCAAATGAGCATTCAGGATTCAGAATGCATGTCCTTTTCATCTCACCCATACATTTTCCAATGTGAAAAACAACCCTTTCAATACAAGGGAAATGCAAATGGAATTTTCACTTGTCACATACATCTTCATCATCATTTATGACATATATTTACTATTATAATGGGAGAAGGCAGAGGAGTAGTATGGTTAGACATCAAAGCTTGAAAGACCAAAAAATGCCCCCACATTTACAATTTTTGTTATAGATCCCCACATTTACATTTAACCTTACTATTATCAAGGTCATTTTTTAAAAACAAAAAAAAAATTACAATTCCATGACCTTGTGACCAAGTTAGTTTTCTTCAAAATCTGTGGGGTATTTGGTTCAGATTACAGAACCTGATTCTTGATTTTGATTATGGATTGTAAATCCAAAACTCGTTTGAACATCATTGTTTTTGAGAACTGACCTTATGGAAAAAATTATCCAACTCCACATCTTGAGGTTGAAAATGAAAGAAAATATTTATCCTAGATATTGAAGATAATGGATTTTAGAGATAAAAATTCAAGGGCTTTTGGAAAGAAGTTGAAAAAGATGCCATTTAGGTCATTTAATAATAGTTTTCAAGAGAATTCTACATTTAAGGGGCATCCCTAAATAACCCAAATAAATATGATGGTTTTGTATTTTATATCAAAAACTATTATTATTATTATTATTATTATTAAATCTGCTGCACGATCGACACATAGTCCGAGTTGGGCCAAATAATGAAATCCATATGGCCAAGCCTAGTCTGCACATATTTATGTCGATATACGAAAAGAACCTGGCCAGCTTGCATATTTCATATATAAATATATATAATATATAAGTAATCGGTTGGGAGACGTGCTGGACATGCAAACCTGAACCCGACCCTACACATTTTCTTTTTGATAACCAAGAAGTTTCATAACCTGCCCTAAACATAAATCAATCCTAGCTTGATACAATATCTAAACGGGCCTTGTTACACTCTAAACACAGTCCATGCTAGCCAAAGACTAGCCCACTGACAGTCCTATATAACCCTAGTGTGAGCCATGAAGACTGGGCCGACAAACCACAAATTAACTTGATGATGATTTATGGGTTATGGTCATTGAATTTGATCACTTTTGTAGTGTGGGTGGGCGAATATGAAAATAATTGCTCCCACCCATGGATGCATATGAAAAGAACAGAGTGATAAGGACACTTCTAATAAAGTGATAAGGATGAATACGAAAAGAAGCTCAAAGGAATGGAAAGAAAAATTTACTAATAGAAGCTCATCCCAGAAAAATTGACGCAATTTTAATTCTCAACTGCTGTTATTCTACTAAAATTGTGTCGGACTTGATCGTTGGAGACATTTTCAAGTGGGCCCTAGCCGGGGTTGCAGAAGTACAAAGGAGCAATAGCAGATGGGTAAGAGGATCAGGGAGACCGCATAAGGGATAAAGAACGAGATTTTATACCTCACTATCCATGTCACAATCACAATTCTAACAGAAGGGATTCCATAAAAGCAATTTTTTGAAAGCAAAGTGGTCTCAAATGAGCCCTCATTGTTTTAAGATATTTTTAAGTTCAATTCTCTTGAAGAAATTATTTTTGTGATTTTTTACTCTCAATCTTTTTAATTTACATTAGCAGATCTTCTTAACATCCATTGTAATTGATTATGTGTGCTACACGACATGTTGGAAAAAAACACAGGACGAAGCTTACGAAGGTTACATGTTAAGATCAATGTATGATACAAACAAAACAGGTATATTATTAACCAAAAAAGAATTGGCAAGTTGTAAAATCTTTTGAAATTAATGTATCATGTTGATTATATATTTTGTATAATGAGTAGGAAAAAAAAAAAAAGAAACGTAATAAAGGTTCATTGTATGAGATAAACAAAGAAAATAAACTATTGATGACAAAAAAATTTGGCAAGTTTTAAAATCTTTTAGATTTAATGTACCATATTAATTATGAGTGTTGTACCTTTTGATCGGGAAAAAAAATAGGAAACTTAACTATATTTTACATGTTTGGTTCAAAGTATGACACAAATAAAAAATAGATTATTAATAGAAAAAAAATTTGACAAGTTGTTACATCTTTTATAATTAATGTATCATATTTGTCTCCTTAAAATTCCAAGGAAAAACTTTTCTGTATAAATTCCACCTAGGGTTGTAGAATCAAGCATTGTATTCTTGAGGTCTTTGTTTGATATCTTAGTCCTTTCTTATTATTTGGGGTTCAACATGTGTTTGCACTTGTTATGGAAATCCTGATCGTTGTTCTTGGCATTTCATATTTGAAACCCAAGCTCACTATCACTTGGGGATAAACTTACTTGAAGAAAGAATCAAGGAGATTGGTGGAGATAGAATTTGGAGGGGTATCTCAAAGGAACATTCAGAATTCAGAAGGCATGTCCTTTTTAAGGTGGGGAAAAGGGATAGAGTCTTATGGTGGAAGGCTACTTGTACTTTACGTAAGACAACCTTCCTCATATTGGACCCTTCGGGCCCATTTGCCCTAATATTTCTAGTTTTTTTGTTTATCATAATCGACAATGTAGAATGTTAACAATATGTCATTACTCAATTTTTATCTGCATATTTTATGGATTATTCTTCCAATAATTATGTTCTATTTATTTTTATTTTTTCCATGAACGTCCATAGATGACTGGATTGAACTAGTTTCTAGCATAAAAGAATTAGTTGTATGGCATGGGCATGTGCATAATACATCCAACCAATTTACTTACTGTAAGGTAAAGTGTCCACCAGAAGAGCCACGAATCCTTCTTGTTCATCCGAGCCAACGACTATGAACAAAGAATAAGCATCAAACATGAGTTGTAGGCAATACTATAAATAAAAAACTACGTAACAATCAAGCACATCTTTCCCAGTAAAGTTTAGAATATATAAAAGAAAAAAAGGGGAAAATGTACATAAATACCCAAAAGAATAGTTACCTCTTGGTCAAGGCATTCAAATTTCCACACACTCTCACCGAGGTCATTTATTTCATTCCACCACCTCAAACCAACCAAGATACGACCACTAACATTCTTGACTACCCAAAAATCCAGAGAAGCAAGAAGCACGGTAACCACGAAAATGATGACAAAACTATTAAAGAAAAGTGCTGATAGAATGTAAAATGCCAAAGCTGCAGCCTGTAAGCATCCAAAAGCAGCAAATTACATGCTAAAATAAGTAATATCAATACAAAACTTGTATTTTTCAGAATGATGAAATACTGGACCTTGAAAAGCACGTGGAAGAAACATGTCTTTGGGTTAGCGTAATTTTCCCCTGCAGGCTGCACATGGAAAGTAAAATTCAAATCACTTGACAATAAAAGAAATTGAATTGAAAGCACAATTAGACTGGAGTCTGTTTGGGGTTCAGTCACAACTTCAATTTATCCAAAAATATAGATTTTTCTAACGTGCTGGCCAAACACCCAACTGCCAGTTTGAAAGTTTTAGTTCATGTTTTTTCTTCTTAAATATATATTGATCACCATCTACAGGTCGAAAATGTGAGTATACACAACACAATGAATCATCATCAAATACTTTTTACTTCTTATTAACGTACCAAGAAAGATTTGAGATCTACAATCATGTAATGTGAACAGAAATTCGATGTTATGTATGTGAATTTTATCCCAGCCATGGAGTCATGATGAACTGACTCAAAAAAGGAAAAAAAAAAAAACCCAAACATACTCAGCTGACATGACATGCGCACAGAACCATAGATTTCCTCAAGATACACAAGGAAAAATCTATGGTTTTGTGCACACTCCACGCTAATTGAGTAGATTTGAATATATTCTTTTAAATCAGTTTATCATTATTCTATGAACATAGACAGCTAAATCTAGAGAGAGGTGTACAAGGGTTTCAGGGCTCAGGTTTAGGATTAAAACATGAGTGTTCTTTCTTGTATTGTTCTTCTTTGATTCTCGTAGTGAAAAAAGAAGATTGGATCACATCCCTTGGACATAAACTTCAAATTCGAATCATAAAAATCTTGGTATTCTTTTGATTTGATCTTTACCCACTTTATCTTCTTTTTTTCTTACGTCGTTTTAAAAAAGATAAGTCCATAAAAGCGAAATTCAACATAATAACGACATAGTTTGTGATAAAAATCATTCAAATTCAGAACAAAATGCGAAACAAAATCGTTTCCAAATGCAGATCTACTAACCGATAACTCCAATTCAACGAAGTATCATCCATTAGCCAACAATTAGAGATAATTGTTATTAAGAGCAATATTTAGTGCTTAAATCCCTAAATCGAGCCAAAAATGGAGACTGACGGATAAAATTTCTCATATTAAGAGAGAAATGACAAACAACAAATACATCATGAAATTGGAAGAAAAAAGACATGCTGTTCAGAGATTTAGGGCTTTTTAGCGAGATTTTACCTGATTTAGATCCATATCGAGAGGTGAAGAGTTCTGCTATCGATTTCTCTTTTAGATCTTAAATTTCATGCAGAAATGAGGAGATCAGCGTCTTTGCCTCAGCGTTTCATCTCAAAAAATAAAATACCCAAATTTTCGTAGACAGGTAATTAGCCCTTAAGTTACTTAAGACCTCGATTGGTCGTGAGGAGACCCAAAGAGCGGTCTATTGTCTTAATGTTCACCAATTTGACAAGTCTTGGAGCAGACAAAGCGATAGGCTAATTAATATTTTGTGGGAGCGATTACTTGCACCCACCGTCTGTGATCAAGTGCTTCACCCATTCACCTTATAAAAGTTAACTATTGTAAAAGATACACTCTATTGCCACACCGACTTTTACTAAGAGCACCCTCAATTCACGTGATATTCCAAAAAGAATTTGGGTGAAATCTCCATTTCATGCATTGAATATGATGAAATTCCGAGTTTGGTATACTATTCATTTTATTCCCAAAACATGTGTTTTGGTATGTCATGCTAGGTTTTTTTTTTTTAAGCATAGTTCAATTGGTAAACCTGTCGACATTTGAAGTTTATAACTTTGTAGAATCATATATTTAGTATTTTCTTTGGGGGGGGATATGTTACGATATGTGGAAATTGTTGGTACTAGCCAAGACGGAGTAATGTTCATCATTTGACTCTAATTAGCTTTTCTTAGTGGTGTATATATATATATATATATATATATTTGGTAAAAGAGTGTAATCTGTAACTGCAAATTTTCTCTTCATAGTGGAAACAATGTGATCCATAGGTGTAACTCAATCTTGAGAGAACAATGTAAAAATCCATGTGTTTGTGTATGTAAAATTAGCATGATCTGTGGACATACCTCGATTTTAAGGGAACAACGTAAAAAGCTATATATATCATGTGTGATTGCATCTTACTTTACTTTTCTTTGTTTATTGTTCTTAGAACGATTTCTCTTCCCAATATGATCCTACTATAATACATGTGAACAAACTTGGTATGCCCCTACTAGTTTTGACTTATCCTACTAATCAAAAGTCTAATGACTCGTATTGTTCAGTAGGACAAGCCTGAACATTCAGTATGTTCATACTAAATCTACTCTTATGAATTCTATCATGTCGTATTTAACGGCTATTTCGACAATTTAAAATATTTCGACTGACTTGTTGTCTTGTACTACCAATCGATGGGAGAGACTTGAAACCTAAACTAACATAAAAGAAATTTTAATTCTTAGGTACACATTATATGTTTATTACTAATAAATAATAAGCCATATCAACGGCAAGATGTAATGATGCCAATTAATTGTCATCGACATGGGATGAGTGAAAATATAGCTAAGTTATGAATCATGGTGGTGTTTTTTCAACACACACTTTATAACGATTTAGTAAGTGGTGGAGTATAGGTAGAACAAAAGGAAATGAATGGCTCTCTAATAGCATTACGTTATTTATCTACTTTTTTGGAAGTTGATTCCACCACAATATTTGTGAATTTGCCTGTCAAATGAATCGAAGCCATTGATTGAACAATCTTTTACATAGAAATTAAAAATAAGGGGAAATTACTTAATAGTTATTGACGTTAACTTTTCTTTCAATTTGGTCATTGATTTTTGTGGGTTATCAAAATAGTCCATTTAGTAAATCCTTCTTTTCAAAACAATCATTGAACCTCATTCTAGACATTTATCATGATTGAAATGTTAGAATTGCCCTAATCATTCAAACTCACTATTTTCATCCCTAAAAATTAGATTTTTAACATCTCAATTGAGTTTTGGAGACTTTATTCCACTGAAAAAGAGTTGAGAAGGAAAAAATAAGTTATTTTAAAGAGTTTTAAAAATATATATATAAAAAATTAGGATTTTTCAATTATTTTACTTTGTTTTTTGAAAAACTCGATCAATATGGTTCTTTTGGTTCAAAATCATCTATACAAGTTATTATGTCAAGTTTGAAGTCGGTCTTTCTGATGTATTTTAGTTAGAAAAACTTAAAAAATAAATAAATAAAAACGAATGAATTTTATAGCATTGCAATTGATAATTTTTATTTTTATTATTGAAGTTGACATTTTATTTAATTATTGCATAACTCAATAATAATTAAAATTAGTGAGTTTGATAATAAATAAAATTGATGAGGTCGACAATAATTATTGTTGATTCCACCCCAATGTTTGAGAATTTGCTTGTCAAGGGGGTGGAAGCCCTTAAATAAAAAATAAAGATAAAAGTGATACAAAGTTTATAAACATGGGACAATAGTTGGATTTTTTTGACACGTGGCATGGATGGGCCTGCAAAAACTTTCTTGCATGATGTCATAATCCACCAACCCTTTCTTGTGTAGGCTGCTAATATTGTCTGCAAAAACTTTCAACAAGACAAAATTTCTCCTAACAATATTATTAATGACAGTTCTATCCTTCCGATCAGCTCTCAAAAGTTGTTGAGAATTGAAACTTGAGCATGTGAAACAGTGAGAGGTTATGAAGTGTTCATGGGTGAGCAAACGCCACGCCTTCAGCGGTAAATCTATTTAAGTCCATTTCTTCTGCAAGAAGAAGACAGAGAGAGAGAGAGAGAGAATGGCAGAAGAATCCAATCTAACGGTCGAGATTAACAATCTCAGATTCACATATCCAGGAATCGACGGCTACCCTCCACCTGGATCCACTCCTTTGATCGAATCCTTCTCTTTGTCTCTCAATTCTGGAGAGCGTTGTCTTCTTGTCGGATCTAATGGCGCTGGTTCGATCTCTATGGTTTTAATTACTTTTTTTTTTTTTTTTTTTAATTATTTAGGTTTGTTGTTGATGTTGATCTGACCTCTAATGGTGCAGGGAAAACGACGATTCTGAAGATATTAGGAGGAAAACACATGGTGGATCCCTCCATGGTTTTGGTTCTTGGGAGATCGGCTTTCCACGACACTGGTTTGACTTCGTCTGGTGATCTCTGCTATCTTGGTGGAGAGGTTCGCCCTTTTATTTATTATTTATAATTATTTCGTTTAAATTATTACTGTGCTTATTTCTTGATTTTTTTTTTTTTTTTTTTTTAAACTTCTGTAGCAAATAAGAATTCTTGGGTTCGAAGTAGAATATGCATAGTTATTGGAAAACCAGTTTAAATGGCATCTATTGTCTTAAAAACATGAATGACTTTGTTAGGATTCTTCACAATTGACTTTGTTTTTAGGACTCATCTCATAATTTAGAAGGTTTAGTTGGAAAATGCTGAAGTGACATTGAAATTGACATCGATTCACACATTGCTGACGTGAGGTAAGCACAGAACCATAGATGCTTTTCTCCTGTACATACATCCACATCAGCAATGTGTGAATTGATATCAATTTCAATGTCACTTTAGCATTTGTTTCTATGATAGTATATAGAAGGAAAATGTTGAATTGACTTCCTTCGACACTGCACTGACGTGGCCGTGTGCAGAGAACCTTAGATTTTTTTTTCCTTATATCTCGAGGAAGAAAATATGGTTCTCTCTGCACACTGCCACATCAGCAGAGTGTCGAAGGAAGTCAGTTTAGAATTAGAACATGGTTTTAATTTTAAATATTGTCCGAGACCGAGATGACTTATCTCTTGCTCGGATATACAAAGTGTCTCAACATTCACATCATCTCACGAGATAAACAAGATGTCTCGGACAATATCTTGAAAAAATTGGCCGAGTCAACTGGGATTTTATAGATTTTGATAAAATAATTAATTTCTTTTGGAATTTAAATATTTATTATATAAATAAAAGATGATTTTATTTCTAAACATCTTATAATCTACTTTATTTATTAAAGGGTTTGTCTCGTCCAAAACGAGTTGACTCATCCGAGACAAACTTGGTATCATCCATGGACGAGATGAGACGTCAAACCGAGTTTTGAAACCATGGTTTAGAACCACTCTATATATGAGTCATGCTAGAGCAACTGCGCAAGTCACTACGTTCAACATTGAGCTGACATAAGGTGTGCATAGAACCATAGATGGTTTTCCTCGAGATTTGAGTGATTAGCTCTTGGATGTAGAACCCTGGGCTCCTCTATTGAGTGACGTCAACCCGTGTTGTTGCTTGTTTGGTTCTTGAACCCATCAATGGGAAACTCATCTGTCTATCCTTCACTAGGAAACCCATCTTGGACACTCCTTTTTTATTTATTTATGAAAGTTTATTTGTAACTAAGCTGGTCATGCTAAATGCGTGACATTATTTTGCAGTGGAGGCGAGATGTTGCTTTTGCTGGGTTTGACGTTCCAATACAGATGGATATTTCTGCGGAGAAAATGCTATTTGGGGTTTCGGGTATTAATCCTGAAAGGAGAGCTGAACTCATAAAGGTACAGTAGGAATATGGCCGTCCTTTGAAATGGAGATTTCATATTTATGAGCTAAATGTAATGGGTGTTGTTAGTCTTTCCAGTTGTTTCCAAACATTAATTTTTGGGAAAAATTGAAAGATATACATTGTTGGAAATTCACTTGTGAATTCTCGTAGTTGGTAATGGGCAATTATTAGGTTCAACCATTGCCCGTTTAACTTAAAAGGGTATATAGTTTACCCGGTCATTAAGTATGATTTGATGAGTTGGTACCAAATCTATACGAAACAACTTGCCAACATGATGCACATATCCTTCCATCATCTACTGTTGTGACTGGCAATGCAAGCTTGATGCTCGACATGTGGAATTCTCAACGAGCAGAAGTATGAATGAAACAATAATTAGCCTCTATGGTATCATTTCTTTCCAATTATAAGAGGAATATTCACATGAGGCTTCTAGGGGATGACGTTGAGAACCTACCATCCGACAGGTCTCTTCGTCAGAGATCTCTCTTAAGCCATAAAAGTAAACTACCCATTCGAGTTAACCCAACAATTTGATCCATTGCATTCTTGTTTTTTTAGTGAAAACAAGGTCAAAATTAGCAACTACCCCCTCATATGTGTGCACTTTATTTGTTAAAGAGTGTCAATGGGCACCCAGTTATTTGAAATATCCAGACCTGATCATTTGGGATGGGCACCATCTTTTTGGATCCAACAAATAATCAGATCATGTGGGTATCCTGAATACCCATTAGTATGGTTGAGCTTTGGTCCATCTTTTAGACTTAATCGGTAATCAGTCAGTCCTAGATATACTAGTGCTGGTGCTGGACCCAAATTCACTCTGTACTTCAACAACAAAGGCCTATGGTGGATTATTGGTCCTGACATGACCATTAATCATTGTGCATAAGTTAGGTGCAGATAAGATTATGACCATCACTTTCTGGAGATGCTGATTTGTAATTTGGTTTGTAGGTGTTAGATGTCGATTTATCATGGAGAATGCACAAGGTATCTGATGGTCAGAGAAGACGAGTACAAATTTGCATGGGCCTTCTCAAGCCATTTAAGGTCTCTTATTCATATTATCTTGATCTTTTAGTGGTAGATCGCAAGGTATATCTATTACTTATGCTTCTATCCCTTGTTTATGTAGGTTCTTCTTCTGGATGAGATTACCGTTGACCTTGACGTGCTAGCAAGGGCCAACCTTTTGAAGTTCCTTAAAAAAGAATGCACAGAACGAGGCGCCACAATTATATATGCGACTCACATATTTGATGGCCTTGATGACTGGCCATCTCACATTGTAATGCTCGAGTTCCCTTGATCTTTTGTACTATCTTTGGAAGTTTTAGATGGTTTCCATCCCTTCACTAATCCTGAAACTATGCCCGAGTTCCCAGGTTTATGTTGCTCGAGGGAAGTTGCAATTAGCAATGCCAATGGAGAAAGTAAAGGAAATCAGCAATTTGTCACTGATGGTAAGTTTTTTCCTTCTCTGGAGTCCAAACCCAGGTCTTCCGTCAAATGGAAATATGTCATCATGTAAAGCTCAGATTTTGTGAAACATAAATGCATCCTAATGCAGCTTATATTTGTCATTTAGGGTTCCCCTCATAGCTTTGAATTCTTTTTCTTTTAATTCGATTGACTTTCTTTGATTACTTCAAATATGGGGTTGTAACTAGTTGTCTTTGGAAAGTCTAGTCTCTTGGGCTTAGACCCATAGCTCAGTTGGTTTGACACATTGCAAAACAACTATGAGGGAGTGGGTTCAAGTCCAGCTTACCCATTAAATAGAAAAAAAAATTTACTCTCTTTATCTGCCACTGATATCTCTTTATCCAAATTTGAAATTGTAGAGAACAGTTGAGAGTTGGCTGAGGAAAGAAAGGGACGAGTATAGGCAGAGAAGGAAAGAGAGAAAAGCGAGTGGCCTTTCGGAATTTGAAACTCAAGTTGAGGGCAGTCGAGTGACTGGTGATCCTGCCCGTCGTGCAATGAACAATGGCTGGGCAGCGGGAAGGCTTCATTCCACCATAGCAGGCGAGGAAAATTTCTTCTTGAGCGCAAACAGCGTTCTTAGGCAATAGTGGATTTAGTCCACAACAAATACAAATATTATGTTTCAATTTTATAAGGTAATCAATTATTTTTGTTTTTGAAAATAACGAGAATCTCTCCAGTGAATTTGTTTGTAAGATTCCACACAAATAATACAAAATAACAACATTCCACACAACTAATGCAAACTCTCACAAAACAACATGTCAGGATTCTAGATTTCTCAAAATGCAGCACAACAACTTTGGGCAAATATGACCAATTTTCTTGGGGTTTTCACCAAGATATACAACTATTAATATGAAATATCATTGATAAAGATCACAAATAAAGAACTATTGATATGGAAAGAGAAGTCTCCATCTAAAAGGGGGACAAAAGGCTTAACCATGCGATCAGACTTTGTGCTAATGGAGTTTATATTAGAAAAAGCAAATTTGTTGGTGTTTTAATATAGTAAAAATGATGTTTGATGTCAAAAGTTTCATTTTAATTTTAATTTGTGGGTGTGTGTTCATCTTCTGTCCAACATTTGCTCAAGATGCTATTATTCTAGCAGAAGTCACAAAGGTTAGGTTATAAGATCGGGAAAAAAACAAAGAGAGATAGTTGATGGTTAATTTAGATAGCTGCTATTGACACCCCCCAATTTCTTAAAATATTTGTCCCCCAATTAAAGATTAAAACATACCGTTTAAACATAAAAAGGTCTGCCTCAAATCATTATCTTGAATTCACAAAAGTGTTAACAATTTCAGTAGTTATTTACAATCACGATTAGGTTTATGTAAAATTCTAAATCCAAAAAATAGAATTAACAATAATAATAATAATAATAAGAGAGAGATTCTATTGGCACCCCAATTCTTACTCATTCTCAATCATTCACTTATTTTCTTTATTTTTAACTGGGGTGTAATAAGTAAAAGTTAGGGTACCAATAGCAGCTCTCTTAATTTATAAGAATCCAATGGAACCAAGTTTTGTTTGGCTGGATAAAGATAGTGGTGTTTTCATCTTAAACATATAAATTGTTGATTTTTCAGTCTTCCCATTATGCCTTGCTATGGATCCGATAAGTTGATCACTTCCAATGGAATGACCCAAGAGAAAATTCATATATTTTATGATAAAATCCTGCAAAAACTTATTAAATTCCATCAAATATTTTATGAACAAAAAATATTACGAAGCGAGTTTGTTACTAACATTGTTTTAGAATCGGTGGAATCATGCCAAAAACAGACATTATTTTTTGAAACATCTACAACAAGAACTCTAGAGTGTGGGTGGTGTTATTTTGCCAATTTGACAATCCATGTGGGCCCAACAACAGTTTGTAAGTTAAGAACGCTAGTTAAATCTAAAGGAAAGCATAAAGGTCTTCGACGAACAGGGGTGGATATAGAGTGGGGGCTGTGAGGGCACTTGCCCCCACATAGAGTTTTCAAATTCTATGTGGGGACATGAGCAAAATCCTGGCTCTGTCCCTATCGGTGAAGTCAAAAACACCTTTTTTTTTTTTTATTTATTCCAATCACATAGGTAGGTGCATGGGACTAGCATTCCTATGATTTATTAATTAGGATCCTAAGGTGGGTGTGGGATAAATCAACCTAACCACTCGGGAGCGGAGCCAGGATTATCTTGTAGTGGGGACAAATTGTTGTTAATGATATAAAGAGCTTGAAAATGAATGGGTTTGAGGAGAAATTCAAAGATTTTTGTTTGAAGTTAAAGAAAATGATATTTAAGTCATTTCCACTTAGTATAGGAGAGAAGGTCCAAGTGAAGAGGCACTGTCATGTTCAAA
This sequence comes from Akebia trifoliata, assembly GCF_017979445.1. NCBI lineage: Eukaryota > Viridiplantae > Streptophyta > Magnoliopsida > Ranunculales > Lardizabalaceae > Akebia > Akebia trifoliata. The sequence continues at coordinate 4,516,846 of NC_141378.1, read as the reverse complement.
AAAATTAAGGGGAGGGAGGTGGGTGAGTAGGGACAACATGCAGAGGGAGTGAGGGCAACTGGGGGCACGTAATTTGTTGAAAATATAAGGGACATCTCAAATTAAAGGATATTTAAGACCATTCAAAAAAGTTTTGTATTGCCAATTGCCCTCATAGGCTCCTCATTAGCTCCACCCCTGCTAACACTAAGTTAAGAACTTGGTGTCTTGAGGGTGACAAGCGATTATACCTTGCCACCTTGTTGGTATTTGCACCAAGACATCCAGTTGAGATGAATTAAAAAAGAGAAACATAATCAACGAAATAAGATAATTATGATTCCAAAAATCACTAAGAATATCATTATGATGATTATTAAACAAAGAGGTCCAATCAAATTAAAAATTCCAAGAAGGGGAAATAAATTCTGTAAAATCAAAAACTCAAATCATTCTATAAATAAGGATGTGCTTTACTAATTTCATAATGAATAATGATTTTCTAACACCCCCTAACGTGGCATGTATCAGAATCATAGATTATTTTTCTTGGGATACACAAGTGCACATATTTATGGGGATGTACAATTGTGTATTCTAAAAATAAAAATAAAAATCTATGGTTCTAACCCATGCAACGCCTGGGACGTATGGGGGCTTGTGACAAAGTGGGCGTAAGAAAATCATGACTCCTTCATAATTGGTCCCTTGTATGTTTTGCAAGTGAATTTTGTACCTTAATCGTTATAGTATCTTTGTTATGTACCACACCCAGGGGCGGATTTAGAATGGGGGCACTTGCCCCCATAAGAATTTTCAAACCTTCTTTGGAGTAATGAGCTATTGCAACAGATAATAATGGTGAATAAAGAAATATGCCGCTATTACTCTCCCAATTTGTTTTACAGTACTCTTAGTTGCCCCCACAAAACAGTTTCCATTGTTACGTTGCCCCCACACACAAAAAATTACAATCTTCGTTGCCCTCACAAAAAACTTCCACTCTTACATTGCCCCCACATGAGTTAAATCCTGGCTCCGCCCCTGGCCACACCCACAACTTGTGACCTTGAGGCACAAATCTCAAGGTGTGTGGATTTCTTAATACCCCCACCCACACATCGCGCACACACACACACATATAGAAAAGATATTCCCAACTAAAGTGAAATAAATTTGCATGTAATTAAATCTAAAAGACACAAACAACAAACACAATGCATCACAAATTAACGAAAATGACTAAATAGAAATATTCAAGATTTTAGTGCACCAATAAGCTCTTCTACTACTACTACTTTAGTTTCCTCCCTTGGTTTCCTTCACTTTCTTCTCCTCTTCTTGTTCTTCGATATCAAAGACGGAGACGGGATAAGATTTGGACAGACCAGCCAGAGCCTTGAACGTGATCTTCCCCGTCGGGTGTTCAGCGTAAATCTCATTAATATTGATCCAAATGGCGAGCTCCTTTGCCTTGACTCCAGTCAACTTTTTGATGCTATACTTCTTAATGTACCCATTGACTTCAGGAGCATAAGAAGCCACTTTTCCTGTGCTCTTAAACTTGTGTTCTTTCTTTGTCTTTCTTTTGAACCAAAAAAACCCAGTTTCCTTGATGAGCCCACTCTCTTCTATGTTGTCCAAGGGCAACAGCCCCCAGGGCAGTCCCATATCTTCAAGAAGACCCTTAACTTTCTCTCTACACATCTCAGCTCCATAAACAACTTCAGCCTTCCCCTTCATCTCTTCTGTTACTAGAGACATTTTTTTGGTTACTCTTCTAATTCTTGAGTGGTGCAAGGTGGGTGTGGTTTATATATAGTTGGGAGGCCATTAATCTTCTCTTCTTTTTTTTTAATTATTATACAAATATGCCCTTAATATTAATCAAGATCAAATGGTCGTACGACTGCAGCCATAAACCATTAGAAAATTGATTTTTTAGATATGGGTAGGGTTAAAGACACCCCAATTATTATCAAGGGCGCCCCCACATCATAACCAAATTATTTTTGTCTTACATAGGTTGAAAGTTTTGAAATGGGCTGATTTTTGTTGAGGATGATTTTTATATTGAGGAGATCACCCTCACACCCAAAAAAAAAAAAAAAAAAATCAGTCTATTTTGAAACCTCCAATCCCATCAAAAATGATTTACAAAAAAAAATAAACGATTTACGATTCTTCAACTTGTTTTAATGGGGTTAGAAGTTTGGAAATGAGGATGATTTTTGGTGAGGAGATCTCCTCGCCAAAAACCCATATAAGACAACAATTTGGCTTATGGTCTGAGGTGCCCTTAGTAATAATTGGGGTGATTATAATGCCACCTTTTAGATAAAATATGATTTGTGTGTTTTCGTGGGAGAAAGAAAACAATTTTGCCATTTTGAGTAGAAAAATATTATCCAACAATCCAATCTCTTGGAAAATGATTTTCTCATGTGCTGCTTAATTATCTACTTGAAGCAGTGGTAACATGGTAGTTTCTCATGTACCCAATGGGTATTTTGACAGTGCCTCCACTCCTCTTAAATGGTATGGTTGGAAGAACAGGAGGTTGGAGAAAAATTGAAGTTAGAGACATTATTTTGTTGAACCTTTATTACAAATGATAAATTCTAGAAAATTTTAAAGAATGTACAAACGCTATTGATTTTCTGACTCAAAATTTTTCACTCGGTCTGTACTCGACTGACATGGCAAGGGCACAAAATTGTTGATCGTTTTCCTTGTGCATCCCGAAAAAAAAGATCTATGATTGTGTGCTCTTAACATTGAAAAAATTTTAATAAAAAAATCACGACTCATGAATAATGTTTTTGGATTTCTTACCAAAACTACTCATCATCTTCAACTGCCTTAAAAATCATATCTTTTACTCCAGATTTGAATATTAAAGAAAATATGACTTTTTGATGATGAAGATGTCATTATGTTGGATGATTCACTTGTTTGGTAATATTTTGTTTTTCTAAAATTTTATTAAAATGATTCGTGCATTATAGATTCTAGAAATATAATCAATCTTGGAAGCATGGTTTACCTGAATCACTATTAATATTTGAAGAAGAAAGGTCCACATCATCAAACCATATACCAACCAGCCCTAGTAAATATCAGGAGTGGATCAACTCCCTATTTAAAGCGCCCATGTTTGTACTTTGAACCGCACTAAATGTCAGTATGGTTGCATAGAATTCATTTTCAAGGAAAATCGAATTTTTTTGAAAAAAATAATAATTCTAATGTTTGATTGCACATGCACTTGAGAAGATGTGGATGAGAGATTTATTTTTTAGTATTTTAGTTTTGAAAGTGGAATAAATGGTAGGGGCGGTAATCTTAACATGATTCGTGAACATAATTTGAAAACGACATGAAATTAGCAGGATTGGATCAAACCTAACTAGATGGGTTTGGTCATAATAGTGTCGACCCGTTTAACACAATTATTAATCAAGGTCGGGCCTGTGTTAGGGACGTCAACCCGCTTAATCCGTTTTCACATGTTTAATTATTTTTGTAATTAACGTATCGTTTATATTTTATATCAACAATTATTTAAGAGTTTTTTCAATTATTCTTTTTCAAATAATTATTCTTTTTCTTTTTCTTCTTCTCTCATCCTTAGGTTGTGATACATTTTTTGTAATGACACTTCGTTTATGTTTTATGACACTTAATTTATGTTGGTAGATATTGATTTATGATTTTGACTTTATTTATCCTAATGGTCTTAAACATGTTACTTGGGTCGAGTTAGGTTACCTATTTAATAAATGTTTCGGGTTTGGGAGATTTTCATTATACCTTAACATCAACACTACACAAATATGAACTTACCCAACCCGACCTGACCCAGTGTGGCAGTGCCACCCCTAGTAAATAGTGAGAGAACAACATTAGGTGCGAAAAGATGATTTTTCGGGAAAAATATGAAATTACACCCTGAAAATTGCATTTTCAAATAAAGTGATTTTCCACCCATTTTGCGTGCTAAAGCAAATAAATGGATTTCTTTGAAAGCGACTTTCAAGAAGATGGTCAAGGATATTGCTAAATATACTAAGAACAAGCTATGTTATTGATATTCAATTTTCAACAATTGAAACTTCATTACGTGCCGGAAAGACTAGCCTACTTGAAAGTCCATTTTTTGTTTTTTTTTTTTAATATATATTTTTTGTATTTTTTCCCAATATAAGATATTTTTCAAAAACGACATGAAATTTATAAAGAAAACTTATAAAATTATTTAGAACAAAATTACTTAAAGGGTCCTGATGGAGGGACTTTTTCTTCTTCTTCTTCTAAATTGTCCATCAATAGTCTATATAATAAACTTTTCTTTTCTTAATAGTCCTTGAAACTTATTTCTCTTTATAATGTTTTTGAAATAGTCAAACTACCCGTTTTCTCATCTTTCTCACATAGTTAAATTTTCTAAAGCAAATTGCAATCATTTTAAATTACTTTTTTTTTTTTATTGTAAATGACGAATAGACAATGATTTACTCTTAATTTGGAACATTTAGATGTATTATTTATTTATTAAAAACAAAAAAAATTCTAAGCTTTTTGATGATTTAGTAATAAGTTTTAATTCCAATGTCCATTTTGCAACTATGATATATACATTTTAAGCATTTTGAGAGTATTTACTTAGTATCATAATCCTAAAAATGAAAAAAAAAAAAAAAAAAAACCCAAACATGAATCACATTTACAATGTCGAGTTCAACACTTTTTATTATCAAGTTCAACATTTTTATTGTAAATCTCACCATTTAGTGTCAAGTTCACCACTTTTTATTGTTGAGTTCAACATTTTTATTGTTGAGCTCACCACTTTTTTTCCTTATAAACATCTCCAAGATTGTCTTTGATCCATCATCTCCAACTTATCTCAATCTCTAATATAAAAAAAACTTAGATCTTTCTTTCCAAAAATACATCGTCTTCAACTTTACCCAAAAATCCTATAATCTTCTTGAGATTCCATGGGTAAATGAATAGAACAAATTTGTGCTATAGATGTTGAAGAGAATGAGTTTTTAGATAAAAAAAATCAAGGACTTTTCTTCAGCTTAGGTTGAATATGAGGGGATTTCATTCATTTTATATTAGTCTCTCATGGAAGATCAAAGTTAAGAGGTGTGTCAACAATTTGAAAATGAAGAGATACTCTAATTTTCCCCAAAAGCTTGAGGATTATTCGAAATTATTCCTCCTTAAATGAAGAGAGATTATATTACCCCACCAACTTTTACTAAGAGCACCCCAATTCATATTTGATATCAAGGAAGAATTAGCTCACATCCTGGGTCGCTTTTAGTAAAAGTCCTAGTGGCTATAAAATCTCTCTAAATAGAAGGTGTGGTACTATCACCCCTTTAATTATAGGGGGATTTAGACACTCCTAGTGTGTAGTTTGTTTTGGTCGAGATACCCCTTATTTTCAAATTGATGAAATGCCTCCCTTAACCTAGGTCTTTTTCGAGAGATGAATATAAGTTACTTAAATACCCTCATTCTCAACCTTTAAGTGAAAACCCATTCCTCATGCGAAAGAAAAACAACCAATTACTTCAACCCTAGGGTAAGGTTTTTTTTACCTCTCATCTTCAAATCGTAAATTTCTTTCTTCTTAAACTTCAAGCCTCAAGAACAAGATAAGATTTTTGGAGACGAACAATGATAGATTTTCCCAAATTCAATTGTTTTCAACTTTCTATATTGAATCTTTAATCTGAAAAGTTTACCTATTTTAAGTTACAAATCTAAAGAATAAGATAAATTTTTTGGGAAGAAGACGATAAAATTTGGAACAAAAAGGTCGAGAATTTTTAACTTGAAATTATAGTGAGATTGAAAATGATGAATTGAAGAGAAAGATTAATAAACTAAAAGTAAATTCTCATTGAAATTGAACAACTTAAAGATGATGGATTTTTGGTTAACAACTTGAAGATGATAGATTTTCCGGAAGAAAAAAATTGAAGTTTTGATTAGACGATGAAAATGGGTATTTAGGTCATTTTATCACAAGCAAAACCTAAGTCAAGGGGTATGTCATGAAGACACTCGATAAAACTCAACGATTTAACCGGTGACTGAGACACCAAGATCAGATCAGTTAGTAAATACTAGTCAACCACCCTAACACACAAAGGGAAAAAACTTTGAAGCAGAAGGTCCCCATCAAAATTTTGAAAGAACCCTCTCCCTTGGATTACACGTTTGCATTTCCAAAATAGGTATCTAAATCTAGCTGAAATGTAGGTTTTGAAATAATTCTAAACACCACGTGTCTTGTAACGAGTAGGGTTTCTTCAAAATTTGAAGCAGGCTTTCGGCTTCAAAGTCAGACTCCAAACAAACCAATCCGAAGTCCAACAATATTGTGGTACTGATTTCCTTGTGAATAATTTGACTCAGTGAGTCTATTGATTCTACAACCGCGTTAACTCATCTATGATGCACATTTTGTTTTGTTATTTTTTAACTACGAAGAATCCTCCAGCTTTCAAGGACGCGTGTTTACGAGGCAGTGTTTTTCACAGTGTGGGCCCACATGTATAATACATATTGGTCTAAACCCAAGATGTAAAATAGATGCTAAAATCAAGTGGTTTAGGACTCACTGGGAGTGATTGGCTTCACGATGTGAAACGTGTCAAAATTTAGTTTCAAGAACATATTAAACACGTATTTTTGTGCAACAACCAAACGGATCCATCCTTTCAAGAGAGCTTGGCAAGGCCGCCATTTATTCTACAGTTCTCAAATCACCAAAGCACCCTTACCCAAAACCGGACCTCTCCCTTTCTCTCTCTCTCTCTCTCTCTCTGTGGAGACTGTCAGACATTTAAAGGTATTTCCTTTACAAATCTCTATCTTTTAACCTTAAATCTTCATTCATTCAAGATTTCATCATCGGGGTTTTGTTTTTGTTTTTTTAAATTTTCTGCCACTTTCATATTTGATCATGTTATTCTCTCTCTGATTTATCAATTTCTTCATCTGGGTATATTTTGTTTTGGTTTTTAAGAATTGGGTTTCTGTTAAATTTGTGAAATTTTGGGGTTTGGTTGGGAACTATAATGGGTTTGTTTTATTCTTCCATCCTGTTTGATTAAATGTCACTAAGAGACATGCTTCCAATTAACATGTTTTTTCACCACTTTTGTTTTCTTTTCCGAATATTTTTTGAGTTTTTTTTTTTTTTTTGGGTCTAAGTTTCTGTTGAAATAGAATTCTTGAATGTAAAAATGCTCTACAGACCTGAAATCTCAGTACACTACCTAAACTTCCTTTAACAACTCCAAATTTCCCAGTACAATTAAATTTGATTTTTGGGTTCAGTCGATAGCTTTATATATATCTGTGAAGTTCGGCCTGTCACTGCATGTGCTGGGTTCTTTCCTACTTAGGATTTTTTTCATGCAAGGATCATACTTTATAGGTCAGACCCACTTAAGAGCTTTACTCATGGACAATCTTTCAGTTTAGATGGATGTCTCGTTGCCATTGATTTTTACAATGTCAATAGGTAGAAATTGTTGACGTAGCTGATGTTATACCTCACTAAGATGGATCTCTTGCCATGTATGATACTCACATGGTGTGTCCGGACCATTTTCCTGATATATGACCATTTGGGTTGACCAAGTGGGCCTTGTCTACTTTGGATTCACATATTACCATGCGATGTGCTTCTCCTGAGTGACAACACTTCAATTTTTAGAAAATAGGCATACAAATGGAAGTAGTCGTGTGGAAAAGACATCAATGGGGCTGAAACTTGCCTCATAGGGTGGAGTTGAGGTGGTTAAGTTTGTCAATCTGTCTGGTCTCACCTTCTTAGCTCCCACTTGTGAATACCTTGACTTTGTAGGGGTTAATGAGGCATTGGGCCTTTCTAAAGTAGCTCAACACTTTAATAATAGCTTATTCTCATGTGAACTGTTTGAAATTGAGGAATTAGGAGATTCTAGTTTGATTTGGTTTATTAGTAATTTGAGAGAAGGTTCATTGGTCAAGGAATCCATGAGAATGTATGATTCAACTTTTTGGATAAAATATCTTAAGCTGAGGATTGCATACGTGGATTTTGGGATTTCCGTCATTTGAAATGGATTAGAATATTGGAAAATGAAAGAAGTAAGGTTGATTTCCACTTACCTAATAAATGGTATTGATTTAAAAACACACACAAAATCAAACTATAGTTGAAGTGCCAACTTAGCTAAGTGGTAAGATGTGTGGCGTGTTGTTCCCACGTCTTAGGTTCAAACCCCTTGAATCCAATTTCATTTGCTAACCATTAACCCTATACCTATTTAAAATAAAAATAAAAAATCAAATCATAGCTCTATCCAAAAAATTTCTCTCATTATTGTAAGTTTTTAGTGAATTGAGCTTGGAGGAATGATATTCATTCAGCTGACCCCGTGGGATAAGGATTCTTTGATGATGTTCGTAAGTGTATAATTATCCTTCTCCTCCTATCAATAGGTTGGGTAAAGGAAAGGGTGAAAAATATATTTAAAGACTCACAAGAATGATAAAGAGGAAAACTAGGGACATAGATCCAATTAAATGCATTGACGACAATGAGCACAGAAGAGGAGATTAACAAAGGTAGAGAGGACATTTTCAAGAATTAATAAATGAATGCAACATGTGAAACTTAGAATTTCAAGGGAATTCCAATCTTAGAGAGATCGAGTGGTTTTAAAACTTGTAGGATTACGATTACAAAAGTGAAATAAGGCTTTGCCAAGATGGAAAGTAGGGCTCAAATGTTATTTCAATAGCAGTTTGGAAATATATGGGAGAAACTTGATTCTATTGGTTTGCTAAGTTGTTGTACAAGATAGTTGAAAGCAAGAAAATGTTAGATGAATGGAATTTTACTTTAAGTAAAGATAATTTATTAGAAAAAAAAAGGGAAGTCGAGTTGACCAACCCAAAGAACAAAAGGAGTATTGCGATACTTACTTACAAGAGAACAAAAGGATGTATAAATATTGTATCAACTAGAGGGACTGGTGGTTAAAAGGGTTTGAATAGCTTGGTAAAAAGATTTAACAAAGAATGATCCATCTTGAGACATGTTCCACACCTGACTTTGTTACCCTTCCCAACCTTTAAAGATATCCTTATAGAGAATTATGGAAGGATTCTCATGATTCATTTCCACACACCACAACCATAAGAAGACCTTACGATGTAATTATTCCAACCCATCTCATCAAAACCATTTTTTAGCCTAGATCAATTTCTAGAGAATTCTTGGGTGTAATGTTGGTTGATGAGACAAAAGAGGAATTGAATATGGAATTAGAACTTTACTAGAATGTTTAGGATCCCATGTTTTTCTTTTGAGGCTAACACAGCATGTTATGCAGAAGATTTTTTTTTTTGAACTCTTGGAAGATTTTTCTCTTTTTATAGCCTCGGCTGATATGTGCAGAACCCTTAATTATTGCATATTCGATTTTATGGAGGAAACTTAGTTACTTGCACATTTGGTTTTTCTCTTCAGTTTTGATTGTTATGGCAGCTAAGAAAATGTTATATCTTTATTGTGGAAGACATGAGGTATCCATCAGGTTAGGCCCATAAAGACAATATACCAATACCATGGAGATAGACATCTGCATGGTAGGGCCAAAACTTGACCTGATTAAATTTCTTCAATCTATTTCATTCTTATCCTGCTGCCATTAGGAGAGAGATTAATCCAGGAAAAAATGTCAGTGCACCGGATACCTAGGATCATCCAATCAGTTTGATTTTGTCCTAGAGATTCTCTAGGTAGATACCGTAGAATAATGGGCACCACCCACCTACTTGCAAGTGCTCAATGTGTATGGTGTGCCTCATGGGTACCCCAGATTTTCTCATCTTTATTTTGCAAGATGTAGTTTTTGGGTTTTCTTAACATGTGCCCTAAGGGCACATGTTAAAGTGCATTAATACACATTGGAAATAAGCATTTGTGGTATTTTAGGAATTTTTTTTTTTTACTTTGAGGATAGTTTTGGTATAAAAAACAATTTCCAAGGTGTAGTTAATGCACTTTAACGTATGTACACGTTAACAAAATCCGTAGTTTTTATTACTAACAGCCTGTCAAGTCAATCCAGTCCATGAATGCCAGTTTTTATTACTAACAGCCTGTGTATATTTCTTTTGATCTTTCAAGATTTGCAAACTGTTTCTCTTGGATAACAGGTACACGACTCTCTGATGTGGAATTTGATTTGCAATTTATGTCTCCTTTGATGGAATTGGTAATCTATTGGATTTAGATTCCCATAAAAAAGCTGACATTGACGATTTTTAATCCATGGCTCGAAAAGGAAATCAACAGAGGAATGGTTTGGATCGCAATTCATCAAACCACAAAACTAGGGTTTCAGATTCAGGCGATGGATCTGTACCGGAAGAAAAAGCAAGTCCTTCAGTGGGGAGAGCAAATAAAACTAAATATGCTGGAGAGGGAAAGAAAAGCAACCAAACATCCAAGAATGCATCCAGCAAAGAGAAGCTGGGGATGGATAGTATGCCGGGATTGGTGAAATTGGAATCCATGTCTAGTAATCCAAGAGACCCCGTTGGAGATGTTTCTCCGTCAGATGTTTTCAAGATAAGAGGAGACAATGGAACATCCCTTGGAAGCGATCACAGTTCAAAATGTCCAAGTGATTGTCTGGGATGCTCACGACATGGTTTAACTACCGAAGATTCAACGGAAGGCTCAGGGTCTTCTAATACAGTGGTTGATAGAAGTTTGGGAGCTTCTGCTTTGTCCATTTTGAAGGCGGTTAATGGATGGCTTGAAAGACAAAGGCCATTGTTTACAACTATAATGACCATCTTATCTGATGTTGGTGATCGCATTCGACTCAAGATCGAGCAAGCATACCCTATTGTTTTGAGGTGGCTTGTGCATTTTGGGAATCTGTTGCTGATTGTATCCATGGTTTGGTTGGATTGTAGTCTTAGGGGACTTGTCTCATTTCTGCGCTTGGGGACGACATCCTTCTTTGCAATTATCTGGTGCAGCGTTCTCTCGGTAATTGCAATGGTTGGGATTTCAAAGTTTCTTATGATTACGGTGAGTTGTTGTTCTGCCTCTTCATAGCTTTCTGCTTTCTTCATTTTCTTTGACATTTTGATGAAATTTTGATTTTTAAGTATCTTAAATATTGACTGTTAATTTAAGCAATAGTTCAAGTGGGACGATACTTTTCTTCTCTTGTCATTTTAGAGTTTACTTTTTGTAATAAAGATAGCTATATTTCTCATCCACCATATTTTTTACTTTCAATGTATGTATTTAGCACCTACACCTTGGTTTGTGTGGTCAGAATTCTAATGAGAACCTTTTTCATATACCGATAGACACATAGTCTATTTACTATGTTAAAAGCATAGTCTCATTTGACCTGCAAGTAAATTATCTAAGGCTTGATTTATAGAAAGAGTCTGACTAGCCTTACTAAGGGTCCTTGGGCTCAAGTTGTGGCATCCAAAACCATGATCCAATGCTTCAGGGTTGTAGAGGACAAAATTCTATGAACTTTGGAAAAAAAAATCCAAAAAAAGTTGTTTTTCACCATTATATTTTAATTTTAAATTTGGGAGTTAGGTGGAAGTTCGGTAGCCGTCTATTTTCAAAACCTTGGATCAAGTCCAAAATATATATATATATATATATTTGGATCCGAGTTTTCCCTTGAAATTTAGAGGGCTGTGGTGTTGGACTGCCATTTGAGCAAAACGACCCTTAGTAAGGCTTAAAATCTTACTAAGTTAGTAAGGAAAGTGTTAAGTGTTATATAAAAATAACATATTATTATTTGTTGCAGTCATCATTTTTGTTGTTTTCCATTTATTTGCATGGATAGGTTCTGAAGGGTATGATTGTTATTTTGTGTGGTTAGAACTCATATTTACTTCATTACAACACAGATTAATTGATTGCATGACATAATGTATAACTTCTATTCATGCTTTAAGTAAGTCTTTTGCAATTCATTGGGTTATTTTATTTTTTGGCTTTCAATACTTCAATTTGCTTGGCTTTTTTTCTTGATGGGTAAACTGGACTTGAACCCACGACCTCAAAGTTTCTTGGCTTTATAATTTCTACTTAATTTTTAATTCAATTTTTCTATATGACTCAGGTGGTAGCTGCTTTAGTGGCATTTTTTGTTGGCTTCACCCTTGCAATTTTGGTAATTGCCATCTCTGCAACTGTGTTATTGTGGATGTATGGGAGCTTTTGGACAACGGGACTTGTCTTCTTTGTTGGAGGTCTCCTGTTGACCTATCTTTGAAGTTGACCTTTATCTATGCGTATTTCTTTTTCCCGAACCTTTTCTGAGGTTTTAGATGCTTTAAAATGCAGGATTGGGATTTGCATTGAAATTTGAACGTTTTGCACTCTTAATCACCACGGTATATTCCGTATATTGCGCAAAGACATACGTCGGATGGCTTGGTTTACTTTTGGGTTTGAATTTATCTTTCGTTTCAAGTGATGTTTTGATACACTTTCTAAAGAATAACATACATGAGCGTGGTAGATCGAGTGATCCCCAAGAACAAGGTGCAGGAATGCAAGGTCAACCGGGTTCTTTTTATAGTGAGTCATTTAATGCTTCTGGTAGATCAATGGATCATAGCTCAGGAGTGCCTTCGACTAGTGGGGATGATGCAGAGTTAACATCTGGAGACGAAGTTGTTCGGTTGTTAAACTGTACCGATCACTATTCAGCATTGGGCTTGTCTCGTTACGAGAATATAGATGTTACATTACTTAAGCGTGAATACAGAAGAAAGGTATTTGTCATGTTCTTGTAGACTACGGATGCTGTTTTGCGTGGTGTACTTCTTCCACACCTAAATTACTTGGATTTCTTTTACATTTAGAGAGATTCTATTATCACACCAACTTTTGCTAACAGCACCCCCACTCGTGCATCTTGGGGTGCTGTTAGTAAAAGTTGGTTTGTGAATAGAAGCTCTCTACATTTATTGATCAAACCTTTGCTCAGCGCTCACTGTCCAAAAGTGGTTTATATATGCTATTCTTGAATGCAGGGAATTCTATTCCCTAGTTCTTGTTTTGTCTGTCTTAACAATTTATAATATAATTCGTTGGAAAATAAAAAAGATAGAAAACTTAGATGGTTTAGTTTCTTTGATTGATAATTCAGGCAATGCTGGTCCATCCTGATAAAAATATGGGTAATGAGAAGGCTGCAGAAGCCTTCAAGAAACTTCAAAATGCATACGAGGTACATTTTGCTGTCCACTTTTTTTTCGTAGTCAGGGCATTTTCTCTAGTTCAATTTGGCTCAGTATGTGTTAATCTATTGGTGTTCGTATCCAGGTTTTACTCGATTCTTTGAAGCGTAAAGCTTATGATGATGAGTTGAAGAGGGAGGAACTACTCAACTGGTTCCGTAGGTTTCAAAGTACTTCTCAAAAGGTGTTTATTACATAATCCCATCTTTTCCATGGTCCACTGTATCTAAAATGGAACTTTTTTAGTTATGTCTTTGTAATGAATTTTATGGAAATGGAAACCTTAAACAAGTATTTTAATCCTGAAATTTGAAATGCATATTTTACCATTTTCAGCAACTTTGAGAGACTTCAACTGAAATTGCCAAAACAATGGTGGTCAAGTCAGAAATTTAAACTATTTATTTAAGTATGGGCAAATCTAATATCTGAAGTTTAGATAAATTCTAGATATATTTTTTTAATGATGTCTCCAAGTCTTGGGCCCCTTTCCCAATGACCATTTAATCAGATTTTGTGAATCCCCAAGACAGTTAGGAGTTAGGAAGACTCCTGAAAACTTGCTAGAATTACTAGAAATTTTGAGCTCACACTTTATGGAACTCTTTTTCTAAGTGAAGGTGATTGAATGAAGATTTTTTGTTTTATCCGTGATCCCATAAATATTGGATCTCTAACATTAAAATTGGTCATCAGCCTACTTTCAAGTCTTGACTGTCCTCAAAACAGCTGTAAAATACACAGAGGAGATGTTTGTTCATCAGTACAGAAGTACATCGATGAAGCATCCTCTCAACCCACTCATAGCATACATATTGTAAGCATGTGCCGATCTTTGGGTAATAGCCTCTTATTTGACATAGGGTTGGTTTTTCCTAAAGGCTTATCCTTTGAGTCATGCTAAACAGCACTATAGCCTCCCAGCTTTTTGATGAGAAAGATTTAAAATCTTCAAATATTCCAATTCATGCTTCACCTTTTCAGTTCCTACTTAGTAGATTTTATCTTTTGTTTGTATGGTGCTCATCTATCTCTTTGTATTACTTGAGCTTTAAAATTCTCCCAACTCTTCAGAATGGCAGACACAATGGGTTCACTCGTCCGGAGGTCGATGGTGATGGAGATTCAAGACGAATAGCATGCAAGAAGTGTGGCAATTTTCACACCTGGGTTCATACAAGTAGATCTAAATCTCAAGCCAGATGGTGCCAGGTTTCTTTCTGATATTTTGTAGTGTTCCATTATGTATCTACACAATTAATCATTATATTTCACTACTAGCTACAAAGGGATGGATTTACATGGTGCTGATCTTTTATGCCTTTGGGGCTTTTACTTTTGAAGGATTGTGGAGATTTTCATCAAGCTAAAGATGGAGATGGATGGGTTGAACAGTCCCTTCAACCACTTTTTTTTGGATTGTTACAGAAGGTACTGATCAATCTGTAGTAATGTTAGCTTCCTTAGTAACAACTAGCAAATATTAACAGGATATATACTTTTATATTTTTGTAAGAAAAAAACCTGTTTCTTATGCAAGTGGATTCTTTTAAAAAAAATTGATCTATATCTTACTATTATAGCTCAATAATCATCATCATCATCAAAGCCATGTTTGATATTATCCCGAAAGTTTGAGATCGATTGAAAAATCATGTTCCTTCCTTCAATTTTGTTTAAATCCACTTATCAGAAAAGGAAAAAAATTAAAATTAAAAAAAAGTCTAAAGTCATGTTTCTTTATAATTCAAATGTTCATATCCATTCTCATCCTCTCATTCCACGCCCTTTTTGTTCTTTATTTTGGTCTTTTAGAACCCTCAATCTACATTCCTTCTAACTGAGGCTGTTATCAAGACTTCGTCACACATGACCAAATCATCTTGAGTCACTTTCCCTTAGTTTATCACCTACTGGGGCTACTCAAGCATTTTTCACAGATATGTTCATTTTTTTATCTTAGTATTTCCACTCAGCGTCCTCGTCTATGCTACATCTGTGAAGAAAGAAACTCCCTTTGAAGCTGACATATATGTACTAGTAAATAATATGATAGCAGTAGTATAACCCTGGTGAGTTTAGGAGCACCAGCAAATATAAGTCTTTGAAGCTTACTATGGATGGGAAATCTTGCTCTTAAAACATCTTTGTTTCTTGATTACCCAAAACATTGAGGTCCACAAAGTGTGGTCAGTCTCATTGCCATCTTATAAAATTTTAATTTTAATTTGGTTTTGATGTTTTGATACTTCTTTGATCCTATAGACATCCTCCTCAATCTCTCCATCCTTAAATAGTTCAACTCTAAATTCCTCAAAAGGCATAACCATACATATTTTTATGAATAAAGTGGGAGTGATGCACCACAATTGATGGTTCTCCTGCTCATATGATCATAAATTCATAATAATTCATGATCATGATGATCTAAGCCATCAGTCCTTGGACTGTTGCCATAATTTTCTGATTCTGGATATGAAGGATTGTTTTTGGGTAGAGAGGCTATAGTGGGACCTTGTAAATGGTTGGTGACAACCATCTGTGCAGTTTGCTGTATATATATATGTCACTCAAAGCTTCAATTTTCACTTTCTTCCAAGTTAAATGCTTCTAGAAGCATACTACCACTAACATACCATAGTGCTCTTCAAGGTACAGATTGTCGTGAACTGAAAAATTATAGGTACTCTTACATTCTCTTGAAGAACTTATGTATGATTTACTGTAGAGGGAGTACACATTCTCATTTACAGACACTCGGAGGTCAATTTTAGGATTATAATTTTTTTCCTTACATATTAAATAAATATCGTTTTGTGCAGGTCGATGCACCCTCGGCATATGTTTGTGCCGAAAGCAGGATATATAATGCAACTGAATGGTTTGTTTGTCAGGTAATGAACTTGTTCTGATTGTTCTGCATTCCACCATGAATTTATTCAGCATGAATTCTTATATGAGGAAATCTACAACAGTTAGGTATATGGTAAATAATAGTGGTTTACCTGGAACTCATGAGTCATGATAGGTGAATGGGAGCCTCAATTGGTCTAGTTATTTTATTTTATTTAATGGGTAAGCTGGACTTGAACCCATGACCTCAAGGTTGCCTTGCAATGTGTCAAACCAACCGAGCTATGGGTCTAAACCCAATTGGTATAGTTATTACTTATCAAAGCAAATTAAATTTCTGATGAGTTGGCTGAAGTATGCAAGTATATAGCATTTTGGTTCCTTGCAGCCCTACTAATTTGCCTGTTTTGGTCTTGGCAGACTTTATTTTTCTTGTGAATTGAGAGTGCTTTGATAAGAAAAGATGAAGAAAAATAATCACTCTGCATATCTTTGGGTGGTTACAGGGGATGAGATGTCCAGCCAACACCCACAAACCAAGCTTTCATGTGAACACTAGTGTGGTCTCCAAGCATGGTATGACGAAGGGGAGTGGTTCGGGACAAAGGGGGTCCGGGATTCCAACAACTGACATGGAAGAAATCATGACAGAGGAGGAATTCTTTGAGTGGTTGCAGAAAGCGATGCAATCAGGCATGTTTGAAGCTACTGGTGGAAGTCCTTCAACAGAAAGCCCCCCTGCCAAGAACAGTAGCGGTAAGAACAGTAGCGGTAACAAGAAGAAGAAAGGCAAGAAGCAATGGTAAGCCTCTATATGGAAAAGTTCTCTCATACATAAAAGAAAGATTTGTCTTTCATGAGCTCTCTTTAGTGATTTCTCTCAAACTTGGAGAAGGTGATATGTTTTCACCATTAAAAAAAGGTTGTATGTTGGCAAAGCATAATGGAATGCCCATAATTCTGCGTTATAGAGAGGTTGTATAACCAATTTTCTTTTCCTTTTTGGGAAATCAACCGGGAGGGTTATTCTATAGTGTTAACTTTGGTGTGGACCATCAACAATGCAGTGGAGATTCAAAATTCCAATTGGCTGATATTATGAACTTTACCTCATCAAAAGTGAACGGGTACCCCTCAGTTTACAATTTGCATCTCACAATTTTATGAATTGGTCTAGTTGAAAGTATAAGAATGGTGAAAGGATGATTAAAACTGTGATTAAGATCACTTAGAATAGTTGAAAGAGAAGTTAGAAGTCCAGAAGAATGTCTACTTTTGAAGATTATAATCATTTAATCGTCATTGTCAAAACATCACATCGATATCTTTAGCTTTATCCCAAAGATTTAGGATTGCCGAACCAATCTTGTTCCTCCATGTGATCAAGAAAATTGAAACAAAATATTTTACACTTTTGACAGAATCCATAGGTATTATGGTACGAGCCAGACCAAAACCTCCGACCCTTGAACCTTGCACAAAACTATGAACTTAAATACACAACAAAAGATATGAGAAATGGCGAAGAAAGACAACAACAACAAAAAAATTGAACCCAAGATGCCCGAGGTTTCAACCAAATTTGAAGCCACCAGAAGGAAGATTGGGTTCACTAGTAGCAAAATTGAAGCCCTGCCGAGCGGTGTCCACACCATCTTGAAGATTCTGTTCTTCCTCTTCATCCTCTCTCCAATATCTTCACAGCCTTCTCATAGATCTCATTGTTGTCATGACTCTGAAGATTCTCAATCTTATCTAACCCCTCACATTCGTCAATCATCTGCGCAAAGATGTTGACCCCACCACTATTTCCCGACTCTTTATCAGATTCACCCACCTTTAGAATGTTTTCGAGGCACTCAGTCACAATCCTCGGATCCGGTAGACCAGAAAATCACAGAGCGGCTTGATGCAGCCTTGGCTCACTAAATATCTGTAGGAACACTGATGTCAGATATTCTTATTCATAATCATAGGAGATCTAAAGATGTCAGAATATTATGAAAAGATTTATGAGTTTAGGGGGGCAATGTGAGGTTCATGTTGGTATACCTTTCCACCAACCAATGGCTATACTATACATTCCAGGGAATCAAATCCATCAGAAATCAACATTCCATTGAGTTCCACCTAAGAGATCCCCCTCCCCCAAAGATCAAATTTATCAATGATCATAACAACCTCATTTAGCACATTTGTTTGGAAGAGAAAAAAAAATATGGGGTTTAGTCCCCAAAAACTTCATAGATGAGATGGTTGTGATCAACCTCATTTAGCACATTTGTTCGGATGAGAAGAAAAAAAATATATATGGGGTATATTCCTGAAAAACTTCATAGATGAGATGGTTATGATCACACAGTAAGGTCTATACGGCATAAGAAACTGAAGGATATTCCTATTAATCAAGTCTACTGATACTATTCTGCTCTGACACATTAGTAATGAAATGGTTAAAAGAAAGGTAAGGAAGGAAAAGAAAAACACATACTGACTTTCTTCATGGGATCCAAGACAACTCGGTCTTGAGAATACTGGGCGGATTGCTGAAATTGAAGAAGGCCTTCTCTACGTTTCTTGAGGAGATTGTCTTCTCTCCTTCGTCGAGCTTCATCTGCATCAACTCCTGTCTTGTAGGATTTCTTCCGAACCTCAGTTCGAGATGTTGGTCGAAGAGACATTGTCTCTATGTGTTTGAAAATCTCTTGAGTGTCCGAGAGAAGCAGTGGAAGTCGGTGTGTGCTTTCGAATATAAATGATTGAAGCAGGATGAATAATAATTAGCCCCATCCCCATGTGCCGGCATTTTGGCTAGTGTTTTTACAAAATTGCCCTTGTGTCCATATATGCAATTGAGTTGTAGTTTGTCACGACTCACAAGTCGTTCTAAACTGACTACACTCAACATTGTTCACTTACGTGGCAGTGTTCTAGAAGGATATATGTTTTTCCTCGAGATACATTGAGGACAATCTATGATTCTAGGCATACTGCCACATCAACGAAGTGCTAAGTTTAGTCAGTTCAGCATTTTCCTTGTCACAAACTACGTATGACTTGCTTAGGGTACGATTGATCTGCGAAGATAGTCCTCGGATTCTTAATAGTGTTAGGCTAGGCTGACTAACATAGTAAGATTTCAAAATCTTAAAACGGTTGTGAGCTCACATATGTGGCATCCAAAAGTACCTAAAAATAAATAAAATTAAATTAAATTAAACTTAGAAAAATGAACTTAAATCAGTACTTAAAGTGTCGTTTTCTTAATATATCTGTTATGCAATAGTTGTGAAGTGTCTTTTTTTTTCATTTCAATTTTTATTCGACTGTTGAAGTTTACATGTATATACACACATATCAGTATATTTCTCTCATAATTCTCACCATTATTGTTAATTTCTTTTATAATTTTCTCATTATTCTTTCACGATATTTTATAATTCAATTAAATCAAAAATGTTTCTAAGAGTAATTATTTGTCGATATAGAAATTATGTTGAAGGTATCACATATAGTGATGAAAAAACGTGATTTTTATTGATTTCATTACAAATGACATATTCGAAGTTGCAAACTCCCATTATTTCGATTTGTAATATTCGACTATAATTTTCAATAAAGCCAGTTACAATATTCAATTACAATTAAGATTGAGATCGTGATCTCTATCAAGATCTTGTCCTCATTGAATTATGAATATTTGTTTCATCGAGATCTTGAAGAATGAGGGTTTTGGTTTAAAGATATTTTAAAAAGAGGTAAGGTAAAGTGTTTACCTCGGTACTTGAAAAAATAATGAAGAAGAGGATGAGGATGAAGAGGAAGAAGAAGGAACTAGCAGAAGGAAGAATGAGGGGTTTGTTGAGGGGGGAAGAGAATTTTCACCACTTGAAAGTATTGAAAATATTTAAAAATTAATTAATTAATTAATTAAATTAATGGTAGTTGAAGTGCAAGCAAAATAAAATAGTCAAATTTACAGTGCTTGAAGTGCCGATTTTTTATATCTTAATATTAAAAAAAAATTAGGTTCATTTTTGTAAATTAAAAAAAAAAAAATTATACTTTTTTTTTTATAAATAATTTTTTGATCTAATTTTTATTTTTATAATTACCCTTGACTCAAAATCAATTCGTTATACTGTAAAATTGAATCCTTATTAAAATCCAAATCCATGATCCACATCTAAAAGTATTGGAATGAATCGGATGTAGGTTCTAATCCGATCCATCGACAACCCTATCTAGTATTTCTCCAAAGAGTCATTTTGGATTGACCTCAAGCTAGAACATCATATCACACTTCTTTATGCGAAAGTGTATGAGAATCATAGATGATTTTTATCGAGATACGAGTGAAAAATCATATACAATTCCTATCCACTTTCACATCAAGAAAAGCGATTTGAGGTTACAGGCTGAGGGCACTTAAAAATCAACAAAAAGTTGTTAGATGTCAAAATCCATGGGTTTTACCCAACCAATACCCATCTTTACGCCAAACTAAACCAAAGAGAGTTCTCACGAGACGTTCTTCACCAGTGGTAGGTGTCGGTGTCCTCCTTTCCTTTGAATGATCAATCGGCATAGATGACAAAAAGATCAAACGGTGGAGATAAGATTTGAAAAATAAGGCACTTTTCGTAATTATCTTTTTCAAGAACACGCGGGATCTCCAACTAAAACCTCAAAATTCTCTCCAAACCCTCTCTACATTTGTACTCCAGAGAGTTTGGTTCAACCCAACTCCCTCTTTCTTTTGTGCGCCACGTGGTGTGTAACCAAAGTTTTGACAAGAAATTTCTACGTGGCACGTAAGAAGAGCAGGAGTCGTAAAGTAATACAGCTACCTGTATTACAATTGTATACAGTTTCATTTTCAAAATAACGATATTTTCTCAAAATCGGAATTTATATCCCGCTCGTAAACCTTAGTCTCCCGCTCTCTGCGTCGCTACACCTTCAACTACTGAACAGATCTAGTGTGTCTTGCTCTTCTATCTAGTTTTCTAGCTCAGATTTTGATCAGATCTAGTTTTGATTTCGATCGTGTTTCAGTTTTTCTTGAAATACTCGTCGATTTACAGTTTATCTGTGTGTAAATTCTTCTGTGACGAGCTTTTCTCTTGCAAAAATGAAGATCTCTGGATCTATAACTCCTGGTCAGGTACGAGAATTCGAGGATAATCGACAGTTTATAATTTTGAGTTTCTGCGTTATCAGATCTTGCATTGTTACTTTAGACTGTTTTGGATTCGATGAGTAATCATATATAAGTTAGATCAACTCAAGAAATTATGGAAGTTTGGTGAAATTTGATTGATGTAGCTTTAAAGAGTTAAGATTTGGAGTTTAAACTCGCATCGTTAGATTTGATCTTGATTTATGTGATTTTAGCTGTTTAGGAACAGAAAATAGTGTCCTTTCTTCCAAAAAATCCAGTTCTTTTAGAGCAACTCCAACCGTCTTTCAAATCTCTATATTTTGAGATGAAGGCCTCCGAACCAAACTCCAAATGTCCTTCAAAATGAAGAAAACTCCTCTATATCACTGTTCGTATCTTCAAATATAGAGGGGAGAAACAGGGTTTGAAGGCCTATCTCTGTCACTGTTCACATTTTTCAGAATGCTTATTATGTCCCTTTTTTTCCTCGGAAATATCAATTTTAGCCTTCTCTTCACCCTTTTATGTGAATGAATAGTGTTTTGGAGGAAGGAATAGTGATTTGAATTCAAAGACCGGTTGGAGTTCAAAAGTGATTCGAGTCTTCAAAATGAAGAAGATGCCAATTTGAAGCACCCAGTTGGAGTTGCTCTTCACGTGTGCGGAATTGTTACCTCTTTGGATCATCTCCAAAGAGAATTAGTTCTGTTTTTTTCTTTGAACTGTTTCCAGCAATCATTCGAACTGTTTTAGCTTGAATCAGCTCTACTAACAATACAAATTGGATGCTAGGGTTGATGGTTGAAGTGTTTTTTTCATCACTGTAAGATAATGATTTGTGTTTTAGATCAAGCATGAGAAGCACATTGGAACTACAGTACAAAACTCTAAATTCTAAGACCATTGCGCATTAATTTCTTATAAAATCCCCTGTTTCAGCCTTCTAATATTCTTTTTTCTCATTGTATTGGATTTTTTTTTCTGCCAAGTTCATAGGAATTCAATATCTGTCAATTTGCCAGTTGGAACAAGACAGGGACAGTGATTGAGATAGTCTGTGGACCAATCTGACTTCTATGGCCAGGGGCGGAGCCAGGATTTTGCTCATGTGGGGGCAACCAAGAGTAGAAAAAAAATTGTGGGGACAATTAAGAGTGAAAAAAATAGTTGTGGGGGCAACTAAGAGTGGAAAAAAAATTTGTGGGGGCAATAGTGGTAAATTTCTTTATCCGCCGCTAAAATCTGTCGCAATAGCCCATTAACCCACCGAATTTGAAAACTCTTGTGGGGGCAAGTGCCCCCACAGCCCCCACTCTAAATCCACCCATCTATGGCATCGTGCAGTGTTGTTAAACATTAACAAGCATCTGTTTTCTGTAACAATCATGAGGTTTATGTGCTTAGGGGCATTTGTGTTCAGGACATCCACTTATATCCATATATCCGCGTGGAGTCCATGGTCATTTTTTGAGGTTCATATACCACAACTATGAGGTCATGATTTGATCTCAGCTTTACTAACATGTGCAGCTATCAAATGTTTATTATATATGGGTTTACAAACTTAGGAAAGTATATTTCCCTTTTCTTTTCTACTATGCAGAGGTTTGCTTGGAATGTTTGATTAGCTTACCTTACCTTGGCATGGTTTTAGTCTTTTCTTTATTTTTTGCTAGTCATTTCAAATTAGCCCATGTTTGACATAATTTGGAAATTTAATTTTTATTGCAGGTGTCATTTTTCCTTGGAATCATTCCAATATTTGCAGCATGGATTTATTCAGAATATTTAGAATACAAGAAGAATAAAATTTCTTCCAAAATGTGAGTTACATAATAGTTTTAACTTTGAAGGTTACTTTCCTACCCATACGTAAACAAGTCACATAAGTGATCTGCCTAGAAATAACAATTTACCTTACTAGGAAAATGTTTGATTTTCATACAATTCATTATGCGCCCACAATAGATTTCACGACCTTCTAGAGGGCTTCGTGTGTTTGATCTTCACATTAGCATTTACCTCAAATTAGAACTCATTTACACTATGAGAATTGAGTTTAATTAACGAGTATCTCTCTACACTTCTCCATTAGAATTTGCACTATGATTTTGTCATTGACCCAATCTATTCCTTTCTAGTAGCAGGCTTTCTGA
Organism: Akebia trifoliata; assembly: GCF_017979445.1. Classification (NCBI taxonomy): domain Eukaryota; kingdom Viridiplantae; phylum Streptophyta; class Magnoliopsida; order Ranunculales; family Lardizabalaceae; genus Akebia; species Akebia trifoliata. The sequence goes on along the minus strand of NC_141378.1, from coordinate 4,493,365 downwards.
TATCAATTTGGTTGAGTTACGGAAGGATACAGTTAATGAAGAAGATAGAGCTGTTCTATTAGAGGGAGGAGGTCTACAATCAGCTTCCCCTAAAGTTTGCAGTTCATCTGTCTCATCTCACCTTGTTAGGTTTGCTGCAGGAATCTGTTGCTTTCTTAGATTATAGTATCTTAGCTCGCAAAATATATACTCTATTTTGACATATGTTCATGCATTCTGGATCTGTCCAGATTTTTTCTGATGGACGAGTTGTTCTTGGTTGAAAATCGATTGACGTTAAGAGCCATGTGAGTGAATCTCCCTAAATTTCCGAAGCTAAGATTTGGTAATCCATGAAATTGTGTTCTGATTGATTAAAAATGTGGACTTGCAGATCTGAATTTGGTTTGATTTTGGCTTACTTTTACATATGTGATCGTACAAATCTCTTCGGGGAATCAAAAAAGGTACTGTTGCTTTCCTTTACCAACTTTAGCTCCTTGTTATTCTATACATCCTTTGATCTGAGGAGGTCCAAGACTGTCTTGAATGTACTATGTTTTCAAACATTTTGAAAATTTAATCTTAGGAGGGAAAAAGGAAAACCAAGGAAGTGCAAGTATTTATAGATTCCACGGTTTAATGTTTTGTTCCGTTATGTAATGCTTTGTTGGAACATTCTTATTTTGGTTGAGATTGGAACAAAACATCGAGTGTTTTGGATTGTCTTGGAACACTTCAGAATGTTTCAGTTGAGGCCTTACCTATAGGGATACACTTCTTCCTTTGGTTAAATGGAGATCCTAAGAGCTCAATTCATGGAAAAAGTGATTTGATTTTTGAGCTAGTTCACAATTAGGAATATCATATTTGCATGAATTAGTTAGACCAGTAATATGGCTTCCTTTTCGTGGAACAGTTACCAATGACCAAGTTTGTCTTGTTAGCATGGTCCAATGGGGTTCATGGGCTATCTATGAACAGTAATAATCCAATTCTTCAATTAAGTGAATAAGGAATGAATTGAAAAGAAGACAGTTGCCTCAATATGGAGAGCTATCTAAAATACTCTTGAGTCTTCTAGACTTAACTATCAACTCGGGTTGCTTTTAGATATTTGACCTGCTTGCATTAACCTATTCTACTGTGGAATTTCTTTGTTCTGTATGTCACCAGACATTCCATGTGTTCTGTTTTTTTACCCCACTACGTGGGTTTGCACCAAGTATCAGATTAACTTTAGTGTGGCTTGGATGTTTTGAAATGGATTATGAGCTGGTCACATCCTTCAATATAAATTTGTTCTGTCGTAACTTTTTTGACACCTGACTAAGTTGTTTTTCTTGACCATCACATATGTTGCAGAGTTACAATCGGGATCTTTTTATATTTCTCTATTTCCTTCTCATCATAGTTTCCGCAACGACTTCTTTTAAGACCCACCATGACAAGTCGGCATTCTCAGGGAAATCTATACTTTATCTGAACCGACATCAGACTGAGGAATGGAAAGGATGGATGCAGGTTGGTATTCTATACATGGTAACTCTCATTCTTAATGCCTCCTCCCCCCCAAACACACTCACATCCGTGCTCATATGCCTCTGTTTATAAGCATTTTCCAAGCCATTTTTCCTGGTTTGATGTATATCTGGGTTTTCATATATACTTTGTTGGCTAGTTTATATATATGTTAATTTCTGGAGAAAGTTTATGTCGACTCTGCTAAGAATGCATGTTACAAATATTCATCTAAGTACGCTTTGCATCATTTATAGTTTTTCTTTACCAACCTCTGAGTGTCCATTCTTCTATAATACGAGCTTGTGAGCCAAAACCGGAGTGTGGGTTAGCATTTCACATTATAAAAGTAATCTTACTGTTTTTCATTACTTTTGCCAGGTTTTATTTTTGATGTATCATTACTTCGCTGCAACAGAAATCTATAATGCAATCCGGATCTTTATTTCTGCGTATGTGTGGATGACTGGATTCGGAAACTTCTCATATTATTACATCCGGAAAGATTTTAGCCTTGCAAGATTTGCTCAGGTAATAAGTCTGTTACAATCATGCTTCACTTCATAATCATTCCATTCCTGACAGTAAAAGCCCCGTTCTTGTTGAGCTGAGCAGATGATGTGGCGGCTTAATTTCTTAGTGGCATTTTGCTGCATTGTTCTCAACAACAATTACATGCTATACTACATCTGCCCCATGCACACCCTCTTCACTCTTATGGTTTACGGTGCCCTCGGTATTTTAAACAAATACAATGAGGTTGGGTCGGTCATTGCTGTAAAAATCATTTCTTGCTTCTTGGTGGTTATTTTGATCTGGGAAGTACCTGACGTATTTGATTTGGTTTGGAGACCATTTACCTTCCTTCTCGGTGAGTAACACTAAAGCTTAATTTTCCCATACCTTCTCTTGGTTTATTGCTGAACCCACATAAAAATGCAGGTTACAGTGACCCCGATCCTTCAAAACCAAAGTTTCCTCTCTTGCATGAGTGGCATTTCCGATCAGGGCTTGATCGTTATATATGGATCATTGGAATGATATATGCCTATTATCACCCAACAGTGAGATGATGCAATCATAATTTGTTTTTAGATTTTTCAGTTATAGGTTTTATTGCCTCAATTGTGTGTATAACACTGAATTGTAAATATAATCTGGTCTGTCTTGCTTATAGGTTCTTTCTTGTGTGTACAATCCATCACTAAATTTATGGAATATGTGTTAATATAGGTCGAGAGGTGGATGGAGAAATTGGAGGAAACAGAAATTAAACGTAGATTATCAATCAAAACAGCTGTCATTTCGGTTTCCTTAGTGGTAACCTACAAAATCCTGTAATATCTGTCTAGAATTTTCCCCTCTAAATTTTTGTCTGATGCATGCATTTTCATAAAAAATTTAGGTAGGATATCTGTGGTTCGAGTACATATACAAGCTGGACAAGGTTACATACAACAAGTACCATCCTTATACATCATGGATTCCCATAACGTATGCATTTCTTTCCCCAAGCGTACTGACATCTTCGAACTATTTACAAGGTGCATTAACTCACTTCCCCCTTTTGACTTTTGTTCATCAGTGTCTACATTTGTTTGCGAAATGTCACTCAGCAGTTCCGTAGCTACTCTTTGACACTCTTCGCGTAAGTGGCCTTTGATTTGATCTGTCTGCATAGAATATCTCCCATCATTTGACTAGTAATGCATTTACTCCAGACATCACTAGGGAAAACTTTACGAATGCTTGCCAGTTTTAGTGGAAGTTTTGATACAGTCTTTTGGTGTAAACAAGTTCTAATATAACTTCGTTCATGGGTTTTTTCAGATGGCTTGGAAAGATTACACTTGAGACCTACATCTCACAGATTCATATCTGGCTAAGGTATCATAATCCCATTGGTTCTTTAACTTCCAATCTTTAACCACCTGTCCTCAAATGCTCTACATCTAAGATTCTGCAAAGTGTGTGTGGTGAATGGCTTCTCTGTATGTCCAATGTGGTGCTGACTCACACTATAGCGAGTCCTATTTAGAAGATCTCTTAACCCCAAAAATATACTTGATTGGACTGATTTGTCTAAACTAACTTAAACCTTTGTCGCACAATTTTTCAGATCAGGTGTGGCAGATGGACAACCAAAATGGTTATTGTCTCTCATCCCAGACTACCCACTACTCAACTTCATGCTCACTACTTCCATATACATTGCGGTACGTTAAGTAATAAACTTGAAATCAAAAGTGGGTAGAAAAAAAAAAACCTGAAATTGTGTAGTCGTCCATTGTCTTTCTTGCAGATTTCATATAGGCTCTTCGAACTGACAAATACACTGAAGACGGCTTTTGTGCCTAGTAAAGATGACAAGCGCTTACTATACAACATGATAACAGCAGCAATAATCTCAATTGCCTTGTACTCCTTGTCCCTCGTATTCCTACAAATTCCTCGGCTACTGGTAAGATTTTTATAGCGATCCTTAAAATCAGTCTCGAGGCAGATGGACTCTTTTATGTCTGAGGGTGATCTGTCCCAAAAAAAATTTATATCTCGTTGAGGTTTTCTCTGAGACCTATCATTTCCTCCACATGGATCGAACATGAAAATGTGAAATAGATGACACATAAGGTCAATCTGCGTCAGGTTGATCGAAACAACCTCTCTTTTTCTTTAGCCTTTTGTTTTGTTGAGGCATTATTAGTCTCTGTTATGAATGCCATCACTAACATTGGGCCTGACTGTTTAAAACAATGGATATAGGGATGAGACGACCAAAATGTGAAGATGGTTTACAAACTTGAGCCTTCTCACATTGGGGCATGGTGTGCACTATGAGATTCGAGTATAAAGCAGTAAGAAAGTTACAGGTATACGATAGAGACTGGTGGGGATGCGTCGGTGATCATCACAAAATATTGGGATAGGGCGTGATGTTTAAAAAGTAGTATTCCATGGTACTTAATTTGTATAGGAAAGGGTGGGTATTGAATTCAACCTTGAAATGAGGTGATATTTTGTCCTTGCTTTCTCCTGAATTTTCACCATTATAGTGGTTCAAAGTGCATTCTTACCTTCACAATGTGCCTATGTTTTATAATCCTTGACTATGTTGTTTTTCAGTTCTTTGTCTTGGCATAGAAGACAGAATGAGCGACCATGACCATTATTCAAATAGTCGTGATCTGACTTAGGCATGTGGCATACTCAATCGACTTACCTGACGTGACAGGCTCAAAAACCATAGGTCTGCTCTCCTCGGGATACAAAACTACACCTTTTTATGGGGAACCGCAGTTTTATATCCCAAGGAGAGCAGATCTACTGTTTTCGAGCCTGTCACGTAAGGTAAGTCAATTGAGTATGCCGCGTGGATAAGTCAGATTATCAGTAGTGTTCTTCAAAAAATAGATCAGACTATTGATTCACACGCAGTTTGGGAAAAGCAATCTAGATATTTATCAAATCTGCCATATTCAATTGGTTAAGACTTTGAAAATAACATGTTTCAATTTAGATGTACGAGGACTTACAAGAACAAGAAATCAAGACTCTTGAATAACAACTTTCGTGAAACGTAATGACAAATGTTTTCCAAAAGACTTTACCTCAGATGGAACAAATTCTCTCCTCACTATTCTCTTAGGCTGTGTTTGGATTGAGAGAAGTGGAGAGAAAACAAATGAGTTTCTCACCATTTCTCTTGTTTGGATGGTTAAGTGGGGGAGAGGAGAAAAAAATCGGCGAGAAGAGGAGAGAAATGAGGAGAAACCCTTGTAAAATATTTTATGATGCCAACTCTGCCCCTAGATCTCTTTTAAGATATTTTAAAATTCCAATGTTGTCTCAAGTTCTCTCCTATCAATCCAAATATAGTGGAGAGAAATTGAGTTTCTCTTCTCTTCTCTTAATGAGTTTCTACTCTCTCAATCCAAACATAGCCTAATTTCCCAAACAAGAGAAATGGAGAGAAAACTGATTCTTCTCTTTTATTCTCTCAATCCAGAAAAAGTGTAACTGAAATCATATCAATCAATGAATTAAACCTCTTCTTTTCCTTCAAGCTGAATGATTGAAGGGTGCTTCACACAATGATTGAAGGGTATTTCATTATGACTCGAAAAGAAAATAAACCTTGTTTATACTCTTTTTCTTCTTCAACAAATTATTAGGATTTGGATTATTCTGTACTTCTGTAAATCTTAAGAACCAACTTTTCAAATAACTAAGTAATATTAATAATTAAAGTCAACAGCTATACAACAAGCGTTTGTAGTCCAACGGTTAGGATAATTGCCTTCCAAGCAATAGACCCGGGTTCGACTCCCGGCAGACGCATTTTTTCTCTTTTTTTCCAAGGGATTCATTTGTAAATTTTACTTTCTCCGAAATCTTTATATATCTAAATTAATTTTTCCGGGATTGCAATGTGAAATAAAAAAGAATTGAAGGAGGTCCATGTGATTTGTTCCACTTTAATTTTACTTTCTGTATATATATATATTTAAAAAAAAAATCAGGGATTGAAATGGGAAATCAAAAAGAATTTGAGGGAGGTACACGTGATTAGTTCCACTTTAAATATTTTTCCTTTTTCAGAAGATGTTTAGTTCCCTACTTTTCAGTAACTTGCCCCCAATACGAGAGAACGCGAATGAATTAATAAACATAAAAAAAAAAAAAAGAGCCCAACTAAAGGAGGAACAAAAGCAAAGTGGGTAAACCACTCCAATAAACTTCAAAGACAAGTAATCAAAAATATTACATCTATAGACTGAAAATTGATAGATGGTTCAGCTCTCTTAAGGGAGAAGATCAACATGTAAAGCCATAACTTACAACACAGGACATAAATCTCTTGGGACTCCCAAATGAGTACTCCACAAAGCAGAGAAGAAAAACATGAGATAATACATGAACTATTCTATCTTTCTACGTGACGGTAGACGTCTGGGTTAAAACAGAGAGTGCTTGACCAAACCATCAATGCTCAGTCTTTAACCCTAGAAGCCTTACCCTATCTTTTGGACGGTCTCTCATCGTCCTCCCCACCATCATCAGAGTCATCTTCACTTGACCTCTTCCTCTTTCCTGAAACCTCAACCTTTCCAGCATCGTCGCTGTCGTCTTCCTCATCTAAATCTTCTTCCTCACCATTCTCTTCACCTTCTTCAAAATCACCAGCATCTTCCTTGACTTCTGTGAGACCTATTGGTCGGACGAGATTTTCGATATCCTCCTATACAATTATTTGCAAAGAAATATTATGTTGGGCAGAATGATGAAGAGAAAACACATGGGCACAAAGTAGAAACGGATATAATACCAACACGAAAATTTATCGGACAAACGTTATGAGATGAAGTGCTGGAAAACAATATTAATTGGCAAACTATAAAATGCTTCCCACGTAGTAAACCACATGGGGCTATATTTTAAGATCATTAATCTAACTAAAATGGCTTCATCCTCGTGATCAAAGCCCTATACCAAGATTTGGGATCGGAAATCGAACCCTATTCTTCCATTCCACTCTATCTAAAGCCACGCCTTATCTTATTGAAAGAGTGTTCTCATCTGCTTCCATTATCTCCATCCAAGTTCTTTTGGGTCTTCCTCTCACTATTTTAGATCCTTCAACTTGAATACTTCTTCAGATACTCTTAAGAAAAAACATGTACCGCAAGCATATGTTATGCACCTTGGAAAATTCCCAACCGTTGGATTTCATGTTTTAGTGTGTCACATATTGCCATTCTAGTGAATAATCAAAAGGTCATTTTAGTATAGAAAAACCACACTTTTGTGAAGAGGAGTTTTGTAAGTGTGGAATTCAGTCCAAAACACTGGGTTTCAAAATCAGCATTGTTTGTAAACTATAACTGATTTACACATGAAACACAGGAAATGTATAGTTGACTAATATTATTAATTAAAAATTCTATAAATGCATAACAGATTGCTCAGGTCATAAGTCTCTCTCTTTGCTGCTTTTTTCCACAATATTAGTTAGAAAATTTTGTATGCACTTTTTGACAGTATTTGGTTAGTATAAAGAAAGGTGTAAACAACAAAATTCATAAGAAACCCATCAAGAAATCAAAATTGAAGATGAAATTACTAAATCTGATCTTTGTACTCAAAGTTTAATTCAGTCAGAATGCAATCAATGATCAGACACTGACTAGTATTCTTTTCCATAACCTAAATAATAATAAATAAAAAAAGGGTAAAGGTCAGTGTTTGGCAGTGGACCCTGTGTCTGAGATCGAGATTACCCCCGCCATGATCAGCCAATATTCATGTCATGCACATTATGGGTGAAAAGATAATGGCAAACTCAAAGAAAAACGAAAAAAAGAGAAATCAATATGAAGTAATAAGTGTGACCAACTCATACATAAGAGAACATATCAAAACAGTAAAAATGAAGAAAAGTAATACTGCAAATGGTCACAAGGCACAACCATGAGCATACCACCACTAAATAGAACCACCGGATAAGTCCACTTCCAAAAGTAACCCAATTGGGTGATCCTTACCGTCAGATCAGTTGCATTATATTCTACAATCTGAAATAGCACCACTAGATCATGAAGAAATTACAGACCCGAGGGAAAGTACACATGATATAAGGTCTTGGCAAAAGGAATCTCACAATGGACCAATCAAACTTTTGTACGCATACCATGAGTATGGCATGGGCACACGCAAACCAACCTCAAGAACTCTCGTCTTTCTCCTATGTGCTACTCCAAGAATTCTACTTACAGGGCTTAGACCCATAGCTCAGTTGGTTTGACACATAGCAAATCAACTTTGAGCTCGTGGGTTCAAGTCCAGCTTACGCATAAGAAAAAAAGAATTCTACTTAACATATAAGACTTGCTTTTTCAGTCAGTGAACAGAACAGATGAGAATTAAAACTTCCGCATATTTTGAAGACCGATTTAATAACATATTACCTAAGAGAAAATAGGAATGATCATAAATCAAATCATCCAAAAGCCCCCAAACAAACAAAGTTGGGCTAAAATTACTATAGCAAAAACATAGAAACATAATTTTTGAAAGAATAATGATTTTCTGAGGCCCCCCTTTGACATACGCCCCCATCACAGAAACATAGATCATTTGCCTCGGAATACGCAGAACCATAAATCTTTTTCTTCTGTATCCCAAGGCAAATGATCTAAGGTTCTGTGATGGGGGCATAGGGGATTGTATGTCAGAGGGGGGCGTCAGATTATCACCACTCTTTTTGAAACTAATCACGCGCACACACACACACACACTCTCTCGCAGAGTAACCATGAACATGAACAGAGAATTTAACAACCCCCCCCCCCCCCGCCAAAAAAAAAAAAAAAAAAAGAAGGAAGAAGCTGACACATTATATTAAGATCTACAATTCTTCTCTTTTCCTTGCACCCTGACAATTTCAGACATGATCATGTTAAGCTATAAAATAGTTTATTAGCTATTAACACAGAAAAAATTCTAATTAAGAAAATTTAATGATGGTGTGTGTACACGAACTATGTAAGGGAAAACTATAAAATATTCTAGCTTTCCAGCAGACCCAGCTTATCAACAGTAAACAGCCAACAGATGAACCCTAAAACAGAATTCTTCTTTATTTTTCTTCTTTTATTTTATTTTATTCGGGGTTTCAGTGTAACCCTATCAAATCCATCAAAATCGTCATCATCGAAGCTTTCTACCAAATATTTGGGGTCGGATGAACCAATCTTGTTCCTCTATTTTAATGCCAAAAGAACAGTTTTTATCTAAACCAACCCTAGAAACATAAATACGACGAAAGGCAGCAAATTTAAGAAATTATAAAGCAAGTAAAACTGTAGATCTTCTAACATGTAGATTATCTAAAATTTAACCTAAAATTAGACAAAATTACCTCCTCCTCCTCGCCTTCCTCTTCATCTTCATCATCGTCCCCCTCACCATCATCATCTCCATCTCCCTCTCCATCATCAGCATCATCATCTTCGTCTTCATCATCGTCCTCATCATCCTCATCATCATCTACAGATAGAACATGTGGAGGAGGAGCAGATTCCAATCCTTCTTCGACATCATCATCATCTTCATCGTTATCATCATCATCATCATCATCACCATCACCATCATCTTCTACATCTTCCACGTCATCATCCTTCTCTTGATCCACTTCATCATCGACATCAACTTCATGGGTTTTTCCATTTAAAACCCTAATTCCATTCTCTTTCTCGATTTCCCTCGCATCATCCATGATCTTCATGTCTTACAGAAATTTCTCTCAGGAATCGAAATTAAAATCGAAAGAAAAAAAAATTAATTAGAAAAATCGAGAAACAGGGGAGGGGGTAGAGAGAGAAAGATGCAGAAGAGAGGTTTCTGTGAGTTCCTCCAGTAGCTCTGCAACCACGATCTCAGCCGTCCAAACAAAATCGTTGCGGATCAATGACGTGTCAATAGATCGTGCGGTCTGGAGGTTCCCAACAGAGTACCTGGTGTGCATGTGTTTAGTAGGGTTCCACGACCCTCAATATTCCCAATCCCACGTGTAGAATTTAGTAGGGCTGACCTCATCGAAATTTGGTTTTTCTGCCGCGTGAACAAATCAGAATATTCCTACCAAGCCCAACAAGCGTAATTTCGAATGTTAGGATAATATTATAGAATTGATATTGCCACACCAACTTTTGCTAACAGCACACCAATTATATGTGATTCTTTAATGATTTACATAGGAGATGGTGTGGCACTAGTAGCTCTCTAATATCATCTCAATTTTTTTTTTTTTAGAAAGGTTTGGAAGTGATTGAAGATGGTGGTTTGAATATGAGGTTGAAGATGTTTAAAAAAATAAAATAGTCCTAGAAGTTGTAGAGGTTGAAAATGGACATTTTTGACCATTTAGTGTGTAGTCAATAACAGAAGACTAAAGTCCAAAGGTACATCGTAAGTTTGAAACCGCGTTTGTTACCTCTAAAATCATATTCTTTCATTCCACTTTGCATGGGATCACGTCTTGTGTTAATTAAAAATGTAGTCATATTTATTTCACCACCTTCAAACATGTATGCTTAAGGCTTTTTCACATTCTTTTAATACTTTCGAATATTTGTTTTAATTGGGATGGTAAGGTTTAAGATGTCAAAATCATCTCAATTGACTTTTTTTTTAATAAGTTATTTAGTGAAATCAATTATATATTTTTTATTTTTATTGATTTATTTATATTTAAATATAAGGTTTCTTTTATTCGATTAGATAAAGCATAGTAGGCCTTAACATTATTCTATAAAATCTTCATTTTCATTTGATTGGTATGCATGTCACATAAAATTCCATGAGTGCATCGGCACTTTAACCATTCAACTGTTTTGTGAAAATATCCATAATTTTGTAAATTTAACATCGAAGATAATGAAAGCAATTGCTCTGAGAAAAAATGAAAGTAATCATTCTATATTAAGAAGGGTATGTTTGAGTACTAAAGGAAAATGAGTTGGATTTCCATTTTTCCAAAAAAAATTGTATTTTTTATTGTTTGATTGATTTTTTTCTATAAAAAATAAAAATCAACAAAAATCCAATAATATGTTTTATTCTTCTCTTTTCACCTACAACCTTGGTCGTCTTCGCCCACTTTATTCTTTTTTATCCTCCACCTCCATTAATGCTTCGTCTTTCTCTTTATCTTCCTTCTTCTTCCTCCACTTCCACCCCTATCTTTTGATTTTTTTTATTCTGGTATTTCTTTTCAAATGCAATCAAGTACATGAATTTATATTTTCTACTTTACTTATTTTTTATGAATTTCAAAATCCATGGAAACTAACTTTCCATTAAATCAAATACACCAAAAACGTAAATGAAATTGTTACTTCCCAATTCCAAAATCATGTTGTTTCATAATTTAATAACATCAGTTATTTATTAGTATAACAAGTAAATGGTAAAATAGAAAACTATATCCCATACTTGTCTTGCAACTATGAAAATGAGTTTCACAGCTTAACGTTCGCATCCATTTTATTTATATTTATTACAAGAATGTCTGGATCCATAAATCTGACCATCATGGGTGAGGGAATTAACTTCTAAAACACCATATCTCGTCCAAATCCCTTATGTGCATACAATAATGAAAACCCTACAAACCACATATATCACCTTAGCCGAGATCAACTCATGAGGATGGTCGTCCTGGCCATTAGGCACAAAATCACTTGATAAATAAATGAGATAGGCATGCAAGTGGATTAGTTGTCCCCCTCCACCCCCATCCCCACCCCACAAATAAGAAAAAAGCCGGAGATAGGACGCAAGCGCGTCAAAATGAGCTTAATTCATCTATCATTATGTTATCACCAATTTAATGTGATTGTAAAGGTATGATTTTGGATTGATTCGGACCATGAACATAGGCATATTTAGTGGTGGAATCCACATGTCAAAGGGAGGCAACATCATTAAACTTTGATTTTCAACTAATCAAGTGCCACACTTCGATACATTTCTTGGGGGAAATAATGGATCAAATATTTCAATACATGTAGTTGTTGAACCATACCACATTGTTCCAATGGCAACAAAAGCCACAAAACATGAAAACTATAAATTCAATTTAAAAGCAAATTTGGGATAAGTTTGTTTGATTTCAGGGCATTTTGTTATTTATAACAAGAAATCGAAAATCACTTTCAGTTTTAAAAGAGAAATTTTACTATCACACCAACTTTTACTTACAATACAACAATCCTTTACAAGCAAAAGTTGGTGTGTTAATAGAAGCTCTCTTTAAGAAGCTTCTCGGTTTCTCGAGAATGTTCGTGATTCCTGATTCTCCACGATTAATCAGACATTTCGAAACCGGGGATATTTTAGTAATTTAAATTTTTTAAAACAGTATGCGACACGTGTCCAAATGTTAAAGAGTCGAGATCCCATGCTGTGTCCCGTTTCAATAGATAAGATAGGTGTCTACGCGGCGCATTTGATTACGAAATAAGAAAATTGGGCTGCGTGAACGGCTTGATTAGGTTTTCGAGGTATTTTAAACATCAACTAAAGTGTGCCACGTAGACACATATCCTAGGAACGGGACACCGTATTGGATCCAGAGTCATGTTCAAAACCTAAGACCGAAAGCACCTCAAAAGTTTTCTTTCTTATTTTTTATTCTCTCGCTCAGTAAGTGTCTGCTTCTTCGCCATTATTTCAAACCTTCAAAGTTCAGAAATCTTCTCTATCTGATTTCATCTCTCGCGTCAAACTTTGAATTATTAAACTCTCGATCTATTCGATTTCAATCCAATTCTTCACTTGTTCATATTTTCAGATCTCTGCAAATCGATTTCCTTGAGTTTCTTCAGAAATCGAATCGTTTTTGTTCAATCTTTCAATCTAAAATCGCTCGATTTCGACTGTAAATTTGTTTCTTGGTAATCTAACTGGTTTGAATGGCACATGCTTACCCCAATCAAAGGAATATTAATGCTCAGGGAGCTCGATTCTTCGAACTGATTCCTCCTGCTGGTTTGTTTCCTGGATCTGTTGGTGTTTTAAACCCTTATTTTCGACCTATGGTGCCTCACGTAGATGTTTTAGTTCCCTTTAATCCTCCCGTTCTTACTCCTGTTGGTTTTACTTTGGATGCTGGTCTCTTGATTCGTATGGATGAGGAAAGGACGCAATCGCTGCTTAAGGTAGTTCTACTTACACTCAGATTTCTTATTCTCCAATTTTCAATTTTAATTTTTTATTTATTTATTGTATTTGGTTTCGGATTTGTAGTTTATGGTGAATGAAGGACTCGTGCCTTCTCCAGAAGAGGAAATGAAGAGGAAAGATGCAATTGAGAATCTCAAACAGGTTTGTTGGATTTGATATGTTTGTTTTTGGATGAATTTCAGTAGGTTTAAGTGTGGAATCGACATAAATTAGTGTTTTTTATTTTCAATCTTTGTTTCTTTTACAGTTTTAGTAGTTTTAAGTTTCCATTTCCATGAAATTATTTAATGATATTGAGTTCAGTGTATTTCATCAATGGAACTTCTCAGTGTCTATTTCTCTCTAACCAAACTCTTTTTTTATTATAAAATGTGTTGAAAGTAGGCTTATTCGACCCGTTAGTATGTAAATGTCTTGGAAGTTTTATTGTACAAATTGCTTGGACTTCTTAAAAGGGTTATTGAACAATATATTTGCACTAGTATCTCATGTAAAGAAAATGGGGGTATATCTTGCATTCGGTTTTTGTGTATGCTAGATAGATTTCAAAGAATCAGTAACTTTATTTAATTTACCTAAGTTTTTGTAGGTACTCTTGAGTTCAATTATTATTTTTTGACTATGAATCCATTGACCTAGATTCAGTTCATCGTCATGTAGATTGTAATGGCATGGATAAAGACAGTTGCTCAGAAACGTCAACTTCCAAAGAATCAGATTGTGAACAGTTCTGCAACAATATTGACCTATGGTTCCTATGGTCTGGGAGTAAGTATTTGTAAACGCCCTCCTTTTATTTTTGTTTTAATTCTATTATGCTCTTATTCTGTTGACATCTCAACATTTCTGTTAGTGGAAGTGGTATGAATGGATAAAGTCTATAAATAGTAGTTTTTAATGGTCTATTAAAATTTTAGTTTGGGGATAACAGTATGTTATATCGTAGACAAATACTTTCCTTAATTAGAACCTTTGGCAATCTTTGACTCTCAGTTTTTTGGTTGTGCTTGTCTTTCTTATGCATTAGGTATTGATTGTGGAGTGGTTTTGTTATTAATTTATATCTTGTAATAGGTTTGAACTTTATCACGAGAAATTTTTGCAACAACAAAAATAATCTCAAAATACATCAAATGCAGATCATTGGATAGTTTTCTTCTGCCACAAAATACGCTTGCCTGAATAAACAAATATCTGATAAGACCCAAAAGGAAAAAAAAGAAGGGAAAACTACTAAAATAGGGTTAAATATTTTTATATTTTCAAAAAAGAATCTATTTTTTTTTAAATTACCAAAAACGAATTAAGTCGCTGGACAGTCCAGCGTTTTAAATGGAGGCTAAATTGCTGGGATGTTAAAACACTGAACGGTCCAGCGTTTTAATCACTAGAAGGGCATTTTTGGTATAGTTATATATTTTAACACATTAAAACGCTGGACAGTCCAGTGACTTACTAAAACACCGAACTGTCCAGCGACTTAATTTGTTTTTGGTAATTTTTGAAAAATATAGATTCTTTTTTATAAATATTAAAATATTAAACCCTCTTTTAGTAATTTTCCCAAAAAAGAATCATGTTGTTGGAGTTCTCCTTGCCCTTTCTCTTCTCTCAAAAGAACCTTCACCATAACGGTTGCAAATGTTCTAGATGTGGTTTTCTTGTACAGCTTTACTTTTTTGGCCAATTCGTTTTTCGAAATTCTCTGAAGTCATGGAAGACTTGTCCTAGGTTTGAAACCTTGATAATGCCATTCCAAGACAAATGACTCACTTTGATGAATCTTTTTTCCAGTTCAGTATAACTTGCTTTTAATTATTTTAGTTATGGTCTTCTTCTAGTTTCCTTCAGTTTAACTGATTGTACTTATTGTTGAAGTTGAGTTACAACTTAATGCTTTGTTTCTGTCTTGCTAATTCTGACTGCTGGTTCTTCCTTTGCAATTTCTTTTGATAGTTAAATTAATGTTTCTGACATTCAGGCTCACGGATCGGAATCGGATATTGATGCTTTATGTGTCGGCCCTCGCTTTGCCACCATGGCAGTAAGTCCTTTTTTTTTTTTGGTTTTTTGCCTTTGCCCTCTCTATGGAACCACTTGTTAAACTGGACTAAATGTTCAGATGGGTTTTCTGCTGGCTCAAAGAACCAACAGGTTTCCCCATCTCAGCATTTCCCCAAATGGGGAGTTTCAGCCAGTAGTTCCCGTTATGTGGACAACTATCCACATGGCCAATCCATAGGTTTGTCTGGATTGGCCATGCCAGACTTCCATTTGGCAAGCAAAACTGCACTTTCTGGAGTGTAGTAGCTCCAGAAAACCTTTTTCCACAGGAATTATCCATTGAATTTTATTCCATAATCGTGCAGGAGGACTTTTTTGGTGTTCTGCTCAACATGCTTCAAAGTAGACCAGAAATATCAGAGATTCATTGTGTCAAGGATGCAAAAGTTCCTTTAATGCGGTTTAAATTCAATGGGATCGCAATTGATCTTCCATACGCCCAGCTTAAAGTTCTATATGTTCCTGACGTAAGTTTCTAAACTGTGCCTTATGTGGACATTTTTCTTCATCATAGAAAGTCAGATACATGTCTTTGTCATTCCCTGGCATTGCCTGATCTGTACTCTGGATCCGGATGCTTCTCCGAGTTCAAATAAACAAAACCACCTTTATTGGTTCAGTTGCTTGTAGATATATGGAATACTTGACAATCATGGATACTATTCAACCTAGTCCATTTTTAAGTGAATGTTGCTCCTTGTCTTATGATTCTTACAGATTTTTTTTTTCAACTAGCATTTTAGATACAGAATATAAGCTTGTCTCAGTACCATCATTAAACAATATCCATGACCTACTCTCTGGTTGTCCCTTACTGATATGGGTATGGGTGTCACAGTTCAAGATGGGTACTAAGTGCCAGGTCCCACAAACCCTGAAAATGGGATCGGTGCACTCAATGGTATATTGTCAGTGATGTAGAAAAATTTGTATTTGTGTATGTCAAAACTGGTAAAATGGATTGTGTGATTAGATATGTTATGAAATGAGTCTTATGCATACAAACAAGAGACTACATCTATGATATGCATACAAAAATTTCAATTGTAAAAGGTAACTCTTAATCTAAGGTGAATGTTATGAAATGAGTCTGGAAGTGTCGCATCATAATCCATGGAGATCCAACATGCTCTGGATTTATTGCTCCAGATTACGGACAATGAGTAAATCAGATTTAAGGATGCAGTCTCTTTTTTCTTTCCTGATACGTGAAGAAATTTTATTAATGAGAAAAAAGTATGGTCAATGTAACCATACTGAGGACAAGAAACAAGACACTAACAAAGGAAACAAAGAAAGACTCAATTACACGTAAATATTGCACACCCAATCCCACTTCCCAACAAAATCTGCAAAGAACTGTCCCTTTTTTCCTTTATGCATATATGAGCTGCATGCATACTATTGAAATTGATGAGATAGATGCTTCCATCATGCTGTATTCTATTATATTTATATTAATTTATGACAGCAGAAACATTGACTGTTCTGGTTATTCCTCGATAATTTAGAAATATTGATTTGGTGATTGTTGACACTGCAGAATGTGGACATTTTCAATCCGTTCTTCTTAAGGAACATTGATGAAACCAGTTGGAAAAGCTTGTCTGGTGTACGTGCTAATATGCTTATTCTTCAGCTTGTCCCAAATATGGAGGTACTGCATTTTTCTCAGATGCTTGGCATACTAGCATGACATCTGACTTTTGTGTTTAATTGTTATTGTTTTTGTTTTCCTGATAAATCTCTTGTCTTTATTGTTAGACGAGTTCAAACTTTGTATGTGCCACATGCTGTTTCAATCAGCTAAACATTTCTCAGTTAAATTTTGTATGTAAGAGGATGTGATATGGGTATTTCCTTCTTCTTTTCTTCGTCTTTTTTTTTTTTTGGAGGGGGGTAGTGAATGGTTTTATACATTCAAAATGGTACTGATTCATAAAATGAATTCACTATAGTTACAGAAATACGATATTTCTAGGAAATTTGCATGAAGTGGTGCCTTCACGAGTAGAGATATCATTTTGCCCATACTATTGTCTAATCTGAACCAAATGACTGTTAATATCTCCCCTATTTAGTGGATTAACTGCATGACACGCTGTTGTCGGTGAACACTAGTTGCTGTGCTGTATATTAGATTGGGTTTTCTGCGAGCAACTTGAGGGTTGTTTCTGACATTAATTCATGGTAGAAATCCTGAAAATACTCCATTATTTTTTGCAATAAATCTGGTCATGTTACCTACCTCATGCATTTTTAGTTGTGTCATTAATCCTTGGTAGATATCTTGAAAATTCTCCATTATTTTCTGCACCAAATTTTATCATCCTTCATATCTCGTGCATTTTCAGTTGTGAATATCTTATATATTTTTGTCTGATCCATTCCAGAAATTCCAGTCAGTGCTGCGATGCCTTAAATTATGGGCGAGAAGGCGAGGGATATACTGCAATGTAAGGGAAATCAAACTTGTGCAAGTTATCTTGTCCCTCTCATGTTTTCCTTCCCTGAACTCAGCTCCATATTGGTGTGTGCTTATATGATGAACAAATCCTTGTCTCTCTTTGCAGTTGGTTGGATTTTTTGGAGGGATCCATATTGTGGTTCTCACAGCTTATGTTTGTCAAAGACATCCTACTGCCAGCATTAGTGCCCTCATCTCAATTTTCTTTGAGATATTTGCTTTTTGGCCCTGGCCCACACCAGTGATGTTAGAGGATGGGTTATCGCCAGTGAATAGAGAAGTTGCTGAAATGCGTTCCTTAATGCCAATTCAGTTACCATGTAGTCCTCATGAATTTTGCCACTCTAATATCACAAGGAGCACATCTCACAGGATCAGGGCAGAGTTCCTCAGAGGACATAGTATGACCAGGGTATTTATCCAGTCCTTTTATATGTTTCTAATTGCAGAGATTATTTTGAAGGGAAACTATTAGAATTTAGTCTTGGTGCTTTGATTTCTGGAATCAAAACAATCTTATTTGAGTAATGATTTTAATTAAGAGGGATATCATTCAAAAGAACTCGTTAGTTAATTGCAGGATATCCTCAGGCCGGATTTTGAGTGGAGCAATTTGTTTGACCCTTTCCCGTACACAAAGAAATACAAACGTTTTGTCCGGATTTTCCTTGCTGCTTCAAATCAGAATGAGTTAGGTGAATGGGTGGGTTGGGTGAAGTCACGCTTTCGCAGTCTTCTTCTCAAGGTAACTCTCTCTCTCTCTCTCTCTCTCTATATATATATATATATATATATATATATAGGATGACCAAAGGCTGACAAAATTTTTGTCCTATGTGGCTTAAAATCAGCCCAATCTGTAACTTCTTAAGTCCATCAAAAGTGGTTTACAAATTTTAGGTAAAAAATTGACTGTTCACAATTCTAAAATAATTTTGATGGGGTTAGAAGTGATTGGGCTGATTTTTGGCAAGAATGATCTCACCATAGAGATCATCCTCACAAAAAATCAGCTCAATCTGAAACTCCTAAGCCACATGGACAAAAATTTTGTTAGCGTTTAGTCATCCTAAGATTGTCAGCCGAACGCCCCCCATACTTAAAGAGAATATTGGTTTTTTATTTACCCTCAAAATAGCGCCAAAGCTGGATCATTGAGAATACTACTTTCAATTTTCATTCTTTTTTATTAAATTATGATAGTTATCATCATGTTGAGACCTGAAGCCATACTTATACGTTGCTGCAGCTAGAGGAGGTACAAGGATTTTGCGATCCCAATCCAACTGAATACGTTGATTCGGAAGTTTCAGAGCCAAACATTGTGTTCTTCTGGGGCTTACAACCTACCCGCAGTAGCTTCAGGGATATAGAATCTGTTGAGAAGTACTTCATGAAGCACATCTATAATGGCTATCAAGGTTCCTTTGGGAGCTTTGAACTTTCCATTGTGGAATCTTCTCAGCCACCTGAGAATGCACAGTTTGATTCCAGAATCAGAGTTTGATAAACACCCATTCCAGTATATTTAATAACAACCAGCCATACAAACCAATTTACACCCAGCATCCACAGTCACTAATGGAGTCACAGACTACCCAAGTTCTCAGGGTTGAATGCAGTGCGTTCTGTTTTCGGTTTTTTGATTGTCGGAGCTTCATTGCTTTTGGGATTCTGGATTTTCTTGATTGGACAGTTTTTGAAAAATCCGTTGTCGGGTTCAATATTCCTGTTGGTTTAATTTGGGAATATCGACAGAGAATTTGAACCAAGTTAAGAAAAGAGGGCTTGTATCTTCTTAAGTGAAGGCAAGTATGCATTGTTGTCATGTTTATACTCCCAAATTTTTGGGGTTGGCAATGGGAATCCATTTCTGCCATTCAACTCTACCTAACGTAGAGGAAAGTTATATACAAGACATGTATATTTCATGTAATGTTCAGGATTTTTTTTTTTTTTTAATTATACTAATTTCCTTTTGGAAATTAATGGCAGTCAAAAGAATTGTAATTTTGTTGTTTTTTCTAATTATTATTTCTTCATACAATTGGAAAGTTGTATTTTTTTTTTTTTTTCTCATTGGATGACCATTGTTTACTATTATGAAAGCTTGGATTCTGTCTTTTGTTGGTTGGTGCATTGAGTCTGAGAAATCATGTTTAGTTCAGATTGGTTTTTAATACAATTAAATGTTGTTACATGTAATTAAAGTAGCCAGCATGATTGATGGATTTCACACCACCAAGGATTGATACAAGTGAGTATCTAGTCGCAATTCTATTTTTATCAATCAAACATGTTCCCTGGATTACCTGTAAAGTGAAATTAAAGAGTGGATTTGTTTATTTAAAATTTGAAGACTGATGGTTGTTGAACTCAACATGACAGCCGGACTCAAAAACTCACCGATATGTCATGCACAAAGAATCGTACAGTCTTTCGCTCGGGATATACTACTGCAGATGGCAGGTTAGTATTGTATCTCGAGGGACAGAATCTACGGTTCTTTGCCCATGCCTGGCGGTGAGTTTTTGTGTCCCCCTGTCAGGTGGAGTTCAAAAATCAGCACTCAAATTTTGAATGATAGAAAAAGCAGCTTTAAATGGTCCCAGCGCATTTTACAATAAAAGTGCTTGTTTTGTTCAGTCTAGTATTTGATACCCAAAAGGATAACCACTGTACTGGTAACCATTTAGGTAAAAAACAAATTACAAAATGGATATATGTCATTTTTTAATTATTATTTTTAAAATGTGCTTGGCTCATTAATTTCGAAGTCCCATGTACCCTTATTTGCACTCCTCTTATTTTAATGTCAAATCAAACATTAATCATAAAAGACCACCTAAATCATCATCATCATCATCGAAGTTAGGAGATGTAAAAGTTTCACAACTACTGTTGATCTAATGAAACCCTCCTGTTTTGTTGTGTTTTATTTCTGTTTTCGTTTTTTTTTTTAATAATCTGGAACCATGGTTTTAAAACTCGTTTTGACATCGCGTCCATGAATGAGACCAAGTCATCTCGGATAAGTTTTCCGATACGTTTGAGTTGTCTTGTTCAACAATGAGAAAAAATGAACTGTGATTTTAAATCTTGTTTGATATGTTTGACTTGTCCGTCTCATTGGTGGATAATACCGAGATGTATTGGACGAGTCGTCTCGGTCTCTGATGAGATTTAAAACCGTGCTTGGAACTGATATCAGTGTAAAACAAAGGGTAGACAGGCCAACCTTTAACTGCCGCTCTTTATCGAAATTAAACTTGTGTCTTTCAGGCACGATGGACCTTTCACAACTTCAAAATTCAAATGGTTAGGAACATAATGTTGGGTTCGGCCGACTTGACTTAGTTTCCATATGATACCAACTTCATGATGTTTTGCAATTACATGGATGAAATTAACAGAAATGCCCTTAAACCCCTACTAAGAATACAACTGTTTTCAATGGTGCAATCCATTGTTCAAAAACTAGTATCAACCGATCTCAAGAACTCGACAGAGTCAACTAACTTCCATCAAATTTCCAGTTGATTCGACATGGAACTTGTTTCGGATCGTTTCCATTATCAATTCTCCTAATTTAGAACACACTTCTAATGCAAATGGGTATGATTTATCTCCCCCCACAAACTCATAACAAAGACCATTCACTTCTATCAAACTACAGCCAGGATTCTTTCTACAACCAACCTCCTTCATCTCCCTCTTCAACTTCTCTAAATCATCCCATCTCCCAACTTCCTTATACAGACCCAACAAAGTCATGTAAACCGCTCCATTCCGTGGTTCCTCCCTAACTAGCCACCTCACGGCCAACTCGCCAACCTCCACATTCCTATGGACTCTACATGCATTTAGAAGAGCACTCCAGATCGGGACATTAGCCTCAACTGGCATTTCCTTTATCAATTTGATTGCTTGATTGATCAACCCTGCCCGCCCAAGTAAATCAACTATACAACCAAAGTGTTGGATCGTGGGTTGAATCCCAAACTCGGACTTCATTCGCTCAAAATACCCCAAGCCTTCATTCACCAACCCTGCATGGCTGCACCCGGATAAAAGAGCGACAAATGTGACAACATTTGGCTTAACTCCCAACCTCACCATGTCTTCGAACAATTCGATTGATCTTTCTCCTAGGCCATGCATGGCCATTCCGGATATCATTGCTGTCCACTCGCCCACATGCTTTTCCTTAGCTTCTTCGAAGACATGTACCGCGTCTTCCATACTTCCACACTTGAAATACATATCTATTAGAGCAGTATTAATTCGACTATCAAATTTGTTTCCTTTTCGCTCACTAATAAAAGAATGTATCGATTTACCTGTATTTAAAGCCCCTAGATTAGCACAAGCACAGAGGACACCCATGATCATAGAATCACGAGGCTCCATTCTCACGCTTTGCAAATCACGAAACAATTCCAATGCTTCCTTAAACCGTTCCGATCGAACATAACCTGCAACCATGGCACTAAATGAAACAGCACTTCTATTAGGCATCTTGTCAAACAAATGACGTGCCAACTCAATCGACCCAAAATTAGCATAACACGAAACCAAAGTAGTCCAAGTTGCAATATCCCTGTAACCCATTTCATCGAAAATTAGACGAGCAGTTTTGATCTTGGCATTTGATCCATAGAGATAAATTAAAGAATTTTGCACATAAATATCACTATCAAACCCATATTTGATCGCTTGACAATGGGTCTCCTCACCTTTTCGAAGATCAAAAAGACTTGAACATGCCTTGAGCAAGAAAGGGAAGGTGTATTTGTTAGGTGGGTACCCATGTTTGTGCATTTGGTTGTAGAGAAGTAATGCTTGTTGTGGGTCAGAGCTCGCAGCGTAGGCTCTGATCATGGTGCTATAAATCAAGGTTGATGGGCTATCAATGTGATCGAAAACCATGCGAGCGTAATTGAGAGATGAATTAGAAATCGCTAAGGTGATTACCTTCCGTAGATACGACTCTTCTTGTTTAAGTCCTGCTATTATTATGTGGGCGTAGAGTAGCTTAGCTTCTAACATGTTTTCTGATGTAATTTTGAAGAAGAAAATGAGTTATCTTTCTAACGTTTCCTAGCAATTTGGACCAATAACCAAGGTCTGGTATGGACAGTTTAAATTCCAAAAAAAAAAAAAAAATCTTCTTAACGTTTCTTAATATCTGTTGTTGTTCGGTAACTACTCCACAAGGTGTAAACCCTTGGATATTGGATGTGGCCGAGGAAGATAAATACAAGAAAATCTAATACGGATTTAGTCCCTCATTTGACCCAATAAAGAATATGGAGATACAAATCCAATTCTTAATTCCTTAGCTCGTCCAAGCTCCTGACGGAACATAATGAAATTCAGAAAGATCGTGAAAGAAACGGAACGGTACTACAGAAAAAAAAACTCAAAAAAGTACCAAATCTAAAGAAATATGAGAACATCCTTATAGAGGAACAACCAATATATTTTTCACTTCATTTTTTTTTCTTCTCTCCTTGTTCGTTTGTTTTTTTTTTTTTTTTTTTCTTTTTTTCACTCGATTGATGCTTCCATGAAACACAATTAGTGGATAGATTATCAAAAGGCCCTGATATTAAAATCACACTCAATTTTAGTTGTTTTACAAGGGGAAGTACTCCCCATGGGTTTCAGCCTCATGGGGCACATGAACACCCCTTATTATATTCACAAAAAGAGACTTGTCAAGATGAGCTGTTATCAGCCTCCCCAAGGAGGAGAGGCTTCCATCTCTTATATGATAAAACGCCAGTCTTTGGATGTCTGCACTCAGAAAGACCAAGTAGTGTAATTCATCTTTGGTGAAGTTAAGTTTCAGCCTGCAACTCTGCTTCCTTCCTCAAACAGATCAACTTGTGTAATTTGTGCTCCATGCCATTCTGTTTCATCCAGCAACTCTACTAACTTCTTCATCGGGACCTGACCCGGATACCTGTTCTACCAAACTGCAATTCATGAAAAGAGGATATTTGATTTTACAGAATGCCTTGATATGCAAGCAACGTGTGTATGAGAGAGAAAGAGAGACAGAGAGAGAGTATACTTGGGAGACCCAGAACCGGGTCCATCTGTGCTGCTTGCAGAGAGATTCTTGTAATATTGAACTGATATCAATCCCCCTCCAGCTGCTACTGCTGACTCAGGAGATCCCTGGAAGCTCACTCGTGAACTGCCTCTGGAGAACAGCCCTGCAAAGAAAATCTCATGGTCTGTGATGGATATCCTTCCAAGTTAAAAATCTCTCTCTAAAACGTCATGGCCAAAATGAAATTTCACATGTAACCCAAGTAATGGGAATCAAAACACCGCCTTCACACTCGATTCATAATAAAATTAGAAAGAAACTGTTCTACCACCAAAAAATGAACAAGCGCCCTTTAACTATCTCAAATAATCATCCAATGATTAAAAAGATCCTTAATTTTTGTGATCATCCAAGAGTGAGAACTTCTTTATTTGCCTCAGTCAAGGCGTACATTTTTTTGTTAAGGCATAAGCTTCAATTGTAAACAGAATTTCTTCTCTTTAAAAAAAAATTTTAATTTACATTTAGAAGTGTTCTTCTACACCTATGCTTCCCATACTACAAAATAGGTTGTTGTATAACGGAACATTGAGAGCTATTGCGTCTAAAGAGTATTTTTTTAGTGGTGGACACGTACTTTTTATAATGGTGGATTGTGGACGTGATTAGTACAGAATATTGACTCTTAATTATAGGGAATTAAATTTTGAATTTGACTATGTGGATTGAAACTTGAATTTAAAAATTAAAAATGTGTTAAACATAAATTATTTATATATTTTGTGTTATTTATTCAAAAATATTATGCGCATGAGGCTTACGCATCAAGCTACTGAAGATCCCAACGCCATGCCTCACGCCTTAGCTTGTGAAAATATTTGTCTAAAGCCTTGTATTTTTTCAAATTATTATTGGTCTTTGTTGCAC
This sequence comes from Akebia trifoliata, assembly GCF_017979445.1. Classification (NCBI taxonomy): domain Eukaryota; kingdom Viridiplantae; phylum Streptophyta; class Magnoliopsida; order Ranunculales; family Lardizabalaceae; genus Akebia; species Akebia trifoliata. The sequence continues at coordinate 4,468,601 of NC_141378.1, read as the reverse complement.
ATGATAGAGAGGGAGATCACTTGAAAACCTAAGCTATTGTTGAGAAGCCCCAATGAAAGGAGGGTGCATCCACGAAAACTGCAACAGATGCTCTGCCAACACCAGAGAACTCAAACATAGCTCTAGACACCATCCTCCCAAAGATTCCACCACTACTATAAAGAGAAAAAAGAGGATATAGGATCTCCTGAATACAACCCCCTAGTACCCTTTAAGTACCCAACCTGGCGTCACCATGTGAAAAAGGAAGCCAAAGATGCATTTCTAAGTCCATTTCCTCCACTTATAGCCAAAGCCTATCATCCTCAATAAAAAGTCTTGAAAATCCCAATTCACGTGAACATAGGCCTTCTTTCAAGTCCTCTTGCAAACTATAAAAAGTTACCACTGCACTTTCTTGAATAAATACATTCGTTAGCAATAAGCACCCATCAAGATTTGCATCCCTCCAACAAAGACCTCTGAAATGATAATAGTAGGTGAAACCAAATGGAGCTTAAAGGCCAAAGTATTAGTTATGATTTTGAAACCTTGCAATCAACTAGGATAATGGTCTAAAAACCAACTTTATCCACTGGTAGACTTTTGGTAGTACACTGTGTTAAATTACTTTGACTATATTATATGTTGGACATGCTAATCCCTAAATGAATGAGAGGATGTCAGCATATTTAAACTTGAATACATTGCCCCTTGTCAAAGAACTTGGTCCAATATAAGCTCATGTTTACCTCTCGACTAAGGTCACTCCACAAACATGTTATTACATATAAAATGGTCGGTAATATATTTCATACATAGCTAAAGGCATGACATGCATACAATTAACCTTTACGATCAGATAAATATGTAACAACAATGCTTCTTTATAGCACACATGACAGCAATTAATAAATTTCTCAGATACTTCTCAAGTGCAGTGGGTCAAATCAATAATTAGTGTAAAAGAAAGGTGCAAAGGCAATTGATTATATTCCCATTTGAAAGTGATAAAACCATTCATCACACCTCATTCCACATGTAATACTGATGATACTATGTAGTCCCAACCATACTACACAAATGATTATTAAAAATCATTCAGAAGAATACAATTCAGTATCAAGACAGCGTAAATCATGAATACGTACATTATTAAATCATGATTTATACCTTATTACAAGCTAAAATTGATTTTTTGAACTGTGGCGAGAAACTTGGGTGCAAGTATTTTGGAAATTTGTTCCTATATTTACCTATGAGAAAGAACAACAAGAACCTAAATGATAACTAATTGACCAAAGACTAGTTTTTTTTTTTTTTTTTAATATAGACCCCTTTATGACAACTATATACCAGACACTAGTTTTTTTTAAAAGGAACTCAAATGGAGGATAAGTACATAAGTGGGAAAACAAGAAAGTGAACACATATATATAGCCCATGCAAATTCCAAATGAAATATACCTTGAAAGACTATTACAAGGCAGAAGAGAATGGTGATGACCATAGCACACACATTACTATTAGAAGATGATGTCCTTGCCGCTTTCAACTTCTTGTGTGCCTTCATTCGCTCAACCCTTGCACGCTTTAACATAGCAAGCTCAGAGATTTCTCTGACCAGCTTTTGATCAGCAGCATCCAACGATGGACCTCTGGGAGGCCGGGGTGGCTTTGGAGGTTTTTTAGAGTTCAACTTTTTACGCTTCTCCTTCTCCGAATTCTTTGCCAAAATCCCAACCATTTCTTCTCCTCCAGACTTCTTATCAATCAAAAACTTCATATTCTCAGCAGAATTCGAAACAGTGTTGCATGCACTAACACCTTGTTCATCTTTGACTGAACCATCCAAGCTCACAAACCCACTCCAAATCCTACCCAACAACTTCTTTGTCTGTTTAACACCCGAAATAGGGTCTTTGTTTCCTTCTTCTTCACTAGTAGCTCCGCCACTTTCAAGATCAACTGATTGGTCTCTTTCTTTTGAAACAATGTGGTCCATCACATACCCAATCTTCCAATTTCCCTTCTCGGCGCCTCTTAATCATAAAAAAACCAAACTTTATCAACTAAAAGCTAACATTTTTCAATTTTTTGGCGTAAACCCCTAATTCACCTCATGAAACTCACATTAAGGGCAACTCAACCACTATAATCACTCAACCCTCATAAATAACATTAAAAATATATTTTATTTTTTTGTCTAGCGTTTCTTCTTCTTGACAAAATATTTCTTTAATCATCAAACCACAAACCTTATGAACAAAACCTGCATTTATACACAAATTGGAGTACTTAAAACCTGAAAGAAAAGCTATTTTAGTTCACAATGCAACTCTGAAAAACCTAAAATACCAAAATGAAATTCAGAAACAAAAATGAAAACTAATCCAAAAAAAAGCTAAAAATAAAGAAAATAGAAACGTAATGCAGCTTTTCAGAACATCTCAGAAGAGAGAAACAAGATCAAAAACCTAAATAATTTTTTATAAAGTTAAAAAAAAAAAAAATACCATGCCATCAAAATCCACATAGACAGAAATTAAAAAGCAACAGATAGAAAACATGAAGCATACCTTGAAGAAAAGCGATAAAATCGAGAAACAAAGAACCCTAGATCCGATGCATACAAGATCGAAAACAAAGCTTCGTTGAAAAATCCAACAAACCCTAAATTTAGAGAGAGAGATTTACGGGAAGTCGAAGTTTAAGGAAGACCCTTGACACTTCGTCGGTGGAAATTTCTCTTGCCCAGTCTTCTCTCCTTCCAACAACATCATAATTTTGATGTACACCATTTGCAAAATGACACGTGTCAAATATCTTGTGGATCACACATGCTTTTATTTTTTTAACTTTTAAAAAATCAGATGAAAAGACAACAAATTAGTAAATCACTTCTTTGATGTTGGTGTTTGGCAGTTTAGTACTTCTTTGATCTCTATCTTGTTCATCGTGGTATTGTACCAACATCGCACGTGGGAGTCACGCCCTTAATTTACATGTGGGATCTTACACGTGCTTGTGTCCTGTCATCTCATGCATTACTAACCCACTACTATCTTTATTGGAACGACGCGTGGCAGAATTCCTGAGAAGGATCTAAATTCAATGGGCTGAGTCAAAGTCGGTCGTCAGCCAAGTCCACCATTGATGTGGGGGCCCACATTGATGGATTGGAGATTTTATTTTCGAAATGGTGAATTGGACAATTTACTTTGTAACTTGGGACATTGAAACGATCCTAGCCATCCAAGTTATCTATTAAAGGATAGAAATTACTCTCCTTTTATTGGTCTGTTGGTCCTACAAATATAAGTCCCCTTGTGTGTCAATCATCAATATATTATTTTATTGTAATAAAATCACAAAGGTTTTAGATCTTCACGTGGTCGTTTTAATGTTTCCTCATTTAGTAGTCTGGATTGAATGCATGATCATGTGCAATGTACTTTACTAATTTTGCTATTTTTTTAAAAATATATAAAAAAGAAACATTTTATTACTTCTTTTATTAAAAATAATATATTTTTCATTCAATTATAAAAGTATTTTTTTAATAACCTAGTTAGATCTCCCAAGGAAGATCACATCCATTGGCTCATATAATTGTAAAAGTGAATTCTTCAACGTTTTTGGCATGAAATCTCCAACATCTGAGGTGGAGTCGAGAAAAATTCACATGGGGAAAATCAAGAGTGATTTTTTTTTTTTTTTTTTTTTGTGAGGGCAACATTGACAAAAAAAAATTTATCAAACATTACTATCTATCACAATAACTCATAAACCCTTAAAGACTACAAAAATCTTATAGGGGTCATTTGCCCCCAATGTTACCCTCTGTTCAAGAGTTGCTTCGATAGCAATAATTATCAAAATTTGAAAGTTATGAAGTAATATTTATTTTGACAATGAGACAAAGGGGATGAGAATCTAGATCTAGATCGATGTCCCATTCCTATAAAATAGCAAAAGATGTCTACATGGCATGCTTTGATAGTACTTCAAAATAAATGACCCGTAAACAAGTCATTTTCTACCTTGTAAGTAGTCCAATGTGTTTAGTCTCCAACCAAAAGGTGATGTAACGGACACGGGGGATGGATCCTCTATAGTACGTGTTCCCTACGGTTTCTTGTTGTGGCATTTGACGATTAAGAGAGAGACATCATATATCCATGAAATCCCCTTCCTTTAAAAATAAGAAGTCATGGACCGTCCATTTTCAAAGTCTTCGCCAAACTTGTAAAAATATCTTTTTATTCAAAAAAATAAATGTAAATTTAATTTACACGATGATCCATACAAGACTGAGGTGTTAGATCTTATTTTTCACGATATCAATCTCTACAACTTCAATGCCACACTCGTGCTACAGAGCATTTGTTTTCGGGACATCATTGTCTCTTAGACAAAGTAGAAACATCACTATCAAATACAGACATCTGACCATCATATCTAGAAGAATCTTTATGAAGTCTCTGAAGAATATTGATACGTGATTTTTTAAAGTACTGCAGACGATACAATTAGAGGTTTTAAAAATACATATATAAACATGTTACTTGTATCTTACTTGAAATAATTGGAGAAATCTTAGATCGATGGATGTGCATCGTCATGTTAACAATGGACCTAAATGGATATCAACAATTCATGATTGAAATGTAGTCATAAAATCATGAAGCTGGGTTTGTTTAGTAGAAAATGTACACTCACACACAAAATCCAGGTGTTAATTTCACCCAAAAAAAAGAGACTAAATTTGTGAAAATTTTATGTGCAGAAGTCCAAAATGCTTGGAAAATTCACACTCCCATGAAATCCATGAGTTTATTTCATGAAAAAAATAATTATGTGAAAATTTAAATGCTAAAATCCCTTATACTTGGGAAATGATATACCATTTTAAGAGAAGTTCTATTGGCACCCCAACTTTTACTAATTACACCCTAATTTTTTAGATTATTTATCACACCCCAATTAATGATTACAACACACCATTCAAACATTACAAATGTTTTGCTCAAATTATTATCTTGACGGCATAACACACTCGTTCAACAATTTCAGTAGTTGTTTACTGTTATGATTAGGCTTATGTAAAATCCTAAATCCAAAAAATAAATATCAAAGGAAAAAAAAATGAGAGAACTTCTATTGGCACCCCAACTTTTACTTGTTTTCAACCATTCATTTATTTTCTTTTTTTTTTAATTGGGATGTAATAAGTAAAAGTTGGTGTGCCAATAGCAGCTCTCTATTTTAAAGGCATGCCCATTTTCCAGAAAATTGTCAATCTTTTTCACGATCTCCCATTTTCTCTTTCTTCCACTCGTTCACCCCCAAATCTTGTGACCAACAGATCACCATCATTGCCGCTGCCACCACCACCACCATACCATCAATATTGTGACCACCACACCATCAATATTGTAGTTAGAGCCACTGTCACTACATTGTCAACGTTCCTACCACATCACCAATACAAGCACTACCATGGACATACTATCACCACAACCACTATCTAAATATAATGTGGAAACTTTTGTAACGTGTAGATTCTATTTTTCAAATTTGGATTATCCCTCGAGTTACGCTGAGCCCACTTGTTTAAGCCTACTTTTTAGGCCTAAAGTCAAGATCCTATAGATCCCCGGCGGCAGCGGCGGAGGAGGAGGGGGGGTGTGTGTGGAATCTACTAAAGCTATATATGGAAATCACATCCCATCTTTCAAACCTGATAAAGCTTCAAAACATGTACAACATCAATCCATGTTTTCAAAACTATTACTGAATATTACTCATCAAACATATTGTATGTTGTCCAACATAAAATGGGTTACCAGTAGAAACACAAAAAAGCACCCCAAAATGTACCCTATCTAACAAAACGGCTGCTATATATCAACCCTGCTTTTAAAAGGAGATCAGTTTGTACAAAATTTTCATTCAAGGGCCATGTCAAACAAATTATAAGGTTAAAAGTTAAACCTCGTAATCTCTTCATCTTCACCCTCATCCATCTCCTCTTCCTCGTCGTCACTAAACGTCTCAATGTCATCATCTTCTTCCTCCTCTTCGTCTTCTTCTTCTCCATCCATCATGGTCTTAAGCTTAGTTTCTTTGTCCTTCAAACCCGTACTCAAAACCACAGTTTCTCCACGGGATTTCTCCATATCCTTCCTTAGCTTATCCATGTTCTCCCGCCTGCGTTCCTCTTCTAATCTTTGCTTTTCTGCCCGTCTCTTATCAAGATCAGTCCTGAAAGCACAAAACAAAACAAATGAAGAAATGCACGTATAGGTAAGCTCAAGCTAACACAATGTACATCCCATCTGAACTAGAAAAATAGATCCTTTGAAGTGAGGCAAAATACTTATAGGTGTCCATGTACTCATCAGCACTAGCTTCAATAGCCTTAAAAAAGGCTTCCATTCCAGCACCAGAAACTGCAGACACTCCAACAGAACGGAGATTCTTATAGAATTCATCAAGAACAAGTGAGAGGCTCCTTGTTAGCGTTGATGTATATGAGTTGTCGGACTCTAGTGCCGCATGAAATACCTCAAAATCTTCCATCCACTGTTCCCAGAAAAAAAAATTGCACTATAAAACTTAAACTCACTTCTACTGCAAGAAACAAAGTTGAAAAAGTAGTGGCTTTGGCAAACAATAGAACACGGTGACTAGCTTTCAACCATATAAAGAATCACCCATTTACAAAGCTTACGAGATAATTAGACGAATTGGTAAGAAACTGAACGACCATATAAAGAATAGTACAGTTTACAAGTCTAGATATACCTCTAAAGCAAATTGATGTTGAGCCACGTCAGTCTTGTTGAAGGCCAAAATCAGAGGTAACCGTGTCTTGTAAAGGATGCTACAAGCATAGAGCATATTACTCATGAAAGTAACAGGGCTTGCCGAACGAGGTGTATCAACCACATATGTTACCACAGTGGGAAAAGTAGAAGCAAATGCTTCAGTGATTATTGATCCTGAAGCCGACCAAGTGAATATCTCAATCTGACCAGGAGTGTCCACAAGAACATAATCAAGCTGATCGGCTCGGTTCTCAATAACCGATATAACCTGAAATCAAGCACTCCCAACACTTATAAATAAAAAAGAAGAAAATAATGAAGGAGAGTTTGAATACAAGTAAAGAATACGAAATAAAAATATTTGGATCGAGAAAACCCACATCACACCATCGGTGTCATACCAGTACAAAAAAGTAGAGGGATTGGACTCCAACATGCAACAATTCAAACTAATAGGGTGGATTGCAGCCATCTGATTAATAGATGCTTTCTGAAAAGTTTGATATATCATCTTTTCTGACATTGCAAATGAAGGTGAAGTCTATTCTAAGACCCAGCATTTGATCATACCCAACGATAGTCACAAAATTCTCTGAATTTTTCATAAAATTCATAAAATTCTCTGAATTAGGGGTCACCAATTAAATCGGCGAATTGATGAATTAATCGGCTATTCTTCAATTAACTGTAGAACATAATAACATTTTTACCCTTCACCTTCAAAATTTTATTTTTTTTCAACATTCATACATCAAGAAGAAGACTAGGGTAAAGAAAGGTTAAAGATGAAGGTTTTGGTAAGAAACCCAAAAACATATTTTGTATAATCTTCAAAACTTTCCCAAAGTTATCGGAATTAACGGAATTGAGCCACACCAAATAATTACCGAATCCAAACTTTGTTATTGTGGACCCTACCTCTCTACATGAGTTTCATCCATACGGCAAAGGTACGTATGTCAGCTGAGGGGACGTCTTGCCCCCAGTACATTTGTCGGGAATGAAAATTTTGCGACAAAAAGCAAATATAATCTTAAGTAATTTTACCTCGTCAAATTTCGTTGAGAACAAGTTAAGTGACGTCAATATCCCTCCATTAGGACCAAGGTTGAACTGCTTCATTACTTCCTTGTACCGAACAGTGTCTCTTATATCAATATTCGCACCAAAAGGGAGGGTCATAACTGCTGGATCAAGATTAATGATATATCCCCGAAGGTTCGAAGCTTGTGTATGGCAAACCAACCGATTAAGAAAAGTCGTCTTCCCACTACCTGAAGTAAAATCCAAAATTTTTGCTCAAATCAACATGTTTTGAATGAAATAACTAGAAGGGAAACAAGGCAAAACCAATCAATAAAAACTAGTAGGGATCTAAGAGATGCAGTAATGTACATGCCTGCCATTCCTACTACAATGATAATAACCGGTTTCCTCTTGAAATTAACTAATGAAGTCCCCTCCTGCCCACCACGTGAGGATTCCGTTATGTTTAGTTTCTCCATTGATTGGTTAAGATCCTCCTTTTCTTTACCCTTTGACTTCAAGTAAGATTAAGGGAAATATTAGCAAATTTTCACCAGTTGATAAAATTAAACATAAAAATGTAGGTTTAAGAAACAAATAGAATTAGAAGGTAAAGTGGGTACTTGGCTATTCGACGTATCTGCCAAATCCATTTGCATTGACACAGGTGCATCTGCCATCTTCGAATTTGAAGTTGAGCATTGGGAATCAGAATTGATATCCATTATCAATGTCGAATTTCCAATAGAGATTTCCAAGATATTTTATCAAAAAAACAAAAAAAAAAAAAGTTGCTATAAGAGAACATTATTGCTACTTGAGAACATTATGGATATAAACTAGAAGAATGCAGACATGTAATTGAATATTTATTAAAGATTAGTAATACGTTTAGACTTGAGAAAGAGAGAGAGAGAGAAAACATTTGAGATTCTCAAACAGGTTCACTTTTTTAGCTTAGTTCCCCGAAAAGGTGGCTGACTGAGGAGATTGAAGTTGAACCAATTAACAAACTCCAAGAATACCGTCATACAATTTGAGATACATTGCACTTAAAACTAGGCCAGCAATGTATATGTTCTCAAAAATGGTCTAAAACCCTTGCTCAATTGGTTGACATACTACACCATACCCATGAGGAGGGTTCAGACTAATCCATGTTGTTCTAAAACCAAACGTTGTAATTTATCATAAGTAATGACTTCTACATCAATGTGAATACATTGAAAATGTGAACTTAAATATAAACCACATCAAATACAGGTCTACAAATCAATTAGTATAATTCCAAAAGAGCTGAATATCAATCAAAATAAGAGTGTTACTTGCTAAGAAAAACATTTCCACACAAGGGTAACCTATGAAAAAGCTTTCCAATGCCCATCACAATTTGTATTCAAAAACTAAAAAATCCATAACACTTAACAAAATTTACAAGATAAAAATGAATTAACATAAACCAGAAAACAAACAAGTTATTGGACCAAATTCTTCAAAGTCCAAAATTAGCAAATTCCGGATACAACAGATATTTGGAACAGGACTAAGGCCCTAAAGTTCAGATTCAACATTAAAAAAAATCGCAAAAAACGGATAGCTAAAAAAATCATAATATGTGAATAGTCCTAATAGAACTTGGATTTACATTCTTTGAACGGGTCCAAAAATTCAGGTACACATATAAAATACATTAAAAAATGTTCCCTTTTATTTCCATCATCATCAAAGCCTTATCCCAAAAATTTGTGGTTGGCTAAACAAATCCTATTCCTCCATTCCACTTAGTCCAGAGCCACATTTTTTTTTAATCTAATATCTGCTTCCACCATCTCCATCCATGTTCTTTTGAGTTTTCCTCTAGCTCTTTTACAACCTTCAACATGAATATCACTTCCAACTAGGGCTGTAATTGGCCGTCGTTGAACATGCCCAAACCATCTCATTCAACTTTCTCAAACTTTGTCCTCTGTAGGAGGTACTCCTACACTCTTTTTTAACAAATTCATTTAGAACTTTATTTTTCCTAATCTTTTCATTCATCATCTCAACATCCCCATATCTGCTACGCTCATTTAATTAACATGACATTTCTTAACTGCCCAACATTCTAATCCCTATAATCATACTGCCGTCTCATCAGAATTTTCTTTTAATTATATTGGTATGTGTCCTTCACATAGCACTCCAGAAGTGCACCTCCACATTAAACATCCTTCTCTAAGAATTTTTTTTCTTTTTTTTTTTAGTTGTGAACATTGTAGGACTTCAAATAAAATTTATCAAAGGAACTAAAGGAATTAAAAACAAGCGATTATGCTGTCACAGAAAATCACTACTGTCCATCCCATCCAACACTATATGTTCACATATAGGCATAAAACTGAAATGGAAAAAACTCTAAAAGTTAAAAGTTGGGGAGAGAAAAAAAACTTAGAAATAAAGTAAACTACGAGTTGCTGAAAAACTAAAATTAAGTAACGGCTTCAATGTAGAAATCGTAGAATACCTTAAATCACCGTTACAGAGTTGATTATATTGGTCGAACATTAAGTGCTAACGAGTTTGGATCAAAAACCTAGAAACTCAGGAAACTCTTATAAACCAGTATAGGAGTAGAGAAGCTAAGAGAGAGTGAAAGTTTCAAACAAAAGTACCTGAGATGTGTGACTGAGAAGCGATTAGATGCAGAGAGCGAAGGTTTATTGGGGCCTGTGTTGAGACCTGTAACACTGGATAGAGAGAAGTCCACTCTGTTAAGATTTAGAAGAGAAAGAACTGGTCAGGATTCATAAGAGATGAGCAATACCTGTCTCCAACGCGAGTTTGTCTCCTTCGTCCCAACCCTCTAGGGTTTCTGGAAGCAAGTAAACTTGGTTTACTTGGAGTGTACGTAGCAAAAGTTGGCGTGCTAATATTATCTCTCTTGGACTTGGACAAGAGAGAGACGATAAAGCTATGTTTGGATTGAGAGAAAAGAAGAGAAGCTCATTAAGAGAAGAGAAGAGAAGAGAAATTTCTCAGAAATTCCCCTACAAATATTAGGAACAAGACAAGACACCATTCTGGATGCTGCTTAAGTCATTTCCTATTAGTCTTTAAGGCACACCATGTTGAATGGGGTATGTCGCCAGTTTGAAACCCCAAGTCCTACCTCAAATATTCGCTCTCAAAGTGTTCGTCTAAATAAATGATTTAATGGTTTCCTGTCTTTTTTTTTTTTTTTTTTGAATTACAAGATTTAATTCATATACGTATACAAATAACTATTTCACAACCTTTAATCTGAAATATTAGAAGTGAGAAGAATTAAATGCATTTTAGTTAACATTTTAAGAATATTTATCTAATGTAAGATTTTTTTTACTTCAATTTAAATTAGGTTTTAGGTTTTATTTTCTACTAAATTAATGCCATTAGAAAAAGTAAAAAAGTCATTTGATTGTTGAATCAAAAAATTTCAAACACTTTAATCAAATTCCACCGAATTATTGGAATTGCTTGATTTTGAAGCATATAAATCTCTCTCTAACATACATCTCAAAGAAACTTATCTCAAGGATAAATCTCAACCATTGAATTTTATATTTAAATAGTTGAGATCAAATACTTTTTTGACAAGTAATCCTCTAAGTCACCTGATACTTACGCTTAAAATATAAGTTGAGATCATTATTATTTACTTAACTAAGCATTCTTTTCGCTACCAACATTAAGTTAAAGAAAAAAGAGTTGAGAATTTATAAGGAAATATAAAAAATAAATGCATAATAATAAATGGGAACGGATCGAAGGAGAAAATACATATGTAAAAACAATGTAACATGACTAAATTTTCAAAATATGGGTTAGAAGTTTCGGATTGAGCTGATTTTTTGTGAGGATGATCTCTATGATGGGAAGATCATCCAGGAAAAAAAGCAATCCAATCTGAAACTTCTAATCCCATTAAAAGTGATTTAGAATGTGTACGGTCACTTTTGATGAATTTAGAAGTTTCAAATTGAACTGATTTTGTATGAAGATGATCTTCTCATCATAGTGACCATCCTCGCAAAAAATCAACTCAATCCAAAACCTCTAACCCATATTTTGAAAAACCATTGTTTTTACATGTCCCATGAACCGCCCCCATAATAAATTAGGTTGTGATAATTTGACACCCCACTTACCCCCCCCCCCAATCAAAAAACCATAGATGATTTGCCTCAAGATACACAAGAAAAAGATTTATGATTCTATGTATCCGATTCCCAAGGCAAATGATCAACGATTTTGTGATGGCAGTTTAGGTCAAAGGAGAGCCTCAGAAAATCATTATCCAATAAATTTGGTTGAGAACCTTTATAGAAAAGAAAATGGTTGAAACAAAAATAAATTATTATATTATTTCATCCTAAAAAAATTGATTTTGTTTTTTGTCAAAACATCATAACCTCTCAATTAGAAGTTGATTAATGATAAAAATGGTTCTTTTAAGCTTATAATTAGGACCACCTACTTGCAGATCACAAATCGTATGTCGCACCCCAACCTTGAATAAATGGTTTGCACTTCCAAAGAAGAATAAAAAAAGGGGGTGCAAGTTTTACCCTTTCAAATGCAATCAACATAGAGGGTTTCTTTTTCTTTTAAAATGATGAAGTGCAATCGATACAAGTAGATCGCCTCTCAAAAATCAATTTTTTTTAACTAATTACACGTGTGTCAAAGTACCCATAGTATTACTTGAGTCCTAACATCTTATGATTCAGTCATGAATCAGCAATGCTACAACTTAAAACAGTCCCCAAAACTCTTTTTTTTTTTAAATAAATTATTAGTCAATTATGATTCACAATCTGATCAATGGTTTCATTGTAGACCTGCCCATATCTGTGTTGGTTTTACTACATAAATTACAGATCAGATGGCTAGAGACTACTAATAAGATCAGAGAATGTGTAAGCTAAACTACAACACAATCTAAAATAATACTAATGTGAGTGCAACAAAAGTGCACAATTCATACCAAAATAATACTAATCTTGTCCATCAGCCAAAACCATCTCTCACTTTTGCTTACACTGAAGAACTCGATAATAAAGAAGACTATGAATTACATCAGAACAAACTATACGTCTTAAAACGTAAATCAGTCTCACCTTCCCAAGTCCATTTAATTGAAAAACATCACTAAGTACTTACCAAGACTCCATCCCCTGCATTACTCATACCCCACCGAAATTTGTGCCCTGAAAATTTTTCGGAAGGAAAATTAGACTAAAGACAATGAGAAAGAACCCTGAAATACCCATCAACTCTTCTCCATCATCCACTACAGAAAACAACCCACTCTCTTCTAAGATTGCACGCTTTTAGTGCACTAAATTTTCCTCATTGTTGATCTAGAATTGAGGAAGATATTTTAACCAGTTTTCTCATACTCTCACCTAATTCACAGATTATGAAGCATGAAACATACTAAGAAAGTTGAATGGAGATTTTGTTAGGATGGATGTATATTCAATAGAAATCAAAGATGGGCAAATAACTCACCAAACTCTCACTTGGAGACCCTGAATCAGAATCGATTGTAAGTCTTCCCATAGTCCTCATGCCTTTGACGCTGGAACTCACCATAGTTGTCATGAGACCTTGAAGTAGGATAATCTTCAACGGGATACGGGTACCTACCCCTTGCGTCCGTAGATAAATTGGGTCCAGAATGAGGATTGCCTGAAGTACGGTCATAGTCATTGTATCCAGGATGGTTATAACCACCGAAGCCTGATGCGGACATATGTTGGCGTGCCTGTTGTCGTCTTTGGATGTCAAATTGAAGAAACTCATCCCACTGCTTAGCATGCAAGCCCCTTAGGATAGCCAATTTCTTCATGTAGTTCTCTCTCATTTCCCTGATAGACTGTAATCCAGTGATGCAGATCGGAGTTAAATACAAAAGAATTAAGATTGAGGGCTATCTTTCCTAGATTTTTCCTGTTTCTTAGCAAAGCAATAAATAAATAACCAAAACAAAACAAAAATGAGTTAACTAAATAACCAAAGAATGTAATACCCAGTTCTTTAAAGGCAAGAAGTTGTAATCATGAAGGTTAAGGCAAGACCTACTTGTGGTGCTTAATCATCTGGAAATAGAGATATGTAGTGTTTGAAGATCAGCTTCTTTTTTTCTAATTCAGAGCAGATTGTGGATACAATGTAATTGATAGTCGTGTTTTCCTTTAAAAGGGTCTAGTGAGAATCTATCTCACTAGTTAATTTACTTTTCCTTGCATTCCCCTTTATCAATTAAGTTTTATTTTTATTAGGGCTTAGACACATCGCTAGGTTGGTTTAACACATTGCAGTGCAACTTTGAGGTCTTGGGTTTAAGTCCAGCTTAGCTACCCAAAAAAAATAATTACATTATATTTTTAATAACCATATACAGGATCGGTTCCGTTGACTCAAGAAATAACAAAAGGACCTTGACAGTGTAAACACATCATCCAACTGTTGGGATTTTAGGGTCTGTTTGATTGCATAGAAAACCAATTTCCAAGAAATTTGAAATCAATGGGAAATTAGCAGGGGGAAATTAAAAAATGTGTGTTTGATTGCATCTGAAAAAAAAATCAAAGAGAAGAAGAAGAAGAAGAGAGAGAGAGAGAGAGAGACGGTGACAGTGCCTATGGATGACAGTGGCGTCGGTGGTGAGAAGGGAAAGTGGAAGAAGACGTAGGTTTTTTTTTTTTTTTTTTGAGAGGAGGGGGGGTGTTCATTTTCCAATGGGGTACAGTAGGAAAATGAAATCCAGCCTTAGATGGTTTTTAGATGTGGATGGAAATTCATTTTCCACTGAAAATACCAATCAAACACATGGAAAGTGAATTTCCCTCCATTTTCCATGCACAATCAAACACACCGTGTGTGTGTTGGGTCTGCCATGTACTCATTTGTCTTACCTTTCCTTATTTCTGAGATTTGTTACCCTACGATTAGGAATTCATGGTGCATAGTAACATTGGTGCTTTAGTCATGTAACAGATAAGCAAATCAAAGAAATGACAGCATACCTCCAAATGAGGAAGCTTCGAGGATAAACACAAGCAAGATAGAATAAAAGACCGATGAAATATAAGAATTTAACAAAAGTCCAATGTAATTAAGGGAAGTCATACCTCACGATGCTTGTAATTCTCTTCATCTTCTTCTTTGTCACGAATTCTCCCAAGTTCCATGGCCTCCCTCTTATATTCCATTTCTAATTCTTCCAATGTTTGCGGATAGGCAGGATATTCGTACTTACGCGCAGAATGCATGTCAGGACCATGTCTATCAATATCCCATCCATCAGTTTTATGGGACCCAACGCTCTGGGTATGGCCCTCATATGGATTCAATGCATTTCTGGTGAAATTGGGGTGTGCTGGAGATTTTGAATGACTTGAACGACCTCTAGCTCTATCATTACCATAAGCTTCACGAAACGAAGAGTATGTTAAACAAAATCCCACTTTTCCAGATGTCTAACATAGATGGTAGCTTTTTAACTACAGACAACTATCTTATATTCAAATTGTGAACCCATTCAACGCAAACAAGTCCAGATATGCTTGCAGTAAGTAATTTGATTTTTGGAGACGGCCCAACTGATTCAAACCCAACCCCGAAAATAACTTCACAATCGAACACATAACGCTTGAACTTACCTCTGGCTGCAAAACAAAATGATTAGCAACACAATCCTTTATTAAATATTCATAGGAAAATGGTTTTTTTTTTTTTTTTTTTTGAGTCCGACTAGCCTTACGGAGTTAGTAGTTTACAATTTAGCAAGTTCAAACCACTGGTTTAACAGCATGAATTTTGTAAACAGATTCAATGGAACCCTACCTTGAGAAGAATTCCTTGACAACTGCTGAAGATCCTCACGAACATGTTCTTCCACAACCTTTTCCTGTCTGCCGAGCTTCTGTTGGAATTGAGATGCATTTCGCGGACTAGAAACGGACCTCTGAGATTCAGAACGGCCCAACCGAGAACTAATAATACTTCTATCAGGTGACTTTGATCTGCTCCTTTGAGAACTAGAACCTCTTTTGGTATCCTTGTCCTCTTCTTTGATTACTTTGTGCACAGCGTCCACACCTTTTGCTAAGCATAACCTATCTTTGCCACTAACAATTATAAACTTCTCCTCCATTTTAATTTTGCACCCAACATCATTTTCAATCTTATGGATCACCTTCTCTGTGAAAAGAGCTTTTACATGCTTCTCCCTTGCAGGTACCCTTTCAAAGAAATCTTGGGACTTGCGATTCGCTCCAAGAGTAGAAGGACATCCCTATAAATTTGTCGCAAGACACAGAAAAAATAATAATAATAATAAATCTTCCAAACATATAGAGAGAGAGAGAGAGAGAGAGAGAGAGAGTACTCAACCAGAAACCACTGACAATTCTTGTTCTCCGGTATTTATTAAGACCTATTCCAAAAATCAGTAAAAGAACCAAATCTTGCAGGCAATAATAATTCTCTCAATCTTCTCCAATTGGAGACATAAATAAGCAGCCAGTACAGGCAATTGCCAACAGACCATATACACACACGATATAATAGATAGACACACACACACGAACACACCCTTGCCTCCACAATCACCACACACACACTCAATATATATTACATTAATAGATGCCTGACCCACTTCTTTAACTGGGCTGATGAGGTTTTATTTTATCCAAACATTCACGACTCAGATCCTTCTATCAACAGCAAGATCTATAAGAAAATGCAATTCAAGTGTAGTCTCCAATAGAATGCAAAAAAGATAAAAGAAACCAAAAAGCAATCCGATTTCAAACCAACCTTCAACCCTAATTGTATTCTCCTCCGAGAGTTCCACCCGAGGAATGAATTGAAATTCAACACACCTCTCAAGGAATCAATGTCATCATCACAGAAATCCCAACCCAGTTTTGGGATTTCTTAGCAAAACCAGATTTCAAAACCCTGAAAACAGTCTCTACTCTCTACAACTGAGTTATCACTGTCCATGAATTGTCCCATTTCAAGGTAGAGGCTTGAGTCATCTCGGTCTCAGATGAGCTCTAAAACGATGACTACATCAGAAAATTATTTTCAAAAGGAAAAATAACAAAATACACAGCCAATGATTAAGAAAGAGGGTGCATTTGCCACAAATAATAATAATAATAATAATCACACCTGCGTAAAGTGGCCTGATTCTCCACATATTTTGCATATCATTTCTTCCTCTTTCCTTTTCTTCCAATTCCTCTCAGTTGCCTTAGATTTGGCCTCCCATACTTTAGCTTCTCGACTAGTAAAATCAGTTGGGACTGCATTTGGATCACGAGGCTCCTCTTCTTCATCCGAACTTGCAAGAGACCTTTTGTTTCCCTTTGCTTTCTCTGGGGCATTGACTACAGTTGATCGAGGAGGACCAGTATATTCCTTATAAATTTCATTAAAATCATCATCGATATCTGGTGAGGGTATGTTTGCCATTTGAAAGTGTAAGTAACAATTCACACCTGCATCAACCTCAAACCATATAAATCACCTTCAAGAATATCCAAATAACAACAGTAAATGAAGGCAGAAACTACACAAAAACATTACGGCTACAAGCTATATGGCATGCACCCGTGCTTGGTGCACTACTACAATAGATTGTCTTTTTAAGGTTAATTGGACTTGAACCCACGCCCTCAAAGTTGTTTTGCAATGTGTCAAACCAACTGAGCTTTGGGTCTAAGCCCACTGCAACAATAAGGTGGCTGGCCCGATACATGGAATTGCCCTGCATGGTGCAAAAGTTGAACCAAGTACAAGAATTCCAACTATTGTACTGGTGAAGATCTACAGCATGGGGTGATTATCCTCTATACCACAGTTTGTTTACTTTATTCCACAGAATGGGGGAAAAACTCCCCTACAAAATTTTATAGTTCAAAGTGGGAGGTCTCTATTGGAATTTTGATTTTAGAGGAATTTCAATGATCTTAAGAACGAGGCTATTAATAGTCCTATTAGCTGGAAATTTGTTTCTCTCTTCTGCCCTTTCGAAGAATACTGTTGGATTCTGTTGGGAAACCAAAATGGTGCCTTCTTAGTTAACCATTTCTATCAAGTCCTCGCATGGGCCCGACACATGGATACATTGGGGTCACAAGGTGCCTTGACCTTGTTTGTAGTTAGGTCTCTCTACCTCCTTTCTTTGCTCTAATAACATTTCTATATTCAAAACAAAAAAAAAAAAAAACTTGCACGAGAGGCATCATCATACTTCACTATAGCTAAATGGATCACAATGTCCCTTCAAGGGTGTCTCTTTTTTATTTGGTAGGTTACCTTAGATTGAATGCTCGCCGATGATAATAGCATATATCCTATTTGGTAAGAATTTGCCAACCATTTTTTCATCCATTGTTCTTTTTCTTGGGAAGTTCGGCCTTATTTCTTACACCTTTTTAACATCCATCACGCTTTTCCAATAACCTTAATCCAACTTTTTCAAAGTTGGCATTCTATGAGTTGTTTAGGATAACCAACATGACCAATATCAAAGCATTGTCCACGTATTTTTTGGTCTAGCTTAACAAATGTCAGATTTACAAACTGAAATTCAAATAACATAAACCCAGAAACAAGTAAATAAGTTATCATTGGCAGACCTAAAAATCAATCGAACCCACCAACAAACGAAACGACCCATTGCGCAAAAATCAAAAACCCAGTTTTATTGTGCAAAACCCACCCTTTATATATCAAAATTAGTCAAAAATATAAAAACCCACCTTGAGTAAATCAAGAGAAATGATCATGGCAGACGCACTTACAAATTACAACTGACCTTTCGTTCTTTGTTGATAGAGAGGCTTGGATCCTTGAACAGTTCTAAGGAGTGGTGCTGTTGGAGGTTGAAAGGGTTTTCTATTAAGAGCTGAAATCCAAGTCACGTATGGGGGCTCTCTGTGCTCCTCCCTCTGTCTCGCAGCCTCAGTGCCTCACACCCGCAACGTAACCTAGATAAGGGCAAAGCCCTAGTTTTGAAGTGACGGAAGTAGCTTTGGTCTTGGCTGTGGTATTAGGGTCGTGGGTAGCGGTGTCAATGGGTCGGTTCCGATTCGGTTCTAAGAAAGTTAGAACCATAGCCACTTTATTTTTTTCTTTTTTTGTTCCGGTTATGGTCGGTTCCGGATCCGATTTTAAAATAAGTGGAAATATTTTATGATCATTATAAAAAGAATTTTCTTAAAAAAACAGATAACATATTATCTACCAAATATCAATTTAGTTATAATTTATTCCATTAAAAATATGATTTAATTATTTTTTTCAAAAATCAAAAATCATAATCTTTACAAATAATAAGCTTTAAGAAGAGATAAGCCATTTCAAACTCCAATATTTAGTTTATATGAAAAAATTTAAAGAATTTTATATAATATATATGTTAATTTTAAAATACATGAAAACTTTAAATCATGTACAATGATAAAATAAATCGGTTTCGGTACCCACAGATACCCATTGGATAGAACCTAATGGTTCCGATTCCTATTAGTTTGATCCCATATTAAACCTGACTCTAATCGATTTCAATAAAAAGGGAATCAGGATTTTCGATTTCAATTCTGGTTTGGTTCCAGGTAAATGGGTACCCATTAACACCACTAGCCATGGGAACTCTATTAATTGATGTTGGGGGTTTTATTGTAGGGAAAATTACTTAAAGGACCCTGGCTAAGGGATTTATTTCTAAATTGTTCATAAGTTTTGCACAGTAGCTTGACATATATTTAGTAAATTTTTTTATTTTTTAATGATTGCTCGTTATTGGCAAACTCACCGTTTTATTATTTATTATCGAGTTCACCACTTTTATTCATTGTCGAATTTGACATTTTTTTTTATTTAGTGTCAAGTTCACAATTTTTACTGTCGAACTCACCACTATTTACTAACGAGTTCACCACTGGTAAAATCCACCCATTCTCAAATTTTATTTATTGATTTATTTTTTACTAAAATACATGGAAAGATTGATTAGAAACTTGGGATAACTACTTGTTTAGATGATTTCAACCCACAATAACCTTTCTTAGTCAATTTTTATCTAAAAACTAAGACAGAGAAAAAAAAATGTGAAAGAATCTTATTTTTTACATAAATCTTCAAAATGTTTGAAAATTTGCGTATTTTTCCTTCTTAAATCCTTTATAACAGAATGGAGTCTCTAAAACTCAATTGAGATGCCAAAAATTCATTTTTTTTTTTTTTTATGAAAAACAATGAGTTCAAATGATTAGAGCATTCAATCATGAAAAATGGGAGAGATAAGATCCAAGGATTGTTAAAAAAATAAAAGTTTACTAAACTAACTATTAAGAGACCACCCAAAACTTATGGACTATTTAGAAAAAGTCCCTCCACTAGGGTATTTTAAGTAATTTTCCCTACAATAAAACTCACAGTATCAATTAACAGAATCCCCACGACCCTAATACCTTAGCCAAGACCAACGTTGCTTCTACTACTTCAAACCTAGGGTTTTGCCCTATCTCAGCTACATTGCATTTGTGAGGCTACAAGACAGAGAGGGGAGCACATAGAGCTCCTCCCTATGTAAAGAAAAGTTTACTAAATGCACTATCAAGAGACCGCACAAATACTTTGGGGCTAGTTAGAAAAAAGTCCCTTTGCCAGGGTCCTTTAAGTAATTTTATCTTTGCTATAACACGCCAAATAGACACACAATTTGTAAAAGAAAGGTTTTGCCATTACATTTTTGTTCATACCACCCCAAACATTAAATTAAGGAGATATATTCTCGAAACGTGTGCAAATTATGTTCGAATTTGAGTTATGGTTTATTTTAATTCTCAAAACATGTCTTTCAACATATTTGTCACTCTTATAATCAATGAATTGTTGATAAATTACTAGCAAGGTCGTAGACAATGTTAAAGTCAAATACCCTTGATATTTTTAACAATGAGTTCGTTAATATTTTATTGATAGGAACGTTGATTATAAAGGTGATGAATCACTAAAAAGTGTGTTTTGATAATTAAAATGACAAGTAAGTTTGTCATGTTCAATGCACAAAATGGAGATTCACCCTTACCTTGAGGGGGTTTCTATTAACACGATATCACTTATAGCACATCAATCTTCTATATAATAAATTGTAAGCATGGGTGTCACTCCAACTACGATTATGGGATATAAACATCCCCTCTAACTATAGTAGAGTGAAGTCCACATTCCACACTCCACACTGTCCCACCTTGTTCTCTTCTCCCCTTCAACTTTATTGTCTCTATTATCCTCCTCATCTCTTTCTCTTTTTAAATAATATTACCCCCTAACTTTGCTATCGTTCCTTTTTTACTCCTTTGACAACACAAACAAATTCTTGAAGGGAAATGTTTAGTTAATTTCAATGAGATATGTATGTTGTAAGTAAAAGTTGGTGTGCAAGAAGAATCTCTTTAGATTATATTGATGATTGAACAGGTGAGATAACTATTGTATTTTTAATGTCCACATCTCGTGGATTTTTTTTTCTTTTCATTCGGTTTTTTTCTATTTGCACACCAACTTTGACTTACAATGCCGATTCATTTGAAATTGAAAAGATGTTTACCAATGTGTTATTAGTAAATTTGGTGTGTTGATAGAAGTTCTATTCTTTTTATCTATTTTGTTACATATTCTTTGAGATAAATTGCATGTGCACGAGGACAAAGAACACAATAAGTGGGGGGGTCCCATGAGCCTAATTATTTATATATTGCAATTTGTTTATATATGATGGATTTGTTTGATAGAATAACAAAACTCTCTAGGGACCGTGAGAGAAATGCAAAGGTTTCGAACATCCAAAGGTGTTAATGAATTGATTGGCTGATACAATGATGAGGATTCATGATTTGAAATTAATAAATAATAACATGATATTGAGTGAATGACTTTAGGGTATAGACGATAAGAGTCTTCAAGCTTTTGACAAGACATTGTTAATCTAATAGTTTTGTGGATGGAGATCCACTCAATAATGTTATTAAGGTTAGAGGAATAAGTCGGTTTCCTAGTAGAGGATGGGCAAGCATGTTCATTGAGATTCAACTTGGAGAAGTAATACTTGAGAGCATATGACTTCCATCGTTAATGTATAGAAAGAGAGGATTGTATTTTATTATCCATGAAAAATGGGAATCAAATAGGTAGGAACCCCATTTTTCATGGAAATCTCGCATTTTTCTTTGTTTGAGTGTTCATTTTTATGGAAAATGAAAATCCACTCTAATCAAAATATTCAATAGAACGTGGATTTCATTTTCCCAACTACCTTTATAGATACTAAATTTTTACATTGGTCATTCAATTTGTTCAAAACTACAAATAACCCCTTCATTCTTCATATAATGGGCCCTACACCTAAATTGGTCCCGTCTATTAGGATTGCCTTTTATGACATGGATTTAGATTTTTGTAAATAAAATCTAACGACCTTGATCTTGTGCCAATCAAACCAAAATCAAGCCATCAAAAATCACTAAATGGGTTTTCTAAATCATTAAATAACTTAATCTCGTGCCCTATAATTATAAAAAGGGGTAAAACTCATTAAGAAGTCTTTATAACTACCTATAAAATGAAAAGAAACAATTTTGACTTTTATATCAATTTATTAATTTTTTTTAATTGGGTGTATAATTGAAAAACCATCTTTACCTGATTCTATAAATACCAAAGCGTAGGCATTCATAAGAGACCTATATCATTTTCTCCAAAGAAGAGAACCTTCTAAAGAAAAAAAGTATGTCTTTTTTATCATATTTTAATATCCGACATATGCAAATGCCCACATATTACAAACAAACCATTTGTTTGTTTGTATTGAACCATTGATTGACAATTGCAAACGCCCACGTATTACAAATTTAAAATTTATTATAATTACTTTTTTTCTTTTTCTTTTTTCCTTTGCAAATTTTAAACAATCAATTTAATTTTATATCATATTTTAATATCTAATATAGGATATTGTGGGTTTATTCATTTTGAAAAAGATGACTTCGATAAATAAAAATTACTTGGTGAAGAAGAAACCCACAATATCCTATATTAAATATTAAAATGTGATAATTGACCATAGGAGAAATGCTAGCATTTGGTTGCCTCGTTCGCAAATTTTACACCAAAAATATTATAAAATATGGGTAATTGAAATTTTGTTATAGATTTGTTATCATATTTTAATATTAATAGTAAAATTTACTTAAAAGATCATATTGGAAGGGTTTCTTTCTAAATAGTTATAAGTTCATTTAGAAAACTTTTCTTTCTTGATGACCCATGGATGGACTTCAACTCGTGTTACAACGTTCTTGAATTACCCAAACTATTATTTTTCTCATATTCTTCGCATAATTAGATTTTCTAATGGCAATTGCGATCATTTCCAACAATTTTTTGTTTTGATGATAAATGATGATTGGAGAATGGTACACTTCTAATTTTGAACATTTAGATGTATCCCTTTTTTTTTCAATGATTTATAAATTAAAAAAATATAATATAAAAACAAAAAAAACAAAGAAGAATGTGGAAATTCTAATTTTTGTTTTGTAACTAAGGTTTATGCATTTTAGGTATTTCAGGGAGATTTACCCAGTATCAAAGTAAAAAAAAGAAAAAAGAAAAATCTAAATCACATTTATAGTGCAAGTGCAAGTTCACCTATTTTTATTGTCTAATTCAACATTTTTATTTTTGAGTTCAGCGTTTATAATGTAAGTTCACCTTTTTTTATTATCTAGTTCAACATTTTTATTGTCGAGTTCGACATTTTTTTATGAAAATATTGTCGAACTTGACCATAGTTAACTATGACTTGAAAGCTTAAATGAAGTCTAGGGACCAGTAAAAAATAAAACGTTTACTAAATGAACTATTAAGATACTATCCCAAACTTAGGGATTACTCATAAAGAAACCCCTCCATTAAGGTAATTTTAGTAATTTTCTCAAATTAATATGCACACGAGTGAAGTGCAAGTTATATTAGGTACATGTAGTGTTGTTGTCTGATTTGGTAACGTGGACATGAATCACTTGAAGAAGGTATAATCGAAAACCTTGACTCAATTAATTTGGAAGAATCTTACATGAAATTTGTCATTGAGGAAGCTCCACAAATATTCAATCGTGTCTTGTGACAATTGGATTATCAAATTAAATCCTTGATCCATAATTGAATATACCTAATTTTGTGTCTAATTACATTCATAAGCAATAAATCAATATTGTTAACTCGACAGGGTGGCTCAATGGCAGTTTCAAATCCAATGAACGGTGAGAATCCATAGATTGTGTGTTTAATACCTACTGCAAGCAATATTTTCTCGGAACTACTTGTGAGAGTGTTCTCTCACTTGCTTGATGCGGTGCATGTGACATGCAGGCGGTGCATGTGCCCTGATAGGGTTTCATATATGCATTGGTCCTCTAGTCAAAAGTAAGTCCTGACACCCTTGTTATTGTAGGTTGTGTGTTTGATACCTAGTATGATATTTCCTTGACACCACCTATGAGGGCACTACCTCGCTTACTCGATGTGGTGCGTGTGATGTGCAGGCGTTGCACATTCCCAGGTAGGGTCCCATATATGCATTGGTTGCCCGCCTTGGCTCATTCGGTCCATTAGTTGGAAGCAAGTCCCAACACCATCGTCATCGAAAAAATAAAAATAAATAAATCTTGTTTATTTTTTGATAATTGGATTTTAGGTCAAACATAATCCTTTTATTTTATTTTACTTTATTTTAGTAAGCTGGTCCAACATAGGCCTACTTCATTGGTCATGGTGCTCGGGACGTGCACAGCATACGGCACAACCTCAATCCTGTGTCCACCACGTGGAAAAGAAAGCACACTTGATATGCACGTGAGGAGAAGATAGTGGTACAAAGCACGAGAAGCGACCCCATTAGTCGTCTCTCAGATTCCTCGCAGTGTGTTCTCTCAGTATCTCTTCCTCTCTTACCTCTTTTTTTTTTTTGTTTTCCCTTCTCGCACCATTCGAGCTGTTTTCGCTGCAAAAATCCTTAATCGTCTCAGTTCTAGGGTTAGGGTTTATATTTCCCCCCAAATCTTCTACCCAGCTAAGATGGATAGACGCAGAGGAGAACGATCTGGTAATAATCCAGAGATTCACCACAACAGGTATTCTGGAAGAATGGGTTCTAGGTCTTACGATAACCACCACAGAAGCCCTAATAATTACAGAGGTGGTTTCTCTGGTGGAGATCACCACCAGCGCCACCACCCTTTCGACAGTCCTCCACGAAATCATCCCATTGGTGGTGGCGGATTCAGACCAATGGGTGGCGGAGGCATCGGTGATGGTGGTGGTTACTCGATGCCTCTCTCTGGGCAGAAACGAGGGTTTTCGTTCTCTGGACGAGGAGGGTCTTCTCCAGGTACGATTGTTTGATTTCTTTGTTTGTGCTATTTGATGATCTTGGAAAATTAGGGCTTTGTTGGATGAATTACTGATAAGCTTAGTTTTTATTGTTTTGGTTCATTTGGGTTGAAAATTTCCCTTTTTGTTGGGGTTTAGGGTTGATTTGAGTTGAAAATTGGGAATGATTTGGTTGATTACTTTGTCTTAGTGTTGATTCGGGTTGAAATTCTCCTATTCGTTGGCTTGAAAATTTTCTTATTTGTTGGGGTTTAGGGTTTTAGGGCTGTTTCCTCCAAAAGTTACAATCTTTGTGAATTTGAACCTCTTTAGCATTGTTTGGTTTGGTCGATGTTCTCTTATGATACTTCTCGATACCTAATTGGCACTAATCATCATATTCATATAATCAGAAGAAAAACGTGCTGAACAAGTTGAACTTCGTGTATGATTTAACTGGTTATGTGAAAAACTGGTTTGAAACCATTGATTTATGAGATCTAAGGATCCATTTCTGGGTTTTCTGTCTTAGAGTCGAGGATGACAACATGACATTAATATTCTACTGTGAATTGGGTCTCATATGAAAGTTGTCCAAAGGTTCATGATGGTAAAATGGTGTAAGTCATCGTGTAAATAAAAAATTATTTAATGAAAAAGAAAGAAAGATAAAGAGGTCAAGTGATTATGAATCTTTCTCATTCCCAGCAATTACTAAGATGATAATGGTTCCTAATATATTTATTTGTTTTTTTGGATCTTACACCATTCCATTATGTTTCCCATAATTTCATAGTGTCTTATTAAATTGGTGTCACGATAGTTATTACAGTTCCTTGTCTACATTGTTATTGTATATCTGTTTTTTAATGCTACTTTTTCTCCATTAGTTCAATATCTTTAAGTGTTGAAAGTATTCTTGAACAACTTAGCCAGAAAAACACATACTTCCGATGCATTTTAATACCTCTATTGGAACAACATGTTATTTGAATGCCTACCTTTCTCCCAATTTACCGAAGCTCTTCCCCCAACTAATGGTACCCCAATTTTATGTAAAAATGTTAGCTTTTCTGATCCATGTGCTTCTTCCTAGTCCCAAGCCTCTTGTGTAATTCATTTAATAATTTATGGAATAATCCCACCACATTTCCTTATTTTCATTATCTTTTACCAGTATTCTTGCATCTTGGTCATTAATGCTTGTAGCACGTGCTAAATATTTGTTTACTTTTCTCTAATTCATTTGGGTGGTAGACATATTTTTCACTCTCTCTATATTTATCATCATTTTGTGTAACTTGAAGCTTTTAAAAGAACAATAGGAAGACCGTAAAGAACATAGATTAGTGATAGCGGATATGAAGACAGTAATTAAAAGACTTGAGACTAAAATTGGTCGGAGGAACAAGATTCTTTTATCCAATCCCAATTTTTTCATATAATGCTGTGATCATGATGATGATAATTCAAGTGGGATTTGGAATAGTCTTATAGGAGGTAATAGAAGGAAGTCAATTGAGATTGTTGAGCATGTGTGTCAAAGTCCAAGTATGAACCCAATGAGAAAGGGCCACTTTGTTGCAGTTTGAAGATTCTAAATGGTGAGGGGAAGGACGAAATTGATGTGTGGGAAGGTAGTTAGAAAAGATTCAAAGACGCATTTATTTTGATTGAAGATGTAGCTCAAGTTAAAGTTGAATGATAGTACCATTCATTTTCCTAATCTTAGTATTTGGAATGATGCATAGATGACGACAATGATGCTGGTACATGCCATGGCACACCACGAATACAACTATTACACCTAAATTAAAAATTCTAAAACCAAAAAAGAAATACAAAAGGCCCCCCCCCCCCCAATTCTTTCTTCTTCTTCTTTTTTTTTTTTTAAAGAAAAAAAACTGTTTGCATAATGGTTCCTGTTTCTGTCACCCTCTTTCCTAAAAGAAATCACCCCTTTTTGATTGTTTAATTGATTCCCTTTAATCATTTGTATGGTATCTCAAATTTTAGAACACTATACCTAGTTCTGGAGTGTTTAGGTAACATAACTATTTATGCTTCATGTTAGGTTCAGTTCGTAACAGTTTTTTTTTAGTTGTTGCATATTGGTGCTGGAGATATATCATTCATCATTGATGGCCTAAATCTTTCGTCTTAAAGGTTGAAATAAAGTGTTTATACCTTATTTATCAAAAAAGAAAGAAAAAAAATACAAATAAAAGTAAGTGTGTATACCTCCTTTCACTATACAATGGGACGTTCCTTGGAAGTGATATCCTCAAAACAGGTTTGTTCTGCAAAACGTTAGTTACCAAAAGGATACTGTAATATACCTTGAATGTTAGCTTTCTTCTCCCCTTTTCTATGCTGATTATATTTCAAAGTGCTATTAGAAATACATCTTAAGAGGCATGTAGATTTAATTTTCTGTAATATCTGGTATTGGTAGCTTTACAGAAAAAAAGTATTTGTATGTCTTTGTTATGCACTTTGAATCTATTAATTCACCTTTCGTTACAGAGATTCGGCATATAAATTTTTTAGTTGCATTTTCACGACCCTCTCTTTCTCTCTCTCAAGTTATTGATATCTTAGTTTTCTCAGATGATACCGATGGTGTCAGTTTTGCCAAACTTTTCGTTGGATCTGTTCCAAGGACAGCCACTGAAGAAGAGGTAAGTTATGTCTTCATCAAGTTTTAAACAAGCACACATTATATTGCATTCGCACGTACCACGGATTGAGTGTATATAACATCCAGCCATAACTTGTCCTTACTACATGTGTGGCACAATTAATAAATGCCTTGTTCCGTCCTTTCATTTTCCTTTCTGCAAACCGCTGATATAAGCCTTGCTTTACCGCTGTTAGATGTACATATTTCTCATTTTCTATTGGATTGGGTCTTTGTCAGATCAGAGTGGGGTTTATCCAGAACCAATCCAATACTTTATCTGAACAGATCATTATCGGCTTGGGATCTATATGGATCCCAGAATCTTATCCAGACCCTAAATTATTGTATTAATTTGAATTGGATCTGATTTTGTGAGTGATCCAATCCATTGATAGTCCTACTTAGATGTGATCCTTTTGCAAAAGACTGTAGATCATTCTTTTTCATGCAATCATAAATTATACTAGGTTAGCAATCGTACTATATTTGATGTTAGCCCAGTCTTGCCGTTCTTGTCTGCATCACACTACTCCGAAGGTTTTTTCTATCATTCATTCTCATTCTAGAATTCCATTTACTCCAATTGAATATTACCTATTTCATGTCAGATTCGCCCATTGTTTGAGGAACATGGAGATGTTATTGAAGTTGCATTGATCAAGGATAAGCGAACTGGCCAACAACAAGGTATGTACAATTGCTATGTTCTTTTGAATTGATTGTGATTTACACCTGTATCTTTTCAGGTCCTTTGATGGGCTGACGGGAGCACCAATAAGCTCATACATTGTCTCAGTTAGGTTTTGCAACAATTTTCAGAGTTGTTGGTTTTGGTTGGCAGTCTTTCTTTTATGTATTTCTCCGTTTCTCGTCAATCCAGAAGACCGTGAGACCATGGAAACATACTAGAAACTGGTTATGTATAACAGTTGGAAATTTGGAAGACAAATAAGTCCTGCTCTTATACCACTTACTGCAGCAATGATATTTCACCGGCATTGTCCCAGCAACTCATTTTAGTGGGAGGTCCATTGCCATAACAGTAGCACTTGTATGTCTAGATGTTTAGTGGTGCGGAATTGTTGTACAGTAAGTGAATAACAATACACTGATGATTGGATTTAACGGATATTAACTACATCACCATGTTCTGTGGAGGATTTCCATGGTTTCTTCTTGACTTGGTAACTGGGTCGAAATTACATTGAATCATTTGGAATGCCCAGATAATTGTTGTGCTGTTTGATAATTTGGCATGATCTTTGAAGTCTGGTCCTGGTAACCTGGTATAAATTACAATGAATGATTTGGAATGTCCATATGATGGTTGCGCTGTTTGATTATTTGGCATGGTCTTTGAAGTCTGTGGATTGTCGAGCAGATCTGGTTGGTTGTTGAGTCTTGGTAGTTATGGGAGTCTTTTCTTGGAGCATTACTTGTGAATTGAACACGTGGCTGCTTTGCATGTAGTGTGATGTTTGAGAATTGCATCGTATTTCATGTTTAACGTGGATAGAGAGAGTGATCACTTGGCGTTAATTTTATCTTTCTAATTTGTGGTTGGAAGTTCTGATTTGATTGATTATCATCAGTGGGTGCTTTGTGTGTGGTTATAACTACCCTTTTCCGGGAGTAAACCTTATCATGTGATTGGTACTAATGCTTAATGGACATATTTTTTTGTTCATTAGTTTTTCCATTTTAATTGGGAAGGTTCCAATAACGCTCAACCTCCAATTCATTCTGTATGACGCTGAAGGAGCAATGTGCGGAGTATAATTTTTTTTTCTTCTTTTTTTCTTGTGGGATTTGCTATCTTTTAGATGCCTTTCAATCTTGATGGGTTCAGAATCCTTTAATTTTCTTTGTCGTGTGGCCTCTTTTTCTTAAGCGTAAATCCTGAGAAATGAAGTTCTTACAATAAGATCTTTGTGTTTTATTAATTTCGCATCTGAAGTTGGCATTCCAGTAATTTCTACCATTAATTTCTTGTGTATGTTAAGTTTATACCATGTGATGTTTTCTGGTCTGCTTTCATTTGTTTTGGTTTTTTGCTCTTTGTGGCTGATGCACTAGATGGTTTCTAGCCTTGCGAATTCCGTTATTTCTTAGTTCGGGATGAGGCACTTGCTTCATTGTGAAAAGACAACATCTGGAGGCCTTACGTTCTGGTTAACGTGATTTCAGTTTTGTATGAAAATTATGAAACTGAGTCTTGTATTTGGATCTTGTTTGTTCTTGCAATCTATCTTTGGACTATAATACATTTGTATTTTGTAAATCTTGTGAGTGCTGAGGGTTGAATGTCGTTCCCCTTGAGACCATTAATGACGTAACTACTATGCATGTGGTTGGATCGTGGACCTATGTTTCTTTATGGTAACTGGAAAAAGGTTATCCTTCGGTCGTGTTTTATGTGAATGATGCATTATGTGCTCGAATCGTTCTCCGAGCATTATGAATGGCATAACTGCCTCATGCTTTATACATGAGTTGCACGATCAGGCTGACGGATTATATTAAATTATTGTAACTTCTTTAAAGCGAAATGTTCATTTTCTATTTTGACCAGTATCGGTTTCACCAGAACCTTCTGTATATTTTCTTCTAACTTTGCATGCAATATTCTTTCTGTGTAAATTGCCAATTTGGTTCACTATTTTCATTTTCAACTATGGTTGGGTCCGTATCTAATCATTCTAAGGCTATTCTTTTTCACCGTACCACCAATACTACTAGAATCAGTTTCATTTGGTTTAGGGATTATGGGCTTCCTTCAGTTTATTTGGAACAGTTCATAATCTGCTCGCATTAGCTTCAGAATTTCGAATGTCAGCACCATTTGTTCTCCTTGGTTTGATTCATTTAGAATTAGTAGCTTTCTGTTATGTGGTTTTATATTTGAGTTACCTATGTTCATGGATGTGGGATGTGAGGAAAGTAGTTGTTGGTTTTTGAATGTTCAGTTACAGTATAGAAATTTGTATACAGTGCATGGCTTTCTTCAAATTGTAATATGGGGCATCCCGATGCAATATTCCATGTCATGTTTATGGCTTAATGTGTCTCAATGTGATTCACATCAAATTCCTTGTACAGGAAGAGTAAGTGATTTATTTGTTTGTTCTTTCTTTGATATATACTCCCCCATCCACCACGAGCACCTCTGCATGAATTTTAAGAGGTACTTTTTCTTTATATGGGGCTATAGTGAGTCCCTTGTTGGAAGATTTAAGTCAAAATGTGGAGAGAAAAACAACTATTGCTGTTGTAGGTTACATAAGAGAAGTTAGATTGAAGTTGTGGGAAAATGGTTAGGTGACATTCCCTTGTACTTATATTTCTTCCTTTTAGTGTGGTTTTTGTGTCGGATTTTTTCCAACCTGAGCTCCCCTTGCACTGGATACATTGCATAATGATAGTTAAATTGACCTTAGATCTCCATTTTATGTGTGATTGCAGTCCTGCAGCTAATGCTTTTGGGGCTAGTGAATTTATAAAATATAACTTTAGTTTGTTCTGTCATTGAGGCTTTATAATTATCTTCATTCCTTACTCGACTTGAGATTGTTTGTGTATTTTAGGTTTTAAAATGTTATTATTATCTCTACAAGTGGGTGTGTATTAATTCAATTATAAAAGTGGATGCTTCCATCTTGTTAAAAAGTTGGAAGTTCAACAGCGAAAGGAAAATCATATTTTTTTTGGGGTGGACTTATATATTTACCTTTACTTCAATGGCTAGCATATGGATCCAAGTACTGAACTTGGGAACAGTGTATACCTTTTTGTTGAAATTTCTATGATTATTCCATTCTAGCATTGTCCGCACACAATGTCGTATCTTAGATCTTCGAATGATGTGGACAGTTGTAAACTAGTGACGAGGGGCCAAGCCTTACTGGAAGTAGTTTATTGTTTTTAGAAGCTTTCTGGTGTTAAATATCTGTACTGTCCGTTTGGTGAATTACATTAATTCTTATAGTTTTCAGTTGGTTGACTTGAGTTGTCTTGGTAAAAAAATGTATTTACTAATTGGTGACTGGTCTTGGAAGAACTTCACACATACATAATGCTTGGATACTTCTACGTGCATACTTAAGTGACGGCATGAAATGCTGTTGGGTTCCATCAGCTTCCTTCAGAATAGTTGCTTATAATTGTTTGCAGTATAATCACAAGGTTACGTAGGTATCGTTTTATATCCTTCAAGCAGATGCTTGTGATAAAATATTGTGATGGCTTGCTAAGTAGATAGGGTCTGAGTGGATGCCACGACCTGGGTTTAATGCCCCAATTCATCCACTATCTTTTAATCACTAAGCCAGTTGTGCCCAAGGGAAATAAAATTGGTGTGTTCTTCATTTTTACGCTGGTCTTTAGCACAATGGTGGTGTTGTTTTGAAAACACATTCTTGATGTTGTTCATCAAGGTGAACCATGGATTTTTATTTTTTATTTTTTTGTGAATTTTTAATTAGCATGGTCTTTAGTCCTCGTATCAAAGCAAAATGATACTTGTGAGGCTGGGTCTGTCTTTGTTGCTCCTTTTCATGTTGCGGTCCTAAGAACCCATTATTAGTTTCCATCCGTGAAAAGTGCTGCATACAATAAATAAATCTATAGTTGATATTGAAGAAGATTTGTAGTGGAAGGTGCAAGTGTAATTTTTATTACCAGAACAATAGCTTTTTACTTTGTTTCAATTATACCTATTTATTTCTTAGTGTAACATTCCTTTTGAGCATAGAAATTTTATGTATTCTTTACGTCTTTACATCTACCATATACATACTGCACAGCTGGATATACCTAGCTGCCATTATGTACCATTGATAGAAAAGTAGCGGTAACCTAATGGAAACAGGATACGGAATCTTTACTTCTACAGGATGCTGTTTCATAAAATATGCAACTTCAGAGGAAGCTGACAGGGCCATTAGAGCTCTGCATAATCAATATACCTTGCCTGGGGTGAGTTCTAGTGCTTTTGTGAGTCATATCAGTTATCAAGCCAACTTTCCATTGTTTGATACATTTTTTTGGGTTTTACAGGGAGTGGGTCCCATCCAAGTTAGATATGCTGATGGGGAACGGGAACGTCTCGGTAATTGCCTGAGTACGTCTTAAATTTATTCCAAGTACATTAAATATTCTGAAAATATTTTTTAGAGAACACTTTTGGAGTTACAAGTTTGCACCAGTCACCTCATCATCCTTTTCCATCCACCAAACTACTTTACATTGCATGTTTTGCACACCTGCACCATGTAAAGATTATCCTTTAGTTGCTATTGTTTGGGTATGCATATTCACTGACTTGGTATCGTAGAAGTGCATATAGACATTATCGTGAACATCTTCATTTTGTGGCCTGTTTTTGTGCAGATCTAAATTTGTTTGCAAACCTGAACATCCAGTAAGATGTATTTTGAAAATTTGTTACTAACTAATCTTTTTTTTTTGGATAGATTTGTAACTAACTAATCATTGTCAAGTAACAGTTTACCGCTGGTCAATAGTAATTGATGACTAGCTAGTCGTTTGAAGCATAATGGAATTCCTTGTACATATTTTTCATGCTTATATATATTAATTAAATCTAATGTTTGATCACACCTTAGCAGTCTTAGGTGGAATGTGTCAAGTGGCTTGGTTTGTTACCACATTCTTGTATGATTGCAACTAATGCTGTATATGCAAAGCAGTTGATAATGATGCAAACACCATATCATGTTGATCAAGCCAAGCATTAAAACTTTTTGTTTTATTTGAGCAAGTACACACCATATCATGGCTAATACATATTGTATAGTTATGTCCTTATTGGATGATCTTGTGCTAGGTCTTTGGTGAAAAAATAAAAATAAATTATATTTTGATTAATTGCTCTAGGCCATTTCTGCAAGTTTGGTCATGTTTTGAGTCAACTGCACGACCTTTTCTTGCATGTTTGCAACTTGAATTTAGATTTTCAGCAGTGTTGTCTACTATACTGCCAAAAGGAAAGAATTCATGCCAATATTATTGCCAATGGGTAGAAACTGATTTTCATTTTAGCTTGTATTGCTACGTTGGATTTTTATTGCCAGTCTTGTGTTGCCTCCTTTTATGTAGGTGCAGTTGAGTACAAGTTATTTGTTGGTTCCCTGAACAGACAGGCTACAGAAAAGGAAGTTGAAGAAGTATGTTTTCTCTCGCATTTGGCACTCACTTTTAGTCTACTCACTCTTTCAGAAGTCAGAATTAAAATCTTATCTTTGACTCCTGCGAATACCAACTTCTTTTTTAAATGAATAAAGTCATATTCTATTGAGTTTTACCAACTTTGGGGGAAAAAACTTCCACATGAGCCTTTTTTCCCCATGAACCAATCACAAGTTGACGGTGATCCTATAAATATCTCCCCTCATTTTCTTTTGAACCAAAGAGAACCTTGGTGTCTTCAATTTTTTTTAGTTTTTGTGGAAACTGGTCGTTTCTTTCTATGGGGATATAATGGTTTCTTTAGAAGGTTTGATATCTTGGTTTTATAAATTTACTCACTTTTCTTTATGCAAACATTATGTATTGCATTTTTAAGGCCCCCTCATCAGCTCTTCATTCTCTTATTATATTTCAGTGGAACTTTATACAGGAAGATTTTTATGATTATGACTAATGTTTCCTATGCCAGATCTTTTCCCCTTATGGTCGGGTTGAAGATGTCTACATTATGCGTGATGAACTGAAGCAAAGTCGTGGTGCGTCTTACTTTTTTATTATGTCATTTTTTTTTTCTTTGGATGGAGAAATATAAATGTATTATATATATTATAAAAAATTGGGCTCCGATCTACCTTCAAACTTCCTCAAAATTAGGGACTTTCATAGGATTAACAAACCGAAACATTCATGGTTAGCTACCTACTCATTACAGATCATATCCAATAAAAAACTCAAATTCTTTGAAGAATACTCCTTTGAAGTCTTCAAACTGTATGTACAAATAGAATATGATCGCCAGGATGATAATAATGAAGTGTTCAGGGTCATCAAACTGTTTTGACATATTTCCATACTGGAACCTCTGTATATAGTTGGTTCTTGTTCTCACTACATTGATACTTAAAAGTGCAACCAACTTGTGGATACCCTTAGTTCTATTGGATTGTTTCGAGTGCGTGTCTATTATTATTCTGGTTTTATTTATTTATTTTAAAATAATACTTTTTCAGGACGTGGATTCGTTAAATTTTCTCATAGAGATATGGCAGCAGCAGCTATAAATGCTCTTAATGGAACCTATGTGATGAGAGTAAGCTTTGGTTTATTACTGTAAACGTATATTGATCTCAGTTATCAATTTTTAGGTCATTCCATAATTGTCTTTTGTTTTCTACTACTTAGGGTTGTGAGCAGCCACTAATAGTTCGGTTTGCTGATCCTAAAAGGCCTAGAGGTGGAGAATCAAGGTTAGAACAAACATATTTCTTTATCTGCTTTCCTTGATGTATGTGTAAGCCCATGGTCCGTCTGGTCTAGACAGTTTCTCAAGTAAATGAGGGCCATATGCTGTTCATGTGGAAGATATATACAGACCATTCAATTAGTCCCATGTAAATCTACTTAAAACGTCCTCTTAATTGGGTTATTTTTTCTTTTGATCTGATAGCAAGAAAAAAGAATCTCTTCTTTAAATGTTTGAAAGGAATGCTACTGGATTTTATGCTAATCTAGTACCTTAGATTTTGATGTTGATCTTTTAGATGGGATCCATTAAAATGTCCAGTCCTAACCGCTATTTGTCCTCACAACCTGATAATCCAAGTGGAGTGATTCCTATCTACAATACACCGACTATGGATTTATTCTTTGCTTATGGGAAACCAATTTTTATTTTTATTTTTCTCATTTTCAGGGGCCCTTCATTTGGAGGTCCTGGTTTTGGGCCACGATCTCAAGCACCACCAGGGATTAGGTCTGTTTCACATTTTTGTGTGGCAATTATTAATGTTTTAATCCCCCAGTCTTTTCTCATTTTCTTCATTATTAGTTTTTCCTACTTTCATTCTGACACACTTCTTGCAGGCGAACGCCCAATCTTGGCGATCCTATGGGCGGACAAATCCCACCTAATGCCTGGCATCCAATGAGTCCTCAGAGTGTTGGTTCATCTTCTCAAGCTACTGCACATGGCTTTGGGAGTCATTTCCCTGATAGGGGTGGTGTTGCATCAGTGCCTTCAACCATGGTTAGAACCTTTTTTTTTTGAACATTTTTTAGTTGCATATCTTTGTTACGGAAAATCCATCATATACACGGTAAATACTGTCGATAAACACACCATCTAAGGTGCTCGGCTTATCTGAGTTTGTCCTGTTTCTTGTTAAAATCTTAGGGTGGTCCCTCAGGAGTTCTTGGCGGCCCTACAAATGGTTCTCATCCGAGCCTTGCAGCTTTACCATCTTCTAATTTTCAACAGGTACATGTAGATTATTTCTCATTCCTATTATGATCTTAAACACTTCATAAAATATCACAAAGGCTGACATCATGTTTTGTCTTCTTTTAGGGTTCCAACCCATCTCTGTCACAAATCCCATCTGTTGGTCAGCAAACATCACCGTTACAGAAGCCACTTCAGTCACCCCAGAACTTGCTTCCTCCCATGCAACTACACCCTCAACAAACCCCGGGTTCTTACCCACAAGTGCAAACCTCCCAGGCATCAATACAGCAATTGGACCAGCAACAAATTCCTAGTTCTGCTAGCCAATCCTCCTTCCATCAGGCATTTCCGTCACACCAGTTATATGGTTCAAGTGGACAGGTGTCGATTTCCCAGCCTCAGGTCCACCAGAATGTGTCCTCATCTGCATCACAACTAATCCCTCTGAACTTACAACGGCAAGGTGTTTCTGGCCCGGCAAGCCAACAGCAGATGTCTGTCCCTTCTATGCAGCAACAAATGCTTCAGCCTCCACAGCAGTCACCCAATCAGTTAGCTCAGGTGCTATCTCAACAGACGCAAGCTTTACAAGCAAGCTTTCAGTCATCTCAGCAAGCATTCTCTCAGCTGCAACAACAATTGCATCACATTCAGCAATCAAATCAAAATCCAACTCAGCAGCATAGTTCTCAGGCCAATAAAAATCAGGTACTGAAAATTTAGAGGATCTACCAATGCTTTAGAATTTTATAACGGGACAAATCTCAGCTGCTAGAGGGGTAGGATGGTAATCTACCATCGGACTATTTCTGAGGTTGGAACAAATGATTTGAAGTTCGATTCATCATTTGGTCTTTCCAGCTAATACCCAATATGAAGATTTAAGTTAACGAATATCTAATCTTTCCTCGATCCCATTTTTTATGGTTAAGTAGAACTATATTCATAAAAGGAGGTTGAGATGACCAACCGAAAATAGAAGAGGAATACTAGGGGTGCAACTTGGTTCGGTTCGGTTCGGTTTGAGGTCAAATTGGAACCGAACCGACATAGGTCGGTTCCACTAAATAAGAACCAGAACCGAACCAAATTCCATTGGAACCAAACCAACCCAAACCAAATTAAAGTTGGTTTGGTTCGGTTCTGTTCCACGGATTGCAAATATTTTATAAATTTTAAGTAATATTTTTTAATAAAAAAATAGGCAAAATTTCATATAATAAATCATAAATCTATGCATAAAAAACCATTAGTTTATCCATAAAAGATCACTAATCTATGTACTAACTCTTAAAATAATTCATAATAATTATTATATACATATATATATATATATATATATATATATATATATATATATTTATTTATTGCATAGGGGTTCGGTTCTATACAAGCTTGATCCAAGAACCGAACCAAATTGATCAGTTCTCCATTGTCATAACCCGGAACCGAACCGCAACTTGTTCCAAACCAAACCAAACCACCCCAAAGCTATCGGTTTGGTTCGGTTCTCAGTTTGAACCGGACCAAGTTGCACCCCTAAGGAATACCCTATCCGCTAGACATAACACTATGTAGAGGAAATACAAGAAACCCACTCCCACCTGCGTAAGAAATCTTCAGAAGAAGACTACCTTGAGCACCTTAAAGGGTTTACACCAAAAAAACTAGGAACTCGTGATTGAAATGATAATCTCCTGTAGTGACCGTTCCTTACCCTCAAATATAATGCAATTCTTCCCCTTCCATATCCTTCGAATAAAAATGAGAATTGGGTTAAACCACAAAATTCTTTTTGAAACAGAGTGAAACCCAACGGTACCCAAAACTGAAACTGGGATAGGGGAAAACATTCAACAATATCAAACGACGACATAAATTTCCTCATATCTTGTGCGCAACCGTACAATGAATAAGGATATGATTGGCTGTCTCTCCATCCTCGTTACAGAGGTAACAATAGTTAGGCAAACTGAAGCCTCTTGGAATGATCTGATCCATTGTAATGATCTTGTCTCCATCTTTTAACAACTTGAAAATGAATATCTTGAGTGTTCCAGATAAATCTTTTGAACTATAGGCGCTTAAGCATTCATCTGATTTCTGGCATTGGGGAAATCTCCATGGTTGGACTGGTTTTTTAGCCCCTTACTTGCGTGCCAGTTTAATTATTTACAAGTGTTGTACCATTATAATTCTGTAATTATACAAATGACCCTGTTTTCCTCTCAATTCCAGGCCGCCTTATTATTAATTCTTCTGTTTCAAAATGGCTTCCTTTTCTCAGTTTTGTTTTTCTCATGATCGTGGTCTTGGCACCTTTTATAAATATGTTCTTTTGTTTATGAGTGGTTTAAAATTATGTGATTATGTCATGATAATGTATTTTTCCTGCAGTCTTCATGGACTGGAATGATACCACAGACAGTTGCCAGCACTTCTGCTACTGCACCAGCTGTGGTTGCACCTTCAGCCACGTCAGGTGCTCCCACTGCACCAGTAAGTACACAGGTGGCGGTGCCTGTGACTTGTGATTGGACAGAGCACACCTCTCCTGAAGGATATAAATATTACTATAACAGTGTAACAAAAGAAAGCAGGGTAAGTGATCTATTCAAACCCACAAACAATGGTTTTTGTACCTCCAATATATGTGACTAATGGCTGTCTGAATGAACCTGTAGTGGGAGAAGCCTGAGGAGTTGACCTTATTTGAACAACAACTGCAACAGAAACAACAGCAACAGCATCAGCAACAAAAGCCTTTAGTTCAACTTCAGCCTCCATCACAAACTCATCCACAGGTTCTGTCCACTCCCCAAATCTCTCAAACACAACAGATTCAGCTTCAAACACAGCAACACAATCAGCCGCACTTACAGTTCCAGCATCCTTTATCTTCATCGGTCTGGGTCTTTACTTGATTCTTTATAAAACCGTAACTTTTGTTTTCTATTCATAGCGTAACTCATTAATTTGGCATTTTCCAGTATCAGGCTTCTGGTGTCATTGCTCATCAAAATGCTCAGGTAAATTCCCGTCATTTTTCAATTAAAAACTAGGTCAATGACTCTTGATTGATTTAGAAATCGGGTTTTAGTGATATTTCCCTACTGTTTACTGGGATAGTCATTTTATAACTTCTATGGGGCCATTTGAATCTCCTGCCATTTAGTTGTTACCTGTAGATTGACATATCCTTATTTATGTGTGTAAATTCTCTCTTTTTTTTTTGGGGGGGGGGGGGGGGGGGGGGGTGTTTCAGCAAACAAAGGAACTTAAATGAATGATAACGTGTGATCTACAAGGGGCATATCCCTAAAAAAACTCAGTATATTCAAACCACGGACTCTACTAGAAACACTACTAACACAGGCTAAAAATTAGAAAAATGGAAAAGTCTTGCTGTGCTTCTTTCCTATGAGAGATTGCGATGTTTAGATTGTGGAATAGAATGCTTGTGCCAATGTGGTGCACTGTTGATACTTGATATTCCTAATTCCTTGAGTGGGTGACCAATGATTTCCTTGATCTGGACCATTTAATTTTCATACTACACTAGGATTATTCATAGGTCACACCCTGCAGTTACATGACAATTCTAAATTGCCTTATTTTAGAATGTCTAAAATAGAGTGCCAATTGAGGAAGTCCTTTTATTGGAAGATCTCTGTTTTGTGGCTGAATCATAGGAGGAGACTCCGAGGGAAATATTTCTAGGGCTTGCAAAGTGATTGAAATTTCAAGAATATCCTGTTGAGTTCCAAGTCTAACCT
This sequence comes from Akebia trifoliata, assembly GCF_017979445.1. Lineage (NCBI taxonomy): Eukaryota > Viridiplantae > Streptophyta > Magnoliopsida > Ranunculales > Lardizabalaceae > Akebia > Akebia trifoliata. Next base: position 4,428,392 of record NC_141378.1, on the reverse strand, counting down.
CTAATTGAGGAACCAATTACGATTCCTCTCTATATTAAATACAGTTGGTCATCGGTCGGTTTAGCATTTATTCTGCCCGATGCCTTTGCTGATCTGTCCGTCTCTATATTAATTTGTTAGTTGATGGGTTCTTATTTCAGTTTTTCTTGTCTAAACTGTTGCAGGGATTTCAGGCAGCACAGGAGTGGATGTGGAAGAACAAACCTGCAGGTTTTTGCCATTCTCTCTCTTGCTTTTTGTTTTATTTAACATGTGCCCTAAGGGCACACGTTAAGCTGCATTAGATACACCTTGGAAATAAGAATCTGAGGGTATTTTTGGTAATTTTTCTTTTCTTTTGAGGCCATTTTTTGGTAGGAAATTCAATTTCCAAGGTGTATTTAATGTAAGCTTAACGCGTGCCTGCCCTTAGGGCACGTGTTATAACAAAACCCGTTTTATTTTAAACTTTGGATTCCTGTGTGGTTTAGGACATGAATGTTAAAAAATTTTAGGTTAAGGTTCTTGAATTCTAATTTATGATTTTTAAATTTTTTGGAAAATGGGTAACTATGACTTGTATTACGATGCCAATGTAATGTCTTGACCCAGGCACTTAAATTAATATCAGGACATCTTTGATATTGCTCGAGAATTCTTCGAAAATTATGCTTTTCCTTTGTGTTCTCTCCCCTTGGTGTTTATATCTGATCGAAAAATTGTTTTATTTACAGGAAGTTGATGTGGAAGTGTGACACCCAAGGAGGCAGCCAGCATAGTTGTGTGTACTTTCAGTGGTAGAGTGGGGGGCATGCTGGCCGAAATGTGCGGCGATAAACTCTGAACAAGAACTCTAGGGGGGGAAGGGAGGGGAGCTCGAGTAATAGGGGGAAGAAATGTAAGGAAGTGAATTTTCCTAGGGTGAAAACCCTTGAGGTTTAACCATTTTAAATTTATCATTATATAAAAAAAAAAAAAAAAAAATTAAAAAGAAAAAATAAAATAAATTGAACTTCCGATCGTGCTGTCACGGATATCTCAATTATTAAGTGACAAGTAAGAGCTAACTTTTGTGGTCGACTAAGTTGAAAGATCATGATGGAGGCTCCCTTGGGACATAATTTTAGTAGATAAATGGTAAAAGGTGAGATAACCTGTCGGGATGATCTTAAGCGAAGCATTTTGTTGGATGCATCATCGAATTTGTTCTTCAAAACTCCCTCAGAACGGATGGTTCACTTGTGAGATCTAATGGAATCAAATCTAGTAAGGGGGAATTGGATCCCCTATTGATGAAGAGTCCACTGAAGAGAAGTAAGTGAGAATTGCTTGACGACCGTAACCCAACATTTCATGACAGCGAACTTCAAATAGTTAAGTCACGTAAGAGATGCTTAAAATTTTAATTCTTAAGGTCAGTTTATTTTTCAGCTATTTAAAATTACTTTCTTCAAATTGATATTTCTCGCACTCGTGTTCTAATGCTATTGTCTTTCCTTTTCACCCACCTCTTTCTATCGAGCATGTTTGACTTTGTCTAATTTGACAATGAGATAATGGACTGACTTTAAATAAACACATCAAGTTTATCTATCCGTCAAGACAAGTCGGACAAGTCATCTAAGGTCTCGGGGATGAGATGTAAGAAGATGATTACATCCCATCCTAAGTTACCACTATTTAACTCGGTCCTGTCCTCCTCGAGGTGGTGCGTAGATTAGTTGCATAAGTTACCTCACCTCTATAATCATATGATGCCTAAAACTATCAGTGTAGGGTGTTGTTTGGTCTGTATTGAAAATTTGATAAAAAAGAGATCCTGAAAAACAACAATCTTTTTCATGGGCCCACTTAACAACCATAAATGCCAGTTGTTTGGAATCCATATCTGTACAAAAGAAATGTCCGGATGGGTAAAGTCAATGGAACCTTTTCTCTCTTAGAATAATAAATGTCACTGGAAAGGATACACAAGAGAAGATGGTGGGTGGGAGTTGTGCTCCACATCGCTCCTCTTAATATGTTGGGGGTTTTTTCTTATTCGTTGGCTTTCAAGCCTTGTTCCTACCTTCTCAACCCCCCCACTTAGGGTGTCAATGGGCTGGGCCCGTGCTTGACTTTTGATTCTTAGGCCTGGCCTTGTCATTCAATTCAAATTGAAGCCTTTTGGGTGGGTGGTGGGTGAGGGACCCCACATTGATATTCCAAGACAACATCTTAAACTAAAAAGTTGAGGAATGATAGAAAGTAAGGTTTTCGGTTTGGTAATTTCCACAAAAGCTAGAATCCAAAAGTTGGCCAAGTTGAAGTTGACTGACTTATAGATTCTTGTCTAGTGGCAAGCCGAGCTTGATAAGCTCCTCAGGAAGGGTGGGACAAGTATTCGAAACCTCTCAAAGCAGTGAATTCCTTGGGGCCACCTTCCAGGGTCCGATTGAACCTTGACTCAACCAGTTCATGTAGGACTTTCCGAGGGGGCAGTGCATGTAGTGGTGATACCCTTAGAGAATGAAAATTATACCTTTTTTTTGATGAAAAAATGGAGAACATTTTTTAAGTTAATTACTAAAATGTCTCAAAAATGTTTCTAATGTTTTAGTTGACAAAAATCACACACCCAAAAAAAAAAAAAAAAGTGCTAGTTCCAAAAAGCACTTCGTTAATCACTAAACAAATAATCAATGTCACAATAGGGATTGGGGTTTCTAACAGAAGTGATCCAAAGAGAAATGATTCCATGGATGAACTGGTATAGAAAGCACAACTGTCCGTGTGTTTAACCAACTAATTTTGGTGTGTCAATGTACCAACAGGATGGGTGCTTGGCCGAAAGAGCAATATGGCACGCAATGGATACCGGAAGTTATGTTGGCATACAAATTTCATGAGTACAGGATCCACACTCCATGCCCACAGACATGCAGTATCAGGAATGGTTGATTGAAGTAGGGCACTTTTTGGTCTTATAGGGTTCTTCCTTTTTACGACATAAAATGTTGTTTGGGTCCATTTTTTCCCTTACATTACTCCTGATGCATAGCTTCAAAATTATGATGCTTCAACATCATAGGAAGTGGTTCTCAACCTATTTTCACCTCCGAAAGAAAAAAAACAAAAACAAAAACAAAAAAAGTTCTCTGAAATTCAATTTTTCTCGCAAAAAAAATGGAAAATTCAAGTAGGCCACTTAGAAAAAATAAAAAATAAAAAATTCAAGTAGGTCATTTCCAACGACATATATTAGAGAAGAATCCTGATAATCTGACTTACTCACGTAGCATACTCAATCGACTCCCCTAACATGGCAGTTTTGTATCCTGAGGAGAGAAGATCTACTGTTTCCAAGCTTGTTACATCATGGGTGTCGATTGAGTATGCCATGTGGGTAAGTCAGATTAACACGACTCATTAGAGAAAGTGACCAATCTTTACAGCCTAATAATTTTTTATTTCTAAGCAAAAGACCTAAAAACTATCATTTAGTGGGAAAGTTATTTAAAGTTCCTCATTAGGAGTACCAAGAAGTTGATCCCACATGGTTTGTAGAACTAAAGAGAGATTGAGATTCAACATATAATAAGAGTGAGGGAGTGAAAATAATAGCTCTATATGCTGTTAATAGAACATTTCATTTTACTTTTGTCAAGATGTTAAAAAAGCATATACATTGTCCAAAGGTTTACAAGTTATTATTATTATAATGAGTGCTTTGGACATTAATATATATATGGGTCAGGGTCAAGGGACATATGAAAAAACATATGTAAAAACAATGTAACATTAATAAATTTTCAAAATATGGATTAGAAGTTTTGGATTGAGCTGATTTTTTGTGAGGATGATATCTATGATGGGAAGATCATCCTCAAAAAAAAAAAGAGCCCAATCTGAAACTTCTAACCCCATTAAAAGTGATTTTGAATGTGGACCGTCAATTATTTGCCAATTTTTGTTAATAATTTGTAAATCACTTTTGATGGATTTAGAAGTTTCAGATTGAGCTGATTTTTTGTGAGGATGATCTTCTCATCATAGTGACAATCCTTGCAAAAAATCAGCTCAATCCAAAACCTCTAACCCATATTTCGAAAAACAATTGTTTTTACATATGTCCCTTGAACCGCCGCCCCCTATATATATAGCTTGACGGGATAGTGGAATTTTCAATGAACTCATTGGGTGCATATTCATCCTATGAGGTCCAAATCGATACATTTGTTGCACCATTTATCGTACAAAATATGGATAATGGTGAAAGACATGTTGCACAAAGTTTAGAAAAATGATCTCCTTAATAAATGCTGATTTATTGTTTATATTAGAGTATGTATTAGAAAGTATAAGAGCCCTCCATGAATATGAAAAGCATCAATATTTAGAAGAACAAAGAGAGCTTATATTGATAATGTTTTTACTGCAATTCTGAACAAATACCCTAAAATTCAATGAGGATGCTATTATTGAGACCTCCTCCATCGAATCAAATATACATCAAAGGTCATGAAAGAACTGTTCTTGTAATAGATTAGGTCATAAATTTGAATTCACCTGATCGACCCAATAATACCCATTTTGGGAACATCCAATGGCAAAGTCATCGAATGGCTGAGCCGTGAATCCCTAAAATGGGCTGTAGAGAATTGGGCATCACAAATACCAGTAACTATAAGAGAATTACAAATCAGAAATAAAGAGAGGACGTGAAACGAAATTTACGTGAAATAGAAAGATTGCCCACATCAACGAGCAATGATGAGATCCTTTAACTATTTTTGTGAAAAACTAGGTTACAATCTCACTTCCTCTCAGTAAAACTGAAATTCTCTGTCAAAAAATTCTAAAACGAGTTGGCTATGAATTTATTGTTCATGCAAAAGATCAAATTGCCCTCATTGCAAAAAGTTATGAAACTGATGAAAAAGTTAACCAAAAAAATTGCAATCCATTTTACAAAATAAAGTACCAACAACAAAATACAATGGACAAACATAACATTGGCTATATAATGTATTTTATATGTTGTGTTGTGCATGGGCATTTTACGCGTAGTTTCGATTATATAAATCCACCTATGTGCAATTCCTGTTGAAGTATATAATCGGGAAGTTTGGAAATTGATATAGTTTCTTATAACAAAGATGATGCAACAGAAGCCAACAACATCCAAGGAAGTTGGGATGCATGGACCAAGGCAAAATATTCAGTTCTTCATTCAGGATATTACTTTCTTGATACAAATTGCATTTAGGGCTAGATGAGTGCGGTCGATGGACGAGTCACATACTAGAGTCAGGACATTTCTATCTACTAGGTTTATCAATTCTATAAAACTAAATTTAATTGAAAAATGATTCTTCTTAGAATGATTCCTCATGCAATTGCATATGTATTTACATGATTCCCTATGTAGATTAGTGTATATGAATGTATCATGTATGTTTCTCTGTGTCATCAAAATCATCGACACGCCTTATGCCCAAAATTTGAGGTCGGCTGAATGTGTCCTATCCTTTGTTCTTTTTTATTACAGTCACATCTTTTGTTAATTCAAGATTTTTATTCATATTCACTACCTTTATATTAATCGACATACTTCTCGGTTTTCTTCTTACTCTTTGAGAACCTTGATCACTTCCTGTAATTGGGGATGTTATTGGTATTCGTTGCCCATGCCCAAACTATCTTTTTCGTCTTTCCACTCATCCATCTCAACATCTACATCTATGTTAAACCTAATGTATAAAAGGACTATTTCTTGAGTGTCCAACATTCAACTCTATAAACCATAGCCGATCATGCTGTTTTCTTATACAATTTTCCTTCTAAAAGCACACATCCACTTCAACAATCCAACTCTAATTCTATGAACATTATTCTCCTCTACATCTCATTCCTAGTAGATAATAGAACTAAGGTAACAAAATATGATAGCTTCAGAGTGTTTCCCAAGTACTAACCATATATTAATTTTTATTGGTCCTTCCTTTCCCTCCATACTGTATATGTTTTTATTTAATCTCCCTGAAATCAAACTCAAACTCCAATAGTATTTTTCAGTTTGGATTTCATCACTTTTTTTTCTTTTTCAATTTTGTTTTCATCTATTATTGCCTCTCAAATATATTGTTTTTACCTACAAGTCATATGTATATAGCTATAAGTAGTTTACCCGCCTTTAAGCAAAAAGGGAAACACTCGAGAAAAAAACTCTCATCACTTGGACAAAGACTTTGAACTTAATCGGTATAAAAACTATTCATTTCATCACACCAATACTTAAAAGTTTCCATATCTCCACCATGATCGCCAATCATCCTTCAAATCAAGAATCAACTTCACAACCCCACAAAGATGTTCACACAACCATTTTAAGAATTAAAAGCTCATGAATAACACATCTGACAACACAACACAAAAGAGGCAAAAAGACTTGTTAATTCAACAAAACAAAAGTGGGTTAGTATGTAGCCACACATTCTTCTATATTGCACTTCTATGTACATTTAAAGACATCTCATTTACTGTCCACACCAATTTCAACCAATCATCCCATGTTAAGAGTTTTCTAACTTTCCCTAAATAAGGAACAAATTCAAGTTCCCTATATCATTCTAGATGTCTTACTTTCCATAAATGCATATTGAGAGGATTCCCACACAAAGAAAAAGCTGAAAAGCTAGTACCCAACTTGCTCCATGAAGAAACCCTAACCCTAAAAACCCTAAAAACACTAACTACAGTACCCTTAATGAAACGATGCAAATTCCTTCAACCCAAAGAACAAAGATATGAGACAAATAAAGAAAAAACAGTAACCCAAAGCCTAAAAAGCTCCAAATTTAAACAATCTCTCTCTGAAAAAAGAAGAAGATTAAAGTCCCTCGTTGGATAATTAAGAAAATCAAGTTACATAGATAATCAGAAGAGTTTATGAATAATGGTGAAATGGATTTCTCTCTCTAAGGATTAAAATCTCATCATCAGTGATCAGTAAGAGAATTACATACCAGAAACTAGAATTTTTTTCTTCTACTCTTCTTTCAAAGTCTGAACAATGTCTCCAAGAAGCCCATGATCTGTAAGTAAAGAAGCTGTTGAAGACAAAATGTTTCCACCCTCTTGAGTAGAACTAAAATTCAATGGTGGTGGTAAGCTATGGAAATAGGCTTGTTGCTGTTGCTGGTAATTGACGCGTGGCATGGAGAAGAGTGCAGAGGCGGAGCTTCCACGTGGCATGACGGGGCTGGGGTGGGTGTGTTGGCCTTCGTACGTCGTCACGACGATTGCTGGATCGTTGGACGATCGTTCCACTCGCTTCTTCACACCACATGTTGCACTGGTGCAACGATAGTAGCTCCTGAAACCCAAGACTTACATTAGTTTAAATAATTTTACTATAGAATCCGTTTTGGTAAAAATGTACCAAAAGAGATATGCGGTAGAACTGATTTGGTAAAATTTAGTGTACCTCGGAAAAGGGCTATTTTTCACAGCTTTTTGTCCGTATTTTCTCCATCTGTACCCATCTTCCAGATGATCAATCTCACTCTTTGTCATGAACGCAAATCTTGGCTCTCTCTGCCGTTTTTGCTTCGTCTTTTTAGGTTTCAATCTACCAAAAAAAAAACCCATAAAAGCTTGTAAAAAAAATTAATTTTTTTTTTTCAAGTACCCATTTTTCTAATTTTGTTCCTCTTTAATGTGTTTATTTCTTTCAACAGTTTAAACTTAAATTACATAATAGATCAAAAAAATTTCAAGGACCCATTTTTCGAATTTTTTTCCTCTTCAATGGGTTTTATTTATTACAACAGTTTAAACTTTAAACTTCAATTACATAATAAAGAGAGAGAGAGAGAGAGAGAGAGAGAGAGAGAGAGAGAGAGAGAATCAGACATACTCTTTCTTAGTTTTTTCCAGATCTTCGTCCTCTACTGTCTTAGATTTTTGTTCTTCATTAGGTGCTTCAGTCGAAGAAGAAGAAATCGATGAAGAGTTCGGCGTTGCAGGCAAATTCAACACCTCAGATGTCTCTGTAGGTGGTGGTGGGGGTAATGGTGGAGATGGGTTTTGTAGAAAATTGTCAAAAGTTGTGGGAGAAAAATCTTGACCAAGTAACTCCATGAAACCTAGAGAAGCTTTCTCGGTTTCAAACGACATGTCGAAGATGCCTTGTAGAGAATAATTGCTAAAAATCTGATCTGAAAATGTCGACATACCCATCAAATTCTCTGTCTCCATTGTTTCTTTCTTCTCCATCAACTTCAGTTCAAAAGCAGAACTTCTCCATCTGTAATTGATCTCTCTCTGTTCTTCTTCTACTTCTCTAGCTTTAGTGTGAGAGAGAGAAAGAAAAAGAGAGATGGAGAGTTTGTACTTTGTAGAGCTGGTTGGGTTGGGTTGGGTTGGCAAAAAGTGACCGGCAACATCCGGTCTAGTATACGTGGATGGGAGAAGTCATTTAATGCAAGAGAGACTGTTGTCCCGACAAAATTGTCTACGTTTTCACACGAGAGGATTTGACCGGTTAACCGGTTGCGTGTAATTACAAGTTATGTTACACGTGGACGTATTAGGGTGTAAAGCTTGAAAATAATTTCAGCTCCATTGATTGCATGTGATTCCTCAAATAGATTTTTTTTATTTTCTTTTTTCTGGTTCTTTTAGCTTTTTTTTTTCGATTGGAATTTTAAACTTCAAATGGCGAATATGTCCTTCATATTATATACTAATTATCCTACTTAAATTTTAGTTTTAAAACTCCACTCGGATGTCCAACAAGTTGAGCCAAGACGATAACTCGGGAATCAACTCAAATGGTTTTAAATAAAAATATCTTAAACTTATAAATATTAAAAATATACTCTTTTTTATTATTTTTTATCCACAAATATATATATATATACATCTAACTTCCTAATTTCTGTTGATGCATTTTTGAGTTTATTAGTTGATTTAATGGTTTGTCTAGTTGACATGGCAAATTTGGCTCTATACAGTTTTGGGATCAATTCACCATGATATCCAATTCCTTCGAGTTGAGTCAAATCTATTAAATTTTGAGTCAACTCTACCAATTTTTAAGTTTTGATTGAAAATAGTCCATTTGAAATAAAACAATGTATTCTTATTTCATAGGTCTGGGTTTAGCTTAATAAATACTGGTCGATGTATCATCTCGACAATGAATCATCTAAAGATATGGAAGAAGATCATTTATGATCTCAAACATCACAATGATCAAATTTAAAAATAGACGAAAATTGCACATGATCATATTTAAAATAGAAAACTCCATAAGAAAAGATAAACTTAAGGTAACATAGTAAGAGAAACAAAAGATAAAATCTTTATTAATTTTTTATTAAAAAAATATCGAATCTATCTATAATTAGAGTGTCAATTTATTTTTAATGATTACACCGTCAATGAGAAGAGAGATCAAGATAATGGAAAATAATATAGAAGACAAATAATTCATGATATAAATCCCCAAGTGTGAAGATTTAAAAAAAAAATCTTTGCATGGTATTAGTCTTGAATCATATAATTCATGTTTAATTCATGAGTCGTGCTGGAGTGACTTCAAAGTTGAACCTCATATCACACATCCTAATGTCAAAGTGCATAGGAATTATAGATATTTTTCACTCGCATCTCGATGAAAGTATTTATGACTCCTATACACTTTCACGTCAAGATGCGAGGTATAAACTTGAGGTCACTTCAGCATTATTCTTAATTTATATATTAAAATATGAAAAATAGAAATAATTATTGTATACAAACCACTATGAATACTAACAGTTTTGGTTTAATTATTAATTTCTTTTTTTTTTTTTAGTAAACTTTCTCAGTGGAGTTGATATGATATCATAGTTTATAAATTACCCATTTAGATAAAGGGCGTTTTAGTAATCTGTATGTATAATTATTTTGCACGTGTGAAATGAAATCTGATTACCGTCTCACAAGTCGACATAAATACTGTATTTTTACTAAAAAGAATGCGAAAAAGGAAATACGGACTTTTTATTCAAGCGTGTGAAAGAAGCTTTGCACGTGTGGTCCATATCTGGCACGCGGATCTTCTGCTGACACGATTCTCTCGTCATGATCTATCACAACTGACAGCCCAACACTACTCAAAACTGAGTACTCAAAACTGAGGGTTTCAAAAATAAATGCTCCTAAAATGGTGAAAGATTTAGCATCAAAGCACTGCTCTGCTCTTGTCTTCTTTAATAATGATAATCAAATCCTAATATTTTTTGATTTTAAGGTAATCAGATTTACTTCAATCATCTTAAATAAATGTCTAGGGATAATTTTTAAATTTTAGTAAGAGAAAATAGTTCAATATTACCAAAACAGTTATTTATTGGGATGAAAGACTGAATCAGCCATGCTCTTTATTTATTTATTTATTATTATTATTATTATACCCAATTTAATATTAATAATGACTTTCTTAAAAAAATGATTATCTCTGAGATAATCCTTCGATCGATTATTTCTACATCATTGATCTTCCCAAAATTTTATTAAGTTCTCTCTTTTATCTTTAAAAATGGTTTCTAATGTGAAAATGAACAATACCTTTCCAGACACTACACTCATAAAAGTTACGTGATGAATTGGTCACAATTGATATTTCATCATTAATTGTTTAAGAAATAGAGTTACTAATAAGAGTTTTTATTTTGTTAGATATTTAATTCAACTGGTAGGGAAAGTTACAATATTAATGCATCTTATGTATCTTAAACAAATCAAATTTAAATATTTAAATAAAAATGTTAAGTAATATTATATGCTAAAGTCCAAATAAGGTACTTACTTTTTAAAAAAGAATGAAATGAATAGATATGATTGGTTGAACTTTAATTAATAATTTGAGTATTTTATAAATTTAATAAGAAAATATGATTTATGTTATATGTAATTTAATTCAAAGATCTAGTAGAATTATATTTTATAAATTACCCAAATAATAATATGATTGTAAATTAATAATAAAATTTAAAAATGTTCTAAAAAAAAAAAAATCTTTAATAAGTGTGCATGTCAGATATAAGGGGTTAAAATCTCCCCAATACCTTCTATCTCTTCTTGTAAATTACACTCTGACACTCGAATTAGTTTTTATCTTATAGGATATTGTATTGGATCATCGAAAATTACATATTCATTTATATCCTTTGTATACATGTTGGAGGTGGAAGGTAGTTGTCACACTTTTTATCTTTTTCATTAGGGCTTGATACCTTTTAGAACTATGCTAGATATGTTATTTGGAAGCTACTACTCTTTTCAATCATGTCAATGGACACTACGTGCCTACCACTCTCCTCTACCCCACATTCTAGGGACCCGTTTTGCTTATCAGGTTATCGTGCGACTCTAGGTTATAACTTTTGGTGGCTTTATGATATAATTGAGATTCTATTATCATAATTGATTTCATAAGTATGAATATGTGATCTCGAGACTATTTTCGTATGCAGAGGCAAAAATATCTTAATAAAGACATTTAATCATAGGGAGTGGATCCTCTGTCATATATATATATATATATGGAAAATGTTCTGCACCCTAAGTTTTACCACACACTTTAACAAACGTTTTTTGTCCTACATGGGTTAGAAGTTTTGGAATGGGCTGATTTTTAATGAGAATGATCTCTATGATTAGAAGATCATCCTCCCCAAAAATCAGTCCATTCCGAAATGTTTAGTCCCATGTTTACAAGTTGAAAAATCGTGGACCGTCCATTTTTTGTAAATCATTTTTTATGGGGTTAGAAGTTTTGGAATGAGCTGATTTTTGGTGAGGATGATCTCCTCACCATAGAGATCAGCCTCACCAAAAATCAACCTATTCCTAAACTTCTAACCCATGTAGGACAAAACGCGTTTGTTAAAGTGTGTGGTAAAACTTAGGGTGCCGAATATTTATATATTTCAGTAAATCCTTGTAATGGAGTTACCATGTTGAAAAATAAAATTTAACCCTTTATTCATGTATTGATTATGATTTGGATCAGATTTATAAAAAAAAAAAAATCTTTTTAAACATGGTCAAAAGGATTTAAATTGAATGGTCATTAAATTTTAACATTTCAACGTTATAGATTTTGGTTATATACCACGTGACGTGCTCTCAATTTTGTCTAACTGAACTACATGGAATTGCATGGAAAAAAAAAAATACTACAGAGGATCTGCTCCCTTAGTCATATACTTGATAATATGAGATTATCGTTAAGTTGGTTATATATATATTGAATTAGGTTCCGGTGACCCACGGGAATAGTGATTTATGGAAAAAAGTAATAGATCTTGACCATTAAACACGAAGTCCATCGGTTGAGATTTAACTTTGGGGTAAATATTCTCGAGATTTAACCTCAATCCAAAGTCCATATTAGTCAATTTTTTATTGAACAACTTTGATTATCCAAAATATTCAGCTCTCTAAAAAACATTAAGAAGAAAAAAAGATAAAAAAAAAAAAAAGAAAAAGAAAAGAAAAAAGGAAGACAAAGTGAGAGTTGTTGTTGGCACCAGGACTATTTATAAATTAATTTCTTTAATTATTTATCACACTCCGATCGAAGATTAAAACACACAATTCAAACATTACCAAGCTTTGGCTCAAATTATTACAATATTAAAGAATGATAACACTCATTCAAATATATATAAGTTCTACACCTATATGTCCGACTAGCAAGGGCAAGGCAACTAGTGTACTTAGAAATTGAAAAAAAGGGGAATGCTAATGTCCAACACCTCATGGGGACGTTAGCGTTCTCCAAACTTTTTTTCCAATAATAACCCTACCTATTTTGTCATTTAATGTAAAAAATAAGAGTATATTAACCTTTTTATAAAATAAATATTTATTTATTTAATTAATACATGTTTCTTTCATAATAAATATTAAGAACATTTAATCTTTAGAATTAAATATTTTATTGCAATAAATGATTTGACAATCAATGCAAACAAATATTTATTGTGTAAAAGACCACCATATCCTTATTTATTTTCACTAAAAGACATTAAATATAGGTATTATTGAAAAAATAAAGTGTTAGAAAATGGTAACGTCCCCATAAGGTCTTATACGTTAACAATGGAGACGTTAACATTCCCCTTTAAAAAATATTTTTTAGTTGTTTACAGTTATGATTAGACTCATTTAAAATTCTAAACCCAAAAAATAGAAATCTCGCAACAACAAAAGAAAGAGCTTATATTGGCATCCCAACTTTTTCTTATCTTAACCATTTATTTATTGTTGGGTGAATCTCAATTTCGCGAGTTGAATATCATAAAATTTCGATTTCGATATACTGCTCAATTTAGTACCCAAAACATGATTTTACAATGAATTCATCACTTTTATAATCTACGATGATAATATTTCAATAAATTTATTGATTATAAAAGTGACGAATTCTTTGAAAAAACATGTTTTGAAAATTAAAATGAATAGTGAATCAAAATCGGAACTTGAAAAGAGTTGCCCACGTATTGGGAAAAGTCTTTTTTATGTTCTATATTGTTAATTGGGGTATATAATAAGTAAAAGTTGAGGTGCCAATAGCAGCTCTAAAAAAAAAAAACAAAAAAAAACAAGGAAACTGCCGTCAATTATTGAAAAAGATTTGGGGACCCATCGGGTATTATACAAAAGATCCAAAAGCAATTATTATATCCTTTTCGTGAAACTAACTGGCCACAATACACGGCCCGGGTCGCAATCAACCCGTAATTGGATGCCAAGCAGTTATCCCATATTACCGACACGTGTAACCAAATCATTCTCTCTAGTTTGTCCGACGAAACACGCATTTTACCATCCAACAATTGAACGGTTCATATCTTCCCATCGAATTTCGAAACACGTGCCATTACGCGGTTTTAGAATATTCTATGTACCGTTGCTTGTACAGCACGCTCTCCACATTTATTTATTTTATTTGAACGGTCCTTATTTATTTATTTATTTTTAATTAAGTGGAAATTTAATAATATTTGTTTTTTATTAGTTGGATTTTCTGTGATAATGTTTGAGAGTAAAAAACGACAAAACAAAATAATAATTATTTTATTTTATTTTTTGTTATTGGTGATGATTTGGGTTTTTTTATATTAGACAAATTTAAAGTCAAGTCAAACAGACATAAAACCCTAACTTTGACTATGGTCACGAGTCTCCGCTACGTATCGGTATCGGTATTGGTATCGGTTGATATTGATGCTTGAGGGATATGTTTCGGTCAAAAGTTTTAATATTTGGATGGTTCAACTAAAAGTGCCCAGGCAACTTGGGTTGCGGTCCACCTACTCCAACTCATGATTTCAAATCTCGAGTCATCTCAGTGTCGTTTAAGATATTTAATGAGATTTCTCATACCATATCTAGTTAGATAGCTGAGATCAATGATTCGGACGTTATTTTATATTTTTTTGATTGAATCATTAAAATTAGGTCAAATTAGGCAGAGTCAATTTTTTTTTTTTAATTAAAATTTTTATTTTTAAAATAAAAATACGATCTTGTGACTAATAGTTTTTTAATCTACATTATATTATAAATGAATAATTATAAATTGTATCAAAGGGTTTAGATTGTTTGAGCTTAGATGACTAAAAATGGAAAAGACGAAATATTGAATTTTAAAACTTGTATTGACGGTCTTGTCTCATCCATGAAGAAGGCCAAGTCATCTCAGATGAGTTTTCTAATACGTTTGAATTGTTTCGTTCAACAATAAAACAAATGAACCATAATTTTAAATCTCATCCGATATGTTTGACTTGTCTATTTGTCTCGTTGGTGGACGATATTGGTCTTTGGATGAGTCGTCTCGATTTCGAACTGAGATTTAAAACCATGGCCTCAAATGGTCCCAAAAGTTGAAGGAGGAGGTGCTGTACGGAATAAAAATAAAGGAAGAACATTTGGGGTGTACAATGATTGTAGATTATTGTCTAAAAATATCAATCTTGCATTGTGAAAATATATTTTCTTAAAAAATATGTCAGTGATTAATTGCACTAAAGAAAATTGTTTGAAGTGATTGTAGTGTTGGGGGGTGACAATAATCATGAAAACACAACATGAAGATTTTGTTACCTTAGATAGATGAGGAAATCAAATTCTTGGTAGGTTGGGTAAGAGTATTTTTTCACTGAGAAGAAATTCGACTTCTCTGAAAAATATTTTCTTGTGAAGTATGTAATTTTAAATCTACGGATTACATAATTAGAAAAAAAAAATTAAATTTTTTTTAGATAGCACGTTTGCGTCTAATTTTCACATGGAACAGATCATTCAAGTAGATATCACATGGAGCAAATCTTTACATTTGTATCAAATTATTTTATCGGATTCCCACGTTAATTGATAAATAGGCTAATCGGATAGTACGAAGCTGTATAGAGGCAAGATAGAGATATGGTTTGGTGGTTGGGGAGGAGGCCAAGATACTCTTTATAGCAACTCCAACTATCCATCAAATCTCTATATTTAGAGATGAAGGCCTCTGAACCAAACTCCAAACATCATTCAAAATGAAGAGAACTCCTTCAAATCACTAGTCACATATTCAAATATAGAATGGTGAGAAGATTTGAAGACCGATCTTTATCATTGTTCATCTTTTTTAGAATACCTATTGTGTCTATGTTTATATATATTTTGTAATTATTTTATGTGAGTGAATAGTATTTAGAGGAAGGAATAGTGATTTGAAGGTTGAAGATCAAAAGTGATTCGGAGTCTTCAAAATGGAGAAGATGCCAATTTGAAGCCGAAGCCGAAGCCGAAGCCTCATGTTAAAGTTGCTCTTATGAATATGACCCCAAGAGTCATTTAGAATTGAAAGAAACTCCACAGAACCACATTTAGATTGAATTTTCTCTAAGACTAGTTTCATTCATTCTCCTTCATATCTTTCTCCCCTAGTAAATGAGAATTGAGAGAAAGATAGAGATTGGTCCCACCAAAGTGATCAATAGGATCACATCACCCATTTAATGGGCATAGAATATTGAATCTAAAATGATTTATGAGAGTACTTGGAACCACATGGTGCTGAGTTGGGAGATTAATTGTTGATGAAGATAATATAAAAGAGTTATCCTTTTATTTATTTATTTATTTATTATTATTAGCATTAAAGACTTATCCTTACATCATCAAGACAAATATGTTTATTATTGCCTTACAAAGTCCAAACATTCACCATTAAATACTATAATACTCTCCTAAAAATGAATTATTTTGACTGATATGTCTGGCCTTGTTTAATTCTTGCACATTATCGGTTTTTTTTTGGCTTAGGTGAGACTAATCCCATGGTCACACACGCCACCCCCTCAAAAAGTCCTACGTGCAATTAATTGAATCGAGAGTCAACCAGACGCTAGAGGGTGGCCTCAAGGAATTCATTGTTTCATGGGGTGCAATTAATTGAATCGAGAGTCAACCAGACGCTAGAGGGTGGCCTCAAGGAATTCATTGTTTCATGGGGTTTCGAACACTTTGACCTACCCTTCCCGAGGAACTTATCAAAGCTGGGTTTGCCACTAGGTCAATCCCTTGGGGTTATCCGGGCAAATTATCTAATCAATTTTTTTCATATTTGTGATAAGACATAGATGACCTCATATAAGGGCTCTTCATCTTTAAGACATTTCCTTTGTAGTAATTCTTTTATGGCTGATCTGATCATCTATTGAGATTAATATAATTCAAAATCCCACTTTAAAGAAATTTATTTTCTTGGTCATTAGAGTAGAATTAGACAGAATTGATATCGTGAGCACTGACAATGTGTCGCTCAGGATGAAACTTGGGGTAATTGCTTTCAGAATGAAGCTTTCATTGGTCCCACCATTTTCCCCACTAAACAAGATTTCAAACTTTAAAAGAGCTTCCCACCATTTTTTCAGGCTTGATGTAGATTAAGTCAAATTTAAAAACTAAACAAAATTTGAACAAGTCCAGCTGTTCTAGATGAAGGCTTAACAAATTCAAACACTGATAATAATAATAATAATCTCACAACTTTTTTATAAGCTAATGAGATTTTTCATTTGCGACAGAAAAATCACTATCGAACTTGGAAGCAGAAGATCAAACACGCAAGAGTGAATAACCCATTTTGATTTTTTTGAATTTGATGAAAACCGATTACCCTAAGACGAATTTGCTTGACTTATAAAGCCAGTCTCGCTTCTCCACAAATCCGAATTGCCAGGAAAATTTGAGTCTTCACAAGTCTGTTACAGCAGTCGAAACAGCTTGCCTACTTATGCACCAATGAACGTCCCAATTATAAACCCGAGCTACTGTGACCTGACCAATGGGAATTGATTAGTTGAAAAACTAAACCAACTTCTTTATTTTAAGCAAGGTGAAATAAAAAAAAATAGATCATGAAAGGAATTTAATTCTCGCATTTTTGTCGCAAAGAAGCATGTTATCAAAGAGGTCATTATCAGTATATTAGGTCATCTTCTTTTGATGCAAATCTTTTGACGAATTTAAAGGCGTATTTCTCGAGGTTTTTCTTTTAAAATTGGGAAATTATTTATAATGAGAGATTGTAAGGTGGGGGCTTTGTTGTCTTGGTAGGCAACAGTTTGTTATGTTTGTCTTTTCTTCTTCTGTAATAGGTGGGTCTCCTTGACTTCCTTTTATTTAGTTTTTCATAATAAATATTATACTTTATACATATATATAAAACGATCACAGAAGGCAGAATCGAACATACCTGACTTCTAAGCTGGCTTTAGCATTTTGAAGATTCTTTTGTAGAAGGGCATTGGCCTGCACAAAGTTAAAACTTATATGTGCATCATCAATAAAAATAACGAAAGAAGACCCCATTAACATTCGAACTTCAAACTGTTGGATCTCTTGATATGAGTATTCCGACATGACATTCACTCCCAATCACAGGCACAAAATCAGAGTCCTCAATACGACTCGCGAATGTATGCCTTCAGAAACTTCAAAATCAGCTATCAATGCCTGCACCCATAGATATAATCTCAATAGATTACTACTAACATGCAACCAAGTTAATACCAAGTTTAGACTCCTGAATGGTCAAATTCTCTGCACCATAACTCCATAACCACTTCGTTGTAGTGAATCTTAGTTACGGGTCAAGTACACAATCTGAAGAGAATTTTTTTTTTTCTTCACGAAAATGAATTTCTTGAGAAAACTGTTTTCTTAGAAAGTTTTTGATTGCATGTTGGAAAATGTCAAAAAGAGAGTTGGCTTTTAGTTTGGGGGGTGGCAGTGGTCAGGAGAGAATGACATTATGACTCCTCCACACCCCCCACCCTAAAAAAAAAATTGATAAAGAGTAATTTTCCAAAGGTGTAGGAGAATATTTTCCCACCAAGACAGGAAAGTCATTTGCTTGGTAAAATGATTTCCCGCAAATTGAATTTTCCCAGGAAAACCATTTTCCTGCGCAATCATGCAGTATAGACCCTCAAGCATAAATGTCGTACCCATACTGTGTCACAGCTGTATCCCAAGCGTATCAAGTAACATGAAAAAACAATGCTGGTGAGATTAACAAGAGATTCTCATCTCATCTCATCAGCCAGTAAGAAAGATGTGGGACTTATCATCACATGATACAGAACCACCACTGATGAAATCCAGTCAGGATAAAGGAAGGCAGCATTCATAACTGACTTTTTGGAAACAAATGAGGAAATGGGCCTAAAACTAAGACTGATACTAGTCCCACAGTGTTGACTCTTAACAATAGCTAAGATCCACAGCTCAACCACATGTGAGGGGAGTTCTCAATGCCAGTCTCACAAGTCAAAACAATCAATCATTATGTAGCAACTTATATGAATCAATAAATTTCACAAAAAATATCTGATGAATCAATATATATATATATATATATATATATAACCACAATTATTTAGACGGGTCTGTAGAGCCCACATGGAAATGAGTTAAAAATATGCTGAGTCATTTTAAAATCTTTAACCTAGAAAATGTTGACTCATTCATAGGTGAAAAGGACAGTCTAGAATGTTTTAACTTCTGACCCACTTTCGAATTTTGATATAATTGGAAAGTTTCAGAATGGGCTGATTTTTTTGCCAAGATCACATCAACAAAACCTTATCCCAATTTCCAAAAACTTGTGGTCAGGATGATAAAAATCAGCCCTTAACTCATTTCCATGTGGTCCCCACAGACCCATAGAATATTTCATGGTGAAACACAATGTATTAGTAATATTCGAATATATTATTTTGATCAATACCCAGACTCAAATGCACTAGAAAGTAATTAGAGGGACCAAAAGTCATAAAAGGATTTACAATGTAAACAAGATTACGAATCACTCCAAAGCGGATCAGATAAAAAGCACTAGAGTCTGGAGGACACATACATTGGATCAAGAGCAATAGAGGTATCTAGATCTCAAATTTCTCTAGCAGGCATGTGTTAGTCCTGACTCCTGACAGGTTCTCAGTTTCCACTTACTGAAAAGTCAACAATCTGCTAGTCATTATTGCAGGATTAGGAATCTAATACCTGTAAATCAAGTCCAATGACATAACATGGCATATGACATTCACATTATTCCACAAGAATCAATTTTTTTCCCCATCTTTATAATAGCTTCCCTAGACTATAAACCATATAACAAAAGTACAGGAAATTTCAACATAAACCTATTAACTTAAAATCCAACCTCCTCTAACTGTTTTTCTACGAAGGAGCTTCTTTTTTCCACCAAGAGTACCACTTTTGGTGTACCCATATTATCGTGGTTCCATTGAACTCATAAACTGCTTGTTGATCATGAACAATTAATTCTCTCTTTCCACTTGGATAATTTATTTTGCTTTCCAGTCATAGTATTAAATTTCGACAAATTTCCACGAAATATTTCCATTTCCACTAGGTCTGACACGAAATTTAACCGACAGTTTATTTAAGTATATATTTCGATGGAAATCATTATTCATTTCGTGAAATATTTCGGTGAATAGTGAATTTCAACCAAAATAATCGAATTTTACGTATAAAATGCAATATTTTGATGAATAGAAAATCTTGACCGAAATATTCATGTAAGTATGCACATATAATCATTCATGTTCTAATTGGTTAGATATATTAGAAAGTTATTAATACATATTTAAAAGATAAATAAAAAAAATACATATGATAATGTGAGAATGTATTTTTTTTAATTCATAAAGTGAGAATGAAGTACATAATAATTAGTTCATTTAAGAAAGTGATTTACATATTAAAGTATTTATATTTATTGTGACATCATTATTTTCATTTCCATGAAGCATATATAGTTGTTTTGGCTTTCAGACTATAAGAAACTTACGTGAACGTGTAGCAAAACGTCAATGATCTTCATTTCCACAATTCATATGATTGTTTATTGTTATTTGATGATTTATGAATGTGTTTTCATGTTTGTTTTATCATTTTCTACACTTTCATGAAAACCTCTGCAACATTTCCTTGAAAATTGTATTGATTTCCACACTGGTTGAAAAATTTCCATTTCTAGGACGACCAAAATGGACATCAAAATCGAAATTTAATACCTTGCTTCCAGTGTTGTAGGTATGAGAAATTTCTTTACACTTCTTACTATAAAGCTCATGGATTCAAATGTAAGTATGAACCACATGTGTATCAAATATTTCTTCTTAGAACACATTAATTTTACTCCATATGCAGGACCAGATGAACAAATTTATAATGTACATTTATATAATACCTAACGAATGTATAACTTATAAAAGTGGTGCTTTTATTCAAGAGGTTATGAATATTGCATTAAAATTTTCCTACTCAGAGAGTTTTTAACCATCTATCTCAATGAGTTACCCTTTTTAAGCTTAAATGTCTAACCTTTGGTTTCAAATTTCACATCTTGATAGAACTCTTACTTCACATATCTCCCTTATTAGTTCTAACTTATTTAAAAGACGTCAAATCACTTTTATAGTTTGGTAAGGATATACTGAATCCAGGTGCAAGCAGTGTCCGTTGTATCAATTTGTCCGGTGTTGTAACCATAACCAAACCCATTCTATATATGGATAATAACAGTTGACAATTACTGTTCTTTACTTTATTTTGTGCATCCCAAGTCAATGTAGAGTATATAATACTTATTTGGTCGCTGATCAGTAAATCACCATTCTTAGCTTGAATGATCACTCATGCATACTTGAATTCAAAGGTAAATAACTCATCGTGAAGTATCTTCTTTCCGAAATATAATCCATCAAAGAAGTATTAAAACAAACATGGAAGTATGAATAACGGACCTCACTAGTACCCTCCTTAGCTTGCAATGCGGTAACTATATCTAGACACTTTTCAATGTCTGGAATCTTCACCTGGTACTTAAAAGAAACAGGAAGCATGAATCAATGAATAGTTTCAAAAGAAAGTGATAAAAGAACTTCAAGAAAAAAAATACAAATTCAAGCAGTAAAAAAAGGTTCAATAAACACAAACTTGACTCGGTTTGGACATGGAGTGAGTTGATTCAACTGAATCTTGATCAAGGTTTGAACATCGCAATTTAATAGAAGCAATGACTATATTTTAAGGCATGTTGGGATTGAACAAATTTGAGGACTTGATAAAGCTCTTGAGATGCTAAAATTTTAAACATACAAATTTATATTTTCTCAAAATTCAATTTAAAACCACAGTGAGAGCCAATTGAATTGAGTTAATTGAGTATAAAATGTGTTCAGTTTTTCTTTCTTTTTTCAACTTAAACCCCAAAGTACCGATAAAGAACAAATGACAACAATATTCTTGCATTTTCCATTTTTTCAACTTAAAGACGTAATCGACTTGATTGAGTTGAGTTGAGTTAATTGAGTTTGAGCCCAAAGGATTGAGTTTTCAAATAGACCCAACTTGTCAAATCTCAGTCATGGCTCGGCTTAACCAAGTTTATTGTGCCAAGGCAGTAATTACATGATAAGCTTAAAAGTGCAACCTAGCATATAGGAGGTGCTGAGCCAGAAGTTTCATCTCAACTAGCTTGTATTGCTGAAGTCTGCACCAGATTATATTATAAGCAATACAAAATAAATTTTTTTGACCAATTCGTAAGAAAAAATTCAAATGATATTTGATAGACAAGGATATTTTGCTGACCTAAGAATTAGTGTTTTCGGTGAAATTTGTCAAAAGATGTAAAAGATAAGATAAGAAAAGTGACTTCCTTTGAAAGGATATATGTATATTTGATAGACAGGGATTGCTGACATAAGAACTAGTGTTTTTGGTGAACTTGGTAAAAAAATGTAAAAGATAAAAGAGATAGGTGCCTTCTTTTCTAAGAATATTGTCCCACCTATTTAGAGAGAACAACAGGCATCCTATATAGACATTCAATTTTAACTAGAATTATACTTCTGTTGCGACTTAAGCCTTATATATGCATGTATGGATGTATATATGGATACAACCTTATCCCAACTATTTGGGGCAGCGACATGCATCCTATATAGCCATTCAACTCTAACTGGAATGTTATTTTTTCTAACGACTTCAGGCATATGTGTCTTCCATTCTTCTCTTAGTACCAAAATTTACTTCTCATCCAACCTTCCTCTAAACATTTGTGAGCCTTCAGCATGCACCAACCATATTGGGAACTCATTTGTCTCACTAACAGTTCTTACACAGTTTACCACTCCCAAGCATAGTCACCAAATCGGAATACGGGTTTAAAATGGAGAGGGAAAACTTCAGAAAATATGGAAAGAAATGAGAATAAAACAGGAACAAAAAAGATAAATATAAAAAATAAAAAATACATTTAAGTTATCAAAAAATATAATGTATATAATGGAATAGACATTTATTCTAAGTTTCCAATATATTTTTGTGCATGATAATATTTTTCCACATGTAATTATATATTTATGATGTTAAAAATTTGTAACCATCAACATATCTTTTGAGAAGAATAAGACACTTAAAATTTTTAAAAGCATAAAATCAAGATATTATCATCAAATTTCACATTAAACAACTCTTATAGATCAAACTACAAATAACCACAAGGCTATGGAAATTAACTATATGCTTATAAAAAAATAGGATTTTTATATTATAATTGTTTTTTTTCGGAAAAAAAAATAAAAAAGTTGAGTTTTTGTTTATAAATATTTTTAATTGTTAGAGTCACGGAACACGTTTTAAACGAGACTTTAACCGGAAAAAAAAGAGTTTTTTTTTTACTGTTACTATGCTCCCAAATATGTGTTCTCGATGATGCCAATCCAATCGATGCACTCCCCTTCAAATCCCAAAAAGGAAAACAAAAATGGTTCGGTCCAAACCATTAAAAAAATGATGCACTTTGGTATGTTTTTGGGTATCTGTTTTGAAGGTAAAGAGAAGTAAAAAATCTTGGTGTCGATTGATAACAATCATACTAAATAGTCTAAAGTGCAGAGCAAGGTTTCCGCAATTACCAGGTTAGTGTGAAAAGATTCAGGAGACTACCAAACTAATGTGGGTCTCTATTTCTAATTTGCTTGCAAAAGCTATCATGGGCAAATCTCAGCAAAAGGAAAGAAGATCAAGACAAAACATGGAGGCCATGTCTGTTCCGCTAAAACAGATCTATAAATGGGGATTGTGGCAATCTAGGATGATCAAAGGGGAATGAACCGGATCTCTTTGTAAATGAATTTGAGGACCTTGTCTGGGACTTGGTTCCATCCTTCTAGTTTTCAAAACCCATTTGAACCTTGTCCTTTTTCCCCGACAGCAACACTGGACCATTTCTCACCCAAAACCCTAATTCTAGAAGTCCTACAAATCACAAAATGTAAAAACCTTGCTTTTAATATATCAATTTTAAGAATCAATCTCCCACAATAGTCTCGTAAATTGTGGAGTTGGCCCATGTTTTAACTAGCACAATATTCAATCATCCATAGCTGACATCAAGGTAGACTAATTAGAACACAAATAAAAGTAACCTTCAATTTATGGTGACCCTTTCCCTCTAGTTTTCACCATTTTTTTTTTTTTTTTTTTTGAGGCATTGGTTAGTAGGGTAACAAATTTAAGGTAGTCGAGGGCTTTAAATTGGTTAGACAATTTCAAATCCCTAGTTTTCTGACAACAACCTTACAATGTTAAAGAGACGGGAGCTCTAATTTCACAGGGAGGAGGATGCAACATACTTGCTCTCTTTATTGGACGCATGTAAACCACCAGCTAAGTAAAATATGGTAAAATTCATCAAAATAAAATGATCAACGAAAAACCCAATTTGATTCAATACTAGAGCAGGAGAGGCCATGAGGGAGGGCTTGAGGTCTGGAGAAACCGCACTGATTGAATTCCACGTTGAAGAAAAAGGTCTTGAGAGTTAGAGGCAGCATTGGAATCATAATTGCACTTCGTTGTTAGTGCTTGTCTGAAAGTCAGGCATCCCTATGGGTTCTTGCAAACAACCAAACAACCTCAACCTCAACCTCTTTCTCTGTGTGTGTGTGAAAATACATGACTTTTCAAAATGAAAATAGTATAACTTGGATTTGGGTTCTTGGAAGGACCAATAGTATAACTTGAAAAGGATCGGGGTGATTTATAGTGAGGAGCGTAACAAATGCATCTAGAACTTTTCAACTTCCAACAATGGAGTATTTGATTCAAACTATGCGACATAGAGAAAATGGCTTCCAGGCTTCTACCTATTGTTGTAGTTTGTGGAGCTTGATAGTACTAGTCAACAAGGAGGTATTGTTAATCAAGCTACACATCCCCTGAAAGAAATTTTCCCTAGGGTATTTTTGTATTTCTACTAATATTATGTAAAACCCTAGTTAGGTTTCCCTAGAGGGTATATTTTTTCGGTGAAAGGGTGTAATCTGTAACCGCGAATTTTCTCTTCATTGTGGAATCGGTGTCCGTGGACGTACCTCAATCTTGAGGGAACCACATAAAATATGTGTTTTGTGTGTGATTGCATTTGCTTTATTTTCTTTGTTTATTGTTCTTGGATCGATTTTTCTACAACTATTATATTATTTTTGTGTGATCATGCATTAGGAACCACTATTTACATTTCTCAGTAACTGAATTAAGTAATGTACTATGTAAAATTGATTAGTTCGTCCCTAATCCTTCAATCAGATGTTCTATGCATCCCATGTAAGCATCCCCAGTGAATCAGAATAGATTACATAACAAACAAGAACAAAAAATAGCCTAAAAAGAACCCAATGTTGAAGTTTCACTTTAGACAAGTTTCTAAAGAACCCACACATCTCAAGTGTAAATTTTGCAGAAAGAACAGATAAAGCAAAGAGAAAAAACAAGTAAGAAAACTATGTTTTCAGGTACCCATTTTCCTAAAACAAGAATAAACACAACTTTTACCAAAATCTCCATTAAAAGATAGATTTTGAGATAATTTTTTTTTAATAAAAATGAAAAAGAAAAAATAAACAAAAACCCAACCTTTCTTGAAGGAAAGCTAGGAGGAGTTCACATCCAGGGGTGGAGCCAGGATTTTCTTGTAGTGGCGGCAAACTATGGTTAGTTGTATAGTTGAAGAACTTGAAGATGAATGGTTTTAGGGAGAAATTCAGAGGTTTTTTTATTAGATATTGAAGAAAAGGATATTTAAGTCCTTTTCAATTAGTATATGGGGGATTGGATCTTGGAAGGAGGTGAGGGTGTGGAGGCAAATGGAGAGAGAGGTGAGGGAGTAGGGACAAATGGGGCATGTAATTAGTTGAAAATATAGGGGTGTCTCAAAGTTCTGTGGGAGCACTTGCCCCCACCAGCTCCTTACTAGCTCCGCCCCTGTTCACATCCAGGCCCAACTGTGTAGGGTACCTCTGACCATCCTTTACGAATGAAGCTCCTCGAATACCCCTTCGTTGCGAAACCTCGGAAGATGGAGGCGAACAAGAATCCATGAAACAGAGAGCGAGAGAGAGTTCAGTAGGAATGGTTGGAAGGCTTGAAGCTCCTAATTTTCTAAGAGAGCTTCTGTTGCCATACCAACTTTTTTTTTTAACTCCATCGCAAGATGTGTGATAATTCTTTTCTTTGCTGATTTAGATAGGGTTAGTTACCCTTTCGTGGGCTGAATATAGCAAAATTCCGATTCCCGTATCTGTTTATTTTAATTCTCAATTGCATATGAACTCTTGATTAAAATACAAGTATTTTTATCATATTAATGATTTTGTTGATTATAAAAATGACTAATTCATTGGAAAAACACGTTTTAAAAATTAAAATGAACGGTATAGCAAAATTGGAATTTCATCATAAGTTGCGAAGGTTTACAAAAAAAATTCGATTACATGTGAATTGGTGTGGCATTAGCAAAAGTTGGTATGGTAATATAATCTTTTTTTTCGAATGTAGAATCCATTTGGTTGGTACACATACCCTTCATGTTTTGGTTAATATTTGAGATATTTACTCTATTTTGAAACTAATAACATGACTCCTTGAACTCGATTTTTCTTACACTAACAAAATAATCAAAATACCCTCATTCTTAATTAGTAATAAATTGATTTTTCTTTTTAAAATGAGTCATTTTAGAATTCTTCATCCTCCGATATAAATTATTATTTTTATTTACAAAATCTCATTTTCAATCCATTGTTTTCAACCTCATCTTAAATCCTTAAAAAAAAAAAGACCTTGATATTTTCATCCAAAAGTCTATCATCTTCTTCAAAAGGCTTACTTTGTTGTCATTGAGGGTTAAATTAAATATAATCCTATGGTTAAAGAGAACAGTAATTCTTATTTTAGTTGGGTAAAATCAACTTACCCAATAAGTTGTTGTTTTGGAAAAAAAACTTAAAGAGTTTTTTGTGGCCTTTTAAAAAATAAAATAAAATTTTGAAGACAAAGAGCAATAATTTATTATCAGTCTTAATGCCCGTAGATCTTGAATGCAATACCTAGTATGAACATTAACTCCTCAAGGGCCACTCATGAGAGCACACCATTCCTTCTTGGTGCGTGTAATGTACAGGCGTTGCACGTGCCCTGAAACTAATCCTTAGACAAGACCATGGTCGAGGGACTAGACAAAACCCAAATATAGGTCTAGTCTACTATCTATTGGGATATCCGGTTATCCAAAAAAAAAAAATTATTAGTGTATAGAGAAGATCCAGCTCAAGGGGGACATATCATTAGTGTAAAACACATGGGATAACTTGAATATTTGCCAAATATTTAGTTTTGGGAAGAAAAAAAAATTAGGTCAAGTTTAATTTGAAAACAATGGGGTAGCTCAAATATTTGTCTAAACTTGGAGGGGTGTATGTCTAAATCACACAATCCATTTGCCCCTTGATGGACCTGAAAACCAAAAATCAACCTGATCACTGATTTGAGCAATAATCATGGGCCAGCTTATGTAAGAGGAAGCATTTGGTTTGAAATCCACGATGAAAAATGATCAAATCCAACTGATAGAAATAACAATGCAGTTAAATCCCGGTCCAAGACAATAATTGGACCGCCAAAGCTTGCTATTTTTAAAATAGACCCCTCTCAACTTCAAGCTCAAGGGAGATACACGGGCTTTCTTGACAAGCCCAAGCCCATACTTGAGCAGACCATGAAAAATAGCCTATTGGGCCACCAATCCCCATGTACCTGTTTGGTGATAGAGTTAATAAATTGCTATCTTTCCTAGGATTAGATTTAAGTGTTTAACATTATTTCCCAAATTTATTTATATTATTATTATTATTATTTTTCTGATAACCGGGTATGCCTGTGGACAGCAGACCGGGACCTTATCTGGGCTTTGCCCAGTTCATAGACCATGGTATTGTCTAAAGATTAATCCCGGGGCATGACCAATGCCCGCACATCACACACACCAGGTAAATGAGGGTGTACCGTCGTGAGTGGCCCCCCACGGAAGTAATGCTCATACTGGGTATGGAACTCACGACCTACGGGTATTAACCGCTTATCGGTCAGAAATTGTCATTGAGCCAACCCCTCAGGGTTTATCTATATTAATATCTAGTGAACTCAAAGAGTTCTAAAACATAGATCAGAGATTCAGAACATTAGAATTTAGCAAAATTTGACATGTTTTTTATACATCCAAAATTGTCAATTTTTCTTTGACAGTAGAGACAAACAAACCTATAATAGAGCCGTCGAAATCAAATCGACGTGCAAATGGGCGGCATTTGCATGCAAATGTGTATACTATCAGAAGAGTAATTAAACTGTTTTTCTCCCTAAATTTCGTTAGAAATGAAGAAATAAAGCTGAACAAGTAAAGATCGTCCCTGTCTACTAACCATCACATATACAATCAATGCGCGTCCGTACGGTCCTTATGAAGGAGGCGAACCAGAGAAGGAACTTTGCGTGCCAGAGTTGAAGAAAAAAACGACCGAAACGAAAACAATCCACAGAACGAAGCAGAAGAATCCGATCCACACCTTCGCTGATATAAGTTCAGAAAGATTATCTCGTTCTTCACGCACTTCATAGAGATCCTCAATTACTATCTCAATCAAAGCATCCAAAATCTTCTTAGATCTGCGATCGACTTCAGAAGCTACCGAGAGTTGAAATCGAGCTTCTCGTAGAAGATCAACTAATACCTGGACTTCTACGTTCTCTGCCTTTAAATTTTCCGAATTACTGGATCTACTTTCAGTTTCTTGCTTATCATCGATGATCGTTAACGAACCAGACTGATCGATTGTCTCGAATGGAGCTGAGGTTGTTGGATTCGGAAGTAGAACGAAGTTTGGGATCTGAAACACAGAACAGAAGAAGTGATGAAGGTTTATTGATGATCTACAAATCGAAGATGGAAAATTAGTGTTCAAAACGAACCTCCAAAAGCTCAATCGGTTGATTACAGTCGTTAATTTCAGAATCAGGCGAGGAATCGATCGATTCCTTCGTTTCCAGCGACAATTCTTCAGAAACTGATGTAAATTCAGAATTCAGACATTTTCCAACGATCTGCGAAAGAGAAAGTGAGAAATTCGAGAGAAATGTAGTGGATTTGAAGTTTAAAAAAAAAAGAACGCTTGATTTCAAGGGTTTGATCTGACTTTTTGAGATCTCTTCAGTGGTTCGTGTGAATCGCCTCGCTTCAGTTGAGTTTCCTTCGATCTCCGATTCGAAGATTCAGCAGATCGAGGTTGTTGTTGTTGTTCTTGCTTCTGCGGAGTTCGGTAGCTCGCTTTCATTGTTGGCGGGGGTTTTGAAATTTGATCTTTCTCTGGAAATTCAGCGAGACTTGTATCCTATCGAGTGCGCGAGAGAAAGAAAAGTGCAGGTCTTCTGCTATTAACGCGCGACGTGAACCTAGGTGTATTCGAATCCGATTCGAATTCGAAATTGAAAAATCGGATATTATCCTAAAATTTCCAATTTCAGATTCTTCCGATAGTTTTATATATTCGAATCCTTGTCAGATACGGATTCGGATATCATCATTTTGAATCCGATATAATATATATTATTTTATTTGATTTATATATATATATATATATATATAATTTTTTTAATAATGAAAAATCAATTGAATAAGAAAATTTTGTATTTTTTTTAATATACAAATTATTTGAATTTTAATCGGATATTATCCGATAATTGATAGGCTAATCGGATTTGAATTCTAATAGAATTTTAGAACATTCGTCAAATTCAAATTCAAATTCATATATGAGATAAAAAAATTGGATTTGGATTCGAATATTACTACATCCGAACCAATAAGCATCCGTTGACAGTTTTACGTGTATCACTTACTTTTCGTACACTGCCCCTTTATTTTGATTGATTTAGACATATCCCTTACGTTTTGGTGAATATTTGATAACACCCCTGGTTTTTCAAATTCATGGCATGCCCATTGATCACAATCTTTTGTAATAGACAAATATAAAAAGGTATTTTAGAAACACCCCCATGTAGAATTGGTGATATTAGGTTTACCCACTTGAAAAATACTAAATTAGCTTTATCTCCCCGTTGCATTTTCTGGATGATTTAGTAATGAAATTTTGATTTTGATTTTTTTTCAAAATAATCTTTAAATACTTAAACTACTAGATTAAAATTGAACCATAAAATCGAATTAAAAAGCAACCTTGACTTACAAACAAGGGATGTAAACCTAATCTTGCATTTATAAGGTGGTCAATATAATATTACCAATTTTACAGGGGTTATTTCTAAAATACCCAATATAAAATGATACAAATGCCCTTGTCTTTAATTCTAAGCAAAAAAAAAAAAAAAAAAACACTTATTTTTCTTCTCAAAACTAGTCATCTTCAGTATCTTTGGTAATTTATTTTACAATCATTTTCAATCTATATATTTTATCTAATTCAACCTTCAAATCCCAAAGCAAGATTGAATTTTTGGGAAAAAAAAATTGGTAAATTCTATTGTAGGATTTTCTAAAGGGTTAAAGGTTATGTTTAAAATGATAGATTAGAAATAAGTCCCCATGAGTTTTAGAAATCTTTATCTTAGCATCACCTAGGTAGCAACATGTGTCGCTTTATTAGTTTGTTACGTATTTAAGTTATATATTCAACTTACAATGACCGTAAAGACCTATTTTTTGAAAATATGTACCAAAACGTCTCTTCTAAAAAAGTATGGACTCTTTAGTACCTAATTTATTAAATATTAGTTTAAAAAAGATTGTTTAAGTGAAAATACCATTATTATCCTTTCAATGATTTTTGAAGTTTAAATAAACATGTTTATTTGAGAATATTTGAGCTACTCCTATATTTTATAATGACATACCCTTTAATTATGGTCATCACTTATAGATTAATTTAAAAAAAAAAAAAACTTGTTTATCTTACCAAAATTTGTAATCTTTTAATCACATAGATGGTGATGACTACACCAACGACGATGATGGAGACGAGTATAATCGTCATCAAACTGGTTTGATGTATGTATATTAGATTTATTAAAATATATAAATAATTAAAACATAATTTTAAAACTGGACTTGAATGTTCATCAAATTGATTCAACTCAAAAATTAACATGTCGATACTAATGAGAAAAATAAAATTATATTAAATTTAGTTTTTAAAAAATAAAATATGTATTTTTTTTATTTTTTTACAGAAATATTAATAACTAAATTAGTTGGTCAAAGTTTTTTATTTGACTCCCTATATTTTTAGATCAAACACTTCATAAAATTGTTAAAAGGGTATTTCAGGTGTTTTTCTTAAAAAAAATCTTTAATAAACTAATATTTTATTAAGTGGGGTTTAAATGATCCGTATTCTTTATTATGTGGCAATTCAATATATATTCCCAATAAAGAATCGTTTAAAGTCATTCTCCAAATTATATAATATAACCTAATAGCAAAGTAGAAGACTAAGCCCACCATTTATGTTCACATTATGATTTTCAATCTCGATATTCATTCTCATCTCGTTCATGAAAGATATTGAAATGAATTGGTCGAGTCATTTATCATTAAGGCTACAACCTTGGTGTGTTTCAGAGTAAACCCAAGTGGTAGGACCTCCAACCGAAGCTCAACCCAAACTTGATATTTTAAAATCTAGTTGACCTCTGGTTAGCCCAAGGTAGGTAATTTTGGGAAAGTTGGACAGATTAATTTGTTGAATATCCCTAATATCATTTTAATAAATAAATAAATTTTATACCTTAAAAAAAATAACATAAAAAATAAAACACTAATAATAAAATCACATACAACCGCCAAAACCATCGTGGAGAGAATTTTTAGACAAATCTTACGTAATCAAAGCCCACAACAATCATATCCAATTATATACAAGTCATAATAATAAGATAAAATAACAAAGTTAAACAAAAATATACATAATTACTATAAAAAAGTATTTGTATAATAGTATATATGCATCCGATTCGGGTTGAGTTGGGTTGCACTATCTCTCAACCTGAGCTCAACCCAAATTGAGGTTGGGTTGAAATATTATAACCCACCCTCAACTCATTTTCTACATAACTCAGTCCAGGCTAGCCCACCAATCAGGTTGAGCCTAAGTTGAGTTTGGGCTAGCTTGCCCAAGTTGCAATCCTATCTATGATGGAATATGATGTTTTTTTCCGTGCTCAAGTCAAAAGCATGGTTCACCTAGTTTTTGTTTTAATTAATTTAGAGACAAGTACATGTAGGTTGGCAATGGATCGGTTTGATACAAGATCAATATCAAACCGTCGTCGATCCGAAAACTTTACTTGATTAATCAAATTTGATCCGATTAAATTTTCATACGATCAAAAATCAATCCGATACGAACCAATCCAATTGAGAAATTAGGGTTTTGCAATTGACATTTGAAGAATCTGAGTAACTATAAGAGATAGATACTCGAAGATGACTTGCCTTTTCCTTTAAACAAAGTGAGAGATGAGGGATTTTGGATGTGATTTTTTTATAGATCAGACTTATGTTAATTTGAAAATTGATAAATCGATCCAATATTTATCAAACCTTTAAATTGTAATCCAAATCAAATAAAAATCGAATAAAAATCGAATTATTACCAACCCAAAGTAAATGGTATGAATGGGACATACATAAAACCCAATCCAACCAAAAATTTAATTCTCACTTTGATAATT
The DNA here is from genome assembly GCF_017979445.1 of Akebia trifoliata. Taxonomy (NCBI): domain Eukaryota; kingdom Viridiplantae; phylum Streptophyta; class Magnoliopsida; order Ranunculales; family Lardizabalaceae; genus Akebia; species Akebia trifoliata. The sequence continues at coordinate 4,395,686 of NC_141378.1, read as the reverse complement.
TTACAGGCCGGGCTTCAGGCCAAGTTGACCAATTGACACCTGTATCATGTCGTCCTCTTTCTTTTGTTTGATATATGTGTATACGCGTTGGGAATTATTTTTTGGATTCAAGCCAAATGTACAAAGAAAGGCAGCAGCGGCGGCGGCGACAAGTTCATCATCTCGTCGTCTCTATGAGATGGCGATTGTTATTGTTGGATTATATCAAAGAACTGAAGTGCTGTATCTTTAATTCAAACTTTACACATCATGACAAGTCCACGACAATTGAAGTATTCAATTATCACAGCTAGAATGTAGTTTTGCGTTTAATATAGAGAGTGTTCCACACAATTCCCATATTGGAAAGCTAACCTTTACTAAAGTTTTCTTTTTTAGTAACCAAGTTTGTTGGGATCCACCAAGTACGTTTTGGTTGGTAGTCCTTGATCTACCGAATCAACTATTAAACCATTTTTCTTTCAATTTAAGGGTTAGTGGTGGATGAATATGTATCAAATCTTAGTGCCCCAACAACGTAAAAGAGACCATTTTCGTGATGTGTTCGGTCACAATTTTGGTGGTATCGCATATTTTTTTCCCTTTTTTAAAATAAAATTAAGCAGATGAGAGGAAAAGGGAGAACGACTTTGATGTCATCTCCTTTGCATAAAATGTCAAGCGTGGACAGAAGGACATGTCATCAGAACGCAGTATCTCACTAATTTATTAAAAATAAATTAATTTTCTATCTCAGTTATGATAAAAATTTGATGTCTTTAAGTCTGAAAATGCTTTACTTTCATCAACACAATCGGGCCCTTGATCGCATATAATTCATAATTTTTTTTTGTGTTGAACTTATAAATGATCATTTGGATTAATGTACATAGATATTAGATTAGAATATCCATTATTAGATCAATGGTTAAGAATCGAAATTACCAATCTAATAGTTAATAAATCATCATTGAATTATAGTAATAACGAAATTCTCTTAATTTTTTTTCTAAAATTCTCGAATAAGGGTTTAAATGATTAAAATGACAAATTAATCTATGTTTTATCAGTTAATTTCCAAATATGATACGTTCTTATCCTTTTATACTTAAAATTCTATTTTCTTCTACATTCAAATCTCAAAAACAAAATTTGACTTTTAAGGAGATTGAAAATAATTGGTTTTGATAAAAAAAAAAAAACCCAAAAACATCACGTATACAATCTCCTAAATTTCCCAATCAATTTATGAAAAATTTTCAATTTTATCCTAACTAACCGAATTGAACTCATAATAAGTCAAAAAAAAAAAGGTTGGTTGTTTGTATACGTGTCTTTGAAACAACGTGTAAATGTCTTTGAGACAGTCATGCAATTATTCAAACTAGAGATTATTAATTTGATAAATCGATAAATTAATCAATGACTTAAAGATTAATCACAAAACATAATAACATTTTCACCTTTCACCCTTCAAAATTTCAATTTCAATAACAAAGATGCTCTGAAAGACATCCCAAAAGGCATTTTAAGAGTAGCTTCAATACAAATAGGCATATTTGCTAGGTATTTTATGATTGAGATTTGTTTTGTCTATTCAAGAAATCTTCATTCCAATCGTACTAGTTAAAATGACTCTTCACAAATCTAATTATAGTAAAATATTTCACATTTGCTATCAATTTTTTTTTCGTTAAAAAGTAGAAAGAGAAACTCACTCTCTTATTTTATCTCACAATTTTTTTATTTTGTAAAATATTTCAAATTAGACAGTCAATAGTGACTACTTAGAGTTGCTCTAAGAGATGGATATCAAACAGTTTGCTGTATCTCAAAAATAGCAAAATCTGCTCAACGTGTACGTCAATGAGCGCTTGAACTACGATAAGATTGATGAGAGTATACGGCATCAAACTCGGACTTGAGGAGAATCTTTAGAGTGGGCAACTCCTAACGCCAATATTATTTCCTCTTTAAAAGGCAAAGAAATCCAATATAGAAAGGCACTCAGCATCTCTCTCTCTCTCTCACCTCTACTATGAGGATATCTTGTTAAGCGAGAGTCACAACAGGAGCTTGTTCGTGAATCAAACATCACCAATCTTCAATTTTCGAGGTATAATCGAACGGTGTTAGATTCACGCACAAGCTCCTAATGTGCCTTTTCTGTTACAAGATCTCTCCTGATTCTCTCTCCCTTCGTATTAAAATATATATTCTTCAATATCGGCGCCACTTTTCTTTTTATCATTCTTCGATCTGACGATCTCACTATCGCTGTAACTTTGTATGTAGAAGTAGAACCATTGAAGCGAGAATGGTGGATCGAAAATGATTCGATTTGGTTCAGAGATTTATATGGAACCGATCAAATTGATGGTAAATATTTCGAAATTCAAACCCTAATTTTTTCCTATATATATATATATATTTTTAGTTGTTTCGATTAATTTTGCTTCTCATATGTGTGAAGTTTTGGTGTGTTTTTAGATCTTGGTTTGGATATTACTGGAGTTTTTTGAAAAAAAATAAAAATAAAAATAAAACCCAAACGAGTAGAAAGATGGAGAAAAAATTATTCTTCAATGAGGATTGGGACCGTCAAATTTCAATCTCACTCACTCTCTCTCGATCGCAATGGCGATGGATGTAGATCCATTGAAGCGAGCATTGTGGAACGAAAAGGCTTCGATTTGGTTGGGAGTTCTGTAGAGAACAGATCAAATTGATGGTAGATGTTTTGAAACTCAAATCCTAATTCTGTCTTTTCCCATATATTTTTATTTGTTTTCGATTAATTGTGCCTCTCATATTTGAGAAATTCTTCTGTGTTGTTTGTTCTCAGTCGTTATATTTCTGGAATCTGTGTTTTAAATTAAAAAAAAAAAAAAAAAAAAAAAACCCCAAAACGAGTAGAGAGAGAGAGAGAGAGAAAAAACATCACCCTTTAATGGGGATTGGACCGTCAAATTCACATTGAAGGTGATGAACCCCGTAAACCAAAGCTTAATTCGACGCAAAATCCTAAATTTAAACGCCCAAAAAGATGGAAATTTCCCAAAAAATTCCCATTAAAACAGGCTAAATCATGAGTAATTGGATATATTGACCCCTACAAAGAAGTCAGTAATTTAGAGTACTTTGAAGGGTATTTCAGTAAATTAGAATGACAGAAATTAAGGGTGTTTTTGGTAATTTACTATAACCGAAACCCTACTAAAAAAAACAAACCCTAATATGCTCAATACTATTTATACTACCTGTGAGGATCTGGAAATAGTAGCAATTTCTAAGAGATGAAGAAGAAAAATCTGTTTAGTTTGTCTTCTCCTCCTTTCTCTGATAACTTGTTATTTTTTTTATTGTTTATTTCATAAGTATTTAAGTTCTCCTCTTACTGTTAGTAGTTTTTATGCCTTTTGATGAGGATCCTTTTCTCTTGGGTCTTCCATGGAATGAAAAGGTTTTTACCATCTATAGAAGATAAAGAGGCTAAGATTTCACGCAGTCATTGAGTCGCTTCGCCCTTGTATTTTCCACAGGCGCAGTGAATTATTTCCTGCAAAATCTCTCTTTTGTAAAAAAAAAAAAAAAAATATATATTTATTTCTTGTTGATGGCATGAAATCTTTGAGACCTGATTATTTAATTATATCAGTTTTCTGAGGATCCCATCGCACAAGCTTAAGAACGCATTTAAAATAAATCTTATTTTGTGTATCAAAATAAATCCAATCTTTTGTGATGATTTAATTATTTTTGTGGTGTTGTAAATGTAATGGGGATGGTATCAAAACTCGTCCGAGACGTATAGCCCGAGTCGTCTCGGTGTTTGGGATGGACGAGATGGACGGACAAGTCAATTTTGAGTTTTACACCCATGATGGGGATGATGACTTATGCACTGGGCTCTGAGCAGTTAATCTGTGTCAATTGATGGAAATGCAGCCTAGAAAGCTATCTCTGACCCAATCAAAAAGAGCAAAAACTGAATCTCAATTGAATGGACCAACCCAATAATTTAGGGGCATGTTTGGCACCCTACTATTTACCCTACGTATTGTCCTACTGCTGATTTTTTTTTCTTATTTTGTGAGGATGACAAAAAATGGACTGACTACGATTCTTTACCTTGTAAACATGGAATTAGAATTTTCAGAATGGATTGATTTTTGATGACGATGATCTTTTCATCATAGAGATTATCATCACAAAAAATCAACCCATTCATGTAGGGTAACTAATAGGGGATGCTGAACATTTTCCTAATTTATATGTATAAAATTTTAGATGAACTACAACACTTTTTAAAAGAAGGAACCAAATGATTAGATCAAAGAAAGATTGACCTAAGCTATCCAATTTCAATAGAGTCCTTGTACTACCAAGAGATAATTTTAACGTAATCCATCAATTTTAAACTAGAGAGATTCTATTGACACACCAACTTTTGCTAATGTCACCCCTCAATTCATAAGTAAATCAATCATTAAAGAATTAGCACAAACATGGGGTGGCATTAGCAAAAGTTGGTGTGGCAATAGCAGCTCTATTTCTAAATTCAGTTAGTATAAAAATTTCTGGCATTAATATTATAGAACCACAGGGTTGGGTTCTCTACTGTGGTCTCCAAGTTTGATCTTTTGATTGGGATATACCCCTTAGAATTTGTGGTCTGTCTGATTGGATTCCTGGTATGGGACGAGTTTTAGACCGGAGTCCTAAATGAATTTCTCGCTAAGCCAAATTCACAGAAAAGCTCAAATTGATTAGTGATTAGGTTAAAAGCAGTATTACTTCAAACAATTTACTAAAATGTAAAGACCACACATGGCTGTGTTTATGAATTCGTGGCACAACATATAGTGCCACGAATTATTTGTGAATTCGTGGCAATTTGATTATCATGTAGATTTTATCACGGGGATCATACATATATATTCTCAAAAAAACTATTAATAATCAAAACCTCTCAGCTAATTTTCTCTAGTCTTCATATTTGGACGGTTAGTTATTAAATGTCTTTTTAAGTCTTAGTGCGGAAGCTTTATATCTTGGTCGGTGAGATTTTAGTCGGCCATAGGCCCACACCCTTACATCATCTAGAATGTCCCCATATCTTAATGCCAATAACAGAATAACAGAACAAAGAAGTCATAGATAGATGATCATCTCATCTCTATTTTGTTCTAGTTTCTTCATGGTTGAATTGGTTTTATTATTGGTAGCTTAACCTTATTAGAAGCTTAAACAACAAGTTAAATAGAGTGGTGACATTGACATTAATTTTGGATAAGGTTGTTAAACCAATGTTTATATACTTTATCCTTTTTATTTTTATTTTTATTTTTATGGATATAAGATGGTTCTTTGAAGATCCCAGATGAGTCAAAGTGATCAAATATCTACTAATTTTATAAATATCATCAAGGATGTTGTTGAAATCTCCTACACTTGACCACCTAATTGTATATGATGGTGTGGACCTGTCCACTTTGTGCCGCATGGAAGGATTATATTCAAAAGGGTTTCTTTTTCGTTGTTTATTTTAGTGGAAATAGTATTTTTGGACTTCTCTTTTTCCTCCTCCAAACATTTGACTAGTAGGGACGAAGCAACTGGCCGCTTAAAGCACCATATCTCGCCCAAGTCCTCGGGATACATGCAATCCCCCCTAACACACACACACACAAAAAAATATTATTCAATTAATATTAATAGGTACACCACAACCAAGTAAAGGGACGAATTGAACATTGTGCCAGAGTCATGATATATATTTCACTAAAGATTTGATACCTTATCATTTTGGATCATGATTTGGAATTATTCTTTCAAGAATTCTATCTCTAGTTTTAAAAAAAATCAGGAAATTATAACTCCTATTAATGTGTAAAAATGAAATTTACTCGTCATTTTTAGCACAAACATTAAAATGGGATTCAGGTTAAAAGTTACATTTACTATTTCATCTTTTTACACTTACGACCTAGCACAGTTAAGTGAAAATTGAAGAGATTTAATTTTATTGAAAATTCTTGGATGAATAATACATGAATCCTAATAGAGTATTTATAATGATTACATCAATCAAGACATGGAATTATCCTAATATAAACATTATAATTTATTAATACTTTCTAATATAGATTATCCTAATTGATATTGTTACATATATTATTTTTCGTTACTACCTTTATTTTGTGATGAGATATATTAATAATGATATAATATATTTCATTCATTATAATATGATGCATTATATTCTCTTATAGAAATCAAATTAAATCAATAACAAGTTGGTTTGTCTCGTGTGTTAAAAAAGCTCCAATCTTTAACTTGGGATGCAAAAAAATTCAAGAAAACGAATAAAAGAAAATAATAATAAATAAAGAAAATCATCAACAACACAAATAACATAAGTAAGTCTTATATGCTTTCTAAATAGAATCCAGATTGGATGCACTTAGCGTGGAGGATTGAAACCCACCCTCCTTCCACACCTCACACATGCCACATAGGCCATAATCCAAGAAACTTTTAAAAAGGAGATATTTTAGGCATCGATGTCTTGAATTGTGATATATGTGGTATGTGTTGAGGTGTGGGAAAGAGTTTCAATCCTCCACCCTGAGTGGGATTGGGACTCTTCTAAAGATCCACAAATAATGAGCGATTTGTCACTTCAATTTAGAATAGTGTATGACTTATCATCATCTATACATGATGTAGTGATGATTAGGCATGGGGATCATACACATATAGATAAAAGATTTTAATAATAAAATTCCGAATCAGGTCATCTTCTAGAGTCTTCATACGTGGACGGTTAGTTATTAATGTGATTATGCTTTTTTTAAAATCTTAACACACTTGGGGAAGCTTTATATCATTGTCGGTGAGTTTTTCATCCCCATGTCGGCATGTCTCAAAGCCAACCACAAAACTAGAAAGTCGTAGATCGTCTCATCTCTGCTTTAATTTGTTCTTAGTTGTTCATTGTTGAATCGATTTTATTATTGGTACCTTAACCCCTTCTTTGAAGCTTAAACACCCAAAAGTATAACAAACATTATTAAAAAGAAAAAGTTTGAAACAAATAAGGAGCTAAGGTTCTGGAATCTCGAGTACAGAGATTTAGCGTCTTAGTCCCTCCTTTCTTTTTTTGTTTTGTTTTTGTTTTAATCTTGGATTTTCCAACAATCCATCAAACATATTGTTAAGATGGGACAAAAAAAAAAGTATTCTTTTAAGGGAATTTGGAGGTTCTTTAACCATCTATTTTTGTGGAGAATCAATAGAAATATCTTCCGGGTATGCTCGCTCTTCCCATCTCAGCCATTGGATTTGTTTGATGGCGGCGGAATTGTCTTGGACGAGACAGTCTATTAAATTCAGTTTATTATTTTTTTAAATTATTTTAATTAAAATCTATAAAATTCTGATTGATTAGGCCGTGATTTTCAAAATATCCTTCAAGACATTTTGTTTATCTCATTAGATGATGTGAATATTAAGACACCGTGTATATTTGTATCATTAGTAGTTAGTCTGAAAGTCGGTTCAACAAGTTTTGTTGTGGAATCAAACACTCCCTATGCCTTACCAACTTAGCTAAGTAGACAACTTGGTCGTGTCACAGCAAAATGGATTGTCAAATATATTCTTATAGTTAGCCCATTTGTGTCGAGGGCATCCCTAATTTACAAAACTACTCTCATTAGTGCACGTATTACACAGTCGAGAGCCTATGAGTGATGTGAGGAAAAAGTCTATGAGCTGATTACACGTGGAGCTCTAAGTTGTGGCCCAATTAAGAATCAGACCTTTTTAAACCTTGGAGGATTGAGCCGACATTGTTGATTTGGGATATTTTTATAGAGTCAAGGAAGGATAAACCTATGTGAGAGTTGCATACTTGGTTACAAATTAAAGCTTAACGTTATTTTGAGTAGGGCTGGCAATGGGTATGGGCAAGATTTCTCTACTCGATTAAGAATTTGGATAATATTATCTGATACCCATTTACTCAAAAATTTGTAGGGTCAGACATAAATATACATCATATCCTACTTGATTACCCATTTACCCGGCAACAAAAGTATAATTTCACATTTTATATGTAAATAATTAATTTATTATTAAAGTAGAAAAAATTCAGATGAGAAGGTACAAATTTTGGTGATTCAAGAATAGGTAAAGAAATCGAATATGATTATCCACTTAAAATTTAGATCAAAATTTGAATTTGAGTATTATTCTAAAATTTGGGTAAGAAATCGGATATGGGTGTGTATGTTTCAATTCAGGTATGGAGTTAGTAAAAGTCTTACTCACCCTGCATCCGACCTGTTGCCAACCCTAATTTTGAGGTGCTCTATGATTTTTTATAGTGAGAATTAGACATACACCCAGGTTTTCAAACTCATGAGATATTCTTGACTTTGATATTCCATAAAAGATCATAAAAAATATTCGAATTGTCCCCGTCTTGAACCCAAAACCCATTGTCTTCAACTTCTGGGATTTTTTCTTTTTATTTTCGTTTTTTAAATCTCTTCAATTAAATGTATTTAACCTCTTCAATCTCTTGTAAAAAATTCTTGATTTTTATTTTTTATTTTTTAATAACCATCAGCTTCAAATTAACACAAAAAAAAAAAAAAAAAAATCATTGGAGGTTTGAAGGTTAATTGGAGAGAGAGGTGGAAGAGAAACATGGGTTCTCAGGAAAAACAAGAATATTTGACAAGCGGTTGAAGATGAGGGTATTGAAGTCATTTTTGTTAGCATCCCATGACAGTCCAAAGTAAGGGTATGTCACTAATTTAGCATAAGAGGTTCAAACCAAGGAACTATTAGAATAATAGGAACAATCTTCACGTTAGTTGTTAAATGTTCAGCTATATAATTGTAAACTTCAAACCATAATATTATTAATAACTCCAATACTTCATTTTCAACAAACCAAATATATGGCTGAAATAAGGACCCCTATGAAAATAAAGATGAATACTAAAATTACTGATTTGCCACCAATATTTAAATACTTCCTTAACCACCCCCATCAAGCCAAGCAAAGAAGGAAAAAAAAAAAAAAAAAAAATTCAAACTCAAAAGAGAATGCCCACGTCAGATATGCCACCACACCCTTCTATCCAAGGAAGGTTCAAGGTCAGCTTATCATCAACCAATCGCTTAAAACCCACTTCATCCCCATTCAAGTAGCATTTTTTAGGAGAACAACTTGAGTAAGCTAAGAACTTCCCTTCACCTTTAACCCTAATATTCACACTGATCTCAACTTCAATCCCACTTTGGTACTCCACTTCTTGAATGGCTCCTCCATTGTTAAACATGTTTGTTAGCCCAATTGGAGCAAATTTAATCGTGGGACCGAGCTTTTTAATTGGCACAAAGCTGAAAATTTCGAATGAAGATGGTTCGATAGTCATTTGAATGGCATCTGATTTAGGAGTCACCAAGTGTAGTTCCTCGGACTGGTCGCAGTAGACCGCATATTCTTCAGCCTCACCCATGTTGGTTGTTTCTTCCTTTTGGTCCCATTCGATGTCACTAACGTGCACGGTGCCAGACATAGGTTTGTAACATTGGGAGTAGCCTTTGATCCTTTGCTCCTTAGGGTCCCAACCAGCTCCTTGGCAGTTAAATGCACCGACGACACCTCCAAACTATAAAACCAATTATAAGTCATGAGCTTGCATTAAACATATATATCATAAAAATAAAACTGAAGGCGAAAAACTTGTGACCCTATAAGAACATTGACTTGAGTCGACTGACGGTACCTTGTTTAAATTCCAAATCTTGAGAGTAGTCTTGTTGTCAAAGAGAGGGTTCTTGAAGAGGCAATCTCTTGTAGGGAGAGCAAAATGTTGGCATTTGGGAATGGTTCCATCGGGGTACACCAACTTCTTTAAGAGATCAAAATTGTGCCCACCCACAGAATCACTTACGTAAACGGGTCCACCACAGATGGCCCTAGAACCCGCGTGAAACTTTGCGCTTTGGTGATCGGATTGAAACATGTCCCAATCTGGTTGTATGATCTGACCCATCCATAAGCTGTTATATGCACAATGGATCATATGGACACCTTGTAACCAGTAGACACCCATTGGATCCCCATTTGGATCTTGGAACCAGAAGTCATCACCTATAGTGAGACCAACATAATTAATTGTTGATTGTTGGACTTAATGAATCAAAATTATCAAACTGTAGGATGGTTCTATTCGACTTGTTATATTCTAGGTATGGAAGAATCTCTTTTATAATATCAACAAAATGTAACATTGGATTATGGCAAAGAATTGAATTCTAGACTCAAAAAAAAAAAAAAAAAAAAAAAAACCCAATAGTTTCTCTCAACAAAATGACTAAAAGTAGAGAATTGATTTTGATTTGGAATACTTGCCCACTCTTCCCATTGATATCTGCTTTGTCCCAAGGAAGAAGAAATCGTTGCATTGTTGCATACTTGAGATCAGTCCTGTTCCATTGAAGTTCTTGATCAAGGACTTTGTTAGCCCATTGTAATAAGCTTTTGCAAGCTCGACTCGCCCTCCATAATCTTCACAAACGTATTCGAGTGTCTGCATCACCCAAAACCGCTTTCATGCTCACATACATAACGTAAATACGTGTACATACATACATATATGTATATAGATATATATTGCATATATAGATAAATAGATAGAAGACGAGGAAGCTTACATGTATGACATCCACTTTAACTCCTGTTATTCCAACATTGGCAAGATAAGAGTGCATCGAATCATAAAAATCAATTGCTTGATCAGGATGAACAAGACCAATTCCACCTTCAACGATCTTCACTACAGCGAGGTCCTCCATTGTCCCATCAAGTCCAGGAGAGATTCTAATGGGAACCACGTTCGATTTAAGATGTGTTGCACCAGGCCTAACTCCACCCCAAGCACCACATAGAGCTTGCCACAAATAAACATCATCTAACCCTTTAAATTTTGTTCTCAAGTCCTTAACAAAAGCCTTCATCCCAACATCTTTTGAAGTACAGCAACAACTTCCACACCCTTCGTTCCCACCACTCGAAACACTACGACTACCGTTGTCTCCGTCAAACGCCTCGTTCAACTCTCGCTTCGTAACCTCGATCTTTGATACAAGCCCAGATAAATCAGTGAACCCTGATTTGATTGCTTTGTTGTGGGCCTTCTCTGCATGCTCGACCTCGATTGCCTTTGCGATTAACATCTTCGGTCTCTTGGGATCAAACGATGGGGAGTTTGCACTCATCATGGTCCCACTCTTATATTTCATAAACTTCTCACACTCCCTTAACCTATAAAGCCTGGCTGTCATCTGACTCCCACCCAAGACAAGGTTCTTTGCATCCTCGAAAGGATCCTCACCGTCCAAGTTAACACTTTGCCATCCATCGTCGATTATAAGGAACCTTGGTGGGATACCACCCTCGACAAATTCCTTCACTCCATGCCAGACACCAGTAGGTTCTACTGTCAAGTAGAACGCATCCCAAGTACACCAACCAAACTTATCTACTAAAGATGGGACCGATTTCTCCTCTAACAGCCTAAATGTATCGAGATGGACTCTAATTGCACTATAAGCTTCCCTCATCAAGTTATAAGGATTATTAGATATGTGAACATAGGCAATTGAACTAAAAGATGAAGATTTCACCTTACTCGAACCACTCTCTGCACAAATCACGACGTTCCCATCAACGCCCGGATGGAGGGCAGACCTGAATTTCCCTTCAATTAAGGGTAGAATAAGGACATAGGATCTTAATTCTGGGACATCTAAGAGTACCCATTGTGACTCCATTTGTAAATCTGACCCACTACTCCCAACCCACATAGTAGACCACCATGTCTTGAATCTGAAAATGCTAATAAAGTTCCTATCGATGAGTTTACCCAATGAGTTCATCAACCTATAGGACGGCTCATCTTTATTGAATCCAAGGAACCCACCCTTGTACGATATGGAACGAACTTGTTGAAGCAGGGGAAATGGAGCATCAGAAGAGTGACAGATAGAAGAAAAGGTACTTAAAGAGACATTGTTAGGAACTTCGGAGAGCAAAGTGACTCCTTCAACACTAAGCTTCCCGTCAGATAATTCGAAATATTTTTTAGTGTTTTTGGTTGGAATGACACCTACAACTGAGTTTTTCGAATTGGTCATTGGAGCCATGAACAGAGGAAAACAGAGGAAATGGTGAATCACTAGGCGTAAATTGGAAATTTACAAAATTCAAAATCTAACGACTTACGGAATTCTTGGTTTTAGGTTTGAATGAGCTATACAAGTTGAAAAAAAATAAAAATAAATAAACTAAAGCAGACTTAAGGAACTAGATAGATTTGAAATCAGGACAGATTATGAAAATCAAGAACAATAAGAAGTGATGAACCTCAGAAGAAGATGGCAAAAAGACATTCAAGAGAGATGTTCACTAGCATAGAAAGCAAGGGGGGAACCAAATTATTTATAGAGGGAAAAAAAAAACACTCGTCAGAACTCATGGTTGAGGCTATCCACCAAAGTGACAGTAAGGATCGATTGTACTAATCTCTAGGAAATCTGTGTTTTTTTTACTCTTATCCTAAAACTTCTTTTATGTATTTATCATGTAGGCATGCATGCATACATACATGCATACGTACATGCATCCACTTTTCTTGGTGGGTTTGTTGACATTAACTGATTTTATTTTTGTTTCTTCTTTGAATTTTTTAATGGTTTAGTGAGAAACTTACCAGAAAATTCGTGAATAAGAAGAGACAGAGTACACAGGAGAAAAAGTTGGGAGAATCACGTATTATGTTGAAGCTTCGAATGCTGAAATCATGGGGTGGGGAATGTAAATAACTATAAAGTTAAGCTCATGAAGAACTTGTTTGTCATGTTTAATTTGATTTGTCGTAAAACACAGTCACTCTAACTTAGTGAGAAAAACAGGTCTTACTAAGTCCACCGCCAACAAGACCTCGAGATTCGTAAAACAGAATCTTAAGATTTGTTACGAATAACAAATCTTAAAGTCGTGTAAGACATGCAAGGCTAGTCTGACTGCAGATGAGCCTTAGTAAGACGTGTAAGGCTAGTCTGACTCTTCCTTTATGATCTGTCCCTCTTATATTAATATATAATTATAATAATAAAAGAGTTCGGATGTACGCACACAGGGTGGAGGATTCAAGCCGTCCTCCCACACCCAATACACGCCACGATAAGGCCTAATTCCAAGGGTGCGTAAGTCTTGATTTTTAATACCTTTTTATTTAATTTTTATTTTTATGAAGGATAAGATTCTTCTAGAATATATTGAATGAGGCTAGCATGATTATTTAGTAAGATTTGAAATCTTACTAAAGGTTGTTGGGCCCACAAAGACAATAAAATTGGCAATCGAACATGACAGTCTTCTAAATTTCATAAAAAAACTCAGATTCAAAAGAAAATAATTAAAAAAAATTCCTTTAAACTTGATCAAAGGTATTGACAATGGATGACTACCAAATTCCAAAATTAAAAATTAAAATTCAAAGATGAATTTTAATTTTTTTTCAAGGCTCTTTCATTTCATTCTCTGATGTATCTCATAGCCTTCATTCTTTGATGAAGCTCTATGCATTACCGGTTACGTGGTCAACGATATATTTTGTTAATTAAAATTTTCGTTATATCTGATTTCATCATCTCCATCCACATTTTCGTTTTAGAACCTAACGCAAGTTGTTTCAGTATGTTTTAAAAACCAAACAAAAAAATTTGTCAAATTTGGTTGGATTGACCCGTATTTATTAAAAAAAATTACGATCTCCTAAATTATAATCATTTCTTATAAATAAATAAATAAAAGTTCTCACAAAATTCGGTTTATCAAATCAATTTTGTTAGGAATTCCGGTTGGACCGGTTTTCAAAACACAGCTTCTAAAGATGTTTAAAGTTAACACAAGATTCACCTATACAAAGTTAAAGCAAATTTAAATTTGTAGGCATGATAACCTGACACGCAAAACTGAAGAAAAATATCTATGATTTTGTGCACTGCCACATCTAGAACTAAGTTTTTGCGAGTCATTTTACCATTAATCTTAAATTTATCGATTGACAAAGGCGAGCCTCTCTCTCTCTCACACAAAAAGAGAGAGAATCAGTTACAGTCAAATGTGTCGAACCAACGGAATTGTTATCATTTGATTTTGCGTTATTTCCCTCTTTAGATTGAGTTCTTTGAGAATCATTCTTTTAAGTTCAAACAAATGAAATAAATCAGAGAGAAAACCTAAAAATGGAACAATATTTCAATAATAACCAACTTCCATTACTTGAAATAATGATTTTTAAAACCTTTTGAACCTAAATCAACGAAAGAACTTAGAAATTCTCTTCATCTTCCCAAAAGGTACAAGTAAAAGTTTAGGATTTCAATTTTAAATCGTTAGTTGTAAACTTATAATGATGTATCCAACTACTAATACTAATGGGATCAATTCGTCATTAAAAAAAAAAAATTGGTATAGATGCCTAAAAAAGTGGGTGCAAGTAAGCTCACCTTTTTTAGTTTTTTGATAGGTAAACCTGTTTAAGAGTTGAGACTTGAACCCATGTCTTTAACATCATCTTATACGACTTAACCAACTAAGCTAGCTGGCACCTGCAAACATATCTGAAGGTGTCCATGATACAACTAGAAGAGGTTATGGATTATTTTCCTGATAAGCAATTTGTGCAACCAAGACAATTATTCATTGTTTCTATCACGTAAGTGGCATAAGAATTTATTTACTTTTTTTTCGATGAAACAAAAAAAAAAAAAAAAGGTTTCGGTCTACATCTTGGAAGAAGGCTTGTTTGAGCTCCGACCTGCTATAAATTTCTGCATTTTCTCAAACTGTTCCTTCGACATTCCATCGTAAAAGTTGTGAGCTCTATCCTGAAAATAATAAAAAATAGCCTTTTTTATCACGATAAACTTATAATTAATAAATTCATGATGGACTTGGGAGGCAAAAGAAGAAGTCATACACTAACTACTCCAATTAATTGATGGAAATAAAAAGATGATGAGAAAACCTTAAAAAGAGTAAGGATCTCCCACAAAATTTTCCATTTTTTCGAATCAATGTAAATCATAGTGGGTTTTGGTATTGTAAGGTAGTTTTGACACTTGATTTCAGGAAGAAAATCATACGTTATATATAGAAACCCAAATGAAATAATCCAACAAAAAGCCTCGGTTTTTCTCTCTAACCAAAATATCATATACAAACAACCTACAAAACAAGATCCAAATCTAACAAAAATCATATATATGCCCATACTAAAACTGGCTACTCATCCATGAGCTAATGCCTGGACATATGGCTTATGTGCAATTCAGACTTGGCACTCAATGGATCGCATACAGGATATCTATTCCAGTATTTATTGTCATTAGAATTCTCTTTAGAGACGTATTTTCTATTACAAAATGTATAATTACAGTCTGCACCAAAGATAGTCATTCTCTACGTCTTCAGTTAAGTCATGTTCCTCCACATCTTTTCTTACTATCTCCATCCATGTCATTTATAGGCCTCGACTTTAAAAATGCCCATTCTCGTTGGTGTTATTATTGATCTTCTTTACACTTAACTAAATCATCTCAAATGACTTCTACTTATTTTATCTTCTATAAAAGCTACAACAAAATTTTCACGAATATACTCACTTTTGATATAATTTTTTTCCCCTTAAATTGTTACGATGCATCCAAAATGAGTATGGTGTTTCTTGATAGTCCAACATTCAGCTCCTTAAAACGTGATTGATCTTATTGTTGTGTCTTGTAAAATTATTCCATACATACATGTAGATCACATAAAACTCTAGAAGTTTGTCCTCCACAATAATTTCTACATCTAAGTTCCACATTCCTTCACCTATTCGCTAACAGACACTAAGTTTTTCCCTTTTAGGTTTCACCACCAAATTATTGGGGACATTTCATCTCTCATTTTACCCCATCTCTTGATGCAAAAATTTATAACCACTACTTGAATGCAATATTCGTAGTCCTCCATATCCTTTCTTTCTATTTTTTTCCAAAATCTTATCCTCCATAAACCTTTTCCATTCTCTCCCTTCCATCAGGAATTGCAAGAAGCATGGCATCCATCTTTTCCTAAATTTGTATCTTAATAATCTAATGTAATCCTTCGTAGTGTAGGAAACCTTGTCATCGCAACTGGACGGTGGTAGTGTAGGTCATTTCGAGAAGATTTTTTTTTTTTTTGATAAATATAAATTTTATTAATGAAGAAAAGGAGAAAAGGAGGCTGAGATAGCCCCCAATCAACAAGACAAAAAAAAAAACAAGGAAAGAAAGAAAGAAAGGAAAAAATACACGCCTGTAGTCCACACTTGATTATTTAACACTGCTCCCAGGTCATGATGCAACATGTCCTTTTTGAAGAATGCCTTGGCATGAAACAAAGTCAACCTATGTATGAGAACCAGATGCAACATATTATGATACATGAGATACATTGTTTCATATCAATGTATCTCATCTCAAAAGGAAGTGAATGTTGGAGAATAATATATGTAGCAATATCAATTAAGATATTCTACATTAGGAAGTTTTAATAAATTAGAATATTTATGTTAGGATAGTTTCCTTATCTTGGTTAATGTAATTTCTATAAATATCCTATCAAGATTCATGTAATATTCATCCAAGAATACTTAATAAATCAGTTTTCACAACCTAATTAGATGATCATACTAGGAAATGGAAGCATGTGAAAAATATTGAGAAACATGCAAAAACGTCATGCGAAATGAGTCACATATTACATGTTGCATTTCCCCGAGCATTTCTTACATGATCTCATTTCCCTACAACTATATATTGAAACGCAACCAAAATCATTTTGCCAGCAACTATGATCACAACAATTTATTACTAATTGTGAACTGCTCATTAAATTATCTTAACCAGTCAATTAATAGGAAAATTGAGGTGTTGTTTGTACACTCTTAAGGCTCCTTACCCTATGAACTTTTGGAGCAACCCCCCCCCCCCCCCCCCAGCCGGCAAAAAAAAAAGAAGATGAAGAAGAAGCCTTTCAATCATGGCACTGTTCCTGTAATTTATGATTGGGCTTAAACTAGCTCAATTGGTTTGACAAATTGCAAAGCAACTTTGAGGTCGCTAGTTCAAGTCTAGCTTACCCATAAAAAAAATGCTCAAATCCAAGGCTGTAAATAACCTATCAGATTGAATTTGAGTGTGAGGTCCTCAAAGGAAATGGTCAAAATTCATGGAGACATTGGACCCAAGAGTGTTTCCTATTCAATTGGTAGGCGGATTTCGAACCGACATCAAAGTTAAGTACAAAAGGTAACGTATCTTAGAAACTAATGTCACAAAAATTAAATAAATTCTCACCTTTTCCAGGGAGAGAGCATGACCCAAGTCGAGTTTGAGGCCATCATTTATAACAGACTTGTACCTCAATACCAAATCCTGATTGTTTCTTATAATGGCTTCTGCAACTTCTCGAGCTTTCTTCAATAACTCACTTCCTTCCACCACGTGGTTCACCAGACCCCACTTCTCTCCCATTTCTGCTGTAATAGGCATCGCTGTTAGCGACACTTCTCGAGCCCTGTTTGGTCCTATAATGCGTGAGAGCTTCTGAGACAGCCCCCATGATGGGAAAATCCCAAACCTGATCACCCATTTCACTTCCATCCATTAGTTCATCTTTTCCATACTTAAAATTTGAAAATTAAAGATTAAAAATTAAAATAAATAATTTAAAACAACAACAACAACTTGAACCTGGCATGAGTGACCATGAATTTGGCGCCTTTAGTGGTGACCAAGATATCACAAGGGAGCACAATCTCACACACAAAATTAAAAATTCAATCTAGGATGAGTGTCCATGAATTTAGCACCTTTAGTCGCAATTAAGATATCTAAAGAAAGGGCAAACATACACACTAAAGAAAATTGAACCTGGCATGAGTGTCCATAAAATTTGCAAGAGAGCACAATCGCACATACAAAATTAAAATTTGAACTTGGCATGAGTGTCCATGAATTGGCGCCTTTAGTGGCGACTGAGATATAGAAAGAGAGTGCAATCTCAGTGATACGTGTATCGTGTGCCAAATACCTATGAGTGACTTAAGTAAGTTAGCTTGAGATGTATAAGATCATTACTTTGTAATGGGATGTGGGGTTGTAGGTAGTTACTCAATTAGATAGGATTGTAGGTAGTTAGATAGGTATTTGACTTAGGTAGGAAACTGATTTAGGAGTGGGCAACGAATTGGGTAGTTACCCTCTTCATGGATGTGAAGTGTTTGTATTTAAATAGATGTCTTTCTATTAATGAAATTATCAAATTATTAACTTATCTAAAATTTCTCTTGAAATTAGGAGGATACGGTTCCCCTCCAAGCATGGGTTTTAAAATCATCCAAGACTGAGACCGAGACCTATCGCCCGAGTTAACTCGGTATCGGAGCTGAATGAGACCAACTCACAAAGTCATTTTTTGACTGAGATTTAGGACTCACGTTCAATTTTTTTATTTGTCTCACGAGACGTCTCAAATGTATCGGAAAACTTGCCTGAGACGATTCGGTATCGGGCCGGGATGAGATGAGACGTGAAACCGAGTTTTAAAACCATGCCTTCAAGCATGGTTTTTAAACTTGTTCGAGACCGAGACGTATCGCCCGGGTTAACTCGGTATCAGAGCTGAACGAGACCAACTCACAAAGTCATTTTTTGACCGGGTTTTACGTCTCAAGTTCAATTTTTTGAGTTATCTCACGTGACATCTCAAACGTATCGGAAAACTCGTCCGAGATGACTCAGTATCGGAGCAGAGACGAGACACGATACCGAGTTTAAAAACCATGCGTCCAAGTGAACCAATTGTGTTTTATTTCTCGTTTATTAAGTCAAAATAGGCAAGAGAAGGAGTGCTCGTATCAATTGACACACTCAAAATTAAAATTTTAAACCAAAAAAATAAAAAAATAAAAAAAGAACCTGGCATGAGTGTCCATGAATTTGGCCCTTTAGTGGCGACCAAGATATTGCAAGAGAGCGCAATCTCACACAAAATTAGAAATTAAAACTTGAACCTGTCATGAATGTCCATGAATTTGGTGCCTTTAGTGGCGATCAAGATGTCGCAAGAAAGTGCAATCTCACACACACTCACAAAGAATTGCAAAATTTTAAAAAATAAAATAATAATAATTGAACCTGGCATGAGTGTCTATGAATTTGGTGCCTTTAGTGGCGATCAAGATATCGCAAGAGAGCGCAATCTCGAACCCAGCAGTGACAGCAAACCCACTAATGGCACCAATAATCGGTTTCCTACACCTTTCCATCTGAAACACTGGATCTTTCTCCATATCCTTCACATCTCCCTTAAACACATCCTCCGCAGCCGTCAGATCCACACCAGAACAAAACGCTCTCCCAGATCCAGATAACACAATCACTCGGATTGATTCATCTCCATCCAATCTTTTGAACGCTCTAGCAAGATCAGTGATCATCGATTTGGTTAACGAATTTAGAGATTTTGGACGATTGATTGTTATAAAAGCTATTCCATTCGGTTCTCGATCGATTAAAATCAGTTTCTCTGGCGTTGATTCGTCCATTTGCCCTAAAGATCAATCGAAGAAGATGAAGAGTGATTTTAGGGTTTTGGAAGAAGTACCATTAATACTGAATCCTGACTTCGATTTTATCGATTTTTTGTCGAGTTGACGATGACAAGGTTGGTCATGTTATTGTCAGACGATGAGCGTTATCCCCACTTTCAGTTTCAAGCGTAGTAAGACGAATATCAATCCGATAAGCAAGCTTGACCTTGCTATCTCTATTTAAATCTGGGGATAATTTAGCCTAACTAAGTTACTAAGGATTTCATCCTCACTAAAAGTTTGTTGGACTCAACTTGTGGCATCCAACACCATCATCCAAAGATTCAGATTGTATAGCACAAAATTTTATAAACTTTGAAGAAAAAAAATTTCTGAAAAAAGATATTTTTTATCGTTAAATTTTAATTTTAAATTTGAGAGTTATGTGAAAGTTTAATAATCATGCATTTTCAACACCGATCAAGCTTAAATGAGTTTTTTTTCATTTTATTTTTAGATATGAGTTTTTCCATGAAATCTAAAGGGCTGTAGTGTTGAATTATCAATATAGAAATCCATTTGAGCAAAACGGCCCTTCGTAAGGCTTAAAATCTTTACTAAGTTAGTGAGGCAAATGTGTCTCATTTAAATATAAGTACCTATGGTGAATATTTGAGATAACACCAAACCAAACCCACCTAATCCGGGCCACAAGTTTTCTTGCTAACAAGCTGTCAATGGGCGGGTTCAAGTTGGGGCTTGATTGAGCCTTTACCCGACCCTAAAGAAACAGGTACTTCCAAGACCTGCTCTAGTACCCTATTGGGTCTAAGTCACCTAAGCCCTATTGTCTCTAGTGGACTTGGGCTCGACTCCAATAGGGTTCGGGTCGATTAAAATGACTTGAATTCAAAATGTTCTTTAATGAAACAAAATATTTTTAATATATACATTTTTTATTTTTTATTATGTATTTGAAGATTATCTTATTGAATAAATAATAATTATAGTATATATATATATATATTAAAAGAAATTGTTTAATTAAATATTTGTTGAATATTATATATATAATGTATTTGAAGATTATCCTTTCGAATAAGTAATCTTTGTATGAATTTGGGTTTCCCCAAAACTCCCTCATGATGATAAAAGGATGGGCTTATAATATTTTCTCTCATAGAAAAAGACATTTGCGGACTATGATGATAGGGATCCAAAACTATGTCTTGTTCCTAACCAAGGTCAATTGGCACCCCATTTTACTCCAATTGGCATTTTCGGGGGACCCAATGACCATATAGATATGTGGTCCATCCCTTGGTGAACCTACTTTCCAAAACTCAAAGTGTTTGATAACTTGTATCCACTAGATTTAAGTTCTTAAAAAAAAGAGTTTTAATCCAATGATAGTAAATCATTCTTAAGACAATGCTATTATCAATAGATGCACATCGCCAATCAAACTAATTTTTGTGTGTAGATTCACCAAGGGATGGACCACATATCCATATAGCCAGTGGGTCCCCAATTATCACATGGAATAAAATGGGTATGAGTATGGATCCAAAACGGTGTCCCATTCTTAACCAATGTTGGGTGAACACCATTTTATGCCATGTGGTATTTTTTGGGACCTACTGATCATATGGATGTGTGGTTCATTCCTTAGTAAACATGCGTACCAAAAATCATAGTGTTTGATAACTTGTACTATTAGATCTAAGCTCTTGAAAAAGAACTTAAATCCAACGATTATAAATCATTCTTAAGACAATGCTATTATCTACCGTTGCATATGTGTCACGCCCTGGTCACGCGCCACTGGCTGACATGGGGGGGCTACGTGGGGCCCGAGTCTGGCACGTGAGCCGTCACTTGTACAGGGTGGAAAGGCGGATGGGGTGTGTGTTTAGTCCCACATCGCCCAGGAGTTGTCTAAGATCCTAGTCTATAAGGGACAAACCGTGTGTATATGGTACCGAGGCCTTTTGGGCGTAAGCCCAAGAACAAAACCCCAGGCCCACATGGCAGTCAACTGGGGACAATATTGGTACTGTAGCACATGGAGCGCGACAGATGGTATCAGAGCCGAGGACGGCTTTCTGTGTGAGGGTGGGTGAATGTCACGCCTTGGTCATGCGCCACTGGCTGACGTGGGGCCCGAGTCTGGCACGTGAGCCGTCATGTGTACGGAGTGGAAAGGCGGATGGGGTGTGTGTTTGGTCCCACATCGCCCAGGAGTTGTTTGAGATCCTGGTCTATAAGGGACAAACCGTGTGTATATGGTACCGAGGCCTCCTGGACAAGTGTGGGTGCTTGGGCCAGGAACAAAACCTTGAGGGGGAATGAGCGAGGCCCATGTTCAGCCCAAAGAGGACAATATCGTGCCGTTGCGTACTCTGATACCAGGACCGAGGCCTTTTGGGCGTAAGCCCAGGAACAAAACCCCAGGCCCACGTGGCGGTCAACTGAGAACAATATTAGTTCTGTCGCGCCCCATGTACTACAGTACCAATATTGTCCCCAATTGACCGCCACGTAGGCCTGGGGTTTTGTTCTTGGGCTTACGTCCAAAAGGCCTCGATACCATATACACACGGTTTGTCCCTTATAGACCAGGATCTTAGACAACTCCTGGGCGATGTGGGACTAAACATACACCCCATCCGCCTTTCCACCCCGTACACGTGACGGCTCACGTGCCAGACTCGGGCCCCACGTAGCCCCCCCACGTTAGCCAGTGGCTCATGACCAGGGCGTGACAACATGTGTAGATTCACAGAGGGATGGACCACATATCCATATGGTCAAGGGTGCCACCTAACCTTAGTTAGGAATGGGACACGTTCTGATCCCCACTCTTTTTTAATTACCAAGTGCATTAATTTACATTGTAAACAACCTAATGCATTTAATGTACTCAACAAGAGTGATTGTTTGCTTACAGACCAACTCCTTTTTGACATGTGGCGTTGATGGCATAAACAATAATAAAAGAAATTTTCTCTCTTGCCAATGGTAAAAAATCAAAATTTCCTAGTAAGACCACCTTGTCACATTCAAAAATATGATCTAATACAAAAATATTGTAGAAGATGAAATTCTATGAATTAAAAAAAAAAATTAATCTTATTTTTCATCATTGTATTTTAATTTTAAATTTGGGTGCTGGGTAATTATCCATTTTTATCACCATTGATCAAGCTCAAAAAAATAAAAAATAAAATTATTTTTTTCTTTTTCGTTTTTTTTTTTTGCTATGAAGTTTTTTATGAAATCTAGAAGGTTATAATGTTTGATTGTCAATACTTTTTAAGATTTGAAATTTAAAAATAAAGATTTCTGAGCAATGGAAGTGTGGGTAGGAGAGAGAAATTTCCTACTTATTACTTACGTCATCAACGCCACATGCCAAAATGGTCTTGGTCTGTGAGCAAACAATTACTCACTCAACAACGTATAAACTATGACTTGTGATATTAATTTCTCACTCCATGAGATTTATGTAGGAGAAGCACATGCAAAAGGGAAACATTTTCACTCAGACAATTAATAGTTCAAACAAATTTCAATAGGAGATGATATCATATATTTTTAGAGTAATGTTGAAATGATCTTAGGCTAGAAGCTCATATCGCACTTCTTGATGTGAAAGTGGATAGGAACTTCAAATGAGTGAAAAAGCATTTATGGTTTTCCTATCCACTTTCACGTCGTCAAGAAGTGTGATATGAGGTTCGTCACTCCAGCATGTCTCATCTTTTTAATATAATACATCTTAATCTCTAACATTATAATCATCTTTTTTTAAGATATCAAAATGAAAACGAAGGTAATGCTTGAATCTTAATCAAGCTTGGGCTAATCTTCGGACATTAATCGGATAAATATCACTAGAATCTCCATCCATCAGTCGCTTCGCTATGATGACATTAGTGGCATCAGAAGGATGGAATGCGTCCCAGAACACGTACTTCGATCGATCGAGACAAACTTTAGACGTTGGACCGCATGGCACCAAACCTCCAAATTGTCCCGCAGCATAACAACATGCAGAATTAGAATTCTCGAAACCTAATTACGACAAAATCAATTTCAGCCCATGAAAGATTTAAGTAGAATTCAAGCCATTCTAATGTGAACCAAGTTCATTACAATTTGATGCACGTACCATTAGAATTGAAGTTTTGGATGACTTCAAATGCGAGATGGTAAATATCTGCATATAAAAATTGAGATCCCTTAAAATTCGAGCGCAACTCCGTGATGAGGTCCTTCAATCTGTCGTTGAATAACCTGGCTAGCTGATTCGGGAAGGCAACGCAGGCGTCTCCAGCTAATGGATTCAAGTCCCTTTGATATGGGATACACCCAATTGGTCCCACATTAGTCACAATAATCTTTCTAGCATCCAAATTATATAGTCTCTATGGTGGGAAAAAATAATGAAAAAAAACATGTAAGTTTGATTAAACTCAAGAAATTATGTAAAATTAACTAAGGGGTGGGGTTTTTGGGTGATAAGGAATTATTACTGTTAGTTGAATTCTGTATTTTGAAATCATTGCATCCACGAATGTTTCAGGGGGAATCAACTTTTGTTCCGGGGCTGAGACAATAGGTGTCAGGTAGTTGTTGATGAAATCATTGGAGCCCATTGTAACTGAGAAGATAGATTGTCTAAAAAGCTTCACGGCCGCATGAGCACCGATACTTGAGATTATGTCTTGCCTGGTATTCGCGAAGTTATCTAGTTGTGCGTCCATGTTGATTCGTCCACCCTATACATAATGAAAATCGTTAATTGCACTCAATGACGTAGGGATCTATTAAGGAAATAAGCATTGTATAAATGAAACTTGTGTTAAAAAAAAAAAAAAAAAGTAACAAAGAATTAGAAGAAGAAAAAAAATAAGATGCAATCACTCATAGAAACACAAATATTTATGTGATTCCCTTAAGATTGAGGTAAGTCCACAGATCACATCAATTCCACTATGAAGAGAAAACTTGCAGTTACATATTACACTATTTTGCCTAAAAGAGAAATATATACTCCAAGAAAACATAACTAACATAATACCAACAAAATTATGAAAATACCCTTGAAAAAACTAGTGCTCAGCCGATGAGTAGAGTATTGTATTAAACGATGAACAGTACTCTTTGCTGACCAATACCATCAAGCATCACAAACAATAACAAATTGGGCTCGACAATAATTTCCACAGTTAACCAAGGATAGATCAAATTTGTAGAAGAATGGAGAAGTACTGTTTCTTGGACAATTTATTACCACACGAATTCGCATACAACACGTTTATGGATAATTCACAATGTTAAATTTCTTAAAAGAACGAAAACTGGATTACTATTTTTCAAAACCAAATTTGAAATTTTGGGTTAGAAAGCTTACAAAGATCTTGCCAGTATGATTAAGAATTCCAGATCCACCAGAGGCATAATTAACCCCGTGCAAAACCAACCGTCCGACAGTCGTTGGGGACAAGTAAGGAGGAGCAAAGCTTTTCAAACCTAATTCCTGACCTGCTAAATCAAATTCAAACAAACTCCACAACATTAAAAGGGCAAGCAAAATAAGAAAGAATCAAAATAGATGGATCAACAAGACTTGCCTATAATGTCAACGATTGTTCTTCCATTGGTGAATCGCCCTGTAGGCTGCCCGAAATCAATCCCATTGGGATTGTAATTAGCCTTAGAGAGAGAATAAATGTAGTTATTGTTTCCAGCATCAACTAAGGAGTCCCCAAAAATAAAAGAAGCTGGAACAACTTGTGCCGAGCAATAACTTAACAAGAACAAGAGTGCAGCAATGGGGGATAAAATCCCAATAATAAATTGTTGATTTGATAATACACCCATTACCATAAATCCAATAAATAACCACACACACACACACACACACACAAAAAAACTCTAATAATTTTGAGTTTCCTGAGAGAAAAAAGTAGACTTGTTGTGCAATGTGGGTGCTTCAAACTTCCAAGGAGGAGCCAAAAGGAGTAACTAAAGAACTTACAAAGCACAGAAATTAGAGAAATAAATTTTTGGAATAATGGGTTCAATCTTTGAGATAGGAAACATGAAACTCCATCACTGGTTCAAGTATCTTTTTATATGTAAAACTTCTAGAAAATTTACTTTAAAATTTAACAGATTTGACACGAAAGTATGGCAGAATTTGGCTTTTAAATGATAAAATTGACGTGAAACAAGTAGTTGGGATGGAGAATGGACATTTAATGATCGAGCAACAAAAGCAGTTTCAACCCTTGTGAGAGCTAAATTTTTGGAAATTCCAATTAAAAAAAGGAAGATCAAGAGCAAGACTTACCTATCATTTTTGTGTTGCATAGTGAAAATGGCGGGTTATCTTTGCTTAATATATGTAAGAGAATTAATTTCTTGACCTGCAAAAGAACCTAACAAGCTGTACAAATTCAAAACCAACGGCTATGATTTTCTAGTGATTCAATGCCATTTGATTCATTTTCCATAACGTACTCTCAAAGTCTTTAACTCACTTCTTCTGTCTTTCTTTCTGACTTACCTCCCTGGATAATAAGATACTTCATCCTTATTTATGGGTCCAAAACCAAACCGATTGGAACGAGTCTCTTAGGATTGAACAGATTGAGAATCGGAACCGATAAAAATCAAAAATAAGAACTAAAATCATTAAAAGAATAAAATATATTTGATGGTTCTAATTCCAATTCGATTAATTTGAGAATTGGAATAAAATTTTGGAAAATGTTAGAATGACACAGGGTATTTACTGCGATTCTCACAAGTTTGACATGGGATGTGCACACAACCATAGATGTGTTTCTACGTGATACGAGTAAAAATCATCTACGATTATGTATGCATCTCCACGTCAGAATTGTGAGAATTACAATAAATCCTATGTCACCCCAGCATGATTCTAAAAACTTATACGAATCTAAATTGATAAATTTAATGGTTTTGATTAGTTTAGGAATCGATTCATTGAAACCCCTAGTTAGAAGACATCCTTTTGGGATCTAAATCGATCCGTTTGACACTACCCTTCAATGCAATTATATACCTCTTTTCGGATCCATCCACAATTCTTTAAAATAGAAATTAAATGTAATATTATATCATGTGGTTTTTTGTCTGATTAGATGTCTAAAATACAGTACACAATTTTCTATGCCAAATTTATCAAAACATGCACGACATATTGATTATTTATTAAAACAAAATAATATATCTTACTATTTTGATAAATATTTTATTTTATCAAAATGGTAAAAATAGTAATTTTCATATTTTTACTAACGAAATTACTCTTTTTGTGAGAAGAATTCTTCCAACATGAGATCAAAATATATTTTATACAGTGTTATTCTTCTAATAAAAAGGATATTTTCAATAGCAAAAATATGAAAATTATTATTTTTATCATTTTGATAAGATAAAATATTTATTAAAACAGTAGATTACTGTTTTGATAAATAAGATGTATAGTGCTCTGTTTTGATAAATTAGTTTGAAAAGTTATCTATTTTGATAAATTTCTCATTTTTTTTAAACAGAAATTAAATGTATTCTTATT
This sequence comes from Akebia trifoliata, assembly GCF_017979445.1. NCBI lineage: Eukaryota > Viridiplantae > Streptophyta > Magnoliopsida > Ranunculales > Lardizabalaceae > Akebia > Akebia trifoliata. The sequence goes on along the minus strand of NC_141378.1, from coordinate 4,368,377 downwards.
AAATAGATCGGAAAATTAGTAAAAGATAATTAATTTTGAAAAAAGTGGTATTTTTTTAAAATTACTGAAAACAAATTCAGACGTGCAACTGTACGGTATTTTGTCAAACTACTGGACTGTCCACGTTTAAGGGTTCTTCTAAGAAAATATTTGAATACTAAAAGAGTAAGGCTAACCTTACTGACTTGATTTCAAATCTCATGTTGAAGCTCACCTTGTGGAATCCAAAAACATGATCAGATTCCGTGGGAACGTTGAGGAAAAAAAGTTATATGAACTTTAAGAAAATTGAAATTAGAAATTATTATTTTTTATCATTAAAATGTAACTTTAAATTTGGGAGTTCGGCATCCGTCCATTTTCAAAACCTTGGATCAGGTCCAATATTTTTTTGCTTCTCCCCTGAATCTGAGATTTTCTATGAAATCTAGAAATCTTTCGTGTTGGATTTTCAATTTGATATTTCTTTTGAGCTCAACAACTCTTAGTAAGATTTCAAAGCTTACTAAGTTCGTAAAGGAAATATTTTTCTACAATGCCCATAGTACCTCATGTTATTAACTAAAATATTTGGAAAATGTAAAACGATGGACGGTCCAACGTATTAAATTGTTTTCAGTAATTTTTATAAAATTATTAATTTTTTTTATAATTACTTAAAAAATTAACACTCTTTTAGTAATTTTCCCAAAATAGATTTGGTAGAAGATTTAAGATCACATGTCTTGAAACAACCCAAGTTTAAATTATATTTATTTATAAGAAAATGAAGTGAGTGAGGCCCAGTTGATCATTTCGGATCTATGGTTGCAGTCGCTTTAGAGGGGAAGAAATGATTTGTAGGGGTATCGATAATCGGCTTAGAAAACAAGTACTGATCTCTAGATTTGTTTTCTCTATTATCTCGATCGTCTGTTTAATGGAGATTCTCAAAATGTAATTTGAGATTAGAAAAGTCTGACATTTAAAGGACAATTGATATCGAAAGATCAAAACATACCCCAATTTAAAGCTAGCAACAAATGTTACAGATATAGGTTGGGTGAAAGGAAACGTCGTTGTAAGAAATTAGGTGCACACGTTTTTTTTTTATACATTAGTTATTGGGTTCCGTTTCCAACTGTCCCAACTAAGATTCTAGTTGAGATGGAGCTGATCAAAAAGTTACTAACTAGTAGGTGAAGTCGGGGTTTTGTGAGTTTTTACTAGGGTTGATAGTATAGTAACAAAGTTTGGATTCAGCAATTATTCGAGAGGTTTCAATTCAATTAATTTAGATAATAATTGAAAAGATTTGTCAAAAAATCGGAAAACGTTGGGTTATACAAATGATGATTTTTTGGATTTTTTAAACAAAACCCCGTCATCTTCAACATCCCTAAAGTATATTATCTTGTTCTTGAGTTTGAATTTTTTATAAAATAAAATTTTGAGGGAAAAGGAAATAAATGTTTCCATGTCACATGATTCTTTCATTTAACCGGCTAGTCCCTTATTCGGAGAATTTTAGGAATTTTGAAAAAATGTGAAGAATTTTGTGACTAAACTTGATACTATGAGTTGTACACCGACCACACGAACAATTAGATAGGAGATCTTGTTAACGTGTGAGGCACACTTTAAAGTGCAATAAATACGACTTGGGAATAAGTATTGGGGGTATTTTGTTAAACAAATAATTTTTTAGGGCATTTTCAATACAAAATTCAATTTCCCAAGTGCAATTAATGCACTCCAACGTGTGCCCCTTAGGGCACATGTTAACAAAACCCTTAGATAAGAGACAATTTATGGTTGGAAAAATGAATGAGGAGGCAATTAATTTAATAGGGTTTTTATAATGGTTGACTTGAGTTAAGTCAAAAATTTATTAAGTCCAAATTTTAGTAAAGGGGCATGCCATTAATTTTAAAACATGGTAGTACATCGAATAAAGACGTTTCCTTAAACCTCAAAAAATCCTTGAAATGGTAATTACGATATTTTCATTTTAAAAATTCAATTCAGACTAATATTTGATAAAGTGGATATTAAAAAGTTCATATTTTTTAAGAAAGGGGTTTTTTATATATATTTTCATAAAAGGAGGAGGAGGAGACTGTGAAGGACTCTTTATTGAGAATGGTCCTTTAATAAACAATATAGACCATTTAAGTTCCACTCAATAACATATCAATCTATTAAGGATTTTTTTAAGAAAAATACCTGAAACACCCTTTTAACAACTTTACAAAGTAGTTTGATCACAAAATATACCAAGTCAACTAAAAAACTTGACCATTTTATTTAGTTATTAATATATTTTTTTGTGAAACTTTAAAAATAAATATTTTTATTTATTAAAAGATATTCATAAATTCAATATAATTTTATTTGACTCATTTGAACCGACTTGCTAATTTTTTAGTTGAATCAATTCAGTGAACATTCATCATTATCATTTATCATCTATGTGATTTAAAGATTATTAGTTTTGGGGAGAGAAAACAAGGATATTTTTTTCATTTATATCTATTTTTTCATTGTTCTGTAAGAGATGATCATAGTCAAGAGGCTTGTCGTTAATTTTAAAATATAAGAGTACTTAAAATATTCTCAAATAAACACAATTCGTTAAAATGGAAGATCACGCTCGAATCTCAATCAAGCCTGGGCGAGTGTTCGGACATTAATCGGATAAACATCACTAGAATCTCCATCCATCAGTCGCTTTGTTATGATGATGTTAGCAGCCTCGGAAGGATGGAATGGGTCCCAGAACACATACTTCGATCGTTCCAAACAAACTTTAGAATTCGGACCGCAAGGCAACAAACCTCCAAATCGTCCCGCACCATAACAGCATGCAGAATTAAAATTCTCGAAACCTATTACCACGAAATCAGTTTCAGCCCATGAAAGATTTGAGTAGAATTTAAGTCATTCTAATGTGAACCAATTTTATTACAATTCGATGCACGTACCATAAGAATCGTAGTTTTGGATGATATCAAATACGATACGATAAACATCTGCATAGACAAAGTTAGATCCCTTAAGATTTGATCGCAACTCCATGATGAGGTCCTTCAATTTGTTGTTGTATAACCTGGCAAGCTGATTCGAGAAGGCAACACAGGCATCTCCTGCCGATGGATTAAAGTCCCTTTGATATGGGATACACCCAATTGGTCCCACATTTGCCACAACAATCTTTCTAGCATCCAAATTATATAGTCTCTATAAGGAGAAAAATGAAGAAAAAATAATTTAAGTTTGATTACACTCGAGGAAATTGTGGGTTGGGTGGTTTTGAGTGATAAGGAATCCTTACTGTTAGTTGAATTCTATATTTTGAGATCATTGCATCGACAAACATTTCAGGGGAAATCAACTTCTGTTCGGGGATTGATATAATGGGTGTCAGGTAGTTGTCGAGGAAATCATTGGAGCCGATTGCAACTGAGAAGAGAGATTTCCCAAAGAGCTTCAAGGCCGCATTAGCACCGATACTTGAGATTATGTCTTGCCTAGTATTCGCAAAATTATCAAGTTGTGCGTCCAAGTTGATTCGACCACCCTATATGTATAGCATGAAAATGGTTAATTGCACTCAATGAAGGAGGGATCTATTAAGGCAATAAACATTGTTTGATTGAATTTGGGCTCGATAGCAACCTCAACATGAATTCGCTTAGAAAACGTCGATGGACAATTCACAATGTTAAATTGCTTAAAACAACAAAGCCTGGATAACTTATTTTTCGAAACCAAATTTGAAAAATTGGGTTAGAAAGCTTACAAAGATCTTGCCAGTATGATTAAGAATTCCAGATCCACCAGAGGCGTAATTAACACCGTGCAGAACCAACGATCCGACAGTTGTTGGGGCCAAGTAAGGAGGTACAAGGTTTTTCAAACCCAATTCCTGGCCTGATAAATCAAATTCAACCATACCCCACAACATTAAAAGGACAAGCAGAATAAGAAAGAATCAAAATAGATGGACCACACGAAGACTTGCCAATAATGTCAACAATCGTTCTTCCATTGGTATATCGTCCTGTAGGCTGCCCGAAATCAATTCCATTGGGGATGTAATTAGCCTTAGAGAGAGAATAAATGTAGTTATTGTTTCCAGCATCAACTAAGGAATCCCCAAAAATAAAAGCAGCAGGAACAGCTTGCGCCGAGCAATCTCTTAACAAGAACAGGATTGCAGCAATGGGGGATAAAATCCCAATAATAAATTGTTGATTTGAGAATATACCCATTACCATAAATCCAATAAATAACCAAAAAAAAAACTCGAATAATTTTGAGTCTCCCGAGAGAAAAAAGTAATCTTCTTGTGCAATGTGGGTGCTTCAAACTTGCAAGTAGGAATCCAAAGGAGTAATTAAAGAACACTACAAAGCACTGAAATTAGGGAAATAATTTTTTTTTAATAATGGGTTCAATCTCTGAGATAAGAAATATGAAACTCCATCACTTGTTCAAGTATATTTTTTTTATATGTAAAAGTTCAAATGGGGTACTACTTCTTACTGTAATATGGGTATTTCAAATTTCTTAACTTTAAAAAAGATGAGAAAAGAACTCCAAGATCACAAAACACAAAGAAAGGTCCAAAATAGAGTGATCAGAAGACAAAATGAAGACAAAATGGACTAAAAACCAACTGACTTCAATCATTTTCACCAATATTTCAAAATGGGTATTTCAGATTTCCTACTAAAAACTAGAAAGAAAAATCAGATACCCAAGATCACAGACCCAAAATGAAACAGTTTATGATCTTCATTAGACTTGAAGGAACCAAACAAAGGAAGATCAACCAAAACCCAAGTTTTCTAAGCTATTTTACCACAATGGGTAACTCAACCTTCCCTCCAAAAATTGTCCACTAAGGAAATTTTTTACTCTCGAGTTTCAACATAACATTACAGAGAGAAAACCAAAGTGAAATGTGATTTGACATGATTGTGTAGAATTACTATGCCTTTAAATAATAAAGTTGAGTTGAAACAGAGTTGTTGGGATGGAGAGGACATTTAATGATCGACCAACAATAGCAGTTCTAACCCTTGTGAGTGATACATATTTAGAAATTTGGAATTGTTCAAGAGCAAGACTTACCTACCAATCTTGTGTTGAAAAGTAAATATTGGCGGGTTTTCTTTGCTTGTTATATGTGAGAGAATTTATTTCTTTACCTGCAAAAGAACCTAAGGAGCTGCTCAAATTCAAAACCAACGGCTATTGTTTTCTTGTGATTGAATGCCACTTAATTATTGTGTAAACCAAAAGTTAAAGACTTTAAGTCACTTTCTGACTAACCTCCCTGGATAATGAGGCATTTCTTAAATGCCTCCCTAATTATTTTTTTTAAGTTGATCCTTGATGAAATAGGGAGCTACTTTATCCTCATTTATTTTCATGAGATCTGTAGTGCACTTATTTGGGTTTAAAACCTGTTGGATCATTCATTAGGAGTTGTACCCATTTTATGGGAATCGAAAATGTCAGTTCTGGATTCCTTTATATTGGAAATACAGGGACCAGAAATTGGAACCGTTAAATTTAAAAAAAAAAATTGTGATTCTAATTCCATTAACTTGAGAATCGAAATCTAAACTGAGAGAAATCCAAACTAATAAAATTTAACAATTCTGTTTCCTTTAGAAATAGAATCATAACCGGCCCATTGACATCTCTAATTAGGAGACATCCATTTAGGATTTAAATTGCTCTATTCGACCCTCTTGGATGCAATTATATATATTTTCAAGTCAATAGTAGGATGACTATCATGGACTTTCATAGTGAAATGATATATATATATATATACTTCACATCTATAAAATAGTTCTTCCTTCAAAAATGAATTTCACTAATATTTCATTATAGGTGATTTAGAGATACCTCGTCTTGGTGAGTATATGATATATTTCCCAATATTTTTCAAGTGATTATGAAGGCAACATCTTTTTTTGTTGATGAATGAACGATGAGGTGTCTTGTGCAATGTACTACATGGCTTGATCGACATGAAACATGGAAGCGTGACTCATTTTATGGGAAAACATAGTGCTAAATAAATGATAATAATTAAGATAAATCTCAAAATAAAAGTAAAGAGAACACAAACAACATTTAATTGGTTTAACCAACGAGTGTTGGGTGTAATAACCAAGGCCTCCCTCCTAAAATGGAGAGGCCTTTAGTTCAAACCCACTCATTGATCACCCACAGAGATTTATCTTGACCTACCCAATATGTGTGGTTGTGGGGAGAATTGCATGTACTTGGAGGATTTGAGTGAGGCCAGTTGCCTCGCCCCTACTAGTTAGGCTTATAGGTCGAACACTTCCATCATTTCAAAGAAGAAAAAAACATTTAATTAGGTCCACAAAGTGATGATGACATATTTTCACTAATATCTTAGCCTGACTTCCACTTGAAACACGGAAATTCTTAGATGGGTTTCAATTTGATTCATTCGGATGATGATAATTCATTAAAAAATTAGAAAATTTTTAGACTAGAAATGATGGTTTTTTGGGTTTCTTTAATAAGAAAACAAACCATCACCTACGGACTCCCTAAGTATTTTATCTTCTTCTATAGATTTAAATTTTTGAAAATAAAAGTTTGAGGGAGAAGGATAAAAATGTTATCATATCCCACGATTAAGATTATAATGGATATGCCAATGATTAATTCTTTGATTTGTTGATTTAATAGGCTAGTCCCTTATTTGGAGAATTTTAGGAATTTTAAAAAACAAGGAAATTATCAAAAAAAAAAAAAAACTAAAAAATTTATTATAAAAAAAGTAACATATTTTTTTTAATTATTAAAAGGAACACAAATCGGCACAAGAAGTGCTGATTTTATATTTTAATAATAAAAAATAAAAATCGACACTTCAAGTGTCAAAATATATTTTTTAAAATAAAATAAAATAAAATTTTCCTAAATTTTTTTAAATGATCCACACCCTATGAGGTTGGTTGGCTCACAACCCAACAAACGTGTGACATGTGGCGCAATGACATCATTAATAGAGAGAACTGCTCTCTTTATTGATGAAGTCATTGCACCACATGTCACAAGTTTGTTGTGATGTAAGCCAACCAACCTCATAAAGCGTAAGTCATTTAAAAAAATCTGGAAAATTTTATTTTATTTAATTTTAAAAAATCGACAAATTTGACACTTTAAATGTTGATATTTTATTTTTATTTTTTATTATTGTTGATTTGGGTTCCTTTTAATAATTATAAAAAAGATGTTACTTTTTTTTATAATAAATTTTTTTTTTTTTTAGACTTTTTTTTTTATATAATAATTTTCCCTTTAAAAAATGAGGAGAATTTTACTCATGGTTTTTAAACTCATCCAAGACCGAGACATGTCACCCGAGTTAACTTAGTATCTAAGCTGAACGAGACCAACTCACAAAGTATTTTGAGACGACCGCGTATCGTGAAATAAGCAAGTTGTCTCGAATGATGTTTTCCAATATCTTGAGCGATACAAATAAGACATCGCAGAAAATAATTAACCCACGAGTTAAACGGGATGTATTGAACGAAATTTCAAAATCTCGTCCGAATTAACCGAGACAAACAAGTTAAAGCCTCAACCTTCTATTTTTTCACTCCCAAATCAATTTTTTTTAATTTTATATATATGGGAAATGTTTAGCAACAAACATTTTTTCAAAACATGGGTTAGAGGTTTTGGAATTGGCTGATTTTTGGTGAGGATGATCTCTACGGTGAGGAGATCATTATCATCAAAAATCAGTCCATTCCAAAACTTCTAACCCCATCAAAAATGGTTTACAAAAAATGGACGGTCCACGATTTTTCAACTTGTAAACATGGGGCTAGAAGTTTTGAAATAGGCTGATTTTTGGTGAGGATGATCTCCTCACTGCAGAGAACATCCTCACCAAAAATCAGCTCATTCCAAAGCCTCTAACCCATGTTTTGAAAAATGTTTTGCCAAAATGTTTGTTGGTGAACGGGATATATATATATATATATATATGGTCCGGGTTCCGTAGACACATATTGCGACTCACATTGCAACACAGTGTTTTGTCTGATAGGGGAAAAAATGTTTGGAATTGGCTGATTTTTTGTGAGGATGATCTCTATGGTGAGGAGATCATCCTTGCCAAAAATCAGCTCATTATGAAACTTGTAGTCCCATGTTTACAAGTTGAAAAATTTTAGACCGTCCAATTTTTGTAAATCAATTTTGATGGGGTTAGAAGTTTTGGAACGGGATGATTTTTTGCAAGGATGATCCCCTCATCACAGAGATCATCCTCACAAAAAATCAGCCCATTCCAAACCTTTTTGCTCATATAAGACAAAAACGATGTCGCAATGTGGGTCGTAGGCACGCTACCCTATATATATATTTTTTTTTTTTTTTTTTTTTTTTCATTTTTTAATTGGTATCATTTCTGAATTTTTTTCAGAATTTTTCAAAATTTTTAAATGATTAAAAATCATTGTCTCAATGTCAAACGAGAAGAGACGTATCGTTCGAATTAACTCGGTAACAGAGGTGAAAGAGACGAGACAGGATACCGAGTTTAAAAACCATGATTTTACTTGACACCATGAATTGTACGGAAAAAACTTTGTGCACGAGGACATTCAGATGTGAGACAATTTATGGTTGGAAAAAACGTGGATGGACAGTTGACAACGTTAAATTGCTTAAAAAAAGGAACCGGGTGGTAAGTATTTTTCGAAACCAAATTTGAAATGTTGGGGTAGAAAGCTTACAAAGATCTTGCCGGTCTGATTAAGAATTCCAGATCCACCAGAGGCGTAATTAAAACCTCGCAGAATCAACGGTCCTATTGTCGTTCAAACCCAATTCCTGGCCTGATAAAAATAGTTCAATCAAACCCAACAACATTAGAAGGGCAAGTAGAAGAGAGAATCAAAACAGATGGACAAACAAGACTTGCTAGCTACGATGTCGACTATCGTTCTTCCATTGGTGAATCTCGTCCCGTAGGCTTGCCCGATTACATCACCCTTAGAGAGAGAACACATAAAAGAAGCTGGAACAGCTTGCGCCGAGCAATCTCTTAATAAGAACAAGAGTGTGACAATATGGGATAAAATCCCAATAATAAAATGTTGATTCAAGAATATACCCATTCCCATAAATCCAATAAATAACAAAAATAAATTCAACTTTCTCTAATAATTTTGAGTCTCCTGAGAGAGAAAAAAAAGAAGCATTGTTATGCAATGTGGGTGCTTCAAACTTCCAAGAAGAAGAAGCCAAAAGGAGTGACTGAAGAACACTAGAAAGCACAAAAATTAGGGAGGAAAAACCTAATGTTTTTGTTGATGTTTTTAATGTCTGAGAAGAAGATTGAACAAATTCAAGATTGATTAGAGAAATAAATTTTCGTAATAATGGGTTCAATCTCTAAGATAAGAAACATGAAACTTCATCACTTGTTCAGGTACATATATGTAAAAGCTCAAATGGGGTACTACTTCTAGCTGTAATATGGGTAGTTCAAATTTCTAACTTTATAAAAGATGAGAGAACTTAAAGATCACTAAACGCAAACAAGGGTGCAAAATAGAGTGATTAGAATACAAAATGGAGTAAAACCCAACTGAGTTCAATCCTTTTCACCTATATTTCAATATGGGTACTTCAGATTTTCTACTAAAAACTATGAAGAAAAAAATTTAAAACCCAAGATCACAAACCCAAAGAAAGGAAGATCAACCAAAACCCAAATCTTTTGAAGCTATTTTTCCACAATGGATACCTCAACCTTCCCTCCAAAATAGGTCCACGAGGGAAATTTGTTACTCTCAAGTCTTAAGTCTTAAACATAACATTATATAGATAGAAAACCAAAATGGAATGTGACTTGACATGAAAATATGGCAGAATTAGGCCTTTAAATAATAAAGTTGAGGTGAAACATAGTAGTTGGGATGAAGAGGACATTTAATCATCGATCAACAATAGTAGTTCCAACCCTTGTGTTTGGAAATTTGGGGTTGGCTTCCAATAACAAAAGGGTTGATCAAGAACAAGACTTACCTACCATTCTTGTGTTGCTAAGTAAAAAATTGGCGGGTTTTCTTTACTTATTTTATCTGAGAAAATTTATTTCTTGACCTATAAAAGAACCTAACAAAATGCTCAAATTCCAAACCAAAGGCTATGGTTTTCTTGTGATTCAATGCCAGTTAATTATTGTGTAAATCAAAAGTTAAAGACTTTTAAGTCACTTTCTGACTTACCTCCCTGGATAATGAGGCATTTTTTAAATGCCTCCCTATTTTTTTTGGTTGATCCTTGAAGATTAGACCTGTATTTCAGTCAACGAGATAGGGAGCTACTTCATCCTCATTTATTTTCATGACATGTGGAGTGCACTCATTTGGGGTTTAAAACCAGTGGATCATTCATTAGGAGTTGTGCCCATTTTACCAAACCGAAAACCCCAGTTTTGGATCCATTTGTATTGGAACTGTTTTTAGGGGAAAATTTGTTTTTGACGATTCTGATTCCATTAATTTGATAATCAAAATTTAACAATTCTGATTCCTTTAGGAATTGAATCAGAATCTCTAGTTAGGAGACATCCTTTTAGGATCAAAATTGATCCATTCGGCACTCCAGGATGCAATTATATATCTTTTCAAGTCAATGGTAGGATGACTATTAGGGACTTTCATAGTGATAAATGATTAAAAAAAAAAAGAGGAAAAACTACTTAAAGAACCCTCGTAGAGGGGTTTCTTTCTTAATAGTTCCTAAGTTTTGTGCGTTAGCTTGATTGGAAATTTAGTTAATTTTTTCTTTCTTAATCGTCCTTCATACGGTCGAGTTCATAATTTGTATTGTCGAAATCAATGCTTGTTTATTTAGTGTCAAGTTCACATTTTTTACTGTTGGACTCACCATTATTTATTGTTGAGTTCACCACTTTTTATTTACTGTCAAACTCGATGTTTTTTTAATTACTGTTGAGTTCACCATTTTTTAAAATAAAAAGTGGTGAACACGACACTGGTAAAACTCACTCATTTTCAATTTTCGAGTTTTTTCGGCTAAAATGCATGAAAAGATTGACTAAAAACTTGAGATAACAACTTGTTTAAATGATTTCAACCCAAAAGAATCATTATTGGTCAATTTTCATATATTAAAAAATTAAGGAAACAAAAGTGAAAAAAACCCTAGTTTTTTACATATATCTTCAAAAACTCTTGAAAATGACTTCTTCTTCTTTCTTAAATCCTTTCTGACATAATGGAGTATCCAAAACTCAATTAAGATGTCAAAAATCCAATTTTTGGATGAAAATAATAAGTTTGAACGTTAGGGCATTCAATCGTGAAAAATGTGGGAGATGAGATCCAGGGACCATTTAAAAATAAAAAGTTTATTGAATGTCTTGCTAAGCAAGCAACTGTTGAAAATTTAGGGACTATTTACAAAGAAGCCCCTCTGCGAGTGTCATTTAAGTAATTTGTATAATTAAGGAAAGACACTTCATAGTTTAATATGGGCATGTGATAGTGTATGCTTAATAGATGGTCATGGAAAAATTCTTTAATATATGATAATTGGTCCAACCAAATTGAATCAGCATCGACAACGTTCATCCAATTGTACAAATCGTCAGTCTAACCATGGATTCGATTCTTATAACATTGTTTGGGTGCATGAGATGAGTACCGAGAGTCCTTATCGTTTTTTACTTACTTCAATTAACATTATTGATTGATAGGGTTCTATTAACTTATGCCCCAAGGATATGATATTATAAGAATGTGGTGGAGACATAATCGCTTACGTCACATATACTTCATAAAAATAAGGGGAAATTACTTGAACGATCCTCGCGGAAGGATTTCTTTCTAAATAGTCCATAAGTTTTCAATTGTTGCTTGGTAGGGCATTTAGTAAATTTTTTTCTTTCTAAATGATCCTTGGACCTCATCTCCCACATTTCTCACGATTGAATGTTTTAACCATTCGAACTCATTGTTTTCATCTAAGAATTGGATTTTTGACATCTCAATCAAGGTTTGGAAACTCCATTCTATCATAAAGGATTTAAGAAAGAAGAAGATCCACTTTTCTTTTCTTAGTTTTTTGATGAAAATCGATCAAGAATGATTTTTTATTTTTTATTTGTTGAAATCATTTAAACAAGTCACTATCTCAAGTTCTTAGTCAATCTTTCCATAGTTTTTAGTCAAAAAAATTCAAAAATTTAAAATGCGTGAATTTTACCAGTGTCAAGTTCACCACTTTTTTAAATAAAAAGTGGTGAACTCAACATTACAAGAGACCATCAAGAAAGAAATTTTTTACTAAATGTCCTATCAAGCAATTGCACAAAATTTAGGGACTAGTTAGAAAGAAACCCTTCCGTGAGGGTCCTTTATATATATACTTCACATCTATAAAATAGTTCTTCCTTCAAAAATGAATTTCACACTTCAACTTACCTCTAAACTAATATTTCGTAATAGGTGATTTAAAAATACCTCTCCTTGGTGAGTATATGATATATTCGCCTATATTTGTCAAGTGTTTACAAAGTCAATATTATTTTTTTGTTGATGAAAGAACAATGAGGTGTCTTGTGCAATGTACCACATGGCTCTACCCAATTGATCAATATAGTAACATGAAAGTGTGACTAGACATTCATTATATAATAAATGGTATAAATAAATAAATAAATTATCAGAATTAAGATAAATCACAAATTAAAAGTAAAGAGACTATAATATTTACAAGTGTTGGACGTAGTAATTAGGAACTCCCTCCTGAAAATAAGAGGTCTTGAGTTCAAGTATCCTTGTAGACTACTCACAAGAATTTATCCTGACTTATTTGATATATATGATTTGTGTGATATTACATCTGCTCGGAGGATTTGTTTCATAGATATAGTGCTCTAAGGGATCGGTCCCCTTGGCCCTACTAGTCAGGCCTACGGGCTGAACACTCCCAATGTAAAAGAAAACATTTAATTGGGTTTGACAAAATTGGTACGTGTCCACCAGTGATGGTGACATCTCACTAATTAATAGGTAGATTTGATGAGTGGGAGGGAACCAGTTGATCATTTAAGATCCATAGGTGCAGTCGCTTTAGAGGGGTCACATGCACGTGTGAATCGATAATTCACTTAGAAAAGAAGTACTGATCTCTAGGAAATTTGTATTTTTTTTCCTATTATCTCAACCGTCTGTTTAATGAAGAATTTCTAATGTAATTTGAGATTAGAAAAGTCAAACATTTAAAGGACACGTGGGACTTTAAAGTTAGCAACAAATATTACAGATGTGGGTAGGCTGAAAGGAAATGTCATTGTTTGAGTATGTAGGACTACAGACCTATTGCAAGCAAAGGTTGCCTTCCCACCATACAATATGATTTTACAAGTTTTAGTAGTGGGACCAATTACCAACTGTCCCAACTAACTACCAATGGGTCAGATCGATTTTACTCGAGAATCGATGAATAGTTAGTTATTAGTAGGTGAAGACATGTTTTGAACCCTTATTTTTTTTTAATAAAATCTTAAAGGGACTTTATTTTTTCACTATGTTTCACACTGCATTGACGTTTTTCCTCGAAATATGAATGAAAAGCATCTATGGTTATGTGTGCACCTCTTTGTCAGTGTAGTGTGAAATGCATTGAAAAATAAAATCCTCCATCATGACTTTTTTTTTTCTTTTCTTTTTTGAGTTTTATTACAAGGGTTGACGGTGTTGTAATAAAATTCAAATTCAGTAATTATTTGGTTGGGTTTCAATTCGGTAAGTTGGGATAATTATGTGAAAGTTTCACAAAAAATTGGAAATATTTTTAAAATATACTAGGTTCTTAGTAAAATTCATCATCTTCGACCTCCCTAAGTATTGTTTGTCTTTTCCTTGAGATTTAAATTTTTGAGAAAATAAAATTTTGAATGTGAAATGTAAAAATGGTATCATATTCCACAATTAATCGATAAGTTATTGATTAATTCTTTGATCTAATTAACTAGTCCCTTATTTGAAGAATTTTAGGAATTGTTGAAGAAAAATGAGGAGAATTGATACTGGCAGTTGTGCACCCACAAGGACGGTTAGATAGGAGACAATTTATGGTTGAAAAATTAATGTGGTGAGCTCTAATTTAAGAGGGGTTTTATAAGGGTAGGCTTGAAATAAGTCAAAAATTTGATTATTTCCCAATTTTAGTAAAAATCAACATCCAAGGATCATGTCTTTCCTTATCTTTCTCTCAATGAAAAAGGAGAAGTAGGTCTCACTCACCCTTCTCTCATGTAGCGGTAATTATTTGATCTTCCAACTTATTACAAGTTTACCCTTGTGTGCCTTCCCTCCAAAATCATATTTCAAAAACCCCAATAGTTTACACTAATTACAGTTTTATGCCCACTTTAGCTTCAAACCATTGTGCCTGCTTAGCTCTTTTACAATCATGTACATCCATGAATCAATTCTTCCAAATTCATGGACAAATGATTCGAAACTACCTATTTCAAGACCCTTTCGCAGCGACCAAATTGATCGAATTTTGTGCAATGTTAGACGTCGGAAACCTTCATTACGCCTCGAAACTATTTGCTCAAATTCCCAAACCAAACACTTTCACTTGGAACACCATAATTCGAGGCTATGCCAATTCAGCATTCCCGAAACCGACCCTTCATCTCTTCAACCAAATGCTCAAGTCCAATGTCACACCCAATGCCTTCACCTACCCTTTTATAATCAAAGCATGTACTCATCTTGCTGCCTTCGAAGAAGGCGAGCAAATCCATTGCATGATCTTGAAAGCGGGAATCGATAGTGACTTGTTTTTGGTCAATGGGTTGATTCACATGTATGCTACTTGTGGGAAGATTGATATTGCTAAGAAATTGTTTGATACTAGTTGTCGAAAAGACTTGGTCTCTTGGAATTCGATGTTATCTGGGTTTGTAAAATGCGGGTTTCTTCAACGGGCTCAAAGTTTATTTGATGAGATGTCCGAAAGAGGGATTGTGTCGTGGAATGTGATGATTAATGGGTATAGCAAGTATGGTGAGATTGATGCAGCTAGGGAGCTTTTCGATAAGATGCCAGACCGAAATGTCGAGTCCTGGAATACTTTGGTTGCTGGGTATGCAAAGTGTGGTCTTCTAGAGAGTTCTCGGAAAACATTTGATGAGATGCCAGTACGAAATGTTGTATCTTGGAGTGCCATGATAACTGCTTATGCACAAGGGGACCAACCACATGAGGCATTGGCTTTGTTTGATGAAATGAGGGAAGATAACTTAAAGCCTAATGGTGCGACTGTTGTGAGTGTACTCTCGGCTTGTGCCCGTCTTGGGGCTTTGGATCGAGGCAAACACATTCATCTATATGTAGATCAGAGCAAGATGAAGATTGATTCTATAATCGGGACTGCTCTTATAGACATGTACACAAAGTGTGGATGCATAAAAGATGCACTCAGGATCTTTGAAACGTTGGAACTGAAAGATGTGTTCTCATGGACAGCCATGATTGCAGGGCTAGCCGTGAACGGACATGGAAAGAAAGCTTTAGAGCTTTTTGGGCAAATGGAAGGAACCGGTGTGAGGCCTAATGAGGTTACCTTTGTTGGTGTCCTCTGTGCTTGTAGCCACAGTGGGTTGGTGGAAATGGCCAAGCAGTATTTTGATTCGATGAGAATGGTGTATGGTATTGAACCTCAAATCGAGCACTATGGTTGTATGGTAGATGTGCTTGGACGTGCTGGGCTTCTAGAAGAAGCGGTGTCCTTTGTTGAATCTATCCCTGTTAAAGCCAATTCTGTCCTATGGGGGGCTCTGCTTGGTGCCTGTTGGATCCATCGGGATGCCAAGATAGGAGAGTATGTTGGTGACCGCCTGATTGAGCTTGACCCCGATGATGGGGGTATTTACGTCCTTCTATCAAACATCTATGTCTCAGTGGGAAGGTGGGATGATGCAAGGAAGGTAAGACTACTGATGGAATCAAAGAACCTAAGGAAGAGCCCTGGCCACAGCTCAATCGAAGTCAATGGTATTATTCATGAATTCTTTGTAGGAGATAAATCACACCCTAGGACAGAAGCGATATATAGGATATTAGATGAGATTGCGTCGAGATTGAGACTTGTAGGATACACACCAAATACCTCTCCAGTGTTGTTTGATATAGCAGCCGAAGAGAAAGAACATGCAGTTTCACATCACAGCGAGAAATTGGCGATGGCATTTGGGCTCATTAGCACTGAAGCTGGTGTTCCTATCAGAATAGTTAAGAACCTTCGGGTTTGTCTTGACTGCCACACTGCTTTGAAATTTATTTCGAAAGTTTTCAATCGAAACATAATTGTAAGGGATAGAAATGTGTTTCATTATTTTAGAGATGGGTCTTGTTCTTGTAGGGATTACTGGTGATACTCTGAAATTTTAGCTAAACATTCTCCCTCCTTAATCTAATCATTAAAAAAAGTAATTATTTTTACTTGAAATTTACAAAAAATGACACAGACAAGTCAATGTGACGGATGATTCACTTTGACTCTTCATGGGATAGTTTCCGAGATTAGGACGACTAACCCAAGATGGTTTCAAAACCATACAATTCATAGACCAAAAAAGATTTCTCAAAATGGAGAATCCACAACCCATTAAAACGGATCCCAACAAGCCCAAATAATCACAGAAAACTCAGGTAAAACAAAAGAAAGAGAATTATTTTGATAAATGATTGAGAATTCTCTCTTGCATTTCTAAAAAAAATACTAACATATGAAGGTCGGTAGCCTGCATTCACGAGTACATCAGAGACTAGACTAAAAAGCTTCAACAATCATGTAGGAAAACTACAGAAAGAAATTTAACAAGGGACCTCAGACAGAAGGTGGGGATTACACATACTATCCAAAAACAGATCACTTGGTGTATAAAACATCCTCCCATGGGTGACGGTACAGAGGCTGCTTCAATCTCTTCTGGTCAAAGGTGTGCCTGCAATTTCCATAAAGGATGAGACCAATTAAAAGATAATATCTATTGGCTTTTTATTAAAAGATAATTTCATGATGAACGCTGTTTCACATAACTTTTTTCGTGTAAAGAAATCCAATTTAGAATCAAGTTCAGTTAGTATGTCAATGTTATGTATCCTACTTTACTTAGCAATTAAAAAAACCAAGTAAAAGATGAGATATCTTTATCAGATCATCAAACTCACCCAATCAGACCGATGGAACGGGCCAGCACGAAGAGTCCATTCAGATATCCAATTTCAATGATCTCATCAATTTCTGGTTTGGTGAACATTCCACTGCCAGCAAGGAGATCTAAGAAAAGAGACCCGATTGCACCATCGACATTGAGGACAAGGTTATTTGCCTTCGATAGTGTGTAGGTCTCAACTTGAACTGCATATTCCATGTACTTCACAGAAGGGAAATTCGTGCGTGCATATAGTTGTAGTAGCTCTACTCTCTTGTCTCTGTTGTCTCCTCTCTTGATCCTTTTTTCAAACAGAAGTTCCCATATTTAGGTTAGTAAAAGATATTGGAAAGTACGAGGACAGCCAAAAAACTGATGAAACCTAACGTATTGATCTAAAAATAACACTTTTTCTGCCATTTATTCATAAATCCATAACAATATAAACAGTGTTTACAGGGAGTAAAATGTGCTGTACCTGTGTCCAATTCCTGGCACTCGAATTCCCTTCTTTTTCATACTCTCAACAAACTCATAAGGTGTAAGACTCTGAGAAGAAACAGCATTGTGATAACATCTTAGCACGTCCACAGTTTCACGATAAGCCGGCCACTAAGTATTATCTGATTAAACTTCGTAACAGCTAACATCTATGAAACTCACCTTATCATAAGCATCTTTGAAGTATCTGGCAGCATCATCAATGGCTCCTCCAAATCGGGGACCGATTGTAAGCAACCCTAATTCAGGAAAATAAAACAATCATTCAGTTCGCAATATCATTACACATCTGTTGAATGAACTAGAAACTATTACATCACTGACAAATGCCATCAAGCGGTCATAGTTTACCTGAGACAAGGCTGGAAACTAAATCCTTCCCAGCTCTTGCAGTAACGATAGTGTTGTGAGCACCAGAGACACATGGACCATGGTCGGCACATAACATGATGCAAATCTGTCCAAGCATTTGTTTTAGTGAGATTCAAACCAGAAAAGATTGTATTTCTTTTTCACAAGTGACAAGTGCTTGATCTGCATAAAAAATTAACGAGAAAAAAGATGGTTCATAACAAGCTCAACCCTTGTTATTGCAACCTACCTCAATGAATTGTGTGCAGTAACGGGGAAGACTTCGTTTGAACCACAAAAGGGAGATAACATCACCCACACCGAAACCCTGTTCAACAATGGAGGACATTGGGACACCAGCATAACATGGCTCCTCACCTGCAAATATGACAAAGAAGAATTTAATGCAACAAAATTATTGATTAGGCATTTAAGCCATAAAATTCCTAAATATAAGAGCTAGGGTAAGAACAGGTTCAAATCCAACCTCTGTCATCGGAGATGGTGGAGATGATATGAGTTGGAGCACGAACTTTCCCGCTTTTAATTGCAATGTTAAGATCCTCAGGAATCATAGGTGGTTTAACTTCTTTAACGGGTGGAATCGTCCCTTCTTCAACCTAATCCATAACCAATTAGCAATACCAAGTAAGATAATGGAGATAATGAAGTTGGTTTGTGCAACTGCAGGAAATGAAAAGAAACTCATCCATACAGATAACGTATAGGACATAGTGTTGTGGACACATACAAGTTTTTCAAATGTCTCTTTAATAACAGCCTCAAATGCTTCAAATGAAGTGGGAACAATAGCTCCTGCTTCCCTTAATGCTTGATTCTTTGCCTGTGCAGACTCCAACTCACCACCACTTTTAGCTCCCTGATTTTTACGATATTATTAATACTTGAAATTGAGGCCACTCAAAATATAATTAAAATATCCGAGTTATCGAGGTATAACTCACAGCATGACCAAATTGCACTTCTGATTTGAACAATCGTGCGCAAGTTCCGCTAACCCAAGCAACCACTGGTTTATTGACCTTTCCCTGTTTTAAGGCTTCAACTAGAGAGTACTCATCTCGCCCACCAAGTTCACCGAGCACAACCATCATTTTGACCTGCGTGAGATAAGAGAATAAAGTCGAAGATGGACAAAAAATTGTCTGAGGAGAAGTTTCTTCGAGTAGGACGAAATTAACAATTGTATGGATTTGTATTAATTAATCATGTTACACAAAGCATAGGGTTGGACTAAGACTGAAAATTGTAATGTTCTTGCCATGCAGAGATAGGCATTAATGTGTTCGAAAACCAAAATTTTAAATAAGGAACATGATGAGAACAATTGCATTGGAACTTGACCAATCTTTGTTGTTATAATGGTTATATCAGCCCCATTATAACAGCATTTATATATGTGTGTGTGTGTGTGCGTGTGTGTATTATGGGTAGGTTAGACTTGAACCCACGACCTCAAAAGTTGATTTTTAATGGGCCAAACCAACTGAACACATTATGCCATGCAGTTTATGTTAGAAAAAGATAATGCTCTCAAAGGTAGTTAGCATTGAGATGGTAGCATGTTACCATTGAAGCTATAACATCATTGTGCTTACTAAAAATCTATAAAAACATTGTAAGGATCCTAAAGTAACAATAGTGACAGCAGTTATGTTGGTTTTACAGAAAAAAAAAAAAAAGGACTGTTAATCGGTACCCATTAAAATAAAAATAAAAAGTCATTTTGTGATAAAACAGAAAGAAGCAGAAAAGTTTGTAGCTCTTATCTTCAGCATTAAATAGTATATATGAATTGCATCTAAAAACTTTCTTGGATCAGGATCTTGATTTCTAGATGCAGATAGTAGGGGATGTTATGACATTAAAATGGGTATGACCCTATACACTGATCCTTTATGCTGTACAAGCCTGGAAATTGTTATCTTCACAATTCTATGCAGTCTCGATAGAAGAGTGCCTTAGCACCGGAAGTTCCATCTTATAGTTGGAGGATTAGAAATTTGATTTCCACTTCTAGTTACGTCACGTTTGATGTTCAAAGTTCTTAATGTTAGCAATAAAGCCTACGTTTAGAAACTCAGTGACACCTTGGTATTTTGCATTCAACTCTATTCAAGCAGTAAGTAGGGCAAGTTGCTCAAAGTTCACAGCTCAAATTAGAGAAAAAAACGTCGAGATATTTAAACCATAGAGAACATTAAGAATGTCTAATGTATCAGTCCCAGGATTATTTCCCAGGGACTTTGAAAAGAGGCAAGTGTTGGGAACATTCACATTATGATGGTTAATATTATCTAAATAAGGTGCACAATAAGGCATTTGGGTTAAATTTCAGTAAATTCATGAAGATAATGTAAAAATATTTTCTATGTTGATGTGCATGATGGAAAAGCTAGACATGGTATCCAACCATGTTAAAGGAACTCCTAAATAGAGAAAATCTGTAAACAATAATTATTGTGTTTTTGTCAAAAATAATCTTGTAAACAGGGAATTACCTGTGGAATGTTGTTAAACCGCAGGATATGATCAGAAAGAGTTGATCCTGGGAACACATCTCCTCCGATTGCTATGCCTGAATAGAATTTTGAAGTTCATCAATAATTTATTCAAAACACTATCTCCTCTTAAAATATGGCAGGCAGGAAGAAAACAATGAAATTTCATTTGCAATATGCATGCCGGTACCTTCATATAATCCATCTGTAACACGTGCAACCGTGTTGTAAAGTTCATTAGACATGCCACCCTGTATCATAAACAGAATTTCAGATCTGAATAGTTTTCCCAACCACAAACAATTACTGTCGACCACTAATATGTTACATGACATACCAAAAGGCAGAAACTTCAAAGGTTCGATCTTTTGAATAGCTTATCAAAAAAAAAAAAAAAAAACAATAGTTTTGAGAATGAAAAGTAACCCTGCTTGGTTGCAATATAGATTTGTCCACCATTTGTGTTGTCCTCAGAAAAGTGTCAAATGGAGACAATGGAAAACTGCCAACTGACGGCAACAGAAAAAATTTCCAGGGAATCTATACAAGGCCGTGTCCCTAAAAGTGGAATCTTAGGAAAGGACATAAAACAATGGGATTGAAGCCCACTGTTCAATGGTTCCACCCCAGGGTGGTTATGATCATCTCATCCAAACTTAATGGTAGGACATATTGTAAAAAAAAATCATATCAATATTAAATTTCCCTTATTTGGTGATGATGACTTGGGATGAAAAGGACAAGGTACTCTAATCTGAGTATTCTAAGGCTCTTATCTAAGAAATATGTCCGTTATAGGCTTGCAAACTATATGTCTGATAGCTACTAACCAAGTAACCTACTAAGGAAACTTATGAGATTCCCAGTTAACAAACAATGAATACTACAGTCCAGTGATCGCAGCACTCAGAAAGTACTCATTCTATAGTACCGATGACTAGGCTTAACACAAGACCATAGAAGAGAAGCAGGAAGATCTTCCAACATGAGAAAGCCGGGTAGGATGAACAATTCCTATCACAGAAAAATCTGAACCCTTGAAACAGAAAAAATGAATTTCCCAAGAGAATAGAGAAAAGCTCAAATAAATACGTACAGATTTGGACACAAATCCAACAGATCCAGGCCTGTAAAGCTTGCATTGGATTATGTTGTCAATCGTTCCGGCAGTATCACCAATCTTGAAAGCTCCAGCTTGAATGCCTCCAACAGTTGCAGGGCCAATAACAACCTGGAAATACCATCATTACTGATATCAGATACAAAGTGAAAATATACAGCAGTGAATAGATCCTAAGAGAACATAATTCTGATAAACAGCATGTCAACTGGCTGTGTGATCGAAATGAACATTTATCGTTTGGCCATTCTCTTTCTCCAAATCAATAGGATTTGATCGTTATAATGCAACTGTATGTGTAATAGAAGCTAAAAACATTTCCATATGACCCATCAAGTAGTTAACCATTTTCTCACCTTGTTATTTGCCTTTGCATATGCAATCAATTGCTTGGTATCCGACTCTGGAACACCTTCAGCTATTATAGCTACAACTCTAATTGTCGGCTGTTTCAGAGCAGCCATGGAAGAAGCTGCGGCACTGCAAATATCTCAAAAGAAATGGCTCCGTAGTATAAAATAAAAAACCTTACTCAGTTAAACATGCTAGTACAAAAATGAGCACTGACCTTCTAAAGGATGCGAAGTTGATGAAAACATCAGCAGTTGGATGTGAAGCACAAGCTGCTTCAATGCTGCAGAAGGTATCCAAAAGGAGATAAGAAAACTTAAAATATAACAAATGCATAAACAAAGGGATTAAAAACAGGCAACAAAGTGAGCGGTGGAAAGGGTGACATGCGTGCCCCGTGGGATTAGTCGGGTGCTCTAAGAGGCCCAGGTACCCAAGGTATCAAAAAACAAAAAAAAAATATTTGTACCATGGATTTATACTATGTCTAGAATTGAATGGAGGGCCATGTATCATTCAGCCAACCCCAGATAGTTGGATTAAGGATGCTCTAATGATGATGGGATTTATATTGTCTTTCCTTAATAAAATGCTACCAACAAATTAATTTATAGAGAAAAGAAGTACTATAATAAGTCATTACAATGTAACCACATGAGAACATAGTATGGTTCTAACCTATTAAATTCATTGAACATCACATTACAATGTTATATGAATCTGTTATCATTAAGCACATTGTGATATTTTCCGACCCAGCAGAGGAGGGCTCATAAATAAACATCATTTGGAGCCCAAGCATGAACACTAAGCATATTTGAAATTGTTGAATAATGATAATAATAATAATAATAACAACAATACAGTCGGGTAAAGTCTACCACTGCATGAAGGACATAATATGAGTATATATGACAAAAGAAAGTAAACTATCTCAAACTGCTGTCACTGATGACCTCTATTTAGTCAAGCTCAATAAAAATCTGCTGTGTTAGAAACATGGTTACATACCATCAAAACTCTGTAACTAAAACTACGGAAGGAATTTAAGGATTTAGAACGGGGGAAAGAAAGACGCACGCAGAATGGACTGGAATGGCAATTTCCTCTTGACCAAAGAAGAGCTTCTGAAATCCCTCGGCACCTGGGTTAATAATTCCAGCAACAGAAGGTGTTTCCCTACCTGGAGACATGAGGGACAGAAATCATACATTAACATGAAACACCCATACAGAAAAATGAAGAGAGGCAGTGACTACATCAAGTCCCAGGAAACAAGAAAATAGTTTATACACACCACAAAGGAAGTCAAAATCAAGCATCCGTTGGATTGGAAGTTGCTTGTAGTTGTAGAATAATGCTTGTGTGGTCTTAGAGAATAGTTGTCCGGTAGCCATGATTGATAACAATGCTCAAGAAGACCTGCAAACATGTGTGATGTTAGGTTTCAATGTCTAATCAGGAGTCATAATTACAGAAAAAAGTCCACCATAAACCAAAGAATTGAGGTTCTGTCGAGTTAAAAGGAGGTCATTTGCAGTAGTCTAAAGAGATAGCACAGCATGTTTCAGTAAAATTACGTTTACTTCTTTTTGCATTTCCAAGATAAGAAAAGCACAAAAGTAGACACAGGTGTATCAAACTAAAAGTTTTCCCCCTTGTGCCACAAGCTTTTAACGAAGCAATAGTTTTTAGTTACTTCTTACTACTTACTAGAGAGACAATTGAATGGTTTATTTATTTATTTATTATTGATCAATTGAAAAGGTCTATCTTCAATATTGTTTTATGGATAGATGAAATCCGCAGTGGAAAAACAATTTATTAACAAATTAATTATTAAATTTTATAATTGACAAGGAAAAAATACAAACAAAAGATCATAATCCAATTACAAAAGTTTAATGTGGGGGTGAGGAAGCGTACATAGGCAAGAACACAATGCTAGTCAAGCTACTAGATAAGTATAACGCGAAACAGGACACTCTCTTACCACATAAATTATTTCCTTTCCAAAATGGTAACAACTGACCAGAGCCAAGTATTGATCTCTTAACTATCCAACTACTGTTAAAAGCAATATCCATTATAAACAAACATGGCAAGGATGCATTGGCTGGTTATCAAATGTTTAGCAGCTAGGGTGGAAAACCTAAGCATCTTCAATCCACATCTCTAAATTTTTCCTCTAAATTGGCATCTTCTTCAAATTTGAAGGAGAATTTGAAGAAGATGCTCACCCCCAAACCAATTTGAACTCTAACTGGCTCGTTCTCTAAAAGACTATTCAATAAAAAGTTGAAAAGAGAAGGGGCCAAAAATGTATTTATAACATGTTCCATGAAAAGAGAAGGTCAAAAATGACATTTACAGAAAAAGGAGGATAAAATAGGTTTTTAAAAAAGGTGAATAGTGATTTAGAGAGGGCCTTTAAAATTTCTCCAGATCTCTATATTTGAAGACACGGATAGTGATATAGGGGGGTTTCTCTAAAATAGAGACCAGTTGGAGTTAGGTACAGACATCTCCCCTTCTATATTTAGAGTTTTAGAGACCGGTTGGAGATGTTGTAATGCACTCTCAATCAAATCAGTAGTTCCGTCAAATTAGAGCTTCTCCAACCGGTCTTCAAAACTTCAAATATAGAGATAGAGACCTCCGAACCTAACTCCAACCGGTTTTCCTTTTTATAGTTACCCACTCTATATCGCTATTCACGTCCTCAAATATAGAGGGGGAGAGAAATTTTGAAGGATCTCTCTAAATCACTATTCACCTTTTCTAAATACCTATTTTATCCTCATTTTTTCATGAATGTCATTTTTGACCTTCTCTTTTCATGGAACATATTTTAAATATCATTTTTGTCCCCAACCAATGTCATTCTTTTAAGAGAATAAATAGTGTTTTAAAGAATGAATAGTGACTTAAAGAGGGGGCTGGTTGGAGTTCAAAGTGATTTGAAGGGGATCTCAATCTTAAAATTTGAAGATGTGGGTTGGAGATGCTCTAGAGAAACTACAAAACCTTGGAAAACTGAATCAAAGCCGACTAATGAAACTAGGAAGCAAATTCAAATTATGGAAAAGAGAAATTTCCTACTATCTAAACCAATTTCAGAATTCCGCAAAACAGATCTAACATTGTCTAAAGGTTGAGATAAACGAGGCTGCAACACACGTCATAAAAATTTAACATTTCTTAGAATACTGATCTCCATCAAATTCAATCACCGTAAAACAGATCCTTTGATAATAAATTTGACTATAAGGTAGCAGAAGAAACAAATTCTACAAAATTAGCCACA
Organism: Akebia trifoliata; assembly: GCF_017979445.1. Taxonomy (NCBI): domain Eukaryota; kingdom Viridiplantae; phylum Streptophyta; class Magnoliopsida; order Ranunculales; family Lardizabalaceae; genus Akebia; species Akebia trifoliata. The sequence goes on along the minus strand of NC_141378.1, from coordinate 4,342,956 downwards.
ATGATCACCAATATACAGCAATTTCGTAGCTAAGACGTACTGGATCTGCGTGAAATACTAAAAAACGTACTAGATCTTAAATTTGCAACAGCAGATCACAGAAAGCATTAACAGATTAAATCACCAGAGAACAAAGCTAATAGAATCCAGAACCTCAAATGCAACTCTCATTATTCGAATCAAAATTCCAGATTTCTCTCTAAAAACTGAATTAACACGAAAACAAACAAAATATAGGAATTTTTTTCGAAATCAAAGGGGAAAAAAGAGCGAAACGCCAATGATCACATTGGAATCCAGCTCAAACGCAATAATTTTCAATTTTAACCTGAGATCCGAGATAAACAACAGCAATTATAAAAGGAGACTACAGAATTCAGATCGTAATCAATGAGAGAAACTCAAATGTTCACAAGTTCAGAATAAAACGAAGGAAATTCTACATTTCTACCTGAATCGACTCAAGTCGTCTTGTGTGTGCACGCGAACCGCGAAGAAAGCGTGGTAATGCGGCCAACAGAGAGAGAGAAATGCAGGGATTACATAGGAGAGGACGGCTTTATATAACAGAGAGGGAAGAAGACAGTCTAGCTAACTCAAAACGACGTAGGATGGGCAAGAGAGACAGACAGAGAGCACGCTAGTCACGTGGCGCGTGTTAGTTAGCTCATGACTGCTCGATTTAATAAAGAAGCCCGAGACGGGTGTTGGTGAGTGGTAGGTAGATCCGATGGTGCCATGAGGAGCTTCAAATATAATATAATAAATAAATAAATAATATATATATATATATATATGGGAAATATTCAGCAACAAACATTTTGGTAAAACATTTTTCAAAACATGGGTTAGAGGTTTTGGAATTGGCTGATTTTTGGTGAGGATGATCTCTACGGTGAAGAGATCATCATCACCAAAAATCAGCCCATTCCAAAACTTCTAACCCCATCAAAAATGGTTTACAAAAAATGGACGGTCCACGATATTTCAACTTGTAAACTGGGACTAGAAGTTTTGGAATGGGCTGATTTTTGGTGAGGATGATCTCCTCACCGTAGAGATCATCCTCACCAAAAATCAGCCCATTCCAAAACCTCTAACCCATGTTTTGAAAAATGTTTTGCCAAAATATTTGTTGCTGAACAGGACCCTATATATATATATATATATATATATATATATAGGGTCACGTTCCGTATACCCCTATTACGACTCACATTGCGACACACCGTTTTGTCTTATATGGGAAAAAATGTTTGGAATGGACTGATTTTTTGTGAGGATGATCTCTATGGTGAGGAGATCATCCTTGCCAAAAATCAGCTCATTATGAAAACTTCTAGACCGTCCAATTTTTGTTGAAAAATTATAGACCGTCCAATTTTTGTAAATCAATTTTGATGAGGTTAGAAGTTATGGAATGGGATGATTTTTTGCCAGGATGATCCCCTCATCACAGAGATCATCCTCACAAAAAATCAGCATATTCCAAACATTTTTGCCCATATAAGACAAAACGGTGTGTCGCAATGTGAGTCGTAATAGGGGTCGTAATAACGCTATCCATATATATATAGGGTCGCGTTCCTAAGACTCATATTGCGACTCACATTGCGATACACCGTTTTGTCTTATATGGGCAAAAATATTTGGAATGAGCTGATTTTTTGTGAGGATGATCTCTGTGATGAGGGGATCATCCTGGCAAAAAATCATCTCATTCCAAAACTTCTAATCCCATCAAAATTGATTTACAAAAATTGGACGGTCTATAATTTTTCAACAAAAATTGGACGGTCTAGAAGTTTCATAACGAGCTGATTTTTGGCAAAGATGATCTCCTCACCATAGAGATCATCCTCACAAAAAATCAGCTCATTCAAAATATTTTTGCCCATATAAGATAAAACGGTGTGTCGCAATATGAGTCTTCAGAACGCTGTTCTATATATATATATATATATATATATATAAATACATGTCCAACAAACGGTATTGTACCATCACGTGCTTTCAAGTCATTAAGAGGATATAGCCATGAAAAAGGACTCCAATACATCCTGAGTAGGATTATATTTGTCCCCAAGATTCCATGTATAACTCATCCTCATTAGGTCAGTTTACAATGGGTTTTGCTGCTACCCCCACTCATTATGAATTTCAATATGACATATTTCATTAAGAATATTTGCATATTTTCGTTTACAAGTAAACTTTAAGACAAAATTCAATAATAAAATAAGATTTGTATAATCAAAGTCTTGTCCCTATTATTGACCACTTTCAAAATTCAAAATTGTACCTTGAAACAATGGTTATTTTTAGTCAAATCAAAGAGTTTAATACATTTAATACTAGTCGATTTTCTTTTAAATGGTCAGTGTTGGCACCTCCAACCTAACAATTTCAGTTTTTTAAAATAAAATTACAACAAATCGAATCTACATTATAGTTTGCGTTCCCATCACTTGTGGTAGTAGTTCTTCTTTAATCAATTCGACTAACTCGCAATTTAGATTTGAATTCTAAGTGAGTCCGGCTGACCTACCACCCTAAATACACACACACACGATGATCCTCGAGATTCATTACACCACCAACCCTTGACCCACGTGATTTTTTAGAATTATTGTGTACCCCATACTAGTGTACATTACGTAAGCGTGAAACTCGTTTTATTTTCTGGAAATAATATACATTATAATGCTACGGGCCCACCAATATTTAATGTGGCTGGTGTTCCATGTGAAGGGTAGGTAACATAGAGGATTGTGAACCATTAGTCCATCACATAAGATTCAATCATATATGATAATTGTCATTTTTTTTATTTTGTCGTGTAGTATATAACTGGACACTTGTGTAAATAGATTGCAGGAATCCAAAATAAAATGCACACTTGTCTTCTTAACTAGAATCACAACAAAAAGGTCATTTAGTCTTCTTAACTATTATTCATTTTGAGTTGTGAAAAAGGCTTTGGGTACGCGGCTGATGTGGCAAAGGCCCAGAATCATTGACCTTTTTCTTCAAAATACACAAGAAAAAAATCTGTTATTTTTGTACCTTTGCCATGTCAATTGCATACCTAAAAGTGCACGCATTCATCATTATTCATTTTGAGTCGTGATGCATACATATGATTTTTGATTGGCTGATGTGGCAAGGATACAGAATCATAGATATTTTTCTTCGGGGTGCATAGGAAAAAGATATGTGATTTTGTGCCTTTGCCACGTCAGTCATGTATCAATCGTGTATCAAAAACCCCGTGTATTCATCATTATTCCTTCATTTTTTATCAATATTAGAAGGATCGTGATTTTCTGAATCCCCCTCTGACACACATCCCTATACACCCCCTAATGTTATATGGGATAAAATTTGTGTAGTTGTGTATCCCAAGAAAAGGAATCTATGATTCTAACCCATGCCACATCAAGGGGCGTGTGTTAGAGGGGGGCATCAAAATATCATTATTCATAATAGAATACCCATGTGTTCTAAATACGATGAAATCACGAATTGCCTCCCTTGCATAGGTTTTGGGTGAGAGACTAACTTAAATGACCTAAACACCCTTATTGTGTAAAATGAGTCAAACTCTTGAAAAATCTCCAAGTTGTTAACTTCTAAGGTAAATTATTAATTTTAAATTGATCAATATCTACGATTCATTGTATTCAATGTCTTGTAGAAAAATCTTTAGTTTTTTATATCTAGTATTTGTATCTTGCTCTTAAATTTTGAAGGTCTTCAGGAGAGGGAAATTTAAGATTGAATACAAATTTACACTAAAATCAATCATCTTCAAATTGCTAATCTTTAAGATTACTGGCCCCTAATTTTTACAAACTTTATCAGCCTCACCAAATCCCTCTATATAAATTCACTAAATTTTAGACGAAAATATTTGTGGAAAAAAGACCCCTTCATGACAAGTTGGGATCAATCAAATCCTGTCCGGCTAGATTTAATGGGCTTGGGTCCGACCCACAATAAATAGATGTGAAAAAGAAACCTAAACAAAATAAAAATATGTTTGAGATATATTTGTGAAGAAAAATTAAAAAAAAAAAAAAAAAAAAATTTGTTCGAAAATTGTCATTTTCGCGAACTCTTGTTCATTTGATTTGAATTTTTTCTGCATAATGTGCTTAAGGAGAAAAAATTGTTATCCCTTCTCCAGAGTAATTGTCAAGTCCTAATAAAAAACCGAGCGAAGCCCATGCAGGTCTCGGATTAGGGCTTGGCAATTTTGGATCAGTAGGGCTTGATTGATGAAGCCCGTCTTTTTAAAGATTGGTCTTTGATTCAATTTAGAAAAGCCCATTAAAGCACTAGCTTTATGTTTCAAAGTTTCACTCCTTGTAAGATCCTTCCAAGTAATTACTGGATTATATACATGAACCAAAAAGTAGCCTAATGTGTTCTATAGATGAGGTGTTGAAGACCATCTGATTGGGTGGAGTTTGATTGGCAATAGATGGTCCCACAAAATATAAGACCCATATCTCGTGCTTACATTCCAAATGTCCATGACACATCAAATCAGTTCTCCTCTTATGTGGTAGAACATCCAACCTCACATGAAGTCAGCCCCATTGGAAAATAATTAATGAACCTTTTGTCTAACATGTAGGATCTTCAATACAAATGGTTAAATGGATCTGAACTGGTAAACATTTGGCCACTAGAAAGTCTCCCAAGTGGGGTCCATTATGAGTGAAAAAGAAAAAGAAAAGGAAAAAATCAATTGAAAACAAAAAAGTGGGGGGCATTCCGAGAATCGAACTCGGGACCTCTTGCACCCAAAGCAAGAATCATACCACTAGACCAAATGCCCTCTTATATGATTAGCTAAGGTTAAAATTAGTCTAATTCATAACAAATGGTCATTTGCATTAAATTTTCATCTAAATCAGATTATTAGTCTTATCCTATGTTACCTGGTTTTCAGGTCTGAAATCTGATTCACAATTCACCATTTTGCCACTCCGTAAAGTATCGGATTCATAGGGGTAGGCAAAGATAATTTATTTCTTATGTTCCTTAGTGCATATAAATAATTTAAAAGTACAATTATAATGTTAAATAAATCTAAAACTTAAAATAGAAGTTAAGACACATGAATTTCCCACACTTTCTGGGATGGGACTATTTAAGTTAAAAATAAAAATCCTTTATTTTTTTGTATTTTATAACTTCTATTTTAACCTATTGCTTACATTCCAATATATAATCTTTTAGGGTTTAAGCTCTATTTTTAACTTGTAATTTTTATTTTTTGCTCGCGCTCTACTTTGATTGTTCCGTGATTGATTTTGTTCGTGTTCTTTTTGGCTCAAATTTTATTAAGACACTAATTTTCTAATCTTTATTTAGAATTTAATCAAAACCTTTGTATTTCAAGAAAACGTAACTTTGTAAACATGGTTTTGAAACGAAAAAATATTTCTTGCAAAAATTATTAAACTAACAATAATTTATTTGGATGTAATTGAGGAAGAACAAAAAATAAATAAAATGAAGTGCAATATTTTTTTTAAAATTATTTTTAGAGTGTAATCATCCAAATGAAGTGCAAAGGAAATTTTTTTAAGTGATGGAGTGCAATTGGTAATGGGTGTCTTTTATTTTATTTTTTTTCCTTTACAAGATTGCAATAGCATTTGGAATCACAATCAATGGAAACTTTACATGGTAAGTTTAGGATCAGATGGTTATAATTATTCACTCTTGAATGAATTTGGTTAATGGTAATTCCTTTGATGTGAGCCATTAAATTGTGGGTCAATAAGGTACCAAATGAGGTGTTTGATGTTTTGCCTGACCCACATTACTTTCAAACATGTGCCCCTCAATGCAAATATTTAAATGGAAAAAAGGTACAATAATTAATTCATATAAAAGGCATTTAAGGGTAAAGGAGACCCAAAGGTCAGCCAACAACACAAAAGAAATACACTTTGCCTCTCACATTTACAAACAAGCCCATCTCTGGTTGCCCATCCCCATTCTTTATTCCCAACTAGAGTAGAAACACAGTGAGGAGTGAGGACAACATCAAAAGCCTATTTTCATTCCAAAAGATGCCTTCCATCACATAATGACCCCACAACCAATTTCCATAACAAGGGTTCTCTCTCACCTCCTATATTCTTTTAAGTTTGTGAGCTTTCAAGCAAAACATTATTAAGGGGAGGCCTCCCTAAGTTCAAAACACTTAACCTTACTCCCTTTGGGGCTAAACTATCTCCCATTTCTTTTTCTTTTTTCCCACATAAAGGGAAAGTTCTACCTTATAAAATATAAGGTCCCATGTTTTCAAAGAAAAGTTATTTTTTAAAAAACACTGTCTTGGAAAATAAAATCTATTATTTCGAGTTTTACCCCACCACCCCCTCCCAAATATCCACACCCACAAAATTATTGATATTAGGGATACCCCCTTTCCAAATGCAAGATGAGACTTATGCCTTGATGAAAAGTCAGCTTTGACCGACAAAGAGAGCAGGGAATTACCTTTCAAGATCGAATTTACTAAAATACCAGCAACTTTAATAATAAATAAGTTAAAAAAAAAAAAAAGATAAACATAAAAGTGGGTAAATCTACACCGTCCATTTAGATTAAAAATGGATATATATAAATAATTAAATACCCATTTCTGTAAATATATTTTTCATAGATCTACAAAATTTTGAAAAGCCCATAGCCCTTTTTTAATCCTTTCTACTCTCTAAAATACCCTCTATTGTTGAATCTAGGGAGGCAACTATAATTTTCCTAGAGAACGAGGGATGTGAGTGATTATCTCTACCTCTCTCAACTTATGCTGACATTGTCTGGAATCTGAATTGCCCCAATCAACCTGAACTGAAAGGCCTGACATCTTCAACTCTAGTCTGTATTAGAGAAAGGAAGTCTAGACTCCACAAGAGATTTCAAAAGAAACCCAAAGAATATTTCCTCTCCTCCTCCTTTCTCTCTCTTTAGCCTTTATATGGTTAGTCTTTAAAAAAAAGATAATCTGATAAAGCAAACCCTGCAAAAGAAAAGCTGTAACAGCTCCTCCCTACATGCGCCATGCAGTACTCATCTAAACAGTAGCTTTTGACTTGTTAAATCCAAATTCCAAAATAATGAAAATTTCAGATACAAGGGTCTTGTAGACATAAATGGTAGTAATATGCAACAATGACAAACTAAGAAAGTTTTACTTGGTTTAAGTTTGAGCAGATTCAACAACAATTTTCTTTGACATTCTTCTTTTTGGGTGATTTCTCATACATGAAGAGAGGGTTAAGTGAGGGGTTGTATGTTATTCTCTTGTACATCTTTTGAATTTGTTGAGATCAGCAAAATCTGGCAGATTTGAAGGAAAGTGGGTACATGAAGGAATTTGAGTAAGTAAAACGGATAACTTGACTACTCTTCAATGGTTTTCCTTCATTAACCAAGCAATCATCATAAGAGAGTCTCTTGAAGATCTTTGGGTTAACTATCCTTGCTGAGGCAAACCACCCACAATGGAGATGAATATTTGAAGGAGAACAACCAGACATACATGTGTTCACAATCTCAACTATGAACTCTGGGATCCCTGAAGTTGAATCTTTGCTTTGAGAAATGCTTATATCTCTGTTTGTGCAAATTCCTGATTAAGAAATGTAAAATAAACAAAACCCATTAGATAAAAAAGAATAAAAACTAAAATTAAATAAAAATCAAAGAAATGTAGTTAGAGATGAAGGGTTTCTTTACCATCTAACAAAAGCTTCCTGTTTCTTAAGTGAGTTGGTTCAGATTCATGAGTTGGTAATGTTGAGGGCAGTTTGTCTCCGTGAAGTTGATGTAGAAGCATTTTTGAATTTCCTATGAGAGGAAATATAGACATGTAAACTGTTTGTTTCAAATTCAAAATGGGTTTTTGAGATTTGCTTGGAATTGTTAATCTTGAATGAGGAAAAAAAGTACAAAAACAAAACTATATAAATTAAAATAAAGCCAAATTCAAGAAAGAGGAATGAAAGAAACAAAGAAGTGGGTTGACTTCTTTTATTTATAAATACCTAGTCCAACATTGTAGAGTAAAATGATGAGCACCATCATGTAGAGGAAGAACATTTGAAAAGCACTCATGATGTCTTGTGTGTTTAAGCTCAAAACTTTCGATAAGGCTTGTAGTTTGGCTTCTCATGTGTCTCTCTCTTTTTACTGCCACTCTGGTGGATAAAAATCAAAATTGCAATTATGAAAAGGTTAAGGAGAGAGAGAGTGAGAGAGGGGTAGGTATGTTATAGGCTTGGTTAGCCAACAGAGATACAAATAGGGAAGGAGAAAGGTAGACCAATAGAAGAGAGGACCACCTTTTGCTTTGATTCTTAGAGGATCATTCTTCCCTAACTTTATTCTTGTACAGACAAATCTCTATAGAAAGACAACAGCCCATTAAATACACAATAGGGAAAAGCTCTTTTTTCCATCACCGTGAAGAGTTGATCTCATACAATTGCTTGTACGGCCATGTTAGCTGTGTGTTTGATGGAGACTAAACCCAACTCTTATATGTTTGAATTTTTATTTTTTTTTAATGAAATTTGAACCAAATACAACAGCTTAAAAATCACCAATTCTTGGTGATTTGGTGTGTAGGTCTCTACCAAGAGATGGACCAACCAGCATTGGTCTTTAGGTATGAAATAATGTGCCATGTGGCATGCTTAGTGATGGTAGGATGTTCATGAAGTCTAATGAGAAAGTGTCACAGTGACAGAGCAATCAACACCAATTTGACAATAATTATGTACTAAAGACTTTAAGATTCTCCAACTAAGTTTCAAATCCTGAAACCCTACAATATTGTTCTGTTTGGGATTGCATGGGAGGAAAAACATTGGTTTCCTAGGGATCATTATTTTTTATTGGGATCCATTCCAGTTCATTTAATCCCATAATTTTCCATGTTTTAAATGGTGTTATAATTTCCTCTACAATATTTTGAGAGAGTGAGAGAAGACAAGTCAAAAAAAATTCAGGATTGTCTGGTTTGCTGAAATATTTTCTCAAAAGATTGATTTCTTGAAAATATTATTGTTAATGTTTGTTTGGATACAGGAAAGTCAAAGGTGCCGAACATGACTTAGTTATTAGTTTTAGGGGTGGAATTAATCCTAAGAGGACAAAGCGTGCACCTACAAGTGTGCACGTCTCCAAATTTTAATTTCGTCTCTATATTTTCCTTTGAGGAGTGGGAGTCACAAACTACAATCACCAACCACAGTGAAACTGTGATAGGGACCTAATATATTATAGATTTTAGCTTTACTAACCTCAAATGACCCCATCGAACATATATGAAAAAAAAAACATATAAACATAGATTTGAGTTACAAAAAAAGAATTAAATCAATCATGAAAAATTAGTGGTTTGCTTTTGATCTTTTAAATATGAAGGATTGAAATCCAAATTATTTTATTATTCATTGTTATGTGATATTGATTAACGATAAGAAATACACAAAACAGCCCTCAAAGAGTTGTTCATTGACGATAAAACTAGGGATGAGGGATCGCTCCCTCTAGTCAAGTGTTCAAAACTTGATGGTCTCCTGACTTACCTATTGTGCATTTGGAAACATCTATAAGATTAGGGTGTGCGATTGTAGAGACTAGTCTCACCCCAAAAAATTGTGGGGAAAACCTGCAATATCAAACTAAAACACAAATGTCTTAACAATATCAATCGGGCAAAAAGAGAATGTGACAATTTTTGGGCGCCAATCACGACAACATGCTCTATACACGAAAGATACGGAGGCCTTTGATTTGGATTCTATAATTAAATTGTTGCCCTTAATCCAATCTGGAATCTGCGTTATGTATTGTTCAGATTATAAAAGATGTTCACTCGTTATCAAAATTCAAAATTAACTAAAATCACAAAAGATATGTGATTCTTTTCTTGAGTTTTTGAAACATTTTTTTTGTGTTTGTTGCACTAGTGATTTCTTTGCACTTAGATATATCATATGGGTAGCGTTCAAGGGCAAACTTTTTGGCAAAACATTTTTCAAAACATGGGTTAGAGGTTTTGGAATGGGCTGATTTTTGGTGAGGATGATATCTACGGTGAGGAGATCATCCTCACCAAAAATCAGCCCATTCCAAAACTTCTAACCCATGTTTACCAGTTGAAAAATCGTGGACCGTCATGGGGTTAGAAGTTTTGGAATGTGCTGATTTTTGGTGAGGATGATCTCCTCACCGTAGAGATCATCCTCACCAAAAATCAGCCCATTCCAAAACTTCCAACTCATGTTTTGAAAAATGTTTTGCCAAAAAGTTTGCCATTGAACACCCTTCATATCATATTTAGTATCACAACTGTAGAAAAAAGTCAACAAAAAAAAAATTATAATTCTAAAGTTAATTTCTGAAAACAAATATAACCAAACAATAAGGAAAATCAAATTGTAGGTGTTAGTTGGCTTAGTTGGTAAAGTCTTTAGGTGATGATATTAGAAACCGGAGTACTAATCTCATCAACATCGAATTACTGAACTCATAGCTTATAATTCAAAAAAAAAAATCGTGATTTTTAACTCCTCAAAAAATCTTTTCACATGGTTGTCAATTGAACTACAGAACCACCACAAATGTCTTTTCACTCGTATCTCAATGAAATCATCTATATACCTATAAACTTTCATGCTAGGATGTGCGATGTGAGATACAATCTTGAAGTCCTTTCAACATTATTCTTCTCACAATCCAAAAATTTATAAAAGAAACCAAATGTTCCCTTCATTTCTAGGCTTGGGTTCCCACACGCCCCTGGATCCCTATCCAAAGAGAGTTACAGATATGAAATAAAGCAAGCGCAAAGCATAAAAGTTTGGGACCTACCTTTGATGATCACCAAATCATGAGCACATAATCTTAATCAAGTGAACCATATCTAATATTCTAATGTGTGGAACATGATCCAGTGGTACACTTCCTTATAGAGTTGTCATACACCCATACGTACGATCTGTCGAAAAGGATATGATTTGGTACACAAATCTTTCTCGTAGACTGTTTGGTCAAAATCCGAATCCAACGTGCCACAGCACGTGAGCATCAACAGATCCTCAACCTCGGGACTTAACTACTGCGTACGACCTGCTAGTGCCGGTTACCGACAACAATTGAAATACATCTGACCCTCTACTGTACGAAATACTGACTGGCAGGTATGAGATACCTGACAAAAATTGTAAAATATTACGAAGAAACCAAATGTTCAAGGGCATTGCCCTTATTAAGGGTAATATAGTAAATTTCATAACAAAACAAAGTACAGCAGCGATACCGTATATTAAATTTGTGTTTGCTTGTCTAGTTTTAGTTGCCTTAAAAAGACAGAAAGAGAAAAGTTCATGGCGGCGGAGACGGTGGAGGAGGTGAAGTAAGTCTTTTGTTTGCAGATGTTGTCCCCAAATGCGTCCAACAACATCTGATTAAGTCTGATGTGTAGATAAGATTCTGCTCTTCATCGTCTCTCGAGTTTATGGATGACTACAAATCAAAACGTGCCACAATCTTATGATTCGGATTGAGTCATCAACTGGTGCGTCCTCCATGAAAGCATAATACTCGCTTGTGAATGAGCTTAACGACTGTAAATTCACTTGGGATGTGTTTGAGGCATGAAAGTGTGTTGTAAAAAAATAAAAAATAAAATAGTAAAACTAACACAATCGCACAAAACACGAGAAATTACGTGATCCCATATCTACATAATAGAATAAGAATAATTATTATATTTTTTATAATCCTAGAGATCTCTATTTTCTAAAATCTAGAGTAACTAAAATATTTGAATTCTGTAAAATAAAAAACTTTAAGAAAATATCACACGATTGTCCTTTTTCGTAATCCTTAAAAAATCCTGACTAGGGCATTGGCCCTCGTAGCTATGCGTAGTGCAACAACAATATAAGACATTTACACGTGTTTGAAGACATGATAATACATTTTTCATGAATTTTGAACCGCACAAGAAAATGGTAGCGAAAAATGAGTATAAAAAAAAAATAAGAGGATGAAGAAGAGAGAGAGAGTAAACTAGGCTTGTACCATTGGATTATGTTCTATTATTATAATTTTTGTGTGCAATCAAACACACCCTTGTACTCCTTTTAGATTTTTATTCATTTTTTAATTTCATTTTTCCACTTAAGAGTTGGCGTAACGATAAAACTAGGGACAAATTTTGCCCCATCAAGTCGTGTTTTTTAAATTGGGTGACCTCCTAATTTACTTTGTTACGTGTTGGGAAACTTTTACGATTGTGAGGTATGCTATCATATGGACTAGTCCCATTAAAAAACGGTATGGGGATACCTTACTTTTCTTATTCAGATGAGTAATTTATTGATTGATATTCGTTGCCCCTTCCCCCACCCTTTTGAAAATGCACCCCATTTAAAAATAAAATAAACTAAAACGAATATAGTTAAGCAACATGGTTGAGATATTTACTTTGATATATGTTATCCTTCTATAAATTCTATTTGCTCAGGTTGTTCTTCCTCGATCGATTTGTCACATTCTTCTTATTTGTTATAGTAGTGCATTGGTTTTATCATTAGTGACCTACTAGTAATTGATTTCATTTTCGATCAATGACAAGTTATTATAACTTCAAGAGGATATGGGTTTAATTTTTTGTACAATTAATATATCGATATGTTTGGTGTATTAGTTAGGTTTATATCATGAGTGTGGATTGTATGCACCTACTACCTAAGGTGGAGGAGGGCTTCAATTCTCCACCCAAGGTGCATACGATACGAACTCGTATACCATTTAGTATCAAAACCAAAGTCATGTTTGTGAAATGAGGTATTTGGAAAATTTAATCTTGAGCCTTCAAATATAGGTATTAGGGTGAAAATTGCCATACAAGGATACAATGGCGGGGGACAACTCTTGAGGAATTGAAAAGAAGTCTATGAAGAAATCTGTAAAAGGTGATACTACATGGGGTGTCTCACAAATATAACCTTGTTAAGTATGGAAAATACTTTCCCTACTAAATTACTAAAGAAAATTTCCTTAATGCTTATTGCATTAATTTGTTACATCAAAATACACGATATGTTTCTATAGGTAGAAGACACAATTCTAAAAGTTAAAGAAACAAAAAAGAAAAAAAAAAAAAATCAAAACAACAACAATATTCATTGTTGAATTATAATTTAAACTTGAGAGTTCGGTAAGGGTCCATTTTCAAAATCTTGGATCAAGTTTTAAAAAAAAAACAAAATTTTGAGCCTCAATCTTCCAATGAGATCTAGAAATATGTGATGTTGGATCGCCAATGTGATAATTCATGTGAGTCCAATGATCTTAGTAAGATCATAAATCTTACTAAGTTAGAATTATCTGATTCACAAAGTAAGGTTTGTTGAATGAATAATGATTTTCTGATGCCCCCATGTGACATATGCTTCTATAACAAAATCTTAGGTCATTTATCTTGGCATATAGGCATAATCATAAATCTTTTTCTTGTGTATCACGAGACAAATGACAAATGATTTATGATTCTTTGATGGGGGCGTTAGACTATCACGACTCTTGTTGAATAACAAATTAGATAAAGTAAGAGAACTTTTGTATTGAAAATGCAATAGATAAGTTTTCCCGATAAATGTCTCTCAAATGAATCTTATTCAAGAAATTTATCAATTATAAAATTAGCGACAAGTTTTAACTCTCTCTGATTGTATGTTCAATCGTGTGATCTCTTGCCTTAGAGTTTGTTTGATAGAAAGTAGAAAGTAGCTTTTAAATAAAATAATTTTCAGAAAATGGTAAGTAGTTTCCTTATGTTTTTTTTAAAAAGTTTGGATTTTTTATTTTTTAAATGAATAGAAACAAACTTTTTAACTTTTAAAAGGAAGAAAGTTATTTTTGTGTGTATCCAAACGAGCTCTTATTTTGTTCCACCTTAACAAATTTTCCCCCATTGCGATACAATAAAAAAATGTCACATCATACTTTGGGCCCATTAAGCCTTGAATTTCCAATCTTTCCTCCGCTCCTTTGGGCTTATTCACAATTCAGCTGGATTAGCTGTTGCTGTCCGCTCGATTTGAGAGTGGGGTTGACCCAAGATCAAACCTCAAATATCCAATGGATAAAAATCAACGATCAAGCTGACTTGGTTTTCTTTCAGGCCCATCAAGGTTGCTGAAATGCTACAGTAGAAAGAGCAGAAACTTGAAGACAACCTAATCTCTCTCCACTTCGTGATGAATCCAACGTTGATAAAGATGATCACGAAGTGAAGATTCGATCCATTCGAGGTATTCTCCTCTAGGATCAATTTGATTTCGAAAATTGAAAACAAACAACCAATATTTTTTTTTCGGATTGTCCGGAGGTTTTTGGATTTATGGTTTCTACTTTCTAGGGTTTCGTTTTATATAATTTAAATATTGGATTTTATACTTATTTTCTTCTTTGATTCTACTTGTATCGTTAAGGTTTCTCATTTATGTGTAATTTTTGGATTTGAACGCGGAAATACTAATTTTCTTGACTGTATTTGATGAAGATCTTCTTTTTTATGTTCTAGTTTGAGGAAGAAAGCTTTATTCTTTGGTTGAATTTTTTTTTTTTTTAAGTTTAAATGGTGAATATTTGAAGTTCAGTGAAGGTTGAGCTGAATTGTAATGGTTTGATATTTCTGTTACCATTATTGTATTGTTGAAATACTTTAGCTCCTATTAATTATATAACACAGAAAGAATGTAAATCATTAGAATTCATGTTATCATAGTCACCAAGTCGGGGTTTGTTAATAAGTCGGCAAGGGAAAAAGTTGGAAAAATCGAAATAGTGGTAGAACAATATAATTTTTTCTACTAAGTGGTGTTAGCATTCATATCATCAACATTACCCCTTTTAATTTTGTATTAAATTGTTAAAACATCCGTTTGGGTTTAAAAAGTTCTAAAAATAATCATTTAATGTTAAATTAACTATGAAAAAACCCTCCAAGAATTGGACGATTAAATCATGAAATTCATTTAAAACATGATTGTTTCAAATACATTGTGATTTATTCGTGATTTAATCGACAACCTATAAAACCGCGACTTAAACATGACTTTTTGAAAAAGTTGGTGACTATGCATAAAATTACTATATACATAATATCTGAAAATAAAATATTTCAATAAATTAAGATTTTATTTAATTAAATGGCGGAATGTGTCTGAGTCGTCGATATGACATGCTTTGTGACTTGGAAAAATCTTAGGAAATGGAGAGTCATTGTTATGTAACTCTTCATTAATACTATCTATAAAGACAACCTAATCATTTTATAACTAATTTACATATTTATGATTCACGAGAATCACGAGCGCTGCTCTTTTTCTTTTTTTTTTGGTCCCATACGGTTGTCAAAGAGAACATTAGAACTATACAAGGTCCAAACCTTGGACATGTCAGCAATATCGAACTTCCAGTTGCATAAATTTGAATTGGTAGAAACTGTAAACATGCCCAAGCACCTTGTCATTGTAGACCCATATTCAATTTTTTTAGAAAAATGCTAAACTGACTTCCTACAACACAGCGTTAACATGGTGTAGTGCGAAGAACCACAAACGCTTTTCCTCGAGTTACGAGTGTTCAGGTCCGGAGACAGGATTTTCTTGTTGTGAGGGCAAACTATAGGTAATGGTCATGTTGAAGAGCATGAAATTGAATGGTTTTGGGGGAGAAAATTCAAAGGTTTTTTGGAGATTGAAGAAAGGGGTATTTAGGTCATTTCCAATTAATCTATGAGAGAAGGCCCAAGTCAAGGGACAATGCCATCTTCAAAAAAATTAAGGAGGGGTGGCAAAAATTGGCGGGAGGTGAGGGAGTGGATCAAATGGGGCATGTCATTGGTTGAAAATACAGGGGAATCTCAAATTAAAGTATAAATACAAGGGCAAAAAAAATTGAGTGGGGGCTATTGCCCCACTTACTCCTTACTAGCTCCACCCCTGTGAGTGGTGTAAACTTGAGGAATATCGATGGTTCTCTGAAAAAACAGTGTCGAAGGCAGTGTTGTAGGATATCAGTGTAGCACAACACATTTTTTTTCTTGTCTTATAAAATGTGCATGTGTTGCTGTCTAGGGAAAATGTGCAAATTGGCACACCTTACACTCTACTTAAAATTTTAGTGACCATTATAGAAAATATTTCCTACGTGTATTCGTTCTGATTTGTTCACTTAATGACTTCTTTTTTTCGTTCTCATCATTTAGAAGGTTCACTTCAAGTTTCCAATTAAATATTCTCTCTTTGTTTGTAAGGAATGTCAGTTAATCTTTGAGAAGGATAAATCTAGGCACATTCGTAAAATCGGAGTACTCTATTTTCCTTCCTTTTATTTTTTTGCTTGGTTATTGAAGCTTTGTAGGTTTTATTCTAACTAATGATTAAGATCGACTCTCCAGGCTTTGTACACTACGGTGTCTGTAAAAACAATAGCTGAAGATTGCACCTCATGGCGAGGATCAAACCTCAAACACTACTACTACAAAGCAAAAAGAAGAAGGGTCCAACTCGTATCAGCGTCACTACTATTATTTTGTGCAACTTAGTTGTAGTCTTGGTTTTTTTATCATTAGTTGCTACATACAGGCATTGGTCCCGAAGGTTAGTGAAACTTTCTTTGTTATATTTATACCATTTAATTAATTAAGTAGTGTCTTTATTAAGAGAGATTATATTGCCACACCAACTTTTGCTAATGCCACCGCCAATTCATAAGTAAATCACCAAAGAATTAGCACACTTAGGGTGGCATTAGCAAAAGTTGGTGTGGTAATAGAAGCTCTCTTTATTAATTCTTCCAGGACAAAGAAATCTATTCTAGAATCTTTTCGATAAATCTTTCAATTGGTTGATATCTTTGCATATGCATCGGAGATCATGATGAACCTGTTTGTAGGTCAGGAAACGAAACAGTGGATGGCTTACCAAATCTTGAGGTACATAATTTTGGACCATTGTCATTTTTTGTCAACTTTGATGTCTTCTTATTGGGTTATTTTTTTCTGTTACTTCTGATGAACTAATTCATTATTAAGTTATTCAAAATGTGCCTTGGTTGCTTTTATATATATATATATATATATATATATTCTTTTAAGTGACATTTTTGCAATGTTAATACTGTTTTTGCTGATTCTAGTCATATCATGCTATAGGATGCTGATCCTTTCATGGAGAAGAAATTTGATCTTCCTAGTTATGCTGTAAGTTTATTCACACATTGGTTGGTAACAAGTCTCTCAAATTTTTTTTTGAAGGTATATAGATCTAGATATTACCTACCATTCATTAATACAGACATATAGTTCCTATTATTAATGTTAAGCAAGATGAGATATATATTCCATCAGCTTTAATAATGTGGGAACGTTATATAGTTGGTTTCTGTCATATAAAGTATAAACGATCCCTACTAATTAAGACCCTATAATTGATCTACAACACCTTAGCATGCACGCTAGGATAAAACAATTGCAGTTGCAATTGATCCAACGTGTTTTGTAAACTGGGGTTAGAAGTTTCATCCTCACCAAACTATCACCCCATTCCGAAACTTATAATCCCATGAAAAGTGGTCTATATAAAATGGGTCACAATTCTTCAACTTGTAAACTGGGGTTAGAAGTTTCGGAATGAGCTGATTTTTTGTGAGGATGATCTCCTCACCATAGAGATCATCTTCACCAAAAATCAGCCCGTTCCAAAACTTCTAACCCTATCAAAAATGGTTTACAAGAAACCTTTGTCACAATTGTTGTCCCTTGAACCATCCCGTATGTATATGGTTGGGGTCTTTAATTGGGGGACATTATTTTAAAGACCCTAAAGACACCAATGAGCCTAGGTTCATATAGTTAACATTGATTTTCAACAATAACGATCAAAATAGTGAAGGCAACTCATTATGCCGTTAGATGATCTTCCTGTAGGCATACTGATGGGAGTAAAAATGTGTGTGGAGCACAATATTTAATGTTCTAATTTCTCATAGTGAAAATACTCATTTTATTACATTTTTTGTAAGGCTTGTACACAACATGTACAATGTTTGAGCTAATAGCGTACTACCTTGCACCAATTAATTTGAGTGTTGGATACTCATCTAGTAAGGAGCCATCCCATCACTGGATTTTTGTTCATAAATTTCTGTTAATCATTTGCCAATTCCCTCAGAGTCGGTAGTCTTTATTTTCTAGCTAATGTGAAGATAGGCTAGAGAGGTGAAAACTTTCTGTTATGGCCAGTCCTATGTTATTTTATTCATCATTCATCTCTTTCTCGTGCTTTAATTTTGTGTTAGATCCTAAACACCTCCAAAGGTTTGATAACAGTGGAGCTTTTCAAGGAAGCCTCTCCTGAGATAGTGGACAATTTCCTTGACTTGTGGTAAGTATTCTTACTTCCTCTATATATGTAGCTTTCCAACTAGATATCATTCCTTTAGCTGATTCAGCATCCATTGATGTGAATTCAACTATGCTCTTGTACACAGTAGGACATGATTAAATGTTCTTGTCGCAATTAGTTGAAATACTAATCTTCATTAAATCAAATGAGAGTGTCAAATCGGTGCTGTCCAATTTGGTTTTTCTCTAGCATGATATCGATACATTATGGACTCTTTGTTAGTCTTGATACCATGACTTGGGTTCAAAACTGGCCTTCACATTCTTATTATTAACCACTAACTTGCTTGCTTTTTTTTTTATAATAAATATAAATAAATAAAAAGAAAAGAAAGAGAGAGGTGATAAGAAATGATGTAGTCTTGGTTCCAGAACTCATAAATCTTTTGTATTTGGGCTATCTGGTATTCATTAACTTAAAGTTGCACTTTTATGTTCTATATGATCTTGGTTACGTATAATAACCTTATATCCGGTATCCTAATTGGTTTACAGTCAGAAAGGGAAGTTCAAGGGCATGCTTTTTCATCGTGTGATAAAAAATTATGTGATTCAAGCAGGGGATTACCAAAGAGATGGAACTGCAGAAGATTGGACATTGAAAGGAAAGCCTCACAGTCAAGTAGCTATAAGGTTTGGTAGCTAACATCCATCTAAACTTTATTTTCGTCTTTCCATAGTGGTTAGTATTTGGTTCCTTCGTCATCAAAGCATTATCCCAAAATTTTGGGGTCAGTGGTGAGTATTTGGTTACTCTTCTTTATTCTGATGATTGTACTCATTTCACATCCAGTCCCAAGCACGAGGCATTTATGCTTGGAACATCAAAGGCAAAACGTGATAGTAATGTATTTGAGCTTTTTATTACAACTGCGCCAATCCCAAATCTAAATGATAAGTTTATCGTGTTTGGGCGAGTCATCAAAGGAGAGGACGTAGTTCAGGTACCTATGTGATATGATAATTACTCTTGTTGATTATCTATTTTTATCTGTGATAATTACTATTACATCTTATAAGCTGACCATGTAGAATAGTTCATCTAATTGATAAGTCGAGTTATTAAAATATGGTCTATAATGGTGAAATTTATTACTGACTGAGATTTGGATGTGGTCATGGCATGCATGAGTCATGATCATGCCTTATGGAGTTGGACACTTTTGATGAGATGAATTGGGGTTGGGTTATGTTGGTTTATCTTTTTGGCTCAAGAGTTTAATTTTCTAGAACAACCATCTTTATGCTTACTTTGGAAAACCTTTGTTCAATAATTTCTTATTCAGGAAATCGAAGAGGTTGACACAGACAAACATTACAGACCAAAGTCCCCTATTGGGATCAACAACATCACTTTGAAACAAGAGCTCTAAAGGTTTTTCCCTGAACCATCTGTAAATTATCTACGTTGTGTGGTGCCTTTCTGGAACTGCTGCAGAATGTATTTTTCTCCACCAAGCACCTAAAATGTCTTCCTTTATGGAAATTTTGATGAGGGATTTCATGGAATGGCTATTAAAGAGGTAATGAACAAGATACAGTTATTGGATTTTTTTTTTTTTCATGTAAGCATTTAGAGATTAATGGTTAATTATTACTGTCATTTGTAACTAATTATTCTCTTATTTACCTCTAAATGGTGTGGCCCCATGGATTCATGGTTGGAATTTTTAATCTTTTCAATGTAATAAAGTTGTTGAAACACCACTTCATTTGTAGGGCATCAGCTGCACTATGGAACCATTTTCCACCTTATGATGGAATCAACATTGAATATGACACTAGAAAGCCAAATTTTCCAACTGTTAATATCGTGTTGTAGAGATACCATGATCAAATCAGATCGCAATTGTTTCAACATAAGAGCATCTCCTATGGCGTGTCAAATTTTGGTCGCTCCTATAGATGCTTTCCAATGTGAATGCTATATAAACTCTCAAAAATAATACATGCTAAATGCAATGTGTTTTTGCATTGCTCTTAGTATATCTCAAAATTTACCAGTGTCTTTCATGTTGGAAAAAAGTATTAATTTGATATTTATTTTACCAAATTACTATCAAAATCAAATCCAATAGCATTTTGTTGAGATGAAGCATTGGAGGAGAGGTATGGGTCAAATATGACATTTTTTCACTTTATTATTTAAAAAATATATATGAAATTGAACGAGGCAATATAGCATTGCCATTGTAGTTCTCTAAAGGCCTATATGGTCAAAAAAGTTAGAATATGAAGCAGATTGTGTTTTTCATCACCGGAGGCTGCTAAGCGCTTAAGTGTCCAAATTATTGGATGTATGAAACACCAGAGGCCCCTATGATTTTCATCATTTAGATCACTTGATAACTTCTCTGCAAATTAAAAGAACTCTCTTGGATGGAGACAAGGATGGTAACTATGTATGATCTAGATAAGCGCAAGTCCTCAACACACAAACGAGTCCAACTCATGAGGTGTCACAAACCATTCTCCAGGTACCTATAAAAGAAAGGGATGTATGGCATCAGAGTTCCAAGTTGTTTGGAACCAATTTAAACAGGACAAATTGTAGGAATGCCTGGAACCAATGCCAACCTGTCATAGTGTCTAACTGGTCAGTCGGCTAAGGATTACTGATTATCAGGCCTTTTATCTGTGCATGAATAAACATTTTTCATTTCTGTGCCTGAACTTTATGTAATTTGGGTTCGGAAACATGAATTCACAAAGTTGAACCATTCAAATCTATGGCAACCTTCAAACCATTCCCGCTTAATTTTAACTTTTTTTGTTGGTCTCTAGTCGAAAGTCTATTCTGGGCAGACCTTTTGAAGCAGATTCTCAATCTTGGAACTTATCTCGATCTCATCCACTTTCATCCTCCGACGTATCTCAGGCTCAGTTTTGCCGGAAGATACATAGGTCAAGAGCAACAATCGGTAGCCCTCAGAATCTAGGCAATTAACCTTCTTCAGCATCTTGCAAAACTCCTCAGCACTATCGATATTCTTCTCTTGTTCAAAATACTCGAAGAACTTACTCACTCTTTCTTGGCTTGGTTTCCACTCGTTCTCCTTCACTTTGGAAACAGCATCTTCCATACACCTTAAAGCCAAATCTGTCTGCCCATTTTTCAATAAGAAATCCATGAAAATCTCATTCGTTCTAAAATTGGGACTCGATCCCCTCTTAATGGCACCCTCACAAACCAATTTGGCTTCTTTAACCATGTCCCGGCTAAGGTAAGCACCCACGAGGATATTTGCTAACCTCATGTCATAATTTGATTCACCAGACTCCCATTCGTGAAAGCATTTCTGTAAACCATCAAAATCATCAAGTTTAACAAGGGCTTGAAGCATGACAATATAGCTCAAGTTGTTGGTCTTCTGGAAGGCCGATTTTAAAGAATTCCATACTCGATGAACTTCAGCTAAATTAGAGATACCCGCATACAAGCTAATCAAGAAATGGTAAGCAACGCGCTGCTGAGGCTTGATCTTTTTCTCGAGCTCCTTGAGAGCTAACTCGGCCTTCTCAAAAAGACCACTTTCGACATAAATGACAGCTAAGTTGCTGTACGTGGTCCAGTCACACTTATCACTGTATTTAGTCTCCATCGCCTCCTTGACTCTCTCCACTCCCTCGATATCTTTTAAAAAAGAATAACTTTTCATCAATAAATTGTATGTAAATTTATCTGGTGTAATATTTCTCTCCTTCATTTCTTCTACGAGGGGAGGTACCTTCTCGGGCTCACCTAACCTAATATATAGGGACATCAAATTGTTATAATCCAAAGAAGAGGAAACGAAGTTCAGCTCACTCATCTTCTCAAAAAGAGCCAATGCCTTCTCTGTCATTTTCTCCTTGCAATAACAGTTTAGAAGTGCACCGTATGTTAATTGGTTCTTTGCGGGGACCGGAAGATCATTAAAGTACTCCTCTGCCGAATCCATTCCCTTGGTTTTTAATAGTAGATCTATGCGAACTGCATGGTTACTGTAGGACAAGTTAGTACCCCTCTTCTCCATCCACTCCATCACCTGCATGTCAAAGAAATAAAGAAATTGGTATGATAATTGAAAAAACAGAGGAGATGAGAAAACAAATATACCATCCACATGGAGGTAAAATCAGGAATGACTGCGTAGACCATGTAATATCATGGAATCGAGTGTTTGGTTATGAGTTTTAAGTTATCTACACATAGATCATTCTCATAAAATTGTACAAGTGAAACCTGGTTTGAATGGTTTTCCACAAATGTGGGTAAGATGTGAAATTGAGCACAAAGTAGTTATGGAAAGCATATCCATCACTAAATTCAAGCTGGTATTTAATTCCATATAAATCGCATCCATTTAAATTGGCTGCAAAATACCATCCCTGTATCAATTTTTTTTTTCATATACGTAAAATTTTATTGCAACAATAAAATGAAATACAACAGCAATTGACGGTCGAGAGATTGACCAAAAGAAAGTACACAAACAAGCGAACACCATCAACAAGTCCTCCCAACTAGCAAGACATCCTCACCCCTACTTAAACATTCTCCCATCACTGATAATCCAAACACTTGAACTTTGTATCACTCCTCCAAACATGGTGGAATAATGAAGTTTTCATATAAAAGTTTATGAATTGTATAGTCATACATGGTTTTTTTTTTTTTCATTATAAAATGTATTAAAATTCATTTATTTATGGAGATTCCATATTAAAATTAAAAAAAGTTCGGAACTTTTTTAAAAGATTAGGTAAAATTCATTTTTTTATGGAGATGCCATATTAAAATTTAAAATTCATTTATTTATGATTTTTTGCAATTCATAATAAAGGACCTTTTTATAAAGATAAGAGTAAATTTCATTTTTAATATAGACTTACAAAAAAAAAAGTTACGAATTTTAATAAATTATTCTATTCAAAAAATTATTTTTAATATATAGAATTACAAAAATTCATCAATTTCTTATGCATTTTTATTATTGCCATTTTTTTTTCTGAAATTCGGCGCAAATTTAAGTGACTATCCGAAAACTAGCAAAAATAATCTATAGTTACATAGCAAGAAAACAACGGAGCAGGATACTTGAGTCATTTAAACAAAAACTAAGGGGAATTTTAGTAAAGGAGAAGATAAAGGGGGGAGAGAGAGTGGACTAACGTCGAGGGCGTGCTGAAATCTCTTATACTTGCGGAGTTCCTTGACGCAAACCTCAAGCTCGTACTTCTTGACGGCTCTGCCCTCTCTCAAATATTGATTAATCGTCTTCGTTACGCTTCCACCGGTTCTGCCCAAAGATGACAATCTACGATAGAGAGAATCTTGTTTTATCTCTTGGATCTCCTCCATCGCAGCGGTACAAAACTTTCTCCACGCCGCCGCTATTCCATTAGAGATCTGATGGTTAGGGTTCCTCATCTCTCTCTCTCTCTCTCAGGGTTTTGTTAGGGTTTTAAGAAACGGAGAAAGCTCGAGTAAAGGAGAGATACTCGTTCACTCATAAGTCATACCTTCGACAAGCGTCTGACAATCGACATCAGACGCTTTTTTTCTTCTCCTAAAGTGTCTAAATTACCCATTTGACCTTTCTTTTTCTAAGCATGGTTTTTAAACTCGTCCGACACCGAATCGCCCGCGTTAACACGGTATCGGAGTCCAACGAGACCAACTCACAAAGTATTATGAGACGACTGCACAGTGATGATTTAACTCGTGAGTTAAACGAGACCTATCGGACGAGATTTTAAAAATCTCGTTCGAGTTAATTGATACAAATAAGTTAAAGCCTCGATCCCCAATTCTTTCACTCCCAAATCGATTTTTTTTTATTCATTTTTTTTCATAGGAATTATTTCTGAATTTTTTCAAAAATTTTCAGATTTTTTAAATGATTAAAAATCATTGTCTCAATGTCGAACGAGACGAGACGTATCATCCAAGTCAACTCGGTATCAAAGTTGAACGAGACGAGACATAATACCGAATTTAAAAACCATGATTCTAAGAAATGTTTTAAAAATCGAATCGGTTGGATTAAATTGTTCGGACCCAAAAATATAATATTAAGTAAATATTTTTTATATTTTTTTAAATAAAATAGCTTCAACTCCAAAAACATGATCCAATGCCATACGATATAAACTACAAGATTTTAATAACTTCAAAAAAAATTCACTGTTGAATTTAGATCTGAATTTAAAATTTAAGAATTTAGTGATCATCCATTTTAAAAGCATGGATCAAGCACAAAATAATTTTATTTTTTATTTTTTATTTTTTATTTAAATATAATCTAAGTTAAACATGAGTTTTAGAGAGTTATAATATTATTTTTTCAATGTGATTTATTAATTAAAATATTTCTAAATGTGATTATTTTTCATTAATTTATAAGAGAATACCTTATGTGAGGATGTTAAGCTGTTCAATAAATAAGATGCCATGATTTAATATGAATCGTGCTGGGGTGACAAAAGGGGAATATAGGAGTGACAAAATGACATGGTGGCTTGCACATAACCATTAGATGTTTTTCCACGAGATACAAGTAAAAAGCATCTATAGTTACGTGCGCGCCACCACATCATTTGTGTCGCCTGTGTCCCCGTGTGTGTCACTCCATCATTAGTGTTAAAATATTGTCTCGATTGAATGTTTCTATTAATGAAAAAACCAATCGGATACAGACCGATACATTCTAATACCAACTCGATACAATATTTCGTATCACTTTGGAACAATACCAATATGTATCAACCGATACATTCCGATATTTTTAAACCATAATTGTATCAACCAAGTGACTGTCTACTTTTGGTGCTCCCTTGACATTTAAACCATGGTATCTATTATGAAGATACCATGCTTATTATGGATCAATCTATGCTTTGTCTAAGAACTTCACTCTTTGTACAGAAAATTAAAATTTTCAAATTACAGGAACTTAAAATAATCAGCTCAACAGTTACTCAGAAATTTTACTAATTAAAATAAAACATAAAAACATGGCATGTATATATGTAAGAACATAATTGATTGTAGCAATTGATGAAGACAAATTATATAAGATAGGTAGCATCGCAGTAAAACAATTCACTTTTGAAACCAACAAGAACAAGGCACCCAATAAAACATGAGAGAATTTCTTAGAACCTAGTAATTGGAGATGCTTCAAAGAGAACTACAAAACTCTTTTTTTTCCTTCCAAGAGAAAAGAAAAGAAAAAAAATGGAGGTTTATATTAACAGCAAGACATCTTGCAAGTTCATTGATCCTGACATAGGAAGCTTAATACATTTCCCAGTCTAGGTATGTAACCACTAATAATTTCAATTGAAAATTTGGGGAGGGCTCCACAATAATACAACTAATCTCTTAAATAGCAGACACACGGGGTAATCTGCTGTGAGACTAATTTATGTAACATATATATGCGTCACTACAGAAGTTTGTGGTTTCTATGATTCGAGCAGGATCAATAGTCGATGGGATTCATACCAAATCAAAGGATCTCAATCTTAGCATCCCAACAAACTAACAAGCCAGACTTGAGAAATGACTAGATGAACCTTTTTTGGATTCAAAAAAATTCGAAAGAAATAAAACAGAAGAAACTGTCTTCGAGATCCACCACAAGACATCACAGCTTTCAATGCACGTGTAACTCAAACAAAACGGGGGGCCAACAGTTTAGATTAGAAAGTATTTTAGACAAAATAAAATTAATAAATTTAACAAAGTGCAACAAAAAAAAATTATTCAAAATATATTATAGAAGTAAATAAGTGAATAAATGAGTAGTATCAAACATAAAAGGCACTTACTAAACAGAACCATTACAGACATATCAAAACTTGTAAAAGGGAAGAAAAAAATCTTTGTTAACGGTCCCAACCAGAGGGCCTCCTCCTTTCCCTCGGCCTATCTCTAGAACTGCAAATAATGGAAATAATAAAAATATTTCAGCATAAAGATAATTTGCGTCAGAAAGTAAAATACCACGCTATGTCAAATTCAGATAACTAACCTTTGCAAATTCTTTTGATTACCACTCTCCCTCGAATTCTCTCCAGTGGTAATTCCTCCTGATGCAGGAGCGGGATTGAATGAACTACTAGTTTGTGCTCTATTTATGTCTCCACCTATTGAACCACCAGAAACAAAACCAGCTAACACTGGCCTCGTGCTGGTAAATGTGTTTGAACTGTTACTTCTTCCCTGATTCTGAGGATCGGGTGTTGCAGCAACAAAGTTGCTCTTGAATTGTGCCATCATTCCAGTCCGTATTGTATTAACAGCAGCTGAACGACTTGGAACAGAATGAGATGGTGTGTTTGTCGATTCTGGGTTGTAACCAATACCCAGACCAAAATCCACACCACGCACACCTCGCCCACTGCCACCACCACCAGCTCCGCCTCCGCCTCCACCTCCATTTCCCCTCCCTCTTGCTTTTTTCCCACCTAAACAGAAATAATAGGCATCTTATGAAAGTGAATCATTTATTGTTCTAGCAATCCATTTGTCTATTTTCTTCCCCTAATATGATCAAAGTTATGCAACATTCACATGATGAGCATGTATGTCATCAAGTGTGTGACACTGCACCTCAAGAAGCCCAAAAGGCAGACATGTCCGTACACATGTTTAGAATACGATCAGAGAGCATTTTTTCTCTTTGAAAACAAGGCAAGGAAAGAATATTTAAAATAAAAGAAAAAACTTCCATAAACCACAGAACCATTCAATAACTTAAACAACATAAGATTTGTAAGAGAAAAGACTATTATTCAACTACAGTTGTTTCAACTTTCAAAAAACTTCATAAAGTGGAGTGTGAATCACATTAGCAAAGATTTTTTTAGAATAAGATCGTAATTCACAACCACTGATTTTCAGGAACTGCTAAGCAGATAGTTAAATAATACCGATTCCATACGAGGAAAGTTGCACCAGAG
The DNA here is from genome assembly GCF_017979445.1 of Akebia trifoliata. NCBI lineage: Eukaryota > Viridiplantae > Streptophyta > Magnoliopsida > Ranunculales > Lardizabalaceae > Akebia > Akebia trifoliata. The sequence goes on along the minus strand of NC_141378.1, from coordinate 4,315,481 downwards.
GTAGAAAAGCCATACCAGATCCTTTTCTTGCATCGCGTTTGGACCTGAATCTCCCATCCTAAAGATTTACAAGAAATGTCAACCAATAAACGTGATAAAGATACATCTTCCCAAATAAATTAGTAACAATACTTCTCCATGTAAGCACAAAAAAAAAGGGGCAGAGGAAATCTAATATACAAGTAAACCACGAGATGGTACCCATATCTGTGACGTAAATGCAAGGAGTTGGGTCTCACCACTCAACCGGTCTTACTTAAAATATCAACACAAGAAATTTTAACTGATAAGATGATCCTAATATCCAATCTTTTTTTCCTGAATCTTCAGCATGACATTTCAAACATTATATGGATGGTCTGAATTATTTGATCGAGTCAAATTTTATGGTCTGAGATCACCCAGAAGGGTAGACATTAGAATGAATGGCAACATCTACCTGTTGAGTGTATATTTTCCTCCACTCTCGGGTGAGTTACACCCCAGTCAAGCCCCATGACCCTCTTATATTCATAGACCCCCCCTCTCTAATAGATTGTTCTTTTGGAATAGTTGGTTGGTTAACATGGTATCAGAGCACTAGGTTCATATAGGTCACGGGTTTGATTTTTTTCATCCTCACGGGTGAGGAGGAGTGTTGAGTGTATATTGTCCTTCACTCACGGGTGTGTCATACTCCAGTTAAGTCCCATGACCGTCTTATATTCATGGTTCTCCCCCTTTCTAATAGATCAGTCTTTTGAGTCGTTGGTTGGTTAACACGTCCTAGATGTACACCACTTGTAAAGGTATGCTATTGGTGACCATCCTTATGGTCATAAACAGGTACCTTAGATTTCCTCAGAGGAGAAACAGAGCTGGGCTAGAAATGGATGTATTATAGGCAATCAATATGAGTTAAACCCAAAAGCAAATACCTTCATAGCAAGATCCATAAGTTCCATAGGCACATTCTGACCAGCAGTAACCAAACTATTGACCAATTCACCGGCAAAGCGTGCCTCTTTCAGTGTAATAAGAGTGTATGCTGTCCCGTCCTTATCTCCAGCACGACCCGTTCTACCAATACGATGAACATGCATATCCATATCTTTAGCAACATCAAAATTCACAACTGACTTGATTGACTTAATGTCAAGCCCACGAGCAGCGACATCAGTTGCAACAAGCACGTGGTATGTCCCAGATTTGAATTTTTGCAAAATTTCCATTCGAGAAGACTGGTCTTTGTCTCCATGGAGAGCTGCAACTTTAAACCCTTTTTGACTCAGTTGGGATTCAATCTCATCCACCATAGCTTTTTTTGAAGCGAACACTAGAACATCTCCATTATCTATCAAACCAGGAAGCTTTTCAAGAAGCCAAGGCATCTTCTCAGCATCGGTCGGAATTACATGAACAACCTGAGTGATATCCTCATTGGCCATTCCAACCTCACCGACTGTAACTCTTAAAGGATAAGTGAGAGTTTCCCTAGCCAACTTTTCAACTTTACGGGGCATCGTTGCTGAAAAGAGTAAGGTCTGACGATCAGGTCTAATCTGACCAACAATAGACCGTATTTGTGGCTCGAAACCAAGGTCAAACATCCGATCGGCCTCATCAAGAACTAGGTAAGTCGTTCTCATCAAAGTCAGTGCCTTCATCTTTAGCATATCTATCAATCTCCCAGGAGTAGCAACAACTATCTCACAACCTGCCTTCAGTTCTTTAAATTGCTCAAGTTTAGACATTCCACCATACACTGCAGAGACACGTATCCCATGAGATTTTGCAAATTTCTTGGCCTCCAAATATATTTGATGTGCTAATTCTCTTGTAGGTGCACATATCACTCCTATTGGACCCTCTTCTTTCTCAAGTTCAGGTTGGTCCATAATATGGGTAATCATGGGAAGAACAAAAGCAGCAGTTTTCCCCGAGCCAGTCTTTGCAATACCGATGATATCTCCCCCAGAAAGGACAATTGGTATAGCCTGGCACTGTATTGGAGTTGGCTTCTCATAACCTTGTTTTGAGATAGCACTCATCAGTTGGGCAGAAAATCCACAATCTTCAAACGTCTTAATCGGCCTGGGTACATTGAAACCTGAAACGCGTATTGCCAAAGATCTCCGGTATTCAACAACATCCTCCTCACTCATTCCTGAAGCAAAAGAAGACACAGTCAACAACATGCGTAAATCAGGAGGGGGAAAGCCTCAACAAATACTTAAGCAAATGGGTTCAAGGGTTCAAGAATGGTGACACTTGACAATTTAAAACATGATTAAACATGAAAAAAAGAACTTTTGGGAAGTGATTGGGTCAGATAAGTATTTTTTTTTAAAAGTATAATATATTGCAAAGAGGAAAAAACGAAAACAAGGAGGCCGAGAAAGCCTCACAAGGAACTGCAAGGAAAAGAAACAAACAACAACACTAGTTACAAAAAGATTCCCATCTAAAAACAAAATCATCAAAAGAAATCCCCGCGAATGCAATGTTTAGCTTAGACCATAGGAATAAGTAGCCCAAGATCTCTAAGAAACCTTCATGAGAACTTTTGATTATGTCATTGAACACCCTGTTATTTCTCTCGTTCCAAATCCCCCAAGCAATCGCCGATGGAAGTATAGCCCACAGGTAGCGCTTTCTGTTGTGAAAAACATTACTGGACCACTCATCCAACAAAGAAGAGAACTTACTAGGAAGAACCCAATTAATACCGAATAAACCAAGGAAATTTGACCAAATTTTATGGGAGAATGAGCAGTGAATAAAAATATGATCAACCGACTCCCCTTCCATCAAACAAAGGGGGCAACAATTGGGAGTGATCCATCCCCAAGCAATCAAGTTATCCATTGTAAGAATCCTCCCAAGGGAAGCCAACCAGATGTGACATGATTAAACATGAAAAAACCTTTCGGGAGTGAATGGGTAAGATAATAGTATTTAAAATCTGACGAAGTCAGGTGCAACTTAATCAAACTTAACCAACTTTGAAAGCTGGTAAAGTTTTCAGAAAGCATAGATACAAGTTGAATTAACAAGAAACTTAGATAAGTCATCCAAGCTAATACCAATTCTACATTGGTTTTGATGTTGGCAATGCCACCCACAGAAATTGATATTCATTCAATGACCAAGAACCTAACAGCAGTACAAACCACACATTTTCCTTCTCCACACCTGAACATTATTCACAAAAATTGTAAGGAAAATATCAAGAGACACATAGAGAGCATATAGTACGAAAAAAGGTACTACTATGGTCAACTATATATCGAGAATATAATCCCAAACAAGGTGTGCTAGTACGGTCAACTAAACATTGTCCATAATGTCAAAACGAAAGTATAATAGCAAATTTGTTTTTATTTTCCTTGTGAATGGGAGGTGATATAGCAGATCAAGAGATCCAATGCGAATGGGGCTGTGGATAAATTTGTGGAAGGCTGATCCCCCCCCCCCCCCTTTTTTGCTTCTATTCATTAATTACAACCCTAAGCAAAAATTCCTAAAATTTGACATGGAAATCAGCAGATACTGGAATGAAGATGAATACAAGAAACACTGAAATTCAAATTTTAGAAAAATTGTTGGTTGCATTATAAAATAGATGCGAGCCATTTGGCAAAAATAGTGCTCATATTAACAGATTTTCCAACAACATCAATGAAGACAAGTAGAGCAATAACAAGATAAAAGTCACCAAGGGAATCCCAGGTTAATTCATCTTTGGTACTCCAGAATCCAGATAGAAGGAGTTTAACCTCAAGAGAAAAGGGACAAGTCACTTCACTTGTAAAATAGAATTCAAGCAAGATAGCTTGCTTACTCTTTTAGTAGTGTGCACTGGATAAAGTGTTGACCTCCTTGAGGGACAAGGTTAAACCACCACTATGCAAAATCATATGCCTTCTCACAAAATTATTATCCGATAACTTCTTGTCCAAGTTAGGTATATGTACCACTGCATTTCCAAGGTCAGTCGTCACAGTTCAATTTTCAACTTTTTTGCTTAGCTTCTGCGTCGAACTATAGTTTCCTGAACACCATCATCATCTTCAAAGCCTTATCCCTAAAAAATGGGACCAGCTAAATAAATCTTATTCTTCCATTCAATTCTGCCCAAAACCATGTCTTTTGTTAATTCTATAGTGTCCATATCCACTCCCACAAACTCAATCTACGTTCTTTTTTTCTTTTGTCTAGTTCTTGCTCTTTTAGAACCTTTAACTTGCACATTCCTTCCAATTGGGGCTATAATCAATCATCATTAACATGATTGGACCATCTCAATTGGCCATCCCTCAATTTATCACCTGTTTGGACTATTACTACATGTTTTCTCATGCGTTCGTTCATATTTTTATCTTTCCTAGCTTTTTACTGGTCCATCGCAGCATCTCGTCTTTGTTACACCCATACATGCACATGTTTCTTGATTTCAAACATTCAATACCTTAAAGCATTGCACGCCTTACAATTGTCCTATAAATTTTTCTTTTTAGTTTGATTGGTATGCGTTGATAATATAGCACTCTCGAAGCACACCTCTACTACAACCATCCAACTATAATTTTATGGACAATATCTTCTTCAATCCTTCCAACCTGATAGATAATAGAACCAATGTAACAAATACTATCATTTAAGGATATTTATTGACCATAAAATTTTACTGGCCTTTCATCTCTATGACTATGAGTGTCATTAGTCAAGTTGCATTCCATTTTCTTTGTCTTGGTTCTATATGTTCTAAAGACCTCGGACTCGAAGCAACTCTCCAAAGTTCTCGTTTTTCCTTGAATAATTAACTAGTCTCGTCAATTAACACAAGGGAATATGCTTACAATTCAAACTCCAAAGTGTCATTAGAACATGCTTATATGTTCTAAAGAACCAAAAAAAAGGTATTTTTCCATAAGTCTTTTCTTTCAAAATCTGATTTTTTTTTCCCCATGAAATCTACAGGGCTATGGTTTTGGATTGCCAATTGTTCGATTTAATTGGATTTGATATTTATCGATTTAATTAAATTTTCAACGCATAAGGAACACATACACAAAAGTGGATGATCCGTGCCGAAGTCCAATTGATAAACAACAGGTGAAGAGGAAGAAATGTGTCACTTGGCCATCCATGCAGCATTCTAGTTAGCAGTTAGTTTTCTTCTTGTTCACATTGACAAAAATTGACTGAAGAACCCATCTCAATATAAACCAAAATAATAATAAAACTACCAAAACCAATCACCATAAAACAGGAAAACATTAAAATTTACCTGAAATGGAAGCTTTTTCTTCATAGAAATCCTTGTTAAACGGCTCGTAATCAATAGAACTATGATCCAAAGCCGCAATTGGTTCAATCCTCTTCTTATCAACAACAATTGGATTATCATCTGAATCATACTCAATCAACCCCGCATCAACCGCCTTCGCCGCTGCATAAACTTCCTCATCTGAATCATACCCAGCCTGAAGAGCCTCCGAAGCCAAAGTCAACCCAACATCTTTTTTAGCCCTCAAAAAGCTATCAATCGGATCATCATCGTCATCATCTCTGTACTTCTCAATCTTCTCTTTTTCCTTTGAAGGTGGTGGTGCCTTCATCTCTTCATGAATCCCCTCCATGAACGCATCCAAAGGATCAATCTCTTCATCATCACCATCAATCGATTCCTTCGGAGCATCTACGCTCCCATCTCTGTCATCGAAGTCGATGTTGTCGAGATCGTGATCTTCGTAGTTATCGTGAGCGCCAGAACGCGATGAAGGAGGAACGTAGAGTCTTGGTGGGGCTTGAGATCGCTCGAAATTATAGGTTGCTGGTCTGTTGATGCCGAAACCTTCGAAGCCGAATTTCCTCTTTGACATTATCGTAGAGAAACAAAACCCTAGTTTTCAGAATCGAATCTCTCGGAGGAACCCTAGCTCCCTTTAAGCAATTTGAGATTTTTCTAGGGTAAAATACTGAGAAGATGTTAGAGCGAAAATTGCAATAAAACTGCGTATACAAAATCCAAAAGGAGACAGAATTGCAGATAAGAGTAGTGTGTATAAAGTATAAACTATTATCGTGCGGACCCCCGTCACTGCGATCGACTTCAACCAGGAGATGAATTTCATTAGAAAAAATATATAACTTCATTAGGAAAAAGAGTTATGCTATTGGCACTCCAATTTTTGCTTATTACACTCCAAATAAAATAAAGAAGTGCAAATAAAATAAAGGAAAATAATGGAAATTTGTATAAAAAAAAATGATGTGGTGGCGAGCACATAACCGTAGATGCTTTTTACTCATACCTCACAGAAAAACATCTAGGGTAATCTGCGTGACACCACATCATTTTGTCGTCTTTGTGTCTTCGTTTGTGTCACCCCAGCACGACTCAATTATAATCTCAACATTATAATACTCTTTCAACGGTCGTTGTCTTGCCATTAAAATTGACATTGATTCACTCATGGCTAACGTTGATGTGAGCACAGAATCATAAGTGTTTTTTTTGCTTGTATCTCGGTGAAGAGTATCTATGGCTCAGTGCATACATCCACACCAGTCATGTGTGAATTGATGTCAATTTAAATGTCACCGCAGCATTTCTCATTATAATTTGGTAATGTAATGTTTGAAGAGAGTTCGCTTTAATCATGAATTGGGGTGTAAAAAATAATTTAAAAAAATTAAGGTGTAATAAATAAAAGTTGAGGTGCCAATAGCAGCTCTCTTGGAAAATAACCCCCTACGTTTTGAGTGAATATTAGAGATAGCCCCAATACTTTCAAGCTGATGAAATGCCCCTTGACCTTGGTCTTCTCTAATAGACTTGAAAGCATGACTTAAATGCACTAATCTTGGACTTCTAGTCAAAATCCTTGACTTTTCTTCTGAAAATCAATCATCTTTCAAATTGCACAAGTGAATTGGTCTTGCATGTAAGGGTCTTGTATCCATGACCTACAATTTACTTGGCAAGCTACATGAAATTGATTTCCGAAAGCCCACAACAACAAAAATCTCTTAGGGTATGTTTGATTGCATGGAAAGTCACTTTTCATGGAATTTGAAATCCATGGAAAATTAGTTGTGGAAAATAGGTAGGGTTGGAAAATCAAATTCCATTGTTTGATTTTACTTGGATAAAATCATGAAAAAAGATGAAGAGGAGAAGGAGGAAGAAGATGAGAGGAGGGAGAGAGGAAGAAGAAGATGACGAGGAAGAGGGAGGGGGGAGGATGTGGTGATGGTGGCAACGAAGGTGGTGGCGACGGCGATGGTGGCGGCGGCAGCGACGGCGACGATGGCAACGACGGAGGTAAGTGAGGAAGATGGGGGGAGAACGTGGTGGTGGTGGTGGCGGAGGAGGTGAGCGATGGAGAAGAAGGAGAAGAAGAAGAAAAAGAAGAAAAGAGAGAGAGAAGGTGGTCGGAGACGGAGCCGACGGCGACGGCGATGGTGATGACGACGAGGTTAGTATAATGGTGGTGGTGGTGGTGGTGGTGGTAGTGGTGGTGGTGGTAGAGAAGAATTGATGATGGAAAATATTAGTGGATTTCATTTTCCCACCCATATGGGTGGGAAAGTGAAATCCATGATTTAGTGGACTTTTTGAATATGGTGGAAAATGAATTTCCATTTCCATGTACAATCAAACACTTGAAAAATGTCATTTTCCATGGAAATTGATTTTCCACCTTATTTTCCATGTGCAATCAAACATACCCTTAAAAGCTTCAAGAACGAGATAGGATATACTGAGAAGTAGATGAAAATGAAATTTTGCAGACAAAAATAAAGGATTTTCTATAAGGGACATTTTGTAAGAACTCGACCCCTCATTCTAGGCTTCCTTTCGTTGCCAATTGCAACATGGCATGTTGACATAACTAATCCAGATTGTCCACCGCTTGGATGGCATCTAGATTTTGCTACATAACTTCATATTTAGAGAAGAAGAAAAAGAAAAACTCGAGCAACACTACTCAACGAGCAAATCCTTGGCAACAACAGCAGGTATCAAACAGTTGGATCTGTAAGAAATTCGGGTTTGGGCAATTTCCATTCCTACATTCCCTCATTAGCCTTCAAGTAATACACAATTGCCAAAAAGTTTCAACACTATTTGAAAGAAATGCCGATTTCCATAAAGAAAAAACTGTTTCGTCATCCAATCAGCTCGATCATTTGTGCAGTAACAAAGGCTTTCTATGCTAAATTCATGCAAGAATGTCTTCTGTTTCAGATAACAGAAACCTCCGCATGACTGGACCTCAAGAGGTCTCAAAGATAGGTATGAGCCAAGCCTTCAGCAACTTTGGGATGTATGGAGCAGCATTAGTGTTGCAGATGCAATCCTACTGTGTCAAGAACAAAGACGGTACAGATGATCAACAATGGTAGCGGAACATTAGTAGAGGATCGAAATCCATCAATTCTTTTAACCATTTAAAAAACTAAATCAGCAAAAACACAAACATTAAGCAGCTTTGCTGACCCAACCCTTGAACATCTGACTCATTGGCTTCTTCTCGCACTAGTGGCATGTGAGTTTTTCTCGTAAAGTATCTTCAAGACATTAACCAATGCTCGCAACCGGTCCCATATATTCAAGCCATATAGTGCTTCAACAAGGTACTCCTGAAATTCGAAGCAATTCTCCGCAACAGGATACTACGGATGAAAGAGAAAAGAAAAAAAAAAGGAAAAATTAGTAAATATCGAAGGCATTTTATATGAACCGAACCAAAATAATGTTCTTCAGAAGAAGACCTGAATTGGCTTTGGTATCTTGGTTTTGATGTATGGCCACCATCTATCCTCGACAACCGATTTTACTAGACAACAAGCACGCAATCCTTCTATGCCGGCAAATCTTCCAAATCCACTGTGCTTCACACCACCAAATGGAAGGGACTGAAAAACAAGACATGGGCATCATTAGTGCAATGGACCTAACAAGAAGAAAAGCTATTCAATATTCTAGAAAATGGATAACCTAGAAATGTTAAGAGGAACCATCTTTGCTGATTTGTTAATAACCTAGAAAATGGCCCAGGGCTCACCTAAACTTACAAATTTTAATTGGCGAATGCAGGTAAATGTTCGAAAATGACAGAAAACATAAGCATGCTTATTTGGATCCATCTCTATGTAAATCCATTCAATATCGAGCACGTAAGCCAATGTGTTGATGTATCGCACGAAACAATGAGGTCACAGGATCAATGCCAGCTTACCCACCAAAAAAGAAAAACGGAATAGAACAATAATTGGAATAGTGATTGAATCAAGGATAGTGCACTAGTTTGGTCGTGATTTTAACAAGAAGGGCCTTTCAGGAAGTTCCTGTCAAGTTAGAGCTTTTGTTGTTCGACTAAGTCTAAGTGTATATAAATCAAATATCTAACCCGATATGAAATAAACCCAATGAAATAAGAATACCTGACACATGTAGGTAGAGGCAAAGTCATTGATAGCAGCAACTCCACAGTGCAACTGAGAAGCTATTTCTTTTGAACGGCGTTGATTGCCAGAAAAAACGGCACAACCGAGCCCGTAGTTAGAGTCATTTGCTAAATTAATAGCTTCTTCATCAGAACTGAATTTCATTATTGGTATTATTGGTCCAAAAGCCTGCAGGTCGATCAAGATTTTCTAAGTTGTCTGAGAGATCTTAGAATCAGTAAAAGATGAAGAAGTTTAATGGATTATATGGCTACCTCTTCTTGCATTAACTTCATAGTGTGGTCAACATTCACAATTACAGTAGGTGGAAAGAACTGATCTACGGCATCTTCACCCAAATTGCCAAAACTTCCTCGTCCGACAATTTCAGCCCCTTTTTCTAAGGCATCATTGACAAGGCTTTGAAGCCTCTCAACATGCCCTTGCATGCATAGTGCGCCCATATCAAACTTCCCAGCCAATGATGGAGGACCCTGCACAGTATAATTAGTTAATATAGTTCCAATTTTATTCCAGGCAAACCAAATTTAATCAAGGAAAAAATTCTAGATAATTGCAAAATAAATCCACATCCCAAATGTTTGTGGACAATGCATATTTCTAAGAATCCATCAAAGAATGCATATTGCCAAGTAAGAATTTGACGCAGATATGATTCAAGAACCAATCGTATTAGCTATTAAGTACTATTTTCAGTTACAAAAAATTAACAAACCACGACCAATAAATCTTACAAGAAAATGAACAGAAAACTAGGAGATTTTCCAAAGCAACTGCAAAAAAAATAAAATAATAATAACAAAACTTCTTGAAAGTGCAATAATTCAAGCTACTCCAAGAAATGGCAACTGCTAAGAATAGGAGTGTTTATGCAAAAAGACGAAGAAAAATAATTGGTAACATTTTAGATACAGACTCGTGAAAAAAGAGATGCTGATACCTTCTAAAAAATGATTTAGAACGAACATACTTACAACGCAAACAGATTTTACGATTTTGACTACTTGAGCCACAAATGAAGAATAAACATCTCGGTGAACATAAAATCTCTCAGCACCGGCACAGTTCTGCCCACTTGATTGAAGAGCAGCCCTAACGGCAATCTGCGCAACCTGTATGATGAAAGAAAATTTACATACACCGTCAGTTACATAGAATGGAGACGTGAAGGTTCAGAATTTTCAAATAACCAACTCCAAGCCTACTAGATGTTGGCAAAGATAGGAAAACTTCATACATGAGGCACATCTACATCTTCACACACAATAAATGCGTCTTTTCCACCAAGCTCAAGGGTGACAGGTATTAACGTTTCAGCAGCATTTCTCATGATCTGCCCCAGAAACCAAAACACCATATCAGTGTTACAGGTTGCGAACAGAGTAGCGGGGAATGATCAAACAACATCATCCGAAGAACAAATAGATATAAACAAGTAAGTGCAACTGGGTTACAGTAATGCTGCAAAGATTAATGCAACTTGTAGAACACATGTCGTACATTGATTAAAGGGTAGAAGAAATATGATAAGAAAACTAATAGCTGTGTCTATTTTCTTAAAAGTAAAATAAACCATAAGAAATCTTCTTAATTGACCTAAAGCTCAAACCAAGGTTTAAAATGTCACTTCGAGACAATGCATCAGCCATGAGAAAAAATGAGAAGGTCTTGACCGAAACATTTCAAGACATTCCGAAACATTCAATGCTTCAAGGCATTTATTCCAGTCTCAGCCGAAACTGGAATGTTCCATCGACACATTCCAAAATGGAACAAAACTTGAAGCCGTGGCTCAAACCTCATAGTACCCTGCTAGTGACCTCTTTAAAGGGCATCTCAAATAACATTAGTTGTGGGCATTAAGATCACATGCAAGGAAGTTTCAATTGACATATGAAATAAGTCGAGGGAAGAGCGTACCATCTTACCCACGCCAGGAGATCCAACAAAAATGATTTTGTCAACTGAAGATACAAGTGCCGCTCCTGTTTCAGCAAAACTGGCAAGGGAAAACTCACTGAGAATTAGAACCAAATCAAATTAATATGAAGCCCATTAATGAAAAAACAAGACCATATATGTATACCCTGTTATTACATGGACAAGATTATCAGGAGCTCCTACAGCAGCAAGAGCTGATTGAATTATTCGAATATAGAAACAGCCAGACCAACTTGCATGTTCTGAAACCTACATTTACAATCACATGGTTTTTCCACCCAATTAGCAGAACTTTAATAGACATTCATTGTTCACAATTTAGTTCTATATTTGAGTATCTCCTAATTCAATCTTATTGAAAATTATGGTGGTGCCTTATACATTTGTCAACGTATACCAAGAAGCGGAATGCTCTTGTTTATGAAACGTACTATTAAAAACGAAGCAATAATCGATATCTTGAATATACCCACTTCAAGGAAGTGCTCATAATTGGTATATTAGGGTTTTGCTGTGTGTCCCTAAAGGAATTGCAATTGTTTCAAAGACTGTGTACCTTAATCACAATACCATTTCCTGAAAAAACTGCTGCTAGCATTGGATTAAAAATGTTATGGAATGGATAATTCCACGAAACAATGGCACCTATCACTCCAAGGGGATAGAATTCCACTCTTGATTTCTTGTGCAGCATTGACCTGCCAGAAGATCTGAAAGACACCAAAGGAATGATAAGAATCGGTTTTTTCAGTGCGTACTTTATTGTGATAAATTTACCACAAGTTCTGTGATAGTTTCCAAATGAATAGACCCAAATTATTACAGATGAAAAAAGATCAAAATTATACGTGTGCCATCATAATAATAATAATTAAAAAAAAGGCAATTCATGTCTTTGTGTGTGTGTAACTAGCATATACTTTTGACCTTCAAAGATATATGTTTGAATACCAATAATGAGGTCCGTTTAACTTAGTTGCTCATGTAGACTCGAGGAGAAGATTTAAAAGGAAACCTGTATTCAGGCTTTAGCCAACGCTCACCCTCCGCAAGAAGCCAAGTGATCTTCTCACATGTTGTCATTATCTCTCCCAAAGAAGCATCTACCATTGTCTTTCCAGTATCCCTAGAAGACGTACTATTCAATATGAAACACACAGAAATATACAATTTAGTCATTGACAAGAGATCTTAGCATGAAATGAAACAAATAGACGATTAACCATACACTATATTGATATGTTAATAATGCAATTTTAATAAGCTTCACAACTGAGTTGGATATCACTAAAAGTTCAATTGTTACAAACACATCTTAGTTGGCATGTAAACTGAAATAGTTCTATGGATCGGTTGAGTGGTGCCATCTACCAATCAGTGTTTATTATAGAATTATGTGATGCATACTTCAGCAATGGAATCATCCCAATCTGATGTCATAATCTCAGACCATGTTCAATCTGAGCAAATGACCTCAGACCAGACCAACTTCACATGGCTCGCATTGGACAAACAAGGCAATGAGCTATAGGCCCATGGATGTTGAAAGACATGATCACCACCACCCAACAATTCTCGCCGATAGTTCATAGCCGGGCTTAGAACCATATCTCAGCTGCTCAAAAAAAAAATTTCTTGATGAATAAGTTGCGCAACATATTAAAAATGTTTACCTACCAAAACAAAAAACTCATTGATAGTTACTTTATTCAATAAATCGTAAGACGTGGATTATTTAGGGAACTCTCATCACTTTGAAGAAACCGAAGAACAAAAAAGGGACATTCTTCCTTATATCCCCTGCGGCATGGTGATCCATTGATACTCATGCCCCAACAATGTTTAGTGCCTTGTCATGATTTCTCTGTGGAAGAATCACTTTTCCTCTTATCCAGTGCTATGTTTTTGCATGTGGAGCCATCCTCTGTTAGGGAGTTCTTGGATCATGGCAATGCCTTAGTTTCTATATCTTACCAACCACATGCATACGAGATCAACCTTAACTCCTCTTTTGTTGATACTTAATATTCTAATCAGTCCATTGAGCTATTTTAGCGGATCGTGTGGAGCTTAGCTGGTGGAATCCTGCAAAATTAAGTTAGGTTGGATAGTTCCATTTGTTGGTGGGGGCCTTGGATTAGATAAGCCATGTGGCCTGTATTCCTGAAGATTAAGAAATAATAACCATATTTGAAAACATCATGCTTGTTTACACCTTTGTGGATAACCATATTTCAAAATATCATGCTTGTTTAGAGATACCTTCGTAGCTCAGAAAAGATCTACATCTTTTAGCTAAATGAGTTTACAAGACTCTCTAATAATGAAACATTGGGCCAACAAAAAGGTGCAGTCCTTACTTGCATATAAGCTCTTGATGTTCGACAACATACTTCAGAAGTATACGCAGAAACTGTCGTCTTTGCTTGAAGCTACTCTTTGCCCATATCTTTTGTGCATTCCTTGCCTGTGCTACATGCTCCTTGACCTAACCACATAAATTCCATCCAATGTTGATCAATAGTACACAAGTCTGATGTTTAGAAATAAAATCATCACAAACACTAGTTTTGAAATCCCAATAAATGGATTTGAGCAAAATTTTACAACTCATTTGCACAGTATGCCAATGGAAATAGTAAGAAGCAACCAAAGATGATTGATGGTAAAAGATGCACCTATAATCAAAGATCATCAAATCAAGAACATAAAGGACAGTAATATACTATATCATGGTTCTGGAAAGCGCCAACTTTCCAGAACATAATTAGGTCAAGTTCTGATAGTTGATACCCAATATTGAATATCACAAAATGGTACGAAAACATGGAAAAAGGAGGTTTTTCTTTTGATCGGTATGGAAAAGGGGAGATATTAGAGTAAATGCAAGTAAAAGGAATGGGTTCTATTCATTAAAGTTGCATAAAGGGGTGTGAATTGTGAGCTCGTGAGCGAAATAAGAATATATTTAAACTTGTATCGGTCTTCCATTGACCACGGGAATGATGATCAATACAAGGTCAGCTATGGTATTTTAGTTCCATTGAATCAATGTAAGGGGTAGTTCCGCTGTAATAAAAATCCCAAACATGTTGAATTCATCAAAGATTCAAAAATGGGTAAAAAAAATGAGCTAATAGCAATAAATTATTCAATGGAATACTAAGTAATTTAATATATACAGATACCAATTAATCTACTTTAATATATCCAAGCATCACCAACCTCGTCAGGTGTTAATGCAGGGAAAAATCCCAAATACTTCATTGTTGCGGGCTCGTAACATTGAACTCTGTCTGACTGCACCGTCTTTCCCCTCCTTGGTATCTACATCAAAGTCTCACACTGCTAGTAAGCATTATTAAGTAGCAATATGTTTGCCTAGAATTTTACTAAAAACATATTCCCAAGGTTTAAAATATCATGTCAATCGACGGTTAATGAAAAACCGATACATATCGGCAGATACATTCGATACATACCTGAAACATTTAATGTTTCAAGGTCAATGTCTTGTATCGGTCTTGGCAGATACCAATACGTATCAACCAATACATTCCGATACTTTCAACTATGCGTATTCCTACCAATAGAAACCTTCGAATACTAAAGCAAAGCAATCTCGATCATACTAAGTAATCCATGAAACCAAATAATAATCTATGAAAACTAACTAGTCATCTAAAAAAAAGGAGAATTCAAGAAGAAAGCAATTACTTTGTCCAAACATTACGGGTACATGGATTGAATAAATTCAAATTCTCACATTTCACATTTTTCATTAATAATTTGATCTGAAATCGAATGATCTGTAATCCAAAACTCTGCATTAAAACCCCTATAGAATTACTGAAACAAGCAGCATTTGCGGAAACTCACGTAAATGAAATTATCCTTATTCTGACTTCCGTCCTCCAACACTGCCATGGATTTAAGCTCATTAAACCAGCATAAAATCAACAAAAAAACAATTAAAATCATGAGAAAACCAAGAGAAAGAGAGAGAGATATAGATCGTTACTATCGGATGCATCGACATCGATCGAAGGCACGTTAGGAGGTATGAGCATAAACAAGAATTTACAGATCGCGAAAGCTAATCCGAGAACGAAAAGAGGCCACCAGAACGCCATTAAAGGTTCAGGCACAAAAGCTTCAGAGAAAACCCCAAAGTTAAGAGCGAATATCTCGTACTTCAGTGAACGCTCCACAGGTTCAGGGGCGGTACGATAGTAAGCGAACTGCTTGGCACCACAATTTTATTTATTACACGCCAATTTTTAAATTATTAATCACATGTTAAGATTAAAAGACACCATTCGACAAATTATTACCACGACATACAAAGCATTACAACAAATTCAAATAACTTTTGCAAAAATCCTAAAAATCACAAACTTTAAAATAAATAAATAAATATATATATATATATATATATATATATATATGATTTTTCAAACCATGAGTTAGAGATTTTGGATTGAGCTGATTTTTTGCAAAGATGGTCACTATGATGAGAAGATCATCCTCACAAAAATCAGTTCAATCTGAAACTTCTAAATCCATCAAAAATGATTTACAAATTATTGACAAAAATTAATAAAAAATCGACGATCCACATTTTAAATCACTTTTAATGGGGTTAGAAATTTTAGATTGGACTGATTTTTTTTTCCGGATGATTTTCCCATCACAGAGATCATCCTCACAAAAAATCAGCTCAATCCGAGACTTCTAACCCATCTTTTTAAATTTTATTAATGTTACATTGTTTTTACATATATTTTTTCATATGTTCATTTATCCTTACTCTCATACACACACACACTTACTCTTAATTAATTTATTTATTTATTATGAGATTTTTTTTCAAAAAATGGGCACCTTATATTAAAATTCATATATATATATATATATATATATATGACCTTTACTCTTAATTAATTTATTTATTTATTATGAGATTTTTTTTCAAAAAATGGGCACCTTATATTAGAATTCCGGTTCTATCAAACTCACCGAATTTATAATTTATAGAAGTGTCGAATTCATTGGAAAAACATGTTCTGATAATTAAAAGGAAGAGATTCAACTTTTTATTTTTCAATTGGGGTGTAACAAGTAAAAGTTGAGTTGACAATGGCAGTTCTTTAAAAATTTCTTTATCAAAATTTCAATATAAACATTAATAAGAAGCCACGGGGCGTCATAGACAATTTATAACCCTTTGATTCAATACTTTTTTTTGGGTTGGCCAGTCATCCTGACATATCTGGTATTTTGGGTCTTTTAATTTTAATGGAAAATTTGATAAAGACGTCTTTATCGTTGCCAATTTAAGATAAAGATTGCGTGAGAACAGTGACTACAGTGACTAGTAACGAGAACTAAAGGTCCGAAATTAAAGTATAAATCATATTGCTTTGCCTTTTTCTTTCGTTGTCTCTTGGACTGAATTTTTATATGTTTGTTTTGGTCAGGCTCTAAATTTGACTCTTATGGAAGTTTTAAGTGGGTCCACCGACCGTATAAATGCTTGGTCCAAAACCAATTATTCTACATTATTAGTGGGGCCTGTTGATCACTTGATTTGCCTCAACAATGTAGATGAAATTGTTTGGTTCATGGTTTTGAAACTCAGTTTCGCATCTCGTCTCGTTTATGCCTGATATCGAGTCGTCTCAAACAAGTTTTCCAATTTGTTTGAGATGTCTTGGCCAAAATTTTCAAAAATAAATGTGAGGTATTAAATCTCGTTCATGCCTAATATTGAGATAACTCAGACGATACATCTCAGTCTCAGATGAGTTTTGAAACCATGGTTTTGATGGAAAAGAAATTTCTTATTCGTCTAAAATTCAATAATATTAAATCACAATTTTAATGAAGAAAATATTTTTTCGGTGGAACCAAAATGTTATAGTCATATTTTATAGTCCTATTCAAAATCTTATCCCATGAGTTTGGATTAAACTTATCAAATCATGTTTATTTATTTGTTTTTGTTTAAAATCGTGATTTTCGATTGATCAAGGTAAATGCATATATTTCAATTTATGTACGTTTGATTTTTATTTAAAAAAGAGCATGTGTATCTTAATTGATTATTCCTTATTTTGAATGGGGCGGTTCATGGGACATATGTAAGAACAATGGTTTTTCAAAACATGGGTTAGAGGTTTTGGATTGAACTGATTTTTTGCGAGGATGGTCATTATGATGAGAAGATCATCCTCATCAAAAATCAATTCAATCTGAAACTTCTAAATCCATCAAAAGTGATTTATAAATTATTGGCAAAATTTAACAAAAAAAATTAATGATCCACATTCTAAATCACTTTTAATGGGGTTAGAAGTTTTAGATTAGACTTTTTTTTTTAATGATCTTCCCATCATAGAGATCATCCTCACAAAAAATCAGCTCAATCCAAAACTTCTAACCCATATTTTGAAATTTTATTAATGTTACATTATTTTTACATATGTCCCTTGATCTGTTCCCTATTTCAAGTGTCTTATACTTTCTAGTGCTTTTGTTTCTAATTTTTTTTGTTGTCTTTCCACTAATTCATCGTGACAGTCTTACATCTATTATGTTTAAATCTATGAACACGTTATTTAATGAATGTCCAACATTCAACTTTAGTTAATTTATTACTATTCTATAATACTTAAAAAAAAAAAAAAAAAAGGAAAATCACTTGAAAGATCTTGGTGGACAAAAAAAAATAATTCTAAAAAATCTCCAAGTTTTAGAGATTATCTAAATAATCCATTTAGTAAAACTATTTTTTCTAATCAGTCTCTGAACCTCATTCATCACATTTCTCACGATTGAATGCCCTAATCATTTGATCTCATTGTTTTTATCCAAAATATTGGATTTTCGACATCCTAATCGAGTTTTAGAGATTCTATTCCATCAAAAATGGTTTAAAAAAGGAAGAAAAAGTCATTTTCAGATTTTCAGACTTTTTGAAAGCGTATGTAAAAAACTATAGATTTTTTCCAAAAAAAAATATTTGTTTTTTGATGAAAATTGGTTAAGGGTGGTTCTTTTGATTTGAAATTATCTAAACAAATCTTTATCTTTTAGTTAGTTTGCTCACGTATTTTTGTTGGAAAAACTTGAATAACAAAATATGGTGGGTTTTACTAGTGTCGAGCTATTTTTTATTGTCAAGTTCGACATTTTAAAACTTTGTCGAATCCAACTATAAAAAAATGTTGAACTCGACAATAAATAAAAGTGGCAAGCTAGACCATAAGAGTGGTGAGTTTAACAATAAAAATGTTTACCTCGACACTAAATAAAATTGGAGTGCCAATAGATAACGAGGGACCATTAAGAAAGGAAAAATTTACTAAATGGACCATCAAGCCACCGCTCAAACCTAAGAATTATTTCGAAATAACTCCTTCCATCAGGGTCCTTTAAGTAATTTAAAAATAAATGGAATTTGTTGATCACAAGATGACCTAGAAAGTACACTTCCACTCTCACCATTCAATTCAATTTTACGAACAACATCCTCTTTAACATCTCAATTCCTCCAGCTAGAATGCTAGATGACAATGGCCATTTCAAGGTATTTTTTAGGCAACAATGTTTAGTGTCATTTCTTTGTACATGTAACTATTGAATTACTTTACTCTCCACCTCTTAGTCCCATTATAAAGAATTAGAAGTTCTTATTAACTAGTATTATGTTAAATATTCAAAAGAAATGAGAGATTGAAATTAGAGTCACTTATGAATGTCATATCTATGTAATAAAACACAACTCTAGAGTCTACTTTTTGTTGGGACAAACTTTTGTCCAGTTAGGTTAAATATTTTATCCAATAACAATTTTTGTGAGACCTACTCTATTACTTAAACTCTCCACCATTTCTAATTTTATTATATTTGTTCTTTTACTTCTTTAACCTACTTTATCGTTTTATCTTTTAATCTAAATTTTTTTTTATAACATCCTTCCAATTTTATTTTGTTTACACTTTTACTCTCTTAATCCCCAAAGAATATGCTCATGCTAACGATAGAAATCTAATCATATTATACATTTGAACACTTTAATCATGTGCTTGAGAATAAAAAAATAAAAAATAAGAATTATTATCAATTTGCCAAGTTGGTAAAATTTGTAGGTGTATTTGTTCTCACCCATAATATTAAATGAATATACATGCGAAAAATTGACTAAAGAAATCATTTTAGTATAAGGTTATCAAAGAAATGACGAGTGGATTGCACATGAAAATAAAATTCTTTTAGTGTCAACATCAGCAAATTTATACGTTTTCCAACGTCGTCATTTATTGATACCTTAGTGCTTGTGTGCACCAAGTGTACAAAAATGTGTGGTGGACGGACTTTTGAAACTTCGAACATATGTATAATTGGACTTTCTTGATTATTAGAAGTGTCACCATTGATCGATGGAGGCATAGCTCTTGAGGTCGTTAGTATTGGGTCCCAATGCTTCTATTGTGGTTGGGATGCTTCCATGTCACCAACATGAAGGACTTTAATACTATATTTAATTTAGATATTTTTAATATATTGTGTTGTTTTATATGAAATAGAATACTACCATGGCTTCGTGGAGAAGAACGAAGGGGTTCGTATCAATGATGAGATTTCAATATAATTTTAAAATATGGAATCAACAACATTATTGATGAAACAAATAAATTCATCTTATTAATTTAATAATGAAGAAAAAAAAATTGTTACACAAGGGTGGAGACAAAATTTTGTTTACATGGGATAATTAAGAACCTAACCAATTTTAAAATTTTGTGTGAGGACAATAACGACTGCTTACATCTTTTGTAGATATCATTTGTTGTGGTAGCCTATAAACTGTTTTAATTTTTAACAACTCTTGTCAGGACAAAGGCCCCAATTGACCTCCAAAGTAAATCCGTCCCTCGTGAAACCAAGTAAATAGACTCGATACAAATGTAGTAAAAATTCCATACGATCTTCAAAATATTTGGTATGTTATTCTTCATTCCTCTCCGTTGTCTTTGAAAATTTAGATAACTTAAAAGAAGTGGAAAAAAAGAGAGGTATGTTTGGTACTTTAAAATTGTATAAGATGAGTGAGTATTTAGAAAGAAATATATTACTAATTAGACTATTAAATTACGATCCAAAAAAATATGAATTAATTTAGAAGGAAACCCTTGTATTATAAATGATCGAGATGAGGTTAGCTACATTTATGAGTCTTGATGATATGACTCGCCAGGTGGCATACTAAATTGACTCCTTGATATGGACAAGCTTAGGAATCGTAGATCTGTACGCTTTGGGATACACGACTCCCTTGAGATGCACTTTTTTTAATGAGAAAGTGCAATCGTGTATCTCGAGACACACAAATCTACAATTCCCGATCTTGTCATGCCAAGGAGTTGATTGAATATGCCACCTGGTGAGTCATATTATCACGACTCCACATTTTTTACCCTTTTGCAAGGCAAGCAAGGATTTAGTTGGTCTAATAATTTGCAAAGGTCAAGGTGAGTTCAACGGGTTAATGTGAGTTTGACATGATTGACTCGGAAGGTTATTCGGATAAAACTATGTTCTTGCGTTAATTCTTTTTAATTTTTAATTTTTTAAATCACGTTACTTCAATCGCAGTCAACCACTGACTTTTGGTCAAATGCCGGATCTAATCCTCCATTTTGACGGGTACCGGATTACCAGTCTTGACAATTTCGTGGGACGTTACTAGAATACCTTAAAATTTAGGCCACGTGTTTTTAATCAATATTTGACATACCTCCTCATGTTCAAACTAATGACGTCATCTGCATCTTCATCTACTCGAAATACAAATTAAAATGACTTAAATAACCTCATATCAACTTATAATCCAATATATTGATTCTTCTCTTCTTAACCTATCATCTAAAAGGTATAATTTCAATTTTAAAACATCAGCTTTAACCTTCAAACTTCACGAACAATATACAATGATTGTAATATTAACATTGACATCAACATCAAATGTCAATATATTACCCTTATTTTTTTTTTCCTGAAACTCATCATTTGGGTACAATAATTTCAACATGAAGATTTTTTGTCTTTCAACCATCAAACATCAAGTGCAAGGTAGGATCTTGGGAAGTAAAAGATGATAAATTTGTCAATAGAAAAAAAAAAAAAAAAAGAAAGATATTTTAAAAGGGATTGAAAGAAGAGTTAAAGTTGATGATTATCAGACTTTTAATGGACCAGGTTTAGAACGGATCAGGAGTAATTTGATACCAAAACAATAAGAATAAGAGCGGATTAGATCCAAAACTGATTCAATAAGTATTGGATCGAGATCTTAATGGTTGAGGTTATTATTGGATCTCAAAATTAAGATCCAAACTTAATCCAATAACAATCGTATCAAGTCTAGATCAAACCAAACTCGATTTGATGTAGAAAATCTAAATAAAATGCATACATTTAAGCAAATATATAATATAATTTTTAACATTTTATTGAATCAAAACCTTATTAGATCAGAATATGGTCAATCCAGATAAGATATGATATGATAAGATATCATATCGGATCTTTATTGAAATCCAAATCATCAATCCAACCCCAAAGAATGAATTGGATTTCAGATTTGATCTGATCCATTGAGAAACTTGAATGATTGAACACCATGTTTTTATCCAAGAGATTGAAAAGCTTGAAGATGGGTGAATTTTGGGAGAATATCGTTAAAGGTTTTTTGGCTAGAGGTTGATGGCAAGGGCATTTAGATCATTATATCAAATTGTTATGATAGAAGACCGAAGTCAAAGGGCATGCATCGATTTGAAATTATAGGGGTATGTATAAATAACCATAAAATTTATTCGTTATAGGACATTTTTGTCATTTCAGCGACCTTTTTCTAATATTATAATTGTCGCGCCTTGCGCGCTACCCAATTCGTACGAATACAAGGCGCGGTTTTAAGTCTATCTCGACTTTGGTTTTTTTCCTTTTTATTTTTTTATTTTTTTATTTTTTAGACATTTAAACGGTAACGTCGGTCCGTTTTTACCGTTAGATGTTACTTTTACGTTAAAAGCGCACGTTAGCCGCAAATAAAACTTACGCTTCTGCAACCCACAGTCTGTACTTCCTTCAGTTCTCCACACCAAGAAAAAAAAAAGGGGGAAAAACAAATCAAGGTTTTCTACCGAGAGTTCGAGTAATCTACGAATTTTCTATTAAGAAATTAGATTTTGTTGGATTTAAATAACTGATTATTGTTCAGCTAATGGCGTTCGATTCTCCAAACCATTTATTTCGAGCTCCGATTCAATTAATATCGTCACCTCTGGATCCATTCTCAGCAATTAGCGATGATTTCTGCAAGTAATCTTAGTGTTCTTTCATCTTCGATTTCTTATGCTGTCTACGCTCAATCAAAGAACGATATCTTTGGCGATTTCTTAAATTTACACAGATCTGAAGCAGTCGTGCTGTATCACAACTTTGGCGATGTTAGATTTTTCTGTTTCATTCCTGATTTCTGATGGTAATGGTGTTCTTCGAACTCCTTTAATGGTTATAATTCCGATTGTTTCTGCTTTTTTATGTTTACTTGTATTTTAATTTCGTTTCAGTGGTATTCAAGCGTTTCTTCAGTAAATGTGTGAAATGCTGCGTATTTGCTTGGTTGAACTTGTAACGATTCGTTTGCTGGATCTCTCGAGTTGCTTCAGCCAAGGTTTCCTATGAAAGTTTTGGTTTTTCTTATAAACTATTTTCAACGTGGATGTGTGTTGGTTTATTAGTTCTAGGTCATCTAAAACTATATTGTTACTTAAAACACATTTGTTCCACATTTAGCTGTCAGTAGGTTTTACTAAAGCGAAATTGATAAATTCTCAAGAAATACAAGCATGTTACATGTAATTACTTCATTATCTATTAATTAGGGTTGTTAATTTTTTAAGCTCTGATGCGTTTCTATTGTCAGCAATTACATTATTAAAAATTTGAAACTAGTTTTAAACTCTGAATTTACAGGGCAGCTGAAAAAGCTTCAATGGTTATTACTCGAATATATACTGGTTTTATCTTTGGTGGCGTTCAGTATAGATGCCCAATTGCCAAGATTTTTACCAGTATCACCTTCGTCATCTTCAACCGGTGCACCATTTGCTTCACCCGCAATTCATGAACTTCCCTTCCCCGCAAAGCTTCCATCGTTTCATAAACCGCATCAGAAACATTTTTCACCACGTGGTGCTCCATCTATGCTAGGTCCAACTCAACCTCCAAATTATGGCTCATTAACGACTTCAGCTCATCCCCCATCGGGCCCACGGTTGTCGAAACCATTGATGAAGAGAAGCCAATTACCTGCTCCCAGTACTGGTCTTCTACCGCCCCGCTTGGCGGGTGTTGCGCCGGCATATTCTAATGGTGGTACAAATCCTTCAGGGATAGCTCAGACACCATTATCTCCTCGCATCTCTGGTAAGATATATTGCATACCATTTATTTTCTTGTGTTTCTCTAACTTGATTTAGTAAGCTTGGGTAACTTTCTCATAAATTGCACCATCTATAATTTAACAATCAAGGTTAGATAGTCGAAATTGGACTTGACAGGAAAGACAACATTGAAATTATTCTTCTATTATTACTAGAAGGCGGCATGTGCAAACACACATGTATCAAAGGGTAATTTGTAATTTAAAATATGGATTTAAGGGTTTTTGAAGATTACTTGGTAAAAAAGGATACTTTCGCATTTTTGAAAACTAAGCAAGGTGATTAAATGGTCGTGGGTTGCAATTTTCTTGGTTTTTTTTATACCAAAATAACCCTGATAATATTAAATTTAAATATAAAAGTGGGGACATTTATGGCCACTCATATTTTGGTTTCAAATCACTTTAACTCTACCTTCTCTCATTATAATTGTAAAGATTAGGATTTTGCTTTAAATTGAGAATGTTGGCTTTGGTCCTAACTTCTGTGTTTTCATTCTCACTTGGTCAGATTGTTGTGGGCCAAACATGGTGTTGAAACAAGGGAGCCATCCTTGCCATTGTGTGTATCCTATACAGCTTGATCTTCTACTTTTGAATGTTAGTTCAAATTGGAGTCTTTTTCTGAAGGAATTAGCTCTTCAGCTTGGTTTGAGAGATTCCCAGTTTGTGATCATCAACTTTTATGTAGTTGGCTCATCAAGGCTGAATATTTCAATGGATATTACTCCACATACTGGGATAAGTTTCTCTGCCCATGCTGTGAATGACATAAATTCTTCCCTTGCTATGCATAGGATTCATCTCAACCCTATGTTGGTGGGTGATTACAAACTTCTTAACTTCAGCTGGTTTAAGCCCCCAGATCATTCTGAAGGTAATTTTGTCTTGCCCTCCTACATAGCTAGTATCTCAATGAAAAAAAATGCAACTTCTCAATGCTGCGGTTTTCTTTATTTTTGGAGCATTAGAACTATGTATGTATATGTTGGGTACCTGTTGATATTTATTACACATGATTTGCAGTTGAACATACTTTATATGTGGATATCATTTGCCTACTTATAGTTGTATCCTAGCTTTAGCTCTTTTACAGAGAAGATAACTTCTGTGTATACCCTTATCAATTATTTGCCTTATTACTGTTTTGTCAGGATTTTTTATGTGCACGATGTGCATAATGTAATGTTTGACGGAGTGTTGACTTAATGAAGTCACCAACAAAATGATCTGAATGATTTATTCTACCCAATTTATTTTACACTTAAATAGACCATTTTTTTCTTTCTTTTTGGATAAGTACTGAAATGGCCCATTTTCATCCAAGGTTTAAACTTTTGTTTTGTGGCAATGTTTTGGTTAGGAGAAAAATTGAAATGGTCTCGACTGAAACATTTAATGTTTCGTTCTGGTTTCAAGCTGAAAATGAAATGTTCCGTTGAAACGTTCCAAAACGGGACAAAATTTTGAACCATGCTTTCATCTTCTTCCCATTTCTCTAGTTGGAACTTTACCTCAATTAGTCTCAACATGTAAGAGGTAAATGCCAATATTTACTAGTTTTATGGAACATTGCCTGTCAGCAACATGGTTGCAAAAAGCAGGATTAGGGATGAGGAAGAAGCGTTCTCAAAAAGTCAACATGATGGAGTGTCTGTTACTAGATGGACTTGGTTCTCCCATGAACATCTGGACTTAGCATATTGGACCTCTCTTTTATAAAATTGTAAAATTATTTTTTAATGCATTGCAGTGCTTAGTAATGAGAGTCAGACTAGTGTATTTATCATCAATACTCCTTTGGTTACCTTAACTACCCTTTGCTTAGAAAAAAAAATTCCAAATTTCAAAACTGATTTTCCATTGCACAATAAGAGATAATTGAATTGATTGAAGGCGATGTAGGACAAATATCTGAAGTTTTCTTATCACACTATTTCATCAAGCTTATAAGAATGTTAACCATAAGCTTGTATGAAGGACACATAGAAGATCATTGAATTAATTTGGAGTGCAAGACATGAAGTTTCTGAGGATTTGAGTGGTCTAGCTCACACCGTCGGGCTTTTATGGTTGCAAGGCTTAAGTATTTGGGTTGAAGTAGACATTGACCAAGATTTACAGTGATTTTTTATGATTGTCCCAAATTTTGGTTGCCTTATATGTGGGGTTTGAAGAGAGAACATCAAGATATTGTAAATTCCAGGATTAAATATTCCTCATGATGTGAAGATCTGGGAACAACTCTAAATCTGTGATTTTTGGGGTCTTAAGTACATGGGTATGGATGAATTGTGATATCTAAAGTTGGAACTTAAAGTATTTTGGCAATGTCACGATTTGTGATTACATCAACAATGGGGAATGCTGTTATTTCAACTAGCAAAGGAGATTCAAGATGTTATTCATGAGGCATAACTGTGTAACCTAGTCATGGTTAAACATAAATGCTTATGCTATTAGTGGTTGGGTGAGGTGATGAGCCATTAAGTGGTTAATCTTCCTTTAGAGCTTAGTGAGACGTGTAAAATCAGTACTAAACAATCCCTTGCATTGCATTGGGTCCTCCCAAATTCGATTCTATCTTTTTTTCAGAGTTGGGACAGGTCTTTGTTTTCCGGGATATCGAATACTTTGTGGAGGTTACTTCCGTTTGCTATTTGTTGGGGTACTATGTTGAAAATTTTAGGACTTTTGTACTGTTGGTGTAAGATTTGCCCAGACTTTAAGGGTGTATTTTTTGAAGATTTTGTCTTTCGTTTGGAGATGATGTATGCTAGTTAGGCGCCACTCTTTCTTGGTTGGTCATCTCGACCGCCTTGTTTTCTTGTACTTTTTTCACTTGTTTTATTAAATTCTGTACTTATCAAAATAAAAATAAAAATGGATTTCCTTGCAATAAAGCCATAAGTCCATTTTAACTGAATTTTAAGGCTCTTCCCTTGAATATTATGTACTCTCTTCTTTAGTGCAAGCGTTTTGAATAGGATCCTTTATCTTGAGCATCTCATCTTCCGAGACTTTGTTGTGAATTTTTATTCCCTTTGCAAGGCTAGGTGGGAAGACATTTTCTACATCCTCATTCATGGTATAGATTCACTCCATGATAGGTCCCATTTCCTATCTTTATTCAGAATTATTGGGTGTTTCCTTTTTTCAATATCCTCTTTCGTTTCAATTGTGGCATTCATTGAAGGCTTTCCTATCAAGAGAAAGGATTTTGTGGAGTTTGACTCCTTTCGTGGTTTGTTGGGCCATTTGGAGGGAAAGGAATAACCAAATTTTCATAGGGAAAGGGAGCTCAATCCAACAAGCAATCATAAATGCTTTGGTGTTTCTTTTCTTTTGGTTTAAAGCCTTTAAGGAATTTAAAGGCATTTTCTTTGAGGACTTGTTATTTAGGTTGGACCATGTTTGTATTGAGGTTCCATAGGGGTTTGTTTTGTGTTGTATTATGAATGTTTTTTTTTTTTTTATACTTGTGTTCGTTATCTTCTCTCTTTTTTTTTGATAGGCAAGTCTATAGACCTTCATCCTTTCTTTAATAAAAATTCTCTACTTACCAAAAAAAAAAAAAAAAAAAAAAATTCCATCCCAAAATTTCTCTGTGCCATTAGAGCCCAATAACCCCACCCCAAACCTAATCCTTAATTTTTTTAGAATTTCCTTGTTGTATAATGCTATTGGTTACACTCATCAAATCAGAAGTACCAAAGAAGCAATAATCCATAACAGAGTCTCTCTTTCTCTCAATTTAATTTCTCCCTCTTGCTCTCTCTTGGATGAGGACGATCTACCCTCCCACCAAGGTTTACAAATTTCATCTTGAGGCATTGTGTTTTTATATTATAACCAAAATTATCTTGAGGTTGAGATGAGATTAGAAATTAAAATTGTTCTATTATCACACTTTTTTATTTTTGCCTTTTGCAGGTAACACAGTTTAATCTGTTAGTGCCCCTTAGTTGATGTTAAACTCATGCAAGTACAAAATGTTAAGGTTATGGATCTTGACTTGGGATACTTGCATAAGATATATTTATTTACATCCAGTTTGGCTTGCAGATTACTTAACCCAATGACCCTTGTTGTAGTTCTGAATCTGCTTGTAACTAAATCCATTTGCTTTTGTGGACTAACTTTCTCACATGTACGCGTTCATCTTTTTCTGTTAATGATCCTATTCTGGAATTTTTGTGAATTTTGGCTTAACTTGCTTCCACATCTGATTGCAGTTCCCCCGGCATATATTTCACCTGTAATTGCCCCACATCATGTGCCCTCTCCTGTGCCTGTCCCTGTTGCCAACAGTGGGAAACATTCAAACTTGGTTCTTATTCTTGGCATTGGTGTTGGTGTTCTGATCATCATCATTTTGTCCGTGCTAGTAATTTGTTCATGCATGTCTGGTAGAGGAAAGAAGAAAGCACTGGTCAAAGAAACTGGTAAGTATTCCTTTTTATCATTCAATAAAATTGCTGATAAGTATTCTAAAATGCAATTTCAGGCATGCCCTATGATCTCAAAATATTAATATCTCTGGTAGGCGGCAGGTGCGTTTATATGTGAATTATGGCAATTCTAGAGAAATGCTAATAGTTCGTGTGAGGTGCACCAGGTTTGGCACACATTTATTTTAGGGCTGATATTCATTCACTTACTATGAGTCACGCAACCTAATGTCCCCAAGTTTATCATCATTGAGTTGGCCTACTAATTATAAAAGAGATATTGTAGTTGTGCCCATTTGAGGTTCAACTTTGATGTGTTGCAATGTCTATTTCAAGAAGCGTTAGTGATGGCTGTATGTGTAAAATAGGACTGAAAAACAATAAATAGAAATAAGGGAATTCTTTGGGAGTGTGACTAAAATGAGATGGGGAGAAATTTAGTAATGAGGATTCATTTTGATATTTGATTTAAAGAGAGGTTTGTAAGTTGGTCAGTGAAGCTTCACGTGAAATCCCAAGTTTTTTCTTTAAAATGCTAATTGATTGTTGCAGTGGCATCAATGTGGGATTTTGATACCGGGTTTGTGGTATTCCCACTCAGACTTTAGTAACTTTCTAAGTTGGCACCTTCAGGATTTTTTCCTTTCCGGTTTTACTGATTTTGGTTATAGCTTTCCTGTATGTTTTGAGCTGTTTGGAGCAACATAGGCTAGGTAAATTTTGTGGAAAAATCGATAAATGCTTAATAATCAGACACCTAATTAAGATTGTTTTTATTCATGAACAACTAATGCAAGTGAAACTGGTTGTACCTTCTGCAGAATTGAAAACTACACCTTGAAAACCCAAATCTATTCACAATAAATGGTCTTTAAAATTATTATTCAAGAAGCATGTTCGCATAATGAGCGTATAGCCGAGATGAAGATGCTGTGATAGATGAGTGGAAAAACAAAGAAAGTAGAACTCATAAACGAACACATGAAAATGAGTAGTAGCCCCAATAGATGATGAAGTAAGGGAGACTCGATTAAGATGATCTGGTCATCTGAAATGAAGATTGACGATTGTTAAATTTTAGAGTTAATTTTCTAGAAGTTTTATTTTGAGGGTTGTAGTGAGGGTATTTATGTAATTTTGTATGGGTCCCACTCACATGTGTGTTTGACACATGTCACTTTCTCTCTTTCTCTCTCTTCTCTACCTCATCACCTTTGCATTTCCCATGTAACCATTATTGCTTTTCCCATGTACTCTTCTAGAATATCCAATTTCATTGATGAACCCCATTACCTTCAATTATCTCCATTTTCCCATGCAACTACGTTTAAGTCTCAATGCAATTTTGTTTTCCATCTTGAACCCTCTTGAAACTTCTTGAACAAGCATTCTCACATGCTAGAAATTTCCTCCACCACCTATATACACATGTAGGGAGTCTCATTCACAGCCAAATCCTTGAAATAGCCCTTGAGAAGAGAGAAAGTGAGTAAGATACCATCAACACTCCAAATTCCATATCTTGTATAAGAGGAGGTCTCATTTCCAACTTGTAAAGTTTCTTTTTGAATTAATTTAGTATTTCTCATTTTCATCTTTTTAATTGTTGTTGTTCTTCTTCTTAGTTATGAGTCTTGGGCTAGTGTGTTTCTACACTATTTGAGAAGTGGAGTTTCGGAAATTTGGACTTTGTCTTTCTCTACAGCATCAGTTAGAAGGAAAGAAGTTTGGAGTTTCTAAAATAGTGAGGAAGCTCCGAAAGGATGTGGATTGAGATATTGAGAGCAGTTATGAAGACATGGATCAATGAATGACATGGTTGTAGAATTGAATATGAACAAAATTCATCCAGCCAACCTCAAATAGTTGGGATATGGTTTTTATGATGATCATACTGGTGTGAGGGATGTCCTCACATGACACAAGGAATGTAACAAGTTATCTTCTTTCTGTGTACCATTCGATTCAAATTCTCATAAATCTTAAGTTAGTGTGAGGAACTCTAGGACTGAAGATGGTTGTGTTCCGATGATAATACATGGTATTCAATGGGAATAAACCATTCTGTTAATTGAGGAGAACACAAGATCTATGAGTGGCAGGAGGCTTACTTGAAAAGGGTGTGAATAAGGAAATAGCAAAGAGAATGAAGATTGCACAAAAACACAAGGATTTACATGGTTCGGCAGTGTGCCTAAGTCCACGGATCAGAACAAGAACAATCACTATTTTCTTTCCAAGTTTTACAGTCCTAGAGATCTCTATTTAAATAAACGGAAGTTGCTAAACGCGTCTATCTCCCCAAAAATAGAAAACCCTTAAGAAAATATTACACAATTGTCCTAATTGAAACCCTAAAAAATTTGGGCGGGGGCTCTACCCCCGCAACTCTGCATACCGCCAACAGAATACAAGACATTTACACAACAAAGGGAATACAATAAAATAACTCAATGTGAATTACATTTTAAGGGATGCTAGTTTTTATGTTTTTAGTTATTACCAAACAATAAATGTTACATTTTTTTGTCATTTTTGCAGCAAAGCCAAAGACTGTTGATGCAGCTCACGCAGGAGGGTCTCTTCCCCACCCCCACCCCACCAGTATGCGGTTTCTTGCATTCGAAGAGCTTAAAGAAGCGACAAATAACTTTGATCCTGCAAGCGTGCTTGGAGAGGGTGGGTTTGGCAAGGTCTTCAAGGGTGTTTTAAGTGATGGAACAGCTGTCGCTATTAAGAAACTTACTAGTGGAGGGCAACAAGGAGACAAAGAGTTCTTGGTTGAGGTCGATATGCTTAGCAGGCTGCATCACCGTAATCTTGTGAAACTTGTAGGCTATTACAGCAATCGTGACTCTTCACAGAACCTTCTTTGCTACGAACTTGTCCCAAACGGAAGCTTAGAGGCCTGGCTCCATGGTATTTCATCTTCTTAAGTTCATGGTTTTAAAACCCGGGTTGACGTCTCGTCTCGTTCATGGACGAGTCCGAGTGGTCTCGGATGAGATAAACCATTTGACTCAGTTTGCAATTATTTATTCAAGTATATTTTTATGAAAATAATTATAATTTATATATATATATATATATATATATATATATATATATATATATATATAAAATAAGTTAGATTAGAAGATGTTTGTCATAAAATAATATTTTATTTAGATAATATGAATTTAAATTCTAAAAGACAATTATCATCAGTAAAATATACAAAATCCTGGTTGACTTAGCCGTGTTTTTCTGACTCAGACGAGATTTTCAAAATATTGTCCGAGTCATCTCATTTATCTTGCGAGATATGGCAAAGTTGAGAGCCATGTCCATCCATCCATCTTGTTCATGGACGATACCGAGATGACTTGGGTGACTCATCTCTGTCTTGGACGAGATTTGAAACCATGCTTAAGTTACGGGATTCTACTACTAGTTGCTTTTAAGTTTTTACTACACCAGCTGTTCTTACTGAAGACTGAGTTTCTATATAGGAAAAATTAGGGACAATTTATGCTATTTTACGAAGTTTCATGCACGCTACTTATATAAACCTTATTTCATTTCAGGTCCCTTGGGGGTAAATTGTCCTTTGGATTGGGGCACCAGAATGAAGATTGCTCTTGATGCTGCTAGGGGACTTGCCTACTTACATGAGGACTCACAACCCTGTGTCATCCATAGGGATTTCAAGGCATCTAATATATTACTTGAAAATAACTTTAATGCTAAAGTTGCTGATTTTGGCCTGGCTAAACAGGCACCCGAAGGACGAGGAAATTATCTATCTACCCGTGTGATGGGAACATTTGGGTAAGCCTCCTTTTTTTTTTTTCTCTCTCCTCCTGACCATACACATTCCGATGATTGGTCTAATCTCAAGTGGTAGTAATATGGAACTGAATTAATTTTCAGCTATGTAGCCCCTGAATATGCTATGACTGGACATCTACTTGTCAAGAGCGATGTATATAGTTATGGGGTTGTCCTCCTTGAGTTGCTGACAGGAAGGAAGCCCGTGGATATGTCACAACCTTCCGGTCAGGAGAATCTTGTAACTTGGGTTAGTACTTTCTTCGTGGTTCTACTTTTTGAATTTAAGTAATCCATAATTACAAAATGGCTTCTCCTGTTTGGGTACTATAAATGTTTTGAGGGTTGATTACCCTCAAATATATCCCAGCAGGCCTTGCGGTTGGGTCCTCACTAAGAAGGCTATATGACTCAAACACAAGGTTGTCATGTATATCGATATAAAAAAACACATTGGTTCACTTTAACATGTTTATCCCCCACATAAGAGTAGGGGTTGGGGTTTAATCTTCCTACAAATCTCAAGGATAACTTTTTTCCTTTCTCTTATCCCTCTTCAAGGTACCTCTCCAACTTTATTACCTTTCTTTTTCTCCTCCATTCCAATAATACCCCTGCAACTTTATTCTCTTTCCTCTTCTCCTTTTTTTCTATAATACCCCTCCAACTTTATTGTCTTTCCTCTTTTACCCCAAAATAGGATGACTGTGCTGTAGGCATGGGCAAACTCAAGTACTCATATAAGATCAGATGGACGTGTGAGTCACATTTATAGATTATTCTTTTGGTAGACCATCCTTACAATCTACCTAGCTTTCTGGGATTTATTGGCATCTAATCATCCATGGACTTTGTTGCAACATTCTTTTCTTTTTCTTTCATCTTGCTGAGTAATTTAGAATTCAATTTCTGGCCTTGGAATTAACAGTGTAGCTCTCAGTTCAAACTTTTTTATGTGGTAAATACCATAATCATCGTCATCAAGGCTCATCACTAACATTTGGGTTGGCTGAATGAATCCTACCCCTCCGTTCGATTATATTTGAAGTGATGCATACGATAACTATAATGATGAAGTTACATAGTGGATGTGTGATATCCTTTTAATCTCGATAGAGATTAAAACAATTTGTTCTGTTTCTTTCAGGCTAGGCCAATTCTAAGAGATAAGGATAGATTAGAAGAGCTGGCTGATCCAAGGCTTGCAGGCAAGTACCCAAAGGAAGACTTTGTTCGGGTTTGCACGATAGCCGCAGCTTGTGTTGCTCCTGAGGCAAGCCAGCGGCCCACGATGGGAGAAGTGGTCCAGTCCCTTAAGATGGTGCAGCATATAACAGAGTATCAGGATTCTATGTTAACCACCTCCAATACCCGTCCCAATCCCAACCTCAGACAGTCTTCCACCACCTATGAGTCCGATGGGACTTCATCAATGTTTTCCTCGGGCCCTTTCTCTGGTCTAAGCGCCTTTGATAATGACAACATCTCTCGAACAGCTGTGTTTTCAGAAGACTTGCATGAGGGACGTTGAAGTGTGACCATCCAATACAAGAATGCAAAGAATGATGATGGTTCAAGTCAGGAATGGCCTTTGGTGTGGAGAACCACTTTTCAGTTATTCTTAGGTAGTGGTGGTGGCTTCTCTACATGATACATCGTATTGTATATTCCATGTAGTTTTGTTTGCTTGAATTGGCTTTTAAAGGGTTTCTTTCCTTTTCATTTCATCTGAGTGTTTTCTTGACTGGCGTTTCAATTAATTTTTTTTTTTTTTCCAGATTGAGGGACCAAGTTGTTGAATTGATTTGTTGTTGTCGGTTTGAGACCAAATCAATCCATCTGTTTGCAAATTGGACACGTTAGTGCTCACATAGCGGAACGGAGCAACAAAAGATGAGACCAAATCAATCCGTTGCAACCAATCCATCTCTTCTTAGTTAGACTTTTTAGTTGTCCGATTCCCAACGTGTATCTCTCTTTTCGACCCCTCCTTTCCACATCCATCCCATAAGTAATTTATGTATATATCACTCTCTTAAAAATTAGTTTTTTTTTTTTTTTTTTTCCCGAAATTCCTCGGACTTACTTTAAGTTGAGTTACAATCATCAACTGATTTGATTATGATAATTTTTTATATAAATTTTTTTAATCGTTAATGATATTTACTTAAAACAATGTATGCATCCCACATGCATTCCCTAGTCCTACAACATAGAATACGTAGGGGTCAACGGAAAGAAAATACTATATATCAGCAAAATCAATGCAAGTGGATTATCACAAACACTCATTCATAAGACATTTATTGTGGGCCATTCGTTATTATTTGATAAATGATTGCATCATCATCCTTTCCCCCATTCAATTGTCAAAGTCATGTATTTTGTTTTGTTTTGTTTTTTTAAAGTTTCTTTTGGTCAATTCTATTATGGTCATATAGGCTTCCTCTTCCTCGACCTACGGGGTCTTCTAAAAGCTAAACTCCCATATTTTCTTGGGGATATAATTATTCTCGTAGTTCATGATCAAATAATCTCAATTAATTTGTACATGTGTTAATTTTTAATTGTCTAATGTTTAGTAAAAAATAAAATAAAATAAATTCATTTATACAAATTTTTTATTTGGTTGAGGTGCCTCAATTACATAACATTCCAAAGCACACTTCCACTTCAACAATCCAATTCTGATTTTAGGGATAACATCATCATGATCCCTTCACTATTATCAATTTTCGGCTCTTTCCATCTATGATTGTCACTATTAGGTTTTTATTTTTATTCGTATAATCTACTTGATTTGTTAATTCTAAATACTTTAGACTCTAAAGTCTAAATTACTCATAATTCCAGTTTTGCATAACATGAACTCTAACTCTACTCCATTCCAAAGTTTTTGTGCTTGGATTCCAAAACAGCTCTTCGTTATTCAAGTTTCGCATCGACTCCTTCACTGCTTAAATCAAGAGATATAATCTTTAATACGACGAAAATATATAGATAATAGTCTATCCATGATGTAAATTACTTATAAGTGAAAACTCATTTGTCAGTCTTAGGACTTATTTATTTTCCAATAAAGATATATCACTTATACTTCCTTTTAATGAATAAAAATCTTATATAATATCTTTATTTATTTTAAAATTTTCATGAGTTACCAAAATAAAAATATTGACTTTTATATATTACAACTCACTTCAAATGATGTGTAAAATATTACTCATTTTCATTAGAGTTGGTCATAAACTATATTGAAACTTGCAAGAGAGCTAAAAAGTGGCTTAAAATAGTTGAGAGTAGAAGAACTAGAACAGATGAAAACAGAGAGGTCAGACTTTTTCTCTCAAACAATTGCAGCAAAAACAAAACAACTGTTTGAGGAGAGAGAGAGAGAGAGAGAGAGGAGAGAGAGGGGGGGGGGGGGGGGGGGGTGACCACAACAACATAGGAGACAATAAAAACACAGGTGTGGTGGAAGACTAAAAAGAGAGATGGAGAAGATTGAGCTTCTCCTTTACTCTCGTCATCACCATAATCATGACCCAACTCATCTTCTAACCCTGAAAC
Source organism: Akebia trifoliata (assembly GCF_017979445.1). Lineage (NCBI taxonomy): Eukaryota > Viridiplantae > Streptophyta > Magnoliopsida > Ranunculales > Lardizabalaceae > Akebia > Akebia trifoliata. The sequence goes on along the minus strand of NC_141378.1, from coordinate 4,279,730 downwards.
CGACTTTATCGATCTCATTCTCTAAGCCTAATCTTGACCCAAACCATATCTTTGCCTCTAACTTTAACCCAATAAAAGACTCTACCTTACCCCCACCACGCCCATCTCTCGTCTCCTTCTCTATCTCTCTGTCTCTCCTTTGTTTTCTTCTCGAGATCTTTTCGATTACTCTCTATGGTGGTCTAAGATTTCCATTACCACCCAGTTTCATCTTCAAGGTAACGCCTTTCTACCCATTTATCTATATTCTTTGACTCTCTGTTCAATTTTTGATAATGATTTAATGAAGTTTTCTTGTTTGGGTATGTCTCAATTTGTATTCTTTTAAGTGGTTTCGTTGATTATTTTTTAATTTAATTATCTGGGTATCTCGATTTCTCTTTGACTAGGTAATTTTATGTAGGTATCTCGATTTTCCCCCCATTTTTGACACTCTTTGGTTTTGAGATTTGGTTTCTTTCTGGTTTATTTTATCTGGATTTCTCTGTTTATTTAATGTTGTTTTAATGATTTCTTTCGGTTTTTTCAATATGGGTTTCTTGATCTGATTGCATGTTTTCTTGGGGTTTGGATTTATTCCGCTAGGTTTTTGGATCTTTGGTGTCTTCTATGTAGGTTTCTCGGCTCGGGTTTCCTGTTTTTCCTTCTGGGTATCATGGTTTCAATGTTATTCAATTTGGGCATTTGGTTTTATTTGATATTTTCATCTGTGTTCTCAATCTATCTGATCTCTTTATCAACAATTGTTTTCTGTTTGTTTATTCATATTTGGCGTGACATTTCGGTTCTACATTTGTCTATGCTGATCTATGTCCATTACGTCTTGATTTCTCTCCTTATGTCTCTCTTAATTTCTCATTATCTAGCCTGTGTTGCTCATGAGAGTGTTCTACTTCCTCCTCGAATTCCTGGGATAGTTTTTGGTGAGAAATTTTGTTGCCCATTCTTCCAGCATTCTTTTTTTTTTTTTGCTAGGCAAGTGGGATTAGTGGTCAGTAATTAGTAAGTGAAGGCGGGTATGAATTTAGCTAGCACTATGTTACTTGGCTCGTCGGTTCGAATTCAGGTTTGTGGTTCGCCCCTCTAGAATTAACCTGGTTCGTTGGGGGTGGTTAGAGATAATTCGTTTCTTGGGTTCGCTTTGGTTCCCTAGATCGGTTTGCTAGCTTGGTTCGCTTGTGCATATATAGAGGGTGGTGTTAGGAGGCCCTAAAGAGAGCCAAACATTGTGCCAAACATTTTTTCAATGTATGGGTTTGAGGTTTTGGAATGGGCTGATTTTTTGTGCGGATGTTCTCTATGATGAGGAGATCATCCTGACCAAAAATCAGTCCATTCTGAAGCTTCTAACCCCATCAAAAGTTGTTTACAAAAATCGGATGGTCCACGATTCTTCAAGTTGTAAACTAGGGTTAAAAGTTTCAGAATGAGCTGATTTTTGGTGAGGATGATCTCTTCACCATAGATCTCATCGTCACCAAAAAAAAATCAGACCATTCTGAAACTTCTAACCCCTATTTTGAAAAATGTTTGGCTCTCTTAAGTATATATAATTCAAGTATACAAGTTATAATTACAATTATACTGTTAAAAAATCTAAGCTAAATAAAAACAAAGTAATATAATAATCCAAATTCTAAGTATTAACAATGAAAAAAGAATATAATAAATTGGTTTGGTTCACTGAACCAATTAAAAAATTGTTTGGTTCGCTGAACCTGATGCTTTGGTCTGCCGAACCCAATCAAAGTTCTATGGGTTCGTGGTTTGCTTGATTTTACGAACATAGTATGAATCTTATCGCGAACTGGTTCGGTTGTGGTTTGGACTAGTAGCAACAAATCGGGTAACATAGCTGGCACCTTCAAATTCTTCCAGCACCCGTATTTTTTATCAGGTTCTAGTTCTTGTTTTCCCCTTTTTAAGTCTTCTCTTGTATTTCATATTATATAATGTGAACTACAAGGTCTTGAGTGTATTTCTTTTTCTATGAATAGTGTTTGATACAATGGGAAACTATTATGAATTTGTTATCCAAGTGGAATTTGTTCAATGTAGATACTTATTATATCCATCGTTCTTTTGTCAGTCTTTTAGGGTGTTATTCCCTCCGTTTTCAATCACCGGGATTGTCACTAGCCCCAGAGTGTAAGTTAGGTTTTCCCCTATGGAAGGATTTAGAGGTTCTGGATTCAGCAGTGTTGGAAGTACTACGAGGAAGAAAAGGAGTAACACGTCCCGTCGGCCTCGACCTGATTCACAACCATTTACGCAAACTTGTGATGTTTCACCACCATCATCTACACCACCTTCAGACAATGCGAGCAAGGTCTCCAGTGATGAGGACACTGTCTATAATACAAGCTTCCGGAGGAAAGAATACAGTTTGAATGAATGTGCTTCAAGGGCTTCATCTATTAACAGAGTTGAAGGTGAATCTACTCATAAAATGATGAGGAAGGATGATGTGGCATTTGGAGGATTTGATGGGGTTTACAGAAATGGTGGTTCGAGAGGCAGTAGTGAGCAGTTACGAATTGGTCCAGATTTCAAACGGTGCAGTGAAGGTGTCCTTGCCCCAGCTAATTGGAAAAGCATGAACAAGGTTAATGAAAGCTTTGACTTAAAGCCATCAGGAAGGACAGATAGCGATATGGGAAGTGGAAAGAATGGTGAAAATCTAAATTCGGAGAATTCAAGGGTAGTTTCAGATGTATTAGGTAATGAAAACAAGCTGAGAAAAGTAAAGCTTAAAGTGGGGGGTATTACTCGTACAATACATGCCAAGTCCTCGTTAGACGGTACTTCTGGTGGTGGTGGTGGTTCTTCCAACAAGTCTTCTCGGCCTTCTGACGTCCCTCGGCCACGACCAAAGTTGATTCTTCAGGTAATTTACTATCTCTTTTGCCAATTATTGAAAGAGCGAGTTTCGCAATGGTCCCATACTCTTGAGATGTAAAGTTTGTTCTGCTTGTATATATTTTTCCTTGTGTGTGTTTTTTACTCTCTTCATGAGGGTCTATCAGGGAAAGATCCCTTATATATAGTACAGGAAATTAAAACACCCCTGTCGATCTTGCATTGTTCGATGCTCTCTTGTTCAAATGATTTAAACCGTATGATGCATATATTTGATTGTTTGGTTTGAATCGTCCAATCAGGCTGGTTTTTGGCTGGAAGATCATCTTAGTTGTGCTCATTAAATGCGACAGCTCATACAAATGAACATCTATGCCAATTGTATGAAAGGATCCCCTGCCGTATTAATACTTGCGATACTATTGTATTAGCTATGCTTTTAATATATTGTTCATTAAATTCTAAAATTCCCAAAAAAGCTCTGTTAAACAAGTTTCTTGTTTAGGACAATTCGGATGATGATCAATCCCCTCCTCCTGGTAAGGCGAGTGGGTTGCAAGGAGTTCCGTGGAAAGATTTTTCTAAGGGGAGTTTTAATCTCGGGAAGGACAATTCTTCAAGAGACGAGATGCCTGAAGAGAATGTTCGTAAGAGCAAACGAGTCCCCAAACGGCGTGTATTAGATGGGGAATTTAATGATGGAAATGAAGATGAGGAGATCCGATACGTTGGGAGACTCAAAACTTCAAAACCCACCATTGATTATGCTGCTGAGCACGAGGATGATGGGGATGGAAGCAAGAAACAACGGAAGATTTCTAGGGTTTCTAAAAGTAGGGTGGCTGATAGAGAATATGATGATCTTGAGTATCACTCATCAAGGTTGGGCAGGGAGGGTAGGAAGAATTCCAGAAGAGAGAGACTGACTGAGGACACAGACTACATGGAAGAAGAAGAACCTTTATCAGATGGTGAAGCCGAAGCTAAGAGGAAGAAACAGAAGAAGGAATCTAGTGATTCATTGTTGGAAGGTAGGAAGGAAATGACCCTTACTACCCGTCAACGGGCCCTTCACTCGGGCAAAGACAATGCAACGGGGACGGGTGCGAGTCTAATTGAGTTCCCTAATGGGTTGCCCCCAGCCCCACCAAGAAGTGAGTACTTTTTTTTTCGTACTTTTTCAGCGATTCGGTTATTCTTGTTTTAGCGTTGAGGATTATTATGTTTATGGTTATATTTCGATAAACTTGATATTTTCTTTTGTTTGTTTGTTGTTTATGGCAGAGCAAAAGGAGAAGCTTTCTGAAGTGGAGCAGCAACTGAAGAAGGCTGAGGCTGCTCAAAGGCGTAGAATGCAAGTGGAGAAGGCGGCAAGGGAGTCTGAGGTTTGCCTATCATTCAATATTTTGCTTTGAATAATTTAGTTTTTAAAGGAAAACAGGATCATTTGGTTCTATTTATACAGGCCGAGGCAATCCGGAAAATACTGGGTCAGGATTCCAATAGGAAGAAGCGGGAAGATAAGTTGAAGAAGCGCCGTGATGAAATAGCTCAGGTACTGAGACTTGCCGCAATTTCCCCTTTTTAATAATTTATTCCTTGTGTGAAATTGTGATTTCATTGCCCCTTTGTGTTTGGTTTGTGGACACACTTTCTTTCCCTTTTTCAAATGGAGTGGGTTCTTCGTTGTGCTTGATATCCACTTTTGTTGGGGTGGTCGCAGAATGTTTTTTCCAATAGAAAAAGATACCTTTGGGCAATTACGCCTTTTGCTATTTATTGGGGGCTTTGGAATGAGAGGAATAAAAGGGTGTTTCAGGGAAAGGAAAATTCTTCCCACGCTGTGATTTTGGAGATCTTGGGCCTTCTTTACCGTTGGAGCAAATTAAGTATAGTCTTTGAAAGTGTCTGCTACGAGGAGTTAGTGTTTAAGTGGGATTCCTTGTGTGGTTTGTAATTGGTTGGGGCAGCTATTCGGCTTTTGGCCTTAGGCCTTTCTTTCTTTCTTTTTTTCTTGGTTTCTCTTTGTTTTGGGGGCAATGTCGGCCTCCACTTTCTTTCATCTTCTATGAAAACTTTATACTTAGCAAAAAAAAGTTGTGATTGAGAGTTCTTTTTTTCTTTGATTAATTTTTTCATTATTTTCATGCAGGAGAAGGCAGCCAATGCAATGACGCTTGCATCAAACATGGTCAGATGGGTTATGGGTCCTAATGGGACAACTGTTATATTCCCCAAAGATGTAGGACTGCCTAGTTTATTTGACCCCAAGCCTTGCAGGTTAGGATTATACATATTCTCCTCACATACCCAAATTTGGTTGCTACTTTGTCTACACTTGAAAAAAAAAAAGAAGAGCATTCCTACCAACATTTTAATATATCCTAATGTGCATTTCGCTACTTATTGTATGACTTCTATATTGGTTTGCTGATGGTTGGTGGGACTCTTGCTGTGGATTTTCAGTTATCCTCCTCCACGTGAGAAATGTGCTGGTCCTTTGTGCAACAATCCATACAAGTACCGGGATTCCAAGTCAAAGCTTCCACTCTGCAGTCTTCAGTGCTACAGAGCGGTAAATAAATAGAAGATTCAGTTTGTGTCAACCTGCTTCTGCGGTTGACACCACTGCCTTAATGATTTTAGTTTTGTGCTGGTAATCTTGCTCTTATATGTTTCTGTATCATGACATTCGTGGTGGGTGACCTTGATGAACTTGGCTTTATACAATCTAGGATAATTCATTTGATGCAAGATACTGGTCAAATATATCTACATACTAATGTTCTTTTTATTACTTGCTGAAATTAAGCAGTTACTTCAGTGGTTTTTGCACATCTCTTCACTATGATATTAAGCTTTTTTTTAAATTTTTTTAAAATTTCTGACTTTGGTACTTGAACTTGCAAGGCTTATTTACTAAAACTTCAAATATCCTGCACTGCATGTGCACGTGTTATTATTGGTTTTCTTTGCATATGTCCAAACGAGCTCAATTTTTTTTTCTCTTACTAGAGTTATTTTAAAATTTCTTGATAAAATACTAGTTTCTGATTTTGTGAATCCTCATTTTACCGCTCATCTCTTCTCTGTTAGCAGTTGGTCTTCAATAAAATGTCCTCAAATATTGTATCATGTTATCCTCTGCTCTCTATTACTATCTTACATACCTGAACAAACACCTTAAGCTTTGTTATTGGTAAAAAATCTTGACATCCATTTAATGTTGGCAAAGAATGTGAGAGGGACGTTTTTGGCTCTTGTGAGAGCTCAATAAATCAAGCTAAACCCAAGTTAAGTCGTTGGCTAGGTCTGACATAGACAGTGGGGAGCAAACATTTAAACGCTTGGGTGTGTGGCGAGGCATTTCATTAGCCATTGCTCCATGAGAAGATTACTTCTTAGGGTGTGGGGCAAGGCATTTCACTGGCCAAAGTCCTGAGATGAAATCTTCTCGAGCATACATTTTTTTCTTCCAAATATTCCAAACTTATCAAAGTCAAATTAAAATTGATTGAATCACTTCAAATAAAAACAAATTTTTGAGTGGAGCAACTACTCTTAACTAAAAAACAAGCATAACACTTAACACTAAAGGAAGAAGTGGAGTAGATTTCCCATAAATAGAGATTAGAATTAAGGAAGAAATGGAAAGTAGTGGAAGAAGTAGAGATGGTTAGAATTGTAAATCGATTCGGGATTGTAGAGATTACGGCGAAAGAAGAATGCATGACATAACTTCAAGGAACTTTGAGTAAATTATATGTTACACGAGCAAAAATGGTATGCGCCTCCCTTATGATATAAGTTTTTGCTTTTATTTTTATGTTGAATCATCTTCTGATCTCTTGCAGTTCATATACTGCACAAATACCTTAAGCCTTGTCATTAGTATAGTAGTGTCATATGTAGAGAGGGTAGCGTTCAATGGCTAACTTTTTGGCAAAACATGAGTTAGAAGTTTGGAATGGGCTGATTTTTGGTGAGGATGATCTCTACGGTGAGGAGATCATCCTCACCAAAAATCAGCCCATTCCAAAACTTCTAACCCATGTTTACAAGTTGAAAAATCGTGGACCGTCTATTTTTTGTAAACTATTTTTGATGGGATTAGAAGTTTCGGAATGGGCTGATTTTTGGTGATGATGATCTCCTCACCGTAGGGATCTTCACCAAAAATCAGCCCATTCCAAAACTTCTAACACATGTTTTGAAAAATGTTTTGCCAAAAAGTTAACCATTGAACGGGACGCATGCAGAGAATGTGGGACACAGTTGAGAACAGATTTACAAATAATCTCACTTTGACACTTTTATGCATTTTCATCCGCCTTATAGTATCACATGCATTGTGTCATAGGCAAAGATGAGGAGGCTTTCTAGACCATCAATGCTGCACCCAAGAACCTTAATGAGGAGGTTTTTGTGTAATTAATAAAATTATTATTACCATCATCACCTCTGGAAGATCCCTTTCTTCCCAAGAGAATAGTTCGTATAAGGCTATAACCACTACTGCAGCAAATATTGATCCAAGTTCAACCTTTAAACGTCACTGATCCACTGAAACCAACAAATCTTGTAATCAATTTCAAGTTTCAACCACTTAAGGCCAAGACTTTTCTTAGAATGGAATATTTATCTGATTATAATGTATTAAATCCAAAAGAATATGCGATGATTACTCGAGGGTGTTGAAGTAATAGCTATGTTGTAATCATATCAAGTGGTTATGGGTAGTTAATAACTTATTTCAGATAATCAAAATCTTCTCCAATATATTAGGGAAAGTACTATTTTATTTCAATAATTTGAATCCATCTCAACAATTTGAATTAAACATTTTATAATTGGGTTAGGATTTAGTGACCCATGGAAAAAACACATGATCCAAACCGTTTAAATATAAAATCCAATGGTTGAAATTATCCTCAAGATAAATGTCTTTGTTATGCGTGTTATCGGGATACTTATAAATCTCAATTGTTGGATTTCGCATTTAAATGATCAGGATCATATGTTCCCTCACGAATCATTCTTAATTTTTATTTTTGGTTTATTGTGAGTATCCCCACTCTTCTAGAGAGACTACTCCTGGTCACAGGAGTCATTCTTCATGAGTCATTGGAATCCAACCTTTTATAATTTAGTTGTGATAATATGATGCCCCCCTATGCCCTCATCATAGAATCGTAGATCATTTGCCTTGGGTACACAAGAAAAGATTTAGGGTTATGCATATCCTGAGGCAAATGATCTATGGTTCTGTGATGGAGCATCAGAAAACCATTATATTTTATAATTATGGGGGTGAGGAGGCATTAAGAAAGAAAGATTTTACTAACTTGGGTGCATTTAAAAAAAACACCCCATTAAGTAATTTTCCCCTATTATATTAGAGAGAGATTTTTAATTACAGTTTGGAAATTGGAATCTGACGATATTTTTGTAAAAAAAAAATTCTTTTAAGAGCATTTTTTTTAGGTACAAAATTCAATTTTCAAAGTGTATTAACGTGTGCCCCTAGAACACATGTAATATTAGAGAGATTTTATTGCCACACCAACATTTGCATGGGATGTTCTTAGTAAAAGTGGATGTGGCAATAGAAACTCTTATTTATAATAGCCCCCAAACTGATTGTTTGGAGACTAGGGAGTAGAGAGGCCCCAACTCCCGAACTAGTTGTTTCTCGTAACTCGTAAGGCGTCACTGGTTTTCTCTGGAAACCATAAAAAGTACAAAAATCGCGCGCGAGAGCTTAAAGCGAACTATAAACAAAATCCGATCCATTCGAGTTCCAGGTGTTCTACACTTCCTCAGGATCCATGGCTAGGGTTCCAAACAAGCACAACCGTGATCAAAATCTGGTATGTTTTTGATCTCTTGTTCTTCTGTCGATCTTAAATTTAGCGTATTTACTATGATCTCGTGTCATAATTTTAGGGTTTGTCTATCTGATTCGTGTTTTCTTTCAACTTCAATTCATCTAAGCTCCACTGTAAATAAACTCCAAAATAGTGGATACTAGAGTGACCACACACTTTTGAGTGTCGCAGAATTGAAATTTAGTTAGAAAAGTTATGTTCGTGATTCAATAAATCGATAGTAGCAAGTGAGGGGAAATGGGGAATAGCCTAATTATGGTTTTATGTTCAAATCTGCTAGTCTTGTCGCAATATATACAGTTTCAATTGTATTTAAGGTGTGTTAAATTGACATAGGAAGCCCAAAGTTCCCATTTTGTAATTTTTTGAAACCTGAACTTTAAATGATTTTCGGTTTTAGAATTTGCCGTGGTTCGGACAAATCGACTAAACCACCAAATATTGAGAATGACCCAAATGCTGCTTTTACTTACAAACCTTCAAGAACCCATTTTATAATTTTTCAAAATTGGAATAATAGAATGTTTTTTCTTTTGAGATCCAGGATATGAGAGATCAAATTTATTTTTTTAATATCGTGGGCCTCATGTTTTATTAGGCTAAGGTGGTCCCAGAATTTAGGAGTGTATTCTTTGAGTATTTTCTTTTTAGATGGGATGCATTATGTTCCACTTAATATAGATCTCATGGATTCTTTTCTTGTATGAAAAAAGGTCTCTCGACCTCATTTTTGTTTCTCCGCTTTTTAACCATCACTAAGTTAACCTATATAATTAAAAAAAAAAAACAGAATTATATGTTCTTATGTCTTCAACTCTTCATATTAGATTCTAAGATGGGTGTAAAGAAGCTTCAAATGGGGATGATTTTAGTGAGTTAAAGTGGTTCGAAAGTTTTGTATCTTCTCTATGTCTTGTCTTGACATACATAAAAGTGTTCTTCATCTTTATTGGTGTTATTGATGTCTTGAAATTATTTTTTATTGCCTTTTTTTTTGGATCTTATTGTTTCCAGGACTTCCAGGGTTTCCTGAATGACTTGCAGGGTTGGGAGCTTTCTCTTGCGGAGAAAGACAAAAAGTTGAAGGTTCAATCTCATGAAGAGAAAAAAGTGGTACTTATTCTTTCTCACCTATTTTGAAGAAATGTAATATATATATATATAAACCCTCTTTAAAATTATGTCATGGGAAATTCAATCGATTTTTCTTGAAACCCCCTCGAACCCATACTTCTTATGCTAACCACTAACCATATTACCTGTCCTAACCAAGCATTTACCTATCAAAAATAAATAAATTATGACATGGGCAATTCAATCGTATTTGTTTTAAGGGTTCTTCTCCACAGATTGGAATGATAGTTGAAGATAAAAGACCCACAAAAAAAGCTCCCTCAGTTGATTATTCGAGAAATAATGCGCATAATTTCAACTCGAGAAGTTCCGATGCAATCAATCGCATATCAAGTAGCATCTTGACTGAAGAAAGTTCTCCAGATGCTGTTTCAGAGAAAGAACTGGTGGGGATTATCCTTTAAATGTCATTCTAATGTTGTGCATGTCATGGCATTGGCACCTCTCTCTAGCTTCTAAACATACTTTCTTTTTCTCTAATTCGCAGGGCAATGAGTATTTTAAGCAGAAAAAATTCAATGAAGCAATTGACTGTTATTCACGAAGCATTGCTTTATCGCCAACAGCAGTAGGTTTTGCAAACAGGGCCATGGCTTACCTGAAAGTTAAAAGGCAAGTTTCACTCGTTGCCATGTTTGGCATGACGCACATGTCTGCGAATACCCTTACGAAGTTAACTTAAGCTCTTCATTCGATGGAGTATATATTTCTGAAAGGACTGATTCTTTGAGGATGGACGAGATGAATCATTTAACTTGGTTTATAATGATTGATTCTCTCTCTCTCTCTCTCACACACACACACACACACACACACACACACATGAAAATAATTATAAATATTTTTATAAAATAAGATAGACTAGAAGACGTGTCGTCATAAATTCATGTTAGTTATATAATAAATATTTAAATCCTAAAAAAATTAATTATTTTAATCAAAATCCCAATTGACTAGGCCAAGTTTTTGTGACTTGGCCAAGATTTTCAAAATGTTGTCTGAGTCATCTCGTTTATCTTGCGAAATTGTGTGAAGTCTGAGATGCCGTGTAAATTCGTCTTGTTGCTGAACGATACTGAGATGACTCGGTCGAGTCATCTCGGTCTTGGACGAGATTTAAAACCATGCTCTTCATGGTGAGGATATTATCCTCATGATAATCCAGCCGTCATTTGCCAATGGGCCCCATGATCATTCGTCATAGTGAGTCAACATATTCCAACTCATATTCTTGCCAGTAGTTTGTGTGGTTGTTTTTACTCCATCTCCCAAAAATATTATTTTGTTCTGAAAGGGCATGATTATCTACTTACATTCTGAAAAAAATGCAGCTTTAATATTATTATTTTTTCTTTATTTCTTGTTTATTAGATTTGAAGAGGCCGAGAATGACTGTACAGAAGCCCTAAATTTGGACGACCGCTACATAAAAGCATACTCAAGGCGTGCGACAGCCAGGAAAGAACTTGGAAAACTTAAAGCATCCATTGAAGGCATGTCAAATTCTTAAGTATTTACGTTTCTCTTCTATTCATCAAGTGTTATTGGTCATTTTTCCGATAATTATGTTTATTTAATGTATAGTTGACTACAGATTCCGAGTTTGCTTTGAGGCTAGAGCCTCACAACCAAGAACTGAAGAAGCAGTATGATGAGGCAAAATCTCTGTATGGGAAGGTGAGCAGTTACAAAGTATTTTCTATTTTTGATTCTCAGTTTCAAACATATATTCTTTGAAAAAAGGAAGCTTGAGGTGCCTGTATGGTATACTGTAGGGACTATACTGTTATATATGCTGGGAAATGAGGCTCAACATTTGATGTATCCTATTTGGGAGATTTGAAAATGAAAAAAAGCCACACTATTGGATGGACTATCTCCATGTATATATTGAATTTTTCTGGATCCTTCACCATTTTATTAATGACTATCCAGAAGATTATGATAAATTTAGGGTCAACTGAATTTGTAGCCTAGGAGTTCTCATGTGTACCATGCACTATTATTAGACCAATCTCAAGGTTCCATTTAGGATGTGGCTTGCTGCAAGATGATGAAGAGGATTGTCCTATTAAATCATTAAATAAAGTGAGGATTACCATTTTCATGCATAAAACGACACCTCACCTTGTCACCTGGGTATTTTGTTTATATTGTTCTAGAAGGTGGCATCTGCAAATGTACATGTATTTAAAGGGTTTATTTGTAATTTAAAGTATTAATTACATGGTGGTTTTGAAGATTACCTAGTAAAAAGGATATTTTTGTAATTTTGAAAACTAAACAATGTGATTTTAGGGATGCGCAATGACAATTTTCTATATTAAAAGTGGGGGCATTTATGGCCACTCAAATTTTGGTGTCTAACCACTTCAACTCCGCCTTCTTTCATTATAATAGTAAAGATAAATACATTTTGAAGGTGCTGATGTTATTGGTTTCTTGGTCCTTAAGAGTTCATATGGTGTTTTTGAATGATGTATGTATTCATCATATTGTTCATTCTATGATCAATCCTTTTTTTTCTTTTTCCTTTTATGAGCATCTTTTGCTTGCTGTATATTGGTTTCATAATTGCATCAATTTGACTCCAGGGGTAGTATTTTGTACTGCTTAGTTAATGTAATCTTTCTGGTTCTGCATTCTGTCTACCATTTGGATCCCATCACCTACAGCTTATGCTTAATGCCTTTGATCATTGTGTATGATTAAAATAGGAAAGAAAAATGCTATATGATGATGATCCTGATTATTTGGTAAATCACATTCTTTTACTCATAAAGAATGACTAAGTAAATAAATCTCATTCTTTGGCCAGCATAAAAAATGAAGTGTTACAATATTACTATTGAGAATCCAAAGGACTAGTATTAATCGAGTGGATTAAGATAGTGTGAGCAGATATGAAAACACATTTGTAATAATAGAAGGCATGGCTTTAGACAGAGCTGATTGGAGGGTCTGTATTGATGTGATTCTGTTGTTTGGACTGTGGTCCTGGGAAGAACCCTGTCAAGATGGGGGAAAGAGATCGGAGGTTTTATTAGGCATCTTGTTGATTTTAGCCCTATGTTGTACTAAACCATTGCTTCTGTTTTGAAGATAGGATACTCCTGGAAAGATTACCTTGTTTCAAGTGGCAATATTTGCCATGTCAGTTTTGTTATTCTTCTTGAATTGTATGCTGGATTATCTTTCATTTCGTTGGTTTAATTCTCTCTGTTAAGTAGTTGAAATAGGTCTTCAGTGTGATCTAATAAAATGTCTTTCCAGGAGATTCTCGACAAGGCCTCTGAAGCAGTTAGAAACTCCACTCAAGGTGCTCAAAGAGTTGGAGTGACCCCAGTTAAAGCTGACCGTGTTGAGGTAATAAATCATGGGGGCTCTTTCTTTTTGGATATATCCAATTGGTGCCCATGCTGGCTTGGGCCTTGGGAAAAACAATTTATAGAAATGATTAGTATGTTAGAATTCCCTATATTTCTTTGAATCTTCAATTCGGTGTACAATTTTAGTATGTCTAGTACTAATTAGGTTTCTTTGTAGGAAAATAATGGGAAGGTTTCCAGCAAGCCACTGGTCGTTGTAAATGAAATAGAGAGCAAAATTACAAGATCTAGAAGCAGTAGCGGTGCACAAGAATCAGATGGATCTGAGGAAGGTGCAGTCCTGAGTTCTGGTGCAGACAGTTCTAAGGTCTTACCATCTTGTCCTGTTTTTCTTCTTTTGTTGTTTATGTTGCATTACCATTTCCATTATCTGCTCTCAGCCAGGCAGGGGAGGAGCCAGGATTTTGCCCACAAGGGGGCAATCAAGAGTAAATTTTTTGTTTTTTTTGTGGGGGCAAATAATAGTGGAAATTTTTTATGGGGGCAATAACGGCATATTTTTTTATCCATCACTGTTATGTGCTACAATAACTCATAAATCGTTAAAGACTTTGAAAAATCTTGTGAGGGCAAGTGCCTACATTGCCACCCCTGCAGCCAGGTGTCATTTGTTCTTTCATTGAAGTCCCCTTTTTGTGAAGATCATTCTCCTTGTTAGGTCTTTCCTCCTTTGACCTATGCAAGAGCTGCTGTTTTGCATTAATACATATGTAGTTCTCTGTCATCTATATTATCCAGAATATGGCTTTTTGACTGGTGTTGGGTAACTGTCCTCTTTCTTCCTTGCACAATTTTGTTCATTGCAGAATTTCTTCAGTGCACTTTCTGATTGTTGCAATAATTTCTTACAATCCAATCCTGAACAGATTGGTCAGAGTGTCAAAAAGAAAGATCTGAAGTCATCAGTGCAAGAGCTTGCTTCACGAGCAGCTTCTCGAGCTAGGGCTGATGCAGCAAAAAATATGACGCTACCGAAGACAGCTTACCAGTTTGAGGTTTCTTGGAGAGGATTCTCTGGTGATCGTGCTCTACAGGCTCGTTTGCTTAAGGTTTTGCAGCTGTATTCCTTTGGATTTAGTCTGCAATATTGCATTATTCAGATATTTAATTGATGAAATATAAAGTAGATCGGCACTCACCAAGGACAACATTACTTCTCACCTCTCTACCCCCAATTGATGGGCATCACATACATATGGAATCTCTGATTGTTGAGCACCCTTTGGTTTGCCAACTTTTCCCAACTATTGTATGGTTGCTTTCTTTTAGATTGTCATTAGAAATATGCAGTATTCCAATGAACTTCATTGACTGGATTGTTAGAATGGGTTATGACTGATCCAAGAGGTGTTTCCTTGATGGGATGCACCAATTGGTACAGAGAAGTGTGAGGAACTTGAGTCTTTGTCATGTGTAATGCATGCTATGCTTCCTCTTTTTGTTCATTTATGTTGCAACTGATTAGTATTTTGGAATGGTTAGGCTATATCTCCAACAACCTTGCCACAGTTATTCAGAAATGCCTTGTCTGCTCCTATCCTGATTGACATTATCAAGTGCATTGCCACCTTTTTCATGTAAGTTGAAAATTCCTGTATAGAACATTTCTATCTTGGATTGTATGCACAATTTTGTTATTGATCCCTCTTTGTTTATTCTTTTGTAGGGAGGAAACTGAGTTCGCTGTCAACTTTTTAGATAATTTGAGCAAGGTCTGCCGATTTGACATGATAATCATGTGTCTCTCTGCAGCAGACAGAAATGGTATGTCCACAAAAAAGAATTTTTAAATGATAATAAGTATATAATGTGCTTATGTCAAGATAGAACCCCTAAATCTAATTATATATGTTGCGGGTGTTGGTGGGGGTGATAAAGAAGAGAGATTTGGATCCTATATAAATGCCAAGACATTCAAACATGGATCCTATATGTCGGTGTTGTGTTGTATCAGTTGGGGTTGGCTGATATTAGGTTAACTCAACAAAATAATAAGCTAGCATGGAACCTCTTTTCTTCATTTGGGGATTTTTTAAATAGATTGAAGGTGGTGAACTTGATGGTAGTCATAAAAAAAATGGTGGCTTTCCATTACAATGTACAAATACAAAGAAAAAGGAGATATAGGCATCTGATGAAATAAAGGGGGACCTTGATTGTTTAATCAAATATGACTTTTAAGTTGACATTTTGGTAGAGCATCAGCTGAAGGAAATATGAAACTAAGAAACCCATTGTTTTTGTTTTACGGCTGTGTCATTTACATGATTTCCCAGAGATTCTTTGTTTCATTTTTTTTTTTTTTTCGCTTTATATTTGTTTGAATTCCTGCCCTGCCCTTCCACACAGAACTTCACGAGATATGGGAGGAAGTATTCTGTAACGAGGCAGTTCCAGTTGGGTATACAGAGACCCTCAGTAAACTGCGTTCAAAGTACTTCCCTGGGGATTGGCAGATGCATGTTCTTGAAGAGTCCAACGGTTCAATTAAAGAGATATCCTGATTTGTCAACAGTTTGTCTCCTCGCCTATGCTATTTTGTTAAGAATGGGCAGATGAATTGCCTACAAATGTTCCTACATCTCTATCTATCCTTGACATCTGGAGTTATTTGTACAGTGTTTGACATTTTTGGTTTACTATTCCCTACTTGCTTCCATGGCAGATTAAGATTAGTGTTAATATGGAGATTTGAATCTTCATGGAAGTTCTGTTTATCATTGTTGTGATCTGTGTGTTTTTGTTCTTGAAGAAAAAAAAGTAGATTGTTAATAGAAAAACATTTGACAAGTAATAAAATCTTTTGGAATTAATATAAATATTGATTATTTTTGTTGTGCACTATGTATGTAAGAAAACAAAAAAGAAAAGTTAATGAAAATTACAAATTTTATTCAAAGAATTTTGCAAATCGCATACAAAAGAAAAAAAATATTAATGAAAAAAGATTGGACAAGTTGTAAAATCTGAAAGGAATTTATGTATCATATTAATTATGTGTAAGGTACAATGTATGGGAAAATATAAAAAAAGGGAACTTATAAAAAAATTATTAATAAAAAAGATTTAACAGGTGTAACATCTTTTATAATTAATGTATTATATTTGTTGTTTAGAAATTTCAAGAAAAAACTTCTTTATATAAATCCCACCTTGTTGTAGGCTTGTAGCATCGAGTATTATGTTAAGGTCACTAATGAATTTTGTTAATCACTCAACTATGCTAAGTCAATTTTTTTTTTTTTAATCTTCGGTTTCAACATGTGTTTGTACATGTTGATGCGAATCTTGGTCGTTGTTCTTGACATTTCACACTTATCATATAAGTTCGTTATCACTTGGATGACGTATAATCTTGACAAGTGACAAGATGCAAATTGCATAGATTTGGGAGACGGACTCGAATGGAAGCAGAAAAATTGAAGAGATTTGGGTGACGGACTCGAATGGAAGCAGAAAAATCAAATTAAATGCCTCAACTTTCTGTAGTGATGCTGGGGCAAAATCTGAAAATGTGAAGAGCTGAGTTTCCCAAGAAGAAAAAAGATGATTTTTTTCTCTCTTAAGGTACAAAAGATTGATTGTAGATGCCCTACGATGTAAATATGATCTTAACCTTAAGGTATATTGATTGTGGAAAAATCAAAATTGGCATAACTTTTTTTTATCGATGACTCGGCATCCCTTGATTTTTCTCATCTTCACTCTCTATTTTTCTAGGATATTTTTGGCTTATATATTTTTTTCTAATCCAACAAGAAAACCATTTTGCCATCAAACTCAGATTTTTTTTTTCTTTTACATTCAATTTGACTTAGAATTTCAATCTTGATTGCCACTATCATTAAATAATTCAACATATTTTCCTTCATTGAAGCAATAACCTGCATCACAGTGGAATCTTTTCCTCTCTCTCTCTCTCTCTCTCAACCACTTTTCTCTTTATTTCTCTTGTTTGGGAAATTAGCTAAGGCGAGAAGAAAAGAGAAATGGAGAGAAAATAGGAGAGAAGATTACTAAATTTTGTTCTCCCCCAAATCAAAGAGATTTGGGGAGGAAGTGAGAAATGAGAACATATTACTTTGTTTTATCTTCTTTTTATCTCTATCCATCCAAACAAGGTAAAGAGAAAGTTACTTTTTATTCTATTATTTTCTTTTAACGAGGTTCCTTCTCTTCTCTTCATTTCTTTTAATCCAAAATAAACTGTTAAATCAACAAGTTGACAAATCAATCAATGATTTATTAATTGCTCAACAAGTAATTTTTTTATCCTTTAAGCTCAAGATTTGACCTTTAACTTTCAAATTTCAAGAACAAGAGAGATGGGATTTTTACTCTAATTCTTTATTATCAATCTTCTCAATTTACATCAACGACTTTTCTTAAAATCTATTATAATTGATTATCCGTAGGTATTGCACACTGCCACAATGTATAGGAGAAAAAAAAAAAACTCTTTGAAGTTTACATATTTGATTAAACATATGATAATAGATTTTTAATAGAAAAAGATTTGACAAGTTGTAAAAGATTTTGGAATTAAAGATGTATGTTGTGCTCTCCGTAAGTAAACCAAAAAAAAAGGAAATTTATTGAAAATTACATGTTTAGTCCAAAGTATGATGCAAATTGCACGTAAAAGAAAATGAATATATTCATATAAAAGATTTGGCAAATTGTAAAATCTATTAGAATTAAGGTCAAGATCCCTTCACTCTTAAGAATGAAACACATGATTTCAATCATTTAAACACAAAATCCAATGGTTGAGATTTATGAGTTCTTGACAAGAACTCATAAATCTCAACCATTGGATTTTGTGTTTAAAGGGTATGGGACAATGTATGGGAAAAAACAAAAAAGGAAAGTTATTGAAAGTTAGAATTTGGTTCAATGTATAATACAAGAGTTGTGATGAATGTGAGCGGCTGGGTACATTGCTGACGTGGCAAAAGCACATAACCATAGATTGTTTTCATCAGGATATACAAGAAAAAGATGTTCGGTTCTTTGTCCTTGCCACGTCAGCCACATACCCAACCGAGTACCACAACCACGTGCATTTGTCATTATTCATAATACAATTAAAAGACAATAAATTATTAATAAAAAAAGATTTGAAAGGTTGTAACATCTTTTATACTTAATGTATCATATTTGTTGCTTTGAAATTTCAAGAAAAACTTTTCTTTATAAATCTTACCCTGTTGTAGACTTTTAGTGCTACAAGCTTTGTGTTACTAATGAATTTTGTCCATCACTATTCTATGTTAGTCATTTCTTTTTATTCTGGATTCAACGTGTTTTTTAACATGTTGATAGGAATCTTGATCGTTGTTCCTGGCATTTCACACTTATTAAACAAGTTTGTTATCACCTGGACGAAGTGTCATCTTAACAAACTCCTTTGAAGAATAATGTTGAAGAGATTTTGGGGACTCTTGGACTCGAATGGAAGCGGGGAAGAATCAAATTAAAAGCCTCAGCCTTCTTTGATGATGCCAGGGCATAATCCGGAAGTTCAACCTGTGAGAGTATTTGTAACTTGTAAGTGCTTGGCTTCCCTATGAAGATGATCTTAGTAAAGGTAGTATCGTGATGCTCGACCATGTAATTCTATCCTTTTGTATGTGACTATTAACATAAAAAATTAATCAAAATTATGTAACTTATTTATTAGATTCAGTCCCATTGGCATAACTAAGTTATAAGGATTCCACCCTTACTAAGTGTTCTTGGGCTCATCATGTGCCATCCAAAAATTTGATTCGATGCTTTAGGGTTGTAGAGGACAAATTTATATGAACATTGAAAAAAAAAAAAAAAAAAATCCAAAGAACACAAACCACAACAATCTATGATTATAACTTCACCAAAAAAAAAAATAAAAAAAATACACAAATAAAGAACAAAATAAAATAAAATATGACAAACCAATTAAATTCACACAAACATCACCTCAAATTAGAATTTGATCTTTCGTACATAGGTTTTTTTTCCCGTATAATCACATATGTTTTGTTCTGTTTAATAGGGTAATGAAGGAAACCAGTCATTCTTCATAATATCTGAAGCCTGGTTGCAATGGGTATCAAAATGTACAATCCTCAATTACTAACCTAGGTAGTTTCATTTAGGTGGTGTCAATGGATAGTTGGAAATTTGAATCCGATTTGAATTCAAATTTGAAAATTCAGATATTATCCAAAATTTTTGGATATCGGATTCAAACTCGAATAATTTTATATATTCGAATCCTTATCGGATACGGATTTGAATATTAACATTTTGAATCCGATAATATCCAATTCAAAATAATATATAATATATATTATTTTATTTAATTTATTTTTATATAAATAATATATATTATTTGATTTGATTTATTTATTATATACATAGTATAATATATAATAGGTTTTTTAAATAACAAAAATTCAATTGGATAAGGATAAATTATATATTTTTTTAATATACAAATTATTCGAATTCTTATTGAATATTATCCAATATTCGATAGGATAATCAGATTCAAATTCAGATAGAACTTTAGAATATCCGTCGGATTCAAATTTGAATTCGGATATCAAATAAAAATTTTTGGATTCGAATTCGGATACTACTTTATCCGAACCGATAAGCATCCGATGGCAGCCCTAGTGTCATTTCTTGTCAATTTTTGGCAATGATATCTGTTTAATATCTAGAAATTACAAATAGACCCATCATTCTTATAGAAGTATAATCTCAAGCATGATCTATATACAAAATGACACCTTTGGACAGACTGGTTAATGTACAGCCCTTGCATCGAATTTCTGAAGAGAGTGAAGGGCATATGCACGCCACCACGTCCCTATCTAGATGTCCTCGTGTGTCTCCCACTGAGGTCACTCCGGCATTAATGTTTTTTAAAAGGTTAAAATCTAGATTAATACTCGGTGGGGACACAGGTGACATCTTGATAAGCTGGTGCGCGTATGCCATGCGTTTTTATACGAGTAAAATGCATCTATGGGCATGCGCGTCATCAGGTCAAGGTCTCCTCTGTGTGTCTCGTTGAGGTCACTCTACCACGATTCTAAAATCTAGAGATATTTATCCCCCACAGACCTAAGAGTTACATTTTTATAACAAAAACTCTCTTGGAGTTATCACAACTTTAAGGGAACCTTACTTTATGAATTTTGTTACCCAACAAACCTCAATTTATCAACTTCGTTATCGAGCAAACCTTAGAGTGGGATTCCCATCATAAAATTTAAATTTAATGTCGATATTCTAACTACAAAGTCTTCACTTGGTCAATACTTGACTGACGTGTTAGGGACATGGAACCATAGATCTAATTCTTCGGGATACACAAATGCATGTCTTTTATGGAGATTTGCATTTGTGTATCACAATAGAATAGATCTACGGTTCTATGTTCGTAACATGTCAGTTGAGTATTGATCGAGTGAAGACTTTCTAGTTAGAAAATCATTATTCTAATTTGTTACTTAACATACCTTGAAGTGGATTCTAATGACATGAATTTGTGCCATAAAACATGATCTAATACCACAGGGTTATAAAGGACAAAATTTTAAGAACTTCTAAAAACAAAGTGAAAAAAGAATTAATTTTCACTGTTTAGTTTTAGTTTTAAATTTGGGATTTCACTAACTATCCATTTCAACACTTACGATCAATCTCAACAAAGGTCCTTTTTTAAAAAAAAATTTTTTTTTTTTTTTTTCTGTTAAATCTACATTTTTTCAAGAAATTTAGAAGGTTGTGTGTTTTAATAACTAATTTGATAATTATATGAGCCCAACGACCTTTAGTAAGATTTCAAATCTTTCTAAATTAGTCAGAGTAGCCTAATTTGTAAAGTAGGATTTGTTTAAGTAACAAACTTGATAAAGTAAAGGAGTTTTTGTAATAAAATTGGAATAGATAGATCTGCTCAATAAATCTATTTAGTGATGGTACAAATATTCAGGCATACAAATGATAATTTGCAATCAATTTGCCTCTAATGGCGACATTCTTTGAAAGTGCATCATGTAAGAGTGCTTATAAATGCTTGGTGTATTGGTGAAGGATCAAAATTTGTTTCAATGAAACATTTAAACTTGCTAATCTTCGCAAAAGTGTTTACAGTGGTTATTCAGGATGAATATAGGATTTACTTGGTAAAAAATTTCCAGAACTGATAATCTTGGTGATTAATTGATACGAGGACGATATTTACTAGGTGGATAATGCTAAAGTAACATTGTGGGGACATATCATGGGGGACATTTCTGATGTGGATATGTGTCATAATCATAGATTTTTTCATCGAGATCTAACTCGTATACCTAAATCACCCTTAGAAATAATACCCAGCTCTCTAGGGTTCATGATTTAGATAAGATTGTATGTAATTCGCTTCATAGAATGATTTGAAATTGGATGATCATTGAACTCTTAAATTTAAATAGAATGATGTTTTTACCTTGTTTGTGTAGTAGTCTCTCAATTGTTATAAAAAAAAAACAAAAAACAAAAAACTGCTACAGAGGATTTGTTATATAACCCTTTTTTCCATGATTAAGACAACGCTAAGTTGAGAAGACAAAAGAAAAGAAAATGTCTTTTTTTTTTTTGTTTTTTCTTATCTGGTCTGAGTCGTGAACCCTAGATGGTTGAGGTGTTATTTATGATATTTTTAGTATTTTTACCTTACAAAGATCATAAACTCCAAACACCCAAGCAGGCTTAGGCCGAGACATTGTTATTTGGGCTGGATGAAGCGATGAGTAGAGGGTTTGGGCTAACATATTGAGGTCCGATTACGATCGGCTCGCTTAGGACAAAACAGGTCCGTAGATCTTTTTACGAAAGGTGCGCATGGTATCTGGTTGATGTTAACCTACGCACTGTGCGTCATATTCATGTACGCGAAAGACAAGCGAGAAAACGAAACCCAGAGAAGAAAAAATCCTACTAAATTTATCAGAACTCAGCTAAATTTAGTGAAGTGAAGTGAGAGGAGAAAATTTTTCACCAGAAATGGCGCATTCGTGTGTCTCCACATCAGCTTCAGCTCTCAGATTCAGTTCTCATGTCTTCTCCTCAAACCCTAGCCCTCTCTCTGAAACCCAGAAACTCTATCTTCCCATAAAACCTCTTCATTCAAGGTATTTTACCTCTCCTTCCTTCCTCAGATTTCTTCCAAAAAGTTCTGTTTCTGATAATTTTTCTATTAACAGGGACTCGAGAAGATCTGTCTCGAGAAATGGAAAGATTTCTTCTCCGAAGGCTTTCAATTCAGATGGACTTGGGTCGCAGGAATGGAGTTCGCGACAAGGGATTTGGTCTATTAGGTTTAAGAAATTTCTTACTTTATTCCGAGCTCTTTAGTAAAATTTAGTGTTCGTTGATTTGAATTTTCTATGTTTATCGAATCTGAGGATTGTTTAATCGATTATTGTTATAGAGATGATTTGAAAGTTCCTTCTTCGATGTTCTTCCCTTCTTATGCTCAAGGAGGGCAAGGGCCGCCACCAATGGTACAAGAGCGTTTCCAGAGTGTTATTAGTCAGCTCTTTCAACATGTAAGATTTTTTTTTTTTCCTAATTCTGAAACGTAGTTTATTAATAACTTTTTAGTTATCGAACCCTTGATTGACTGAGATTTTAGAGAATAATACGTTGTGGGGGAGCCGTCGATGATGACATGGCAAACATAATTGTGGCTCAGCTTCTCTATCTTGATGCCGTGGATCCTAACAAGGTTTGTTCAGTCCTTTTAGTTTAATTATTGAAATTTTTTTAACTTGATTTTTGTGTAAGAGATTAGTCTGATTGAAATCTTAATTGGCATAGAGACATTTGTTCTAGTGCTTTTATGCATGTAGCCCATTGTATAGTTGAGAGTTTTCAAAGATTGAGGAGCTTAAAGCTCTTATATGCTGTGATACCAGAAGGGTAGCAAAGTTTATTTGTCTTAGACACGAATTTCATCAATTTTCCTAATATCCCTTGCGTTCATCCTACTTTCTTGAGGATGAAATCTTGTTTTCAATGCCTATGCCATTCCCAATCACTCATTCGTAATGTATTATTGGTGATAAACATCTGTAGGCACAAGGAAGGGTCATTATCGTCATTAACAGTGCCTTTATCCAACCATCTGGGGTTGTAGACATGAATCCTCGTTGCCATTCAATCCAGTTAGAGCTATATCTTCTCTTAAATATCTAATATGACTTCACTTATTTAAACAAGAAAGTTCTTTACTTATTTTGGGTTTTATTTATTTATTATTATTATTCTTTTGTTTCTCTATTTATTTTTGTCTTACTTTATGTGTTGTTCTAACGTTTATGGATAGGTAAGACTTTAAGAGTTTATGTAAGGCAAGCATGTGAGGTAGGGAAGGCAACAAATTAGTCTTCTTTTCAGTGTCTCAATAGTTTTTAAAACATAGACCATTAAGATTTGTTTTATCTTTTGAAAAGAAAAAAAAAATGAATGGTGATCACTGACACCATCCAATATGAAAAAATGAGGACTGAAGGTGGCTCTTGCCAAGAGGCACTGAATAGGGCCACTGACACCATCCAATATATGTTGTTTTTTAATTTTATACTTAGGGCAAGCCAAGGGGGTTGGTGGGTGGTGGCTATTTTTTCTGGATAGGAAATAGATCTGGTTTGAAAAAAGGGAAAAATAGAGGAGGAGGTGGAGTAGAGCAGACCATCCAAGAAGAAAGAAAAGAAAAAGCTTCAACGATCCATAAAAAACAAGCAAAAGGAATGCACAAAAACGAAGAAATCCTATGAAGAACCCCTCTCTACTAACATAATCCCACCCAAAGAGGAAGTTCAAAATATGAAAGCTCTAAACTCCATAAGGAGTTCACGCTAGAAATACAATGAGCCTCCCTGGAAATTTATGATCAATTTGAGGACTCTCATCTCCTTTCTTTCCCCATCCTAGTCCTTTCCTTCCAAATTTCCCAGCATATTGAAAACGGAAGGATGCTCCATGAAAATTTCTTCTGTGATCTGAAAGGATTAGAAGTCTAACCTTAAAATACAAGGATATCCGATTTTTGGAAATCTCATTTATGCAAATGGGGAGCAATAAGCAATAATTAATGTTTGTCTTTTAGAAGATGACAGCAATTTATTAAAAGACTTAACCAGAAAGGAACTATTCCGACTTTTGGTCCACACTTGAGTGTCGTCTTGTGAGGCACAATTGGGATTTTAGAAGAGTTGCTTAGCCGGTGAGAATGGATTTTTACCTACTTCTATTGTATCTACATGTACAGGCGTTGCTAAGGTAGCAACCTGGCATCTTCTAGTATTTACGGCTTTAGGAGAGAGAATTCAAATTTCCCATTAGAAATTATAGTGAAGCAATAAGGAATTATATAATGTGCTGCAAAAATTGTGCCTTTTATGGGTCATTATTTTTTTTTTCTTTAATATTGGTGAAAAATTATAAACTTTGGAAATCCAGATCAGACTTTCAGGTTGTGCTCACGTCTTATTGAAATTTTAATATTATATTTTCTTTCTCTGTTGCATACGATTAGATAATCCTCCTTTTGTACATAGGTTCCCTACATTTTATTTTCATTTTTATTACTCCCAACAATTAAGATATGTGGAAGAACATTGAGCATTATTTTATTCCTCTGATTCTTTTTTGAATAGGATATTGTCATGTATGTGAACTCTCCTGGAGGATCTGTTACAGCTGGTAAATATATTGTTTTGGTTGGAAATTCTGAACATGTTACTGGTGCCATTTGTATCTAACTTGTGTGCATCCTACCCTTTTAGGTATGGCTGTATTTGATACCATGAGGCATATAAGACCTGATGTTTCCACAGTATGTGTTGGACTAGCAGCCAGGTAAGAATATTCATAGTTAAAGCAGTCCGTCCTTTAGTGTCTGCCGTAGCTTTACATCCTTTATTGTTCCCCTGGATTTACCCTCATAAGATGCACCACTCCCAGTTCGCAACACCAAAATTATATTTTTTGAAAAAAATTGAATTCTACATCTTACAAAGAATGTTCAGTGGGTTCCAAGAAGGGAGCCTTTCTCATCCAACCAATCGGTCAGTTCCTAAAGATGGTTTATTCCATTTATTTCTGGTCATAACTAAACTAGATCTGCTAGGAATCCGAGCCAGAACAGCTGCAAAGATTCTGTGCAATTTATTATTGATCATGGCTCTTAAGAGTCCCAGTACTTCCATATATATACTTGTGCCAGTATGTGTCAAGTGCTATTGTTCTTGCATATGTAACTGAAATGATTGTTTTTTGTGATATAACTGGCTCTGACTACTTTTCATGTTTGTCTTTCAATTCCTAAAATAACAAAGTGTTTCTGAAACATATTTGCAATGATTTTTAAGGCATTCAAATTTTTCGATAATTTTCCTACATGAATAGTCAGTTTTAACTGAATTATGTTTATTGCAAAGTCAAAGATTTGTATCCTGATGCAGTTTTGCTGCTACCTATTCAACAGTCTATTTGTTATCTATAAATTGGTTATGACGTTCATATATACATGTTTCAGGACTTGTTGCTTGTACTGTTTGTTTGTTGATATATTTCTACATAGTTGGTTATGGTGTACTTAATTATTTGCTATAGCACGTCAATCAACTGACATCAGGTACCAATGCTTGTCTCTTAATGAACAGTATGGGGGCTTTCTTGCTTAGTGCTGGGACCAAGGGTGAGCCCACTCTTACTAGATCAAGTGATAGAAATTTTATTGTGTTAATGTTTTTCTCTTGATTTTGCTTAACACGTTCTTTTGTTTGTGCTGCTCACCATCCTTGTCAACGAAGGAAAACGATTCAGCTTACCAAACTCAAGGATAATGATCCATCAACCTCTTGGTGGGGCACAAGGTGGACAAACCGACATAGATATCCAGGTATGACTCTTCTTTATCTCTCTATTCCTTCTAAGGGTATCTCAAATTCCATGGCAAATTCCTCCATAAGTTCATGTACAAGTTAGAATTCTCAAATGACGTGTCTACATGTACAATCTACTTTAAGGTCTTTTTAAAATCTAATCTCGTTGATCAGACATAGAAGATGGTGCAGTCATCATCATTGAAGCCTTCATTTCAAAGATTTGGTGTCAGCTAAATGAATCATGTTTCTCCATTCAATTTTTTCCTTAGGTGCATCTTCTATTATTGAAAGAGTGTTCATGTCCACTTTCGCTATTTTAATCCATGTTCTTTTGGGTCTTCCTCATGCTTTTTTAGAACCTTCAACTTACAGATTCTTTTTAACTGGTCTGTAATCGGCCTTCGTTGAATGTGCCCAAACCATATATTGCACCCTTTTGCATTTTCTGAAAAATATTACATGAATTCATTGGCTCGTTACAATAAATCAAATTGATTTTGGCTTTGTTACAACTAGATGATTGTAGCCATCATAGTACTTGATTCTTTTTCCTCCATTCTTATGTTTCTTATAAATTTTGTTGTTTCTGCCTTCTAATTGTTGCTTCCCAGGCAAATGAGATGCTGCATCACAAGGCTAATTTGAGTGGGTATCTCTCTTATCACACCGGCCAAAGCCTAGAAAAGATTAATCAGGATACAGACCGTGATTTTTTTATGAGTGCAAAAGAAGCGAAAGAATACGGACTCATAGATGGTGTTATTGTGAGCCCTCTAAAAGCTCTTCAGCCACTTACTGCAACAGCTGATCAGTAATAAGCAGTCTTGGGTTTGTCGGTTTCTCGCACTACTTACTATTTCCTATCTCATGGTCATCTTGAAGAGCTATAGGATGAATAATCATGATATTATTCTGCGTCCTTTTTAATGGTTTATGATGGATGCATTTTGCACACTGTAGGCAAATATGAGCAGTTCATTTTAGTTTTGCTGTTTTCTACCATTCAATATAAGACATGAGAAACAGATAAGATTTAAGATTAAGTGTGAAGCTTCTAGAGTCCAATCTCATACTGAAACTGCTTGAGCATACACCCTGGATATGTCGCAATATATAGATATAACAAAACCCATAGCGTCTCTTCTCTCAAATCTTTGGATGCTTCCTCTGATTGGGAAAAAATTCTCCACTGGGCGTAGCTTGGGTTCTACTGTCTAACGATATGAAATTTAACCTCATTGCATCATAAAACCTAGTTTGTTCTATTCTTCCTCTTTAACAAGTCCTTGGTACTCTTCTTCATCCACCCTTACGGCAGATCAAAGAGAATGAGGAGACACTAACATGCTACTGTTGTTCCACAACGCAAATAATTTAAATCCACTATTCAGACCTGGCTATCAGCATTCGATTTAATACTGTTTTACTAGTATCTTATTTTAATGGATTGATCTGTTTAAAATTCTAGGGTCATGGTCAAAGTATATGTGCCTGTTAAAACATATTGTCCCATTGTTGATGAAATAATTCTTTGGGCTTGCTCGTTGTGTTAGATAATTTTTGTTTGTTTACTTCACTAGATTGTTTGCTTAAAGTTGGACTTTGTTTGAATGCATACTATTGGAAATAATAAGATCTGAACATGTTTTCAATCCTACTAATTGAACCAAAACCCTCGTGGCTTTGATTCAGGGAAAAGATTTTCAGGTCAAGTTCTGTGTACTTTAGATTGAGATCCCTGTGTGGATGAGAACAGGACATGGTCATTATTTGATGGGATCGGCAGGATCAACCATATTTGTAGGTGATTTCATAAATGTAACACTGCTGGGACTCTTTATCATAACCAGTAGATCCCACATGTAGCTTAACTAAGGCCAATTTCTTAATGGTAGACAGATTAAGAAGCAATAGAAGAACAACATAACAACAACCTGCCGAAGTGACCAACCTAAAAAACTAAACAAGACAACTAAAATCCTACCAGATAAACCGAAAAACCTACCCAAAGCCCTCATAGAGGGCACATTGATCTATCATATTCAACACCAAAACTATGGTTGGCAAAAGAATTCAATAAAAAAGAAATGTTGGAGCATCTTGGGGTATGTTCCTCTGCCAAGAATATGTTTAGTTTGTAATTGAACTGCCAAAATCTCAACTTATACGAAAACAGGGCCTATCGTCTAGATATGTATGTGTCATAACCCACTTTGTGAAGCTTGTGGAATTAGGCCAACAACCACTCTGATAAAGTCTGGTAGCGGTCATATTATGGACCTGCCATAGTTGATAATGAAAACCTTCCACCTATACATTGTCTCCTTATACACCCCATTGTCTCAACTTTTGGGATTTAGTGGGTTTAACATCCAAATATCACAGTGCCCAATACTTTATCACCATGAAGTACACATTTCTAAATACTGGGTTTGGTGTGTATATATATATATATAGGGTCACGTTCAAGGGCCAACTTTTTGGCAAACTTCTAACCCATGTTTACAAGTTGAAAAATCGTGGACTGTCCATTTTTTGTAAACTATTTTTGATGGGGGTGAGGAGATCATCATCACCAAAAATCAGCCCATTCCAAAACTTCTAACTCATGTTTTGAAAAAAGTTGGCCATTGAATGCCACCCATATATATATATATATATGAACATGTTAAATTATATTTTCTTGCAAGACTACTAAATACTAGAACTACTTTAGGAGGGATGAACAAAGATCTTTTCATCAAAGAGAAATTTCGACTCATAAAGCATTTAAAAGATGATGAGGTGGGTAGCTCTTCAAGCTCATCAAAGAAGTGATTTTCTTCTAAGACTAATGATAAAAGAATGTGCTAAATCGTACGCGGCTGACATGGCAAGTGCATAGAACTGTAGATCTTTTCCTTGTGCATCCCAAAGAAAAGATCTACGATTCTGTGCAATTGCCACGTCAGCCGCATATAGACTGTGTACGATTTAACTCGTCATTTTTTCACGCATCTTCTTCTAATTTGGGTGTTGATGACTGTCATTAGATGGTAGTAAAAAAGGGTGGTTTTTTGCCTGGGGGAGATTTAATGCATCATGGGTTTTATCTTTTGGTACTTCTAAAGGTTTTTTTTTTTTCTTTGGTGGTGGATTATGTCTTGTGAGTATGAAGTGGGGAATGCAAGTAGAGAAAATCTTCATTGAGTTCTTCCTCACTAGTGTTGGATGGTGGTGGTTTTGAAGTGGTTAGAAATGGAGTTCTGAGTATTGGATTTGTGAACATTGACCAGCTGAGAGAGAGAGAGATTCTATCCTAACTAAAAATGTTATTTCTATATTCCAACCCTACCCCTAATATGATAATAGTTCCGAGACCTTATCAAGTGGAATAGTCTACGGGTTCCACTATATAGTCTTGATGTATTTGTGAATCGTTGTCGTCATTAGGATTGTCAACGGATGCTTATTGGTTCGAATATAGCAATATCCGAATCAGAGTCTGAAACTTTTATCTGACATTCGAAGTCGTATTTGAATCCGATGGATGTTCTAGAACACTATTCGAATTCGAATATGATTAGAATTTAAATAATTTGTATATTAAAAAAAAAAAATTCCTTATCCAATAGATGTTTTATTATTTAAAAAATCTATTATATATTATATATTTATATAATAAATCAATAAACTAAAATAATATATATCATATATTATTTTGAATTGGATATTATCGGATTGAAAATGTTAATATTTGAATCCGTATCCGATAAGGATTCGAATATATAAAACTATCCGAATTCGTATCCGATATTCAAAAAATTCGGATAATATTTGATTTTTAAAATTTGAATTCGAATTTTTGACTATCCATTGACACCCCTAGTCGTCATGGCTTATGCCAGGTATCTCGTCAGATAACAAGGTTAGGTTCTTATTTGGTTATTCAGAACAGGCATTGTCAACCGATTACATTAGCATGAAATAGTCAAAATAATTATAAAATCAACCTCTTGCTTACCTAAAAACATTTAGTTAATGATACAATCAATGTTTAATTAAACTTATATATAGTAAAATTACAAAAGAAAATGTCTTCATCATAATTTAAAATTAAGGGATTTAGTTTATTCAGATAAGATCGCTTTCGTACTGCATTTGATCCATTCAACATCATTCCAATTGGAAACTCTCTTTTTTTTCCTCCAAAACTCTTAATTTTTTTTTACTTGTTGAGTTTGGAAAAATAATATTAAAGAAAATAGTAAAAAAGTGATTGAGATCTAGTGGACTCATGGTTTTAAATACCAGTTTTCAGTTTGGATCGGTTCTCATTTAATGGTTAGACCGGATCTGATCTGACTCAAACTATGAGAAACCTTCCAAATCTGTTCAAACCAATTCAACACTAACTTCTTTATAAATGAGGAAAAAAAAACCCAAAACTTATCCATACTAATTGATGACGAGCCAGAAAGGATCAAGAGTCACATTGGCAAAATGACTCAGTCCGCCCTTATTCTGTTCTAACTCAACTGAGTTATTAAGCTATGAGTTGGTATGGAGAGAGAGAGAGAGAGAAACGTGGGTGGTTATATCTTGGCTCACTTTTGTTGATCAGAAATTTTAAACATTTGAGATGATTCGAGACCCTAAAAAATTTACCAAAATAAACAACATCAAACTTTTGATGTCATGGAAAGCATCAAAACAGCACTAATTGCGAGGAAAGGATGCGAGACGTGGTAGACTGGGTAGAAGCCGTTATAAAAAAATATGATTTGACATAGTTTACTTCATAGAAATATTGAAGTCAAGGACTTTTAGGATGACATACTCCTGCACATTTTTTGTGAATATTTTGAGATGCTCCAGTCCATTGTTTTCAAGTCGATTACAGATTCTTTGACTTTGGTCTTCTGTAAGAGATTAAAATGACCTAAACACCATCATCTCAAAAATATAACATAGGATTTTATGGGAAAGAAGAGAATAATGGGAGTGTAAAATGAGTTTTAAAACAATAGACTGGTGGTTGAAAATCAGGGCATTTAGGTCATTATTCATTGGTCTTTCAGAGTAGACCCAGGGGCCTCCAATCAATTTTAAAACATGAGAGGGGATCTAAAAAATTCAGCAAAACGTGGCCTTATTTAAAATTTAAGAAGTGGTTTTATTTTATGCTAATTTTTTAATCAAAATGTATTTTTAAAATATTATATTAATCCCTAGAAACTGTTCTGTAATAAAATTTTGTTTTCCTCTTGAGGAGGGAGACTAGAGAAGTCTTCTATTTCCTGAAAGATTCCAGTCACCAAAACGCGGCAATGGTGAAGAAGGAATAGTTTGGTACAACAGAGTCAAAATGTTACTAAAATGATCAAATTTTCATGATAAATTAAATTTAATTGGCTCTCAAATTCAGAGAAATTAGGTGAAATACCATGAATTTAATTGAACAAATTAGGTGAAATCCCATAATTAAATTGAATTCCTATCACTTCATGAAATAAAATGATTACTGGGTGATATAGACATCAAGGGTTCTTCACCAAACATATGGTAGATCAGTAGTTTAATTCAAAATCACCAATCAATTTGACCCATTTTGAGATCTTTAGATCTGATCAAATGATCCAAACCATCAGTTAAATAGATTTCTTTCCCTTCTCCTTCCATCATTTTTTGAAATAAATCAATTGATCAAATATATGCATTTATTAGATATAAAAAAAGTCGTAACCCATCGTCGGGCGATGGATAAGAAGTTGACCAAGTCAAGCGAATTTTTTATTTGACTTCTAGATTAACAAGAACATTCAACAATTATAAGGTAGAGATCCATAAACATGACACAGTATATAACTTATTATAAAGTAGTTCCCATTATCCTTCAAGAACATTATTGTTCTTACTTGTGAAAATAATTGTAATTAAAAAAAAACCCACTAGGCATGAAACCATTTCATATGTCAACTACTTTTGATCGTGACAACCACCTTAATTATATTATGTTCCTTACTTCTCTTTACATATAAAGATATATAAAACATACCTCACATATGTTCTTCTTTGTGTACATCTAAGGAATCTGTGTTTTTTTTTCCTTGGAATTAATGGGTTGGGAGAAATGGGGACAAAATGGGGAGAGAGCCTTGAAAACTGAAATGCTTAGAGTGCCCTTTTACATCTTCACTCTCACCCTCTTAAGTCTTCTCCTTCCTCTCTCATTTCTCTTATTGGCTAGGCTTTCCACTGCACAACATCTCTTAACTTTCACCTCTTATCCTTCATTATCACCAGCCTGTTTCCTTCTCTCTATTTTCTTATATACTGAGCTTCTCCATTTACTTATCTCTCTTATTAGCATAACGACACTTCTGCATGGCTTGACGGGTCGAATCACACTTATAAACGGGTCAGTTGGTCCAGTTCTCCGGCCCCGCCTATACACAACATGGGTTTTCTTGTGCACATTGCAAGTTTGTGTCGGTTTAGGCATCGAAGGAACCATAGCTGCTGGAATTTGGAGTTTCGATTATGATGTTGAGAATGAGGTATCCATAACATCTCTAAGTCGAATAATTTTCTTTATAGGATTGCACGAGACGATGCTTCACTGGTCTAGAATGATTGTAAGACCAGTGGTGGATGACACAATTTTTGGTGTCGTGGGGGATGAACGATGGGTTGAAAAGGTGGCGATGGGTACTAGTTTCGGTGCACTATGGTGGTGGAGATTAAGATATGAAGTCGATGGGTTTCTCATTGCAGCGGAGGTTAATAGAGAGTACTCCTTTTGGGGATTGGGTATTACTGATCTTGTTAGTTGGTGGTTGTATTACCTTACAGTAACAATTGGGATGGTGAAGCTTGTAAGGGGACTTATATGGCTTGGGAAGGTTTTGCTATGTAGAAAGGTAGCAGAGAGTCATGATTGTTCTTATGGGGATGATGACAAAGTCTAAATCAAACCTCTGTAATATTGTTTATGTTTCTCTCTCTCTCTTTTAAATCCCATATTAATTTGATCAAAGTAGGAATAATAATATTATATTCATCATCACATCTGTGTTCTCATCTAATCCTACATGTATAAAATTGCTTGTTTTGTGAATAATCAAATATAAAGTCTATTTTTAGTGTTAGGTGGGGACATATAACGAGTAAAAAAAAATGAAAATCTGAATTGATGATTTGGTATATGTTGCACTATATTGATCAATATAGAAGTCTTTTAGTCATCTTTGGCTACCTTGGAATATGGGTTGCCCGTAATAGATCAATTACGTTAATGATGCATTTTAATGAGGTGTTTTTGGTACATCAGATCGTCTTCTTATGAAGTTTAGGATAAAGATTAGGTTAGATTAGTATATACTTCTAGCAAAATGGGAATTATTCAAAGCAAGCTCAATGGACTGTGGGGATAGTAGGGCGTGAACTTTTTGTACATTGGATACCAACTTTTTTAGGAGAGTTAATGTTGCTTTTCGATGGTTAGAATTGAAGTAGTATTAATCAAGTAGATGTAATTGTTGAATTCTATACCGAAGACTTGTAGTCCTTAGTTTTTCTTCCTTTATTTTCTAAATTGATCCTATAAGGGTTCTTGTATTCACAACCAAGATCAATACAATTACATCCCTCTTCAACCCATTGCGCCTATTTCATAAGTACTTACCTAAATATGCCACTTTGCTATTTTCTTTTCTAGTTGTAAAAACAATGGATCATGATGTAATGTTTTCTTCATAAATCATTTTTATGACTTTATGATATTTACGATAATGTTACTCCACGTCGATAATGATGTCATTGCTTTTTACCACTTGACAATAACATATAATATCCTTTTTAAGGTATTTACGAAAAAAAAAAAAAACATAATTTTGAAAGGTTACTAACAGCCATGCTTGTACTGGATGGTAGCAATCCCCTTACATAATATGGGGCTTTCATAGAGCTTAGCCCTAACCCAACAAAATAGCACCCATGGATATATTCTTCTGTCTTTATTATAAAAAATTTCAAAATCCTTTGCAAGGCTACCATTCAAGTACAATACATGGTAGGGCCAAGTCATATAGGGTACTATATGACTAGGCCCATGGTCGCCTTTGAACCAATGATGAAAAAAATTGCTCGAATTCAATGAAAAGAAATAATTAATTAATTTTTATTTTTTTTGGTGTGCAAATACATCAAGGGGTGATCCAAACATTAATGAGTCAGTGGGCTTGATCCGAACGAGTGTTCCATGGTGCACGACAACCTGACTACCAGGACCTGCACTGTTATATATGTAACTCTGTTTCAATAAATTGTATTGTTCATGAATAACTTTATATCTCCAATCAAGTTACTGAACCAACTTAATGGGAAATAATATAGATAGTTATTTAAAACCTCTATCGACCATAAATGGGCTAAGTATGAGCTGAACCCTATCAAACCCATCAACTTAATATCTAAGTTATAGTTCCAACTTCTAACCATAATTTTAGAGTTATGGAAATCATGCATTTTTTATCTGTTTCCATCATACTTCTCTACTTATAGTAATAAAATATCTTTACGGCCCCAATCATGTACTTTAATACACCATTCCTTCTTATTTGTCTTCAGGCCATGGCACCTTCTCCTGTATTAATTTCTATCGTATCTTATCTTGTTTTGATCACTTGTTTCTCTTTAGTTTCTTCACTTTTTTGTCTGTCTATTATTGTTTGGCTGAAGTTTTTAGGAGATTTTCAATATATATTTTCCAAAATAGACAACTTTACTGTATCCTTCAAAATGTATTTGGACTCATATCCTTGTTTTGATTGTGAAAAAGTTAGTAAATTCTATATGGATTTTCTTGCTATATAGCCATGACTGCAGGCCGAGTTGATAACATCGACAAATCAACATCATAATTGTTTTATTTGTTGTTCTTAGGTGAAAGATTTTTTCAATTTCCAACTCTATATGGTTAGTATCTCTACTATTGATCAAGAATGAATCAACAATAGGATAATCCATATTTGTCGCAATCTTGCAACATGAAGACGTGTGAATTACGATTAGAAGTACTAAAGTATTTATGTACTTAATTATAGATTAAACTATGAGTTACCAATTTGTTCTTGGTGAATCACCTCATTCATGACAATGATTATAATAGTTAGAGTTTAATCAAGAAAACAAATTTTCTAATTGACGAACGAGCTCACTGATTGGTTTTGATATCAAGAATGGAAAACGCCTTGTACTTTCTCATGCCCTTCGATTTTGGTGAAACTCAAGATGTTTATGATCCTCTTCAAGGTTATGGGATGGAAGGAGTGAACAAAGAGAAACAAACCCATCTGTTTGGAACTGAAGATTGGGGAGAGATGGATTATGTTTATTCCGATTATGGTTTCCATCAAGGGAACACTCCACAAAAAGGAGTCCTAGTGTCCAAAGATCATCAACAACAACAACAACCCTTTTCGAATTTTGGGATGGTGGATGATTTTCACTTCAATTTAGTTTCCCCACCGATTCAATCACCCCACGGATTCGCTAATCTTGACTCCATCCTAACCGATTTTTCAGACCTTGCCCAACCGAAGAAAGAGAATTCATATCCAATCTCCTTGGCATCATTAGAGCTTCTAAACAATTGTATGAGTGGGGTCAAGAGGATGAATGTGGAGACAATAAACGAGCAACACAAGGAAACATGTACTCTCGAAGATTACCGAAGATTATCAACTGAAGAAGTCATGAGAGTAGCTGGAGCCCGCTACATCCAATTATCAACCCATAATGATGATGATCTCTCCATGCTTAAGCATCGTTTTGGTTGTACCCTTTCGGGTCTCACCAATGAGGAAACCAAAGATGTGGAACTCGCTCACCTTCTTCTAGCCTCAGCCGAGAAAGTAGGTAACCAACAATTCGATCGAGCAAGCAAATTGCTTACCCAATGTGATTACTTGTCATCGAGTAATGGTAGCCCGGTTCAAAGAGTCGTATATCACTTTGCGGAAGCTCTTCGAGAGAGGATCAATCGTGAAACAGGGAGAATCCCTATGAAGGGATCGGATGTAGATGAACAATTAATGGTTATCGAAAGCACATTGATGAGTTCCAACCCCACAAGTGTAGCCTATCACCAAGAACTCCCCTTCTCTCAAGTACTTCAATTTGCAGGAGTACAAGTCATCTTAGAAAATGTGGGGTCGGCGAAAAAGGTCCATTCGATTGATTTTGGAATCATGAGCGGGATCACATGGACGGTCATGATGCAAGCTCTTGCAGCAAG
This sequence comes from Akebia trifoliata, assembly GCF_017979445.1. Taxonomy (NCBI): domain Eukaryota; kingdom Viridiplantae; phylum Streptophyta; class Magnoliopsida; order Ranunculales; family Lardizabalaceae; genus Akebia; species Akebia trifoliata. Next base: position 4,243,246 of record NC_141378.1, on the reverse strand, counting down.
ACAAGGATGTCCACTTGAGCTTTTTAAATTAACGGCCGTTGGAACATCAAACCGAGAGAAGATAGAGGAGACTGGTAAGAGGTTGGCAAGTTTTGCCGAATCCATGAATATTCCTTTTTCATTCAAGGTAGTTATTGTGTCAAACATGAAAGATCTCAAGGAAGAGTTATTTGATTTGAAGGACGATGAAGTCATTGCTATCTACTTTCCATTTACGTTGAGGTCCATGATCTCGTGCCCCGATCATTTAGACTCCTTAATGAGAGTGATTAGGAACCTCAACCCATGTATAATGGTAGTTACCGAAGTCGATGCAAACCATAATTCGCCATCATTCGTGACCCGTTTCATCGAACTTTGTTCTTCTATAGTGCATTTTTCGATAGCCTTGAAGCTTACATGGATCGAAATAATGAGAATAGAATGATAATGGAAGTTAAATACATGGGTCAAGGAATTATGAATATTGTTGCAACTGAGGGCGAAGAGAGGAGGATTCGACATGTGAGGATCGACGTATGGAGAGCGTTCTTTGCAAGATTTAGGATGGTGGAGACAGAATTGAGTCACTCATCTATGTATCAAGCTAGCTTGATTGTTGAACAGTTCTCTTGTGGGAATTCTTGCACACTTGATATGAATGGAAAATCTCTCACTATTGGGTGGAAGGGAACTCCAATTCATTCACTATCCGCATGGAAGTTTTATTAAGTAAAAATATGTTGGAATTCTTAGTCCAACCTTCTAAGACTGTTTTGGGTTATTCTTTTGGGTCTTATTCATTTATTACCAAATTTTATTCTAAAAAATTCACAATTCCCAATTTTTAGAATAAAATTTATCCACAAAATAATAGAAATTTAGATCATATCCATTGGTGGTTCTTAGCTATAAACTGAGAAATATTTACTCATAGGAAAATCAATACAAGATTTTACGAAATCCCAATAGATTAATTGCACGACGCCTAATGTGGATAATTTTGTAAATTGAGGATACCCTAAATACACACGGTTTCGTGTGATTGATCGATCGATCTAGGATTTCATTGACTTGTTTGTGAGCAATTTTTTTTTCCCATAAACCGTTTAAGAATTCTTTATACTTTGTAAAAAAAAATTCATCTTTTACAAACGATTAGAAACGTAAAGCAAAAGATTGATTAGGATTTTCGTTGTAATGTGAATACATGATGTAATTACCTTTTCCTTGGCAGTTCTTTTGATAGGATTTATTGTTGATAATGAATATATAGATCTCGATGTGACATATGAACGTATGGATGTATAAAAATTTGAACCTCACTATATCATTAAATGTTTAGATTTCCTTAATGGATGGTTAGAGAGAGTAAAGCAAAAGCTTGATTAGGCTCTTAATAGCAACATGAAATGTTTGAGAAATTGGTGAAGATGTTTAAAATGTCTACAAAGTATAGTTCTAAAATTCTTTAGTCACCTCGCCTTTCGTAAAAGTGTCAATTACAATGTTGTCTCCATGGTTTTAAATCTTGTTCGAGATCGAGATGACTCGTCTAATACGTCTTAGTATCATCCACCAGCGAGATGGATGGACAAGTCAAACATATCAGACGAGATTTAAAATCATATTTCATTTTTCTCATTGTTGAACAAGACGACTCAAAAAGTATCGAAAAACTCGTTTGAGACGAGTTTGTCTCGTTTATGAACGAGACAAGATGTCAAAACGAGTTTTAAAACCATGGTCATCTCACAAACTCGTCAAAGTTGTGTATTATATTTAGAATGTATCTACTAAAATGAAAAATATATACTGTTCTAAATTTGTTTAAAGTTAAACTAACTAATAATGCTTGAATTATCTTGACTCAATCGATAACCGAGTTAACTCACAACGATTAGTGACCTAACATTTGGATGGCCTGGATTGACCACACGCTTTCTACGACTTTCTTCGTGTGTGTTCCCGTGTTCTTTATGATGGCATTGAAGTAATAATAAACAAAATCAGGGGACATTATTAAAATCTGTCAGATAACTTGGTAATTTGCTCGTCGCGGAGCTCTCTCGCTCGTTCTGATTAGGGCAAAATATTTCTTCGCAGAGGTATGTTCACTCCATTCTACCTTTTCTTTTCTCTATTATTCTGTGTTTTTTTTAGGGTTTTTTCATTCGAGAACAGATCGGAAGTGGTTCGCTCTTTTTCTTCAATTATTTATTTTTATTTTTATTTCATTTTTTTGGGGTTCAAAAATGTGATTATTGATGAGATTGCTTCACTTCCAGATTAATAGTAAAAATGAGATGGAAATTAGGGTTTCTATATCTTTATAGAGTTCGATCGGTGCTCTAGATCGACTGATGGAAATGTCTTATGTGAAATTGCAATCTGTTATCTCTATTACCTACTTTTATTTTCTTCTTTTACTTGATCCGAGGTTTAATTTCAATTCGAAAAAAGGTAACTTCACAATATGTAAATTTTGCAATCTGGGTATCTTTGATTTCTAATTTTATTCGACATTCTTCTTTTACTTAGGAAGGATCTGAGGTTTAGCTGCAAATAGACAAAGTAGTCTTATATAATTGAGCTTCAGTTGTTTGGAATCATGTATTTTATATATGAAAATGCAATTTTTTGGTATCATTAATTCCTGATTTATTTAATTTTTTTCTTCCAAAAAGTGAGTATGTTAGGTTTAGATGTCTAGATAAAAGGATTATGTAGAGGGCATGTGAGTTTGTATTGAACGTAATTTGGGTTTATTCATTTGTAGGTGTCTTTCTCTTGAAACTGCTTGAATGACCAGCGAGTGAACCTCAAATCCTTGATTATGCAATTATCTAAATACTCTCTTTGTGTAGAAAAGAGAGTCAAGTTAATTCAGGAATTAAAGATACCAAAGGTTACATTTTCGCAGATAAAATATATGATTCTAAACAACAGAAGCTCAACTATATATAATTACTTTGTCTATTTGCAACTAAACCTCAAATCCTTGATTATGCCCTCAGGTTTCGAGTTAGGGTCAGGTTTCAATGTGCTTCCTGGGAAAAGCAAAAAAGCCACCTTGAGCATAGAAATACAAAATGTTATGTTTCCCTCTAATATATAGAATAGGGAGGTGAATATTCTTATTTGTGATATACTGATCTAGATTGTGTATGATAGTTATTTTCTCTTTTGGATACATAAGTGGGTTAGTGATTAATAGTAAGTAGATGAAGACGGTTTTATACCCAGATCGTGATATCAACTGTAATTATCTTATAGACAAACGGATATATTGTTATTTGACATAGTCTAGAAAGTTTGTATTTTTTTCTTCTTATTTTTAATTAATTGCTTACTAATAAAACGGCAGTTGCATGAGGACCTTACTTGTCTGGATTCTTAATTCCCTGCCCTCTCGCCTCAGCTTTTTAAAACATTAAATTCCAGGCTGTGACTTGTTACCTTTGTTACGTATGGTTTTGAGAGTTTTTAGTTGATGAATATAAATTGCGATTACCACTTTAGATGTTATATGTTTGTATTTTTCAATTTTTTGGTCTTCCAAGATTGGTTTTTAGCTAATTTAGTGCAAAATTTCAGAATAGTCAAGGGTAACTTAGCATCTGACAATTATCTCAATTGGAATGACATTCTTTTTATTGAGACAGTGATGCAGTCCTTCATTTAATAAATATCTTCTAAGTGGACTTCTTTTCATTATCCTTAAATTAGATGGAGCGTTATTAAATGGGATTTTATCAGAAAGAAGCTAAGTGAATTTTGGTTGAAGATGGGTTTGTTTTTATAGATAGCATCGAAGCTACGTATTGGTTTATGACAAGCTGCTTCTATGAATTTTTCTGGGTGGAAAAAGGTTTATTCAAATACCTTGTTAGTGAACAATTTGTTCTGATGAATGTGTTATTTTAATTCTTGAAAGTGTATGCTACTTTGAAGTGTTATCATGATGTGCAGAAGCAAATATAGTGTTTCTTGAATGAATTAAACATGTGGATGTTGACATTTCCTTAGGGAATGAATAAGGAGACAGCTACATCTTACAACCAAAGCAGGGATCAGTCTCTGGACCCAGTGGTTTAACTAGTGTACCAGGGGGCTGGCCCCAAAACTGTTTTGGTTGGACCCATAATAATTTTATAAAGGAGTTATTCCAAGTCACTAAAACCATCAGAATCATATGGTTGAACTGGTGGACCATTCAACTTGAGTGGTTAAATAAAGTCACATATGTCTTCACATCAACCTTGGTTAGTTAACCTTAACCCGGTGGTTGGCCTTGCCACTTTTCTAGACGGCTGACCCGTGCAATTTTTAGAAGATTGGATTTACACTCAAACATGTGCAAATCCCTTTAATTAGAGGGAGTTATGGAGGAGGGAATTTCAAAATGTGGTGGTGGTGTTTTTTGTAAAAAAAAATGCTATTCTGGTTGTAAGACATATTTTGATATTGACATGTCAACAAAAATACCCTCAGCAAGTGTTTTTTAGGTCATTTTGAAAAGTTAGCAGTCTTCTCATGACATGCTTTTGTTGCTTGTAGGCTACTTGCATTCAAAAAAGAAGTTAATGGCTGGCCACAAGATTGCTCATGCCACCTTGAAAGGACCAAGTGTGGTCAAGGAAATCTGTATTGGGGCCACACTTGGCTTGATCGCTGGTGGCTTCTGGAAGATGCATCACTGGAATGAGCAAAGGAAAACAAGGGCATTCTACGACTTGCTTGAGAAGGGTGAGATCAGTGTTGTTGTTGCGGAAGAGTAGCTGTTCTCATTTCCGTTACTATTCCTAGTTCATGAATACATTTAACAGTAATTTTTCTCTTACTTCTTTTGATTGCTTCTGAGAATTAAGATGCAAAAGATCATACTTGCTTAGTTTGGACGATGACAGAAATAAGTCTCAGAACTTGAAATGTGAGAACTGTATTTTTTTTTTTTTTTTGGTGAATTGTTTTGATTGGATGTGTGCTGCTGTTAAATATTAAAACAGAAATATGATGCTTGAGAGATGGGTTCTCTGAGTCTTGATCTGTGACATACATATGACGTATATTGAGTTGGGCTTTACTCTGATTTCTTGGGTCCTGTGAAGATTTCCCAGGTTTAACTGTCAACCCAATTAGAGAATTACATTTTCATATGTATACAACTATACAACAGCAGGTGGTTGTGATCTCTGAGACCAGGTAGGAGGTGAGGTTTCTAGCTTATTAAGGAAAGGAAATGTCGTCTCTCTCGGTAGGACTAATTAAGGAAACTGTTTTAATGCCGGGACTGGCCATTGAACTGGTGAAAGAACTTCATTCGGATCAGTCAGGTTTGCAAAACATGGCTCCTATCCTTGGATATTCCCATTTTTTTTTAAAATCATGTGGCAGTGCTACTGTGCTGAACATTATGGGTTTGGTCCTTCCCCGTAGTTAATTTTGCATCATCATCAGTCTTATTAACCCTTTCTCTTCCCCAACTGTGTTTTTCTGATTTTTTTTTTTAATTTTTTTTAAAGTGGCAGAAGTGATTCTTCACTCTTCCCCCCATCCCTTTTTTTAGACGATAAATCTATTAGTGATGATACCATTGACTTGGTCAGCATTTACCATAACCAATTAACCATCATCAATTCAATTTAAAAAATTCAAATTTTATTTTAGAATACACTTTTATGAAAAGCATCTTTGGTTCATACACACTTAGGCGTCATCCGCAGTTACAACCTTCAGGTAAGTTCAGCATTATTCTTTTAAATATGACTCGAGATCACACCCCGTTCCTATAAAATAGGTTACCTGTTGGTGGCATGCTTTAGTTGTGTTTAAAACACCTTGGGCTCCCATTCAAGTTGTTCACTTGGTCTAATGAGTTCATTTCCTAAGGGACACCATTTGGTATCTTGACCCTTTCAATATTTGTCTAAAATGAACATATTCAGAAAAAAATCACATTAGGTTGTGTTCGATACCCAGTATGAGCAATATTTCTCGGGGCCACCCATGAGGGCATTCCCTCACTTGATGCATGTGATGTGTGGGTGTAGCACGTGCCTTGGTGAGGGTCTTATATGCCTTGGTTCCAATCTTAATTCATCTGGTCTCCCTAGTCGAACGTAATTCCAAACACTTGATTGTCAGAAAAAAAAAAAAAAATTGTAATAATTTGAATAAATGATTAATTAAGAAAAAAATTGGCTTAGATGATTTGTTACAACTCTGATTAGATGTATTTTATATTCAAAGTCTTAAAAGATTAAGGAAAAAGACTCAAAAGAATGTAGATAAAGATGGATAAAGCAAATATGAATTCATTTTCAATAACACAAGACTTAGTTTTGAAAATAATAAAATATGTTTAGCCAACTGCATGCAAATCAATGGGATAAGGTTTTGGTGTTACTTGTGGAAATCATGGTTTAAAATATCAAAATGTATTGACTAATAGCATTGGAGGAATGTTTCAATTTGTATCAAATGTAGTGATCAATATTGTATCAATTTTTTCATTAATCGATACAACATTTTAAACTCACCCTGGTGAATACAACATATTTGGTACGAATTTTTGCAATTTTAGACTTATATGTCAAAGCTTACCATTGAAAGAAAATGACATGTAGAAGTCCTTTCATGATCAATAAAAAGAAAAAGGATCATCCAATTGTGATTGAAGTTGGATATTTCCACTCCATGATAACTGATGAGGCTATTTCGATCATTTTATGAGATTCTCAAACAGTCTAGTAGAAAAAACTCGGTCAGGGGGTTTATTATCAATTAAAAAAATACAGGAGTATATCAAATATTCACCAAAACCCGGAGGGTATCTCAAAATTAACCAAAGAAAAAAAAAAAGTGATCCATAGCTTTCAGCTTCTGCTCTTTCATCATTGACCTCATCCTTGATCTGAGTTTTGGTTACAGTGGGCCCAAAGAGCAATCCCACGACACGTGGCATTTAATGTGTCCAGATACAAGAACATTTCTCTTCATCCGCCAGAAGCAGAGGAAATGGAGGGAAAAGCAGAGAAAATGGAAGGAGATGAAGGTGGGATGATCGTGACGTGGCTGAATAAACACCGTCTGATGTATTCAGAAGCAACCAGACACCCTTTCATCCTCAGCATCAGAGATGGCACTGTCAATCTTTCTTCCTTCAAACGATGGCTAGTAATTTACCAATTTACTACTCACTCCTCTTCTTATTACCATAATTAATTGATTGAAACTTGAAGTTGATAGATAGATGGATCATGGGTGTTCTCAATTTCATTCAATTTGCTCTTTTTTATTTATTATCCTTGCAAGTATAAATGGATATCTTTGTAGGATTTAACATATCTTAATATAAATTGGGATCAAACCCATGTTGTAAAAGGGTTTAAAAATGTAGGATTAGTTCAATTTTAGATTATAATCAGATCAATCTAGAATATAAATCAAAGGATACCCAAGTAGTGAAACTAACTGTATAAGATTGTTCCTTTGAAATTAGTTTACGAAATTATTAGTTTGTAGAATAGGAAATAATGGTTACCTCATAATTCAGTACCCATTTGTTATTCAAAGTGTTAAATTCATGAAAGAGACGATCTATGTCCTAATGGGTTTTTTTATTTAATCCACTTCTGACAAAATAAAATAAACAAGTTTGGTTCGAATGCTCTGGGTAGTCACCTTAATATTCATGCAATTTGTCCCCAGAAATTATCAACTCCTTCTCCCCCATCACCAACATTTAGTGGGGAACAAGGACCTTGTATAGGATCGGGACTTGGGATGAAAATTCAGTTGGAGCTGTTGCCATCATGTGTGTATCCATCAATAACATTTTGTTTGGAGGGAATTAAGAACTAAATTGACCTTAATTTGTCTCAAGCTTCATATGGTGAAAAGATATGCAATGGAATAGGCAAAATAATATGATGGATTTCTTTGCGAAGGACTTTGTGAAACTGTGTCTAGAACAACCTTTGAAGCTTGGACGTCGTTTGCTTGGCACAAAGATTTTATCTGTTCTTTCCCATTTTTTGATTCACACTTTTATGGTTGCTCTTCGATGCAATCCACTATTAATGTAATATTTTTTTTTTTTTTTAAGGGATTATTTTTATGTGAAACTTTCCACTATCCAATTGGTTGAAATTTCCAGTTTTGATTTAAAGTAAGAAAGAGAGAAAATTGGCAGAATACATTCATTTATTCTCTTGTGATAACCCCAAGGGGTTGGCCAAGTGGCAAGTCAAGCCTTGATAAGCTCCTCAGGAAGAGTAGGTAATGTAGACCGGTAGATACCCGAGAATGAACAAATTGAAGTTTGACCGAGGCTTGTGTTTAACACAATGTCTTTAAGACAATTTTGTTCCCGCAACTTGGTGCATACAGATCAATGAACAATTGTCTCCCAGGATACAACGATCACACGTGTAGAGGCAACACTACAATCTACACGTCTAGCGAACCGGACGTTACTGTTTGTACTCTCAAAGAATGCAAATGGAAAAACAGAATGCTAGCACGTTTAAACAACAAAGAAGAAGAAGAGAAAAATTTTAGTGAATAAAACTGAGGTCGAGATGACCTATTTATAGAAAATTAAGAGACAAGGTGTCTCTTAGGAAAATGAATGTGCATGTGTTTAGAAAAGGACATGTGCATGTGTCTCTTAAGAGACAACCCAAAGAAATCAAGGGAGGTGTCCTAAACAAGCCGAACAGGCACCCATGGTGTTCTAATGGACGGTGAGGGGTGTGCCCCTTCAAAAGAAAAAACGGATTTAAGCCCAGCTCAAGCCCAACACGAAAATTAGCAAAAGGGGCCCGTTGTGCGCACCCACGTGAAACCAAATTGACGAAATTTGCACCCCCCCTGCGCGCGCATCGTGTGCCCACACACGCATTAAGGATATTTTGGACCAAATCCTTCTTGAGCCCATGGGCCCCTTGTGTGCGTGCGTGGGCTTATCCAAGTCTCTCTCTCATATACACTTAAGTGATATAAGAAGTTCTATATAAGAACTAGACAATTTTTTTATTCCTATCCGATATGGGATTAAAGAGTTTCTCTTATAAAATCAATAATCTTATAAACCACAAACAAACCATGGCTAATAGGGGTTCTTAGGAGCCGATTTGTCATTCACCCATAATGGATTTTTGACAACTAAATACATGAAACTATTCTCTTCAATGAGATGAATAAGTTTCCAAGTGGTCCAGCCTCAAAAAACTAATGGGACCCACTTGAATCGTTGCTCAAATATCCCTACTTGGTAACAAAAATCTGGATAAAAAATATGCATTTTTTTCCAACAGGTAAAGTGTTCAAAACCCCATGAAGCTATAAATTTCTTGGGGCCACTCTCCAGGTCCAATTGACCCTTGACTCAACCTGTTGCATGTAGGACTTTCCGAGGGGCCGGTGCGTGTGATCGCGGGATTAGTCCCACCTGAAGGGTGGGGATACCCACGATATCAAAAAAAAATCTCTTGTGATATCCCATTTTGTCCTTCCTTTTTTCCTTAAAGAAAATTAAGTGGAACACTAATCATATTTCAAATAAGAAGTGCAGGGGCAGGATTACATATTTGTTAGAGAATTCATCCCTTTTTTAGCAAGTGTCTTGCTAAAGGCTTGTAGGGAGTCAGATAATGGTTCAGACATGGATGTACTACTAGGTGGTATGGCGTCACTGAGTGATGAGATTTCATGGTTCAAGAAAGAAGCTTCTAAGTGGGATATACAGCTATCAAGCATTGTTCCTCTAAAAGCAAACCAGGACTATTGCAGGTATTTATATCTTAAATCTCTTGAGTATATTGGGTGGTCATATAACTCAACATATTTGATAGTTTTAATTACCTAGATGTGGGAAGTGAAAAATCCCCCCCGGAGATATCATAAGAACTAATTAAAACAACTTTTACTGCAAATCCATTTTTAAATACTACTAGAAGATGGCATGTGCAAACACACATGTATCAAAAGAGCTTATCTATAATTTAAAACATTGATTAAAGGGTTTTTGAATATTACATAGTATAGAAGGGATATTTTTGTAATTTTGATAGGGTTGTGTGCTGCAATTTTCTTAGTTTTTGACCAAAATGACCCCCTATTATATTAACTTTAAATGTAAATGTGGGGGCATTTGTTGGGATTCAAAATTTGGTGTCGAACCACTTCTACTCCACCTTCTCTCATCATAATGGTAAAGATATCTGAAGCGTGTATACACTATATTGATATCTAACGAAAAAGAACTTGTGTCCAGGGTTCAAAATATTGGTATCATTCAGTAATCCATGAATGATATGTATTGATATCATCTACATGCTGGAAAAAGTCCATGATATGAAACGGTGTTTATTTTATGCTAATAATATACATTATACTAACCTTTATAAAATGCTAGATGAGCTGAAGTTTTATATTTAAATCAACTATACTCCCCAACAACCACATTTGCATGATAGATTCACAATTTTTTGTTGAATGATACACTAAGTTATGCTAACTAAACTATGTTAAAATGCTTAAAATATATTTGAAAATTATGATGTTTAGAGAACTAAAGCTGTCTCCACAATTTTTTTTTTTTTGGATAACCGGCTATCCCTGTAGACAATGGACTGGGCCGTATCTAGGCTTTGCCCAGTCCATAGAACATGGTCTTGTCCAAGGACTAGTCTCAGGGTAGGTGCAAGGCGCGCACATCACACGCACCAGGTAAGTGAGGGTGCGCCCTCGTGGGTGGCCCCTGAGGAATTAATGCTCAAACTGGGGTCTCCACAATGTTACTAAGATGATCTTTGAAACTGTGCTACTTTTAGGCCTTGTTCAATAATTTAAATTAATTTTTAGATATAAAATAGCTAATTAGGGTATATCAACACATTTGAAGCTTATTGCACTATAGAGGTTCAATACATTTGTAATTTTGACACAACCCTTATGTATCATTCCCTTTAATTACAATACATACTATATGATACCTTGTTACATAAGTCCCTACTTATCTCAGGAAGTAGGCATGTCAAACCTCGATCCTACCATTGTTAGTTTCAATACTGTGAAGCTTATTAGTTTGAATCAGTGGAATAATCAAAATCTTGATACCAGATTTCTCCAAAGCTTGACGAGCCCTGAAGTTGAATATACGGTTGCTATTACAGCCTTTTGGGCCATTGAAACAGTTTATCAAGAGAGCTTCTCTCTCTGTCTTGAAGAGGGCGCCAAGCCTTTAAAAGAGCTATTGGGTACTTGCCAGAGATGGGGCAACGACAGTTTTGGTGAGTATTGTCGTTCTCTTCAACAAATCGCCAATAGGCGTCTTGAGAACTCATCAGAGGATATTCTGAGAAAAGCTGAAGCAGCATTAATTAGTGTTCTCAAATATGAAGTTGGATTTTGGAACATGAGCTATGGTGAGATGTAAATAATTTTAAGTTGTATGCTTATTCTGTAAGATCTTAAATAATTTTAGAGACATAGATTGTGTAGTTAAATTGTTACCTTTCTTATGGATATAATTGTGTTTTAGCTTAAATAGCTGTTGATATGCCAATCAAAACTGTGTAGTAATAAAAAGTCTACATATTGGATGGTTGCGATTGACGGATTATGTTACATTTCAACATATTGGTGACCCATTGAATTGTGGGTCAGCATGCTTTTGATATTTTTTGGACATCACAAATGAATGGTGTATGATGCTGGAATTAATTGTGGATTCAATCCCTTGGAAGATCAATTAAGTCATTGATGATAATGGGATCTTTGCCTCTTGGAAATTTCAGACCACAATCTTAAAAGTAAGAAAAATATCAAGATATTTCCTAGGGTAGGTCTCCAATGTCAAAATAACCTGATGCGGGTCCCAAAATCCTTGATGATGCAAAAGCACCATGGGCAAATTTCTTTGTTGAAACTGAACAGTTTGAGTAAGGGACAAGAACTCTTCCCTTTTAAGGGGAAAAAAATTTAAATATTCCAGGATCCTTGTCTGGTGTGGCAGGCTCTTTCTTTACAAAATGGCAGCTGAGGTGGCAAGCCCTAGTGAATACTCAGAAACTCCCACTTGGCAAGTTTGAACAATAGCTATATTCCATGAGGCAAAAAAGAAAGATCAAATTCAATTATGCATCTTGTGTCTACAGAGAAGAGTTTTGTACTGTAGCTCCAGAGGAACTTTTGGATTTATCTTTGGAATATATACGATTTTCTAAATGTAATATCTTCCAGTTGGGTCTTACGTGGGTGTCTATGATTGGTTCTCATTTTGATAAGAAATGTGTGTAACACAAGGCTTGGAGACCTCAATCAAATTCCTTATTATCATCTCATCTTAACATATTCATCCTTGCAACATTGCAACAACAACAACAACAATACTACAATGGCAACAACACTAGCTGGTGTGAGTTTCTCTCCCACTAGGGTGGTTGCCAAGGCAGACTCACCACCCAAGACCCACACCTTTAAGCCTCTATGCTTGAACCTTCATCCATGGAGGGTGAATCATTTCAAAGGTGCTCGTATCAACGTCCGAACCATGGCTACTGCACCCGAAAGCCTCTCCGAGAGCATCAAGGAAGCTCAAGAGACGTGCGCTGAAAACCCGGTAAGCGGAGAGTGTGCGGCTGCATGGGACACTGTGGAGGAGATAAGTGCAACAAAGAGCGACCAACGACTCAAGAAGAAGGAAACGGATCCATTAGAGGAGTATTGCAAGGACAACCCCGAGACCAAGGAGTGTCGCACCTTCGACGATTGACAGTTTTCTGTTAATTTTCGGGTTGGGTGTGTTGCTTCGTATTTTCCTAAGTCTTTGTCTGATATAAGTTATGAATTAAAACCTTAAAATGCAAACTTATATCTTAGTGGATATAGACATCTTTTGTTTAATAGATATTAATTTTATTTAATGTTTTTCTTTTGCTTGTGCTTGCAATTATCTTCATCATCATCATCATCAAAATCTTCTTCTTCTATTTAAGTTTAACCAAACCCAACATTTATTACTTGAGAGGAGATTTTTATTCTGAGTTTTTGACAAATCTTTGGGACAAGGCTTTGATGATGATATTTGTCTCCAAAAGTGGGATAGCTGTGAAGATGTGTGGATAATTATGTGCACCCACCTTGGGGTGCATCTTTTGATCATCAAGAAACTCATTTCAGGTTGTTGTCCACGTAACGTAGGATTCACTTTCAACTCCATATCTTTGGTATAAGGCTTTGTTGTTGTTGTTTATTATACATAACCACTTCATTAGATTTTACCTTCTATTTTAAGGGGCACTTACATGCTAGCTGCATCACTAATTGAGGATTAAAACCTAATATTCGATTGATTAGGAGTGAGTTTATATTTACTTTCAGTCTCCATCTAAGTTCTTTTGGGTCTTTCCTTCTCGCTCTTTTAGGACCTACAACTTGAATATATTTCTTCCAAGTGGTTATATAAAAACTCTTATTCTTCATCTGAGTTGTGAGACAATGTTGGACAATTCAAATATAAATCAATCGGTCATGGTATGACAATTTTCTTTCACCAAAATATGGTGCTCTAATATTACAAATTACATCGAAAGTTGACCTAAAAATAGAATTGAGCTTTTGTGAAGATCTACAGCATAGTAGGGATGATATATTGCATGTACATTAAAAGAAAACGAAAAAAGTATGATGGACTACATTAGTGTGGGCCTCAATAGGAAGTACATTTAGATGGACTCAGATTCCAAGCTCTCATGCCCTGCCTCTTCTTGTGTTCTCAAGCACATTAGCGTAGCAATTCCTTACTGTCGACCATATCTTAATTCATTGCACATTCTCTCATCAAATTTGGTCAATATTCCTTGGTCTTTTCTGTATTCATTGGGTCATTCCTTGTAGTTTCTCTATGTTGTTAGAAGGGTGGGCTAATAATGTTTTCTCTTCCAGAAAAAGAATCTTGTGGGCTATTCTTCCCTCGGCTATTGCTTGGGGGGTGTGGAATGAAGAAATCACAGGGTGTTTAACAATAAAATGAGAAGCTCTCACGGCATATTCTTGGAAATCTTGGGGTGGTTATATCTTTGGGCGAAGCAAAACATAGATTTCAAGGGGATAACGTTTGACGACTTCGTTTTTAGATGGAACTCTTTATGCAGTCTTTAATGCTTTAATTTTTCTCTTTTTGATTTGTTGTTTTTTGAGAGGCTTCCTCGGCCTCCTTGTACTTTGTTTTATCTCTATCAATATATTACACTTATCAAAAAAAAAAAAATTTCTTTTTCCAAACCTGCAACTGGGATTACAAAGGAAAATACATCAGAGTACCTCCACCAAGGCACAACCTTTGGCCTCCCACTAGAGGAATATATATTTCAGCACCTGAATGTGAAATATCGAATATAGATGAAGATAATGACCGTGAATGTATGAGATGAGGCATTTATTATGATAATGATGATTTATGATCCAAGATAGCTCTCATCATGAAACTCCATACCCACTAAACACATTAAATTTTACATTCATGAAGAGGTAGTTTGCTTGAAAGATGGACCACCGAACCTATTGTTATCATGTACAAGTACAGGTCTCTACGTCACTCTCATAAGCAAGTTTAGTGCAGCATTCAAGAGCATGGCGTGCTTCTACCAAAGAATGATGTATAGATTTAGGTCATTTCTTAACACAAATCATTATCACCTTCACTAAATGTTCGAACCAATCATACAAACTTTACACACACACACACACACACATATATATATATATTGATAAATAATCATACCAGCATGATTTGCTAAGTAAACTTTTGTACCGAAAACATCTACAAAATGGAAGCGTGAAATTCACAATAATTCTTCTACGCAATCTGGGCCACAACGATAAACCATTACTGACAAATTCATTGGCATTAAAGATGAGATAAAAATGGGCAATTCTTATGATAAGCATGATTTGTTAGTTGTTTACTTGAACAATAATACATAGTCAACAGTGAATTAATACCAAAATCCCTGACAATTGAACAAAGAAAAAGCCTGATTAACCTCAAGTTACCTGAATCTTCATGGTTCTGGATTCAAGGAACATTGTGCTGCATGTCTGCAATGCATTAAGGCGTTACTTACTAGAATTGATCAAAAATTAAAGGTTCGAGAAACTTCCAAGAAGAAGTTCAATGGCAGCTATTGCAAGAAGGATGGGATTCAATTCAGCAGCATTGCTAAAACATATTCAGCCACTATTTGGAGGGTTCTGTATCGAGTCTGGTTTTCAAGACAATGGGGGGGTACAGCAGACCGTTGTAAAATGATCCAAACACATGGATTTATGACCAATCCATATTCTCCAAGGCCCATGATTCATCCATTGACCTCTCTTTCACAGACTCACAAATCCATCCACAATTGCATAAACTCAAAAAACACGCATTACAGATCCATGTTCAAATTACCAAAAAAGCAAAACTATCCAAACTATCAGCCAATAATTGAATTAGTACATTTTCAAGTGAAGCAGTCGATGTTCAGACTAAACTACAAATCAATGATACTCAACCATGTCCAAGTACATTTATTGCAAGAGCCTGTTTGGACCTCTCCTGCCCCCCACCCCACTTCTCCCTCAAGTCAGAATGCCAATCAAAGAGTTGCTATTTACAAATTCAGTAAACTCTCTACCTAGACAGCAAAGTGAAAATAAAAGCATTTGGAACAATTTAATGATCCTCAATGAACCATGAGAGCCATCAATCCTAACTTCCCAACCACAAGCCAATAGAGCTTGATCAATTTATTGATCAAACCCATTAAAGAAACATTAATAAAGCGTATACTAAAACAAAAGAATCATGCCTCCTTTTTTGTACAAAATGCATTGAAATTGCCATGGTAACTTCAATTTCTTGCTGTGGGTAAATTACAAAACTTATCACTAATAACCAAAAACAGATTTCAAACATAAAAGAGTACAAAGTACAGATTGCTATGAACTCTAGCACCTCCCGTAGAAGTAAAGCTTAACTAGCAATTTAACCAAGAAAGACAGGCCGGTTAAGATTTCAACTTTCCATGAAAAGTCATTATCATTATTATTAGTAGCTGGTTGAAGAGAAGGAAAAGAACACCAAAACAACAATGATCAGATAAGATAATCAAAAAGGTAAGATCCGGGCAACCAATCCCCTATGTAAGGTAAGCAAAAACATGTAGGTCATGTTGTCACTACTATCCACCTTTCAAGTTAAAAAGGCAATGATGGAAGTCCACTTTTCTCCTCCACAAAACACCACCACCAAGATCCCTGCCTCTTCTCTTTAAAATACCCACTCCAACGACTCATCTCAAATTCTCTCAAATTATAAAGAGGATTCTGCTTTACAGGTACCATCTTGAGGAGCACTCTTAGGAGAGGAACTCAACCTTGGAGAATCATTACCACTCTTATTGCTATTAGTGTTTGTGTCATCATTGTTGGTCATGACTTGAACTGGGAGTGAAATCGGAAGATTGGTTTTTAAGTTGTTTATATTGTCAGGCGATGAAGTAGTAACTTGGGATGTGGTTTCCACTTGCTTTCTTGAACGAAGACGTCCCCTGTTCAAGTGTCGCTCACAGTATCTATGATCCGGAACAACAAGCTTGGAACATCTCCAATTCTTCCCATCAGTTCTTCTACATCTCCCTGGTTCAGGCTCAAGGCTGTTTCCATCATCACAAGGCACACCCCTACAATCCAGAACTGAAGACAAAGAAGAAGAAAAACAAGAACAATCACCAATACAGTCACAAAGGATATAACTTCAAAATTTTCAACTTTTGAAAGTCACTTTTACTGTTCTACATAGGTCATAAGATTTTTCTTATTCTCAATTGCACATAAATCAAAGACTAGCCAAGGATAATCAAGCAGACAAAAAGCAGCGAATCATGTATTTGCATTGGAAGAATGCACTTTACCAGAATCCCCAGGTATGGATGGAGGATCGCTGGATCCATCTGCAACTTCACCTGCTCCTCCTTGCGTGCTTATCTCACTGAAGGTCCTCTTCTTTGAAGAAGAATCCAAATTCTCATTTTCTTTTTCTTTTTCTTTTTCTTTTTCTTTTTCTTTTTCTTTTTCTTTCTCATTCTCTGGTTGGGATTCATTGTTGGAAGGAGGAAAAAGCGGAGGTTCACAGCCACTTAATCGACAGTAGACTCTTTCCACAGTTTCACTTATTTCTTTCCCAAACCTATCATCATCCAGAATTAACTCCCAAACTGATTTGGAGGCTTCCTCAAGTGCTGGAGCTCTGCGTCTCATCAGAAAGATAATAATAATAATAATCAAATAAAACAGGATGCCAATCAAACTGCGTAAGCTACAAATTGCAAGAAAATGTAACTTCATCATATAATACAATTTTTCAACATCAGAAGTATATAATGTCCCTGGGGCCATAATTATTTATTCTATAAAGTTCATTTCTAGACCCTCAGCCATTTCTTACCGACCTTCAAAAGGAATGCAACAATTGCCCCATCAGGTCAATTGTTGCTCGAGAGCAATTATTCTGCACCTTTATCAGTGGATACTTTGCTATTTTGGTCAATATGCAGAGAAAAAATACACAAGGCAATACTACCACTTACTCAAGTTCTTGCCGAAGAGCGTCAAACAGCTCCCTCTTGGTCTGTTTCTCTGAACCAGGGGTGTTAAGAACCTTACTCTGCTCAAGCATAGTGAATGTGGTTTTCTTCAGTTCCTCCTGTGGTCCAGAATAACCAACATGTTGGAACAATATCTTCCCAAAGCAATATAAACTCTTTGAACAAAAGTTGATGCCAAGTCCTCATCGTATAAAAATTTCAGCATTTCTACTTGAAGGATCTTGTGGAATCAATCAAGGATACAAAGATTACCAATTGGAATCAAGTTGGAACTCTGAGAATATCCCACATAGAAGAGTTTGGACCACCAAGAAGTGATAATTGATAACCTCCACATAGGATTACTTTCTCTCATTCTCAATATTTAAAATGTAATAGAACATATTACTGATAATAAAAAAACTGCCCATATGGGAAGTAGAAAGCAGAAAGAGGCCGTAGCACACTTCCTGAACAGCGCCAATCTCTCTTTGAGAACAAGATAATCAACAAGGGTAGAAATAATAGATTACAGATACTCTTACTAGATGCCTTTTGAACCCCCCTTATAAAATTTTGCCAGGGAATCTATAACTACTTCCACTATTTGTTGGAGGCTGTAACTTTTTTTTACTAGGCAAGGAAGGTGGTTGGTGGTCAACGTGAAAGTGGGTTCAACAAGATTTGAACCTAAGTCATGGGATCAACGCTCCACGCGCCTTTACCAACTTAGCTAAGTTGGCACCTTCAAAGATCAAATATAAAAAAAGTTTTAAAATTATACATTTACATTATAAATAAATAAATAAAATTGAGCGGTAAGATGGACTTGAACCTCAAAGTTGTTTTGCAATGTGTCAAACCAACTGAGCTGTGGATCTAAGCAAAGTTGCACACCAAAGGAATCAGCTTTAGCAGCAGGCAACTAAGAGGGCAAGACAAATTTCAATGCCCCTTACATATTTTTGAACCAGGCAATGTCAGACTAACGTTAAAGTAGAGATGAACTCTAATGTACCCACCAGGCAGACCTATATAGACATTCTACCAACAGCATAGTGGTAACGAGACACACATGCAAGTATTGAGAACTGGTCAGCAAGATATCCCATAAACCAAAAATCGACCAGATGGATAGAAAACATTCATTCTTTATAAACTTTTCCTGGACAATCACCTCTTCTCTTCTTTGTCTTTTTTTAACAAGTCAATCACTTAATTATTCTTTAACTACCCACAATAACAAAATAGTTACTTGTTACAACCATGACCCAAACAATCAATCGTTCAGAAATTAACGATGTTCTTGACACAAAAAAGATTTGCTATAGGAACCCTCAACAAACACTATGCGCCTTATTTTCCCTACAAAGCTACAAAAATCCCCACAACTGTTCACACACATTTCTCTCATTTTCCATCAAAAACTAAAAATAAAAAAATCCACCAAAAGTATTCACAAGGTGAGCAAGTGGCGCTCATTTGAGGCCCCCGAGAGAAAATTTGGTCTTGCACTGTGCAAAAGAAATTTGTTTCCTCTGATTTTAAGTATCCTGCCAAAGATACAATATCACGCACCCCATTGAGACTTCTTTTTTTTTTTTTTGTGGATATTAACTAGTGCTAGTTTCTTTTGAAAAAAAGCTCAAGCAAGTTAGACACATAATCAAATGTTAATCGCACAGCCTAGCATTGAGGTCACTCCAAACCATGGTTCAAAATATCATAAAGTATCAGAATCAGCCAAGATCAATATGAAATATTGACCCCAAAACACTCAATGTTTCAGTCAAGAAAGTACCAGTTTCTCTCTTGATCAAAACATTACCTCCAGGCAAGATTATCATCAAACAAGCCCAAAATACCACAAATTAAGAACTATAGTCCTATATCACAGACCCAAAAAAACATTTATCCACAAAAATTTCCTTCACAAACTACACAAATTCAACTAAAATAACCACATTGGATCTTTATAAGGTTTTTTAAATCTAAATTCAACAAATTGAAGAAGAAAAAAAAATGCCGCTAGGCTTATCAATTCACTTACATCAGCTTTAAGTTTCATGATTATTTTCAATCTGATGGCATCTATAGTACCATCATTCATCATCGTCTCCAAAACATCTTGAGGAGTTATCACAGAAGATTCCATAATACTCCCCAAACTTTTATTCTTCAACTCAAACAAACAAAGAAAATCGATAGTTTTCACCTGCAACAGTAACGAAATGCGTTATTTTACATGAATTAGGGTTTTTCAGAAATCTTAGATTCGATTTTCTAGTGTAGAACTTGAATTTGTTACAGATTCGATGTGTTAATGCAAATAATTGAGGATTCGAACAAACGACTTCGCGGGGACGGGGAGAAAAATACTTTAAAATTTGAAGAACAAACGGTGAGATTGAGAAGGAATTCGGTTACCTGATGCGAAGATCGACGGATTTGCGTTTCTGCTAAGGAACAGCGCGGTAGCGGTAAATTTCCCTCTTTTACTTCTGAAAAAGTTTCTAGTGCGGAAAGGCGTACATTAATACTGTAATCCGCTTTTATTTTTTCTTTTACAAAGCAGACCCCAACCTAGTTAATATTTACATGATCTCCCATAAAATTGAAACAAAACACTCCACCTTCCTCTCTCTTTTTTTTTTGTTTTGCTGAGGATACCCCTTGTGGTAAATATTAGAGATATCCCATGTTTTGAAACTGATAACAGACCTCTCTTGACCACAATCTTCTTAACAGTCATCATCAACCTCTTCGAATAAAACTAGCAACCCTCGTCTTCAATCTTAAGATTTTATCTCCTTCAACCTTTAAGAATAACTCCAACACAAATAGGTAAATGAGGTAGGCATTTTTATTGTGAAAAGTCATTTTACCTATCGAAGGGGTCTTCACTCCAACCAACTGTTCCAAAAGACCGATCTATTGAAGAAGGGAAGAACTATGAATATAATAAGGTCTCAGGACTTAACTGGGGTACGACCAACCCGAGAGTGAAGAAAAATATACATTCAACACTTCCCCTCACCCGTAAGGGTGGAAAGATTCGAACCCGTGACATATACAAACCAACACTCTGGTACCATGTTAACCAACCAACTACTCCAAAAGACCGATCTATTGGAGAAGCCCCTATGAATATAAGAAAGTCACGGAGTTTCACTCAGGTATGACCCACTCTAGAGTGGAGGAAAATATACTACAAATTCAACACCAACCATACTAGCTAAAATGACTTTCTACAAATTCAACTACAGTGAAATATTTCACTACTACCATCATTCTTTATTGTCAACAAGTAAAAAGAAGCTCACTCTCTTTTTTTTTTTTTCTCTCTCGAAAATATTTCAAAATAGAAAGCCCCAACCCGAATGCATTGGAGTGCTTTCAAAAGGCTCTGATTTTGTAAAATAGCCGTTGAGAGAGAATGAGCCCAAGCTAGAGTGTGTTAGAGTTTCTTTGAACCACAGTGCAAGATAGAAATTTTGTTGAAATGTAAAATGCGATGAAATTTGGTGTAGAAAAATATAAATTTTTTTACAAAGGATTAAGGCAAGGGTCATGACTAAAGGTTGAAGAGAATGGTGTTTAGATTATATTCCAATGATCTTTTAGAGTAGACCAAGATCAAGGTTGTTGTCATAAGTTTGAAAATTTGAAGGGTACCTCAAATACTTACCAACGTGTGGAACAATATGATTAAATCACCCGAAATGCTAAAGTTGGCAATGATCCGAAATATACCCGATGTCCAAATCGGACCAATCCAAAAATACGTTGAAAATCGGATTTTTGGATCAAATTGAAATCTTAGATCCAAAATAATTTCAAATTGGATTCAAATCTTTCCCAATCCGATCTGAACATATTTCTATAATTATTATTATTATTTTTAATAACAATATAGATAAAATACTTTAGTCTTTTTTTTTTCCAAACATATAGATAAACCCATTTTTATCTTTTTTATTTCCCTCTATATTTGTAGTAGGAAATTAGATTTATTTATTTATTTATTTATATTTTTAAATTTTTTTAACATTGATAATTTGAAAATATGGCATGTGTTCAGATTGGATCGGAGTGGCACTAATCCAGTAACGAACTTATCTATTGCCAACCCTACGAAATACTATACATTAGTAGAACTCGTAAATTTTTTATCCCCTATTCTTTAATATTATATTTTCTTAATAATCAATTCCCAAGAAACAAGACATGATTATTCATTTATTTGTAGTGAGGATGACGATGAAATACACAACAACTTCATTCGTCCATTACCCATAAAAAATTTCATTTTTATGAAAATTTTCATTTTTTTTCTTTAGTTTATCAAATTGAATCTCCGTACAATTTAAGATACTTCTTTTTTAAATTTAAGATACTTCGTTGTGCACATCTCTTGGCATCATGATCTAGTGCTTCAGGGTCGTAGAAGATGAAATTCTATGAATATTTTTTTTTGAATAAAATCATTTTTCAATGTTAAATTTCATTTTTAATTTTGGGAGTTATGTGGGAGGCTGTACATTCTCACATCATTGGATCTATTTTAAAAGAAAATGTTATTTGAATTTTTTGTTTTTGGATCTGATTTTTTTTCCTAATGCAATTTAGAGGATTGTGTAATCCATTTGAGCAAAATGACCCTTAGCAAGTTTCAAAATGTTATTATGTTAGTAAGAAAAGAGTTTCACTTCCTCCAACTTCAAATATAGATACGGCTGGCAGGTTTTTATTCGAGATCCGATCCGTTCTGATCCGAAAATTTTGGATTCGAATTGGAATTTTCAATGTTAGTAAGAAAAGGGTTTCTCTCTCTCTCTCTCTCGCCAATCCTATCTGTTTATTGTTGTCTGTAACCTATGTTGCTGGATTTGGTCCTCGTGGTTGAGTTCTGAGTTTGTGGAGAAAAGCAAACCCGTATTCTCCCCCATTTTGTTTTATAAATTATAAAAGCATTTGGGTTCAAGACCAGTTTACTTGTAAAAAAAAAACATTTGTCTTGATCCAATCTGAGTCGGATCGGTTTTGGACTGTTTAAAGATGTAATCGGATCGGATTTTATTTATCAAATTGCTGATCCGATCAGATCAGATCCGATTTATATAATAAAAATTACGGATTTTGATCCTTTACTTCTCTTTGTCGACATAACCTCTCACTAATCACCGTTTGATAAAAAAATTGCGTTAAAAAATTACGTTTTTAAACGCCAAATATGAAAAACTGTGTAGAGTCACTTTTTTTTATTCCCGTTTGCAAGAGAAACGAACAACGAAAAACAGTTAAAGTGAAATGATCGATAATGCCCTGATATAATCTTCTTCTTTTCTTCTCTTCTTCTATTCGATGTCGATAGAATCGCACACAGTAGCTCCCCTTTCTCGACAGACCCTCACACATCACACTCTTCTTCTTGAAAAAATCTCGCACAGCTCTCTCTTTCTCAACAGACCCTCACACATCACGTTATTTTTCTCCAAAAAACCGCACAACTCTCTCTCTTCTTCTCCCGCACAGCTCTCTCTCTTCTTCTCGATAGCACGCAACTGTTCTTGTCGATATAACCTCAACCCTCTAGATCTTCTCGACTGAACCTCACAAAGCCCTAACCCTCAGCCATTTTTACTCTTTTGTTCTCGACATAAGTTCACACGGTTCTAACCCTCAGACAAAGTGCTTCAACAGTAGCCGATCTCGACACCATATTCTCCTGCGGCGATCGTTCAGTTATCCTCTCTCTCTCTCTCTCTGCCAAGGAAACCCTTGATTTGTATGTAAAAATGGATGGTTTTTCACCTTCAAAATCAAGGGTTTTAGTTGACTGCATATTTATAAATCGAATGGAATGTTATCGGGTATTCGATAATTTTTTTTGTTTTTGTTTTTTTTATAAATCAAATCGAATATTATTAGGTATTTGATAATCAAATTTATAATTTTGTAATTTTTTATATAAATCGAATCGAATATTACCGGGTATTCAATAACTAATTTATAAATTTATAATTTTTTTTATATAAATCGAATCGAATGTTATCGGGTATTTGATAATCTAATTTATAAATTTATAATTTTTTTTTTAATAAATCAAATTGAATGTTATTGAGTATTCAATAGTCTAATTTATAAATTTATAAAAAAAATTTAATAAATCGAATCGAATGTTGTCAAGTATTCGATAATCTAATTTATAAATTTATAATTTTTTTTCTT
The DNA here is from genome assembly GCF_017979445.1 of Akebia trifoliata. Lineage (NCBI taxonomy): Eukaryota > Viridiplantae > Streptophyta > Magnoliopsida > Ranunculales > Lardizabalaceae > Akebia > Akebia trifoliata. Next base: position 4,219,397 of record NC_141378.1, on the reverse strand, counting down.
ATAAATCGAATCAAATGTTATCGGGTATTCGATAATCTAATTTATAAATTTATCATTTTTTTTTTATAAATCGAATCGAATGTTATTGGGCATTCGATGATCGAATTTATAATTTTATAATTTTTTTTTATATAAATCGAATGTTATCGGGTATTCGATAAATTAATTTATAAATTTATAATTTTTTTATAAATCGAATGTTATCGGGTATTTGATAATCTAATTTATAATTTTATAAATTTTTTTAATAAATCGGGTACTCGATAATTTATATATATATATATATATATATAATCGAATGTTATTGGGTATTCGATAATTTAATTTATAAAGTTATAAACTTTTTTATTTTATAAATTGAATCGAATGTTATCAAGTATTTAATAATCTAATTTATAATTTTATAATTTTTTTTATAAATCGAATGTTATCAGGTATTCGATAATCAAGAATGACCTGCCCAATGGTCTATTGGATGACCTAGTGCATATAATACTGGGTTCAAATTTGTGTTCGTTCTTCACTATTGGGGTCGTTTTATCATGTTGAGTCAGTTTTGGTGATGAAAAAAATCTAAAATCTCATTATTTAAATTGATTTTTCATGATTTTGGTAATTTGTAGTCATTTCATCATTGTCTCATTATTTGAATTGGTCCTTTATGATTTCCTTGTTGTTCTTCATTAATCTTGGTTAAATTGATGAAATAATATGTAATTTTCTAATCAACTTATTAAAAATCGAAATGAACAACCATATGTCATAATTTATTTTAGTTTGATCAATGAAAAATATATTTTGTATGTATTTGTTGGATGCATATTTTTCATATTTTTATTTATTTTAGTTCTACTTATTATATTAGTTATAGTTATTATGTTAAAATATAAATGAGATGTTATCTAGATTTGTTATGTATGTATGATGTTATATAGATGTTAGATTGTGTATCATGCAGGTATTTTCATTATTAAAAAAATTTAATATGTTCATTTTTAAGAGAAATTATTTTTGAAATTTTTATAGAATTATAAATTTATTTAAATTAAAATAATTATTTTTATAAAATTTAATATATTTATAAATATTTAATGTAATTATATATTTATAAGGGTATTCTGATCATTTTATCATAATACAACAGAATCTAAAAGTTGTATCAAATAATAATTACTAAATTCTAATAAATAACACAACACTTTTACAAAATCTATCGAACAAGTTTTTCAGTATTTCAACTTTTTACAGATTTTCTGATAATGACTTCTTATAGTAGAATCTGATAGCAAATTTTAAAAACGTTACCAAACGCTTGAGAAGCGTTATCTAACTTCAAAGTTGCTTGGTCAGGGCTTCTTACATCAATGGCGATCCAAGGAAGCAAACCACTACATACTGCTGCGACTCCACCTCCTCGAACCCTAAACGTGCACAAATTTGCAGAATCTCGCGCATCCGAGTTAGAATCTCTCCACTTGATCATAGCAGATCGAGTAAACAACGATTTTCGATCTCAACGGAACAAGAGGAGGAGAACAACTGGTTACGATAATCGCCTCACGAAGAACAAGAGAAGAAAGAGGCGTAAAGTAGGGCAAATAGATAAAGGCGAAGCTTCGACTTCGGAAAAAGTTCAGAAGAAGTTAACTAGGCAAGATCTTCGTAGAATTGAACTTAGAAAGAATCCAGAAACCGGTTTTTGTACTTCAGGCGATGGAACGAAGAGGTTAAGGACGCATCTTTGGCACGCAAAGCGGTTTTCGATGACAAAGCTATGGGGATTTCATCTTCCTCTGGGATTGCAAGGCCGGTAATGCTCTTCTATCTTCTCTGTCGATTTTTTTTTTTTTTAATTTTTAAATTAATAAAGAAAGAAAGTAAGAAAATAATGAAAAGTTGGATTTTTTTTCTTTCCCTACTATATTCTATTATGATTATCTCTTTCATATTGTAGTATGTGTCATCTCGTAAGATTTTAAATTGATGGATTGGTTGTTTTTTTAATTAATCCATTAAGGTTTCTAACCATGGTATTAAAAAGCTAGACTACTATCATAATCCTCTGGAGGGAAAATATATATATAAAGTAAATGCACATTGTATTAAGGTGGTCGAGGTGACAAACAAATAAAGTACAATGATAGATCGAGGATTTTTAAAGAGGCTAGAATTCAAGTCCACTCCCACCTACCCAAGAAATCCTCAAAACAAACACCTTTAATTTCCTTAAAGACTTTACACCAAAAGAGTAGAAAATATATTGTGGACACGACAAACACATTACAGAGTTCTCCTTCTCGAAGATCCAGTTATTTCTATATTTTCAAATGGCCCAACATACTACAAAAGGTATAAACAACCAAAGAGTCCTCTTCACAACAAAGAAATCCAAACCCAAAGCTTCCCAAGACTTAAACAGACATCTGATTGACTTGGGAAAGCAATAACTAATTTGAACTTTTTGATAAGTATAAAATTTTATTAAGAAACCAAAGAGAAAAGAAAAGATACAAACCATTCATAATATTTTTCCATATTAGAAAAGGCCATATTTACCAATACATCTCATTCTTTAAGGTGCACCTATACACATTGATCAAATTAGTATTTAAAACCATGTTCCAGGAATTTAAGGTTGTTGCATAACATATTCATTGGTTTTCCGAGGTTAACATATATAATGTTTAGTGCTTTCTGACCGAAGCACTGGTGTGATGTAGAGGAAGGGGTTCAAGGGCTCTTCTGAAGTGGTTTAAAAATGGAGCAGTTGTACATGATGCGAGCTACTATGTTCCTGTCCAATTGGAGGGTCCAGAGGTAGGCATTGCTCTTTTCTTCGTAACTTGTAAACAATTTCATTATGTCTATATGGACCTAATAAATTCAGGTTTTCCTTGTTATATATATATTTTTTTTCAGGATTCATTGCTCTCAATTTTAAGAATGGTTTTGGTGCCAACCCCTTCGGTTCATTCAGAAGAACTTTCCAGTTCTATACTTTCTGGAGTTTGTTATGGAAGTGCCATGGTAGGTTGCCGCTTTTGTTAAGGACACTACGACCCACTTTCTTTTGCAAGAAGGATGGCTGGAATTTTGATTTGTGGCCTCATCAATGTTTGCAGCTTCATCATGTTGGAGCACCCTCAACTCAATTGATTGCCCCAGTGACCTACATGTGGAGACCTTTCGATAGGAACAATGTTGATATTGATGTCAAGGACCCTACTACATCTGGATCTAACATGCCCAGGAGCAATGTGTGTTGTTCTTCATTTCGCCAGCTTTGGTTATGGATTCATGCCGCAGCTGTAAGTGAAGGATATGATGCTCTTGGATTTGCCTGTCAAAAACAGGTACATTTCTTTTATTAAAAGATAATTTTAGCAAATTATTCATCTCTTTTCTGTTACATTGCAAAGCTGTTCTAGAGTTTTGGAACTTTTGTTTATTGATGAACCTAAGAAAACTTGTTTTTGTTACTTTGTAAGTGCATTTCTTCCAAGTTTGGAATGGTTGTTCTCCACTGTTAAAGTATATACTTGGTATTTGAAAAGAGAAATCCTTTTACGATGTACTGCTAATATTTGTAGAATCTGAATATGTGTAAAATTATCATTAATCGGGCATGATAGAAGTTCAAACATATTGTTGAGTGTATATTTTCCTCCACTCTCGGGTGTGTCATGCCCCGGTTAAGACCCATGACCCTCTTATATTCATAGTTCTCCCCTTCTCCATCAGACCAGTCTTTTGGAGTAGTTGGTTGGTGAACATGGTATCAGAGCGCTTGGTTCATAGAGGTCGCGAGTTCAAATCTTTCCACCCTTAGGAATGAGGGGGAATGTTTAGTGTATATTTTCCTCCACTCTCGGGTGTGTCATACCCCATTTAAGACCGGTATTTTGGATTAGTTGGTGGGTTAAACACATGTAACTAGCAATTTAACGTTAGTAAACCAATAACTGTTCAACTATTTTTTAATCGGTAACTGTTTGACTTATTTGTTTCTCCTAGGTTACTAACTTATTTGTCTCTTGCAAAGATACAAACTTACTAAATTTTTTTTCATTAACTCATTAAAACCCATATATTCAAAAAATTGAGTCATAATTCCTCAAATTCCTAAATACTTCACTACAAATTCAGCCTTCATACCAACACCAAAAAGCCCAAAATCTTCTTATCCAAGACAGAACAAGAAAACAGAGCTACCATACATGAATCATCATCATTACTATATATTTTTTATTTTTTATTTTTTGTTTCCAAAGTCAAGTTTATGCATGGATTTCTATATTCATTTTATCAAGTCTCGTTCATTTTTCAGAGGGATGAGACTGGCATCTCTGTTAATTGTGTTTTGCTTGAGGGTCAATTTGCAAAATTAGAAGTTATGGGATCGAAGGCAATCCAAATTCTTCAAAAGATGTTACATCCTATGTCTAGGTGAGTTTCAGTACCGAATATAAAACCTCAAATTATCATTAAATTGAGGAGTGAAATATGTTGTAGTGATGTTGACAGGCCGTGGAGGACTTCAAAGGCTTCTTTTCAATTGATGAAATGTTCAGTTGTGGAGGCCAGTGGTGACACTCAACTTGATAAATCTTCCATCTTTGAACATGCGGAATGCCTTCCTTCTCATGCAATTCTATCTCTAATGGTCAAAGATCCTCGTGATTTGCCTAAAAGGGAGATTGAAAGTGTTTCAGAAGTACCTTCTACTAGTCTAGAGGTTGATGTACTAGAAGATGAGACGAACGGACATCCTGTGTTGACTGCATGTTCAAACAAGAATAAGGAGGCCATCTCAAAGTTGTGGTTGAACCCTGAAGTAAATAGTGTCCTCATGTCTGACAACAAGGACTTGTGGGATTGTGACGTGGTGAATCCTCCGGTGGAGGAGAATCTTCTTTGCATGGAAAGACATCAGAGGCGTATGGCTTTCTTTAACCTTGATAACAAAAATTCAGGGACACCAAGTACTGAAACAAAGGAACAATCTTCTAGATCGTGCCCTATATTACTTTTAAAGGATAATAACAAAAGGAACTCTTGTATTGGGTATGTTTTTTCTTTTCTTTTTTGCTGGTTTTGTTTGTTTCTTTCGTGTAGCATTATCTTAAAATTTAATTAACATACATATTTTTAAAAATTCTTATGATTTATATTGAATTTGGGTTCCTGTCTTAATGTGTTTTTATTTTGTTTTAGCCAAAAAAAAAAGGAGATTCCTCCCTAGAACCTTATACCATTGATTTTACAATCTTCTTAACAGGTGGTCTATCATTCTCCCATTAAGTTGGATCAAAGCCTTCTGGATTCCACTTGTCTCCTGTGGCGCCCATGCAATTGGTTTGAGAGAAAAGCACTGGATTGCATGTGATGTAAGTAAATGCAACTTAACCATGTATAGAGTTAGGTAGTTTTTTTCCCAATATCATAGGTGATAAATTGTCCTTCACTGCAGGTTGGATTGCCTTCTTTTCCTTTTGATTTTCCTGATTGCAAGACATATTCTTGCTTTATGGCTACTGAGGCTGCAGCCTTTAATCAAAAAGCAGAACTTCGCCCTCCCTCTATGAGACCTATAAGAGTTCCCATACCCCCTCCATGGGATAGTGTGAGGTTTGCTATTGGCGACCACACTAGCTTGGGAGTTATTCAAGCCCTTGATGAGAAAATTTCTAGTAGAGAAATGGACCCTACCAATACATTGGGAGACACAAACACAAAAAATTGTGGTTCAGCCTCAGTAGAGCAGAATAACACTCCTTTTGAAGGTTTTATAGCAAGGACATCAAGTATTTTGAGGAGTCACATGAATGAAATCCACGGAGATCATTTGCTTTTATTCCCTTATCCACTGATGCATGAAAGGGCTAAGTTTTTTAAGAATGAAGTCAAGCTTAGCCCTGACCCAAACTTTAGCAACCAGATACTTGTCGACCGAAAACTATGTTTCATTAGAGTTCTTCTCCATGCCTACAAGGAAGGTTTTTTCGAAGAAGGAGCTATTGTTTGTGCACCTCATCACACCGATATATCACTATGGACATCCAGGTTGGTTCTACTTAGCTACTATTTTACCTGTAAATTTTTTTTTCTTATTTAAAGTTTTAATTGTTTTGAGAGAGAATGTGAAAAATTATAAACTATGCAACAATCATTTAAATCTCTTGGAAAAGGATACTTTCTATTGGGCCATAATGCGTAGGAGAACTTTTATATTTTTTTCTTTTTTTGGATTATTAAGAGAATTTTAGATGTAGTCATGGTTACTAAATATTCCATTCATTAAAACGTAAACGCTAGTGATTTCATGAAAAAATGAGAACCATAGCATTGTGTTATTTAGATAAGTAGAGTTTGTACATGCCTATGGCATGGGCATTCTCTTTGGGATTAAAGGGGTAAAAGGAGAAAGATAGTAAAGTTTGAGGGTAAAGGGGTAAAAGAGGAAAGATAGTAAACTTGGAGGAATATTATTGAAAAAATGGGGGTGGGGGTGTAAATTTGAAGGGGGTGAAGAGGAAAGGGAATAAAGTGGGGGTGGTGTGGACCCCACTTCATTGTAGCCGGAGTGGGATCCACCGTTTTGTTTTATTATATAGATATTTGTACACTTGTTCTCATTTAATAAATAATATTTATTCTAAGAAGATGGATATAGCCATGACTGGCATGTCATGTTTCCTAATTTGCAAGAATCGTTATTTAGAAAATATCTGTCCATTTGTCCTGCAACTGAGGAATAATTCATGGGAATGATGCAGATCACATGAAGGGGAAGGACTTCAAATTCCTCAGTCCTCTATAGGATCATACTACATGCAGCAACCTTCTGGTAAGTGGGAACTTCAGAAACCTGAAGACCCCTTGGCAAGGGAATCTCACAGGTGGCCGATTGGCTTTGTAACCACGGGATTTGTTCGGGGAAGGTTAGTATCTATTTCTTCTGTTTGATGCAATATTTATATTTAGTGCAGGTAACAATTTGTTAGATAAAATCCTTTTCATTGAATGTTGTGTTGGTGGTGATAATGGTGTGCAGCACCAAACCACAAGCGGAGGCTCTTTGTGAGGCTACCTTGCTTGCTCGGCTGAGGAGAGAACAATGGGATGGGGTGCAGGCGAAGGAGAGGAGGCGAGAGATCTTTGTGCTAGTTAGGAACGTTAGATCTGCAGCCTATAGACTTGCACTTGCCATCATTGTTCTGGAACAACAGGAGGAAGATATAGAGTTCATGTGATCACCTGCTTCCGTTTTGGGGTTGACTCTAGATTTTCAAAAAAAAAATTATTATTCATCATCATTATTAATTTAATTTGTGCGAGGGTCATTATTAATATAATTTGTGCGAGGGTCGCTAATTTTGTAAAAGAAATGCTGTATACAGCGTTGGTTACTAAATGTTAAGTTGTATAGTTTTTAAATTTTGTTTAATTTGGAAGGTTATTAGAGATGCCTAGATGTTTGCTTTCCTTTGTTAAAAAAGAAATGCTACACCTTATACAGTAATAATTATATTTGGGAAAATAACTATAAAAAAATTGTTTTAAATATTTTAATATCTATGAAAAAAAATCTATTTTTAAAAAATTACCAAAAACAAATTAAATTGTTGGACAGTCCAGTCCAGTGTTTTAATCTTCAGAAGGGCATTTTGGTAAAGCAATGTATTTTAACACATTAAAATGCTGGACAGTCCAGCAAGTTACTAAAACGTTGGACTGTCAGTTTTTTATATAGTATAATTTTTTTTTATAAATATTAAAATATTTAACACTCCATCAGTAATTTTCCCATTATATTTTAATGTCGAAGTTTAGGGGTTCTACTAATAATAATATGTCATTAATGGGAACAATATTTAAGATGAAAGTCTTACCAGTTACACAAAGTGGAACAATATTTTGAACCTTGCTTACACCTACTTGTGCAAATCTTTCAAAAGTGTGGCATCTCACAATGGATGTTGGAAGAAAAAATATATAAAATATAAATATAAAATCAAGAAACTAATTAGTTACAAATATTTGTTCTTTGTAGGTAAAACCATCTTTCACTCAAAAGATGCATTTGCTTCCCAATTTAGACCGCTAATTTATCTAATCACCATTATGTATGGTTCCGAAGCTGGAAGCCAAAGTATGACGACATGGTTTTGCTATATTGGTTGGTTGTCCAACGGATCCACATGTGAAAAGTCAAAACATGAGAGACCACAGACATCACGAGTGAGATCGCTAAGCTTGTCATGGGCTGTGGTATTGATATGGGGATTTTTTCTCTTAGTGTCAGCAATCATGTGAACTTCAAATCCCATTTCAAAAATTATTATCCCCATCTTTATCCATGGAAGCAGACAAGAAGCTCAATATGAACCCATCAATATCACCCTCGAGAACAGAATCAGGATCTGAAACTTCATAGTTAGTTCTGAGATCCTTGACCATGCGGTAAGGCTTCATAAACCAAAAATCAAAGACACGCTAGTGAGTATTAAAATTTTGATGGTGGTGAAAAATTAAATGGAGGTCAGTTGAAGTGCATACGTGGAGGACGTAAGTCCGTATTTGGTTGCCCCAACTGATTTCAGTGAGGGATTGGGTATGCTGTGCATTCAACTGAGCTTGGCGAGCCATCTCAAGCTGGTCTAATCGAGATTGAAGCACAGACATTGCCATTGCCTTGTTTTGATGTTGAGACCTGTTTTTACACAAAAATCAAACTCTATACCCATAGAAATAATAATCAAGATTCATTGACCTCCCTTTTTAATAATATAAAATCATCTGTACTTATGAAAAAAAAAATACTAATCAAGAGTGAGTGGAGTGTTATCTTAAATTTAGAGAACTGCTATTGGCACCCAACTTTTACTTATTACACCCCAATTAAAAATAAAGAAAATAAGTGAATGGTTGAGAATAAGCAAAAGTTGGGGGTGTCAATAGAAGCTCTCTCGTTTTTTGGGCTAACTTTCTATTTTTGGGGGTTTAGGATTTGATATGAGCTTAATCATAATCGTAAACAACTACTAAATTGTTTGAAGTGTCATAATGTTTTGTAATGTTGAGATTATAAATTTGAGCTAAACCATTGTAATGTTTGAAGAGTGTGCTTTCATCTCAAATTAGGGCGTGATAAATAATTTAAGAAATTAGGGTGTAATAAGTAAAAAATTGGGGTGCAATACCAACTTTCTAGATATATATTGTAACAACAGTTACTTTTAGTTATCAGTAAAACCCAAGCATGGAAAAAAAGGCAAATTTGGGTTTTTTGCATACCTTTCGTTTTGACATGTGGCAGTTACTCCAGTAGGGATATGCACTATCCTCACTGCACTCTCAGTTGTGTTAACATGCTGACCACCAGCTCCCCCAGCTCGGAACCGCTCAATACGGAGATCGGATTCATTCATTTGAAACCGAGTAGATATATCACCCAAGATTGGAATTACAGCAACAGCTGCAAAAGAAGTATGTCGACGCTTTGCACTGTCGAAAGGTGAAATCCGCACCAATCTATGCACCCCTACTTCGGCTTTGGCATATCCAAATGCATGTTCACCATCTACTTTGATTGTTGCACGCTGAAACAAGTGTTCTAGGATCAGATATAACAACCCATTTTTAATGCTTAAAAAATTCCAGATGACTTTGAACAATAAACGAGTTTTAATACTAACGAAAAAAAAAAAATTGGTATTAGTGTAAAAAGGTCTCCCAAAGTCAGAAGCAGGGAACAGGAAGAGTAAAAAACAGTATGCAGCAAGAATACAATAAGGCCAGTTCCAAGGCCATCTTGCCTTGAGAGATCTCCTTGAGGTGAGCCTTCAAATGTTTGATGCCGACCTCATTGCATGTTTGCCGTGAATAAAAGCAAGTAGGGGAGGGGGCTCTTCCTGGCATCTCTCCTGCCTTGACTATCTCCCAATAGTATAAATTAGAGTTCACAGGTTAAGGGGGTAAAAGTGAAAAAATAATAATGTTGGAAGGGTATTTTTAAAAAATCTTTGGATTTAAGGGGGTAAAGAGGAAAAACAATAAAGTTGAAGAGGTATTATTAAATAAAGGAGGAGAAGAGGAAAGACAATAAAGTGGGAAGGGATAAAAGAGGAAAGATAGTAAAATTTGAAAGATATTATTAAAAGGAGGGAGGAGAGGAAAGACAATAAAGTTGAAGGGGGTGAAGATAAAAGATAATAAAGTGGGGTAGTGTGAACCTCACTCCACTGTACTGGAGTGGACATTTCTCACCCACAAAACTATAGCAGAGTGAGACTCACCATTGTGTTTTATTATATAGATTGCCAACAAACATAGCTTGATTAGCATCAAATATTCATATAGAAGCCAATGCAGACTTTGGCCTTTTATATACAAAGTGCAGAGTGCATTATTTTTTGGATGTATATATACAAGCTTTTTCAAGAGCTTACAGCTCTCATCGTCGTTATAACATTGATTATTCCTTTTTTTTTCCTTTCCGTGAACATGGAGATGTAACAACTATACAAGAAATGTGTAATCATCCATATAACAAAAATCAAGGATGGAATATGGGAAACTAAACCTTGATTCCTGCCATCTCACCAGCCATTTCATCCACTACAGTGACACCATATCCACGGCTCTGAGCCCACATTTTATACATGTTCATGATCATGGCTGCCCAGTCCATGCTCTCTGTCCCCCCAGCTCCTGCTTGAACCTACATCATGTAACAACACATTTAAGATTTTGATTGGCATTAAATTATACAAAAAACTCTTGATTGGAAATTAGAGAAAATTATAACAGCATGTTAAATCAAATTCTACTTTGCCAAGTGTGGCCCTAAACTTTCACCACTTCAAGGAGTACATGTCCTCTGCACTCAAGACTAAAGACCAAAAAATATGACCAATTTCAATTGAAGACAAAAAGTTGAAACATCCTTTCAAAGTGATTAACCCCTGCCCCCAGATTTGATGAAGGGACCAACCTCTATAAAACACGAGCAAGAATCCTGCTCCCCAGCTAACAAAGCTTTGAGCTCTTTCTCCTTTGCACTTCTTCTCATCTTAAGTAAAGCTTTCATTGATTCCTGCAAAGAGTCAAAAATGAATTTTTTGCATACTATAACTCGCATATGTGTTATACAAGAAAGGAAATCCATATCAAGCATAATAATATTTGGAGGTAATTAGCAACTAGTAGTAGAGAAATATCGAAATATCATAAAATTATTATTTCCGTGACCGTTTTAATAAACAAACCAACTACCATGCCTTTTTGGCTGAGTAAGGCATTTGTTGAGTGTATATTTTCCTCCACTCTCGGGTGCTTCATACCCCAGTTAAGCCGTGTGACCTTCTTAAATTCATATTTCCCCCCCCTTCAACAGATCAGACTTTTGGAGTAGTTGGTCGGTTAACATGGTATCAAAGCGCTAATTTCGTATGTGTAATTCTTTCCACCCTTATGGGTGAGGGCAAGTGTTGAGTATATATTTTGCTCCACTCACGGATGTGTCATACCCCAATTAAGCCCTTCACCCTCCTATATTCAAAGTTCTTCCCCTCTCCAACATAGAGGTCTTTTGGAGTAGTTAGTTGATAAATAATTTCCATTCAGGACCATGAGATTTGCATAGCCCATATCATGATCAATGTTAGATGGAGTACCAATCAAGGTAATCAGGATCTTCATTAGTTCAGATCGTAAACACTAATATAAATCATTGTTTCATGCATGTTCAACATCTTTTGATGTGATGTACACATCAAACAATAAACAATCAGGTCTCCTCATTATTTTACCAAATCAATGATGAAATAGGACTAAACCACAATAAAATGCAAATGCAATACATGCCTAGAAGAAGACAGTGCCCACCAATTCCAACTCTCCGTCATTCTCTTCCCGTGCAAGTTTCAGCATGTCAATGTGCTCAAGCAATTCTTGTTCGAACCCATTCACTTCTTTCATCTTACCCATGAGTGAGCCATGCTCACGGCTAATCTTCCCTGCATGAACAGGATCATCCCAAAGGTCAGGCTTATTCAACTCGGCCGAAAGCATTTCTGACCTAATTACCAACTTCCTCCACTGAAACAAACACACACACACACACAAATAAAAATACTAATTCACACTAGATTAAAAGAACAAAAATGAGATAACTTCAAATTCACTGAATGGGTACAATTAAATTTATATATATAGGATTAGGATCCGTATACACATAAAGCTACAACGTGTTTTGTCTTATATGGGAAAAAATGTTTGGAATGGGCTGATTTTTGGTGAGGATGATCTCTACGGTGAGGAGATCATCCTCACCAAAAATCAGCCCATTCCAAAACTTCTAACCCATGTAGGACTAAAATGGTTGGCTAAAATGTTGGCCAAAATGTTTGGTGCTGAAAGGGACCCACATATATATCGAAATGGGGCCTTTTGAATTATACCTGTAAGCGCTTCTTGATTAGCTGAATCGATTGAGCTATAGCAGCAGCGTGACTCTTCCAATCACCTTCACTTTCTTCCAGGATCGACCATCGATTAGCAACAATGTCGTCGACTGTTAGGCCGTCAGAGGTACTGCGTTCAATAACGGCTTGAGAACCAAAGCAACGAAGACGAATACTGGTTGAAGGTAAGAGATGGTCATGAAACCCAATTGGGGTTTGAAGTTCAGAAGAAAACCCAGAAATCGTTATTAAAGATTTGAAAGAAAAACCAATCATGGAGTCAGGATTTGGGTGTTGGACATGGGAAAGTATGTTTTGAGATTCAGAAAGAGAAGAGAAGAGGAGGGAAACAAGGTGGGTTCTAGTTCTAGGATTTTGAGGAAGAAATAAATGCCCCAGGCATGATTTTTTTAGTCGAAGAAGAGATCCCATTTTTTTTTTTTTACACAGCAAATCTATGTCCCTTAGATGCTTCTCCAAAAGAAAAATTAAGTTACAAGGGTTTAAGAACTTGAGTCCAACCAACTCCAGAGATCAAAAGTGTGTCTTGTTCATTCTGAATCTGACAACGGGGGATATTTTGGTAATTGCAGTTTGACTCGTTCTTCTGTCGAGATGACTGCGACTCGTTAGAGTCATTTTAATTGATTTGAGTTGACTTTGATGAGTTCCATACTTCCATTGACATTGAGCACTTATCTCACTGAGTTCAGTTCAAAACGTTTTCGTCACAAGATTCGGGTTCGACCAATCATATTAATTAAGCCCATGTGTATTGAAAATCCCCAAATTTACAAAACTACACTCATGCACGTGTCATGCAGTGGAGAGAGCTGTGAACAAAAAAAAAAAAAAATTCTAATCACAGGCCAATGCCTTGATAATCATGGTTTTAAAACTCGTCCAAGATCAAGACAACTCATCCATCTTGGTATTGACCACCAACGGGACGGATTGACAAGTTGTCTCAAATCTGACTTGACTCTTAAAAATCAGTCGATTGTGTCATTCTTGAACGAGACAACTAGAATAAATCTGAAAACTCATCTGAGATGACTCAGTCTTGTTCAAGGACGAGAAGAGACATCAAAAATGAGTTTTTAAACCATATTGATGATTGATGCCATGCATCCAAATCAGAGCCAAGACAAGTTTAATGCCCTCTCATGCTGAATTTCACAGATAATGCCATACTTTTGATCTATTACATTTTCTTGCCATTGCTATAATAGTGTCATGCGAGTCCAAATCATGCACGGCTTGAGTAGTGTCTGTGCGTGCGTGTGCACTTGCTTAAACTGAATTTTCAGGTTAGTAGATCCTAAAGCCAACAGGTCATTTTTATCTGAAACCCACTGTTGTACAACTTCTTTAGCTTCAAGCTGATCATTGTCTAAAAATCATGGGATCTGAGTGGATGATGATGATGTTCCTAAATCTAATTTGTCTAGAAAGTGTTTTTATATCCCATTTCACTATGCCAATCGATTGTCTTTTTTAAGAATCTTGCTCTCATTGTTTAAGAAGCTTCGAATGCAGTTGGATTTCGTGCTGGAAATCCCCTAATATAAACTATCAGTTTCTTGTTAGGTGGTCTTGCGCGGTTTGATGTTTCCGTGAATGTTGTGAAATAAGTCCTACTCCCACAGAAACAGGTAACCAACATCAGAAAATACGTACACAGTGAAAAGTTTGTGAACAAAGCCAATTTCACTTTGAATTTCTCCTCTACTAATGCCCCATTTTAATTTTTATAGAACTTGGTACTAGTTTTATTCTTTGCTGTAAGAAGTTTGATTGTTTGATTAATAACTTAAATGGACCATTTTAGTTTAACATTCTGATCAAATCCAAATTTCTTTGGAAGTATGCAAGCATGGACCCCCACCATGCCATCAATCCGCCCTTTGTATCATGCTAGCCCCATACAATGATTATTCTGGTTCCAGACATCATTTGTGTCGGACCCACTGATGAATGGTCCAGATCGGCATGATAAAAACACCATACATACAACACAAAACTAAATATATCCATCACGACCCCCCACCCTTTCTCAGCTTCAAAGAGGTCTTGGGGATTTCTCCACTTCATGATCTGTGCATCAATTCCATTCTGAAGAAACATTGCTCCACGGTTCACATTATGAAATTGGGAATATATTTTTGGCTCAAGACTATATTTACAAAAAATAAAAATTCAATGGGCACGATGTCCATTTGGCTGAATGTGTATTAGACATGGCAAATATTGTACACATTAGCCCTACATGTAAAAGAAAACCTGTCTGCATGGTGAAGAAACCTGTAATGCCTGGCTGGGAATTATAAAGAACAGATGAGAGACTAAAAATACAGATTCTTTGGAATATATCAAGGACACCCATGAAGAACTTAAATGAAGCTGCACAACAGTTACTCCAAAACAAAAATCTAACGCACAGCAGCGGTAAAAGTTCTATAAATGTGTGTAATACATTGACCTTTAACCTCAAAAGGATAGTTGGTTCCCCTTCTTTTATTCCACCTGAATCCAATCCACTGAACTCTCACATTTCAACTGAACCCTAAACAATACTAAGTTTCTCACCACCCCAATCAATTTTTTTTTTTTTTATAAAAAAAATATAGAGAAAGGAAAGAAACAAGAAAAATCAATGTGGGGTCAAATATGGACCCCCTTCCTATTCACATGGTTCACTGATAAAATAGTGAAGATCAACTAAGCATGGTTAAAAACAAAGCATTGAATAAAGCTTATGAATGTTCCATAGGAGCAACAATATTGTCATCTTCTTACCACCTTAGTAGGCAGAATCAGAAAAACCAACATGAGAGGGTTTACCAGATCCACGTCACCTGATATTTGAATTGCTTCAATCAAGTCCCCTTCGCTAAATTGCCATATTCACATCACCTGATGCCACCCCTTGTTTGCTCGACGGTAACCTTTTCATTGAGCAGGAATGCGAAATCCAATAGCCACCATAGATTTCTTCTATTGATTTGGACAGGAATCAAGTAATTTAAGGATGGAACTATTATCGTACCGAATACGGTTCCGAACTATTAACATCAGCACCACCGTTTACGGGAATTTCTGGTGGGGACTTGTTACCATTTGGTGGCAACAATGAAGGACAGTCTTCACCACTTGATTGTATAGTTTGGGGATTGTTTGGCAAGCAATTAGAACAGCTTACTTGAACTGCATGTTTCTTCTCACTTAGGCTATCCTCATCCGAATTGCAGTCTCCACCAGTACCAGCGTTGTTAGGAGGACTAGATGTGGTGGTGACTTTATTACTGGGTGGTTCTGTTGCATCGGTGGTACATGTTGAATGAGCAACATCACTGTCACTCGATTTTTTATCAAGTACTCGCTTCTTTGCCGACTCAAGTGCCTCGCCAGACAATGGGACTTTCCGTTTCAACTTGGGGGAATCTACTGTACTTTCAACTTTGGTAGAAGTTTCCTTCCGAAACCTACGCATTGGATTGTAATCATCATCGTCTTCATCGTCGTCATAGTCAACTAGCCCAGATCTTTGTCTACAAAAGAAAATCATCATAATAAATGATATTCCGATACCTCTCTCTACAGAATCAAAAAGGAGTTTGAATTCAAGTGTGTACAAATGACATGTCACCTTACAGATCCGCCACTGAAAATGGATCCATTAGGTTCAGGTTGAGCTTCTTGGTCATTGGTATTTAAAGGTTGCGCAGATGCAGTATCTTCCTCATCACTGATCAAGTATATAATGGTATAGTGATCACAATATTCCTAGTGACATACATTTTTCTTGTCAAGTGTCCAATAACAAATTACATACCTGTCCTCGTTGAAGTAGTCTTCTTCCTCTTTCTCAAGAGCACGCTCATCCATTCGCTTTCTAGTGTCAACAACATTAGGAGTGTTTCTTGTTTCACAGTTCTCTAGGGACTGAAATAAATGTATATTGTTAGTACTTTTTTATCCTTTTAAGGACCAATTGTTAGTAATTCCAGTATTGAACGATCAAATGTTGCCAATCTTGATGCCTTCTGTAACCATGTATATGGGTCAGATTCGGCAGCCAAGCCAAAATTTGTCCTATATGGGTTAAAAGTTTCGGATTGGGCATTGGGCTGATTTTTTTGTTAGGATGATCTCTACGGTAAGGAGATCCTCACAAAAAATCAGTCCAATCTGAAACTTAAACCCCATAAACAGTTGTTTACAAATTAATGGTAAAAATCAGCGGTCCACAATTCTTCAACTTGTACACCACTTTTGATGGGGTTAAAAGTTTCAGAATGGGTTGATTTTTTGTGAAGATGATCTCTTCACCATAGAGATCATCCTCACAAAAAATCAGCCCAATCCGAAACTTCTAACCCATATAGGAAAAAATGTGCTCCATGTTGGCTCCCCGAACGCTACCTATATATATATATATATACACACACACACACACACACACAAACAGAGAGAGAGTTTTTTACCTGCTCATATTTTAGTTTTAGGGAATGAATGGTTGCTAGATGTGAAAATTTGGCCAACTCATTCCAGAAAGACTCCACTAAATAAATAATTAAAATTTTGAGGTTCTCCTGCACAAATCAAATACAGATGAGCATAGCCTCTGAACATAATCCTCTGCAGAAGGGCAATAGAGATGAGCACCTTCTTCATATACTCGAAAAGTTCTAGAACTGCGGAGTTCAGCAGATTATAACGATTACCATTACCAACAAAAGCCTCTACAATTGGCTTCAGAAGGTTGTTCTTAACAACATGGCGTAGCAGCTGATCATCCTGCAAATCATAAAGTTTACAACATTATTTTTCTCAAATAAATAGTACGCCTGTGATGCTAATTATATGGATATACAATGGGGGGAAGAAAAATAAAAAATTTGTAGGACTACCTACATAACTCATAAATGGACGCAAAATAATGTTAAGCTGCCTGCCCACTAATTTACCAGACCAACTAGAAGTAACTAAAAATTGATAATATATGCTATACACGCGATCTATGATTGCATATATGTGTAGTAAGCCATTGATAGTGCACAGACCTTCAAAAGATCTCTCAAGTATTTGATAGGTGTAAATGCAATCATTTCCTTCCCAGATCTAAAACCTAAAAACTCTTCAAATTATGAATGATTGGATAGTTTTGGGGTTTTCGAATAATAAAATAAGTCTCATCTTTTCTGCATTTTATCATTGATATCAATTGGTGTATGATTTTTCTCCACTGAGTCATCAATTAGTTGACAGGAAGTTCATCCAAGCTCAATCCAATCAAGGTCAGAAGTTTCGGATCCATAGATGAAAAAAATGATGATGAGGACCTATCTCATGCAAGGATGGAAAGTGTACTAGCTGGCAAGCCCAAAAAAATAACAATATACCAACTTCTTTCAACGAATCAAAATGAAATCACTCACATTGCGGGAAATAATAGCGCGCATAAAGCGAACAGCAGCCACAACTAGGTACCTTTCCCTTCTACGAGTTAGAAACAAGACCTTTTCTATCACATTATTGAGGAGAAAATTGGACCTACAGCATAAAATCACAACAAAAATCAAAAAAATTAAAAACATATTACAGTCCACAGAGAGACTTAAAGTCAGCTAAAACTTTTAACCTAAATGTTTAAATGGCCAAAATAAAATACAACATTACTTTATCCTGTAAGGATGGTGAAGAACACAAAAGCATAGCAGTTCACAGATGTTTGACAAAATTTCAGGCTTTGTGAAAGCATGATTTTCTACTCTTCCACCACAACCAGCTGATTTCCGAATTGAACGAGCACCTCTCGATGGGCATGATGACGTTATGACATCTATTAACTGATCCAAGTGCTTCTCATAGAAAACCTCTATAATCGGCTCTCTCTGGAAAAAAATAATAATAAGAAATTTATCCGTCCTCATTGTGTACAGTAGTAATAGAGGATGCTATATCAAAATGCATAGCATAATATAATACATAGAACAGAACAAAAACGAAAATGGTCCTACACGTCACTCTTTTGGGGAGAGACATTCTTAAATGCAAATTTCAAAGTAGTTTTTCTAACAATTCAATGGAGACAACATTATCGAATAGAACTGAACACTAAATATTCTACATTTGTAAATAAACTCAAATATGTTGCAGACACGATCTGGACAGTAAGAAGCCAAAAACATTTTATCATCTTATTGGGTAAATTTTGCAAGACTTCTCTTGGTACAACTACAGGGGTGAACAAAGAAATTTACAACTTGGTACCTCCACCTAAGCACAACCATGCTAGGAAGATGTGGCAGAAAGAAAAATCAAATCAAGTATATACAATATATATCCCTTACTGAAGATGGACCTGCCTTCGCATATGGATGTGCTTCTAGCTGTGCTCTATTGAAGCCACGTATGGATCTTGATTTGTATCTATTAGTACTGATGCCAACATATATATATTAACACAACGGTGGACCCCACTGCTACATTGCCTTCCCCACCCCATCCCTCCTCAACTTTATTGTCTTTCCTCCCTTCCCCACTTTCAATAATGCCCCTCGAACTGTACGATATTTTCCTCTTGTACCCCTTTAACCCATTTTATTGTCTTTCCTCTTCTCCCACCTTCTTAAGAATACCTCTCAACTTCAGCATTTTTCCTCCTTTAGCCCCTTAACCCCAAAGATTTTTTAATAATCCCCGTTCCAACTTCATTATTTTTCTGCTTTTACCCCCCACCAAAAAAAAAAAAAAAAGATGCCCATGCCGAAGGGACGGGCAAACTGTAGTACATATATATAAGTCAGCTCGTTTTATTTTTCTTTATGTTTGTTTGTTCCAGGCCTATTGATTCTTCTCTATCCTAGATTATTTTTATTTGAATTTGTTGATTGTGTGTAATGCTTGGTTGAGCATGTATTCTCTTATATACAAGCGAGATTGTACACTATGTAACATCAGGAAACAAACCAAAATGGCACCTGTGGTCCTGACATATATGGATCCAATAAACAGCGAAGTATTTCAAGAAACTGACAGTGCATCTCCTCCCCGAAGTCTGTTATCAAACCTCTAACCTGCAAATTAACAACCACTGTCATAATTTACTATGAATTAAAAATGGCATAAAAAATATTTAATGAGATTTAGATGCAAAAGAGTATCTCTGTAGTGTTTGATACGAGTACGAATCCATGTCGGCCATGGCAATTTTCAGAAAATTTTGTGACCTTAACAATGGAACTTAATTTGAAAAATCAAGAAAAAAGAAAAGTGTTATAATAGAGGAAACAAGGGATAACACTGTACAGTACCATCTCTCACAGTGGCATTCGCCATTAACCATTCATGGTTTAAGAGAACAATACTTCCAATGCTGAGACCAAGCCCTGGGTTTCTCCACTAACATGAGTCATCTTCAAATGCTGCCCTTCCTTCTAAAAGACACAACAAGTACACTACTGGAAGAGTTTTCAACTTGCTAGTCTCCCCAGCAGTCTTGGGTATTGGCACCTTGGGATTCTAAGACCCTAGATGGCCCATTATCGTCTAGAACTTAGGCTTGAATGGTGTCTAACTCCGACACAACTCGAAAACACGATTAGGATCAGCCTGGACTGGTACCTGAATGGCTTGACTCCATTGTTTTCAAAAAGAGATCGTACATGCGATTTTGGGAAGGATTTTCGCATATAACATGATGGTATATGCGAAAAATCGAATGCTGTCAAGTATGCAATGGCATACTTGTAATATGCGATCGCATATTGCTATACGCGATAGCATATAGCATATATGACGGCATGTATCCAATGGCCAATAGATGACCGTTGGACAGCAACCTTTTTTAAAAATAAAAAAATAAAAAAAATTCTTTCTCGTTTGCGTATAAATACTCCATTCCCACACCCCATTCTTCTCCTAAATCAAATTCTACTTCTATTCTCTACAAATAAGATTTCTACACAATCAACTACAAAAATCAAAGAGATTAAAGATCAAATTCAAGACCAACAATTCAACATTCTCCTCTACACTCTACAATTTTTTTGTTCTTCTAAATTCTAGTCTTTGTTCTCTACATCCCATATTCCCCTTCCTACTAATCTCTTTCTATTTCTATATTCCATTTCTTCTATGTTCTAGTTCTAAGTCTCTAGTCAAGAATCAAGGTTCAAGATCAAGAATAAAGTTGAGACTCAAGATACAACAATTCTTGTTTTTTATTCAATAAGCTTTGACTTGAGATATTTATTTTATTTTTCTGTTGTTGACATGCGACATGTGACACTTCACACTTGAGACTTGATACTTGACATTGTGTTGAAGAACATGTCTTCTTCATCAGCCAACTCCTCTCTTAGGCCCAAATCAAATGACCCCGGTTGGAAATACGGTCATTATCATAATCTCACTGAAACGAGCCATGTGGCATGTGGATTGTGTGGCTACATAAGCCAAGGAGGAATTTTACGCCACATACAACACCTTTCCCACATGCCGGGGTCAAATGCAAGAGCATGCCCAAAAGTTAATCCCAAAATCAAATAGGAAATAATGGAATATTTGAACAAGCCTCTAGGGAAAAAATTTGATGATGCCGCCATATTAGAAAACTACATGGAGGCTGGTGGTAGTGGGTTTGTTGAGGAAGATGATGACCTTTATGAATATGATACTCCCCCCACGTCAACAAGTGTTTTAGACCACCTATTCCATCATCACGAAGAGCCTCTAAAACAACTCATGGGCATGATCCATTAGAACAATGGTGTGGCCACATCCAAGAAAATGTGTTCTAACAAAAAAAAAAAAAGGAAAAAGGTCTTGTTCAGACTACAATCGAGGTAGTGTAAATGATGGATAAACCACTATCCAATTAAATAACCAAGTGGCTATATCAAGCAGGCATGGAGCTTTAAGGTAATAGTTGAAGCCATAGGGCAATTTGAATCGGGTCTTAAATCACTATCTAATCAAAGGTTTCGTGTTTAAAGAAAAAAGTAGAGTTCACCCAAGGTTTTCTCAATGAATATCGAAAGAAATGGAAGACCTATGGGTGTGCTTTAATGGCCAATGGATGGACAAATAGATCTGATCGAACATTAATTAATTTTTTACTAAATTGACTGGTTGGAACTATGTTTCTTAAATTTGTGGATGCATCAACCCATTCCCACAAGGCTGAATATATTTTTAAATCATTAGATAGTGTAATCAATGAAATAGGAAAAGAAAATGTTGTCTAAGTGGCAAGGTATTAAATTTCGATTTTGGTGTCTATTTCGGATAGTCTGGAAATAGAAATATTTTGTGGAATGTGGAAATAAATACAATTTTTGGACAAGGTGTTTTAGACCTCCTATTCCATCATCACGAAGAGCCTCTAAAACAACTCGTGGGCATGATCCATTAGAACAATGGTGTGGCCACATCTAGAAAATGTGTTTAACGAAAAAGAAAAGGAAAAACGTCTTGTTCAGACTACAATCAAGAATCGTGTAAATGATAGATAAACCACTATCCAATACAAAGCCAAGTGGTTATACCAAGCAGCTATTGCTTTTTATAATGTTAAATTGAAGAGCTTTAAGGTAATAGTTGAAGCCATAGGGCGATTTGAATCGGGTCTAAAATCACTATCTAATCATAAGGGGTTCATGTGTGTGCTTTAATGGCCAATGAATGGACAAATAGATCTGGTCGACCATTAAATAATTTTTTAGTTAATTGACTGGTTGGAACCATGTTTCTTAAATTTGTGGATGCATCAACCCATTCCCACACGGCTGAATATATTTTTAAATCATTATAGAGTGCAATCGACGAAATAGGAAAAGAAAATGTTGTCCAAGTGGCAAGGTCTTAAATTTCGATTTAGGTGCCTATTTCAGTTAGTCTGGAAATGGAAATATTTTGTGGAATGTGGAAATAAATACAATTTTTGGAAATGATGGAAATGACAAAAATATTGATGAAATTTTCATTAACCCTGTAGGAAACGGTAAAATAGGCATTAAAACACACTCATTAAGTCATCAAAATACAATAAACTACCATATGGAGTGAGAAATTGAGTATCAACAACATTTTGCCACACGTACGCACATGTATTGAGAGGCTGACAGTGGAAATAACAATAATAATGTTGCATTAACTACATACAACTTAATATGTAAGACAATTTTAAATGAAGAAACTAGTAAGTATTGCATTCATGTGTAATTATATTTCTTTTATTTTTTGAATAAGTATGAATAAATTGTTATTGTATCCAACTAATTGAAACATGGTTGATTGTATGCATGCTTATATAAACGTACAAATATGCTTAGAATACATTAAAATAAGATGAAATATATAACTAACTAATCATAATTCATTTAGACTAATGGATGAATGTTCTATGCAATTTTTATTAGTAAATACTATGTGTAATTTACAAGTCCTTAAAAGAAATTATAAGTTTTGTTCAAAAAAGAAAATATTTCAATCGAAATTTACTATTCATCGAAATATTGCATTTTTATACCTAAAAAATGATAATTTAAGCCAAAATTCACTATTCATCGAAATATTTCACGAAACGAATAGTGATTTACACCGAAATATATACTAAAAGAAATTGTTGGTTAAATTTTGTGCCAGAAGTTGTGGAAATGGAAATATTTCGATATGTCATGGAAATATGTCGAAATTTAATACTATGCCAAGTGGTCATATTAGACAATATAGTTGCAGGTCACCTATTAATGGACAAGAGACCTCATTTGTATTGTGCAGCACATTGTATTGATCTTTTGGAAGACATTAGAACATTGCGGATTAAGGTTGTTGCTAATGCTAGGAAAATTGTTGTTTTAAGTAAAAGCATGTTTTACTGTTGCAAAGAATGAGAAAACACATTAGTGAAAACCTATTTAGACATGCAATTACCCGATTTGCAACGACTTTCGACAATACAAAGCTTGTATGGAAAGAAAGGTGAACTTAAAAGCTTTGTATTGTTAGCCAATTGGAACAACAGACCTTGGTCAAAGAAGGCTGAAGGAAAGCTAGTTTTCTAGATTATCTTTTCTCAAAATTTCTAGGCTAATGTCTCTAAGGAAATAAAAAATGCAGCACCATTAATTATTGTCCCAAAATTGGAGGGTGGTGATGAAAAACCACCAATGGATTACATTTATATCCATATGGAAAAGAAAAAATTAAAAATAATAAAAAATCGTGCATTTAGAAAAAGAAATTATAAGCCTATCACACACATTATAAATAAGAGTTGGGGTAACCAAATGTCGTCTTCATAGAATTTGGCTGCCTACATTCTTAATCCAACTGTGTACTTCCAAGCCACTGACTGGGATGAGGCGGATTCAACACATATGATTGGGTTCCTTGATGTCTTGGAATGTATGATTTCAACAAAAGATGAACAATACAAGATATTAGGGCAACTGGACCGGTACAAGAATAGTGAAAGAATCTTCGGGAGAGAGATCGTCATTAGACTTTTTTTATAGTCATTAGGCATAGAACTTCAAAGACTGCAAGTAAGAATAATAAAAGATTAAATATGATTTATTTAGGTTCAAGTCTTCAAATTCAAATTACTAAAATATTTTTTATCTTAAATATGATACAGTTGATTGGTGGGCGCAATATAGGGTGAATCTAATTTCGAAGGATTAATGTCTGAAGAAATTAGCATACTAATTCTTGGCCTAGTGTGTTTTGCATCCAGATGCGAGCGCGACTAGAGTACATTTAAGATGGTAATTTCTAACTAACTACCAATCTTTTTTCTTTGATAATTGATATTTAATATATTTTGAATGTTTTATTTTTTACTTTCTTTTCTTAATCTAACAATTTTTTAATTGATTGTCCATTTGAAATAATAGATTTACACCAAGAAGATGAAAGTTGAGAAAATTTTCAATGACTTGGTGTTCGTGTAATACAATCAAAGATAATGGGAAAGATTCGTACAGAGGAAAGAGCAGCTGGGATTCTACGACCCCATCTACCTTGATGAGCCGAATGGAGATCATCCATGGCTTACAGATGCAATAGATGAACCAATGTTCGAAGGAGAAAATCTCACTTGGGCACAAGTTGAGCAAGCTGCTTCTGCACCTGCACCAGGGGAAAGCTCAAGCCAAATAAGAAGAGGTAGCCGAACGAGTAACAACTACGTGATGAAGACGAAATACAAGAAAAGGAAGATAATGAAGTTGACGAGCCTTTAGATGTGGAAGGAGTCTTGGTGAGATCCAAGAAAGATGAAACTGAAGAAGACGTAGTACACGTTGAAAAAGATGATGATTTAGACAGTGACGGGAATGGAAGTGACAACGACAATAATAGTAGTGTAGGAGATGTGTCACAATGGTTAGGGATGGTTTTGTGAAGTACATGGCAGGTTACCAACAATATCATAAGTTGTACTTTGAATATTTGAATATTTCATATTTGTATAACTTGTATTCGACATTTTAAATTTGGATTGATAGCTTGATGCTTAATTCTTTTTTTATTTCTTTTTGTATTTAAGTATCTTTGGGCATCCAATCTAAGTTTATCGTTTTATTATTGCTGTTTTCCTTTTTTTCTTATTTTTAACTGACTTTTTAATCAATTCTTTTGGCCGAAAAAGTATATGCCACTGCATATGCGATGTGCGAAATCGCATATGCGATCTGGCCTATGCCATTGCACAACATCGCATATGCTGTTTGACAAATTGCTTGACTCAACCTATACTGGTATCAAATTGGAATCAACTCAGCCTTCACTTGGAATTGTCCTGGATCAGTCTTAGACGGTCCTAATCCGGATCCAGGTCCCTTAAACCAAGCTCCAAAAAAAGCCCTTTATATTTTTAGGCCTTGAATAAAAGACTAAAATGCAGGGAGGGAGCAGCTTTGTCATCACACACCAACTAGGAAGTTCAAGAAATTACGGGGAAGCACGCATCTAAGCATACAGGTGTGTGTGAACATATGTATGCCATGCACTGTAGTGAAGATTATAAGGCAACATATTCACACACCAAAAAATAACATTAGTACATAAAGCAATAAATCCAAAAGATTGAATACCAGAACTCCAAGAAGTATGCTGCCTTCCGGTCGAACAGCATGTGCTCTAAGAAGGTTGGGATCCTGGCTAAGGAAAAGCATAACGATGTCTGTCCTGCATTCCCAGTAGAATCATGAGATCATATTAAGACGGTTTACCATTACTTATTAAGAGAAAAGCAGTACTACCGTTATTCATGTTGATGATTAATAAAAACAAATATGTTAAAAATAATGGCAGAACCAACAATAAATTTATAATTAAAAAAAATTGATCGTTACCCAGTTACTATAAGTTTCTTATCTTGAGTCTGCAATGCATCAGTAATGATGTCAAAGATGCCTTCATTCAAGAGCTCCCTATACGAAACAAGTAATTTTAGAATGCAAATAACGGTTGTTTAACGACTATCACATTTGATGAAAGTTCCAAATACGAAAAGCTCTAGACTAAACTTAATCGGATCAATTCCATGATGATAGTTATTAGGCATTTATAGACTTCAAAATCCAACTTTCAGGGACAAGCAACTTAAAGGATCAAAGCAAATATCTCTCATAATTGCATACCTAAATAGTCGCAGTATCTGGGATACCTGCAAGCTTTTAGCTAAACTGCAAAACTCATGCAAGAAAAGTACCTGTTCCAAAAAAAACAAAAGTTAAATAGAGTCAATCTTGCAAAAAGCCACATCACACAATGAAATAACGACATATCGTTAACAGATACGTATGGGTCAGGATCCATAGACATATGTTCGCACAAGGCCATTCAGCCCACATGGAAATGAGTCAATAGCTGGACTTAAGGTGAGGATGGTATCTTCATCCTAAAAAAACCACCCATTTCTAAAACTTCATCCAATGTGACAACATGACCAGTCCATAATCGTTCAACTTGTAAAGCACTTTTCATTAGCTAAAAATAGCGGAAAGGACGGATTTTTTGCAAGTCTCCACGGAAAAGAGATCATCCTCATAAAAAATCAGACACAATTCATTTAAGTATAATTTGGACTATATGGGTTTATTTTGTCTATACTTGTAATACCTCCATTCTAGAATTATTATAACTTTATCTTACATTAGTGTAGAAACAAACACTACACTCTAACTTCTCTTCTCCTTTCTTCTAATCTCATTTCGCTAACTGTCATATCATTTTTGTGCACTCTAATGTTTAGGGAGATGGAAATCATCCAATTCTGGAATTTCCAAGTTGCAACTAAAAACATGCTGGGTGTCTATTTCTGTCTCCATTTAGAATGACTAGGAAATGCATAAAAGAGACTCATAAGTTACCAAATTCTTCTTCGATTCCGCAGAAATGGTGGGCGATCTCAGCCTTGCAAACAGTTCATGAATGAATGTACTATCATCCTTTAATGAAGAAATTACCTATAACAAAATATTAGAATTAGGGGACTAAGGATCATCATATATCAAAATGTTGAAGGACCAAAGTTGAGAATCTCACTGCAGCATTATTTGCATGTACAATGGAAGTGAGACTTGCAATTGTAGCGTCATCCAAGATTCTTGGTAAAACAACATCCTAACATGGTGAAAATAAGATGAGGATGCTACCAAATAAAAAGAAGCAAATAATCAATGATTCCAGTATTAAAATGATGTCTTTCAGACCTTTATATAACCAACTCTGTATGCCTGGTGGATCTTTGACAAAACTAAAGGATCATTAATAGGGATGGCCTGCATAAACGAGATGTAAAAAAAAACAATATTTCAATATTCTAATTTCTAAGAGATAAGCACATGAAGTCCATCAACTACCCCCCCCCCCCCCCAAAAAAAAAAAAAAAAAAAACTCCTTCCAACCAGCACACTCTGGACCAAAGTAAATAATATCACCTCCTTAAAGACCACGTGCTCTTTTAGGAAAGCCCGATGACGTTGAACATGAGGAACCTCCGGATCATCTGCAGAACGATGTTGTAGTACACAAATGCATAAATTGTCGGCTAATGGATTAGAGTATTATAAAAGATTCCCCATCTCTCTTACAGAGAGTAAAAATTCGGAGAGATCCACCCACAAATAATCAGGTTATCCAAGGTTATTCATTAGTGCTAAAAAATTACTCTAACCATCAATGTATCTTTTGAGCAAAATAACAACTGGAAAAAAAACATTGACACGTTATCATCAAATCCGTATAAAAAACGAACCGAATTACAAACAACCATAACCCATAGAAATTAATCATAGACCTACCAAAAATGGGTCATTTTTATTTATTTTTAAAATCATGTTTAAAATGAAAAAAGATGCTGTAAAAATGTGTTTTTTTTGTTAAGTCGAGTTGTTTTAATCGTTAGCAGTACAAATCACGTTTTAAACGAGACTTTTCCAAAATAATGGATTTGTTGCTGTGAGCTATGTAGAAGAATACACATCTCCAATAATACAGAACTACAGATAACACTCAGCCCATCTCCCCCACCCCAAAAAAAAATGACCAGGAATCCTTTTTAAAACAAACAAAGAAAAATACCAATAGAAGAAGGTGATGACTGCAAAATATACAACCATAAACTGATGGGAGTCTCTGATAAATTTGCACATAATGAGAAATGAAATTGATCCAGCAAAGACAGTAAACAAGTGTGACAGCATTAAAGCATCCTTTTTGGGGGAGGAGCCAATGAATCAAACCATCACTGATTGGAAGGAATCCAAGATTCAAACCACATATCTAATAAAAGGCATTTGTGGTCTGTAAATCATCCTAACTGTTTTGTGACATGTGTTGAGACTTGGCGGCCTGGAAAAGAATTACTCCACTATTTTTAAAAGTAACCATAACATCCAAAAAAAATTGGCAGGTTAACATCCATTTTTTCATTAGTACATAAAATTCAATAGTATACAACATCCATTTTTGCTAATTAGAGTGGTCTATACGACACTAAGTAACGTTACTCCACTGGGAGTGGTGGAGATCATTTCCACCCCATGTTTTGTCATGGATTAATTTTACATAACTAGGAACCAAGGGTACTCACTAAGTAGGAAATAGGTACTTGAACATAGAGAAATAGGAATCCAGAATTCGCACAATTCACTGAAGTGAAGCCCTCTAAAAACAATACCGAACACAGAATAAAAGCTAAACCATCCAAAAGCTCGATATATGTAGTAAATTTTCCTTGCTAGTGAACACCTTGTCCAGCAGGAAGGCACACTTTACAGAGAATCAGATCTGAGTCCCCATATGTCCAACCCCTAATAAATCCAAAGTTCATCTTATCGTGATTGTCCTACCATAAATGAATTCTGCTAAACACGTGTGAACCACCTATCGTGATTGTCCTACCACTGAGGGTACTTTTTTTTTATAAGTATAATATATTGATAAGAACAAAAACCAAATACAAGGAGGCCGAGGAGGCCTCACAAAACTACAAAAAAAGGAACAAACAACATTAGTGATTACAAAAGGAGTTCCATCTAAATACAAGGAGAAATGGCCTACAAGTCAGAACAACTCTTATCTAGTAAAGAAGTCTGCTGCATTAATACATGGGTTGAAGGGTAGAGAGTTGTTAGAATGTGGGTTTGAGACACGAAAGTCCATCGTTCCAGGAGAGGGAGAAATTGATGATTCTGTAACTACTAGTAAGATGCTGCACAGATTTCTATCCTTTGGCAAAATAGTGGGGAAAAGAGGGCAGTCACAGGGAGATAGCTCAAGTGAATGTTGGAAGATTCTGAACACTCTGTCAGATTCGGAAGGTGATCCAGAGGAGATGCTTAAGGAAGGAGGCGATGTTTGGGAGCTGATTAAGAAGAAGGAAAGAC
The DNA here is from genome assembly GCF_017979445.1 of Akebia trifoliata. NCBI lineage: Eukaryota > Viridiplantae > Streptophyta > Magnoliopsida > Ranunculales > Lardizabalaceae > Akebia > Akebia trifoliata. The sequence continues at coordinate 4,190,023 of NC_141378.1, read as the reverse complement.
ATTCAGATGGTTCTCTTATACCAATCTCTAAGAATTCGGACAGACTACGTAACAATCTTTAGGATCATCATGGGTTGTCGCTTAATCCAGGGAACTCGAGCATTTTGAGTATGTGGAAGGATAGTCGAGGAGAATTTTCTAGAGAAGGTATCTTAAACTCTTCATCGCTTCCTTTTGCTTTTATTCTCTTCCCTCCTTTGAACAATTCTTTGTTGGTTTTTTGTATGGGTTCTGCTTGGGCTTCTTGTTGTTTTTCTGTGTTCCCTTGGTATTCTGTTAACAGGTTTCAAACTCCTTTAGCCTTGATCGATTCTCCCCAAAACAGTGAGCTCTCTCAAGATGAGGATAATTTGAAGGAGATTAGTATAGATGTCCTTCGACTTTCTTCGTCTGTGGTTCCCTTGACTCAGATTCCAAATGAGGTGGCTGGTTTGAATCAGACAAAATGGTATTTCGATAGACATTGGGCTGACAGAGGTTTAGAAGATCCAAACTCGATTCAGGTGGAGAAATTGTTAGTGCAAACAGAGATGGAAACAGTCGAATGGTTAGTAAGCCAGGCCTTGAGTATGGCGGAAGAATTTGGAATAATACCTAAGACAGATGATAAGGATTGTTCGCTTATATTAAGAGTAGTTATAGGAGACTCGAAGGATAGAGCCCTTCTTGAGGCAGAGTTGCAGGAGTTAAGCAGGGAAAGTGGAGTAGGTGTTGAGGAGTTGGGTCTAGTTGTTTCAGATAGCCAGGAAATTCAAACCTTCAGGGATGGTCAATCGAATGAGGTTGTTGTGGTGGCTCCTATGGAATCAGTGAAGAGGCTTTCTAGGCCAAGATTGGCCAATGAGGTGGAATGATTGTATAAGTGGTTTGTGGTTTAGGTCTGGGTTTTTATTTAGGTTTCTATGTCGATCAAGATTTTGTCTTGGAATGTGAGAGGTTTGGGGGATAGAATGAAGAGGGCGGCAGTGAAAGCGTTCATCAAATCAAAAAGGCCTATCTTAGTCACTCTTCAAGAGTCGAAGCTTTCGGTTTGTGAGGACAAGGTGATTAAGGATCTTTGGATGGGGAATATTGGTTGGGTTGCTCTTCCAGCTCTTGGGAGTGCAGGTGGGATTATTTTGATGTGGAATAAAGACTTGATTCAAGTGATCGACAACTTAGTTGGGGCTTTTTCCATTTCTATCCTCTGTAAGTGCGTGAATGATGATTTTCAATGGGTTTTCTCAGGGGTTTATGGTCCCACAATTAGTAGGGAGAGACAACAATTTTGGGAAGAATTGGAGGATATCGCGGGTTATTGGGATAAGCCTTGGGTTTTGGGTGGGGACTTCAATATCATCAGATTCACCAATGAGAAGAATGGGGGACAGAGAATCACAAAGGGGATGAGGGACTTCAATGCTTTTATAAATAGATTTGCCTTAATGGATTTACCCTTACTCGGTAAAAGGTTTACTTGGTCCAATAATCAAGTTGACCCTAGGATGTCCAGATTAGATAGATTTTTGGTGAATGGGGATTGGGAGGAGAAGTTTCAAAATGTGGTACACACGGCAGCCCCCAGTTTAGTTTCAGACCACACTCCTATCGTTATTGAGGCCGGACAATGTCGAACTAGTCCGATCCCTTTCCGTTTTGAGAACATGTGGCTTATTCATCCAAATTTTGCAGATCTTGTCATAGATTGGTGGAGTGAGCGTCCAACGGTGGGGTACCCAGGTGTGGTTTTCAAGAACAAGCTCAAATATCTAAAAGAGAAATTGAAAGGGTGGAACAAGATGGAAGTGGGGAGGGTAGAATTGAGAAAGGGGGAGCTCCTCAAGGAAATTGATGTCCTAGATTCTAAGGAAGAAGTGGGGGAGCTACAAATAGATGAAAGAGTGAAAAGAACTGAGCTTAAGTTAGAATTCCAAAGAGTGGCTTTGATGGAAGAGATAAGTTGGCGACAAAAATCTAGGATCAAGTGGCTTAAAGAGGGTGATAATAACACTAAGTTTTTCCATAAGGTGGCCAATTATCATAGAAAAAATAATCAAATTGCCAACTTGACGATCAATGGGAGTATGGTGGAAGGGGAAGAGGGTATTAGAGAGGGTGTAGTGGATTATTACAAAGAGCTTTATAGGGAAAGAGAGGATAGGAGACCTCGTCCCGACAATCTCGACTTCAATACGTTAACTCATGAAGAAAGGGTGTGGTTGGAAAGGCAGATTGGGGAAGATGAAGTGAGATTAGTTGTTGCTTCCATGGGTGGAAACAAAACACCGGGGCCAGATGGTTTTACAATGGAATTCTTCAAACATTGTTGGGAAATTATAGCCGAAGATTTCATGAAGGTGGTTTGGGAGTTACAGGAAAAAGATTGTTTGGATTATGCCCTTAATAGTACCTTTGTGGCTTTGATTCCCAAAAAAGTGGGGGCGGTTGACTTGAGTGATTTCAGGCCTATAAGTTTAGTGGGATCGGTGTACAAGATAATCTCCAAGGTGTTGGCAAACAGATTGAAAGAATTTTTGAAGAAATTAATTGGCCTTGAACAAGGTGCATTCCTTAGGGGAAGACAAATCCTGGATGGTGTGTTAATGGCTATTGAATGTCTAGATTCTAGGATTAAAGATAAGAAGGTGGGACTAATAGAAAAAATCGATATGCAAAAGGCTTATGATCATGTGAGATGGGATTTTTTGGAGTATATGTTGGGTAGGATGGGTTTTGGTTCTAAGTGGATTGGGTGGGTTATGAAGTGTGTAACTTCGGTTTCTTTTTCTATCTTAGTCAATGGTAGTCCGGCAGGGTATTTTAGGAGTTCCAGGGGATTGAGACAGGGCGATCCATTATCCTCATTTTTATTTCTTATAGTGACAGAGGCCTTGGGAAAACTGTTCAAGAGGGGGGTTGAGATAGGGAGGTTATCTGACTTTAGAGTGAACATTGAAGGCCCATTGATTTCGCACTTGCAATTCGCAGATGACACCATAGTGTTCTTAGATCCTTCTAAAGAACAAGTGAGAGCTCTTCGAATTTTATTATGTTGCTTTGAAGCAATTTCAGGTTTACATGGCAATCTACAGAAAAGCAAGTTGTTTGGGGTTGGTGAGGTGCCGAACCTTCCAGTTTTAGCAGCTACTTTGGGGTGCAGTAGTGATACACTCCCTTCTTCCTATTTAGGTTTACCTTTAGGGACACCGTATTGTAGTAAAAACATTTGGGAGGGAGTTATCGAGAAAATGAAAAAGAAATTGAGTACTTGGAAGACAAAATATCTCTCCAAAGGGGGTAAGGTTACGTTGATTAAAAGTACTCTAACGAGTATGCCAATTTACTTCTTATCCCTATTTTCGTTGCCTAAATCGGTGGAAGTTAAGATTGAAAGACTCATGAAGAATTTTCTGTAGAATGATAATAATGGTGGTAGAAAGTATCATTTGGTGAATTGGAAGATGGTGTGCACTCCAAAGAAGAATGGAGGCTTGGGGATTAGAGGGCTAAGACTAACTAATAAAGCTCTCCTGGGCAAGTGACTTTGGAGATTCGGGGAAGAAAGAGACAACTTGTGGAGGAGGGTGGTTCAGGCTAAATATGGAGAGAAGAGGTTTGGTTGGTATAGTGATGAGGCTAGAGGAACTTACGGGTGTAGTGTGTGGAGAGGTATATTGAAGGGTGTTGATAAGTTTGATAAGGAGATTAGATTCAAGGTTGGGTTGGGGGACAAGGTTAGATTTTGGGAGGATCTTTGGTGCGGAACTTCATCTCTGTCTACTCAATTCCCATCCTTGTACGCTTGTTCTTTGAAAAAAAATAGCTCAGTAAGACAGTGTCTGATTCGGAACGGAAACACGGATTCTTGGGATCTGGGATTTAAGAAGAATTTTAATGATTGAGAATTGACGGAGGTTACATCTCTTCTAGATCTCCTTAATTCGATCCAATTTAGAGAGAACAAGCAGGACAGAAGGGAATGGTTCAAGGCTAAGGATAAGAAGTTCTCTGTCAAGTCTTTCTATTATTGCTTGCTTCCGTCGAGTGAGGTTTCTTTCTCTCCATCTATCATTTGGTCCGCTCTTGTTCCTTCTAAGGTGTCTTTCTTTTTATGGCTTGTCTCTTTGGGTAGAATCCTCACCTTAGATAATTTGATCTGTCGGGGGTGGATCACCCCAAATTTTTGCTATCTTTGTTCGAGGGACGGGGAGTCTGTCAACCACATTCTTATTCATTGTTCTTTCTCTCGTGTTATTTGGATGTTCTTTTTATCTCGTTTCCAGGTGGATTGGGTTCTTCCTTTATCTTTTTTTGAGCTTTTAGAGGGTTGGAGCTTAAATATCTTCTCTTCTAGAAAAATGCATCTTTGAGCTATCCTTCCTTTCGCCATTGCTTGGGGTCTTTGGAGAGAGCGCAACAACAGGGTGTTCCATAACAAGGAGAGCTCGTCTCACACTGTGATTTTAGAGATTTTGTGGTTTCTTTTCTTTTGGTCAAAGTTGAGTAAAGACTTTGAGGGAGTGTGCTTTCAAGATTTTGTATTTAATTGGGAAATCGTTTGTGACTCGTAGCACCCCGCCAGGCTTGTATTTTTTCCTTTCTTTCTTTCTTTCCTTTTTGTTCTTTTTTGTCTTGTTGTTTGGGGGCTATCTCAGCCTCCTCTTCTCCTTTTCTTTATTAATAAAATTTATATTTATCAAAAAAAAAAAAAAAATCTAAATACAAAGTCATCAAAAGAAATCCCCATGAATTCTATGTTCTGCTTAGACCACTGAGGGCACTTCTGGTAAAATATAGTTGACAAATAGGGTTAGAGTTGACTCGCATCCTAACACAAAGCCAAACACCATGACAACATCAACTCATTTAAGGTAAAATCAAAAATCCAAACCATCGCATCACAATGACAATTTTAACCAACCCAAAGATCAAGATTCTCATTCACACAACCAGAAATGAATAACTAGTAGATCAGGTCATTGAAATTTTACGATAAAGCTGAGTAACATATATCCATAGATCAATGGTAAAGAAACATACATTCAAGCGACCCAATAATATCCATGATGAATCCATCCCCAAATATTTTATCAAATATCTGAGGGCTGTTAAGCAAAACTGCACAAAGCCAAACACAAAAATTAGGTACTCAAAAAAGCAGATCGGAAAAAGATAAAGAGCAACGTAAGAACAAAAAAGCGAAGGGAAAAAAAAACTATAAGCACTGACTGATCCCCTTGACTATCTTGAATATCATGTGAAGACCATCAACATTTTCCAAGTCTTCACAGATTCTAAACAGGTCTATCAGCTTTGGAAAAAAGTCTTGCTGCACAAAAGAAGATACAAAACTTGTTCAATAACATGTCCAATGCCAAAGGTCATAGTAAGAATAGCATAGTCACGAGTGGAGGAACAAGGAAAAACAGTGACCATTAAATCAGTAAGAAAACTAAAGGAAGCACAGTTGGATAGAAAAGAATATGGTGAAATAAGGTTCACATTGCACAGATGATGATAACAGTTGGAGACGAAGTCAATGCTTGTATTATATCTACGCCACAATTTCATTAGCAAACTATCAAAATTCATCTTTAAGTTTATGTAATTGATAAGAGGCTTACATCGTGTACTAAAAGCTCAATCACACGTATCCGATCCGCAATGCCACTCTCCACCATGGTCTAAAGGTCAAAATTGATTTCATTAACCAGATAAACATGTCTAAAGAAGGTATGCTAAAAACTTCAAACAGAAAATGAATATGAATTATTAACAATACATACAAGAAATTACAGTCTAAAATGAAGGCTAATAAGAAAATATTGAATATTCCACCTTAGAAAAGCAAATAATAATATTGGAATGCATTGTATGCAATGTAAAATTAAAATATGCACATTAAAGTTAGACTTGAGCATTTTCCTTCATGGGTAAAAGTCATGGTTTGAAGTATAACATCGCAAGGTACATAATGCTCAATTGCTCATAGTATTAAATTTGATATTCCAAGGAACATACTAAAATATTTCCATTCATACAAAGCTCAACATGAAATTTAGACGAAAATTTCCTTTAATATATACTTTGGTGAAAATCACAACTGATTTCAGAAACATTTTGGTGAAAAGTAACTTTTGACGGAAATAATAAATTTCAGGAATAAAATGGCCAGAATTCGGTGATATTACTTCTACAAACAATAAAATATTTTCCTTTGAAAAAGCTATTCTAAAAATATTGATAAATATTATAAAATGCCAAAATTTATAAATTGCTTGTAGAAAAGCTTGTAAATTACAAATAATATTCATTCATTCTTATAAATGAATTATGATTAGTTAGGTATTATAATATCTAGTTCGAGAACAATAAATCACCATTAGGTGTGCTCTACAATTATAAACATGTTCATATGATCTCATATTCTAACTAGTTTATGTCACAGTCCTAGAGAATCTGATAAAGGTGCCACTGTCGTAGGTGTATATCACATGCCCTGCCTTTGTTGGGTGCAATGAACGAATAAGACTATATTGGACATCATGGGACAAGGCATGCTTCTTAATGGACTGTTCAGTGATGCTAAGCAGTCCAAGATAGAATAAAGCTACCATTATTAGATCTACCTTCACGGACCGAGTAGACTATACTGTGGAATAGCACAATTGGGGTGATGACATGCCAGTAGACTAGAGATGGATGGAAGCACTATGGCTTGGGCTGCCTGACATGCAAGGTGATGCTCTTAATTGCGACATTACTTGGGTAGTGACCCAAGGATAGTGTCATGGGTGTGGAGAACCCTTTAACATGGTATGCATGCCTACTGACAAATCATCAAGGCATGGTACCGGGGTAGGAGGTCTACCCAGACATTTAAGGCCTGTGTTAGCCCCATGCCCGAGCTTTGTGCCGTACGATCCCTCTGCCATTAAATTCTTCAACACCGCGATACCTTGCCCTCTTCATACTTTACTGACAAAGAATTGTCAACAGATCCCATATACAAGCTTGTAATCAAGATCAAAACACTACCACCTTTTTCTTTTTTTGGCCAAGCAAACAAAAAAAGATATAGACAAAGATACATAACAATAATCATGTACTTTTAAAAACTAAAGCAAAATATTTAATAATCATAGATTATGTACTCTCAATAGCCAGTCCACACATTTTTTATAAGCTTCGAGGATTATGATATTATTATATACGTTCAATGATGATTTATCACACATGGTCAAAATCTATATAAATATTAAAATATTGATACATATTCAACGATATTGACAGATGCCAGGGCAAAAATATAGATTTCAATGAAACCAAGTTTTCAGTCAATGTAGAGCTGCACTGGACAGACGCACCAGTACTTAATCAAACAATAAAAAAACAAATGAAAGAGGGAAAAGAGCCCTCTGTATGAATCCTTTGGCACCTTCAGTATTAAAGGAAGAGTGGATAGATCAACGGCTGGCAACTCCCTCAACTCACTGTTAACACTATGAAATGCCTCATCTGCAAAAGTAACAAAGAAGAACATAGGAAATTCAAGTATACAGAAACCTCCGTACACAAATATAATCTAAAACAATAATCAATCAGAAGTGCGATGGTGAATCTGCCAATTACGAGCAATCCATGAATCAGGAATTGAACAGAAACCATAGTGTAAACAAAACCCAACTTGAAGAAAAATAGAACATGAACTAAACCCCCAATTCTCATACCAGATGAATGCAATTTGTTTATTTTTAAAAGCTGAATATACGATGGATGTCAGCCCCAGGGAAATAAAATGAAAAGGGAATTGCATAGTACAATCTAAATGGAAGTAAAAAAACATAAACAAAATCAACAAAAAATAAAATCTGAATAATCCTGCAACAAGTCAGCCATTAACTTGACATCAAGTGCACAAGTGGATAGGCCTTTCACATGCATTAACCTTCAAACTGGTCTGCTTACAAATTAGGTCTGAGCATACATGAAATACAAATAAGTACAGAAATTACAAAAGACGTGCTAAGCTACAAATATAGATTCTATGGAACTCAAAATCCATGTAAGAGGAAAAAAATTGTTTCCAACCTCCTAGCTATTACAGCAAAAGCAACAGCAATTAAGAATGCGTGCAGTGAAACTAATTTTACTTGACTAATTTAATAATCTACACCAAATAAGATGCGAATCATCCCAACCTCAATCTGTAATAGCAAAGTTAAGAGATAACAGGGCAACAATGCCAAATCATGACTAGCGAGAAAAGTTCTTCAAACCAACTTCATACAGATGCATAACATCGTAGTTCATATTTTCATTCAGATGCCAATATGTCATTCCCACTTCCAAAGAAACTGTTGTACAGAAAAACATAACATATGGAAGAACTCAAGCACAGAAGAAAACTAGTCAATTACCATTGGCCTGTGACTTCCCAGATGTCTCCAGTGTCTCTGTCACAGAGCGAGGACCATTCTCAAAACCTACAGAGAAATAAGGACATTCAAAATGCAGAATTAAACCAAGTGGAACAAGAGTTCCACAATAGTACTCCAACACGTAACATAAACACATATACTTACTACCGAGAGTATTAAACTGCAGGTTTCTTTGCACACTACAAATTTGATCCCTACAGAAAATGATAGAGAAAATTGTCAGAGCAAATGAAATAAAATTGAAGTTCAATTTCAAAAAAATAAATAAATAATAAAAAAGATATGTAGACAAGCCACCATATATAAGAGCACCCAGTAGCCTCTTGAAAGCTAAGAGCTAATTCCGTAGAATACTCTGGATCTTGCCATGAGATGATTGTATCTGGAAAATCAAGAAATTATTCCACTTTAGCTACTTTAACCAAGGGATTATGTAACTTAAAAATTGCAATGGAATAGATAATTTGTAACATTATGCACCCCCCAAAAAAAGTGAGAATACCTTCCTGCCTTCGATATATCTCATCTGATCGAATACGATGCACGAGCAACGTTTCATTGTCGTCTTCATCAACAACAAACAAACCAAGATCTTCTGATCTCTGCATTAATAAATTACATTCAGATCAAAATATCACTTGCCATATGAACAAAATCATTTTTATGGAAAAGGGGTCAGAACCTCAAATACAGCAAGAAAGTAAGATTGGGGATAATGACAAACCTCCAAGTAATCAACGGTAACATACCCTGTTCCCCGGTCATCCCATTTTTCATCATCATTCAAATGATAGACCTTAACACGCTGAAAATTTTGGAAAGCAAGTTAGGCAAATCACTTCAGCCTTTCTCTAGCATACATATAAAAAGAATAGGGGAAGCACTCGTGGCCCCCCACATGTTCTCATAAGGCACCCCATTCAAAAAACTACCGAAGAGCTCATTTGGTAGTTTCTTAACAAACCCAGTCAGATCCAATTGGTACAGGTTGCCAAATGGGTTCATGAGCACTTCTAAAAGCTATGCCTTTGCAAATAAGGGATCTCTCTACCAACATAAATATCATACAGTTGATTATAACACTAATATTACAAAGCAAAGTATTAAGTTTCAGTTTCGACATCTATTTCAGTCAGCTTGGGAATTAATACAATTTTCATGGAAATGATGGAAATATTGAGAAAATTTTCATTCAAACTGTAGGAAATGATAGAATAAGTATGAAAATACACTAATAAAGTTATCAAGCTGCAATAACAACTCTATGGAGTGTGTAAATGAAGATCAATAGCATTCCGCGACAAGGTTGGGGCACGTATTTGAGAGCCGATAACCCAAATAACGACATAGACCCAAACAAATAACGACGTCATACTAACTATAGAAATCTTAGTATGTAACAACACCATACCTACTAATTAGAACATGGATGATTTATGCATTTTGCTTAAATGAATGTGTAACAAGGTACAAAGTTTCATGCCATTACGGCATAGACCCAAACGAAACATTGAATGTTTTGGATTGTCTCGGAATGTTTCGATCAAAGACCGTTTTAATTTTTCTCCTAATCAACCATTGCATCGAGAAGAAATTTTAAACCTTGCATGTCAATATGCTTCAAAATATCAAATAAGCCAATACATCGATACCACACCCCCCAAGAGACTGCAAAAGGAAGAAACTTCCAAAGGATATCCTCATCATATTATATTGGAGAAGCAAGTACAAGGACTATACTAGTAAATCTGGTATTCGTTTCCATTCTATGAAAATTTAGTCTAAAAAAGGTCAATTGGGAACACTAAAGAAGCTATCATTACCTCCATATCTACAAGAAGGTAAGGTTGGCTTTCATTCCAATTGCCATTTGGTCCTATCAATTAAGTCCACTTTCCCAACCCGATGGAGCAATATCTTTACAGGAAGAATACTTATCCAAATTATTGTTCTTACGAAATCAGTACCTTGTTTCCTTCAAGTCATTCACAACGAATTCCCCAAGTTCTTGAATGTGGCTATTACTGTCTACTCTTTTGGATCTCGAACCAATTTATCTTTTCTCCACTTACTTGACCAATAGGGAAGTTAATCTCTAGTTTTTCGTGGAACGATGTGTTTCCAAGAAGAATACTTATTCAAAACATTGTCCAAGTGAAATCGATATCTTGTCCCACCCATCACTCACAATGAGCTTTCCCAATTCTTGAAAGTGGTTGAATTGTTTACTCTATGGGAACTCAAACCAATTTATCTTTCCCCCACATAGTCCCTCTTTCTTCGGTCAAACATGAGCAGCCTACTTACTAAAAAAAATGATAAAGGGGAAAAAGAAAGCAAATGGTATTATTTCCTATTTGATTAAACTGGGTTTAAAAATAAACACATCAACCAATAAATCAGATTTCTATATCTAGGGAGATCATATTGCAGACAAGAAGACGGTCATTTGTAGTATGGAGGTAAGAAATTCTAGATGCAAGACCCCACTGTAATGGACATGAATGGGCTATTTGAAAATAAAGAATTTAAAAAAAAAAATTGGGGACCTGGTGGATTGTATATGGAAAAAAGAATAAGCATCTTCCATACTGGCTTTCAAATAATAATTATAGTCCTCCATACAAAGGAATTAGAATTGTATATGGGGAAAACTCAAAGAATCCATATGCTCATCTCCCCTCGTCGTTTCTCCCTGGGTTTGTAGGCTGATCGAACGTCCAATATGGCTTATTGAAGAAGGATGGACACATTTTACGGGAAATTCGATACTCATAAGTCATAAACACCATTTGGACTCAAGAAATTATGTAATATCGTCTCTAAAAGTCAATCGAGTCCCTTATTTTCCATGACAGGTGATTGTAATGCCAATAGATCAAGGATTCACAGTTTGAGGACGTCTAGGTGGAACATCTATCTTCAACAGGGATTGATCTTAAAAGTTTTGAGACTTATCTCAGCTAATCTCAAGAATAACTGCATGGCTTTAATGGTGATCCAAGTGGCAAAATTTGTGATTTTTTCGATATCTTCTCCAATTTTTGCCATTTTTTCAAAATTTTCTGCTGTCGAATCATTCCTAAAACTCAACTGTGTAATTATGATGGTGATATACATGAAAGAAAAACAAACACAATACAGTGTAATTGAAGCCTCCCCTATGTCTTATAGGAGATCTTTTGGGCCTCAATCTATCATTGAATAGGTAGCGCAAATGCCCACACCCATAGGAGAGTCCGAATGCCCACCTCCCCGAGGGAGTTAACATTCCGTGGCAAGGGAAAGGGAGGGATCACATGAGAGGGAAAGGGAACCCGTCCCTCACCGAACCGGCCCACTATCGATGAAGGTTTGCTAAGGGTCTGATTCAACGTACTATAGATTCAAGTCCACACATAGAGGGAATCAATACTAATAGACCCACAAAGATACATATAAGAATAAAGGGATTTTCAAATTAGATTCTTTTTAATATCACTGGGGGGTTTCTTTGTTGGGCAGTGTAGGATATTTGGAGATGTTTTACGAAGGCCGTAAACGAGGGATCAAAGTTTCTTCCATTATATTGAAGGCATTGTGGATTCATTCAGAAGGAGTGGCAATGAGTGTGGGAGAGAGGGAGAGTCATATCAGTCTGATAAAAGGGGTGAGCAAGAGATTAGCAAGGCATATGGAGGTGGGGAAAGGAAGAGTAGTGATATAGAAGGAATCTTAGGGAAGGGTGTTGAGTAAGGGAATAACAACATAGCGGGTGCTGAGTAAGGGAATAACAACATAGCGGGTGCGAGGGAGGAGGAGCATTATCAAAGGAGGGAGGTTGAATTTACTTAGGGAAATTATGTCTTACATTCTAGATAAATTGTGATTGTAAATATGCATAGCAGTAGAAAATGAAGAAAAAGGATCACCCTGATGAAGAAGATAGGACTAGACCTGCTCAAGGCATATGGAGATGGGGAAAGGAAGAGTAGTGATATAGAAGGAATCCTAGGGAAGGGTGCTGAGTAAGGGAATAACAACATAGTAGGTGTGAGGGAGGAGTAGCATTATCAAAGGAGGGAGATTGAATTTAGTTAGGGAAATTATGTCTTACATTCTAGATAAATTATGATTGTAAATATGCATAGCAATAGGAAATGAAGAAAAAGGATCACCCTAACGAAGAAGATAGGACTAAACCTGCTTTCGAAAATTCACAATAAGTCATCTAAACTAGATTCAACCCAGACAATCTCACCTAAAAAGTGCCAGCTTGTTAAAATGGTATAGTTTGTAAGCATTAAAGCCATAGACTTGGGTTCGAAACCCACGTCCACTTTTGAGTTACAGATCTCATTGAAAGCAGACTTAACAGGTGGTAACAACAAACATCTTTTGAAAGGTGCCAGCTTGGTGAGTTAATATAGTCTGTGAGGGGTAATACCACAGTCATAACAGCAATATACTCATGTCATTGTCTTGCCAGATACCCAAGTAATAAAAAGAATCAGGACTTACTTGAAATGTTTATCTATGGTGAGTCCACAAGGTACAACCATGTATTGCGGCTCCAGCTAAAGAAATTACAATTCACCACTATGAACAGCAATATAGTGTTTCGTGAGATCCTCTCGCCACTACCAGTAATTACAAGGTAGGACAAACCCAATCCTAGATTTACGAGTTCAACAATTTTTTGTATCTCAGTAAACGCAAAACATGATCCTAGCGTTCGCCACTAAAATGACCTTGGTTACTAGATCAACAAATGAATCCACGCTAATCTTGGCAAACAAGAATACAAATCTCTTCTACAAGGAAAATTGATTAAAAAAAACCTAGAAGTAAGAAAAAACCATAACAGAAATCAATTATCAAAAATAAGATCCACAGTCCACGACCTGATTCTTGAATCCAGCCATAGGAAATAAACTTCAAAGATTTCTAAAAAATAATCAAATTTACAAAATTACTTCAATAGAAACAGAACAAAAAATGAAAAAAATGAGAAAAGAGATCAACTTCAATTCTAGGGCACCAACAAAAAACATGAAATGATAACTATTGAGCTTCTATTAACGTAAAAAGACACTCACTTGTGTAGAATTCGCAGGAGAACGGGTTTTTCCTTGTGCGCCCATCGCTGATTACCTCTCTATCTCTACAGAAATCCGCAGAAAGGATTTACAAAGATATAGAACAAAAAAGATTACTAATAGAAGACTGATTAGGGTTTCGGGGAGAAAAAGATCAAGAAAATTGGCGGGAAATTTGAGTTCACGGAGATCAACAGGAAACCCTATCCGCCATTAACGTAACGGAGGAACCCTCGATTTTCTTCCGTCTCCCTCTTCCTGGTTTAGTGCGAAATTTCCGCCGCCCTTCGCAAGAAATACTGAGAAATATATAAGAACGCGAAAAGACGAAACTACCCTTGGGTTTCCCCTTATATTGCGAAGACACTGAAGTGCGTATTAGTTCCCCGTTACAGAGTTAAAAGCTCATTGATTCCAATTATACCCTTCAGCTTTATAAATTACACCTCTAACTGCACATTCTTCATGTTATAATGGATTCTACTCGATGATTCCAATTGTCTGAGTTGATTTCAATGGTCAGAAATAGAAAGAATTAAAAAAATCTCAAAAAAGGTGATTTAGACGTGTCTCTCTGTGTTATGGTCAATAATAGAGATACCCTTATCTTATGTTTTAAAAAGGGGTTACATGTATTTTGACTTGGGTTTTTGTTGAGAGACTAAAGTACTTGTTCAGAGAGTAATGTAAATGAACTAGATACTCTCATCTTTACGAAGTTTTCTATCTTTAATCTTCATTCTATCGAACTCTTGACAAGATAGAAATTTTGGAGAAATTTAAAATGGATTTTTCAAAAATCAATCATCTTCAATTTCTTTGATAAAATCTTTTAACCTCATTTTTAATATGAAATTTTTATCTTTTATTTAAACTTCTATCTACTTCAACATATACAGTCTTCAAGAACAAAATAGGATTCTGGAAAAAATCGAAGACGGTGTTTTTAAGTATTAAAAAAAATGGGGGGATTTCTTGTAAACAACTAAGGTGAGATTGAAAATAATGGGTTGGAGAAGATGGTGATTAAAATAAAAATACTTTTTTGACAAAAATTAAAAGACTTGAAGATGATGTATTTTTTTAATAAAGGTAGGGGATTTTTTGTCAACAAATTTGAAGATGACACAATTTTGAATATGGGTTAAGACGAGAATATTATGGTCATTATATACTTAATCTCTTAAATATTTCGAAGCACTTTAAAGGTCGTATCTAAATTGGGAGCGGAATCTCTGCAAGAGCTTTTTTTTTTTTTTTTTTTAATTTTCTATAATGATTTTTTCATAGTCTTGAATCATTCATTGCTAGACTCAATACCACCAGCATCCTTCAGTTTATCGAAACATAAATCATCTTTAAAAATAAATAAATAATTGAAAATAATTTTTTAAAATCACGATCAATTTAAATGAATGATTTTGAAAAATGAATGGTTTTTAAAGTCTTTAGATTTAATCTTTTGTTGATGTGACGATATCTCAGCCGTTCAAAAGTACAGCAAGGAACTACTCCCATCTAAAATGGCCTCTCAAAAAATATTATAATATCCTAACATATGAATTATTCAACCAAATCTACTTATTTTGGTCTAAAGAGATTTGTTTAGATGGAGTCCCATTAAGCTCACTAGACGAACCGCGATCTTTGTTATTTCTTACGTGATGGAGGATTACTGTGCACCAGCTGACGTTTACACTCACGCGCTCAAGGGGGCAATTGAGTAATTTCATCGAATACTACAGTTGTCTTAATTGGGCCCGACTGAGTTGACCATGGTGATACTTGAAAATACACGTAGCGGATGTGAGAACGAATTGATTTGGGTTTGGTCCTGAGTACGTGTCACGCGTGAATTATCGAGGCGTCTCTGGTCCCTACGTAAGTCTGACTAAAACAGAGCAAGGTGAGTCATCAAAGGTGCTGTTTCTGATTGACTGAGAGATTGCAATAGAATCTTGTGGGACATAGATTGATTCCCATCCAGTCATGCATATTGTAGTTTAGGATGATCGTAGATCTCAACTTCTATGCACATTTTCTGCCAAAATTATTCTTTGGTCTTCATTTACTAGCAGTCCGTTCGTTTTATGTTACCTATATAGATAAAAAGTGTACATTTAATTAAATTTGTATTACGTGTCATCTTTATATTTCGAATCGTGTTAATCTGACTACCACATATGGCACACTCGATCGATTCTCTTGACATGACAAATTCGGAAACCATAGATTTATATACCTCGTGGGAGAGTCAATTGAGTGTGCCACGTGGGATAGTTAGATTATCACGACTCTTACATTTTTCTAGGTGAAAATCATAGAAAAAGAAAAATGTACCATGTCACCTTAAGACTGCTTAGATAATAAATAAAAAAATTATTAGAAAAGGGAAATGTTCCAAAAAAATGAAATATGGTACTGTAGGATTGAATAATTGCCAAGTTGGGAATCATATAATGATATTTGGATGTGGACACACATCTCCTTTGATGGTTTGGGGCGTTGAAACTTGAAAGTTCTTGATGAGATAGTTGACGTAATTGTTTGAAGGGACAGTCTTTGATGAAAATACTGGGAACAAGTGTATATGTGTCACGTGGACACCTACATTAGATAAAATGAGAAGAAATCATGAACAATGGGATATGTCAAGAAACAAAAATGAAATATAGTAACACAAGACGGTCGTAATTGGTGTGGACACAAACATCTCCTTTTGGGTGTTGAATGCATTTGATGCGATAGTTGTCATAATTGTTTGAAAGTATAATCTTTGATGAAAATCTTGGGAACAAGTAATAACGAATCCCTAAGATATTGAAATCATTGTAGGAAGAGGTGTAGAAGAAACTACCATAGAGGTAGAGAAATATAAACTGCATACAGGACTTTGTAGAGTTAAAAGTTTCCCCCCAATTTAGACGTAGAGTCTCTTTGACTAGTACCACATTGGTGCTTGACGGATAAGTTAAAATCAACTAAGGATTCATCAAAGAACGTCTATGCCTCGCTAACGTAGCCCATGGACCTTTGTCTCCCAACAGCTTCCAACAAATGCCCATTTGTCGGTTAGGTTGTGGATCTCTATCCAGGAATGGTCATCCGAGTCGCATACCATTGCCCATTGAACACCTAGCTCGGGCTGTATAAAAAGTTTATGGGCATAAATAACCATATCCAGGGGTGATAGGCGTTGATACTGGACCATAGAACAAGGTATGGAGCCCGAATTCATGACAATTATGAGCCCAAATTTCAAGCCCGGATTGGCCCAATAATATACATAACAGATATGTTCTTTACCATAATAAAGTTAAAGCAGGGCCAAACCCGTGAACCTAGTCATATGGCTCAAGCCCAACCTTACATGAATCAGGCAGCCCACCCTATTTAACTCACCCAACTATATCATAATGTACAAATGACGTTCACTAAGAACGTATTGTCTGACTTTCTTCTCTTTGGCATTTGAGCTTGAACGACTAAGATTGGGGTATTTTTTTGGAGAATGATGTGTAGTCTTGATCTTCTCTAAAGACTTTGTAAATGATTCTTTTCAACTTTTTGGACTTACGCTCGATTGGGTAAGAATGGAGTTTTAACTTTGGAGAACATTCTTTTTTCTATAAACTTGATTTTGACCTTGGTTAGCTTTTTATTTTCAAACGGTTTAAGCTTGATTGATTGAGAAGGAAAATTTGCTTATGAAGAAGAACTTTTAATCTGAATCTTCTCTTAAAGGATTGAACCAGGTGTTGTGTTGGAGAACTTCAATTATTCTTTGAACAACGAGTGGCGTTTTTCTTCTTATTTAGAAATAAATCTTAGGTTTTCAAATAAATTGATCCAAAATAAATCTGGGCTAATCCATTTTGACGGGCTTTTTCGCTCAATCGTGGGTTAATCTATCTTACTAAATGTGTGGACTCAACCTTGACATGGATTACTTAGACATCTTCGGACAATGGATTTTATATGTTCAGACTGAGCCCGGATATGGCTGTTATGCGTCCAAATTTTGTTGATCTAAAACTGATAATGGCAATTCAAACATAAGCCTACACAAGTAATAGGTACCATGCGTCCCTATTTGGGTTAGGCCTCAACTTATCTAATTTCTCTGTTGAAAGTAAGCCCAAGCCCAGCTCACTCAACTACTTGCTTCAACGTTAAGTTTCATTCATCATTCATTAAAAAACACATATATTTCACCTCATTTGAAGCAATGTCATGTGAATGATGTGTGGGGTCCACGCACTCCAAATGATTATATTGGTGGTTCATGCTTTGAACTTCAACACGTGAGACTTTCTGCCTCTATTTATAGTAATTTAAGGCTTGACCTGCTGGTAGATGGTCACAGTTTTTACAGTGTTGGTATGATCTAAGGGTGTCAATGGATTCTCATTTTAACCGAACCATAACTGATTGGATGAGTCTGATCTAGTAGAACCAAATCGATGGAGAACCAATAAAACCTGAGAATCAAAATCGTTTAAAGAGAAATATTTTGATTATTCCAATTAGGGCTTCAACCTGGGTGGGTTGGAGGGTAAACGCGGGCTTAACCCGACCATCTGGCTGAGTTCACTAACCCAAACTTGATCTTCTAAAATCTGATTAGTCCGAGTTAGATAACTTTAGATAGGTTGACTTGTTAAATATGTTCAATTTTATTTTAATCATTAAATAAATTTGATATTTTCACCAGACATACAACATTAAAAAAATAAAATCACTAATAAATAAAATTGCATACAACCTCTAAATCCATCATTAGAGAATATTTAGACAAATCATACTTAATCAAAGCCCACATTAATAATATCCAATAGTCCGTCATCCATATATATATATATAGGAAATGTTCAGCAACAAACGTTTTGACAAACATTTTGGCAAAACATTTTTCAAAACATGGGTTAGAGGTTTTGGAATGGGCTGATTTTTGGTGAGGATGATCTCTACGGCGAGGAGATCATCATCACCAAAAATCAGCCCATTCCAAAACTTCTAACCCCATCAAAAATGGTTTGCAAAAAATGGTCGGTCCACGATTTTTCAACTTGTAAACTGGGGCTAGAAGTTTTGGAATGGGCTAATTTTTTGTGAGGACGATCTCCTCACCGTAGAGATCATCCTCACCAAAAATCAGCCTATTCCAAAACCTCTAACCCATGTTTTGAAAAATGTTTTGCCAAAATGTTCGTTGCTGAACAGGACCCTATATATATATATATAGGGTCACGTTCAAGGGCCAACTTTTTGGCAAAACATTTTTCAAAACATGAGTTAGAAGTTTTGGAATGGGCTGATTTTTGGTGAGGATGATCTCTACGGTGAGGAGATCATCCTCACCAAAAATCAGCCCATTCCAAAACTTCTAACCCATGTTTACAAGTTGAAAAATCGTGGACCGTCAATTTTTTGTAAACTATTTTTGATGGGGTTAGAAGTTTTAGAATAGAAATCATCCTCACCAAAAATCAGCCCATTCCAAAACTTCTAACTCATGTGTTTGAAAAATGTTTTGCCAAAAAGTTGGCCCTTGAACGGCACCCATATATATATAGGGTAGTGTTCAACGGCAAACATTTTAGCAAAAACATTTTTCAAAACATGAGTTAGAGGTTTTGGAATGGGCTGATTTTTGGTGAGGATGATCTCTACGATGAGGAGATCATCACCACCAAAAATCAGCCCATTCCAAAACTTCTAACCCCATCAAAAATGGTTTACAAAAAATGGACGGTCCACGATTTTTCAACTTGTAAACTGGGGCTAGAAGTTTTGGAATGGGCTGATTTTTGGTGAGGATGATCTCCTCACCGTAGAGATCATCCTCACAAAAAATCAGCCCATTCCAAAACCTCTAACCTATGTTTTGCCAAAATGTTTGTTGCTGAACTGGACCCATATATATATATATATATATATATATATATATATATATAGGGTCGTGTTCGGCACCCTAAGTTTTACCACACACTTTAACAAACGCGTTTTGTCCTACATGGGTTAGAAGTTTCGGAATGGGCTGATTTTTGGTGAGGATGATCTCTATGGTGAGGAGATCATCCTCACCAAAAATCAGCTCATTCCAAAACTTCTAACCCCATCAAAAATGATTTACAAAAAATGGACAGTCCACGATTTTTCAACTTGTAAACATGGGGCTAAGCATTTCGGAATGGGCTGATTTTTGGGGAGGATGATCTTCTAATCATAGAGATCATCCTCACCAAAAATCAGCCCATTCCAAAACTTCTAACCCATGTAGGACAAAAAACATTTGTTAAAGTGTGTGGTAAAACTTAGGGTGCTGAACATTTCCCACATATATATATATATATATACACACACTCTGGATTCAGGTTGAATTGGGTTACTTAGTCCCTTGACCCGAACTCAATCAAATTGAGGTCGAGGCTCAACTCAATTTCTACATAACTCAACCCAAGCTTGTTCATTAATTAGATTGAGCCTGAGTTGAGTTCAAGTCCGCCCGCTCAGGTTGCAGTCATATTTTTTATTTTGATTCATCGAAGTTCTAGACTTGATTCCTCTAGAAATCGAATTGGAATTGACCCATTAACACCACGACTAAATCTCAATTGGTTTCGATCACACTTGGAGATCTAAACCATCAAATTTGTTGTAGGCTTTTTCTTAATCACCTGCACGTGCTCTAGCAAGAGTTTCGTTGTCTTTAGCACACTACAGTTTCCAATTATCCACTATTTGTTTAAGAAAGATTCTCTCTTGGAAATAGTGGCCCTAAGTTTGAGAAGGGATTAGAAAGGAATTATCGTGTCTTACCTGGTATTTTATTTTTAATAGCATTTAGGGTTAAACGATGGGTTTAGGAACTACTAACCTAATAGTACGCGGAAAGGGCCAAGTGCCGTCCAATAACGTACAAAACAAAATCGCTACGGCGGATTTATCAAGTTTTAGCGGTGACTTTTCTTTAAATCAGATATTTTAACTATATCTATTAAAATTAAAGAGATTCTATTTGCTACAATTAAAGCAATTGTGTTTTCCTGTGAATTTTATTTTATATGATCCCTACCTTCCAATATTGTGGATCCGATTATTTATGTCTCTCAACTCAATGATCTCGTTAATGAAATACTTCATGCCAAACATGGAACAAAATGGATGTTTCACTAGTTTTTATTTTTATTTTTTTTAACCCATCACTCGGTAGACAATGAAAAATATACAAAATCAATAAACAACAACAATTATAATAAATTAACAAGGTTGAGTGTGATCATATCAGCACAAATGCATCGAATTCCAACAAAACTTTACAGTTAAGTGTGTTTAGACAAGACTAATAGTAGGATGAGCGACCCTTTTAGGAAGCCCTCGGGTTGCTCCCTTCCCTTTTGGCAAGTAGCTAGCTTAGTTGGTAAAATATTTGCAAAAACTCAAAAACTTCATCTGATTGATGAGTCATAAGACAATTTAGGGTTCAGATGTTTATTAAGAATAGGAAAGAATAATCGAATTGAATTCATGGATTTACCTAGGTTAGGTCGGTTTATGGCCCAATAGAAAGAAAGTATTTTTATCTTCGAAGCCTATTGGACGGGGCAGTGTACGAGGAATCAAATGATTGAACCCTCACATGTCCTGAGAATATTATGAGGTGTTCGGAAATGGTTGAAGTAGTTGAATAGGAGGATCACTATGACTATAGCCCTTGGTAGATTTACCAAAGACGAAAATGATTTATTTGATATTATGGATGACTGATTGATGATACCAGAGATATGAGTCCAAAACATGTCAACCACCGAGTTGTTGAACTCATTGAAAACAAACTTACCAATCAAAAAAATCAGCAAGGCAAAAATACACCATCAAAATATTTTATCACTATATTTGTCATATTATTCTCGTTGTTTTTCAATATTTTCCCTTTTTCTAATATTTTGTTTTTAGTGTTATTCTAGGTTTATATATATTCATATTTTTTTTTTCTTTGGCTTTTCACTATTTTATGGGGTTTTCATTACATTTTTTGAGTTTTCATTATTTAATTTATTTTCCATCATTCTTTTTTGTTTTAATGTTTTTTACCTAATTTATTTATTTTTAAATATTTTCATTTTTTTTTTCTTAAATAATCGCCCCTCATTTTGTCACAATCTTACCAACTCGACAATCTCAGATATGACAACAACAAAACTGGGAGTAGTGAGTTGCCTTATGGCTTTTGGCAAGACCATTGAGACGTAGGATGCTTCCAGATAGGAGAGACTCATCCACGAGGTTGTGAAATTATTTGCTCATGTCAAGGGCAACAATCACCCAAACATCCACCGTAAAGGCCATGCTAATATCAATCAGAGCAAAGAAGCTCTAAGGTCCACATGTATATTCCCTCTATTAATCTATATGGTTTTGGGCATGAATAAATAGAGATGGGTGCAATGGTGAAAAAGGAACGATGATTATCTTCACACCTGTGAGTTTTTTTTAGGGTGAATCTCCATTTTGTGTGTTGAATATGACGAAATTTCATGTCTAGTATAATGTTCATTATAATCTCCAAAACATGTTTTTTTAATAAATTCATCCTTTTTTATGATCAACGTGAATTCATCAATTTTATGAGCGAATTTGTTGATTATAAAAGTGATTAATTCATTTGGAAAACACATGTATTGAAAATTAAAATGAACGGAATTTTGTCATAAATGAAATTCTATTGTTGGTGTGCAATAATAAAAATTGATGTGGCTATGGAAGTAAATTTGCATTACAAAAGTTATGCCGTGCAAACTTTTACAACGTTTTTTTAGCGCAACAAACAGGGTCTTAATGGTAGCACTTCCTTACTCGAGTGACAATACACTCGAGTTCTTATTGGTCATAGTGTGCTGTCGATGGTGGTGTTGACCAATAGAAATTCGAGTGTTCTTTACTCTCCATTAGTTGAGCGAGTGAGAAAAGAAAGAAACCACTTTCCTCATAGATAGAATGACAATATCGTAAATTATGTTAAAAAAAAGGTTATTTAACCTATACTTTCTACCCCTGTAATACCCTTCGGACTTCAATCTCTTATAAAATCCAGTTTATTACTGTAAATGATCACGAATAGGATTCCTATATTATTCGCACATCTACACAGAGCTCGCGTCGACTAAAGCCTTTCAACCTCTCTCGATCTCTTTCGTTGTCTCTGAAACAATGAGGTTTTCGAAGAAAAACCCTAATCTTCTTGGCCTCATCGCACTTTCTCTCCTCGCGATCGCTACTGCAGAAGTGTTCTTTGAAGAACGCTTCGAAGGTATAATAGATCACAGAAAATCTTGATTTTTCCATTTTGTTTGCTCCTTTTTGTATCAATATTCATGCGCATTTAATCAACTTCTGGTTTTCTGGTTTTTATGTATTCGATCTGTGTTGATTATGATCTCGTCGACGAATATCGAATTTTTAAGCATTTTATATTTCGATCTTGTTGGTTATATGTAATTATCTCATCTATATGTTCAAGTTCGAGAGAAAATGTGCTAAAGATATGATTTTTAGTAGTAGATCTAAGAAGATCTCGTTATTGTCGATGATAATTGTATTTGTACCTGATTTAGTATTTAACTGATTCTGGATGTAAATGGTCGAGAGCATATATCGTATCCGAGATAAAGTGTTTTGGCTAGGATCAAGTTCATGGAAAAGTTCGTGAGGATGCTGGTCTTATCACCAGCTCAAACCATAGTTCTCTTTGATAGACTTATTTGAACTCAGTTTAGATCTGGGATGATTAGATGATGAAGACGGTCAAAATTCTGGTTTTTAACTAACGTAATGGAATTTCTTTTTTTGATAGATAAATGCAAATTGTACTATTGTGGTCGAAATGACATACAAGAGATTAGCCATGGAAAGTTGGCTAGCACCTATTTGAATTTGTGGGTATCAAAATAGAATTAGTTCCTGGATGCTTTCCCAAGTTCTATTTACTTTTTCATTATGTTCAAATACCCAGTAATCATCACGTTATATAGACTAGGTGATAGATTCATCTGAAAGTTCAATCTTTTTATTGTATTGTATTCCGATGCTAAGGAAGATTGACTAGCATCAAATTGAATTTGTGGGTATCAAAATAGAATTACTTCCTGGATTCTTTCATAAGTTCTATTTACTTGTTCAAATACCCAGTAATCGTTGTGGTTTATAGACTAGGTGATAGACTCATCTGAAAGTTCAATCTTTTTATTGTATCATATTCCGATGCAATGGAAAATTGGCTAGCATCTAATTGAATTAGTGGGGTATCAAAATAGAATTAGTTCCTGGGTTCTTTCATAAGTTCTATTCACATGTTCATTGTGTTGTTCCAATACGCAG
The DNA here is from genome assembly GCF_017979445.1 of Akebia trifoliata. Classification (NCBI taxonomy): domain Eukaryota; kingdom Viridiplantae; phylum Streptophyta; class Magnoliopsida; order Ranunculales; family Lardizabalaceae; genus Akebia; species Akebia trifoliata. The sequence continues at coordinate 4,166,145 of NC_141378.1, read as the reverse complement.
TATTCATCTTGGTTTATGGACTAGGCGATAGATTTTTCTGAAAGCTCAATCTTTTTATTGTATTGTATTCTGATGCATGTGGGTCTTATATGGCATAATCATGGAGATCATTGCCCAAGTACATCTACGCCACATCAAAACCTTAATACTTTTTATTTGATACAATGAATGCTTGCTGTGTATCTGGATGGTGTATGTTGGATTACTAGGGTTAGATCAAGTAAACGATAATCTGAAAGATATGTTATTTCTTGTTAATTTCTTAGGGTAATTGATTACAGTTTGATGTGACCATTCTATTGGAACTTGTATATGAATCTCCTTCAATTACATGCATCTTTGAAGTTTTAGTTGAATGATCTTGAATTGTATTTCTATTCATTGGTGAAAAATGAAGATGGATGGGAGAATCAATGGGTTACGTCTGATTGGAAGAAGGACGAGAACATGGCTGGGGAGTGGAATTATACTTCTGGTAAATGGAATGGAGATCCTAATGACAAAGGTACTCGTTTTTGGATTTTGGGTTCTCTTTGATCTTTGATAGGTTTTTGGTGCTAGGCTCTTTGGTAAATTGGGTGATAATTTTTTTTAATGCAAACTTCAATGTTTTGGTACAGGTATCCAAACCAGTGAGGACTACAGGTTCTATGCTATTTCAGCCGCGTTTCCTGAGTTCAGTAACAAGGATAAGACCTTGGTTTTCCAATTCTCAGTTAAACATGAGCAAAAGCTTGATTGTGGTGGTGGCTACATGAAGTTGCTCAGTGACGACGTTGATCAAAAGAAGTTCGGTGGTGATACCCCCTATAGGTAATAATATTGGAGTTCCTCACCATGTTTTCTATTAGTTCTCCTACTTAAACAACTTGACTTGATAAAACAATTATGTATTGTGGACTACAGTATCATGTTTGGGCCAGATATATGTGGGTACAGCACCAAAAAGGTTCACGCTATTCTTACACGCAATGGAACAAACCACTTGATCAAGAAGGATGTTCCTTGTGAGACTGACCAGTTGTCTCATGTGTATACTTTCATCCTCAAACCGGATGCTACATATAGCATTCTTATCGATAATGTAGAGAAACAGTCTGGAAGTTTATATACCGATTGGGATATTCTGCCCCCAAAGAAAATCAAGGACCCCGAAGCCAAAAAAGTAGGTTCTTCTAACTGATAGTTGTCCAGCTCCCTTTCAGATTGAGTTTTGTGTTGAATTTTAATATTGAATTATGCATTAATGAACAGCCCGAAGATTGGGAGGATAAGGAGTTTATTCCTGACCCTGAAGATAAGAAGCCAGAGGTATTCTCAGTCTTATTTTAGAAAATTATTGTAGTTCTTACTGCTGATCGTATTTTAACTTCTAATGAATTTCTTTACTAATAAGACTAAACTGTTTTTTATGTGTTCAAAGGGGTATGATGACATCGTAAAAGAGATCCCTGATCCTGAGGCCAAGAAGGTAGTTGATTCAGAATTTCTTAATGGCTACTTATAGACCTTGTATGGAAGGCTTAGAAAAACTTTACAAATTTATGTAGTATTCAAATTTTCAGAAGCATTATAATTTTTTGAGGAGATTTTTTTCTAAGCTTCCATTCAGGGATTTATGTAGCTCACTTAACTAAAGGACATGCTTCACTAATGTAGCCAGAAGATTGGGATGATGAGGAGGACGGTGAATGGACAGCCCCAACCATCCCCAACCCCGAATATAAGGGTCCATGGAACCCAAAGGTTTGTGATTTCTATAATCATCCAATTTCTATTCATCTAATCATCCAATTGTGGGTCTTTTGTTTCATTAGAGTTTGGTATTTATTGAAGCAAAAGGGATCTTCTTTGAAGACCTTTTGGTGTGGTGGGGTTGGGTTTGTAATTGTTTGGGAAGTTCTTGACAGTTTTTTCACATTGTTCGCTTTTATTGTTTTCTTTATTCATCATTTTTTTATGGAGTTTTAGGATTCACAATTTTCCTGAGTGCTTTGTTTTTCTTGCAGAAAATAAAGAACCCAAACTACAAGGGAAAATGGAAGGCTCCAATGATCGATAACCCAGGTTCTTTATAATGCTTCACGAACATTTCAAATTATGTGTGTTTCTTGTTGATGTTTAATCATCAAGTTAAGTTTGTTAAATATATGCCACTGATTAAATTTGTTATATATAATTAACGTTTACAATTATTGTACAGATTTCAAGGATGACCCAGAAATCTATGTTTACCCCAAATTGAAATATGTGGGCATTGAATTGTGGCAGGTGAATCTGTTCAAACTTTTCTAGCACTGTTATTCACACAATTTAAAATTTGATTACTTATTAATCAAAATATGCTCATGTTCATGTTCAGGTAAAATCAGGGACAATGTTTGACAATGTCCTACTTTCCGATGATCCGGATTATGCAAAGAAGCTGGCCGAAGAAACATGGGGCAAGCAGAAAGATGTATGATGCATTCTGCCTTTGCATGTATTTGACCTTCTTAGAAAATATTAACAGTTGTTAATTCATTTTGAGGTCTTGGATTTTGCAGGCTGAGAAGGCAGCGTTTGACGCAGAAGAGAAAAAGAGAGAAGAGGAGGTATATCGGCTAGTCCAATGTTCTTTCCCTTTTCAGTTGGTTTTGATGAGACTTCATTGCGATAAACATGAACATATTTTACTTAAATTATGGATCGATCAATAACCCACCTGAGTATTGTTTAAAAAAAGGTGGTTTTGTTCTTAGTTCTTTGTTCATCTCTTTCTTGGAAAATTGCCAAAATTTTCTCGATGGATTATGGTTGGACTTGAGCACAGAGATGATCCGAGTTGGGGGGCAACTTTTTGAATTATACATTAGTGTAGACTTAGTAATTGGCAAAAGCACAGTAATGAAACAATGTCCATGTTTGGTTATTTTGTTTTTTAACTCCTGTCTTTTATCATTTCAGGAATCAAAGGACGATCCAGCCGATTCAGATGTAATCTCCTTGATTATCTTTTTTTATTTGTTCTGTTCACCAAAATCTTCAATCTGTCTATCTAAAACATTATGAACATTTCTAACAGGATGACAAGGCAGATGATGAGGATGATGAGGATGCAGAAGGTGAGACCGAAACAGATGTAGAGCCCAAGGAGGATGCAGATGAAGAAGAAGTACACGTATGTTCTATTTTCTATTATCTTTGTTGAATCAACACATTGCCATTCTTCTAATTTTCATATCAACCTTTTTCCCTTTATGTTTTTACAGGATGAACTGTAGGGAGAGAGCTCTGCAGACAATTCTTGTGGTGATTTGTTTTGGAGAAAATTTTTCCATAATTATCTTTATTTGTCTTTTAGTTGTAGGAATTAATCTTGAGGGAAAGAAAGTTGAGATTGGACACTAAATGTTTGGCTGATTAGATTACATGCAGTGTGACTGTTCCTTTCAGGCACAAAAACTAGTATCAGAGAAGCAAATAACATTAAATGATATTCCTATGCCCCCTTGCATTTTTATCCAGTGATTTGGGGGTGATGCTTAGTATTATTATTGCCTTTGTTGAATGTGGTTAGGCCGTGATCTTTTATTTAGAATAAAAAAAAAAGAAAAAAAAGGGGATGATTCATGGCGTTATCGCTTTATGCTCTCTTCAGCCCTATTACATTATAATAGTCTGTTCAGACAGTGAACTGTATCGTTTTGGAGAGCTTTTGAGGTAAAATATGAAGTGGTCAGCAGTTGTTATTCTGTACTTATTTGTGCCCAACAATTTGTTTGAATTCAATTTAGATGGGTTGGTATTTGAATATGTCATCATCATCATCGAAAAATGGGTCCTTAAGGCCGTCTATGTAAGTCCTTTTGAATCTGTAAATCTTCTATTCCAAGTGTGTTAAGTTAATACACCCCTCTTATGGTCTTGGTACATAGGTTTTTAGGTCTTTCTCATTGGATATAATTTTTGTATTCTTTGAAAGGTCGTCTGGGGATAGGGATAGGGTTAGGTATACCCTCTATCAGCAAATAAGTAAAAAAAAACGCTTAGAACCTCACAATGGAGTGGTTGCTCTCCTTTTACAGTTCACCAGTACACCAGGTGTTTAAGAAAGTTCAACTTTTTCAATAAAATAAGACGTTAGAAAATTGGTTGACCAACTGGTTGGACCGTTCCCAATTTTCCCTCCCAAAGTAGGATTGTAATTGGCTTTATGCATGCAATGTCAAGCATGCAGTGAGTATGCAAAGATTGATAACTTTGAATTAGGATCCTATTTCAAAGTTAAAGATTTGAATCTAATAAAGCTTTATTTATGATCCAAAAGTTCTTTGGATTCTACAGCCTCTAGATGGTACAGATAAAATTAAATTAGAACTGATTATGCAGAAAATTGCTTAAAATTGCACACATTCAGTGAAAGTAGTTGATTAGAGTCTCGTTTAGAATGAATGTACAAGTTGAAGGTGCTAAAAGAATGAGAGGACCCAAAAATAATGTGAATGAAGATGGTGAAAATGAATATGAATATGAACACTTTCAATAATGGGTTGAGATATGATTGAATGGATCTTTGGGATGAAACTTTGATGTTAATGATCATAATCCAAATATCAAACTCTATGAAGTTGAGGCATCCCTCATGCTTAACCAGGTGGTACTTGCTAGTTGATATGTGGGGACATAAAATCCACATTCTTTAGAATTTGCACTACTCACATAGTTTTGTAAAATCTTTGTTGATTTACCTATTTTGCAATTTATTTGAAAAATTGATTTTACCTGAACGATCCAAATCCTAATTATTTAGCAAAATTTACGTAGAGATACTCCAAGGGAATATTGACAAATCATTTACCCCAAAAGACCTCTCTAAAGGGAAAAGCATAATTATGCATATAAGAGAGGGAATATTGACAAATCATTTACCCCAAAAGACCTATCTAAAGGGAAAAGCATAATTATGCATATAAGAGGGTCACAGGCCGAATTGGGGCACAATACGTGAGCACGTGACACCTAGGAGCAGAGGCAAATAACACAACACTCACTCATGGGGCTTAAAATAGGTTGGATTTTATTCGAAATCTGAGTGACCCGAATCTAATTTTTAGCGGATTTGGATTCTCAAATATATTCGAATTCAAATATGGATTCTCAACAAATGAATATTAGGTATAGTGGTCAAAGCATTTTTTCAAAAAAGGAGAAGTTTTGAGTTCAAATCACATTTAAGCCACGTTTTTTAATAAATTACTTTGTAATGGTTTGAAATTATCTGACCTGACTGACCCAAAGGTCGGATCAGCTCCAGATATGAGTTTAATGAAAGTAAAAAAACGGTTATGGTTTGAGCTAGTAGGATCTGAGTCAGACACGGATCCGGATTTGGACCTAGAAAAAATCCGGATATGAATATGGGTAGACACATATCCGACTTGAACCCAATTTGTTTAAGTCTTATTCACACCCACTCTCACACATCAGGGTGGCAAATTTCTTCAAAGAGACTTAAAACCGTGATTTATACAAACCTAGCGCTTTAATACCATGTTGACTAACCAACTACTCCAAAAGACCAATCTAATGAAGAAGGGGAGAACTATGAATATAAGAGGGTCATGGGTCGAACTAAGACACAATACGTGAGCATGTGACACCCAGGAGTGGAGTAGGATAACATAACACTCAACAGAAAATATATCTATTCCTCAACTTGAAACAATGTTACGTTCTTGTGGGAGAAATACAAGACATCTGTAGAATTCTTGACAGGTGGGGTGAAGGAATAAAGAGAAAACTATGAAATAGCTAGAAAAATATCAACTAGTGGATAAAGGCTGGTGTTAGAGCAGTGAATATCGTGTGTGAATGAATGAAATCAATTAAGTAACCAGAGTTTTTGTTAAGAAATTTTGAGAACACTTTAGGAATAACTATTGCTTGAGGTCCAAAGGCTTCTGAATTTTCAGAGTGATTTGGACTTGGGAAGTACCTATGTTCTGGTTTTTTTTTATTTTATTGGCAGCCGAATTAGAATGTGAGGAGGCTTATTAGTGAATTTACAGATGATATTAATGTCTGATATTTAACTCAGAATGATGGGTTAAATCTTAAACATCAATAAACTACTAATTTTTTTTGTGTTTGATCATAGTTATTCCATAGATAAACTCCTTAATAAGTTAATCCTTGCAACTCTTCAGCATTATAAAACTGTTTCCAATAACTGAAAAATAATGACTGAAATGGTCAGTATGACAATTCCATCTTGAGAAATGGTTCCTTTCCCCACCAAACTAGATGTGTGGTTCCTCCTAACATTGCAAATGAAGTAACTCTTTCTTATTGGGGTTTCTTCTAAATCTTCCAACCATTGGGGTCCACAGATGCTTCCTCTAGTTTGCTTGAACTAACTTTGAAAGAAACCAAGGACCTCTTCTATCAACAACCTTTATCCCAATATCCTGAAAAGCTACAAAATTTCAACAGCAACCATGAACTCTTGAATCAACAACTTAGTCTCAATATCCCAAACAACAGCTACAAAATTTCAACACCAGCCTCTAAAGAGCTATTTCCCTCAGCTTTAAGTTTCATTGCAAGGAACTATGTTAAACACAATACCAATGAGAATAGACCATAAAGCAACAGTTGAACATGTGGTGAACAACTTGACACACAATCTCTATTGTATTACCATAATGGCTGTCATATTTTTTGCATTCAACAACATGCCTATTGAAGTGAAGGAGAGAACAAGAAAAACAAATGGGCATCACTTGAGCTATCTGAAACAATGATAAAATAACATAAAAGTAAAACAACTGAAATTGCTCATCACAATAAGAAGACAGATGGATAAAAGTAGAGTTGCAAACACTATACAGCACGAGAAACAGTACAAATCAGTATATATGATAAATGAAGTGTATAGAAAGCCAAACCAGTATAGTTTTGAATCTAATAATGAACTCAAGCAACCTGTCGTCCACTTTGATCGGGATCTCTTCTCTTAACTCTTTTCCTCATCATATCAGACCACCTTGCAAACACATTGGAAACCTCAAACTTCCCTGAGAACTTCATCTTTTGGGCCAGTTCCTCAAGTATGTCTGGCTTCCCGGCTCTAGAGAAATCTGCAGCAAATTTATTGTAATCGAGCTGAGGAGCCTTCATCCCTTTATCTATCATCTCCTCTATGTATTTACAAGCCTCCTCTGCTCTCCCATGCCTTATAAGACCACCAATGAAAACAGTATAAGAGTTATCATCGGGGCAACAACCCTTCTGTCTCATCTCCTCCCAAACTGCACAACCCATCTCATAATTTTTCGCTTGGAAGTAAGACTTCATCATCATGTTATAGGTATGTAATGTGGGTTGATGTCCACCATGAATCATCTTCTTGTAAATTCTAACTGCATCATCACACATTCGTCGATTGGTCATCAATTTGATAAGAGCATTATAGGTCCGCCCGTCAGGAGGACAACCCTTCTCTTTCATCTCTTTCAACAATCCATAGACCTTATCCATCTTCTTTTGGTTTCCAAACCCAACAATCAAACAAGTGTAAACCGCAGGGTCCGGATGGCAACCAACATCAAGCAACTCATCAAAATACTCGACAGCTTCTTCAATCTTGTTTCCCTTGCACAAATCCCTAATCAATATAGTGTAGCTTCGAACATTTGGAGGGGGACCCTTGGCCTTCATGAGCTCAAACAACTTGATTGCTTCAGATCTCCTTCTACCCTTTAACAATCCTTCAAGCATTATGTTATGAGCGATAATGTCCGGTTTCATACCCTTATCAATCATCTCATTCCACACCCTCCCCGCTTCCATTAAATTCTTCACCTTGCACCAACCAGCGAGGAGAACTGAATAAGTTCTTAAATCCGGTGTAAAACGACCCTTCAACTTCTCGAACAAAGCTTGAGCTTCCTTCCCGAGCTTCGCCCTCCCCAAGGCATCAAGTAAGCAATTGAATGTATCCACCCCCGCTTTGAAATTATGCCTTTTCATCAAATCAAAATTTTCAATAGCTTTCTTCATCTCTCGTGCGGCCGCAAAGGCTCTAATTGCAATACAGAATGTCTCGATGGTTAGAAACCCCTTCTTCCCCATCTCTTCAAGCATTGCTACCATGCTCTCAAACTGCCTAGTTTTTCCAAGAATTCCCATCATAGAATTATACGTCCTCGAATCATGTTCAAAGCCAGGCCTTTGTTCAGCCCAGCAGAAGAACCGAAATGCTGGCCTTCGGGCATGCTTAAACCTAGCCAACACATCCACTACAAGATCATGAGAGAGATCAATACCACATTGATCAAGAACCGCTTCCATATTCCGATCGGATGCAAACAATTCTTCGATCACCTTGCACACTCTCTCCACCTCACTTGGATCAGCTTTAGACCCAAAATTCTCACCCTCACCCTCACCCTCACGCTCACCATTACCATCATTATCATCCTCATTTTCTTCCTTTTCTTCCTCCGTATCTGAGTCTACATTTGAAACCCTAGAAAAGGCTCTCAAATTTGAACCCCTAAAATTCAAACTTAGCAATTTTCCTCGCAAAACAAATTCAAGCCTTTGAAGGCATGCAATTTTACCATTAAAATTACCAAATCGAAGATTAGGTGAAGAATTTAGATAATCAAAAAGGTTCAGAGATCTACAGATTCCACCATAGTTGATTTCTTCCTCTGTTTCTGTACCACCATTCGAAACCCTAGAATTCAAAGTTCGCATTTTTTCTTGTAAAAGAGAGTTGAGAGACTGTGAAAGGGAGTGTGGCAGAAGAGATGAAACTTCGCCACAAGAACGATAGATACGACAATGAAGAGAATAATGAAGAGGACGAGACAAGGGCAGAGAGATACCATTAAGAAGGCACATTTGCTGTCGACGAATCCATCCTTCTCTCGTTCTTCGTCTCTGATCTCCAGAGCATAGCTCGGTAGAGAAGTTGCAGACGAGGAAGTCATGGAAGCCGGATGTTGGAGAACTGATTTGAGACTCAAGAGAGTAAAAATGGCGACGAAAGATCGAATTTTTTATGAGTTTTCTTTGAAAGAGAGCCATTGTTCCGCCATTAATGGGGGAGAGAGAGACAGAGAGAGTTGGTGGTGGTGTTCCACTTGGACCTTGGAAGGAAGAACGGACGTTTTGATGTTTTTTTAGGTTACTTATACCCCTCCGGATTTTTGTAAATTACTTGAGATACCCTTATGATTTCAAATTGATGGCATACCCCTTGAATTATGCCTTTTATTAAAGACTAATGGAATGTGACGTAATTACCCTCCTCTTCAACCTCGTCTCAACCAGGAAAATTTTCCTTCAAAATGGCTTATGAGAAAATGATTTCTTCCCGATAATTCTGAGAGAAGAAAATCTTAAGATTTTTTCCTTTCGGACGGAAAAACATTTTCTTAAGGGAAAATTACTTAAAAGACTTTGTTAGAGGGATTTTTTTTTTCTAATTAGTCCCCGAATTTTAGGCGTTGCTTGACAGCCCATTTAGTAAACTTTTTATTTCTTAATGTTTACTCAACCTCATCTTAGCTTATAATATTTTTGAAATACCCAAACTACCCATTTTTTCATTTTCTTCACATCCTTCGATTTTCCAATGATGATTCTAATCATTTTCAATGATTTTTTTTTATCATGAAAGATGAATTGAAATGATATATTTCTAATTATGAACATTTGGATGTATTTTTTTTATTTATTTTGATGATTTTATAACAAACAATAAAGAACGAAATTGAGATTCAAAAAAACTTATATAATGTCGAGCTTACCACTTTTAATTTATTGTCGAGTTTACTCCTTTTTATTGTAAAATTGCCAATTTTATTTATTGTTGAGCTCACCAATTTTTATTGTTGAATTCAACAATTAAAAAAAAAAAAAAATTGTAGAACTCAACAATAAAAGTGTTGAACCCGAAAATAAAAAGTGATGAGCTTGATGCTGGTAAAACCCATCTATTTTTTTTTTTTTTTTTTTTGTTAAATTTTTTCAACTAAAAGACATGGAAAAATCGACTAAAAACTTGACATAATGACTTGTGTAGATGATTTCAAACCAAAAGAACTATCCTTGATCGATTTTCATCCAAAAGCGAAACAAAAATTGAAAGAAAATAGAAGAGAAAGAAAAAAAACCAAACTTTTTTACTTCTTCTTCTTCTTCTTCTTCGTCTCTTCATGGTCATTGTTTTTTATTTTATTTTACATTACAAATTATCAAATCATCCTGAGGAATCATCTAGGATCATTGTCCCCAAGTGGTCTGAATCCCAATGCCCGTCACAAAATGAGGGGTAGGGATGACAATAATACTTCTCTCTAAGAACATAGACATGGATCTATTCTAATAATTTAAATAGAGGAACCAATTGAGTTTAGACAAAAGAATTATAAATCAAAGAATTACATTAATTCAGATTTTGTGCCTTTAAATTTCTTTGCTGAGAGAAGAAAGTTTAACATGATATCAATATACTTTAATATTTCTTTTCAATTTGCAAAACAGGGGAAGATATAAGAGCACAAGTATAATGCTCTGATACACCCAAAAATTAAAAAAATGTACAAAGAACTAAAGAATCATTAGGACTGTCTTCATACTGTCGGATTCTGCAGCTCATTTTCTTCGTCATCGTCTTGGAACGGTGAATTATTATGAGAATCAGACTCCTAATATCCAAAAAAAATAAAATTGAGTTAGATCAAAGCTAACTATAAACTTGTGTCCATATTGATTTTTTTTTTTTTTTTGGGTGATAAATCCTACAAACTACAACTATACAGACCAATTATAAAAGCAGTACAGATTAATAGGATTAAGTCGCTTGGGCAATCTTTAATCTACATTAACATTTACTTCGGAATGACTCCCATTTGGGGTGTGTTTGGTAACGAATTTCAAGTTGCCCGTCAAAAGCATAACAAACGAAAGACAATTCCTAACCTTTTGGGAGTTAACTAAAAACGGGTTTCGGGTTCCCAGTAAATTGGTGCAGTTCAACTTAACTTTCATCACCTAATAATACTCCAGTAAATTGGTGCAGTTCAACCTAATAATACTCCTTTAATTATATAATTTGAAACTCTATGGTCATGTAAATAGATTATCCATTTAAAATGTAGGAAAGAATTTAAGAACTAACATGATGATGATACCACTGTTGTAGGTTGTTTTGGATTGCTGCAAATGTTCGAACCATTATGTAAACTGGGAGAAGGATTCCAACAGATCTTAGAATAAATATCTGTAGATTTCACCAAAAAAAGGGGGGGAAATAAATATAAAGTCATGAACTAAAACAGTTTATCGATTAAAGATGAGATGCAAAAGGAGGTCTGGTTCATTAGATACTTACAGTGAGAAGTGTGAATGCGTAATGATCTGTTCCACTAGTTAACACATACAAGAGGTTTCGAACAAGCAAAAAGATTGAAAACTGCACAAAATGATTAGTAAAAAAAATATGAATTAATCTCTTTAACAAGCCAACATAAGGAATCAACCGAAATTCATTTTAACAGACATTATTTCAAAAATCAGCGTTTTAAACGGTACAATAAGCATCATATGGAAGCGTTATAGGACAATAAATGTGATAGGATTGGGGCATTGCTATTACAACATCCATTATAATGTTGATATTTGATTTTTTGGAAAATTACCAAAAGAGGGTTAATTTTTTTATTAATTATAATAAAGATTTCAATTTAAATTAATTTTACTAAAATGATTTAAAACATTTGACTGTCTGTTAAAACGTTGGACAGTCCAATGGCTTAAAGAGTTTTGGAGAAGATATTGGGCAATTCAACTCGTTGGACTGTCCAACATTTTAGTAACTCATTGGACAGTCCAACATTTTAACCTATAAATGGTTTTAAAACGTTGGACAGACTGACAAGCTATTAAAACTCTAGACAGTCTAGCGAGTTAAGCTGTTTTCTATAATTTTTAAAAGTTGGTATTTTTTTAATTGTTAACGTCAATATTTGTGTGTGTGTGTGTGTGCGTTATTTTTTATTTTTTTTGGTAATTTTCTGTTGATTGTGCAACAACCAATTCAGATTCTATAAAAAGATGTTAAAGATATATGATAGAGAAACAAATGGACTCTCTCTCTCTCTCTCTCTCTCACACACACACACACACAAAAGTATTTTGTGGGTCTCTACCTAGTACGCTAAGAGTCTAAGGCGTGGATGTCATTGTGATCACTACAGTAACATCGATGAAGATGGGTTTTTCTAGTCTGTGACGACCAACGACTCTAGTTTAACTCTTCTGTTGTGTATAATAAGTACACCAACTAATTCTGAAGGGATGATTTAATGAAGACTACTCACTGTTAAACCCACTGATCGAAAACAATTCTCGCTTCTTTCAACTTCAGGTGAGCATTCCGATTCGATAATTCCATCATCAAGGGCAACAATTGCCATTACTCTGCGATTATGTAGCTCCTGATTCTGCCTTGGAACCTCCAAGCTTGCTCTGTTTCATTTCAATTTGAAAAGTTAGTAGAAGTCCATAAATTATATCTCAATTTTCACTAATAGAAATTCAAGAATCAAAACCTGATCGTCAACGTAACATCGTCCACATGAGAATTTTTCAGGGGTATAGTGTACCCAGGTTCAAACTTCTGTAGGAAACAAAAAGTGAGAAACCAATAAACCTTCAAAATTCACCAAAAACATAAAAAATAAAAAATAAACAGGAAAGAAAGGAACCCAATTTGAATCAAAATAAGTTATGAAAGCAGCATAACCAAATTTCAAATTTCACAAAGAAAACAAGAGGAAAAGAAAGGCCTTTTTGCTACATAAAATCTTGGTTCTTGCTAAGACCATTAAAAATTAAAACCCTAGATATTAAAAAACAACAAAATCATACAACCAGAAAGTCCAATTCGAATCACAGAAAAAAAAAAAAAAAAAAACAAAAAACAAGAATAAATTTTTAAAACTGGTAAAAATTACCAGATAGGGACGCAGTGGTAATTTAACTTTTTCAAAATAAAAATATTTTACCAAACAGGTAAAAATGCTTCATAATCTAAGACAAATTATGAATATTTATTTTTTTTCAAACTGATGACATGCCCCTCTTGACCTCTATTGTAATTGACTAATAAAAATGATTAATAGTAATTTTGACATTTTCGATACCGTTTTGGTTAAGTTTCCAATAAACTAACAGCATACCCAACATTCAGTTTTCATCTCACAAAATAAAAAAATTTAAAAATAAAATAAAATAAGAGAAGAACAACATTTCAACCTGAAATTTTCATAATTTAAGGAGGAAAAAAAAAGATCTTTTTTTTTTTTTTTTTCTCTTAAAAACTGATGGATTCAAACCTGAAGACAGATTTCACAGGTCGTGTTGCCCTTCTCGTTGCACCACGTCTGTATACAAGCTCTATGTGCAAACTGAAAATAAAAAAAAATCAAACTTTCAGAAGAGATAGGATTTTAAAGAAATACATAAGAACAGATTCTACTGTTCCAGAGTTTTGAGGTACCTTAACAGTTCCAGAACAAGCACACGGAGCTTCCAAGCTCATCGAGCTCTCAATTTCTTCTTCATGGCAGATTCTACACTGTGAAATTGAAGAAGGAGAGATCAAATTCTCTACAAATAATACTGTTTCTCCGTCTCTCATCTCTATTTCCATTCTCTCTCTCTCTATCTCTCTCTCTCCCTGAGTTCAAATAAACTAACAAGATACGTGAAGTTTCCAAACTAACATTGGCATTTAAAAAGTGGCCAACGGTACCTGTTTGACTAAAACCAGTAGACTCGGTCCCGAGAAATTTCCAACACGAAGACTTTTGACAGTTTTGGTCAAACAAACCATAATTGAGATCAAGTTTATCCATCCGTCTCCCATCATTCAAATCCAATGGATAAAATTCATCCATCAGATTTGTGGGCCCACAGTCTAATCATATCTATACTCTTTGTAATTCCCATGCAATTAGATCTGATTTTCTTTCGAGAGTGGAGATTTGTAAATATCAAGTTAGTGAGGATTTTAACAGAGTTTAGACTCTTAGAAATAGAAATTGCATATCTCTATATTATGAATCTCATGACCTATATCATACTTACAGATACTAGCATGATGTGGATAGATGTCTTCTTATCGGTTCATATGTTATATTTAAGTTATCTAATTTGACGGATTAATTACTTTGTCAATTTAATCATTCTAATAAAATGATGTTAATGTGTCAAGTCAAATTACATATTTTTGTAAATGTACGTATATTGATAAATGAATTTTCACGTTTCTTGAAATGGCCTCTGACCACCACCCTTTGTGTTGTAAGCATCAAACTCTCAGAATTTTTTCGTACACACCATTAATGTATTTATCTTGATTGCTTTAATAATCTCGAAAACGATTCTACATCGAATTTGTTGAATAATGAAATCAGTAATCTTTCTTGAATATTGTAACAAATTTTCTTCGCTCCCATAAGACTAATTTCTGGTATGTAAATTCATCGAAGGTAGGGGAAACTTGACCTGAGAACATAATCAACATAGTCAATAATATCTAATTGTTGACATTATAATAATTTCTCAAATCTAAATAGCTAAAAAATCACAATTAGACCAAGTTCTCATGTATGTACATCAACATTGACTGAAAAAAAATGAGAAATTATCAAATCAAAGTGAATTGGGTCTTGAAATGTGAAGTATATTAAATTGGGGATAAGGGTATTGGAATTTGGTGATCCCGTACAATGTTGACAGTTGTCTTTGTCCCTCTTCTCTTCTTTGAAGATTCTACGTCACACAAATGGCATAAATCGAATGAATAAGACTAACAAGTTAAACTTCATGAACAATCCTTCCATTTCATATTATGCGTCGGCTGAGACTTTTGTGCTTATTTTCTTGTCCGTCCAAAAGACTCATACTATCCATGCCATCCCAAACAACTCAATTTGAATTGTGTGAAGTGTGAACATGCCGGCTCTATTCACTCTAATTGTCTTGTGTAGGGCTATCAATGGATCGGATCCGGGTCGATCCAATATAGATCGGACTTGGAATTAAGGGTGCCAATGGGTAGCCAATTTCCCAATTACTTGATGTAATCGACATCGATTAGTTGATTTTGGATCTATTATTATGGATTTGTTTTTTTTTTTTTTTAATTGATATGGATATTCATCCTAGGGATCTGATAGTAAATTTTTGACATTGTAAGCACGACATCCAAAAATTGAGATTTTATGTATATTTGGATAATGCAGACTTGAGTACTGTATTTGTAAGTGCACACAATATTTATAGACTACTCCTATGATGTTATTCAGTGCACATATCTTGTAATATGAAAATGATGAGTTAAATTCTTAATAAATTTGTAGGCTATTTTAAGTTTGAGTGTTAAAGAAGTTACAAGAGCACTCATGACAAATTCACCTATATGAGTATAAAAGTTTAACTACTTTAAACAGATAATTGATCATCTCTCTAAAATACTCATGAAAATCAGGATTTAAGTGTTTGACTGCAAAGCGCTACTCTTTGTCACTAATGAGTTAGATTATAATAAGTGTATATATAATTCCGATTTATTACATAAAATTTAAGTTCAAAGTTATAAGCTACTTAAATATCTTATAAACTTTGAATTATATATATAAGCCAAAAGTTCAAACCGTTAAGTACCTATGGTTATACTTATTATGATCATTCTGATACACATCCAGTTTACCTCTATTAATTAATTATTTTTTGAATCAAGTGGGGGATTGTTAAAATAAATGTTGATTAATATTTATTTAAAATTGATTCAAATAAAATTAATTTAGTTTATTTTAAAATGATATTTGAAAGTTACTTTATGGTTGGTGTACTTTTTGTTAAAGAAAAATAAGTATTTTTAAAAAGAACATTTCTATTGGTTAATAACTTTTCACATGGATTGAAATTTGTAAAAATTCTTTTTGGCTCCTTTTTCAAATATTTTATAAATCCCACATTGCTTTTTAAATGTTTTGGAGGGATTTTTAAACCTATAAATAAGAACCTATTCTCAACTCTTTCTTTATTCCAAAGACTCTCTCCTTGAGAGCTCCTAATGGCTTCAAGCTATATGGAAATTTAATAATTTGTTTTTATTTTATTTATAAATAAAAAATAAAAAATAAAGAAATAAAAGAATGGGTGTGATTTTTATAATTGTTATCTATTTATGGAGATCAATTATGTTAAAATAATAAATAAAAAAAAAAAAAAATTCTACAAAAAGAGGCATTCGTGTATCCAAGATTCTGTGTGACAGATTTTCTCAAAATAGTGCAAATTTTGAGGAAATATACAGTTGTGTTAGAACTGGGCTCTGTTGTATCCTGAAGACAAGTTCACCAACAACCCATATGTATCTTCGTGTTCAATCGGAGTGGGGGCGTCTGTTGTCTATAAGACAACGTAGATTACTACGTGCCTCAAAGTAATTTTTTCAAGTTCTATTTTTCTAACAAGTACAATTATCTTGAAAATAAATTTCAACCATTTGATTTTGTATTTACAAGATCAAGATCATGTGTTATTTCTTGAGTCAATGAAATCCGGTCCTAATGGATTGGGTTTGTTAAATATTAATCAATGAAATTATTATAATTGTGCATATAAGTTAAAATTATAATCTAAAGAGAATGTATAGTTTTTGTTTTTACTCAAAGGTGACGAGAGAGTTGATAGCACCACTTCGATTAGAAATACACTTTCATCCACTTATTACTAACCACTAATCAAAAATCTCGCCTGCCTAGTAAAATAATAGAAAAACTTCAGGTGCGATAGTAAATGGTGAACTCGACAGTAAATAAAAAAGTGGTGAGTTCACCAATAGTGAAGGACTATTAAGAAATAAAAAGTTTACTGAATGTCCTATCAAGTAGAGCTTAAAATGGTATGGATTTTATTTGAAATCCAAGAGATCTGAATTCGAATTTAGCAAATTTGGTTTGATCAAATATATTCAAATTAAAATATGGTTCGGATATGGGTTGATGTCCCTTGACCTGATTTCATCCCTATATATGTCAAAATCTAAATGATATATTACTTTGCAAGTTATATTGTCATATTTTTTAAGCTATCTTTTATCAACCAACAATAATTGAGTATAGTGAATAGTCAAGGCCTCTATTTAAAATGGAGAGGTCTTGAGTTTAAGTCATCATTTAATAATTTTATTTGATATAATTTTAAATGGTTTAACACTATCTGACCAGACCTGCCCAAATCAATTAATTCAACCGATCGTACCCGGATATGATTTTAATGAAAGTAAAATGGCTCGTATATAGTCTTAGCTAGTTTGATTCGAGTCGGATTCGGATAAAAATTTTGGATATGAATATGGACATACTCATATCCAACTTGAATCTAATCCATTTTAAGCCCTATTATCAAGTTATTGTGTAAAACTTAGGGACTATTTAAAAATAAATCCTTCACTAGAGTTGCGGTCTTAGTACATCACTGATATGGCAAGGGCACAAAACTGCACATCTTTTTTTCCTGTGTATCCTGATGAAAACGATCTATGGTTTTGTATTCTTTTTTATGTCAGCTGCCTACCCAATCGCGTACCATGATTGCATGCATTCATCACGACTCTAATGAAAAATGTAAGAAAACACATTGTGTTAGAAACATAATTTCTAATGTGCCCACTCAAATGAGAGAAATGCCAATCTCTCAACACACCAAGAATTATGTAAAAAGACAATTAAAATAAGGGTCCCGTTCAATGGCAAACTTTTTGGCAAAACATTTTTCAAAACATGAGTTAGAAGTTTTGGAATGGGCTGATTTTTGGTGAGGATGATCTCTACGGTGAAGAAACCATCATCACAAAAAATCAGCCCATTCCAAAACTTCTAAGCCCATCAAAAATAGTTTACAAAAAATGGACGGTCCACGATTTTTCAACTTGTAAACATGGGTTAGAAGTTTTGGAATGGGCTGATTTTTAGTGAGGATGATCTCCTCACCATAGAGATCATCCTCACCAAAAATCAGCCCATGATCACCTCACCGTAGAGATCATCATCACCAAAAATCAGCCCATTCCAAAATTTCTAACTCATGTTTTGAAAAATGTTTTGCTAAAAAATTTGCCAAAAAGTTAGCCATTGAACGCTACCCTTAAAATAATATCTATTAATTAATAAAGGATTACAAACTTTTTATAAATAAAGAGTCTTATTCTTAATAATTTACCAATTCTACTCTTACTATAAATAGAAATAAAATTTAAATAAAATAGAGTCCTAAGAACAACTCCAACAAACTCTCTAGGTGTCAGAGTTAAAGTAGTTAACTCAAAATCGAGACAAAGTCTTGTTGCATTCAGTCAAGTGTTTGATTCAAAATTATTAAATAATATAAAAATATAAAAAAAAATACTTTTCTTACTAACTTGGTAAAATTTGAAGTCTTATTAAGGGTTGTTGGGCCCATATGGATCATCACATTGACAATCAACCACATCTTTCTAAATTTTATGAAAATACTTATATTCACAAATATATATATATAGGGTCCCGTTCAGCAACAAACATTTTGGCAAAACATTTTTCAAAACATGAGTTAGAGGTGTTGGAATGGGCTGATTTTTGGTGAGGTTGATCTCTATGGTGAGGAGATCATCCTCACCAAAAATCAGCCCATTCCAAAACTTCTAGCCCCAGTTTACAAGTTGAAAAATCGTGGACCGTCCATTTTTTGTAAATCATTTTTGATGGGGTTAGAAGTTTTGGAATGGGCTGATTTTTGGTGATGATGATCTCCTCACCGTAGAGATCATCCTCACCAAAAATCAGCCCATTCCAAAACCTCTAACCCATGTCTTGAAAAATGTTTGTTGCTGAACATTTCCCATATATATATATATATGGGAAATGTTCAGCAACAAACATTTTTCAAGACATGGGTTAGAGGTTTTGGAATGGACTGATTTTTGGTGAGGATCATCTCTACGGTGAGGAGATCATCATCACCAAAAATCAGCCCATTCCAAAACTTCTAACCCCATAAAAAATGGTTTACAAAAAATGGACGGTCCACGATTTTTCAACGTGTAAACTGGGGCTAGAAGTTTCGGAATGGGCTAATTTTTGGTGAGGATGATCTCCTCACCGTAGAGATGATCCTCACCAAAAATCAGTCCATTCCAAAATCTCTAACCCATGTTTTGAAAAATGTTTTGCCAAAATGTTTGTTGCTGAACAGGACCCTATATATATATATATATATAGGGTCCCGTTATTTGGCCAATAGTTTGGCAAACACTTTTTCAAAACATGGGTTAGAGGTCTTGGAATGGGCTGATTTTTGGTGAGGATGATCTCTACGGTGAGGAGATCATCCTCACCAAAAATCATCTCATTCCAAAACTTCTAGCCCCAGTTTACAAGTTGAAAAATTGTGAACCGTCCATTTTTTGTAAATCATTTTTGATGGGGTTAGAAGTTTTGGAATGGGCTGATTTTTGGTGATGATGATCTCCTCACCGTAGAGATCATCCTCACCAAAAATCAGCCCATTCCAAGACCTCTAACCCATGTTTTGAAAAATGTGTTTGCCAAATTGTTGGCAAAATAACGCTACCCATATATATATATATATATATCATTTTTGAGTTTGATCCAAATGTTGAAATGGACGGCCATTGAACTCCCAAACTTTAAAATTATAAATCACAATGAAAAATGATATTTTTATTTTTTATTATTATTATTTTTCATTTTCAAAGTTTTTAGAATTTTATTCTCTAAAAATCTGTGGAAAACATTTATTATTATTATTATTTTTTATTTTCAAAGTTTTTAGAATTTTATTCTCTAAAAATCTGTGGCATCCGTTTATATTTTTGGATTTCAAAATGTGAGGTCAGGACTGCTATTAAGATTTGAGTCCATTTTAAACAAATGAGAGATTTGTTGAGGCAGTTGGACCCAACAAAATTTGGGCCAGTTAAAACAACATTTACCAGATTTTCACAAATAATGCTATTTAGTATAAAGAGCATCGTTGGAGTTGCTCAACACCTTGATATCTCCGCCCCTCCAACGGATTTGTCGAGGACTCGAACGCAATTACACTTCAAATCTCCTTCTAAAACCCTTATTCCTCCAAGTTTCTCTCTCATTTCTCTCGTTCGAAAAACTCAGTAATCCACATAATGCAGGCTTCGATCTCTATCTCCCTTACTTCTCCAGCTTCATCCACCATCACCAGATCGGATCGCAAACTCGAATTCTCCTCCATTAATGCTTTCAAGACTGTAAATCTTCGGTTCTGTGGTCTCAGAAAGGAGGCATTGGAATTCTCTTCTTTGAAAAGGTCTGATTCGAGTCGAGTTGCGTTGTCGAGGCAAAGGTTCTCGAAGAAGTTATTGGCATCGTTGTCTGGCAATGGAAATACGCCCAAGGGGTTTGATTATGATCTGATTATTATTGGAGCTGGTGTTGGTGGTCATGGTGCTGCTCTTCATGCTGTTGAGAAGGTTTGGTGGTTTTTTACACAAAATGGATCTGAAAATTTGAGGTTTTTAGTTTCTGTTTAGTCGAATTTGTGATGGAAGGATTATTGGACTCTAAACGTGATAGTTAATAGATTATGATATTTGATTTCTGTCATTCGCACCTAAAAGTTGCGAATATTAACTTTGATCGCTATGTATGTGTTTTTTGGATTTGAAACTTCGAACTTGTTAGCGCTTGCTTAGTTGAATTTGGAGTGAATTAGGTATAAGCTAAGATGCTGAAGCCTCTTTGTTTGTTCACTGGAGCTGAAGACTTCAAATGTTGTACTTATTAGATTCTGACATTTGATTTCTGTTATTCGGACCTTACAGTTGCTATTTTTTTTTACCTTTGATCTCTATTTATGTGTTTTTTGGATCTGAAAATTCGAACTTGTTAGTGCTTGTTTAGTTGAATTTGGAGTGAATTAGGAATAAGCTAAGATGCTGAAGCCTCTTTGTTTGTTAATTGAAGCTAAAGACTTTAAATGTCTTACCTATTAGATTCTGACATTTTGATTTCTATTATTTGGACCTCAAAGTTGTGAATCTTAACTTTGACATGTATTTATGTGTTCTATGGATCCGAAAATCTGAACTTTTTAGTGCTTGTTTAGTTGACAGTTGGAGTGAATTAGGTATAAGCTAAGATGCTGAAGCCTCTTTGTTTGTTAATTGGAGCTAAAGACTTCAAATGTCTTACTTATTAGATTCTGACATTTGATTTCTGTTATTCGGACCTCAAAGTTGCTATTTTTTACCTTTGATATCTATTTATGTGTTTTTTGGATATGAAAAATTCGAACTGTCAGTGCTTGTTTAGTTGAATTTGGAGTGAGTGAGGTATAGGCTATGATGCAGGAGCCTCGTTGTTTGTTAATTGGAGCTAAAGTTATTAGCTTAGATTTTATGCGCCGTAGAATGTTAGTTCCACGGGACCTGGGATCAAACCAGAATATTGCTGAAGTAGAAACAGGGGCGGAGCTAGTGGGGGCAATTGCCCCAACAGAACTTTGAGATACCCCTGCATTTTCAACTAATTACATGTCCCATTTACCCACACTCCATCACCTCCCTCCCCATTTTCTCCCCCCCCTTTCAATTTTTTGAAGATGACATTGCTTCTTGACTGGGCCTTCTCCCATAGACTTTGGAAATGACCAAAATATCATTTTCTTCAACTTCTAACCAAAAAACCTAAATAGTTTGCCCCCACTACGAGAAAATCCTCACCCCACCTGAGTAAAAATGCTGTTATTAGAAGAAAAATGGTTCATGTAGTCATATTCGATGAAAATTCTAGTTTTTCAATCGTGCTGAAGTAGAAGTGCTGTTTTTGGAAGAAGAGAAAAAAAAGGTTCATATAGAATTACTATTAATTGAAAATTCGAGTGTTTAGTTGCTTATGTTTCTATCGATCTCCATGAAACCGGAACATTGAATATGTTGGGGATTTGTCCATCTCATATGGAATTTCACATTGATTATTGATTATTTTAAACAGCAGTGAATGAATAATTTTAGTTTTGGTACAGTTGTGTATAAAACCGGTTGGAAATCATTTACTATGCATTAAAAGGCATTTTAGCTTTTGAATCAAACATGCACATTAAACAAGCTGGCCATGCCAACATGTTATGATCATCTAAAGGGAGCTGACTATCGCTTGATATTTAAAAGGGCATTTTTCTTTCCTCATTAGTTGGTAGGTTTTGGTTTATGATCTCTGATGCTTTACTTTGGTTTTGACTGTTGCTTTAGTTTACTCACCATTTATGTCTAGCACACAGTGCTTACCTGAAGTTTGGATTGTAAGATTTTAGTGCTAGCTTTTCGCTTCCAAGATGCATGTGAAATGAAAGAATGATAAAAGCAATGTTTGCAGGGTTTGAAAACTGCTATCATTGAGGGAGATGTGGTGGGAGGAACATGTGTGAACAGAGGCTGCGTTCCTTCTAAAGCTCTTCTTGCTGTGAGTGGTAGGATGCGTGAACTTCAGAATGAGCATCACCTGAAGGCTTTGGGTTTACAGGTAATGGAACAATCATGTCCTGCCTGATCATCATGTGACCATAGGGACTAGTCCCATCCCAAAAGGGTGTGGGGAAACCCTAAAAAAAGTACTGGGTATCATACTTTTTACAGCATTGCAGTTCAATGGGTATCCAATCCAAGGTATTGATTATAATGATATCTGCAGACTTTTTTCTTTTCATCAAGATTTCTATTTGACTCTGTTTCGTCAAACCCTTCATCATTTTAGCTGTTTCAGGTGGTTCAGAATTTGTTATATTTATGAATAATACTAAACCGACTCAAAAAGACGCTCAAATACACTCAACTGACGTGGAATATGCATAGAACCATAGTTTTCCTTGTGTATCTCGAGGAAATCTATGGTTCTGTGCACATTCCACGTCGGTTGAGTGTCTTTTTCTTTTTTTGAGTCAGTTTAGCACAGGTCTATATGTAATCCACTAAATTTTTTGTGATCCCCTTCTTTTCTTGTAAAATATGATTGCATCATTCAAAAGGGCATGTTATGTATTTGCATTATGCTTCACACAATGATATATTTTATTTTTATCATAATTCAATAATACATTTCAATTGTGAAATGATGCAGAATTTTCAACTTAAAAAAAGAAAGAAGTTTGACTGCTTGCGTACTTGCTGTGCAAAATGATTTTACTGATTGCTATTCTGTGCATGGTATCATATGTGTTTTATAGCCCACTTGATCATACTTTGTACCTCTCAATTCTGGGCAGTTTTCTTTCTTTCAATAAAATTATCTTTACTGATCAAAATTTTTTTTTGGGCAGTTTCAATAATTGAATATGCATTTTCCGTAATCTGATGTGCCACATTATGCATGTTTCTTTCTTTTTATTGCATCCTCGTTTGGCTACATTATCTTCCCATGCAACACTGAAAAAACTGGGATGAAGTTATAAAAAGCAGCCCACCCGCTTCCATAGAACAATCATGACAAACACAGAACTAACTGGACATATTGGATCCTTGGGAGCCATTGTTTGCATCATTTGTATGCTATGTTAGTTTACATGTGTCACATTTTTAATATATCTTATTACTTCTGATGAACAGGTTTCAGCTGCTGGGTATGACAGACAAGGGGTTGCTGATCATGCAAATAATCTAGCTTCAAAAATTCGTAACAATTTGACCAATTCAATGAAAGCTCTTGGTGTGGACATATTGACAGGTGTTGGCACAATTTTGGTAAGTCATATGTTCTATCTTCTGGTTTATATAAAACTATAGTATCCCTATTGTGAATTAGGTAAACCTTCGTTTTGTATTTCCGACTATAGCCTGTGGTTATCCGGTGATTTTATGTGTAATTTCTTGTTTACTGGGATCTTCATGGGTTAAGTTGCTAGTGATTCTTTCATATATATAAATTTATTTCAGGGTCCACAAAGGGTGAAATATGGAAAAGTTGGTTTCTCTGACAATGTAATAACTGCAAAAGATATTATTATTGCTACTGGTTCTGTTCCCTTTGTTCCTAAAGGCATTGAAGTTGATGGTAAGTCATGAATTTTCACTCTCTTATTATTAATCTAAACACTTTAATTTAGTTAATCTACAGCTTAAAAGGCAATACTCTTCCAAGCTAGATACATTTCTCAGAGTTCCTCCAATATTTGACATCTTCTTGAGTTTATAATGCTGTATGTTAATTGGCATATCATGAATATTTAAAACATTACTAATATTGAAGATGTTTCCTGTCATGGATTGATATTATGTGTATGTTGTAAGATACCTTTGAATGAAACACAGTAACCAACTCAAAGATCCAAAAATGGCTGTTATCGCTAAGGGCTTGTACTTAAGAGTGGCATGTTCTGGGTTCAGAATCCAGTTGCACGTTTGAGTTACTAGTTTCACTAAAAAGAAGGCTCATCAGTGGTCTGACTGCATGACAAAATGCACCAAACGTTTGGAAACTTTTTTTTTCTTCTATTTATAGATTTATCTAGTGAAAAATGAAATATAAGCAGAACATCACACAGTGCAAGGGATAGTAGCTGCATAACCTTGGAAAACAACATGAACAATCAGACCACTATCTAAGTAGAGGAGAAAAAGTTTTCTGCACTAGTTCCTCAGAAGTTGTTTAAATACCCATTTCTTTCTTACATGTGGATGACCTTCAGATGCCAGTTTCTGCTGTGCATAATTCCTTGACACTCTTTATTCTCTTTTTTTAAGATGACCATAGAATTTTTAAATACCATAAGAAATGACCTGCAGGGAAGACTGTTATTACCAGTGATCATGCACTCAAATTGGAGTTTATTCCGGACTGGATAGCTATTGTAGGCAGTGGATACATTGGACTTGAGTTTAGTGATGTGTATACAGCACTTGGAAGTGAGGTAGGTGTATTTTTATTATTGCTACCACATTTATTGAATAGTTACTACTCATTTCTAGTGTTGGGTTTTGGGAGCAATTAATCTATTTTCTTTTCTTTATATTTTTTCATTTTCAGTTGTTGTGCGACATTTCAATTTGTTTTTGTCTCTTGGTAGTGAGTTTGTAACTTGTTTACAAGTGGAACAACCTTCACTCTAAACTAGTGTTATATATATACTTGCAATTCTCCTCTCTTTTATTCTGAGTGCGTTAATTCTTTTCTTATCCAGAGTGAACTAAGCTAACCATGAAGTTATGGCACAGGTTACGTTTATTGAAGCTCTAGATCAGCTTATGCCTGGCTTTGATCCTGAGATTGGGAAGTTGGCTCAAAGAGTACTCATTAATCCACGGAAAATTGATTACCATACTGGTGTCTTTGCAAGCAAGGTATTCTGTGCTTTTCAAACACTTTTTGCATTTTTTGTAGTTTTATAGTTGAGATAACAGATCCATTTTCATTGGTGTTTGTTATAGATCACTCCAGCAAAGGACGGAAAACCTGTCACTATTGAGCTTATTGATGCAAAGACAAAGGAACTAAAGGATACTCTGGAGGTAATTTTCAACTGTAAAAATTACACCCAAAAAATAAAAAACTAGTATTCCCTTCTTGGAATTTATTCATGGATGCAAAACTAGCTATGAGCATGTCCATAAAGTGTCTCTGTCAATTTAGCTTTTCAAATAATACTCATTACCCTTCTATGAGCATGTCCTACTATTTACTCTTTTTCCATGGTTGGGAGTGATGCCATTGCATTTATAAGGTTATAAGGATTTGAAATATGATTTAATGCAGGTAGATGCTGCACTCATTGCAACTGGGAGGGCTCCATTCACTAAAGGGCTTGGTCTGGAGAATGTAAGTGGTACCAAGTTATTCCTGTGTTAGAGGTGCTAAATCAGAAACATTCGCAATTTGTTTAATATACTAGCCTAGTTTTTCTGCAGATTAATGTAGAAACACAGCGGGGTTTTGTTCCTGTTGATGAGCGGATGCAAGTAATTGATAAAGATGGCAATATGGTCTGTGATAAATTTTCTTAATGAGTTTGCAGTTTTCGATATCTGTTTCCAACTATTACTGATATGGTGCTTTAATATGTAGGTTCCTCATTTGTACTGCATTGGTGATGCAAATGGGAAAATGATGCTCGCTCATGCGGCAAGTGCACAAGGGATTTCAGGTACATGCTTGTTTTCTTGCTACTTCCTACTAACTGCATAATACTTATTCTTTTATGGATTCGTGCATTTGACACGTTGCTTTGGTCTTTTACCAGTTATTGAGCAACTTAGTGGGAAGGATCACGTGCTAAACCATTTGAGCATCCCGGCAGCTTGCTTCACCCATCCTGAAATTAGTATGGTGGGATTGACGGAGGTAAGTTTATACTTTCCACAGCCAATGTTTTTATGTTATTGTACACTGGTATATACTAGTATATTACTTACTACCTCCCTGTATGCTACATTACATTATTGTTCTCTGTATAGAGAGACATTCATCGGTAGTGCTCTTCCAACGTTAATCCCTGGAAGATTGGTGATTGCAAGACCGTGTGATTATTAAGTTAGTCTAAGCGAGTGTAGCCCGAACTTCAAATTAAAATTATTAATTTGACCTTGAATTAGATGCGATGTTTGTCGAAAATATACCCAGCTTTGCTGCTTTGGTAAAACCTTTTCAGCCATCTGGTCGTTAGAATATGAATGTATTTATTGGAAATAATATAAAGACAATAATTACTTTTGTCTCAAATACTGGTGACATTATTTTAATCCCACTCCATCATGCAATTCTACATTCCAATGTACTATAGACTTTTTTTTTAGTTAAAGAAAACATGTTGAAGACAACAATTACCTTTTCAGGTACAGATCATGTAGCAAAACTTAACTTCTTCTATGATAGCTTCCCATTTTCTCGCATTAGTTTATTGATTTAAGGGATTGCTTGGAGCTTTTCTTTTAATTCTTCTATTCTGACTTGCATAAATTTACAGCCTCAAGCTAGGGAGAAAGCTGAAAAGGAAGGATTTGAAGTAAGTATCGCCAAAACAAGTTTTAAGGCTAACACAAAGGCCTTAGCAGAAAATGAAGGGGAGGGACTCGCTAAGGTGACACTATATAACACTTGTACTCTTTGTGCGCTATAGATGGATATTATCCATGAACATAATATTTGATATTTTCATCATTGGTGACCAACGATAATTGTCGACCACCATTTAAACAAAAGCAACATACGAAATTAAAGCACGCGAAAAAGTTTGATGACCAGACCCCTGGAGCATTTCATGGAATAATTGGCCCCATTTTTCAGTTTTGGACTTGAACCTCATGTATTTCGATTATCTTTTACTTTTGGCTTTTAACTTGTCTTTATTAATTTGTTCTTTTAACATTAAAAGGGCTGCAAAAACAGTTTACTAAAAGGATTTCTTTCTTCCTCTTCTATTTATTTTTTTTTACTGAAGGGGAATTCTGCATTTACTAGTTACTATTGTCCCATCCCACATATTCTCTTCAGTTTTATATCACATACAATTGAGCAAATATATATATTTTTTTAATTTTTATTTGGAGCATGCCTAAATTCTCTGTATTATTTTTCATGCAGTTGATATACAGACCTGATAATGGGGAGATTCTTGGGGTTCATATTTTCGGGTTGCATGCTGCAGACCTTATCCATGAAGCATCCAACGCTATTGCTTTGGGCACACGTATTCAGGTAATTTGTTTTCCCCGAGACCTCAAATTTTAAGCTTGAGACTACAAGGTCTTACATAGCAGCTCTCAGAGGGAACCATTACACGAGGGGTGGGTTGTAGCCAAAAACCCAACAGGACTAAATTTCTCCCCATTTGAAGACATATATATAAAATGAACAGTTTTTAAGACCATTGAATTTTCATTTGTGCAACTAGCATCTGGATTTTATTACTTAATTGTTTGCATCCTTGGGACTCAACAGGACATAAAATTTGCTGTTCATGCACATCCGACCTTGTCCGAAGTGCTTGACGAACTCTTTAAATCAGCCAAGGTGTGCCTTCTGATTTCCTCTCTTTTATATGATTAAGCATGACGGTATTGTTTACATTTCATGGAGCCATGGCGAATGCCATATAGATGCATATAATCCACTTCAAATGAGTAAACTTGCCTCTAGTGAAGCTTTTGCAATTTCTTCCTAATTTCTAGTCTGCCTTTGGTTTTGATACATCAATAATGGGTTTTTGGTTTTTCCTGGAATAGGTTAATGCCAGTATTTCTAGTCCAGTCAGTGACCCAGTTGCAGTCTAAGCTTCTCAATATTTTAGTATAAATTCAGGAGACTCGACTAGATGGAGGCCTCTGAAGCTGTGTATCTTCCCATAAGAGGAGATCAGCACAGTACAGAAGGAAACTCGAGGCTTTAAGAAGAATCTTGTCTGAATTACCAATTTTCGCAGAATCTTTTTAACTCAATTTTGTGCTTATAAATTATGCTTGTTTTGTTAGCGATCGATTGAAGCTTAATTTGAAATAGACATTTTAGCACATCAAATTGGTGTTTATTAATTAATAATGCTATTTTCTTATAAAGCTACTTACCTCCAAATTCTCTCTGCATTCCTTGATAAGATTTCAATTCCTACAAAGTACAAAGGGTCGTTGAGCGATTACCAAATTGGCCTTCCAACTCCACAGCCCTTTTATATTTCATGGAAAAACTCGGATACAAAAATTAAAATTCATAAAAAAATAAATAAAAAAGATTGGGCTTGATCAAGGTTTTGAAAATGGATGACTATTGAACTCCTGCCAAACTCCCAAATTAAAATTTAACAGTGAAAAATAAAAAAATAAACAAGTTTTTTTTTCTCCAGTTCATAGAATTTTGTCCTCTGCATCCTCGTGTCATCGGCCTTTTAATTTCTTAGAAAACTGTTAACTCAGTATATACTTTTTCCAAAAAATACACTATGTGAGTGTTTCCATAGGAAGATATGTGTAGTTATTTTAGGCTTTTACAGCTTAGGAATTTTTTAAGGTACAGAGCTAAAAAAGCTGAAATTTTCCAATGGTAACTTATGATCTTGAATTGGATTGTAAAATGTTGATCTCGAAGTTTGAACATGAATCATTGAGATCAAGTCCAGATTGATTATTTGAATGGTTGATCTCAACAAACTAAATTGTCAATCTCAATGGTAGCCATTTCATCAGAATGAGGGGCATTAAAAAATAATTTTTTTACTAACCGTATGGTTTAATATCTCACTCGAGAACTCGGTGCAATTTAGAAACAGGTCCCACCTGCGAGGTGTATTAAGTAATTTTCTCTAAAAATAGGTCAGAAAGTAACCTACAAAGGAGTGGATCTATACTTTACTTCCCAACAGTAGAACCCATGTCAAAACCAATGCATGATCCCACAACCAGATAAGAGAGTTTTCCTCAAAACATGAGATCATTTTCATTAGAAATCAGTTCCTTTCGACATTACCACATGCATCAAAGCCTCATTCCAAAAGATTTGGAATACAAACAAAATAAAAACTTACATAAAATGCCAAGCTTAGTAGACAGTCCATTAACAGAACTTCCTAGTCAATTTTTCATGAAGTACATGACAGAATTGCTTTGAAGATGATCTCCATGGTATGCAATTTGATATCATATAGGTAAGGGTGGGAGAATAAAAAAGTGAGAAGTATAGACTAACCAACTTCAAAATCATTTTTTCATAAATGAATCCGAAATTTGAGCCTCACAAGTTTTTTCAGCCTTACTCATCCAAGATGAGATGGGAAACTCATTTTAAAGACCATTTCCTGAAACAACTAAGACCAACCAAATTTTATTTTCCTACTGAACAATTGTTCCACAAAGACTAGCAAAATGACAAATATGCCAGATATTGTCGATGAAATAACCATCAGAGGGTATAGAAAGCAAACAAATTATCCTCTTCTACATGCACAACCACACCATTTGCCAATTGTGACATAGGATTGGAGACAAGTCCAAAATTTTCACAATGAAACAAATGGCTTATCTCATAAGTGAGAAAAACAATTGAAATGCAGGCAAACTCTATTGTTTGGATTGCCATAATGAACAAGTGGTATTGCATTCCTAACTGAATTGGGAATGTTTGAAAGAATAATTTAGGTTCTAAGACTCAAAATGGTTCTGAAGAACATTGAATGTTTGGAATTGTTTCAGTTGAGATTGTCACGATTTTCCTCCTGACCAAAACATTGCATGGAAATGAGATTTTAAACCTAACAAGGTAAAAAATAAAAAATAAACTAAATAAAAGTGCAACTAGGATGGACTTGGTGCTGGTGGCGGCTTTTTAGTTTTCTCACAATGTTGTTTGATAAAAGAAGCATGCAAGGGATTGGTGAATTGGCCAAATAACTTCATAAAGTAATAATCATTCAATTAGCCTTGCAACATCCAGAACTAAGATTAAGATATCGAGTAAAGAATGATCTGAAAATCTCATCTAAGCATGATTGAACTTTCTGAATCGAAGAACAACATTGATCAATCTCAGGTCAAAAAAATGGAAAAACCTTATGAGGTGAATATTGTATAGACTACCTAGGTAAACGGGACAAATGCGGTGAATGTGAGCCAGACTTGGGAGGAGAAGGAAGCCTAAACCAATAAAATTGAAGAATGGGGATTGGTGGAAACCCAAAATTACGAAATCTTGGCTCATTCGACATTTGGGCTAAAGTTATCCACCTGATAAATTCCTCCCCAGTATAGGTGACAATGTAAAAAAGAACAAAGTGACTCACCACCTTGTTTGTGTTGGAATAATAAGAGAAGAGATTACCAAAATAGTCTTGTAATAAGATCACAATCCTAACAACAACAATCTAAATTCAGCTACCAAATTCCTACTAAATCGAGTTTTCCAACAAGTTTAAGTGTGGCAAGAATCAAAACCATGTAGTACAAATTCAAATCAAATCAAATAAAACAAACAAGTAACAACCATCATCTTATGGTAAAACAATTAATCAAACCCAAAAATCAGTAAAACTCAACCATCATTACTTGCAGTCAGAAAATAATAAAAATAGTCTCAAATAGATGCATAAAATTGGTGCAACATCAACACATTATCCTTATAAAAACACTAGATTTAAGAAAAACTAAAATAGAAGGAACTACTCATAGTTCCATGTCTCATCATTCAATGTCTATTCTTCCTCTGTTGCTGATTCACCCTCCTTCTTGTTGTGCTTCCTCGCGTACCTCTGGTTCCTCAAGAACTTTGGATCCATCTATCACCAAAAAAATATATCATAAAATTTGTAAAACCCAATCGAGAAAATCGAAGAAAAAACAAACCCAGATTGCGAAAATCATCTAAAAAAAATATAAAAATTGGGAAAATAAGGAAA
This sequence comes from Akebia trifoliata, assembly GCF_017979445.1. Taxonomy (NCBI): domain Eukaryota; kingdom Viridiplantae; phylum Streptophyta; class Magnoliopsida; order Ranunculales; family Lardizabalaceae; genus Akebia; species Akebia trifoliata. The sequence goes on along the minus strand of NC_141378.1, from coordinate 4,134,672 downwards.
TTTTATCATACCCCTTTGGTTGAAGTGTGCCTGTGCTTCCTGGGTTTCTTGATCCCATTCTTGTGAGCCTTGTACGATTGGTTATGAGCTGTGTGATTCTTCGACTTCGCCATTTCTCTGGAAAAAAAATACAGAAAAATACGTGAAATTTCACTGAAAATAATAACAACAACAACAACAACAAAAATAAAAAGGGGTTAAAGAGTTTATATTTCTGAGATTACGTGACAGAGAGTGGATGCAAGGGAAGATTTCTGCCGACTCTGTTAGGGTTAGGGCTTTATGCGGATGGAGGAAAGCTGATAACTAATAAGGGCTTTGAAAACCTAGTTAACTGGTCAAATTACAAAAACACCCTTTTGTGCCGATTGTTTGGTAATGGAGACAAGGTAGCACCTTAAAGAGTGGTGATACGATTATTCATTGTCTAGCAATTCTTATAAACTTAGAACTTTATTATTTCAAATAATAGAGTGGAAATGATATTTTTCATGTATATGATTGCATTTTTATATGGAAATGGAAAATAATTTTTCCCTTTCTCTAAAAATCTCCCAAAACCTGGATTTCATTTTCCCATGCCCATATCCATGAAAAAATGAAATATATATTTATTTTCCATCTTCAAATCAAAATCCTAATTGCATATCTTATTCTTTCCTATCATTGCCATCATCACATTCTTTCTCTTCGTCGTTGCTATCACCATTTTTATTACTGACCACTACCATCTCTCTTCTTCGTCTTACTGCTCCTTTTCTCTCTGTCCCAACCCTCTTCTCTCTTCCATTTCTTCTTCTTATTCATATATATATATATATATATATATATATATATATATATATATATATCATGATTTTTGTTTTTGATGAAATCAAATAATAAAATTTATTTCTCTAATCCTATCTATTTTTCTTCACAATTTTTTCATGAATTTTAAATTTCAGGAAAAATTACTTTCCATGCAAGCAAATATACCCTTAATAAATAGTGCAATGCGTGCACTAGCAATAGCCCTGCAATATGTGTAAAACATGTGTTCCTTCCCTAGTTTCTTTTGTGTGGGGTTTTAATCTTCTATTTTATATTTCGGAGAGTAATTAAAAGTTGAGTAATTGATCCATGCTTTTCACTTAAATTATGGTTAGTTGGATAAGCCAAAGAGTTGGGTGTACCTTAAAGGCTTAAATCAGTCTTATAGTCTTAGTGGACCTGAGTTGAATGAGCCCAAATCTTATCTTAACAGACTCACATTGATTATGGGATTTAATAAAATAAAAATATATACACTTTTTAATTAAGGGGAATTATTAAGAGAGGGTTAAATATTTTATTATTTACACACACAAAAAAAATCTTTTTTTTTTCAAAAATTATAAAAAATGAATTAAGTTGCTAGACAGTCTAGTGTTTTAGTAACTCACTGGATTGTCCAATGTTTCAATGTGTTAAAATATACGTTTTTACCAAACATGCCCTTCGAATGATTAAAATGTTGGACTGTCGAATGACTTAATTTGTAGATGGTAATTTTTGAAAAAATATACTTATTTTTATAAATATTAAAATATTCTGATCTTTTAAAGTAATTTTCCCATTTTATTATTTGGAGTCATTTCATATGAGGTGTCAAATCTCTCGTCTTAATTGAAAAAAAATAAATTTCAGATGTGAGTGAATTCTTGTTTTTATATTCTGTTTTAGTTAAATTTCATCATAAAAATGTTCGCAAAAGGGGTAAAACTAAAATTCCATAATTCTTTTAGGTTCAATGTCAAAAGTAGGGGGAAAAGCAAACTATATGTTGATTGCAAATTAATCAAACTTTCTATATGTAACTATGTGAGGCTTCGAAGTAACTAATTGTTCGGACCCTGCATGTGCCGACTCAAGATCGATGACCCAATCGTTGCTTTTAAGGTGGCCAAATGGACTAGTGGATCCAAGCGACCCACTTGGATAATTCAAATTATTTCTTTAATTTGATGATGTTTGGTAATCAACCATATCTACCAACTCACTACTATTTCATGGTTCTCACAATTTTTATAATAGAATTTTATGTATTTCGTAACCTTCATTTTTTTTCCTGTTTATCGTGAGTATCCCCACTCGTTAGGTGAGACTATCCCATTGTCACACACACCGCCCCCTCAGAAAGTTATATGTGCAACTAGTTGAGTTGAGGGTCGATTGGACCTTAGAGGGTGGTCCCAAGAAATTTATTGTTTTGTGGGATTTTGAACATTTGACCTACCTTTCTCAAAGAGTTTACCAAGGTTCGACTTACAATTGAGTCAATCTCTTGGGATTTCTTAATCTATGTATCTTAATTGAAATGTGGTGGATAATGAAATCCACACTATACTTTTATACAAGATGAGAGTAGGAGAATACCACACGGTAGTATAGTCCGACTAACTCCAAGGTTGATTACTCCATCCTCCTGATTCTATAATCTCAATGATCTATCAATTTATATAAGATCATAACCATAGTTACAAAATTCTTGATTTTTTTTTAATATAAAAAATACATAATATTCTCCATTCTTTAGATAAGGGAGTAGTCAAGTAAATTAACAAATTTACAAATAATCGTAAAATATGATAATAATTGTACCCTTCAACTTTAAAATTTTATTTTATATAACATTCAGAACTCAAAAAAACAAAAAAAAATTTAGGTAGGTTGGAGATAATGGATTCTAGCAAGAAATCTTGAAACACCATTTGTACATTTTTTGAAAATTTTCATTTTTTTTAAACCTTTGCAATATATCAACTAATGAATTGAAATCTGTCAAATAATTACGGAGATCATACTTTATTACTATCATAGTTTTAAATCTCGGAGACTAAGATATCTTGAGCAAGATTTTGAAATTCTCAACCTAGTCAGTAAAACTCGGCTAAATATCTTTTAACCTATTTAATTTTATAATTATTTTCATAGAAATATATATGAATAAAACTAATGATAAAATGACTTGTTAAAACATACGCGCTTGACGTGGCCAATGCATAGAATCGTAGATCTTTTTACTTATGCATCCCAAAGAAAAAGATCTATGGTTCTGTGCACGTGCCATCTCAACTGTGTGCAGACCGAGTATGTTTTTTCGAGTCAAATTATCATGACTCCATGAATAAATCATGTAAAACGAGTTAAATGCTTTAATCCCATTTGAGACGTATTGACTCTTACGAGGCAACTCGGTTTTGAAAACTATGATTTCTATAATCATGACTAGTTTCAAACTTATGCTTTTCTAGCATCCAAGGAAATAATCAAATGGTGGGCCCCACTGATCTTCTGCACCTAACATAACATGGAGGACTTCCTATATTTAATGTTTATGAATTTTTACCTTCCCATTCTCTCCTCCCCCAAACACGTCACATCAGTAGTAGATTCTTCGTTAAAGATAACAAATCCTTGCCGTTAATGTTTCAATATCAACGGCTACAATATATTCAGTGACGACGAATCAACCAATCACCGACTTCCAATTGGACACCCAACTCTTAACTGGATATTTCCATTTCCGGTTACCCAACCACACATTACGCTCGTAATAGAAACAACTCAGTTCGATTCCTTACAGGCTGAACCGGTAACAGAATCCAGCTCATAATATAGAAACGCCTAAGAACGTCTCAATAAGACAAAATAAATACGTTTTTTCGCCCTTTGTTCTTTGCATTTCAAAGTTATTACATGTCTGTCTTCTTCTAGGGTTAGCTTTGATTCTCTCTCTCAACTGGTTTTCTCTCTCTAGATCCTGGCGAATTTGGCCAGATTTTGAGTTCGATTTGTTCGAATCAGAGTTTGATTATCGTTTGGAACCATGTTTCTTCTCGATTGGTTCTATGGTGTTCTTGCATCACTGGGTTTATGGCAGAAAGAGGCCAAGATCCTGTTTTTAGGGCTCGATAATGCTGGAAAGACGACGTTGCTTCATATGTTGAAAGATGAGGTCTGTCCGTGTTAGATCTTTGAAGTTTAGATTTTTCTTGCTAATTTCGTGTTCTTTGTTTGCCAAATCTCGTAAAATCTGAGTTTTAATTGATGTTCTTGTTGGATGTTTTGTAGAGATTAGTTCAACATCAGCCAACTCAGTATCCAACATCGGAGGAATTGAGTATAGGGAAGATCAAGTTCAAAGCATTTGATTTGGGAGGGCATCAGATCGCTCGCCGAGTCTGGAAAGATTACTACGCCAAGGTAGATTTTGGTTGCTGTTTTTACTTATAAGATTCGATTAATTTTCATTTTTTTTCTTATCTTTTAGGCAATATTTCACTTTCTGATCTTCTCGTTAGCTTCTACGTGTGATGTTCTTGTATTTTTGTTGGAATCAAGAAATCGGATTAGTCTTGGTCCATTGGGACTCGTAATTCATATTAGCTTATCAATAATCTATTTGCTTATCAAAATTTCTTCCAGAATCACTATGAAGATTGTGGATTCAAGAATTTCCGTAGCACATGATAACTTGGAAAGAAATTAGTCATCCTTGATTTTGATCTTTTTAGAGACACAATCGTTTTTGCTTAAATGTTCCTTTTTATGGGCTTGAGTAATGGGTTTGAGCCAAATTTCGGTTCTTAGATTTTACCTTTCTTTGATCTGTGCTATACACAAACTTTCTAATTTAGCACCAGTGATAATGCCAGCTCAACAGTTGGTTCTGTGATTAATTGCTCCTTTTCGAGTTATATTATGTGATAGTATTCATTTTATTTTATTTTATGATATATGGTTGATAGATCCCGACAGTTTTTACTCTTATTTGATTATTGCTATATGTTGTTCACCTTGAGTGGAGAGGATAAGTCTCAGCATCTGAATTGTTTTGTGGAAAGTTTTTTATCTATAAATTTTGATGCAGATGATGAATCGTACCATCACATTTTTAGATTTCTTCACTTGAAAATATGCCTGAGATGTTTTATCTGGATTGATTACAATTTTTTGCCTGGATGTCTATATGTCAATGGTGTATATGATAGAACTCTTTTTGGTTACTCATTAAAAAAAACTGTATGTGGTTGGCATCTTAGGATGGACCATTGTTTTAAATCTCATCTGAGTTGTCTCGGTATTGTCCACCAACGAGACAAGTTGACAAGTCGTCTCAAAGACATGGTTTGCTCTAATTCTAAGGCTTTTTTTTATATTTTTAAAATCTAGTCTGAGACGACTCAGTCTTGTTCATGGACGAGACGAGACGTCAAAATGAATTTTAAAACCATGGGATGGACTTGTTAGACTTTCCTTGGGTGTCTAAATTTTGTAGTATTTGATTGATATGGTCTAGAGGACTTACTTTTATGTGTCCTATGTTCATAGTCCACTAGCAATCTTCCCCTTTGCCGGACTCCCTCATACGGCTTTCGCAATTTGAGTTGTTGATACAAGAATTTCTTCATGTATCTTAAACTGTGCTTGTGAATGCATTATGGTCTTAACCTTGTTTTTTGTTGTAATCCCACCAGAATATATTATCATTCTTGTTTCATCCTTTAATAAAAATTCAGTAAGTTTTATTTTATTTTGTATCTAGATCTAGACTCCCCCATCACTCACATGATGAAGGAATTCATAATTTCGTATAACTGAACTAACTGGTTAAAAAATTTATCATGTCTTGTCTCTTGTTGCTTGTATTGGATACAATTATTCAATTTGCACTAGTACTTGCTTTGGGAGGGGTCCATGGATTTTCCTTTCTTGGATGTCACATGTTATTGGTCCTCTGGGTGACCTAGTTTTTCTTTATAATGTCATTGGTGTCACACTTGAATTTTTGGATGCCCAACTCCCAATTTTTAAACTCAGGTAAGTTGTTGTTGGACATGTTTATTAAGTCTGTCGCCTTGTCATACTTTCAGATTGTTCCGCAGAAAACGTTTGACTGAATACCATACCCTAGGAAAAGGTAGATGATAGATACCGCATTCTACTTTATTTGTCTGCTTTGTTCATTAGGTGTTTGTATCTCAACTCTCCCCACATTTGGGTTTGTTTTGGATTCTGTACTGAAGCATAATACATGATATGGGATAATTTTTGGTTCAGGTTGATGCAGTGGTGTATCTGGTGGATGCCTACGACAAGGAGAGGTTTGCAGAGTCAAAGAAGGAACTTGATGCTCTCCTCTCAGACGAGTCCCTGGCCAATGTCCCTTTTCTTGTTTTGGGTAATAAGATTGACATACCATATGCAGCCTCAGAAGATGAGCTACGCTACTACCTGGGTCTGACCAACTTCACGACAGGCAAGGGAAAGGTGAGCCTTGCAGACTCTAGTGTCCGTCCCCTTGAGGTCTTCATGTGTAGCATTGTCCGCAAGATGGGTTATGGCGATGGCTTCAAGTGGGTCTCTCAATACATCAAATAGTTCTTCTGCTATTAAAATGGTATTTCCCTGCCACTCTCCTGCAGTGGATCTCATGAACGTGTCGTCAGTTTAGATCGTGTTTAAGGTGTTATTTAACGATTACTGTTATGTAAAGTGAATTTGTAGTAAATCTCAGATACCTGTTACCTTTGCATCCCGTTTTATTTTTTATTTTTACCCTTTTTGTTGCTAGGAAACTTTGGAAGTTATGTTGGTTTTTCTATTTGTATTGAAAATCAGGATTTGCAAGAAGAAATAATGGGGGATTAAGGTAGCAAGGTGATAATAATTAGGGAGGATTTTGATAATTACAGTTCTTTTTTTGTTTTATTGGCTGATACTGATATGGTTGGTTGGTTTTCTTAATACCATTTATTTTTTCTTGTTCTCTTGGAGTTATTTTATTTATTTGTTTGCAAATAGTTTTTTTTTTTTTTTTTTGTCATAATGTTTTATCCTAAAATTGGGATTGAAATATGAATCTTAGATCAGGTCATAAAACATAGGTTTACTGGCATATTGGGTCAGACAAATTTTAAGAACATAGATTAACTCCCCTTCCTCCTATTCACATGGTTTATATATTTGAGTTTTAAACTTTGATGGATCCTTCAAATTGATAAATTCATGGTTCTTCATTATTCAGTATTTTAATTGTAATCTTTAATCTTAGGACAAGTTTTTTAATTGATAACAAGGTAAACGAGAATCACATTGGATATCATTTGCATAGAAATATTGTATAAAATAATATTAAAACAGCGAGGAATCTTAGTCTATAGGGGCCTAACATTTTTCAAACTTGGATGTCAGGTATTTCACCAAGAAGTAGAGGAAAATAGGAGAGAGAGAGAGATCAGATCTATAATTCTTATAAAAAAAGAAGAGAGAGAGAGAAAGAGATCAGATCTTATTACATGAGATAGTCAAAAAAGAAGGCGGACAGCATATGAGATGCAGTTGATTATGGTAGGTATTTTGTAGTTATATGCAAATAAGTTATAGATTGAACTTATTTGTGAAAAATAATGGACTAACGATTATAATTGTCTTTATTATTAATAAAAAGTTATTTAAACGATTCAAATAAATAATTTATTTATAATAAAAGCATTATGTCATTAATTTAAAAAATTAAGTAATATAGATTTTGGTCAACAACCCTCGCCATTCTCTCAATTAGAATAGTAAAAATGAAGATATTAGGACTAGTGTTTTCTAAGTTAATCCCATCCCTTCCCACCTTCTTTATTTATTTATTTTTCTCCCTTCTACTAATTTTCCTCTCAGGTCTCAAACGCACCTAACAACATTGGACCACGAAGATTGTCACATTGGCCCAAATGATACGTCAATCCTCGAGAGTTCATGGTTTAGATTATATTTAAAAATAAATCTATTTTACTGGATGAAAGACTTCGAAAATGAACGGTCATTAAAACCTGAATTTAATAAAAATCTAATGATAAATACATATTATTCTTAAGATTTTGTGCTCTACACTCATGGCAAACCGATCACGTTTTTGGAGTCACATGGACATGCGATTAGTTGTGCTTCAGTCCATGTAATTCAATCTCATATATGCATTATCAGGATACACATCCAATCCCAACCATTTGATTTGGTGTTTACACATACCGTGTGTTATTTCTTGAGTCATAATTTTTTAGTCTGCCCATGTATAGGGATATATTAAGTTTTTGAAAGATAGTCATACCATGTGAATTCAACACCTTGAGAAAAATGTCAAAATAAGAGTTGGTCTTTAGTTTTGGGCTGGTTGTAGTTGTAAGAGAACAACATTAGGAGTTGGGAAAATCATTTGCCTAGAAAGGTTGGAAAAATATTTTCCCTCCAATACGAACAATCAATTGTGATGGAAAAGTGGTTTTCCACAGAAAATGTGCATTTGTACACCTGAAATTACGTTGTCCACAGTGCCCTCGTACGCTTGCTTCAATGATGAATTTTATTTTGATTAAGCTCCCTTAATCAATAATTGGGGGGTCTGTATTGCCGGAAAAAATCGACAGGAAATAAGTAAGAAATTTGCAGATGTAAGATTAAAGATTTTGAGGGAAAATAAGTTTTTTGAGAAATTGGTTTCCATCTTGACATGAAAATATTCCTTGATCCCCAAAGAAAATGATTTTGTCAATCCTAATATTATACTCTCATAATCACTCCCACCCTCAAAACTAGGGGCAATCAAACATCAGTAAACATTTTCAGAAGAAATCCCTCGCCTAAAGAAATAGATTTTTCAAAAATAAAATATTTTTTCTACATTCGAACACCATGAGACAGTGAGACTCCCTCACTGATGATGTAATGGTGAATATAATCAATGGCACCCAGACCATACATCTTTCATGTGGCCCACCATCAATCTACACAACTCTTCTCTCTCTCTCTCTCTATCATAATAGTAGGTTTTAAAATTGTGACTATAAAAAGCAAAAGACATGATTTTTGTGACTTACCATACTGGTATAATTTACCTAATCCTTATTTTTGTTTTTTTTCCCAATGACCAATATCTCCAGCATTCTCTCTTCACCCTTTACTCTCAAATTAATAATTAATCAAAGTTAACCTATTTTGTTTTTGTTTTTTTAGCTTTGATGGACTACACATATCATCCTTCTGCACGTGTACACCAATTAAATATATTATTTTATGTGGAGGACTCGAATGTGTAATTTGAAGAGCAAACCCAGTCGCCCTTACATCTCAACTACCCCCCGGTGTATAAGGTTAAACTATCTAATTCACCCAAAACTAACCTCTCTCTCTCTCTCTCTCTCTTTTTTCCCATCTAATTGTTTTATTGGGGCACACATTAAATTAAACACTAGACATAAGATATAGTTCAAGGTATATTTTAAATACAAAATTGAAATTATGCTGTCAATAACAATAAACAAGTGGATTATTTGTGATTTTTTTTTAAAATTGGTTCGTAGGATCTTTATGGAGATGAGTCGATCGTTAATTAAAAAAAAAAAAATCTTCCTTTTAATCATAGAAATTACAACCCACCAACAATAAGTCATTTTAAACCCTAACAAAAGTTTAAATAATTGGGATAGTTAGCCCAGCATTTGGAAGAGTTAGTAGTATAATAATGAGTTGGTTTTTAAAAGGAAATCAATTTCACCTAAAATCATCCTTCAACCCATCATTGTGTGAACCATTTTGCCAAGTGGAACTGTAGAAGTGGTCAAAGGGTGGGTCCCTATTTTCTCTTTATTTAAATTTTAATTAAGAGAGATACTATTGCCGTACCAACTTTCGTTAATGCCACACCAATTCCCCTGTAAATCACCAAAGAATTGCAGACCGTTGGTGTGGAAATAGAAAGAATAATAGAGACTCTTAATTTAGCAATTTAGATCCATGGACACTAGTTACCCTCCTCTCCTCCACCTTATTTAAACCTGTGAAATCTTAAGCTTAAAACCCAGTCCCTGTTTTTTTTTTTGTTGCTCTTTCTCTGTTCTTCTTTCTTTAATTTTAAAAGAAAATTTGAGAGTTTGAGAAGTAAGGTTCAAGAGTCTATAAACATGGAGAATTCTCCATCTTTAAGTGTCGAGGAGAAGAATCATTGGTGCCTTAGCAACAAAAAAGTTGGTTTCTTTCTTTCTTTCTTTTTTACTTGCTTGTTTGGGTTCACTGTTTTATTAAACTTTGGCTTGGAGGGGTGTGAATCGAAATTCAAAATGATTTTTTTATTTATTGAATTTTGACTGTTTTGGAAAAACGGGTTCTTATTTTTACGATCTTTTTCTGCAAATCTAAGGAAATTTCTTCGTTTAATTTGAACAAAACAGATGGTAGACAAATACATGAAAGATGTCGGAGTCCTTCTCTCAACCCGTGAGAAAACTAAGATCGCTACCGCCATTATTTTCCTTGATGCAGCTCTTTCTCTCTCTCCTCAGCTCGAAACTGCTTTAGAGCTCAAAGCACGATCTCTTCTCTACCTTGGACGCTTCAAAGAAGTTGTAGATATGCTTCAAGAACACTTACCAAGTTTTAAAATGGTCTTAGAAGAATCGTCTCTCTCTTCAAACAACACTTCTCATCAGCTCTCAAGAGAGAGAATTAAGAAAGAGAAATGGAGGTAATTTCTTTACAGTTGTTCTATAATCTCTGGTTAAGAATAAGAGACTTGTAAGTTTGTAACAAAGTTCGGATTCGACAATTATTCGGCGGAGTCAACTTGGTTAATTCAAAAAAGTTCGGAGGATTATATAAATGATGTTTTAGGTTTATTTCAAAAAATCTATCATCTTCAAACTCCATAAAAATCCTATCTCGTTATTGTGATTTGAAGATTGAATGTTGGAGTTGAAGTGTAAAAAACTTACTCAATTCAGTGGTTAATGGGTAATTCATGGATTCGTCAATTTAATTTGTTCGTCGCTTATTGGATGAATTTGTTCATTTTTCGGAAAAAAAAATTTTGAATTTTTTTGTGACAGTGGTTAAGAGTAACAACCGACTTGTTGGTTCCATCTGAACGATGGTTCCTCTGTTCTAGGCTAATTGAATTTCTGGTTTTAGAATGTTGGGGTTGAAGTGTAACGATTTTACTCAATTTGGTGATTAATGGGTAGTTCATTGTTTTGTCAATTTAAATAGTTCGTGGCTTATTGGGTGAATTTTTTTGATTTTTGAATATTTTTTTTACAGTGGACTTGTTGGTTCCATCCGAATGGATCACTCCTCTGTTTTATGTTAATTGAATATCTAATTTTGACATAAACATGTCAATAAATTAAGACAAAAAAAATGGGTAATCTGAAGTGAATCAATTGAAGGTCTTATTGTTATATAATGGAATGTGATCTGAACCACAACTTGTTTTTTATTTTTCTTTTTTATTATCAGACATGGTTGGTAGCTCACTATATGTCTGCAATTGTAGGTACTTGGTCTTAGGTGAAGCTTGTTATTATCTTGGGTTAATGGAAGACTCCATGATTCTCCTTCAGACCGGAAAGCGCCTCTCTACTGAGGCGCTCCGTCGTGAAAGCATTTATCGGTCCAATGACACCTTCTCCTTCTCCAAAGTTGTGACCTTTTGTAATATAAACAACACCAATCCTCCAACAGCACCGCCACCATTGGAGGCTGAAAAGGTCACCCAACTCATCCGTTGCATTAAGCCCTTTCTCCATCGCCAAGCAGTTGCACTTGCTGCCCTTGACGCTGGTCTCTACTCAGAGACCATCCACCAGTTCTCCAAGATCCTTAATAACCGTCACAAGACCCCACAATTATTCCTCGAAGAATGTTACATGCATAGAGCTTCAGCATACCGAGCTGTTGGTCAAATTGCAGATTCCATCGCAGATTGCAATCGTGTCCTTGCGATTAACCCTACTTGCATTCCAGCCTTTATCATGCGTGCTGATCTCTTTGAGACAATTCAATGTCTCCCTAATTGCCTCGATGATCTTGAACACTCGAGGCTACTTTACAATTCAATCTTGCACAATGGAAAGCTCCCTTGGCCTTTGTGGAAGCGACACAATGTGAGGTACCATGACATCCCGGACAATCTTGGTGCACTTGGCTCTAAGATTGAGAATTTGAGGCGAACGGTTGCATCTTGGAATAAGAATAATGTGGATTACTATGCCCTGATTGGAGTAAGGCGAGGTTGCTCGCGGTTGGAATTGGAGCGGAAACATTTACTACTACATTTGCGACATAGGCTAGATAAGGCCACAGATTTTGTTGATCGATGCGAGTTTGTTGATGATAGTGATCTCGATTACATTAAGAACGATGCATGGAAGTCAGCATTGATACTCCGTCGATTGATGCGAAAAGGGTACTCTAGAGTGATGTCTACAATCATAGACGAGGAGGTGGCCGAGAAGCAGAAGGGTGCAGCAATTGTTGGTCCACCCAATTTGAAAATGGGCAAAATTGGATTTGCTGAGAAGATTAGTTCAATGGCGATGGTGAGGATGATGGCGGCATCAGTTTTCGAAGGAGTTCTCTGCCAGGACATTGGTGTCATTGGGAATTCGATATCGCAGGTCAGTTTTAAGTGGCCAATTCCATTGAAGTATCAGCAACTATGTTGTTGATTATTTTCAAAATAAAATAACTGCCAGGAAAGATTTTCACTTTTTTGGTACTAATGTATTTTACCAAAACAGATACATTTCTACTTTATAGAAAGGGACAATGACTTAAAAAGGCCACTTTATTGAGAATATGGACTTAAACATCCCCTAGTAAAGAATACGACCAATTTAAGTAAGACGTAATTCTATAAAATAATAATCCAAAAATGATTTTTCAAGTAAAATACCAGAACTACCCTTTTAATAACTTTAAAAGTTCAAAGGAACCGTGATTTTTTTTTAGAGGTGACCCCCTCCACATTAAGGTCTAAAATATCTTGAACCCTTCCATTATATATGTTAAAATATTTAAAAATAACTTAAAATATAGTTTTAAAACTTGAGTTGAACGTCAATTGAAATGAGTCAAATAATTTTATTTTTATGATTTGATTGGATGTCACAATGACTCAACCCCAAACTCGGTGGAACCAACTTGTCGAGTTAACTTGGCCAATTAGATATAAAAAAATGCACTGAGTCACTTCAAAAGCTTGACCAAGTATTTGATTTTATTAATATTTTTTGAGAAAATAAAATATAAATATATTTTATATATTAAAAATTATTTTGAGATATTCATAAATTTGATATGATTTCATTTTAATCGATTTACGAGTTTTTGAGTTGATTTGATTCGATGAACATTCAAGTCAAGTTTTAAAATGTAAAAGTACCTCAAATATTTACAAAAACGTGGAGGTGTAACATCTCAAACAACCACATCTCTTTAAATCTTGTTGGAAGGGTATTTAAGATATTTTAACTCTAAAAGTCATTGTGAGTACTAAATGGTCCATATCTTTTTAGAGGGGACTTTTTTGTACATATTATCGAAAAATAGACCTTTGTGGTCATGTTTTTTTTTTACAAAGAACTATATTTTTTTTAGGGTTTACAATTTAAGGATATAAAGATAAATTCAGCTAAATGGGTATCACTTAAAATAAATAAAAATAAATAAATTAGAATTCAGTTTAATTTTGTATGCCTGTTTTAGTAAAAATAAATAAATAGCAAATGGGTATTGACTCTTTTGATAAATATTTCAAAAATGTGATTGGGCTGGTAATTTCAGCAAAATACTCTGTTGTTTTGGTAAAATGTTTCTTTCCATAACTTTATATACGAGAGATAAATGTGGGGATTGAGATTGACTTTCACTAAGAGTGATGAATTTGGTTTTAATTTAGATTTTGAAACTATCTCTAACTCAACTAATGGTGGATCTGCAGCTAACTCGATGGTGGAGTGGCGGGAACGCAGGATCGCCAAATTCAAATGGTCACATAATCTCCAAGTAATTACAACTAAGATATATATATATATATATATATATAGGGTCCCGTTCGGCACCCTAAGTTTTACCACACACTTTAACAAACGTGTTTTGTCCTACATGGGTTAGAAGTTTTGGAATAGGCTGATTTTTGGTGAGGATGATCTCTATGGTGAGGAGATCATCCTCACCAAAAATCAGCTCATTCCAAAACTTCTAACCCCATCAAAAATGATTTACAAAAAATGGACGGTCCACGATTTTTCAACGTGTAAACATGGGGCTAAACATTTTGGAATGGGCTGATTTTTGGGGAGGATGATCTTCTAATTATAGAGATCATCCTCACCAAAAACAGCCCATTCCAAAACTTCTAACCCATGTAGGACAAAAAACGTTTGTTAAAGTGTGTGGTAAAACATAGGGTGCTGAACATTTCCCATATATATATATATATATATATATATATATATATGGGTCCCGTTCGCCACCCTTAGTTTTACCACACACTTTAACAAACGCGTTTTGTCTTACATGGGTTAGAAGTTTCGGAATGAGCTGATTTTTGGTGAGGATGATCTCTATGGTGAGGAGATCATCCTCACCAAAAATCAGCTCATTCCAAAACTTCTAACCCCATCAAAAATGATTTACAAAAAATGGACGGTCCACGATTTTTCAACGTGTAAACATGGGGCTAAACATTTCGGAATGGGCTGATTTTTGGGGAGGATGATCTTCTAATCATAGAGATCATCCTCACCAAAAATCAGCTCATTCCAAAACTTCTAACCCATGTAGGACAAAAAACGTTTGTTAAAGTGTGTGGTAAAACTTAGGGTGCTGAACATTTCCCTATATATATATATATATAGGGAAATGTTCAGCACCCTAAGTTTTACCACACACTTTAACAAACGTTTTTTGTCCTACATGGGTTAGAAGTTTTGGAATGAGCTGATTTTTGGTGAGGATGATCTCTATGATTAGAAGATCATCCTCCCCAAAAATCAGCCCATTCCGAAATGTTTAGCCCCATGTTTACACGTTGAAAAATCGTGGACCGTCCATTTTTTGTAAATCATTTTTGATGGGGTTAGAAGTTTTGGAATGAGCTGATTTTTGGTGAGGATGATCTCCTCACCATAGAGATCATCCTCACCAAAAATCAGCCCATTCCGAAACTTCTAACCCATGTAGGAAAAAACGCATTTGTTAAAGTGTGTGGTAAAACTTAGGGTGCCGAACGGGACCCATATATATATATATAGGGAAATGTTCAGCACCCTAAGTTTTACCACACACTTTAACAAACGTTTTTTGTCCTACATGGGTGAGAAGTTTTGGAATGAGCTGATTTTTGGTGAGGATGATCTCTATGATTAGAAGATCATCGTCCCCAAAAATCAGCCCATTCCGAAATGTTTAGCCCCATGTTTACACGTTGAAAAATCGTGGACCGTCCATTTTTTGTAAATCAATTTTGATGGGGTTAGAAGTTTTGGAATGAGCTGATTTTTGGTGAGGATGATCTCCTCACCATAGAGATCATCCTCACCAAAAATCAGCTCATTCCGAAACTTCTAACCCATGTAAGACAAAACGCGTTTGTTAAAGTGTGTGGTAAAACTAAGGGTGGCGAACGGGACCCATATATATATATATATAGGGAAATGTTCAGCACCCTAAGTTTTACCACACACTTTAACAAACATTTTTTGTCCTACATGGGTTAGAAGTTTTGGAATGAGCTGATTTTTGGTGAGAATGATCTCTATGATTAGAAGATCATCCTCCCCAAAAATCAGCCCATTCCGAAATGTTTAGCCCCATGTTTACACGTTGAAAAATCGTGGACCGTCCATTTTTTGTAAATCAATTTTGATGGGGTTAGAAGTTTTGGAATGAGCTGATTTTTGGTGAGGATGATCTCCTCACCATAGAGATCATCCTCACCAAAAATCAGCTCATTCCGAAACTTCTAACCCATGTAAGACAAAACGCGTTTGTTAAAGTGTGTGGTAAAACTAAGGGTGGCGAACGGGACCCATATATATATATGGGAAATGTTCAGCAACAAACATTTTGACAAACATTTTGGCAAAACATTTTTGAAAATATGGGTTACAGGTTTTGGAATGGGCTGATTTTTGGTGAGGATGATCTCTACAGGGAATAGATCATCATCACCAAAAATCAGCCCATTCCAAAACTTCTAACCCCATCAAAAATGGTTTACAAAAAATGGACGGTTCACAATTTTTCAACCTGTTAACATGGGGCTAGAAGTTTTGGAATGGGCTGATTTTTGATGAGGATGATCTCCTCACCGTAGAGATCATCCTCACCAAAAATCAGCCCATTCCAAAACCTCTAACCCATGTTTTGAAAAATGTTTTGCCAAAATGTTTGTTGCTGAAAGGGACCCTATATATATATATATATGAGTCTTGTTCGGCACCCTAAGTTTTACCACACACTTTAACAAACGCGTTTTGTCCTACATGGGTTAGAAGTTTCGGAATGGGCTGATTTTTGGTGAGGATGATCTCTATGGTGAGGAGATCATCCTCACCAAAAATCAGCTCATTCCAAAACTTCTAACCCCATCAAAAATGATTTACAAAAAATGGGCGGTCCACGATTTTTCAACTTGTAAACATGGGGCTAAACATTTCGGAATGGGCTGATTTTTGGGGAGGATGATCTTCTAATCATAGAGATCATCCTCACCAAAAATCAGCCCATTCCAAAACTTCTAACCCATGTAGGACAAAAAATGTTTGTTAAAGTGTGTGGTAAAACTTAGGGTGCTGAACATTTCCCTATATATATATATATATTTTTACTTGTTAACAACAAATTTTAATATGATTTTTTTCTTATACCAAGAATATATTTATGTATGGGTTTTCAATATGTACAGAATCTTATAATTTGCTATTATTAATATACCAAGGTTGCTCCTGTTGAACTTAATGCATAAATCTGAATCAAAAAATGTTATATTAAATCAGACAATAAGAATAAGTGGAATGAAGCCCCATGTGTGCGCATCACATGTGCACACTCAGCACTAAGGGTTTTTGGTAGGTTAGCCCCAAATATACTTGACTGCGGTCCCGTAATATCTTTTTCTCTCTCACACTCAAGCAAGTTGGAGTGAGAACATTTATAAGTTAAGTATAAATCTTATATTTACCCAATGGACCGATACTATTAATTGTTAAAATCCAAATTTGTTCTCAGTTATACTTTCTCAAACTCATCTTATTTACATGATCCCAAGTAATCGTATGTTTTCTCATGAGTCAACGGATCCTAACCCTTACTTAATATACTATTTAGAATTGATTTTTTATTTTTTATTTTGTACTTGTGCTGCTGACTCTTTTGAGGATTATTTTTCACACCATTGTAAAAAAATACTTGACCCCCCAACACTGACCATTTAAATATATATATTTGTATAGCTAACACTGGACGATGAAACGTGGATTTCCGATATTTGGGAATGAGATTTGGAGAAGGATTAGATCCCCTAATTAATAAATTCAGTCATTAAAGGGACCAGTATTTCCAGATCAAACACCAAAAATTTCAATAAAACCTACATGTTAAGTGACCATTAACACAACACATTCACTAATTACAACTCCAACCAGCATTTGCAATGTTTACCCGGAACTCGTCAACATGTTCGATCATGTCTTGATACAACTTCAGATCATCCATAAAAACGCACAACTTCTAACAATCTGCACCTTTAATCAGAATTCAAGGGAGAAGATAGTTATTGAGATAGTAAACCTAACAAGAGAAAGGGGAGATGAAATAATCACTTAAGACTTCAATAAAGAGGATCTTTTCTTCGTACTCTTTGCAGGATTGGTGCTGTTTTTGCTTTTACTACACTTGGGACAAAACCAATCCTCCTCTGGTACAGCTTGAAGTTGGGGATTACAGCAATCAATATGGATACCAACCCCACACCCCTTAGAACCACCATCGTTGCCACAAATCAGCATCACCTCTCCTCTATCACGGGACCCACAGACTTCGCAAGCAACATCATCACTACCATCATTGTCTGATGGTGTAGAGGCCTCCATGATCTCTTCTGACCGTCTTAACAAGTTGGCAAATGATTTCTCTGCCCAAGCATGAGTCTTGTAGAGTACGTGTCTCTCAAGGGAATACCCAGGCTTGCACACATACTCCACCAAGTAATCAGCCACAATGCAAGGGATCTCGTGTCTTACGAACTCTTGTACCCATGAATCAACACGTGGCATGCTTGGGCTTACGACTGCAAAGTCAACTCCAGAGTTGAGAAAACGGGTATAAGGAGGGGAGGTCGCTAAAATGGTGCCATCCCCTGCCTTCACCACACGCTTTAGTGTGTCCTGGTTGATGATGCAAAAGATGTGCATAAAGAATAGAGGTATCAAAAATTTACCAAAGAAAAATTCATGAAAGAGACAAAAACATTCGGGGTTACTCATAAAGAAACATTTGACACAAAACCAGTATAAAGAAGTAAAATACCAGTGGTGGCGCAATACACTCTCCATATACAATAATCTGCATTCCATAGAAGGCACCGTGACCTGTCCTTTCTCTTAAAAGGCGCCACTTTCTTGGAGCCTCTAAATTGATTGCACCATCTTCACTAAGGCCATTTTTGAACCATTCGTAAGGCTCTTCTTCCAAGAACTTTCCAGCCTGACTACTAGCAGTTAAGTAATCTGTCTTGAGAATCCACCTGCACATGAGTACTCATTTTTATAATGAGCCAAGCCCACTTTTGCGCTCTTCGTTGTAACTTTTAGGTAAAGTACACAAATTCTAATTAAAAATCAGAAAGAAAATGTAATTGACTAATCGTAGTAGTAATGTTGGTGTTGTACCTGCCAGATGCAGCAGCAGCGAAGAATTTCTCTGTTCTTCGAACTGGATCAGGAACAATAAAGTGTGTAGCCTGGTAAGACCAATGATGAGAATCTCTGCAAACTCTTCCCTTCAAACGCCTAATAACTTGCTGGAACTCTTTTCTTTGTAGACGATGTCCACTCAGTATAAACCACACAGGTTCACACCTTACCAAATTTAAATCCCCACCTGGTTTTGTTCCATATGGATCAGTCCTTCCAACCAGTTTATTAATCTGCTTTGGTGTTCTATTAGATTTAACATCTACTTCTTCCCTTCGACGTTTACCCAAATTCTCATTCAGATCTCCATTTTTTATTGGCTTGTTCTCCTTCTCTGCATCCATGGGCTTCTTTGTCTTATTCACAGATATGATCTTACTTTTGGGTTTCTTCTCACAATTATTTTTCTTTTCGAGCTCTACTACATCTTTTCCTTTGCCAGATGTCTCTAGTTCTTTCACAACAGACACGGGATTTTTCTTGCTTTTACACGAAAGATGTTTTGTTCCGTTCATCAAATCTCCATTTTTAATTTCCTCATTCTCCACATTCTTTGGCTTCTCTGACTTATTCACAGACACACTCTTACCCTTGGATTTACTTGCCATATGTTGCACCCCATTTTCCTTCTCCACCTCCATCTTCTCATCATCAGTTTTTTTCTCGAGCTCCACTCCATCAATGTCTTTCCCAGATGTTTCAATTTTTTTCATGACAGAAACAAGATTTTTCTTGCTTTTACTTGAAAAAGGTTTTCCCCTTTTTGTCATTTTGAGCTTCATTGTTGAGTCACCCACCTCAGACTTCTTGCCACCATTCTCAAGTTCTGCTCCATCTTCCCCTGAAGCCGCAGTCTCATTATTCATAAATCCAATATCTTTCATCGTTTCATTTGCTGAATGCTTCATCCCTTCCAACTTTTCTTCCTCAGTTATCTCCTTGTTAACTGCATTCTCAAGTGCTTCTTGATCATTGTCTTCCTCTGGAGCCTCAGTGTCGTCATCTGCACGTACAGTCTTATTCTCAATTCTGTCCGCAGAACCCAAAACCCCTTTTGCCCTTTCTTTGATCACTGTGTCTGCTTTGAAATTTGGCCGAGCTATATCAGATTTAACGTTTGATGTCTCTTTGTGCTTTGTTCCATCCTTGTTTTCTACTGAACTAAGTGCAGTTTCATTTGGGATTACTGTTTTATCCAAGTAGAGAGAACCTTTTAGTTTATTAGTGCCACCTGTACTTAGCTTAGGCCTAGTGCCCAACCTACTCTTAGATACTGTTTTCTTGGTATGTGAAGATGCTTCATTCTTCCTTCCTTTGAGAACACCCAAGTTAACAGGACTGCTGGACTTACCCATCTCAGAGTTTCTTGTATCTGGAGAATAAGAGGCCTCACCATTCTGTTCCTGTTTCTGAGGCTCCTCTGCTTTCTCAACCAGGTATGTTGATCTGCCCATCTCCTCAGCATTCCCAAGATCATGATTGGTTATCATGTCGGACTGTTTCAATCCGCTCAAAGATATTTCAGATGGCCTCACCTTGACAATGTCCAACATCTTATCATCTGAAAGAAATCCAGTACTATCAGAAATCATTGTTCTTGAAATAGGCAGTCCACTTTTCAATGATTTATTGTTGAAATCCGAAGAATTAGCTTTCGAAAGAAAGGCAGATTGATTGTCACCACAATTTCCAACATCAGTTGGATCCGAAGCATTACTACCATTGCAAAGAGATAGATTCGATTTTGTCTTTGATGCACCAATCAACAAATCTTCAGGTATAGTATCTGAATTGGGACTCCCTTTTGTTGGTGATCTAGAGCTAGTAATTGAAAGAACCGCCTTCCTCTTCTGAGGCAATGTACTGGTTCTCCCTTCCTCATGATTTAAATCCGATTCATACCGTGGAATTTGGATTCTACCAAAATCAAGGTTATTCTTGCCTTGCTCATATGATAGCGGTGAGATGTCAAAACCATCCTTGACTTTTTGTTCTAAGTGTCCTAGAAAAGAACCATGTGCATGACTTGACCCAGCTTCTGAGAAAATTGAACCTTGGAACCTCCTCGGGGTTTTCCTTGAGTAAGTAGAATGAGAGGATCCGTTAGCGGTTGCTGAGTTTGATTCCAATTCACTGCCTTCTTTGCTGAAGGTAGGAGCTTTGTCGCATGGAGAGGACAATCCACCGCTAATAGCATCTCCATGGTAAGCTCTAGTGCCTGGATAGGCAAACCCCTCGAGGCCCTTTTTATTTACATCGCACAAATCTGGACCGATCTCTTTTCCAGGACTGGTTAAGAACTTTTTGTCTGTAACAATATCTTTGGTGATATCTGACAAATTCTTAAGTTCAGCTAAATTATGTTGGATCTTTGACACTTCCCCTACGAGCATGGGCAACTCAGACCCCTCAGAAATCAAAGCTCCACTTCCACTTGGCAAGTTAGAAGGACCCCCAGCAACAATTTTCATCTCAAATTGATTCGTATCTCTATCTTCTTCTGTTTCTTCTTCAGAATCCTTAGCTTCAGCCTCCATAATTTCTAGCTCATAACCACTGTTGTGAAGAAAGCAAAGCAAAAAATAAAATAAAATCGGAACCAGAGGGATGTTACTAATTTTTGAAAATAGCCTTGGTTTAATATCATAAACTGATTTCATTCGTGATAACACGGAACAAAACTAGCCTAAGGATAATAGATTGAGGTGGCATCACAAAGCAATGGTAGAAACAATCATGATCCACAAGAAACAAATTAGAATGGCCCACCTCTTGGTATAATTAGATTCCGGAAGGATTTCCCAAGCTCTTAAACTGTACAAAAAGAGAATTTTATGGAAAGAAAACACAATCAGGAAAAGAAAAAAACATGCAATTCACGATATTATCTGAATACCCAACAACAGATACTACTTTTCCAAGTTCGTATAGTTGATATTCAAAGGAAGAAGAAAATCTAGGAATACCAGTCTTCAAGCCAGCGCTCATTGACAAGCTTTATTTTCTTCATTTTCTTTGCAAGCTCATATTTCTCACCTGTATGAAATGACAAGGCCAGATTTTTTTAGATAAGGCTTTGATGATGATAAAGAAATGATAGATCTCATTTAAATGTGATTTGTACTTCTTATAGACAAATTGTTCAAACGACGAAAATAGATTAGCAAAAAACAAAGATGTATACCCATACACTAATAAGTGATGACCAAGTAAGAAAATCTTAAAAGTTAAAAAAACAAAAAAACAGAAACAAATTAACAATACTAAACAGAAAAAAATTTCTGTGAAACCAAATGGATAGATGTTCGGCACATGCACACCTCATAAAGTTTGGGTGCTATAAATAAAATGAAGATAAGAGATCCTCGAGCCATTTTATAACTGGCAATTTTTGCAAGAATAAGAAAGTGTACCCTCAAATTTGTAGCATATAAGATGAGTCACTTTATTTGCTACCAAAGGCTTAGAGAAATATGCACCCATGAGGCTTACCATTCTCTGAAACAAAACAAAGCAAATAGTAAGATGATAAGTTCCTTCTAATATTATTTTTTTTCCTCACTTTTTTCCAACATAACATAAATCATTTCCAGTGAATTTTTTTCATGTCCCTGACGGGACCCATATGGGCAAATATATAAAAGTAAAAAAATCTCCACAACAAAGGAGGGAAAATGATATGTCTACCATAATATCATCACGATCCTGCCTTCGGTATCCTGTCAAGCAAATAGACAGCAATTTGGCTCCCGGAATTCCGTTCAAATCTTTTACAGGTCTATATAGAATCTGTGAGAAAATATAATTGATCAAAATATATAGATATCTAATAATGGAACCAAGTACAATACAAAGAAAACAACAAGTGGCAAATGCTAATTGTTAAACATAATTGGAAAGGCACCCATTTTCAGGAACTAATAAATTGGCAATAAGAACTGCTGTGAAATAATTTATACCATTAAAATCACAATTATATATTGAAAATAAAGAATCAAAATGACATCCTCAAGTAAAATTAAAGCCAAAAGAGGACTTGAAATTCTTGTGAGTTTGATATCCATCTCATCAATCTAATAGGGCAGATACAAATTTGGCTAACTTTGCCCAGGTTCCAAAAATTATCAGAAGAACAATAGTACATAGCCTATGCTATTATTCCTTATTTCCATAGATTCCAAATTCCACACCAAATGATCTAAATTAGCTTGTAAAACAAAAAAACTTATATTAATTCCATACAATTAATTTTTTATCCCATAAAAATTAAAAGTGAAAAGAAAACGGAAGGAAACTAACCGAATTTGCATCAACAGGCATTCCAACATCAAAACTATCATCGACCCAAAAGGCATTAACCACTGTTTTGCTGTCGCTTCGTGCAGCAACACAAGCAGAATCATCCTGCATAACACATGGAATAAGAAAAATATAACTCTCACCTGAATTAAACACATTTTTTTTTGTTAAAAAAAGGCCAATTATGATAGGTTATGACGTGGAGAATCAAAATTAACCCCTAATTTCTGCAAAGTGACGAAGAACATCGGGACTTACATAGACAATCTTGTCCACAATTACGTGAGTGCAACTCGGACCATACTGGCCAACATCAACTCCACCACCGCTAAGGAGCTTAGATCGAACCTACAAAAACAAAATTAAAAATCCCACTAACGAACTAACTAAATCAAGTAAATTCAACTTTAAAAAAAAAAAAAAAAAAAAAAAAAAAGGAAGAAACATTTAAAAAATTGAAACAATTGTATAGAACTTGAAATAAAACTACAGAATCGAAATCACTCGAGATAATTACCCTGGCTTCTTCAATGGGATCCAATCCGAGTAGAACGAAACGTACGCCAAGAAATACCTTCGATTGGCTACCTCCTTGAGGTGAATCTTCTTCGTTTCGAAGCATTTTTTGTCAAAATGACAAATAAATCTAGTATGGTTTTGATTGCAAGATCGAAGATCAGATTGAGAACGAACAGGGAAGATGAAACCCTAGAAATGGTAACCAAAGTTGATCGAAAAAAAAAAAAGATTTTTTATTATTTTGAAGTTCGATCGATCGCTGAGACAAAAATGTTCATCGAAGTATCATTGAGACTTGAGACTTTGAAAGAAGAGCGAAGAAAGGGAGGGAGTTTTTGCCAAAAATGTGTGAATTTGATTTTTGGTGTAGTGGCGGGAGAAGAAGATATCAGCGAAAAAAGAGGTGCACGTGTCAATGCTAAACTCGTGTGACGTGGTGTCTCACGTACGTTAAAGGAAAATTAGTTAAAGGACCCTGAAGAAGGGGTTGCTTTATAAATAGTTCCCAAGATTTAGGGTATATCTTAATATTCCATTTTTTAAAATCTTAATAGTCCCTTTACCTTATCTGTTATATTTTTTGAAAAAATTACTTAAAATTCTCAAAGGGGGGTTTCTTTCTGATTAGTCCCTAAGTTTCAGGATTTCTCTTACCCCATTCATCACATTTCTCACAATTGATTATCTCAATCATTAAATCTCATCATTTTCGTCTAAAAAAAATATCAAATTTTGGAGACTTCATTCCATAAGAAAGAATTTAAAAAGAAATAAGTCATTTTAAAATATTTTGAAGATGTATATGAAAAATTATGATTTTTAAAAAAAAATTCTTTGTGTTTTTTTTTATTTATGAAAATTAATCAAAGAATATTCTTTTGATTTGAAATAATTTACACAAGTCTTTATCTCAAGTTTTTAATTGATTTTTTCATATATTTTAGTCAGAAAAACTCAAAAAATGAAAATGAATGGATTTTACTAACGTCAAGCTCACCACTTTTTATTATCAATTTTGACCATTTTTAAATTGTCAAGTACAACAATAAAAAATATTGAGCTCAACAGTAAAATAGAAAGTGATGAGCTTGATAACAAATAAAAGTGGTAAATTCGACAATAAAAATACTGAGTCGACAATAAATAGAAAGTGGTGAGTTCTCCAATAATAATTAATGACGGACCATTGAGAAAAAAAAAATTTACTAAATGTATTATTCTCAGATCAAGGATTATTTAGAAAGAAATCCCTCCCTCAGGGTTCTTTAAATAATATTTTTTAATGGTGTGATTTTACAATAAAATCACGTGATGTTTATTCATGATCTGGTCATATCACAATGATTTCAAACCACACCCCCTCACAAAAAAAAAAAAAAAACTCGGGTGGGCTCTTTTGAGAATCAGAGGTTGGGCTTTGTTCTATTTGTTAAAAAAACCCACACAAAGTCCCCCACCTCTCCAAGGTCTAAACTCTAAAGTCTAAACCATGTCCTCCTGCTTTCGTTCAGCTTCTATAGGGTCATGAGAGGGTTTTCATCTCTAGCTTCCAGGGCTTCTCCTGCAACAAGAAATCAAATCGAAGAAATCTTCCATCACAAAAATCTCAGCAGAGAAAACCCCATCAAGGACAGATCAAAATCATCTATCGATCCAAAACCCATTCTCTCAGAAGCTCCAGTAAGAGGTAAGCTTTCACTCAGCCCTTCTCAAACACACGAATCTCTGTCTGGATTCGAAAAAAGCAATGATTTTTCCTCCTCAAAGGGTCGCATTTATGCTAATAAGCACAATTTTCCGATTAAATTGATTGACCATCAATACTTTTCTGAAATTCTCTCTAGAAAGGACTGGTTTTTCTTGTTAAATCACGAGTCCAAATTGAAAAAACCCATCTTGAACCCACAGTTAGTAGTTAGAATTATGCAGAATCAAGAAAACCCATTAAACTCACTTAAATTTTACATCTGGGTTTCGAATATTGAAGACGAACTAGCTAAGAATCAAGTAGTACAGAGTGTTTTAGCCAATAGCTTGTTTCGTAAAGGCCCTGTTATATTGACTTTTGAGTTGGTTCAAGGGATTAGAAGCTCTGGATGTAAGCTTACAGAGGACCTGCTGTGCATTTTAATTGGTAGTTGGGGGAGATTGGGTCTTGCAAAGTATTGTACCGAAGTTTTTGGACAAATTTCATTCATGGGTCTTACGCCGAGCACTAGATTGTATAATTCGGTTATTGATGCCTTGGTGAAATCCAATTCTCTTGATATGGCTTACTTCAAATTCCAACAGATGTCGGCCGATAACTGCATCCCTGACAGGTTCACTTATAACATTCTCATCCACGGAGTCTGCAAGATTGGGATTGTGGATGAGGCACTCAGACTCTTGAAGCAGATGGAGAGCTCAGGATACTCCGCTAATGTGTTTACGTACACTATTCTGATTGATGGGTTTTGCAATGCTAAGAGGGTCGATGAAGCATTTCAGCTTTTAGAAGCGATGAAGGTGAGGAATGTGGTCCCAAGTGAAGCCACATATAGATCATTGGTTCATGGGCTTTTTCGATGTTTGGCCCCGGATAAGGCGTATGAACTGTTATTGAGATTTGTAGGAAAGGAACCTGTTTTACCTAAACAAGCTTGTGATACTATATTGTATTGTTTATCAAAGAATTCTATGCCAAGAGAGGCAACTGAGTTCTTGAAGAAGATGGGAGAAAAGGGTTATTTCCCTGACAGTTCGACAATTAGTATCTTGGTGGCATGCTTTATAAACGGTTTGAATCTTGATGAGACGTGTAGAATACTGGATGGTTTTATTGAGCGAGGTGGGAATCCGGGGTTTAATACGTATCTCATGTTGATCAAAGCTTTGTACAAGTCTCGAAGGTTTGACGATGGTGATCGTTATTTGAATAAGATGGTCCACGTTGGACTTGTTTCAAATGTGTTTTCATATAATATGTTGATTGATTGCTTCTCTCAAGCTGAAATGATGGAAAGAGCATCCAATACTTTAACCAAGATGTATCAAAGGGGTGTGGTTCCTAACCTTGTTACATTCAATACTCTTATAAGTGGTCATTCTAAGGTCGGGCAGGTAGGTAAGGTGCGTGAGCTGTTGAAGATGCTATTGGAGCATGGATTTAAACCGGATATCTTCACCTTTAGTTCGATAATCGATGGTCTTTGTAGGGCCCACCAATTGGGGGATGCTTTTAATTGTTTCGATGAGATGGTTGAATGGGATGTCACTCCAAATGCCGTCACATACAATATTCTGATCCGTTCTCTATGTGTTGTTGGGGATGTTAGTAAATCAATGAAGTTGTTAAGAAAAATGAAAGCTGATGGAATTTACCCGGATGCTCTTTCCTTCAATGCACTCATTATAAGCCTTTGTAAGATGAAGAAAGTCGAGAATGCAAAGAAGCTTTTCAACTCCATGTTGAGAGCGGGTCTGACTCCTGACAATTACACATATAGTGGTTTTATCTTGGCATTGTGTGAATCAGGAAGAGTCGATGAGGCCAAAGAGATGTTCCTCGCAATGGAAGCCAATGGATGCACTCCTGATTCTCATTTGTATAGTTCAACTATGAACTCTCTATCCTGTCCAGGCCACTTGGAGGAGTTGAAGGATCTAGTCATGAAATGTAAAGATAAATGATCTTTACTAGTTTGTAGGATAGGGTTTCTGTCAGATGGTTTACTTGGTGCGCACGTCATCGAGTTCTCGGCTTGGGAGGGAAAACCCAACTATCAAACACTCAGCTGCTGTTCTTCCTACTGCATTTGTTGAAAGATTATAGGTATTATTAACTAGACACTCCATTTTCTCCTCATGAAAGTTGTCATCATCTCTGGCAAAAACTTTGAACTTGTTCAAGATTTCAGCTTGCACATCAATCAGACCATACTGTTCTGTACTATTTTTTGGATTCTTGAGTGTTGCTTTTGCTCAATCATTTTCATATTATATTCTACTGTCATCATAAATATTTATATAACAATGGAAAAGCTTTTTTGCGTTTCTGTGAGGACACGTGTTTTGGTCCATGACGCTATTCTATATATGTGACCCACTAAGTAGACCGTTTAGTTGGTGAGAAACATCTTAACTGTGAATATGTGACAGCCCTAAAACTCAATTCAGTTCTGACAATAGAACATGCTAACTTATGATGTTTTGTTCATGTGTCTTGTGTCCCCCTTAAGACTTTCAAACCCTCTTTAATATAGGCATCCTTGTTTTTTTTGCTCTTCAATGGATGGTTAGAAAGGGAAATCAGTATGATTTTTCACTTGTGGCCCATTCAAAGGAATGTGCATGAATTGAACTGCCCTGATCAATGCTTATGTAGCCTCATAAATTCGTTGTCAATAACACAAACCACATAGATGTTTAACCGTGTAATTATCCATCTTCAATCTTTATAATTATATAAACGTTTATGGTGTGTAAGGTTTTATAAGTCTGCCTGTTTGAGACCTGCATGTGTCTAGTCAGATAACTATTGCACAAGTCTGAGGTTATCTTTCTAAATGTAAGTTATGGAGATATATTCTAAATTGTGTCCTATTATTTGGTGTTTTCCAGCAAATCCCTTGGTTCTCTGGGCACTATGGAAGGACATGGATCAATCATGATGAGAATGGACTTCTCCGTAATGTAATAGAACAGTCACTGTCCAGTTCCCCGGGCTTTCTCCCTTCTCGACCAGACAAAGGAGATATGATTCCATTCAGATGGGTACGGGCTTGGCTTCACAGTGTGTTCTCTCTTGGTCAAGTCGGAGGCGAAGATTGATAAAGTTCATCATTCAGTGATGGGCATAGAAAGAAGGCATCACCCAATGAGTAGTAGATTTGGATGGAGAGATTCATAGATCCGGATGGTCTTGCTCATAGAGGAAGAGTGTGTGTACAGCTTACTCTTCCCAGAGCGTTTTTGTCCTTGAGGTATGACCAAGTGGCTTACAGGATTTGCCAAAAACTTCATCGATGCGGAACTACTTTGTATGCATGAGGAACTGAAGCAAGCAAGGATGGCTTGTGAAGTAGATGAAGTGATCTGTCAGTGCTTCTTAAAAGATCATGGCTACCTCTATATAAGTAGGTGAAGATTATGTCAGTTTATGGTTTTTTTTCCCTTAAAAGTATATCACCATCATCAAAACCTTATCCCAATAATTTGGGCTCCATTGAATCAACCATACCGCATTAAATTCTGTCTATCCTTTTATTTATTTTTAAGTATTAAAATTACTCACTGTTCTAAATTGAAGATCTAGATTTTTTATTTTTTTTTCTGAAATTTTCAAAAGGAACATTGACTGATGCTTACAATTTTATGCTGTCACGCTCCTCATCGAAACTCATACTGTCTCAACATCGATCCATTTTTCTACCACAGCATTTATGTTGAATGTTTCTGATCAACTTGTTGAATCTCCTTTACATGGAAAAACTAGAGAGATCAAAACTATAAGCCTGTAATTCTCCATTCTATGGGAAAATACTTTGAAAACATTTTCTCAGCCTTATGACTTTCTGTCTTGCCCTATATATTTTATTAATGATTACTTGGCCTTAAAATACATAAATCTTGATTAGAAGGTTTAAATTAGACTAGAATCAATGTTCCTCAAATCCATCAATATGAGGGGGAAAATGAAAAGCTTTTTCATTATTTCGATCAAGCCCTGTATTCTCTACCCATCTCTCCAGGCATCACTAGAGGATATCAAACAAATTTCCAGATCACGTCTTAGAAGCGGAGGTCTCGAGTTCAAATCAGGGATTTGTCCCTGACAGCTAGTAAGGAGCTGGTGGGGGCAATTGCCCCCAAAAAACTTTGAGACACCCCTATATTTTCAACTAATTACATGCCCCATTTGTCCCCACTCCCTCACCTCTTTCCTATTTGCCCCCACATCCTCACCTCCCTCCAATTTCAAAACCACCACCCCCCCCTTCAATCAATATTTTTTTGATGACATTGCCTCTTGACCACCTTCTCATATACTAATTGGGAATTATCTGAATATCATTGTCTTCAACTTCTAATAAAAAATCTCTGAATTTCTTGCTTAAATCATTCATCAAGTTCTTCAACTATATAACTAACCATAGTTTGCCCCCACTACAAGAAAATCCTGGTTCTGCCCGACCTGGTGCACGAGTGGGGAGGGTGCTGCATGTGTCCAGAGGTTTAGTTGGGTGCTTTAAGAGGCCTGGTTACCTCAGTTAAAAAAAAAAAACAATGTTTTAGCTTTTGCCAAATTCCCTTCTTTTTTTGGCACACCCTGAATTGCTAATTATGCTTTGCTCAACGTGAAGCACGCAAAATAAGCAATACAAACACTTTTTCATGTTCTTGTTTGCAATAGTGGTGGCGAGTGGGGTATTAGTGAATGAGAGTGCTCTTTCGCCGAACTCCTACCTATCCATCGTCGTTGTTTGAAAAAAAAAAGAGGTAGGGTAGGAGAACGAAAGAAGATAAACAATAATTTCACTTGTTCAGTAACATTTCTTTAAAAATTGATTATATTTTTGGACATAATCAAATTATAGAATATAATCAGTCTTGATAGAGTGATTGGCAAACG
This sequence comes from Akebia trifoliata, assembly GCF_017979445.1. Lineage (NCBI taxonomy): Eukaryota > Viridiplantae > Streptophyta > Magnoliopsida > Ranunculales > Lardizabalaceae > Akebia > Akebia trifoliata. Next base: position 4,104,474 of record NC_141378.1, on the reverse strand, counting down.
GACCTTGTGCAAGCCTAAATACATACATAATTTTAAAAACTGGTTTTCGGAATTGAATTAGTACCCACTGAGGCTAATTTGGCTCGTACAATGTGTGTGTGTGTGTGTGTGTGTGTTTTTTTTTTTTTATTATGACGGGGACATCCGAACTTATGGCCGACTAATGGGGTCAGAAGAGCCAAAACAAGAGACTGGGCCAAGGCGTGAGGGTCCCCTCCCCCGGAAACATGCAACACCCACACATCGCGCGCATCAGATAAGTGAGGGTGTGCACTCACAGGTGACCCCGATGAATTAATGCTCATATTGAGTATCGAACACACAATTTATGAACTTTCACCATTTATCGGTTTGAAATTGCCATTGAGCCAATGCCTTAGGGTTAGCTCATACAATCCTATTGTTTTAGTCAAATCAGATTTTCTCGAATCAATTCAAATGGATTTAACAAATATATATTTATATTTTAAAAAACATAATTTTTTTTTTTTCAAATGTAAACTGAAACCATAGATATTATGATCACAATTCTCAAGATCTCATTTTATATATATCATAAATATTTATTTAACTTATTTACAAAAATATCAAAATCAATCGATAAAGGTTGAACTTTTCCAAGAATGATAAAAGCTGAATATTCTTTTAAAAAGAACCTGGTCCCATCTATCCAAATATAAAGTTGATTAAGATCTGCTAAAGACAGTTTTTTACTTTCTTTAACACGCAAATTTCTTTCTTGGCACTTTACATCCTATCAAGCAAAGTTGGATTCTCACAATATATACCTGTGATGTAGATATGATTCTTTGATATAATGAAAATAAAGTTGATCTTGGATTTCCTTTTTGTTTAGTATGTATTGGATTAGACTCAAAATCCGATCTGATACTTTAGGATCGGGTTTGTGGTTGATCCAATAAGGACCCGATTGGATAAAGATATTGGATCAGTTATGATGGATGAAAAAAGGATTGATTGAGCATAAAGAGTGAACTTTATTGTCCTTTATGAAATCTGAAACTGGCCAGAAGAGGCACATGAAATGCACTTGACGTGGGTGGTACCACTGCTTATGTTATTTTTAGTAATATAATAGTAAATATCTATATATTTGTTGTATATTAGGCTTATCTCCCTATAAAATGCTAGAAATTAAATTAGTGCAACATTAGATCTAATCAAGTGTTAATGATTAGCAATTATCATTGATTTGGAACTTTTTAAAATGACTTAGGTCGTTAAAGTAACATTTTCTTCATCTTTTGATTGATCTATCATTTGTTCTTCCTTCTCTTCAAGATTAATCTCATCTCTTCTTTTGCTTATTTCATTATTCGCCTTCAATAAAAGCCACTTTAAATTGGGTTTAAAGCAAATGCCTTCAATAAAATTTAAAATTCTAAAATTTATCAAAAAAATAAAATAATCAATATTATTTTTTATTTTTTTACTGTACTTAGTTCTAAATTTTGTAAATTTATTATAGAAAATTTAAATAAGTATACATATTAGTGAGAATGGGACTGATAAAAGCACTAAAGTGTGATTAAAAGTAAAGTAGAAGCACTTCCAAAGAATTACACCATTATTATATACTAATCAAACTAAATAAAAATTTTCTGAGAAACAAATACTAAATCTTGCTTTATGTAGTGGAGAGTATCATAGATAAAGATATTGAGATTGACAACTGGTAACATCAAGAAAAGGGAGAAAATTTTAGTGTCGGATGAACGACTAAGACCGTGAGGTATTGTCAAGAAAAGTTGATCCTAGAAAACTTATATCGATCGCTGGAATACTTGTATTTCTCTTCTTATTTCAATTGTTTATTGGACTCTAAGTATTCAGCTTTGTTGAACTTTAGAAAAGTCCAATTATAAACACGTTCATTTGATGGAATTTGAAGGAGTGTCCTCTGATTAAAAGAAAAAATAACTAAAATTATTTGATTATTTCAAATGAAGAATGTTTACAATGCTTATAAAAAGAAGTGATTTGTTAGAATTTGTAAAAAGAACTGATTTATAATTGACTTTTTTAAATTCTAACAAATCACTTCTTTTTATAAGCATTGTAAACGTTCTTCATTTGAAATAATCAAATTATTTAGATTTTTCAAATGAAGAACGCTTATATTGCTTGTGATACTTTATTTAAGTGGCCAACTAAATATGCCTCGTTAATGTCTCCTTTACAATACATTGTTGATCTCAAATCGAGATAAAAGTGGAGGTTTGTGCCAATTGCCAGTCGATGAGAATTGATATTTGTGGGTCCCAAAATATTTGGTATGAAATTTTCAGTTTTACTTTTCAATAATTGAGAAACTAATCAAGTGTCATATTCCTACGATACTAATGTGACATGTTTTGTTGAATGTAAAACGCATATGACTGCATGCACAACTCGTTTAAGAGTCCAGTGTGTCATTCCTATCACTACATGAAAATTGAAAGATTTGACAAAAAAAATTGACGGGTCAAACCACACAAATTTTAGAAACTGAATTTTGACGGTCTAGGACCATTGAAATTTTAGATATTTCTAGATTTGACAGTGTAAAGTTATTGAATTTCTCCCATCCTTCATTAATTTGATAGTTTCGGTCTGTTGAAAAAATAAAATTTGATAATGAAAAATTCAACCTTTTATCTGTCGAATTTTATGAATTTTGACAATCCAAGACTGTCAAATTTGGGTTTTTTTCACATTGTGTATTCTAGAGTCCGATGTTTGGTTTGCACAACTACGTGCACAAATTGATATTCATCGATCAAGCCAAACTTAATTAATGTTCCTAAGAATTTTTATCTATGTTTTATATAAAATTCTATTGTAATTCAATTAAGAGAATCAATCCAATTTCTTTAATGAAGTTGAAAAACGTTAAAATTGATTTACCGTTGAGCATACTTAAAGGTAAGGAAACTTAGGTCATTTTTAATAGTTTTTGAGAGTAGACTTCTGTCAAGGGGTATGTCATTGATTTAAAAACATAAAAGTATCTCGGATGCAACACGGTGTCCCGTTCCTATAAATAAAAGAAGGAAAATGCTGAAGTGACATTGATTCATCTATTGATGACGTGGATGTGTACGGAGTTATAATGCTTTTCATCTAGATACGTGTGATTGTTATGTATACACCTCCACGTGTGAATCTATGTCAATTTGAATGTCACCCCTGCGCGACTCTCCTATATAATAGGAATGGTCTTTATGAGGCACGCTATAGTTTCGTTTAAAACACCCCGGGTTCCTGACCAAGCCGTACATGCAGCACAGTCAGTTTTAAGCAATCCAAACGTGACACGTAGACAACAGTCTTATGTATAGAGACGGGACACCGTATTGGATCGCCACTCGTATAGAAAAGTCAAAAGAATCACAGTGTCCGTACGAATGATATACAGTATTAAACATGACAACGTGGGAGATTAAAGCCCGTGACAACACCCAAGAAGGCCGACGAGCCACGACAAGGGTTGTCTGTGTTTCGCCTTCGTGGCTCGTTCACAACCGCATAAATCCTTCTTATTTTGGCGTTTTTTTCTCATCTCAATCAAATTATTTCCACACACACACAAAAAAAAAAAATCAACTCTTACTATTGATCATTCTTGAGGAGGATGGGGAGAGCAGCATGTTGTGAGAAAGTTGGGCTAAAGAAAGGGAGATGGACACCTGAAGAAGATGAGATTTTGAGGAAATATATTAAAGCTCATGGTGAAGGGTCATGGAGGGCATTACCCAAGAATGCAGGTTAGCTCATCATAAAATAGATCATGAAACAAGCCAGTAATCTAGGGACTCTGGGCATGCTACGTGGAGGAATACTGGTTATAGCCGTTTACCCAGTGCGGAGTACCGGCTATAGTCTGTTTCCCCTTGAAGCCATGAACTGACTTCCTTCGACACTGTGCTGAAATGGCATGGGTTGAGAACCTTTGTTTTTTATTTATTTATTATTAATGGTGGAGTGACCTCAGTGCAGAACATCGGGGTGGCATGCCCGTATATGCGTTTTCTCCAAGATATGAGTAAAACGCATCTACGGACATGCGCGCCACCACGTTGTCCCGCGTGTGTCCCCGCTGAGGAAATCTGATTTATCTGCCACGTCAGCGCAGTGTTGAGGGAAGTAAGTGTAGAACGACTCTTTTTGTTGTTGTTGTTGTAAAATGAGTTGGTTCAGATATGGGTTTGTTTGGATTTTGTTAATGTTGATGTTATTGTTATTGGGTTTTGATGAAGGTTTGTTAAGGTGTGGGAAGAGTTGTAGATTGAGGTGGATTAATTACTTAAGAGCCGACTTGAAGAGAGGGAACATCTCTGCTGAAGAGGAGGAGATTATTATTAAGTTGCATGGCTCTTTGGGTAATAGGTGCGTCTTCTAGCTCTATTTCGTTTACTTCTCTCTCTCTCTCTCTCTCTGTGCTAAGGTTATGGTGTTTCTTTGAAAAAAGTCAACTATGAACAAACAACCAGACTGTAAAAGCCACGTGGAAACAAACATCAAAATTGGTACTGATTGGTGATTTCTAGCCGTTTGATTCAAGCAGTTTTTTTTTTTTTTTTTCTGAAACCCACTCACGGCTAGCCCATGAATGTTTTTCACCCCTGACGAAAATTGCTCGAATCCAAGGACTAGAAATCACCAATCAGACTGAACTTTTTGTACAAGCGTGAACAACTTTTTATTAAGTCGAGGTGTCAGTCTTCCAAGTCTAGTGACCTATCAAATTTGTCCCATCCCTTAGTGGGCCTACCCACCAATAATGGATCACCAATCAGGCTGATCCATGATCTATGATCTACCAAGAGTTAGTCATGTGTACCATGAAACGTCTTGTAATACTTTTTCTTCTTATAATTAATTCAAACTTGAGAGTAAAAATAAACAAAATATATGGTTGATTTTCATGTAGGTGGTCTTTGATAGCTGGACACCTACCGGGGAGAACAGATAATGAGATAAAGAACTACTGGAACTCTCACTTGAGCAGAAGAATTCACACCTACAGAAAGTCCAGGGGAGAATCCCAACCGTTCATCATGTCTTTAATCAAGATGGATGATGGGTACAAGCCAAAAGGACGTCGGACAAGAAAGATAGCTATTAAAGAAAAAAACATCGGCACCACCGGATCAAATGTTGAAATTTCCACAGAACTTAAGCCCACACATGAGAAAATGAGCCGGATAATGACGATTCCCACTTCAGGACAAAATGAGAAAAGAGACAGTCTCACAGTGGACCCACATGAGGTACAAAATCATGCTGTTGATGGTCCCAATCCGAACAGTCTAGTATTGGGTCCAAGCCCCAAGGAAGAGAGAGATTGTACAAGTAATGAGGAGAGAGAAAATGAGATGTTGGGAGTGGGACCATATGAAGGTCTGGAGAGTGGAACATTACTGTACCCTAATGAAATTATCATGGGAGATGAAATGTTGGATCAAAATGGGGTTTCTAGTGGGAATATGGGTTGTAAAAGAGTGACAACAAGTGGGGAAGGAGAGAGTGGTGAGTGGTATTCTTCTTCTTCAATGACTTCGTGCTTTGATGATGAATGGGTTGATCAGTTGAATTTGGTTGGTGTTGTTGAAGGTCATGAGACATGGATGAAGGCAGAGGAGATGTTGTCTTGGTTGGGAGACTGAGATATTAAATACGGTGGAGATATTTTTGTATATGGTTGTGATGTGTTTTGTCTTTCAAAAATATATTTAAGAAGTTTGTAATCTCCATGGTTTAATGCCTATCGACAAAAGGAGTTTTTTATTTGTAAAGAGGTAAAAGTCTTGGACTTTTTCGGTTTTTCCAACTCTGCACTCGTGTGTCTTTTATTTTCAGGACATTTTGACAGGTCTCACGTGATTCTCATTTATCTCAATAGCCCCTAATACTACTTTTTGACTGTTAAGCGAAAATTCTAGATTCAGTCACGTGATGAGTTGGTAAAATATTCAACATATATAAGTGATGAGAAGACAAGTATCTTTCTCTATTATATGTGTGGGTCCTTGTCAAGTTATATTGCTCACATCTTTTTTTGTTAGGATCACACATATAAAAATATTCTGATGATCAAGTCAATTATAAATTCAGTCAATTATAAATTCAATCTGTTTATTTTAATTATAAAAATACTGACATATATTGACACGAAAGATTGATTATATTTATTGCATAGATGTTAACACATAACAACTTGACAGCTTTTACAAATTGTTTTTTGTACTTGTCATGTGTTTTTTTTTTTTTTTTTTTACCTTTCAAAATAAAAAAAAATGACGTAATACACTATCGTATTACTCACTCACACTAATAATTTGGAATTCTTGTCTAAAAACCCATATGGTCATTTTCGCCTAAGAATCCCGATCTTTGTCTGCTTCTATTGTGAGGTCCTAATTATGTGAGATCTCAGGACCATATGTTCTTTTATTGGACCTTCATATTTAGAAAATGGCCTGAACAGAAATTGCTCGATCAATCTTGACATTGACTTTGATTTGATTTTCTTTTGCCCTTATAATATGGATTATTTGGAGGATTGAATATTTGTTTGCCTTGTGGACCTTGCATTGTGGTGAATGGATGATGTGGATCCTTTGACTTGTGTCTTTTGGGGAGGAATTTTTTGTTACTGAAAATGCACTTTGTTACCTCAGGAGACAATTGGAATTATGATTGAAGATTTATGATGTAACTATTCTCGTTGATATTTGTGACTAGAGAGGGCCCCTTCAATTCCAATTTATCAATAAAAAGAGAGGTTACGATTGTATGATTGGGGCAGGATCTAATGATTCATGGAAAACATGCAAATCCATACCATTAAAACATAAAATTCAATAATAGGATGAGAGATGTATCCCTAGGATTTGTCTTGACTTCGGATTTTATTTTATTTTTAGTGAATCAAAGAATCCCAATCTTTTATGATTCAGGCATGCTTTTGGAATGAGCAGTGCAAATGAGACATTATTAATAGAGACTATAGACAATAGAGTCATCTCCAACAATATGGACCCGCTTCAACGACACAGTTGAACCAAGTCGATACTATAAAACCGTGAATAGAAGAAGTAAAGGTTGAGTTGGGCCAATTCAAAGATAGTCTGTCATGGATTTTTCAACTCTGTAGCATGCTAGACTATGATGTTTTTGACCATTCAAAGTTGTCTTGATGGAATTCTAAATGTATCATAAGGGATGATCATTTGTATAAATTTATCAAGATAAAATCTCTGAGATAAAGAGATAAAAATAGTTCCAAATCCATATATATTGGATTTGGATAAAATTGATACCAAAAAATACTTTAAAATAAACTTACTGAGCGATTTAGAGGCACCCCTACACATTTTGATGAATATTTGAGATAACCACCATGTTTTCAAGATGATGCGCCCCTATTGAACTCTGTCTTCTAAAGGGGCTTTTGATAGTGGTTGAAGGTATTTAGCTCATTTTTCATTAAAGTATGAGAAAATAGCTAGGTTAAAGAGCATGTTGTCGGTTTCAAAATATATGGGTATCTCAAACACACACCAACTATTAAAATGAGAGATGGGTGAGAAATATTTGAATTTTTTGTAACATATCACCCCTTAATTTAAATTAATACTAGAAGGTGGCACGTACAAACACACATATATCAAAAAGGGCTTATTTATAATTTAGAACATTACATAATGAAAAAGATTATTTTTTTTTATAATTTTTAAAAAATTTCTTGACTTTTGACTAAAGTGACTCTAATTATATTAAGTTTAAATGTAAAAGTGGAGGGTATTTGAGGGATCCAAAATTTGGTGTAGAACAACTTTTACTCCACCTTCATCGTAATAAAAGTAAAGACAAGTACCTCCCCCCCCAATACATATATATATATATATATATATATATATATGTATAGGGGCGGTTCAAGGTCATATGTAAAAACATATGAAAAAACAATGGTTTTTCAAAATATGGGTTAGAGGTTTTGGATTGAGCTGATTTTTTGCGAAGATGGTCACTATGATGAGAAGATCATCCTCATAAAAAATCAGCTCAATCAGAAACTTCTAAATCCATCAAAAGTGATTTACAAATTACTGATAAAAATTGGTAAAAAATCGACGGTCCACATTCTAAATCACTTTTAATGGGGTTAGAAGTTTCAAATTGGACTAATTTTTTTTTTTTTATGATCTTCCCATCATTCATAGAGATCATTCTCACAAAAAATCAGCTCAATTCGAAACTTCTAATTCATATTTTGAAAATTTACTAATGTTACATTGTTTTTACATATGTTTTTTCATATGGCCCTTGATCATGACCCATACATATACATATATATATATATATATATATGGGAAATGTTCAGTACCCTAAGTTTTACCACACACTTTAACAAATGTTTTTTGTCCTACATGGGTTAGAAGTTTTGGAATGAGCTGATTTTTGGTGAGGATGATCTCTATGATTAGAAGATCATCCTCCCCAAAAATCAGCCCATTCTGAAATGTTTAGCCCCATGTTTACACGTTGAAAAATTGTGGACCGTCCATTTTTTGTAAACCATTTTTGATGGGGTTAGAAGTTTTGGAATGAGCTGATTTTTGGTGAGAATGATCTCCTCACCATAGAGACCATCCTCACCAAAAATCAGCCCATTCCAAAACTTCTAACCATGTAAGACAAAACACGTTTGTTAAAATGTGTGGTAAAGCTTAGGGTGCTGAACGGGACCCTATATATATATATATATATATATATATGTATAGTGGTGTTCTTTTGACAAAATTTTAAATAACATTCTAGATATAGTTTTGTCTTATATGATTAAAAAGTTTCAGAATGGACTGATTTGTGTGAGGATGATCCTGAGTAGATCATCCTTACAAAAATCAGCCAATTCTGAAACTTCTAATCCCGTGAAAAGTAGTTACAAACTAACGGAAAAAATTGACAATTCACAATTCTTCAACTTATAAACTAGATTTTGAAATTTCAGAATTGACTGATTTTTTGTGATGATGATTTTCTCACCATAAAGAATATCCTTACAAAAAATCAGCCCATTCCAAAACTTTTAGCCTATGTAAGACAAAATGTTTTGTCTAGAATGTTGTCTGAGATTTTGTCAAAAGAATGCTACCCACATTATATATATATGGGTAGCGTTTAATGGCTAACTTTTTGGCAAAACATTTTTCAAAACATGAGTTAGAAGTTTTGGAATGGGCTGGTTTTTGGTGAGGATGATCTCTACGGTGAGGAGATCATCCTCACAAAAAATCAGCCCATTCCAAAACTTCTAACCCATGTTTACAAGTTGAAAAATCGTGGACCGTCCATTTTTTGTAAACTATTTTTGATGGGGTTAGAAGTTTTGGAATGGGCTGATTTTTGGTGATGATAATCTCCTCACCGTAGAGATCATCCTCACCAAAAATCAATCCATTCCAAAACTTCGAACTCATGTTTTGAAAAATGTTTTACCAAAAAAGTTAGCCATTGAACAGGACCCTCTAGAGAGAGAGAGAGAGACTTCATCAATTAAACTAGTTAATAGCTTCACCTTAGTTAATATTTGTAAACAAATGTAAATGAGGTAGACTAAGGAAATTTAACCAAGAACCATAATCCCCAATCATATGCCAACTTCAACAACTAATAATGGTATTACACATATCAACTATAACCGTCTCGAAAGTTAGATAGTACAATAGAAAGTTCTCTTTCCAAACTCAAAATTTCATTGGTGAGAGAAGTGGCAAAGAGGGGAGAGCCTTCTAAGTTTCATCGAAAAACTTGGATTAAAAAATGAAATAAATCCTTTTGAACTCAATCCAAGATTTGGAAAATGGACAACTTCCATGTAACTCCCAAAATTAAAAAGTGAAATTAACGGTGGAAAACAAAATTTTTAATATCTTTCCCCTCAAAAAAAAATTGTAGAATTTCATTATCTACACATGATTTTAAAACTCATTTTGACATCTCATCTCTGAACAAGATCGAATCTTCTTGAATGAATCATTCAATTTATTCGTGACATCTCGCTCAACAATGACACAATAGATTGGCTTTTGATAAACACATCAAGTTTGAAAAGACTTGTCAATCCGTCTCGTTGGTGGATGACACCAAGATAAATTAGACAAGTTGTCTCGATCTTGGATGAGATTTAAAATCATGCATCTACCACCAGGAGATAAACCCAAAAAGGGTGAAATCCTTATTAACTAAGGTGAGGGGATCATTATAACTTGGAATTGTGAAATCAGACCAAATCCTAAACCCCAACTCCTATTAACTATTAAAGGAAACCTCTAGTTTCAAATATTGTTTGAGCCTCTCCATCAAACAAACGGCTGAGATGGGAGAATACTTCTGGCGATTCCCAAATAAAATAAAACCCATCTCTAGAAAAATTTCTCCTCTTGGACCTGGTAGGTACGTTTTTCCCCAAATCTCGTATCATAGTTGTTAAAAGTCCTCCTCTGGGTTCTCTTTCATTGCAGAAACAAAGATGAAGTTGAAGCTCAGAGCCTCCATTTCCCCGCTATTTACAAGTAAGAACTCCAAAACCCTCACTCTCACAGCCTATTTGGAAAATTTCCAATCACTGAAGAGAAACATCGGAATATTTACAGGTAGAAAGAGAAGCATTTCAGATGCCGTTTCGATCATACCCAAGCTTCATTTCTCTACTGGAGTTGTTTCCAGTAACAAGTAAGTGTTCGAATTCATCTCTCTGTGTTTTTTCTTTATTTTTTGAATTTTTTCTCAATTGTTGGTCGCTTTGATTCATGTTGTTTGATGCTAACTTGGTAGACCTAGAGATGAAATTAGGGTTTTGGATTAATAGTTTGTAAAAAAGGCTTCTTCAATGGTACCTTATGTAGCTGCACAGGGCGTTTTAGTCCTTGTTTTTCATCTGGGTTACCTTGTGAGATATTTTGTTTTTAGAAGTTTCAAACTTTATAAAGGACTTGAGAATTTATTTATTTATTTTGAAGCGTGAGAGTGTATTAGATAGTGTGCTAATCTCTATTGTGGGGAGATTTGGGATAAGGCTTATTCCAAAAGTTGAAGTCATCGATAGAAATAATTAAGTTATAATGTTGTGTAACTGTGGCACCCATATCTCGTAATGTCAATTGTCTGAAAACAAGAATTTTGCCCAATTGATCAGACCAGGGTTTGACCGAGGTTCAAGTTGGTTGGACAGATTTATATTTAGTACATAATGTTAGAGCGCTATTGGAAGTTTTTGGTCATAGTACTATGGTAAAATTCCCTTTGTTTCCTTCTGTTGGATTTATTTAATTTTACTTATTTAAAAAGAATAAATTCGTATTTACAAATAATATTTAGTGGGTTAGTTATTTGCATTGATTGAGTTTTGAACCAAAAACATATTTGGAAATAAAATTTTCCTTTTTTGTTTTAAAAAAATCCCCTAAAAACCTCATATCTGAGGATGTTCTCATTTTCTTGTGATCCCATCCGCTAACACACCTCAATTTTGTTGATCTTTTTGTTGTTTAAACCCCAACCCTCAGGGGTGGAGCTAGTAAGGAGCTGGTGGAGGCAATTGCCCCCACAGAACTTTGAGACACCATATATTTTCAACTAATCACATGCCTCATTTGCTCCCACACCCTCACCACCCTCCAATTTTTTCTCCCTCCCCCACCCCTTTCAATTTTTTGTTGATGACATAGCCTCTTGATCGGGCCTTCTCATATACTAATTGGAAATGATCTAAATATCCTTTTCTTCAACTTCTAACCAAAAACCTCCGAATTTCTCCCTAAAACTATTCATCTTCAACTTCTTCAACTATACAACTAACCATAGTTTGCCCCCACTACAAGAAAATCCTGGCTCCCACCTTGCCAACCCTAGATCATATTCATGCTGAGCACATGCTACAAACTCATTGTTCATTTGATGCTTTGGTGGGGTGGATTCATTTACTTTCTTTTCTCCTCCACATTGAATGTGCTTTTGTCACCTCACTCCGGAGTCATGATTAGTCAACATGGCATACATGTACACCGATTCATTTTGCACTATCAACAATGTTTCTTCCAGTGACCTCATTTTTATTGTTGGATGGTGGCATGTAGTTCTAGTGAGGAGAATGATAGCAAAGTTCTTTTGGAGGAACTTCAAGTAATGTGTAGAATGGTATCCAAATGAAAGATCGAGGAGAACATCGTCATTTTTTTTAAAGCTTATGTTGCTGTCCATCCGCCGTTTAAGGTTTTCATTTCAGATCGGTGGCTACTCAAGGGTAGTCATAACTCACATAAAAGGAAAAGGAGATCACGAAATAAAGTAACGAGGACATCATCATCATCAAAGCCTTATTGCTATATTTGTGTCAGTTGCACACACAAATCTTTTATCCTTCATTCAACTTTATGTAAAGCCCTGCCTTTTGTTCATTAAAAGGCACTCATATCTGCTCACTATCTTAATCCACGTCCTCTGTTCCCTTTAACTGGTGCTATCATTTGTATTTGTTGCACATAGTCAAACCATTTGATCTACTTTCCCTAAGTTTATCACCCGTCGAAGCTACTGAAAACTTGTAGTCCCTTACCTGATGTTGAATCCAAGAAGTGACATTAGACATTTCTAATAATATTTGGTATCAATTTTGTGGATTTAAGGGTTATACAACCAATTGTTCTAAAGATAATATAAATTGGATAACAATGCTTGGTGAATGGGTGCAGGTGTCATGCTGGATTCAAGTACATTTTCAACTCATCCCCTGAGAAGAGAATATTTCACCCAAGTTTAACACACAAGGTTTGGAAGCTCTCAATGCAATTCTCAAGTTATGGAGTCCGAGGAACTCAAAATCTGAAGCGTTCTCTACATAGTTCCTCTGACGAAGAAGATATTTTCTCTGAATTGGACTCGCCATTGTCAGAGGGAGGAGTTACACATACAAAATTAGTGACCGAACAACCAAACTCATCTCTGGTATGCATACAATGTGAGAAGATGAATCTTTTTGAACTTTAAATTTTATTGAACATTGCTGGCGTGGAAGTTTCTTCTTATATTCTTTATACTGATTTTTCATTTGAAGAAGAGTGCCGATCTTTCTGGGAGAGCTGCATTCCAGATGCTTTTGCACGGAACTAACAAACCCAAAACGAACCACAATGGAGTTTCTAGAGCTAAAATTGATACTGAAAATGCTCCTAAATACAAAAGCTCACGATCTATTACTATTGAGAAGGTGCACTCTACAATTAGCCTTGACCAGTTGAGGGAGGCACTTTCAATTTTTGGTGAAATATTGAATGCTTCCACGAGAGCAGGGCCATATGGATTTAACAATTGCTATGTTGAATTTAAGGTACATAACGATTCTATGGAAGTTGATCATAATTTTTTTGTTTATGTATCTGATGAATGTTTAATGTGCCAACGTCTAGACCATGGAATCAAAGGAGAGAGCAGTTGAAGCGCAAGCGATTTCAGTGAGGAATGTTCATCTACAGATTCGAAGTATGCATGTTCAGGAGAACATAACCATTAGGATTAGCAATGTCAGTGCGGACACTGCGGAACCTGCCGTACACTTGATTTGCATGTCTTGTGGACCTATGGAGGGACTTTTGAGGACAAAGGAGGGTTTTGTGGATGTTTCCTTCAATGAGAATGATAGCTTAGCTAAACAGGGCATACTTAAAAAGTAAGAAACCTTGCTCACCCTTTGTGGTTCATTATATTTTCTTGTTGCCTTCGTCGATGTCTTTCCATTTATAACTGCATTTTGAATGTCTAGCAATGACATAATGTGAAAATGCTTCTAATATCTGACAATATAACTTGAATTTGTTGAAGTGCTAACTTAGCTAAGTTGATAAGACGTGAAGTGTGGTCCCACATCCTAGGTTCAAACCCTGTTCAACCCAACTTCACCTTGTTAACCACTAACCCTTTACCTATCAAACACACACACAAGTTTGCCCAGGCCTACGGCTCCTCTTTGGGGTTAGGGGGGTAAAAGAGAAAAGACAATAAAGTTGGAGGGGTACTATTGGAAAAAGGGGAGAAGAGAAAAGGCAATATATAAAGTCTTGGTATTATTGGAAAATGAGGTGATCAAGATACATTGTTTATGGGCGGTATTCTTGAATTTGTTGGAGGATATTACTCATTTTGTGCTTATCAAAAAAAAAAAAAAAAAACAGAAGAAAAAAGAAAAAAGATAGGAAAGAAAAGATAATACACATTTTGTTAATCTTTTGGTTCAAATATAGTGTTTTGCAACTTGACGTCAAATTACTGAGACCCTTGTGAGTAGGCCACAAGCATTGCCTGTTAATAGCGACTTACTATTTCTTGGTTTTTTGATAGACAAGTAATTAATGGAATTAAGAATGTGGTTGGTTAACGGCATGTTATACCCATACATGTGGTTAGGAGGGGGGACCCATCGCTTACCACCTAAGGAAACATATCAGATTTAGTGTAACAATCTTACATTTATATATTTTCTGGAAAAATGGCCATAGATTTTTGGAGTCACTCAAAGATTGCTATGGATTGATGATGGATATATTGAGTGGTGTGAATCAATTGCTTGTGTTTCTTTAATCTTCTTTTTCCAGATTAAATGAAGTGTTCATCAACAACTGCCAATGGTCAGCTCAGTTACTCCCAACAGTCACCACTTCAACTGACATGTCCAGCACCTCAGATACCCAATTGAGAGATGGGTTACAATTTAGGGATCTCCTGACGAACATCACAAAGGAGATTCACATGAGGAGGATCTTCTTGGAAGACTTGGTGGAGCTGCATAACAACGTGGTGCACCTTCAAGATCGCCCTGTTTGTTAGTGGCTGTGTGGCAGGTTAACGAATTTTGTTTACTATTGCTATTAGTCTTTTTTCACTAATTGGTTATTTTTTCAGGAAAATGTTTTGAGAAGATCAAAAAATTGGATATCAAAATGATGGTAAACATCAAATAGAGTTGTGAGCACATTCTGGAAAATATGCGCAAATTGAGTGCTAATTATTTGAGGAACAATATGTTTTACCTTTTATTTTCATATGCATAACTATAATACTTTGATAAAGGATATAAATATGCATGCAGAAATAGGATGAAAAATGAAATACGAGAAACTATATTCCCCACGTGTGTGTGATTATCAAGCAAAATAGTACTTTGGAATTTGAACTTTCATGAAAATAATTCCCTAGAATTTATTTTCAAAGAGAGTTTATGCTGATGTTTGATTGCGGCAGAGAAAATGTCAGATGATCGCCCATTTTCTGTAAAAAAAAGTAGGATGGAATATACCCAACCTAGCGATAATTGTTCAAGAAACCCATTCAAGAAATGTTTTTCCACCTGGATAGGAAAATTATGATGTATGGAAAAATGGTTTTTTTCTCCCCACAAAATACTCACCGCACAATGAATTTTGTTGGAATGGGGAAGCTATTTTCCTGCATATTTTCAGTGCAATCACTCAAACCTACTCAAAAGCAATAAGTAGTTGCAATGCTCTTGATACAGAAAGTTTCTACTATCACACTTGTTCTTCTAAGATTTTTTGGGGGTAAAGACAGTCATCCTTTTATTTTTTATTTGGCGCCCCATTTTTAATTCTCTTAGAAAATCATTTTGAGGCCATTTCTTCTCTTCCGATAATATATATATATAATATATATATATATATATATATATATATGGGTCCCGTTCAGCACCCTAAGTTTTACCACACACTTTAACAAACGCGTTTTGTCCTATATGGGTTAGAAGTTTCGGAATGGGCTGATATTTGGTGAGGATGATCTCTATGGTAAGGAGATCATCTCACCAAAAATCAGCTCATTCCAAAACTTCTAACCCCATCAAAAATGATTTACAAAAAATGGACGGTCCACGATTTTTCAACTTGTAAACATGGGGCTAAACATTTCGAATGGGCTGATTTTTGGGGAGGATGATCTTCTAATCATAGAGATCATCCTCACCAAAAATCAGCCCATTCCAAAACTTCTAACCCATGTAGGACAAAAAACGTTTGTTAAAGTGTGTGGTAAAACTTAGGGTGCTGAACATTTCCATATATATATATAGGGAAATGTTCAGCACCCTAAGTTTTACCACACACTTTAACAAACATTTTTTGTCCTACATGGGTTAGAAGTTTTGGAATGAGCTGATTTTTGGTGAGGATGATCTCTATGATTAGAAGATCATCCTCCCCAAAAATCAGCCCATTCCGAAATGTTTAGCCCCATGTTTACACGTTGAAAAATCGTGGACCGTCCATTTTTTGTAAATCAATTTGATGGGGTTAGAAGTTTTGGAATGAGCTGATTTTTGGTGAGGATGATCTCCTCACCATAGAGATCATCCTCATCAAAAATCAGCTCATTTCGAAACTTCTAACCCATGTAAGACAAAACGCGTTTGTTAAAGTGTGTGGTAAAATAAGGGTGGCGAACGGGACCCATATATATATATAGGGTCCCGTTCAGCACCCTAAGCTTTATCACACACTTTAACAAATGTGTTCTGTCTTACATGGGTTAGAAGTTTTGGAATGGGCTGATTTTTGGTGAGGATGATCTCTATGGTGAGGAGATCATCCTCACCAAAAATCAGCTCATTCCAAAACTTCTAACCCCATCAAAAATGATTTACAAAAAATGGATGGTCCACGATTTTTCAACGTATAAACATGGGGTTAAACATTTCGGAATGGGTTGATTTTTGGGGAGGATGATCTTCTAATCATAAGGATCATCCTCACCAAAAATCAGTCCATTCCAAAACTTCTAACCCATGTAGGACAAAAAACATTTGTTAAAGTGTGTGGTAAAACTTAGGGTGCTGAACATTTCCCATATATATATATATATGGGTCCCTATCCGTGGCCAACATTTTGGCAAACACTTTTTCAAAACATGGGTTAGAGGTCTTGGAATGGGCTGATTTTTGGTGAGGATGATCTCTACGGTGAGGAGATCATCCTCACCAAAAATCAGCTCATTCCAAAACTTCTAGCCCCATTTTACAAGTTGAAAAATCGTGAACCATCCATTTTTTGTAAACCATTTTTGATGAGGTTAGAAGTTTTGGAATGGGCTGATTTTTGGTGATGATGATCTCCTCACCATAGAGGTCATCATCACCAAAAATCAGCCCATTCCAAGACCTCTAACCCATGTTTTGAAAAATGTGTTTGCCAAAATGTTTTGCCAAACTGTTGGCCATTGAACGCTACTCTATATATATATATGGGGGCGTTCAATGGCAAACTTTTTAGCAAACTTTTTGGCAAAACATTTTTCAAAAAATGAGTTAGAAGTTTTGGAATGGGCTGATTTTTGGTGAGGATGATCTCTACGGTGTGGAGATCATCCTCACCAAAAATCAGCTCATTCCAAAACTTCTAACACCATCAAAAATAGTTTACAAAAAATGGACGGTCCACAAATTTTCAACTAGTAAACATGGGTTAGAAGTTTTGGAATGGGCTGATTTTTTGTGAGGATGATCTACTCACCGTAGAGATCATCCTCACCAAAAATCAGCCCATTCCAAAACCTCTAACCCATGTTTTGAAAAATGTTTTGCCAAAAAGTTTGCTAAAAAGTTTGCCCTTGAACGCTACCCATATATAGATATATGGTCCCGTTCAGCAACAAACATTTTGGCAAAACATTTTTCAAAACATGGGTTAGAGGTTTTGGAATGGACTGATTTTTTGTGAGGATGATCTCTACGGTGAGAAGATCATTCTCACCAAAAATCAGCCCATTCCAAAACTTCTAGCCTCAGTTTACAAGTTGAAAAATCGTGGACCGTCCATTTTTTGTAAATCATTTTTGATGGGGTTAAAAGTTTTGGAATGGGCTAATTTTTGGTGATGATGATCTCCTCACCGTAGAGATCATCCTCACCAAAAATCAGCTCATTCCAAAACCTCTAACCCATGTTTTGAAAAATGTTTTGCCAAAATGTTTGTTGCTGAACATTTCCCATATATATATATATATATGGGAGCGGATCAGCAGCCCCATTATGGTGCCACGTATTTTTTAAAACATGGGTTACAAGCTTTGGAATGAGCTGATTTTTTGTGAAGATGATCTCTATGATGAGGAGATCATCCTCACCAAAAATCAGCTCATTCCAAAACTTCTAACCCCGTCAAAACTGATTTACAAAAATTGGACGGTCCACGATTCTTCAACTTGTAAACTAGGGTTAGAAGTTTCAAAATGAGCTGATTTTTTGTGAGGATGATCTCTTCACCGTAGAGATCATCCTCACAAAAAATCAGCCTATTCCAAAACTTGTAACCCCATCAAAAGTGATTTACAAAAAATGCACGTCACCATATGGGACACCATAAGGGGTTGCTGAACCGCTCCCTATATATATATATATAGAGTAGCATTCAGCAGCCAAAGTTTTGTTTTATATGGCTAAAAGTTTTGGAATGAGCCGATTTTGTGAGGATGATCCACTTTGGCTATGTTATTGGCTCTTGAGCCCAACCCACCTTTTTCAGAAATCGTAACAAATGACTTTGACCTTTTTAAGAAATCATAGCAAATGACTTTGACATCTCTTTAATCTTATTTGGTGTGTAATGGATAATTTCACTAGTCGATGTATTATAAGTAAAAGTTACATTAATTAAAGTTCTCTTAGGTTATGTTTGGATTGAGAGAAGTGGAGAGAAGATAAGAGAAATTCAATTTCTATCCATCATGTTTTGATTGACTGGAGAGAACTTGGGATAACTTTGAAATTTTAAAATATCTTAAAAGACATCTACGGGTAGAGTTGAAATTGTAAAATGTTTTAAAAAGGTTCTCTCTTCATTTCACTCCAGCTTCTCTCCACTTTTGGAGAGAGAAAACTTACCTTCCTTTTTTTTCTCTCTTCTCTCCGCACTTAACAATCCAAACAAACAAGAGAAATGCAGAGAAACTCATTTATCTCCGAGGTTGGCAACAAATTACTCTCAACTGAGAGGATGGACAAATGCATGGATAACTGCAATTCAATGACCATCGCAGTTTAGTTGCAACTCTTACCAAGCAATGTGCACTAGTCTAGGGTTGTCAACGGACAGGAATATCCAAATCTGTTGCATCTTAATCGTTATACAGGAGAGAATGTTGGGCTAAAAGCCCAACTATTGAGCCCGCCCATTAACACCCATTTGACATGAGTCCCCTCGTTTGACAAAAATACCCCTATAATGTCAAAGTAGCCGTGTGGAACGCAAATAGAGAGCGGACTATAAATACTGACTGCACATCTGAACTCACCCCATTTTCAACATTTCTTTCTTTCTTCGCTGTTTTTTCTTTGAGAAGAAAATTCTGAAAAAGTAGAAGAAATGGCGAAATCTCAGATCTGGCTCTCTTTGGGAGCCCTAGCTTTCCTCTTTGTCTCGGCTTTGGCAGACGATGTAGTCGTCCTTACTGAAGAAAACTTCGATAAGGAGGTCGGACAAGATCGAGGCGCTCTCGTCGAGTTTTACGCGCCGTGGTATGGTATTTGTTTTATGAATTTAGTAAGATTTTCTCTGATATCTATAATTTCTTGATCTCATGTTATTTTGATCCTTGATTTGTTGAACAATTGTTGTTGATTGGTTGAAGTTGGGATTTTGATCATGTTTAATGGAGATCTGTGGTTTTTAGGGTTTGGTTCTTGTATCTGCTTCACAATTGCTTTGTATTTATTTCTAAATTTGGTGATCAAGTATTCGATTGTTGAATATAGGCAGAATTCTAATTTTACCTCAGTTGTGATGTTTTTATGTCTTGTTGTGCTTGGATTGAGCTTCTCCTCTTTTGTTGATCATGTGTAGATTGTAATACACAGGCAGATGTTGATTAGGGTTATAGTTGTATAGGACTGTTCATCTTTGTTTTTCTCTCACTGTTAATTGATTATGTGTTAAAATTGAAGTTTTAGAATAAAAACTGACATGCTCGAAGTTCATAAAATATGGGAGAGGTAGTCAAGGTCCAATCTCACCTGGCATCATCTTGCAGATTTTCAGATGAGTTGTGTTGCTGACCTTCGAATCATAGAAGTGCCATTATGAATTTCTTTACTTTGTGGATTTTGTCATTTTAGCATATATGTCTATCTTGTCTTAAGGAGAAATGGTTGAAAAAAAGGTGGTGCTGGACTTGTTGAATCATAACTTCTATTTCTATGCCGATCTAACTTAAATATTATGCGCCATTAAGTGAGTACTGTAGTGGTAGTGTTGAACGCAATTGCTCGCAATAATGTTATCTCAAGACCCCATCTTACTGTATCCCATAGACGCGATAAAGTTGTAGCACTAGTACTGGATACCCTTGGGCACCTTTATAATGTGATTTTCTCCTATTTAGCAATGACATGGACAGTGGAGACAAGATGTTTGTGTCTGACTTCGGAACAAATTGTTTTATATGTCTGCTTTGAGAAGCCCAAGAAGCGGGCACATCCATACACATATAATAACATACTATTGGGAAAGTTCACTATTGAGCCATTTTTGTGAAGGTGCCAACCCATTGATTCACTACTGGATAGCTGGAAAACTCTTGGTACACTGAAACTTTTGACTAGTAGGTCCGTTTCTAAAAATGGTTCTTTGAACTCACTTCACGTGCATAATAGGGGGAGGATGTATGCCCCCATATCTCTTCCCTCTCCTTTTTCCAATCTTCTTTCGCTATATCTCCCTCATTGTTTTTCCACCGTGAACAGGTTGCTCCTACTCTTAGCCAGCTATGTCCAAAAGGTTCCCATAGTCGGTTGGGTTGGAAACTCCCAACTCTTAGCCTAGACTTTCATTTTGGCTCTGAGTTGAGTGCACAACTAACTGAAGCTGTGATGTTTTGGCTCTTCGCCTTGTCATGTGTTTTTTTAAATTCAAAATTATAAGATTCATTTTACTTTCAACAAGTGGAACCACTGCTTTCATAGTAGGAATTACCTTGATTCTGTTTCTCTTTTTCCTGGCAGGTGTGGTCACTGTAAAAAGCTTGCTCCAGAGTATGAAAAGCTTGGCTCCAGCTTTAGGAAGGCTAAATCTGTTTTGATTGGAAAGGTGATTTTTTCTTAAGTCAGTATTTATATCTCTTGTTGGGAATGGTTAAAATGCTGTGGAGGTGTCTGAAGGGATATGATCATGGTGACTTATGGAAATAAAAAAAGAAGATGAGAGAAACTATGATGGTTTTGCTTTGACTAGTATTGAAGGTTTCTTAACAGTGCATTGGTTCATACTTGGCCTAGGTGGACTGTGATGAGCACAAGAGTGTATGCAGCAAATATGGGGTTTCTGGTTACCCTACAATCCAATGGTTTCCTAAGGGATCTTTGGAACCAAAGAAGTATGGTTATGTACATCTTAAACTATTTACTGTCTTCATGTTTGAAACCTCTACATTTTCCTTTTAGTCACCATGCTTTCATTTGGATACTTAAACTTATATTTGCATACATTTTACAGGTATGAAGGCCCACGTACTGCAGAAGCCCTGGCTGAGTTTGTCAATACTGAAGGAGGTAATAATTCAAATCTTCTAACAGGTTACCTACCATGAACGAACAGAATTTATTAATCATTTATGCTTGAATGCTGTGGTTGGTAGCATTTTTTGGTGATTTTCTTATTATTTTGATGAGTAGATGTCGCTGCAGTGTTTTACTATGTAGTACATTTTCTGTATTCTCGTGTAACTTTATATTTATCATGCACTGTTGTGGATATCTCTTTGATACAACTGATAATTTTGGATGGAAGATTCCTTAATGCTCTAGTTTCTCTAAAAAGAAAAAAAAAGTATGAAATTTTCAATCAAGTCCATTTTAAAGATATCCATTTGATGCATCATTTCTCAACCTTGTTGGATTGTTTCTGGTCAATCTTCATATAACATTTAACATATTCTCTTTGTCATGATTATGTGTGCTGATTTTTTACTCCTTGTTGTACAGGCACCAATGTGAAGCTGGCAACTGCTCCTTCCAACGTAGTGGTGCTAACTGAAAATAATTTTAATGAAATCGTCTTGGATGAAACAAAAGATGTTTTGGTTGAGTTCTATGCACCATGGTAGGCATACATATACATTTCACTGTCTTTGTTTTATCCTGCACTTTGATTTTCGTAGAAGGTAAATTATTTGATATATCTCCTCTCTTGTAGCATAAAAGAGCTTAATATCATTTTACTGTTAGCTATGTAATCTTATAAAACGCTTTTACTCTTTGCAGGTGCGGCCATTGCAAAAACCTCGCTCCTGTAAGTGCATTAGCTTCTCTTACAGTATTTAGCCAAGGCCCTTAAGTTGTAAAAAGCTGTCATAAGATGCCAAGACATAAGTCCTGCTATTTGTGTTACATCTCTTTATATTTTCTGCTGTTTGTTTTGTAGATTTATGAAAAGGTTGCCACAGCATATAAAATGGAGGAAGATGTGGTAATTGCGAATGTAGATGCTGACAAATACAAGGGTTTGGCTGAGAAGTGAGTGCAGATATTCAGAAATTCTTTTGCCTCTATAAAAATGATTGACTTTACATATAGTGTTATTTGGAATAGCATTGAAGCCACTTTAATGTGTCGTTACCTATGCAGGTATGGTGTTAGTGGCTATCCTACACTGAAGTTTTTTCCTAAGGGCAACAAAGATGGTGAAGACTATGATGGAGGCCGAGATTTAGACGACTTCGTGACTTTCATCAATGAGAAGTGTGGCACTAGTCGTGATGGAAAAGGACAACTTACTTCCACAGTTAGTAACAAATGGATTCTGAAGACATTCCCTGTATAATTTGTTCACAATTACTACAATTGGCTGATGTTGTTTATGTTTTTCTTTATCTTTATGGTTGATATAGGCTGGTGTAATTGCGAGTCTGGATGCTTTGGTGAAGGAGTTTGTGAGTGCCAGCAATGATGAGAAGAAAGCAGTCTTGTCTCGGATAGAGGATGAGGTACAAAAGCTCCAGGGTTCTGCCACAAGGTAATCTATCGGTAGAATGTTTTTTGTTTTTATTGTGATTGGTTATCTATATGTGGAAAAGGTCCCCATGTTGAATTAAATTCTTCACCTTTTCTTAGGTATGGTAAGATTTACTTGAAAGCAGCCAAGAGCTGTATGGACAAAGGTTCTGATTATGCCAAGAAAGAGATTGAGCGTCTCCAGCGCATACTTGACAAGGTGAAATTTATTTATGTTCTTCTTTTTGTCAATTCTCTTAGGGGAAAAAATAAATAAATGATTACCAATCTTTTATTTTTCTTGAAGAGAAAGTGGCTTCACCTTTGGTTGCTTAGACGTATAGTTGCTCTAAAGAATTTCTTAAATATGTGTTTGTACCGTTTTAGAATTCCTTTATGAAAAACCTTCGAGGGAAAACTTTGCAAGGCAAAATTTTATTGGATATCAAACAGGGCCTTTGGACATTACATTCCCATTCCAAAGCCACCTATAATATCTGTTGAGAACCCACTTGTTTATCAAACAGGGCCTTTGCAAATCCAAACGTCTAATAATTATAATCTTTTTTCCCTGTTTGTTGGTGCAGTCAATCAGTTCAGCAAAGGCAGATGAGTTCATTCTGAAGAAAAACATCTTAGCCACATTTGCTGCTTGATCTACATCGAGGCACACGGTGGTACACTACACGGCGGCCTCTCACATGGTTTGATGTATTTGGCCCCCCATTTCCAGGGTGGTTAAGGTCTTCCAAGTTTTTATGCTTATTATAAGTGGAGGATATTGTTTTGATATTTTTCTTGTGCACAGAGAGGGTTATTTGCAAGCAAGCTTTTAGGTGTCATTAATCAATTTCCTATTTAGCATAAATGTATTGAACTTACGCAGGTGAGCTCCTTTATATGAAAACCACGAATTACAAGCTTATGGAGCATATTCCATTTTTTTTTATTGTTTAACCAATTGCGGTTTCTAAACCATCTATCCATCCACCCATCCCTCGTAGCCTTAAAACAACAGTTGAAATGCTGTTGGAGTGGGCATGGATTTGATTTACAAAAGCCTAAGATGGGATGGGCAGGGAAAACATATGATGGTTTTTTAATTCTTAATTGTTAAATCAGACCGTGGTCGTGATATTACGTGTAGGGCCCCCCAGATTTCACAATCAGGTGGTGAAGTTTTGCATTCAACGTGGGCAGGTGCAAACCAACACAAGAAGGTGTGTGACGAAGTAATCTTTTTTTTTTTTTTTTTTTTTTGAGTGATGCTAATAGTACTGTGATGGTTTCAATAGTTGAATTCAGGGATCTGACACCGGTTCAAACACATTCGATATCAAATTAAAAAAAAAAAAAATGATTAGGATCTAATATAAATTTATTTTATTGATGCAATCATTATAAATTCATTGAGTTAGATATTCTAACTATTACCTAAATAAACCTTAAATATGAGTTCGTTGAAAAAAGGAAAATCAAATAAAAGTTAAAAGGAAAAACTTTTGAACTATTTTTTACAATGCCCAAGTGGTCGGGGGTCTGACTCAAATGGGACAGACCAGAACTCAGTTGATAGATTCAAAAATGGGATCAGCTGAGTTTTAGAACCATGTTGATCTGATTTTCCTTTTGCATTGCTATGATTCATTGGATCTCTACACTCCAGCTCATCCATCTAAATGGTGGGTCATGTCATATATCTGATTAGGACTTTTCTAGCCTCATCGAGGCTCTCTATCAACATAACCGTTGGCTTTGGACGAAAATCACAGATTTTCTCAAGAGTAGCTAAAATTTTCTTGAGATTAATACACTTTTTCCTAAGGATACAATTTTGTTGGGAATCTCTACCTTCCCTTAACGGTCATGTGGATGGAGAGCCTCAGCCCATTGGTGAGGCTAGCATTTTCCATCTGATTGAGATCATCAAGTTGAAAGGTGTAGGGGTATTGAAGTAGGGAGAGCAGATTTGATCATTCGTACCAAGAGAGAGAGAGATTCAAGTGGTGAAACTTTCATTCAACACCAAATTTTCAAGTTTGAACTTTTGACAACAAATCGACAATGATGCATTCAAAATTCCCGTGCATCAATGAAAGAAACATACTCGGAAACCTTTCTAGTCGGATAAAAATCTAACTCGAAAACAAAGAACAACCTAGTAGTTTCAAATCAAACCAGATCATACAGTCTGGCAAGGAGCTGGCGGGGTCTGGCATTACAACATCCATTAAATCAGAAAAGCTCGAAATAAAGGAATCAATGTGCTTTAAAGAATCACAAATTAAAAGGACCAACACAATAATTAACTTTAAGTTGAAGGGGGACAATCTCTACCTCGAACCGACAAGATATCAGCAACCACTTCATCAACCAAAGAGTTCAATATGCTCCTCTCAATCTCTACTTCCAATTCAATTTCTTCAATTTTAAAGTCTAACCATCTCCCATTATGGGTACTCATGTCTTTGTCTAAAAGCTCATCCACCATCCAATCTACCATACTTCCCCACCCTGAAATCTCCTTATAAACTTCTTCTGCTAGCCATCCCCCCTTCCTTCGCACCATCGTCACCACTTTTGCCCATGATCCGCAACCCCCACCAACATACCGTCTACATCTCAGATCCAAGCATTCTGTTACACAATCAAACAACACCTTCCGTCTTAGCCTAGAGTCCTTGTCCTCAACATCACTTCTCGACCAAGTCTTTTCCAACTGATCAAAGAGAAGAGGGTTTATGATCCCAGGAGTCCTACCCAATGCGAAATCCTTTAACATCAACTCGGCATTGCATAGTATTTCCCTCACATACTGTAGTTTCTTATTGTCTGAACGTGTGTGATATGCCATGCTGGATCTTTTTACTTCTCTACCGACAGTTTCGGTAAATGTAGAAGAGGCTGAATCTGATATCTCCATCTCAGCTTGAATGGATGAACACTGCATGATGCCTAAAAACAAAGAGTGGATGTTGTTGGGTTAGATCAGAAACATAGCAAATGAATGCAAATAGGAAACCGCCAAGCTACAAACAAAAAATGGAAAAGTTGTTTTTTTACCTTTGAAACTGTTATTGTCACCACTATCAGAAGAGTTATAACTTTCAATCGAGAAAGATGGTTCAAGAATCGACACTGGACTGGGATGCTGATGGTCGAGTTCCTTTCTTGCTTTGAGGTTGTTGCTGGTAAACCAGTCCATCTCTTCTACTCCCTGCAAATGCTACAGTGTATGACATCCTCAAATAGGATTTTGCTTAATTGTGACGATACACAACTTTTCAACAAAAAAGACTAGTAATGTTCCATCTACGTAGACTGAAACCTTTTTTTTTTTGTAAAATGGACAAATTTTAAACAGTGGTTTCACACTTTTCAGGTCAGTTCTCCCAACCAATGTCACCTTTCTTTGGTTCTTTTAGACTTTTTGACTTTACCTTGGTGAATTGCTTTGGGAAACATTGGTATCCTCCTAAAAGAACACTTTTCGAGTCCATCCAATTGGATGGTCCATAATATGTGTGGTTTAAGCATCAAGGACCATTGTCTCAACCTAGGAAGGATGATAACACTCCACTTTCATTTTGAGAAAGGGGAATAGAATGAGATCATGTTAACTTCTTCAACAATAATGTCCTTGCACATCTTTATTTGTACAACACAAACAACAAAGCCTTATCCCAAAGACTTCGGTCGGCTAAACAAATCTCGTCCTTCATTCTACTTTGTCCATGTCTTTTGTTATTGAAGATGAACTCATATCTACTTTCACTATCTCCATCCACATTCTTTTGTTTACCTCCAATTTTACTATCTTTCCTCTTTTGCCTCCATTTTCAATAGTACCCTTTCTAATATTATTATCTTTCCTCTTGTACCCTTTTAAAACCCATCGAGGATGCCCCTTGCCCTTTTACCCAATTTCTTAATAATACCTCTTCAACTTTATTATTTTTCCTCTTTTACCCCTTTAACCCCAATTTTTTTTTAAATAATACTGCTCTAACTTTGTTTGTTTTCTGATTTTACCCCCTAAACCCCAAAGAGGATGCCCGTGGGAGAACTCTAGTGTTTTAATATTTCTGGTCAAATTCTCTTTTTTGCTAAATTTGTCTTATACATTTAATTATGTTGTCAGCATTCATTTAAAATGACTTTTTCACAAGGCTTGGACCTCACACTTTAGATCATTGAAGTGCCTGGCCTACGCTTCATGTTTATAAAGATTGAGAGCATAAACCCGTAAAGTCATGGTCTCGAGGCATTGTCTAGGGCAGGAGAAACACAGTGATCACAACTGAGACAATCCAAGAAAATGCCTAAACAATGAATGTTTCAGTATCTGTTTTTCTTCTGGTCTTGGTCAAGACATTCCGAGATTGTACAAAACCATAAATAAACCTTGGTTGTTAGTTTCTAATCACAAAACAAATATCAATACTGGAAAACTAACTACATTTGGTAAGGAAAAAAAACATGCAACATTTGTAGATCGGAAGTATAAAATAAACAGCACATACCTGCCCCTTATGGATCATTTTGAGCATGTGTTCACGACTTGAAGAGCAGTCAGAATTGTATAACCAACTTGATTTATCCGTGTGCAGCCCAATCTTGTCATGTTCCGTTGACACACAGCTTTCTGCATTAAGAGCAGACGCCAAATCTTGCAGAATAGATTTAGAAGTAACAACACTCTCTAATTTGACTGAATTTTGGTTGGAAGGCGGCTCAACTCCACGTGTTAATTCCCTCAGTTTTTGCTCCAAAAGAATACTCAAAGCATCTCCTTTGATCACATTCAATCCCACAGAAGATAATTTTGAATTTCTTGTGTCAGCGGGAATTTTTTCACTGTGAGAATCTAGGGAAAAGTTGTTATTTTTCTCCACAATTTGACTTGAGGACTGAGATCCAGGCATGGATTTTACCATAGGGGATGTAAATGTAAAAGAAACAACATCCATGCCTTTGCTTCTGTTATCTTCCACCTGCTTCAGGTGCCCATCCATTGGTACATTAGGTTGGATAGGCTTCTCCTTTTTATCGACCAAAATGGTCCCAACAAAGCCACATTTCTCTAAGTGATGATCCCCCTCTATAGATCTTTTTTTTCGAGGGAGATTCCTTGTTCTTGTTGATTCCTTTTCAATATCAGTTTTCTCTAACCCAGTCTTTCTTGACCCAACTTTATTTAATGTTTTACCACGGCCAAGAGAAGCATCAGTGGATGTAGCTTTTCTGCTTTTCAGGACAGGAACCGAAGGCTTTGAAGGTAATTTGTCTCTATTCATCGGGCAATTCTGTTTCTGGTTATTCTGCCTTAACACGCCAGAAGAATTGTGTGTAGAAGATTTCTTCCGTATGTTCTTTTGGGTACTTGGTTGGCTCTTGAATGGCGGCTGGTTTGATTTAACCTCGTGGGGTTCCTTTCGATCCATCAAAATCCTACTAGAGCTCAAGCCCTCTCTTTTTTGGAGATTGACCTTTGCTTGGATTGCAAGTGAGATAGATTTTCCCTTACTCTTCAAACCAACGGAATTACTTTCTTCTGAATCTGAAGAAGCCCTGAACTGGGGTGTATCTTCTGATCCATTCCAGCTCTTGTTCAAAGATTGTCCTTTAAGATGCTTAACAGCATTGGACTCAACCAGCCTTCGAGATGGTTCATGAAGCCTTGATGGTTGCTGTTTAGATTCCACTTTATCCTTTAAGTCTTGAACCCTCAAGGGAACAGAGGAAGAAGAACCAAGTGATGGCATTTTGCCTCTTGTACTTATCTGAGGTCCTGACTTGATAATCTTTGCAGCTTCTTCCATTATGTGCGCTGCATTTTTTGTTGAGATAAAACCTGGGTTCTTGATTGGAGACAAAAGCTTATGGTGAGTAATTGGGATGAACTTAGCTGATTTTGGAGGCAAAATTTCACTTTGGAATTTCTCAATCGGTCTACTCTGCATCTTCTGTGGCCTTGATTCCACGAGATTTCGAGACAAGCCCTCCAATGTAGTTGGCTGGTAACTAGAACGCACGCCTTCATGTTCATTTCGAAATTCAAGGTCTGTTCTACAGCCATGAGAATCACAGAAAGATTGGGTGTTGAAAAATGGAGTAGAATAGGGCTCAGCAACATTGGAAGTCGGCAATGAGTCCAATCCCATAAGCCTTGCCACTACTCCAGGAGCCCTAGTTCCATTTCCTTCTTCATCAGTCATAGAAGAAGCACAACTATAATCACTGTTCCCTTTAATACTCGATGACCCTCCATTGTCATCCTCATCAATCTGAAAATGAAATAAATAAGAAAAACACTTCCCTTCATAAGATTTTAACTCTTACCAAGGGTCCTTGAGCTCAAATGGATTACCAAATTGGCAATCCAACGCCACAGCCCTCTAGATTTCATGGAAAAACTCAGATCCAAAATATATATATATGGGTTGCGTTCGGTTGCCAAAGTCCTAGCCAAAGTGTTTTGTCCTATATGGGCAAAAATTTTGGAATGGGCTGATTTTTTGTGAGGATGATCTCTATGGTGAGGAGATCATCCTCACAAAAAACCAGCAAATTCTGAAACTTCTAACGCCAGTTTATAAGTTGAAGAATCGTGGACCATCCATTTTTACTATTAGTTTATTAATCACTTTGATGGGGTTAGAAGTTTTGAATGGGCTGTTGAGGATGATCTCCCACCATAGAGATCATCCCCACAAAAAATCAGCCCATTCTGAAAGTTTTAACCCATATAAGAAAAAACTTTGGCTAAGAATTTGGCTGTTGAACTTGACCCATATATATATAAAATTCAAAAAATAAATTGTTTTGGGGGTTGATCCAAATTTAAAATTAAAATTCAACGGTGAAAAATAATTTTTTTTCAAAGTTCATAGAATTTTGTCCTCTACAACCCTGTGACATCGGATCACATTTTTGGATGCCACAAGGTGAGCTCAACGACCTATAGTAAGAGTTGAAATCTTACTAAGTTAGTAAGGCTAGTTGAACTCAATAAATAACCCATATTTAATCACCAAATCAGATCAAGAACTAGAAAAAACACAATAGTTAACAAATACCATCAGACGAAGCCGTGTCATTGGCAAATTTGTACAGCTTCTCTTTCCTTGTTTCGATCCCTCTGTTGAAAAATGCCACAAGTCCAATTCATCAGAAATTTGAAGAAACTCAAAGCCCAAAAAAATAAAAAATTTCTAAAATGGAAAAAAAGAAGTAACATATGTAAGTTATGATATATTCATAAACTCCAAAGTGGGTAGATATATGTACCTGGTAGATCAGATTTGGTGGAAAACAGCTTCTTCCTTGACTTTCCATTCCAATCAAACAACTGAAGGAACCCACCAACATAACCTCCACTACCCTTTGAACCTTGTTTTTCTATGCCCATTTATCTTTAACAGAAATCAAGACTATTCAGCAATCGAGTGGAGAAATATCATAACTTTGGCTCCAGAATCCTAAATCCATCTGCATTTTAATGGGGGAATAGATGAAAACCCTCTTAATAACCTCTAATTTTATTTTATTTTTCTGTTAAAACCAACAACAATTATACAAACACATACTTAATGAAATCAAAACCGATACAATCTAAGAATAAAAATGATTTCAACCTACCCAAATTCAATGAACAAGAGATAAAAGCAATAGCTTTCAATCATATTCAAACACCCCAAATTCTTCAGGATCATCACTTTCAAAAACCCAGCAAAAGAAGGCCAAGACAACGGCTTAAATTTTTAAACTAATGAAGATAAATATAAGTCTCCATCTCTTATCACAGTCTATTAATTTCACACTCCAATTCTCCAAAACCATAACTTCCAGAAAACAAATAACATCACAGGCAACCCATCATAGAGATCGAAAATAACAACATTTCTCAACTCCATACCACAAAAAAAGGGCTAAACGAGAATTAATGCACCTCCGATCACTTCATCCCAGCACACAAATGTTCTAGAAAACCCTAATTTTCAGGATGAACTGACAGAGATATAAAACGAAAACTTACCGAAATGGGTAGGAAGATCTGCAATGTCTAGCTGGATTCTTCAACAATCCCCTTCAAATGTAGCGAAACTTGAACAAATTAGGGTTAGGATTTTGAAGAAATATAAAAGAAAAAAAAGGGCATATATAGATCGAAGTTTGCAGAGATCTAAGAAGTAAGACAAAAATGAAGTGGTGAGAGAGAGAGAGATGCTTAGTTCGAGCATTAAATGCAGAGATAGGAAGAGAGGACGAATGGATCAGACGATTAATCAAATTAAAATAATATATTTTTTTTAGAAAAATATTATTGCAAATGAAAGGCTTATAACGTCTATTTGGGGAGGGAGAGAATTCAAATTCGAAACGAGAGAGGGCGACAATAGTAGCCAGTAGTGATAAAAGTTTGACGGGTCGAGTCGGTTAAGTTCAACCCGAACCTAAGAGCCTGATCCAAAGTGTGCACATTTTACAGTTAGGGATGTTAATTGGGCCGGACTTCAGCAGCTCAACATGAAATTTTCAAATTTGAACTCAACACAAAGCCTGGACATTATGGGAGCTTATGGACGGGCTATGATTCATCAAATCATCATCTGAAATATACGATGATTTTCATTCACCACCATTGTTTTTAAAATTACTTGGTTTGAAAACTCATGAATTATATCCTCATTTATGTGCCACTCATCTCTCTTTTACCATCTCCTTCAATGTCATTTTTAATCTTCTCTTACCCCCATTTAAAGTACTATTGTATTGATACTCTTTTTACATATCTAAATCATCTCAATTAACTTTTATTTTTCTTTAGCTCTCAAATTACTCATTCATTTTGAACATTGGCTTTTTTTTTTTTTTTGACAGTCCAATTTTATAAAGCATGGTTGGTCTTCTGTTAATGCTTATGTATAGGTACATCTAAAAATAGTGTTAATTAGCCCAAAAAGTATTTCGCAAAACATTATACATCAAACTTTTTTCTAGAGTTGTGATGAACGCATTTAGTTTTGGTATGCGATTGATGTGGTAAGAGAACAGGATCATAGATCTTTTTCATTGGGATACACAAGAAAAAGATGTGCAGTTCTGTGCCCTTGCCATGTCAGCCGTGTACCAAAACTGCATGCATTCAGCATTATTCTTTTTGGTATTTAGAAATACAACAAAAATATATCTCTACACCCTATTAGGATGAGTATCTTGAGTCAATCTGAACGCTAAATGCTTAAAAAAATAATTTACTATTTTCTGACAAAAAATAAATAAATTCATTCTCATTTTCTCTATGGTCCTAATAGCAGTGACGTGGAAGAGAAACGAAGATGCCAACCTCTCCTTTTTATTTCTGCCTGAAGACCGAAGGACGATTCTTGCGCTTAGCAATTCACGGACAAAACTTGTGCGTCCAACTGTAAAGGGTAGTTTGGTCATTTTTCGAAACTGAAGCGTCAACGTCAGAATATTCTGTCAAAAGCCAATGGCCTTTTAGGTAATTTTAAGAACCTCTCCCTCTCTCTCTCTCTCTATATATATATATATATATAGATATATATATATATGTATATATGGTGTTTGTACGTTATTCCTCTGTATCCCTTTCTTCTGTCTCGCCCGGCTTAAAGGGCAGGGAGAGACCCAACACATAAAACAAAAAGAAATTAAGTAAAAGAGACTCTTAATGGAGAAAGAAAACAACCACCACCAAACCAAGAAACCTTCCAAGAATGTCCAGCTCCGTTCTTCGAAGAAGAACGGACCACTAAACATGATCAAGGCAGCACTTTACATGCTACGCAATCGATCAAACAAAAAATCCAATTCGGTTCCTGTCGATGTAGCTTCCAAGGGCCTATGGAAGACACTTGTGAGCTCAATGCGCCCATTGCATCAAATTGAACACCACCAATCACCGCCACACCCTAACACAACCATAACCACAACCACCCAAACTGTTGATTCATTTGTTGATGTACTCCCCCCACCCATATCACCCATGGGATCGGTCTCACCTTCTTCTAGCTCTACTTACAGCATTAGTCAATTTGCTTCAGCTCAGAACCTACAAGAGCTTGATTCTAGTGAAGGGTGCCACGATGGAGATAATAATGGGGATAAGATGATTGACACGAGGGCCGAGGAGTTTATTGCCCATTTCTATGAACAGATGAGGCTTCAGCGATTGGAATCATTCAATTATTATAACGAGATGGTTGAGAGGGGATTACGTTAAGGGCAGTTACACCAATGTTGGACGTTAGTATGGCACGATCGTTTCATGGAGCTTTTATCATCTTTATTCATCTTATATTATTTTTTTTTCTAATAAAATGGATAAGTTTAATTGGATGGAAGAGAAGTCAAGAAAAAGGTTTGGGGGGAAAGGATTTTGGTTTGGTGCAATTGCAAAAACAAATTTACTTCATTTATTTAATTTATTTATTTTTTTACTCGATATTTGTAGGGTTGTTTAATTTAAGGAAATGTAGCAGAAGGAAATATTAATAAAAGAGGATCAATGGGTGCTTCAATTTGCAGAGTAGTGTATAATTTGAAATCCATGCTGTATTTTATCCCCTTTTCATTTATTTATTTATTTTTCCATTACTTTATTTAATAATTATTATGGTCTTGGTTGCGGAAGGCTTCTGTTCTTCGTGATTAAGAAAAGTGGGTTGATTGAACCCTCTCAACTTTTCTTGTTTTTTGTTTTTTTGTTTCTTGTATACAGCTTTCCGAGTGTTTTTGTATCAAACACTTGAGAAATGGTGGTGATGACTTTTTCTTGTACTTTTAGCCAAGATGATTCATTATTGAATAAAGATTAATAACACGCACCTTATTAATTACTATATGGTGAAAGAGTTCCTTAGGAAGAAAATTTTCTTGAATTAACTTTAGTTTTTTTTTTTTTAAATTGATCTTCTTTGGATTTTCTTGTATAATGTTGTAAGATAATTATATTTCCTGAAGAATAATATAATAGGCAGTTCTCAAAGGACAAGATTCTAGAAATATTAGAACATAAATTAACCTGAATGTCAAGGATTCTAATCGAATTACCGATCTATTTGCTGATGCTCGGTATATCCAAACTCGTAACAAGAGAGCGGAAGCAAAAAATCCAAGATTTGCAGCCTAGACTGTAACCTGAAAAGAACTAGAGTCCTCAAAAACCCAATAAGTCTATGGAGAAGCACTGTTTTCGATATACAAATCTCTATAGACAATCACCATTAATGTGTTCACATTGGTCAAAATCTGAATATAAATACATGAATGCTCATTTGGAAGTTTTAAGGCAATTATCGCAGGGATTGGGACCATACTTACAACCATTTCTTTCGAAGCACTCCCCAAAATGTTCAAGAAGAGTTTGCCTCCGACATTCAGTCTGAAAAAATCGTGGAAAGTTAATGACAAATGATAATGCCATTTCAGTAACGAAAAATGCATTCCTAGTGTCACTGTAAGGACGACCGATAGGAGCATAGATACCAGAAAAAACCAAATTAATGTAGGGTATGTATGAATGTAGAGAAAATGTTTTCTCGTGATAACCAATTTTCAAGGAAAATAATCCTGAGAAAATGGATTTCCTCAGAAAAAGTTTACTACATCTAGAAAAATGTCAAAAAGAGAGTTGGTTTTTAATGCAGGGGAGTTAAGGGTGATTGTCAGATAGTAACATTAAAATTTCCTGCCCTGAAGAGAATTATTTTCCTAGAAGTTGATTCAGATAACATTAAATATTTTCCCACCAAGATGAATAAATAATTTTCCCACAAACAATGTGGAATCATACACCAGCAAATCACATTTTCCATAGCAAACCATTTTCCAGCTGATTTTACCACAATCAATCACATGGACCTGTAGTAATTATCGCGAGAGGCTATGTTTGGAAAAACATTTAGATTCAGAAAAATGTTAAAAACACACCCACAGCACGTACACACATGCAAGCACATTGAACGGAATGGTGAAACTCAAAAGAGTTCAACTAGCCTTACTATAGTAAGATTTCAACTCTTACTAAGGGTCATTGAGCTCACCTTGTGGCATACAAAAACATGATCCGATGCCACAGGGTTGTAGAGGATAATTCTATGAACTTTGAAAAAAAATTCAAAAAAATGTTATTATTCACAGTTGAATTTTAATTTTAAATTTCTGTGGAAGTTCGGTGGCCGTCCATTTCCAAAACCTTGGAGCTTGCCCAAAAAAAATGGATCTAAGTTTTTCATGAAATCTAGAGGGCTGTGGTGTTAGATTGCCAATGTGGTAATCCATTTGAGCTCAAGGACCCTTAGTAAGAGTTAAAATCTTACTAGGATAGTAAGGAAAGTGTTTTTCGAACTCAAAATAGATGAATGGCTTTGGTCTGTCAATGGTATCCTGCTCACAAAAATAAATAAGAACATTTGGTGATGTACAATAGAAGGGAAAGAAATTACCTTTAGTTCACAATACTGTTGCATTTTCCGTGCTTGAACCATACTCAACTTAAAGCTTTCACTTTTACATCCATGTCCATTACGTAACATACACACAACCCGACTGAAATCTTTCTTCTGGTACAAAGCAATGCATTCTGCCGGAAGATTATCTCTTCCTGCCCTCCCTGATTCTTGGTAATAGCTTTCAATTGACTTGGACAGCGTGTTGTGGACAACAAATCGCTGAAAAAATTATCATCATTGATAATGTCAGAAATACAATTTATAGGATTATAATATAATTCGGTGAAGGAAAAGCACTTGAATCAAACAATTTCAGATATAATTCAGATTTCAGACTCACAACATCAGGTTTGTCTATCCCCATTCCAAAAGCGATTGTTGCACATACAACATGTACCTCTCCCGTGTGCCATTTCTTTTGAACGGCAACTCTTTGGCGAGCAGCTAAACCCGCATGATAATATACCGTCTTTATCTTACATTTTTCATTCATATAAGCAGATACATCCACACATTCACTTTTTGAAAGACAGTAAACGATTCCACACATATTATGGAAACGATCTTTTAGCAGTTGACCGAGTTGCTTCAATGGATCCTTTGTTTTTCCCATCACTTCATACTTCAGGTTTGGTCTATCAAAGCTTGTTTCAAGAACAAGAGAGTGGGGAATCCTTAAAGCATTTAAAATATCCTACATAAAATTCATCAAATTTAGGAAAGATAACTTGCCATGAAAATTGATAGAAACAAACTTGTGTTTAAAAATATTACAACCTTCCGTACTGACAGGGTTGCAGTCGCAGTTAATGCCATTATTGGAACATTCTGAAAATTCTGCTTAAGGCATCCTAATGCTCTGTAATCTGGACGGAAATCATGTCCCCATTGGCTGGGAAGCACAAAAGAGGGGGTGAGGTTACATTATATAGCGGATTCTATAAACTTTAACAAAAGCATAAATTTAAGATAATGTAATTGGCCCGAAATTCGTCGTTATCAATGAGTATTGACTTCAGTACAACTGGTACAGTTGTAACGAACATAGGGTCCATCGACTCGTCAATTTGGACCATTTAATTGGTAAGCCATCTCTAGGATTGGGCATAGGCATGCATGTAACGTTGGACCAACTGTAGGATCTCACTCTGCTGATCTTGAATGAAACTTGTATGACAAAGAATGTGGGCAGTGGCCAGACAATTTGATCTCTATGTTGATGAATCAGTGATCGTTTAGATATTTTGAATATGTAAGTCCCAAATGCGTTAGGGAATAATAAGCTAAAATAGAACAAAGTCCATAACAACATATACCAAAGAAAGGCATACCTTACACAGTGTGCTTCATCGACGACAAATCCTGCTAGTTGTCCCTGTTATGTAGTAATAATTAGCCTTCTCTTCTACACGTCATTTCCAATGGACAACCACAAAGTCCATAACTTTCTAATCGTAAACATGGGGGTCATCCATGCTATGGTTATGACTTTGAAGAACTCACCTTCTGGTTCAAGGATCTTAAGATCTCGAGAAATGACATGTTTCCAGCAATCCTTTCAGGGGTGACATACAGGAGCTTGCATGATGGCTTATCTTTCCTAGAAGCAGGAAAGATAAATAAATAGAAAAGAAAATAATTTGAAATTAAAGATCAGTTAAACAGTGATCAAGTTCCAAAAGAACTTAACGATACGATAAATAACTGCTTCTGGTGACAGGAAACATGTTTCATAGAGATGCACAAGAATTTTTCAAACATGTAGTTATCCAAATACAGTTTCTTTTCAAATAAAAAATGGGGGGGGGGGGGGGGGGGGTTTGTGGAGAATAAAAATATAAATCTTGCCTCAGCTCTTGTAGGACTGCTGCTGCTTGAGAAGTAGTTTGTTGAGAATTCAAAAATGTTGCCGGTATTCCAAACTTGATATTTAGAGTGATGATCTGATCTTGAATGAGGGAAAGTAGGGGGCATACCACAACCGTAACACCAGGATGCAGAGTTGCTGGGAGCTGAACATAACAAATAAAATTAAGAAAATAATTTCAGTAATATAAACAATATGAAGAGCGTTACAAGATGAAACTGCTCATACATGCTAGTCTTAGTGCTGACCACTAAGGTCCAAGCTTAGTAAAAATTTGTAACAGCAGTTCTATCATGAATGACTTTCATAACTTTTCAGGAAAAATGTGAGTTTAGTAAAGTAAAAAATATATATATTTAGAGGGTGACGACCCTTTCAAACTCTTCTATTTTATTAGTAAGGTGGTCAAGGAGAAAGATACTACAGTGATAGAGGTGAGGATCACCATACTAGAAGAAAGAGGGGGAGGGGGGGGGGGAGTAACATTTAGACTGCAATCATGGACTCCCATCTAAATATAAAATCATCAACCAAAACCTCTTGAACTCCTTCAAAATTGGCGGCAATGAAAACAAAAGAGCTTTGGTCTCAAGAATGGTTGTCTTCAGAGGCTCCTTGTTATCAAATACTCATGTTCCTTTCCTTCAATAAGGAACAGCACACATCAAATGGAATTAACTTCCAAAACTCCCTCCTCTTTTGGCAACTGCTTCTATATAGCAACAGAGAATTTACAGAATTTGGGAGGGTCTGCCGATTCCTCAGTAGATTTATACATGATGCAATGGTTGAAAACTAGAATCTTGTCTAGCATTGCAGTTCAAGTAGAGAAAACTACCTTTCAGGGAATAGGAGACTTCCAGATAAGCTTGGATGGAATGGGACCATGTTATTTCTAGTAATTCCCTCAGACAAGGATTTGACAGAAAAACTTACCATTCAAGGTCCACCTTCACACTTTCTTGTCCTCCTCCAATGGGGTAATGATCTTTCTACTGATCTTGATTAAAAGGTTGGCCATAGCTTCAATCTCCCAATCATTAAGTATCTCAATCTAATGCCAAGATCCCAAACCAGTCCTGTATCATGCGCTTCTGAACTCTTCGTTGCTAGGGTTTAGAAAATCTAGAGGAGCACGATAACCGTCGCTAGGGTTTGTGCAACATAGTGTTCTTAGATGCTAAGACGTTTCATTAGCCAAGCCTTGAGGAGTAAGCCTCAATGTGTAAGGCATAAGCATCACAAGCATGCATGTTTTAAATAGATAGATACTTAAATTACCAATAAATAAATTGAACTATTAAAAACTCAGAGAAAAATCTCAAAAAGAAGAAAAAGATTGAGTTACTAACTAGGGCTTATAGAGATTAGGGCCAAAAGAAAAAGGAAATATGTATAATTAAAGACTTTTGTAAGTCAAATGTTATAATAGGGAAACCTTATAATTATAAGGACTATTATGTAATGATAATTCAAGAACAAAGAGGAAAAAAATACAACACATCCCCATAGACATATGCCTTACTTAGAAGATGCCAAGAAAGTGTGCACCATACCTAAGGTGTAAGCTTTTGCAATGCCTCATTGAGTAAGGCACATGCCTTTGAGGGAAAAGTGATTCTCCTTCAACCTCAAAGCATTTTCAGGAGCTTTTACCTGAGACAAGCCTCAAAGCATACAGCTCCCACACTTTTGAAGACATTGGTACAGCATAGGTAAATTGATAGAAACTATAACACACACCCCACCCCCTTTCTAGTTGAATATGCCATAAGGTCAAATAAAAAACTTTTCACAAAAAGCCTTGACCTAAGAGGATGAAAGGCTTTTAGTAAACATATCAACAAGTTGATCAATAATGGGTGTAAAGTGAGTGACAAGAACACCCATGCAACGAGCTCACCAACAAAATAATAACAATTTCCACGGGCTTTCTTCTAATGGTAAAAAATCAGGCTGACCACAAGATAGCAACCACTGATATTTTCACAAAAAATATTTGGAGTGAACGAGTGAAAATACCAAGGTTGCATCAGATGAACTCATCCCAATGAAGATCATTGACACTCTCCAACTGAGCAAGAGAGTGTAGAAGGTATTTCTCTTGAGCAAGAGAGTGTAGGACATCTCTTGGAAAACTGAAACATGTGATTCAGGTGCAAGAAATTACAGTTGCCAGTTGTATAGTGACAATTATCAGGGAAATCAACCCAATTAACAGTAGAAAATAAGCTACAAGAGATAAGTCCGAGCTAGATCAAAAAGTAAAGACAAGCATAAATAGTACCCTTTAAGTATTGGTTACCTGGTAGCATAGACTTTTCCCCCCTCCTGTGGGCATAAGAATAAAGCAATCTCTGTTCTCCATAGCCGCTTTACAAGCATCGTGTTGCAGCGGTCGGAGTGTTTTATTACCAAATATTACGACATTTGCCAATTCAATATCATCTAAAGCCTGTAAATCTTCGTATCCAAGAGTTTCATCTTCATGTTTTGATGTTCTAAAGCATGTCCTCTTGTTGGACACTGATGAAACTGAATCTTGCATGACGCTGCTCTTGCACCCCTTGAACAAAATCCAAGGAACTTTAGTACCTTGATGGATTGAACTTGTGGAAGAGCCAAAGAGGAAATTAATAATTAGATGTATAACCTATACTTTTAGTAGAAGAATCGCTTACAGTGGATTTCGAAAATTGTTTAACCGAACTCTGTGCGGATGCACGGCCGATCTTTCTATCAAGACAATTGGAAGGACTAGATCCAGAGTCCTTTTTGCTTGGGATTCTGAAATCTGAGTCTTCACCATCACTAGAAGAATCCAATTTCATCAAATCTTCCTGATCCCAAGGTCCGTGAGAATCTTCGCTAACATTGATATAGCTTCCCAGATTATCTTCATTTTCTGGTATATAATCATTCGGACTTTCTTTGTCAAACATGCTACTTAAAGCTCCACAAGCTTCTGATTCCATGGCTTGCAAATCATCCCAATCCTCAGTGTCCTGCATGAACTCAGCCAGTGCTGCAAGATAATCATCGCCACAATGTTCCACAGTAATAAAATCTCTTCCATCTTCTCCTGCACAAGAACAGAAAAAGAAAAAGATTACCAGTAAAGCACGTAATCGTATAAGCAATCTCCAATTAACTTTTATACTGAATTATAAGATCAAGATATCATTATAAGATCTCATTTTTGGTACCTTTTGAAACCTCAAAACATAATAACACGGTATTACTTGTGATCTATGTAACTAAGAAGCAGGGACAATCAGTTAAACATCCTATTCAGATTTCATCATTGTACTTTTTCATGATAGTTAACTTCCAAGATCTAATGTTTGATAGTAAGGTCTCATCATCGATATTAATTATTGATATTGCAGTTGAAATGTCCAAGTTGGGGATCACTAATATGCACTATGATAACAAATTCTATTGACTCTGCCATAACATACATATTCATGTATTGTCGTCAAGAAAGAACATCATACTGTCAGAAACAGTAGGTTTGTGAACCTAGTCAGGCACTAATCCCCACGCATTCTTTTTGAAAATAACAAGGAGCTTTTCGGGTATTGGCTCAGTTGGTATTCTCCTTTCAGAGCTTCCAAGGGTATTTTATGGAAACTTCTTCCTTTCACCATCTGTTGGGGGCTTTGGAAGGAGAGGAATAGATGCACTTTTGAGTTTGGAGAGGGAGGGGGGGGAGAGAGATTCAGTTAGAGGATCTCATTTTATCTATCTTGGGTATGTTGTATTTTTGGGGGAAGGCTTTTAAGGAATTCAAGGGGACTTTCTTAGAGGATTCTGTTGTAAGGTGGGAGGCAGACTAAGGATTTTTTTTCTTCTTTTTGTTAAGTTTCTTGTACTCTTAGGGATCACCTTGACCCCACTTTTTCTCATCAATAAAATGTGAACTTATAAAAAAAAAACAGTTGTCACATACTCAAAATCTGATGTGTCTCCTCTTCTTAGAATTGACAGACTAACTTCATCAGGTGGAGTAGACAAGAAAAGGGTTAGAGAGTTGATCATTCCAATGGGTATCGAACCCAACACCATCCTAAAAAATAACACTAATGTTCGCCCACGAACAGCATCCAATTTTTGGTACATGATTACTGATTACACACGTCAAGGATACCTCAAGCATTCTCGGGAGAATGGGAATTCCTATCTTCACCACTGCTTCATCATAGACGTGAGACACATGCAAGAATTTTTACATGTCATGAACTTTACATTCTTTTTTTCATAACTTTACATTCTTTTTTTTTTCTTTTTTTTTAACAACATTACCTCTCATAGGTAGAATTTATGACATTGTGGCTCTTTGGTCCCCAAACTGTTCTCACTATATATATATATATGTTATTAACACTAAGGAAAAAACCCAGATTTCATCAAATGAGTTCTTACACAACAAGGACGAGAATTGATCCACATGATATTTTCATGTGTACCAAATCTGCTAGAATTTTTGTATCTGATCTTTGAAACATTCACAAACACTATAGCAGAGATTCAAAATGGAGATCTACTAACATTTCGCAAGAACAGATGATTCAACCAATTCAATATTTTCGGACCAAGCAAACACTCATTCTGAAATTTAATTAGTCAAAATGAGAACACTCGAATCCCAAATAACCTTTTAACAAATTCAGTTCAAATTTACAACCTAAACAAGCATCTATTTCACCATAAAGACTTCTTTCGATCCTACCATATAATAATCCAAATTCAAATTTACAGACTTACAATATTTTCAATAATTCCATAAACATGTGGAGGATTCTTCTGTTTATACATAGTAGTTCAACAAAATTTTCGAGATTTTTTCCCGCCATTTTGTGGCGCGAGGAAGATCAACAAATAAGAAAAAAACAAGGATGAATTAGGGTTCTACATTATTACCGTAGAGATGAATTAGACGATCTAAACACTTCTTTGAGGATTCTTCATCGAATCCAAAATCGAGTGCTAAGCTAAGGAGGCGAGCTTTCTCTGCTTCGTGATCGTGATCCATCCGATAATCAATTTCCCGCTCAAACGAAAACAAACCACCTTTCTCACAAAAAGAGCGCGAGATTCCGATGTACTTCCATTATAAACGGATCAAACATGCAGTGTGTTTGGATGCAATGATGCACTATTCCCATCAAAGA
This sequence comes from Akebia trifoliata, assembly GCF_017979445.1. Classification (NCBI taxonomy): domain Eukaryota; kingdom Viridiplantae; phylum Streptophyta; class Magnoliopsida; order Ranunculales; family Lardizabalaceae; genus Akebia; species Akebia trifoliata. The sequence goes on along the minus strand of NC_141378.1, from coordinate 4,061,903 downwards.
TAGTGCATCCAGTCACGAAGCTTCTTTAATGATACACTATTCAGCAAAAAGATACTGTATCCTATTATATTTCGTTCATCTATGCATGATAAAGGATAGGATGCAGTACATGTGATGTCTGTGTTAGTCCTAAAAATATATTGTGTTTTCAAGGTGTCCATGGAGAAAACAACTAAACAAGGATTATTTCTTCCTTTTTTTTTTTTTTTTATATATGTATATATTTATTTTAATTTTAAGTAAAAAAGCGAAAATTATCAAAAAGAATGTTAAATATTTTAATATTTAGAAGAAGAACCCTTTTTTAAAAATAAAAAAAATTATCAAAAACAAATTAAGCCACTGTGTAGTCTAGCGCTTTAGTAACTAGTTGGACTGTCCAACATTTTAATACGTTAAAATGGATACCCTTTAACCAAAACCATGGTGTCATGCCATTGGCTCATCAGCTTAGCACTTAAATTTCGAAGTAACAAATCTTTGTTCTTGTTCTAAGTACTACAACAACAATCATAACTAAGTTTAAAATTTGTATATAATAGAAATGATGATAATTATTTGTTTGTTACGTCTTAAATTAGAATTAAAGTTTCCTTTATTTATTAATAATACTTTTTTTAAGTGAAATGCTTTCCTTACAAGCATAGTAAGATTTTGTGTCTTACTAAGGGTTGTTTTGCTTAAATGGATTATCACAGAAATCCAACACCACATCCCTCTATGTTTCATAAAAAAACTAAGACAAAAAAAAAAAAAAAAAAAATTCTTTTGAACTAAATCCAAAGGTTTGGAAATGGCAGTTATATAACTTTCACATAACTCTTGAAATTTTTTTCAAAATTCATAAAATCTCATTCTCTACAACCCCAAAACATGGGATCATGTTTTTGGATGCCAAGAAGTGAGTTCAAGGACAATTAAGATGAAATCCTTACAAACATAGTAAGGTTAGGGAACTCTTTTTTTTACTATATATTTTCACATCTATTATATATGGGTTGGGATCCATAGACTTGTGAAGGCAAATTCATATGTTCACACACAAATCTCAATCATATATATGTGAGAATCAACGGTTGAGATTTTTCTTATAGGTCTGTAATATATTCTCCGGATGCATCTTTTTTCCAACTGTTGGATCACATATACACAATCGAGATTGTGTGTGAACATATGAGTTCGCTTTTCTTGGAACCCGCAGCCCATTATATATATATGGAAGGTTTAAATAAAAATATTCCAAACGAATTTTAACTCACGTACCCACCCCATTATATATATATATATGGAAGATTTAAATAAAAATATTCCAAACGAATTTTAAATCAAATATACACGTACCCACTTAATCAAATTACAGACATGTCCTCTCTCTCTCTCTCTCTATCTCTCTCTCTCTCTCTATCTCATTCTTCTTCTCCACCATTACCGCCACTGCTGTCACCGCTCTTGCCCTTCGACCCCCACCTATCTACATGGCACGTTTTTGTTGGATTTGGAAACACCAAGGACTCTTAATCAAAATGCACAAGCGGCCTGATATATTTTAACTCCAATAAAAATATGCCACATAAACACCTAACATTGTTATAGGAACGGGACACTATTGTAGATCATGACTCTTTTGAAAAAATTGGGGCAATATGTGTCATTCTTTTCAAAATTCTAAAACAACATAGAATATGATTTTTTAAAGTAACAATGGCATCGGATGAGAAGGAAAAAAATTACATGAAGGCGTCAACATCTTCTCCTTTCCATCTGCAACCAAAATGACAAAGTGCATAACGAATCACCAGACAAGATTTTTATAAAAAGGAGACGCTTTGCTAACCACCCTTAGAATTGACGGATTACTTCAACCAATCATATTTATCTTGTCAACCATCAATTAATCCTAGCCGTCAGAATATTGGCCTTCTATGAAATGGCCCACAGCACAAATTTACATTGATCAAACAACCCAATCAAATATTATTTTTTGCTCTCTAGTCTAGCCCATAAAATGGTGTTGCTTTCTATCCTTGCTGCATCAATGTCTGAGCACCACAAGAAGAATCCAATCAGCACTGTTGAAGTTCTAAAAGCCAAAAAAAACAACAAAAAATATATTCCAATTGCGGTGAAAATTCTCTCTAAAAAGTACAGAAAAAAAAAAAACCCAATTCGTTGATGACAGACAAAACCGAGCACCAAAACATTTTACAAATCCACCAATATCACTCTTCTGTAACTGACACAAAGGGTATTTTGGTCATCCAATTAAATCCGAAAAAAAAGAAACAAAAAACCCTTGTCGAAATCGAGGGCATTTCCGTCAAATCACACAATATATCTATTTCTCTACGTTTTCTCTCGTTCTTTTTAGAAGCTCTGGACGATCTCAGAACATCTGCTTTTGATCCAACGAAACCCTTTTCTGAAAGATGTTTTAACCTTCCCTTCAACCGCGTAAGCTTTATATTTAACAACTCTTTGTCGTCTCTTCATCTCGGGATCGTTGAAGCTCCACGACTTCTTCGATGAAGACGAGCTCTTCTTACTAACCCTAGAAACACGTGGAGTTGGAATCGGGGATGGTTCGGGTGATTGAGAACGAGTTATGTAGATCTGGTTATTACCGAAAGTATGACCTTTCACGATCTCGAGCTTCCGGTCTCCTCCGTAAGACTGGTAGCTTGACTGGAGCTCAGCCATCTCGATCGATCTTGCAAACAATCAAGAGAGCGAGCGAGCGAGAGAGAGAAAGGTTGTTTTTAATGAAATGGTGGAAATGCGATTAGGGTTTTTATTTTGAGAGAGAGAGAGAAGAAACTTGTTTGGCTGTAATAGTGTATTATTTGTGTGGGTGCTCTAGAGAGAATTATGGACGACCGCCATCTTCTCACAACGTGTTTTTGGGAATTTTTTTTTCTTCTTATTTTACGGAGGTTTAAAAATTCTATAATGCCCTCGCCTTACTGCAAACAGGATGTTATTTAGCCGTCTCAACGGGAAACGCGCCGAATTTCATGATGGTCATCAATAAAATATGACTTTTTTGAGGAAAATGAATTTCGTGGGAAAGTGTTTTTATAATTTTGTTATGGGTTTTGTAAAAGTGCAATAAATACACTTGGAAATTGGAATCTGAGTGTATTTTGGTAAAAAATAATTTTTTTAAGGGTATTTTTTATACACAATTCAATTTTCAAAGTGTATTTATTGCGCTGTCCTTACTGTATTTTGGTAAAAATACGCCTGATAGGTTTTCTTTCGACAGTAAAATAGTTTTACATGGAAAATCTCCAATTACATTGAGAACCATATTTTTCAAAGCTTCATCTACTCGCCTATTTTCTATGCTAAAAAAAAAAGAAATATGGTTTGAAAATTTTACATTTGGCAGCCATCGTCGAAGAGTGAATTAATGTTACAAAAAATTAATACTAAGCCCTATATTGATCCCTATCATAGTTTAAAATCTTGTCTGAGATCAAGATGGCGTATACCAAATCTTGCAAGATAAATGAAATGACTTGGATGAGATTTTGAAAATATCATTTGATTCAGTAAAATTCAGTCGAATCTGTAGGCACCTCAATTTGAACGGGCCACTTCTCGAAAGGACCCAAAAATATCGATTTTCCAAATAAATGGGCCAACAGGCCTTAAGAGCCCAAGTCATTGAAAAGTGACATTTTTATCAAACCGAGGCTCCTAAGACCTCTCAATGGTTTAGGAGGCCCACCAAAAGGACTCGGCCTACCTTACGCTTTCCCAATATTCACCGCTCCGCTTCCAAAATAAAAAACGTCAAATTTTAGATAAAGTTCACCAACGGGCCTAAAAAGTCCGATTTGCCAACACGTGACATCTCGATCAAATTAATGATTTCAAAATTTTCAAAAAAATAAAAAACTTAAAAAACGAGACTTGGGGACGCTTACCACCTCCTATACCTTCCACCGTTCCATCTCCGAATCCAAAAAAATCTAAACCCACCTAAGGCCCAGAAATCCTTAATGCTTCAAAAGCCATTTTTCTCACCCCTTACCTAAACTCAATCCCACATCACTTAAAAATCTAATACCAATCTATACCCTCAAAATCCAGTCCAAAATAACCCCTAATCAATTCCTAAAATCCAAAACCATTTCATAACCCAAGCCCAAAAACACTCCAAAACCCCTAAGCCCAAATCCATATCCAACCCACAACCCTAACCCATCAACCACTACCCACATCAACCAATCACTCTTTTATCATCAAAAGATGACACATGTCATCACCCCAGCGCACCTCCCTCAGCCAACCACCGACCCCATTAATTCTCTTTAAACCTTATCGACCCACACATCAACCCATCACCTGTTCTCTCAAATCAAACATCATCAACCCACACCCCTAACCCATACCTCCCCTAATCTACCCTCATCATTCCCTACAAAACCTACATCTACAACCGAAACCTACACCATCATCTCAAGTCAACACACAACCTCTCCCATCAACCTATCTCAACCCTTCATTTCCACCCACTTTGACACATGGCATCATCTCCCTCATCCTCTCAAAATATCATCAACCACCTCTTTAAATCCTCCATTCTCTTAAATCAAATACTATTAATCACAACCACCATCTTAAACTCACATCACCAAACACTCCACCCAAATGGGTTGGGTAGAATCCAAACCATTTGGGTCCAAACACCCATTTAACCCTCCTTACCTAAATACCCTCCAATCTCCTCTAAATACACTCATTCTCTCTCAAACTCATAATCATGCTATCCTTTTTCTTCACTTCAACCCATTATATCCCTAAAATAATTCCTCAACATCTATAAATACCCTCCTCCTCTTCCCAAAAATGGCCCTCAACTTTCACCACAAAAATTATCCCCCCAACTCTCACTACTAACCACTATTACCACTTCTCTCTCACTAATCATCCCCAAGTCTCACACAAAAAAAAAAAACCACATACTACACTCATCTCTCTCATCATCTTTTCTCTATTCCTTCAACCATACAAAAGTCATATTTGCTTAAAATACTAAGGACTCAAGAAGACTCAAAGAAGAAGAAGAAAATAAGAAAGAAGATACAAGGTGGGTTCAAGGCAATCCCCCCTTCTCTCTTCTACACCCTCTCCTCCTCCCTCTTCTATCACCCCTCTCCCCTTCATTTTATTTTTTAGGATGAATGGACCACAAGGCTAAAGGTCTATAAGGGTCATTTCCATCAATGGAATGACCATATGATCAAGCCGAAAATGAACTCCTATCTAGGGTACAAATGCACAACACGTGGCACATCGTTTTTCGTATTTTTTTTAATAAAAAATGATCGAGTTGAGTTGAGGTTACCACTATCTAGTGGGGAGAAAAGGGTGCCTAACACCTTCCCTTTTCTCCAACCGAGCCGTTTACCCGAATCTCAAGGGTTGATTCATCTTTATCCATCGAGAGTCACCAAATACCAAGAATGTCACATGTTCTAAAAAAAATGCACATCGGGTGACCATTCACACCCACTTACAAAAATGAATGGTGGCGACTCCAAACCATTGTAGATGTGATCATCGTAATGGCGAAATCACGTGTCTACAGAATCAATTAAGATTTTGTATAGTTAATTTTTTAGAATTTAAATATTTATTATATGAATAAAACACGATTTAACAACTAAATATTTTCTAATCTACCTTAACTTATAAATTATTTTCATAAAAAATATATTTGAATAGATTACTCTAACCCAACCCCAAGAGGTTGGCCTAGTGGCAAGTCGAGCCTGGATAAGCTCGCAAATCAATGAATTCCTTGGCCACCCTCTAGGTCTGACTGAGCCTCAACTCAACTAGTTTCATGTAGAACTGTTCAATAAGGGGGGCGGGGGGGGGTGATCGTGGGATTAATTTCACCCTGAAGGATGTAGATACTAGGGGTGAAACTTGGACTGGTTCAAACCGAGAACTGAACAAAATTGATGGTTTTAGGGTGGTTTGGTTCAATTAGGTACAAATTGTAGTTTGGTTCCGAGTTACGAAAATGGATAACCAATTAATTTGATTCGATTCTCAGATCAAATTTGTATAGAACTGAACCCCTATACGATAAATATATTTATATGTAAATAATAATTATTATGAATTATTTTAGGAGTTAGGACATAGATTAATATTTTTTGTGGATAAACTAATGATTTTTTATGGATAGATTAGTGATATTTGAATGAAGTTTCATATTTAGTATATGTTTATTTTTTCATTAAAAAATATTACTTACAATTTATAGATTATTGACAATCCGTAGTATTGAACCGAACCAAATTGACTTTAGTTCGGTTTGGCTTGGTTCCAATGGAATTTGCTTTGGTTCTAGTTCTTACTTAGTGGAACCGACCTATATCAGTTGGGTTCCAATTTGACCTCAAACTCAGCCAAACCAAACCAAGTAGATACCCACGATAACTAAAAATAGTCATCCAAGACAATTCAATCTTATACACGGACAAGACGAGATGTCAAACCAAGTTTTGCAACCATGCTAGAATCAATTTTCATTATTTCAAAAAAAAAAAAAATTGGAATGATTGTTATGGTTATAGACGTCTCCATATATGATGGCACAAGCTTATTGATGTCGGATGTTTTTTGTGTTCAACACTGCTGCACCTTATAAGTACCTAATTTTTTTAAAATAAGTATTGTATCTTCGCTGCATCCAAATTTACACGAATAAATAAGTTATGCAATTATTGGTCTCAAATTTTAACATTAAAAACTCCATAAATATATATATTTGAAAATTATAAAAAAAAGGAAATATTATATGAGATATGAAGTCGGATTGGACTATCAAAGCCGAAACAAAATCCTAAAATTAAGGGGAAAATTAGCCTAGCCTGGCCCACCCTAATGACAATATGGGACAGCTCTAAAAAAATCAATCACAGTCCATTGTGGGCCCGTTCCGTTGACAGCCCTCCCGATAGCATCATGGGAATGTTGGATAAGGTGTACATCTTAGGGACTGGCACGTGGCACCATAAGACCACGGTTGGTGATGTCGTGGGAGCATTTCACATGGCATCAACGTGGTTCACTAGTGCCAATTTGAGGGTTTATGCATCATCTCTTTGCTATTATAACGAGAGAAGGCCAGTGTTTGCTGACACCATAATTTCGAAGACCTTAAATGTCAAATGTCCCCACTTTTGCATTTTACCTTAATATTATCAAGGTCATCTTCGTTAAAAAAAATTAAAATTACAATCCCACAACCCCTATCACAAAACCAATCAGTATCAAGGTCGACGTCTACGTGTACATGTTCCACCATCCCCTGAAATGATTGGTGAGCCCATGTCTCAATAGAACTCCACAAAATCAGTTTCGGGATGGGTATGTAATCTAGGGACCTAAATCATTGCATCAATTGAACTTTGATGAAACATCTGTGAACCCCTTATTCTAAAACAATTTGTTTGAGGTACAATGTAAAATGTAGGTCTGAGATTAGAGGAATAACACAAGTTTCTTCAATATTATAATTTGATCGACTAAAAATATAAGTCCATAATTTTTTTCAAAAATTAAAAATGTCATATTCTTTACAAATAATAAAATTCGAGAAAAGATGGCTCATATAGGCTCAAATGCATAGTTTATATGTGAAATTAAAGAGCTTTATATAACAAGTATTATAATTTTAAAATCAAAGCAAACCTTAAATCATCTAAAGAAATGCAAAATAAATTGACTCCGGTTACCCATCAGATAGAACTTTATCGATTCTGATTCCTATCAGTTCAGTTCCATTTTAGACCCAACTCTAATCGAATCTCATAAATTGGGGGAATTGGAACCGAGATAGATTTCGGTTCCGCTTAAATGGGTACCCATTGACACCCCTGTGGGAGACAGCCCAAGATCACATCAACCGATGAGTCTAACCATCTAAACAATTGTATTGTGGAAAATGTTGCAACCAATCCACAAAATATAGGGTGCAGTTGATGCAATTTTCTGACCGGGACTCATGGATGAACTGTTCCATTGTGTATAGTTCGGCATAGTGTGAAAATTACATGAATGTAATCGTATTCACGTGGCAATAACCATTCCCATACTTTTAATATATACATGCGGACATATTCACAGTTGATGGATTCAAATACATGAAACAAAAGAGGATCCTCCTGTGGTTTAAATTTCAAAGATTTTTCAACTGTAACAGAAATTTACAGAACGAGATAGCTAAAAGCAATGGTATAGGACCTGTGACCTAAGCATTAATTGGGTTTTGAAGGGATGTCTGTCCCATTTCAATCCTCCATTTTGCTTTTGGATTTTTTCTTCCACTTGGGTTTTTCGGGATTATTATCCATGTGGGAAACCTGTGGATCAATCCAGAAAAGAAAAAAAAAACACTTAGATTACTGTCTGATATGTTAAGTGGAGAGTCACCATTATGGATTCTTTTGAGATTTGTAACAGTAGGTCTCAGTTAGAACAAACAGTATAGACGATGAAGAAACTTATTTTCTCAAGCTTCTAAGTTGCAGAATACAAGAAAACTTGGGGTGAATGGTGAATCTCTATGTTTTTATGGAGTTTTTATCCACAAGAGGATAAGTTCTACTTGCAAATATTGTCGAAGGAAGAAAACATGGAGCCTTTTATTTATTTATTTACTTACAATGTGTGATTTCCAGTCGATTTGGGCGTCCTTGCCATTAAAACCTGGGGGCTGATGTTGAACTTGATCATGACTGAATATGTGAACAAGTACAGCAGCATCAAGAGCTGCATATTCCATCTGCACATAAGTTACACTTTAGTTCGGTTTTTAGACTCATTTGAGACAGTCATGAAAAACGGAAATTATTAAAAAAAAAAACAATAATTCTTATTCAAACCGAAAAGGTTAAAATATTGGGATATTTTGATGCTAGGCAAGCAAGGGTGGTTAGTAGCCAACGTGAAGGTCGTGGGATCAACACTCCACATGCCTTTACCAACTTAGCTAAGTTGGCACCTTCATTATTGGGAATTTATTAGGCATACATCGTATAACCTGAAAGGTTATCAATTAGATTTACTTAAAGAAAAAAAGAAGACCAAAAAAATTAATTTCTTCTTTATAGAAATACACTAAATTTTCATAACATTTTTAAGTAACAGTACCACACTAATTCATAACTCTTGAGTCTGGATTTGTAAGTGTTTATTTTTCACTTGAAATAAGAAAAATGTCTTTTTCTAAATCATTATTTCACTTCTACACTAAGGAAATATAAGGTACCAAAATAAATGGAACTTCTCCTAACAACATACAAGAAGACAATCCTAAACATGATTGGATTCACACTGACATATCCCACCTAGGATATCTACAACATAAAAAAATCAACCTGAAAAGATGAGACTAATCATCCACTCTACAGATATTTTTAGAACTGGCCATGTTGGAAGGACACATTAAGCGATGGATTCCAGAACTTAAATGTGACCCCTGCATCATAGGTGTAAATCTTTAATAGACCAACTTATGGTATACCTACTAAACACCCCAGGATTTCTTCACTACACTCTATCCACTACATACATAGGCATGTACATACGTATGGATACAAAAAAGCAAACATTTCAACAGTATGGGTGTGTGCATAAATACACGTGCATGATTGCAAATGCATACATGTAGAAGGTCTGAAAGCATTCACAAGTTGTTGTTATAGTTAAAACCTTTGCAGTTCGAACTAGAAAATTTTATGAATAGCAACAAAATTCTCCAAGCATTCAAGCAAATTACAGAAAAAGGAAAAGGGTACAAACTTGACTCGGAGTCAAAGGCCGTTGCTCCCAATTGCTGTTCCGTATCGTCTTGTTCAAACTAGCACCCAGTATTTTCTAGTACAATAACCACCACAAAAATTATCCTCATGGCTTGATATGAACTGCTAAACTGATGGTAAAAATCGAAAACATCTACTTAAATCACTTGTCCAAAGAAGAAATATTGCTGTATATTTCTTCCTCAGAAAGCCCAGAACTTGCGTGATGTTTTTTCATCACTGATCCAAGTAAGTAGATAAAATAAAAGAAAATCACAAGTGATTGCATAATAAAATAATAAAATAGGATTTAGGTGTGTTGGAGGGATTGGTAGTAGGAGAATAGACATCTTAGATTACCTTGGCAAGCCCAGAGAGACCACCTCTACGATCTTTGAACACATTTTGAATGTCAAGTAGCATTTCGTAGTGTTTGAAACACTCCAACTCTCCATAAGAATGAGACAGCTGCTTTAAATCACATTGGAAACTATAGCCTACACGATTTAGCAACCACAGAGAAATCATTATTCAGTCGATTGTTACTACATCTTTGACAACAGGAGAAACCTTGGGGGTCTAATACAATCATGGGAAAATCCGATTTGCAATGGTAGGATTGCACATTAGTTTTGCTGGGAAAGTAATTTTACTCTCTTGACAAGAAAATATTTTCCAAAAACTCCCAAGGAAAATGATTTTCTCATCTTATCTCCTGATGATAATCTCTTAAGATTACCCCCACCACCTAAAATGAAAAACAAATCTCTTTTTGACAATTTCCTAGGTACAAGCAAACACTGGAATTCATTTTTCCCATGATTTTTTTTTCTCCAAACCCAGGGTGTTCTTGAGCAATCTCCTAGACCCACCATTTGATGGATTCCACCTAGGAAATCTCCTAGGAAAAAAAGCTACAACTAGATGCATAACCATCTGATCTCTTATTTTTTGCTTCATTATTGGAAGGGCAGAATATATACGCTTACTAGTCCAACAAAGAAAATCAGAATATGAGATGGATGTCTACAATGATGCAAACATCCGAGGAGACTGAATTCTAATTTAGAGTTTCTTTTCAGAGTCAATTGAATGGTTAGTTCTCGTTCCCCATTACGGGCACCTAGAGAATTCCAATCTCCAAACAATACTGCAGATTTCTTACAGTTAAATACAGGACATAAAAATAAATGCAAAAGAAGAACGATAAACAATCTTCTGCAAGTGATGCTTTGAGTTTTTTGCATACCAAGCTTCAGAATTCTTGGAGAATGTAAAATGTGCTTTAGGCAGCTATCTAAGACATTGGGTCCCTCTTCAGATAACTTTATCAAGTCAACGATGAAAACTGTCGTTTCAGAAGCAATCTGCATGATAGAGACCTGAGGCATGGCAATGCCCATATTGTTAATAATAGGTCCATAGTCCATGAGGGGAAAAAAAGGATGAACACATAAATATTTAGGAATTGTATGCCCTTATTCTTATGACCCCAGCACAAGACCATTAGTAAAAACAAGATAATTATTCCATCAGACTATACCATACACATTAATTACTGAGGCACACTAAACATGCCCTGAATCACAAGGAAGAACCGTTTTCATTTCTTTTAAACCATACATTAACCACTTTTTTAGGTTTTTCCTCCTTTCTTCTCTTCTTATATTTCTTTGTTTTTGTTAGCATGCATGCACATAATTGGAGCATGTAGAAACAAATTTAAATACAAAATAGTAATGTATGCAAAGAAAGTTGTTGAACTTATTTGATTTGTAAATAACTTTTTAGTATTTAGTATTATGCAGAGAAAGTTTGTAAAAAACGTATTTTAGTTATATTTTTAAAGTAGTTACTTACTTCAGAAACTTTTATATTGATTATTTATATATTATATTATTTATTTAAACTTTCAGGCATGTGAGGCTTACGCTTCAAGGCACTGGCCATAAACTTATTTAAATTCATCTCCCTGGACTTTGGTAAGATAGTAATCTGATTTATTTTCAATCCTATTCCCTAATTAAACCTGGAAAAAAGTGTTGTTCATTCCAACTTTCTAAAACAATAGAAGTTGCTAACATACTGAAATGAATGGATTCAACAGAAAAAAAAATGAGATAAGCATGAACTAGTGCAGAAAATGGTCAAATATAAGTTGATGATTACCTTGTTGGGCTTGCTGCCTTTTGTATAATTAGGTTTCCACTCGCAATCTAAGCCAACAACTTTACATCCCATGATATGGGATGTAGCACTAAGCAAACCACTAACTTCATCAACCCATTTGACTTCTTCCGAAACCAACTCATTAAGACATAGATAATGGGCCCTTGGAGAATTTGCTTCAGGTACTGTACGTAACAAACTAGTTAATGACCATATACATCTGAAACCATCCATACATGAAACAAATAAGTGCTTTCTACGTTAGCTAGAAATCATGATTTGAAAATGAAATAACTGTGAAGTTAAAATAAGTGCCTAACATGTAAGACTAACATCTTGAGGACTGATGGGTCCGTCTAAGAAATTCCCTAGATAAAAAGTTGAGAGATCTAATGATCACAACCATGCATGTACAAACATAAGTAGGGGATAATCTGGAAACTTATTAGCCATTTTTATTATCTTAAAGGCTATGCCACATGGTTTCAAATTTTGAACTTGGAGTCTGAATCACCAAAGCCAAAACTGTGTTGACTCAAACAATCCAAATGATCTGGTCCCGAGTCAATGCAAGACCAAAGTCCACTTCAAGGCAGTATTCTGTTGAATATTGAAGATGCATCAATCCCGAGTCAAGCTGAGTCAGGGGAGTGGCAGTTGATACAAGTCTGAGTCCAATCACAGGTTTTCAGACACAGTAGAAATCTTCCTTGAGAAGATTTCATGCAAGATGGCAAAACACACAGTTGTTCTGGAATACTAAGGTCTGGTGAAAAATCCGCATACCATATTTTTGAATCACATTTACCATGACCTGAAATTTAATGACTTAGAGTAAAAGCGATTTCGCGTACCTCTGAGTTTCATGAAACTTTTAAGGGAGTACCGCTCACACAATTCATTAACCTTCTCTAAGTGATCTGCTTCCATTGCCAAATTCACCTTTATTTGGTGCAGAAATGAATTAGGCCATTCCATGCTCAGCATATAAATTTATATATATTAATCACATAAAATTTTGTCAACAAATAAAGAGAAATTCCATTTGCTTGAAGATAATTCAGGTCTTTTAGAAGCCCACAAAAATGTGGCATGCAAGAAAAAGAGTAACAAATATCCCAGTCTTTATGTTATTAGTTTCAAACTAATTTATGTTATTAGTTTTCTTCAATTTATTATTCAAGGAAATAACCATAATTTCCATGAGGTTCAAAATTTTGACATGGTAAATGAAATCATGACAGGAAATATTCAATCACGTGGGGGATTTAGTAGGAAGTACTATCCACAATCAAATTGATATTATTAACTGTTGTTTGTCATGAAGGGGGTCATTTTCTATGAATGGTTCAAAGGGGATTGTTATGTAAATTTTTTTTGTGTTTGCTCGTTTCAGATACAAATATCTGTGACACTCATTTCTTGAAGTCATAGACAGGAATCAAGTAATTAATTTTGATAACCAAGTATTTAGTAGGAAAGAAGAGCAAGGGATTCTATAAGAATAAGTGATCATGCCTGATAATACAAGAGTTAAGAATGCAACCAAAATGCAACAAAGCTTCCAGCTTCAAACAAGAAAGATAGTGTGCTCATAACAATAGAAAATATCTATAGCTACTTCTTACCAAGTATTCAACAAGTTGAAGATCATTGTGAGTCCTTGCCTCAGCAATATCCCAGCACCCTTTTTCTGCTAGCTTTTTTAGTGAACTGCAATTTAGGGAATATTTCTATTAACAGTCGGTGATGAAAGGAAAATCACCAGAGTATCAAGAATCCAAGAGAATAAAAGATGAAGTGAAAAGAACATAAACCTTTTTTTGCACATATGATACACATCTGGAAACTTCGTCTGGAGATCGTTCTTCTTTACAATCTCAGAAGCATTCTTTAGCATCTTCATGTCAATATATACTTGGACCAGTACACATAACATCTCCTTCCCCATGAATATTGCCCACTTCTCTGCTGCTTTGAATTGGTTTTCTTGCATCATTCTCAGTAGAAAGGACTCATCAAACAAATGGATGGAGAAGTGTTCTAGGAAAGTTACAGCCATCATATAAGAATGGGATTCTATCAATCTAAGGATGTATGGTTCAATGAATTCCTTTGCCATGTCCAAAATATGATCATTCACCTCCAAACCACTTAAGGCTTCTCCGATGTTTTTCAACTTAACATCAACAACTTCAAGCAGTTTTATGAGAACCCCCTCTCCATGACTGACATGACCAGAAATAGCACCAAGAAATAAATGGGCAGCCAGGCTCCTAGCTCTAGATAAATCTGCTGGGATGGTTTGCAAACGACGAAGAGCAGATATTACTAAGTGACTGAAACCTTCGGTATAGGGAGGTCCAAGTATGGGCAAGACGTAGAGGCATTGAGCAACAAAAGTAGCTGGCCCAGGCTTGGGAGAGTTATGAAGTACAAGTAGGACTTGTTGCTGAAGAGCATGGAACTTCATAGTCGCCTTACGTGTGCCTTCAAAAGCGGGATTCATTTGAGAAACAAACAACATGTACTTTATCTAAATATAATACATGGACGATTGAAATTTGTAGACAAGCCAACTGTAACAACAAAAGAATACAACGTCTCTAGGTCGTTATGCAGAGATTGATTGACTTACTATATGCACAAAGATTATGAAGATTACTTCCCTTGACACTCCAGATGGACCAACCGGGTTCTTCTTCTACAGCCTTAAGAGGATAAATTATAGGATTTCCCAACGGATGATGTGGTATGCAACCAAGTAAGGTTCATTCTCACTGCATTGTCCTCGTGATTGATAGAAACTATTGATTTTTTTTTTTTTCACTTAGTGGTCGATGAAAGGATCCAATTTACTACAAGATAGTAAAGAGGCTTGGTCCTACAATTTATATTTCCCCTGAGAATGGGAAGATCTGTAGGGTCTCCTCCATTGGCACAAGTTGCAGCCACAAAGAGGTACACACCAAAAGCTGAGCTTAAGGGACAGACCTCTTAGAACTGACAGATCTATGGACTATAATTTCACCAATGCAGACTTCTATCCTTTCTAGCCAATATTATCTACATGTTTGAATATTTTATGAGCATAAAATGCAACTGTC
Source organism: Akebia trifoliata (assembly GCF_017979445.1). Classification (NCBI taxonomy): domain Eukaryota; kingdom Viridiplantae; phylum Streptophyta; class Magnoliopsida; order Ranunculales; family Lardizabalaceae; genus Akebia; species Akebia trifoliata. Next base: position 4,046,800 of record NC_141378.1, on the reverse strand, counting down.
TGTTTGCACATGCTCATATGCATAACAGTGGGTTATGTAACAACAGTAACACAATTAGTATGTGTCCAACTCAGCACCTTTGAGAAGCTCAAAATGCAGTCACATCCACATATCACGATATGGTATTAAAGATACATTTAAATCATAAGGTCTAAACAAAACAAACAAACAAAAGGGTAAAATGTGTAACTGGAACCCGAATCACAGAAAAAATAAAACAAAAAAAATGGCGTCTCCATGTTACAATGTAAGTGGGTGATTGTCTATGTAATGTTTGCCTGCAAATAAATAGTTTTATATTGTTAAAAAAGTTCATATCATGATGGAAGAACCTCCTATATGGGTGTAGAACTCCAAATCACATGCATAAACATTTAATGTCAAACATTTATCAGACTGATAGTATCAGTTCATGTTTTTTGCATTAATTCTACATAAAAGAAAGTAAAAGTTGATTATTATGCCATATCATCATCAGAGTCTATCCCAGGAATTCAGGGTCTGTTGCACGAATCTTGTTCCTTTCAATTCTTTATTTAGCCATGTCTTATGTTAATTCAAGTGTGTTCATATCCCAAAACCTAAAATGCAATTGCGAGTTCAATCAAGCGAATATCTAAGTGAATTTCAGATACTAAAAACATCATCTATCTAAAGCCATGTCTTCTGTTAATTCAAGCGTGTTCATATCCACCCGCTCTACCTCAATCGACGTCCTTTTTTTGTCTCTCCCTCTTGTGGTTTTAGAAACTAAGAACAAATATACCACACTTTTGACAGGTTTAAAAAACAACTTTAACATAAACCATGTTTAATTAAAATGAAGATTTACTTATTCTACAATGGTGGGGATTGGCAAAGAAAGGGGTCACAAATGCATTGACAACATTAAGGACATAAGTGAGGGAACAATAACTACTATGGGGAAAAAAGGTGATGAAACAAATGAGATCCTAGTTAAAGTACAAGGCCTTATATCTAGGAAGGGGGGTCCCCTGGTGTATTTTAGTTGTAAATAACACAATGTTAACTAATTAGATTTTAGATGGGTTAACTGCAAAATTAGAACTTCAAAGACCTTCTTTGAAGGCCAAGAGCTTTAAAACAAATGGCCAAGACAAAGCATATGGGTTGCAACTTCAGTATGGTCTCGCATGGAGAAGATGCACAAATAAAAATTGATGAAAACCTCCAAGGCAACCATTTTCGAAATCTTAGCTTTGTTATCTGTAAGGAGGGTAGTGGAGATGTTCTTCCGGGTGCGGCATAACTATCACATATAAATCAAAATAAAAGGAAAATTTTACAAGATGACAATAAGACCGGCTACACTTTATGGAGCAAAATGTCGGGGAAATATGAAAAAACATCGTTGACAGAGCATGGCAAAGCTAAGGACTTTGAGATGGATGAAGGGGAGACTGAGAAAGATAAAATAAAAAAAATGAATTCATTTGCGAAAATGTAATAGTAGTCTCAATCGGTGATTAAATAAATAATTGTCCATTGAAACTGTTTGATCATACTCAATGGAACCAATGACAAACAATAGTGAGAAGGAACATGAAGGTTGAAGGCTCTAAATGAGTGAGAGGGAGGCCAAATGACTTGAGGTATTAAGAACATATATGAAGACAGTTAAATTAACAAAGACATGGTTTAATAAATAATTGGATAGAGGAGTAGGATTTATTCAATCAATCCAGAAAGTTGAAATAAGGCTTTGGTGATGATGACATTTTTCTAAGTAGAACATAAATAGACACGAGTACTCATAGGGAATCTAAATATCTTACCTAAATATTTTTTGCTTTAAATTACTTGAGCATTCATTGGGCAGAAAATAGTTATGACTTCTGAAGATATTGATAACATAATATGTGCACCACAAACATAACGATGAATCCCTTTGAAAAAAAAAGAGCATTTCTGAAAGAAAAATTACCGCACACATAACATTCTTTTAGAAGGTAGACAAATATTGTTGGCGGGATGTGAGACAAATCTGAGAAAGCATGCAAACAAATAGCCTGCGTTTGATGATCTTTCTCCTCACTCTTTACAACTTCCCCTACAGCTTCTTCTGAACCCATATTAGAAGCTAGGGAAGAAGCTATGACCTAACAAAATAACCAAATGTAGATCATAAGTATGTTGCAGGAACTTATAATGAGTTCTGCACTCAATCCAATATAACAACAGCTAAACTCCTTCACAGAAAGTTTATACATTCTCATTATCTAGAAATAAGGCATCAATCCCCATGACTACCACCGGAAAGTTAAGAGAAGTCATTGCAACATTTATATTAAAAAGGTCACATTCAAAGATTATAGACAACAGACACAAAATGACTTCAGACTATCATAAATCATAAGACTATTTAGAGTGACATAGTTCAATAATTTGCTTGTCGTTATATATTTTTGAGCCAAAAGTGAGTGACAAAATCATATATATAAGGAAGGTCACATGGCAACGCTAATGCTGGGGTAAAGGAAGGCTGTTAGGTTAGACCAAGACAAGCAAGGTATTCTTCTTTTCGTGAAGAACATAAGAATGATCTAGCTTATGAGAAAAGTGCATCTGAAGTAGGTATACTGTCACGCCCCGATTTTCAGATCCAAAGACCCAACCCAATTTCTCAATATGAATCTTGGATCCAAAACCCAAGTGTGATTAACATGACATTTAATTCAGATTAGTAACAATAATTAGATGAAGGTCAAATAAACATAAAAAAACATAATCTTTAACAACTAACTAGTTTCAATATACATATGAATTCGAAAAATCATAGCTCGGTGTAGAAATTTCGTATCCACACCCATAATGTCAATTCGGCAACCTTAATAAATTCATCAATGCTTAAAAATAAGTTTACAATTCATGTAAATACTAAAATTTTCCAAAAATCAAAGAAATCAATTTTTTTAACCTGTCGTCACTCAATGAAGCAAGAAAACTCCAATTTGAGTCTTTTTTTTTTAATTCATTACAAATCAAAACCAAGTGATCTCAAACAGACTCAAAGTCAATATTCAAAATAAAAAATTAAGATTTCTGGGAAACAAAATTAGTTTAAAATATATTTAACTAAAAATTCCAAATACAAGTTTTATCTGAAAATTTATGTGCCTTGTGATTCCTGACATGTGTACCGTGGAAAAATCATAAATTTCAACTGATCAAATTTTTGAATGAGACCAAAAATGTCGTGAAAATAGAAGGGAAAAAAAAAAAAGACCTTTACGTGACAAGAAAACATGGGAAAATGCCACTTTTGGTTTCTGACTGTTGCCATATTGGTCCCATCATCCACTTCGGTGTCTTTGGGTTTAATTAATAATCCTCTCATCTCTGACTATATTATCGATTGTACAAATATCAAAGTAATACATGGTCGACTAGGGATAAAGCGTATACTTACAACCACAATATCCATTATCAATATTCCTATTTAAAAGTAAACCTATCATTATATCATTAAAAAGAATTTCTGTAGTTTTATTAGAATATGGCCAAAAATGATAGCTAAGATAGTAATATAATTATTTAGCCAACTGTTTATCTTTTTAATAAATTCTCTTTTAATTTTATCTACTTATTTCCCTTATTTAAAATAAATATTTTATACCATTAAAATTATAATAAGCGAAACATCACCAAATGACTAAAGACACATCATATTAGATGGTCCTGCAGGTCCAACATTATGGATCCCACAACAAAAGCACCAACTGCAAAATAAAAAACTTAGCTCGAGACAGACACTTGGAAATTGGAATTATAAAATGCAAAACATTGGCGAAACACTAAGAATTGACATACCATGGAGGTAACTGAGGAGAACAAAATGAAAAGGGCGGTTTACTATCCAGCCACATTGAGTATTAAATTTCGGGAATGAGTGATATAAAGGATAGATAGGAAGCATGTATCATTGGAGTTAATTCAATCGTCATTGGAGGCTTGTCTAGGATCAACATGGTATGGTTATAACAATATGACAACACTAGGTTTTGAGTGGTGAGGAAAGGATAACGAGATAAAAGAAGATGAGCTTAAGATTTCTAAGAAGTTAATGGTTTTAAAAGGGAGGAATGATTGCATCTTGCTTGCGGCTTTCCAAAGCCTAAATATAAGAACACAAAGTGGGGTATGATGTGATACACCCAACTCACTGTTTTAAAAATGAGAAAAAGGTTTGCATCATTAGAGATCAAAATAGCCACAATATAGGAACACAAAGGGAACATGATGAATTTGTACTATATATGTATATAAGATAGAGCTCGGATCCTAACTGTAAAGTTGTCAATGGGATGGGCGCTGGCCCCAGCCCGCTCTGTCATGGACAGGATTTGAGCATTAGGATTATGCCCGTTTAGTTATTAGGTCTATCTGGGCTCAAGCTTGAAAGGTAGGTCAGTCAGACAGCCCTGCCCAGCTTGATGACTTATATTACATTTTGAAATCTTAAGCAACAAATTCACTCTCTGGTGTTGTTCCATCTATCATATATGTGATCCACATAAAGGGGCCGAAGGCGGAGGTATATCATGTCCTAAATTATCACCTTTGATAGGGAAGGAAATGTCCAAGATGAAGTTGGGGTAAATGGAGGCATAGAATCCTTTTGGAATCCATAATCAACTCCAAATTGGATTCCACTGATGGGTCAGTGTGGGAAATCGACGAAGAATAGGCGAAAGGATATACACACACATACATATATTTCAAAATCTAATAGTTATTGAAACTGGGTGATTAGATCGGATGATGGAATGGCATTCTTGTTATTTCCACATTTTTCTTAGACTTCCTTATCATGGTTGAAATTATTTTCTTTTGGAGTTTTATTAATTACAGTGGGACTCATACTGGAATTTAAATTTTAATTCTAATAATTTCCCTTATGAGACCAACTTCCACATTCTATTTGTAGGGAATTCCATTATTGAAAATCTCCAAATTTGTTTTCCACACCTTCGAAGAGAATAAATAAAAGATTCTTCGACAATCTTGGCTCTAGGAATTTGAAGAACTTAAGAAGACATGCATAAAAAAGAGGCGGAGATTGAATAGGAAACACCATCTAAGTAGATTCCTTCAGTTGGAATATGTAACTTTCAATTTGTCATGCCATGACCACTGGATCGAATAGACAACAGTGCGACATTATGTTCATGTGGGATCAATATGATCCAAAAAATTGCCCCAACTATTGTTTACATAAGATTCTTTTCCAGGGGAGAAAATGGGTGATTTTGATCCTAGGTCCATGGTATAACCACTCACAAACTTTACCAACTCATTGAGTTCGCACCTTCATATTCACCGTACAACATTTTAAATTTACAATATTTTGAACTCAAAATGGTGAACAACCTCATGAGAACCTGCTATTTGAATTCCTACTAACAGCTCCCTTATTTTGTTATATTTGCGGGTGGGTTTAGAACCCAAGTCGAAACTTAACAACTTAGCGAGCCGGCACCTTCACTTCCGCCTCCCTTATCAAAAGGACCTCAAATTAATACCTAAATTGATCCAAATCAAGTCGATTGACCAGTAAAGCAGAGGTTCATGATCTCTTTCTAAGCAAGGTTGACACTCATAGTAAGCTGCAACATTTCTCAAACCAATCCCTCGTAAAACAAAACGATACCACCACTAAGACAACATTTAACCAATTCAAATCATCCCAACATATTCTTCAAACAATTTCCACAACCACAAGAACTAACAAATACTGGTAAGATTTTGAGGAAAATTGCAAATAAACACAAAACGTACCATTAAAAAACATTGAACTAAATCAAACACTAAACGAACATAAATGCCACCAATATCCTCCAAAAATAATCATCAAAGAAATTCAAGACTCAGACACTTGAACAAATATTTAACATGTACTATAAATTTTAGATCAAAATGAACAAAACGAAATCAACAATATAGAACAAACAAATCTAAATGAAATTTAAATTAATTTTTACCTTAGCTGAGAAAAAACGATGAGAGATTCAAAGCTCCAAATAACTGATGAGTCTATAAGTTTCTCTCACACAAATCACAATGTGTTTGAGCAGCAAAGACAGAATGTATTTGGTATTTATAAACAAATGAAGCAAATGATGATAAACCCTAATTTCAAAGGGATATCTTGAGGCTAACAGATCTTTCCTTAAAGGGAAAAAAACTGTCTGAGTGTCTCAATAAATCTGTGATCTGTTATTTGGATTTCCCAAAAGTCAGTTTACGTCTTTTCTTTTCTCTCTTTTTGTTGTTTTCTTGATTATTTGGTTCCATTAAGGCTTCTTGCTATCATGCGCTAGTATGTGCATTGCACTGAAGCAGAGTCAGAGACGGAGACATGTGTGCACTGTAGGTTTTTTTTTTCTTTTAAACTTGTGTTGTGTACTTGTGAGCGCTTCCTTGAGTCTTTCGCAGATCCTGATCATATGCTCCTAGAAGTTTATTAACCATACAACTTCATGGATCTTTGGTCCATAGTATCCGAAAAAATAGTCCCCACATCAAGAAATCATAAAATCAGGTTGTGTGAGTGAAAATAGGAACATTTCAATATTGTTGAGTTAAGTGCGTAGGGATTATCAACGGAATAACCTAACAGTGGGGATTTCATCAACCCAACCCAATCTCAAGAACAAGAATGTTATCAATCTCCAATCAAGCACTCCACTGTTAACGGATCCCAATATCGGTGTGAGACTAAATTTTGAAGACGATAAATTTGAAATGTCTCATCTATTATAAACTGGCAACGAGATTCATGAAAATGACTATCTTGATTTCCAAAAGAAGAAGATCGGTATAGGTCAGGTGTAACGACGAGAATAAAATGAAAAGGGCGGTTTACCATCCAGCCACATTGAGTATTAAATTTCGGGAATGAGTGATATAAAGGATAGATAGAAAGCATGTATCATTGGAGTTAATTCAATCGTCATTGGAGGCTTGTCTAGGATCAACATGGTATGGTTATAACAATATGACAACACTAGGTTTTGAGTGGTGAGGAAAGGATAACGAGATAAAAGAAGATGAGCTTAAGATTTCTAAGAAGTTAATGGTTTTAAAAGGGAGGAATGATTGCATCTTGCTTGCAGCTTTCCAAAGCCTAAATATAAGAACACAAAGTGGGGTATGATGTGATACACCCAACTCACTGTTTTAAAAATGAGAAAAAGGTTTGCATCATTAGAGATCAAAATAGCCACAATATAGGAACACAAAGGGAACATGATGAATTTGTACTATATATGTATATAAGATAGAGCTCGGATCCTAACTGTAAAGTTGTCAATGGGATGGGCGCTGGCCCCAGCCCGCTCTGTCATGGACAGGATTTGAGCATTAGGATTATGCCCGTTTAGTTATTAGGTCTATCTGGGCTCAAGCTTGAAAGGTAGGTCAGTCAGACAGCCCTGCTCAGCTTGATGACTTATAATAAATTTTGAAATCTTAAACAACAAATTCACTCTCTAGGGTTGTTCCATCTATCATATATGTGATCCTCATAAAGGGGCCGAAGGCGGAGGTATATCATGTCCTAAATTATCACCTTTGATAGGGAAGGAAATGTCCAAGATGAAGTTGGGGTAAATGGAGGCATAGAATCCTTTTGGAATCCATAATCAACGCCAAATTGGATTCCACTGACGGGTCAGTGTGGGAAATCGACGAAGAATAGGCGAAAGGATATACACACACATACATATATTTCAAAATCTAATAGTTATTGAAACTAGGTGATTAGATCGGATGATGGTATGGCATTCTTGTTATTTCCACATTTTTCTTAGACTTCCTTATCATGGTTGAAATTATTTTCTTTTGGAGTTTTATTAATTACAGTGGGACTCATACTGGAATTTAAATTTTAATTCTAATAATTTCCCTTATGAGACCAACTTCCACATTCTATTTGTAGGGAGTTCCATTATTGAAAATCTCCAAATTTGTTTTCCACACCTTCGAAGAGAATAAATAAAAGATTCTTCGACAATCTTGGCTCTAGGAATTTGAAGAGCTTAAGAAGACATGCATAAAAAAGAGGCGGAGATTGAATAGGAAACAACATCTAAGTGGATTCCTTCAGTTGGAATATGTAACTTTCAATTTGTCATGCCATGACCACTGGATCGAATAGACAACAGTGCGACATTATGTTCATGTGGGATCAATATGATCCAAAAAATTGCCCCAACTATTGTTTACATAAGATTCTTTTCTAGGGGAGAAAATGGGTGATTTTGATCCTAGGTCCATGGTATAACCACTCACAAACTTTACCAACTCATTGAGTTCGCACCTTCATATTCACCGTACAACATTTTAAATTTACAATATTTTGAACTCAAAATGGTGAACAACCTCATGAGAACCTGCTATTTGAATTCCTACTAACAGCTCCCTTATTTTGTTATATTCGCGGGTGGGTTTTGAACCCAAGTCGAAACTTAACAACTTAGCGAGCCGGCACCTTCACTTCCGCCTCCCTTATCAAAAGGACCTCAAATTAATACCTAAATTGATCCAAATCAAGTCGATTGACCAGTAAAGCAGAGGTTCATGATCTCTTTCTAAGCAAGGTTGACACTCATAGTAAGCTGCAACATTTCTCAAACCAATCCCTCGTAAAACAAAACGATACCACCACTAAGACAACATTTAACCAATTCAAATCATCCCAACATATTCTTCAAACAATTTCCACAACCACAAGAACTAACAAATACTGGTAAGATTTTGAGGAAAATTGCAAATAAACACAAAACGTACCATTAAAAAACATTGAACTAAATCAAACACTAAACGAACATAAATGCCACCAATATCCTCCAAAAATAATCATCAAAGAAATTCAAGACTCAGACACTTGAACAAATATTTAACATGTACTATAAATTTTAGATCAAAATGAACAAAACGAAATCAACAATATAGAACAAACAAATCTAAATGAAATTTAAATTAATTTTTACCTTAGCTGAGAAAAAACGATGAGAGATTCAAAGCTCCAAAGAACTGATAAGTCTAAGTTTCTCTCACACAAATCACAATGTGTTTGAGCAGCAAAGACAGAATGTATTTGGTATTTATAAACAAATGAAGCAAATGATGATAAACCCTAATTTCAAAAGGATATCTTGGGGCTAACAGATCTTTCCTTAAAGGGAAAAAAACTGTCCGAGTGTCTCAATAAATCTGTGGTCTGTTATTTGGATTTCCCAAAAGTCAGTTTACGTCTTTTCTCCTCTCTTTTTGTTGTTTTCTTGATTATTTTGTTCCATGAAGGCTTCTTGCTATCATGCGCTAGTATGTGCATTGCACTGAAGCAGAGTCAGAGACGGAGACATGTGTGCACTGTAGGTTTTTTTTTTTTGTCTTTTAAACTTGTGTTGTGTACTTGTGAGCGCTTCCTTGAGTCTTTCGCAGATCTCATGGTCTTTACCTGCTATTGTTATTACAGAGTCCTGATCATATGCTCCTAGAAGTTTATTAACCATACAACTTCATGGATCTATGGGAGCCACGGCAGATCTTTTTTATTCTATAATTATTTTCCCGTGTTTGGTCCATAGTATCCGAAAAAATAGTCCCCACATCAAGAAATCATAAAATCAGGTTGTGTGAGTGAAAATAGGAACATTTCAATATTGTCGAGTAAAGTGCCTAGGGATTATCAACGGAATAACCTAACAGTGGGGATTTCATCGACCCAACCCAATCTCAAGAACAAGAATGTTATCAATCTCCAATCAAGCACTCCACTATTAAAGGATCCCAATATTGGTGTGAGACCTAATTTTGAAGACGATAAATTTGAAATGTCTCATCTATTATAAACTGGCAACGAGATTCATGAAAATGACTATCTTGATTTCCAAAAGAAGAAGATCGGTATAGGTCAGGTGTAACAACGAGAATATGTGAAACTTTTTTTTTAATAAAAAGGGGAGGGGGGAGATAAGCCTTCATAAGTAGAATTTTCTTCTAATTTATAATATTAAATATAATTTAAGTATTTGAGTATCTTTGATAAATATCTTATCAATGTTTTAAAATAAGGAATTCATGAGGGGGTAGTTGTTATTGTGCAAGTCATACCATATTTATGAATTCTTCATTGAATCCAACTAACCTTATAAAACAACTCATCAAGATTTGTAACAAATCTCAAGGTCTATTGATGATGGACGAGGCTTAATAAGACTATTTTACTTGCTATCTTTGTAAGGAAAGTGTCTCCCTTCTTCCTTCTAGACAAGGACCATTGGATAGGCCTTGGATGTATTTGTTAAACAGATATTAGACTTCTAATCCATTTGTATTATTAATGAAAGAAAAAGGTTGGCAAAGCACTGAATAATTACTCTTAAAACTATCGTAATTATTGCACTACAGAGTGGAGATTATAGAAATTTGGATGGATAAAGATGAAACACACCAAAACAATAATTAATTAATGGGAAGAGAAACTAATAAGGATAAGGTCACATATTTTTTTGTTTGCTTATTAACCACATAATACATATCATGCAAGTTAGGGTGAAAGGACTTAATGCATAAACAAGTTTTAGAAAGGGACTCTCAAAAACATATATATATTAGAGAAACAACAACAATGAAGGTCAATATCATAAATCAAATACAACAAGAAAGGAATAATAAATAGAAAACCCTTAACACATGAGCGTCATTTTACAAGATGTAGGGTTTGATTTATATAGAAAAGATTATCATGAAATTTATTAAATTTAGAAACAAGATATTTAAATGCAAAAGGGCTAATTAGATTAGTTCTTGAACATGTAGTGTCAAATATACATACAATTAACTCCAATTCTTACACGAAAAGAAAAATGTCTTAATTTGTCGAGTGATGCTTAGGTCTTTTTTATTGTCCTCTTAATGTCAAATTTAAGTATTTTTAATCTTAAAGTCCCCATTTTGGTTTGTGAGTATGTGCTTACCAACGTCTCTTGACAGAAGTGTGCTCGAAATAGGTTGCATATAAATCTTCTCAGTCGAACCTTACTAAAAACAAACCCTTTTGCATTGTTTGTCCCATGTTCACACGAGGCCTATTGACTATCCCCCTTTCCAATACAATCTATATTACGATCTATCGTCGCATCTCCCGCAAAAGTGTAGAAATCATCCCTCTTGCAACATCAACTAGTCAATAGCCCCGTGTCTTATCTTTGCTAGATGGGATGGAGAGGTACCTAGGTGGCTACTCCACATGATGTCTAGCTAGACCACACCATGGTGCACCATCCACAATATTCAACATAAATTAAGGGCGGAGCTAGGATTTTGCGCATATGTGGGCAACCAAGAGTATAACTTTTTTTTTTGTGGGAACCACTAAGAGTGAAAAAAAATAGTTGTGAGAGCAATTAAGATTGGAAAAAAAATAATTTGTGAGGGCAATAGTGACAAATTTTTTTATCCAGAACTAAAACCTGTTGCAATATCTCACTAATACATAAATTTTGAAAATTCTTGTGGGGGCAAGTGCCCCCACTCTAAATCCGCCCTTGACATCAATGGGTTTGTGTCGCATGTATCTGAATAAATGCAAACAACTAGCTCTTATTAGAATAAAATTTATGGTCTGACTTTTTACTCAAAGATCTCATAGGATCCAGGATCAAACATTTACATCATACCACATGTATTAAGGCGATCCTCACAAGTCACACAGTGGAAAGCCCTCTGTGATCAACAAGGAAAATATTTGTAAGCAAAAAAAAAAAAAAAAAATCCTTGTTTTACAAAGAAAAAATTATATTAAAAACAATAATTTTTAAAAAGTAATAAATCAATGGTCTGACAGTCAATTTTCGAAAATCGATGATTAAATTTTAACCCACTACCCAAAATACCTTTTACCCATTGAAATCCAACGATCAAATAATCGATTTTCAACTTAACAAAATACCCTTTACCCATTAAAACTCGAAAGTCAAACTGTTGATTTTCCTAAGTAAATATATATAAAATAAAGCTATTTGCATTAGAGAGGACACTTGGAGAAGTAGGTACGATCCATACATTGTGCGATCTACTTATGTTACGTATTGAAGATGATCATTTATTTGTCAAAACATTGTAGATTGGATCCTTTATATCTTCCATGTAAAATCTTAAAAATTATTAATAAATATGTATTATTTATTTTCTTAATCAACATAACTTTAAAACTTAGTAACACCATGATAGATAGATTCCAAATTGTTATAACAAGAGTGAATATTCTTCTATAATTATAGATGAGATGCCTTTATGGTCCAAATCAACTTTTATACATTTCTTATTTGGGCCCACTTCCTTACATCTTGCTTACTTCATTAAATTAGAAATCAGTTCCGATTTGGTAACCTACAAACCAGAAGTAGACCCCTACAAACTCTAAAGTTGGCCCACTTGATTTATTTCAACTTAGTTTTATATTTCTGTGAAAACGACCCTTCTCTAGATCAAATAACAAAGATTGTAATCGATTGGACAAAAATATAATATAATTCATCTTTAAAGAACGGGACATATGGCGCACAGTACGTGGAATAGAGAAATGGCCCAACATAAATAATGGATCCGGAAAATTAATGTAAGAGGCAGTGACCTAACATAAATAAAGTATTGGAAAGTTATTTTACATATATAAAATAAAATATTAAAGGAAAACGACTTCCTACTGGCTTTGGTTTGTCTACTTCAATTTCCATCAATCATTTTTAACCCCTCACGGTTATAATGGGACAATTTTCTACTTTTCCTTTTTATTCTACTTTTGTAAAGATTACAGTTTTCTTACAAGAAAATTTAATAGAGAAAATTATTAGAGAGGTAATATATTATTTTTTAATTATTGAAAAAAAAAAATCTAAGATTTTATCAAAAAATAATAATAAATCGAGGGTCGACAATCGATTTTCAAGAATCAATTTTTGACTCATCGATTTTCAACTTATTTTAACCCACTGTCCAAAATACCTTTTACCTTTGAAATTCATAGTCAAATCAAGGATCTAACATTGCAAATAACTTTATAAATAATTAAAAGAAAGGTAGAGCAATTACCCAAGTTGGCTTCTACTTCTGCGAGTGTCAATTGAAATGCCAAGAACAATGATCGAATCAATATTGAAAAATATAAATAGATCATGATGATCACCAACAATGAGCAACATATTAGAGGGATGAAACATGAAAGGGAACCCTCAAAGAAGAGTGAGGAGGTTTATATACAAGTTTGCCATCACATTTGTTCAAATGTAGAGGAAATAAAGATATTTTACTTATTTGCAAAAGATTTGGATAGTGATAATATCCAATTCTGTTGGACACAAAAAACATCCAGCATCAATAATTCCATGCTTTGGATGCCAATTATCTTTTTTAAAAAATTAAATTTTTTTTTTTGTTTTAAGATCACCTCCATGGGTAAGCGGTAGTTTCATGCTCAAGTGTCAATATCTTGTAGGCGTCGGATGATTTAGGCGTCCAACTAGCTATAATCATAGAAAAATTTGAAAGATTTTTTTAGGTTGCCAAATCTTTCTATTAATAACTCCCTAGGTTCAAACAAGTACATTAATAAGCTTCCTTTTTTGTTGAATTGATTCTATGGGTAACATGGTTTTTAAAATCTGGTATTTCATCTCATCTTATCCACCATAAATACCGAGTTGAATCATCCAAGGTATCTCATCTTTTTCAAATTGATTTAATTTAATTTAAATTTTTTTTTAAGTACCCAATGGCCCTGATGTAGGATTTTCTTTTTAAATAATCCCAAAATTTTAAAATTAATAAACTAACCAATGGGCCCCAATAATCCAATTAGTGAAGTCTTTTCAACTGAGTGACCCTTTACCCTAAGAAAAGTTATGAACCATCACAAATACCCTTTCTCACCCCTTCTATCTTACCCAAGGTTTTAAATAACGATCGAGATTCGTAGTGTGGATTTGCGATGATGAATGATAACTGGAGAATAGCATAATAAATTTGAAGATTGTTAAATAGCTTTCGGTTAATTCCAAATAATTTTTTTGTAGTGAGGAATGGTGAATGGAGAAGAATATACTCATAATTCCAAAGATTTAGAAGTAACTTTTGACTCTTTCTTTTTTATTAGAATCGAGTTGACTTCTTAGAGCACTCACTAATCCTTGGGGCATGTGTAGATCGTGATTCGAACTAAAGACGACTGTTTCGAAGATGTGGTCTTAACCATCTCATTAACCCTTGCGGGTTAACAAGTGTTTATTTTATCATTATTATTTATGCATTTTGCATATTTCGTGAGAACTTATAAATGGAAAATTTCTTGTGTTACGAATTTGTGAGTTTGTTGCTTTAAACGAATATGCCATTCTCCATCGCTAATAATTGGAATGAATCACAATCACCATTGAAAAACTCGGGTAAGGTAAAAGAGGTGAGAAATGAGTTATTTCAATTCTTAGTGAGAACATGTAAATAATCCTTGGCTTTGGGGTCCGTCCTTTAAAAAACTCATAATTAATGCAATATCAGATTCGGTTCATTTTAATGTAAAAAATGGCTCTATGCTTCTGTGAGATCTAATTGATATTCGCAATTAGCTTTCATTCTTGTCTCGAGTACTATGTAGGATGCATTTTAATTAATAAGGTGTACATTGATAATCATGATAATGACAAGATCAAGATACGATTATGTAAGACTAATACAAAATTATATTATACCATCGATGTCCCTAATTCCAGATTGTTCGATGATCTTGTGAGTTTGGTTTGAACAAATCAATGGTTTGTACTTTGGACCCATCTTGAGAGGACTGTCAAGGGAAGGGATAGTGATTCAATTCCTACAATAATTATAAAAATTCTACAATATTGAAATATTTGTAGGCAAAAAAGGTCGCAAGAGTCAAGACTAGCTACTTAGTTCTAAAATTCCCAACGATAGAGTGCATAATAACTTTCTTTGGAGAAGGTACCATGATCCTTTTTGACATATTATTAGTACATTACATACATCTCCAGTTTAAACTTCCGCAATCAAACTTTTTTTTTATTCGATGAATTTCAACTTTTACAGGGTTGGGATTGAACTTGTGGAGGGAACAACGACTCCATGTTTGTTAATTGAAATGCTAGGAACAGCAATGCATCATAAACAAGAAAACAATAACAGATGGAGATTGTAGAATATACAAGCCTTAATCTCACAAAACATGATCATACAATTAAATTTATAGAGCTTCTATTGTCACACTGACTTTTGCTTATGCCACCCCAAGATGTGTGCTAATTCTTTGATGATTTCCACGTGAATTGGAGTGACGTCAGGTGTGAAAATGGTTAAATCAACATTTCAATATTTTTGAAAAGTCTTGTTGTTCCTAACTACAGAAATCTATTCATTCAAAACAAGTAAAACACTTACTCATGTTGAAACCTCGAATGCTTCAATAAATATACCATTAAACATCAAGTAGTGTGTGTAATGCTATGTCTTATTAGTTTATTTTACAAACAATGCTGGGCCACATGTCATTAAATACAAGATAATTGTCCCCTTACAAAGCAAAACCTCTTTGCGTATCATATATCCACATGTGTCATCGAAAAGAGAATTACAAGGTCACAACTTACAAATGTATTTTATACATTTGGATTCGGGTTCTTCCGTGGTGTTGTCCTGATGGGAAACCTGTGGATCTATCTGGAAAAGAAACAATAGTTAGATTACTGTTAACTATATTAAGGTTAAGTTCTGTTATTTATCATTTGTTTGTTTGGTTTTACTTGTAATGTTCGATTTCCATGCATGCCATTGAAGCCCGTGGGAAGGGAAAATGGGATCCAACATGTAAAGGACCATATCCATCTATTACAAAAAGTAATTGATTTCTTATAGGATAATTTTACATCAATTTTCTTATGTATGAAGGATAGGAAACTTCAAAACGATTATTCAAACATCCATTTTACAACATAGCACACATAAAGTACCTATGTATTTTTTTAAACAATGGGTACAGTTTTATGGCAAAACCAGCGAAACCTTTGAGCTAGGACTATATATTGGATCAATACTATGATCCAATCTTGTTTTAGAAAATTAAATAGGAGTACTATTGTTATTTTATAATCCCAAATATTTGGGATAAGGCTTTCATGACGATAGTTATTTTATAATTAGAAAATAGTTATTAGGCGTAAAGTGTTAATACGTGATTTTTCAAGTCCGATGTCAAATCCCAGGGCTCAAGAGCGCGCTTTGACAAGGGAAATTGGGGTACAATGGGGACAAAGGAAATTTCCATTGTGTACAAACTAGGTTTTTACGTCTCACATTAGTCATTCCATTTAATCTCTGCATGCGGACAAGATTTCCTATATCTAGCAATGCATACATCGAAAAACTAACAAGATTTACGTCATTTGACGACATCCACATATTAGAGATGAGATTGTTTCACTGTTTTGAAAAATGATTACAACCCTAACTTACATAATTGTAGGCTTCTCAATCTGAAATCTATCGTTTCACGATCAAGTCTTAACTTTTTACTATGAGCATTAGCATAAAGATTTGGGAAGCTAAAAAGCGCACTTCAATGAAGGACATGACACCCAATCGTCACTCTTATTCACACGGTTCGGTGTTCTCCCGAGACCTTAATGCAAGACACCCAACAATTTCCCACCTCAAATTACAAGGGATCATGAAAATAACAAGTTATAAATCCCATTAATCTTTTTTTATTTCAAATCCTGCTCCAATCCCACGGTCTCTTATAAATGCCATGAATGACCCTTGAATAGGTACAACTGTAGAACAATAATGAGAGGTAGCTAACCAACTTCTCTTACTCATTCCACAAATGACCTGCGGATAGAAAGAATCGAAGAACAATAGATTGCGTGGCTATTAGCAACTTGATCGATCTAAAGAAGGACCTAACCATAATATTTCGTAGAAGACAGACAGAAAGGACCATGCACCCATTAAATCAAACAGAACCAAGGGGTACAAAGTAACTAACTCTTGAAACATCTCAAGTCAAAACCAAACAAATCAACCATCTCAAGAGAGACTCAACAAAAACTACCTGAGGCACGAGGGAGTAACATAAAAACAGCTAGGTGTACATCTCAGTGTGAGGCGTGAAAGAGGCGTACATCCAAAAAATTTAGTTTGCTTCCTTTCTTCCTCTCTTCGTCTTTTTTATTTTGTTTTTACTGGCATACATTGGAACATCTAGAAATACTACAAAATAATAATGCATACATAAAAAGCTGTTGAATTTATTTGGTTTGTACATTTTTTTTTAGTATTTAGTATTATGCATATGAAGTTATTGAAAAATCATAGTTAAGTGTATTTCCGACGAGGGCTTGTGGATGAACTGTTCCATTGTGTATAGTTTGGCATAGTGTATAAATGACGCGTATGTAATCATATTCACGTCGCAATAGCCATTCCCAGACTTTTAGTACATACATGCAACATATTCACAGTTGATGGATTCAAATACATGAAACAAAAGAGTTCCTGTGGTTTAAATTTCAAAGATCGTTCGATCATAACAGAAATTTACAGAACAAGATAGCTGAAAGCAATGGTGTAGGACCTGTGACCTAAGCATTAATTGGGTTTTGAAGAGATGTCTGTCCCATCTCAATCCTCCATTTTGCTTTTGGATTTTTTCTTCCGCTTGGGTTTTTCGTTATTATTATCCATGTGGGAAACCTGTGGATCAATCCAGGAAGAAAAAAAAAAAACACTTAGATTACTGTCCAATATGAAGAAACTTAGTTTCTCAAGCTTCTAAGTTGCAGATTACAAGAAAACCTTGGGGTGACTGGTGAATCTCTATGTGTTTATGGAGTTTTTATCCACAAGAGGATATGAAGAAAGCTTGGAGCCTATTATTTATTTATTTATTAACTTACAATGTGTGATTTCCATTCAATTTGGGCTTCCTTGCCATTAAAACCTGGGGGCTGATGTTGATCTTGGACATGACTGAATATGTGTACAAGTACAGAAGCATCGAGAGCTGCATATTCCATCTGCACATAAGTTACACTTTAGTTCGGTTTTTTGACTCATTGAGACAGACATGAAAAACGGAAATTATTTTTTTTTAAAAACAACAACAGCAATTCTTATTCAAACAGAAAAGGTTAAAATATTGGGATATTTTGTTGCTAGGCAAGTAAGGGTGGTTAGTAGCCAACGTGAAGGTCGTGGGATCAACACTCCACATGCCTCTGCCAACTTAGCTAAGTTGGCAGCTTCATTATTGGGAATTTATTAGGCATACATCTTAACCTGAAAGGTTATCCTTTAGATTTACTTTAAAATAAAATAAAAAAGACCAAAAAAATGAATTTCTTCTTTATAGAAATGCATTAAATTTTCATAACATTTTAAAGTTACAGTAACGCACTAATTCATAACTCTGGAGTCTGGATTTATAAGTGTTTATTTTTCACTTGAAATAAGAAAAATGTCTTTTTCTAAATCATTATTTCACTTCTACATAACAGAACTTAACGAAACATAAGGTACCAAAATAAAGGGAACTTCTCCTAACAACATACCAGAAGACAGTCCTAAACATGATTGGATTCACACTGACAGATCCCACCTAGGATATCTACAACATAAAAAAATCAACCTGAAAAGATGAGACTAATCACCTATTCTACTGATATTTTTAGAACTTGCCCTGTTGGAAGGACACATTAAGTGATGGATTCCAGAACTTGCATGTGACCCCTGCATGGGTGTAAATCTTTAATAGACCAACTTATGGTATACCTACTCAACACCCCAGGATATCTTCACTACACTCTATCCACTACATACATAGGCATGTACATACGTATGGATATAAAAAAGCAAACATTTCAACGGTATGGGTGTGTGCATAAATACATGTGCATGATTGCAAATGCATACATGTAGAAGGTCTGAAAGCATTCACAAGTTGTTGTTATAGTTAAAATCTTAGCAGTTTGAACTATAAAATTTTCATAAATAGCAACAAAATTCTCTAAGCATTCAAGCAAATTACAGAAAAGGGAAAAGGGTACAAACTTGACTTGGAGTCAAAGGCCGTTGCTCCCAATTGCTGTTCCGTATCGTCTTGTTCAAACTAGCACCCAGTATTTTCTAGTACAATAACAACCACAAAAATTATCCTCATGGCTTGATATGAACTGCTAAACTGATGGTAAAAATCGAAAACATCTACTTAAATCACTTGTCCAAAGAAGAAATATTGTTGTATGTTTCTTCCTCAAAAAGCCAAAACTTACGTGATGTTTTTTCATCACTGATCCAAGTAAGTAGATAAAATAAAAGAAAATCACAAATGATTGCCATAATAAAATAATAAACTAGGATTTAGGTGTGCTTGAGGGATGGTAGTAGGAGAATAGACATCTAAGATTACCTTGGCAAGCCCAAAGAGACCACCTCTACGTTCTTTGAACACATTTTGAATGTCAAGTAGCATTTCATAGCATTTGAAACACTCCAACTCTCCATAAGAATGAGACAGCTGCTTTAAATCACATTGGAAATTATAGCCTACAAGATGTAGCAACCACAGAGAAGTCATTATTTAGTCGATTGTTACTACATCTTTGACAACAGGAGAAACCTTGGGGGTCTAATACAATCACGGGAAAATCCGATTTGCAATGGTAGGATTGCACATGAGTTTTGCTAGGAAAGTAATTTTACTCTCTTGACAAGAAAATATTTTCCAAAAACTCCCAAGGAAAATGATTTTCTCATCTTATCTCCTGATGTTAATCTCTTAAGATTACCCCCACCCCCTAAAATAAAAAACAAATCTCTTTTTGACAATTTCCAAGGTACAAGCAAAACACTGGAATTTACTTTTCCCATGAATTCTTTTTCTCCAAAATCATACAAACCCTGGGTGTTCTTGAGAAATCTCCTAGACCCACCATTTGACGGATTCCACCTAAGAAAAAAAGCTACAACTCTGAGTAGCCTGCTTCCATTGCCAAATACACCTATATTTGGTGCAGAAATGAATTAGGTCATTCCACGCTCACCGTGGAAATTTATATATATTAATCACATAAAATTTTGTAGGAAGTACTATCCCCAACCAAATTGACATTATTAACTGTTGTTTGTCATGAAGGTGTCATTTTCTATGAATGATTCAAAGCGGATTGTTATCTAAATTTTTTATGTTTGCTCGTTTCAGATACAAATATCTGTGACACTCATTTCTTGAAGTCGTAGACAGGAATCAAATAATTAATTTTGATAACCATGTATTTAGTAGGAAAGAAGAGCAACAGATTCTATAAGAATAGGTGATCATTCCTGATAATACAAGAGTTATAATGGAACCAAAATGCAACAAAGCTTCCAGCGTCAAACAAGAAAGATAGTGTGCCCATAACAATAGAAAATATCTAAAACTACTTCTTACCAGGTATTCAGCAAGTTGAAGATCCTTGTGAGTCTGCAATTTAGAGAATATTTCTATTAACAGTCGATGATGATAGGAAAATCACAAGAGCGTCAAGAATCCAAAAGAATAAAAGATGAAGTGAAAAGAACATAAACCTTTGTAGGGATAAAGAGATGATGATGAGTTCCCAAGCAATGGTTGCTGTAGGTTTATCTGATGGCTTTGTTGATTTCGTTCCCCATTTCTTTCTTCTACTTCTTCTTCTTCTTTCCTTCGAAAGATCTTCAATTGCCTTTACTGAAACATTTTTAATCGACAATTTTTTTTTTTTTTTTATATTTATGAATCGAAATTTTGGTTTAATTAATCTAGAACAACAAGTCAACAATATCACATCGATCTAACATTGCAAATAAATCTAGAAAAAATAAAAGAAAGGGAGAGCAATTACCCAAGTTGGCTTCTGCTTTTCCGAGTGTCAATCGAAATGCCAAGAACAACGATCGAATCAACATTGAAAAATATAAACAGATCATGATGATCACGAACAATAAGCAACATATTAGAGGGATGAAAGGGCACCTTCAAAGATGAGTGAGGAAGGTTTATATACAAGTTTGCCATAAGATTTGTTCAAATCTAGAGGAAATAAAGATACTTTACTTATTGTCTTATTTGCAAAAGATTTGGATAGTGATAATATCCAATACTGTTTGTTGGACACAAAAAATATCCACCATTAATAATTCCATGCTTTGGATGACAATTATCTTTATAAAAAAATTAAAAATAATTTTGTTTTAAGATCCCCTCCATGAGTAAGCAGTAGTTTCATGCTCAAGTGTCAATATCTTATAGGCGTCGGATGCTTTAGGCATCCAACTAGTTATGACCATAGAAAAATTAGAAAGATTTTTTAGATTGTCAAATCTTTTCTATTAATAACTTCCTTTTTGGTTGAATTGATTCTATGGGTAAGATGGTTTTTAAAATCTGGTATTTCATCTCACCTTATCCACCATAAATACCGAGTTGAATCATCCAAGTCATCTCATTTTGGACGAGTCAAATGGTTTAAATTGATTTAAATTACTCAATGGCCCATGATGTAGGATTTTCTTTCTAAATAACCACCATTTTTTAAATAAATAAAAATATAACCCAATGGACCCTGATAACAAATTAGTAAAGTTTTTTCAACTGAATGTCCTTTTTCCCGAGTTTTTAAACAATGATTGAGATTTGTAGAACAGATTTGTGACGAGGAATGATAAATGGAGAATGGCATAATAATTTTGAAGATTTTTAAGTAACTTTCGATTCATTCTAACAATTTGTAGTGAGGAATGATGGATGGAGAAGGATATACACATAATTTCAAATATTTAGAAGAAACTTTTAATACGAGTGTCCTTTCTTTTTTTATTGGAGCCGAGTTGGCATCTTCCTTGGGGTACATGCACACCGTCATTCGGATTAAAGACAACAGCTTCCTAAGATGTGGTCTTGATCATCTCATCAACACTTGCGGATTAACAAATGTCAATTTTATCATTGTTATTTATGCATTTTGTGTATTTTATGAAAACTTATCGATGAGAAATTTTGCTCTGTTGCTAATAGTTTGAATGAACTACAATCACCATTGAAAAACTTAGGTAGGGTAGAAGAGATGAGAAATGAGTTATTTCAACTCTTAGTGAGAACATGTAAATAGTCCTTGACTTTGGGGTTTGTCCCTTAAAAAACTCATAAATTATAGCTTCATCCCTCTTGATAATATCAGATTCGGTTCATTTTAATGTAAAAAATGGCTATATGCCTCTATGGGATCAAATTAATATTCACAATTACCTTTCTTTATTGTTAAAAGTACTATGTAGTATGCATTTTAATTAATAAGGTGTACATTGATAATCATGATAATGACAAGATCAAGATAGGATTATGTAAGACTAATATGAAATTATATTATACCATCGATGTCCTTAATTCCAGATTTGTTGGATGATTTTGTGAGTTTGGTTTGAACCAATCAATGGTTTGTACTTTGGACCTAGAGAGGAAAGTCAAGGGAAGGGATGGTGATTCAACTCCTACAATAATTATAAAAATTGGACGAGGGGCTGTTTAAGCATGAGTCTATGACCCTTTTACATAGCTCCTTCAAATAAAAATATAAGCTTTCTTCAATAAAAAATCAAGGCAAATATTATAAATTTGTGGTATAAAAGGTCACAAGAGTCAAGACTATTTAGTTCTAAAATTCCCAACTTAAGAGTACATAACTTTCTTTGGAGAAGGTATCATTGTTCTTTTCGACACATTATTAGTACATAACATACATCTCTAGTTTGAACTTTTGCAATCAAACTTTTTTTGCTTCAATGAATTTCAACTTTTAGAGGGTTGGGGTTGAACTCGTGGAGGGAACAATGACTCCAAGCTTTTGCTTCGTGTTGGTTAATTGAAAGTACAAATGCATTGCAACCAAGAAAACAATAACAAATGGAGATCATAGAATACACAAGCCTCAATCTCACAAAACATGATAGTACAATTAAATTTATAGAGCTTCTATCGTCACACCAACTTTTGCTTATGCCATCTCAAGATGTGTGTTAATTCTTTGGTGATTTACATATGAATTGGGGTGACATCAGGGGCGAAAATGGTTAAATCAACATTTCAATATTTTTGAAAGATTTTGTAGTTCCTAACTACGGAAATCTATTCATTCAAAATAAGTAAAACATTTATTCATGTTGAAATCTCGAATGCTTCAATAAATATATCATTAAATATTAAGTAGTGCGTGTAATACTATGAGTCTTATTAGTTTATATTACATATAATATTGGGGCACCATGCCTTAAATACAAGAAAATTGTCCCTTTACAAAGCAAAACTTCCTTGTGTATCATATATCCACATGTTTCATTGAAAAGAGAATTAAAACATGTCACAACTTACAAATGTATGTTATATATTTGACGAAAATAAGCATCCACACTAAATCCACTATTATTATTTTTTACATCTTTTTATCTCTGGGATTATGTATGTTTCTCGTGCCATCACTTTCCTACCTGCAACTTGTGTAAATTGACATAAAACTTATCCTCACTTCTTCATTCTATACTTGTTAAAAGGATTGAAAGTAGAACACCTTTCTTTCTCTTTGCTTGTAAAGATTATGCATCCTCACTTCCTCCAAGGTGATGACTTCTTATTTGATGGAAAGCTTAAAACAAAAAAGCAATAATATAAAGGACTTCTTCCTTTGTTCTATTACATTGGTCCAATGCCACCATGTGAAGCCATCTCTATGTTTGAAGCTAACCAACTTTAGGTCTTGTTTACTTGCCATTGCACCCACTCTTAGGCACCCAATTTTCTCTATGAATGTTTGATCCCGCCCTTTACTGGTCCCATAGACCAAAAGTTGGCTTGATTGGTGATTATCCATGGTTGAGTGAGCCCAAAAATTGGGCCATTTGGTCTGTAAAAAAGACTAGGAGACCCAACTCTAGGAAGTATAGGGTTAAAAAAGAAAATTGAAAAATAGGCTTTATCAAACTACAATGTAATGAATTATTAACACTTATAATAATATTGTTGTCAACATATACAAGCAGAATCATAGAGTAGGATCTATAATATGGAACAAATGTAGAAGTATCAACATGACTGGATATGAAGTCAAGGGATATAAGATAGGCATCGAGATGATGAAATCATGTGTGACCACCACCCTTTTGATAACCAAGTATCTCGTAGAAAGTAGACCATGCTCATATCTAAACTTTGTCCAATCCATACACCATGAACTTGTCCAAGGCTTAGTCTTAGGACACGTGACCAACACATCACATGCACTACGTAAGTGAGGGAGTGCCCTCACGGGTGATCCATGTGGAATTAACACTCATATTGAATATCAAACTCATGATTCAAAGGGATTAATCGCTCATCAATAAAGTTCAGTGGTTGATGCATATGTATACTTCTTCGTATAGAGAATTGTGGAGAAATGTATTTTTGACATCCAATTGTTTCATGTGCCATCATTTGGATACAACAAAGTGATAAGGGAATTGCTGTAGATTCACTATAGACCTAGAACTCTCATGGGAACGCCTTGCTCCAAAAGGAATTAAACTCCGAGTCCTATTTTTGAACAAGACAAGAAATACAATTACTTGTAGAAAGTTGGTTACGCTATCATAATATTGGACAGGTAAGTACCGTACTGGTCTAGGGATCGTCATTCGGTCTACTAAACGACAAAACTGGGTCAACTCGTTTTTCCATTTTTTTCCCTCCCTTTATTTCAAAATTTCAGTGGCAGAACTCGTAATATCTTTAAAACGAGATCCTGTTTCACTTTGTTACACTGTCAACTGTTCAACGAAAATCTATGGACTTATCAGGAGTCCAAGACAACGAGCGTTTGAGATGCGAAGAGAACCAATGCTCACATTTTGTTAGAATCCCTAGGAAATATATTCACTTCGCTGCTATTCGTCGGATACGGAGTGTCCAACCACGCACACACTAGAATTTTCCATATTTGTTCTTCCTACTCCAAGTGCCCAAACCCTCCTTCGTTTTCGTCCTCTCGCCTTCGAAAACACGCTCCACTCTCTCGTCTCTAACAGAGAAGAAACCCTAACCCTCCCCCTTCGTTTCCTCCCTCATTCGTTCGAGGTCTCTCTCTATCTATATCCATCTCTCTCGCTCTCGCCTCTCTCTCTCTCTCTCTCTCTCTCGGGTTTCACTTCGAATTCAGTGTCATTTGATCTGGTTTCGATCTTTTGCAGTGTGTTTAGGGTTTCTTCGATCAAGCAACCATGTCGCTTAGACCGAACGCGAGAACTGAAGCTCGTCGTAACAGATACAAGGTCGCAGTCGATGCCGAAGAGGGACGAAGAAGAAGAGAAGATAACATGGTTGAGATCCGTAAGAACAGAAGAGAAGAAAGTTTGCTGAAGAAGAGAAGAGAAGGTATGCAAGCTCAGCAATTCCCAACCTCAATACAGGCTTCTAATGTCGAGAAAAAGGTACTTTCGAGCTTTGATTGATTTCCCTAAAATTAATAGTTCGATCTGATTAATTTGTAATTCTAGTCTATCTGTTAATTTGGAATTTTAGGGCTTTAGTCTTTATCTAGGACTAGGGTTAGGGTTTGTAGTCTGCTCGATCTGTTTGATATGTTAGAATTCCATTTATTTCCTGCATCCTTAGAGATCCAATTTTGAATTTGTTTTTTTTTGTTTTGTTTTGTTTTTAATTTCAGTTAGAAAGTCTTCCTTCTATGGTTGCTGGGGTTTGGTCGGAGGACGGAAATCTGCAGCTGGAGGCGACTACACAGTTTAGAAAACTACTATCAATAGGTATTATTTGGGTTTTTAGGGTTTTTGGCTGATACCCACTTTGATATGATTGATATGCGTTTTACTTTTTACTGTAAAATTCTTTCACCAGAACGTAGTCCTCCGATCGAGGAAGTTATTCAATCCGGTGTTGTTCCTCGCTTCGTCGAGTTTCTTGTGAGGGTGGACTTTCCACAGCTTCAGGTTTGATAAGATACCCATTTAGCATTCTGAAATGGATCTTATAATATATTCTTGTTTGATAATCATATCTAATATAATTTCCATAATTTTGAAAATTTGAATAGTTCGAGGCAGCTTGGGCTCTCACTAATATTGCTTCTGGAACGTCGGAGAACACGAAGGTTGTAATTGATCATGGGGCGGTCCCCATCTTTGTGAAACTTCTGAGTTCTCCTAGTGACGATGTTCGAGAACAGGTATTTATAATTAACCTAGTTCTTATATTTATATTTATAGTAATTTAATTTTCTAGTTTACATAGTCGCCAAGTTGGCGTTTGGGGATGAGTTGGAAAGGGAAAAATTGGAAAAAGATGGTAAAATCGAGAGATTCAAGATAGGGTTAAGACCATGTAGTTGTTATTATCAGGTGTTGTTCTCATATTATATGATCAAGTACCATGTTAAATTACACACCAAACCCCACATTAAATTACAAGAAGTAACTACAGGTCTACAATACAATTAAGTTTATATTGTTCAAAATGCAAAAAAGATGACAATCATGAGTGCAAGTTAAGATTCATTAATTGATCAAAATCAAAGTCATCTTCATTTGTATCCCCATTATCTAACAATTCATTGGTAAAATGATCACTATCATCTTTATCAAGGTCATCTTCTCTTACTAGCGTGTCAAGGTCTTTGTTTTTCTTTTAATCACAAAGTCTGTGATTTAATTGTGATGTTAGTAAGGGTTGAGACATAATGAATTCACAATTCAATCGGTGAAGGAAGATGGTACAATTTATTCCGATTTTTTCAATTAGTCACAGATTTTGGTGACTGGTTGTCCAGATGCAATGTCAAATAACTGTCTGTTGATCTATTACCTGCAATCTTGTGAAATACTTTACTGATGGATTCGTATTTTAAATCTGTAGGCTGTTTGGGCACTTGGGAATGTTGCTGGCGATTCCCCAAGATGCCGAGATCTCGTCCTCAGCCATGGGGCCTTACTTCCATTGCTTGGGCAGTTGAATGAGCATGCCAAGCTTTCTATGCTAAGAAATGCCACCTGGACTCTGTCAAATTTCTGCAGAGGAAAACCTCAGCCTCCTTTTGAGCAGGTTGGATTCTTATTATGCATTGTGATCCAAAGCGGTGTCCCGTTCCTATAGCAATGTATGGTGTTTACGTGGCACATTTTAATTGGAGAATAAATACATCGGGCCATGTGCAATGTAGAAAACGGCTTGGTTAGGAGCCCAACGTATTTTAAACCCCAACAAAAATGTGACACGTAGACACCATTCCAAGTCTACAGGTATGGGACACCTTACCCGATCCTGATTCTTAGGTTAAATGGTAGGGTGGATTGATGCATTTTGTTGTCGTTAGTCATTCAAATCTTATGGTTTCTTGAATTCCTTGGTCAGACAAAGCCTGCACTTCCTGCTCTTGAGCGTCTTATTTACTCAAATGACGAGGAAGTCTTGACTGATGCATGCTGGGCACTCTCATATCTATCCGATGGTACAAATGACAAAATCCAAGCAGTTATTGAAGCGGGTGTATGCCCTCGGCTTGTCGAGCTTCTGCTGTGAGTAATGGACTTATTTCGATTTGTTTATATATTCAAATTTTCTGTTTTGTAGAAATTGAAAATCTTCATCCCTTATCTATTTTTCTCAGTCACACATCACCTTCGGTGCTCATTCCTGCCCTTCGCACAGTTGGAAATATTGTGACTGGAGATGATATCCAGACTCAGGTATTGAATACTTCGAAGCATCTGCAATTTCATAGCCTCTCTCTCTCTCTCTCTCTCTCTTCATCCTCCTTGTCTTTATAGTTGTAAAACAACTTCTATTCTTGTTTCTCCCTCCAATAATATTCTTTGTTTCGAGCACATTTCCATTGCATCACTTTTCTTGTATTGTTAATTATATTAGTGCAATTATGTCTATATTGGATTAAGGGGGATCTTATCCAATGCTTTTATTTTCATTTTTGAATTGAAATTTATAATGCTACATGAAAAGGCATAATTTTTTACTTGTTGGTATGAACTTGATGGATGTAAATTGAATTGGTATATGGTATGAATTTTAAACAACTGTCGTGAATTCATGTAATAAAATATATTTGAGCATCTACTCATATGGGAAATCATTTATATACATGTGACCTATCTTCTTTGTCATCTGTTTACTTTTGTCGCTTCTACTTTGTACATGTGAGACGTAATGATTGTCTCTCCATTTCAATTAGGAGAATTGGAGAAACCATGATGTTAATCACCTAGTGTTTTTCAATGCTAATGCATGAGGCTTTATGAGCGTACATTTTTAAATGGATAAATAATTATCTATCCAAACAAACAAAAAGAAAGATTCCAATAAAAGAGAAAATCTCAAAATAAAACAGGAATTGTGACAAACTTCACAATTCCACATTCCATATCTAAATCCAAATTTTGAATCCTTTAAGTAAAAGTAAAATTGAACCACTTCAATAGTTTTATGGTTCAATCTTTCCACATTTTAAATCCCTCAAACAAAAAGCTTCACGGAGTGGAACAACCACTCTTAACCAACACACACACATGCTAAGACTAGAAGAAGTAGAGGAGTAGGCTTGACATAGAAAGAACTAGAAATAAGGAAGAAACATAAAAGGGTGAAAGAAGAAGAGAAAAGAAGGGCCAGAGTTGCAAATCTACTAGGGCTGTACAGATTATGATTAAATGAAAAGGTGAAACATGTATAATTAAGGATCTCTAGGTAAATTGAATATTATTTTAGAGGAAAATATATAATTATATTATGTAATTATTATTGATGGTGGATAAGGTCTTTGTTTACTTGTAGGTTATTAGTGGTGAGAGTGTTGCCGCATCCATAGTGGGGCCATTCAGTTGTACTTTATGCTAATTAATGTCATGTTTCTCCAGGGAGGGAGTGCATGGACCAAATAAAAGAAAATCTTAGGTCTTGCCCTGCGAGACCGTCGTTTCTTGTTAAAAACGACCACCATCAGAACATACGTCCTTATACCACTGTTTGGCGCCATGGCCACCAAATAAATGCCAATTATCAAAATGTGCAAGTAAAACTTTCCTTAACTAATTAAAGCTTTATACCTAAAAATAAAAATAAAGGGACAATTATCAGCCTCGGGAGATATTGTGGGCTTCAAATTTGATCTTCATTATTTATTTTTTCTCTTTCCATGGGGTGCTTGTTTGTTTTGGGCTATGCAGTGTGCACTATCTTGTGATAGGGTATAATTGTATACTGTCCATGCTGTTGAATTTTTATTGGGTTTGCAGATAATTGGACTTAAGGTCCCTTTCTAAGCAATTTTCTTTATAAAACAACTTTTTGCTCTTTCTGTTAATTACTGAAAAATAAAATTTTGTTGTTTGTGTTTTAAATTATTTTGGATTGTGAAAGAGGGTTTAATTCATCCCTCGTATTCTAATTTAATAAGTTATTATATTAATGTTTTCTTTTACTTGTCCTATATTTCTTTCCTTACTTATATTTAAATTTTTTTGGGTTTAATTATAGTTAAAATATTTTATTATGATACATGTGCATGGGTATGTTTGGCATTTTGATCTTCTCAAGGGCACCATGTCAAGTGCACACTCACATCTGCATGTCCTCTGATATGTTTTCAATATTCACCATATTGTTCTTCCTTCTCTTGGCTAATGTTTCAACATTCCTTTATCCCTCCCTCCAGTACATTATTGACGGCCAAGCCCTTCAATGCCTTTTGAACCTCTTGACACACAATCACAAGAAGAGCATCAAGAAGGAAGCTTGCTGGACCATCTCAAACATTACTGCAGGGAACAAAGATCAGATACAGGTGTGAAGATTTTCTTCTCTTCATGAAATATCTTGTCTGCATGGTTATTAAATTTTGTGATCAGGGATTGGCTCTGTGTTCATGTTCTGTCAATCTGGCTTCAAATTAGCTGGCATCTCTTACCTGTCAAAACCCTTGAATTGGACGGTGGACCTTGAGAATTAATTGAAGCAGCCTCATCTTATTTTTTTTGTTCCCATATCTTTCATATTGGGAAAATTTATAGAATTATATATTTTTTTCTTGTCCCATAGTCTTCCTATTGTGAATCCATTGTCACGAGTGATGCTAGAACTTACTTTTTTTTTTATAAATTATACAGGCTGTAATTGCAGCTGATATCATTGTCCCTCTTGTCCATTTGCTTCAATCTGCCGAGTTTGATGTCAAGAAAGAGGCTGCATGGGCAATCTCAAATGCCACTTCCGGTGGTACCCCGGAACAAATTAAGTATGTTGCCTACTCATTTTTCTTTCCCCCCCCCTCTCCCTTCTTATCCGTCTTTGATTTCCTTTCTTAAGTGTTTAAATTTCTATGCTTGATTATTCTTTTGGATTACAGGTACCTTGTGAGCCAGGGTTGTATCAAGCCATTGTGTGATCTCCTTGTTTGCCCAGATCCGAGGATTGTTACAGTTTGTTTAGAAGGGCTTGAGAACATTTTGAAGGTTGGGGAACTTGAGAAGAACTTGGGGAACACTGGTGATGTGAATCTCTATGCACAATTTATTGATGACGTTGAGGGGTTGGAGAAGATTGAAAACCTACAAAGTCATGACAACAACGAGATCTATGAGAAGGCTGTAAAGATTCTTGAGACGTATTGGTTGAACGATGATGATGATGAGTCATTGCAACCTGGTGATGCCACCCAATCTGGATTTCACTTTGGAGGGAATGAACTTCCTGTTCCTTCTGGTGGATTCAACTTTAGCTGAAGGTAAGCAAACTCTCATCTCCATGGTTTAAAATATTGTGTCGGAGGAATGCTTTGGTCAAGGAAAAAAGCCAATACTGTATCAACCGATACATTCCTTCACTTTCTGATTCAATGATTCAATCTGATGCATTCCTGAAACATTCAATTTTGAGGTTCAATATTTCGTTTTTTGTTTCAGCCTATTTTAATACGTCTGAATTGATACATTCCGATTATTTTCGAACCATGCTCATCGCCACATCTACTGTCATTATTTAATGCTTGTGTCAGTTTCTAGTTTTTTGCAGTGGTGCCCAGTTTTCTTTGATATCCACTATGAAGATTTTCGCCACTGTTGGTTTATTCCACCACATTTAGGAGAATCCATTCCAGACTTGTCAAGCTAGAAATTTTAAGACATTAGTAGCACTGGAGGTGTTGACTTTGTCAGTCTTAGAATCCATGATACATCTGCTAATACTTGTCTTGGCACGCTATTTAGGAGAGTCTCATACCTCACTTGTCTTAGATTGGGTCTCTTGGGTCTAAGAGCTTTGGATTAGGTCTCATCTCTCTGCCGTGCTGACTTATGTAGCACTTGCGTAGAAGATGTTTTGACAGAGCAGGATTTAAATTGCATATGAACCTTAAGTGGACATCAAAATACAACTCTTATTATATCTTGATTGGTGTGCTTGCAATTGCAGGCTTTTGATTAAATGGCGGTGGAAGGGAGCAAAGACCGTATTGGGGGTGATGGATGTATATCTCACTGTGTCAGGACGTTGTGTCTTTGGGTGCTGTTTGGTCCAGTCAGGTGGTTTAAGAAGTGTCTAATCGATGTAGGGTCCAATGGTGGTGTAGTGTCTTACTGTGGTCTAATAAAAAAAGACAGGTTTGGGGTTTAAAGGAGAGACATTATGTGAACTGGGTTATATGGTCACTACAGTCTTGTTCTCTCAACCAGAATGTGCTGGGAAGATGGAACATGGGTCCAGAAAAGCAGCATCATCCAGGTTCGTTTATTCAATTTTAGTTCCGGTTGCTTGTCTTGGTAGCCCAAGAGAAGAGTTATCTTTTTCGTGTCAGTTTTTTTGTTATTGTTTTTCCAATTTTCAATCTCCCGTAAGATGCCATTTTTGAAGGAAAAAAATGTGGTTTTCATTCTACGGAGAATGCTAATCAAACCATTGAATGAGGAAAGATTTTTACTGTTTTTAGTGTAAAAGCACCCTTGATCTTTATTGTTTTTGTGGTTCATCCCAGCTTCTCACTTTTGTTTAGGGTTCTTGTATTGCTTCGACTGCCCTGTTGTTGCTTATTAATTTCTCTATGACATAAAGAGAACACTGAGGCAGATCAGATTGGTTTTAATACAAAACTCTTCATTAAGTGTTTAATCTCTTTCATGAAATCTCTAAAATGGATACACTTCCCAAACATGTTTTGTAAATAATGTACAAATGCATCTATCACCCACTTTTCATTGATAGTACTGTGCTTTTAAGCACTACCGTACAGCCGAGCATTTGGTGAGAGTGAGCGAGAGTTTACGATATAGTTTATAAATATGTTGAATATTTCAGATTAAATTTTAAAATTTTAAAGTTTAGGGCTTTATTTATTTTTAATTTCAAAACAACCACTTTATAGATTGGTGATTAGTGAGAAATTTTCAAATTGATCCAGTGCAGTTGCTAGTTTACTCATTGAGTTTTATCAACAAAATATCAAGAAATGTGATGGTTATGAACGTATGTTTGTTCAATTGGATTGTGAAGTAAAAAATCATTAAAAAAAAAAGTAAAAAAGAAAGAAGAAAGAACAATGGTTTTCTGACTACCCAATAACTTAAACGTAGGCCATTTGCCTCGGGAAACGTAGGAATTTCTTTTCTGCTGTTTCTTGAGCCACATGATTTGGGGTTTTGTGATGACGGCGTAGGTGGAGTATGTCAGAGGGGAGTCGTTGGATTATCATGTCACAAAATCGTAGATCATTCGAATTGGGGTACACAAGGAAAAGATTGATGGTTTTATGTATCCCGAGGCAAATGATCCATCATTTTCATGGGAGCGGATCATCTGTTACACATTTTTTTTTCGTTTTCCGTAGTCGATTTCAGTGGTTGAGAGAACGCCAGGTCACCCAGACACCATCATTTAAACTTTAGAGTTAAACCGTTCCTTTTGATTGCATTTCATGGACTTGAAGAGAAAAAGAGAGCTGCTATTGCCACACCAACTTATTAAAAGTGATGCTAACCGCACTCGCCGCTTTTGGCAAATTCCCTTTTCTCTCTCCCGTCTATAGTTTGAAAAAAAAAAAAACAAACAAACTTTCACTTTTGATCATCTTGTGATATTCAAAAATACGAGCCGATGCAATGGAATTGTAGAGGATAAAATTATATGAATTAAATTTTCTTTTTAAATAATTATTTTTTATTATTTTATTTTATTTTTAAATTTGAGGTTTCACCCCTTTTTCATTAAGTTTGATAAATAATTAATTAATTTTTTTTTTAAAGTTGGAATACAAATATTTTTATGAAATCTAAAATATTATATTGTATATAAATAGTGGATAAGAGAAGTTTTCTCTATTAATGATGTCATTGCATAAAAAAACGTCGTCAAGTTAACATTTATCATTTATTTTTTACTATGATCACACATGTTGGGATGATGCTCTTGGTAAAAGTTGGTATGGCAATAGAATCTCTATAAAAAAAAATAAAAAAAAAATCTTTTGTTAGGTTTAAAATCTGATTTGAGCAGTGGTCTCTGATCAGGTACCAACGTGTCACTCTCTTCAGTTTTCACCCCCATGAAGAGTGATGCGGGGATCTATAGGAGAAAAGTATAATAGAGGATCCGCTCCCGCAACTAAACTTTTTTATATGATCTCTGAGAAACTTAAAAGAAGAACAATTGTAGACTTGATTTCATTTAGTCGAGGAGAGGACAGCTTTTTGAGGTTTTTTTTGGTTCCTTTCTTCTCTTGTGAATGGAGAGAGAAAGACAGACAGAGAGAGAGAGATTTAAAAAAAAAAAAAAAGAAAGATTGCAGTTTGACCATGATTTCCATAGTTTTTTTTTACCTTTTGGGATTAAAAAAAAGACAACAACAACTAAGAGGATTGAAGAAACCATCATAATTTAATTATTATTGCAGGATGAACATTACCATCTTCTCTACTTCAGATCTGTTAACATCTTCTGTTCTGTTTTGATCAAAGTGGTCATAGAGAGAGAGAGGTGGGTAGGGTTTTGGATTCGGTGGTCCTTTTTTGGGTCTCTTATGAGGGTTTTGTCTGATTAGAAAGACACAATATCGGCACCATGGAGATTTCTGTACCGCAGAAATATCTAGCCGGATTTTTGTCTTCTATATCAAAGGATTTTTCCCTTGCTCCTTGGTATTATTGATCCTGTACTCCACGATGTGGATTCACTATCCTAAGCCAATTGAGGTTTCTACACATTTGTCAGATATATATGTATATATATATAGGGACGGTTCAGCAGCCCTAAAGTTTGCCAAGTTTGGTGCCAAACATTTTTCAAAATATGGGTTAGAAGTTTTTGAATGAGCTGATTTTTTATGAGGATGATCTTTATGATGAGGATCATCCTCACAAAAAATCAGCCTATTCCAAAACTTCTAACCCCATCAAAAATGATTTACAAAAAATGTTTGACACCAAATTTGACAAACTTTATGACTGCCGAACCACTCCCATATATATATATATATGGGAAATGTTCAGCACCCTAAGTTTTACCACACACTTTAACAAACGTTTTTTGTCTTACATGGGTTAGAAGTTTTGGAATGGGCTGATTTTTGGTGAGGATGATCTCTATGATTAGAAGATCATCATCCCCAAAATTCAGCCCATTCCGAAATGTTTAGCCCCATGTTTACAAGTTGAAAAATCGTGGACCGTCCATTTTTTATAAATCATTTTTGATGGGGTTAGAAGTTTTGGAATGAGCTGATTTTTGGTGAGGATGATCTCCTCA
Organism: Akebia trifoliata; assembly: GCF_017979445.1. Classification (NCBI taxonomy): domain Eukaryota; kingdom Viridiplantae; phylum Streptophyta; class Magnoliopsida; order Ranunculales; family Lardizabalaceae; genus Akebia; species Akebia trifoliata. The sequence goes on along the minus strand of NC_141378.1, from coordinate 4,011,906 downwards.
CCATAGAGATCATCCTCACCAAAAATCAGCCCATTCCGAAACTTCTAACCCATGTAGGACAAAACGCGTTTGTTAAAGTGTGTGGTAAAACTTAGGGTGCCGAACGGGACCCTATATATATAGGGTCCCGTTCGGCACCCTAAGTTTTACCACACACTTTAACAAACGCGTTTTGTCCTACATGGGTTAGAAGTTTCGGAATGGGTTGATTTTTGGTGAGGAGATCATCCTCACCAAAAATCAGCTCATTCCAAAACTTCTAACCCCATCAAAAATGATTTATAAAAAATGGACGGTCCACGATTTTTCAACTTGTAAACATGGGGCTAAACATTTCGGAATGGGCTGAATTTTGGGGATGATTATCTTCTAATCATAGAGATCATCCTCACCAAAAATCAGCCCATTCCAAAACTTCTAACCCATGTAGGACAAAAAACGTTTGTTAAAGTGTGAGGTAAAACTTAGGGTGCTGAACATTTCCCATATATATATAGGGAAATGTTTAGCATCCTAAGTTTTACCACACACTTTAACAAACGTTTTTTGTCCTACATTGGTTAGAAGTTTTGGAATGGGCTGATTTTTGGTGAGGATGATCTCTATGATTAGAAGATCATCCTCCCCAAAAATTAGCCCATTCCGAAATGTTTAGCCCCATGTTTACACGTTGAAAAATTGTGGACCGTCCATTTTTTGTAAACCATTTTTTATGGGGTTAGAAGTTTTGGAATGAGCTGATTTTTGGTGAGGATGATCTCCTCATCATAGAGATCATCCTCACCAAAAATCAGTCCATTCCAAAACTTCTAACCCATGTAAGACAAAACACGTTTGTTAAAGTGTGTGGTAAAGCTTAGGGTGCTGAACGGGACCCATATATATATATATATTTATTAAGGCTAATACCCATATGAATATTTGGACCACTATATTTATATCTACATGATTTATTTTTTTATTTAATTATAACATTTTTCTTGGACATAGAACATAACTACATACTGACCTGATCATCTAGTCGAAGATGCACTAAGATCTTGAGCCCAAAACATCATTGCAAATCAAGTTGGATTTTAGAGTGAAGCCCACAAAAGAAGAAAGTGTGTTTAGTTAGATGTCCTGAATTAAGGACCATGTATGACAGATCGTCCCCATTATAGAACCATAGATCATTTGCCTCGGGATGTGCAAAATCATAAAAAAAAAAAATATTATATATCCCGATGCAAATGATCTAAAGTTCTTTGATGGGGGTGTGTATCAGAGGAGGGCGTTGTATTATCACGACTCTACCCAAACACTACTTAAAATATCAATATGGTAAAGACTAATGATAAAATTGACTCGAAATTCACTTGCTTGACGTGGCATATGCATAGAACCAATAGATCTTTTTTGTTTCATAATCTAAAGAAAAAGATCTATAGTTCTTTGCACATGCCATGTCAAGCAAGTGAAGTTTGATTATGTTTATCACAACTCTATGGTAAAAAGAGGATGGCTGTCTCCCGCTTTGTCTCAAACTTTATTTTCCTTGTTTGACGGGACCACGTTCAATTTTATTTTATTTTCTTGTCTTTCTTTTCTTAAACTACCTCCTAACTTCATTACCTTTACTCCTCCCTTTTTAAGATTACCTTTTCACTTCTAGTAATCAATAATATACTTCACGGTGTCGATGGGTATTCAATTGTACCCGAAATAGATTAGTCAGTTTTGAGTCTATCATTATGGACACAATCATTTTTGGATCTAATTCTAGGTAACAATCTTAAGGATTTGATAAGAATCGAGTCTCCTTCAGGTACCCAATGCGTATCCGATGTGTACTCGGCAACTAAATTTATAATAATATTAGTAGTTTAATTAAATACTAATAAAGAAATGTCTTGGTCTAAATGTATTTGAAATAAAAATATAAAACCTTTAATTTTCATCTTTTATCTACATGAGCTCTCATTCATTTTTCACATTATCTTAAAATTTCAATAACAAATAAATGTTCCATTTCAAAAGTTTGATCTTCTTGAAGAATCCATTGTTAGTCTTAGTATCAATTGATAAATTACAAATTAAATTGTTACATTTATAATAATTATCTATTTTATCAAATATTCATCTCCAGTTTTTTTTTCCCCTCTCATTTGAAAATATATTATCTATCTTAATGGCTCCTCGACAGGTACCTGATGGGTATCAAGAATTTCATACCTGGAATCAAAACTAATAAAAAACGAAATCGAGATTTTACTTAGGTTGTGGTTCTAGGTATACATAGAATTGACCCATTGACACCTCTAAATAGATCTCTCCAAGTTTAGTCTTTCTACTTCTCCTAACCTATTTTTCTTCTTTTTTTTCCATCTTCTCCTTTTTGTTTTTTCTCTTCTACTTCAATTTTTATAATAGTTCTCAAACTTCATTATTTCTCCTCTTCTACCTCTGTATACCTTAAGAGGGAATTATTATTATTATTATTTTTTCACATTAGACTCCTCAGTGCTTGCAACCTTGAGCATGCAAGGGTATTTTTGTAAATTTAAAATACCATTCAATACACGTGGATACATGTGATTGGTGGATCCCAGATTTCTATAATCTCTTTGGGCAATTTTTTTTTTACTTAATAGGATCCCTAGCATTAGCAAACTCTAGTTTTACATTATGTAGTATGACATTTTAAGTTTTAGGAAGAAATGATTTGATATGACATATCTCCATCAAAGTAACTCTGGAGTTGATGCGCAACCCAAATTGCATTTTCTTGAGATACATATTTATACCCTCGAGGAAAATTGAAGGTTCTCTGCACGCACAAAACTACTTCTAAGTCACTATAGCAAAGCTCCTATATTTTTGGCCACCGCACACTCAGTCACAAAACAGCTCTTCGTCTTCCATCCATATATCATAAAGATTTGTCTTCTTCTTTGGCTCCAAATCCAAATCAACCTTACAAATATATGTTGGTTTATCACTTTTCATTCATCAACTTGGATTGGATTATAGATGGAAACATAGAAAATCTCATCTTTCTAGTTGTGGCTTTACGTTTGCTACTTGTGTCCAAGAATACCACTCATTGCTTATGATCCATGTTTGTTTCTTCAACGTCTAACTTATTTATCTTCTTATCCCTATTGTTTAATAAATTAATTATTATTATTATTATTTAAAATAATTATTTAAATATAATTAATTAATGGAAAATTTGTAAAAAGGCAAATATCTTAGATGGATGATAATATGTGTTTTTATTAAGATACATATGAAAATTTTATTTATAATAAAATATTTAATAATTAATGACAAAGTAACATACAATTACAATCCTTTTTTTCATCAGTCATTGACAATCCAAGTAGGGGTGTCGATGGGTACCCATTTAACCAGAACCGAAAACCCCAGTATTGGATCCCTTTTTATTAGAATCGATTAGAATCGGGTATAAAATGGAACCGAACTGATAAGAACCGAAATCGAAATCGAAATCAAACCGTGGGTACGTACCCGAAACCGATTAATTTTTTCATTTATCTTCATATTATAGAAGATTTAAAGTATTTTTTATTTTAAAATAAATGCATGTTATATACAATTCTTCAATTTTTTGTAGAAATTATCAATTGAAGCTTAAAATGAGTTATTCTTATAAAAATTTATTACTTTTGAAAAAAATCAGTAATTTGTATCTTTAGTTTAACAAATTATAATTAAGTTAATAATTTTGTTGATACTATGTTAATTTTTTGAAGGAAATTTTTTGTCATAATGATTTAAAATACTTTTTTTTTTCATTCGATTCTTGAGAACTGGAATCGATGGGTACCCATGATTTTTGATGGTTCTAGTTTCTTTTATTTTGGAACTAGACCTGGAACTGACAAGAACCAGAATCGAATTAATATTAATAGTTATGATTCTAAATTTCTTAGAAACCGAACCGGAGCCAACCCATTGACACCCCTAAGCCCAAGTATATCATATATGATGAGAATATTGGGTCAGTTTTATTGATTAAAAGTCATTAATCAAGTTAACAACTAACATAAAAAATTATGCGACCTCATAACATGAATTTTAATCATAAATTTTGAAACAGAGTCTGATTGCAGTGATGATGATGACGATGATCGACGATCTTGATCTTTGACTCTCATTTTGGATCATCCAATAAAAAAGGCACACTTGGAAGATTTTGCCAACTAAAGGTAAAAAGCATTATAAGATGAGTGTAACCTTTGATCATCAATTCTTTTTGAAAACCAAAAGATTAATGGTCAAGAAAGGTGCTTGTACTGACTATATATTACCATCATTTGATTGGTTTGACTTCAGAAAGATCATCTAAAGTAACTGAGTTCTCTGGACCAATTAAATTTCTTAATATTCACATAGTGTGCCCACTTTTCCCCTAATCTTTTTTATTAGAATTGTTATAATACCACACCGTTAAATTATGAACACACCCCAAACTTATAATATAATCACTACATATCAACCAATTATAAAATCAATTTTTTTTATGAGTTTGTGTTTAAGTGGGAGTCCTTATGTTCTAATTAATTTCGTTGCTAGTTTTTTAGTTGTTACCTAACTCTTATATGTTGGTAGGTTATCTCAACCAAACCTTTATGTTTCTCTCTTTTTAATATAATTCAATTTATTTATAATTTTTTTTAAAATTACACTTTAAATAAAATTATTAACTTTAATGTTAAATAATCACACCATTCATTTAAAGTTGAAAGTTTTGAAGAAAATCTGCCCAGTTTGGTGAAAATTAGAGAAACCCCCTATTTTCAGATAAATGATATTTCCTAGACTTCGATCTTTCATGAAAGACTGACATAAAATAATTGAGAAATCCTTGTATGCAATCTTTGTTAAAAACCCCTTGATTTTAATAAAGTTGATATTGGCACCCAAACTTTTACTTATTACACCGTAATTAAAAATAAAGAAAATAAGTGATTAGTTAAGCATAAGTAAAAGTTAGAGAGCCAATAGAAGTTCTCTCGTTTAATTTTTTTCTTTCTAGATTTCTATTTTTGGGGTTTGAGACTTGATATAAATCTAATCATAACTATAAACAATCGTTGAAATTGTTTGTACGAGTGTTATAATGTTGAGATTATAATTTGAACAAAACTTTTGAAATATTTGAAGAGTACTTTTTAATATTTAATTTGGATCTAAAATAATTTAAGAAATTGGAATGTAATAAGTAAAAGTTCAGGTGCGAATAGCAGTTCTCAATAATAATTAAGTTTCTCTTAAAAAAAAAAAAACACCCTTAATGTAATTCATCATCTCCAAATCTAAGGTGTACAATTTTTGTTCACCACATTATGGTGGAGAATGGATACACTATATCTTTCCTCCCTTTGAAAAAAAATAAGCAAATGATGCGAGGGATCAAAATTTCTTTAAAGCGAGAGAGATATGGCGCCATTTGGTATTTTGGCGGGTGATTTGTGGGGATCAAAATTTAGATTCAAGGGTAGTTTGGTCATTTAACAACCTTAGGGCTAGGGTTTCGTGTCCATCAATTTAGATTTCCTCTCTTTGTTATATTTTAAGGGGTTTGATGAGCCCCAGAAAGCATTCTATAACTCTCTTTATCTGTCGGTTCTTATTTCTTTCTCTCTCTAGCTCTTCATGTCGGTTACCCAAATTCGTTAACACTGTACCTCTCCCCTCTTCTCTCTCTCTTGATCTGATCAGTCTCTTTGTAGCTCCGATTTAGTAATCTTGTTTTTGTTTTGGGTTCTGCCTCAGATCTCTTTGTTAATGCAAGTTCTTGTTTAACCAGAATTTTGTTAGATCTCCTCTCTCTCTTTGAATCATACTTGGCTCGGTTTTTCTCTCTTTTCGTCTAAAGTGAACTTCTTGAGAAATGATTGAGGGTTTTCAGAGTAAATCAAGGGTTGTTTGCATCTTAAATAGCTCACTAGTTCAACCTCACTTCAACTAGTGATCTGGGTTTCTTTTAGATCTTCAATAGAAGTGTAGAAATGATGGATCTGAGTGAAAAAGTGAGTGATCATGAGCTCCTTTTAATGCTTTTTTTGTTGGGTGATCGATCTATCAATCAGTGTTTTTCATTCAAAGAAATCTCACCATTTGATCTTCTTTTTCTAATACAGGGATCAGGATCTGAAGATAATAATGGCAAGAAGAGTTGTTCTGATTGCCAGACTACCAAAACCCCTCTATGGAGAGGTGGTCCAGCTGGACCTAAGGTGAAGTTCAGAACCCATTTTATTTACTTCTGATTTTGATCTTGATATTTGATTAATGGGTTTTGTTCTGATTTTGATCTTGATGTCTGGTTTCTTCTGATTTCGATCTTGATCTCTGATCAATGGGTTTTGTTCTGTTTTTTATCTTGATGTTTGGATTTCATCTTATTTTGATCTTGATGTCTGATCAGTGGGTTTTGTTCTGATTTTGACCTTGATGTCTGGGTTTCTTCTGATTTTGATCTTGATGTCTCTGATTTTCAGTCTCTATGTAATGCTTGTGGGATCAAATACAGAAAGAAGAGGAGAGCTGTATTGGGTCTGAACAAAGGAGAAACAGAGGAGAAGAAGAAAGGGAGGAGAAGTAATCTTAACAAGAAGATTGGTATGTCATCTAAGATGAGATTACTGGCTTTGGGTAGAGAAGTATTTTTGCAGAGATCGGCCATGGAGAAACAGAGGAAGTTAGGAGAAGAAGAACAGGCGGCCGTACTATTGATGGCTCTCTCATGTGGATCTTTTTATGCTTAAAAGAATACCTTCTATTGGCTTTTGGTCATTTTCCTTTGGTACCCTTTTTTGCTGTTTTTGGGAGGTTATTAAGGGGAAGTTGAAGAGACCAGAAAGTAAAGAATGGGAAACAAGTCCTTTTTTTTTTACTAACTTGTATTCGTTTTGTTTTGTTAATTTTGTGGTGTTTCTAAGAAATGATCAATCATCTATCAAGGGAACACTATGTCACCTTTGTAATGTTTTAATGTTATATTGGAATATAAGTGGAATTTTTTATTTACTTTCTAAATTATTTACAAATCTTATATTGTGATTGTTTAGTATAGTTTAGAAAATGTAATTTGAGTTTGGGTTTTTTTTGCAAGATTTTTTAGGGTTTGTTCAAATTCTAGTGATTTGCCTACAAACTGTGTTTCTTGCAACCCAAGCATGTAGATGTGTCAATGGGTGCCTATTTAATATATAATGTATTGAATATTTAATGGAAAACTATAGTACCTGGGATCCCTTTTTATTCGATCTTAATTTTCAATGATTCCAGTTCAAATTCTATTAATTTAAAAACTGGATTTGATAGGAATTGGAAGAGGGAATATAATTGATATGGTTCCCCTAGGAACGTATAGTTGAAACTGACCTATTGCCGGATTATTATATACAAAAATTAAGAGTTTTTATTAACACACTTTCACTTACGACCGATTAGTTTTCAAATAGTTTTGATGTCTCGTGTCATCTACGAATGAGATGAGTTGTTTTGGATAATTTTTCAATATATTTGAATCATCTCGTTCAGTAATGAGACAAATGAATCATGATTTTAAATCTGATCCGATATGTTTAACTTGTTGATAAACGAAACTGAGGCATATTGGATGAGTTGTCTTGACGTCAGACAAGATTTAAAGCTATGCTTAGGGCTTGTAGGTTGACTAAGATGATTGGAAAAGGATGTACCACGTATTAGAAGGAGATAAGGAATTGTTTAACCTAAGTAAACCCCTCGAATAGAGTTCGTTGGGACCCCTCTTTTGAATTTTTTTCGCTTAGGGTTGGTTAAAAGTAAGTTTTGATGGCCTAGTGCCTCAACAAACACAAAAATCTGTGCTAAGCTGATGACATTAGGCCATTTGTATTGAAAATAGTAAGTGTTAAGCGGAGAAAATCATGGAAGAAAATTTCTTTGCGGTTTAACTTCTTGGATTTTAACTCTATTTCATATTTCAATACAGGATGTCATGCCATTTGGTCATGAGATTAGTATGGATTTTTGTTTATAGCAAATTCTTCACTTGGAAATTATGATGAATGCTCCCAAATGCAGCGTTCCATAGATAACATTCTAAACAACGTTTTGTCTTATATAATAAAAAAGTTTTGGAATGAACTGATTTTTTATGAGGATGATCTCTATGGTAAGGAGATCATCCCCATTAAAATCAGCCGATTCTAAAATTCTAATCTAACTATGAAAAGTAGTTACAAAACTCAAGGTTAAAATGAACAGTTCACAAATTTTCAACTTGTAAATTGGGACTAGCAATTTCAGAATGGGTTGACTTTTTACAAGGATGATCCCCTCACCATAGAGATCTTCCTCACAAAAAATCAGTCCATTCCGAAACTTTTTGCCCATATAAGACAAAACAGTTGTCTAGAATATTATCTAGAATGTTGTCTACGGATCCCAACCCTATATATATGGGTACCTGCAAGATTAGATTTTTTCTTCTTCATGGATTTAGAACGGTAGAGTACTAGAAAGGAAACACATATATTCACATGGTACTAGATTCAAGTCCCAGGTAGTCTGGTATGCTAGCGAAGCCAGAATCGAACTAATAGGATCTAGAACCGATGTATATCTACAATTTGTCGAGGATTGTATGATTCGGGAAAAAAGAAAGAGCTTTTATTTTATAACAATGTGGATATCAAATTCCTGACAAATCAATCTTTTTAAGAAAAATACTTTCCTTATTGATGAAAGGTTCCTTGATCACATGACCTAAGAAATTTGAAGAAAAAAAAAATGATATTTTTCATCATTGAATTTTAATTTTAAATTATGAAGTTTGGTGATCATTTATTTTCAACACCTTGGATCAAGCTGCATTTTTTTTTTTTAATCTGAGTTTTTTAATGACAAGTAGAGGGTTGTGGCCTTGTTAGCAATTCATAATAAGGCAAAAATTCGAATTCTATTCGATTTTGGATTGCAAAAATCCAGTCTAAAATTCGATAAATGAAAAATATGCAGCATAAGCTTCATACATGTATTATCCGTTTCATTTAAAAAATTCGGCCATATGATAGTGATAGTGAAGGTGATGGTAATAATGATGGTGGTGATAATGAGGACATAGACGTTATTGTTATATTAATTTTTAAAAGAAGACAAAAGTCAAGGGACAAATCATCAATTGGAAAAATTAAGACGTAATCTCAAATAAATATAGAGGGACGTCATTTTTTTAACGATAAAAATGACATTTGTCATGTAAAAAGGTGGATTCCTCCAAAATTTTGAAGCATGGCCGCTTCAAAGTCGACTTATGTTACACGTCACAACTTACAAGTGTACACTTTGCAACATACAACAAGTTATAGTAGCATTTTTTTTTTTCACTAAGTTTTATAAAAATTCGTAACGCATTTTATTCTGTTCAAACTTAAAATCCGTGAATTATTCCGAATAATTCAATGATCTGGAGAATAATAATTTCTTTAAAAAAAATGAATTTTTTTATGAATTTTCAAGAATTAAACGTGAGATTGCAAACAAGGGCATGTGGTGTTGGATTAATTGACAATGTGGGCCCAACAACCCTTAGTAAGATTTGAAATCTTAGTAATTTAGACAGGCTAGTCTGACTAAACTTTTTATGCCAATTATAAGTCCACTTAAGAATCAAAATTTATAGGAATTGGTACTTTCTTAACAAACAAGAACCAATCCATTGAACTTGTAAGTTACCATGAGCCCTCGCTTTGCCCCACTGTAATGTTGTTCCTATCTATAGGTCTGCGACTGGCCTCGGCCTAAATCCCAGCGCACAATGGGCTGGACTTGATATGAAAACTAAGCCCAAATATATATTTTTATGTTAGACTGGGCTTTTTTATTTTGTTTCAAGTGTTGAACTTGGCCTTGTATGCAGATCCATCAAGCCATACAATTTAGCCCATTTATTGCGCCCTCCCCCCATTGTTCTTTGTTACAACCTCTTTTAGGTTGGAGATTTCTCTCTCCATTTCATATTTTTCTTTAATGAGTTGGGATCGTTGTTCGTAACATTTCATGTTTTACTTGAAGGTATATTTTTAGGAAATCCATCTTATTCACGACAACCATTGTTCTCACATACTTTTCCTTGTCTTGGGGTTTTATCAGGTTGTTTAAACAACTCTTCATCATAGATTAAAGTTCCATGTGAAACTACTTCATTGTAGGGGGTTACTAATTCTCTCTCTCTTTTAATTATCAAATTCAATCATAAGGGAAAAAGGTAATTTTGTTTTATAATTCGCTCAAGCTTTGAACAATGTATGGACAACAAATCAGATAAGATTTATTTATTTATTTTGTTTTGTTTTGAAAAAGTTTAAAAAATCTTTTTTCATTTTCTTATTCTCTTTTTCATTCTTTCCACATCCCTCACAAAAGAGTGGCAATGGGTTAGATCGTGTCCTGTTGAGGTAAGGCTATTATGAAAATTTACCAAATCCAAATCCAACCCATTTAATAATTGTGTCAAAAATATAAATTCAAACATGACCCATTTATCAAATAGGTTACTTGACCTGATCCATGTAACATGTTTAATAAAATTCTAATTTTAATTGACAAAAAAAAAAAAAAAACATTTCCACCACCAAAAATAAAATACCATTATTGAAAATAAAGTCACACAACCATAAACCAATGAATCATTCAAGAGTGACCTCAACATTGTACCTCATATCACACTTTCTTGACGTGGAAGTGTGTAAGAACCACAAATTCATTGCCACATACCAAACACACGAGTATGACAGGTCCCTCATAAATGCCCAAAGCGCTACGTGCCTAACATTTGAAGTAAAAAATATATGAGATTTGAAAAATAACAGAAAAAAAAAAGGAACAAAAATTACATTTAAGAAAATCATTCTTTCAAGAAATTAAAACAACATATTGGTAGAAGTTATTCTCGTAAAATTCTAAGAAGATTATTCAAAGAGCAAGATATGACAAGTTGTAAAATCTTTTGGGTTGTATAGAAAAAGAATAGAGAAGGACACCTATTAATTGATTACATATGTTTGGTTCAATACTTTTTAGAAGCAAAATAAGATGGTTATTAAGAGAGATGGATTTAACAAATTGTAAAACCTTACTAAAATCTTTTGGCTTGTGTAGTTAAAAAGGAATAAGAAGGAAACTTATTAATTGACTACACTTATTTGGATAAATTATTGTTAGAAGTAAAAGAAGATGGTTATTAATTGAGAAGAATTTGACAAATTGTAAAATCTTACCATAATCTTTTGGTATGTTTGGTAATAAATACAAAAGGAAATTGATTAACTATGCATGTTTGTTGTAAATTATAGAGATATTTACAAGTAGTAAAATCTTACCAAATCTTGTGAGATTAAATGTCACATGTAATTCACCCTAAATTATATTAAAACAAAATAAGAAGGTTATTAATGAAAAATGATTCTACAAGTAGTAAAATCTTACTAAATCTTGTGACATTAAATGTCATATATATATTACCTCAAAATACTAATAAATTTTTAATGACTAACTTTTCTATATAAATCTCCTGATTGTAGCATGAAACATGATATATGGCATGCTTAAGATTGTAGTCTCTTTTAGGATGGAGTCTCCTGTTTCTTTGTCCATCTTGTATTTCTTTAGTTACGATCGATCGTTGTTCGTGGCATTTCATGTTAATTGTTATTAATTTTTATAGAGTTTATCTCACTTACTACGATCATAAGTCTTGCAGATTTTTCGCTTTATCATATAAACATTTGAATTGATCGTAACTGAAGATGATGGAAAAGATGACGAAGATCTTGATTAAGGTCTTGTCTCCAAGCAGTAAAAAAGTCTCATAGACGAAGAAAACGTCAGGAGGAATTTGGTGAAGGTAGAGAAGTTGTTAGACTTCAGATAATAAAAATCCTGAATTTCTGGCACAATTTTGATTCTTAGTTGAAAGAATTTTATTCCATTTTCAATGTCCACAACTCCTCTCTCTGTTAAATCTCTATTCCACTGTAGTGGCTACTGGCAGGGTCATTGTAATTAGCATCTTCAATTAAGGGAATCATTAGTCTTTTTTATTTTTATTTTTATTTTTGATGAGATGTTTAGAAATTCCTTGTTAAATTTTGCAATAAGAGATTATGGTTTCCCATGGAGAGGTTTCGTTTGATTTATTTTATTAAATGGGTTATGAATTTGCGAAGAAAGGTTGCGGGAAAAAATTGTCTTTAGCAGTCTAGTGCTCGATTCTTAATGAGTATAATTAGAGATTTTGAATTTTTTTCTTAATATGGTTAATTGTTATAATCATACCCATAGAGTATAATAAAAGAGTTTGGATTCGGTAATTATTTGGTGGGATGTCAATTTGATTAATTCGGATAAATTCATGGTAGTTTAGTAAAAGAATTGGAAAATTTTTGGGGAATATAAAATTTTGAGGGTAATAAGTTAAAATATTTACTATCATATTTTGCAACTAATCGATAATCTTCAAAGAATTTTATGTATTTTAAAAAACTTTAAATAATTTTGTGATTATGAATAGAGTATTTTGAGTTCATGACACTAAAGTTGCAAGGTGTGCGATGGTCATGGTATGTTGTGCAGCGGAGTTGTGAAAGTTTATGTCAAAAACAAAAGAGTAGTGCAGGGGTAACACATGATTTACACTATAATTCTCACAACTTTGACATGGAGATGCACATATAACTGTAGATGTTTTTTATTCGTATTACACCAAAATACATCTACAATTATATGTGCACCTTCCTTCAGACTCACAGTAAATCCTTTGTCAACCCAATCATTAATGCAAACAAAAATGGGAGTTTTTAATAATTAAAAAAGGTTTAAAAATCTTTTGGCTTATCTATGTAATGATACATATCTTTTGGTGGAGAGTGGGATCTAGTTGTGGGGGGATAAAGGTCACCTCAACTGCAGTAACCCATTTTATTTCTTCTCTCTGTCTTTACTCTCATTCATCTCTATCAAATTCATTTTTCAATAATACCCTTTTAACTTTATTATATATATATAGGGGCGGTTCAAGGGTCATATGAGAAAACATATGAAAAAACTTTCGTTTTTCAAAATAAGAGTTAGAGGTTTTGGATTGAGCTGATTTTTTGCAAGGATGGTCACTAGGATGAAAAGATCATCCTCACAAAAAATCAGCTCAATCAGAAATTTCTAAATCCATCAAAAGTGATTTACAAATTAATGATAAAAAATTAATAAAAAATCGACGGTCCACATTCCAAATCACTTTTAATGGGGTTAGAAGTTTCAGATTGGACTGATTTTTTTTTTGTTGATGATCTTCCCATCATAGAGATCATCCTCACAAAAAATCAGCTCAATCCAAAATTTCTAACCCATATTTTAAAATTTTATTAAAAACGAAAGTTTTTACATACGTTTTCTCATATGGCCCTTGAACCTGACCCATATATATTTTGACCTTTTTAACTTTAAAGATTTTTTTTAAAATAATATTCTTTCAAATATTTTATTTTTTCACTTTTACCCATTTAAATCTCAAATTTATTAACTCAGCATCTTTGGCAAAATGTTTCCTACAAACAAAATAAGAAGGTTATTAATAAAAAGATTTGGTTGTTTATGTAAACGACAAAATCTTTTGCAAATAAAATCAAATCTTTGTCACCTCGAAATACTAATTTTTTTAATAACACACCTTCTATATAAACCTTAGGATCATAATACATGAAGCGTGATGTCATGGTTAAGAACTTTTATTCTCTTTTAAGATGAAGACTTCTATATCCATTTTAAATTTGTTTATGGGTAGCATTCGAAAATCAACATTATGGAGCAAAAATTTATCTTTTATGGCTTAAATGCTTTGGTGGATTGGATTAATTTTTTGTGAGGATGATCTCATAACCGATCTCTACGGTGAGGATATCCCCCTCACAAAAATCAGTCCAATTTGAAACATCTAACCCCATCAAAAGTGGTTTAAAAATTAATGATAAAAAATTAATGATTCATAATTCTAAGTCACTTTTGATGAGGTTAGAAGTTTCAGATTATGTTGATTTTTGTAAAGGTGATATCTTCATCGATCTTTACGACGAGGAGATCATCCTTGAAAAAAATTCAATCCAATCTAAAATTTCTAACCCCATCAAAAGTGGTTTACAAATTAACAGTAAAAAATCGACGGTCTACAATTCTAAATCACTTTTGATGAGGTAAAAGTTTCAGATTGAGTTGGTATTTTGTGAGGATGATTTCTTTATTATAACGATCAACCTCACAAAAAAATTAGCCCAATCCAAATTTTTTGAATCATATAAGATAAAGGCGTTGGTGGTTGAATGTTACCCTTTGCTTATTTATGATTGTTGTTTGTGGTATTTCATGTTAATTGTAGATAGCATTGTAGGGAATCCAGTCAAACTACCTTCAACTATGGTTTTTACATACTTTCCGCTTTGTTGTCTAAGAATGCCATTATTCTTAACAACGACATACTGCACAATGTGCTTAGCTTGAGTGTACCCATGCGAACAAGTCCCGTCGTCATCACCACCAACCATCGGCTGGCTTCTTTAATACTTTTCAGCCATTATCTTCTCCAAGTTGTGGCACGTAATACTACTCTTGTCCACCTCCATCGCAGTCGACGTAGTTTTCTCATAGTTTGTGGTATTTTTTATTTAATTTTTAATTTTAAGGGGAAACAATAATTTAGCTATTTGTGTTATTATCATTTGTTAAATACAAATTAGCTTGATCTTTCATGTTTTACTTTAGTCATCCGTGACTAAATTGGCTAATTGTAAGCCCAGCAGCAGATCTATTGGGCTAGGGTCGGGTTCCAGTTGATTTTCGGGCAACTATACCTTTTAAGGTCTCAAATACTGACCGTCGGATCTCTATAATAGATGATCAGAAATACCTTTCCAAACGGGATCCGTTACTCTCAAAACAATCCAATGATATTTCGCCACGTCATTGTTTTTTTTGTTTGTTTTGTTTTGTTTTGTTTTGTTTTGGTTTGGTTGTTGTGATACTTATAAATTCTGCCCAACTCAATTCCAATTTGAAATTTGTTCTCCTTGCGTTTCCCTCCAAATTAAAAAAAAAATGGCGAAAGCAACCGCGCCTGTATCAGCAAAGTCGAAGCCCATTTCAGAAAAAAAGCCAAAAGCCAACACCAAGACAACGAAGATCCCTTCACCCCTCCATCCTCCTTACTTTCAGGTTCTTTTCTCTTCTCGATTTCTTCAATTTCGTTCAAATTTTGTGTTTTAAAAAAAATAAAAAATTGTATGATGTGTTACAGATGATAACTGAGGCAATATCTTCGTTGAAAGATCGAACGGGTTCGAGCCAACAAGCCATCGCCAAGTTCATCGAGGAGAAATACAAAACTGGACTCCCCCCAAATTTCAAGAAATTATTATCAATCCAATTGAAGAAATTCGCCAAATCAGAGAGGCTGGTGAAGGTCAAGAACTCGTTTAAGATCTCTCCAACTGAAAAAGTGAATTTGGTCAGTCTTGAAGTCATGGAAAAGCTGAAAAAGAAGAAAACCGAAGAGGATACAAAGAAGCTGATTAAGACGAAGAGAGTGAGTAAGGTTTCAACTCCAGAGACTAAAAAGGTCTCAAAGGCGAAGAAAGCGGTGAAGGCAGAGAAGATTAAGTCACTCAAACAAGTTAAGACTCCAGATTGTTTGAAGAAGGTTTCGTCACCTAAGAAAAAGGCTTTGAAGTTGAAGCCTGCAACTAAGAAAACTAGGGTTTAAAGAATTATGTTTTTGTTTTTCTCTGTAAATGGGTCTTCGTTGTGTTTCCTTTTTTCGTTTGTAGATTTACTTATCTTTCGAAGCGTAGTAGATGCAGCTTTACAGCCTTAAATGATAGTTAAATGGATGCATTTCTTTAATTCCAGCTCTTGCAATCTAATGGCAGATTATTTGCAATTAGAAAGCTGAATTTCAAATAATTTTGATTAATAATTGAATTGATTTCCACATACTCTTTGTTCAGGCTGATCTTTTTTTAAGCAAATTTGGTATGTACCTACCTAAGATAACGTTCCATCAAACATTACAAAACAAATTTCAGTAAATAATTGTTGAATATTACAAAATCGATTTGATAAATGCAATTGGAGGTGTTAGGGGTTATGAGAGAGTTTGGTTCAATAGGTATTTATTAAAATTATTTTAGAATTTATGATTGGTATATATTGAATTTATTTTGTTATATTTGATATGAAACCTACCAAGTCGGTTAAAATAAATTCGATCGAATTTATCAAAAAGTCTGTTAACCTACCAAGTCTAAATTTATCGAATAAAATTTTTAAAGGTTTTGATTCAAAATCGTAGTTTTAAAGGTTTTAATAGTGTTTTTCCCATGTTTTTTTTATGATTAAATATAATGGAGGAATCAACTTTTTAGGTGACAAAGTAATAACATAGTCCTCTATATTTATTTGAGATTATATTTTAATTTTTAAAATTGATTATTTGTCCCTTGACTTTAATGTTTTTCTTTAAATCGATGGAACAGTAACCTCAATATCCTCATTATGACATTATCACCACCATCATTATTACCAGCACCTGTATATCATTACCTTTACGATCACCATCACCACCACCAATTTCATCATTTTCATCAATGTTAACATCACTGTCATATTACCAAATTTTTGAAATAAGATAGATGATACATGTATGAAGCATACAGGCCGCAAAATTTTAATTTATTAAATTTTTTGCAATCCAAAATCAAATAAAACTCAAATTTTTTATAAATTGAATTTTTGTCGTATTTCGACTTGCTAGGCACTTTGCCTTTAACAAACCAAACGGACGGTTGATTTCAGCTGATGCATCAATTCTGGTGTTAGTGGGCCCAGAGAGTTAGTTAATTGGTAATTCTTTGGATGACATCAAACATTTTACTTTGCGTGGAATATCAAAATTTCCAGAAAATTACAAAAAGTCAGGAAAACGCTTCCCCGTGAGGGGAAGTGCAGTGGAGTGGCTATAATTAAATGCACCCACCAACCGTCTTATCTATATTAAAATCGACCATCTCGATTCATTAAAAACCCACCACCCACCCACCCAACTCTCTCTCTCTCTCGTTCTCGCTCTCGCTCTCGCTCTCTGAGGATGGAAGGCTTCTCTTCTAAATTTTACAAGGGCATCGAAGGGTACTGGAGGAAAAAAGATTACGCGCGCCTTCGTGGATCCAATAGGCGTCGCAAGAACCGGGTCGAAGTCGCCACTTTGGGATCGAACCGGAGGAGACGGTTTTGGCGGATCAAGATCACGCCTAAACTCCGGTTCTTCAACTTCGGTTCTCCCAAGAAGTTCTTCATACGTCTTCGAGATGCGTACGTTAATATGATGCTGGGATTCGCCAATTCTAGGGCTTTTAACAGCGGGTTTGGTGGTGGAGATAATGGTTCAGTCGGATATGGGTTTGGTAAGATCCCACTAAAGGAATATGATGAGAAGGTGATCATCGAGATCTACAAATCGTTGATGGCGCAGGGACAGTTGGTGCCTCGCGATGCAGGGATTCCAAGGGGGACTATCGCTTGTCGCCACTAAAGGAATTATTATCGGTGATCTATTATTTTTCCGTCGTATTTTTGTTTTGTTTTTCTCAATTGTAAATTATTAGAAAATTTCCATTTTCTACGAAAAAATGTTATAATTAAACGAATAAAAGAAATCGACAAACCGATTGATTTTAGGGCCATGAGTGGATAGAAGGAAGCGGATCCTCTCTTATCCGTTGGATCTGTGCTACAGGAACCGTGTGGTACAGAGGTGGAATGGAGTAAACAAACTTATATGTGTCGGTGGACCCAAAATATGATACCACGTGGCACTGAAAGGAATCTGGTTTTAGATGGCTATTGAGCATTCCAGCTCTATCTCACGTTAACTATCTTTCTCACATTAACTATCTTTTAATTTAAGAGTCGTGTTGGACTACCATTGACTATCTTATAATTTATTTAAGAGTCGTGTTGGAGTAACATTGAAATTAACATCCTTTGGGACGAGACGCTTATTACTCGTATTTGGATTCATGGTTTTTAAATTCGGTATCGCGTCTCGTCTCGTTCAATTCCGATATCGAGTTGTCTCGGACAAATTTTTCGATACTTTTGAGACGTCTCGTGAGATAGCTCAAAAAATATAACGTGAGACATAAAACTCAGTCAAAAAAATCACTTTGTGACTTGGTCTCATTCAATTCAAATATCGAGTTAACTCGAACGATACGTCTTGATCTCGGACAAGTTTAAAAATCATGATCTGGATGAAAAATCACACCCGGTACATTTAAAACGATGTCAATTTGAATGCTACTTCATCATTTTTCCTTTTTTTAATATATATAACTAACAGTCAAAATTAAGGGACTGGTAGTTTGCGCTTATTTTCAGCATTTAATGCTGAAAATAAAATTTTAACACTTTTTGTCAAATCAATATACTTGTTTAGTCCATATTTTCAATACTTATGACTGAAAAATAAGTGAAAAAAATTAAATGACGTTGGATCACTTATTCATTAAAATGGTAAGCACTAGTCTTTTTTGACACGGACAAGTGTGCCCTTATCCTTAAAAGGACCTCACAAATTAATAAGACAATCTACATCATAGTTGAATTTCGTAATAAGCTATTTTTTGATGAGGATGATCTCTACAATAAAAGGATCATCTTCGCCAAAAATCAACCCATTCCAAAACTTATAATCCCATTAAAATAAGTTCAAGAATTGTAAATCTTCTAATATTTTTTTTTTTTGGAAATCAATTTTGATGTTGTTAGAAATTTCGGAATGAGCTGATTTTTGGTAAGGATAATCCTTAGATCATATAGATCATCCTCATAAAAAATCATCTCATTCCAAAAAATTTAACCCATATAAGACAAAAAAATTTGGCTATGTTGTGGGTTGTCCTTATTAATTTGTGGGGTGCTTATATAATTATCCATCGTTCATTTTCATCGAAAATTATTCATCCAAAATTAAGATCTTTCATCTTTGAAATAAGATGATAGGATGCTCAAAATCTTACAACGAAATAGAAGATCATGCGTGTTGTATGAATATATTTAAATTTGGATGAATAAGTTATTATCTTGTAATTTAAAATTTAGGTACAATGAATTGTGTATGTAATTTAGAATATTAAAACATATTGTCTTTTACATTTATATTCTTTTTATTATGTGTGATGTGAATTAATAGTTAAAACAATCAAATAGAATATATTGTGATTGATAATAATATCATAATTATTTTATCAGTTTCAATAGTAACTAACAAACAATATTCTGTGATTACAATGTTTAATTTGAATTAGTTCAATGCAATTCAAACAGACAACATTCTCAACACTTGAATTCAACGCTTATACAATTTCAATAATTATAGTCTTTCAACACTTATTTGTTCAATTTAATAAATGACCCCTAAGATCATTTTAATGACTTAATTCCGAATTTATAATTTAAAAGTACACCCTCTTTCAATGAATATTTGAGATATCCCTGTGTTTTTTAAATAATGACATGCCCCCCTAGATTCTAGTTTTCTATAAAAAATTAGAAATTAACATAAAATGACCTAAAAACACACTCATCTTCAACTTCTATCATAAAATTGTTGAACCTCCCACCAGGCCAAGTATCATTTTTAACCTGGAAAAAACTTCTTGTCTCTTCTACTAGATTTTTAGACTATATGTATTTTCACCTTCAAAGCTCACAAACAAGTTGTGACTTTGTGAAAGTTTAAAAACATCGATTTTTTCCAAGATGTTAAAGAAAAATAAATAAATATGAGATTAAATAAGTTAAAAATACATATCCTGAGTTAATATTAGATTTTTTTTATATTAATTTTCTTGAGTAGATTGAGGCCAAGGGGGCATATGCCAATTCATCAATTTGAGTGCAAAAGTGATTTACATAATTTAAAGAGTCGTGATAATCTAACGCCCACATCAAAGAACCGTAGATCATTTGCATCGTGATACACAAGAAAATATTTATGATTCTACATATTCTGAAGCAAATGATCTACGATTCTGTAATGGGGGCGTATGCCGGGGGGGGGGGGGGGTCAGAAAATCATTATTCAAATTTAAAAACACAGGAGGTATCTCAAAATTTACCAAAAGGTGAAGGGATGTGTCTAAGGCTATCAATTCAATTACGCTCACTAGTTAGGCTTACTTGAGAAAACGAAGATTAGTGAGGGTTAGATTCAAAAATTCTGAACACATTGAATTTGGATAAGGTTAAGACCTAAAAATGCCCACCCCACTAGTATATTGTAGGAAAAATTACTTAAAGGACCTTGGCACATAATTTTTTTTTCTAAATAGTCTCTAAGTTTTGGGCGGTCTCTTAATAAGTTCATTTAGGAAATTTTTCTTTTTCTTAATAGTCTTTGGACCTCATCTTACGTTATAATATTTTTGAAATATCCAAACTACCATTTTTCTCATCTTCACATAATTAGGGTTTTCAATAGCGATTACGATTATTTTTGATGATTTTTTTTTTATGGTAAATGACGATTGGAGAATGATGCTCTTAATTTTGAGTTTTTAGATTTATTTTTTTGATTTATTTCAATGATTTATAAATATAAAAAAATGAAGAACAAAATTGAGATTTTAAAATTTCTAATGATTACGTTGTAAATTTTTTTTTACAACTATGATTAATGCATTATTGGTAATTCAAGGAGATTTACCTAATATCGAAGTCAAAAAAGAAAAAGAAAAAGGAAAAACTCTAGATCACATTTAAAGTGTTGAGTTCATCACTTTTTATTGTTTAGTTCAACATTTTCATTGTCGAACACTCACCACTTTTTATCATCTAGTTCAATATTTTTATTGTCGAGTTCAATAATTTTTTTTTATTAAAATATTATCCAATTTAATAAAAATTAAATATGACTTAAAAGCATCAAGTTCATTAATAATTATTCTTAAACTCAATAAGTAATTTGGATATTTCAAAAATATTATATCATGAATCATTCATAAAGAAAAAATTTACTAAATGGACTATTTAGATATGAGTCATCCTCACCAAAAATCAGCCCATTCCAAAACTTCTAACTCATGTTTTGAAAAATGTTTTGCCAAAAAGTTGGTCATTGAACGCTATCCTTTAGATATATATATATATATATCAAAGTGTTAAATACATGATAATTTATAAAATAACTAAAATATTTTTTAAAATGAAAGTTTTATTGTCATCTCTAATCTTTTTCCAATTAAATGGAAATCACAACCTAATTTTGAAGGAAAACCATTTCAATTAACTTCAAAATGTGTAAAATTTAATAAAATCAATCCAAATTCATTAGGAAAAAACTTGAACTTAATTAGGCTCAACGGTGGCATAGGACTGGTCTAGAGTATAATCGACACCTTTAGGATTGGTTTAGGTTAGAATAAAGTTAGGCCAGTTTGACCCGAGCCTACCCGTTGACAAACTTTAAATATCTCTCTCGTTTTTTTTTTGTGTTGTTTTTTGATTGGTAGAATCTCTCTGCAGGTTGTTGAAGATTTGTTTCCTTTTTCAAAAGAGTAATGAGTTCAATATGTCGTGGCGGTTGGAGATTCCTTTCAAAAGAGTAATAATGAGTTCTCGCTGCCAGTGCAAGAGGCTTACGTCATTATATGCACCCAATTAAATAGACTAGGGCCCACAAAATGATAAAGCAGGATGGATCTGGTAATTGTGATTGGGGTGATTGGATGTTTGATAAAGAGTAGTTTAAGCTTATAAAAATAAGATGGAAGGAAGTTGGTTGTACTTGGGGGGTTAATTGTGCCATATTATTATCACTAACAACTTGATAAAGACAAAAAGGAATCATTAAGACTTGTTCCACAGTTAAACAAAACATCAAGATTTGTTATGAATCTCAAGAGATTTTTTTTTTGGGCCGATGAATGAGTCTTAGTAAGACATAACAAATCTTGAGATTTTGTTTTGATGGTGGATAAGCATATAAGGTTTTTATTATTATTATTATTAAATAAATAAGATTAGTCGGACTCTGTTATTATTTAGGATGTTTTAGACAAACCCTTGAATGTATTGTCAAGTGTTTGAGACACATATTAACATAACCTTGGGTTGTTAGTCTCACACACAGAAGATAACAGTGTTATATTGTCTGGTTGATAAGATTAAGACGAAAAAGTTTACTAATTAGAAATAAATCTCTCACGTGGGATCCATTAAGTAATTTTTTTTAAATATAATTAAAATTTCAAATAGGGTAGGACATAATCATGTTAAAGTGTGAATTACTGTATTTTATTAGATAGATACATAGATCGTGTGAGAATAACATTAAGATGTGGGAAAATAATTTTCTTAGAGAGTAAGATGGAAAAACATTTTCTTTTAGGGAGAAAATAAGTTTTACTGAAAAAAAAATGATTTTTTACACAAAAAAAAAAAACCTAAGAGTTCATTTATCAAAATCATTTTTATGCAAAATCATACATATCCTCAACGTGAAGAGTGTTCAAAGGTTGAATTTTCACTCGGATCAAGATGACTATATTAATTAATTAATTAATTATTTAATATTACAATCCTACTTGGTGAGGTTGACACCTCTTTGGAATGGACTTTTAACCATATCTGACAATGTGACGCAAAAGGCGGCGAATGCAACCTAAACAAGCAGCAAATTAATAGAAAAATATTTGATACTGATTCGGGTCGATCACAACGTTAGCTTGAATGAACATGCAAGTAGAAAATTATAAAAAAACCAAAACGAAAGTTAATTAAGATGATAAGAGCCGATATGAGCACATGAATAATATAAGATTCATTAAGTATTGATCGGATATACACCTCCTTATGTCTATGGGTCATCAATAAACCAGTTAACTTAGGTGATAAAATCCATGGATCGATATAAGTTCAAGTCGATACCACCAGTATCTAGTTATTAATCCCATTAAAAATAGATTTATTACTTAAAAAAATAATAAAAAATAATACAATTTTCTTTATTAAATATTTATTATCTCCTTTAAGCAGTTGGTATCAAGAAATTGGAGTTCATTTTTTTCATGAAAAAGGTCTTGTCTTCAGCATTATGATTGATTCGATCAAAATAAATAATTGGTAAAATATATTTTTTATTTGGTAAAGATAAATTATTAACTGATAAATAACTTTAATAAGAGGTTTCTAAAGATCTATTATCTATATTTAGAGTCAAATGATGAAATAATGAAGACTTTCTCTCCATTAACAATAACCACAATTTTAAAACTAGGCATCGGTGCTTCCTATATATATATATATTTTTTAAATTATTAAAATTCGAATTAGTATTTTGATTTATTATTATTATCATTATTTTGCTTTTGAAAATTTTCAATGTTCATTACTTGCTGCTGGTAAATCAATTTGGAAAATTTTAATTTTTGTCATTACAAGCTTCTCGTCGGAATCTATATTTAAATATAGTGATATCTATAACTAACTATCACTTTTAATTGTAAGATTGATATTTAAGTAAATTTATAATCTTTTGTATTAACCTGCAACAGAAGCATTAAGGGAAATTAAAAAAATCATTGTAGCTATTTTCAGTTGCCATTGCAAATTTTGTTTATAGTTTTAAATGAAATCATATAATTGATCATTAAGATAATAAGTGATTTAGATATACCCCTCCACCTTTTGGTGAATATTTGAGATACCCTCTATATTTTAAATTAAACTGATAACATACCCCCTTGACCTCAGTCTTTTCAGATAGGTTAATAGGAAATGACTCAAATTCCCTTGTTTTCAACCTTAGCCAAAGCCTGTGATTTTTCTTCTCGAAACAACTCATCTTCAATCTTAAGATTGTAACTAACTCATCCTTTAACAATAAGATATCTACGGAAGTAAAATGATAAGGCAATGTATACGAGCATAACATGCATCACACATGCCCTTTCCACGTACTTATTCATAAAACCAACTTAACCATTGCTTTAAGGTTCAACACTGTTAACTTTAATTTGTTTTTAATTCAAAATCTTGGTTGACAGATATTGAAAACGTATTTTTCATTCTGATAAAAATGCATTTAATATGACAGGAGAATAATCATGGTTTTTGAATGTTCACTCTCCTATATATTTAATTTGTGTCAATGCTCAGAGTAAGATGAAAAAACACAAAGTCATCCTAAAATATGGTGGAGGTAATATATTATAAAATACAACTTTAAAAACTTCAACAATTGATATGGTGTTACTCTACCCAACATCGCATGGAGTGATAGGATTCGTTTATCCGACCCGACCCAAATCAACACCATCAATAACCCTTTAATTTTATAATGAATTATAGCACTTAATTACTTTTAAATAAATTGTATTTCTAATTAAATCAAAATAATATCTGTCTTGTTATTGACCTGGACTAAGATGTTGGAGTCAATTGAACTAATTTATGAACTAATCAAAACTGCAAACCCACGCACCATTCATTATCCCACTCCCATAGACTTCTTCCATTTTGGGTTGTTCTAATTAGGACATTTTGATTAAAAGATCACGTAAGTAATCATCAGTACATGACTTGGGAGAAAAAAACTGAAATTTGAAAGACATTTCAGGTATGTAGAGGCACGATCAACATGAATGATAGTTTCACAACCCAATTCATCAAATCAGTACTTGTTTACAATCAAAATGTTGCATATATATATATATATATACCTTTACACAATGCAGATGATTTCTCCTCCCTTCAGCCTACAGTCTTCTTTGGAAACCTGATTCTTTTAGAACAAAAAATAAAAAATAAAAAAAATTCAGAAGTGAAAGTATTAGTATGCAAAAATAGGTAAAGTATAAACAATTGAATTGACTCCTCCTCAATTGAAATGGAGAAAGAATAGTTTCAACTGTAAGAGTAAGAGTAACCATGTTGTAATGGAGAGATCATGACAACTCAAACATTTAAACATTATACCCATGAAAGTTAAAGTTGTCATGCTCCCTCCTTGCTGTAGTAGAACATAAAAAATTGTGAGATGAAATACAGTTGCTTGCTATCCGCTACAATTGAAAGAGAAAAATATAAGATGACTGAATCACATAAAAACTGACCTGGGTTAGAAGTTCACTCATGAGATCATCCTGATCTAAATTTGTCTTCTCACCACTACAATCATTCGTGTTTTCGAATTTTATCCTTAACGAATTGTCCATGTTATGGATTTTCCTAATGCTTTTTGTTTTCACATTTTCTTCTTTTCTAGTGATGGATGGTCTGCAACAAAAAAAAAAATAGATGTATTACTATTGTTCTGTCAAGTCCTCTAGTTATACAAAACACAGGGTTAAACAAAATACCTTGATAACCTAAAACTGGTGAAGAGGGATTGAAGCTGGCCATGGTATTACTATTTTGAAACGGGTCATACAGCTGTATTACTCTCCAATGCAAGTGTCATATGGACTCTTAAAAAAGAAATATATTAAAAACTATGTTATATATTTGACATTATTTTTAAAATATCTCAAAATTTCCCAATTGTCTTTTCTGTTTGAAAAAGTGTATTTTAAATTATTATTTTTACCAAACTCTTATTAAACGCATAAAAAAAGTATTTTTATTATTATTATGGAAAATGTTGGAATAACACAAACAGAGATACGGGTGACAAAAATGATGTGGGGCGTGCACATGACCGTAGATGCTTTTTACTCGTATCTCACGGAAAAGCAACTATCATTATGTGCGCTCCACCACATCATTTTGTCACTTTTGTGTCTCCATTTGTCACCCCAACACTACTCCTTTTTTTATTATTTATGTTACCAAATTGTCATTTAAAACATATCAATAACATTATTTTAACTGAAGTATTGGGGAGGTATGTGTTAAATATGATATAATTTTTTTTTTCACTTTTATTGTTTAAAAAAGAGAATTGGAAGAGGCAGATATAGCATTGCTATTGGAGATGCTCTAAGATTTAAATTGTCTTTATCTTGAACTCCAGTTATATGGTCTTTTATTTTCTCCCCAAAACCAGTCATCTTCAACTTTAAGATTTGTCTTCTTCAATCTTCCAAACTCAAGAACAAGATAAGGATTTTGGGAAAATACTAGACAATTGATTTCTAGGTATAAAATAAGTTTTTTTCAAATAATTGAAACCGATATATTGCAGAATTGGTTGAAGAGCTTCAAGATGGTAATGGGTTTTTCTTCTAAAGTTTGAAGTCTGATGGATTGAAAGAAATTGAACTGATTTAAAAGCTTGAGAAAGATGAACTTATTTTTTAGAATAAAATCATGAGTTTTCTTCAAGTTTTGAAGCCAAAGGACTAAAGCTAAGATTGACTAGGTTACAGAACTTAAAGATGATCAATTTTTAGAAAAAATAGTTACATTGCATTCTTATAATTAGAAGTCAATAATTAGTTATAAAAGCTAATTTTACATGTTAATGCAAAAATAAATTAAATAGAATATCAATCTTATAATTAGAAGTCAAAATAATTATACATATAATTAGAAAAAAAAAATGGATTTCAGCAAGAAACTCGTTATGAAATTGCTTTTTTCTCCTAATTGACTTACCAACAGCAAGTAAAGAGCATTGAAAATTTTCAAAAGCAAAATAAAAATACAAATGCTGATTCAAATTTTAACGGGAAAGAAAGGGTCATGTTCTGGTCACTCCTAAAGAATGACTCAAGAGAAAACACATGATCCCGACTTTGCAAACACAAAATCTGTAAAGATCTTATTTGATTGAGAATTCTTAGATAGTTATTACAAATACCCCAATAGGGTATTTATAGGTATTACAAGAATAATCTAGAAAGTCTCAATTATCCTATTCTAGAAGTTTGTAAGAATATTCTAGAAAGTCACAACTATCCTAATCTAGAATATTATAAGAATAATCTAGAAAGTCTCAACTATCCTAATCTAGAAGATTACATGATTAATCTAGTAAGTCAAGAATATTCAAGAATAATCCGGAGATATCCTATTAGGCCCCCTCAAGATGGTGATCCAGAGGAAACACCAATCTTGAAAACTAAGTCACGCAGTCGAGTCCGAGAAAGAGGCTTTGTAAGAGCGTCGGCAAGCTGATCATTGGAAGAAACATGGGACACGCGAAGCATAGAGCGTTGAACAAGATCCCGGACAAAATGATAATCAATGGAGATGTGCTTCATGCGAGAGTGAAAAATGGGATTAGCACAAAGGTACGTTGCACCAATGTTATCACTATAAATAACTGGTGGCGAGGGGAGTGAGACCCCAAGTTCAGCAAGTAGAGACCTAACCCACTGAACTTCCGATGCAGCAGAGGCAATTGCTCTGTACTCAGCTTCAGTAGAGGAGCGGACGACAGAGCGCTGCTTCTTCGAGCTCCACGAGATGGGATTAGGACCAAGAAAGAGAACATAGGCCCCTGTAGATGTGCGATCATCAGAATTCCCTGCCTAGTCAGCATCGGTGAAACAGTGAAGGGACAGAGAAGAGCTGGCACGAAGGCGAAGTCCAAGATCACGAGTACCGTTTAGATAGCGGAGTAGACGCTTGGCAGCACCCCAATGACGTTCAGACGGTGCATGCATAAATTGTGAGAGTTTGTTAACTGCGAAGGCAATGTCTGGGCGCGTGACAAGCAGGTACTGAAGACTTCCAATAACCTGTCGATACAAAGTGGCATCCGTGGGGGGAGAGCCATCATAAGGTGAAAGTATAGTACCAACTACAAGAGGTGTCTGAACCGGTTTAGAAAAGAGCATGTTGTGTCGCGCAAGTAAGTCCACAATGTACTTCCGTTAGAACAGGAAGCATGAGTTTTTGTGCGAGAGAACTTCGATACCGAGAAAGTAAGATAACGATCCCAAGTCTTTGATAGAGAACCGGGCAGCCAACTAATCAATGACACGAGAAACAAAAATAGTATCGCTACCCGTGATAATTAAGTCATCAACATACACCAGGAAGTAAGCAGTGAGACCATTGTGGTTGAACACAAAGAGAGACGTGTCCGACTGGGCATGAACAAAGCCCAATTGAAGCAAAAAGCTACGAAGTTCTTGATACCACGCCCGAGGTGCTTGCTTAAGACCGTAGATGGCTTTCTTTAGTTTGCAAACATAAGAGGGAAAATTGGCATCAATAAAGCCAGGTGGTTGTGCCATATAGACCTCTTCATCAAGATGACCATGAAGGAAAGCATTATTGACGTCAAGTTGCCGAAGAGCCCAACCGCGTGACAGTGCCAGACTCAGAACAAGACGAACAGTAGTGGGCTTAACAACCGGGCTGAAAGTGTCATAGTAATCAATGCCGGGTCGTTGGTGAAAACCTTTGGCAACAAGGCGAGCTTTGTATTTGTCAATAGATCCATCAGGATTGCGCTTGATTCGAAACACCCATTTACAACCAACTATATTTTGCGAGCCACTAGAAGGAACAAGGTCCCACGTACCATTCCGAAGGAGGGCATCAAACTCAGTGGACATAGCAGAGCGCCATCGTGGATTAGCAAGGGCTTGAGTTACACTTGTGGGTTCAAAGTCAATAGGTGGATGGGAAGAGATAAAACAATACTTGGGATTCGGCTTGTGAATGTTATTTTTGGAGCGGGTGAGCATAGGGTGGCTATTGGAGACGGGTCTGGGCAAGGTGGAAGTGATAGGGGGAATGGGAGAGACAAAGGAAGAGCTCGATGGTGAGGAATCATCATTGGAGGCCGTGAGCGAGACCGAGGATGAGGGTTCATCATTGAGCAAGAGAGACGAACTGGCCGCACCACCACGTGAGGTAGACGGGGCTTTAAAGAAAAGAGAAGAAGATGACGAAGGACTCGAGGGTGGGACAGATGAGACGGGTATGGAAAATGGAAAAACGTCTTCGACGAACTCAACATGACGAGAAGTAAATATTTTGGAAGAAGATTGATCATAGCAGATATATGCACTTTGTGTTAAAGAGTAGCCTAGAAAGACACAAGCACGAGATCGAGGTTCCAATTTATGAGCGGTATACGGACGCAACCATGGGTAACACTGACAGCCAAAGACACGAAGCTTTTGAAATTAGGGGGATGACCAACAATTTTTCAAATGAAGACATCATGGAGAGATTGGTTTTAGGCATGCGGTTAATGAGGTAGGTAGCTGTGGCAAAAGCAAAGGGCCAAAAAGTAAGGGGGATGGACGCATGATGGAGGAGAGTGAGACCGGTATCGACAATATGACGGTGTCGACGTTCTGAAAAGCCATTGTGTTCGGGAGTATGTGGAGGTGTTGTGAGATGTGTAATCCCACTAGATGCAAGAAAGGAACAGAGTGCAATATATTCCCCCCCGTTGTCTGTGTATAAGGTAACTATTTTAGTTTTGAAGTAGTTTTCCACAAGAGACTTAAATTTGACAAAGGTTTCAAGAACATCTGCTTTTCGTCTTAGAGGATATAACCATATGTACTTAGTAAAGTGGTCAACAAAAACAACATAATACTTAAATCCATCAACGGAGAGAATAGGAGAAGACCACACATCAAAAAAAATTAATTCAAGGGGTGTTGAAGATGAAAGGGTAGATTCATAAAATGGAAGCTTGTGACTTTTATTAATTTTGCAAGAATTACAAGAAAAGTTTGATAGAAGACGGGAAGATAAAGAAAGGACATTAGATGAGGCTAAATGACGAATAATTTTGTGGGATGGGTGACCAAGACGGGAATGCCACAAAGACAGGGAGTGAGGGACAGACAAGAGAGCACGTGGTGGAGCTGACGAGCCCATCGTGACCGGCCAATAATAAACTCCGTCCTTATGCGGTCCTTGGAGAAGAAGGGCCCCCGTTTGACGATCCTTCACCTGAAAGCCAGACATGGAAAAGACAACAACAACATTGTTAGTGTTACATAATTGTGAGACAGAGATAAGATTTTTTGTCATAGTTGGAACACAAAGAGTATTTGGGAAGGATAATGAGGATGAAGTGGGTAGATTTAGGGAGCCAGTATGAGTGATGACCAGGCCTTTCCCATTACCAATGACAATGTCATCAAAACCATCATAAGGAGAGTGAAGCGAAAGGTTCGCAAGATCAGTAGTGACGTGATGAGAGGCGCCCGAGTCTAAGATCCATTCAGATGGTGTTGACGAAGCTGATGGATGAGTGGCCGTGTGAGCACTTGGCGGCGTATAGGCTGGACGAGGCCGGGGACGTGACTGTTGGACAGTGGGAGTCCATGGAATATGCTTGAAAAAGGAACAGCGTTTTGCGGAATGGCCGTGTTGTTCACACAACTGGCAGCGACCGAGATACGGGCGTTGTCCTTGATTGTTGACGGGAAATGAAGGCCGAGATGTCAAGGAGACATGTGACGATCGGGCTGACTGACCGCGAGGTTGGTTAAAGGAGCGGGGAAGACCACGCGATGGTTGGGGTGATGAAGCATAACTCTGTGGGGAAGACCGAGTAGCAGGGAAAGCTGTGGCAGGGATAGGAGAAGATGAATCTGTTTTGGCCGCCAGTTGTGCTTCATGGTTGAGCAGTTTCTCATGTAGCTCATCGAAAGAGATGGATGTTTCTCGTGCTTGAATAGCGTTAGAGAATTCTTTATAGTTCTCGTCAAGGCCATTAAGAATTTTTATGACGAGATCTTCAGAATCAACCGAGACGTTCATAAGGGCTAATGCATCAACAGTGGTTTTGATATTTTGCATATACTCAGTGATAAACTGAGTACCTTTGACGGGGTTGGTGAGGCGACTCTTGAGACCGAGAATGCGACCGCGAGTCGGCTTAGCATAGGTGTTGGAAAGAGTCGTCCAAGCATCATAGGATGTTTTTGCAGTAGCAATGAATGGGATTAGTGACGGTGTGAGAGAACCGATGATGGCGTTGAGCAAGAGTTGGTCTTGACGGATCCATAAGAGATAATCTGGATTGGGTGATGAGACACCGTTTTGCATGATGGTGGAAGGTGGACATGGCTTTGTTCCATCAATAAATCCGAGTAAGTCGTAGCCGATGAGAAGCGTTTGAAATTGGAGCCTCCATGCGGTGTAATTTGTGGATGTGAGTTTTAGAGGTGCTTGTGCCGAAACATTAATAGCAATGAAGTGTGTGGTGTTGTCTAGAGGATTAATAACGATGGGGTGGGGGGTGGTAGATGACGGTGTGGTTGGAGTAGAGGCCATGACTTAGAAAGAAAATTTTTGTAGTGGAGGTGTGATCGGCTAGCGTTAAGAAATGGGTGGCGTTAGCCTTGAGGCTCTGATACTATGTAAAGATCTTATTTGATTGAGAATTCTTAGATAGTTATTACAAATGCCCCAATAGGGTATTTATAGGTATTACAAGAATAATCTAGAAAGTCTCAATTATCCTATTCTAGAAGTTTGTAAGAATATTCTAGAAAGTCACAACTATCCTAATCTAGAATATTATAAGAATAATCTAGAAAGTCTCAACTATCCTAATCTAGAAGATTACATGATTAATCTAGTAAGTCAAGAATATTCAAGAATAATCCGGAGATATCCTATTAAAATCCAATAGTTGAGATTTATACGTATCCTAAAAACACATCTCTCGAAGATAAATTCCAATTCTTAGATTTCGTATTTACATGATCGAGGACATGTCTTTTTCCTCGAATCATTCTAAATTTCAAGAATCGGTCGGCAAGTGCCGTGTATGGTTTGAATTGGCCGAATTAGATTTAAGTTCTTATTGATCATTTAGGTATCCTGAATAACACAAAAACCAATTTAAAACAAGTTGAATCTACCAAACCAAGTGAGTTGATGTCAGAGACTTCTTGGTTCATCATGCTGTTGCTCTAGGTTTATTTACACCTATATTGATCTTAGTAAAAGGTGTTTTAGATGCACATGATTCCAAGTTAATGCTAGATAAAAAGGATTTCGGTTATAAATTTCCCCATGACCGTCCTGGGCAAGGCTGTATTTGCGATATTTACTACTACAAATTACCATTGGATGGGTTTACTACTACAAATTACAACAATGTCATAGACAATTTTGATAAAATCTTTCTAATGGATTCGGTGAACACTGCAAACTAACATAAAATGGAGAAATTACATATAAATTAAAAAATATAATTTTTTTCAAACATTGGCAAAGTAGTTGGGGGGGGGGGGATCCTCTTCTTCGTCAACCAGAAACAACAGAAGCACCACTCCACTTCTTACAACCCCACTCCCACATCCCATATTTTGTTACATAGATGTCTCAGCAGAAAAGGAAAATTCTGTGGCAGAATTATTTTAACCGTCCACCCTGATGTACATTAAATTAAATATAATATAACATTTTTTAGTTTCTTTATTTGCATATTTTTTTTCGTACATTTTATATGTTGGTTCACTGCATTTTTGTATTATTATGTTTGTACCATGCAATGAACCAACTATGTAAATATAGAGAATTATTGATCTTTAGAAATCTGTTATTAAAGCTAGCTATGTCTATTGAAATTAATAATATATTTATCACTAAATAATCAATATATTGTACCAATTATCCTAGCCTGATTGAAACAATCATAAAGCTCAAGGATACGACAATCTCATTTGAAAGAAAAGAGAGAGAGAGAGAGAGAGACTGTTTTTCGTGGTACAATGATTAACCTTAAAGAGATTATAAATATTTAATGGGAAAAAAGAATAAAGTAAATTGGATTATAGCTATAGATGACCTGTTGAGATAAAGAGAGGAATGTTTTTATGTTTAATGACCATGGGCTGTATGAAACATACAGGTGTTAAGGTGACTATTTATACATTAAATTCATTGAGATTCATCATCATCTCTACCTTATTTATCAAAAATTTGGTGTTTGTGGAATGAGTCAAGTTCTCCATTCAATTATGTCTAAAACCAATCTTACATTGTTGATTGTTTCTAGGTCTTTCTCTCTTTTTGAATTTTTCAACTAGCATGTTTCTTCGGAGACTCAGATAAATTGGAACGATACAGAGAACATTAGCATAGCCCCAGCATAAGGTTGTTATCAACCTGAATTGATATCAAATGATTTTCTATTAATTTCCGGCCTTTATGGGTTGCAATGACTTTCTTTTGGTAGACTCAACCAGATGATCAAAAGTCCATTCCAAGGCATTGCATCCTCACCAATTAGTATTGCTTTCTTCATTAACAGTAATCTCAGCCCAAGGGGAAGAGGAGAAGGTGAGTTTTTAATATAGATTATACATCAAATAACTGCATATTACCATCATATAGGTTTGATCCAACATCCTCATACACCTAATAAACATTCCAATGGGAGATGAATTACGGATTCCAATAAATGGCTGGGATGGAAAGATGTCTCTAGGAAAAATCTTTACAGATCCCTAGGAAACCTATATGGTTCCCAACCTCTCATTGGACCATTGAAAAATCTAAATGCAAGATTCTCATGCAAGTCAAAACACTTTGCACTAGTTTTGGATATAAGGCAGGCATAAAAAAAAAAAAAAAAAAAAAGGAAAATGCCACATAGCATTCTCTCTGGCTCACTGTGTATAACCTACAAACCCAGTAAGTAGTATGTCTCTGAGGATAGGGCTTCAATTGCAAAAATCTTAAAACACCTATCAGATGCAGTAAACTTTCCTTCTTTCTTGGTTGATAGAAGCAGTACAGATATGGGTACGTTTCCATTTTATTGGATAAAGAAAAAAAATTGAGCATCGATGACATACTAAATGTGAGGGTTAGGACACAAACCTCCAAACCCCATTAAGACTAAGATATCAGAACCCGTAAACAGCGAAAACATCAGGCAAATACAATAAGAGCTGCTTGTTTCTTCCAACAGGGGCTGACACCAAAACTTCCCCCGCTCTCCTGCTGTGTACCACATATGTAAATGATTGTGTAGAGCCATAGGTGAGGTTTGTTAGTAAAAAAGTGTAATTTTTGGATCACTATATGCATGAATCACAAGAGTATCGTCTTGAGGATTAAGAGGACCAGCATGATGAAGCACATGATAACAAGCACCATGACACACATTACCATTCCCCCCTTTTTTTGTGTTCTTTCCGCCTGCGATTGAAGACAGCCATTGTGAATGAGGAAGGAGAAGATTAGCAGCAAATGTATTGCAATTTAGATAAATGAACAATAAAAGAAAGACAACCTTCTGTAATTGTTTAAAGCCCTCCTCAACCGAGGCTGCAACATTCTGAATGTTATAATCTATCCTATCTACGATGGTTCCCTGCTAGGAGAAATAAATTCAGTTATCCAAATTGGATCCTTATGGAAGATTTGTGGACATAGTAAAAGGGATACAGATTCAAACCTGATCTATCACAAGGACTGAGAGATCCTTCATGATTTGAGCTAGCTCATTTACCGATTCCACAACCTAACAGTAAGTTTCCGAATGGTTATAAGAGAAGCGTTAGGCTTGTCTTCGATCAAGGAACGGTGAAAGCTTGCTAAATATTTTTTACTAACCTGATTTATCTCTCGTTCCCTTTGAGCTGTGAGTGCCTTGTTTTTCTTTAATTTGGACATTTGATGATGATTAAATCCCTGAAGAGATGAAGCAACAAATTAAATAAAATCCAATGATTATCTAGTATTTTCTTTACCAGGATCAAGATTTAGGGCACTATTCTGAGAGGCTAATATTTCCAGTGATTAAGGACTATATAACTAAAATTAAACATTATACGCAAGCAAAACATCATACCATATCACTGAAGTCATCATCGTCTTCCAGTTTAGATGCACTTCCATTCAAATTCATTTCCAAGTCAACCCCATCCGGACCCTAATGACAAAGTAGTAATCAGACGAAGTTTAGAAGCAAAACAAATGTGCCTGAACTATTATGCATTAAATTATCAATGTACTTCTGGTTAGTCTTTTGGAGAGGAAAAAAAATTAGATAAATTGAACTATGCAACTCTAGGTGAAGGAAAGCAAATCCAATTACCCAAAGAAGGGGAACAGGGTTATTAAGTCAATTTTGGAGTATAGACTACCAAACATTTTATTTCTTTTTCTAAATTAATAAAATTTTATCACAAACAATACAAAAGAAGAAGTCCAACCAGACCTCTTTTTGCTGTCGTAGACGCTTCAAATAAGTCGATTGTTTCTTACGAAGCTCCAATGAAAGATTCTGAAGATCTGTAGCAAGAGAACGCTGCAGAAAAAATATTAAAATGTGATCACCATCCATCACTACAGGTCACATAATGAGACATATTAGGTCTTATTACACTGTAAAACTTATCTTTCAAAATGAGCAAGTGAAAGTGGCTTATATTTGTCCTTGTATGCAATTAAAGATCCAAGAAGACAGATAACATTTCCTGAAAACAAATGGATCTCTGTTTCCCACACCAAAGAACATCTGAAATCATGGCATATTTTATCTAACAAGGAACGGGCACTTGTAGGATATTTGCCACATCGGACATATATTGACACAAGGACACAATCCAACACATCCTACCATGTGATATCACGTTTTTAATCTTTTATTTTAATGAATAGGGTTAACGTAATGCATTCCATCCACCTTTCACTAATTTATAGGTTAAACACAACCATGCATAGAGACTAGAAATCTACTTAAGTTACAAAACTATGGTGTGTAAAAAAAATTGTTTTTTTTTTTGGCTTTTCATATATTTCTTCCTTATATTTATTTAAAAACTTTTGAGTTAAATATAATTAAACTTATATATTATAATATGTTTATAGGGACATGTCCACGTTTTGGACTTCTCAAAGCCATCATGTTAGAATCCTCGTATTGGTGTCGGCCACTGTCCACGTTACATAGGGCATAGAGCACTATGATTCCTAAATTACGTATCACATGAGATTTTATGCTTTGCTTATCATCTCAAAAGAATTCGAGGCTTTATTATTCCAGAAACTCAACACAATACTTTTGACAATGTTACAGAACCAAGTCAGAAGTTAAGTATGGTCAGTAGATAAAAAAAATGAAAAGAAAAAAAAAAAAAAAAAACCTTACACAAAGAACCGAAAGGCCAATTAAATAATCACAATTACATTTGCTTCTAAGTAATATATATATATAGCAAAATATAAAATGTAATGACCACCATTACTGTACCTGTACATTTTTTCGAACATTTGAATCCTCAGAAGGCCCACTTGCAGAAAGTTTCTGTAATCTCCTTTCAGACCTTTTCAACAGATCTGTTATCTCTTGGGTAAGAGCCTCAATCAAATGTTGATCTTCTTCGCCATCTCCAAAGGACGGCATTAAAGCCTTGGCATGAACCTTGACTAACTCTGCCATTTTACTCCTTGCGCGTTGCATATTTGCTGATATTTCTTCAGAAACATCCACCCAAGCTGGAGGTAAACCCACTGTAAGTGCACCCCCACTGTAACAGGCAAACATACAACTTAACTTATGTAGGATATGAAAATTAGCAAATTTGTTTATAGAAGAAATAAAGAGATTTTCTATTGGCACCACAACTTTTACTTATCACTACCCAACTAAATTTAATAATAATAATAATTAATAAAGTGACAATATCAATCTAACTTTAGGAAAGAATTTTAGGCCTGGATAATTTCTTTTCTTTGATGGAGAGATATCAAAGAGAAAAGGGCACGAGACCAGTATCAAGAGGTCTGAGTAGACGATCGTTATCAACGTCAACTTGTCCTTTTTGATGGGTTATTGTCGATAGTAGCAATTCGTGGTTTTTTTTTTAATCTTGTGCAAGTATTATGACGAAAATTTTGATGTGAAAATGTTAATTCCTATTTTAAATGGCGTGTGTTAATTTTCAGCTGGGGTGTGATAAATATTGAGATGTAATAAGTAAAATTTGGGATGCCAATAGAATTTCTCTAAAGAAAATATTAGTAAAAATTTGAAGAAAAAAATTAAACAACTTCAAAAGAAACTATGTAGCAACCAAATTGATACTCTTCCAGGTATTCTATGGCATGGGAATGTCATGTAATTAAACATTGAGGATGTCATTTTGCATGAGTCAGCATAATCATAGGAACAATTACCTATGTCTTTGTAAACATATTTCAGTCTTACTTTGAAGCACATGAAGAGCCCATTTGGATAGAAAGAAGCTAGGAAGAAAGTAACTTTTAGAAAGTATAACGTAATTTCCTCTTGCCTTTTAAAAAGTTGAGATTTTTTACTTTTTAAAAGTAGTTTTCTAAGATGAATCCAAACCAACTTTATAACTATTTAACTTTCAAAAGTAGAAAAGTTATTTTTTTTTTTGTGTATCCAAATGGGCTCAAAGTAAGTTGCCGGGGAAGGGAAGGGGAAAGTAAAGCAAGGAGGTTGTTCACTAGAACAGAACCTGATCCAGGGTTATTCTTTCGTCCCTTCACTGAAAAATGTTTGTGAAGTGTGGTGTAAACTTGATACCAGGGTGCACTACGGAGTGAAAAGTTGTCTGTAGAGCATTCTTAGGAACCAAGCTAGGAAGTTAGCTACTAAGGATGCTGTAGTCTATAAGAAAATAGGTTATTTGTATGTGCTTGGCCTCAAATGGTTGGAAGAGTTTGTAAGGGTACTAGTACTTACGGTGAGCATTATTTCAAGCATTTAACTTTGTATCGAAGTGCTTCTTAATCTCAAGGGTAACTAAAATGAGACAACGAGTGTCTTTGAATTGTCGCAAGTGTCATGGTTTACCTCGTACTAGCTTGGTTCAACTGTGTCTTTTTCTTTTGTTTTCAACTAAACGAGACATTGCACAAGAACAAGGCTAAGGCTTCATACCACAGCTTTGGGATGCTTAGGTCTGTATGAAAATCTATGCTACATGCATAAATCGAACACCAATACAGAATTGCTACGAATGTATGTTGTACATGAAAATGTCCATATACATACTCAATGTATATATAGACATATACAAATACAGAAAATGACATTGATGCTACAGACATGGTGTTAGACCACCCTGATATTGGCCACAACTTTCAAACTTGCATCTTTCTAATGATGCTTACTGTCTGGACAGTGCAATTTTGTCAAAAAATGATTTGAGATCAAAACCCTTTTCCCTTGACTGCCGAATCAAAGGTGCATTCAATCCTTAGTTGCACGAAGTAAGAGCAGGAGAGGGAAGAGCGTTTCAAAGAAGTCTTGGGTGGCAAGAGTATGTACTACATAAATCAATTATTTAAAAAAATATATGGACATAATTAATTTTCACATTACTAGCTTCTCCTAGCTAATAACCTTCTGGTGAATTCAAGTACAGAGATGTATAGGTGAAATGGTAATCACATACATGACATGATTAAAAGATTATATGGCTTACCAAAGAAAAATTATAAGATTAGGCACACACATGCATATAAATCAATCTAGAATAATAAAAAAAAGAAATCATGATTGTCGTATTTCAAAGTTCCAACTACATAATTTCTTCCTACATTGATTCAAACGTCAAAATACAAAGCACAGAAAGGAAATAATTTCATGATCTATGTTTAGTGCAAAAGGTCTCTCAACCAACGGTTTTGTCATCTCACAACCATGAGTCCTAAGAGTTCCCCGATCTACAGTAGAAGCGACATCTTATATAAGAGTTTCTTGCAACCAAGTTTTGAACCTCATTTAATCCAAAGGTGTTTGAACATCTAGACAACCCTTAGTTACCAGAAGCGCCAAGAAGTTGTTCTATGTAGGAGCAGAAGCATGATCAAAAAGTAGAAATTGAATATTTTATACCAAGAAGTGGGAGAGGGAGCCGGAATGACATGATGGATCAAAGAATCCTTCTAGTAGGGTTCAACCCGGTACAAGAAAATTGAGGGTCATTTCAGGCTCCAGAAAATCACAAAAATGCATCCAAGAATAGAACTAAGATTATTTTTTTATTTTTTTAAAGCACATTAGGTTCAAACAATGTACTTATGAAAGAAATGACATAAGCAAGTAAGACCTATGACTTGAAATTGTCTAATAAGATGGAACCGCCAACACAAGTTAAAAATGATAGCAACTTCCAAAATCAAAAGGCAGTGCATTGTGTCTACCTATTCCTCTTTCACTAAAATTTCCCATTACCCCTTTTAGAAGCTAAAGAATTTCTAAGACATACAAACTTTTTTTTTGTCATAGCACCAAAAAATTAGCATTTTTCCATCTGATAGTATTGTTGTTTCTCACAGAATGGCACATACATCTTTCTTGACCTTCCTCTAAAGCCTTCGGCCTACACAAGTTAGTCCTTACCATTCACATTTTTTTTATAAGTTACTCCTTACTATTCACTAGTGTGGTTATTGTCTTAATTGTACATACCCGATCTATCTCCAAGTGGATTATCTCTATTTTATCAATCACTGAGGCAACTCCTATGTTCCCTCACTTTTTCTAAGTTGTCCTTATAAGTCTTTCCTATGCATCCACCACACATTCCAATCTCTTTATACTTTTTTTATGAACTTTGTTGGGGGCTTGGGACTGCTCCAAATGTGTAGATAAATTCCTAAGCATCAGAAGATGTTGTGTTGCTCCATCTTTAGATTTCCCACTCCGGGTGCAAAAATCAGTTTAAATAAATTAGATAAGACAAAATGATCAACGAAGTGAGATGCGTAAGCAATTATCAATTACAGCACCCTCTGTATATTTCTCAGAAAAACATTATTGGCCAAGAATTGCACATCAATTACCATTTACCAATTTTCAAGTAGTCAAAATCTTCTTGGGAAGCCCTATGAATTGCTGATGTCATAAAAAATCTAGGTCTCATGCAAAGATCAATAGTCTTCTGAAGCCTTGGCAAAAGATGATGGGAAAGAGGACCATGATCTGAAATCTCACCAGCCTAGATGTTGTTTATATCTAACGAACATAATTTCTTTTACTCAGAAATCGTATTGGGAACCGTCAAATGCGTTGGAAAGCTTGTTCAGTGGTCTATAACTATTTCACAATTTTTGGGCATATTCTAATGTTTTGGATGTCAAAAATACATTTAAGATTTTGATACATAAGAAGTAATGAAAATTAGGGATATTTAAATATTAATACGAAGACATTTATGTTATATTAGGTGAATGGTTAGGATTTGTTTCTTAGGTCTTAAGTTATGTTTTAGGGTTTTGTCTGCCTATAAATAGTTTGTTATGAAAACATGTAAGGAGACTTTCATTGATTAACAATAATTTGATATCAATTGAGACTTTCCTGACATTGGTTAGCTTGGTTTTCCTTAGGGTTCACTTGCTAAGAGATTTCAGTGAGTTATCCATGATCAAACTATCTTGGAAGACTATTTTCAATTTTCTTATAAGTTTTTCTTTTATTTTGTATCAAACAATATCATTTCTCTTAGTGGGTATCATTTTCTCCTTAATCATTTGGTATCAAAGCAAGTTACTTCCTAGGGAACATGCCGATCAACAAATCGAAACAACAACGATCAACCCGAAGAAATTGATCCAAAAGCAATGCAAGTAATGCATGGATCAATAGAAGCAATGACAATCATCCATAGAGAAATCATCCATTGAAGACACCCAAGCACTACAAAGTTCAGGGTTGAACTTTTTTCAAGAAAGGGATGATTGACATAGTCGAAAAGTTGGATCTCATGCAAAGATTAAAAAACAATAGTCATCTTAACCCTTGACAAACAGATACCAAAAAAGGAAGTCCATGTTCTAAAATCTCGTGGAGCCTAGATGTCATTTATTTTGTAATAAATATAAATTTTTTTTTATTTAGACATCTAGTTGGAAATTCATTAGATGCATTGGAAAGCTCATCCAGTGATCTACAACAACTATTCCACGATTTCTGGGCAAGTTTTGATGTTTTGAATATCAAAATATATACTGAAAATTTTGGTACATTACAAGTAACAAAAATTAGGGGTATTTTATCTATTCTTAATCAAATATTTACATTATTTAGGATAAATGGTTCAGAATTGTCTCTTAAGGCCTTAATTTAGGTTTTTGGGTTTTGTTTTCTTATAAATAATTGGATATGAGAACATGTAAAGAGGCTTTGATTGATTAATATTATTTTGATATCTTTTGAAACTCTGCTAATATTGATTAGTCTTTGCTCAGGTGTCTCTCATCACTTTCAATGAATATTTGTTTTTCCCAGGTTTAACAAGAACTTGCACCACAAATACATCCCTGAGCAGCCAATTTTTTATTTTAATTTTTGATAATTGAGTGGTCAATTTCTCAAGTTTTTTTAGTATTTACATATTGAATCTCAGCTTCAAAAGGAAAAAAAAGCAATAAAAAAGAATTTAAAACCATCCAACTAATTTTGTCAGGAATCTCCACTTGCAAGTTGATAAGTTGATTTGAATTCAAAGTTTTAATCTGCTATTCTATCTTAGTTAACAATCTAGAAATAATGAAATAACATGTCTATAACAAGTCAAATATCTGAAAATTCAAAAGAGGTACTGAGACAAGTGACCAAAAATAACATAATAATAAATCATATAAACGAAGAATCGGGAACTAAATTATACGAGCAATTCATTATCCACGCCAATTTCACAACCAAAATTTTCACATAATCCAGAAAGTTAAGTTTGAATCACATGGAGTACATGAATCAAATGCCAGAAATCAATACAAACCGCAAGGATAAACATCAATTCAGATCTCAGAATTTTCAAAACTAATTCAAGTAACAAAGACAAAAACGAATTCCAAATTAGGGTTCTGCATCTCAGAAATTCACTGAAAAACTTACCTGGAAGTCCCTGGATCCTCAGTACTAAGTGGAGCATACGAACGATTCGGATGCAGAAGCGAAGTGTTTGCTAATTCGATCACCGGACCACCCAAAGAAGAAGAGATCGTGGGAACACGAACACTCTTCAAAGCATCTCTATACTTTCTGTACAGAAGAGTTCGATTTCTAGTCGCCATGAATAAATCGAAATCGAAATCAAAATCAAAATCGAAGGAGAATTCAAATTCCAAACTGTTCTTCTACAGATCAGCAAATGGAGATCGTTTGTTAAGTTTTCTCAAATTTGGGAGAATTGAAGAAGCGTCGTTGAAACAGAGATTCCGAACGCTCGAAAAAGAGACTTTCCTGTTACAGATCGCACAAATTCCTTTGAAACTTATTCCCGCAATGAATCGATCCTTCGACTGCACACCTATAAGCGGGACGAGTTTATGCTTCGTCACTGTGGTGCTTGTTTTCGTAGTATGGTTTGACACAATCGGAACGAACACGGAGATCATCGAACGAGTTTGCCCAGCGTGAGTCGCTCACCTCGTTGACTGGGTCATGAAACTGGTGTGTTAATTCCAAGGACTCACTTGTTGTTGTTGACCCCGTACATGATCTCAAAATGCACCCACTTCTTTGCTATTGTAGTGACTAGTGAGAGGCGGCGGAGTGAAGCGATTGGACATCAAAATATTGGATTTCAAAAATGTTAAATGCCCTCAACATTTAAAGTGGATGAGAACCGCATATGCTTTTCACACTTTAATCTTGATGAAGGTATCTATGGCTCTCATATATTTTCACGTCAGGGTGTGCGATGTGAGGTCCAATCTTGAGGTCACTTCAACATTATTCTTAAAATTTATATGTTAGAGTCATTTCCTTGAAGAGTTGTGCTGGAGTGGCACAGGACTTACTGTGATTCTCACAATTATGAGGTGGACTTGTATACATAACTGTAGATGATTTTTACTTATATCGCGAGGAAACACATCTATGGTTACATTTACATGTACATCCCACGTCAGATTTGTGATAATCACAATAAATACCATGTGTCATTCCAGCATTTTCTTCCCTAATAACCAATAAAATTGTGATTCACGTCCTGAAAATGCACTGGTTACTTTTTATAGATGATGTAATTCTCATAGTAAATTCTTACATTTTTTATTTATTTTTTGTGGTTTCACATACATTACCTATAGTTATAGTTATAGATAATGTAATTCTCATAGCAAATCTTCGTATTTTTTATTTATTTATTTATTTATTTATTTATAACCGGTTGGGCTAGTATTTAAGCTTTGCTCAATCTATAGACCATGGTCTTGTTCAAAGACTAGTCTCAGGGTACATGCAACACCCGGACATCGCACACGTCCTGGGTAAGTGAGTCTGCATCCTCACGAGTACCCATGAAGAATTAATGCTCATATTGACTGTCGAACTCACGACTTATGAACATTAACTGTTTATCAGTCCAAAATTGCCATTGAGCCAACCCTTTGGGATTGTAAATCCTTAAGTTACTTGCAAATTAGATGATATTGCTTGACCACTCACCGTACTACAATGGAGTCGATACCAAACTAAAACTGTAGAATTATTTTGGAATCTAAGAACATTAGATTAAGCAGGTACAAACAAAACAAAAAAAAAAAATTGGATGTAAAATCCAACTTTAATAATGATAATAACAAACACAGAGTCTGCCATCACTTGAAAATACCTCAAAGCCATTATTGTTACATTGGCTCCATTATTCATTATGTTGGAGAAATTGAGGAGAATGTTGGTCCATATAATTATAACTAAGACAGTTTGGAGTTGTGAATGGCACATCATCATTAAATTAAAAGTATAATTTTATAAGTTGTCAATAAAACCAGCTATGCTTTTTATGGAGCAGAGCATTTGGACAATGAATAAAGCATGTTAACAAATT
Organism: Akebia trifoliata; assembly: GCF_017979445.1. NCBI lineage: Eukaryota > Viridiplantae > Streptophyta > Magnoliopsida > Ranunculales > Lardizabalaceae > Akebia > Akebia trifoliata. The sequence goes on along the minus strand of NC_141378.1, from coordinate 3,968,089 downwards.
GAATGTTGAATAAAATTAAAATGGATGCATTTGAAGAATATGGGATAATTGGTGAACTAAAAAAAAAAATTGGATTAAAATGATGGGAGTAACTAAATGCACACCACTTAAAATGAATAGAACCTCATATTTTAAAAGTATTTCTTTCACGTCATTAATATAATTGCACCCCTTCCCTTCAACAAAAAGCAAAGAGAGGGATATGTTCTCTCTCTCTCTCTCTTCTCCTCATTCAACAAAAAAAATAAAAATAATAATAAAAGATAATAAACCTTCTCTTCATTCTTCTACTTTCTTGTGTGATAGATGCAAGTGCAACTAGTAGAAATTTATTATCATATATCTATATAATAAAACAAGACTATAGGGCCCACTTTGTGGGAGATAAATCTGGCTAGGATAAACATCTCGACTATTTTTCTCATCTCTTCACCCCTTTATGTCAAGTTTGAAGGCTATATACAAAACCAAATATTATGCCAAACATTTTTCAATATACGAGTTAGAAGTTTTGGATGGGTTGATTTTTTATGAGGATGATCTCCATGGTGAGAAGATCATCCTCACCAAAAATTAGCCCATTCTGAAACTTCTAACTCCAATTTACAAATTGAAGAATTATGGACCGTCCAATTTTTGTAAATCACTTTTGATGGGGTTAGAAGTTTCGGAATGGGTTGGTTTTTGGTGAGGATGGTCTCCTCACCAAAGAGATCATCCTCACAAAAATCAATCCATTCCGAAACTTCTAACCCATGCATTGAAAAATGTTTGGTTTTGCATATATGTGAGTGTGTGTGTGTGAAACCTTTTCCTTTCTATCATCGTAAGATTTTGAGTCTTTTTTTTTTTTTTTTTGCAAGGCAAGGTTGGGGATTAGCGTAAGAAAGGGTTCAAAGGATTTGAACTTAAGACTTGCTAACAATCTCCACAAGATCTTACCACCTAACTAAGTGCTCAGGGGACATCTAAAACTAACAACTTTTTTTACACAATCACTCGAATGCTATCCATTTTTTCATTATTTTCTATAACAACCTCAAATGTCATTGGATCTTATAAAATAGATGGCATCCGAATATGTAAAAATAGTTATCACTTGTAAATGCAAGTAGTTGCTCCCAGTATAATTGGTTTAAGATTTTTTCCAACCAAAACACTTAACCAGTAAGGAGAAACTAGTCCAATTTGAAGTTGTTGATAGTTACAACCATAGAACATTGAAAAAGTTATGATACATTCCAATAAATGCTTTCTCCACATGAATATGAAAGGTCTTCTCAAACACATTGTAATAATTCTTGAACAAGCAATAAAAAAAAGATCACGAAGCTTCCTTAGAATTATGCATTGTTCCATCAAAACTCGTAGTATCAACTTTTTATCGACGATCTCTAATTGTGATTAGCTACATAAATATAAGCAATGTTAGAAAATACTAGAAGGTGGCATGTGGAATCAAACATGATTAAAAAGGTTTTTAATATTACATAGTAAAAAAAAAAAAAAATTAAGTTTGAAAGCTAGCAGTGTGATTCTTAGGATATTGCAATTTTCTTGGTTTTAACAAATATTACTTTGATTATATTAATTTTAAGAGTCATGCCGGAGTGACATTAAAATTGATATCGATTCACACATTATTGACGTGGAGCAGATAACCATAGATTTTTTCACTTGTATCTTGATGAAAAGCCATCTATGGTTCCATTTACACATCCACGTCACTAATATGTGAATCAAAGCGACTTCAACATTTTTGTGAGTTTAAATGTTAAGTGGGGTATTTTTGAAATTCAATTTTTGGTGTTTAAATATTTTTACTCCGCCTTCTCTCATTATAATTATAAGAATGATGATGAATGCACACAGTAAATCATACGCGATTTGTACACGACTGATGTGGTAAGGGCACATAATCACAAATCTTTTTTCCTTATGTATCCCAAATAAAAAGATCTATGATTCTATGCTTTTGCCACATTAGCCGCATATGGACCGCGTATGATTTATTGCGTGCATTCATCACAACTATAATTATAATAGTAAAGAGCAACACCAAATTTCCCTTTGAAACCCTAAGATTGTGTTCGGATTAAGAGAAATTGAGAGAAGAGAAGAGAAAGGAAGATAAAATAAATGAGTTTCTTTCTATTTCTCTTATTTGGATTGTTAAGTGGGAAGAGAAGAGAAAAGAATTAGAGAGAAAAAAAGGTGAGTTTTCTTTCTCTTCAAAAATGGAGAGAAAATGAGAGAAATGGAGAGAAATCCTTTTCAAAAATATTTTATAATTTCAACTATTCACCTAGATCTATTTTTGAGATATTTTAAAATTCTAAAATTGTCCCAAGTTCTCTATTGTCAATCCTAGCATGGTGGAGAGAAATTGAATTTCTCTTATCTTCTCTTCCCTTCTTTTCTCTTCTCTTAATAAGTTTATCTTCTAAGGGATTGTGAAACAATCATATAAGGGGTCAAAGGTGGAGAACGACCTTAGAATTAATGGAATTTTATGGACGGACCTGATTGCTTCTAAATAAGACTTGATGATTAAGAGTAGGTACAGCGAACGTTGAGAGAATTCTTTCTCACTAATTTATTTTTGCTATTTACGAAGGATGACACTCGGAATTAAAAATTTTACATCAAAACAAAAGCTGTCGTCTTCAGTTTTTTACATTTTCTTATTTACATTTCAAGTTTTCCTGATAGACTCTTTAGAACCCTAAATTTGGGTTCCAAGTACTCCACTCTCTTAGTCAAATAAACCTGAGATTTGATCCTGGGGAATTATCTCTAAATTTCAGATCGAGAATCAATGGATGCTGATTCATGGAGCGGTCGTCTCTCTACTGCTTCAAAGCGCTACCTTTCGGCTCTTCAATCGCGTTCCGGTGAGTGCGAAATTCGTCGTTTTTGGGGAAATTTTTAGGGTTCTTGTGTTTTCTGGGTTAGGTTTAATGTTATACTAATTGGAATCAATGTTGATGCAGATATGTACCTTGGCTTTGAAGAAATTGATGGGGATGATGATCCACGGGCGGAATTTCCATGCCCGTTCTGTTCGGAATATTTCGATGACATTGGATTGTGCTGCCACATCGAAGACGAGCATCCCGTCGACGCCAAGAATGGAGTAAATTTTTTGTTCCCATCTGTAGTGTTGAATTACGATTTTTGTTTTATATTTGATACTTATAGAAGAAAATTTAGCAAATCTTGGTAATTTTGATTCATATTCAGTTAGTCATAAATAAAAAAAAATTGAATTTTTTATCTCCGTATTTTAACTTGTCAAATATTTTGGATAAGGCTTGATGTTGATGGTGTTAATATTTTCATCGTGGTGATCTGGCCTAAAGCAGTTTTGATTATGGAGGGCCCTCTGATTGGGGCCTCTTTTTTGCTCAGTTATTTGTTCGAAACAATGATAGTTTTTATTGGGTGTTTGTTGGTGTGCACGGAAGTACAATGAGATATAAGATTCTGAATTTCTGATAGGATCTAGACTTCGTACATGGAATATGAGATCTTCCATGGTGCATTTGGAGGATTTTAATTTTATCAAATTTTCTTGCGAAAGAAAGAGGGGAGCAAAATTAACCAAAACATGAAGGATTTCTCAGATTTTGTGGAAAAGCGAAGTGGTGGATTTGCCTCTAATAGGAGCAAATTTTACATGTTGTGTATCGGGGGGTGCCGACATGCTTAAACTCAATAGGTTTTTGGTGTCTAGCCTCTTTGGAAACTCATTTTCCGATATTTATCTCAAGAAGTTATTTGTGGTCCTGCCTCAGATAATTGTCTTTTTTTTTCCCCTTCTATTGTGGCAGTTTAGTAAGAAAAACAACCTCATTTGGTTTCATGGTTCAAAGATCCCAATTCCACTTGTCAATCTAAGGTCTGCTGGCATTTTTGAAAGTAGGTCTAGTTTTGTGCCGTGGAGAAAAATGAAGGGTCTTGAAATTGGGGAATAAAAACTTATTTGGTAGGGTTGAAATTGAAGGGGATAACTTTGTTGGGGCAGATTGCCTCAATTGATATGAAGGAAGTAGGGTTCCTATCTAGGAAGTCAGGTGGGTGAGAGCAATGACAACGCTTCCGATTAGCTTAATGGGAGGAAATAAATCGGAGGAAGAAGTTGAGTGCGGTGGCTTAAGTATATAGAAACACAACGTTCCTCCATCAAGTAGCTAATGCAATATTGCAAAGCAATAACATCTCTAAAATTTTAATTGTTGTTAGTCGTTACAATGTTGGAGGATGGTGACTGGGTTAGGGCTGTAGTGATAGATTTCTATTAAATTCTGAACATAGAAAAACACTCATTTACACCCTAGGTGCCTTCCAAGTTTTCATTCTAAGTGTGAAACAGCGGACAAAAATTTTAGACACATCCTTATTTTCAATAATTTGATAAGTAGAGGCTGACCCATTGCATATATGTATGCTATATTTGAGTCAATTGAAGAGTCCGTGCACCACCTTTGCATCTAATTCCTATTTTTCCACAAATGTATGGGGGGATTTCTTCTTTTATTTTAGGATATGTTGGATGATTCCTTAATTGGTTCACGACCTATTTGTCGGATGGGCCACAACGCCTTTTCCTAAAAGGGGAAAATTGATTTGGAAGTTGCTACCACTCAATATGTGTTTATCCCCTTGGAAGGAAAGGAATAGAAAACTTATTGGGAACAAAGTGGGGTGTGTCAAAGCTGTAACATTAAAGATCTTTTGTATTGTTGTTGCCCATCATGTTGAAGTTTTGGAGGTGTCTCTTTGGAAACTTATTTTTTGGAGATGGGATAGTTTGTTTGTAACTAGTTTTTTCTCTGATCTTTTTGTAGGCAATAGAATTTATTATAAAACGAAAGCGAAAATGTCTTCCCAATTTATTTTGATTTAAGAAGTGCCACTTAGCTAAGTGGTAAGACTTGTGGAGGTTGTTTCCAGATCCTAAGTCCCTTGAACCCATACTTCTTATGCTAACCAAGCATTTACCTATCAAAAAAGGAAAAAGAGAAAGTGGCCAAGGCAGCCACTAAACCAAAATACAAAAAGGAAAGAGATAAAATGACAAGACACCAACAATCAAAAGTCAAGACTCGCATAGAGTCCCAATTAAACAAAAAATCCTCAAAAAACACTCCTTTAAATTCAATGAAGCTCTTACTCCAGTAAAGCAATAGACCGAATAATAGAATGACCTTGCACATGGAGTGTTCGTTCCCTTCAAAAACCTTGCAATTCCACCCCAACCGGATAGCCCAACACACAACAAAAGTGGTTAATAACCATAAATTTTTTTTTAGAGAAATTCCTTTAAGCGTCCAACAATCAAAGAGGGTAAGAAGCGATGAGAAGTACCAAGAAGTTTTAAATAACTAAAGAAAGTGAGTCCAAATCTATCTAGCAAAGATGCAATGAATAAACAAATGATTGACAGATTGCCCGCTTGATTTGCTCAAAAAACAAAAATTGGTTTGAAGAATTCCCTTACCATGAGGTTGTCCATTGTTAGAATTTTAGTTGAACAATGTTCGAATGAAGAAGGATATTTTTGTTGGAATTTTTGTGCCCCAAGTGAGCCCAATATCTCTTTTTTGTTGGTTTTACCTCTTGCGAATCTCTGAGCCACTAGAGTGTTTTTGTGTACTTAAATCTTTATTCATTTTTTTTTTTTTTTAAAATTAGAAACAAATGCATTCGGGAAATGTTGTAGTAGCTCCAACAGGCAATAAGCTAAGAGTAAGTCGATTGATATTATTTGGGCATGTACAACGAAGGCCAATTGCAGCCTCAATTACTAGAAATAATTAAAAGGTTCTAAAAAGATGAGAAGATGGCCCAAAAGAACATGGATGGAGAAGTGAAAGCAGATATGAATACTTAAAATTTGAAAAAAACAAATGCAAAACAAAAGGCATAGCTTTGGATAGAGTGGAATGGAGGAGCATGATTTGTTTAGCCGACCCCAAATCTTTGGGATAAGGCTTGGATGATGCTTTTTATCCCCATATTTTTTATTTTATTTTATTTTTTTACTTATATAAAAAAAAAAGAAATGAGATGCTCTTGAAGTACATTTCTGCTTACAATCAGGACCTGTTATTTATGCAGGTATGCCCAGTCTGTGGAATGAGAGTGGGGATAGACATAGTTGGACATATGACAATCCAGCATGGACAGTTCTTCAAGATATCCTTTTCAATAGATTTGATAGTAATTATATTTAGATTTTGGCATGTTTTTGGGTTACACTTAATTGTTTTAAACTGACTACAATTTTTTTTTAGAGCCAATCTCATTTTCTTCTTCCATCATGATTGAGCAAACAAACCTTTCCTATATTGATACCCAAATCCTTCTGCTTTCTTTAAATCCCACACTTTTAAATGTCTGTTTCTTTAGACCCAAGACACTTGAGCGTAGATATTTAGCTATTATTCTTTTTTCCTCTATTTTCTGTACAAATATCTATCACCACAATGAGGAGTTGATGCTATTCTCTGGATTTCTTAACTAGAGTTTACATGCAACGTAGGAGGAGAAACCGTAAACTTGGATCTCATTCAACCCTTTCTTTATTGAGAAAGGAGCTTCGGGAAGGGAATTTGCAGTACCTTCTTGGGGGTTCTTCCCATGCAGTCCCATCCTCCAACACAGCACCGGATCCACTGCTGTCGTCATTTGTATACAATTTGCCTCTACCCGATGAACCAACGACTGTACAGCATCATTCTTCTGCTGAATCAAGTTTAGCTAAAAAAGGTTCAGATGGGCATGTATTAGAGAGGTACGAAACTTGTTTTACCATCTCCTTGTGTTGATTAATTGAGTGCACTTTTTAGATGTCGTAATTGAAATTTGCACTGTTGTGATATGTGAATTATTTGTGTTAATTCCATTTTCCTCTGAATCAAGCTGACGTAGGTTTACAAGGCTATGTCTGGGATGACAATGGTGTTACCCAGGTTCAGCCATTGACAGATGTACTAGTATAGTATTTTGACTTCATAGTCAACATGACCATCAATCTCACTCGATAAGTTTTAAGTAGGGCAATATAATTTCTTGGCAGTGGGTGAGCGTTACCGTTTTGTAACAGTAATGGCCACTATAGTGCTTGTTATGTGGGAAAAAAAATGACAGCAAATAATCTCCAATTTGACATCATTTGCAGTGTTATAACTTTAGGACGGTTAACAGGTAATGAGTAACAACTGGTATTTGATTCTTCCGTCAAATTATCAAAACAGCCAATATTAGTTGATGTTAAGAGCCTTATAGTGACCATTTTTGTTACTACTTTTTTTTGTCTATTTTAAAATTAGTAAGAATAACAAACTGTTAATTATGATTTTTTTCTTTTTTTCTTTTTTGTTTCTGCTTGACAGAAGCACCCAACTGACTCCTCTGTCAGACAAGGAACAAGAGGAGAAGGCTCGGAGGTGTGAGTTTGTACAGGGGCTGTTGCTGTCTACCATTCTTGATGACGACTTATAAAGATGTAGCATGACATTAGAGGCCGTGATTCTAAATCCCAATACAAAGGGCCCCTGATCTATGTTTTACATTTAATGGGTATATGCTGATGTTCTCGACAGCGGGGAGCGAGAAGAGCAACACCTGGAGTAAGATGAGAAGGCATATTATGTAATAATAATAATATATGCTATATAAGTGGAAGTAGTTTAGTAGGTCAGAACAGGCTCTTGTATCCTCTGTCTTATCTTTGAACTATTGTACTTTATCTATATTACTATTTCATGTGAAAACATGAGGTCCGTTGTAATAGCAGTATAAAGTTTGTTATGTTGTTTAAGGAGGCTGGTCAAGCAGTTTGGTTACCTGCACTATAAAGACGAGTTTGTTCTATTCTCTAAAAATCATACCAAAACGTTTACAGTCTTGACTTCTGCAATAGTTTCTACTCATGAATCCCATTAGTCTCCACCATCACATGTGTTTTTCTCATCTTCCAATTCAAAAATTCCCTTTTTTGTTTGTGTACGCACGAAGATTTAGTTTTCCTTCCTTTTTTGGGTGTGGCTGTGGTGTTGCATTTGATCAGGCAAACAAAAGTAAATAAATTCAGAAAATGTTTTTTATTATATATAAATCAATAAAATTTCATCAGCCAGACACCACAAGAAAATCATTTTCTTGCGAAAGTACGTATATATTTTTTTGTCATCTCAAGATAGCCCCCCACCCTAAGATTAAAAGCCAACTCTTTTTCAACATTTTCTTTGAACGGTTAGGTTTTTTTTTTTTTTTTTTCAAAGAAACCCATTTACACTTGACCATTTTCTATTTTTCAAAACATTGTTTTCCAGATAAAAAAAATATATATTTTTTATTTGAAAAATGCTGAAAGACATTATCACCAAATCATACATTCTCTTGCCCTGTGTTTGGATTGAGACCATTATAGGGAAGAGAAACTTAGTTTTTCTCCATCGTGTTTGGATTGACAGAATGACAGGAGAGAAATCGGCAGAGTTAGACCAAAAAAACATATTTTAAAAGATTTTCTCTCCATATCTCTTGGCTTTTAAAGAGAAAAAACTCACATTTTTTCTTTTCTCTTCTCTCGCTCCCTTAACAATTCAAACAAGAGAAATGAAGAAAAAACCCATTTATTTTCTCTTTCTCCTCTCCATTTCTCTCAATCCAAACACATAGTTAATCAATCCAAACACATAGTTAATGATGGGAGGCATATTATACGTTACCATTTGATGATGGAGACAAGTGGAAAATGTAATATCTTTATTGGAACCAACGCTGCAAATCATAAAACACTTTTGGGAATCTACCTTGCGCATAATTGGAGAAACCCAAAGATCGGGAATATTCAAGAGCAAAAGGGATTATTCTGAAGGTTTGATAATGCACTTTCCAAAGGTTACGTCCATCAGAACAAACGTATGTTTTGGTCACAACTTTCATCCAAAATTAAATCTGCCTATAAACTTGTCGACATCCAACCGAACATATCAACTTCAAACAGTCAAAATGTAGCATTTCAAACAGTGCTACACAAATTCACCCAACCAGATGATCATCCATTGATTAACAACTGAATCCCATCCATAGATTGACAACTGAATCCCTTGTGCAATCAACACCCATATGAGAAAAAAGGGCCATGTTGATTCAGAACCTCAATCATCAAGGGAAAAAAATACAATACATGCAAGGAAACAAGCATGAAATAGGTTCAGGAAACTAGTAGAGATATACATATGCAACTAAAAACATCTAGTTTTACCAACTAATCGTCAACATCTAAAACCCATCTAAACAAAGTGATGATTAGCATTGAGCCAATCAAAGACAGGTTCAGGAAACTAGTAGATTTACATATGCAAGTAAACTGTAGTTTTACCCAACTTATTGTCAACATCTATCCATCTGGAAACCTTGATATTGAAACCTTGAATTTACCAAACATTTTGATGACCATTGTGTTCACCTCCATCCACACAACACAAACGAGAGAAGGTCAAACCCTCAACAAGGTTATTGGTCTGACAGCAAACTCTGCTAATAACGTTGTAATCCTGTGAACCCGCCAACGGATTTGTTGCATTGCTATCATCCTTCTTTGCCACTTGAGTCTTTGACAGTCACAGCCAACATTATTTTTTTCAGTTTATCCTACTGCCTTCTGAAAAATATTTCTAGGAGGAGCAGTAGTACAGGTAAAGCCAGACATAACTATGTATAGAAGATAAGAATCCAAGGCAACTTAGCACAATATCAACCAAAAGACGATAATAGTAGGAGAGTTGTGGGGCAGGCATTGTGTTACTGAATCAACACTAGTTCATGGACCTCCATCATCTTTGATTGAGAAAGAGGCATTAAAGAAAAACCTCACCCCTCACCCCCTCACCTCTGGTATGTGTTGTGTGAAACAAAGAACCGGTAATCCGGGTGATCAACCTGTAGGAGCCGAAGCCAGTCGTCAGCGGCTTGCAACAGTAAGCTTGCTTGTTGCTGCTCGTCCAGTCCATACGGAGCCCAAACAGAACCCTTGAATTTGTAGGATGCAAGCCCAAACACAGGCAGCGATAGCTTTGGTGATGCATGAATGCTTCCATTGACCTTCCTATTGTTCAAACCGCATGTTTGTGGATGGTCATTGCCAGTACCTGCCATGAAAATCATACAAAGAATCTCAAAATTAACTCCGGAAAAAAAAATATATATATACATTGGTCAGGTTCAAGAGTCAATGTGTTTTGTCCTAGAAGTTTCGGAATGGCTTGATCTCTATTGTGAGGAGATCATCCTCACCAAAAATCAGCCCATTCTGAAACTTCTAACCCCATCAAAAGTGGTTTACAAAAATATGGATGGTCCACGATTCTTCAACTTGTAAACTGGGTTAGAAGTTTTGGAATAGGCTGATTTTTTTGAGGATGATCTCCTCCTCAAAAAAAAAAAAAAATCAGCCCATTCCGAAACTTCTAGCTCACATAGGACAAAACACGTTGGCCAAATAGTTGGCTCTTGATCCTGATCCTAAATATATATATGAGACAGAGGTGAAAAAATGATTACTTTGGAAAGGAGTTGACAGGAAGTGGAAGGTTAAAAAGCAGGCATCCAAATCCCGTAGAGTTGGACCTGTGGGTATCCTATATATCGGGTACCTACACCAAAGTTACAGTAAATCCCAAGTATAAGCAAGAGTAATGGCACACAACCACTGCAATGTTGCTATAAAATAATATGAAAAAGGTTACCAAGCCACAGAAATCCAACTTGCAGGCAGTAGATCACAGCTATTGTATGTCTTAAGCTCTGGAAATCGAGACGAAAGAACTGAAATCTGTGTGATACAATGTGGTACAAGTGTGTTAGGAGAAAATAAAATGCATTTCAATTTTCAAACTTGGCATACTAATTAGTCCCCAGGTGAGAATTAGATTACCTTATCTGCCAAAGGTTCACGGCTGTACGGAGGATTGTGCTCCAAGTATTGGAATAATAGTAGGCCTGGCGGATTGCAAACGTCACCATCATCACCGGATGAACCCATAAAAGCCTTTTCTCTAGATGACAATCTATCCAAGTCCAATGGGTTTTGTTTGTTGCCCCACAATCCTTCAGCATGTTTTATTAGTCGTTCTTCATCACAGTCACTGCTACCGTCACTACTGGTCTCCCTGGACGATTCAGCATCACTGTCTTCACCAGGTTGTCTGCTACAAGAGAGACATTCAGGAAGTGTTAAAAAATAGTGTAACTACGTTACTTTTAGTGCCTTACAGTCAAGTGTTTTCAAACCTGGACCAGACATTGGACCAGTGAGGGCCACAGTTCATTGGACCAATCAGGAGGTCAAAAAATTTCTAGTTTTTTGGCTAAATAAAGAGTGCACACACACACACACACACATATATATATACCCAGACCATGGTTCAGCTAAAAAGTTCATTCCAGGTTTGAAAACCCTGCTTATAGTTGGCAGGTGACAAATAAGACACTTCATGGAGCATTAAAATAGACAATGAAAGTAAGAAAGTAAAAGAGAGGGCTTGTTTCAATTTCAATGATGGATACTTTTCTTTTAGGTGGTTGATATCATCAATACAGAAGAACAAAAAAGTCAAACCATGAAACTCCAAATAAAGAGTTCATTAGGAACTCAAAAAGGCAAAATACAACATACATATAGTATAACTTGAGACACTAGTTACAGACAAGAAATGCCCCAAGGAGATGGAGAATTATTCTTGGTTGGATAAAGTGGGCGTGCTATCAAACTTGTGTGATCGAAGTACACCAATCAAACTAAAGATTAAATTTTACAAGACAGTAATAGCCTCAGCCAAGCTTTATGGAGTTCATTGTTCATCTGCTACAAGGGTGGCATGGGGTTGGGGGGTACATGTTTACAAAATGAACATAGAGAAGATGGAGATGCTGAGATCAATGAGTAGTACACTAGGAAAGGCAATCAGAAATGAGAATATGCAAGGGAATTTATGAATAGCTCCAATAAATATTAAATGAAGTCATTCAAGATGATTCAGGTTTGTAAAAAGAAGAACAGTAACGCCAATGGAAATAAACATTTCAGTGCAAGTCAGAATGAGGAAGGCCAAAAATGTAGTCAGTGGAGATAGAAAGAAAGTATAGGTGGCCAAATAGCTTGATTAAATATAGATCTCAAGATAAAGTTGAATGGTGAAATAGTAACCATGTTGCCAACCCCAACAATTGGGATAAGGTGTATATGATGATGTACAACTAGCAATAACCAAAAAAATGAAATATCTTCATCCACAACAAGGTGACTAATTTTCTGTTAACAAAGAACATTGGTAATAGTATTTTAGTCATTAGTTGTTGTGTAGCACTGTAGCTAACATAATCACATGGAATAACAACTACAAAAGACCCCTACCATGATAGCAAGATGTGGAATTCACACAACTGGCATCATTACGACATGACATGGAAACAAATACAAACCTAGTTTAAATATTATTTAAGATTCATTTGTAGTTGATAAAATCACAGTAAAAAAAATTGTGAACAAAAACCAATAAGGATAGCTTATAAAGGAAACAATAGATATGTATGAAACCAAAAGTCTTGTCTCAAGAATCAAGACAGTGATCGCCTATTTAACATATGTTCACTAAACATATATAAGCACAATTTTCTAAACAATAAACCAAAATAATTACAAAAATACCAAACTAACATGAATAGCTAAGTTGTACAAATAGTAGGAAAGGTAATAATATGATTATAAGAAGAGACAACACTTTTCATGTATATTATTACCTGACAATGATAAAGACAATATACATTAATAGCTTCAGATTAAAACTAAAATGCACTCAACTATAATTCCTTGTAAAGAAATGAATTGTAGCATTTATACATAAATAAAAATACGGTTCTACAATAAAAAGCCCCACATGAATTCGTGACAACCAGTCTACACCATGGGATGACAGAACCCATAATGCATTTAAGCCTTGAGACAAGGGCGACAATTCTCTCTCCTCTGGTAATGCTGGCACTTCCATTTGTTATCAATGTGAAATCCTTTCCATAGAGCTCGCGCTCATAACACGACAACAAGGAGTTGGGTGGTGCCATTGCAATTCAATAAAAGATGAAATAGAGAGAGAAATGTCATCATTTTTGTCAGGAATCGATCAGTGGTTAGCCTATACTTCCATCAACCTCTAACAAAATGAAAAATCAAGTGTTTGACTCACCTACTACTCACACCCCTTACCAAGGATACTACTCTACAACTTCACTTGAAAAGGGGGTTGACCAGTACTATCAGGCTCCAAAACAGGAGTCATAATTCATAAATCCCTTATCCAATCAGTCTTCAATTCGAAACAAAATTGCATTTTTTTTTTTAATAACCTGAAGATCTTATCATTTGCAAGTTTGCAACAGTTCAATCCCAAAGAAACCAAACATTAAAAGAATCAAGAAAACCAGCCAAGTTTCTCACCTCAACCTCAAAGGGGGCTTCGATGGGTCTACATAAAGCTGAATGCCAGACAAGTATGGCACATAGTACTGCACAACAGAATCGCTTCCATTTAACACAAGAGGCACTCCTGCTCCATACGCGCTCCACTCCTTAAACGACTCCCAGAGATCCCCAAGACTGAAGTACGGATGGAAATCAGCGTCGCAAGGTCTCCATCCTTTCGTGCTAGTCTGTAACACTTCAGTAATTAAAACGGAAGAACCCTAGAAACCCATAAAGAAATCTTCAAAAACAACAAAAACCCTAATTTATGTCAGTCACCTTGGAGAAATACTGCGCTGGAACCATAGGAGTAATGGATTCCAAGAATCGGTCCAGGTTGGTAGAATTCTCAGGTCTCTGAAGTGGCGGAGAACAAATTGATGGTTTTTCCGATGAAGAATCTTCAGATTCTCTTCGATTCTCCGCCTCAATCGAAGCCAACTTCGACTTCGCTGCCCTCTGAAGTTGTTGTTTTTGTTGTTGCTGCTGTTGATGTTGTTGATGTTGTTGTTGTTGTTGTTGTTGTTGTTGTTGCTGCAACAACTGCTGTTGATGTCTTCTCATCGCAGGAGGTTCGTAGAATCGATCTCCGCTTCGACTTCGAGAGGAAGAAAACCCTCCAGAATCAGACATTGTTGAAAATTACAGGGACAAAAATTGTTGAAAGATGATTATGGTGACGAAGGGTAACAGATCAGAGAGAAATTTATGGTTATAAAGATTCTTCAATAAATTATAGATTAGGGTTTCTCGGGATTTCGAGATCTTCGAGATCTATTAATGGCGAAGAAAGTAAAGAAAGAGAAAAAGGAGAGGACTTTGTGCTTCTTTTCCCTTTGTGTTTTAAGTTTCTCTTCCTTCTTCCAAACGGATTAGAGATTTTAAAGAGAGAGACGAAGAGACGAGAGAGAAACTCAAGAAAGAGGGGAAAATGCATGAAAATACGAAAAAATACCCTCACATTAATAAAATGACACATATGTCTTAGAAGCATTCCAAGTCAATAAGAAGTACGTGAGTCATTAACCAGTTCATGTTGACTAGAAAAAAAATATATATATATATCTAAAAATGCCTAAAGACGATTTTACCCTGTATTACGTTATTATTAAGGAGTGGATTATGGTCATCGATGGTAGATCAAGAAAGTGACAAAATTTATGTGTTTTTCTTTTCTAGTCCATTTCAGATGGTGATGTGTTCTATATCCATATTATGTGGTAAGATAAGTTTGTATTGATATTGAAAATTTTGATACAATGCATGCAATTGAAATATGAATTCGTGGTTGTCGATGGCGATTGCTTTGTTGTGTGTCTATCGATCTAACTTTCATTTTATCGTGTTAAATAAGCACTAATTTTGATTCAATCTGAAGGCTTGAATTGTAAATTATTTCTTCTCTTTTACATTGGGGGTGAAATTTTTCTAATGCTGTCGATAATTTAAGATTTTCAAAGTAATAATCTCATCCTGCAGATCATACATTAATCAATCATGGAAATAATAAGAGAAGAGAATGAGTGAGTCTACCAATAAAATAAAATAAGACAACAAGTGAGTGAAAGAGGTAGAGAGAGAGAGAGAGACTTAAAAATATTTATTGACAGGATTCATTGTAAGTTTGATGATTACATTCTTGACCTTTAGAGAGTTATTTCTAGGAAAATGTTCAAATGACACAGATTATTTACTATGATTCTCACAAGTCTAACGTGGGATGTGTACATAACCATAAATGTATTTCCTCGTGATACGAGTAAAAAATCATCTAGGATTATGTATGCATGCCCATGTCAGAATTATAAGAATCATAGTAAATCTTGTGTCACCCCAGCATGACTCTTATTTCTATTCACAAAATTATTGTACAAATTTCCATTTTCTAGTCTTTTGGTGATTACCCCTCCACTTGGATTTCCCTTTCTCTTGCAGGAGAATATCTCTTTTGATATCTATATAATAAGATGCATCGATGGGGTCCCATTGCATTTATAGTCATCGATATAAATGCCCCTCTCTAGTTACAATAGAGTGGATTCGCATTGTCCACTTTATTATCTTTCCTTTTCATCATCTTCAACTCTACTATTTTTTCTCTCATCTTCTTCCCTTTATTTTTCAATAATATATTTTCAATTACCATCTTTCCTATTTTACCCCAGTTTTTAATAATATTTCTCTATCTTTACTATTTTTCCTCTTTTACCCCTTTAACCTATGACACGGGCAAACTTTAATATATAAACATAAAACAAAAAATTTGAAAGGAAGACAATCCATCTTCTTATGTCAAAAAACTATAAATGTCAAATCCATTATGATCAATGTGTGAAAATTCTCCAATCAATTACTAGATCATCCATTTTAAGATAAGAGTTTGTTCTCATCTAAATAAGATAAAATCAAAATTTGTCAATTATTACAATGAATTCGCACTTAATTTTTCTTACAAGGCGTACTAATCAATTTATTAATATCTATATAAAATTAACTTCAGGATGTACAGTAATAACTGCCTTGGGATCTATATCAAATCAACCTTAAAATATTACATCGAGATATATATTTCAATGCCATGTTTTTGGTAAGAATTTTTTTCGCATGTACACATTATGACAGTCCCTCTCACTTATTGTTGTAAAAAAGAACATGCAACGTCTTACTTAAGAAATTATTGTAATGATTCCTAATTGGGTGGGGAACGATAGACTCATGAAAAGTGAAGTCATATGTTTACACACAATCTCAACCGTTTATACCTAGGATCCAATGGTTGGGATAAAGATATATCTTAAGAATATATTATGAATCTCGAAGATTAATCTCAACTGTTGGATCTCACGTGTACATAGTTAAGATTGTGTGTGAACGTATAACTTCACTTTTCATGAGACCATGGATCCCAATCGTTCCTAATTTACCAAAATTTTGTAAGAATTGTTATTGAAAAAATATGGGTACATGCTACATCAACCTGCAGTAACATATCAAAGCAACAACAGTTCGCATTATATCAAGTAGGGCCCTTATTGTCAACTAAAAGGATAGGATATTACAAAGTAAGTAAAATTAAAACTATGGATTAACATAAAAATTCTAACGTGGGTAAGAAGATATGCTTGACAGGATATATTTGTCAATTTAGATAAAAATAAACCCATATTAGGTACTTTACTATTAAAAGAGCATATTCTTTTTGCAAATGGCATCCATAGATGTCTTAAATAATAGGTGCCGAAGGTTGTTGGACTTTTTTTTTTCTGTTGTAAATGGAGGATATTTTCGTAAATTACTAGAAAGACAACTTTGCGTCTTCTATTCTTAGCGGATATAAATAAGAATAATGCTGAAGTACCATTAAAACGTACATCGAGATACGTATGAAAGCATCTATGATTACGTGTACACCACATTTAAAAGTAGGGTAATTAAGCATCCAATGTTTCTAATTTTACTAAAATATCCTAATTTAAATGTAATTATAAAGGATAATTGATGACAATGGTCCACATGTAAATAAAATCCATCTCTTTTGTTTACTTGATCCACGTAGGCTAGCTGGTGGTGACGAGGCAACTTGACTAGTTGAGCTAAGCAGATAAGTTGACGAATAAATTATTATACGGTCATGTGGTGTACCATAGAAGTTTGTAGTGCGGAGGATCCTGATCGTTAACTATGTTGACCAGAACTACGATTATTGCTGTAATCAGAGGTAGTGTTTGGAAAGTGTTACATAAGCATTTTCATGAGAAGCGCTTCTTGATGACTGAGAAAATATCACATCAAACGTAATACAATAATAACAATAAGATCTCAAAAGTGGCATATGACACACTCCTTCCACTTACTCATGGTTTGTTTTTCTTTTATTTTTTTAGTTACCATTACTATTATTATTTTTATTTTTATTTTTATTTTTTACTATCTTGGTGGGAGTAGATCCCCTATGGTGCTTTCTTGTATATCGTCGTAGTGGGTAATCATTTATCAATGGTTTAGAGCAATCCGCATCATCCAGACGACGACATCCATTAGTATAAGTTTAAGAGTTTAATGGCAGTCTATTCTCAAATGCTTGATCAGATAAATTAAATTAAAAAAAAAAAAAAAAAGATTTTATTTTTTGAATTTTCTAAATCTAATTTAAACAATGAATCCAAGAGGATTGAATTATTGTTTTCTTTCCATGGACAATTCAAAAAGTGCTATACGTAACCAAAGAAAAATCAGGCAAGAGAGGATCCACTCCCACTCTTAGTGGGGCAATGTATCTTAAATTTAGTCTAGTATTTTTTTATGGGGGGGGGGGGGGGGGGTAATTTCGGATGGAGGACGGGCCGAAGAAGAATTTTGTTGGAAATAATTTATGATTTATTCAAAAGAAAATGACCAATTTTCCCAACCAATTGAGCGCCAAAATTTGTTGGCAGACCTCCTTTTTTAGGGTTTTCCAAATTTTTGTGAATGTTCTATGAACTTAGTACTTAACGAGAAGTAGCTAACATTATGGGAAAAAAAATCAATGACTAAAAATCATTAATCAGTTTGATTTTAGATACATTTAAATAGACCAAATGGCAAGTCAAACAATTATAGTGATATTGGAAGGAAAATGTTGAAGTAAGATTGAAATTGGTATCGTTTCGCACATTGCTGACGTGGATGTGTGTACAAAATCATAGATGCTTTTCTTTGAGATACAAGTAAGAAGCATCTATGGTTCTATACACTCCAAAGTGTGAAATGATGTCAATTTTAATGTCATTGCTGCACGAGTCGTATTGGAAAATTGTCCCCACTTGACATTTTGGATCACAAGTTTTAATAAGAGCATATTGCATCATTCGGGTTTGTTTGACTACAACAAAAAAATATTTTATATATCTTGAATTGGATTTTCCTTGATCATATATTGGTAAACCCTGGAGTGAATTAACTTCCGCGTTGTTTGTCTAATATTATTCCTGATGTGGGTTTATTATGCACATTGTTCAATTGATATTGGGACTAAGTTACTCTAATATAGTAAGTAAATCAAATTTAAATTTTATATAAAATATTAACCTAAAATAAGCGTCGCAAAATAAAATATTAAGACAAAAATGTTAATAACTTGTTTCATATTGTCTCCGTAATAAGTTTTCAAAGTTACCTCCTAATAAGTTAAATGGTTGATAATTCACTAACTTCTTTAGATATGAAATAAAAAATTACATAATTATTTAATCGAGGAGAATGATAGAATTTTGGGTAGAAAAATCAAAAAATTTCTACAATTCGTCAAAGAAAATAGATTGAAGACGAGGTTCAATTTATTATACATGACTAATTTTCTAAAAAAGGAAAAATGAATTAAGAATCTTTGAC
This sequence comes from Akebia trifoliata, assembly GCF_017979445.1. Lineage (NCBI taxonomy): Eukaryota > Viridiplantae > Streptophyta > Magnoliopsida > Ranunculales > Lardizabalaceae > Akebia > Akebia trifoliata. Next base: position 3,949,182 of record NC_141378.1, on the reverse strand, counting down.
TTAAGGGTCTAACAATTTTAACATTTGTGGGAAGTAATGTGGGAAAGACGAATCTCGTCTTTTAGTGGGATTCCTCTTTTCCCGTTTTATGGTCTCGCAATCCCCATTGAGTTTTCGCTAAACACTTGTAATATCAATTTACTTGTGTAATATATACTAATTTTCGGGGTTAGTGTATCTTGCATGTTAGCTGGATATATTATCTAGCGAGACAATTACGACCTCTAAGAAACGGAATGTGGCATGTGTGGCGTCAACCAAAGCCTCTTATCATTGATGAGCAGAAATCAGCTGATTTAATTCAAGTGCATTAAGTAAATATAAAGATATTTTTGTGAAGAAAAAAATTAGCTTTTATTTATATTTATTTTAAAATATTAAAAATTATTTATTCATGATCGTATTATGTAAGGTGTCTTGTAATCTTGTTTGGGCTTTGACTTCAAGAGGTAAAATCAATGGGGACATTTCCTTAAAGTGGGCTTGAACCAAAGGGCCAAGGCCCAATGGTGAATTTTTTCAAGGTATATATATTCTTTGGGAAAGTTATCTAGGGTTTCTGTTATTGGGAAAGGGAAACAATTTTTATCTGTTCTCTTTTTTTGCTAGAGATTTCTAGGACTGTAAAGTTAGCTTGATTTGATTTTAATATGATCTATAGACATAGGTACACTGTTGAACTACATAATTTCTTGTGTTTTATGTACGATTTCTCTTCTTCTTTACTTCATTTTTTTTTTTCACAAGTCAAGTTGACTTGATGGACATCTCAAACAAGTTGTTAGTAATTAGTAAGTGAAGGTGGATTTTGAGTTCAGGCCGTACTGATAACATTATATGCTTATGATATGATTAAGGGTGGCGTTCATGGGCCATATACAAAGTCAAACATTTTTTAACATACGGGTTATAAGTTTTCGAATGGGCTGATCTGTTATGCAGATGAACTCTTCTAGAACTTCTAACCCAATCAAAAATGATCTACAAAAATTGGACGGTCCAAGATTCTTCAATTTATAAATTAGGGTTAGAAACTTCGGAATGAGCTGATTCTTGATGAGGCTGACCTCTCCACTACAGAGTTCACCCTCCCAAACAAATCAACCCATTTTGAAACTTGTAACTCATATATGATAAAATATTTGATTTTGTATACGGCCCTTGAACTTGAACCCATGCTTTAATGATGTAATTTAGGTATTTATGCTTAGAGAATCAATTATAAATGAATTGTCTATTACTTTCGCTATGACTGCAAATCTGATTTGTTTAAAGAAAAATTGTTACTCTTCCACATTACACCTCAACAGAAAAAGAAAAGAAATTCATATAAATTCGCTAAAATCAAGAAAGTAATCTACTTATGTACCTATCGTCTACATAGAATCCAATTAAACTGAGTGGGAGACTAGAGTTTCGAAACAGTGGAGACCATCGAATGCAGGAGAGAATTCTAGTGTCCTAATTGCTATTGTGTTCCGTTTGTCCTTCTTCTTGATGATCTCCTCCAAGGCATTCACACGTGTGTTCTGGTTCGGGTCCTCCTTCACTTTCTTGGTAGTCTTGGTGTTTATAGAAGGCACAGGCACACCAAACTCATCCCCAAAGTAATCAGCACAAATTGCAGAACAATCACTTAAGGACAAAAAACTGAATAACGACATAGTTGATGATGATGATGATGATGGGATGATCTGAGTCGTCCGATGTAGAAACAACAGGTGGAATGAGTGAACAAGAATAGGTCTAGCTTTCTCTTTATAAAGAAATTAAAGAGAGAGAGAGAGAAAGAGAGGAGTTTAGTGTTTCTAATTTCTAACATGTCACTTATAAATTTGAAAGCAGACAGAACTAATGGTCCAACCGGATTCTATCGGATTTTTTTAATTAAACCGGTTCAACTAATGATGTTGGTTATATGGTTATTAATTATTGAGTCGGGATCCTATACAACAGGATGGAGGAATGAAAATCTCACCCCCACACCTAAATACATGCCACGTAAATTATAATCTCAGAAATTAAAGTCTAAAATATCTCCTTTGAATTAATATGTGTGATGAAGTGTGGAAGAAGAGTTTCATTCCTCCACCAGAGATGCACACGATCTGAATTAATAATTATTATGTGAGCACACCAGAAATTCCCTATAGTTGAAAACGAAACCTTCACCCCAAGCCAGGCGAACCAGGTACTCTCTCTCTCAAATCTCAATTCATCATCTTTTACCTTCCCTCGAAACCCTAGATTTTTCTTCCCCAAAACCCAACGTTTTCAACCTCTCCTAAAACCCAGGATTTTTCTTCAAAAACCCATCTCTCTCTCTCTCTCTCACACACACACACACACATATTGGGAATTATGTATTTATGTGGGGTGTGGTGAAACAATAAAAATAAAAAGGTTATTAAAATTCTAAGTTTATAGTCTTAGAACTGGGTTTTTGGGATAATAATATATTGGTGGGTGTAAAATCTTCAAAAAAAACGTATTTCTTTTTTAGGACTGTTTACATTATTTTTTTCATGAACCAAGGATCCGTGAAAATTTGAAGGCATTTTACAATGTTATTAGCAAGAACTCTTAAACCAAAATGTCGTAAAATATGGTAATTGCAAGACAATTAAATTAAAAACTTTGCATTTTGTTACATACCAAGTAGGGCCTTGGACTTTTGATTTAAGAATTAGATTTGGATTCTAATTGGAACTTTTTAATGTTTTTTTAGAGACCTGAAAATTTGTTTTGTGTTGTTCATTTATCGAACCAAATTGGGTAACATGGGTGGTTCAGTCAAGACTAGAGACTTAAAACTTAAAAAATGCATTGATGCAAACATTGTATAAAGTCTTTCTTTTTTAAGGATTTGGGACCTCTGCTTCATGTTTGTTTTTATTTTATTTTTTTACTTTAAATTACAAACCTAGAAGACATCAAACCATCAAATCCTATTTTTTTAATTTTCGTTCTGTTTTGCAGAAAAACAACTCTTTGGAGAACTTTCAATTGATTATCGCTTGGAGAAAACTCGAATAAGGAAAATTAATAAATATTTTTACAGATAATTGTGGAAGTCCTCCATGTTTACAAACAATCAGAGGCAACTAGAGCGAACAGGACGATATGGCACCCCGAGGGTGCAATATCTTCAGGTACTCCATTCTAATTATTTTACATTCTTTGTTTAGCTTTGCTCTCTCAGTGATTTGATACATTTCACCATCTCTCTTTCTATCTCTACTGTAGGAGTTGGTGAGCGAGTTTCAAAACACAACTACGGAAGGTATTTACATAATCAAATTAACAGTCCTGCTTTTTTATGTTTTTTTCCTCGACCAATGGAACTCTGTATGTTTGATGATTGTGCTCAACACTGCATTTTATTGAGGGGATCATAGACTAAAAAATAATTTATGATGAAAGCTACCTCTCACAAGTATGAATGTATGTATGTTCTGACACATGTGTGAAAAGGGTCCATGCAACACCATCTCTGCTAAAATGGCTGAATCGGCTACTTTTTGCTGGAAGTATGTCTGTAAAATACCATACATATGCATGCTAACCAATAATACAAGAATCTGTTGCACACGCTTTGCAACTATATAAACTACAATCTTTTATTACCTACGACTTGCAGGAACCTTCTAACCTAGTTGCTGCTCCCACTCCCTCTCCCGCTTCAGAATCTCGTAACAATCGTTTCCATAAAAATCTCCATTTCACCCACTTTCACTTTCTGCATCTAAGATTTAGTGATCATGAGGTCATGACTCTTGCGGCAGTAAAGTTTGAGTGCCAGCTACTAGTGAAGACTACCTTTATGGAAGGAAATGTGATTATTTCCTTTGGCACTAGTGAGCATTAACCAAAATACTTGGGGCCCAAGACGGGGCAAATGCTCGGTGAGCGTAGTAGTTTTATTTATTTATTTAGTTATTTTTCTTATAAGGATATAACTAGAAATTACAACAAGGTCAATTTCATAATGGTTGTTAAGAAAAAGAAAAAAAAAAAAGGATAAAGAACTTGGTGCTATGTATGTGAGAAGACTAGGGGAGAAAAGGGGGAGGATTATTAGAGGAACTGGTGCCCCTCTGGAAGAATTAATTTTCTGGGTTAAAGCAAGGGACTCATAGTCATATTTAAGATCCTCAAGTTATTGGAGACTTTTGGGACTTTAAAGCTAGAGAATATTTTAAGAGTAGTAGGGTTATTGGAAGAATTGATGCCCCCTCTACCCCCACTCTTCCTTGGGTAAAAGTGGGGGCCTGAGGGAAAAATCCTAAGCTCACTCTTCAACTCATTGGATGTGTATTTAAGACCAAGGGACTCTGGGCCTTCAAGTTTGAGAGTTTTTTTAATATTCCTATCGAAATGTGACATTGGATGTGTTTTGTGTGGTGGCCTCGAAGATTTGGTCATATTTTTTTGAGCTTTTTGGAGTAGTGGGCTGTCTTCCAAGGTCCTTGTGGGAAGTTTTCGAGAGTTGGTCCCTTTCGGGTGGGGTTTCTTAGCATTCAAGAGGAGGTTGTGGAGCTAATCCCCTTTGCAGTGTGTTGGGGTGTGTGGAAGGAAAGGAATGCGAGGGTGTTCAACACAAAGGAGAAGGGGGATCATGTTATCATCTTGGATATTTTGGGGCTCCTTTTTCATTGGAGTTGGACCTTTGCCGAAGCCAAAATGGGTTGTCTTTGAGGATTTCTTGGTTAGATGGGAGTGAGTTTGTAATAGAATGGGAACTTATAGTTTTTGCTTTTCTTTTCTTTTTCGTTTGTAGTTTTTCTTTCGGAGTGGTCACTTTGATCACTGCCTTCGATAAAAATAATTTCATTCATTCATAAAATAAAATAAAAACTTATTTATATAGTTTCGGTACACATAAGTTTGTTTACTTATTTCTTTATTGTGTGTACTTGAACTAATATTTCTGTGATAACATATCTCTGAATATTTTCCAATTAACTATATGGACATGCCCAGTGTATCAGGCTTCCCTGTAGAAGCATTTCTGCCATTCATGACTCATGACTGGTGATTCAATTAACAATAGTAATTGCAATTATATATAGATATATTTTTTAAAGTAAATGGTAGTTCAGTTTAGTTGTTCTAGTGTTGCCCACATCCTTCTAACTGTTAGTTCATCAGCTTCAACTTCAAATAGTGCTCCTCATTGATACTTCCATTGCTTTGCAGAATCAAAGGAGAGAATAGTTGCTCATTTGGCCAACTTTTCATATGATCCTTACAATTTTGCCTTTCTACGCCAGGTAATAAATCCATTGGAAAAAAAATGTTGGAATAGTATTTTACTAAATTCTTATTTTTTTTTTTTTTTTTGCATTATAGAACCCATAAGGAGTATTTTTATTTCTTTGGCTTAAGCAGCTCAATGTTCTAGAACTGTTCCTAGACTGCATAACGGAGCCAAACGAGAAACTTGTGGAATTTGGGGCTGGTGGGGTCTGCAATGCTTGTGTTGGTGCGTAATCAAGCTGAACCCTCTTTGTTAATCCAATTATTACCCACATGTGCATCTTACTTCTTTTTCCATCTTAAAAATGTCCAAAATACTTATTATGTGTGGGGAAAATGGAAAAAAGCTGATTCATATAAACTATAATATACGACTTCTTATTTATTTTCTACAGACCCAGCAAATGCTGTGATTATTGCTGAATGTGGTGGGATTCCTCTCATTATCCAATGCTTATCTAGCCCGGTTAGAAACACCGTAAGTTTTACTGACTCGGGACATAGGTTTCTTCATTTTTGTTTTTCTTTTTTGGTGGGTAGCTTGGATCAAACCTGGAACAGAAAGCATTCCCAATTTGGGTTAAAGTTTCAAATCCAGCTCTGGATTTCTATTGGTTAAATATTTACAGCCAATTTAGAAAAGAGACATTTGATGGTCCCAGAGTTATTGTTATGAGACATAGAACAAATGCTCATTAATCCACATTGTTCAATCAGTGGGGCACCTTTTTATATTGAACATGTTTTAGAACCAGTCCAATAGGATATCCTTAACAATCCAATTTGACTGGCAGTGGCCAGGAAATGGAGATCAATGTAATTATAGTGGTCCATAGTCATCGTAATTTTATTTTATTTTTCCTTTGGACAACTGTAGAACTCCTTTTCAATTAGATAATCTTGGATTGTACGACTCACTTGTTGAAGTTGGTAGTTATTTTACATGTGCATTATTTATGTTTTCAATGGTATTTAGTGAGTAAATTGACTTCCAGGTGAATTATGCTCTGGGAGCTCTCTACTATCTATGTAATTCAGCTAATAAGGAAGAAATCCTGAGGCCTGAGGTGGTTGAAATCATCAAAAGGTACGCTGCAGCCGGGGCAGTGAGTGTAAACTTCAGCAATCTTGCCAAGGCGTTCTTGGACAGGCACTGTCCCGATTTGTCGTGAGAGAGGAAACCTACTTTCCTTGTTCTACTTGTAATTTTTTTTATTATTATAGTTTTTTTAGGTTTTTTTGTGCATTTTCAATGGTCAACCAAGCAATCATAAAGTTTTACGATGATTTTTTGAAGGGTCTACCAAGCACTCTAATTGTAATCGACCATGAAAATCCATATTTGCAGAAGACAACAAATACAAAATTTTGTGTTTTATGATCATTCGTGGCTATAACCAAGCGGGGCCAAAATTTGTTTTGTTGTATTCCATTGTTTTCAGTGTGTAGGTGTTTTCCTATCGGCAGAATTGCATCGAGGACCAAGATTCCTTCAACCAACTCCATTTTTGGATGATAATGATCATCATAAAATGAATTTTTGTTATCAGAATCTTAATTTATGTCTACTGTAGTCTAATAAATAATATTATGTCATTTGCAAATAACAGGCATCGAGTGACTTTGAATATATTAGTTACTTCATCTGTAACTCACGATAATTGCCAATTTACAGTCACTCTCATATGTGAGCCAAATGTAATTGGGAACTTCATATTTTTTTGATAAGCAAAAGCATAATATCATTAATAAAGGCGAACGAGAGGATTGGCCAAAAATACAAGGAAAACAAACTCTAAGCATTACAAAAGATAATCCCATCGAAACACAAAATCCTCACCCCTCAGAAAATCCCATCCAACTTGGACCAATGAAACAATAAATCAAGGATTAACAAAATCAAATCGTGATGAGAACTCTTTGCCTCCGAGAAGATTCTACTGTTTCTCTCATTCCAAAATCCCCAACAAATTGTAAAGGGGAGCAAAGTCCAAAGAATTTTCTTCCTACCAGTGAAAAAGTAATGGTTCCTGTCTGAGGAAGGCAAGACGCAAGAAAAACCGAACAACTGCAAGAAATGGGACCGAATTTTAACTGCGAATGGGCTATGTAAAAAAAATCATTATTTGTCATCCCCTCAGTCAAATGTCTCTGGTGGTACATGTTCTTTATTATTTCTATATATTAGTCCTTACTCATTTATCTCAAATTTCATCAAATTAACTCTCTAAATATTTTACTCTATGCTTTCTGTTAATTGATTGAAAAAATGTGTACACCTTTCCATTCTTTTAAAGATATATTATATTTGTTTATCATTTATTAAACCTAAAAAGCTCAAGTCCAATACAGAAGTCTGCATATGAGTCCAAGCAGTTTCAATAGTCATTCCAGCTAGACCGACTTCCTGCGACATGGCAGTGTATGGAGAAACATAGATTATTTTCCTCGAGATACAAGTAAAAATCAATGGTTCTTTTGAGAATGCCACATCAGTGCAGTGTTGAGCACAGTGTTGAATGGAAGTCAGTTCAGAATTTTCCTTTCCGATAATAAAAATAAAAGAGTCGTGCTGGAGTGACCTCAAGATTGTACCTCGTATCGCACATCCTGACATGAAACTGTGTAGGAAACATAGATTCTTATTGACTTGTATCTCATTGAAAAGCATCTATGGTTCCTACACACTTTCACGTCAGGGTGTGCAATATGAGGTACAAGCTTGAGGTCACTTCAGCATTACTCGAAGAAGAAAAAATTAAAAAAATCCAAGATTTGGTAGTCTCACTTGGGGTGCTTTGGTGATAATTTTGACTGGTGTCAATGATTTCTAACAGCTTTCGAATGAAAGCGTAGTAAAAGATTACCCTTTCTCAGGTGCTATTGACACTGTGCTAAAACATGCCACCTAGGAATCTTGTCTTTAGATGTTTTGCTTTAGGTAGAGTTCAGTGGAGGAATAAGATTTGTTCAACCAACTTCAATATTGTAGATAAAACTATAACAAAATATTAATGATGATCAAGAATGGATAATAAAAAACTGAGTCACCATCATCCAAGTCAATTTTCAACATGTGCTGGATGCAAAGGCAGGTCAGCTTGGCCTTGACGACAACACATTTTCATAAATAATTTCTAGAAAGTGGATTTTAATTTTTTTTTCCCCCATTTTGAGCATCCAAATTAACATCTACAAAACCAAACATCAATAGGTACAGTAGGTCCGAAGCCCAGCAGAATAAAAGGAACGTGGAAAAAAGAATATAATCCACAAATCAAGACCTCAACAGAGGCAACAACAATGGATGCATGCAAGCATCTTGAACCAATGATAATGGATTGCACCCTTTGTGTCCATTGAGGACCTCATGAATGTCATTTATGCTGCAACCCTTCACTCGATCATTGGTTCATCCTCTCTCTCAGCAATCTGAACAGGGGCAACCATCTCCTTATGGTGTGCTTAACCTGCATATATCCTGAAAGAATGGTGGCCTACATTGAAAATCCGAAAAAACAGTTAATCCCCTTCGGATGGACTCAACAACCAACTATAATGCACGCTAAATGCATGTTCACATACCTAAGGTATGCCCCGACGTGCATTTCAAATGATTCTCAGTGTGGACTGTGCCAGTTCCTTTGCAACTTCTCAATGGAAACAGCTTCCCTCTCCGTGTGGGGAGAAATATTATCATCCGATACGATAAAAGGCCTACTTCTGCAACGACGAAGTTGCTCAGAATGGCTCAATCTTGGAGAATTCGTGCCCGATACCCAATCCTCAACAACAGCAGAATGGATCCCACTATTAAATATTCCTCCATGTTGAGCAGTTGTTGCCTCAACATGTTCAACTTCAAAGTCGACGACCTCATCTTTGACGTTGGAATGTGAGTTTCCATCTGTTCTGCCATCCATGTCAGCCATTTGGCTCATCCTATTGTTAGAAAGCAGGCTGCGGATCTGACGGTGCAATCTGCGTCTCCCAAAGAGAGTTGACGCCCCTATGCCAGATGGCGACGGCGATGTAGCGTGAACATCTTCTCCAATAGGATATCTTGGAGATGGGATAGTTCCGGTTCTATGGGAAATGGATGGATCCGGTATAGACACTGAATATTGCGGAGTTGAGTCAAAATCTTCCGCAATGGTTCTACAGGTGGAGATATCTGTGGGTAAGCTACTATGGTTTCCCTGATTAGACACCAATTCTTGATTTTGTGTATTTGAGAATCCAGGATCGGAAGATCTACAACCTTTGCAGTACCAATTACCTTCAGGCACTTCCCGCCCTAGACCAACACAATAAGTGTGGGCAGAGGAGTCACAAATATCACATAGTAACATAAGGCTATCATCCCCACCTAGTTGGCATTCCATACAAACCACATTTTCATAGGGATCAAGATAACCCCTCATTTCTTCTTCCGAAGGTTGGTAGACCTGAAACAATATTAACCCACATTAAACCAAGTAGTACTTCAATTTTCAAAACCCATAAACAACTCAATTAAAGAGAGAGAGAGACATTGTCTCTACTTCTTGGTTTCTAATATGAAAAACACTTTCCTTACTAACTTCATACGATTTCAAATCTTACCAAGGGTCATTGAGCTCAAATGGATTGCCCAATTGGCATTCCAACAGCACAGCCCCCTAGATTTCATGGAAAAACTTGGATCCAAAAAAATAATAATTCAAGAAAACAACTTTATTTTTGGACTTGATCCAAGGTTTTTTGAAAATGGACTGCTACTGAACTCCCAAATTTAAAATTAAAATTTAACATTGAAAAATAACCTTTTTTTTAAGGTTTTTTTTTTTGCTTTTTTGGTTGAAGTTCATGGAATTTTGTCCTCTACATCCTTGTGGCATTGGATCATGTTTTTGGATGCCACAAGGTGAGCCCGACAATTAACTCTTCCAATAATGAGTCAAATTATTCAATCTATTACATTGAGATTTCACAAGATGAACTAGATCAACAGTATTCTTTTAGAGGATAATATGACAGAGGTTTAACTAAAAGTCGGGACAAGCAGCTATACCTGATCACGTTCTGGGACCTGTATCACCATGTTCCTTAGATCAATTCCTATGTTTGATCTTGCAGGCTTACTAATCGTCATGAACCTCTGTTTGCACAATGGGCAACGAGATTCAACCTTTGACCATTCCATAATGCAAGCGAAACAGAAATAATGACTACAACAGTTCAATGTTCCCGGGAATGTCCCCTTCCCTTCTTCAGAGAAGCAGATCCCACACACTTGCTTCCCTGAATCATTTGGTAAATCAACAACCTTCTCTTTCCCCTTCCTTCCAATTGGTCTCCGTTGCTGACAGTTTGAAGCGCCATTATCTTGCACTCTTTTTGCCAAAGACGTATTTCGTGAACGCGTTGTTGAATTCCCACAAAATTTGTCGGCCTCTCTCAAAAGCTCCGCCTCTTCATCGGAGACTGTGCGCTCCAATTCCGGAGAACTAGGAGATAAATAATCTGAATCCCAATCAACAACCAATCCCGTGCTTCTTTTCCTCGCCTTCTTCCTACTCTTCTCCCGCACAACTCTATAGTCATCTATGAAGTCATCATCAGAGCTAACCGACCTTTTCAACGAAGGTCTCTTCAACACCTTGGGTTTCCGCACCTTTGATTTCCTCTTTCTTTTCCGACCTTTTACTGAGGCCTTTTTACGGGGAACACGCTTCCTTGCCTTACTACTCTTCTTTTTGACCTGAAATTCTTCATCCTCATCTCCACAATCGATCCCATCTGGCATGAATTCCTCGTCGTCCTCATCGTCAAAATCATCATCATCCTCTTCTTCATCGTCTGAAAGCCTAGTGGTCTTAACGGTCCGTCTAACCCTAATTTCTTTCCTATCGAAAGAACCCTTTTTGGGTTTCAAATCTTTTGATCTAACAACCTTACCTACTGACTCAAAACCAAAGCTCTCCTCCGAGGCGAATCCAGCAGAAGAAGAGCAAGATCCCTCTGAATCATAGCATTCTTCTTCCCCCAACACATAATCCTCGTCAGAATCGCCTGAACCCCTATTTATAGAACAAATCTTCCTCCTCTTACTGCTTTTTGTAACGAATTTCCCTTCCTTCCCCATCTGTTTTAGCACCAAAACAGAAACCCTAGATTAATTTTGGTACAAAGAAAACAAAATCCAAGTTCTAATTATGAGAGCTCCAAGTGAGCAAAATAAGTAGATTAAATATAGATCTGAATGAACCCAAAATCCCTAGGTTAAACAGGTACAAAGAGTGGTCTTGTTCGTGGATTAAATCGGTATGAATTTTGAAAAATTGAATAATAAGACCAATTTAAAAAAAATAAAATAAAATACGGCCAACTGTTTTCTAAGGGAAAAAGTGAAACCCTAACCTTGTTCTTCGATTAAATCGGTATGGATTTTGAAAAATAAGACCTAATTTCTTTGTTTTAAATTCGACCCATCTGTTCTTGCAGACAGCAAAAGTAAAACCCTAACCTTATACTTCGATTAAATCAGTACGAATTTTGAAAAAAATCAAATAATAAGACCAAATTTCTTTGTTTTAAATTCGACCATTTTTTTCTTTCTGAGAGCAAAACTGAAACCCTAGATTTCAATCGTGCATCGACGAGAAACATAGTCAAGATGCAGATATCTTTATTATTCGATTGAATAAATGAAAATTTTATAGGCCAAAAAACCAAAAAACCAAAAAAAAAAAAAAAAACACGGAGGTCTCGAAACCTTAAAGAAAGAAAAAAAAATGCAAAAATAAATAAATAAATAAGCAGGAAATTTAAAATCGAATTAAAGAGCTAAAACACTGAAAATTCAATAAGGCTTCGTACCTACGCGGAGAAGAAGGAATAACCGAAAACGATAAAATTTCCAATTTTCGTAAGCGTTTATTCGTATCACATATTTAGCTATTTATAGTCTCAGGTCTCAGATAAGTAAAGTTACGAAATTACCCTTTCCTAATCCTACCCTTCTGGAAACCCAAACGCTGTATGAGTACCCCTTGACTGTGGCTTTCAAGAAGATACTAACATAAAATTATCAAAATACCCTCACCTTCACTTTCTTGACAAATTACTTGATCTTTATATTCTTCATATTTTTCTCACAAAGCTCTTAATTTTCAGAAACCATAGTATTTATTAGTCAAAATCATCTATAGTAAAAAAAAATTATCTATTTTCTTTTCATTGACGTAGAAGTTGAAAATATAAAGGAAAAGATCCCGATCAAGATTTGTCGGAAAGTATATAATTTCAACCATAAGAAATTAGATTCTAACTTTTCAATTTTAACATGTATCCTTATGATAGAATCCAATTTGATTTCACATATTCACGTGAATCACTAGTTAACCTTTAAAAAAATTGAGTAATCAATCAAATGATGTGGGAAAAAGTGTCGATTATTGTCATGAAAACCAATGGTGAAAGATAACGAACTCGGGGAATACTTAAACAAGTTTTTAACTAGTTGTTGAGAACATGGTTTTTTGGTCAATTTGTATTAGTCTCTTATGAAGACCACGGTCAAGTAGAATATTACGTCCGTTTGAGTTTTGAAAACTCAAGGGGCATTTTAAATATTTACTCAAATCCCAAGGGTACTGTATAAAATATCAAAAAAAATAACAGCAGAGCAATTGAATCTTCAACTGTAAAGTTTCCTTTAACTTTACACAGAGATAGTAAACGGAAATTTGAAGCTTGTAGGCGACTTCAAACTTTTGAAGAAACCCTCTCAATTGGATTACACTTGGCATTTCAAGGAGGTCTCCCAAATTTTGGTGGAAATGTAGTGGCATGAAATAAATTCAAACGCCACGTGTTTTGTAACGAAGAGAGCTTCTTCAAAATTTTGGTCTCATAGTAAACCATCTAATCTCGACCGCCCATTGGTTAGACCAGAACCTATTACCCATCTACATTAATAGGCTTAGATAGAATCTGCTAATGATTTCTACTTTACCCTACTAAGATCTTCTACTCCTCTCTTATTAAACGTGGCACGTTGTCATTGGTTAGAAAAAAAATGCAGCAACTAGTTGGTGAGCAAAGAAATGTTGATTCTTATAGTGGGACCATGATGGCAGGTTTGTGGAGATCGTGTGTTTCCCGCATCAATGTTTCCGAAGAGTATCGTATCAGCAGGGGGGACTGCACGCCGCAACTTTTTCGGTTCTGAAACCTGAATTTGGATTCTTTACGAGGGGCCGAAATAATTGGGAAAAGTTGCATATTTCTTGGACTATTGTATTACTCGACCAAGGCTCATTTAACATATTTTTATTAGTGCTGCACCAATTTTTACTAAGACCATCCCAATTCATTTGACATCACCATAGGATTAACGCACATTTTGCCTGTTCTTAGTAAAAATTGGTGTAACAATATAAATTCTATTTTATTATAGTGCCCCAATTTCTACAAGACACCCCACTAAAGATTAAAAATATCTAATGTTTATTTTTTCTAGATTTCAAGGAACTTATAGAGATAGAAAAAAGAGAATGATGGGGTTTCTCTCTTCGCCTTTTATTCTTCTTTTTCTTTTCTTTCGTGGTGGAGGTGATGGCACACAATGGTTGGTGTGCTGGCAATGCTCTTTCTCCCATCTCACAATGTCTGGTGTGATGGCGGTGCTCTTTCTTCATTTCTATAAGTTAATTTTTCTTTCTCCCTTCTCTTTCTTAGATCTTCTTATCTCTCGTCTTTTCTTCTCTTTGTGTGTTATTTATCCTTCTATCTTCCTCTGTTTATATTTTTCTATCCTTTTTTATTTCTTGATTTTAGGTGAGGATAAAGAAAGAATGTCTCGTTGTTATGAAAATAAAAGAAAAGTCAATTGCACATTCTTAAAATATACTCAATTTTATTTGTTGAGCTATCATAGATCAAGATTTGTGGGTATGAATAAAAGTTTTCAAGAAAAGTCAAATGGGCAATAACATTGATAGAAGGAGATTTGAGTCATCCACTTTGTAAGTCGTACAATAAATTGATCCATCATCGATATTCAATGATCGTAGAGCTAACGTGGTAGCTAAAGGAAGATAATAAAACTAACAAAAGATAAAATTTACATACAAATTCATTAAATTTCGGGTCTAATATAATCCATTAATAACCCTCTTGATACCTATTTTGTTAATTGGATTGTCTAATAAGTAGATCCTAAGTTGGAGATCTATTTTACCAAAAATCAAATTGTTAGGATCATTCCATTGTCAAATAGATAACAATAAAGTTGTTTACAGGGCTAGAATAAAAAAGTTACAAGACAACCCCACAACCTCAATTATCTTTGAAATAATTTTATTTGCACAAGTACAAAAATCAAGGCAGACAAAGAAAGCTATGAAAGGGAAGATAATATATTTTTGCAGCATAGATAATGCAGATTTTACAGTTACATGGTGAGCTACAACGAGCCAATTCACTTCTCTTCGTGGCATTATTTTGACTCTTATTTGTACATACTCTTGCCTTTATTAGGATCAATATTACATGCTCTTCATTTATGTAAGTTTCATCTCTTTTCTCACATAAGATTAAGATGCAAGTTGTCTGATATTTCAATAGAGAACATTCACAACTTATTCTTTATATCTTTTATCATTGAAACTGATATACTTCTTAAACACATCAACTATCAGAGGCACAACTTATGAGTGCAGATTTTAAGAAATCGAGAGTCTCCTGAAATTTTAATTTCGCAACTTAGTTGCCCAAATAAATAAAGTCTTTGTGAACGATTAAAGCTAATCAAGGAGCGTGGGAGGTAGCCCATTTTTACCTATCCAAGCATGAGTTCTTTCAATCCAGTGACTTTGCTTGAAAGAATATGTGTTCCTTAGCGAATAGTTATTGGAGTAGGTTAATGCCATTGACCGAGCGAGTTTCCAATTTTTTTGTCGTGGCCCAACTAGGGGTGGAGGTCTTAGAAGAATATATATAGGGAAATGTTCAACACCCTACTATTTTCCTTAAGTGTTTTGTCCTACATGAGTTAAAATTTTTAGAATGGCCTGATTTTTATTGAGGAGATCAATGTTTACAAGTTGAAGAATTGTGGACTGTCCATTTTTTTCTAAATCACTTTTGATTGGGTTAGAAATTTCGGACTAGGCTAGTTTTTGGTGATGATGGTCTCCTCACCACAAAGACCATCCTCATCAAAAAATAGACTATTCCAAAACTTCTAACTCATGTAGGGCAAAACACGTAGGGCAAATGTCGAACAAGACCCCCCATATATATATAACCAATGATGGGTTTCATTCAATTGCAATTTTGTGGAGTATAAACATCTACTCAATTATAATTTTTTAAGATATAAACATTGAGGTAATTGAGTAGGTCCACACAACTTCACTTTATTGTCATTTTCTTCTCATTTTCAACTTTATTGTCCTTTTTTTCTCTTTTCTCTTTTCCCTTTTTCTTTTTATTTTTTACCCTTTTAACCCCAAAGAGGATGTATGTGCCGTAGGCACATGAAAACTCTACGACACGGGCATCCTCTAATACTTATATGGGAAAAGGTTGCATGAACGAGGGACCATGTAAAGCATGGAACAAGGTCCACATTTGAGTCACGTGGACTTCCTTGTTGGTCCAAATGACACATCAACCCTATTGTGTTATGGTCTAGATTGAGTTTGAAAAAAAAAAATCCCAAAAAATAAAAAAAATAAATTTGGATTCCGATGTTGAATTTGAAAATGGATAGTCACTGAACTCCTAAATTTAAAATTAAAATCAAACGGTCGGAAAAACTCTTTTTTCAATTTTGTTTTTTGAGGACTTCATAAAACAGTATGCCATACATAATGTGGCACCAATGGTATTTTTAGATGCCAAGTTGACATATGGTCAATAGAGATAGATGGTCCTTTGGCCTATATGACCCCATCTCAACATATATAACGATTGCAAAGGTACACAAATATATTTACGATTCATAATGTGCACTTTTTATAATTTTTATTATAATTTGACAATGGTAAAAACGCACTATTGTAAGGAACTTACGAATGGATAAGGTCCCAACATCCAATTGCTTGTCATGAGAATGCATAGTAGGCTTTGTGCATCTCTATAGGACTATTCGGTCCTAATCTAATAAAACAAGAATGTCTCAAATCTTAGACACCTAATCAAAGAAATATAATATCAACTAAACTCCATGTCATTGTAGATACTCATTCCCAAATGTGATGAAAGATATAATCATTATTTAATCATATCTAGTCCAATCTTTACTATTTGATGACGAGAGAACGTGAAGTAGAAGTGGTTCGACATTAAATTTTGAGCTGCCATAAATGCCCTTATTTTAATATAATTAGGGTCATTTTAGTAAAATATCAAAATTATAATATTTTTTTTTAATTATATAATATTTAAAAATTCTTTAATTAATATTTTAAAGATTCTCTTAACATGTGTCCTTAGATCACACATTAAAGTGCATTAACTAGACATTCTAAATTATTTTTTTATACCAAAAAATACCCTTATAAATTAGTTCTTTTCCCCCCTAAAATACCTCAAATGCTTGTTTCCAAGTCCCTTAACAAGATCCTATTTCAAATTACAAATAAAACCTTTTGAATTTTGATACACGTGTTTTTACACACTCCACCTTCCAGTACCTATGAAAGCAGAAGAAACGAAAAATTCACATATTCAATATCTCTAACCTAAGACCTTTGACCATGGCTGCTTCTCCAATAATGGAGCACTAACGAAAGAAAACAAAAACCACGTTAGCTTTTTGACGGTGATGACTCGCAATTCGTCGGATGGAATTCGCGGATCGAACTTTACTGCGATTCAATGCTGACAAATAGCTGCACAACCGCCCGGATTGACTCATCTCGCTAGTTTTCCATCTAAGTTCTTAGTCTAAATCAGGACACGTGGTGCACATCTACTTATCCCATTGGGGAATTAAATAGCAGAATTTTACCCAATTTTCGAGTCGGTATTGTAGTAGCCCATGCGTCCCAACCGCATACCACACAATTCAAGAAAGATCAGGATGGACATGGGCTTTTCCTGAAGCCCATTAATCATTGGATACTCTTCCAATCCAACGGTTGAGAGTGAAACAGCTCTTCGTTACTGTTTCGTGTCAGCAGCACTGAATACTTTCTCAAAACCTTTTTCCAGCACCTACTCCCCCTCTCTCGCTAACTATCTCTGTCTTCTCCGGCGCGGGACTAACATTAAGAAAGAGTTTTCCGGCGCCATTCTCACCAAATTCAGGTAAGTCTTCCATTAAATCCGACGTATTTCTCTTCCTATGATCACGTTCTTCTGATCCTGAAAAGAAGTCTGGTTCGATTTTGCAGGATTAGAAATGGCGATGTTCATCACCTCGCGTCGCCTCTCATGTGCATCGAAGACGTTGCGTTACGCTTATTCTAGGTCGTTTTCGACATCTTTCAGAGAAGAGAGAGACACATTTGGACCAATTCAAGTCCCATCCGATAAGTTTGTACTTCTTTTCTCTTTGATTCGTTAACTTTTCGCTTAAAAATCGAACATATTGATCTAGAAAACGATTTTTTATTGCAGTGATCTTCTTATATATCTATTTCATCCTAATTGTTTCTGGAGCTTAAGAAATTTCTCGACTTGAATCATGTAGTTGTCTCAGTCTGTCTGGTAACCGAAATAATGAGAAAAACATATTATTTGGATACGTTTGGTGTCGATCGAACTGAAATTCTGATCTTATTAATTGAAAACTTTGCTTATATTATTGATTTTTATTTGTTCCTCTTGTGATTTGGCTTGTTTTAGGTTGTGGGGGGCTCAGACTCAGAGATCTTTGCAGAATTTTGATATTGGTGGTGAGCGTGAACAAATGCCCGAACCCATCATTCGTGGTTTCGGTGTACTTAAAAAATGTGCTGCCAAGGTCTGTTTATTTTAGTTTCACTAATTGAAAACAAGTTGATTTCTAAGTTTTACTGAATCGCTTGGTTGATTTTGATTGGCTTATTAAAGTTTTATTTTAAATTACAGGTGAACATGGAGTATGGTCTTGATCCAACTATCGCGAAAGCAATAATGCAGGCAGCACAAGAAGTTTCTGAGGGGAAACTAAATGATCATTTCCCGCTTGTTGTGTGGCAAACTGGCAGTGGGACTCAAAGTAACATGAACGCCAATGAGGTTTGTTAAAAAAAGGTTTTTTTTTTTCAGGATTTCTTGGCAGATGGTAGTGGGTTTGTTATAATTTTGAAGGATTGTTGATTTGTGGGATCGGTTTGTCATCTCGGTTGGTCACCTTGTTTTTATTGGTATTTAAATAATTTACTTATCAAAATTGAAAGTGAATAAGGAAAAAAGGTTTTTGAACATTAATTGACATCTGTTAAAATAGTCCACTACAAGTAATCAAATTGGGTTATTAAAAGATTTTTCTTTCTTTCTTTGGTCTTATTGTCCTACATGATTTCGGCTCCAGACTTTTCATTTGGATTTATCATGTATATAATGATTTGCTTTATTTAGGTGATTGCAAATAGAGCGGCGGAGATTCTTGGCCACAAACGAGGTGAAAAGTTTGTGCATCCTAATGACCATGTCAATAGATCACAATCTTCAAATGACACATTTCCTACTGTAAGCCTTTGGTTCAGTTCATAAAGCTTGGGTATATCGTAGATTCTTTTATGGCTTCTAATGAGATCTGATTGTTTGCTCAGCTTGTACTTAAAGAGGTAATTCGCTTGTTACTTGCTAATGATTAGTTGGATTGGTTTGGTTTTGTTCAGGTTATGCACATTGCTGCAGCAGTTGAAATCAATTCAAGATTCATACCAAGATTGAAACAATTACACAGTTCATTACATTCTAAGGTTCAATTAGCTTTATCTTTGCCTTCTATATATGATTTGAAATATTGTAGGTATATTGCATCTTCACTGTATTCCAACAGTGGGTTTTCCTTAAACGTGACCTAGTTGTGCTACATCTTGTCATAATGCATATTTTATAGCAAGAGCATTTGTGTCTTTTAAATAGATATGATTAAGCGTATAATCAAAATTTTGCCTTGTTGATACTATTTTTCATCATATTGCTAAGGCTAGATGTCGAGCAAACATCCAATCTCATTATTGATTGTAATGTGGTGGAGTTACATTATGATATTGACAACACTATGGCGAACTTTTACAAGAATCTTTATACTGAAGAGCATACCTTCTTCCCCAATCTTGATGAGATTGATTTCAATCGACCGAGTAGGATCCAGAATGTGTGCTTAGGGAGCCTGATTGATGAGGAAGAAATGTTGGCTGTATTCAGGAGTTTGTGAGGGAGTAGTACTCCCTGAGCTAGATGTGTTCCCTACCTTGTTCTTCAAAAGATGTTGGCACATAGTGGGTAATGACTTTGCGTAAGTTGTCATGGAATTCTATGAGGAGGGTTTTCTTGATTGGAGGAATAACTGAACATTTATACCTTTGATTCCAAAATACATGGTGCTGAGTAGCTAAGAGTCTGGGACCCATCGATCCAGTGGGCTGTGTCTGTAAGATAATTGACAACTTTCTCTTGTCTGGACTTAAAGAGGGTATGATATCAATTATTTCTCTCTTCCAAGTCAGATTCTAGATATGGTGCTTATGGAAAATAAGTGTATTATGTCATGAAAAAGCTTAATGAGGTCACAATCATACAGTCTCAATTTTGAAGTATGTCCGTGTTTCTCTTTTATGATATATAATTTGTTATATATAGGGGACTCAAGCTCACACTCATGATGGCTGAATTGTTTGGGATTCTCAACTTTTAGTGCCTAATTGGTACACAAACTGAAAGTTCTTTGAACACTTTTTTGGTCCTTATGAGTGCGGTAATTTTCATATCATCGCCATATCACAATCTTTCACATCTATGCCTCATGCCAAATATCGAAGTGACTAAAACTTTAGTGGGGTTTCCTGAAGATTCGGATGTTGTCATAATCATCCAGTTGGAAGGGGAAATGTTACGTGTAACTTTTGATATGCAACTATAGTGATGATAAGCTTTGAGAAGGAATTTCTTTGATTCTGGTCTCACAGTCTTTATAGATAGTGTTTCAAAATGAATTAAGGGTTCCATGACTGGTGACGGTTATGTTGAATCAAAGGATCCATGGCTGGTGAAGGTTATGTGATGATCCTCTTGTCCAGATTCATATTAAACGTCCTTCACATTTATAGCTTATTACATGATGTGAATGGGAAAATCAGTTAATTAAGACCGTTTTACATGCACTAATGTGATTAAATAGAAAACTGATGGTCATATCATCTATTCTCCACTTGAATATCATGTTGAACTATGACAATTCTGTGTGTAACAAAATCTAGTATTATATTTATTTTGCTTTTGCAGTTCTAGGCACAACCTTTTGTCATTCATGCAGTTTTTTGTTCTGTTTTTGGCAGTCTCTTGAATTCAAAGATATTATTAAGATTGGACGCACACATACTCAAGATGCTACACCTTTAACTCTTGGCCAAGAGTTCAGTGGCTATTCCACACAAGTAAGCTTCCTTTCTTGTTACAGTCAAACCTTTTGTACTGTTTGACCACCAAATGGATATCATCCATGATAAGGATAACCATAGTCGGAAACAAAGTTTGGAGGTGCTCTTGGACTTATGAGATACTTTGGTTGCAGGTCAAATATGGAGTTGACAGAATCATGTGCACTCTACCTCGCATGTATCAGGTGGTCAATTCAACTTTTGTAGTTCAGTAGCTTTTCTCTTTAGAGTTCTGATGGCTGAAATTGCTTTTGATCAGCTCGCACAAGGCGGTACAGCTGTAGGTACTGGATTGAACACAAAAAAAGGGTAATGTGTTGCTTTGAGGTTAAAACATTCCTGTTGTGGTCAAAACTTCATATCTGAACCATCAATGTGTTTTCTTTCCTTGGGGGTCATTTCTCTTAATAAATGAATCCATGTGCTCAATATCTTATGAAATACTCCATTAATTTTTTCCTTCCACCTTTTGTCTTATATAGTTTCTTACTTTTAATGTAAATCCACTTGCTCAAATATCATGAGACATTGGTACAAACAATGTTAATATTTGTCCAATCTTCATCAGATAAACCAACAATAATTTATTAGGAGGTGGAAGGAAGGAATTAATGCAGTATTTCATAAAATATTTAGTACTGCCTCACGATTTAAAAAAAAAAAAAAAAAATTTCATACCTTAAACCAACTAAAATACACTGGGTTAGACAAATATCATGGTATTTCTTATATATTCTTATAGCGTCCATTTTTTCTATTTTTCTATTTTTATGTATATTTAAATACTTTTAAGGTGGGAATTTTGGTTAGAGAACTCTATTGACAAGGAAATGGAGTTAGTACCATAAGGGTTAGAAGGGGAGACTACATCTCCTAGCATCAAAGTTGGGCCATAAATTGTCATTAAGTAGCACCATACAGTTCGTTAAGACACTTGTAAAATATGTCTTATCTGTATTTTAGGTACTGATTCTGTGTGCCATCACATTGTAAATTGTTTCCGTTTCATTTCAGGTTTGATGTAAAAATTGCTGCAGCAGTAGCTGAGGAAACTAACCTACCCTTTGTCACAGCTGAAAACAAGTTTGAAGCTCTTGTTAGTCTCTAAATCTCACTAGAGTGCTCTTTTCTTTTCCTTTTTTTGGTTTATATAGAAACTGAACATTTTACTTTATCGATCAGTTAGCATTTTATCCCTTATACCCTTAATTTTATAATTGATCCGGAGTCTGAAATTCCTCATGTCCTACCAGGCTGCACATGATGCTTTTGTTGAAACTAGTGGGGCCTTAAACACAATTTCTGCTTCTCTTATGAAGATTGGAAATGACATTCGTCTCTTAGGAAGGTAAGCATGTTACTTGAATTATTTATGTCCTATTATATTTAGCATTAGTTTGGGAAACTCACTTTGTTTTCTTTATTTAGTGGTCCACGTTGCGGCCTTGGTGAACTTATTCTGCCTGAAAATGAACCTGGCAGCAGTATTATGCCTGTAAAGTCCTTTTCTCAACTTGTAGTTCTTGTTTATTTTCTGTTTCTATTGCTAAGAGATAAAACAAGAAAAGAAAAATTCTTAAAACTTGTTATTGCAAGTAGTTAGCACTTAGTTTTCATTTACTTTTTATTATTTAGCTTGAGCTTTATTCTGTTTCAGGGTAAGGTTAACCCTACTCAGTGTGAGGCCCTCACGATGGTTTGTGCTCAGGTAACGTGTAGTCTATACGTCCTTGTTCATGTTATATAACGTAAATATTTGGCCGTATCATCAATAAATAGTTTCATAACCATTTGAAAATTGTAATACTCATCAACTTTTTTATTTTTTTTTAATAATACTTTTCACAAATCTCAGACAAGGTCAACAGAATTTACAAGCACACTTATTGCTAGATAAAAGAAGAGTTTTCAGTTGGTAAAATTTATATGGTTAAAAAAATTTGTTTGCTGAGTTCTACTGATCAATGTGTTACAACCTTGCAGGTTATGGGGAACCATGTGGCCATTACAGTAGGTGGATCAAATGGTCATTTTGAACTCAATGTATACAAACCACTGATTGCTAGTGGCCTTCTGCGTGTACGTTCTGTTTTACAGTATTATTAGGATATATATTTGGAAAAACAGAGTACATAACAAATACTCGAGAATCATTTTAGCTCTTTTAGTGGCAATATTTGATACTTTGGGGCGTCGTGAAATTTCATATCTTGGCCCTCCTTGGATATTGCTTGTGAACCAAGTCCTAAAGG
Source organism: Akebia trifoliata (assembly GCF_017979445.1). Classification (NCBI taxonomy): domain Eukaryota; kingdom Viridiplantae; phylum Streptophyta; class Magnoliopsida; order Ranunculales; family Lardizabalaceae; genus Akebia; species Akebia trifoliata. Next base: position 3,926,081 of record NC_141378.1, on the reverse strand, counting down.
ATTATCCTTAGATTCCTAGCCGTATGATGTTGAACTCTATGCTGCATCGTACGATCAAATTTCCATTTCTTTTCAGTTTGTTTTTGTTTGCTATGATTTAAACTATGTCATTCGACAAGTAACTTGATTCTTCATTGACAGTCACTGAGGTTACTAGGAGATGCATCTGTTTCATTTGAAAAGAACTGTGTAAGGGGAATTCAAGCCAATCGTGATAGGATTTCAAAATTACTGCATGAGGTGAGTACGAGTCATTATAGTCATTTATTCTAGTGACCTCTATGTGAAAGTTCAAAATAACTGATCAGATAATTCATTGCAATCTGCTAATTTGCTTCACTCTTGCAGTCTCTGATGCTTGTTACGTCTTTGAACCCGGTAAGTTTTCACCTGATTACATTGCTTCATTCTGTTCAAATTCTCTAAAAAAGTTTTTTTATTTCTTATTTTTGAACTCCTAAACATTAAGTCTTTCTCTTTTCCAGAAAATTGGTTATGACAATGCTGCAGCAGTTGCTAAGAAAGCACACAAGGAGGGAACTACGCTGAAGGTAATCATTCTCACCCCTGTGAAATTTGCTCCAGTTCTTGTAGCCTGATATAGGTTTGCATTGGAAGAGTTTTGAATGACTTTCTGTTATGGAACCGTAAATACTAATCGATACAATGTTTATATAAGAGTGCTAAATTGTATAATAAGGTTTTGTACCCTCAATTCCTTGATGTCTAAACTTGGTAGTATTGCCAAAACATTTCAAAAATTTCTTTGTTTTTTATTCGTTGATTGCCGCAATTCAACTCGCTTCTGTTGTCACTGTCAGATGATAAAACCTAACTAGAGGAATAGAAATGCCAAAATGTAATGAAGGAATTAAAACAGCTAACAAGACTACCAGGGTTGCATTTAGGTGGGGTCGCTCTTTCTTGGTCCATAGGCAGATAGTTGCGCCATTTTTATTGAATTTTAGAGTTATGTGACGAAGAGAGACGTGTCAGGGTCCAACATGGGTACAAAGTGTTAAGACACACTGACCCCTACAAAACCGATATGCTGCATGTTCCAAAAGTTTTATTTCATCTGTTGATAGACAACTTTTTTTTTTTTTTTCTGGAATTCTTCAGTTCATATACAACAGAGAAATAATGTGTTTAGAAGCTAATATGCGTTAAATCATGACTTTTTTTTAATAGTTGCTAAAAAAGTTTGTACCACGAAATATTTCTTTTATGAAGCATGCTGGCTTGTGTTTAACGCATGGACATGAGTACACTGACAGTGCAATTTCTTAGAAATAATACATAAGTATACAGGATTATGTAGGACAGATTTTCACAGAACCACTTGACTAGTTCAGTATGTTGGGAACACATTTAATGTTCATACTCAATAGTTTAGGATTTGGGAGCCTAGCAAATGTTTTCTTTGACGAGTTTACCTTCGAAAAAAAAAAAAAACAAAGAATGTCATGTAACAACTTCGGTAGTTTAGTGGTTTTAACATTGCATTGCTGGTCCTGAACCTGGATGGAGCTGAGGGTTTGTCTGGTTAGCATCCGGTGTTTAAATCTTGCCATTTTTCCATGATACTCTTGATTAATCATTTCATCTAGCTCATGCTAGGGTGTTCCCTGGAGGCAACACCCTGCAATGATTTTGAAGTCGTTGTATCGCAAGACTTCTCCCCTAATAAAAATTGAACGGAGAAACATAATTTATGCAACTGACCCGTTTTTTAAATTATAAAATTATAACATTATGATTATGAGTAAAAATCTGGCATTTTAGTGAATGTGGTCTTTTGCTTGATCCAATCTTCTTTCATGTTGCAGGAAGCTGCACTTAAACTTGGGGTGTTGACAAGTGAAGAATTTGACAAGCTTGTGGTACCCGAAAAAATGATTGGCCCCTCTGACTAATAGTGGAATGATTCGGGAGCTCTTAAGAACGCTTTCCCATGACTTCAGAGCCAATTGCCTTGAAGTTCCATTTTTATGCTCGTTTTGCAACTATCATTTGTTTGCCTGAGTGATGACTAAGAGGTGGTGCTTACACTAATAAAGCTGCAATTTAAATGCATTTTTGACAATTATTTAGCTGTTTTCGACATTTTAGTGATTGGTCTCTGACTTATGCAAGCAATCATTGCAATTGATTGAGCTATAATAGGTGAGTCCATCTCACCTTGTAACGAGAAACACGGCAAATTGTAGTAGTTAGTCTAAATAAAATTATTATTTAGAAGGAAATGCTCTGGAGTTTCATTATTATGAGGATCTCTTGTGCCAGAACCTAATTATGTTGTGATGATCAGAAAATGGGAATCCCAATAGAATGGATGGGTAATTATATTAGGGTGGAAGCATCTACTTTTTCAGGACTGTTATGGAGGCGTTACCCAATGCAAGCCATACCTAGAGAATGTGCTATTGCTGATGTAACCAAAACCGTTTTCTATTCATGACTTTGGATGATTGATGGGCTCATATAAAAGTAAGGATTTACATACTTTCAATTATAATAGCCAAGAACATGGATAAAGCCAAGTGATCATGCTACAGAGGTATTATTTATTCAAGTGGAGCTCTCGGGGATGTTTGGTTGCAAAGATAATTTTATTCACAAAGACCTTGTTGGGATCATTTTGTTTGGGATTCACAAACACCTACCCAAAAAGCACTTTTGTTTTTATTTTTGGGGTTCTTTGGAGTCTAATTCAAAAAAATGATTGGCAATTACATTTTCTGAGGCTATTTAAATTAGGACTGAAACATAATAGGTCAAACCCCCACCTTAAAGGCTATCCTCATGGATTTATCCCAGAAATACCTGATGCGTGTGGGGTTGGGGGCAGAGGCCTGGATAACTTGGTTTCTTAAGAAAAAAACAAAAAGGTTGAATTTTAAAAATCTTCTTAAAGGAGTCCAGCAAGCCTACGTGCACATTCATGATAATAACATAACAAATTTTATTCTTTAATTCAATTATGTTAAATTCACATCTTTTGTCCCCATAATGAGTTTTGCAACCTAACTTCCAGGACCACTCTTAGATTATTATACTAATATTGTCTGGTAAGGTAGGAGTGGGACTCCTACCGAAACGTCACCTGTTTTAGTAGCAATAATTAGGTGGATATACTCAGGCCAATCAAGATCCGATTGAAATGATTTTACCTTATCCGGTTTCTACCCATTTGAATCATAATCCATTTATCCGGTTGGTTTTGTTTAGGTACTAGCGGCTAACCATGAGGTTTGAGAGACTACGATGGGGCGGATCAAAACTGTAACCGACTTGATTGAGCTGGGTTTTTTATCGGGTCGGTCCAAACCCATCTTAAACTGAGCTGTTAACATGATCGACAAAATGGACCCCACCACAAACACCGCACGCGGCGCGCTTTATCTTTTCACACGGGCCTTGTACGCCCCTACATACCTAAAGCAATACTTAACGTGTGCATCTTTGTCTCCATAATCTTAACCGTCTTAATTACTAAAAACTCCCAACTTTTGTCGCAAAATGTCTCAAAACCATAGCGCTTTGCGTTTATTTTGTGAGGACTATCACGTCAAGTTGACGAAAGACATAGATTATTGGTAGTTAAACAGAAAATTAACTCTGTTCATCGCGTCTCACTCAGCTATCAAAGAACCGAAAAGAAACTCTCTCGAGCTTCTCTGTATCTGCAACTCCTGATCTTCTCCAATTCCAATCGCAGCTTCAAATAGTCCAATTTGTTTTCTCGAATCTCCAAAAATCTAAAATTTCTTTAATATATTTTTTTAAATTTGAACTTTGTCAAATCTGATCGAAAACTGTTAATTTTTCGCGGTTTCGATAGACTGTAAATGGTACTTCTGCAAGAGATCTTCGATTTTAGGGTTTTATCTTGAGATTTTTTGTTTCGATCGGGAATTTTTGGAGAAGTTAATGGCGACGGCAACAATGGCCACTGCCGCAGGAGCTGCTATGATTCTGTATTATGTTCTGACTCGAAGATTGTCTCCCAAAGATGGAGAAGATGATAGGAACGTAGATTTCTCGAAATCGAGTCGATCAGGTAGGAGAAGAATCTCTAGGAGGCCTGCACATGCGCCTGCGACGTGGTTTGAAGCGATCACTACGTTATCGGAGACACTTAGGTTTACGTACTCGGAAACCCTAGGTAAATGGCCGATCGGGGATTTGGCTTTCGGCATCAATTATCTCATGCGGCGTCAGGTAAGAGTTTAATTGGAGTTCTAAAGCTTTGATTTCATTCGAGGAATGTGGTTGTTCGTCAATTGCTTGATTCCAAATACATTTTGTGTGTTTCTTGTTTTACTGAAATTATTGGAATGTTGGTTTGGTCAAGATATGATTGGTGGCTAAAGAGTCTTTCTTCTGGAAATTTAAATGTGGTTCTTGTTTGAATTTGGTTTCCGCATTTGCATTGGTAACATGTTGGAAACTCTATTCTTTAAGCATATATTTTGTGGCTCACTTGCTTAAACATTCTGATTAAAAGGTGATCTAATCTTCAATTAAACATTGCTGCGACTTGATCTCGAGGAGCAAAAATATTCCCAAGTAGCGGTGCACAGATCCAGAGTTAGTTCTACATGCCAATGTTTTTAAATAGCATATTGGACCATGTGCGACCAGCACATGTTGTTCGCATATGCCATTTCCCACGTTGCAAGTGAAAAAAAGAGAGGAAAAAATGCAGAAAATGTTTAAATCTCGATTCTTGAGTAGCTTTCTTTATCTTTTAACTCTTGAGACTTGAGAGTGAGAGAGTGACTTGGACTTTGAAAGTAAAAGTGTAGAGTAGAGATTAAAGGATATTTATAATTATGTGAGAATGTAATGAGAGTTAAGAGTTGGAGGCTTTGCGAGAGTAAGAGAGAGATTAGAAGGTAGAAGAGATGTTGTAAAAGGAGTATTGGGGGTAGAAGTGAGATATTTATACGAGAAAAATGAGTTTAAGCTAAAAAAAGGAAAATCTGCGTCCAACGGTCATATTTCTGACCTTTGGATGGTATGTCATCGCATATTGTGCAATGGCATGTTTTGGGTGTATGCGATGATGGCATATGCGAATATGTGATCACATTTGACAACATTGCTACATGCTTTTGTTTAGTCAATCTCAGAAAATACTGATGAAAAAAAGTCAATCTCAGAAAATGACTACCAATCAAAACAAAGAACTGCAAAAGTGACATTTTATGTTATATGTGAAACTGCAGTGTGCAAACACATTGATAAATCTTAAACCAAACCCACATTTTTTATATCTAAATTTCGATTTCCCTGCGTTTCTACCTCCATGTTAGACACACTTAACCCAGCCAACTCTGTACATGGATACAATTGTATATTTTATTCCATGTATTAACAAATAAATTTTTAACATAATTTAGTCGCAAAAATGTGAAATATAGAAAGAATATTTATGAAATTTACATGGAACATGTGCACAAAGTCTATGGGTGATGATACTAATGCCATTGACCTAGATTCATTTCCCGCCATCACCGAGTTATTAATCTTATTAAAAAGAGTCTTACTTATGAAAGAAGAAGTGTTAGCTTGTGTCCAACTGGTGAATACAATGAGGGTGTGTGACATAGATGGATCTTCAGGAAATGTAGGTTTCTTGTCACGTGGTTCCTTATTAAGAAGCCACGTATCACATAGCATTGCATTTTGGTTATGCCTTCTATGTGCGCACTAGAGCCTATATCTTAACTCAAGATGGTTTTTTGATAGGTGCCTTGAAATGGTTTTGATTTAGGAGTCTATGCGCATTGTTTTTACCTTCTACTCTGCATTGATTAGGTTGCAAGATTAGGTCAATGAGCAAAGTGAGAAAATTTTATTAAGTTCATGAGCATTCCATTCAGGGATCATTATATCGATGTTCGCAGCCATCTATCTGTCAACGCCCAACTTTAATACTTACAAAAAAAAATCGATTTTTGGGTTTCTCTATTTTTGGTGTGAAATTTTCAGTGAAGGATGGCTTGGAAGGATACATGGGATTGGGTTTGTTGCATCTCAATATATTAATGTGGAGAGTATGCTTGTGACTTTGTGAGTTTATGTGTCTGTTTGTCCTTCTGGATTGTATTGCTTTTGCTCTGTTATTGTGGGTTGGTCTTCTTGACCTTCCTCTATTAATGATTTTTTTTGCTTAAAATAATGTTGACAAGTCATGTAAGTTACATTTGTTGCAGGGTCACATACATGTTGCAAGTGTATATGCTGGAAGTAGTTCTGTGCAACTTAAAGGTCCTGAAATTACTGCTGAGTTGACTCATCTTCTGAGGCTGTTGACTCTTTGCATGCTTTTCTCAAAGAAGCCATTTCCAGTGTTTTTGGATTCTGCTGGCTACTCACAAGAAGATGTTCTTCTTCAAGAGCCTAAGGCCGGGGTACGTAAAGATTTGTACTTGCATTCTAAACTAGTCATTGAATTTCTAGTGTTCTTATTAATTCTAGTTAATGATTTATAGTGCTTTAATTTACCATATAATGTTTGCAGCTTCTGAAGCCTGCTTTCACGATTTTATGTGATAGAAGTTCAAAATGCTTCCTTCTATTGATTCGAGGGACTCATAGCATTAAGGACACACTAACAGCAGCAACTGGGGCAGTGGTTCCCTTTCACCATTCAGTTCTACATGAAGGTGGTGTCAGCAACCTAGTTTTAGGTTATGCACACTGTGGGATGGTTGCTGCAGCTCGTTGGATTGCGAAGCGGTGTACGCCTTGCCTTCTTAAAGCACTTGGTGAATATCCTGATCACAAAGTGAAGGTAAATATGATGTCTCTCTTGTGTTCTTTGATTCCTTAATGTTGTATTCAGTAAAGATTCTAGAAACTGTGTCAGGCTTGTAGGGTGAAAAGATCATTAGTGTGTCTAATAACCCGAGTACAGTAATTTGAAGATTTAGTACAAAAGTTTGTAGGCGATCCATGAATATAAAATATTGGAAATTACCAAGAAAAAAATAAAGGAAAATGTTAAATTACAAGAAAGATGTATTAGAACTAGAACCATTTAGGTTCAATCAAGGTAATTCAAATTTCATTCTTATGCCCAAGTAAAATGAGTTCTACTCGGGGAGAAAATTGACAGTAAAAAGAAAAGTAAGCTTGCCAAAATTCAGTTGTAACATTTTTCCAATTTGGTGCATCATTTGTACATATTGAAAAACCACAACCTCCACTGTCAGAAGTAATACTGGTTAACAGAAGTACTGCATGTTACTACTGCTCTTATTCTTCTCCGAACATGCCTGGCTGTAAACCTACATCATAACCCTGTCTAGTGCACTGAACTTGGCATACTGGAACATTTCTGCTGCTCTAGAGCCAACTCACAGTTTTCTTTTTGGAACTAGTTCGATACTTGAACAGGTCTGAAACACCTGTTTTTTTTTTTCATTTCATTGAATCTGTGCTGATTTCGAAAGGAAAGAAAGTATTGAAAAGCAAGGTTTTGACAGTTTGCAACTCCACACATATGAAAATCTTCAGTTCGTAAAGTTTTTTATGTTTTTAACCCTGTCAATACACATACCTTTATACCTTGTCTGCTTTGCTTAATTTTGTCATCGTTCTTCTTTTTACCTCAATTTTATTACCTGTGATCATGGATCCCACTTCCTCATCAAGAACTTTGTACACTTACCCAAATAAATAAAAAATCAAGAACTTTGTACACAGTTTCAAGGTGCTAGGATTATTTAACTTATTACATATGAAAATTGTAAATGATGTTTTCTTTCTCCAGATTGTTGGGCACTCACTGGGTGGTGGCACTGCTGCACTCTTAACATATATTCTTCGAGAAATGAAGGAGTTCTCTTCAAGCACTTGTGTAACATTTGCTCCAGGTATGTTATAATTTAATGCCATCGTTGCATTTTATATGAATATTATTTGGGATATAGCATAGATGAAGATGATTTAAACCATGATCATGTGGTCATGTTTTCCCATGTGCCACTAAATTCCTTATTTCTTCCATACTTGTTGAGAACATTTTGTTAATTTCTTACCAAGAATTTTTTTTTGATAATTGAATTTCTTACCAAGAATGTCCCTTACCATAACATAAACAACCTTATTCCATTGATTGCATTGTTGTAGTACATCCGATAATTGTACAGTTGATTTGGAATCTTTTTACGAATAACTTGTGATAATCTTGATTCCAGCGTCGTACTTTTAATGAAAAAATAGTGACACAGAGTCAACGTAGGGAATGGGTGAAGAGATCTGCTAAGCGGATTTTAGTGTTAGGGTTTTTAGATATTCTGTGACGCTTGGCATCATTTGGGGCATACTAAATATGTTATACACTTGTAATTCCAGATGAATCCACGCCCATGATAGACACTTCACATACTTAGGGTACATAGAATTATCTGCCTCAAAATTAGTTAAATATGCTCTTTGTTAAATTCTCAAATCACATGGCATTCTACAGCTGCCTGTATGACATGGGATTTGGCAGAATCAGGCAAGCACTTCATTACTACTATAATCAATGGTTCTGATCTCGTGCCCACATTCTCAACTGCTTCTGTTGATGATCTTCGTTCAGAGGTGTGCCAACTCTTTTCTTTAAAATAACTGCCTATGATAGGGACATAAAAAACTTAAATCATACCATTTTGACAAGCATCACTCCTAACTTTCTAGTAGGTCACAGCATCATCTTGGTTGAATGATCTGCGAGATCAAGTTGAGCACACAAGATTTCTAAATGTTGTTTATCGCTCTGCGTCTGCTCTAGGATCCCGTCTACCATCTATATCTAGTGCAAGAGCAAGGGTTGCAGGTGCAGGTGCACTTCTGCACCCAGTATCCAGCAGGACTCAGGTAGACACTTAATGTTGTGCTACTAAAATATTTCCACTTAATGTGATATTTTCTGCTAAAATATTTCTTTATGCCTGGTTCTTAACAAAAGAAAATTGTTGATACTTTATGTTAAAAGAGGAAGAAATGTGTTGTGCTGCTGAGCACGAATCTCTTATTTATCCATGTTTGAAGTGGCAATTTATGTTGCGTGGATCCCAGGTTGTGATGAAGCGAGCACATAATGTTGCTCAAGCTGTTGTCAGGACCCGCTCATCTCTCTTGTCATGGTCTTGCATGGGTGCCCGTCGTCGTAATGTTGGTGGATCATTAGCGAACTCTATAGAGGAAGGCGATCAACCTGAGGCTTCTCTAATATCTAAGATAACCACCGAGACTCTTGTGACAGAAGGGATTGAGATAGACCGAGTGGCGGATGAAGTTGATTATTGTTACTCAAGGGACGGATTGGGGCGTGATGAGACAGAAGAAGAGGAGCTCATCTCAGTGGATCATGATGTTAATACATCCAATGTGGAAGACATGACGGAAGGTGAATTATGGTATGAGCTGGAGAAGGAGCTTCACAGGCAGGAGGGTGAAGCTCAAGTTCAAGCCCTAGAAGTAGAAGAAGCGGCCGCTGCAAAAGAAATTACTGAAGAAGAGAATGTGCTGGCCGATGCTGTAGAACACCAAAAGGCTACCACCACATCAATGGATGCTTCGGAAACCCAGCGTTTCTACCCCCCTGGTAGGATCATGCACATGGTTTCGGTACCGACAGTTGACAACGCTAATACCACTGATGGTAGCCCCAATGAGGGACAAGTGGGTATTTATGAGACACCTCGAGATCTGTACAGTAAGCTCCGACTCTCGAGGACTATGATTAATGATCACTATATGCCAATGTATAAGAAGATGATGGAGCTATTAATCAGTGAACTAGAAAAGGAGGAACAATGTAATAGTATAATGTGAAAAGGAAAAATAGTAATATAATAATATTATTATTATAATTGCAATTGCCTTTTTAAGGGAGTTATTCTGGAGTTCTATTTGCATTTCAGAGGTGCTTACATATGATTGCAATTACTAGGACTGGGCCATCTTGGTAGGAGAGCTTAAAATTCAACCTGCCTTCACCTACTAATTAGTAATTACTATCAACTAAACTAACCTGCTTGCTTATTAAAAATAAAATAATGGTTAATAAAAGCCCAAGTTGGTGTCAAATACAGTTGGCACCTTTCAATGTAGGCAGACTGCATTATGGGAGTCTAATCAATCGTGGATGATCCATCCGGTTTGTGATTTTTTTCTTGTAGCCTGTATGTAATATACACCTCTTAAACATCTGCAGCAAGCTCAAGTGTGGATCTAATTCCATCAGAATTGTTCAAATTCTACCACTCCAAAATGAGAAGGAGAATTGTATTTAGGAGTCAAAACAATTAGAGTTCATAGATTGGCCCATGGCGGTCATGTTTTTGAAATTTTTTTTTTTTTTTTAACCCTGCTAACAAGTAATTCAGTCAATGGGCCAGGCTGAAACCCAACCAGTAGGAGACTTGCTTTATTTATAGATCATTTAAGTTATAGCTCGATTCACAATCATTCATTAACTCTGAAGACAAGTACTACAACAACGAAAGAAAGAGTTTATGAGTTAGTATCAGTGATGGTGGGCCCAACTCCACAATGGGAGAGGACTTCCAAAAATTGACGGGCAAGCCACCTAAAGTAGGGCGAACTCGCTCGTCTTCAAAGGTGTGTTCGTTTTGGTGGGTGTTGGCACGACCCGCCGTCTCGTAGCGATCATTGACGAGTCGCCTCGCACCCCCGACAGGACGAGTTAACTTTTATATCAGACCCCCTGTCTCTTACTTATAACGGACTCCAATACTTCCAACTACTCACGCATCCGATGTGGGACTAATATTGCCTCTCCACACCAAAAACCACTTTGTTAATTTCCTTCTCACCATTGAACCACGTAAACACAAAGACTCCCCCAACAAACTCACTTTATTTTGAACCACGTAAACACAAAGACTCCCCCAACACACTCACTTTATTTTCCTCTCAGAAATGCTTTTAGGGGTTGTGTTTTTGTGCGGAGAAATTGCGTAATGTCTATGATATGAACCTGAAATTCTTTGGAGGTAAGAAGAACAAAATTGGGTTGTTTAATGAGTAATCTTCTTCTTTTTTTTAAAAGCTTATGATTTAGGGGTAATTTTTGTGTTTTAAGATCATCTGGATTAAAATTAGGCAGATTTACCAAAACATGCACAACTTTTCGTTTATTTACCAAAACGGTACACTGTTCAAAATATTTCCGAAAACGGTAATTTTACTGTTTTCGGAATTAATTTTTTTTACCAAAACGGTAAAAACAGTAAAATGTATTTTTTTTTACCGAAAATACCTTTTTTTATTTTTTGACTTAAATTACAAAAATAAAATTGATTTTGGTAAAAAAAAATTGTAAATACATATGATTGTTGGATTACCAAAAGAGAGTGAATCTTTTAAGTTGGATTTTCATTTTTTTAAGGTTAAAATTATAAATACATATGTAAAACAAAAAAAGGGTATTTTCAATATAAAAAAAAATACATTTTACTGTTTTTACAGTTTTGGTAAAAAAAATTAATTCCGAAAACGGTAAAATTACCGTTTTCAGAAATATTTTGAATAGTGTACCGTTTTGGTAAATAATTTCAAAAACGCTACCGTTTTGGTAAATTATTCATGAGCTAAAATGATCATGTTTCCTTGTTTTATTAGTCTCTTGAAAAACAAGTAGTAGAAAGAATCCATGCCTTGACAAGTATCCACCGAACGACAAACAAACGTAACATCTGTTCGGCTTCAACAGTGAACTGAGGACTGCTTTCTAACAAAATGACCGGATATATTTTCCCTTTGTAAGTTCAAAGAACTTTGCTTTCTGTTAATAACTTAGCAATTTCTTTGGTTGATTGGAAATGTAGATTCATCTGATGAATAGTGGCTGATCTTATTCAAAATATGCAGTTTATGATCTAATCAAATTTCTTTTTAAGATATAAATCGATGTAATAAGGACATGGACATGTTTTGGTGTATGTTTTGTCTAGCACCGTAACACTGTTCCTTCGAGAAACCTGAACCTCAAGTGCAAGTATATTCTAAACAGACTTCCTTCGACACTGTGCTGACATGGTGTCGAAATTTTTTCAAAATAAAATACAGATTTAGTGATATTTTATTTTTATCTCTCTTAAGTTAGAACTTTGGGGATTTTTGTTAATATAAGATTTAGCCCCACATTTCTAGTAAGTGAGAAGGGATACCTTATTAGGAGCAAACATAATTAGTTGTATTTATACCACACCTTTAAGGCTATCATTGTGCACCGTGCGAAAATGTGTTTTGAGGTACACTTCACATCATCGCGAGGACCTGGGTTGGTTGATCCGTCACATGTGATGATCATATATGATGGATCAAAATAGTAACTGGTCAAGAATGATCAGGTGCGTTGAATCAAGTTAGTACCCAATCAGGTGTATTGATTTGTGATAGGTATCTGATCAGGGACAATCGGATCCATTAGATCAAGTGATAACTGATCGGACGCAGTGTGAATTATTAGATTATACAAATTTAACCTATAGGTATTGATTAAAATGCATGAGACATGTATCTTCGATACGATACGATTTTAATCGTTAGATTTGAGATTAAACACAATTCAACAACTCCTGAACTGAGAGACATTGAACCATGACTCTTGATCAACAAACACAGAAATAATTATAAAAAACTAATCAAAAATAAGATTTCTTCACTGAAAATTTATGTGTTCTTCATTTTTTAAGCTTAAATACTTAGAATTTTCAATTCCCGAGTGTTCTAGATTAAATCAAATCGTACATAATCCGATTTAATAACTGGAGTGTAGACTTCTCTATATCCTGAAGGCACTTGTTGTTTGACCCTCTATACTGTAATTTTAACCAATAAGGAAGAATAATTGTCTAAGAGAGATTAAATTTGATTCGAACTCAGAAGTTCTTTTTCTTCTTTCATCAAATTTCTCCAATTTATACACAAATTTCCAACACATGATAGTGTGCAAAGAACCAAAGATTGCTCGTCTTGTACCTTGAGGAAAAAACCTATGGTACCATGCACACTGCCACGTCAATGCAAGGTTGAAGATAGTCAGTTTAGAACAACTCTATTTGTAAGATGTGTTACAATATAATTTTTGAGATATAGAAGTTATTTTTTCGTTAAACATAAGATAAGAATCATATTGAGAGTAAATTATACAGAAAGTGAAAGAATATACTTCTATACTCAATAATAACTAATGGTTGTACTTACCAACTTTAACATGTTAGCACAAGTAGAATGGATCACAGCAATTCTCTTCTAAAACTAAATTTTTTTAGTAGAAAATCATTGAAAGAAAAGGTGGGATACCTACTACCTTAGGAGTAAAGATGTGTTCACCTGTATCAGTGTGTCAAAACATGCCGATACCTTTGTCATTCATTCCAAGTGGTTGACCACCCTCAACTAAGATATACTGTCTTTTATTTATAGGATGTTTTGAAGATTTGTGCAGTAAAAGTAAGAGATCTCATTGATTAAGATACCAAACTGTTTGGGTGGGGTGAGCTGGGGCCGGGGACTGAAGTGATTTATGGTCTATTTTTTCAAACCATATCCCCCAATAATTGACTAGGAAGCATGGAAAGCTTTGTGAGTTCTGTCAAACAGCCATAGTGATCCAAACATTCTTAAAATAAAAAAAAGAATAAAATGAGGAATCTATGACCATTTCAAGAAAGGCAGTGTGCAGAAACAATTGTGCATGTATCGTCCTTGGTCCTGCTACATTTCAACCCTTCCTACCCAACTATGGGATATGTTACATATGTTGCCATGTTCAATGCAACATTTTACTGCTGATTGAAGTCTGGACTCAACAATCTCAACCATTGTATCGAGTCTTGAGAACTTCTGGTGGCTCCTCTTCCATGATGCCCGAACCTTTAGTTTCCAAGTACATGCGGATGGTTGTCTTACGGTCCCCGAGAAAAGTGTGATCTAAGAAGTTGTTGTAAGCCTCATCACCAAGACTCTTTGCTGCTAAGACACTGCAAAAGAAGATTTTATCATCTTCTATGCATACAAAAAATTTGGTAGCAATGCTCTTCCCTCAGGATTAGGTTTCGTTGTATTTGGTAACAATCAACCATCATTATAAAACAACCTATGCAGTATCTATCATTCATTTAAGATAAACAGAAACCAAGGTCAGGATTTTGGCAACACCAACTTGTATTCTTACCGGAACACGTGCAATTAGACATAGCTACGATATCAGGCAAAATTAGTAGTTACCAGTGTCGAAGATAAACACGGCAAGGTAAGATATCATCCTGCCATATCTTATGGATATTGTACCGTCCATATCGCTGAAAATAGATTTCCTTGCTTCCTACAGAAGAGAAGGATGCATGAAACAATTATTAATAGAATGAAGTACATTAACAATAAAGTGGATCAAGTAAGTATTTGAGAAAGTGAAGACAACAGAAAATAAATTATTTTGAAGCTCATTCACGAGGAATCTATAATATAACAAGGTTTATGAAATAAGTGAGCACTAATATACTTTATAGCTTACAATTAGTGTTTTAAAAGTGCAAATGTTAGGCAATTTGCAAAGGCTTGATAGGATTAGGAATCTCGCTTGTGTTACAAGTAGCTGAGTTGTTTTAAGAACAAAATAAATGATGTTTCAAAACTCCTTAAAAATGATGTAATCGGTTCACTTTGAGTAGTTGAATTGAATAGAATTCAACTGCTTGAATGAAGAATTGTTTTGGTTGCTTTTTATCTCCTTCTATAGGTGAGACCCCTCTATTTTATATATATATATATATATATATATATATATTATTGATAATGGGAAAGTACAGAAAAAAGGTAGATCGAGGTGACCTACAACAAAGAAAAGAAATCAGAGAAAAACAAAGGAGAACAAGGCTAGGGGGCTTGAAGGTTACAAATGCTCTCCCACCTAACTAGATAGTCCTCAAAGAACACCCCTTTGAACTCTTTAAAGATTTTACACCAATCAAAGGTAGAACAAGGTTACATACCCCTCTATTATTTTAGTGTAGCGACTCCATACACTTATCCTTAATTTCTTTATAAAACCTGAATTTGACTATTTTTCATTTTTGATGAGTAAGCTAAGACTTGAACCCACGACCTCAAAGTTGTTTTGCAATGTGAAAAAACAACTGAGCTATGGGTCTAAGTCTAACTCAAATTCGTACTTTTATTTTCACCCCCCCCCCCCCCAAACCTGCACTACATCTTCAATCCTCTAGTCCCTACCTTGTTAAATCACTCCACCACAAACCTTAAACCCAATCTTGATATCTATTCCATTAAACCTTTTAAAAAGAACATTGAACTCCACACTCTTTTCAATCTACCACAATAAACTTTAGATCATACCACATAAAATTTGTTGTCAAAGTTATTGCCTTGCATCAGTAAAGAAAATGACAAAGACAATATTATATGTTTCTTTATCCTAAAAAGAGACCTCAAACAAATCTTTAACCCAAAGTTACCAAATTCTCTTCTACTGTACAACAAAACCTGTACCAATAGATTTGGGAATTAAATTGTTGTGGTCCACTAAAATCTTTCAAGGTTCGATAAACTCAATAATCAATATAACACTCATTATTATTCACAATGTACCACTCATTATTATAACATTCACTCATTATTATTCACAATGTACCACTATTTTTTAACATTCACAAGTTACTGATAAGTTAAAGAAATTGAAGACTACCTTTGCATCTAACTTGAAAATACTCCTCATCGCTATAACGACCACAGAGTACCTGCATTAACCCTAAATTTTAATTCCGAGGGCGCAAACAAAATTTTAAATATATATATTAATATTAAAAGTTGAATTATTATCCTTTTCAACTCACAGCTCGAATAGTGAATGACACCCCTTCTAGTGTCTCTGGTACTACCTATAATTACAAATAGATAATTAACCTCTAAAATTACAGTAAATATAAAATAATCAAACAAGAAAAATCCATATAGTAAAAATTATTAAAAACTTACTGCTAAAAACCGAAACTCATGCTCTCGTTCTATAAAAGATCGAATCTGGAGTCATAATTGAACCAAATAAACTTATAAAAAAAATCGAGAAAATAAATTTTACAACTGAATTTAAATTTTACTAATTTGTTACCTCAGATCGTTTAATTTCAAACACGGTAACAAGAAGAGATTCTAGTTCACAAGGTTCTACGCTTAAGCTCGAAATTTCCTGGAAAAGATTGCAAAAGCAATAACAACTGTTAGATTGTTTAGAAATTTCCTCGTGATACGTACATATGCGAGATTCGTTCAAGAAGAAACCCTGGTTTCTGGATTGGCGATTCCACGCTCGAAGAAAATCGGAGCAACATGAGCAAAGACGCGACGAAACCCATTTAATCTCGCGATTCTGAAGTTGGTGAGATCCGGAAATGAACTTCTCGCGCTTCTTTCTGGTCCCACAACAGATCAGGAGTATGATATAAAACTACTTACGAAGCACTGGAAGATGTAGAGAGAAAAAGAGGGGTGAAGGATACCAGAGAGAAGAGAACCGAAGCCGCAGATTGAGAGAGAGCCATCGGGAGAGAGGAGAGCTTCGAAATCAGATTCGTCGATCAGTTGGGCCCACTCTGTGGGGTTACTAGAAAATGTTGCTTGGCCGTCGGATTCCATGATAGGCACAGAAAGCCTGATCTTCTTCTTTGGATGAATTTGGATCTGCTTTGGAAAATAAGCTGTGAAGGTGATTTTGGAAGAAAATTTTGGTTGATGGCACGTGTGATGGGCACGTGATAGACAAATGGGAGATGGTGAGGGAAGGATTGTTTCCATAGGTAGAGAAATGCAAGAGAGATGCACAAGGGAGAGAAATAAGTTGAGGCCGATAAAGGTAACTATGGGTAACCATTTAAACGGAACCGAACCATGATTGGAGTAAAAAAGATGAATCAATTTGATGTACAAATTGGACTAAGATGCCCTATCAAATCAGATCCAAATTTGAAGTTATTGGTTAAAACAGATCGAATTTCAGGTATGCTCCAATCCATTGACAACCCAAAGAGCTAAACAAGGAGATATTAGGTTTTTAAAAATCATGATTCCTAGAGATATCTTTGCTATTATAGTGAGAGATGGTTTGAAACCAAAATTTGGATCTCCCATAAGCCTCTTCCTTAGAATTTGTGACATATATTAAACTTTAATTAGAAGATGACATATACAAACTCACATATATGAAAAATGCTTGTTTGTAATTTAAAATACTTATTAAAGGATTTTTGAAGATTACATAATAAAAAATGGTATATTTTTAAAATTTTAAAAACTAACCAACATGATTATAGAATCATAGAATTATAATTTTCTTAATTTTATCAAAATAATCATGACTATATTAAATTTAAATGTAGAGGTTGAAGTAATCGTGAGATACAATTTGTCATTGGGGGACATATTGACGTGGTGGCGTGCGCATGCCAATAGATGCATTTTCTTCGAGATATGAGTAAAACGTATCTACAAACATGCGCGCACCACCACATTAAGGTGTCGCCCGTGTGTTTCTCGGTCACTCCAACACAACTCTATTAAAAATATAATCATAATTATTTTGATAAAAAATTAAGAAAATTTTAATCACACATCTCTAAAATCACGTTGGTTAGTTTTCAAAATTAAAAAATATCAATTATACTACATAATCTTCAAAAACCCTTTAATTAATATTTTAAATTACAAATAAACCTTTCTAAAACATGTGAGTTTGCACATGCAACTTTCTAGTAATTAATAAATATTAGCACCATAATATGATATTCACAAAAAACATTTTCATTCTTTATATTTACTATAATAATAAGAGAAAGATAAGTATTATTGACACAAATCCACATTAATTAATTTTTTAAAATTACAAAAATACATTTTCATTATTTTAATATAATGATATATTATTAAATTATTTATTTAAAAATTTTAAAGCAACCTCTTAAATTAATTATAAAAATAATTTTAAACTTACATAAATATTAATTTTTGTAATTTGTATGCAAATACCCACACTTTTAGAGAAATCTATTAATAGATATGAAATATTCACATCCATACTAATGAGTGGCTAAGGCATTTGCACATGAGTTACAAAAATGAATATTTATCTAAGATTAAATATTTTTTAATTAATTTAAAAAATTATTTTAAAATTTTCAAATAAATAATCTAACTTCATATCATTAATATCATTTAAGATATACAAAAGTATTTTGTAAGTTAAAAAATTAATCAATATAGAATTGTGTCAACAATACTCACCCTTCTCTCATTATAATAATGAATGAAAAACATGTAATATTTATAAATAAAAAAACCCTACAACCAGTAGGTTATTTGCAATGTTAAATGTGCAATTAGCTTGTTCATGTAATGAATTTAAAAAATAGTTATTATGTATTTACATCAAACAATGTAGACTTGTAATTTACACGTCTCATTAATATAGATTCACATCTAATGTGCAATGGTAAGTAACTAACAAAGAACAGGTTCACTACTAAGGTACTAAACCGGGTTCCAACCCAACCAAATTCATGGTAACTCCTAGTTCATAACATGCAGCCAACAACACCCCTCCTCCACATGAAGATAGTATTTGAGACATTCCCTTCTTTTTTCATTTTTTTTTCTTCTCAAAATCTATCATCTTCAATATCTTTTTTATTGCTCTCATGAACCAGTAATATAGATATAAATAATATAAAATAAAATATATTTTATCTCTTAAAATTCTTTTGAGAAACAACAAATGTGAGATGGTAAAAACCCACAATTTTGAGAAACCTTGTCATGGTTGTCACATAGAGATCAAAGTCAACAATACAAAATTATTAATTTTAAAATTAAGATTCTTCAAAATCATGGGCTCTTATCATCATATTTTTATTATTCATCAAAATAATTTTAATATATTTATTTTATATTATTAAAACTAAATTAGAATAATTCTTTACACTCTGGCACCTTCTCTTTATCAAAAGATTCTTGCCATTGCAAATTTTAAATTTATCAACAAAATTTTAAAAGATAAGACATTTACCTTTTTTTTCTAATTTAAAATAATTCAATCATTTACAGACTTCAATACAGTCATTTACAGACTTCAATAACAGAAAAAAAAAGAAAAAAAAGAAGAAGCGGTCTATTAGAACACCAACTGTTACTTAATACATCCCGATTTGTTAAATTATTTATCCCCCAATTAAAGATGAAAACACACCATAAAAATACTATAAGGCTCGGTTTAAACTTTCTAACATCACAAAAGTTCAATTTATTAATTAGTTGCCAAAAAAAAACAGACAGCTTATCCTGGGACCCGTTATTTTCATTATTTTTAATTGGGGTGGAAGAAGCACAAGTTAAGAGTGACAATAGCAGCTCTAAAAACAGTCTTTGGGAAGTCCTTTAAGCTCACATCACTTCCCCCGATAAGTTTAGAGAAACATTTTCCCAACAAGCAAAGATTTGAACTTGATTTAAGGTTTGAAATGGATGGCTACCTAATTTCCACATTACTCACAAACTTGTAATTAAATTTCAACGCCGGAAAATAATTATTTCTTGAGATTTTTTTTTTTCGAAGCAGGGTTTTGGTAGCGGCGGCTGGTGTGAACTTACGTTAAGATGCTTTAATAACACTTTTAAAATTTCTTCATTTTACCATCTAAAATGTCCTTAAAAAGAAATTTCCTATCCAAAACAACCTCAAATGCTTATTTCCAAAGGCGATTGGAATTCATCTTAACATGTGATCCGTATGGCACAAATTTACAAAATCCGTTATTTATGCTTTTTAAAAATACTTAATAATATGTAAAACATCATTTTGATTAACAATTCAATGCTTTTATTTTTAAATATGGGATCAAAACCATGGTTTTAAATCCCTATTTCACACTAAAACCATTTCAAATCAGTGAACAAGGAGAAAAAAAAAATCTTAAAGCAACCATTATCAAAACCATGAAGAAGAAGAAGAAAATCATGATCAAAATATACCAACAAACATCTTGAAGCAAAAAAGACAAAACATTTCAGGAAGAAGAAGAAGTTAGAATAGGGGTTTCTCTCAGACAAATGCCTCGATTCACATCATGATTGATTGAATGGATGTTCTCAGACTCGTCATCATCTTTGACATCATTGAGAAACCCATCACAACTCTCCATTTTCATTAAAATGTTGAAAAACAAACTAAAACGAACCTTAATCTTAAATCAAATAAACGGACATCATTAATCAAAGAAACCAAACAGAAACCTTTGATGTAGATTTACAGCTATCAGCTTGAGTGTGTATTTGGGAAAGGATAGCTTCATATTTATAGTCAAAATTTAGGGTTTTGCTTCGCTAAAATCCTCTTGTACGCAAGGAAATTACATAAATGTCCCTTTGTTTTGTCCAAAGTGATTAGGTTCAAATTTGATGTTCCCGATAACTTTAAAAAAAAAATTGATGTCTTTTAACTTGCCACGTTACACACAAATCCATGAAAAAAAAAAAAAACAATTAGATTCGAGAACCTCGAAAAGTAAAAAAAAACCTTATAATCACTGCTCCTCATGATTTAAAACTAGTGTTTTAAACCCGGATTGAACAGTGGTCCAACCAGGTCTGAGTCGTCTGACCTCTGTTTGGTTAGTGAATCATTTTGTTAATGAATGTTACATGTTTTTTGTGAAAATAAAAGAAAGTAGTTTGGGTGTTTTTTTTTGTCCAACAATTTGCAAATTTTTAGTTCAATTATCAATTTGGTTTTTAGAACATTAATTGAAATATGCTCAATATCCAAAGATCCAAAAGAAAGTATATTGAGATAGTTTAAATAAAATAATAGTTGCGATAATCTGAGAACTAGTGACCCCATCACAAAATTATAGATCATTTGCCTCGGGATACACAAAAATTATGATATTACATATCCTAATGCAAATGATCTACACTAATGTGACGGGGCATATGTCAGAGGAGGGTGTTAGAAAATCATTATTCATAAAATAATTAAGAATCGTAATTTTTTAATCCCCTCCCCCTCCCCCTCCCCCTCCCCACATGGGTGTGGAGAGAACCATAGATTTCTCTCCTTGGGATGCACATCCCCATAAATATGTATACTTGGTATCCTGAGGAAATCTATGGTTTTCTGCACAGCAACATGGGTAGAGTTTTGGAGAGAGGAGTCAATTAATCATTTATTCAATAAATAAGTACACTTGAAAAGACAAAAGACATGGTTGGGACTTATTCATCACGATAGTGAAATATTCTCTGTATATTTCCTTCGGTAAAAAAATATACATTCCAAAAAGTTATTTACATCTAAACATGGTAAATCAAAAAGAAAAATTCAGAGTAATTTCCTTGCTCTTTTTTTTTTTGGGATGATGGGGTGTCCAAACCCGTAGGTCCGACTAGCAGGGCTGAGGCAAGTGGCCTTTTAGAGCAACATATCTTGTCCAAATCCCCCAAGTACATGCAATACCCCACAAACCACATAATTACCTTGCTCTTTCTCATGCCTGTTTTGGCAGGTAACTAGGATCTATCTTCTGAGAGGGCGGTGAACTGTGAAAGAAGAGGCAAATAGCTGAAATGTCATCCATTGAAATACTGTGTTTCTTGTCTTTCCATGCACAGGCTGCACACTCCACTAGTCGTTTAGCTGCGTCCCTCCTATCTGGCGTCAAGGAAACTATATTCACTGCTTCTTGGTTGGAGATAACATCCCATACCTGAAAAAGAAAGGCAAAGCAAAGTGTAACAAATTTTCAGGTCTGCAGTTTCCCAAAATACAAAATGAGCATGATCTCTCTTTTAAAATAAAAAATAAAAAAAATTTGGAAAACCTTTTAAAGGTATGACCCAACAATTTGTAGCTAAAATCGCTTCATATGTACTAGAATTTGTCGATAATCCTTAAAATATACCTAATGGTTACTGAATTCATCATTTTATTTTTTAAGTTCAACAATTTTGTATGCATGGCAAAGAAGACGTATATTTCATTTGAGAAAACCCATGAATGAAAAAGTGTCCAAAATTCTACATATCTCCATTCCTTAACCAATAAATATTTTTTTGGCTGTCCTGCACAAATTTGGTTGCTTTGTCCCTCTAAATTTGCCAGGCCATCTCAGCATCCAATAATATTAATTGAGAAAGCAGAAGTGAGAATGATAAAACCCAATCAAGAGAGAGGAGTGGTGCAAATTTGATAATGTAAAGCTTTGGCACGAGTGACAGTAGCATACGTACCCCATCTGTTGCCAGGACAACAAACTGGTCTTTACTAGTTATATTCCTTTGTGTGACTTCAGGTACTGAAATAATCCCATAATCCTTAACACAGTAGTCCCCAAGGGATCTCGACATTGCCAGTCCTGGTATTTCTCCATTTGGTAGCCAGACCCTATGCACCCCTGGTTCATCTTGTAAACAGAATACTCTTCCTTGGCACTGGATTATTCGCTCGGTCTCCTCTGAGACCCACAAAAATTGAGTTATGAGATCCATGTAATGCACACACACACACACACACATGGACATATACATGTGAGAGAGAGAGAGAGAGAGAGAGAGAGAGAGAGAGATTTACGAGGTAAATTTGGCTTGAAGTCGATAGTAAGTTGAACAGAAACCAAACTGCCATCATCAGAAGTGGAACCCATAACAGCACGAGAATCACCAACGTTTGCTATGACAATGAGGTCACCCTAACAAAACATCAAATTAGAGAAGCTTCATTTAAACTAGTTGAACTTGAATAAAATCAAAATGCTACAATAGGTCCTGAACTAGAAACCAGAATATAAATTAATAATAATTAAAAAAAGGGATTTCTTATGCATAAACCATTTATAATTATTTCATATAAGAGTTCATACTTCTTTGGCAGAAAGAAAATGAAACCAATGATTTCTATTGCATGAACATGAGCAACACATGCACCCAAGTCACAAGGAAAAGGAACGAGACGGTTAAGATAATCTACTTGAATATATCATCATTGAAGCCTTATCCCAAAGATACCCCATCTGCAAAGATCCAAAATATTGGACTACAACATAAATGTACCATTGCTCGGATGAGAAATAGCCCCGAAATTCCAATTAAACAAAATTAATCATCCAATCCATTAATTTTTTCTGAGGACCATTTTCTAATTCCAGTGAACAACAAAAATCGAGTGAGGTTGGACAGGTAGAAATTTAAAGCGAATAACATCTAGATGTGGTCCATCAAAGAGGTCACATGTAGACGTTGGAGTGACTGAAACTGATGGCCAACTAAATCATTTACTTAATTTTCTGACTTTCTTTTGATTTATATTTTTGTTACAATATCACATATCACTCAACTCATTTCAAATGGCAGTTAGCAGTTTTCTATGAAGTTTCTTTTCTCACAGATAAAGAGATTTGATGAAAAGTATTTTAGACCTGCCCATATGAGGTTACCCTTCTAATGCCTCAAGGGCTAGAGAAAGAATGTCTAATGGTCTAACAGAATTGTGGAGACCCAAAACCAGGCTTTGTTTTACACATTAGATGGGACTCCCTTAGAATCCAATCCAAGGCTTTTTTAATAACAATTTACAACATTTTATTATAAGAGAGAAAAAAAAAATTTAGAAAGAAATGAACTACTTACAAATAAAACCTAAAACATAAAAGCACAATTAATCTTTTAGCTTAGTGTTTCAGAACCACCAGGCTTTAGTTGTTTTGCCTGCCAAAAATACATTCAAGCACACATATTCAACCGGAAAAAAAAAAAAGAAAGAAAAAAGAAATAGAGAACCATATTATCGATAGGTCATATACGAAATTGAGCAGAAATACTATGAGAAACTCGAGTTAGATTGGGCCTTACTTGTCTGACAATTGTCATAGCAGTTGAACCACTGTAAAATGAATCGATCCCACGATGCCTCTCAAGTTCTTGATCAATGTCAGCAAAAGTCTTTAAAAAGGATTGCTTCCATACATTAAACCGATGAAGTTTTTTATCCAATCCCAAGTCAAAATCTACGTCGAGGGACGTTAAAGCAAGAATCTCCTGCCAATTGCATAACAAAGACGATGGCATCGATTCCCTGACATGTTTCGCCACAAAGTGCCCCCATGGACCATGCCCATCAAACACCCCACAAAATATCATATCGTCTTGGCACCCGAATTCCTATAAGAAACCAAATAAAATTTTTAATTCTCAATTACGGACAAACCCATTACTTCAAACAATTTCAAAAGCTTATTAAATGATGAAACATTAATTACCTCCCACACAATCAAGCAATCCTGATTCATTCCTTTCTCCCCTCTCTTAGAATAAACGGAAACGAAATTGTTTGAAGAATTGGCATTAATAATGCCCGAAGAACGCAATATCAAATCGTTCTTCTTCGCTTCCTTTGCCATAGCTTCGGAGACTTCCCTTCCCACATCATTCACAAAATTCCCCTCCTTTTTGATGGAGTGTGGTCTTGTTATTCTATTAAATAGAGATGATAAACGACCCATTTACACTGCAAATTCAATGTTCTTTAACAGAATAAATAAACGATCCTACTTTGTCTCTGAAAAGCCAAAAAATTCAGAAATTTAAAACCCAAAAAAGTAAATTAAAGAAGTCTACAAAGAAGTAAAGTGAATTAAGAATTTAAACAGAAGCAGAGAATAATATTCAGTCTTACATGGACTTCCAAATTCCAACACCAAATGCTCTTTTTTACTCCAATTTCTTCCCAAAAGCTTCCAACCCTTCAAAGATAAAGTACAAATTTATCAAACAAAAGGGATCTTTTTCTGAAACTAATGAAAATTCATCTAAATTCACAGTTTGTTTCAGTAAAGAAACTTGAACGGAACGGAACAGAACAGAAAAAGATGGATTTAAAGACTTCTTTTTACGTTGATTTTGTTCAGGAAAAAAGAAGATAGAAAACCGGAATCTGACACATTCGCCGGAAATATATGTGATTCGGCTGGATTCGTACGCAATTCCGGCAAGCCGATGACAGACACAACCCCTTGTGTGCCTACGTTTAACTTTTAAAGAAGAGAAGAAATAAGCTCACGTTAGAAAAGTGTTCAACCTTTGGCGCATTTAGATAGGCATCTTGTGAAAATGAAATTAACCAGGTCCGCATCATTATGTAGTTATCACAATCACAAAGCGTCCTATTTCTGTACTTCAGGGAGTTGGGTATATTTCTAACTCCATTTCGTTCTGCACACCACGTGGTAAACTTTCAGGCCATCTTGTCTGCACTCTATGATGGGCACAACCAAATGGACTTACACACCAAGTAACATATTAATTGGCATTTTTAGATGAAGGACTTGAAATTTTTTAAAGAGAGCTTTTGTTGCTACACTTAACTTTTTTTCACAGCATACCCAACAATGAAATTAAAATGATGTATCAAGTGTTGATAATCATCCTATTTTTAATAATAGAATTTTTTTCTTTATTATTGATAAACTTATTTTTACTGTATTAAAAATTTGATGATAGAAAGAATTAAACTCAGGTCTATAATATCATCATTCATGAATTTTGCGTCTTAAGTTAGTCGTATATCTTTTAGTTGAGAAAGTCTAGCTCTTCTAATTATAAATCAGCTTACTATCACTATATTTGAAAACATTATGTCTCCATTGTCATTGCTGAGAGCTTTGTCGAGCGGAATTGATCACCATTTGCCTAAGATCTCAATTGAGAAATTGAAGGTTGGCTACTTTGTGATTTGGCGTGTGCATTCACCAAAACATGTTGTGCCATAAGG
This sequence comes from Akebia trifoliata, assembly GCF_017979445.1. Lineage (NCBI taxonomy): Eukaryota > Viridiplantae > Streptophyta > Magnoliopsida > Ranunculales > Lardizabalaceae > Akebia > Akebia trifoliata. The sequence goes on along the minus strand of NC_141378.1, from coordinate 3,900,217 downwards.
CCTCAAAAGGGGGTATGGAGTTGGGTAGCTAACCAACTACCCAGAGTACATGGTCCATATTCTTCAAAAACATATCGCCTATAAATTCCATTTTAAACTTATGGTTTGAACCTCTACAAAGTATAATGGAATAGATAATTGCCCATAGTTAAACAGGTTTAAATAGATTCTAATAGAAATTGGCATGATAGTTATTTCTCGCGTTTCCATTGTTGCCGACTAAGTAAGATTATTAAAAAAATACAAAAGATAATGAAATATAAACAGTTTACAATGATAGATTTGTTGGTTAGATACTAAATAATAATTTTTTATGAGTTCTACCATTAAAGCAATAACATCTCCACCACGCACTTGGCTAATTGTTAGCCACTCGTTTTAGAGTTCCTATTAGAATAATTAAATTTATTAAACAAAAAATCTTTGTCGTCATTGTTTACGTTAATCCAAAGTCCAAACCATTGGGATGAATAACTTGGATGGTTTTTACCATTTAATTTTATTTATATATTTTGTAAAATTCATGTCTTTGAATAAATATCATGATTATAATTTGAGTCATGATAGAATAACGCACTATCACATACATGATACGTATGCAGTTGGTGTGGCAAGTGCATAGAATCATAGACCTTTTTCTTTGAGATACATAAGAAAAATATCTACGATTTTGTGCACTTGTCACATTAATCGCGTATACGTCAGTACGTTATTTTATTATTAGTCTTATAATTTTCTAAAGAGTTTATTTTGTTTATGCCAAGATTAAGTTGTTGCAAATGAGTTGGACCCAACGATGTTGAGGAAAAAACAAACTTCTTTGCACTTATTTGAATTGATTTTATTTTAAAATATCTTTTAGAAATCAATTGTATAATAAGGCTTAACAAGTTCAAACCAAAATCGATCTTATCATGATTTTTTTTTTTTAATTATTGGTAAATCTGTTTTTAATGAATTTAGTAACTCAATGTTGGCGGATTTGAACTTGAATCTCTGATATCATCACCTAAAGACTTTACCAATTAACCTTATTACAATTTTTCATTATTAAAAAATTATGTTACTTGATTCATGGGTTTGCGGTTCGCCATTTGAAAATGAACTTAGTTTGTGGGAGTAAGCAGGGATGAATATGATATTAAAATAAAAAAAAGATGAATGTATTTGATTATTTTTCATCAATTTATTAATAAAAATCAAGGTTAAAAGGGCATTCTATCAATTAAATATTTAGAAGGATATATTAATATATCAACATGTGGAGGGGGTGTAAAGAAATTAAAGAAAAATAACTTAATTTGTTGGTTCGCTGCCTTTCACAAACTGATTGGAATCGAACCAACTCACGATTAAATACCTCTTTTAACGAATTTCGCAAATCAGCTCAAAAACTAAAATAATAATGATAATAATAGTCTCTATATATGGTCATAGAGAGACATTCTTATATTGCAACTACTTTATTCCCAAAAATTGAATGTCTCCCATAATTAATTGTGAACTGATGGACTTTTATAAAGTTAATATTCTAACTTTCCATTTATGTGGTTGTTGTACAAACCAAAATATAAAAAGTTAGGTCTTTATCTGTACCGACTAATTTAATAATTACAACATGCAAGAAAAGAAATTTAAGGTAATGGTTGAAAGAAGGGGATAATAACACTAAATTTTTTCACAAAGTTGCCAACTTCCATAGAAGAAGTAATCAGATTGATAAACTCCTCATCAATGATACCATGGTGACAGGAGAAGAGGAAATTAGAGAAGGGGTGGTGAGATTCTATAAAGATCTGTACAAGGAAAAAGAACCTTTGAGACCGAGGCCAGATAATCTAGACTTTAACTCTTTGAATCAGGCGGATAGGGAGTGGTTGGAAAGACAAATAGGGGAGGAAGAGGTTAGATCAGTCATTTTTTCGATGAGTGGGGATAAGGTCCCGGGTCCGGATGGATTTAATATGGAGTTCTTCAAACATTGTTGGGATATCATTTCGAGAGATTTTATGGAGGTTATCAGGGAACTTCAAGATAAGAAGTGCTTGGATTACAGCCTTAATAGTACTTTCGTGGCTCTGATCCCTAAAAGAGTTGGGGCGGATAAGCTAGGAGATTTTAGACCAATTAGTCTGGTGGGTTCGGTGTATAAGATCATATCCAAAGTGCTAGCGTCGCGATTGAAAATTGTTCTCCCTAATCTTATTGGGGACGAGCAAGGGGCTTTTATCAAGGGTAGACAGATCTTGGATGGCGTTTTGATGGCTAATGAGTGTCTTGATTCTAGGATCAAAAACAAGGATAAGGGGTTAATAGGAAAAATTGATTTACAAAAGGCTTATGATCATGTGAGCTGGGAGTTTTTGGAGTATATGATGAGGAGGATGGGTTTTGGTTCGCGATGGATAAGTTGGATAATGAAATGTGTTACGACGGTATCTTACTCGATTCTTGTCAATGGGAGTCCAGCCGGTTTTTTTAGAGGGTCGAGAGGTTTGAGGCAAGGGGACCCTTTATCTCCATTTTTGTTTTTGATTGTAGCTGAAGCCTTGGGGAGATTGTTTAAAAGAGCGGTTAACTTAGGTAAGCTTTCGGGTTTTAGGATTAATGACGGCCCTTTAATTTCTCACCTTCAATTTGCGGATGACATCTTAACTTTTTTGGAGGATTCAAGGGATCAAGTGAGGGTGTTCCGAGTGTTATTGTGTTGCTTCGAGGCTATGTCAGGTTTACATTGTAACCTGCAGAAAAGCAAACTTTTTGGGGTAGGAGAAGTTAATGATATTCATTTGATGGCTTCAATTTTGGGTTGTGGGTATGATACTTTGCCCACTTCCTATTTGGGCTTACCGCTGGGAGCACCCTACAATAGTATCAAAATTTGGGATGGTGTGATTGAAAGATTGGAAAAAAGGTTGAGTACGTGGAAGGCTAATTATCTTTCGAAAGGAGGGAAAGTGACTTTGATCAAAAGTACCTTAACGAGCATTCCGGTCTACTTTCTCTCTTTTTTCACGCTTCCGAGGTCCGTTGAAATTAGATTGGAAAGGCTTATGAAGAACTTTTTGTGGAATGACAAGAGTGGTAGGAAGAAGTATCATTTGGTTAGATGAAAGGTGATTTGCATGCCCAAGACGAATGGAGGACTAGGCATTAGGGGTCTTAGACTAGCTAATAGAGCGTTTCTAGGAAAGTGACTTTGGAGGTTTGGCGAGGAGAGGGGTAGTTTGTGGAGGAAGGTTATTATGGCTAAATATGGGGAGAGGAGTCTAGGTTGGTATAGCAATGAGTCTAAAACCTCGTATGGGTGTAGCCTATGGAAAGGAATTTTGAAAGTTAGCAAGGATTTTGAGCAAGGGATTAGATTCAAAGCAGGTGTGGGGGACAGAATTAGATTTTGGGAAGATTGTTGGTGCGGACCTTCGTCGCTAGCGTCTCAATTTCCATCATTATACGTCTGTTCTGTTAAGAAGAATCATTTAATCCAGCAATGTTTGATTCACAATGAGTCCGATCCTACTTGGGATTTGGGGTTCAGGAGAAATTTTAATGATTGGGAGCTAACCAATGTTACATCTTTCCTCGATCTCTTGCATACGCTTCATCGCAACGTAAGTGAACATGATAGGTGGGAATGGATTAGAGCGAAGGATTCGAGATTCTCTGTTAGATCCTTCCATAAATGGCTCACTCCTAGTGCTGAGCGTACTATCTCGGCTTCCATCATTTGGTTTAGGTCAGTGCCTTCTAAAATCTCTTTCTTTGTCTGGTTGGCTTCCCTTGGTAGGATTCTTACGATGGATAACTTGATTGCTCGGGGTTGGATCACTCCTAATTGTTGTCCCCTTTGCTTGATGGAAGGGGAATCTGTTGATCACATTTTAATTCATTGCCTTTTTTCCTATAATTTATGGTAAAGTTTCCTTGGTTTATTCCGTATGACTTGGGTTTTCCCTCATAAGTTTTCATCGTTGTTGAAAGAGTGGACCAGTAATGTCTTTCACACCAGAAAACGTTACCTGTGGGCTATGCTACCTTCGACTATTGCTTGGGGGATTTGGAATGAAAGGAATAACAGGGTGTTTAATGGCAAGATTAGAAGCTCTCATACAAGTTTTTTAGAGATTTTGGGCTTCTTATACCTTTGGTCCAAACAAAATATAGAGTTCGTGGGAACTTCGTTTGATGATTTTGTTTTTAGATGGAACTCTTTATGTAATCATTGATGTTGTTTGCTCTTCTTCTTTGTTGCTTTCTATGAGGCTTTCTCGACCTCCTTGTATGCTCTTTTTTCTTTCTCCCTGAATTATATTATACTTTTCAAAAAAAATATATACATTGCAAGCACATGACATATTGGTGGACCCAATGTTTGATTAACTCCTGGCCAGGAATTTTTTTAATTTGAATTTCTCTCCTATATTATTGACATAAATAAAATCATTTATTAGTATTATTATTTTAAAAGTAATTGTGATTTTTCTTTAATTTAATCTTTAAAAAATAGGGGTTTTATTGTCAATGAGCAATGATATTTTTCTAAATAAATTATAAAAAATATGTATTGTACAATAAAATCCTTTTTTTCCCACTACTCCAACAAAATAAAATTGCTTTTTAAGATTTATTTATTTAAAATGTTTGACTTTGGTGGTTGTAAAAGTCCAATTAACATCTTGATCGACAACATGTTCCCTATCAATTCTCTTGAAAACCTAAATGATAGGTAGAAATGTAGAATAACCATATGAAGAAACTCAATGAATCCCTAGAAAATGTAAGGGTTGGTGAGATGGCCAAGATTACATCTTAGGAACCGTAGGTCTTGAGTTTGAATCTCCCCTAAGAGGCACCTTCAGTGGTTTATCATAAAAAATACATGTTACATGTATTGGAGGGGGGGATGTGCCCTGAAAATTAGTCGGGTGCTCTAAAAGACTTAGATATATTAGTTTCAAAAAAAAAAAAATTCCCGTTAAAGCATAAAAATAATGATTTAAGTGATTAGTGTGACTTACGAGCATTTTATCAGACTTTTAGAGGTGATCAGAGAAGAACAAAAGAGTTTTATATCTTCTATCATGCATCTCAAGCTATTTTGAAGGATTTTCATCCCTAAAAGTATCATTGTAAAGAACTTTAAACTTTTTAAAACTAATAAAATAAAAGTTAAAAAAAAAAATGAAATTATTACTTTTAAGAGGGTAGAACGAGCATGTATAAAGCTCTAAAAAGATTGGTTGTAATAAATTAGTTGATTGAGTAAATTTTATAAATGATTTGTGTAAATTATAAAATTATCTTAAGAATGATATCATCCTGAATTGATGATAAAGGGTAATTTTTGGAAATGATCCAACTCGAATATCCGATATATAGAATACAATTTTTTTTTCTCATATTATACTTATATTTCTTGATCTTCATTTATGCAATCTTCACTATAAGAAAATCTCATTGAACAGATAGTGCGAAATATCTATAAATGAATCTAAAATCGTTCAGTCAATGTTTGATTTAATTTTTTAATTTTTTTAATTTTTTAAGTTTTTTTAATTTTAATGTGGGTCATCTAACTATGATGCCAACTACCCCAATTAATTGTGTGGAGGATATTAAAAGTAGGATACAATAAGTAATAGCTCGTTATCATCCTTGCATTTAATTATATCCTCATACCATAAAGAATTATCAAGTCGGTGGAACGGAAAGGGACACCACTATAAAGATACCTTTATCAAAAATTTGATATTGGTTGATGATTTCAAGATGAGTGCTAGGCTCAAAACTCACTGATGCGGCATGAGCAAAGAATCGTAGATTATGCTTCTCGGGATACACAACCGACCTGACCCTCCTGCTCTACAGTTGTGTATCTCTACGATTCTTTGTGCATGACACGTCAGTGAATTTTTGAGTCCAGATGTTAGGTTGAGTTAAAAAATCATTAGTCTTTCAAGATATCAATTTTAGTACTCAAATTCGATGGATAGATATTGAAGATCATGAACACTTGGGGGATCCAAGGGCTTGGAACTGTCACACATCTTTACCAAATTTAGTGTTCCTTCAACCTTCAAATAATGAGATGCCACGTAATCTCTAGGATGGTTATCAAATGTGTAGAGGCCAACATGAAATCGACATCCAAGTTTCTAGCAACCACGTGAACGATGCCACTAAAATAGAAAAATACGTTAAGAATCATTATGGTTGAGCTCGATTATTCTACACTAAAACTACCTTAAGAAATTCAGAAAATGGTAGATGATCCATGGCCCCCAAACCAGTTGGAAAGTATCTACCATTGAACCATTCGGCATCCATGGTTTGGCCCATGTTTAGCTAAAATCATTATGGTTGAGCTCATTCTTTTTATGGGTCAACCATTGAATCATTTGATCTCCATTGGTTTGCCATGTTTTTAGAATCATTGATTTGAACAATGGTTGAGCTTATTTTTTAGAATGGGTGGATCAACCAAGAAAGGATCGTGACCTAAGAAGATATGCTCCATCCATCACCATGAAACGGAAGGGAGTATGAATTAAATATCGAACTGCTTAGTAAACAATGAGAACCAAAACTTAACTTGGTTAAAGCTAAATAATTGTTTCTAAACTTTTTTGACATTTTTTTTTTGGTTGGACAAGAAAGGATTTACTGGTCAGCGTGAATGTGGGCTCAATGGGTTTTGAACCTGTTATGGCTTCAATACTTGACACATCTTACCAACTTAACTTAGTTGGCAACTTCAGAAGCATTCTTAGTAGCATTGCCAACCGCTTTAATTGGTTTTTTTCTTCTTATTTTAACACCTGTTCGTTAGAACTATTGGTGCATTTTTCATGAATCTATTCTGACTAGGTAAAAGCATGATATAGTCCTAGGTGTGACACATGTTGTCTCAAGATCAACATCAAGCACACATACAACAGGAAGTTGGGTTGTGAATACCTTGGATCCTAAGGGTTTGCAATGGGCCGCACTAACCTCACAAGATCCCAACTTCTTGGTAGGAAGAGAGATTCACAATAGAACTGTGCCGATGATAACCAAGACAAGACCTCTGAAGAAGGTTGGTCGGGAACATCCCGCCAACCAATAACAGAAGACATGATTCAAGGAAGACGATAATCTCAAAACTCAACATCATGGTGGGTGTTATTGGTGCATTCATAACTTACACAATTGATAAGTGATCTATAAATGAAGGAAACAAATTAATTACTCAGAGATTAAAAGAATTGAAAAAAAAAAAAGCACTCTTAAAAAATATAACTTTTGCAAGTACCACATTGGTGCACAAAGATTGAAGAAGATTGCAGATATATTGATTGTTGTGGAAAATCTAAAGGCGCGCAAACTAATGTAAACACCTCCCCCTACAAGGTGGCAGACTAATGGAGATATAATTTTAATTAGGTATTATAACTGATGAGCTTAATCATACATATACTCCCAACATGCACAGCAATCCAAGCCTCAAGTGATGGCAACCCCTTGGTGGAAACATGATTGTACCCTCAGGAAAGGTGAGCTTTGATATGGATTAGCGTTTACTCAGTAGGGGGGGACAAAATGAAGGGTTGATTGGAGCTCCAATTTCGACAAAGACAATGAACCTTGGCAAGGGCGACCATATAATCATCAGACCTTAGTCCATATGGGGATCGACAAGAAGCAAGTATGTGTAGTTTGGCAGATTCCGGATTGTTCTGCACAGGTGAAAATTGTTAAACTGTATCGATGCATCCACAAATAATTTTTCTATCATACCAGCAACCAAATTGAAGAATACATAAGCATTTATATAACCATAATTGGAAAAACAAAGAAGGAATAATAATTTCTGAGTTGTTGGACATCTTTTTGGTGACTGGTATGAGTTCAAATTTGTTTTGTGTTAGTTTGCCTGACACATAAATTGTTTAAGTTCCATCGTTCATAATTAATAACAAGAATTTTTTTATATATTAGAAGCACATGGTAATTATAAAGTGCAAGGTGAGAGATCCAACAAAAGGAGAATTAAGTATGACAAACCTGAGACTCATAATAAAGCCCAGCATACAAAGAAGCATAGAAATATTCACGGTCCTTCCCTTGCAAAAATGAGGAAACAAGCTGTAGAGAATAATCACATGCTTTGATTAGATGAATTCTTGGAAATAAATGCACCTTCATGAACCTAGATCACAAAACATACATCCACACCTTTTCTGGATCACCACCATCTTTGAACATATTATAAACTTCATGCATGACAGGTCGTGGATCACGGCCAACCTGATAAATAGAGTTGTAATTTTTAGGAACAAATATAACCATTAGTTGCAACGGATAAACCAATAACTCTGATCAGGGATCACATAAACATTGGTTGTAATGAATATAATTCACCACTAGTTTCAAATACATATGATCTTAATGAAATCTGTATGTGAATGTTGCATGCAAATTTGGTGAACTCAGTATCCACACAAGACTCAAAGAGGGAAGAATAAGCAATACCCAACAAGCACTGACTTGCCTCCAGAAATTTTCTCCTTGCTTCTTCCACTCCATGCAATTGAGCTTCACATAGGAAACACCATATCGACTCCTCTGTGTCATTTGGATTCTGTGAAACATCTAATCGAAACTGCTCTGCCCCTTCTTCAAATCTACATATATACCATCTTCAATTTTACCAAGTTCTAATTTTACAAACAAGCAATTTACAATAAGAATCCAAAATTGGTGAGATAACAATACCTATCCAGATAATACAATGATAGCCCCCTCTGCCAAAGATCTGATAAGAACCATTACAGAGTAGATATTGTCCAATTTAAAATTGATCAATATTGCAAATGAGTATTGCGTGTATTGAAAAATCACATTTAATCTTGTGTGGAAATGTGCCACCTTGAGGTATGTGCATCTATAATTCATAAAACTAAGGAATAGGGAGGAAGGAGTATTGTTCATCATTTCAAAATGCTCACTGGGGACACTGGAAGGTGGGGGTTCAGGGGTGGATCCCCCGGAAGAAATTTTCCTAAGAGTGATTTCGTCGATATGATGTAAACCCTAGTTATATTTTCTTAGGGGCATCTATATTTCTCATTACTCGGTGAAAGGATGTAATCTGTAACAGAGTTTTCTCTTCATAGTGGAATTGGTGTGGATCCATGGACATACCTCGATCTTATGTGAACCACATAAAATCTCTGCGTTTCTGTGTGTGTGTGATTGCATCTTTTTTTTTTTCCGTTCTCCATTGCTTCTGTTTTCCTTAAGTGTCCCTACTCGAGAAGTTATAAGGAAGAAGTCGTAATTGGGAGGTTCTAGGGAGAAAGTTTTTAGTTGGAGAGGTTATAGGGAGAAAACCCTTAGTCGGAGGGTTTTAGAGAGGGATTCCCAAGTAGGAAGGCTCTCCTAGTCCTCAGGAAGAATGTTGAGTCTTAATCCTGGTCTTTAGGAAGACTGCTGAATCGTAATCTTTAGGAAGGCCACTCAATCCATTGAAACCCCATTTAGCGAGGTAGGGAGACAACTAAACTGCCAAAGGCATGACCTCGTATGAGATTTGCCAAATGAAGAGGTCCCTAATATGATATGGAAAATGCTGAAGTGACTGTGCAAGACACAGCATTTAGACACTGAGATGACGTGGAGTGTGCTGATGAAAAGCATCCATGGTTCTATGCACACCTCCACGTCAGTTTAGTGTCTAATGCAATGTCCTGCACAGTCACTCTAGCACTACTCATGATGTCACTTCTACTAACCTACCACATTTATTGTTTAGAGTTGTGTTAAACCAACCAAAAGAAGACACTCAAATCCACTCTACTAACGCGGGATGTGCACAGAACCATATATTTTCCTCGAGATACACAAAAAACCGATGGTTATGTGCATATTCACATGAGTTGATTGGATTTGAGAGTCTTAGTTTTCTTAATAAAAAGGGGAAAAGATTCAAGGGAAAAAAAAGAGAAAAGAGTGGAAGAGGAACTTTGTGAAGAGATGAGCCTGAAATGTAATATGTAATAAGATGTATATTTCTCCAATTGATTGGCTCCAAAGAGTTTGATGACATAGTCACCAATTTGGGTGTCGTAAACCTAAAAATATAAAAAATCATCTTGTTCTCTCTTTCACTCCCCCCTCTCCTTGATTTGTTAGTGTGAAATTAATGTCCATTATGTTTTCGAATTGATTAAATTGAAAATAGTGATTTTTTTAAAACCCCGAAGGCACAATTAAAAAATTGGTGACATACATGCCTTTTGGCGAGGATCCAACTCGATCGCTCTATCAAACTCCATTAACGACCCCGAAACATCACCCTTGGGATCAAATAAAAGAACAATCAGAAATATAAAACCTAGTTTATCAAAGAAACTAAGATTGAGAGGAATCTTAGGAGAATAAATTATACCTCTCTGAAGAGTAGCATTCCTCGTCGAATTGCAATCACCGCTTCACGGGAAGAGTTTCCGCCTGTCAAGGCATCCCAAATCCCCGACACCGAAGGTAGGAACAACCGCCGAGACAATAATGGTGATAGAGTTTGTTGATTCTGCATTTTCGAAAGACTAACGCCATAGAATAGTAATCTTTTGGGGATTTTGACTCCAGTTGGAGATACAGAAGGAGCAAAGTATGAAGAGTTGGAAAAGCTGGGAGAAATGGAAACGTTGGGTTGCAAGTTCAGTGTTGAAACCATGGCGGTTCGATCAGAGAAATTTGAAAAAACAAAAATATGGTGAGTTGGTTTTTAATCGAAATGTTTCAATAACGATTTTGAGGAATTCGAAACCCTAGATTTGCAGAGATCAGAAGAAGAAGAATGGAGAGATAAGGTTCTTGAGAAGTGAGTGAGACTCGCAAGCGCGCCAAAGCCAACGACCACAATAAAACGGGTACAGTCGTTGTGACCTTTTATATTATGGATAATTTAGATATTGCCCTCAGGTTTCGGTGAATAACAATATCCGTTTCAATCCGATAACATCAGGTCTGGAATTTGGATTCCAAATAAGGATTGGATCCGATATCTTATTGGATTGAAACTGGATCAACCAGATCCGAATTATGTTAGAAAGTATATAAATTATATTATATATTAATTGAGATATATGAAGTTTATTTAGATTTTGTATATTACATCGGATTTGACCTTCTCTAGATTTGATCTGATTGTTAATGGATTGAATCTAAATCTTACTATTGAAAAATAAATATTAGACTCTTACCTTTTGGAATCCGATAAGTATTTGATCCGGTACCTATTGGATCAATATCGGACATGATCTGATCCTTATAGGATCGGTACCATCGATCCCAATCCGATCCGATCCATTGACAACCCTAAATATAGACTACTATTGAATGACTTAAACCATGCTCTCATAAATTATTGCTGGTCAATGATTTTTGTAAGAAATGCTTGGTTGTATAACAAGTATGTTTATATTTCCACGAGAAGGTGAATATCCTAAATGTTTACATTATCGGTAATGAAGTGCAATTAGTAGGTTAGAGAATAGGTTTTTTTTATTTAAAAAAAAAAATGGTTATTTTTTAAGATTGGTGTGCAACTAGAATCTTCTCTGTCACGCCAGGGATCATGGGGTCATACACATTTAAGCTGTAACGTTGTAAAGGATGGTCAGATTATGTAACCGATTGGGGTGTTGTAAGTAAAACTTGACGTGTTAATAGAATCTTTCTTTGAAAAGGTAGGGTGCCTTTCAACCATTCACCAAATTTGGGAGGGGTATTTCTATTATATTTTTCAAAAAAAAAAAAAATTAATGGGTCGAGTGGGGATCCTTGATGGAGATTTCTTTAAGTGGGTCCTAACCATATATTTGGCTAATAAATCCCATTTTAAGCACGGTAAGTGCTACAGGACTCGAGGCAAACCATGACTTCCTCTCTCATTTTTTCCTACTTGTTCTACTTCCATGTCTTTTTCTCTTCCACTCCAACCAAGTTTACGCTGCAAAATTAATTCCATTTAGTTTGAGAGACATTGAGGGCCTATGTTATCAGTCCTGGACACAATACTATGATCGATGTGTTTCATCTTTGAAATCCGATCGCTGGGCCCTCAATGCCCCGTGCTAGAATCTTCCAAAGATCTCCAATCGCCCAGACACCCTTCTTTACCAAAATAATAATAATAATCTCCAATCACATATCCTTGGCCAATGCCACAGCCATAGGTTCATACGTACAGAATTTTCTTAAGTACACAACTGAGGATCCCGTGCCATTAGACTGCCTACTGGCATGTAATAAAAGTTATGCTTTAGCAGTTGATGATATCAAATAGTCTTAAAAATTTTCTGGAGTAAAGAATGGGATCTGATTGTCTATATTTTGGCTAGTGTTCTGAACAGTGTGACCGAGTGTGAAAATTTGTTCGCAAAACATGGAGTGAAATCTCCATTGATACCCATTATTGAGCTATCGAGGCAACTCATTGTAATTGATCATGGTATTGTTAAATTTGCAGTTTGAAGCTTAATGTGTCGGTTCTTTATATGGCAATTGTTTGGGGAAGTGGCCCTATTAGATTTTAATATTTTGATATTAAACATAATAATAATGTGCATCTTTGTTTGGATTATCTGGCCTTCAATGCGTCGCTCCACGACAGATGAAAGTCTCAAAAGGAGATTGATTTGGATGTCGTTGTCTTTCTTCTCTCTTTTTTTTTTTTTTTCCGTGCGTGCGGCCACTTCAAAATTACAGTAGAATCCTCTTCGCTTTTGTATATATTTCACTCTACTACTCTTTTATTAATATTTCTATTGGATTGATGGTCCACGACTTCAGTGAAAGAGATACAAAGACACAACCTCCTAATAAAAGAATTGTAACTTATGCCACTCGCTCAAATGATCTTCAAAAGGGGAACGCAGTGATGCATAGACTTCCCAGGAGCCTAAGATGCATCTTTTGAATGTTGGATATATGCAGGATCTGAGTCTACAATGTGTCTTCTATTCCATTGCGCCCAGTAGATCAATCCTGACATGCTTGTAATGGGAACAAACAGTCGGGAAGACAATTCTTTCCTCTCTTTTGCTTCGGCAAGTCTCCTTTGTGCACCATGACATACCTTGGTGAAATTAAACATGACAGATTACTCCCTAACAAACCCAAAGACCTGTTTGTAATATAGATTAAAAAAAAAATGCTTCCAAGACCCAAGTCAATGACTTTTTGACCAACTCTTCTCTAGTCATAGTTTAAACCCATCAAGGTTCTCAAACAATGTTCCATGATCTTGCATCACAACAACAAAACCCAATTTTCTGACAATGGTATCAACCAATTCTTTTCTGAATAGGGCACATGCAAGGGATCTTAAACCACCTTCTGTAATCTTGCATCTCAACACTGAGATCCAATTTTGCATAGGGGCAATGGAATAATAAAACATCCAAATTAAATGGTCCTAACCATCCAATGCATTTGTTTTGGTTTCAACCGTTACCATCCCAGCATCAAGGCATCAAACCACCAATCACAAGTTGCACCTATAAACATTTCACAACTTTCTATAGGGTTAATACATCCAACTCTGGCCAAAACATTAAGCATAAAGAGGTGGACATCTAACAATCAGTATTGATTAATTTTCCCCTTTCATACACAAAGGTAAGGCGATTCAGAACCAGGTAAGGTGGGTGGGGAGATCAGCATCAACTGCAATACAACCCAAGGCCAGTATCCCACATATCGTAATGAAACTATGCAGTCATTCTCAAGAAGTTCATCCCAAATCCACATGGATTCCTCGAACAAAGATGAGTTTGATAGGGCAAGCGATGAAGGTGGGTATTGATCATATATATTTCTTTTAAGTATAAATACTCGTCTAAAGCATTTCCTAGCTGTGCTCTGCTGCAATCAGGTCACATACATTATATATTTTCTCATAAACTACTTTAAAATGAAAACTAAGAGAATTTAAACTCTCAATCTCAGCAAGAAAACTCAATTACAATCTCTGTCCAGTCACCACATATGGTTTGAAAGAAACATCACCAAACACGGGAAAAAAAAAAAACTCAAATAAGCCAAGTTTCATAATTTTGAAGTTTACTTTGTGCTTGGTGTAAAGAAAGAACAGCAAAAATGGGGGAAAGGCTCCAAAAACTACTATACTACTGCATACCTAATGATATTTTATAAGAGTATCTCATTTCTTGGCCTTCTTAGCTCCCCTACAAGAGAAAACATTAATAAGATTAGACGTTGGTACCAAACTTCCCCTATTCCAAGTAGAGTGAAATATTTAAACTTGTACAAAACACAAAATCTCCTTACTCGACTTTTGGAGGTGCCAGAGTAGGTGCCGCTCGTTCTACAGGTCCCTGTAGCAAATTGGATCAACATTACAAATTTAGAAACCCATTTTGGAGAAAAATAAACCTATCTACTTGATATTCATAATTCAACTCTTTCCCAAAAAACTGAGCCAAGTAAAATTTTCTTTACAAATTAGAATCCAACCCACAAGGAGTTGAATGCCGACTTACTCCCATCAGTTTTTACTAAACATGACATATTGCCACTTTTCGAAGTAAATATTGCAATTTATGTTTCATGAGTGCGATTTCGGAGGCCCACATTCTCATTGGTTCACATGTATTGAAAAGCACCCCAACGTGATCTAACATAGGTATTCATAATTTCAAAATGCTATTCAATACATGTGGGGTCTCCAAAATAAACGAACTCGTGTTTTACTTGGACACTATGATCTATGAACAAAACACATAATGTTACGACGATCCAATCTTAAATGGTTTCACTGGTAAAATGGACATCCATTCTATGAAATGATCAATCAATTAAGTCGTTCACCAGTAATAAAATCATGGGTAGTTTTAAGTTATTAAATAATATGTGTTACTATTACGATAGCTTGAAACGGAAGGTTCACAAAGGCATAACTCACCTGGGCCAAACGTTCCTCCCTCCTGGCATTCTTTCTTTCCCTGCTAGCCTTGTTCTTAGCACGCTTAGCCTCAAACTGATCAGACAAAGTCTTCTCTCTTGCCTTCTCAGCCTTTGACTTATGAATACTCTCCATCAGCACACGCTTGTTCTTAAAGACATTACCTTTTACCTTCATGTACATATCATGATACATATGCTTGTCAATCTTCTTTGATTCTCTGTACTTGCGAAGCAAACGCCTGAGTACCCTCATTCTCCTCATCCAAAGAATCTTAGTGGGGAGCCTTGCCTCCCTAGTACCCTTTCGCTTACCTATTAACACACCACATTATAGTCTATAAAACCATCCAAACCCTTTAAAAAAAACTCAACCCATCTCTTTACAAGGAAATTTCTCCAATCTAGTCGAGTATTTTTTTTAAACTATTTTCCAAAGTTTTTCCAATATTTCATGAAAAAAACTAGTTTCCTTCTATGAGTAATTGCCCATTACAGATGCTGAACCAATATCACAATATACATCTTGTAAATTTTGGGGTTGGCGCTATGATTTCTATTTCTACATAAAACTTTATTAAGAACCAAAATGTTTCATTAAATCTCGAAAAAAAAAATTACCATATCCAGAATGACGACCCTTCCTCTTGGCCTCCTTCATTCGGCGAGCACGAGATCGAGAGTGAATCTTAGTTGGCTTTCGGATGATGAAACCATCCTTAACCAGCTTTCTAATGTTTTGTCCTGCAATCGAAAATCACAAATGATTACCCTATAAAGTGATGAACAAAACCCTAAATCCCAACAGAAAGAAAAACTTGAATTCTCCACTACATGGATGTATCAGATCGAACCCATCAGTATCGATCAAAATGAGAATCAAAAGTTGTATTTTTGTTGGAATTTAAACCAAATAACGGTCAAAATGATCGAAAAAGGAGATTAAGAATAAAGAGAGATGATCATACTGGAATTGGCCATGGAGATTTCGTTGACCTCATTGGGGTCTAGCCAGACTTTCCCTCTCCCGCACTTGAGAACGCTTGCGGAGAGCCGCTTTTGAAGTTTCAGAGACACCATCTCGTCTCGCTCGCTCGCTTCTCTTCTGCGAAACAGAGAACCGTCAAGTTCAAGAAGAGTGTCTACTTGAGTTCGAAGCCCTGGATATAACCGTGATTAGGGTTCACTTGGGTTTTTTTGTGGCATAGTTGTAGATTCGAGAGATGCTAAGGGCATTTAAGTAACAAAATATTCTGATTCAATACACCAGATGTTGGATAAGTTATCGGACACCGAGTCTTGTTAGTTGCCATATATATATCGTTGTACTCCATTTGAGTATTTTGCTAAATTACTCCATATGACATGAGTATGAAGCATATGTTGAACAAGAATACTTTGGCAAGATTTTCCTAGGGTGCAACTTGGTCTGGTTCAAACTGAGGTTGAGCCAAACCGATGGCTTTGGGGTGATTTGGAGTAAGTTGTGATTCAATATTAGGTTAAGAACATGGATAACAGATCGATCCATTTCGATTTTGGTTCAAGGCTTATATAGAACTAAACCAAACCTAGAATAGCACTTACTACTTTTTAAGAGTTAGGACATAAATTAATTATTTTTTTCATAGATTAATTATTTATTATATGGAATTTCATGTAGGTTATTTATTTGTTTTTTTTTTTTAATAAAAAATATATAGCTTCCAAGCAGGTTTACAGAATATTGGCAATCAAAAGAATCAAACTGACTTCGGTTTGTTTTGATTTGATTAAGTTCTATGGACATTTCTGTTTGATTATGGTTCTTATTTAGGGGAACCGACTTGTGTTAGTTCGATTTTCCCCAAACCGAACCAAGTTGCACCCCTAGAATTTAGCTAATCAAGTGGTTAGTGCAGGTCAGAAATTCATGCTTACAATTGAGACATAGATCAAGTTGGAGCGTTTGTTTAGAATAAGGGCATTGGCTGTTTTCACGAATCTAGCAGGCGTACATATGTCTGGCATGTGTGTGTCAAGTGCCCTTGTACATATGTCTCTGTATATAACATTCTATGTGCCATTGTATGTCATTCTAACGGGTCATGTAGTTGGCCTTGGACTTCCATAAGACTTAGTATGAGTGACCTTAACTTTTAATGTTTCCTTATAGGTATGGGGGAAATACTTAGCATCCTGTATGGATGAGAAGTTTTGATCGAATCCCATAAGACCTAGTATTTATTTCTTTTGCTTATCGTGGGTGTCCCCACCCTTCGGGTGAGATTGATCCCACAGTCACACACACCGTCCCCTTGGAAAGTCCTACATGCAATTGGTTAAGTCGAGGTTTATCGGATCCTGGAGGGTGACCCTAAGAAGTTCATAGTTTCAGAGGGTTTCAAACACTTGACCTACCCTTCTGGAGGAGCTTATCAAGGCTCGGTTTGCCACTGGTCTATGCACAAATTTCTTGTAAGTTAGTCATTGTTTCCTTTATTGTGTTGCTTTGTGTATCATGGGTTCTTTTAAGCTTACTTGCGTAGCGATGCCTTCCAATGCTGCATGATTGGGCATCGCAAAGAATATGCTCGTGACACTCCTTGATTAGGTGGTATGAAGTCCGTGAGTGGTAATACAATGTGTATCCCAAGGAGGAGAATCTATGGTTCCGTGTTCATGTCACATCAGCTGAGTGAAGATTTTCTAGTTAAAAATGCAGGACTCGTATTCAAATGCTCCCAAAAGAGCTTCCTACGCAAGTCGAAATAGGAAACTTTCTTTGGAAGCAATCCAAACATCTACCTAGTATCTACTAATGGCCTTATTATGGATCAAGATGAAAATAATCAAATCTAGTGGTTATCCATCACTTATCAATTGATATTTTTCAAGAGAGATTTTGTTACTAAATGGATTTTGTGGAAAACAAAAAATAAATTTAATATATTTATATTTGAATCATTCAAATCAACTCTTGAATTGTTGATTTGACTCAACTTGGTAATCATTCAAGTGGAGTTGAGTTTTTGAGTATTAAAACTAGAGTTAGGTTAGTGTGACTAATTAGTCATGCTCCTACTCCCACAAAGGCTTGTTGGGTTTAAGGGTGTCAATGGGAACCTATTTACCCGGAATCGAAAATTTAGATTCCAATTCCCTTTTTATCAGAGAACCAATTATAGTTGGTTCTAATATGGAACCGAACCAATAAGAACTGAAACCATCAGGTTCTATCCAATGGGTACCTATGAGCACCCGGAACTGATTTATTTTTACATTATACATGATTCTAGATAATCCTATATTTTAAAATTAACATATATGATATAAAATTCTTCAAATTTCATATAAACTAAATATTTGAGCTTAAGATGAGTCATTTCTTTTGAAATTTATTATTTGTAAAGGAAAATAAATTTTAATATTTGAAAATAAAAGTCATTAAATCATTATTTTAATGGAACAAATTATTATTAAGTTGATACTTTACAAATAATATATTGTTTTTTTTAAATAATTTTTTTAATAATGATTTTGAAATAATTTTTCTCATTTGATTCTTGAGAACCAGAACCGACAGGCACCTGTGATTTTTTATGGTTCCAGTTCTAATTTCACTTATTATAAAACTGGAACCGGAACCGATAAAATATAAAGGTTATGATTCCAATATTCATATGAATCGAACCGGAACAGACCAATTGACATCCCTAGTTGGGTTCACATGGAATTGTAACAAAATAACACCTCAAACCTCCAGAGTTCATAGATTAGATCGGATTTAAAAGGAAATTATAAAATAAATAAATAAAGTAAAGTAAAAATAAATTGGGGTGTTATCAAAAGTTTTTAAAATGGATGGTCATTGAATTCCCAACTTTTAAATTCAAATATAATAGTGATTTTTTTTTCAAAGTTCTTTCACTTTGTGTTTGTTGTGGGGAAGCAAAATAAGAGCAAGAATCATATCTAAAACAAGTATATCTACAGAACATAAGGATTTATGTGATTTGAAAAATTACCTACATTCACAAAGGAGGTAGGAATCAATCCATTACCAACAATAAAGATCGATTACAAGCACTCATTATGTGAAAACTGGAAATTTCTATAGCAAAATTTGGTGAGCCAAGGCCCATGAAATTTGGAAACCAAAATTCGATAACCTAGGGCTATTGTAAGTTGTGATTCTCCCTAAAATCAATGGCTTACAACAGTCAAATTTCTTTCATCCTCCATTAATTTGATGATTTCAACCCGTTGGATGAAAAAATTTGACGCCATAATCCATTGAATATGAGCTTTTTTCACGTTGTGACTTAGACCTCCATAACTCTCTTGATGCTCCAAATTCCTTCACAGAGCAATAAAAAAGCGTTTTTCTTAAAATTATGAATAATAACCCATACATGTGAGATCAAAACCCTGCCTCAACCTATTTATGAATCAAAAGTGGGAAAAAGGTAGAAAAAAACGAAAAAAAATAAAAAAGAGAAGTATGATAAGATTTAGTTTGATTATAATTGTGTGAGTATGAGTTATATCAAACCAATAAAATTTTCCTAATATAATGTGCACCAAGTCAGGCCCAACTCTTGACTTGAGCAAAGGCTCAACTTTGGAGCTACCACGCCTAGGGGCGGATTTAGAGTGGGGGCTGTGGAGGTACTTGCCCCCATAAGAATTTTCAAAGTCTATGCATTAGTGAGGTATTGCGATATGTTTTAACGGCCAATAAAAACATCTGTCGCTATTGCTCTCATAATTATTTTTTTCCAATCTTAGTTGTCCCCACAACTATTTTTTGTCACTCTTAGTTATCCCCACAAAGAAATGTCTACTCTTGTTTGCCCTCACATGGGCAAAATCCTGACTCCTCTCTTGATCACACTGTTTCAAAATTTGGAGGAACTTGCTCATAACATGACACATAGCTTTTTATATTTATTTCACATCTTAACCTTTTTATTATTATTATTATTATTATTATTTATTTAGGATACCTTCTCAAAGATGTTACGTGCAACTTAAAGAAGAGAGTTCTATCAAAATTTTGAAGTAGGACAGGCACTTGGAAGTTTTTTTCACATAACAATAATGCGTTATATGTGGCCATCCCCAATTATATGGGTTGGGGTTACCGTCAAAATGATATCATGGTCTAACGATCTAATCGACATGACTTTTTCAAGTTTTATCCTAACTATTTTTCTAACTAAATTCATTCTCTCTCTCTATAGGAAAAGGTTGAAGTAGCATCTAATCGTTTGACACATTGCTGACATAGATGTGTCTATAAAACCATAAATGAGTTGCATCGAGATACGAGTGAGGAGCATCTATGATTCTATACACAATAATGTCCCAAATGATATTCATTTTGAAGTTACTCCAGCACGGCCCATTAATATATTGAATGAAGCAGCCTTACTAGACTCGCAATATCCTTTGAAAGTCTTCTCAACTCGTTTTGACCCTTCATTTTCAAAATTTGCCGGGTCAACGTTCTAAGGTACTAACATTGCTGTGTTGGCTCACTTTTTTCTTTTTAACATCTGAATAAGGATTAATATGTGTTAGAAATTATTAAGGAGACCCTCTAAGGGTTGGTGAGATGGCCAAGACCAAATCAAGTGGTGGTCTTGATTTCGAATCCCCCTTAAGTGCCACTCTCAAGTATTTATCCCAAAATTTACTTAGTGGATTACACGTGCTTTGAGGATTAATCGGATACTCTAAAAAGCTCGAATTCAAAAAATTAAAAAAAAAAATAAAATTATTTAACTGTAAAAACTTGCAAGTTTATATAATTAAGAGTGCTAGAGTAACATTGGATAGTACATCGATCCTAATATTTTGATGCGGTGGTGGTGGATGAAAAGCATATATGATTATGTGTGCATCACTACATCAGAATGTACAATCGATGTACATTTTAATGTTACTTCAATATTATCTTATAATTAATCATAAATATGTTAGATAGTGTCTTTTGTAGACCTAAGGATTAAGGAGCTATGAAGACAATCATGAGTCAATTGTTTCGGATGGTTGACAATATCTTGCATATTAAGGTTGTTGAAATATTATCTAATTATGTCATACTTTATTATAATTCAAGTATTTTTTGTATTTGCAATTGTTATTTTAATTTATAATATATTTTTTTTCTTTTTGAAATAGGTGGTGCTGGCGTGACACATGATTTACTACTCGTATCGCAAGAAAACACATATATGTTTATGTGCACACCTCACGTCAAAATTGTGAGAGTTGCAATAACTCCTGAGTCACCTCAGCATTAGTGTATCTAATGCCATACTTTATTAAAAGTAATATTTTCTTGTAAAAAAAAGAAAAAGAAAAGTATTTTGTTTTATTTTAAAATATTAGAACTATTGTATTTAAATAATTATAAAATTAATATTTAGTTTGACTGATCCAAGAAACTTGCGATATACGTGTCGATTGAATTTTTGAGTTTTAAAACTATGTGCAGAACCAGTGAGGTAAAGCCAGCCATCCGCGTCAAAGGGTCAAAAAAAGTGATATATGTGAATATAACCCCCACACGTTTGATGGGGAAATTTCTTCGTAACTTGTGTCTTTTTTCATTAATGTGTCTACGCTTCATCCATAGAATTTTCTCTTTGATTATTATAAATATAAGCTGTTATTCACCAACACAAGTGCCACACATAAAGACTCTAAAGAGCCTAAGGTTTCATTTCTGAATTTCATTAATAAGTCTAATATCTTAGAATGGAAGGTGTTGATTTTAATATCCTCCCTGAAGGTTGTATTTCTACCTTCATCTCCCTATCTTCTCCCCTGGATGCGTGTAGATCGTCACTTGTCTCTTCAATCTTTCGATCCGCGGCTGACTCCGATGTCGTTTGGGAGAGATTCTTGCCATCCAATTATCAAGAAATCTTATCGAGATCGGTTTCTTCAATAGCCTTTTCGTCTAAGAAAGAGCTTTTTTTTCATCTCAATCACCCCATTCTTATTGATGGTGGTAACAAAGTAAGCTCAAATTACCTCTAAATGTCACTCTAGCAATTAAGGGTACACATACGTTTGTAGAATTATATCATGTCAAGATTAACTTACAATAATTTAAATTTTGACAATAGAGCTTCGCATTGGAGAGATCGTCGGGCAAGGTGTGTTATATGTTGTGTGCAAGAGAGCTTCTGATCTCGGAGGCAGATGATCCAATTATATGGAGCTGGAAATCGGTACCCGATTCAAGGTTAGTACTGAATTCCCCCTTCTTTGTTAAAACTATGACCATTATGTGCTTATTTTCAGACTAAATGGTTTATTTAAGATCATTTATTTTATATTTTGTATTGTAGATTTTCCGAAGTGGCCGAATTAAGAGGTGTCATGAGATTGGAAATCCAAGGAAAGATCGATAGTCGCTCATTGTCTCCCAAAACGACTTATGCTGCTTATCTTATCATGAAATTCACTGATTGCTCTTATGGGCTGAACTCCATACCTTCGGAGTTGTCCGTTGAAGTAGGAAGCCATGTGTCCAGGGGTACTGCATATCTACCTCACAACAACAATAAAAAACAATGGTTGGAGCATCTGTATTACTTAAATCGTGCACAAATGTTGCAGTCTAGGGTGATCAAAGGGGAACAAAGTGAACCTCGGGAAAGAAATGATGGATGGATGGAGATTGAGTTGGGTGAGTTCTTTAATGATGGAGGGGATGGTGTGGTGAAGATGAGCTTGATGGAGGTGAAAGGTGATTTCCTGAAAGGAGGGCTTATTGTTGAAGGCATTGAACTGAGGCCTAAAGTATAAAAGAGGACTAATATGTCTATTAGTTTAATCATTCTTTTATTCATTGTTTGTCATCAAATATGAAAGAAATTAAGAAGAATTTAATCATTATGGCTATGTTGTAGATCACGTAGATCCACTGCAGTGTTTTGTCTTGTCACACCATGTAGCACTTTTTCGATGGTTAAAAGTGCCGCGTTCAAAAAGTAAAATATCAGTCCGCACGGGCTCATCATGATTTACATCAGATTAAAAATAATAATTTTTTATCTAATCAAAGACTTTGAAAATAGACGGCCACTAAACTCCTAAATTTATATTGAAAGTGAAATTGTAAGTCTATTAATACAATTTTGGATCAAAGCTCCATCTTCTCTCTTCAAACTATAAAAAAAAGGGTTGAATTCGTTTAGAACTCTTCGATGAGAGAACCTGTTTCATCCATGGGTGCCCATCTCAATAAGAGAGATTTGAATCCATGACATCCCACAAAAATAAGTTCATGTATTTGAGACTTGCGAGATCATCACTTCTAAAACGAATCCAATGGACGATCGTAATCATTCTAGAGGTGGCTTGGGATCATTATGAATCCAATTAATTCTCAAGTCAAAGTCATTCTTGAGCCATCACCCCATGCTCAAGTTAAAATCAAGCAATTCCAATTTTTGTGAGGAGCTGTTGACACGGTTTTATAATAGAGAAGATTGTTTGTTAAGTGGACGTCCCAGTCTTTGTGGTGGCGTGGGCTGAGAAGAACAACCATGTCACCTGCTACATTCTTTCCAGGGAAAATTACTTATAAGGCCCTAGTGAAGGGAATTTTTTATATATAAATAATCCTAAGTTTTGGGCAGTCTCTTAATAATCCATTTAGTAATCTTTTCTTTTCTTAACCATCTCTGGAACCTTGACTCCCACATTTCTTACGATTGAATGTCTTTTTGAATTGAACTCATCGTTTTTATTAAAAAAAATTTGGATTTTTGACATCTCAATCAAGTTTTTGAGACTCCATTTTGTCAGAAAGGATTTAAAATGAAAGAAGAAGTCATTTTCAGGCATTTTGAAAATATATGTAAAAAATAATAATTAGAATTTTTTCACTTTATTTTTTAATTTTTGGATGAAAATCGGCCAAGAGTGGTCCTTTTGGATTGAAATCATCTAAACAAGTGTCATATCAAATTTTTAGTCAATCTTTCCATGTATTTTAGTAAAAAATGGGTGGGTTTTACCAGTGTCAAGTTCACCACTTTTTATTTTAAAAGTGGTGAACTCGATAGTAAGTAGTGTTCAGTTCGCCAATAAAAATTGCGAACTCGACACTAAATAAAAAATAGTGAATTCGTCAATAATGAAGGGTCATTAAGAAATAAAAAAGTTTACTACAGATCTTATAAAGTTATTGTGCAAAACTTAGGGACTGTTTAAAAATAAATCCCCTTGGCAGGGCTCTTTTAAGTAATTTTACCAGGGATAATACTATGATACATACTTCTCTAAACCATGGTTCAAAGTTCAAACATCAACAACCATCTATAAAAAGAATAAAAATAAAAAAGCGACCAACCAAAGGAGGCCAACAACCCCTCAAAGTCGTTCATATTTTTTTGACTCACCACGTTTTTCAAATTATGATTCCTTGCACCACTCGTAGATAAAAAAAAAAAAAAAACAAATAAATGAATAAAAAATTCATGTGAGGTTCAGTTAGGTTGTTAATGCTTCATAATACCTTGTATGTAATATATAAGATCCTATAGCCAATTTGAGTTTTGACCTTATATAAATTAATTCTTTTTCTTTCGAGCGCGGCACTTAGGAAAATTAATATTTGGCTCACGCAGTATGTTTCCTGGTTCGTTGCTGTCAACAGTGATACCCGGTTATAATTTTTTTTTAAAATAAAGTCTCTTTAGTTATTTTTATTTGATTTACGCAATTTAAATTTTGAAAGTAACTACGTTTTATCCCATTAACCAAAGTAAATACTTAAACAATTAAGCTTGCAAATTTGGTGATATAAGATTCGTTGTATTTTAAGAACCCAAATAAATCGTAACATGAATCGATTCACTTAGTATCAATCTGCGGTATGATTTTATAGCTTGGCAGATGCTTTGGGCCTACTTAATCGATAAATGTTTAGCCTATTCTTTCTTGATCTCAGCGGCAAGCCCAGCCTTGATAAGCTCGTTAGGAAGGGTAGGTCAAGGGTTGAAACCCAATGAAGCAGTGAATTCCTTGTAGCCACACTCAAGGTCTGGTTTAACCTTGACTCAACCTGTTACACATAGGTCTTTCAGAAAGGGCAATGCATATAATCATGGGATTAGCCTCGCCTAAGGTATGTGCCAAAAGTTATTGTTTTAATGTGCCATGTGACAATGCATGAATCACATAAATATTAGAGTCGTGCTTGAGGCCAATAACTGTACTGTGTTGGAATCATAGATGCTTTTTCACTATCTAAAAAGCATCTTTGCTTCCTAAACACTTTCACTTAAGAAAAGTGAGATACAATCTTGAAGTCAGTTCAGCATTATTCTACATATTAACCTCACCAACCACATAAAATCCGAGAGGCACCTTTCCCGTTGAACCTAGTGAAACTACTAACGAACTTCAAAGATTCTTATTAATGAAAGACTTTTGAGTTTAAGGTAACATCAGTGCCGTGTCATACAATCATCTAATAGGTTGACATTTTTTTTTTTTTTCAATTCGGTTATTTGGTCTACTTTTTAATAACAGTGGGCCAGTGGTTGGTGTTATTGGACAACCAGTCATTCATGTTACATAGATGTTCAATATATATATATATATATATTTTAATATCTAAGTTTCAACTTATTTTCAAAAAATGTAAATAGTGCCAACATTTGCTTCTTGGGGAGTAATTTTGCGATCATCAACATAATGATAACATCAAAATCTTAAAAGTCCATGATCTGAATTTGTTCGAATAGGGAATGTTCAGGCATTTTCTTTCCTTCTCATGTTTGTCTCTAATCATGTTTCTATATTAATTTAGTAATTTATTTTTTATGGGTAAATTGAAATTAAACCCATGAACTCAAAGTTACTGCTTTGCAATGTGTCAAACCAACTGAGCTATAGGTGTAAACCCTCATGGCGTTTGTATGTTATTCCTTCACATATTCAAAATTTGTCATACATGAATTGGTTGGTTCACTAAAACAGAGCTTGATATAATTACCTTGATTTCATGGAGTTCTCATAATCATAATTTGTATTGTACATATGAGTAGTTCACAAAAGAACAAATTACAAGAGACATCCACTAACTTGTTTTATGTTCCTCTCATTCTCCCCACTTCTATCTATCACCGAAGGAGTTGTTATACAGAGGGATCATACATAAAACAACTATATGTTCTGCCCCCATTACTTCTTAAACAATTGTGTAAATAGATCAATTTTGCGATCATGATTCTTACAGGAATTTAAAAGAGAGACACTTCTCTAAGTGCACAAGGTGTACAACTTGTTCCAGTCGAAACTAAGAACCAAATATAGAGCAAAGTCACATAATATGTAAACAAGATCAATCTTACATTATTTTCTTCTTTGGGGAAGTAAAATATGATGGATATTGGTAAAACAAACCTAACATCACTAGAGTTTTAAAATTTAAAATCAAATATCAAAATTATATGTACAAGAAAGATCATACTATTATAGAAGGCTGAAATAAGGATTTGTATACTTCATTTGCCCCTTATTTCTTTTGTTTTCATTTAAAAGATAAACAATAAAAAATGGAGAGGCGGACAAAATATCAAAAGAAAAATGGAGAGTTCCCTCAGCGAATGTAAAACAAGATGTATTACTCATCAAAGAAATGAGTATCACTCAGTATTAGCATGGTTTAGTAAAGCATCACTGGGAACTATATATACAAATTAAAAATAAAAAATAAAAAATAAAAAATAAAAAAACCAATTATGAAGAATATAAAAAATATAAATAGGGTGCTCAGATAATATTTATTGGATCTTTTCCCCGATCCTTCAAATTGAAAGATCTCATAATGAGCTGGGATTATAAACAATATCATCATCGCATTCCCATCATCTAAACTTCCAAATCAAATATGAAAAATGAACCACCACACACACACACACACACACACACACGCAGAGACACAGAGAGAAGGGGGAAGGGGAGCATTGTTCACAGTATCATAATCGCCTAACAATACCCAAAGAGAAAGATGGAGGCGTCGAAGAGAAAACATTGTCGATTTAATAAGGCTGAGTGTTAGGGTTAGGGTTTTGGATCTTTTTATTTTTCAAATTTCTCAATATGCCCCTAACCTTCTAGCAAAATACGATATGACGGCAAGTCAAGTGTATAATTGTAAATGGGCCGGACCTGGGTGGCTGGGGCTAACTTTTGTTGAAATTTGCATTGGTCTGATACCCAAGCCCAATTAACATTAAATTTTATTCCCAAAACTACTATTACATTTCACCTAATTGGAACTATATCATGTTACCCATCCAAAAAAAAATTATATCATGCATGTTGGAATTACAATGTAAACAGATGGGCTTTTGTTCTGTATATCAAATTACTAAGAATCAAAACAAATTAAATATCTCAATCATGGTTCCTAGTGGGTCTAGTTCTAATTCAAAAACAAATGGGCCAAGAAATTACAATAAACTATTTAAAATTTCTGTCAGATTTCATCTTTTCTTCCATGAAACCAGTAAGAACTGAACCGTGATCAAGATAACTGAGAATCCAAAAATATACAATGAGCAATGGATAAGTATATTTCAAAAAAAAAAAAAAAAACTTCATTTAATGTGATCTTGATTGAAAATACTATTGGAAATTTGACTTGAACATCGAAATCTCTTACATGGTTGTGTATTTTGACATCTAGGACAAGCGGGAACTAGAATCAAACTATAGTTTGTTTACCAACACATATAAAGTAATGACTTATATATACAATGATTTCAGATATTATCATTTTGTTTCATATTGTGAATTTGGTAGTCCTAGAACGAGGATGATTCATTCTTATTCCAATTTAAATTTGGTTTCAGATATTTTCATTTTAGTTCATAATGTGAATTTGATAGTCCTGGAACAAGGATAATTCATTCTTATTCCAGTTGAATTGACTCTGATAACTATGTTGGACCTGTAAATGGATGGGGTCTGTATCTAACTTTTGTTAAAATCTAGGAGGCCCAAGGAAAAGCCATATTAAATATGCAATCCATACTGAAAACCACAACCAATCACGGACTTGACAATTACTTTATATGAGAATACTTTCGCACGAATGAAATGCCGTGCAGGCACCTTATTGGGCCCCCTGTCCCATCACATTTGGCCCACCAAATGGTCTATTAGGAAGTAGGGACCACCAATCCAATTAATCAAATTGAGTACTGATAGTACGATGGATTTGACGCACGCTATGTGAAAGCACATAATTTAGTATAAAAAAAAAAGTTTCTCTATCATGTATATAGTGAAAAAAGTAAAAAAAAATTTCAGATTTTATCGCCTTGTAACATTCAAAATCATGATCCGATGAAATGAGATTATAGAGGATAAAATTATATAAAATTAAAGATAAAAATAAAAAAATAAAAAATTTTCACTATTAAATTTTATTTTTAAATGTGAGTGTTGGTAGCCATCCATTTTGCACACCATGGATCAAATTTGATAAACAATTTTTTATTTTAAATATTTTTTTAATATGAATATTTTCATGAAATCTATATATATGTTGTTGGATTGTTAATGTGATAATCAATGTGAGCCCATTGATCTTTTTTAAGATTTGAAATCTAAATAAATAAATATATGAGTAAAAAATGGGCAAGAGAAAAAACTTTTTTAAAAAAAATAAATTATGTGTTACCAGTGTGTCCGTCCACCAAAAGTCGATTATATTAATTATTAGCACTCAATCAAAATCGATTGAACCCATAATCATAACATCAAGAAGAGTGCTAATTTTTTTAACTCAATTTGACAGCCAGACTCAAAAACTCACCGATGTGGTATGGGTAAAGAATTGTAGATTTTATCATTCACAATACACAATCAACCTACTATCTACAGTTGTGTATCCCGAGTGAAAGAATCTACGGTTAGTCGCACATGACGCATTGGTAAGTTTTGAGTTCGGCGGTCAGGTTGAGTTAAAAAATCATTACTTTCTCAAGAACGTGAGCATAGTTCTTAATACGCCATGTGGACACCTGAAGATACGTAAATCTTTCACCACGTAATCTTTTATTCAAATGGGATCGACTTTAAGGTGGGTCCCATCCCTACACTTGAAACACGTGTCCACATGACCTGGTCAACGGTCGAGATTAATCCATGGTTCTGTTGCAGATTTCCTCCTCGGCACGTAAGACGCCAAGTACCGACTCTACCAAGGCTGTCCGCTTCAAACTCCTATCGAAATTGTCTTCAGAAAAGAAAACCCCAACTTCCCAATCTTTTCATCTCAAACACCAAATCAAACAAATCGCTTGAAATTGCAAAAAACCCAGAAAATAAAGATGGAAGAATCATCTAATAAGCAAAGAAAGAAGAAGATTGAAGTAAGAGGTGCTGGAGTTGGAGGAATTCTGGTTCTGGGTGGAGCATTAGTTGCTGCAGCTTTGATAGCCACTTTTACCCACATAACAAACAAGAGAAAACCCAATTCAAAAACCCCGCAAAAACCTCATAAATTTAAGGAAAGAAACTGTAGTGGGAGCAGTAGAGAAGGAAGTGAAGGACTTCTCTCTGTTCTTCATCCATCTTCCTCTGTTGAATCTCATCGCTGGTATAAAAAAGTGAACGTTCTATTTTTATTTTTATTTTTATTGAATTTGGTATTAGTTAACGATTTTCTCTGCAGCTGTAGAAGCAGAATTGAACATGGAGAGTCGAGGATCGAATCGACCCAGATTGGGTTATTTGATTCAGTGGAGATTGAAACACATGTCATGGTAATTTTGTTAATAAAGTTTATTGATTTCTGTAGTTTTCTTTAATTAGAGACTCTGAGACTAAATGGGTTAACTCGATATGGTGTTTTTATCAGGAAGAGAGATCAGCTCTTGAAGTCAATGGGGAAGATCAGGATCTGGATATTGTGTCTTATAAATCACAAACAGATAGCCTTTGGACATCCAATGATTATGTTATAAGCAAAGATAAAGGATTTTCTTCATTGGATATCGATGTGAGTTTGATTGATGAAGAAAACATAAACAGGGAAGATCATGTTGAGGATTCTCTTTATGCTAATGCTCTTGTAGTTGTTCAAGAAAACCCATCACTGCAAATCGAAGAAGAAGATGATGATGAGGAGGAGGAGGAGGAGGATGAGATAGAAGGAGAGGGAACAGGTGACTCTTCCATGGAATCAAACACTGAGCCAATTTGGCCAGCCGAGTCCATGGAAGATGGGTCATTAGAATTGAAGGAGACGAAGACCCAAGTTCAGATTTTAGCTGAGAAGATCGATGAGGTAGATATTAAACCAGTCGAAGACGAAGGTGAGATTGAGTCGATGAGGATTTTTAAGAGTCAAGAGAAGAAAACAGGGTTCATGATGGTAAGGTCAAGGTTTTGTGTGTGGTCAATGTTTGCTGTGGGGCTATTGTTTGTTTTGCTGTCTCATGTTATGATCTTTAGTTTCAAGAATATAAAATAAAATTTTTAGAGGCTCTGATTATTGAATTTATATAGGGGTGCACATGGTGGATTGGTTCGGATTTTGACAAAATTAAAATCGAACCAAACATAATCGATTTTACAAATTTGGAATCGAAACAATCCAAACCAACTTTAGTTCGGATAAGATCATAAATAATGCCTATTTTTAAAATGAAAATGATTTTATGATAAATTTTGACTGAAACCTATATAAATTAAAAATTAGAAGAAGTTCAATGAGACTGAAAAAAATTATAATTTTAAAATTGGTATTTTAGATGGATTAGTGAGGAAACTAATTCATAAATGGTAGATTAACGAATCCAAGTCTAGGATCGTATATTATATTTCATCTAACAAACACGGCATAAAGGTTCTAGTAAAAAAATAATGAATCAAACTCTTTGAAAAAGTTTTTCCATAAATTGATTGATTCATTTAAGAGTTGATAGAGAGATTTGTGCAAAATTTTTTTATGAGTTTTTGTTAGAAAAAAATAGAGGAGATAAAGTTGAAGACTTTGATGAGTTATCTCTTCGTAATACACACACACACACACACACACACACACATATATATATATATATATATAGGGAAATGTTCAGCACCCTAAGTTTTACCACACACTTTAACAAACGTTTTTTGTCCTACATGGGTTAGAAGTTTTGGAATGAGCTGATTTTTGGTGAGGATGATCTCTATGATTAGAAGATCATCCTCCCTAAAAATCAGCCCATTCCGAAATGTTTAGCCCCATGTTTACACGTTGAAAAATCGTGGACCGTCCATTTTTTGTAAATCAATTTTGATGGGGTTAGAAGTTTTGGAATGAGCTGATTTTTGGTGAGGATGATCTCCTCACCATAGAGATCATCCTCACCAAAAATCAGCTCATTCCGAAACTTCTAACCCATGTAAGACAAAACGCGTTTGTTAAAGTGTGTGGTAAAACTTAGGGTGCCGAACGGGACCCATATATATATATATATAAAATAGATACTTCGGATTAGTTCGGTTCTCGGATTGATTCAGTTCTATTATACACCTAGTCCGGAATCAAACCAAATCAATCAGATTTTTTTATATACAATCTGTACCCAAACCAAGTCATGCTCAATCTGAATCAATCCAATCCAAAAGACTTCGGATTGGTTCAGTTCTCGGATTTACCCAATCCAATGTGCACCCCTAGTTTCATACATTGTCTCTGCTCATTAGTCTTATTAGAGCTTAGTCAGGCCTATCTAGTCTTGGGATTGTACTTAATAAACCAGCCCAACAACAATAGTTGGGTTCCATCGTAAGGGGACTTGTGAACATGCCCATCGATCGTTTACCAAGCCCATTCTTATTGTCACATTACTATGACAATTTTGATGAATGAATATATACATCAACATTATAATAAAAGTAATATATTTTGGAGGGCTTAGACTCATAGCTTTGACACATTACAAAACAACTTTGAGGTCGTGGATTCCATCTCAGCTTAACCATTAAAAAAATGTATATATATATATGGAAATGTTCAGCTACAAACATTTTGGCAAAACATGGGTTAGAGGTTTTGGAATGGGCTAATTTTTGGTGAGGAGATCATCATCACCAAAAATCAGCCAATTCCAAAACTTCTAACCCCATCAAAAATGGTTTACAAAAAATGGACGGTCCACGATTTTTCAACTTGTAAACTGGGGCTAGAAGTTTTGGAATGGGCTGATTTTTGGTGAGGATGATCTTCTCACCGTAGAGATCATCCTCACCAAAAATCAGCCCATTCCAAAACCTCTAACCCATGTTTTGAAAAATGTTTTGCCAAAATGTTTGTTGCTGAACGGGACCCATATATATATATATATATATATATATATATATATATATATATATGTATGTAGATTAAATTTCCGTCATCACTGAATTATTGATCTCATTAAAAATAGACTTTCGATGTGATAATACCGAAGTGCCAATTACTTTGGTTGGTAAAGCAGCCTATAAGTGATTAACTCAGATCTCTATGGTGATGAGATCATCCTCACATAACCAGTCCAAAGGATTTACATTAGCTTGTTTTTTAATTTTCTATTTAATAAAATGTTGTTAGACCATCATAGCTTGAATGCCGGATTTCCTTTTAACATTCATCCATCTATTCACACAGCTACAAGAAGTTAGAGATCAAGAATATAAAGACTAGTATATAAACCATTCTCGGTATGAATTCAAGATCTATGGATTCAAAAGAAAAAATATCTTCAGAGTATCTATCAACGACTAACATTAAAATGTTCCCTTGAACTTGGATTAGAGGACCGAATTCCCAAAGTTGTTTCTTTTCAGCATATAAATGGAAAATGTACATTTTTTCATGGCAAGCGTCTCCACACGAAAGCCCCCACCACAAATTCCTGTAACATAAAGACTCTCTTTCCTACTCGAGAAACCAATTTTCCTTGCTTGCCATAGTATAAATTTAGTGGTGGTAAGCAAGAAAAATAAAGAAGAAAGAACTCGACAATGGACAAGCAACTACCGACAAGGTGGTGGGTTCTGTTGGCCACCAAAGTGCATTTTCGCATTCGAACATGTAGACCTTGCATTCATAGAGTTCGCTCTTTTGCTACTGTACTTCAAATTGATGTCGAACAAGTTAACATTTTGGCAAGGAAACTGAGGGCTGCACAAGATACTGACTGCAACATCTGACGCTGAGGATCCCTTAATGTTTCTGAAATTTACGTTGCTTATCTTCACGCGTGAGGGCTGGACATAATAAATTAATAGGAACATTAGATACCCGGTCGATATATCCATTAGTTTATTTAAAGTCATAAAGAGTGGCTAAGATGGTTTACCTTGTTGTTACAAGAAGATGATGAACAGTATTCTTGATCTATGATGATTGGGTTTCGGGCGTTGTTCATGATGATATCTTGGAAAATAAAGCTTGAAGCTTGGCTTGGAGGTGATCCAGGCCAGGTTTTGATCCTAACTCCATTATCAGTGTTTGTTAGCGTGCAGTTTCTCACGATTATCCCTCTCACATCCTTCTCATCTGGGTACTTGCCCAAACTACCCACACTGTTGAAAGAAACAAAAACAGAAGTAAAATCAGCAAGCATTTGATATTAACAACCTTTCATATCTTGTCTTCTAGTAGTAAAAAACAAAAACAAAAACAAAAAATTAGTAAAAGTAACGATATTTGATCGTAACCTAACTATGTTATTTTTTTTTTTTTAAACAAAAACCAAAAAACATTGCACAATGGCATCAAAACCTTGTCCATTGACCATTAAAACATTTACATGGACGATGTATATTGCATAATGATAAAATGACTAAAAAAAGATACTTAACTGACGTGGAATGTGCACATAACCATAGATTTTTTCCTCATGTATCTGGAGGAAAAAATCTATGGTTATGTGCACATGCCACATCAATTGAGTTTGTTCTTTTTTTTAGTCCGTTTATCACGACTCATATATATTAGCATTCCCTTTAGAAAATAGGATACCGGTAAATAATGCATGTCCATGAAAGTGTGCGTAGTTGACAAATGTTACCTAATGCCATGTCCAGGCCCACAGATGATCTTCGATATTGAGACATTGACAGAACCTTGCCCTATTGAAATGCAGTCATCACCTGTCTTGATGACACTTCTAGAAATCCGAACTCCATTAGAACTGCTTATATGGACGCCATCGGTGTTTGGGCTATCTTCAGGGGCAGTGATGTGAAGATCGTGTGCCCTAAAGTTCTCACATCTATTGATGCCAATGTGGAAGGCTTTGCTATTAATCGAATTGATCCCCCGAACTTTTCCATTGGTTACAGAGCTGAATTTTAAGTTCTAGACCAAAACAACAAGTAACATAAGTCCCTACCATAAATCACAAAATCAATTCAACACATCGATCACAAAATTATCTTACTGTTGGAAGCATTTGGCATTCTTTATTCTGGTGACAATCGTTATATTCCCAAACAGAGGAGCCTTGTCCGTCAAAAGTTCCTCCTCCAGTGAGAATCAAGCCATTAATGGAGTCGAATGTGATCCATTCGGGAGAAGGATATTCGCTAATGTCAGTCTGAGCTAACAAAGTTCCCTTAACTTGAACAATTATAGAAATTGGGCTGTTGCATGGACCTTCAAATGAGACCTGTCCAACTAAAAATTTCCCTGTAGGGATAACAAGCATTGCTCTCCCTCTCCAATGACATGCTGCAAGCCATGCCTTCATAAATGCCTGCATGAACCCAAAGTTTATTTCTCATTTGTATCAAAACTATATAGCCAAAGTGTTTTGTATTATATGGGCTACAAAAAATTAGCCCATTATGAAACTCCTAATTGCAGTTTACAGGTGAAGAATCGTCCACCTGATGTATTAATTTTTAAATCACTTTTGATGGGCTAGAAGTTTTGGAATGGGCTGATTTTTTTGTGAGCCCATTCTGAAACTTGTTGCCATATAGGACAAAACTTTGATTCTATTTTGGCTCCCTAAGGTTTGGCTGCCGAATGAGCATTACGTTAAGTTGCCATTTATATTGTAACATGAAAGTGGGTTCAATGGGGTTTGAACATATGTCATGAGATTCTCCACATGCCTTTACCTACTTTGCTAAGTTGGCATTTATAATGTAGGGTATCCCACATCCCTACGGTTGTACACCCCGACCCCATGTTTTATAATGCTTTTTATAAGGGGAAAAAAAAAAAAAAAGTCGATCTCTTTCAGTCTGATTGGTCACACTTGCATGTTCAAGTACAAAGATCAAATGCCCATGTAGTGTAACATGAATGTCACATGCACTAGGCTGTAGAGGCCGCTCTCTACTACCCCACTAGTCGTACAATGTATGCAGAGAAAATATTTTCTCTGGAAATTTATTTTTAGGAAAATCTTTGTTGTTGTTTAATTGCACCTTGGAAAATGTTAAAAACAGAGTTTTGATTTTAGTTTTCGAGGTGGGGGTAATCCTGAGAGAATCACATTATGCTTTTCCTTCCTAGACAAGAAAATCATTTTCTTAGAGATTGAGTTTAACAATATTTTTACCAAACAATTCCTTGGAAATATAATTTTTATGTAAAAGAAAAAAAAAAACAGCTAAGTTCATATATAAAGCCTGAAAAATTCCATATTTTGCAAACTCACTTGGGTATTGTCTTTCCTTCCATCTGGTTTAGCACCAAAGCTCAAGACATTAAATATCGTAATAGGAACACCAATGCCAGCAACCGGACCTCTGTTAGGGGCACCGAATGCCCCTTTTGCTACATAAGAAATCAAAGTTAAACCCAATAGAAGAACAGCTTTGATACCAATTCTAAAGGTTGCCATTGCCACTTTGCGACCTTATAAAATTCTTTTGATTTTGATGGGAAGGAAGTTCTTCCCTTTGGATACTTATACCTTATTTTCGGTTAGTGCCTTTGTTACCACTAAATCTATCTATAGTAGCTCCAACTGTTGGTTTGTTGTTTGGGTTGCCTTCCCTAAATTTAACTATAATTGTGTTTCAACTCTAAATTTAGAGGGATTTTTGTTCATCCAACCATCGAACTACCCCTCATCTTCTCTCATCCATTAGTACTAATGCCAAGTACCAACAATAGCCACCAAATTTAATATTTCTTGCACCCATGAAACCAATTCGGTTGGGCACATTCCGAATTAACATATCTTGGGAATTCTTTTTTTTTTTTACTTCAACCCCTAATAGCCATAAAAAGATAAAAGAAGGACAAAAAAGGGTGGTTGTCCAAACCGATCCTGACTCGTTGGACATTTAACTGGGTCGCTGGGGCACCAACTCGTTATCCTTCCACTGTCATGTGCGGGAGGTGTGACGCTGCTCTGTGAAGCCAGCCTGACGCGGTCTCCTCCACTCTAAGAACAATGTAGCACTCTCTTTCGACTGAGCTACAGAGTTCGACACACAACTTGGAGAGGACGAGTCAGTATACGCCCTCATTGGCCCAAGCCCAACGAGGCAAGTCAGAGTCCAACCACACTATTGCCCCCACATGGGTCACAAGTTATCGCTACTTAACTCGGCATACAAAAGACCACCACCTGGTCTTTATAAAATACTCATCTTTTTATTTGCTGCGCGATGTGGGACAATTTTTTATGATAAAATTGGGTATCAAATTCATACGCCTCTTAATGAAACAGATGAATTGAAAATATCTGACCCAATCAAAGATCAAAGAACCAGATTAGCCTTACTAACTTAGTAAAATTTCAAATCTTCCCAAGTGTTGTTGGACCCACATGGATTATCCCATTGGCCTTCTCGATTTAATAAAAAACTCAGATTCAAAACAAAAGAAATCGAAAAAGAAAAAATATTTTTTTAAAACTTGATCCAATGTGTTAAAAATGGATGGCTACTGAACTCTTAATATTAAAATTAGCATTGTACAGTTAAATTTAACCTTTTTTTTTAAAGAAAAAAAAATTGTTCTAAGAATTATGTCCTCTATGACCCTCTGGTATCAGATCATGTCTTTTTTATTGCCACAATGTGATGGGGTGAGGGAATTTTTCTTACTAAGTAGTAAGAAAAGTGTTTTTCAAGATCAAAAGGTAAAAGTTGAAAATTATTGTTTAGTACCAGAGGACTACATCATAGTTTTGTTGGACTCTGTCTATGATCTTTCGAATGATTGATTGATTGATTTATACGGTAGGATGAGTGCAGATGTGGGCTGGCTTCATTGCGACTTGTTAGCTGTAGTGTACATGTGACAGTGTATAATTCGAAAGTAGGCCATAACTTCACTGTCCATCAATACAAATAATTGGTCATATACTGCCTAACTGTATTAAGCCATTACTTGATGTTCAGAAATTAAATTCAAAATGAAGGTCATGATCTTCATTCAAACTTGCTTCTAGAATGTGAAAAAATTCATAATTGAAATTAAATTTGAAAATTCGACCACTCCACAATAAATATATTCAAGGGTTGTCGCCGGCCTAGTTAAAGCTACAATCATTTTTATTAGAGTCGTGATAATATAATGCCCCCCTTTGACATAAGCCTCCTACATCCCCATTATTGAATCATAGATCATTTGTCTTGGGATACACAAGAAAAAGATTTAGGATTATGCATGTCCCGAGGCAAATGATCCAGGATTCTGTGATGGGGTGTGTGTGTGTGTGTGTCAGAGCGGGGGGCATTAGAAAATCATTACACTTTTCATTAATAATTAAAATAAATAATTTTTTTTTTCATTTATATGATTTACATGTGCCACGTGCCTCTTTTGGGATCAATTTTAATAAATTAATTCCCCATCTCACTCCCTTATCTTCTTCACTACTACCATGGATAGTCACAGAGAAGGCTTTCCTCCATACATACATTGAATTGCAACCGTTCAATTCGACGAGACTCACATCTTTACTATATCAAAGCTCAACGTCAATGATATATATCTTTATAGCTAGAAACTTATGAAAAGAATTTACAGATATAATGTTCCTATCACCAATTGCAACAATAATACCTAGACACCAATTATGATAATGCAAAATGCACCCGAACCCACCACAAATCCCTTGAACATGCCCTTTGGTGTCTAGTGTCATGTACACTAAAGGCGTGGGACTCATATATGTCGTTAGAGCAAAGTAAAAGAAGTTCTTGAATAATTCGTGTACCGAACAAATTAATTAATAAATAAGAACTTGTTCAATCGGTTCGTTAATATAACAATCACTGACTAATGAAGGCTAGGAAATTAGTCATGAATATAATTCATGTTCCGACCAAATCAACTGAAGGATTCCTAAAATGTTTAAGTTCCCATGGAGTTCATTGCTTCATCGGTTGATTTGTAATTATCCTTCATTCAATATTTCATCAATCATTGTTCTCCAATCGTCAATTTTCCAATGTAGTCCTCCATCTTCCCTCCTGTTAATAGGTTTGTCGTTTTATTTCTTTTTCCAAATGCGTTGTACAACATCATGATCACTAGCTAGCTAGAGAATGTTATCGATGCATCTTGTACCAATCGGGCTAGCAATCATTTAAAGCCATGTTACTTATTTGTATACCTATATCATTTTTTCTTCTTCAAAAAGATTCTCATTTCATACATTTAGTGTCATGGTCATTGGCCCATCCAATACTACACTGATCTATGATAAGTAGATTCAGTTTTGCATTTAAGATGGAATTCAAAGCAAGAATGGTTCATGATTATTTAGAAATTGTTTATAGATAACTCTTATTTTGTTTTGGTTCAGTATCAAATATTATGGTATTAGGATCTTGAATTTGATTTTATGGTATTTTTTTTCTTTATTTGATAAAATATGATTTCGATTTCATTTTATAAATAAAAGTAGAACAATGCTCAATGCTAAAGTGAACTCAAAGATTGACCTCATTTCACACTTTGCTGATGTGAAGGTGTGTAAGAGCTATAAATACTTTTTATTGATTTACGAGTAAAATACATCTATGGCTCGGTGCACAACTTCACGTAAGAGAAATGATGCCAACCTCAAATTCACTCCAGCACAACAAATAAAAGTATGTCCTATATTAATTAAAAAGAATCGAGCTGAAGTGACCTCAAGAATGTACCTCATATCACACATCCTGGGAAGTTTTCAGGAATCACAGATGTTTAGCACTCGTATACATTGGGAAAAAGAGAACTATTGCTATACCAATTTTTACTTATAGCACACCAAGCTGTAGATTATAATCTTTTGTTGATTTCAGTTGAATGGTGAGCTCATAGTAAAAGTTGGTGTGGCAGTAAAATCTCTAAGAAAATAACTCTAGTAGTTCTTTTTTTAATCCTGTTTGGTCTGGTTCTATATTTCTGTGGGCCTTATTATTGTGGAGTCCAAAAACCTGTCAGAGTCAGAGTCTCCTCGATATAAGTTTTTTTATACCTTTGTTTGGCATCTATTTGGGACACAGGCAGTTTTGTCAAATTATCATACACAAAGACGAGGTCCTAATCTATTCAACTATCCTCTCGCCTTAAACCCCACTGGAATGTCTTCCGGTCTCTTCAATTCTTTCTTCCCATGTTACACTTCCATGCGCCATGCATGTTACATAAAGCCCCTTACTTTGGACCACTCCTGACTTCTGACACCCTTGTTTCCTCCCTTTCTATCCAATAACCCCCTGCACACTTGGGACCCACTTCACATGCATATCCATCATTATCATCCACATACATTACCACCAACGGTCAAAATTTTCAATACATCTACTTAATTAAAAATAATTAATACCGCTTTGGGAATGTTAACGACACAGCTTAATACCACTTTATAGTAAACAACAGTTGTTAACAAGTAACAAAAATCTGAGGTT
The DNA here is from genome assembly GCF_017979445.1 of Akebia trifoliata. Lineage (NCBI taxonomy): Eukaryota > Viridiplantae > Streptophyta > Magnoliopsida > Ranunculales > Lardizabalaceae > Akebia > Akebia trifoliata. The sequence continues at coordinate 3,860,365 of NC_141378.1, read as the reverse complement.
CAACACTATAGAAACAAAGAAGGGGGGGCTTTTTCTCCATTTCTCCCTCACTTCTGCACACAATAACACTTCTACAAACCATATAATAACCAACTACTACATAACCTTAAAACCCTATAACTACTTAGAGAGATGGATCGGATCTGGGTTTGTTCCACCCTTGGATCTCGACCCGATACACATTAGGGAATAAAAACACAATTAATTATAGCTTAATAGTATGAAATGGCAAATAAACTTGTTTCTTTAGAGTTGGCCAAAGGAGTGGGCAAGATAAGACAATGCGCCTACTAGTGGTGCGTTAATGTAAGTGGCTGGCTCAGATTGCTCGTAGTCTCTTCGCTGATCGGGGAATCGATCATGTGCATCGGGCCCACCAATGACTGCACCCACTAGGATGTTTGGGTTAGGGGATTGGGAGTTTAAGGCGCTGAAGCCTGATGAGCATTGGATCTTAGCTGGATGAGCAGCAATGGACGGCAGTGATGAGCCGCGGTGGTGTATCCTTTGTGGGTACCTCCCACCATACCCCACCATGTAGGACATCTTCAAAGGGTTGTCTCCGAGTAAGTAGTCCACCTAGTAGCGCATTTTAGCAACATAATTAATGTTAATACCTTAATTAATATAACAGTTACTACTAAAATACGCAGTGGGTTGAGTGTACTTTTCTTTGAAGTTTTCAATCAGATTTTTACCTGTCTTTTAGCTATGTTTCGGAGCCTCTTTGGCGTGATGACTGTGTGCCCACCACAGGTAACGACCTTGTGTGCGTAGGATAAGTACTTGGCGTACGTTAGCAAGAGAAATGAGGTGGAAGTCACATACTGCATGTTGGTATCACTCATCTTGAATAGAAGCCCTCCTGTTCATTTTCCAAGCATAACTAAGCCGTTATAACTATCAGCACAACTAGCCGTTACAATAACTATAAGAGAGAGAGAGAGAGAGAGAGAGGGAGAACCTGGAGTGTATTGGGCTTGAGAGAAGGAGTTGCCTGGTATAAGAGAACAAATATAGTTGTCTGCATGGCCTTTATAATCATGGAGAGATTGAACCTTTTGAACAAGGAAGGCCTGAAAATGCAATACAAGTAACCAAAAACAGCAAGTTTGAAAACCCATGTCTCTAATCAGACTTACTGAACCAAAAAAGGGGGAAAAGAGATTTTAAAAAATGGACCTTCGAGAGAAGAATCCTTGCTCCAACATGCTTGTTATCCCACCCAAATGTATTATCAGATTCATCAGCTCCAAGGGTTTGGCCATTAACTCGAATATAGTTTAGGTAAGTTGGATTCTTGGTGGCTTTGTGAAGCCATGCAGCACCCCACAATAGCTCATCCTTCAATAAAGAACCCAAAGTAAAAGAAAGATTACAGAGACCAAAAGTGAAAACGAGTCAAAAGCATAGAAGCTTACTTGATAGCCAGAATAAGAACAGTAATAGGGGCAGACATATGGCTTCAACCCATTGCTATAAGCTCCTCTGTACTTGTCAGCAAATGCAAATACCTACATCCATAAAATCCCAAGAAAGTAAAGATTTTGGAGAAACATAAAAAGGAGAAAAATATATTTATTGACGATGAGAGAACTCATTTTACACTGATAGCTCTTCTAATGAGAAGCTTGGAGTAAGAAGGATCAGATTTTCTGAACACCAAAGAAGCGGCAGCCAGGGCAGCAGCAGTTTCAGCAGCTACATCAGAACCAGGGGTATTTTTGTCAATCTTGAAAACAGATCTTGCTGTGTCCATATCTTCAGGCCTCTCCCAACAAGCATGGTCTTTGTTAGCATCTCCAACCTGAAACCCAAACTCAAGTAATCAAATAGGGAAATGGGTTTTGATTTTTGAAGAAGAATAAACAAAACTCCAAAACCAAAAAAAAGACCTTGAAACAGAAGGAAAAAAAAAAAACAAACCTGAACAAAAATGGTGCCTGGATGGGCAGTAGCTTTGAGGAGATAATCAGTAGCCCAACGAATGGCCACCCTTGCGTTCTGTAACTCGCCCTTCATCAACCCACCAAACTCAATCACACTCCATGAAAGCATAGTGGTTGTGAAAGCCATTGGAAACCCAAACTTCACATTGTCCCCTGCATCATAGTACCCTCCAACCAAGTCAACCTGCATTTTCCAACAAAACCCAGTTTAGATTTTCCACAAAATTTACCAATAGAAGATTAAAATAAGTCTCTTACATGCATGGCTGAACCATCTGAGAGACCAGAGTTTCTTCTCCATGTCATTCTCTGGTTAGAAGGGAGTCTTCCTGACCTCTGACCTTCAAAGAACAGGATTGATTTAGTGAGAGCATCTCTGTAGTTGTGGGATGCAAAACGATGGTGTTGGTGATGGGTTTGAGGGTGGGCTACAATGGCATTGGAGAGAAAAAGAGAGGTGTACAATAAACAGAGGACCAGAATACAAGAGGCCATACACGCCATTGGTTTTGGGGCTTTGGGATGCCTAACCAAGTGACCAACTAACCTGTACGTGTAGCTGAGACAAGAAGAAGCTCTTTATTTATAAGGAAAAAAACTGCCATTTAACTTCCCACTCTGTTATTGCACTGTCAAGTATCATCAATACCACTCAAAGTCAAAAAAAGCGGTCAAATTAGGCCTTTCCTTTCACATGAACAATAATGATTTTCTTACTTACAAAGTCTTAACCTGGTCAATACTCGTCTGATGTGGCATGGATACGGAATCATAGATCTTTTTCTCGGGATACAAAACACAAATATTATAGCACGATATGTGATAATGAATCTCAATGAAAAATATCTATGTCTCCTTATTCGTACCACACAGCCCAGTATTGACCGAGTGAAAACTTTCTAGTTGAAAATCAGCACTCTAACGTTAAAGAGTGATGTTAAATGGACAATGTTTTTAGCCAATCAACGACGCATCTTTCTCTCTCCCGCCCACAATGAAAAAAATCAAACTTCTTAATTTGAGACATTAAAAAACATGATCCAATCCAATGAAATGGTAGAGGATAAAAATAATATGAACTTGAAAAAAAAATAAAAATAAAAATAAAAAATAAAAAATAAAAAAATTAATTTCATAAGTGAATTTTATTTTTAAAGGTGTTCAGTGACCACTCACTTTCAATACTTTGGATCAAATTTGAAAAATAATATTTTTTTAATTTATCTTTTTTTTCTAAACATGAATATTTTTTTTTTAAATAAATATGTGAGCAACTTGAGAAAAACTCACTCTATTATTGATGTCATTGTGCCACATGTCAAATGTTTATTGGACTGTGAGCCAACACGTCATATGGCATAAGGGCAACGTCTGTTTAGCATTTCTCAACATCAAAGTAATGCAAATAGGGATGAAAATGGCGGAACTATTTAGAGAGCTGCTCTTGGCACTTCAAATTTTACTTATTATACTCCAATTAAAAGAAAATATCAATGAATGAGCTTACCCAACAGGCAACAACAAAACAAAAAGAATAATAATAATAATAAGTTGGACAATCATATTACACCACTATTATGTTATAAATAAACGACACAAATGACAAATAATTTGACAGGGAAAATATGATCCATGTTACCAATTGTAATACTTGGGATTAAAAAAATATATATTCTATGAGTTTTTGTTGGCATGGTATGAAGTTAAAGTGTTTGACTCAAAAACAACACAAGATCTTGGTTGTGTATATAATAAATAAAATTGGCGATTTTTTGAAAAAGTTGCGTTTAATCCCTAATGATTAAAACGACTAAAAAAAAAACGCGAATTTTTCATTTGTAGCAAAAGTCATCATTTTTTTTTCAAGTGGACAAAAATTTAAATATTCTCTCTTTTTTTTTTAAATGTGGGATTTGATACATAATAAAATTTGATAATTCATAAATATAAAATATATGGGATTTGATGATAATAACTTGATTTTATGAATTTTCATTAGATATTTTTTTTTTCATAACTTTTAATTTATTTTTTTATTTTTTATTTTCAGCATTTTTTATTATATTTTTAAGAGTTTTTTAGAAGTTTTTTCTAAATAGTCCAATTTAAACTCGTACCTTGACTTTGTGACTATGGTCATGCAAACCCAAAATCTAATGGTTAAGATTTTATGTGCATCTCAATAATAAATATGTTTATAAAACTTATTTCAAGGATAATTTCCAACCATTAAATTTTGTATTTACATAATTAAGATCTCATGTCATTTTCTAAGTCAATGAAACCTAACCTTAAGTTAAATGTTATACTAGATAGTCCCACCCCCATTAATTTTTTGGGTGTTTTCGATATGCTTTCTACATATGATCAATATTAGAGGTATCCCATGACACATGACCTAGATCTTATTGGAGAGTAAAATAAATGGTCTAAATACATTTATTTGTAATCTTTATCTGAAACTCCTTGATTTTCTCTTCAAAGCCCGTCACCTTCAACTTCATGGGATAATGGGAAAGTTCTTCGCCCCCAATCTTCACCCTTAATTTTTATTCAATTCAACTTTCACACCTCAATAACAAGATAATTTTGTTTAAAAGAAATTTGAAACGGATTTCTCAAAATTAGTCATCTTCAATTTGAAGATTCTACTTGCTTCAACCTGCATTTCTAACAAATGAGATATGATTTTTTTCAAAAATAATTGACAATGGGTGATTTCAAGTAGAAAAGTCAATGATTTTTTTACAAGAAATCAAGGTGAGGTTGAAAACGATGCATTTAGGATGAGGATAATAAAATGTTAAAAATAATTTCTCATAGAGATGGAAAAGCTTGACAATGATGGATATTTTTAGGAGAAAAATCAAGGGCTTTTTTCGTTAATCTATTTGAAGATGATAGATTTTCTACAAAATAAATCAAAGGGATTTCTCTACCCACCTATCACTGTCTAATTGACTCCTTTTAAATGCAAGTAGTTTCCTTATCAAATAAAGAGGGGCCATGTGGATAATGTTCTTCATCAATATCTACCTATACACCTTATCCCATCACTTGAGCAAAAGTACGTTATCTAGAAGGGGAAAATGTTTATGGAAATCTTTTATGAAGTATATTGTCCAAACATGCACCCTACTTTAAAAGCCTAATGACTAATGATTAATGCGTGTTAAGAAGCATTAAATACACCTTTTGGTATTTGTTAACGTGTGGCCAAAGGGCACATGTTAAAAAGCATTAAATGGTAAATAAGCATTTTAGGATATTTTTTGTAGGAAATAGTTTTTTGAAGGCAGTTTTAATAGTAAAACTTATTTCATGGGTGTATTTAATTTTATATGTTAGGGCACATGTTAACACCACCCATGAACTACAATTGAGCAAATTAAAATAACTTGCTTGGTTCATTTGGAATTAGAAATGCACTTGTGGTGGTGGGAAGTGATGCTTTGATTCTCTTTAATAAATGAAGACTTTTGAATAATGGATAATGGGGGAGAGAGAGGGAAGTTCTGTCAAGATTTTATCCTTTCTTTCACATATCTATGAAGACCAACCCTATCTTCTTTTGGATGAGAGCACTAGTTCTATTTTATTCTATTCTATTATATTTCACCAGACATCAGTTATAGTTGGTTTATATGAAAATTGATTTATTATAATCATTCCAACCAAATTGAACCTTTGTAGTTCCTCAAAAATTTATCGAATCATCAATTTAATTTATGAAACATTGGTCTTAACTTGAAATGTGACATATATTCTCTATTTTTTTTTTTAAATTTATTTATGAGGGAAAGGTAAGTAACCATTTCTATACGGCTTAAAACTCCTCGAGATACAAATCCTCTTTTGTCCATTCAACCAAACCCTAATGACATTATCTTCAATCATATTATTTATAGATTAATCTCTTCTTTTAATGTATATAAAGTGTAATAAGGAAATAGAACTTTTAATGTGCTTTAGAAGAAAAGGGATCAAACAAAGTGTAGAGAGTGTCACAGAGAGAGAAAGACAGAAACTGGTCCAAAAGAAGGATCCTATGAGGGTGTGTAAGGGCTGAGATCAGTCAGTCTTACATAAAGTAGATAAAGAATAATGGTTTTAAATGATATCGCTTAGATTCTCTCTATAATAATATTTAAAATATTTAAATATTTTTTTAAGAAATTTTATTCATTTTTATTCTTCCATATGTCTCAATGCATTTAATTTTCTTGGTTATATAAAAAAAACAACGTTGGATATATTTACAATTCTCTCAAGAATAAAAATTATAATAAAATAAAATTAGAATTTTTTTTTTAATTTAAAAAATCGAACTTTATCTGATTCTGACAGAAAGCGATGGCCCAGATTTGACCATATGGTAGTAGCGTGGTGTTCATGTGCGGCTCTGATATCTCGCACATGCAAAAGAACTGAAGAGAGAGAACTGAAGCAAGACTTCCTTGTTTCCTGGGTGAGGATTAAAAGATGCCCATTGTTTTGGGTTTAAATTTCGGTTATACCCTCTTAGTGTCTCGAGAATCCCCCAAGCGGCCAAACCATGCTAGCGATTTTTTTGCTTTTGGGAGCTACTCTATCGTGCGCCTGAGGTACAGTTTCATAATGGCTTACACACCCGTGAATCGTGGTTGCACGTATAAAATATAACGGCTACATTTAACTCTTGTCTTCAATGTGCTCTCAGTTCTCATCTCTGTCAGCTGATTCTTGCTTAGAATTCGGATTCATGGTTCGCCACTCTAGAATGAATCTGTTTCGTAGGCGTCAAGGGAGACGAGGGTATTTGAAGATTGAAATGATGAGTAAAGTAAGATTTTGAAAAAAAAAAAAAAAACATGAAAATTTTATGTATTTATATGTTGAAGATGAGGGTTTTTTTTTTTATCATTTTGTATTAGTCTATTATTAAATACCAAGGTCAAAGGAACATACTGTCAATATAAAATATTGGGGAATGTTTTAAATGTTATCAAAATGTGGAGAGATATATAAAAAAAAGCAAAGTAAAGTGGAATTTGTCACTTTTTACGAATGTGCAACGAACCATACTGCAAACTAGTTCAGTTCAAACCTATTCACGATATAGATCCGACAAGCCTACATATCTATATATATATATATATATATATATATATATGGGTCCCTTTCAGCAACAAACATTTTAGCAAACATTTTGGCAAAACATTTTTCAAAACATGGGTTAGAGGTTTTGGAATGGGCTTATTTTTTGTGAGGATGATCTCTACGGTGAGGAGATCATCCTCACCAAAAATCAGCCTATTCCAAAACTTCTAGCCCCATGTTTACAAGTTGAAAACTCGTGGACCGTCCATTTTTTGTAAATCATTTTTGATGGGTTAGAAGTTTTGGAATGGGCTGATTTTTGGTGATGATGATCTTCTCACCGTAGAGATCATCCTCACCAAAAATCAGCCCATTCCAAAACCTCTAACCCATATTTTGAAAAATGTTTTGCCAAAATGTTTGTCAAAATGTTTGTTGCTGAACATTTCCCTATATATATATATATATATATATTTTTTTTTTTTTTTAATGTTGTGGAAATTCAGGGTATCGCCCATGGGAATAAATTTAGATAATTTATATTGCGATACCATCTTTTACTTACAACACCCCAAGGTTGAGGTGCTCTAAGTAAAAGTAGACGTGACAATAGAATCTCTCTAAAGCCCTGCCTGGTTTGCAGCAAATCATTTGTGAATGCAAATAATTTTTTGAAATCAATTCTATTGGTACTTGATTACACAATGCAAATGATTTGCATTGCAAAAAAAAATTCATGGATCATCTAGATTTAAATAATAAAAAAAAAACTCAAAAAATAATTTGCGATACAAAAAGTATCACAAGTAATTTGCAAAATTAGACTAAAAAATTTATTATGATTCTCACATTTCTGACATGGAGTTGTGCACATAAGCATAGATACTTGTATCTCAAAGAAACGCATCAATGACTATCACATCAACGCAATGAAAAACAAAGTCCCCCAAAGATTTTCCAATATTTTATTGTAAAGATTTACAAATCACAAAAATATATTTGCAAGAGATTTTTCTATGGTTACCAAGTAATAGTAAATCATTCATTGTAGAACATTTGCAGTGTAAATCGTTTGTCAATGCAAATGATTTATAATGTATCCTAAATTTATTTGCAACTATTTTGATTTTTTTTATAGCATTTTGATGAAGAGATTATGAGTTGAAGTTTACTTCTTTGCTTTTAGAAATACTTATTGGAAACATAGGGTTTAAAATGGACTTTTGGCTGATTTTTTTTGGTGTTCAGGGTTATGTTAAGTCTTTTACTGAGAAAATCCCAAATTTGTAAGTATTTGCACATTCTTCACTAAAATTGAAAAACTCTTAAAAATCCTTTTTTTTTTTCTTTTTTTTTGTCCTTTTCTTTTTTTCTTATGGATATTATTATTGTGTGGTTTTCATGAACCTCATTATTTTTATATGACAAAAGTAGATTTTGTTTACTAGTTGAGGATAACAAAATACGAATGCAATGGTATTGGTATTGGAAGCAAAAAAAAAAACCCATCATGACCAAATTCAAAGTCTTCTATTGGGAAACCCCAATCCCAACTATTATTTAAATATTATCCCTCACTAGAAATAAACCAAAAAATTATCCTAATTTCTTTCTTTTAAATAAAATTAAATGTACAATTTTTTTGGTTGATAAATTGAGGATAACAGTGTAGATGATTTATATGTTTGGTTTGTTCAATGGGTCACAAGGTATTAGGGCAAATAAAAAACCACCTAATTCCAAGTCCAGCCCATATTGACAGATCTCTTGCTCTAAACAATTTTTTTATGGAGAAGTGCAACCGTGTATCCCGAGGAACACATATCTACGATTCTCAAACTTATCACGTTAGGGAAGTTGATTGAGTTTGCCATGTGGGGTTGTTAGATTATCACAATTCTTAATCAATCCCATTAACAACCATGAATATTTAGGATTCAAAACGATTAGATACCTGTTTGCAGTGAATTCGAAATAGAATAAAATAAAGTAGGAATGCATAAATCTGATTTCTTTTGTCGTTGATCAATAAAGGAAAATGCTGAAATGACAAAAAAAAAATTTACTGCGATTCTCACAAATCTGACGTGGGATGTGCACATAACCATAGATGTGTTTCCTCGCAATACGAGTAAAAACCATCTATGGTTATGTGCGCATGTCCATGTCACATTTGTGAGAATCACAGTAAATTCTGTGTCACCCCAGCACGACTCATCGATAAATTCAAAACCACACAATGCTATAAAGATGTTTGCTACAGTTTGGAGCCTTTGAATTAGAATTCGTTTCTCTTGATTTTTGAGTTTTGTAAGTCAAAGTCTTGGGTCTTTTCTTTTCTCCTAATTTCTCTATTGTAGTTTATGAAAATTGATACAACATTTATAAAAATGACGGAGTTCGTTCAAAAATAAATAAATGAAGTTTACAATTAATTGGGTGGTTGGATTTGGAGATTCAAAAAAAAGGCCTAAGTAAACGAAAGGTCTGTGAATTTATAGAATTTGAGTCTTTAAATGACCATTGAGTCCTTGTAAACACCATCCTTGGTGTGGTTGATCCAATCTAGTAAAACTCATCTTTTATTTTTATTGATCCAAGACTGATCCTGGCCTTAAACATGAATTGTGCATTGCACGTCCAATCCTTGTTAGTAATCTTTCGTCTAATTTTTGAAAAATTCATTATTTTTTTTTTTTCCCAATAAAAGTATTATTTTCTGGATTATTGAACTATTCTAAATAATTCACGGATTTTAAGTTTGAAAAAAATAAAACACGGTATTTACAAATTTTTGTAAAACTTGGTTGAAAAAAAATGCTTTTATAATATGTTGTATGCTGCAAAGTGTAAACTTGTAAGTTATGACATCTAACACAAATCTACTTTGAAGTGGTCATGCTCCAAAATTTTAGAAGAATCCACATTTTTACGTGACAAATATCCATTTTCTATCTTTAAAAAAATAATGACACAACCCTTTACATTTATTTGAGATTACATCTTAATTTTTTAAATTGATGATTTGTCCCTTAACTTTGGTTTTCTTTTAAAAATCAATGGAACAATAACCTTAATGCCCTCATTTTCTTGCCGCATATTTTTCATTTATAGAATTTTTGGTTGAATTTTAGACAGGATTTTTGCAATCTAAAATCAAATAGAACTTGAATTTTTCACGAATTGAATTTTTACCATATTCCAAATTGCTAACAAGGCATCTAATAACCAAACGGACCTAATAACACTTCCCAAGCATGGATTGAAAACCCTCCCCAAGAGTATCCAATGATTGGTGTGTTATGATGTCGATTGAGCGATGATATTTTCATTTTACACATCCATTTGTACATGAGTGTTGAATGTACAGTGAAAATTATTGCAATAGTTCTCAAGAAGATCAAGGTCAAAGGGGATATGCTAACACAAAAGTTTATCTCAAATATTCACCAAAAATTCAAGGAGTGTGTCTAATTTACCCAAATACTAATTTCCATATTTATTCTTATAAATATCATTTCTTCACCAAGAATTATTTGGATGCATTAATCCACGTTTGCCTACAATTTTCTTTTCATATTTTCTCCGAATCCAAGTCCAGGTGCATACGTATAGTTTATAATCAATCATCTATTCTCCAATTGGGTTTGATGTGTTGAATCAACTCGATGAAACTACCTTTAGGTTAGGTAAACATATTGGTAGTAAGCGATCAAGACAAGTGAGTGAAAATAACATGCCATATAATTGGAAGAAGTTGAGTATATTTTTTGAGTTGCCTTATTGGAAACATAATTTATTGAGACACAGTCTAGATGTGATGCATATTGAGAAGAATGTATGTGATAATGTACTTGGTACATTGTTGAATATTGAAGGAAAGTCGAAGGATAACTTAAAAGCTCGTCTCGACTTGGTAGATATGGGCGTGAGACACTCCCTTCACCCACGAGTGGTACCTGGTACAAACAAAGCTTATCTTCCTACTGCTTGCTTCTCCATGGATAAGACTGAGAAGGAATTGTTTTGTAAAGTGCTAAAGAGTGTGAAGGTTCCAGATGGTTACTCTTCAAATATCGCAAGACGTGTCAATATCAGAGAACGCAAAATATCAGGACTAAAGAGCCACGATTCACATGTTATAATGCAGCAATTTCTACCATTAGCTGTGAGAAAGTCGTTACCCAAGAATGTGAGTTCAATACTGATTGAATTAAGTAATTTCTTTAGAGAATTATGTTCCAAAGTCTATCGAGAACAAGATATGATACAATTGGAAGAACGCATTGTACTTACACTTTGTCATTTGGAGAGGATTTTTCCACCAGCATTTTTTGATATTATGATGCATTTGCCCATCCATCTAGCTATGGAGACGAGGCTTGGTGGACCTGTCCAATATCGTTGGATGTATCCCGTTGAAAGGTCTTTCATACCTTTTAAGTTATCAAAGATTTACTTTTTTACTTTATAAGTTATCAAACATCTATGTGACTTATTGTACTTTCATATTTTCACATATAGGTACTTATACAAATTAAAGTGTTATGTACGTAATAAAGCACAACCAGAGGGGTCTATTGCTGAAGGTTACTTGGCCGAAGAATGTCTTACATTCTGCTCAAGATACTTACATAATGTTGAAACAAAGCTCAATCGACCAATACGAAATCTTGACGAAAGTGTGATAGGAAATGCCCAATCATTTTTCTTGAGTGAGATAGAATGGCAACAAATGCATCGTTATGTATTATTCAACCATGAAAAAGTTGCAATATATCTAGAGTAAGGCGAATTATCATACATTTCTCATTCTCATTAAGTGTAGTTTTCTATACTAAATGTATACGGATCTTAACTTGTGCACTACCTTGCAGACAACATGTTCGACAACTTAAGATGCAAAATCCACGATTACGATCACGTGTTCGTGATATACAAAAAATGCATACTGACCAATTCATAGATTGGTTCAAGAACCATGTAAGTCACACTTAATACATATAAGTTAACCACGTAAGTTATGTCTTGATAATAATATTTATTTTCTTCATTTCTTTATATAGGTTCAACTAATGCAACAAGCAAATAGTGTGGTACCAGATGAAATTATATGGCTTGCTAGGGGTCCAGACTCAATAGCTAAAAGGCTCAAAGGATATGTTCAAAATGGATATAGGTTTCGAACCGTGTATAAAGAAAAGGGACGCATGAGTCAAAATAGTGGTGTTGCAGTCACTGCAAATACTACAAGTTATGCAAGTGCTAGGGACACAAGGCCTATTACAGGAGACTTAGTATATTATGGGCGTTTAACTGACATTGTTGAGTTGACGTATTCTCAACGTCTTAAATTTGTATTGTTTAAATGTGACTGGGTTGATGTGAGGGCCCAAGGAAGAGGGATTAAGATTGATGAGTTTGGATTCACTCTTGTGAACTTCACACGATTGTTATTCGAAGGATCTCATCCATCTGATGAACCATATGTGTTAGCATCTCAAGCAGAGCAAGTTTTCTATGTGCAAGATCCACTTGAATTAGATTGGCAAATTGTGATCAAGACTAAACCAAGGGATTTGTTTGATATGAATGGCGAATATATTGAAGATGATGATGTGGTTTGGGAGAATGAGCCATTCAAAAATCAACACTTACGGGTTTTGGAACGAGATGATGATGATGCCGATGTTAGTTGGGTTAGGGAAGATGTGCCTGGAGAAACAGTGGATGCACATCCTCAATTGTTCTCTTCGCAACTCGCTTCTTCTATTGAATTTGTTGACAATAAAATTGATTCAGATTTTGATGATGATTGTTGATACTAGAATATTTGTTGTAATGGTGACACTTATAATGATTGTTGGTTTATGTTGTAGCTTTTTTTTTTTTTTGAAGTTCTAATCTTTGTTGTAATGACGAGGAGAGTTTGTGGTAAAAATACTTGGTTTGCACTCTACCTTTTGGAGTGTAAATTAGATTTCAGAATTTGTATTCCCTATTTACTCAACCATCTCTTATAAAATGTTTGTGTGGTCATTCTAATTTGAAAAGATTAGCATATTGAATTTTTTTCATCATTTAAAGCCTTTTGGCTTGATTGCTTGACCGTTTGGTTTGTTGTATCTATTGCAGTTGAAGGATCTTTAGATTTTCACTGTTGTGCGTGTTATCTTCCAACTTGTTGAAGAGATCCCTTGCATTTCCGCAATTGTAGTTGCTCTACCTTCTAAGGTATGCCTAGCAAACAAATTTTCATATAATTAGCCTTAATTATTTAGCATTCCTATTTCATATATATGGATAGGTGAGAAATGGTGAGAGAATGATAGATATATTTAGTTGATTTTATTTTTCTTTTTTTTATTCCTTTTAATCTATGACCCAAAGGCCAATGCCCTTCCGCTTCTTTTGTTGTTGCTGTTGTTCATGGAAAGTAAAATTAGTTGATTGGGGGTATCAATGGGAACCAATCTTATCCTCTAATGGGAGAACAATCATTTTGCCCTTGACACTAAACACCTAATTAATAAGCAAACTAATTCAAACTAGTACTCTCTCATCTTCTCTTGAATGATAACTAGAAGTTAATGATCTATTGTCGTTATTATAGGTACTTTTGTGTTATGGAAAATTGAGAGCCTTTGTTGAATTCGGACTTAATAGGTGGTTTATGGATATTGGGTGGGAAATTAACTCGCTGTGAAATCAGGTTCTAGGTCATTCCGCACATCATAATTATTTTTGTCACTTGTTATTTTACATCATGTATTTCAATTTTCTTCTTCTTGGTGTTGGGATTCTAGCATTTCAATTTTCTTATTGGAATTGTAGTTCTTGTGTTTGGTATGCTCCTTATGCCTAATTATATAAAATGAGGGAAGAGGGGGCTTGGCCAAACCAAACTCATGGTTGAAAATACCAGAATGCATTCGTCTATACATATTGATATCGACTGAGATTGATACAAAGCATTGATCTAGAAACAATGAATGGGGCTACAAATCAGCGTATCCTGTAATATAACACAAAGCATAGATTTGATGATGTATGCATGCATGTATCCAAACACAGTTGATTTTAAAGTTAAGGATATCCTATAGAAATGCCAAATTGAGAATCGAACCCCAATGCAATAATTATTATGAATTATTTTAGGAGTTAGGATATTGATTAGTGGTCTTTTATAAATAAACTAATAACTTTTTATAGATAGATTTATGATTTATTGTATGAAATTTTATATTTGTTTTTTCATTAAAATAAATTACTTATAATTTATAGAATATTGGCATTTCGTATTGATTTTATTTTGATTTTGGTTAGTTTGATTCCAATGGAATTTGATTCACAATTAGCAGGTAACCATGAAAGGGGCATTATAAGTGGCATTATTATTATACTCCCTTTTGAACATTCTGTTGCACGTTACATTTGCAGATGGAACCTGGACAAAGTTCATTTGGTGAGAGGACAAAGTCGAAGAGAAAAAGAGGCCGCACTCGATGCCTCTCATTACAGAATCTAAAGCCAGGAGAAAGGTTTGAAATAATGCGAGATAGCCATGGACAGCCTGTGGGGAAGCATGTGGCTAAGCTCCAAAGATACTTGGGTATATTGGCTCGAGATGGCCATATGTTTCCCCTTGACATCCTTGATTGGCATGCAATGCCAGAATCAATAAAGGAAAATGCATGGCAAACAACATTGGTAAAAATTAATTATAATATAATATTAGATAATTTATAAGTTTAGCATTGAACAATTTTGACTCATAATTTTCAATTAATTTTTGATACAGGCCAAATTTGATATCCCGCCCACGCTTAAACAAGTTGTGTTACAATCTATTGGCAAGAAGTGGAGGGATCATAAATGTAAGTTGAAAATCAAATTTTATGATAAATATAAAAATGATGCAATTCGATGTGCCAATCGTCCATCCCATGTTTTGGAGGCTCAATGGTATTCTCTCGTAGCCTTTTGGAATTCGGAGGAGGGGCAGGTACATTTATATTTGAAATTTATACATATTGAATTATGAAAAGTTGCAAACAAATTATAAGGTACTCTATATCTCATATATTTAATTTCTCACAAATTATTTAATGTACAGTCTCGAAGTCATAGAAATAAGGCAAATCGTGCTCAACAGACAATGACCCATACAATTGGGACGAAGAGTATAGCTTGTATTAGATATGATGAGGTATATATATATTTTTATTATGTTATCTATCAATTCCGTGCCCAATTATTTATATTATAAACTAATCTGGTTGTCATTGTCTGAATGTGATGCACATAGAAATTAAAGAGTTCAACGAATACTGAGCCAAGTCGAGCAATCTTATTTCTCATGACACACAAATCCAATGATTTGGCCACGATAGAGAAGATTGTAAGTTTAATTTTAGATAATTTTCATCAAGCATTAATCAATTATGTTAATATCTGAATTTAAAGATACTAAGAATGTTTAAAATATTTTGCAGGACAAGATAAAAGAACTTTTGAGTTTATTACCAGAAGACTCTCAAGACATTACAGGTCGAAATGATGTATTATCTCAAGTCTTGGGTCCTGATAGACATGGTCGTGTTCGTGGTGTCGGCCTGGGACCGACTCCTAGCAAATTATTTGCATCATATACTGAAAATTCCTCTAGCGATTCTGCTGAGGTACATAAGTTGAAGAAGAAATTAGAGTCTTTGGAGCAACAACAGATTGTGAGAGATGCTGAGGTGGAGAGACTCAAGGAATTGATCATTACTCTAATGGGAAAAGTAAATTCTCACCGATAATAGAATATGTTGTGTTTTAAAATATTTTATTAATAAATAAATATTTATTTGTATGACTAATTTGATTAATGTATATGAATTGTAGGTTGATGAGCAGCACAATCAACCCGACAATGATCAGTGTCCACAACAACAACCATGATAGATAGCTTTTGTTTTTTGAGTGATAAACTTGGATTATAAGCATCAAACATGGATTTATAAGCATTGACTCTTAATTCAATCGACTTATTTTTTTGTTGTACTTGTCTCTTAACTAATTTGATTTACTAAGTAATTGTGTTAATTGACAGGTTGTATAAAAATAGGTATTTAATTATAAATAATTTTAAAATAAAACAAATTAAAAAATAAATAAATCTTATTAGCGATGGCCATTATAAGCATTCAAAATTGTATTTATAGCTACGCTAAAAACCTAATTAGCGGCGGTTTTTAACCATCGCCATAGATCTCACTCATATCTATAGTGACGGTAATATATCAATTAGCGGCGGTTTTTGACCGTCACTATAGGTCTCACTCATATCTATAGTGACGGTAATATATCAATTAGCGGCGGTTTTTGACCGCCACTATAGGGCTTCATATGACTTTTAGCGACACCACCTATAGTGGCGTTACACGTGGCCCTCACTATTACTAATAGCGGCGGTTTTTTGGTACTTGCGACGGTTTTTGACCCCCGCTAAAAACCTAAAATTTTGTAGTGCAAACACCTACAATCTTAGTCTTTTAATTAGTTTCTATCTACCATTAATTATAGTAATATTATTTCAATCTATCTTGTGTTCAAAATCCATTTATCCATCAATAAATTAGGGTTTGGTTGAGGTCTTGAACTTTGACTTTGTTAGACTAGTCTAGTAATCCCTAAGGGCTAGATTAATCATCTTTTAAATAATTCTACTGTCATCTATGATCTTAGAGAATAAACTAAGGTTGATGTTGATAGTTATGCATGATTAAACAACTCTCTTCTTCTAAACAGCAAGGGAAGTTTCTTCGCATTCGCATCACGTGTCTAAGCTTGAAGTCATGGAAAATACTTGTGTGTTCATCAAACCTAATTAGATCATCCTGTCCATCTAATTTATATACAACTTTCTTGATTGGTTACTATTGTGTCAAAGGTCAACATTTTGGCAAAATTAACCCCATTATAACGTGTATAGCTAGCACATGTCAGGGCGATTACTTCTTCCCATCCTTCCATGGAACGCGGTTACTCATTGTAAGAGCCCAACTTGTTATGCGTGTCCTACTTGTCCCACATGCATTTTTCTAATCCTCGTAGAGTATGAATGAGCATTGTACCTCTTTCTTCTTCACTTTGTACTCTTTGTTAAGTTAGGATGGATTTAACCCGTCCCATAATCAAGAAAATGGGTCATACCACTTGGGGGAAATATCCAACCCAAATTCATGATAATCTCAATCTTATTGAAATTCAAATCCAAATTATCAT
Source organism: Akebia trifoliata (assembly GCF_017979445.1). Taxonomy (NCBI): domain Eukaryota; kingdom Viridiplantae; phylum Streptophyta; class Magnoliopsida; order Ranunculales; family Lardizabalaceae; genus Akebia; species Akebia trifoliata. The sequence continues at coordinate 3,843,065 of NC_141378.1, read as the reverse complement.
CCTTTGATTTATATAACAAATATATTCATATAAGTTTATATATCTATGAGTAACATTTTAATACTAATGGCAACTCATCATATGGGCAGGAAACAATATGTTAAGACTTAAATATCTTCTCTTCATTTTCTCAAATGTAAGCTTTTGTAGAATAATACGATGACCCCAAACATACGATCCCGTTGATCACCCACTTCATATGTGAATACTTAATATAAGGATGATTGGTGATTGATATGGGAAGACATGGTGCAAGTATCGAGGGACTGGACTTTATTATTTATAACAACATAGTAAAAAATAACAACTTGTTTCTCTAGTCTTGAAGAAGACTATATGTAAATGATGATGGAAATCGATGCGCTTTGTAGAATACAGAGAAGTTGACTTCAATCTTTAATTAAATAAATACAACTTGAATGACTCTATACTATCTAAATCTTGACCATCTTCTGTATAAATGAGCCTAACACATTAATCCAATTCAAACAAATCTAACTAAACCTTTTAAAATGATGCCTACTAAGATCTATTTCATTCCTCTCGTTGTCATTCTCCTTCTCTTCTTCTCTTCTTCTACTGCAGATGTCGTAGTCCCTTCATCCATGCCACTCACGCCAGACTCAGCATGCAATTCCACCCTTTATCCTAAATTTTGCAAGTCTATATTCCCGCATAATGATACAAGTAATATCCACAGATACAGTCAGTTTTCAGCCCGTAAGTCCTTGTCGACCGCAAGAAAGTTTCTAGCTTTGATCAACAAGTATCTTAAACACCAATCGACTTTATCAAAATCTGCTATTCGGGCCCTTGAAGACTGCCGGCTCTTAGCTGGGCTTAAGATGGATTTCCTATTGAACACAAGCGAGACTCTCAATTCTACTAAACCCCTTCGAAGTTTTCAGACCGATGACCTACAAACCTTGCTTAGTGCCATACTGACTAACCAACAAACTTGTTTGGATGGCCTTCAAGCAACCTCGTCGGCTTGGAGTGTTAAAAACGACCTTTACACCCCTCTTTCTAATGGAACCAAGTTGTATAGTGTTTCACTAGCACTCTTCACTCGTGGTTGGGTTCATAAGAAGAAGAAATGTAGTAAGTGTAAACATGAGAGAAAGCTAATGTTCTCCAACATTGGAAGTCTCCGACATGGCCACTTACCATTGACAATGTCAAGCCATAATCATGAGATCTTTGAGTCAGTTAGCAAAAGGAAGCTCACCACCATCAATGACGCTTTTGATAATGTCTTGGTACATGACATCGTTGTCGTGAACCCTGATGGGAGTGGAAATTTCACTACCATCGGTGATGCTGTCACTGCTGCTCCATCTAACACTGATGTTAGTGATGGTTACTTCTTGATTTACATTGTTTCCGGGATCTATGAGGAATATGTATCCATTGCTAAGAACAAGAAGAATTTGATGATGATTGGAGACGGTATCAATCAAACTATCATTACAGGCAATCGAAGCGTAGTTGATGGGTGGACTACATTCAATTCCGCAACTTTCGGTATGCTTACATATAACATATAATTATATTTTACATTTTATTTTAATGGCGAACTGTGATTTTCCTAAAAAACAGTACATTTTATGTCATTATTGTTAACCAAACGAACCAACTACTCCAAAAAGGAGACCAATCTGTCGGAAAGGGGGAGAACTATGAATATTAGAGGTTCACCGGGATTAACTGGAGTATGACACACTCGAGAGTGGAGGAAAATATACACTCAACACTCCCCGTCATCCGTAAGGGCAGAAAAAATCAAACCCATGACCTATACGAACCGAGTGCTCTGATACCATGTTAACCAACCAACTACTCAAAAAGATCGATCTGTTGGAAAGGGGGAGAACTATGAATATTAGAGGGTCACGGGCTTAGCTAGGGTATGACACACCCAAGAGTGGAGAAAAATATACACTCAACAATTATTATGACAATTTTGAACAAATCTTTTCTTTTGCAGCTGTGGTTGGACAGGGGTTCGTCGGGGTAAATATGACTATACGTAATACAGCAGGGGCAATCAAGCACCAAGCGGTGGCACTTCGAAATGGGGCTGACTTATCGGCTTTCTACAGTAGTAGCTTTGAAGGGTACCAAGATACCTTGTACACCCATTCTCTAAGGCAATTCTATAGAGAATGCGACATATACGGGACTGTGGATTTTATATTTGGTAATGCAGCTGTTGTTTTCCAAAATTGCAATATATATGCACGGTTGCCCATGGTGGGTCAATTTAATGCCCTCACAGCTCAAGGTAGAACAGACCCAAATCAAAACACGGGCACTTCAATCCAAAATTGTAGTATATTGGCATCTTCAGAATTGGCTTCGAGCAATGGTACTACAAAGACATATCTAGGACGGCCGTGGAAAGAGTATTCAAGGACAATCTTCATGCAATCTTTCATTGATAGTTTAATCAATCCATCAGGTTGGAACGCATGGTCTGGCGATTTTGCTCTAAGTACCTTGTATTATGCCGAATACAACAACAGGGGACCTGGATCCAACACTACTGGTAGAGTTACATGGCCTGGTTACAGAATTATAAACGCGATTGATGCAGCCGCTTTCACTGTCTCTAGTTTTATATCGGGGAATGATTGGTTACTAGCAACAGGAGTGGTTTACCAAGGTGGTTTATCATGAAAATGCTCCTTAAGGACACTCTTCATCTTGTTCATTGATTCTTGTTGTAATTGTTTTAGTTAACTAAATAAGTACCATGTAATATCTAATGTGAACCTTGCAAATGCATTGCTTGGGTTTTGTAACATTTTTATTATTGTTTACTTAGTTCAATCTTTGGTAAGTGTAGCATATGTCACTTTTTATAACCTATGCATTCATCATTGTATTTTAAAGTGGGCTGTAATAAGTAAAAGTTGGGGTGCCAATAGCAACTCTATAACTAAATATCACTTAAGGGTCTTGACTTTAGAATTTGATCGCAAACCTAAGTTCAGAATAAACAATTAAAATTAGCTTTGTTTGGGGAATTCCTTTGAAAGAATTGACCCCCACAAAAATAGGCGTATGCCCCTTTTTGCAGCGAGCACACGGTATTCTTTAGTAAAAGGCGAAAGAATAGTTCGCTTTGTGCTCACTGCGGGGCTGCGTGCTTTACTTTCTCACATATGAGAATCTTATGTAAGTGTTTGCGATTGGAGTTTCAATTTCTCTGGCGATGTGGGACTCTCTTCTTTTTTTCTTTAAGTGCTCACCTTTAAAATAAACTCCGTAAGTGTATATTTGTGTCATGGTCGTTGGGCTCTCTTTCTTAATGGGCCAAGATTAGCTATGACTGGATCCACCATAAAAGTTGAACCCAAACATTGCTCAATATAGAGTTGAATGGATAAATGGGATTCATGTTGTTAACCCAATATAGAAGAAAGGCATAGATGATGCTGAAACTGTACTTTATCTCCTTCTCTCCGAAGTCTATATGCGAAACATTTTCCTTACTAACTTGGTAAGATTTCAAATCTTAGAAATGGTGGTTGAGCACAAATGGGTTACCAAATTCGTCATCCAATACCACAGTCCTGTAGATTGTTAGATCTATTTTGGTAGCCTACGTGTTTTTGTATTTTTAACGTAGTTGGATTCAAATTTAAAGAAGAGAGTTGCTATTGATATACCAACTTTTGCTAACGCCACCCCAACCGTGTGCAATTCTTTGGTGATTTGAATAGGAATTGTTGTGGCATTACCAAAAGTTAGTGTGGTAATAGCATCTCCCTTAAAGAATGTCAATATTAAGAAAACACTAAGCCATTAGAAATTGGAAAGAATCCTCATCATAGCTTTATTAGAAAACCTTAATGGAGAGGAATCCTACTAAGAGAGGGACTCAACATGCTCTACTCTCATCTATAAAAGAATGGAATGGCACCCCTATTAGAGTATCGACTCAAAATTGTTGGAGCACTCTTCTAGTGATTTTGTCAATCTGCATTCCTGTAGCATCGATCATCTCTTGTTTTTTAATGTCACAAGGTGAGCTCAATGACCCTCAGTAAGATTTGAAATCTTATTAAGTCAGTAAGGCTAGCGTTACTCAATATTTGTAGAAATTCAAAAACCTAAGTGCCATTAGGTATAGATTTCAGGAAATAATCAAATTCCTATATATTGTTATGTGTTGGGTTGTTACTCTAGGTGTGTCCTTTATGCAACCAGAATAGAGTTATAACACAATTAATTAATGGAGTTTAGAAACAATAACAAGACATAAAAGACCAAAACTTTAGTAGAAAACCAGAATTAAATTTAGATTAAACAAACAGATCAAATCAAATTAAATTCCAGCCAAGGCATTAGTGATGGCTAAAGCATTGGTGCATAACTGGCTGAAGAGAGTATTCCGATCCGAAAGAACCGAAGCATGTCCAAACTCCTCCTTGAATCCATCCTCACATGACTGGGCATCCGCCATGGCCGCTTGCACCCACGAATTAACATCGTCATACCCTTTAGAATCCAATGCCGCAAGCGAGTCCTCCAACTGATCCACAGCATCCATGTAATTCTCAGAGCAATCATTGAGACATTGCTGTTCGTAAGGATCCGATGTCGACTTGAGCAACTCGTTTACATGTTCCGATATTTCGGTTCCTTTGTTCACCGCTAGTTTGACTGCTATTGAAGCAAGGCCATTGAGGTCTGCATCCTTGCTTGTTGGGTCAGATCGGAGGGTCTTGACGCATAGGTCCTTGTATGCAGATGTTGCGCAAGTTTTGGTGATGAGATCAGAGCCACCAGTTTGAGCTTTATTAGTGGCAAAAACTTGGTGGGTTTGAAGGGTGATGGAGAGAGTGAGAGATAGGAGAAAGAAGAAACTTGAGATGGACTCCATTAATTTCTAAGGATCTTAATTAATTTGTTTTGAGGTTTGAACTTGTGATGGATGTGTTGTTTATTATAGAGGAGATTGTGTTTGTTGGGTGGTTTTAGTTTTAGCTATTTTTGAAGGATGAAAGAGTTGGAATGAGTTGGTTTTGTGTTACAATTTAAAAGAGAGATGCGCTATGCCTCTCAATTGCTGTTGATACGGTCTCTTTAGTTCTGTTGTGGTTCAAGTTTCAAGTTTCAAACACAAAAGAACTGAAGTTAGTTATTATGCTAAATAGGGAAAGAAAATGGTTGTTTGCTACACACTAGTATTCACTAATTGTCATACAACCCTATGTATTTTCAAAATGATGACATGCCCCCTTGATCTTGGTCTTCTCTTATAGATTAATGAAACAAGAATTAAATGCCCTCATCTTCAATCTCTAAGGAAAAAAACACTTGATTTGTCTCCCAAGAATCCATATATTCATGCTTTTCAAACTTTAAGCAAAAAATCTTTTGATTTCTATTTGGAAGATCCGTCATCTCTAAGCTTTTGAACCTCTTGTAAATTTCTTTTAATCTATTCAACCTTATCTTCGATCTATAACTCTTTTGTAAAAGACTAATGATGAAACGACGCGCTGACACATACACGACTAACGTGACAAGGGTATAGAACTGTAGATCTTTTTCCTTGTGTATCCCAACGAAAAAGATCCATAGTTCCATGCTTTTGCCATGTAAGCCATATACGTTTTATTGTGTACCTTTATCACAACTCTATAAATCCCTTAATGTTTCTAGCCACATAAATTTTCATCGCATAGACCCGCTGAATATGTATTGTAGGAGTTTCTTTTGGATCCATTAATCTCATAAATATGCTCATTTTGAATTTACATACACAAATAATCTTCATTGATGATAGAAAAATGTCAATATAAAATTTTGATTAAATTCAATGGATAGGAATTAATAATAAGAAATAGTCATAGTTAATTCAAATGATTAGAAGCCATCAAAGAAAGTTGTTTTCTAGCATATAAATAAATAAATCCATTATTAACAAAAATTGAATGCATGATGTCAAGACCAAAACGTATGCCATTGGACATTATTTTTTTAAAAGTAAGAACAAGTTGGCATTATTAAAGCTCTTGTTTATGATGTTAAAAAAAAGAGTCATGCTGGATTGATTTCAGTGGAGACACCTTGATGTGGTGGCGTGCACATGTCCGTAGATGCATTTTACTCGTATCTCGGAGAAATGCATCGGTATACGCATACCACCAGGTCAAGATGTCTTCTGTATATCCCTCACTATGGTCACTCCAACATTAATGTAAAATAAATAGAGTCATGATAATGTAACTCGCCAAGTGGCATACTTAATCAACTCCTTAACATGAAAAGTTGTTTGGTAAAAGTAATTTTGAGCTCTTAATTCATGCAAAATTTAGAATTAGTTCCTAAAAATAAGACTTACATACCAATTAAGAAAAATGTAATAAAAAATAAAATATAACGTTCAAATTAAACTAAAAGGTACCACTAATTTAATAAATACCTATATATAACAGCAAAATTAAAATTAACATCCCCATAAAATGTACAATACTACAACCTAAATTATATAGATAACCACATATTCCTTCTCTTCGCCTGGAAATTTTCTTCACATATGTATCATCGAATTCATTAGTTTCTACCTCATCAACACATAAAAATGAATTTGCATAGTTTTATGTATGAAGCTAAATATCATTGAAGTAGTTCAAATTAAATTAAAGATTCATGATCTATAATTTATGATCAATGATCACAAATCAAAGAGATGAACGTTGATCAAAGACTATAAAAAATAAAAAGTAATAATATTTTACCATTGAAGGTAGCCACTATGAACATAACGGCATTGACGACAAAAACATTAGCCAAAAAAGGTCAATTGATGATGGACAACAATGGGGCGTGAGGAAGAAGAGTAGTGTTGTTTTTTAACTTGAGAGACATAAGGCAAAGTGATAAATAACCAAAAACGTTTTGTACGAAAACGCTTCGAACTTTTGAAGAAAACAAGAAATTGTAACACCAAAAAAGACCAATCAGTACCTAACTTTTGGATTTCTCATATAAATGTTTCACATGGCACCATTCAAAGAAGACCAATCAACTCTTAAGAGTGAAAACAATAAATATTGTAAAATGTTTGTCTTTCTTATTTATCTTTATCTATTTTATTTGCAAGAGATAACTTAAATGTCTGGCACAAATTTAATCATTAGATTTGAACATTTCTATTGTTTTCATTTAGTATTTGAATTTGATCAACTTTTGGTATCTTGACACCCAATTTTATTTATTATATCACAATTTTTTGAATTATTTATCACACACTAATTAAAGATTAAAGCACACTCTTAAAACATTACAAAAGTTTGGCTCAAATTATAATCTTAACTTTATAACAATAGTCACTTGTTTACATTTATGGTTAGATTCATATAAAATCTTAAATTCAAAAAATAAAAATCTCCTTTAAAAAAAAAAGGGGAAAAAAGAGAGAGAGAGAGAGAGAGAACACTCCCCCCTACTTATTCTCAGCCATTCATTTATTTTCTTTATTTTTAATTGGAGTGTAATTAGTAACCGTTGGGTGCCGAATAACAACTTCTTATTGTACTCAAATACAGCCAATATGCGCTAAGGTATCTTATGCGTGTGACATCAAACACGTCCACCCAAAAGAGATGATGGTGTCGAACACTAGCGTCTAAGTAGTTTATTAAAGAGATTGTGGGGCCGGAAAATACGTGAGTGACTTTGAAGTTGACGTTGTTTCACTCGTTTCTAGCTTGTGATGGGTCCATTTTTGTTCTAGATCCTACTACGAGTCAAAGTTTTAATATGGAAAAGGCCAAAGTGACATTAAAAATGACACTGATTTCCACATTGCTGATGTGGATGTGTGGACAATAAGGGTGCAACTTGGTCCGGTTCAAATCGAGAACCGAATCAAACCAATGGCTTTAGGGTGGTTTGGAACAAGTTGTGGTTCAGTTCCGAATTACAAAAATGGAGAATCGATTAATTTGATTCGATTCTTGGATCAAGCTTGTATAGAACCGAACCAAACCAAGAATCGAACCCCTATGCAATAAATAAATACATATGTATATAATAATTATTATGAATTATTTTAAGCGTTATTACATAGATTAATGATCTTTTATGGATAAATTAATGATTTTTTATGGATAGATTTGTGATTTATTATATGAAATTTTATGTTTATTTTTTCATTAAAAATATTACTTATAATTTATAAAATATTTGCAATCCGTGAAATCGAACTGACTTTAATTTGGTTTGGGTTGGTTTAGTTCCAATGGAATTTGGTTCGGTTCAGGTTCTTATTTAATGGAACTGACCTATGTTGATTCAATTCCAATTTGACCTCAAACCGAACCGAACCAAGTTGCACCCCAAGTGGACAATGCCATTTTTTGACAACCTACACATTTTTTTTTAAGGATCTTGTTAAAGGAAAAATACTTTGAAGCGGGCAGCCGTGTCTCAAAATTTTGAAGAAATCCTTTCCATTGGATTACACGTGGGGTTTGCAAGGAGGTGTTTTAAATTTTGGGGAAAATTTAAGGGGTGTGAAATCAATTCAAAATGCTTCTAGCCGTCTTGCAACGAGGAGGGGTCCTTCAATATTTCAAATAGGTTAATAGGCATGTTTTAAAATGCATTAAATACACCTTGGGGACAAGCACCTACGGGTATTTTTAGGGTAATTTCAGTAAAAAAGTAGATCCCGTGTATTTAATGCACCTCAATAGACTCCAATCCGCTCAAAAAAAAAAAAATAACAACAACAACAATAACGTATCTAAACATATTTTAATAAAAAAATTATTATTCTTAATTTTATATAAGTATATATAAATAAAATGTTTTAGTCTTTTTCGGTTACTTTCTATATTTGTTGTTGAAAGAATTTTAAATTTTTAAATTTTATAAAAATTAATAATTTGAAAATAAGGCATGTGTTCGGATCGGATTGGATTCAATTCACATATTCATTAATCCGATTGAATTGGGGAACATGTATAAAAAAATTTGGATTGATATTGTAATAGTATTGAACCAATCCATTGCCAGCCCTAATCTACATGGCACATTTTTATTAGAATTTAAATACACCGTGCTATGTAAAATACGGCTTGGTTAGGAATATTTTGTTTTAAACTCCAATCAAAATGCATAAACATTGTAGGAAGGGGGCATCTTAAATCCCGATTCAATATCAATTGGAATTAGACTCCAAATTACAAATCTCAAACCTTAAGTAGATTAGAAATTCTACTAAGGTATATTAACAAATCCCAAACCATAAGTGGATTAATATTATACTAAGGGTATATTTGATTGCACTGAAAATCAGGGAAAAGTTGAAGTTCAATGGAAAATGACAATTTTTCAGTGTTTGACGCGTCAAAAACTCTAAATTTGCGTGAAAAATGATTTACTAACACCCTCGATTTTCCTTCATTATCAGAAAATCATTTTCTTACCTCTCCCCCTTATAAAATGATTTGCTAACAAACGACAAATCAAACAAAATCAATACTTGTTTTATAAATAAAGTTAAACAAAATAAAAATCACAAAAAAAAAAAAAAAAATGAAATTAAACAAACATAATTTTATTTATAAAATAAATATCTAAATTGTTAAAAAAAATTAATTTTAAACTATATCAATATTTATTTTATAAATAAAGTTAGAGATCTAATATTGGCACCCCATATTTTATTGCTTACACCCCAAATAAAAAAATAAGTAAAAGTTGAGGTGCCAAAAGAAACTATCTCTATTTTTTGTGGTTTAGAATTTTATACAAGCTAATCATAATTGTAAACAACAACTAAAATTGTTTGAACTAATATTATAATGTTGAGATTATAATTTGAGCCAAACCTTTGTAATGTTTGAAAAATGTATTTTAATCTTTTATTGAGATGTGATAAATAATTTAAAAAATTGAGGTAAAATAATTAAAACGTAAGGTGCAAATGGTAGTTCTCTAAAAAAAATTGGAGTGTCAATAATAATTCTCTAATAATTTAAGAAATTGGGGTGTAATATATCAAATCTTTCCCATAAAATGATTTTATCATTATTTTTTATATAATTATCACAAAAGTCAAATTAAAATAAATTTTTTATATAATTTAAATAATAAAAATATTTTGTAGAAAAATTGTCATATTGTGCCCAAATAATAGAAAATGATTTGCCTTGAAAATCATTTGCCAATTAATATTTTCTCTGCAATCAAATACACCCTAAGGTATATTAACTCTAGGTAAAAAGAGTTGTTATTGGCACCCAACTTTAACTTATTGCACTCCAATTTCTTAAAATAGTTATCAAATCCTAATTAAAAATTAAAACACATCATTAAAAGAATTACAAAAATTTTGGTTGTAAGTTAGTACTTGAAGGTCACAAAGCATTCTAACCCATTCAAAGCAGTTGTTTACAATTAGGATCGGCCCCCAAATAAAATCTTACATTTATCGAACAAATAAAATCTAAATAAACGGGAGAGAGTTTCTATTGACACCCCCACTTTTACTTATTTTCAATCATTGATTTTATTTTTGCAAAATTATTGAGAAAATGGTAAAAATTTTAATTAAATATAAAAGACACCATTTTCTTTTTAAATTATTAAAAACACCGATTTAACACTGGACTATCTAGCGTTTTGGCTCTCCGACGTCCTGCGTGAGTTTGGCCAAGAAAAAGAAGCGCTCTACTTACTTTGATAAGATATCAAATCTTAGTGAGAGTCGTCCAACTCAAATGGATTACCAAATTGAAAATCCAACACCCAAAACCCTTTAGATTTCTTGTAAAAAATTAGATCCCAACACAATAATTTCTAACAACTAATGATTTTTGAGTTTGGTCAAAGGTTTTAAAAATGGTGGGGTAACGACAAACGAGTTCTCACCTAGTTCCCAAGATTTAAGAATAGAATTTAGAATAATGATGAGGTCACCTTCATTTCACACTTCTTGACTTGAAAAGGCATGGGAATCGTACATGCTTTTCATCGAGATACGAGTGAATAAGTATCTATGGTTGCTATCCTATCCACTTTTACGTCGAGAAGAGCCGTATGACGTTGGAGCTTGAGGTCATTGCAGGACTGACTCTAAAATTTATTAATTAATAATTACTAAAAGAAGCTTTGACACGCTGGCCGTTTTAAGTAATTTTTTAAAATTTAATATTATTTTTTAGAAATTAATTAATAAATTAACCATTATTCATTGATAATACATGTGCGAGTCTGCGTGCGGAAAAAAACTTTCCCCAACAACGAAACAAAATCAGAAGACGATAAGATCGTAATATAAAGGAGGTAGCCCTTCTTCTTTGGTGCTCAATTAATCCTCTCTCTCTCTCTCTCTCTCTTCTTTCTTTACTTAAAGAAACCCAAGCAAGAAGCACCACCAGCAGCTTCACCACAACAAAGGATATTTTGACTCTTAGTGAGAGAGAGAGAGAGAGAGAGAGAGAGATGGAGGAGATACAGCACAAGATATTAGCCGTAAATGGTATAAACATGCACATAGCAGAGAAAGGCGAAGGCCCAATGGTTCTCTTCATTCACGGCTTTCCCGAGCTTTGGTACTCATGGCGCCACCAAATACTCGGCCTCGCCAACCTTGGATACCGAGCGGTGGCTCCAGACCTGCGTGGCTATGGCGACACTGACGCACCCCCTTCGTTCCATAACTACACTATATTTCACATCGTTGGTGATCTCATCGCCCTCATTGACTCTCTAGGTCAAGACCAGGTAATTAAACAGAGTACCCAATTTTATTTATTTATTTATTTTCTTTTCTTTAATGGAGGAAAGGGTGTGAGGGGTTTGTGTTTGATAGGTGTTCCTGGTGGGGCACGATTGGGGTGCGGCTATCGCTTGGTATTTCTGCTTGTTACGACCGGATCGAGTTAAGGCTTTGGTGAACATGAGTGTCCCCTTTAGACCCAGACATCCCTCGCGAAAGCCAATCGCGAGCATGCGAGCTCTCTTTAGTGATGACTACTATATTTGCAGATTCCAGGTTTCTCTTCTGTTTTTATTTTCATTTTTTTATAGATTAATTGGTTGTTGTTCTGTTCCGTTTGAAGTAAAGATGGTATCTTTTTTCTTTTCTTAGTTATGAATCTTAATTTCTCATTAATTAATTTTTGTGTGTGTGTGTGTGTGTGTGTGTGTGTGATGAATTTGGGTTTTCAAAGTGAATTTAGATACCCCTTTTAAGTAAATATTGCAGTAGGATTTAATTTAAATTAGATTCTTGATGATCCATAGATTCTGCTCCACATGAAGTAAAGATGCTATCTTTTTCCTTTTCTTTGTTATGAATTTGTTAAAATAGATTCTTGACGATCCATAGTTTTTTCTGCTTTGGCAGTTTGGCTTGTTATCTGTATAACTAACCTCAGCACAATATTTTAGAAAGGAACCTATTTGATGAAAGAATCCAGATCCTATGCACCCAGGGTGCCATGTGTACGTCATAATCTAAGGACATTTTAAAAAGGAGATATTTTAGGCATCAAATCCCTTGGATTGTGGTTTATGTGGCATGTGTTAAGGTGTGGGAGGAGGGTTTCAATCCTCCACCCTGGGTGCATAGGATCCAGACTCTTTGATGAAATGTAGCTGTTGGGTTTGGTGTAATGTGGGAAAAAGTAATTAATTTGGTGGTTGTTCTGTTCCATGGAATTGAAGATGCTATCCTTCGTTTTTTCTTAGTTATGAGCTTAATTTTTTTTTATGAATTTGGGTTTTCAAAGTGGAAATTAGATACCTTTAAGTAAATCTTGCACTTAATTTTATCTCTGACAAGCTTTAAATTAGATTCTTGATAATCCATAGTTGAATTTGGCTTTAAATCTTCTGTTTTATGCCAAGGTAGACTCTTGAAACTTACTGTAACATTATACATATAGTAACACTAGGACTACCAAATGTTTCTCATTTAACTTATTTTGGACATCGAGGAAGTTTCTTCCAACTCCCTTTTAAGTATGGAGGATGAATTCTGCCATCCTTCAATCCGGAGGTGAGTATTCCTCTATTTCATCCAATCCTGACGTAGTATTCAACGTATGAAGGTGATAACAAATAATGGTAGCGGCCCTCAATTTATGTGTAGACATACATACTGTTATGTTAGTCCGCAGTTCTTATATTCTAAATACATAAAATTCCTTATTGACAAAAGGTATTGCTTAATTGTGTTGAAGGAACCTGGAGAGACGGAAGCCGATTTTGCTCGCCTTGGTACTCCAGCAATAATGAAGAAATTTCTAACACTCCGAAGTACGGGTCCACTACATATACCTAAATCAACAGGGTTTGGAGGTTTGCCCAATACTCCCAGGACGTTGCCATCTTGGTTGTCAGAAGAAGACATTAATTATTATGCCAGCAAATTTGACCAAAAAGGCTTCACTGGAGGATTGAACTACTACCGAGCTATAGACCTGTATGTTAACCACAAACTTTGGTTATATTTGAAAATCATATATAAAACATGATCAACATAAACTGCAAGCGTGAAATGAACCTTTTTTCAACAAATTTAATTTTTATTATTTAGCTGTCCATATCCAATAAGTACAGAAATATGACAACAATCACATTGTACAAGTAGTTGTATTTTACTTTTGTGTCATCTTATATACATATAGAATATGTTTGTTGATAATTTACTGAGTATTTTTTTTTTCTTTTTCTCTTTGGGCAGAAACTGGGAGCTCACTGCACCATGGACTGGTGTACAAGTGAAAGTGCCAGTTAAGTTTATGGTAGGGGATGAGGACTTGACCTATACCACCCCAGGGACCAAGGAATATATAGAGGGCAGCGGCTTTAAAAAAGACGTGCCATTTCTGCAGGAAGTTGTTGTAATGAAGGGAGTTGCTCACTTCATCAACCAAGAAAGGGCTGACGAAGTCACGACGCACATTTACGACTTCATACAGAAATTTTAATTTGCTTCCTCATATCTTCATGTTGAGGTTATGTAAGTCAGCTACGACTCCATATCGCCTTTAATTAATAAAGTAAATACATTTAATAATGTATTGGCTATAGAGACTTTCAAGTTTGAACTGCAGAAACTAGGCGGTATCTCCACCTACTGTTGTTTAGCAAAACCATGCAATTTTTAAAGTTTCTGATTCTCTCTTCAAGACATTAAATTTCATAGTTGCATATTCACCATATGAGTGCTAATATGATTAATTGTGTTAATATGCAACAGTGAAAAGGTCCTTTTGGATTGATTTATATCAGTTGATATGGAAATGAATGATCTTATTGGTTTTTTGTTTTGTACATTTATATAGAGAAATAAACTTTTTGGGAATGTTTTTTATTTTTATTTTTATTAGTTTTCATTTTTAAGATTAATCATAAAATTGTTTTATTGAAAATTTGGATTGTGATATTCATTTTGGACTTAATCTCTGGTTGAGACTTGGTGGGCCCCTCAAAAGTTGCTAGGCCGTCCCATAGGGCATCTAATTAGTCTTGGACTCAAAAAGGTCGCTAATGGGACTTGGACTCATATATTGTCGTTACTCTGTGGATCAAAGCAATTTTTTAATTCCATCTTTTACTAAGAGAGCTGTTATTGCCACACCAACTCTTACTAACGCCACACCAATTGCTACGCAAGTCAGCGAAGAATTGCTCAGAGATGTTGTGGCGTTAGCGTAACTCTCTTTTTTAATTGGCTAGTCCCTTTCAGCCTATTTATTTCAACAATAAAATACGCATAAAAATTATTATTGCTTAAATGTCTTGGTCTTGCACCAGTATAATGGAAGGAAAAAAAAAAAACTTCACGCTGAGAATTGGAAAATAAAATGTAGATATAAAAAAAATGTAACTTTCTTCACTAGTGCTTATTTGCATTCAAGATATCAATTAAAAATTTCTACATCTATTTTATCTATTCGATAAAATATTTTAGAAAGAAAATCCACCAAACCAATATAGAATAGTCATCAAAACCGATCCATAGAATACACAAAATTATTAGATTTTTTTCAAAAAAAAATTTGTAAAATTCTACAAATTAGGGGTTACCCAATTAAATCAGTGAATCGACGATTTCTTGATTAACTATGGACTATGATAAAAATCTTGGATGTCATCAATTCCTCAAGATTTACCCTTAACAATCGATCTCATTTATTCTTAATATAAAAAAATGATAAATAAATATAAAAAAATTACATAAAAAAATTATAAAATAAAATATAAAAAAATAAGATTTGTTCACGGGATTTATCCCAAAATCAGACTACGTCCCTAGATAATAAATAATCATTCCACTATTCTTGAAACTAATAAAAGATTTACAAAACCTAATCTCCTCTGCCATTTTTCTCCTCCCAAGAACTTCATTCTTCTACCTAATAATTCCCTAAAATTATTCACGATTCTCTACAACATCTATCACTATCTTGAAATAAAAATTCTCTAGTCAATTAGGAGACTTTCTATTTTTGGACAAAATTACAATCTTAACCATATAAAATCTAATCTAAAATATATCAATCAATACCTCAAAATACGCATTAAACCAGCTACGTGACTAAAATTTTCCTTATTTACACGTCTACTATCAATTTTACCCTCTACACTCTCCACCTTCAATTTTTTTATTTTTTTATTTTCAACACTAAAACATCAAACAAATAAGACTTCTCGAGAGCTTGAAGATGTGGGTATTGATAAGAAATCCAAAATGATTTTCTTTTTTTATAAACTTTGATATTTTTACAAAACTTTCCCAAAATTTTCAGAATAAACTTAATTGATGATCCCTTAATAATTAATAAATCCAAACTTCCTTACTATGATCCATGGTACAAGAATTAGAGAAAAATCCTTTTGGAACAAACCCATTAGAAATTATAATTTTATGCACCTTGCATAAAACCAAAAAACAAAAAGGATTGAATTTACGGAAAAAAATGTCATCTTTTTAGTAAATTAAATCTTGAAAACAGAGAATTGTGTTATGTATCTAATTATTAAATTAACACATGATTATTAAAATCATAATGAAGATAGATAATGATCTCATTCAAGGGAGATCGGACCGAATTATCAGTCACCAAATCCAATTAAGAACTTCTCAATTGCATCCCTGCTTTTACTGACCAATTTACTCAACTATTACAATAGAAATAATAAACAAACTCATTCTATTAACTTGAACAAAAAATATATATAATAATATAATTTTGATAATTATCAAGAAAACGCGATCAAAGTTATACCTTTCTACAATTCCATGATGGGAGATGTAACCGTTTTGAGTAAGAAAAACCCCTTTTCAAGGGCTTAATCAATAAGAAATTGAAAGAAAGAAACCAACAAAATAGGATAAAACCACACTACTTTCAGCTAGAAACACATTTTTTGGCCCACGTTCTGCAGCCCATCTTCATATTTGTACAAACAAGTCATTTCGGAACAATTTGAAGGGAGAACTTTGAGAGCAATTCTTGGCTTTACAGATACCCCAAACAGACATAGTCTCACTTTTAGGGGAGAAACATGATTAAGCAGATTACTAAAGAAACAATCCTATTAATCCAAACCCAAATGCAACATAGGATTCTAGAATCCAAACCAAACGCATTGAAATCAACTATGTTCACATGTGGATTCATGTCATCCACACTACAAACTTATATCAAAGTGCTGATGGCAATATAAATTAATTCATGGAGTTCAATGATCGAAGAATGAGTTCCAATGGTTATTTAGAAAGACCGCACACATTTAAGTTTTATCACAAAGATCCACAACAAAAAAGAGAAGAAATGAAAACACTCAACTCCTAACAGTAACAAAAATAGAACCCAGAACAGATTCATAGACTGACCCCTCACTTAAAACTAGATAGTCTGTGAGGGAGAGAGAGCACGACAAATACCTTAATTCCTAAAACCTCTGCTGTTCCTTCTCCCTCTAGCTTTTTCGAATTTCCTTCCCTTTGAACGCACATAGGGCTTGGTATGGCTGTGTGGCACTCCAGGAGCCTTACCAAAGTGCTTCACTGCTTCACGAGCATTCTTTGGACCTCTGAGGAGAACCTGAAAAGCAAAATGCATGAAAAGATTTGTTATGGTTGGGGTTCTCTCTTTTCTCACTACCAAATCTTATGAAGAGCACTAGGGATATTTCATTAAAAGTAGAATAGAAACAGCATCACAAACATGACACAAAACTACACTTTCATTAGAAATATTCAAGCCTGCAGACATGGAAATATCTAAGAAGAAAAAATTATACATGATCGTTGGCAGTAAATAAACTTTGGTCAATAATAATTCAAACTTAGGACAAGAAGAAAAGACCAAATGTTCAAGCTAAACTATCATAATAATGTGATTCGCCAAACCATACTGTAAATTTTCTTCCAAAAAAAATTAACTTGACAAACATATCCGTCTTGAATATTATAGGTATGGCTACATAAACAGGAGTAACCCTGAAATAATCTTTATCATGGTTGTTATCGTTTTCAATCTTTCCGGCTTGATTCTATGGAATCAAGGTAGAAAAGATTAGAAAAGTCAGTCATTTGTGATTGCAGATGAAGGATTCATCAAAAAGTACAGAATTAGTAGATTTGATCTCTATACATATATACAAGAAAGGTAATCAAAAGAGAGGTGATTTATTTCATTAATTAGGGGCCGTGCAAAATGAACGTCTCATGGACAACAATGACTATGAGAATGAAGGAATCCTCTTTTCCACTCTGATTCATCAATAACAAATGTTGTTTTCTGTTCGGTTACTTCAAAAGTGGCTGCTTCAGTTTCAGTCAGTCAATTTTTTTACATTCCTTTCTCATGTATCATCAAACTAATGTCACTTTCTTGTGGACATCCTAGTTGGTCTTACTTAGATATTGAGAAATCTACTAGTTTATTCAAACAAAAAAAGAACACAAGATATCAGGAAATCTCATTGTTATTTACTTAAATAAGCATGAAACATGTGCTTCGATATCCATCTTACTTTAGTCTCCAAAGATTATTCCAATAAATATATGTACCAAACTTTTGTATACAAGTGAAACAGTATCATATACAACAAATAAATAAACACATAACCCCCATAATACTTGTAACCACCAATTTCACCCGTGAGTCAAAAGCAAAAACGGTGAAACTTTTCTTGGATAATAATCACTTTCATTACCAAGTTTTGGTCAAAAATAAAAATAAAAAAACCTCACGAAAGTAGCAGAATAAACAATGCAAAAAATGTGAGGTATAACCTACTCTCTTTCTATAGAGATGTAAACTTATCACTTCCAAAAACTCCCTCTCTCTAATAAAAAGATCTTCACAAATCAAATTCTTGAAAATTGGCAATAACATACCAAGAACCAAATAATTCAAGCTTGCACCTTTATAAAGGTCTTCATTCCCTATTTCAATCTTGATGAACCCTCAACAACGCCCCCAACCCAACCCCAGTTGAAGTACATAGGATACTATCAGTTCACCTTGAAGTACCTTAGTTTTCAAGTAGAATACTTACATATATAATGGAAAAATATCATCACCAAAGCCGTATCCCAAAGATTTCAGGTTGGCTAAACGAATCATGTCCCTCCGTTCAAATTTTTCCATCCCTAAAAACGAATCATAAATTTCAAGACATCCAACGGCTTTCTCCGAACTGGTTATCATCTTGCAGATGAAACCCAATTCATAGAAGGACACCCAAAGCATTTCCAGGTCAACATGTTTCCATCACTGCTATATAAGCACTCAAGATGCCACTACGCTAACCCTAACTCCTCGCATTTGTTAGCATAAGTTAGATGTACAATATTCAAGAATAATAGAAATACAGGTGGTTTTAACTCAAAAAACTCTCAATTATCAGTAAATCGTTCACATAAAAGATAAGAAAAAGTTCAGTTTGAATCATCCCAGTAAATTACCGATAAAAATCCAAAGGAGCCCACCTTCCACTCTTTATCATAACCGAGAACCGCACAATGTGCATGGTCCACTAAAAAAATAAAATGTTTGGTTTAATTGATTCCAAATGGCTCTTTGTTGGACAGGCAACAAAAATTATTGATTCATTTGATCAATTGTTTGATTTTGCATCATAAAAAGTTCCTTCTTCATCAATTAGTTAAAACAAGATAAGCTAAGTAGAGAAAACAAATAGATTCTAATTAACTATAAACTTACGGTGGGATCGACAAAACATCAAATTTAACACATTTTGTTTAATGCCAATGGATAAAATATCAATATAGTTATTATACAAGGGCTAAAAATAGCATATTGATTGAATGTTTCAACCAATACATTGCCGAAACATTCAATGTTTTAGGGATCAATGATTCGTATCAGTCTCAACCGGTACATTATGATTTTTATGTTGGGCAATACTGCTTTGGTTGAATCTAAAGAAACCCCACAAACCAAAACAAATTACTAACCAAATAACATAATATTCTACAGACACAACAAAAAAAAAGTGTTTTTTTCTTCTAATGTACCGTGTTCTGTCCAAGAGGAGCCCTAAGTGCAAGTTGATCAAAAGTCAAGCATTCTCCACCAGCTTTCTCAATCCTGGCTCTTGCCCTCTCTGTAAACCTCAAGGCAGTAACTTTCATTGCAGGGACCTCGTAAACACGAGTGTCATCTGTAACTGTGCCAACAAGTACTGCGATCTTACCCTCCTGAGAGAACAAACCAAGACCAATAAATACAAACACCAACACCAAAGAAAATCGAGAGAGAAAATCAAAGAGAAGCTAAGATGGTGAAAAAAAAAAAAACCACCTTTCCTTTCATGAAGCGAATAAGTCTGGAGAGAGACAAAGGGGCTTTGTTGACCTTGCTCATGAACAGACGCTTCAGTATGACAGCATTGAATTTGCTTCCAGTCCTCCTCACCAGAAATCGATATAGCTGATCATCACGAACACATACACACATGTGAAGATGGATTGATTGATAGAAAGAGAGCGATTATGGTTAGAGTGAGTGAGTGAGTGAGTGAGACCTTGACGAGGAGCTTGAGATAAATATCATCAGATTTGGGGGCAGTCCTTTTGGTCTTCTTGCTTTTGCCTCCTGCCACCAAATCGATACCCTGCACTCAATAGAAACCAACAACAGAAGCAGATTCAGAGAGATGGGTAAAGAAGAGATTAGGGTTTTGGTGAAGGATGAGAATTACCATAGCTAGTGATGTTGCAGATCTTCCTCTTCCTCGCCGCGGCTATGCTGATGTTTCAAGGACTCACCTTTTCCTACTTCTAGGGTTTTATTATTTGGAAGAGGGATTCTATTACCACACTAACGTTTACTAAGAGCACCCCAAAATGTGTGCTAATTTTTCGATGATTATTATTTCTTTTTTATTGGGATATTCTTAGTAAAAGTTGGTATGGCAATGTAAACTGATCCACCGAGCGCACTATCTAGACTCATGAAGTGTGTGAACTCATATGTAACATCTTCCCACACGTAATTCTATGTATCCAGAGAATATATTACGAATCTAAAAAGATTAATCTCAACCGTTCGATCTCACGTACGAACGGTTGAGATTATGTGTGAACATACGAGTTTACTTTCTTGAGTCTATGGATCTCACCCAGTTAGGTTAGAATGAGTCCGACTTTGAAGCAGGCATCAACTTCAAATTTTGAAGAAACCCTCCACGTAACAAGACACGTGGCTTTTTGAATTTATTTTACACCCCTACATTCCAAATTTTTTTGAAACACCTCCTTGGAAATCCCACTTGTGAGGGTTTCTTCAAAGATTTTCCGATTAGAATCCTGCGCTCCCACGGGAGAAAAAGTATACGAATGAGCACATTAACCTTTGGATTTGAACTCACATCTCGATGTTTAGTAACAGCAATTCGCCTATCATGATGAGAAACATTTTCCTGACTAACTTAGTAAGATTTTAAACCGTACTAAGGATCATTTTAATCAAATGGATTGCCACATCAGAATTCCAACACCACAGCCCTAGAAGTTTCTTCAAAAAACTCAGATCAAACAAAAAAAAACATTTTCGTTTGAGCACTAATTGAAATCTTTTAAATTAGATTGCTACTGAACTTTCACATAACTTCCAAATTGAAAATTGAAAGTCCTTAGTGAAAATTAACCTGGTTTAGAGGGATAAAAAAATATATCAAAGTTCAAAGAATTTTATCCTCTCATGTTTTTTTTCATGCCACAAGGTGAGCTCAACGACCCTTACTAAGGCTAGTTGGACTTTATCATGATCAATAATGCTAAAGAGAGAAAGGTTTTCTTTGGTTCAAATTCAGGTTTGGAGTTCGTGGTTTGTCAATCTAAAATGAACCCAATATGTGTTTTGGGTTGGCTTTGGCTTCCTAATTCAATTCACTAGTTTGGTTCTCTTGTGCATATATAAATAAAGTATACAAGTTATATTATTAAATTTTTGAAGTTAAATAAAAATAAATCAGTAAAATTAACTAAATTTTAAATATGAACAATGAACGGAAATAAATATCAATTAAAAAAAATATTTGATCTGTTGAACCCAATCAAAATTCAGTGATTTCATAGTTTGCTTGATTTTACAAAGCCAGTACGGTAAATAAAAATAAATTAGTAAAATTATCTAAATTTTAAATATGAACAATAAAAGAAAATAAAAATCAATTAAAAAAAATATTTGATTCGTTGAATCCAATCAAAATTCAGTGATTTCATAGTTTGCTTGATTTTACAAAGCCAGTACGAACCGTACCACGATCTAGTTTTCTTCATACCAAATCCATAATTGTATGGGCACCTTGTTTGATACTAACCATTACATTAAAACCCCATCAAACCATGTGACACATTTTGGACCCAATTATGAAGATTTGATTGGCACCCCTCTTAGGATTCCACATGACACACAAAAAATAAAAAGCCTTTGAGCATTTTGCATTTTTCCATGAGTTATTTTGAGCCATTGGATTTGAATTTTTCTTTTGGTGCTTTGAGTTGATGAATGCAAAATAACAATTAAGCTGGTTTTGACGCGTAGCGACGTGGGACGAATTTCATGGTCCGTTACATCTTCCTTTCAATCACTCCAAAAGCTTAGGGCCACAATTTTTTGGCCCAGTGGCCCATTGACTTCTCCAAGTCACCTTGTCTCAGATAAATCATATCATTAAAATCAATTTCAATATTAAAAATAATAATAATAATAATAATAATAATAATGTTAATGTTTAAAATAATTATTTCTTTTACTTATAATAAACTGGATTAATAATTATGATCCTGGCTTCAGCATCTAATTGAGTTTCATAAATTTGCCATTATTTCAAAATATCAGGCTAAGTGAGAATTTAAACACCAAGATTCACACCTCTACAGATGCCTCATAGCACCTTTTCGATTCTTTGATCCATCAACATCTAACCCTACTCTTACCCAAGGGACATCCATATCAAAAATCACATTGATTGGTAATTTCTCTTTCACTCAAATTTCTATCAAACAAATAAAAATAATATCAATGCACTAGTTTGTAGTAGGCCGAGTAGACAAACGGTAGGCTACCAAGTAAATTAGTGATATTTAACTTGGGTGTAGTGGCAAGGGCCTCCCTCCAAATGGGAGAGGTCCAGAGTTCAAACCCCCGTTTAGGCCACCTTCAGAGATTTATCCTAGAAATTACCTGGTGCATGTGAGGATGGGCGTGGGGGGACCGCATGTGCACCAAGGATTAGTCATATTTGACTGCCAATTAATAAATGCAACCAAATTATATGGACTCAAATGTGCATTTTTTTTTATAATAGCATGTCATTGAATGCCCTTAATTTTACAATCTGAACTTAAGAGGTCGGCTGGATTGGGGACTGTTACAGTAGGTTACAAGGACTACATAGCAAGTTATGGCAACTTGTCAGTGATGCGCCAACCTTTAAACTAAGAAATGATTGACAGATCCTTATTAGAGCAGGTGAGGTCCTCATCAGAATCCCAATCCTTGATTTGTCTAGGTCCTAAGTTATAGGATCAGAACGGATCCAATTTCAGGTCTGAATTAATTCACCCATTAGGACCCCCCCAAGATGATAAACCTTCATGAAATCACAAGTGTTTTGGGGCCATTTGTTATGCTCTCTTTTTTTGCCCAAATTCCAAAAAAATGCCTCATTTCATGTGGCCAAGCTCATCAGATCAATCACCTTGATTGCAGATATCTTCTATGTGGATCTTTTGGTGGGTCCAAATCCCCATAAGCCATTGGTACATGAAGTAGCATCAGTGGACCATACCATTTCTTTCTTTCGTCCTTCCTCTTTTTTTCTTTTCTTTTTTACTTTTACTTGTTCCTTTTTGACCATGTTGGCTTGGATAAAGAGAAGTTGAGAAACCAAGCTGATGCTTTGATCATGACTACATGCATCATGGAAAGGTCAGAGCAACGACAGACATTAAAATCCTACATGACCAAATTTTGAGATTCTGCGACAGCATGCAGGAATGGGAAAAACTTGACAGAGAAGCATATGACAAGATTTAGGTATCAGAATTTCAAGAGTTTAAAAAATAAATAAATAAATAAATACAGGATATCTGCACGGCCTATGTTCTATTTTGAAGTTTGTGTATCAAGCATGAGCAATTGGTGCCAACAGTGAAACCCGGCATTGATCAAGGGAGTTTTAACTTTTATGTCCATCTATGTAGAGTTGGAGACCACTACACCAAAGAAGCATAAAGGATTAGGCTTCCAAAATTGTATTGTGCTTCAAGAAATGCCCAAACTTGGGATACATATGAAAGCTCATACTACGGAGCAAAAACAAACCTATGCTAGAAAAGGATTAACTGTGAACTGTATTAACTGTGAAAAGAGGAAGTTTTACATCAAACTTCATTAACTGGATCACCAAATGCCAGAGAAATAATGAAAACCGGGGAATGGGGAACTCCCATTCCAACATTTCTTTTTCTCTTCCTATTCGAACCAAAACAAAAACAGATCAACCTAGATGATCCAGCCACCACCCTATTCTGTAATCAGAAGCTTGGACTACTTGCATCAAGAACTAAAACCATCAAGTGTTAATGTGTATCAACTTACAAGTACATGGCATAAATAACTCTTGTAGGAATGCAGCTGGCAGTTCCTCAATCCAGTCGTTCCATCTGCAAAATAAGACAATGAACAACTTAAACATCCATTATTTTTAAATTTCTTGATAAGGAAATCTTAACTTCGCAGTTTTCGACTAGTTAAACTGGTTCAGGAAAATTGAAACTGGTCAATGGAAATAAACTTATAAATCATAATAGATGCATTTTATACCGTGACACCCCATTAATGTAAGTTGACCAAGGTGGACCCCAAACCCACAGCTATAACTGTGCCTTGCACATTTTAATTATCATTGGAATGGGAAACAACTACGACAAAAATTAAAAGTTGGGGGTAGATCCCCCAAGCAAGGAGCAGGTAAGGGTATAGGTCAAAGAAAGCGAGTCCCCTAAGTTCAGAACACCTACGGAATATACAAGTGTGTCCTTGAGAGGTCCCAATCTCATCATATACTGTTATTTCATTTATACGCATTACTGTTTCTTATGATTCACTTCAAGTTGTCCTTTCTTACAATTGAAAGATAAGGTTTGAGCAGCAGCAACGACACTTTATTGTTGGAAGAGACTAGGTAGTCAATAATCACACTTGAGAAGGCTAAATACAGCCTGCCAGCTTCTTCTCATGGACCTCAGAAAGAGGACAAAAAGTTCATCATTGAAGCCTTTTCCCAGAGGTTTGGGGTCAGCTAGAAAGAGAACACCAGGATGATCGGAAATATTTTCAGAGTAAGAGATGGAGAAAGGGAGAGAGAACATATAAGTTACAGGGAAGTATATATAAAGAATCTAATGTTATAGTATTGCATCCCATTTTCTCTCATCTGACTAGTGTTTCACTTTCGAATTCTCCAGTTTCAAATTTCATTTTGCAAAGGCTTCCTCTTCTTCATCATAATTATTTCAGTATTTCCCATCAACAATATCTTTTGCAACTCATTCTAAAAACCTATTACAAATAGAGAGATGTGGGATACTTACGAGAAAAAAGGGAAACAGGTGAGAGTTTGTTACAAAAATACCTTCCAAAGGCCATCATTGAGATAGTGCATGTTATCCACCCCAATTCCTTTGTTGATAGCCCTTCTGCAATAACGAATAAAGTGATATCTTCCATATGCAAACCAAAAGAAGAGGAAAAAAATAAAATTATTTACAAAGCAAAGAGGAAAAATCCATTTACTGCAAAAGATAGAAGAATATTTTCTTCTTGCTCTTTTTTTCCTGACGTGGACAGCCAATAGCAAGATATTGTTCCAGATAAAAGCGGTAAGAAAGAATATAACAAACAAACATAATAACTAAAATACAATACTTGTAATGAGGCCATTCCAAAAATAACAACCTATCACCTCGAGGTTGACCAACTGACATCTTGGTGAATATATACAACAGGAGCAGTGGACAGTCATGGGAAGGTTATCATTTGCAGATATAGATGTCAAATGCCGGGGTGAGAAAGCCTCCAACCACATCTTCCTTTGGTCTATACTTCGGAAATGCATTTTTAAAGTTACATCAGACTTCAAAAGGCAATATCTTACCAAGTGGGGACAACGAACAAAATCAGCTTTTCAGAGGATGTTTGACATGGGAGGACTCTCTGAAAAAAGAGTTTCATATTTATACACTACTTCAAACTCCAAGGAAGCCATATTCAAAGTATCGTTGGAAATTTGAAGGTAGACACATGCTTGGGACTTTGGGCTTCACATGAAATGTCGATTATTGGGAAATGGAGGTTTGAGGAGCTTATTAGGAGTTCTGTAAGAGAAAAGGTGTCCTGGGGAGGAGAATAGGAGCATCTTGAAATGAAGCACTTCCAACACTTGTTCCCAAGGATTACAGCATAGCAGACTTGTCTTTTCTGGCCAGGAAGCAGGGGTGTAGCAGCTCCCTTTTAAGTAGCGTTCTCTATAGAGTGAGACCTATCACACTTGTTGTTTTTCTTCCAAGTTCTATATTGTCTTTGCTACTTTTTTTTTTCTTTCAATAAACCTCTATCAAATAACATGTTTCCTCCATGAAACAAGGAGCCATACAGCACTATTCAATGAAGTCCAAACATCCAGCTATGTTGGACCACCAAGGATTCCCACTATGTACATTAAAAGCACTGCTTGTTGAAAAACAACATTTTTTTTTTTTTATAAGTGAAAACCAACATAATTATATTTTACAAACTTTCAAAATTTTAATTAAGAGACTACTTTGACAGCTAAAAATAAGGAAAAGTCAATTGAGATAGTTTGTGCAACAAATACCAAAGAGACAGTGCCAGTGAGAAGGAGCGAGCAGGTGAAAGGTTCAAAAGGGAATGGGTTGGGCTGGCGACAGCAGAATTGAAAACATCTGATTATCAGAAGCCGTGACTTTTTATAGGTTTTAATGGAGGAGCAAGATTCATGCAAAGAACGCATATATTTGGGATAAGTCTTTGATGACAGCTATGAATGATATTCCGCAAGTTCATATTTTAAAGCTCTTTAAGTTTTTGAAAGAACACAAGGTGCATACTTTCATTGAATCCAGAACCCAAATGAGCAACTATATACAGGTCTATGATTTGTACAATGGAATTACATTCCTCTGAATCTTATTATATCTTAAAAGAACATCATTTCTTATTTTATACACAAAATAATCTGATGCTACAAGGGAGCTTGTTTCCCTCGTAATACAAAGCAATTATATCATCACATGGAAATCCCACCAATTGCATAATAAATCTCACTTTTTTCAAACTAGAATCAAGTAAAAACTTCCTTCCTAATAGTCCACTTGTGTGTCACATTGGTGTACAAATATTTAAATGAAATCATACAGATCATCTGACTGCAAAAAAAATTTATTTATTTTTTGGATAAAGATCTGACTGTAAAAGTTTCATATAGAAGATAATATTTATCAGATAGGTAACTGAATAGTGACTAATATGATCCGAACAAAGAAAGCAACTTACATATCTTTTGCAGACATTTTTGTAAAGCCAATAGCAAGAGCATGCTGCTTCCCTTCAGCCATTACAGCCTGGAGAATTTATAGGTCAACAAATTAACAAGATATGGGACAAACTAAAGTTCAGTTCCTTCAAATCATACCCTTGTAGATATGAAGAATAAGAAGGTTAATTATGATTATAAATATAAATAAATAAATAAAGAAGGGTCGATAGCCCTGAAGATCTGTTATTATACAGGAGTCCTATTCAAAGAAAACAGATTATTCTAAGTGTATCATAATAGAAGGCTAGTGGACCAATGTCACGGTTCATACCACAGGAGTTTCTTCCAACACCTCATCATCCAATGCACCACCAGGGGATGTAAGACCAGGACACATTATGTTTGCGCCAGCAAGGACAAATTTAATGGCACCCCTATCCACTTGTAGTTTTTTCATTATTTCAGGATCTGCAAAACATAAGGTATTAAAGAACAAGGGGAAGACAGATACCATGCCTCCAAATTAATTGGAAGTTAGAAGTGACCAAGAAGTTCTCTTTTGGCAGCTTACGAGTGTTAAATGGGAGTATAACCCTATTGACTATCTGGTTTTCCAGACAATCTCCCCACAAACCTTGGGAGAGTTTGTCTTCAACCAAATTCAAATAAACGATATACATATATCAAGCACAACTGTACAAGTCAGCCTTTATTATTCCCTCTCATAATTAGACATGTAGAATCAAGCTAGCACTGCTCCAACATGACCATGCCATCCCAGAGCAGAAAATCCACAAACCAAGCAGTTATAAAGCAGTGAAGGATTTTCTATATGGAAGGCATAATTAATACCAGAATATTTGGTCAAAGAAATACTTTACATTGATGAAGAAGCCGTAGTGTAGGCATGTAAGGGCCATCACGAATGTTGAAAAACAATGGCACATTGTTGACCAGAACCAGATTCAGATGATTTTGACTAGAGGAATAAAATAGAAATTTGTCATAAGCAACTTTGAGGTAAATTGGCGGAACCACATGACCAGCAAAATGCAAGCTAAAAAGATGATAAACAGCATACAGAATCCATTAACGACAAACATTAAATATTCCTTGTTCTTAATCATTATTATTGAAAACGATATTCCTAACAGTCAACAATATAATGTTAGAGACGGCAAGAATTGAAGATTCATGAAAGTTCTTAAGTCCTGGGTTTCTAAACATTTACGATCATGAACTAATTTATGGAAGTTAAATGGTTGGAATGGCCCTGTTTTTGATATCTGGGGCTCCTTTCTATTTAAAAACAAAAAAACAAATGCAAATGTGCCCCATATTAAATGCAATGTTGACCCAGGGAAAACAGTAATGATCTTATTCTTTTGCTGATATGTTCTTTTGCAGTCCTTCAATTTGGTCTTGGATAACAAAATAAGGATGGTCTGTAATTGGTGTAACAACTACTCAAACTGAATGGAGTGGCAGCCAGAATCTGTCTCTTGATAGTCAACCATAAAAGTCTTGAGAGAAGTCTTTGGCCAACAATTTGACCATGTACCAGTGCCATGAAGTTCTCAGGTAGAGTCACCAAGTCTCAACTCTCAAGTATCATTCTTCGAGGAAGCTAACATCTCTACGTCCATGGATCCTCTCCACTTTGACTGGGTAAGAGCTTCATAGTTGGATGCAGAATGACAAAGAGTTTGCACAGAAAGAAGATAAAGATTGATACCTCAGAAATTAATTAGTATAGATGCATGAACTTGGATTTTCTGAACAAAAATACAAAAAACTAGATCACAAATAGATGTCTCAAGAAGAACAAACTAAAAAAGATGAATCCTATAGCGTGTAGTTCATTCATACTCGATGGTCTCTTCAAGCATCATTTACAAACACGGTGTATGAGCACCACAATTTTTTTATCCATACTTTCGCATATTTCAAGAGTACTATTCTCCTTTTTGGTCAATAAATCGGCACGAGTAAATTTTAATTGAGAAACATTATCTTATGCACATCCAACAAGGCTTATACTGGTAAAACCGAGTCATAAACTGACTATAAAAAACAAATTTGAATTCGATTTTAAAGAATCAGCAACCAATGTACTATCAATTACATAGCCAACCAAGAAATTAAAATCGATAAACATAGGAGGAAAAAAAAAGTAAATGAACCGAGAAAAAATATGTGTGAACAAACCATTTAGCGACAATGAGGGGTGATTTCTTCGGAAGCAAATCATCCAACACAGGTTCCAAGCCTGGGTACTGCAAATAAAAAAAAGTGAGAAGTCAAGAACCACATATGAAGTAAATTCAGCATTCCCACTTCCATGGTTCCTAAATTTACAAGTTCAAATTAACGGTAAATCAATAACACAGTTATAATCCAAACCTCATCTGCAATACTTTGCCGGATCTTGCGTTGTACAGATGCCTTCACTTGATTTTGGGAAGATACATCTTCATAGGAAAACCTGCAAAAGATGAAAACTTGATGACACCATAAACAAATAGTGATTGAGATGTCGAAAGTTAGAAAAAAATTAATTTCCCTGGGATGTTATAAATGAATTTCTATGAAATCAGAAACACTCCAGTATAAAAAGGATGCAATTTGGGAATTTCGCTTGTAAAATATCCAAAAATAGGTTTCTTTTTTTGGGCATTTTGAATCATGAAATCCAAAATGAGATCAAAATAGCTAGAAATATTGAAGGATTACAAAAAGATGCGATAAATATTTAATTATCAAGCTACATTCCCGTATTAATCGATTGAAACTATAACCGACAATACATAGATCATGCAATACAAATCATTGGAATCAAACACATCAAAGCCCTAATTCTATATCAAATATTGAAAAAAGACACAGAAACCTCGTTAAAACCACGATCCACACATCTACACATTAAAGATCCCCGAAATGATGAAAGATCGAATAAATGATACCTAAGAAGAATCGAAAATCAGAAAAAATAAAGAAAACGACGATCAAAAGAGAGGAAGAACTCACTTCTTGAACATGTTTGCAGGGGCAGAAAGAGAGAGATAGAGTTTGCTTCCTTATTACGGTCCTAGGCTCATAGCAGCGTGGTTCTTAAGCGACACTACTAGCTCATACACCGGTAGTGACCCTCTATAAACTGAAGAGTAATGATATCTGAAGCCCCCATCTAACATACGCCCCCGTACGCTCACTGAGGTGGCATTTCTTAGAATCACGTTTTTCTTCGAGATACACAACAGAGCATTTTTATGGAGATGTCACATTGTGTATCCCAAAGAAAATCTGTGATTCTAACACATGTCATATCAGGAAACCTAAACAAAAATAAGTTCAATTGTTCCCAATTTTCAAAAGACTAATAATTGGAATCGAGAATTTTCACTCCTTCTATACGTCGATGTGGTAAGTTTACATAATCGTTGATCTTTTTCCCTTGTGTATCTCAAAGAAAAGATCTATGATTTGTGCACTTGCCACGTCAATCAAGTAAAAATTTTCGAGTTAAAATCTCGTGTTTCTTTCCTATCTATCCAAATTGGACACTGTGTTCAATACTGTGATGACGTGCCATTAAAGATCTATTACTAAAGGACTAATGATAAAACAATCTTTAGTTCTATGCTTTTGCCACATCAGCTGCGTACAGACAGCATATGTTTGTGTGTGAGGTTATCACGACTCTCACTAAAGACTAAACGAGTTGGGCTGCAGTGACTTTAAATTTCACGTAGATTTAACACTCGTGCTGACATGGCTTGAAGTGCACATAAAACCATCTGTGGTTCCGTATACGACAAAGTGTGAAATCGATGTAAAATTTAATGTCACTTCAGTATTTAGCAGTAGTGTTACCAAAAATAAAGACTAGCCATGTCCAGCTGTTGCATTCAGATATAGATATACATTTTTACCACTATGACAAGACTCATATGCAAACTAATTGGGCTTTGTTGCCTGTGATTAGATTTATAAATGAAATTGCTACAGTGACTGGAATTAGCATTGTGTGCAGTGAACCATCAATTTCTCTCAAGTGTATAACACTTCTATCTCAAGAAAAGCGTATTCAATTTATTCACACATAAAAACACCCTACAAAAAGGGGAGAGTTCAAGTCCTAGCCTGGCTTACTAGTATGTGTGATTTGTGGGGGTATCACATGTATCAGTGAGATTTGGGCAGAGATATGGTGTTCCAAGAGATCAATTGTATCATTTCTGATGGTTGGACTTATAGGTTCGAATATCACCAATTTACTTTCTCTTTTTTTTTTTTTGCTTTTTTTAGAGTAAAATGGTCCATCCTCATGATTTTAATATATTTACATGAATTTCAAACACGTTTCCCCTTGATTGTCAATCTCGTTGAAGGTCATTTTAGGGATTTTCCTCCAAATATCTTTTGGTGTTTGATCCATCGATGAGCTTAAAGAGATAATCAACCAATGGTCAGTTTCATTTAAAGTTGAGATCAATGAAACCTTGTCAAAATGCATATTATTAAGAGGACTAGGAGAGTGTGTCATGTGTTCCTTTTTCGTAAAAAAATAATTGACCGATTTGGGTTTTGGGCATTACAAGCTCTTTGAGGGGAAAGGGTCATTAATTATCTCATTCTCATTGTCCAACCTCACACCTTGATGATGGGTCATATACAACGATATATCTATCATTATAGTGTTGAATTTGATAATTTATAAATTAAAGTTGTTGAACTCAATAGTAAAAAGTAGTGAGCTCGACAATAAAACTATTGAACTCGACATTGTAAATGTGATTCGGATTATTTTTCAATTTTAATATTTTTTTGACTTTGATATTAGATATATCTTCTTAAAATACTCAAAATATATTGAACAGCGGACACTCGAATCAAATGTCATAAGGAAGTCTTTAAAAAAAATTAGAATCTCAATTTTGTTATTCTTTTCTTCTTATAAATTGTCAAAATAAAAAAACAAAAAAAAAATACATTTAAATATTCAAAATTAAGAATTTGTTATTTTCCATTTATTATTTATAATAAAAAAAATTATCGACAATAATCATAGAAAACCCCAAGTATGCTAAGAAGATGAGAAAAATTATACTTTGGGTATTCCAAAAACATTATAAAAAAGATAAGGACGAGAATCATTAAGAAAGAAATTTTTTTTTACTAAATGGTCGATCAAGTACTAATCAAGAGTTATGAATTATATAGAAAGAAATATCTCCAATAGGGTCTAATAACTTGTCCGTATAGAAGTTATTTCTCCATCAAATTTACTAGTGTTCCATCCACTAATTTTGTAGTTATCGATAACATTTCATTTCTGAGGAATGTCTATGTCTGAAGCTATGACAAATCATCCGAGAGAGACACTATCCTTATCAACACACGTAATTTGTCAATCATGAGGCCCACTATTCATCCAAAATCCAATTGACCCTGTCCCCCTCTTTGACTTAACTACACGTTTCTATTTGCATTTTTAAGCACTTTTTTAAGGTTAAATCATCGTTTGGTTAATCTAAGAACTGCTCCTAACTCTTGCAAGAAGCAAACAAATAAAAAGCAAGAAACGATTTGGACTCACTTTGCGCTTCGAGCATTTTACAAAAGAGTCGTGATAATCGGACTTACACACGTGGCATACTCAATCGACACCTTTGAAGTGACAGGTTTAAAAATCATAGATTTGTTATCTTTTGTTTTTCTCAAGATAAAAAAGTGTTTTTTTTATGGGGAACTGTGGTTTGTATCTTGAGGAGAGTCGATCTAGGGTTCTTGAACTTGTATACGTCAGAGTTGTCGATTGAGTATGCCACATGGGTGAGTCAGTTTATCATGATTTTTTGCAAAAATTCAATGAAGTTGAAAATATATAAAATTTCAAATGATAATACCCCATTTATTTGGGTAAGTAAAATGTCTCCCATAGAGCCTCTTAGTTATTAAATAAATGATAATAAATACTGATATCATATACATCCAAAGAAGCTACTCTTAAAACAAAAACTATGTTTCGTGATTGATAATGTAGCAACTATGTGTTTATTATTATTGTTTCGCATTTATTATCATTTGGGATCAAGAACTCATAGGATGTCCTAAACACCCATTTAGTAGCGTTTTAAATTTCACTTATAGCTTACCACAAAAGCTAGCTAGAAAAATGTTCACGAGGAGGAGCTCCAATAGAGTCCACACTTGCAGATGACACTTACAACATCTGCACGAAGCTTATTATCGTTAAAATGTATGTTGGTTTGTTGGTTAGGCACTTATCTAGGCAATACAATGATGTGTGTGTGTATATTTTTTTTTTTACAGAAAAAAAAAATCAATTTATATCTCAATATATATATTTTGATTTCAATCAATCGTCACTTTTTAAACCAAGCAACTTTTCTTTCAAGTCAATGGATTATGCAAAATGATCTTTCATCAAAGAGTTGTCATTGATGATGTTTGTGTGTGCGATTAATGGAATATTCACTGCCATAACAAAAGATAGCAAATAAAAGTTTACAGTTGCTTAGCACAACAAACAATAGATTGCATTATCTTTTAAAATACTTGTAAATTATCAAAATAGAATTGTTAATATGTCTCTTTTATTTTATTTTAGTGAATCTTGAAAAAAAAATATATATATATATAAGTTAATGACATAAAAAAATAATGAATTTGAGGTTAAATATGTGTACAAATTATTTCAAGAGAAGAGAATGGGAAAATGAATATATATATATATAAAATTCAATAATATCCTTCATTATTTTATCTTTTAGTGAAAAAACAATGGTGTTTTAGTATTTTAAACAATAAATATATTTATTATACCATTAACAAATGCATTTATTATGTTGGTTTTAATAGCCAAAGCATTTACTACTAAAAGGGTATTTAATTCAAAATACTTAAATGCTCGTAGCATTTATTATGTAAACAAATATTTATTGTGTAAAAAACTAATACACCTTGTTTTTTTCTTTTTATTAAAAGACAAAATGAAAAGGGGCATTTTTGAAAAAAAAAATGTTGGACATATATATGGGGAATGCTAACGTTTAATACTTCATGAAGATTAGCATTGTCCAACAATCTTTTTTCAAAATATGGGTACAAAGTGTTGGATTGAGTTAATTTTGTGCGAAGATGATCTCTATGATGAGAAGATCATCCCTGTAAAAAATCAGTCCAATTCAAAACTTATAAATCCATCAAAAGTGGTTTACAAATTATTGGTAAAAAATCAACGGTCCACATTCTAAATCACTTTTGATAGGATTAGAAGTTTCAGATTAGGTTGATTTTTTTACGATGATCTTCTAATTATAAAGATCATCCTCACAAAAAATCAGCTCAATAAAAAACTTCTAATCTATATTTTGAAAAATGATTGTTATTGCATTGTTTTTACTTATATCTTATGATCTACCCTTTATATGTATAACATTTTATCCAAGGTGTTTCATAAACAGGCTTGGAAGTTTTGAAATGGACTGAATTTTCGTGAGAAGATCATCTTCACAAAAAATCAGCCTATTATGAAATTTCCAACATCAATTTATAAATTCATGAATCATAGACCATCAATTATTTGTAAATCATTTTTGATGGGGTTGGAAATTTATAAATGAGCTGATTTTTTGTGAGGATTATCTCTATGGTGAGGAGATATTTCTCACAAAAACTTAGTACATTCCAAAACTTCTAATCCCATGATTACAAGTTAAACAATCGTGGACCACTAATTCTTTGTAAATCATTTTTGATGGGATTAGAAGTTTTAGAATGAATCTTTTTTTTTTAGGAGGATCTTCTCACCGTACATATCGTCCTAAAAATAAAATCAATCTATTCCAAAACTTTTTAATCCATGTAGCACAAAACACGTTGGTCAAATAATTGATTGTTGAATATGACCTGACCTTACATATATAAAAAGAGGAAAATGTTGGAATGACATTGGGTATTTAGTATTTACTACGATTCTCACAAGTCTGATGTGGGATGTGTACATAATCATATATATATTTTTTCGTGATACGAATAAAAATCATCAGGTGAGAATCACAATAAAAAAAAAAAATGTTTTCTTCAATAAATCTATTTTTAATAAGGTGAGTGATTTTGTATGTCTGGAATTGAACCAATGGCGTCATCACATATAGACAAAGTTAGCAGGTGTAATTACAAATTTAAGTGAGTCCAGATTCTATGCGTCAGGATGGAGGAATGAAACCCTCCACCCACAACTCACTAAATGCCACTTAAGCTACAATAGTAGAAATTAAAGCCTAAAATTATTTCTTTTTTATAATTCCCTTAGATTTTGGTTAAATCATAGTGCACAGAAGCTTTTTCTTATCAGCGTAGTTGTACAATTAAGTTAAATAGTTTTATACAAGCGAAATAAACAAAGAAATGGACGTATGTTAACAATGATAGTTCCGGAACCTTGAGATCACCTCTCGGTCTGGAGTACATTTTCAGCACACAAATCGATGACACTGGTACATACCCTTCTTTTGTTGTGGTGGACCGTTTAAAATTTAAATTATTAAAAGTATTAGTGATGCCTATCCTATGATTTTTATACCTAAAATACCCCCTTCACCCAATCGAGTAAAATACAATCATATTAGGGTCGTTGTGCCCAAATGGGTTAATATCACATTGAAAATCCGTTGCCCACAGTCTTCTAGATTTCATGATAAATTCAAATAAATAAAATAATTAAAAAAAAATTCAGTCTTAAAATGGGCGATTACTAAATTCTCAAATTTAAAATTAAAATTTAATGATAAAAATTAAATATTATTATATTTCAAAAATATTAATTTTTGAATTGTGATTTAGAACAGAACACATTTTTGTTGAAATCTAAATACATTGGACTGCATGCACAACTTGCTTAAGAAAAAATTATCCTCTCTAACACAAGTTCCTGTGACATACTTTCAATGAATTAGAGAATTAAACTAGAAAAAAAAATTAACACCTCTATCCTTTTGTGATCATGATTTAGATATGATTTAAAAGAGAAAAAAAAAAAAAAAATTTCTAAATCCATATCTTTTCAAATGAACAACTATTACATTCCTAACATATTAAGTTTGAAATTTAATTGCATTATTGATGTGGCACTCTTTCTAACGTAGAAAGTATGCTACATGAACTTGAAGATTATCTATAATTTTTATATAAATCCCATTATGACTCCTATAATCATTATGAATAGAAGCAATCTAGTATTCTTCAAAACTTTGTGTTTTGTGTTTAAGAGTCTTAGGTGTTTCAAACTTCAATAAAAATCTGCCACGTAGACATCTTATTATTATTCTAAAAGCAAGACACGGCATTGAATCTTGAGCCCTAAATTTTTATCTTCTACTACTATTATGTTACATGACAATATATTTTTGGATGGTACAAGGTGATGGATTAGTCACGAGAGTGTATTTCGACAAAATATCCAATCTGATTTCTTTGACCCTCACAAATTCCACCTCCACATTCTCTTATCCGTCAATCTAGATATACACGTGGCAGATAAGTAGGATATTGGAAGATAAATAGCATTCACTCCTCATTTTCGTGGACAGATGGCCCTGTAACAGCCGTCTTTTATAAAGAATCTTGTACGGGTAAAACAATAGGATTCTTCTCCCTCCAAAATTTATTGTAGTAACGTCATTCAATAACCGTTAGATTTTCCTCAAGATTATGGAGTTCTGAATTTCGAGGAAATCAGGCTACATCTTATCGGTATCAGCAAATAACAGCCGGAGAAAAGCATTAAAACGACAGCACTCACAGCCTAGAAACTCATTTGTCTCTTTTGACCTTTTTCACATCTTTTTAAAAAAATTCATTAATTATTAATATTGCCAGCGCCCATTTTACTTCATTCAGGCAAGAGAGAATACAATTCAGCTCTGACTGAATTAAAAAAAGACTTGGAAATAGAAATCCCGAAATAAAGTTAAAAAAGTAAGGTTTCTACTTTCTACGTGGCTGTAAAAGAGCACTAGAAGTTAAATCGTCCTTGTAAAGTTCTAATGTCGATCGTCCTTTTCTTTTTTTTTTTTTTTTTTTTTTAAGAAAATAATTTGCTGAACAAACAGTGGGAGCAACTGCTTGATCACCTCCACTCGATGAATGCCACGTGGAAAACGCTTCAGACCTGTAAACCACAAACAATATTTATGGTCATGTGGGTCCAAAAAAAGGAGTCCCACATGGCACTTATTGGGGTTGGAGAACAAACTTAGCTAGCCTACAGGTGTAGCAAAATTTTACTGCTAATGAGTCTATCTTGCATTATTTTGCAACGTAGGGCTTGACTAATCGTCCTTCTTTTATTATTATAGAAAATGATTTGCTACACCAACAGTTTATCAACCGCTTGATCACCTCCCCTCAATAAATGGCACGTGGATAACTATTCAGACCTCTGACCCATGGACGTTGGTCCACAAACCCAAAACAAGATCTATGGTGCAATGGGTTATATAAAAAAAAAAAGAGTTCCAGGTGGCATTTATGGGGGTGGAGGAACAAACTTAGCTACTCCAGTGGTTTAGCAAACTTTTACTACTAATGAATCTATTTTGCATCGTAGGACTGGACCCACCAACCCCAATCAATATTTTATCTCCATTATTTTTAAAAAGCCACCATTACCACCATTACCAACACAGCCCGAGAGAAGAAAAAGACCATAGATGGTGGGCTTGGGCTTGAGCATTCTCCTAGAATCTCAGAAGAACCTTGAGAAAAGTTCCCAAGTCATCAACAAAAGTTCCATGATCAAGTCTCCTCTCTCTCCTTCCTCATCTTCACCATCTTTTTATTCTTCCTCACCTCTCCCAGCAATCACTTTCCTTGATGCATGTTTTCTCTGTAAACAAGAACTCTTGCCTGGAAAAGACATCTACATGTACAAGTGAGTCAAACCCACATCTTAGTTTCTCTTTTAATATCTTAAACTTCACCTTTTATTTTTTGTTCTCTTTTGCTTTAAACCCATATATTGATTTCATTTCAAACTACTTAGATTCCATTGTTTTTCTTTGTTTTGCAGAGGAGATCGAGCATTTTGTAGCATTGAGTGCAGGTGCAGACAGATTTTCATGGATGAAGAGAGTGTTAGGAAGGAGAACTGTTCTTTTGTTGTCATGAAACCTAAGTCTTCCGCTTCATCATCTCAACATCGTAAGAGAAGCAAGAATACAGCTGGTGGTTTTGCTTTTTGAAGGACA
Organism: Akebia trifoliata; assembly: GCF_017979445.1. Classification (NCBI taxonomy): domain Eukaryota; kingdom Viridiplantae; phylum Streptophyta; class Magnoliopsida; order Ranunculales; family Lardizabalaceae; genus Akebia; species Akebia trifoliata. Next base: position 3,804,699 of record NC_141378.1, on the reverse strand, counting down.
GAAATGGAGCAATATTCGGATCTTACCCTTTGCTTTCTTTTAATGATCTAAGAAACCCTTTATCATTTTGCATCCTTGTAAGTTGTAAGAAATAGACAAGTTGTTGTAGAAAATAGAAATCATCCTGTGAGATAGTTGGATTGATCTAAGGCTTCCATGCAAAGTCTTGGTTTTTATTTTTAATTTTCCAAGATGGAAATAGAGGGATTTTGGTTTCTGAATATGGCTGTTTTAGTAATGTAAATCTTTAACAAACCTTATGCATCAGGAAGGGATGGAGCGAACAAGCTGAAATGGTGAACGTTGGTCCCTCAGACGACAGCTCATGAGCCAAGTATTTGACACTTTGGTCATGAGATGCGCACTTTAGCGCAAAATTAAGAGAGTGTCTAGATTACGCAACAGGTGCCAAATAGATGAAAAAATCTAGTATGACTCGGGGCGTAGCAGAAAGAAGGATGCAACAACAGTAGTCCTCAAGAGAGCTAAAGTGGGGCCCATATGACATAATTGTTGTGTGCTTTTTACTCTCAATTTAAAAATAATAATATCTTTGGGTGATTTTTATTTTAGACAATTTACCCCTGGACACTCAGTCATCTCTGACAAGAAATTAATGAAAATAACCTAAATGCCCTCGTTTTCAACTTCATGCCAATAAAAATTACTTTTTACCTTATCCCATCATCTGACTTCAACTCTTTCATGGTGAATTCTCGTTTAATCTTTTCTACCTCAATCCATCGTCTTTAGTTGTTTGTTGAAACCATTAATTTTTCTACCAAATGTTCAACTTTCCTCAAAATTCCTACATTTTCTTGAGCTTTACAGGAATATTTTTAATTTTTTTTTCTCCTTAAGAGGTTCAAGATAACTACACATTCACATTGATTCTATAGGTGAGAAATAGATGTTTTGGGAGAAAATTAAATGGTTATAAGTTAGTGGTTGAAGATGAGGACATTTAAGTCATTCTCAATTAACCTAAGAGAGAAGACAGATTTAAAGGTTTTGTAACCATTTTGAAAATACGGTGGGTGTCCAATACATTCACCAAGAAACTAAGGGGTATTTTTTAATTTTGTGACAGAATAGTTTGTTGGTAGCCGTAGCCCGTAGGTTGTCCTTTCACTGAATCACCGTGATTTTATTGCTTATGGACCCTTTGGGCCTAGTAATGGGGGCCTAAATATCTTATAAAATGATACAGACAGTCCATGCTTTGTATAAGTCAAGTAATGGGCCTAGAACCCATTTCATGAAATCCAAGCTGAAAGAGAAATGGAATAAGTCTGTCTGTCTGTCTCTTATTGAGATGTATTATTAACCAATATTGAGATTATTTGTTAATGATTGAATTTTACCAAGAATTTAACTTAGCAATTCAAACGATACAAACTCGAACGAAAAATCTTCTTTGTAAAACAGATGGAACTTAATACTATTGAACTAATTTAAACTATTTCAAAGGCCCAATATGCATTTCTTATTTGTTTGAGCACTATAAAGAATTATATTCAATTATATAAGAACATCTATAATTGTGAAGAAAGTGTGTTTCACTATTTGACAAATAAGTGTACAAAATTTTCAAAAAAATTAGATTTTTCTATGATGACAAGAAGATCATTTTCTTATACATAGGAAAATGATTTGAAAATGACGGCAAAATATATGAGTCCGACATTTTTGTTAGATCTACGGTTTTTGTATGTCTCATTCGCCTCCATGTTTTGCAAATTATTTAGGACTCTAACCCTTAGATTCTATAAAAGCTGATTATTATGGAAGAATAATGCTGAAGTGACTTCAAGATTGTATCTCATAGTGCACGTCCTGACGTGAATGTGTGTAGGAATCACATATATATATTTTCATCGAGATATGAGTCAAAAAGCATCTATGGTTCCTACACACATTCACCCCGGGATTTGCGATATGAGGTACAATTTTGAAAGGGGATTCCTATTTTAGATATTATTAAGTATATATGATGGTTAACAAACTATATGAGTATGGGGCGCACTCTATTATTGTGTGTGCAAAATACATCAATGGTAGTTCTAGCCATCTTATAGTAAAATAAAATGAGAAGGTGAAAGCCTAGAATTTGAGAACAATTAACTTGCACCGGTTGGTCCAAGTGTTTTTGATTATTTTCTTCTAACTCATAATCAACTTTTACTTGTGGCGCAAGCTACGATTCTTAACCCTTCATTTTTATTTTATTTTTACGATTCAAACATCATTTTTAGGTGATCTTGAGATATCATTTGACTTCATTGATTTCATGAGTTTTTGTTCTGCTTTATCGTTGAATGATCCTTAATGTCTTTATACATGGGGGATTTGGGTGAGATATGTTGCTCTAAGGGGCAAGTTGCCTTGCCCCTATTAATCAAGCCAATTAGTGTGGACTATCTCATCATAAAAAATAAAATAATATTCTCTCACCAGTGATTCTACCTTCAAAATTAAAAGTCATAGTTTAAAAACTCAAATCGACTTGGATATCCATCGAGTTAAGTCAACAACTTGCAAGTTGACTTCACGGAGGCGTTAACATTCTCCACTAATTTTTCAAAATTATTTTTTAAATCCATTATTATAATTTTATCTTTTAACGCGGAATCGAAGAACATTTTCATCATTGTACGATAAATGTTAAAAAAAAAAATGTCATTACAATCAATACTTTTTTTTTTTTTTTGATAACGAAGGGTATCCAGGCCAGTTTGCACACCAGACTAGTCCCTACGCCCCGCACTCAGGCTATACCCCACTACGTGAAGCGGTGCGTGACCACTAAGATATTTTATGGGTAGTGGGATTTGAACTTGAGACCATAGAAAGAGTAGATTCCTTGACCTAAAGATATTATTATATAATGACTAAAGCATCCTTACTTTTTGACATTAAAAGACAACAATAAATGTATTTTTGAGATATTTAAAAAAAAAATCAAAATTACGGAGGATTCTAACTTCTATTTTAGATCTTGGATGTTAGCATATAAGTAAGAATCATGATAACCTAACTAACCACATGGCACACTCGATCAGACTCTCTTGATGTGACAGATCCAAGAATTGTAGATCTTCACACTTACAAAACTTTATTTCCCCCATAAAAAAAAATTGTATCCTAGGGAATCATGTATCTCGAAGCGTACAGATCTATGATTCCGAACCTATCACGTCAAGAGAGTCGATTGAGCGTGCCACGTGGGGTAGTCGATTATCACGACTCCATAAGTAATTAAGCATAATAATTTAGGGAAAATGGGGCCTTTGTTATGTTACATTCATGTTGGCTATATTGAGTACTGTAGGGACTACATAGTAACGTTTATGAGCCCAAATTTCAGGTTTCTTCTACTAAAGCTGATTAAATTATATTGCAAGGACAATAATCGTTATGATGATGTGAATCATTCATTTTGTTCGTATGTTTATACATTTGTACATAAACAATAACTAACAAGCAGTTGATCTTCCAAGCCTGAACGTCGTGAATTCTACAATCCTAGCTTTCCTTCTTTATTTTTTTCAACAAAATTCTTACTAGCAAGCAATCGATCATGGAAGTTTGAATGCCATTGATCCTGCAATCTTAGGTTTTCTATTTTCAACAAAAATGCGACTTTAAATAACTCATAATTACTTATTATATTGAGTATATTATTTATGATCATTCTGATATTATATTTAGACGTCATCTTTGCATAATATACTCTAGAAATAAAATTCTACACAATGGAAAATAAATAAATATACATTAAATCAATAGATTAATGTATATCTTGCACATCTATTCCACATTCCGGAAACCATATAATTTATTTTGATTTTTATAAAATTTAATTAAAATTTCACCTTATATGAATGCTTGATAGATTGATTTGTAAAAAACTGTTGTTTTATGAGTCTTTGATTCATAATTTATAGAATACTGATTTTTTGGCACCTCACTCTGACATACGCCCCTAATGTGACCGTAGATCTTTTTCCTCAGGATTTACAATTGTACATATTTATGAGGATGTGCATCTGTGTATCTTGAGGAAAAAGATTTTTGGTTCTAGCCCATACCAAGTCAGAGGACATGTGTCAGAGGGGGAGTTAGAAAATCACAATTTATATTAGGCTCATTCGTGCACAACATATTAGATCAAATAATTGGAGGACCAGTATAATGTGAGTCATCCTTAAATGATTGAGTGGTTTGGATAGGCACGATGACAAGTAATAATTAATGGAGTAGAAAAGTTCTGTGTTCATCATTGACAACAAATCTTTTTGAGTCCGCCTAGCCTTACTAATTTAGTAAGGATTTCACCCTTATTAAAAGTATGGTTTTTAAATTCGGTATCTCGTCTCGTCTCGTTCAGCTTCAATATCGAGTCGTCTCGAACGAGTTTTCTGATACGTTTGAGACGTCTCGTGAGACAAATCAAAAAATTACATGTGAGTCATAAAACTCGATTAAAAAAATGACTTTGTGAGTTGGTCTCGTTCAGCTCCGATATCGAGTTAACTCGGGCGATACGTCTCGGTCTCAGACGAGTTTAAAAACCATGATTAAAAGTCCTTGAGCTCACCTCTTGGCATCCAAAAACATAACACGATGCTACAAGAGAGGACAAATTCTATGAATTTTGAAAAAAAAAAAAAAAATTCAAAATTACTGAATTTCATTTTTAAGTTTAGAAGTTATGTGAAAGTTCGGTAGCCGTCCATTTTCAAAAACTTTAATCTAGTTCAAAAGAAATTATTATTATTTTATCTGAGTTTTTAGATAAAACTGATCAAGGGCTGTGGTGTTGGAGTAATCCATTTGAGCAAATCTTCATAATATAATTTGATTAATTCCTTGATGTGGTGTGTTCAAAATAAATGAAATGACATACTTGATTTTGAATAAGAAAAAAAGAGTAAGAAATGATATGTCATCATAGCCAAGCATCTGGGAGACTGAGACAGCACGTGACTCACGGATAGCTGGCTGGTTCTTGAACCAAATTTTGCATGATTTCTGTTAGAGTTCACAATCGACATTGTTGTCCACACAATCGAGTCGGTAAAGGAAAACACTCCACATGGATCCTAAATTGATAAACAAACCTGGACCGCATATACTCAAAATGTTTTATGTGGACATTGCTTGGTTACGATCTTAAATTATGATGATCTTATTAAGATTGCAACCCACTCAATAATTCAGGCAATGATCTTGATGAATCCTCTACATACAAATGGTAACCAATCTTAATCCATGAAAATCTCATTTTCCCCGGAATGTTATTGCGGGGTAATTTTCATCGATTCGATCCTTCCACTATGTTAAATCCCAATCTTACTTAGGGGGGTGGTCCTGTAGATGAAGTTCCAACAATCAAATCAGTGGTCAAAATAAATTTAATGCTAATGATTTTTTGATTTGAAAATTTTCACGTGGTTGATGTGGCAAGAGTACAGAACCGTTGATATTTTCCTTGTGTATCCCGAAAAAAAAAAAAAGATCTATGATTTTATGCCTTTGCCAAGTCAACCCGAGTAAAGACATAGCAAAATTTTTTGAGTCAGAAAATCACGAACTCTAAATTTAATTATAGTTTTTAAGTAAAATTTTGTCTTTTTTGCTTTTCATGATGCAATTATTTATAAGTATGGTTTGGAGAAGTTGCATATTCATTTATGTGATTCGTTAATCACATAATTGATTAGACTGACATGGATTGTTGTCGTTGATCATGGGAAATTACGGATAGTCATGGAATAGTTGTGGATAATTGTGTGCCTTATGAACTTAAAACTTTCATACTCCTTGTGCATAATCATACATTGAATTGTTTTCTATTTTGTCAAAATATATATATGAACAGCGTTCCGAAGACTCATATTGCGACTCACATTGCGACACACCGTTTTGTCTTATATGGGCAAAAATATTTGGAATGGGCTGATTTTTTGTGAGGATGATCTCTATGGTGAGGAGATCATCCTTGCCAAAAATCAGCTCATTATGAAACTTCTAGACCGTCCAATTTTTATTGAAAAATTATAGACCGTCCAATTTTTGTAAATCAATTTTGATGGAGTTAGAAGTTTTGGAATGGGATGATTTTTTTCCAGGATGATCCCCTCATCACAGAGATCATCCTCACAAAAAATCAGCTCATTCCAAACATTTTTGCCCATATAAGACAAAACGGTGTGTCGCAATGTGAGTCGCAATATGAGTCTTAGGAATGTGACCCTATATATATATATATATATATAGGGTCAGGTTCAAGGGCCGTCTGAGAAACCGTCTAAGAAAACTTTCGACGGTAAATAAAATTTTAAAATATGGGTTAGAAATTTTGGATTGAGCTGATTTTTTGTGAGGATGATCTCTATGATGGGAAGATCATCCAAAAAAAAAATCAGCTCAATCTGAACTTCTAACCCCGTTAAAAGTGATTTAGAATGTGGACCGTCGATTTTTTACCACTTTTTATCACTAATTTGTAAATCACTTTTGATGGATTTACAAGTTTCTGATTGAGCTGATTTTTTGTGAGGATGATCTTCTCATCATAGTGACCATCCTTGCAAAAAATCAGCTCAATCCAAAACCTCTAACCCTTATTTTGAAAAACGAAAGTTTTCTTAGACGGTTTCTTAGACGGCCCTTGAACCTGACCCATATATATATATATATATATATTCTAATTAGAATTATAATAGAAAGAGAAATCCCTCTTATTTGTCAAATAAAATCAACTAAAAAAAAAAGAAAGGAGGACATCACGACGACCTCCTTTGCCGCTACTACTTAAAGGCCCTTCTTCCCTTTTCGAAAAGAAAGGGCGTACTAAGCTCAACATTTAATATGGACTATGTGGGTTACATTACATGAGCCACATCAACCTCCCCATGTTGGATCAATTACCCCCTAAACTTAAACTTATCAGGGTCATTCTATTTGCATTGTATGTCCGCTACGATCTTCATCATGGATCAAGCTAAACTTATCCGGAACAGGTAAAATCCTGCACAAACGGGTTGGGTTATCAAGTTTGCCTGACCCACTGACCCGATATCATCTGGACAAGCTCTGTCATTTTCTTTCCAATAATGTGTTAGTGTTGCCTACGGAAACTAAAGCAAAATTTATCCAAAGAGTTGAAAAGAAGATCCTGACCATATAATTTAAATAGATATTTAGAAGTCCTCTTTAAAGTTTAAACTTTATAATAATAATAATTATTTCTTCGTATCTTAGTCAGTATTATTGTTATAGCATTGCTATATACATCTCAATATCTCATCAGATACATCCGTTTTATAAATATCTTTGATACCAAATGATCATCAAGATCTCGAGGATACACACTATCCCATAAACAATGAGATCAGACCTTGATGACTTTAAAAAGTAGGTTCTATAAGCTATAAAGAAGCTCACTTTCTTTTTATTTTTCTTTCTCTTTCTCTCAGCCCAAGAAGACATCAAATTCTTATCAGGATGGAAGGCCTTAGCTTCTTGGTTGGAGTCATAGGTGGGAACATATCTACTATATGAAATATGTTATGTAGGTATTAATTACAGGGTTTTGAATCCTCAAAAGGAAGGAACTCTCATGGCTTTCTATTGTTTTTTGTTGCAGGCAACATAGTTTCAGTGCTACTCTTTCTTTCTCCCATGTAATCTCCTCCTCTTAACTTTCAATTACCTTTTTAGATTATTAATAATTTTTGTATGGTTAATTTGATTGCAGAGGTACATTTTGGCGAATAGTGAAGCAAAGATCGACTGACGAATTCGAGAGCCTTCCTTACATTTGCACTCTTTTAAGCGCGTCCTTGTGGACTTATTATGGAATTACGAAACCTGGTGGCCTACTCATCGCCACCGTTAATGGTTTTGGAATTGTTGTCGAAATAATGTACATCTTAATTTTTCTCATATTCGCACCATCGAAAATGAGGGTAAATCTCACTATCAGTACCATCATCATCATCATCATTATTGTTGTTGTTGTTGTTGTTGTTGTTAATGTTGTTATAATCATCACTATATATTCATGTATTTCAGGCTAAGACTGCTATCTTTGCTGGTGTTTTAGATGTGGGATTTCTAGGGACATTTGTTTTAGTTACTCGCTTAAAGATGCGAGGAGATCTACGTATCGAACTCATAGGATTGATATGTGCAGGCCTAAGTATTATTATGTATGGTTCACCTCTATCAGCCATGGTAATTAAGAATCTCTTCTTCCCCAGTAGTTTATTTATAAAAACAAACAAGTTCTCTTATAATGGTTAAATTTCGTTATATTTAAATGCTTCCTCGTCTTGCTTCCTTCCTCATCTATAGGTAGTCTGGTATGGTAGGAATAACACTTTTGAAGGTCGACATCTTGTCGGATACTGGTTCTTGCTTCTATAACATTATTAGCCATTCAACTGTTTACAACAGCTTATTTTCTATTTTTTTTTCTTAATAAGGTAAATTTTAACCTTATTTAAAAAATAACAGCTTTAAAAAAATTTAAGAAATGGTGCCATGTTAATTATTTTAAAATGATTTGCCTTGTAACAGTGTTCAATTTAAAAAGAAAAGAAAAAGCATACTATTCAAAGGGGTTAAGTCAATCTTATCGAATTGAATCGACGAGCCACTGTCACGTGGGTCATACTCATATTGGCTCAAAAATTAAGATCATTCGAAAATCAAATCATCAATGATCTTAATTTTCCTTGATAATTAACATGCTATTTATAGTTCAAGTTGATAGCTTTACTAGTAATTAATAAATGGTTATTAAAATTTAACAGAAAACAGTGGTGACGTCGAAGAGCGTGGAGTACATGCCATTCTTTCTCTCATTTTTCCTTTTCATGAACGGAGGGATTTGGGCTTTCTACGCGATTCTTGTAAGAGACTATTTCGTTGGAGTAAGTTTTCATCTGTTTCTCTCTCATCATCTATTTGCTACATTTCCTTTTCAACTTAGACATAATGCCTAAGAATTCAATGTGCACAATTACAATGAATAAACTACACATATAGGCCAATTGTTTATTATCATCAAAGCCTAACCCTCAAGGCTTAGATTCGGCTAAAGCCTTTACTTTGAATATTTCTCTGAGGTTGTAATTAATTTGCATATTTCCCACTCGCAAGTCTCAACTAATCAACAAGAGAATGGATTTTCTGGGCTTTAATTAAATCTATTAGTAGAGAAGAGTTGACCTTAAACACTTTACTAATGTTATGTGAGTGAACAAATATTTAATTGAGTCCCACTTATGATTTTTTCTATGTCAAAAATCAGTGTGATTGGGTGATTGCAATCTATTAGTGGAGATGGAATTGATCTAGAAAGATCATGTAAATGTTGTTGCGACATCTAGGCAAATATCTTGTGTTGAGTCGTTTTCTATGACTGTTGGATTGACATTGAAATTGGCATCTTCGCGGACCTTGGTGTGCACAAAACCATAGATGCTCTCACTTGTATCTCGATGAGGAGAACATGAAGAACACGATACATTTTTAAAGATTTGTTGCAAAATTGTCGATTATGTCCCCAGGTTCATTGAGCTAATTCAGTAAATTATATTCTATTGCATACTTAAGTTCCAACTACGTGTGCCATGAAGCCTCCCCTACATTTTAGGTTAATTTTATAGGGATATTTACGAAAAAGTGATCAACTACGATTCTGGCTCACTGTCCATTTTAATTACAAAACGTGAATAATAATGAAAACGTGATCATGCAAGTTTTGATAATTAAAATGAACAATTAGCCGGAATCATAAATAACTCGTTTTCAGTCACGAAATAGTAATTCACCTAATATTATATCTATAATATAAGAGGGTAGGTGTGAAAGGTGATATATTGCATCTGCATGCTTTAATTTCCATCATTTTTAATAGGTATGTAAATCGAAGGGTTGGCAAACTGTCATTTTTCCTAGTCACATCACACATTCTCAAAATCATGATCTCACGTTTGGGGTATGTCTTGACTTTAGGTATTTTTGACTCTAAGTAAAATTTTAGGCTTCGGGACCAAGTAATCATTTTGGGCACCTGTAGGCTTAAAATCAAGAGACTTGAAATTTGCTAGTGTAGAATTTATTATCGAGATTGTGGGAGTCAAGATTGGATACTAGAGATCGGGATTTATCCTAAGCAAGTTGAATTATCTTGTTTTATGCATCTCAAAGATGATAGAGTCGACGTGAATCTTCTATTTCAAATATTTTATTCATATCAAGGTTTTACACGTTCGATTTAGATTATGCAAATTTTTACGACTCCCACAATAATCATCCAATTATTTGTGAGTAATAAAAAACTACATACATTTCCAACTTTTCAATTGTGTTCCTACTTTCTTGTGTTCTTTAGTGTATTTTAGTGTTTTAAGTAAGTGTGCGTGTCTCTAGTGGTTTTTTGCTTTTTTAAAGACTTTTCCTATGTGAAATCACTAATTAAATAGGAAAAGGATGTCACTATTTTCTTCTCAAAGTGGTGGTACATATGTCATTACTGATGCTTTGTAGTGTAGTTCAGTACTACTTTATCCTATCTTTTATGTACTAGATGCTATAAACCTGGGGTTCTGGGCACCTTAGCTCAACTTGAAGCACAGGAAAGGAACAGCTATTTATAGACTAAAGGCCCTACCCCCGGAAAGAGAGACAGAAGAAGTTGAACTTCGGAGAGCTTCTACTAGCTTGGAATTCCCTTTTACCCTAGCTCAGGAGAAAAAAGGCCCAACCCTATTCCCTAGATAGATATGTGAAACATTTCTAAATTATAGAAGAGCTTAATATGGTCTAATAGAGGTGATTAATATCTTCCCGAAAGGGCTAAAAACTTTGTTCATAGATCTCTTAAAAAATAAATATGAATAAAAAAGAGTAGGTTAGTGAGGTGGTTGAAAAAGAACTATGGTTCTCTTTTTAAAGGAGAAAAATAAAAATATGTAAAACAAGACAAACTCATGGTAGCAGTTGAGGCACTATTCTTTTTCATACCAAATAGCCAATTAAGGAATGGGGCCATACGTTGGCCATCCAAAAAATGTGGTATCTGAGGTCAATAATCCTCAGACCTCAATCAATCTATCATTGGATTCCTACAAGCGGACCCATTTCATTTTTTATTTTTTTTCAATTATTTAATAGGTGGGTCACATTTCCTTGTACCCACTCTACTTATTGGCATTTTGATCAAAGAAAGCGAGGACTCCTATTATTATGGTAGGGTATATACTTCATGATTGAGTATATGTAGATGAATTTACTGGTTTTTATCTAAATTAATTAATATGTAACATGAATGTTTACATGCACCTCATACAATTAAAAAAAAACATACACATAGTAATGGAACGATTGGTTTTGGTGTATACAGATACCAAATGGAACCGGATTCATACTTGGAACAGCTCAGCTGGTTCTTTACGCGATTTACAGGAATGCCAAACCATTGAAGAACATATCCGATGGATTAATGGAGGAAGGATGGCAACATGAACACCTCCTCCCACCTTTTGATCACACCAAGAAACCCAGGGAAGGTTGAAAAAGAAAGAGTCTCTTCTTAAATTTCATACGAGTCGCACTAAATAAAGGGATTTGTGTTGCTTAACATGAACCTTGTTGGTTTATGCCATTGCCTTGAAGATTTTGTTCCCCACTAATTGTGAGTTTTAATCGTTGATCGATCTTCACATCATCAGATATTAAGGATCACTAAACTTAAAAATTAATCTTAATATCGACAAAATCTTTTGAATCCAATTGTATCTCAAGAATAACAAGGAATGATGAATCAAACAATTAAAAGTATTAAGGTTGAGAACCATACATTGCACCGATATTCCTATTGATAAAATATGAATTCTCAATACTAGTTAGACTACGAGTGATTACCACTTTGAATGAATCACGCATGTCTCCGTTATGGCTTGTGGAGCCTAATGGTAGTGGTCAGTAAGGAGTGCTATTCATCATTTCATTATTCAATGAAAGGATATAATCTGTAACAGAGAGTTTTTCTTCATATTGAAATTGGTGTGGATCCGAGGACATAGTTCAATCTTTGATGGACCAATGTAAAATCTCCGTGTTTCTATGAGTTTGATTACATATTACTTTTTTTTTCTTTCTCTTAACAATCCCTTAGAATCCTAATTTGATTGACCCTCAAATATGGTCTATTTGATGGAATCTAATTGATTAGTTTTCTAAAACAAAATTGAGGGAGAGTTTATAGAAGTTCATGGGCTCTCATCCGCACAAAATCAACTTCTAAGGTGAGGATTGCCCTAGGTTTATATATAACCTAAGGTCTTGATACCCCAACAATATGGTATTATCACTCACACTCCCCCTCACATGTAACGTGTCTCCTACATTTTTGTAATTATCCGCTTTGATACTGTATAAAAACTTATGAGCCTAACTCATCCTTACAAAACCTGCTTATAAGGTGAGAATTGCCCCAGATTTATATATAGCCCAAGGTCATGATTACCCAAGCGATATGGGATTATCGTTCGGAGAGTTGTGGGGCCAATGAGCAACACTAAATTGTGGGTCCACGGTAGATTCTCTTTTTTGAGTTTCCATGTATTCTCAAACTGAGTTTTCAGAGGAGGTTTATATTTGTAAGTTAGGACTGTTGTAGTACCAATCCAACCAATTATTACTATACACACCATGCATTCTAAACGGAAAAGCTCATTTTTCCATATTTATTTATTTTGGTAGACCAAAAACAAAGTAAAAGTCACCACTTGAACAAGTTATATTATAATTTTGAGGTATCAACTGGGTTTTGTAAAAATAAAATATACCAACTTGAATTTTCAAACTGTTGACAAATTCCTCGACTTCGGTCTTGTATGAGAGACTAACATAAAATTTTCATCATTAACTTTCCATGACAAACACCATTGCATTTTTTATTTTTTAATCAAAATATCCCATTGTCCCATTCCAACCTCTAACTAATTCAAAGATAGTTTGCTAAGAAAAATCTGAAATTTTGTTTTGGCCAAGTTATTTCTAGCCCTTGATTTCTCTTGTCGATGTCCACGTGTACCGTGGATCATGTTCGAGGAATCAGATGGGTTCAGAAAAGAAACATACACCATAGATCCAGAAAACTAGTCTTTGAAAAATCTAAGGCAATTTGTGACCAAAACTTCAAAATAAAAAACTCATCTATCCATATTACTAAACTACCCTCACCACGACCTAAGAAACCAACCTCTTAGATTAAGGAAATAGATTAATTTCCAGTGGTATTGTAGTCAATTAAAATCAAGTCGACCCGGAAAACCAAACAAACAAATCGCCGCCTTCATCTCCCTTTCGACCTCTCCACTCTCTGCTAAATCTCCTCCGTCTCTAACGGTTCCGTTAAATCCTGAACTCTACCCTAACGGTTTTACAACAACCACCGAAGATGCAGTCTTCGAAGATGAGACGGAAAGTCACTCCCGTTAATAACGACAGTGAGTCCTCTGACAAGTTCGATCAAGTCCTCCTCTCTTCCGCGATCTGCAACGATGAAGACTTAGGACCATTCGTACGGAAAACTTTCGCTTCTGGAAAACCAGAAACCCTACTCCATCATCTTCGCCACTTCTCCAGATCGAAAGAATCAGAGATCGAAGAAGTCTGTAAGGCTCACTATCAAGATTTCATCATGGCCGTTGATGATCTCAGATCTCTTCTCTCAGACGTCGATTCCCTCAAATCGTCTCTCTCGAATTCAAACTCGGTTCTACAGTCTGTCGGTGGGCCGCTTCTCACCACTCTTGACTCGTTCGTCGAAGCTCAAAACGAGAGTCGAAACGTTGGTCTCGCTCTCGAATCTGTTCAGATCTGTGTTAGATTAATGGAGCTTTGTTCTAGAGCGAATTTTCATCTTTCTGGTAATAATTTCTATATGGCTTTGAAGTGTGTTGATGCGATCGAGAGAGATTTTCTGGAAAAAACGCCATCTTCGACGCTTAGAAGAATGTTGGAGAAGCAGATCCCTGCGATTAGATCTCATATCGAACGAAAGATTAGTAAGGAATTTGGAGATTGGCTTGTTGAGATTCGAATTGTGAGTCGGAATTTAGGGCAATTAGCGATCGGACAGTCTTCGTCTGCGAGGCAGAGAGAAGAAGAGCTTCGGATCAAGCAACGACAAGCGGAGGAGCAAAGTAGATTGAGTTTAAGAGACTGTGTTTATGCCCTAGTTGAAGAAGATGAGGATGATGGAAGAGATGAAGGTAAGGAGAAGTACAGTAGTGGCGGAAATGGTCTGTTAGGGTTTGATTTAACTCCACTGTATAGGGCTTATCACATTCACCAAACATTAGGGCTTGAAGATCGGTTCAAGCAGTATTATTTCGAGAATCGAAAGCTTCAATTGACATCAGACTTTCAGGTATCCTCGATGACTCCTTTTCTTGAATCGCATCAAACTTTTTTCGCACAAATTGCCGGATTTTTCATCGTAGAAGATCGGATATTAAGGACCGGTGGTGGTTTGATTTCGAAACTTGAAGTTGAGAATCTATGGGAAACTGCTGTTAGTAAAATGTGTTCTGTTTTAGAGGATCAGTTCTCTAGGATGCAAACTGCGAATCATCTTTTGCTTATAAAAGATTATGTTAGTTTGCTGGGTGTCACTTTGCGTCGTTACGGATACCCAATCGATTCATTACTAGATGTTCTAAGTAAACACAGAGACAAATACCACGAACTCTTATTGTCCGATTGTCGAAAACTGATTGGAGAAGCGCTTGCGGCCGACAAATTCGAGCAGATGTTGATGAAGAAAGAATATGAGTATCATATGAATGTGTTGTCATTTCAGATACAGACTTCTGATATAATCCCCGCCTTCCCCTACGTTGCCCCATTTTCTTCTACAGTACCCGATTGCTGTCGAATTGTTCGATCCTTTATCGAAGACTCCGTTAGCTTCATGTCTTATGGTGGGCAATTGGATTTCTATGATGTTGTCAAGAAGTATTTGGATAAGCTTCTTAATGAGGTCTTGGACGGGGCGTTACGGAAGCTTATTATTTCGTCTATCCATGGGGTTCCCCATGCAATGCAAGTAGCAGCCAATATGGTAGTTTTGGAGCGAGCTTGCGATTTCTTCTTCCGTCATGCTGCACAGCTTTCGGGCATTCCGTTGAGGATAGCAGAGAGGGGTAGAAGGCAATACCCATTGAAAAATGCCCGTGATGCTGCGGAAGAGACGCTTTCTGGGATGTTAAAAACCAAGGCTGATGGGTTCATGTTATTGATGGAGAATGTGAATTGGATGGCTGACGAGCCTTTACAGAATGGGAACGAATATGTGAACGAGCTGATTATATACCTCGAGACTTTGGTTTCTACGGCTCAGCAGATACTGCCGGTTCAAGTTCTTAAAAGGGTTTTACATGACGTTCTTTCTCACATATCGGAGAATATTGTTGGGGTTTTACTTGGAGATTCGGTTAAGAGGTTTAATATAAATGCTGTTATGGGAATAGATGTGGATATTCGATTGTTGGAATCATTCGCTGATAATCAAGATCATCTTTTCTCAGATACGAATGCAAATCAGCTGAAGTCGGCGTTAGCTGAGTCTAGACAATTAATTAATTTGCTTCTAAGCAATCATCCAGACACTTTTCTGAATCCAGTAATCAGGGAGAGGAGTTATAATACTTTGGACTATAGGAAAGTTGTAACGATTTCGGAGAAATTAAGGGATCCTTCAGATCGGCTGTTTGGAAGCTTTTCAGGGAGGGGGATCAAGCAGAATCCCAAGAAGAAGTCATTGGATACTTTGATAAAGAGACTCAAGGATGTGAGCTGAAATGGTATGGAGCTGTACATAATATTATTTGTTTTATTTCACTATGTCGCTGTTTATTGTGGTTTGCATGATCTCATCATGGGCAATTGCTAAGTTTGCTTTCTTCTTCATAAGCCGTTGCAATTGTTAGCATCAGTTGTATCTCGGGCTATGCGAATCTCATTGTGGGCACCATGCCCATATTTTTCTGGTAGTTTGGTTCATTGAATTCTTTTGAAGTTATGTTCATGGGCATTCTGTTATTTCCAACTGTTTTCTCTTTCTTTGGGTGGATGTAATAAAATAGCCGATGATTGTAAACAGGAACTTTTAGTTGATTCTTTTTTCTTCTTTTTTTTTCTTCACGGAAAGCATTGTAACTCTAGTTTTGTTTAATTCCCTTCTATTTCATGACATTATTACTTTTAAGGTTTTGTTTTGATGAACTCCATTGTTGTTTTCTTTTAGGTAGCATATAGACAGAGGGACAAACTCATTTGTCTTAGGATGGCAAATTATGATCATAATGGTTAGTATATGTGAAAGAGTTATCATTCAGACATTGAGTACTCTCTTTTTCTCTAGATTAGAAGTATTTAGAATCTATGTTATCAAAATCTTTGTCACAACATTTTTTTCGCCATGTTCATGTGCCTTTCACACACCGATGAATAGATTTGTTTGATTGATATATGTATGAGAAAGAACTTAGGCGACTGATTCATCATGTTTTTTTCCTCTTTGTTTTTCAAAAAAAGGAAACTGAATCCCTCGGTAACCTGTATTTGTCTTCCCATATTAAAAACTTTTGGTTGCTGGGCACAAAGTTAACAAGGCTCAATTGGGATCCATGCTTTCCAATTTACGAATTCATAAGCCAGACTATTATCTCAAAGGAATATTCCTTGGGGGGGCTGGTTGCAATTGAATACGGATAAATCCTTGAGGGATCGGATTTGGGGACAGGATGCTATAATTAGAGGAAAGATGGGGCAGGCAGGTTATGATGGCAGCTGCTACTGCTAATGGGATTAGAGGCAGGTAAGTTGTCATCCATGAACTTCGAGGAATCAAGATTGGTATGCAGAAGGCTAAATCAATTGGCTATGATAACCTTAGAGTGGCATCAGATTCACAAGTGGCCATTAGTTTCCTAGAAGGTAGAGCTTCCTTTTTATGTTAGAAGAATTGTTAGGGATATCAATAATATAGCTTCCACCTTCCGAAATTGTAGCTTCAATTTTGTGTTTTGGGAGACTAATACTGTGTTTGGAAGAGCCGTGGGACGGCTAAATTCATCCGAACACGCTCGGTTTTTTGAAACCTCAGTGTTTGGAATGGATTGGACCTCTTTTTAATTGCCGACTCTTTCGTCAAAACCAGCCGATTCTATCGACTACCATCACTTCACGGAGGCTCCGCAAAATCAACCGGTTCCGCAAAAACAGAGTGAACAACTTACTTGGCGTCATCTCTCTCTCTCTCTCTAATCTAACAATCAGGAATTCATCTCTGCAACTCACACAGGTAAGTAATTTTTTTTTTCTTTCAATTTTCGTGTTTTAAACAATCCATTGTCATCTTCTCCAAGAGCTCAATCGAAAAATTTCAGAGATTCTAGAAGTAAAAGAGGAAAAAAAAAAAAGAGAAAGAAGAGTAAGACAGAAATTTACATCCATTCATCAATCGATTTCAGTGCTCACTCACCTACAAACCTTCGGTCTCAACACTATTGTCATCTTCTCCAATAGTTCAATCGAACCCAAACTCACCCTCATTCTCTTCGTCCCAACACCTTCATCTCCTTCATTCATTCATGTTCACCATTAACGCACAAACATCCTTGTCTTCTCACCCATCACTCACAAACCTTCATCACAGCCATCCATTAATGGCCAACTCTCTCAACACCAAATAATCACTTAGTTACACAGCAGCACCTCAGCCATCCATTAATGGCCAACTCTTTCTCACTCACAACTCACCCATGGAACCCACCTTCATCGCATTCAACTTGCGTTTGGGCTCTTGACAGCACCCACAGAACTCACCCAAACACCTCTCTGAATCAATCGAACTTGAGACCCTAAAGACAACAATGTTCTCCCACAGCCACAAAAAAATTGGGTTAGAAACAGACTTAACAAATAAAGTTATATTGCCACACCAACTTTTGTTAACACTACATCAACTTTTTTTTAATCATTGACATTGAACAATCATCAATCCCAACGTATCAACATGAAACATCGAGATCAACATTTTGAAATGTTAATTTTGATAATTTGAGTTCATGGTTTTAAAAGGTAAGTTTCCTTTTATTTTACTTAAAAATCCTTTTACTTTTTTAGAGATTGTTCACTGGCTTGACAACAAATAGAGATGAAGCAGCAATTTGAGATACTCATTTCCTACATTTTTTTTCTATTTTTTTTAAATAACAAAATATAAAATAAGATACATTGAAATATTTTTAAAGGGATTAAATAAATATTATCTTTTAAAATTTTAAAAAACGTTATTGAGTAGAGTCCAATTATAATGAGAAATAAAAAATGATTGAAGCTCATCCAAATAATCAACAAGTCAAAACGTATTTCACTATTTGTTATTTTCTTATCCAATTTGATGGTTCTGTCATTTTCTTATAGATTTGGGGATGGTGATGGAATTTAATAGTGATAATGTGAATTGGTGTGCATTTAGTAAATGTGGGTGTGACATATTTTTTTCCTTAACATTACAACCGTTGGATTGAGAAAGATCTAACACGACGGTTCGGATGTTTATCAGATCGGATTGAGAAAGATCTAACATGATGTAAAATTGTATTTAATTATTTATTATTTATTTGATAGACATTAAATATGTTAGTACAGAAAAAATGAAATTGAATTTTTATTTTTATTTTTTAATATTAAATCCTATGTTTATATTTATGATTAACATATTATTACTTATATCAGAAAAATAATATATTTTTTTAATATTATTTTTAATTTCATCCAACAATTTTTAGACATCAGGTTACCAAACAGTTTAACATCTTAACAGTACAATTAGACAGCATGTTACCAAACAATATACTTAATTCAGCAAGTTGCTTCAGCAACAGCAACAACAACTTTCTCTCAGCATCAGCAACTTAATTCAGCATCAGCAACTTTACATACAGCTTTTCCAAACGGAGCATAATAGAACTGCAGATTTCTTGGTAGCCTTTTGTTGAATTTAGTCCTGATGATGCTCCAAGTGATCTTGTTTCGCTGTATTTTGAATGCAAAAACCATTTTATGAGAATCCATTGTAAGAGAGGATGCAGAAGGTAGGTCTTATTGCAGATTGTAATCTTTTGCATCTATTGCAACTTTGGGAGTTCCTGCTGCCTAACCCCCACGATCACACCTTTAAAGAAGAAGAAAATAGGGAAAATTATTTAAAAGGGCCCTTGCGGAAGGGTTTCTTTCTAAATAGTCCCCAAGTTTTGCACGGTAGCTTAATAGGACATTTAATATACTTTTTCTTTCTTAATGGTCTCTCATTACTAGTAAACTCACCACTTTTTTATTTACTGTTGAGTTCACCACTTTTTATTACCGTCGAACTCGATGCCTTTTTTTAGTGTCAAGTTCACAATTTTTACTGTCAAACTCACCACTATTAATTGTTGACATTTTTTATTTGCTGTCGAACTCAACGTTGGTAAAATCTATTCATTTTTAATTTTTGAGTTTTTTCAATTAAAATATATGGAAAGATTGACTAAAAATTTGAGATAACGATTTGTTTAGATAATTTCAACCCAAAAATTAAGAAAAAAAAGTGAAAAAATCTTAATTTTTCACATACATCTTCAAGATGTTTGAAAAAGGAAATCCTCAAAATGAATTTTTTAGTTCTTCTTAAATTTTTTCCGATAGAATTGAGTCTCCAAAACTTGATTGAGATGTTAAGAATCCCATTTTTTTATGAAAATGGTAAGTTTGAACAGTTAGGGAATTCAATGGTTAGAAATGTAGGAGATGGGTCTAGGACTGTTTAAAAAGAGAAAAGGTCACCAAATGAATTATTAAGAAATCATCCAAAATTTATGGACTATTTATTAAGAAAAAATTCCCTTCACCACCAGGGTCCTGTAGGTAATTTTCCCAAAAAATATTATCTAAAGACAGATTTCTGAAAACATAACCATGGGACTTAATGATAAGTGTGGGTGAAAAAAAAAAAAGAATTACTGAAATTCATGATGAGATGTTTGATTTCAAATTGATAGGCTGAGGCAAATGAGAAAGTGTAACAGAGTGGTCGAATTATCTGTGTGGATAATGTCGTTCACATACAAAAATATGACCATAGTATCAAGAAAGCCATGAAAAGTGAACATAGAAGTGTTGGCAGAAAACAAAAATCGAAGAAGAAAAAAATTAAATCGATGAAATCATTCACGAGGTGCTTGTTTTAGGTCATACATAATTATGTTCAAGCAACAAATATTTAGTTTTACTATTTTGCTTGTATGGGCATAAATCAGTACCCAGGATGATTGTTTGTTTTAGGAATTATCCTCCAGATATTGGAAGGGATCTCGAAAATCATCTTCGACAAATCATTTGAAAAAATCTTGTGGGTAGTCTTTTGGGAATCAGAGGAAGGATCCAGATTTGTTTAGATCCGTATCCAACCAAGATTCACAAGTCATGCTAAGGGAGACTAAATCATCTCCACAATTTTGACCCATTTTTTGGATAGGATCTATAGGGCTAGATTTGGGTTACTTCCATCAACTCTACAATGCAACTCCAATAAATTGCTCTTTGCTACTCCTATAGTTTGACGGTATCGGTGTAGTACTTGTCAAAAATTCTCTAACAATCAAATTAGATTTGTAGAAAAAAAGATTATTTTGTCTCTTGACATTCCAAAAGGAGAAAATGATCTCTTTGCTCTCGATTCCCCTCCATCTTATAGGGTTTCCCTTAAAATATGAATTTTCTCTTCGAATCCTTTCAATCCGAAATCCGAGATCCAATCATGGAGAATCCCATGATCAAAAGAATTTCAATCGAATTAGAATTATTCCTCTTCACATTGTTGGATTTTTGAGATATCTCTTTATATTTCAGAGGTCAAAATATATGATCCCCATATACCTACAAAATTTACCCTACTCTGAGATTAGAGCAGGAGTCTGATCATACTTTGTCCTAATGTCGAGTAGGACCAAATTTTTTGGCTGATTTGGTACCACTTACACGGAGTTACACTTGTCTGGTCCTTAATCAGGATTTGTACATGTGTTTGGTCTAAATTTATTACAACTTTTATCCTGTACAAATTTATTCAAGGACCCAAATCCATCAAATTTGATTTTCAATCACTTGGTTTCGGTTCAAGTGTAACCCATTATTGTAAACCATACCGATAACTTTGGGTTAACGATCGTCATTTTCTATATTGTAGGGGGTCTGCTGCGTAACAACCACTTTTTTGTGCTTTCCTTTCCTACAATCTTTTGGCCACGGTCCACGCTTTTCTAGGCACCAGATTAGCGTGCCTATGCACGCACGCCCACCCAAACAGTCTTCTACCTACGATGAATTAAAAATATAAATTAAACGCTGTCTCATCTGCGTTGTCATCCAGTAGCCCACGTGTTCTCTTTTCCACAAACTCCTTTGAATCGATCCGTAAATCTGGTAGGTAGTCGTCTTTATTTCTCAAACGTTGGATCTACCAAACCATTAATCCAACAACTTGATACTGATGTCCTCAGGAGGATTCTATTGTGATTTTGCATTTCCATTGGTGGGTGCACCTCACGTGTCTCATATTCAAACATAGTCACTTTCACTCCATAGAAATTAACAAACTTATATTTTACTAAATCGCTCTTGTTTCGTATGTATGCCACGTGTTTAAATTAATCTTTCAATTGATTCAATAGGACTGGATATTCGGTATATACTTTGGAATAGTTGCCCGTGTTAGTTTCATAGCTAGGCAGAGTAGCGGATAACTCAACTCACGTTATAGAGAATTCCTCGGGCCCACTCACAATCGGATGTTTTGTCAAACTTAATTTGATTGGTAATTTATAGCCTTTGGATTCCAAAGAATTTTGATCATGGACTTTATAAGCAGGCCACTGGATGTACTCTATCACATTTAGAATGTTAATCTCGTCAAACGTCATACGACAGTCACTACATGTCCTAATAACACTTAGACGGTATTTGTTTGCGCTATTTTTCAGTGTTTATTACTGAAAAAAATTAAATTCAGCACTTTTGTCAAAATAGCACATTTGTTTACTCTATATTTTCAACGCTTATTGTTGAAAATAAGTGAAAAAAATTCAGCACTATTTTGATGCTGAAAAAAAGTGCTGAAACGGTAAGCACTTCGCTTTTTTCAACACGGACAAGTATGCCATTTGTTTTTTTAAGTATGGACAAGTATGCCCTTATTCTTAAAAGGATATTACCTCTTATATCCCATGGATAAGTATATAAAAACCCGACAAATTAATAAACCCACACCATAGCTAAATTATTTTGTCTTATATGGGTTAAAAGTTTTAGAATGAGTTGATTTTTGGTGAGGGTGATCTCTACAATGAGGAGATCATCCTCACAAAAAATCAGCACATCTTAAAACTTCTAACCCTATCAAAATAAGTTCAAGAACCGTAAATTGTCTTTTTTTTTTTTTTTTGAAAACTATTTTTGACGAGTTAGAAGTTTCAAAATAGACTGATTTTTTGTGCGGATGATTTCTAGACCATATAGACCATCCTCACTAAAAATTTGCTCATTCCAAAATTTTTAACCCATATAAAACAAAACAAAAAATGGCTATAGTGTGGGTTACCCTTATTAATTCATAAGGTGCTTTTATAATTACATATCCTTCATTTCCATCGAAAATTATTCGTCCAAAATTAAGTTTTTTTAAAGTTGATTTCAAATTTTGGTGATTTGTATGACATTATTATTTTTAATTTGAAATTTGTGGGAAATAGAAATTATTATTTATAAATTGAATATTTGAGTATTATTTATTATTTAAAAATAAATTATATTTTAATTTTATAAGAAATAATATATTTTATTGTGTTTGATAATAAATAAGTATTTGAAACATGTAAACAATGTATAATATGATTGTAAAGGTAACAAATACAATTTACCAGTTTCAACAATGTGTAACAAACATGATTCAGCATCTAAACAAACAACTTTTTCAACACTTAATTCAGCGCTTAATGCTATTCAGCACTTATTTTTTTCAGTTTAACAAAAAGCACCTTACTCACTCACTCACTCACCCGCGGTAGCTATCGTCACTCACATGTAAACAATAAACCAACTATATATTAGAGAATTTCCATTGACACTCCAACTTGTACTTATTATATCACATATTGATATTATTTATCATAAACTTAAATAAATATTAAAATTTAAAACTCATGAGTTTAAATGAGAAATCATATTTAATAAGAATCAAATACTAATTTTGAGTTGAATTCAGTGAATAAAGTATCATATTATGAGTTAATTGTGGATATACTCTTGTCTAATTTTTAATGTTGATTTATTTAATTTTCTCACTGTGAAAGAGATAATAAAATATGTAAAAAATTGGAGAGCCAAAGCACGTTCTCTTATTTAATTGAACTTTTTCAAATCTTGAAGGCTTAAAGGTTAAACCACGACAAGGTTAGGTGAGCATCCTCAACCATAAGAAAAACACTTGTCTTAATAATCGGTCCAGATTTCATATAGATACGTTCCTTAAGATCCTTAGATCAGCACTTACGTCTGAGGCTTTCATTTTCACCTCCAATTCCCCCCACATTCATCTATGATCTTTTTTTTTTTTTTATATAAGAGAAGACAAATTCATAAAGAAGAGAGAGAGAGAGAGAGATGGGTTTCTTGTTGTTGAAACAAAGACCCATGTCACTAACGGCGCTGTTATGTCTCACCCTTATCTGTTTAACGCCATTAATCACCCAATCTACGGCTGACGATGGCAATGACCAGAAGTTAACGGCGTATGACATCCTCCAAGCCTATGACTTTCCGGTGGGTCTCCTACCTTCAGGGGTGACTGGGTATGATTTGGATCCGAGCACGGGAAAGTTCTCGGCATACCTTGCTGAGTCTTGCAGTTTTACTATTTCGGGTTACCAATTGAAGTACAAATCTACCATTTCGGGGATTATATCTAAAGACAAGTTAACGAAGCTGAAAGGTGTAAGTGTTAAGGTTCTTTTGTTTTGGGTCAACATTGCTGAGGTTATTAGAAGCGATGATGAGCTTGAATTTTCAGTTGGAATCGCTTCTGCTGATTTTCCTATAGATAACTTTTATGAGTCTCCTCAATGTGGGTGTGGTTTTGATTGTGTTAATGGTGGGCAAGTGATGAGGAGTATTAGGAGCAACCCCTTTGTTTTATCTTCTTAGAGAGATTGGGTGTTGTTAGTGTTTTTATTAATGGATGCTCTGTTGTTATGGATTAATGAGCAGGGGTTATGATTAATTAGTTAAATTAAGTTATGGGGTCTGGTTATGTAGTTGAATAAAGATGTTTTTTCTGGGTTATTGAACATGAGTTTTGCTTATTTAGATGAATTAAGATGTGATTTTTGGATTTTGCTTTTTTAGGTGAATTAAGTTTTATTTCTTCTTGATTAATGAACTTGCGTTTTGCTTGTTTAGTTCAATTAAGTTATGCTTTATGGATTGATGAACATGGGTTTGTATGGATTAATTAGGTGAAAATTTTGTGTTTTCTATATTTTGTGTTTTTGCTCTGTAAACCTAAGATTCATGAACATCGGTTTTGCTTATTTGGGTGATTTATCTTTGTTTTCAAGCTTAGTGGATCTGGGATTTTATTAATTAGGTTGTGTCTTCTGGACAAATGAATTTGGGTTAAGCTTATTTGATTAGATTAAATTGTGTTTCAAGATAGTGGGTTGGAACTATTGGGTATAGGCATTACTTTAAAGTTTAAATTATTGAAGTTTAATTAGTTTTTCCAAATATAATAAGATTCATTTTCACCAGGGAACAAAAGAAAATATTACTATTACATTTTTTCATAAAAGATATTTAATTTTTCATGTATAGTAAACAGGTATTAAGTAATAATCAATATAATCTTCTTTTTTTTAAAGTATTACGCCGTCAGCCATTCTTCCTTAAAAAAAGTTCTTCTTTTTCATTAAAGATATTTAATTTTTCATGTATAGTAAACAGGTATTAAGTAATAATCAATATAATCATTCTTTTTTTTTTTTTTTTAATTAATTACGCCCTTAGCCATTCTTCCTCCACTGAATGTGCTTCTTTATCAACAAAAAAAAAATGTGTTTCTTGATTCCTATCCTCCATTGGAGATATTTTATCTTCTTCTTACTAGTTATTGTTGCCACAACAACTTTGCACAATTCTTTTGGTTATTTACAGAGGAATTGGTGTGGCGTTAGTAAAAGTTGTTGTGGCAATAATTGCTATTTTATTTTATCACCAAGCATGCCAATGTTGACCAAACAAGTAGAAGATCTTTCCACTTGTCTTTATCAAAGATTTTTCTGCCATAACAGCTATAGAAAATAAAGAATTAATAGCTTTTGTGTAGAGTTTTTGGCTCTTAATGGAATCAACCTGTCATAACGTACAGCTAGAGAAAATAAAGAATCAATAGCTTTCAAATTCGGCCAGCTGCCCACTAGGCCCATTTTTGGGCCAAGATCCAGTTCATCCCGAATTTTGGGCCGACCCAAGTCCATTAAAACATGGACGGGCCTGGATTATGGCTTTGCAAAGCAAGATGAATTAATTCATCAAAATAGACTTGTTTATTATTGAAATATTGCACACAAAGATCCTATATGTAACTAAAAGCTGAAGTGAATTGTCCACCTGTGAGCCAAACAAATCAAGAGTCCAACACCTCTGGCACCTCTACAGGATACAGATGAATTCGATCTGACCATGCATTTTTAACCCTTGGATCTAGATCTGATATACATTTCCACACTGCACTGTTGCACTTGAATCCGCTACCGAATCCAATTTGCCATACCCTATCTCCTCTCTTTACCCTCCCCTTCGCCTCGAGATAGACAAGTGTGTACCATATGGAAGAAGATGATGTATTACCAAATCTATATAATGTCATCTTCGATGGCTCGACATCTTCCTTACTCAAGTTTAGATTACTTTCCACCTTGTTGATCACCGCCTTTCCTCCCGTATGTATGCAAAAGTGCTCGAACGCCTTTTTAAAATTTGGCTTGTAAGCACACTTGTGATAACTTGATGGCAATAAAAATTTTCGACAAAACATCAACCAACCACATCGGAGTTGTTCCGAATATGGCAACACAAGTGGACCCAATTTCACTATGTTAGTCCTCAAAGCCCTCCCTGCAACCTTCAAGATTTCCTTTGATAGTGAAACTCCAACGATCCCATCGTGGTCTTCTTCTTGGAATATGCATCGATACGATTGATCCTCACTACTATTGTTTGTACGGACGAGATGTTGGAGGACGTACTTTGCCATATTCTTGTCTTGTACTCTATTGGACACAAGGATAGCAGCTCCAGCAGTACGGAATAGGGTGTTGGTCAAAAGCATTGACTTGACTTTACCTGAATAAGCATTGTGGCTTAAGGGTTCAAGGCTTAGAACTAGAGCTAATGAGTTGTTATGGACTTTAAGGAGGTCTTTACATAAACTTATGGAAAGTAATCCAGCACTACAACCCATTCCAGTGAGGTTGAAGCTCATGACATTGCTTCGAAAACCGAATTTATTGATGATCAAGGACGAGATGGACGGTGTAGGACAGAAGGCGCTACAATTAACAACGAGGATGTCAATGATCTTTGGGTTTATATTGTTTTTGTTTAGGAGATCTTGGACTAAGTTGAATAAAACATCTTTGACCTCTTCTAATGAAGCGATCAACGATGTATCGGTTGGGAGTTGGTGCATGGTGAGGGGCGCACATGCTTCGTTCCCTATGCCGGATCGATGGTGAAGTTTCGATAGGAAGTCGAGGCTCTTTTTGTCGAATATATCAGATAGTTCATAATGTTCGGTGATCATCGAGATCGGGACACGTAAGTTGTTGGGAGGATTGTAACATTGGAAATCAAGTAGGTATACTTGATTGGGTCTGATTGAGAGATAGAGAAGTAAGATGATTAGAGCTGTGGCTACCAAGAGAAGGAGATTGGGGAATAAGATTATGGTTTGGTTTTGATAAGGTAGGCTCAATAGGGAGGTTTCCATGACCAACATCACTGTGCTTCTCAATAGCTTGGATTAGGAGTAGTAGTTTTGTAGATATTTAATTAGTTCTTATAAAAGAAGCTCCCTCTCTCTCTCTCATGCAAACAAAATGTTAGCTTAAAAGATTCCTATTGAACTTGAACTTCAGTGCTATGGATTGCCTACTCCAGATGTTGAGTAATGCTATCCAGCTCCATGTCTCCTTTTCTAGCAATTATTATTATTTATTAGGATCGTTTTTCAATGTATAACAGAGTAAGTCAGGAAGTCACCCAACTTTGAAGATACGATCAGAGGAATTAAACAAATGACATTCTTGATCAGGCCCATGTACTACCCTTGGGAAAATCAGTTTGATTAGTGATTTCTAGTCATTGAATTTGAGATTTTTAATATTTATGGACTTCATGAGCTGGCTGATTAATGGGATTCAGCCCATTAATTAGTAAAAAAAAAATTCTCCAATTAAACATTTAGAATTGTCACTCAGGCAGATTTTTGGTGCATATATTCATCAAAGCTTGGGCCAAACATTCATCGATCAGTCGGCTGAAAATGAGTATGCCACATGGCAAAAAGCAAGAGTTGCATTGGGTTACATTACAAAACTGATTGAAGTAGAAAATCCAAACTAAGTAAGTGCATCACATTTTATTTCAATGGGCCTGGCTGGTGTCAATTTCAAAGCTCAGGCTTATAAGGTCCAACAAGAGTAACAACCCAGGTCAGGCCCAAAATGATTTGGTCCTCAACATCTAGACCTTGCAGCCTAACAACCTCCATAAATGCTTCTTCTTTCTTTTATATAATTTTAATTAAGTGAACATCATATTTTCATGATCTACAAGTAATAATAATATAACTACTTGTGAAAAAGGTGATCGTTGGTTGCGTACATGTTTTGTATTTCTCTGAAACAAGCACCAAAGTGATGCTTTAAATTCCCAAATAACCTTCTTTCTTCTCTTCTCATGTACCCATAATTTCATGCATTTTTCCAGGAAAATCAAACTATCTTACATTTACCACATGTCATGTCCAATTGGCCATACCTCAAAGCTTGGGAACTTATAGAATGGTATCCAGAAGAAGAAGATGATTTATCACATTTTAGTTGTGTAATTGGGTACCCAATTAACTGATACTGATTCAAATCAAAATCTATTAGTCTTGAGTCCTTCTAGTCTTGAATTCATCTAATGTTAATCTTAGAACCGAACCATTAGGGGTCAAAATCATTTTGACTACAATATTTCGATAGTAAGAAGTTTTGTATCTAAATTACATAGTTCCACAAAATTTCCTACATTCACGAGCGATGGTGAGATCATTTTACTCTTTCCGTAAACATTAAGGTTATAATCTTTAAATCTCACTTCCTCTCAGAAAAATTGAAATTCCCACATAGAAATACTAAAACAAGTTTTCTATGGGGATATAGCTACACCAACATACCAATATGATATTACCAATAAAATATATTAATTACAGGATATAAAGTATAAACCACCCTATATTTTTTTACCCATGTTTTCATTTAAATTACCCATGGATATATTCTTTTATATATGTAATATATTCCTTCAAATTCATGTGGGCATCTATGATCTATGTACGTTTGATAAAATATGTTACATAAATGTCTTGTATTTTGTTTGCGGTACCCTATATTTTTAAGGTTATGAAAAAGACAATTAAGCAATATTTTCTTAAGGATTTTCTATATTTAGGGGTTTCTAATTTTTTTTTTTTTTTTTTGTGTGGGGGGGAGGGGGGGATAGGTATATTTTTCTCTACTCTTGAGTTTATAAATAGTGATCTCTAGGACTGTAAAATTCAAAAAAAAAAAAGAGAGATTGTTCTTGAATTAATCTGTGGACGTAGGCACATTGTCGAATCATGTAAATCCTTGTGTTTTTATGTGCAATCTTTGCTACTTCGTTTTCTTACATATATAACACTGAGAACATGATCACCTTTCAGGGACTTTAATGAAGAATTACAACCATCGAGTAACAAATGTCATTGGATGACCACTTTGATGCTATGATTAAGATGTTGAGCTTTATTGAGAATTTGATGATGTTATTATAATTTTATGAGAATGGTGTGGATGGATATATTTATAGGTAGCAAGTTAATCTTAATGAATTATTATATAATCAAAGTCTTCATATAATCGTCATTAATTAATATTAATCAATCGCCATTAATGGTCCAACACCTTGGGTACATGTACTGGGTACATATGAATTCGATCCGACCATGCATTTTTAGCCGTAGGATCAAGATTCGACACACATTTCCACACCACACTGTTGCATTTGAATCCACTTCCAAACCCGATCTGCCAAACCCTCCCACCTTTCCTCACCTTCCCCTTGGCTTCTAAATAGCATAACTCATACCATAGCGAGGAAGACGATGTATTTCCAAACCTATATAGTGTCATCTTTGAAGGTTCCACGTCTTCCTCAGACAAGCCAAGATTGTCCTCCACCGCGTCAATCACTGCCCTTCCTCCCGCATGTATACAAAAATGTTCAATCCCCTTCTTGAAATCGGGCACATAAACACCTTTCCGCCTTTCAGGAGGCCAAAATTTTCGACGTATTAACCATAACCCATATTGGAATTGCTCTGAATATGGCAATACAAGTGGCCCCAACTTGGTCATGTTAATCCTTAAAGCGTTGCCTGCCACATGTAAGAGTGACGTGGACAATGACACCCCGACAAACCCATCATTGTCGGGTTCTTGGAAGACGCTCCTGTATGATTCGTCATCAGATGCCATGTTTGTACGGACTATGTGTTGAAGTACATACTTCGACATACCCTTGTCTTGTCTCCTATTCGATAATAGAATAGCTGCTCCACCCATACGGAATAGGACGTTAGATAAAAGCATGGATTTCACATTACCCCAATAACCACTAGGGGTTATGGTTTCCATGCTTAGGACTAAAGCTAATGAGTTCTTATGTACTTTAAGTAGGTCTTTAGCCAAACTTATCGATAACAGTCCGGCGCTACATCCCATTCCAGCAAGGCTGAAACTCATGACATTACTTCGAAACCCGAATTTGTTTATAATCATGGATGTCATGGAAGGTGTTGGACAAAAGAGGCTACAATTTGATATGAGGATGTCGATGGCCTTGGGGTTTATATTGTGTTTGATTAGGATATCTTCAACAAGGGTGAATAAAACGGTTTCGACCTCTTCTAGGGAATTTGTGATGGACCCATCAGGTGGAATTTGGTGCATCACAGGGGGCATGTATGCTTCACTCCCTATGGAAGATCGTTGCACGATTTTCTTCACAAAGCCAAGGCTCTCCTCATTGAAAACTTTCAGCCATGCGAAGTGTTCAATGTAATGAGAGGTCGGGGCTCGAAGGTGATTTGGGGGCTGGTGACAGGAAAAATCGATGAGGTAAACTTGATTGGGTCTCGAAGAAAAATAAATAAATAATATTATTAGAGCTGTAACTACTAATAGGGGGGAATAGAGGATGGAGAATGGTAATTGTGTGAGATTAGCTATATGTATTAGGGAGGCTTCCATGATCAACATTACTATCATTGTCTAAAGCTTCAAGTAGAAGCAGTTTTGTGATATTTAGTTCTTATAAAGAGGGTAGAGAGATGGGACTCTCCTCATTTTTAGGACAAAAAATATTATATAACAACCCACAAAAATGACATTATTAGCACAAAAACAGAAGAAACTAATCCCCATAGTTTCTAATTGGGTAATTTGATCACTCCCCTAAGGTTTTGGTGAAAAAAAAAATTGACCTTTTCGGAAAGATTGCCACTTCTTCTTTGTATGCTTTGATTAGTTACTCAAATTCTTTTTACAGTCTCTTCTTCTAAATTACCCTTTTTAGTTTAATCAATTTCTGATTCTAATTACAAGATAATCAATTTTTCTAATCCAAATCAAACATAGCATCGGATTCTAGAATTGGATTATTAGGCAAGAATCAGATTCTAGTATCCAAACCAAATGCCCCCTTGGTTCACTAATCATACAAGTACAAACTACTAAGAAAAGGGTCTTAGTTAGACATACATTTTTATTCATTGACAGGCACTAAAATGATGTTTAATGACCTAATCAGACTCTCTATTTCCTTTGATTTCCCAATTGGCCTGGCTTTCCCCTCATCATGCACCATAACTTCATGCCTTTTACCAGGAAGAAAAGCAACTAGCTTACTTGTAAAATGTTCATACCTCTTAAGCTTAAAAACCTTGAACAAAGGAAACAAACTCGCACATCTTACTTGAGCATATAAGTTATATTTCTTCCTCCTTCTCTTGTTCAAGACCAACCTACCTCTAAACATGATTAGTCTCTTAGAGCTTATCCTCCCTACTACCAACCTCCATGCTTTAATCTCAGTTGTCTCGGGTTTAGTAGCATTTTATCTTGTGTCGAAGAGAAGGAGACCCATCTATTTGTTGGACTTTGTGTGTTACCGACCACCCGATTCATATAGACTACCCATGTCCATGTTCTTAGAACATATTACTCTCGATGAAGAATTTGACCCTGAGAGTATAAAATTCCAAATTAAGATACTCGAGAAATCAGGATTCGGCCATGAAACATACATCCCCCGATCCCTTACTCACCTACCCATACGAAATTCATTCTCGTTCATTCAAGAAGAGGTTGAAACTGTTATCTTCTCCATTGTTAAGGACTTGTTTGAGAAGAACAACATAAATTCCAAGACCATAGACATATTGATCACAAATAGTAGTCTTTTCTCCCCTACACCTTCTATTAGTGCAATGGTTGTTAACAAGTTTGGGTTAAGGAGCAATGTTATGAGCTTTAATCTATCTGGCATGGGCTGCAGTGCAGGACTTGTATCGGTGAGTCTTGCCAGGGACTTACTCCAGGTGCACCAACACGCGTTAGCCCTTGTGGTGAGCACCGAGATGCTAGGCTTGAATTGGTACACCGGGAAGAATCGTTCAATGTTGCTAACCAATTGTCTATTTCGTATGGGGGGTGCAGCCATCTTAATGTCTAGCCGAAACCAAGATAAGAAGAGGGCAAAGTATGTGTTACAACACATCGTTCGAACAAACAAAGCACGAGAAAATGGATCATACTCTTGTGTGTTCCAAGATGTGGATTCAGAAGGCAAAGTTGGAATTTCGTTATCGAAGAACATATTAAACGTAGCGGGAGACGCTCTGAAGGCCAACATTTCTTCATTAGGACCATTGGTCTTGCCATTTTCCGAGCAATTGAGATATGGGTTATCAGTAATTCGTCGAAAAATATGGATTTCAGCTAGAAAAACAAGCATCTATGTGCCAAAATTCAAGAGAGTCTTTGAACATTTTTGCATACATACAGGAGGGAGAGGTGTGATTGAAGCAATTGAAGTGAATCTTGGATTAAGTAAGGAGGATGTTGAGGCTTCAAGAATGACTCTATATAGGTTTGGTAATACTTCTTCCTCTTCAATTTGGTATGAGCTGTGTTACATAGAAGCCAAGAGGAGAGTGAAAAGAGGTGATAGAGTTTGGCAAATTGCACTTGGTAGTGGGTTTAAGTGTAATAGTGCTGTTTGGAAGTGTGTTTATGATGTGGGCCCTGAGATTAAGAATGCATGGACGGATCGGATTCACTTGTATCCTGTTAATGTACCTGATGTCATAATTATTGATTGATTAAACCATGATGATGGAGAAAAATGTATGTTTAATTTCAAGTTCTATAATTCGTACTTCTTTATATTAAACAAATTTTCATCAGATGCCTTGTTAACAATGCCTCAACTCAATAAATTTTATCATTATAGCCCATTTGGGAGGTAAAACTGCAAATTTATCGACCATGTGATCTGGAAGAAAGGGTGTTAATTTAGTCTACCGACCTAGCTCGGCCAAAAAAATAAGAGTTCCTTGATATTGAGTCTGCAAAGATGGAGTTGGGTTAATACCTAGCCCGACCCAACCAGTTATTATGCTTCAAATAAATATTATGAGTCAGGATCCATAACCGCGTCCTGTTCCTATGACATAGGAGTTTAAGACACATTGGGCTCCTCAAGCTGTTTTTTGTATGGTGTGCAGCCCTAATTATTAGATGTATGTTTCTTAATCAAAGCTTTGTATCATAAAATTATAATTTAATCTTTGTCCATAGCTAGTAGAGTTTTTCTAACCAACTAAGGGCAAACCCAATCCGAACCCAATCAGGGGCGGATTTAGAGTGGGGGCACTTGCCCCCACAAGAGTTTTCAAATTCCATGGAATAATGTGCTATTGCGACAGATTTGAGCAGCAGATAAACAAATTTACCATTATTACCCTCACAAGTATTTTTTCCACTCTTAATTGCCCTCACAACTATTTTTTTCACTCTTAATTGTCCCCACAATTTTTCTTTTCTACTCTTGGTTGCCCCCACATGAGCAAAATCCTGGCTCCGCCCCTTAACCAAGTCCAAACCTATTGGGATTGGATTAGGACTTAGTCCATTGAGCTCAGTTGGATGGTCCACAAGTCCACTAACCAAATTTAAGAGAAACACTTTCCTTACTAATGGTAAATGGATTACCAAATTTTGACAAATCCAACCCAATGTCCCTCTAAATTACATAGAAAAAATTCAAATCAAAGAAGAAAAAAAAGAAAAAAATAATAATTTATTGGTTTGAACCAAGATTTTGAAAATGGACAACTATTGATCTCCCACCAAAATATCAAATTTGAATTAAAAAACAGTAAAATAATATCTTTAAAGTTTTTTATTTTATTTTTTAATTATAGAATTTTGTCCTCTACAAGACTACATCCCAGTGGAAGCCAATCATATTTTTGGATGCTACAAATTCAGCCCAACAATTCTTAAATCTTACTAAGTGAGGCTAGACTTACCTAGCCAAAGAATGATTAGTACCACGGGACACGTATACCTCTATTGTGCTGGTCCCGTTCCCACCCTAAGCTTTATCCTACACTTTAACAAACATGTTTTGTCCTACATGAGTTAGAAGTTTTGGAATGGGCTGATTTTTAGTGAGGATGATCTCTATGGTGAGGAGATCATCCTAATCAAAAATCAGCTCATTCCAAAATTTCTAATCCCATCAAAAATGATTTACAAAAAATAGACGGTCTACGATTTTTCAACTTGTAAACATGAGGTTAAAATTTTTGGAATAGGTTGATTTTTGATGAGAATTATAGAGATCATTCTCACTAAAAATCAGTTCATTCCAAAACTTCTAACCCATGTAGGACAAAACACGGTGGTTAAAGTGAAGGGTAAAGTGTTGAACATTTCCCTTGTGCTGTGATCACCATATGAAACTTGGCAACAAACAAAACAAAACGATATTTAGGCGGCGATTTGGATTATAAGAGGGAGAGAAAGACAGGCAGACATGCACACGAGAGAGAGGCGAAGCTTCCATCTCTGTAAAACCATAAAAATGGATACAAACTTCCAAAACCTGAACAAACCAGACACCAATGTAGAAGAGAACCATCAAGATGAAATTACCATTCTACCCATCATCACTCCACCACTCTCTACAGCTTCAATCTCTGTCTCCCTCTCAACTATCTTCCCAACTCATCTCCTCCTCCCACCCAAACCTTCCCCACCTCCTAACAAACTCAAAATCCCCTCTCAACTCTCCTCTCTCTCACACCTCTATCTCTCCTCCTCTCCTCTCAAACAATTCTTCAAGTCCACCACCCTATCATCCTCCCCACTCCAAACCACTCTTCCCCATATTCCCCATGACTCCTCTGATCCCACCAACCCCATCGCCACCCGTAGTCCTTCGATCGTGTGGTTCCGCAACGACCTCCGAATCCACGACAACGAATGCCTCAATTTAGCCAATAATGATTCCATTTCGGTCCTCCCCGTTTACTGCTTTGACCCTCGGGACTACGGGAAGTCGTCATCCGGGTTCGACAAAACCGGACCTTACCATGCTGCCTTTTTTATCAAATCCGTATCCAACCTCCGAAGAAACCTACAATGTAGAGGGTCTGATCTAGTTGTGAGGATTGGGAAGCCTGAGATTGTGTTGGTTGAGCTTGCAAAGGCAATTGGGGCTAATGCAATTTATGCCCATAGTGAGGTTTCGCGGATTGAGGTTCGGGCGGAGGAAAAGATTGAAGAAGCCATGAAAGAGGAAGGAGTGGAGGTGAAGTACGTATGGGGAAGTACATTGTATCATATCGATGATTTGCCATTTAAGTTGGAGGAGATGCCTTCAAATTATGGTGGATTTAGGGAGA
This sequence comes from Akebia trifoliata, assembly GCF_017979445.1. Lineage (NCBI taxonomy): Eukaryota > Viridiplantae > Streptophyta > Magnoliopsida > Ranunculales > Lardizabalaceae > Akebia > Akebia trifoliata. The sequence goes on along the minus strand of NC_141378.1, from coordinate 3,769,220 downwards.
AGGTGAAGGGGTTGGAGATAAGAAAGTCAATTGAATCGCTCGATCAGTTGAAAGGGTTGCCAGCGAGTGGGGATGTGGAGTTTGGGGATATACCAACACTGTTGGATTTGGGTCTCAATCCAAATGCAACATTGTCTCAGGTTTGGGTTCTTGATCTGCTCTATTTATGTTTTTATGGTAATTTTAGTTGTATAAATATGTAATTGTTGTTTATTTTCAAAAAATATTGTGGACGTGTTGCTTTTTTTTATACTTAATTAAATATAATTCTAGCTGCAGATTGTTCTTCATATAATTTAGTTTCTTGAAATTTTGTTATTGGAAGCATTGATTTTATTATGAAAGAGTTATTCATGATGAGAGTGACCATAATATCAAAAGTTAGTTCTTAGACTAATTTCCTATGCAAATTGAGATGGAGAGCTCAGATTATTTTTTTTATCAATCTGACACCTCGAGATTTTTAGCACAACCAAATCAATCCTCTGTTCTAGGGCACCGGTGCAGTACCTGCCGAAGTTGGATTTCCATTGATTGGAATCACATTTAAAATATAAAATAAGAGAGATTAAAATTTACCTCCCCTTATATAGGTTCTATCGTCCTCCTTGAGTCTGTCATGAACCATCCCATCTCCAAGTAATTCGGGGATGCAATATTACCCTTCACTCAGGAAGGTTGTGAGGACAAGCCCTTGGATGGTAAGGATGTTTTCTCCATTTTTATTTTACCTACAGAGAGAGTATGATGAATGAACATTTGAATTGGTTTACTCTTTCTTGATTTCCTGCAGTTATAATTATTAGAAAAATTCAATTCTTGGTTTAGCAAATGAAATTAGAACTTAAGTTAGTAAACATAGCTAGAAACCGAGCTAAAGGGTGTTCAATTTGTTCTACAGTTTTACAGTTTTGCAGTTTTGAAGTATTTTGTTTGGGAGTTTTAAAATGTAGTATATTTTTATATTTGTTTTTATTCATTGTGAACAAAGCATGGCCTGTCCAAATCATAAAAGTTCCTTTTGCTAGCAATGCACCTACATCAATGTCTCAAACTAGTTATACAATGTTACTAGTAGATGTGACAACAACCTGACTAAGCTTCTTTCATTATTTGAAGTTTGAACACCAACCAGCTTTTACGCCCATTTTCATGGACAACTAAAATAGAAGGAACACATTAATTAATTCTAAGTTTTTGTCCAAAATCCAAATCCATGGATATTGCTGGAAGCAATGAATATATGATTTCTATTTCTGCTCCCATTCAATTATGTGTATCCAAAGCCACGCCTTCTGTTACTTCAAGTGTGTTCATATCCCCTCTTAATACCTCAATCCTCATCCTTTTTGGCCGTCTTCTTTTAGAGCCTCTAACTTGCATTTTCCTTCTAATTGAGAATCTAACCTTCGTTGCAAAAAAAATCAAACCATTTATATCAACTTTTCCTTATTTTGTTAACTGTGCTTTTTTTGCTTCAATGATAAGGTCATTTCTTCTCACACAGGAAGGAAAGCACTCTCTCAATGCTTCTCTCGTAGGAGGGGAAACTGAAGCATTGCATAGGCTTAGTGAATTTGTAGCTGAATTCTGGTCACAACCAAACAATGATAACAAGGATGGCAGCATGTATGGTGCAAATTTCTCCTCCAAAATCTCTCCATGGCTAACCGTGGGATGCCTTTCTCCCCGTTTCATGCTTGACGAGTTGAAGAAATCTGCCATTAGGTTTGCTGTCTATACACGCTCTGGTCTATGAGTTATTGTAGTTAATGAGAACTGTCCATTTATGGTTTTAATTGGAATTTAATTGTGATTTCTAGAACAACTTTGGCTACCTCAACCTGGAATGGAGGTACTGGTCCTTCTGGCAATGGAATGAACTGGTTGATGTTTGAGTTGTCATGGAGGGATTTCTTCGGGTAACTACCTAAACATTTAAAACATTATTTTTCTCTTGAAGAGTAGTGGTTGGGTTTGTTCATGTTCCCTTTCATCCAATCCAAGTAGGGCTGGCAATGGATTGGATGTGGGTCAGATGGGATGATGGATAAACCTTAATTTTGGGTTATACATATATCTTATTGTGAATTATTGTATTAAACTCGCATAAATATTCGTATTGGATAGGACACATATCCGTATTCCGACCCAAAAAATTTGGATAAAATAATTACCGATAATTTTACCCGAATTCTTAATGGGATAAAAATAAATAAAAAATTGTACCCATACCTGAATAACTTGGGTTGGCTGAATCGGGTAAACAAATGTTATCCAACCCATTGCCAGCCCTGGACCAAGATTAAGTTTAGAGGTGGTCCTTCTTCACTTGGAAAACAACCAGTAGCACTCTTACTTGTTTTTAGCAAACAAGAAGCTAAATGAGTTCAAGTTTACAACTCAAAGTACCTTGTTTTTCCTGCTGTATGACTTGCTTATCAGTTTCAAGAAAACTAGGGATACATACCAATTTTTTTTCTTCATACTCGATGTCTGAAAGGTTGTTTGCAATCTCATGGGATTCATATTAAAATGTCTATGCTGGTTTCAGATTCATTGCCAAAAAATACAACACCAGTAAGAAAATGCTTGATGGTGCTCCAGCAACTGCTTGCACAGGTGCACTTCTTCAAGAATTGTGATTCAGGTGAAAGGAACAAATCTGATTTGCTAGTTAAAAATATGGTGGCTTTATTTTATCTATTTATCGTCTTTGAAGTCCCTAGATGTAGATTCCCCTTGGTGGTTTAGAAATGTGAAGTTGTACATTTTTTTAAACTTAGTTTTCACTGCCCCAGGAAAATTGGGGCAGAGATGGAGAACAATTTTTTTTTTAATTCCTCAATGTCGTCAATTTTGGTCTCTGGACATTTGTTTTGTTTTTACTATTTCATTTACACCCTGGTATAGATGAAATGGTGTATTCTTCCCTTATTAACAAAAAGGGTTATTCATTTCTTCGTGATCTATGCCCATTGAGGGACAAAGGATCATGTTATTCATGCTAGAATGGATCTACTACATGGACTTTCTTTCTTCTTCTTTTTAATTTATGAGGTTGATGGTTCGTGTTAAGTATAATTTCTCGGAGTTGAGAAGATTTCGAGTAAAAAAACTGGGAGACTCAATCTTCAGAAGAGAGCAACAAAAATAACAACAAAATATTATCCCAAAATTCAGCCCAGTTTTAGCATTTGAATGGTGGAATTTGATCCCACCTGTGGCTAAAAATTCACAAATACCATTTTTGTCTTTTTTATTTACTAAATCTTTCTTTTATCAATGTTTGACCTATTTTTTCCTTGGATTACTTCGTTCCCTAAACTACTTCTTGATTCTAACAAGGGATGTGTGTGGCCATTTTTCACTGAAATATGTTGGGTACTTCTTGTTCTTGGGTTCATTCAGCTTTCCACAGAAGAACACCACAGGCATGCCTTCCTTAACACTACATATTGTCGGCAAACCATTCAACTTCAATTGCCTCCTCAAACTCTGGCATCTTTGTCAAATGTTTTGCAAATCATTGCAGCATCACTTTTAACATTAGAGCTAAAAATAGAAATAACGCTATAAGTATGAAGTGCTATAGGGCCAATTTATTTTTTGGAGAATAAGCTTTGTGAAGAAGCAAGCAAATCTCCTTTGCAGGGTCTCCCCAGCTGAAGGTTATTTTCGCACCAACTTATATTAAAAATACACTTATTTAGTCAAAAATACATTTATTCAATGAAAACAATTGTTATTCAAATTTCAAACAGTTTGTGTGTGTGTGTGCTTCATACTTAGAATACAGGAGGAGTAATTCCATCATGAAATCATCCCTACTCCTTATCCTGTGAAGCAGAATGATTTTCCTCCCACTCAACAAATTTATTTGATGTCTATTTATTATTAATTTAATTTAAATTCTGGACTCTTCTAAGTCGTTTACCTAAAAAATAAGTGGAATGAGCATTTCGGTATGAAGGTACAAGTAAACATTGAGTTTATATAAGCCTTTTGTATGGTAAATGATCATCCGATAATATAAAAAAATGATTTACAAGCTCAAAGTATTGATTAACAATAGTCCTGAAATCCTTTTTTGACAATTATGCTTTTTTACCAAACAAAAAAAGAAAAATCCATGTGCCATAACCCAATCATCAAAGGTGAACACTGCTCTATTGAAATCCATGTGTATGTGCTTAAGTTGTTAAACAACCCAAACCAACCGTATCTAAGTTACAAACCTATCAAATTACATAATTGCAACACAGCCCCAAATCTTTTAGTGTTAAAGCTTTCTAACCTCAGAAGAATGAACATAATCATGGAAAACAGTTTGAACCAAATTGATTAATTTAGAATGAGTGGTGTGACATAAATAAAATTTAATATACATTGCACATTAAAATGTAAGACATTGACAGACTTGCAAAAATGTTTGGCAAAACCAACCCGTCTTTGTTGCAGGATCAGGCTAAGCTTGGGTGATTTTAGAAGGGAGACTGGCACTTCTAGGACTTGAAGTGGTCATCCTATGGTCAACCATTCTCCAGTCATGCTTCTTACGCCTGCATCTGTGATGAGATTTTTGCTCCGCAAATGTGTTCTCCCCAACCATTTCCCTATCACAATCTGTATCTGGCGAGGAAAGAAAAAACAAAGACACCATCAGCAAGATCATCATCGATATCAGATTGTAAAAAGAGTATTACAATCTGTAATCTCTTTTTAGTTCAACATTTAAAACACCCTCTGACAAAGACAGACCAATTATTTACAAGGATTAAAGTATTGGCATCATGGTGCATACCTGTAAACCAAAATAATGATATATATCACAACATGTACATATTACGAAAGAAAAGTCATTGATACGCTTTGACAAATTAACCGCAACAGTGTAGATAACATAAGACAATGATTTTTTAAAGTAATTATATTCCCTTGCAACCATATATACTAAATGAAATCACACCTTAACTCTGTTCAAGGCTATGGCACTGAGATGTTGAGATACATTATACAAAACTAAGTTTAAATGTTCAATGCACATATTGTCATCGTCATATAAAATATATCCCAATCAAGGCATGTGTATCTTTTCTTACTACCACCGTTTCATATATGTTCTAACTACAGTATATTACACGACAATAGACGTAAGCTACATCGTGAATTTGATATTACCCTCATGTATCATATACTGATTATATTACAATATGTATAGCATTATACAAATCAATCATTTAAACTATGTTTATGAGGCAAGTGAAACATATTCAGTTGAAGGGGATAAAGTGAGAATAAGACATAAATATGCCAATTGGCTCTCTTTTAAGGCTGGTCGTCTTATGCTTTTAATGCTAAAGATAGAATCCTTTGGAACAATATTCCTTTTGCAGTTTCTTGGGGAATTTGGAAAGAAAGGAATGCTAGAAGCTTGGAGGGGAAGAAAAGAAGCAGCAGCAACACAATCATTTAGATTACAGCCAGAATATTCTTACAGTCCAAACAGCTTGAAGAGTTCAAGGAAACTTTCTTTGAAGATTTTGCTTTTAGACGGCTATCAAAATAGTCCATGGGGATTGAGTTGTCTTGGTTGATATGGGCTTCTATGGTTTTGTTTCTCTTTGGGGTCTCTTTTGATAGGTCCAACCTCCTAAGAGACATCTCTTCATGTTCTCCGATCCTTGGATTTGTTTAATTGATTTTACTAATAAAAAAATAAAAATAAAAAGAGAGGATAAGAAAGTGCTGGGAATGTGCAAACTAGCATACTAATCAGAAAGGACTCTAATCTATTGTATTTCTTATTTAGAGTTATCGCATATGTTGTCTACATATTGCATTAATTGTGTAACTATAAGATCTTTTAATGCTATTAGTCAACCGTGTTAATGGTTTGGAGTATCGGGTCAGTGTTCAAGGTCTAGTGGTACCAACACCTACAGACTTAAACCAGCATAACAAGCCAACACCTTGAACCCAAGCATGTGACTTAAATTTAACCTAAATTTCAAGTCTCTAACTTCAACAATAACCAGAACTACACCCTCAGAGCATCCATTTATCCCCATTTTAAGGATTTTGTCCAGAATACCTCATATTCGCATGTAAACAAATACCAATTAATTTAACATCAAGTCAATAGGAAGTTCTATGCATTATTTATTCAAATAATCCATCAAAATTCAAGTTATAAAAGAATAAATTTTGTTTTTTACCTTCAAATCGATCTCCCCAAAACAACAATCGCACATCGTCTTCTTCCTCATCAAACTCATCACCATACCCGAATTCCGCATCTCCTCTATACCCGGGCTCGCTTCCATACCCTGACTCATTCCCTTGAGCATCAAACATCCCAATTTGCCAAGAGCCAGAAACCAAAATCTCTCTTTCCCCTCCTCCCCCATTATCCCTCCCCTCTTTCCTCGAATTCTTTGCCTCGCTCACATCGGACGACCAATTAGCATCCCCATTCACAAACAACTCCCCACTCGAATCCGTCCCCGCTGCAATTGGAAAATCAGAGCATGTCGCATAAGCCGCCGATGCCCCGACCGAACACCGACGAGTCCCACTCTTATCACTGCTCCGTCCGGATACTGATCGAGACCCTCGACGCCTCCTCTTCCTAGCTATCCACCGAAATTTCTCTCGCTTATACGATGTTACTGAAGTCCTCTCATCTTCGAATAAACTTAGCTTCGACATGTCGAGATTGTCGATCGAAAATGTGGTGGTTCGATCGGAGAGACAAGGTCTCTTGTTGTGGATACCATTGGTTGTGGTAGCGGCGGTGGTGGGTGAGTAGGGTTTTGGATTGCAGAGATCGTATTCTAGGGTTTTGGTTAGGGTTTGGATCTGAAATGGTTTCCAGCTATGGAGCTGAAATGTGCACGATTCTAGGGCATGCCGAGAATTAAAGGTTTTTCGTGATCCTTTCATGTAAACTTAGGGTTAGGGTTTCGTCTTCGTCTTGACAGAGATTAGGGTTTCATCTTCAGAGAGAGAGAGAGTGTTCCGGGATGGAGGGAGGAGTCCCAAAGTGAGCTGTCGGAGTGGAACTTGTTTGGGCATTGACGGACGACTATTACGGCATAGAGTGAGGCAGCTAATACGGGCATTATGGGCATAGAGAAAGTATAGTCCTATTATCATAACGACACGTGGTCCAAATACAGTTGGAAATTGGGATTAAACCCACCACACAAATACTACTTCTTATTGAGGAATGTGGATTCTATACTCCCGAGTTTTGCATTCCAACTCAACTGTTATTATCGTTAGTCTACCACGTGGCACGCTCTTGATGGTTCATTATGATGAAGTTTTGAGTCAAATTACAGAAGTCAGCTGGGTGGAATCCGAAAATTGGTGGGAGTAATGGCAATAAAAGCCTAGTCTAAGATTATCTTGCAAAATGATCTACAAAATGAATGATTGTGATTACTGGCTCAACTTAGGTCTTGATATTAAAAGTAATACTCCTTCAATTACTAAGGGACTTTAGTTTTTATGCAAAATTAAAAAATAATGCATGATTATGCACAATTATTATTATACACAAAAGAAGTCGCAAATTCTCGTTTATAAAATAACAAGAGTTGCGATAGTTTGATTCAAAAATTTTCACTTAGTCGACATGGCAAGTGAACAGCACCATAAATATTTTCTTCGGGATACACAAGGAAAAAGATCTACGGTTCTATACACTTGTCATGTCAATCGAGTGGAAATTTTCGAGTCAAATAACAATTCACTAGTAGACTATATCATCGTTCTCACCCTTTGCATTGTTTTGCATGTATCTTGTTGTCTAAGGCTAGACACTAGGGGTGGCAATGGGTCAGGTTAGGCCGTGTTGAGGTACAAGTATTATTAAAATTTACTAGACCCAAACTCAAATCCAACCCATTTATAAATAGATATATTTGACTCAACCCATATATAACTCATTTAATAAAATTCTAATCTTTATTGAAAAACATAAGTTCCCTTTCCACTATCAAAAATAAAATATCGTTAATAAAAATAATGTCACACAATCATAAACTAAGTTCAATGGTGAAAAACAACCTTCTTTCGAAAAAAAAAAAAAAATCAAAGTTCATAGAATTTTGTCCTTTACAATTATGTAGTATCAAATCATGTTTTTTAGATGTCATGAGGTGATGTGGTCAGAAAATTTTATTACTAATTTAGTAAGGAAAGTATTTTTCAATATTATTGTGTGTGTTGGGATCCGGTGGATGGCTCTGCGGACCCCAACCCACACCATTTCGAAGTCACTCATTGCGCCTCCCTCCTTGCGACGACCTAGTACCTACCACAAACACTCCAACGCTCAAATTAGAAGCCTCTCAAGACAGTCCTCCCTCTTTTCTAATAGTGTTTACTCTGCTATTTAACCCCTCTACCTCCCCTTAAGGTTTCCTTTTCCACAGGCTGCAATATAAATTGTAATCGTGGGATTTCTGTAGGTTCTGTGGGATTGTTTATCTAATCGGGATACTCTGAAACAGTCGAACTTATCTGCAATGATCCCCTCTAGGATTTTCGAGATTGACGTGCACATAACAGTATCGCGATTTTCTCGATGCCTAACATGCCTTGCTTGTTTGGGTTGGCATCACTTAGTGTTGTGCTGCCCTACTGGCTATGCTAGGGAGGTCTCTACTTTGACTTGCCCTGCCTGCTGGACAACACCTCATCAACTAGTTTGTGCTAGGTACCTCCTGACCAGCATGGACATGTGTACAGTTAAGATTAATGTGTAATTATTTTCCTTTACAATTATTATTATTATTATTATTATTATTATTATTATTGGCTAAGCAAAGTATATTTCATTATCACATGAAACATAACAGCCTTACTTGATAAGATATTAAATTACTGAGGTCATTTTGTCAATGTAAGGAATCGAACACTACATACCTTTAGGATTTAATGAAAAATTTTGAGTAAAAAAATATAAATATAAATAAGTTACTTATTAAGAAAAGTGTTTTTTCTTTCTCAAATTAAAGTTTAACCATTTATTAATTTAAAAATACCTTAAAACACCATTTATATTTTATAGTCTTTGATTAGAAAAATGGCTCATGAAAAAGTTATTGGGAATTTAAAAAAAAGAGTAATTTTTTTTTTTTAAATAATTATTAATATGTTTAAAATTACATGTCAATGATAAAATAACTAAATTATCTAAACAGGTTAGGCGAGTTGACGCTAACCCAAACCCAACCCATTTAAGAATCTTGTTAGACGGATTAACACTATTACGACCCAAACCCAATTAGGTATGTATTTTTTTTTCCCTTTTATCTCAACAATTTGTTTAATGGGGAGTCTCAAACACTGTTTGAGGTAAGAGAAGTCCAACAATTTCCCTAGAAAAATGCTCTACTTGTGGTATAGAGCCAAATTATTTAAAATAAAGCGGCCAAAACTAGCTTGATGCCTAGTATGGGAGAATCTTCTCTAAGAATTTCCAAATGAAAAGATCCCTATAATACATGTGTTATCCCTAAGAAATTTGTGTTTTTCATACAATTATATGTTTGATTATGTGAATCAAGACCTCTCTGTGGTTATATAAGTCCCGTTAGCATCACTTGTAGTTTCATTAATAAATACATATCCTATGTTTTAAAAATCATATCTTACACCTAAGAATCCTAAAGGGAAAAAAGAGTTCAATTCACCTTTCAAAGTGGTGTAAGTATCTCAACAGTTTATTACTTGATGGTGGTAGAAATTGAGTCCAAATCTATTATATCAAGACTCATAGACTTCGTCAATCATCTCAACTGATAATCCTTTTTCTTCTAAGTTGATTACATGTCCTCTGACTTTAATTTTCCTTAGAGCAGAAATTTATAAAATAAAATAAAAAAACGTAAAGATATCTCGAATATTCACCAAGAAAAGAGACACGATCTATTTTGAATACAAAAGACAATAGGTTGGAATCATGTCAACCTTTTTTTTTTGGTTTATCGTGGATATCCCCACCCTTTCGACAAGACAAATCCCACGATCACACGCACCACCCTCTCGGAAAGTCCTACGTGCAATTGGTCAAGTTGAGAGTCAATTGGACCTTAGAAAGTAGCCTTAAGGAATTTACTGCTTCGCGAGATTTCAAACATTTGACCTACCTTTCTTGAGGAGCTTATCAAGACTTGGCTTACCACTAGGCCAACCTTTTAGGGTTGGAATCATGTCACCTTGATGTACGACGAAACTAGCTAATACTCCAACCACCAGATTCATGAATATATGTTAAAAATCAATTGAAAACAAAAACAAAAAAAAAACCTTCAATCAAACCAAAATATACCCCATGTTGAATCTCTAAAAAAATGCATAACAACAAAGTGATTTTTTATCGATAATGCCCAAGACAGTTTTTTGGGACTTACAGCTAAGATAGGTATGATTCCCACCACAAGAGTTAACAAAGCTCTCTCCCTAACAAGTCAGTTCCACTAGACCAATTAGCAATTTGATTATTGGTTATATTTATTTATTATTTTATTTTTATTAGTAATTGAACCCTGGTCTACTTACTACCCACATTAACACTAGCACGTAAATCAACCACATTTATCCACTCAGATTTAGTCTATCCGGAACAAAACCACATCTGTAACCAAACGCTTTTTAATCTAATCCCGCACGATCCACCAAACAAAAGTCCTCCGAATAATACAATCGAGAGAGAGAGAGAGAGAGAGATGGCTTCAGGTTGGGGGATCACAGGAAACAAAGGGAGGTGCTACGACTTCTGGATAGATTTTAGCGAATGTATGTCTCGTTGCAGGGAGCCCAAGGACTGTGTTCTTCTCAGAGAAGACTATCTCGAGTGCCTTCACCACTCCAAAGAGGTTTTCTCTCACCTCCAATTTTATTTTATCTTTTCCTTTTATCGATCAACACTTGTAATAATAAATATATATAGATCTCATATGTTACTGTGATGTTTCATTCGAATTTGAAATCAAACCCTAGCTTTCATATTTAAAACAAGACATTGGAAAACGAATTCTGAAGCCCTAGATTTCTTCAAAATTCATAATCACTGTTAGTTAACTTCTCAACTAATGTCTTCAAGTGATTGAGATCGTCTTTTAGGGTTTTTTTTTTTTTTAACATAATATACTTGTTCATCGATTCGGTATTTCTTCAAGTTAGACTTGACGCATTGATTTTCGGGTGGTTTGCTAGACAAATTTGTGTGCTTGTTGAGGTATCAGATGCTAAATTCGTAATTCACTTTGTATCAAACAATAAGTCGTGTGTTTTCATATAGTATCACTGCTTTGCAAGCTCAGAAATGTGTTTTATTTTATATATATGATGTTGTTTTACATTATGGGTATTATTATTTTAATTTACATTGCAATGCAATGCGATATTACGTAATTCCCTTCAAGGAGAAGATCTAAATTATCAGAAATACTACTAGAAATCAAAATTATAATTCTCAATTAAGCTACATTGATATAGTAATGAATGAAAAAAAAAAAAAAAAAAGTAGTGCAAACAATCTTGAGATCCCGTCAGTGAGTATTGGGATCTTTCAAGGTTCTTCCTCTGTTCTTGTCAGCTCCAAAGATAGTTTTATAGGAATATTCTTCAACAAACTTATTAGGGTATTTGAAATGGAGGGGTCAATCTCCAAACATCTCAAGAGCACTCTAATTGCTGCCTCATTAAAGTGATATGGTGAGCCTCACTTGAGCACCACGTTCAATTGGAATACTTGTTGGTAGAAATCTCTAATCAAGACCCATAGGACAGCAATTGCATTTTATTAGACTTCCTCTTACACGAGGCTTCTTGAAACCAAGCATGAATCGGCTGAAAGGCCAACAGAAAATGACAAGTCTAGTCCAATATCTGTGAGAAGTATCACTCCGAGGTCCCTTGCATCCTAAAGTACCTCTTATTTTTAATAAAAATTACAAATTTTGTTCGCTGACATTTTCTCATATACAAGCACTTGAGTATTTTGACATGTTATTTCGTTTCAGATTCTGAATGTGGGCACTCATTCATTTCCTACTACAGAAACTCTAAATAGTAGAACCGAACAATGAAAGTTTGAATCCTAGACAGTTTTGATCAAACAATAAAATAGTAATTCATTCTAAATAAAACTCCAGTTGACCAAACAATGTGACCCACTTTTTTTGGTTTCTCACCAACACTGAAGTCCCTCCTTTATTGGGCTGTATGTACAATTCTTACTCCAATTAGACTTGTTTTACCATGATGAGAACCTCTTTTATGGGCTGAATTATGGCTCTTGTTAGATTGCATAATAGGCTTTAGAATGGGCTGAAAGTGGGCCAGATCATGGAATAAAAAAAATTGAGATTCTGTGCTCAGTTTTGTGGTTACAGCTCCTCATCATTCAGCACTAAGTTTGGAAAAAATAACTCTCACGTGCCACTAGCTTCATGAAAACAGCTCGATCTCACCTCAAGAGGAAAGGATTTGGTTATAGGAGACATACCTAGCTATACTTGAATTTATAAGGAATTGGAGAAGGCCTTGTGTCCTTTTTGGAGTCTGTATCCTGACTGGCGCTGAGCCAGGATAAATATGTCAGTTGGATGAATTGTATGTATGTATGCCACATCATTTTTATTTTTATTTTCTTCGCTCCATAGGAATGCTACATCTTTGTTTACTAACCGGACTGTCATTTATGCTCTGACCATGGACTACCCATGCATGTGTATTGCCTAGAATATGTGTTTCAGCTAAAACCTGCATTGATATTGTTTAGCTATTTAAGAATAAAGGCTTATGTATACCATTTTTTATTGGGTGAATTGCTACATGTTTTTATTGATTCGTATTGAAATGGATAATGAATTGTTATTGTAGTTCCAACGAAGAAACCGGGTTTACAAAGAGGAGCAGCGTCAAATAAGAGCAGCTGCTCGGAAGGCCAAAGAAGGTGGAGAAGATGGTGAAAAAATCCATCATTAGGACCCAATCATAATCTTCCATCTTTTTTGTTTTGCAAATAATGATTGGGTTTGTTTGGTTTCAACTTGACGAGGATAGGTGGTGTTCGTATTTTCTTACCCAAACTGTTCCTTTTGGCTTTGAAAGTGAATGTAGGTTTCTTGGTTTATGCAAAATGGCAGTTTATTATCTGTCCATACCTGAATTCGGACACCAATAATTAATTTCTTTGATGAAACCTGTATCTTGACATTTGAATTGCTTCGTTTATTACGCCATTAGATCTCTATTGGTCTTCTTTCGTGCTCTTGTATTCTGAATACATGGGAATCGTATATTTTACCCTTTTATACTTGTCAGATTCCCGTTACCCGATTCTCAATCTGGAGTGTCCTGTGAGTTGGGCAAAATTTTGAAGCTGTTACAACCTTACAGGTGTCTATACTCACAAGGATAATTCATGCAGAATTACTTTTAACAGAGAGGCCACGTTTTGATGGGGGCGATGAGAGGAAGTTCATTTGTCTTTACGTTGGGGATAGGCTGCAGTTAGAATCCTCTGATTCTTTAACTTATATCTAATGTTTTAAATTTCTATTTTGCTAAGAGCTGTGTCGCTGACTTTGAAATCTACCATATTTGTTTTGCATTTTTTTTATTGCTTGCCTAATGGGTGGGAGATTTTGTTTCCTCGCAACTGTTGCTTCTTGGACCTTTCTCTTAATTTCCACCTCAATTGAGTATTTTCAATTGGACTTCGAGGCCTATGTTGAATAATTAGCTATTGAAAATTAGAATAGAATGCAAGTTGGCTTTCATCTCCAGTTCTTATTTCTTATTTATAAAACTCATAGGTTTAAACCGTTGTGAATCTTGGACGATAGTTTTATTCTCTTCTTGGGAAACAATCGTCTGATACTCAAGGGTGATCCTTTTTTTTTTTCCTTTCGTTGTTCTTTTTTTCAATTTTTGTATTTGGTAATTATATGAGTCCTAATGGATGGCAATTTTTGTATTTGGTAATTTTTGTAGTTTTTTTCTTAAAATTCAGCTTGGGAGAACCTATCCTGACTTGGTGTGCCTTGCTTGAGTGATGTTTATAGACAAATGACCAATTTTCATCCCCTACACCAAACATCGACAACCAAGGCAATTTTTACCTTCACATGGATGTTGAAACATATATCTCATATCCGGGTAATTTTTACAACAAACTTAGATCATCTTAAAATCTTATTTTTATTATTTTATCCCTAATTATAATTTTAGTAATCTTAATTTTTTACATCTTTTCAGATATTATTAGATTAATACCTAATTGGAAGTTTTACGTTTCATGAGATCTTTTAATTTAATGTTTTAGATTCAAATCCACGGGTCTTAAAACATGGTTTAGAATTTAAATAACATTTTTAATCTAATTGGTGGTCTTATATAATATTGGAAGCCTGCTTCTTACTTGTTGAGCAGTTAAACTTAAATTAAATATTTTACTCCTTACCTCACTTAAGGGGCAAAGTCGTTGAAGCTTTGTTAATTTCATTTTTATATTATTTTTCTAATTTGGGAGCATTGACAAGGACAAATCAATTACATTTACATGACAACAACATACATATTAAATCTAATATATCTCATCTACTTGCCCTCCTATTTTATTATGTTCATCTTCTATTTTATAATACAACAATTAAGAATTCTTGCATGGTGATCAATAATTACCGAGGGAGGGTAGTTTTATACAACAAGGGCAGATGCATCCATGTTTTTATATAAATAATTTGTCAGTCGCAAGGTTATCTGTTTGTGGAAGCCAGAAGCGAAATTTATTTGATGAAGTAGTTCTACCAATATCATATCTAGTTGCGGTGACATAAGTCCTTCCCAACAACGCGATTAATTAAGAATTCTCACAATGTGTTCTACTCATTGTGGATTAGACATTCATGAAATTTGTCGCAAAATTCAGACCTAATTCTTAGCACATTTTTTCCTTCAACCAGGTCGTGGGGAGGGAGGTTCTTCCCATCATGTATTATTACTATTATATAATGTATTTTTTTTTAAATAATTCTTTTAGATCTTGTGATATTTCCAAGAATATTAATGCATAATAACAACATCCTTAGTTTGAAAAAAAATATGCCATAATAATAATCACTTTTTATAGAGATTTATTGCAAGCGATGTGGACAACTTTTGGTCAACTCAGTGTTGGACCCAGTGTCCAACGCAGGCAATAAAGCATTTTCGTTTTGGCTATTTGGATCTCTCACAAGCGAGCAAGCCCCTCTCCGAAGTAGCATAGAAACCCTCACGTACGCGCCTCGCATGTTGTTCATATCTTTCTACCGTCCTTGACGTGTTATATATTACATTATATTGGAGAAAGCTACTGTCTTCATCCGGAGACGCACGAAGTAATAGTCAACCTTCTCCAAACATTCACACATGGACCCACTTCATTTAATCTGATTGAAACTTTTTAGAAATTTAAGTGATCTTACATCACCGATTCCTAATAAAAATCCCATTAATATGAAATCAAATGTTAGAAAAACACCAACCCAGAGTAGACCGACTTTTATCAAAGTGTGTAATGTTATGAACCAACAACCGGGGGACTACAGGATCAACTCTCAACAAACGCGTATAAACTTCCAAGCCCTCCCTTTTAAAAAGACCTCCAACGAAGAACAATTAAAAAGAAACAAAATGATAGAAGAAGAAGGTCGAGGCACGCCTCATGGCGCTCTGTTTGTAGTAGGTGTGGTGTTGGTGGTGGTGCTTCCGATGCTATTAGGTGAGCAAGGTGAACCCATAAGGGCTCTGATTGCAGAGCTATTGAGCCCAATTGGTCTCATTCTTGTCTCCATCATCCTCATCTTAGTAATCAAATTCATCTCCTCTGAACGAGGTGGCTCTGTTCTCTCCAACATCATCTCAACTGGTGAACCCGATTCCATTCACCGACTCAGTGGGTCACCCCTTGGGGTCGCTCTCTTCGTATTACTTGTAATCTTTCTCTTGCAAAAACGGGTCTCTTTGTTTGGAACTGGAGAGGGTGACTAGGTTGAGCTTTGTCTTTTGTATAATGTATACGTATAGTACGATGTAAATAAGAATATTATCTTGGGTTTATTCGTAATAATGTTAAATTATGGAGATACCCTTCTGAATTTATACGTTTGATTTGAAGTGAGGATAATATATTGGAAGAGCTGATATTGCCACTCCAACTTTCACTTTTTACACCCCCAATTTCTTAACTTATTTACCACTCCCAAGTATAGATTAAAACACATTCTTCAAACAATATAAAGGTTTGGCTTTCCCAACATTACAAAATATTATAACACTTAATTCAAATAAATTTAATAGTTATTTACAATTATAATTAAGCTAATATAAAATCCTAAATCTAAAAAATAAAAATCTAACATAAGAGACATACATAGAGCTTCCATTGGCACTCCACTTTTATTGGCATCCCAATTTTCCTTATTCTCAATTATTCATTTATTTTCTTTAATTTTTAATTTGATTGCTCGAGGGTGGATCACTCCAAATTGTTGTCCTCTTTGCATGAGAGATGGGGAGTCTGTCGACCATCTTTTAATTCATTGCACATTCTCTTACCATATTTGGTCAATATTCCTTGGTCTTTTCTGTATTCATTGGGTCCTTCCTTGTAAGTATTCCCTGTTGTTAGAAGGGTGGGCCAGTAATGTCTTCTCTTCCAGGAAAAGATTTCTGTGGGCTATTCTTCCCTCGGCTATAGCTTGGGGGTGTGGAACGAGAGAAATAACAGGGTGTTTAACAATAGAATGAGAAGCTCTCACGGCATATTCTTGGAGATCTTGGCTTATTATATCTTTGGGCGAAACAGAACATCGATTTCAAGGGGATCACTTTTGATGATTTCGTTTTAGATGGAATTCTTTATGTAGTTTTTGATGTTTTGTTTTCTTTTTAGCTTGTTGCTCTCTTAGAGGCTTCCTCGGCCTCTTTGTACTTTTTTCCTTCATTTAATATTACACTTATCAAAAAAAAAATTGAAGTGCAACAAGTAAAATTTGGGGTGCTAATAGGTGTTCTTTAAATTTGTTGCAGGTCAATTGGGGGTGGGGGTGGGGGTGGGGGGGGGGGGCGTTAGGTTTTGTGAGAAGTCTAATATTAAAAAAATTGTAAATGGTCATACTCTTTGGGCCCACTGACTCCCTGGAATTTTTGGCCCCTTGATTGACTTATACATCTGATGACGTATGATCTGATCAATTATCATATTTATTATATATTTTCTAAAGTGTCTGAAATATATTCTTCTAATTCATGGCATCAAATGTTACTGTAAAATGAACGAAAATCTTAACTAGAGAGAGAAAGATTAGGGACTTTCTAGCAATCTAGATCCTCGACAATTTGTGCCTTAAATTATCGTCTCCATCATCAGCTATCAGTGTTACTTATTGAATTTATCTTTCATAAATTCTATTTGAAAATTTTCTATCGTTACTCCATTTACACGACCTTAGAAAGGAATGATCATCCATTTTCAGGATTTACATCATCAGTTCCGCTAAAAGGCTATTATTCTATCCAATAAAACAGACTATCCCAACAGACGGACTTAGATATATCAGGATCAGACCCACCCTAAGATACATGTAACATAAAATGGGGTGTCACCTGACCTTGGTTAGGTATGGGACACCGTTCTGAATCCCTACTTTTGCTAAAAATCATCATTGAGGTAAAATCACTCTTGAGGCCCAAATTTGTTCATGTAGGAGAGACAAAGTCTCCTATAAATAAAGGAGTGAAGTCCCGTAACTCATTAAAGACATTACCATAGCCTCATTGGGTTCCTTGGCCTCTAGCAGATAGAGAACTTGTGAGAACCTCTACTCGTATCTCGAGACCAATAATTATGGTATGGATCAATGATTTGAAATCAGATAGAAAAATTCAGTCAAATCATCATCCAGAAAGTCATATATAATCCAAATCTAAATATTTGAGATCAACTAAATAAATCATGTTTTTCGATTCCATTCTGTCTAGTCATTTCTAAAGAAACCCAATCCCATAAGGGTCTAATTTGAAATATTATTTGCTCAATTACTAATGTATTGGTTATAGATCAACCACTTCTTAATGATTTTCTCGCAATTGGAGAAAAATTAAAGGGCCCACATATTCAATCAAGGTCAGGCCCAAATCTGGTTCATTTATTGGGCAGGACTTGGCTCAAGGGCCCTGTACATCCAGTCAATTAGGACCTGGCCTCAAAACCCACATTTAATTAGACCGGCCTCTTACCGTAAGATATACCTCGAGATCATAACATCAGTCCCACCCCGTTTCATATAAATACTATTTCTGAAGCCGACAAAGCCCTAAATCTCAACTCCCTCTTTCGCCGTTTCTGTATCCCTCATCGGTACTTGGTAAGCCCCTGAGTTTCAAACCCTAGAAACCTTTTTTTTTTTTTTGACAATCTAAATCCTGGTTTTTGATTTGTTAAAATTTGTTCTATAGTTTCTTCCAGTTTTAATTATTTTTCCCATTTCATAATCTCAAAACAAAGGTTTCAAGATTGATTTTTATTTTTTATATTTATAATTATTTTATCATTTATTGCATCTCTTTGGGTTTTTTAACAAAATTTTTGATGATTTTTTCTCAGTGATGTAAATGTGAAGAATAGCATAAAAAATTACAAAATAAGTCGAAAGAAAATGCAATTTTTATTAAGAATGCTAAACAAATTTTATTTAAAAAAAAGGTTAATTATGAGAAAGTTAGGGTTTTCATTTTTACTTATTGCGTATGTTTTTATCCTAATAATATTGTGTTTATATGTTATTATTTATTTTTCATGTGTTCTCAGGAACTATGAGTAGCCGCGCAAGCCGAACTCTCTATGTGGGAAATCTCCCTGGTGACATTCGCGAGAGAGAAGTCGAAGATCTGTTTTACAAGGTTTTTTCTATTTATTTTTTATCCCAATTATTGCTAAATCTGTTTCTAGCTTATGTTCTGTGCATTATATTTCACCTCATTATTGAAATTAGATACTGTTTTAGTTGGGTTTGTTACTTAGAAACATTTTCAAATTAAAAATCCCGGATTTGATTATGGGTGATGCATGGGCATGGCTATGTTTCACTTTATGCCAAAATTTTAGTATTTGAATCAGTGTAAATGGCAACAGTGAAATCATTACTATTGTAATGAGAGAAGGCGGAGTAGAAGTGGTTCTACACCAAAAACATTTATCCCACAAATACCCCCACCTTTACATTTAAACTCAGTAGGAGCAGGGTCGTTTTAGTCAAAAGCAAGAAAATTGCAGCTCACGACCCAATAATCACATTGGTTACTTTTAAAAAAATTAAAAATAAATCATTTTTACTGTTTAGTATTAAAAAATCCTTTAATCAATGTTTTAAATTACAAATAAGCCCATTTGGTACATGTTCGTTTGCACATGCCACCCTCTAGTTTATTTAGTGTGACATGGTGATTTAAAACTATAAGCACCTGATACATGTTTGGCATGGGTACTCTATCCAAAATGACATGTTTCAGTAGGCAAGAGTGAAGGTTAATAGATGAGATTGAAGAAGTCTAAGCTGTTGCTTTATTTGTTAAATACATTTTGTTTTCTCATTGGCTTCTACATTGCAGTATGGGCCAATTGTCGATATTGATCTGAAGATTCCGCCAAGACCCCCTGGTTATGCCTTTGTTGAGGTAACGTGATCTTCTTAAAGCATTGAAAACCCTCAGAAGGATCATCAAACAATAGTATGAAAATTATGCTCTTCTTTCTGTCCATTACATGCATGGTTACGTTCAGTGTTTCTAAATGCTTAGGTGTGATCCAAAGTGTTTCATTAGCCAAAGCTCTCTCTAAGATGGGCCTTTAGCCATATTCCTCCTTTGCTTTTGAAATTATTGGTTATGTTCTCCATGAATTACTACTTTATTTATCTTTTTTATTTTATTTTAATGTTGTGCATTTTAGTTTGAAGATGCTCATGATGCTGAAGATGCTATTCGTGGCCGTGATGGTTATAACTTCGATGGGCATCGGCTACGGGTTAGTCATTGTTGTTGGGTGTTGATGTTATTATTGCTATTCTATCCGTTAAAACTTCTGATATTCCAGCAGCTCTTTAGTCATATTCCTTTTTTCCATGTCTTCTTAGGTTGAACTTGCACATGGTGGACGAGGACAATTGTCTTCAACAGAACGTCGTAGTAGTTACAGTGGTGGTGGGGGCGGTCGTGGTGGAGTCTCCAGGCATTCCGAATATCGTGGTGTGTTGTCTCATCCATTATGGTCACTTGTCTTTTACATTGAGGCTACATGGTATGACTAACAACCATTATTTGTTTCCTATACAGTGTTGGTTAGTGGATTACCTTCTTCCGCTTCTTGGCAAGACTTGAAGGTAAGCTTGATAAACCTTTTCAACTGTTAATTTTTTTAGCAAATCTCCCTCTTGTCGATGAATTTGTTCATTTTAATTTTTAAATTTTTTTTTTTTGAAACGTGAATCACGAGTATTTCATGATTAGGATCACATGCGTCGAGCTGGGGATGTTTGTTTCTCTCAAGTGTTTCGTGATGGTGGTGGTGAGTTGCATTCGCCTTCAATTTTAGAATTTTAAGCATCTTTGATTTGTAAGATAAACCAATATGCATACGTATTTTTCATGACTTTTTGGTATTTTACGTTGTTTGTTATGGGATAGTGGTGCTTAAGAATTGGATTGGATAGCTTCTTTCAATGTTACTTCGATACTTGGCACGAGTTTTAAGTGTCAAGTTGCCCAGAGGTACCTCACACACCTCCAAAATTCTAACACAGTGGCGCAGCTGTACCAATATTAATTTGTAGTACTACAAATATTTTAGGTAGTAATTTAGTAATTTGTTATACATAAAGGATAATTAAAAAAAATACATAAAGGAAACCTTGAGGTTGATGGTTTCCCTAGTTACTGGAATACATGATCCACACAATGTTAATTTAAAT
Organism: Akebia trifoliata; assembly: GCF_017979445.1. NCBI lineage: Eukaryota > Viridiplantae > Streptophyta > Magnoliopsida > Ranunculales > Lardizabalaceae > Akebia > Akebia trifoliata. The sequence continues at coordinate 3,748,182 of NC_141378.1, read as the reverse complement.
TAGATTTTTTTTAAAGGAAAACTGGGTCTACCATATGTGTGGGAAGTGACTGGAAGTATCATGTCATGCCATGCATTTTCACAACACGTTGGCATGCCAGCAAAAAATACTAGAAATTGAAAGTGCCAAGGTAACACTGGTTTCTGAAATCTAATCATTGTCGTTGCCATTGCCATGGTTTTATTTTGACCATTTGGGTTGAATCAACAAATATTTTTATACCATTCTACTCTATTTAGGACCATGTATTTCAAAGCGCAAAGAACCAATTGTCATCATCAATGCCTCTATTGAACAAGTCTTGTCCCTTCATTGAATTGTCTAAAGCCATGTATATTTCTAAATCTAGTGTGTTCTTGTATGCTTTCACTACATCAATCTGTATGCTTTCACTACATCAATCCGTATTCCTTTTTGTCTTCCTCTCCCTGTTAGAAACTTTACTTGCATATTCCTTCTAGCTGGATTTGTAATAGGCCTCTGTGGCATTTAATGAACCATTTAGTCAACTTTCCCATAGTTTATCATCTATGAGGACTCTTTTTATATTTTAATGAATGCGTTTGTTTCTATTTTTTTCTTTTTTAGGTTTTCCACTCATACATCTCTACTATGCTCAATCTGTGAATACGTTGCTTCTCAATTTCTCAACATTCAGCTCCGTAAAGCACAGTCAGTCTTGCTGTAGAATAAAGAATTCAATCTAACATAGAAAAAGGCGTATTGGTTAGGATTGATTAATATTTCACTCATTAAATACAAAATTTCATATTGTACTAAAAAAGAGTAACAGATGTGAAGCATCACAATCATATCATCGAATATTTAACATTAAACTAGGCAAAAATCTTTGTTTATCAACTTCTAAATGTTGCTGGAAAGATTATTTTCCCAACAATACTGTTATGTATTGTTTTATATGACATTCTTAACCTTATTTGTATTTATATGTCTAAGGTTCCAGTGATTGATTAGTCTTTTAATATTTGGTTTCATGCATGCATGTTTAGGGATGCTGATTTTTTCTGGTATTTTTTTTCCATCTCTCCTTTTAATATTTTTCAAAATAGTCCTCAAGGTCTAGCTCATGTAACCTACCTTCTCCTAGTTCACAAAGGATTACACTACCAAAGTGACTTTGTAGAATGAAATGGAAAACTTGACTTTCACTCCTTTTCTAAATTTTCATTTTCATGCTCATGTAAAACAGCAATTATCAATGGTTTTATTATAGGTAAGCATGCACTGCTGTGGAGCACACTACTTGTTGTCCTTAGCAAACCTAGTTAAGGCATTTAGTCGATAACATTTTTTCTAATTTTAAGTTTTTTTTGTCTGTGTTAAGGTAATTCTCTTTTTAGTCTTAATTCATCTTTAATATTTACGTTTTGCAGAATATTTTTTTATTTATTTTTTAAACCAAAGAACTTCCGTTGCCATTTGTTATCCAGTGTCAGTTTAGTGAAAATGTTTCTTAATTCAACTGTTTGGCCAGGCTATCATACAACTTACATCAAATATGATTCAACTGTTCCACGAGAATATTTGTTCATCTGCACTGGCCCAGTTGTTTTGTTTGTTTATGATGAACTATACACTATCTCCTTTGCTTTAGTTTTTCTTCCTAAACTGCTGGTTTAAACAATGTGTGGCAAACAGTTATGAGCTATGTCCTTGGCAGCTGAGCTGCATTAGACATGGAGTCAAAACACTATTCTGGGTTTCATTTTCTGTGCAGTTTGTTTTGGTTCTTAAATTTGTCATATGGTTGTCTTATAGGCACCACAGGGATTGTGGATTATACCAACTACGATGACATGAAATATGCTGTAAGTTGATAATCTGTTTAGCTATTTTTATCATCAGGTTGGATGATTGTTGTGTGTTTCTCATAATGATTTCCTTATAACAAGAAGTATCAGATATCTAACACTCCCCCCCCACCCCCCCCCCCCCCCAAAAAAAAAAAAAAAAAAAGAAGTATCAGATAATTCTGTGAATGATTTTTCTTCCTGTTTCTTCTCTGCAGGTAAGGAAGCTTGATGACTCTGAGTTTCGGAATGCATTTTCTCGGTCATATATACGGGTATAATCTGTTATTTACAGTAGTGAATCTTGAGTGGTTTTATTGATCTTGGAACTTCTTTTTTCTTGGACCAATCTTTATGAGGAATTTAAGGGGGTTTTCTTTGAGAATTTTGTTGCGAGATGGGATAGAATTTGTTCTTTGTCGTAATTATTTTTTGTTTTTGTTTGTGCTTGGTTTTTGTCGCTTTTCTTTGTTTTGGGTTGGTCGCCTTGACCCCCCTCGTTTCTCCTTTTCTATCAATAAATTCATCTTTAAAGATCAAAAAAAAAAAAAATCTTGATTTCTTTCTTTCTTTTTCATGCAACTATATCTTCATCCCATTTGCCTGCTATAGGTGAAGGAGTATGATTCAAAGCGAAGCTTATCTAGGAGCCGAAGTCGTAGTCGATCCTACTCAAAAAGTAGAAGCCCTAGCCGTAGCCGCAGCCGTAGTCGAAGCAGGAGCCAGAGGTTTGCTTTTGTTGTTCAGGCATACGAAGTTTGCAATGTTGTTTGAATGGTAGTTAGCTATTTTTAACCGGTTACGAGGTGTTCTGTAGCAAGTCTCCAAAGGCGAAATCTTCTCGGCGCCCTTTGTCTAGGTCGAGATCCAAATCTGTTTCATCACGCTCACGTTCAGGGTCAAAGCCCCGCTCCTTGTCGAGGTATGGAATTCTTTTTCTAGCCACAGTTGGATTTGTTTGGGGTTTTTTCATATACATATCATGCTTGTGTTTTCTAAATGTTAAAAGTATGGATTTGCTTGAATTTCTCATGGTCTCATTTAATTGTTCAGGTTATTTTTGTTTATGAATATATTTATTCCCTCTGCGGAAATTTTTTTAGCACACTGCAAAAATTTGACCCTGCCCTTCGTTGTATGATCGGGTGTTCCTAATCTGCTCCTTGGATGGGGTTTTAAATAATCAATTTATCCGGACCAGTTAATTATAAATCTTTGCTACAAATGGCTGGATTGGGTGTGCTATATTTTTGTGGCAAAATTTGTTTCCTATATTTCCAGTGAAGTATAAAAAGTATGGTTGTATTTGGAATTGTTCATAATTGTTAAGAGAAGAAAAGTTGGTTAGTTACTAGTCCTCAGTAACTTTATGTGTCAAATGACATGGGATTTATACTTGAGCAGGACCTATGATATTCAATGATGCCCATGTTTTCTCCTTGTTATGCTCCGAGCACTATCCCACTTCATAATTTGTTTTGTTTTTTTAATTCCAAAAATGGGTGGGGAGTAGTTGAGAAAGAGCATACCGGGTTCCAGTCACTATCCCATGTTTATGAAGGTTCCCTTGTTTGTTTTCTAGATATGGATTTATGCGGCGATTTGGGGATTTCAAATTAGGAACTTGATGGAATATGGTACAAATTCCTGCAACTCTTTTGGTTGTGGAGGTATTATGTTTAATAGATGGGCAGCTTTGGAAACCTTAATGGTGTATTAATCCTCAAACATATTGCATAGCACATGCTCGTTCGTTGGACTTAAAGTGGGATGGAGAAGATGATGGGTTGCGATTTTAAAGCTGGATTGCTGTGAACTGAGTGATTTTGGGACTCACCACCAATCAGCAGTTGAAATAAATTCAAAACCATTCTCATCCAATGTGGATTCGCTAATAGGAGTTGCAGTCACGATTCTGTGGATTTTGGTGGTACAAAGGAAAGAAGTCCATTTCCTGTCCTTTAATATCTTAATATTTTATTTTATTTTTGTTTCTATTGAGGTTCTTATCTGCCCTTTATTAGGTCATTTGGGAACCTTCTTACATGGGAATTTTGTTATAGATTGAATATATGCCTACCCTTGCTAAATGATTCTAAAGTTTTATGGGTTTTCTTTCTTTCCTTTTGGAATTTGGTAACTTTGACGTGGAAGAGGCGTCGAGGCTTTTGGATCAAAGGTGTTAAGGGAACCTTGTAGATATTGAATTGGCTTGTTTCTGGAAATTTTGCAGATCCCGATCAAGGTCCAAATCTCCTTTACCCTCTGTAAGTGAAATCACATGAATGAAGAAGACTTTGTAGGCATGCTGCCACTTCTTACCTCAGTCTTTTTCTTTACTAAATTAAGCATTGTGCAGCCTCCTCGCCTGAAACGTGTGAGTAGAAGCCCAAAGAGGAGGAGCCCCAGCCGTGGCAATGCCAAGAGCAAGAGCAAGAGCCGAAGCAGAAGCTTGTCTCGGTCTCATTCACCTGCTGTAAAAGATTAATCCCTTTTTATGGATAACATTTCTTTTTTGTCTAAGCACCCAACTCCATTTTTCAAATGGATCAAATTGTGTGTGTGTGTGTGTGTGTTTTTTTTTTAATTATAAATAGTTTGATAACTGTATGTTTGACTGGCAGGTGAGATCTGATCGTAGTCAATCTGTTGATTCCAGAGGCCGTTAATGAATATGAGGTTTTAACCTTGCCTATTAAATGGTTTTTGGTTAACAGTACCTTTAACGAAGACAGAGAACTTTGATGTCCTTTATTTTGTTTTCTTTAAAAACTTTGATGTCCTTTTATTAAATTGATTTGAAATTCTGTTGAAATTAAACTGAGGTGTTGCCTAAATATCTCCAGTTAAGATTTACAGTTCTCATTTGTGGTAAGGACAGGAATTGAGTGTCAACTGTGCCCTTCGCAATTAAGAAAGTTATTAGGTTCGGATGTGTACCTGAAGCAACTGGCATATAGCCAGAGTTTGCTCTCTAGTAGATTATGCTGTTTTTGTGGTAATGCCAGACTTGACTAAACAATTGGTCCAGGAAGAGTGCCAATGGTGCATAATGGATCTGAAAATACTTGGAAAATTAATGAGCTCTTTTAAATGTCTGGGTCATCCTTTCTGAACTTACATTAGATCATACCACTTGATGAATATTACAGGCCAAAAAGGACCTTAGCGTCATCATCTTTAGTTTATCTTCCATGTTGAATAAAGAATGGGTTTTGGGTGGGGAGGGGTAAGTAAGTTATCGTATAATGAAACATACCTTTATATTCTTTAGGTTGATTAATGGGTAGAAAACCACTATTGGGTCAGTGGTCGTGCCCTGGTAATATAGGGCAGGTATTAAGACAAACAATGATTTTATTTTATTAGTTGATGTGGAATATACATCGGTATTATCAACCATAGATTAAATAATGGGAGAAGTATTGAACATATAATAAACTTTCTTGTCACTGTATCACATTATAGTTATTAAAAATGGGGGAATGCCTCTACCTTATAATTTTTGGGACAGACAAGGTCCTCTTGAACCTATACCCCACATTCCATATTGCTATATGGCACTCTTCCTAGTGTTGGAACCGTTGCTCGACCAAGAATGCTAATACTTAAATCCAATCAGGTTGATTTTTGCACTGTGAAACCTAGGAGGGTTGGGTTCTTCAAGTATCCACATCATGCAACAGGACAGGTTCCAGCTTTGCTAATTTGGTTAAAATATCAGTGTTGATACCATGATCTGGGTTCAAGACCGCTGTCTACTACTACTCTCAACTTTCTTTAAAATATATAAAAAACTGCTTTTCCCCATTCTACTAGAAATCTTATTTTAGATCCTCTAAAGAGATTGGAGGAACCCAAAATCATAACATTTCCAAAGTATCATTTTCAGCTTTTGGGGGCCATATGACATGAAGTCCCTTGGAATTTACAGACTCAAAAAGTATAATCATTTCTGATATAAGGGTATGCTTTAAGTCACTCAACTTTTGAGCTTCACATGAAAGGATACATCTGACCAGAAGGATGAAATGGGTAGTAGGATGAATTCTCCGAGTGTCTTTGTGACGATGTCCTCTTGGACCTGTGCCTATGCAAATAGCTATTTGCCCTGCTGGCATCTGATCCACCGTCCGCCCAACGAAATGGACCCAACCAACTCAATTCTCTGTCTACTGGCATCAATGGGAACGGAGCGAAGCAATCTTGTTCCCATGCATACGAATGGGAATTATCTGCTTCTTGGAGGTTCCTATCAGATGATCCTGAAGAAGGAAATACATAAAAGCCACTATGGGTGCTACTGGACAATGAAGGTGCTGATCCCAGAGGAACCCTTGGACCACTAGATCTCCAGAAATTAGAAAATATGGGTGACCCCGCACCATGTGAACTGGGTTGCTGCCGTTGATGGTATGCACTGTGACCTTGGACCCGGTCATGAACCCGAGAGTTGTTGCCTGGATAAGTTGGAAAAATAGGGGATTCAACCAAGGCCCTGGCTCTAGGACCTGGCCTGTAAATATGGTGATACATGCAAAATTAGTACTTTTAGAAACAAGTGAAAAACGCAATGTTACTAGGCAAAGTACTAGATATCTTGGATCATCAACACTTACCTATGACCAAGAAGAAGTGGTTGCAAAAGTGATCCTGGTGTCCGTATACCATTTGAATCAACCCTAGTAGATATTACTGTTGCAGATGTAACTGAAGCTGGATCAACACCATTGATACGGCTACTAGTTGGAGAGAAAGGAGGTGGCAGGTGATCCCATGTATGATAATGGAGATCCACAGCAGTAAAAGTATGGGCATTGGAGATGTCACCGTGTCCAGAAAGGCCGTCCCAATGATGATTGAAGCTATGTCTATCAGCAATTCCCTCGTTGGAGTTCGATGATAAGGGTTGAAGTGGGTGGAAGTAGGCAACATACGGGCATGAATGAGCAGTTGATGAAGCAGCTGTATGTTCCTGGAAGATAGCATGGTGTCCCAATATATCGTGATCTGCATTAATGAAATTTTATTACATACATATATATACATGTATATTGCTTTAAATTGAAAACCAAAAGCTTGGGAAAAGATGAACTTACATGCAGTTGATGGCAATTCCCCTTCCCTGCAAGATTTAGGACATCACAATATTAGAACAGCAAGTAGTGATAAAACTTTACAATACAAAAAATGTTTACTCGATTTGCCTTGGCTGAAGGATAGGTGCCTTGATCTAGATATTTAAAATTGAGATATGGATTTTTTAGGCTATACCTGACAGCTATGTATAGGGAATTAGGAGAAGGATATTCACGGCATGCTTGGGTGGACCTCTGAGAATTAGTGTCAAATGTCATCATGCCCTGACTAGTTTGTTGTGAACTGTGATGGTGTGATAATCTAAAGCAATAATTGAATTCCCTCATCCAAAAAAATATATATAGCAATTCAATTTGAAGGGGGTAGAGCTTGCAAGTTAATTGGACAAGGTTTAGACACAATTATTTACAGTTTCGATTGGATGTTATTTTAAGAATCCCACTAGTATTTTCTCTCCATCTTGTGTTCAACCAAATGAAAACCTCCACATAAAGGATTTGTTCTAAATGCACAAACAAAGATTGAGGTAGCTGAGACACACTACAACAATATATCATGAGCATTCCAGCTCTTAGACAGACTAACAATGTGTCATAATAATAGAGGATACTGGTGATCGAAAGTATCAATGAGATCACAGTGGACTAAAAGAGGCACGCAGAGTACAGAATTTCTTGAATGTCTACTTCCTCGATTGATCTGCGGAAAAATCCTTATTTAGAAGGTACACAGAAACCAGCACTGAAAGATTCAGTGAAGTACAATGAATTTGAATGTCAATTGAGCAAAAACCACAACAAATTTGGCTTCATGCCAGGAGGATACTTGTCAAGGTTATCCTCTCCAACAGTTGATAGAGAAGTTAAAAAAGAGTCCAACTAGCCTTACTAAGTAAGGATTTCCCCCACTAAAGGGTCCTTGGGCGCAACTTGTGGCAAACAAAACCATTATCCAATGCTTTGGGGGTTGTAGAGAACACAATTCTATGAATTTTGAAAAAAAAATCCAAAAAAAAATTATTTTTCACCATTGTATTTTTATTTTAAATTTGGGAGATATGCGGAAGTTCAATAGCCGTCCATTTTCAAAACCCTGGATCAAGCCTAAAGGAAATTGTTTTTTGAAATTTATTTTTTGGATCTGAGTTTTTCCATGAAAACTAGAGGGCTATCAGGTGGATTGCCAATGTGGTAATCTATTTGAGCAAAATGATCCTTAGTAAGGCTTAATATCTTTACTAAGTTAGTAAGGAAAATGTTTCTCAAGTTGAAAAAGGGGGAGGAAGTACCTCCACATGGATAGCAATCCAGAAAACATATTATTGAGTTTTGGTTGGTATGTTGGGAAAGAAGTCCTAAGCAAATAAAGACACAAGAAAGCAGTAACAAGTATAAGTTCCATCATCATCAGAACCTTATCCAACCTATTTAGGGTCAGCCATGCGAATATAATTTCACCATTTCAGTCATTTTGGAGCTATGTATTCCATTGAAGTGTACATCTTCAGAACTTTTTTCACTGCCAAGGAGTAGCTCCAATATGCAATAAAAAAGGATGGTCTAGATGTGTGCAATGAAGACCATTGGATCATAGTGGCAGCGTAGGGACAACGTAGTAAAATAGCTTTTGGCGATAGGGATGGCTCAGGCAAAGCTTACTGAAAATGAGATTAGTAAGGATTCAAAACGTGAATAAAAGAGAAAACTTGTTTTGAACATAAACCATTGGATCTATTTAGACTTAAAAAAAACTATTTGTGTAGAACACACATTATATTGAATTGCTAACTAGGCCTAAGAAATGCTTTAGCACTTAGATGCACATAGATGACTGCCGGGGAATTAGTTGAGGCTTGGATGGGATGAAGCTTTAAAAAAATAAAAGGGGTCAAATTCAAGGAAAAATACTAAACCAAGTTTAAGCTCAAAAAATAAAGAGGTGACAAGAACTCAAATAGAAGGTCATAATTGGAAGGTCGTACTTACTCAAATGATGAACGAACCCGAGTCAATCCATTGAATAGACACCAACGAACTCCAAATTGCTACAAAATGCATTAAAAACCAATAAAATGAAATTAGAGATGTGGTAAAAGGTGGTGGCCAAATTATTTCCAGATCATAATGAAGTCTATCAGTGTAAACTCTCTTTTTTTTTACCAAGACAGAGTAGCTTAGATCACGAACATCCTCATCATGTGTCCAGTCATCCATACTAAACTCAGGAAATGATCGACAACCATTTGCATAAAGCCATTGACCTTTCTCAATCTTTCGACAATTCGGGCACTGCATAATTCCCTTTGCATTGAACGCTGAACCAATGCAGTCTGATGTATACCATCACAGAAAATAACGAGAAACACAACATACCACGATATCGAAGCTAGGATCAAAATAATATAATAAATTCCTCTAACAAGGTGCACGAAGCATAATGAGAAATGGAATTTGAGTCTAACCATCACCTCCAATCATCAAAATAACTACCCAAAATATAAACCATAAGTTTAACAATCTACAACTTTGTAAGAAGTTCAATTTCTTGATAAAAATCCACGCTTTTTGGGTAAGAAAATGCAATCTTGCTTCAACTCGCATGAACAAACCTTAATTCAACCATTTCAGTTGAAAAAAAAAAAAACATAAAATTTCAAATTAAGACAAAAAAGAAAAGAAACGATTTTCACCCACCGAGATGAAATTCGTGTCCACATTGAAGCTTCGCCCACGATCTGTCTCTATTATCCGCCACAGTTTCAAGGCAAATCGAACATGAAACCGATGATGTACCAAACAAAATCCATCCATCACTCCCTTCATCCAGAAGATCGGTATCTTTTGAGTCCATAATTCCAACTGAAACCTCAAATTGAGCAAAAATTTCAGACAAGTCTCCCCATGATCCAATTGAATCTTTTAGAAATCTTTACTTTCGTTTGCAGTAGCATTTTCAGGAGAAATACTATCAGTAAATCGAAGAAACCCTAGAAATGGATCGAAGGTTTCGCGGAATCGCAGAGAAATGAGAGACAGAAATCAGTTTCTTCGCAAGGGAAGAATCTGATTCTCTCTCTCTCTCTTCTCTTTCTCTCCCTTATCCTTCGCTGTTCGACCCGTCACATTTGGGCATTAATTACGTGGTCCGAGGTTTCATGTCGAAACAAAATTCATTGGCCTCATAATTCAGATTGGTCATCGTCTACAATTTCATAATCATAGCGTCAAACTGCGTTGGAAACAAAAACGTCCACGACATTCGTAGAGATCTTAAGAAGACGAATCTCTAGAAAAGTTGATCCTAAGGTCCTGAATTAATTTCCATCTCAGCCGTAAATTTAGCAATATAGTTTAGTCGATAGATTATTGTGCTCCGAAATATGGTCACAAAATTACAAATGTAAAAAAATAATAATTAAAAGAGAGTTTCTATTGCCACACCAACCTTCCCTAATGCCACTCCAAGATCTGTGCTATCCTTTAGTGATTTACAATACTAATTGGGGTGGCGTTAGCAAAAGTTAGTATGGCAATAGAGGATCAATCAATTGAAAATTGAATCCTCAAATTGATGAATTAATAAAAAAAAACTTATTGTTAAATGGAGAGGTTTTGGTTATGTTTCATGATCAAGTTTACTTGATGTTTAATGGGATAAATCATCAATTGGTATATCTACCCCTTTTTTCTTTTTGATAATTATAAATTTTATTAAATCACGAAAGAAGAAATACCTACCCTTCTTCGACACTATAATACTTCGATATCGCACTCATCCCATGGGTACCAACCAAATAAAACATGACCATATGCCAAAAATTATACTAATAACAATTGTATAATTTTATTAGACGGAATGAATGTGCTAATTTTTCATGGGGGTGAGATGCTTATCTGTTTCAACTCTCATAATGGCTAAGCTGTTGATTTGCATGGATTAAAAATCTCGGATGCAAAGAAACTATTCTCGTACCTATCTTCCAATAGATCGAGAAGACGGCCAAAGGAACAAATGATTATCAATTCCAAAGTGTTGGCCAAATTCAAATCTAAGTATGCTCAGTTCGAGTTGCCAGATTTCTGATTATTTTTGGCAGAGTGGTCCAAAATGAAAATGCAGTGCAGCAACGCTATTTATCTAATCTGGACAAATACTGGACATCACCAAACAAATGAAACCAAAACACTTCCCAGCTGTAAATGCATCAAGGGTCACAAGAGCACCAATATTCAAGATAGATTGAAAAGTAAAACCCTGCACGACAATTATCAAGATTCCAGATCACCTGATCCATTAACATTCAATATGTCACGGCTGTTGATGAGAATAATATACATTAGATGGTTCTAACAACATCTATTAGTACAATTGATGACAAAAATTCCTACATTGGGCGTCAATGGTGGGATGGATATGGATATGGCACTCTTTTTAACTTCTCTGTCGCAGGAGATGAGATAAATTGGTAGTCTTGGGACCCATCCGGATGGGACCATATGATTTCAAAGACCAGTCAAAATGTACTTGCCAGAACTGGAGGATAACATAATAACCAATTGAACAAATATCTGTGCTCTAAAAAAGGGAACGCACGACCAACCCATCATCTTAAACATTCAAGTTTATATCTTGGCTGGCCATAGAAGCAAACCGGTGACACCTATTTGGTTCTTAACTACTTTAATATTCAAAGAGAGATTAAAACCGATTAGCCAAGTAGATCCTTAAAGGGCTACCCACTTCAAATTAACAAGATTGGGTGCTATAACAAACTTTCAACATGAAACAAAATATGACCTATCACCACATTTCTCGACAGTCGGTGGGGGAGGGAGGATGTTCAGACGAACTACTAAATCTAAGCGTAATAATTCAAGCTGGATTTCTTCTTGGTCTGGACTTGGATGATACCTTCGTTGAAGTCTTCATGGATCACCTGCAATCATATGTCATAACCACACAAGTTACTTTCCCTAAAACATAATACCTTAAATGCTTAACAAAAAAGTCAAAACTTGCCCCCATGGGAGGTCATTCAGATCAAGATCCCTGTATGCCATAGTGGGCAGGGCTACCAACCAGTAATGTTGTCACAGATCATTCTTGGACTATCAAAAAGATGCAGAAGGTGATACCAAATTTCGTTTAATTATGTCCAAGAACCTCTCATGGACGGAAATAGAAGAGGGGAATGAGGTACTATTACTATAGAATGCAGTGAATCATGCCACCTTTCTAGCAATGCCATATCAAACAATTTTTTTAATCATAAAATAACATTGGGGTCACTGCTGAAACGTATTTGGACTAGGATGTACATACCACTTCCCCACAAAAAAATAACAAAAATAAATAACAAAGACGACAGCCATGCTGATGGGATTATTGATAACAAATACGGTATTGATGACTATGCTATAAGCGATAATAATGGTCGAGCCATAGAGGTGAAACTTGGGCTCAAACTTAACCCTAAACTCCTATTTCAGGCCAAGTTCAGGCTTGGATTTACAGAATCCAGCAGAAATTCGTGTTGGGCTTGGATTGAGGTCCCGAGCAACCCAACCCAAAACTGCATGCCATGTATAAATATATGCATAATATTATATCATGTCTATAGTTAGATTCTTAGATTATGACATAATGTATGGCATTTTTTTGCTAAGCCATAACGTTATAAACTGAAAGAAGAAACTGACTCGTCTAAACATTTTTACGGTATCAAAGGCATCATTATCGAGCCTACTGACAATATTAGGAAGACAGGTGGAACATTTGGACAATAGATACCTCAGTTGTGTCTCGATGTAGAGCCAGCATGCCAGCCTCTACACAAACAGCTTTCAGCTGTGCCCCATTGAAATCATCTGTTGAACGAGCCAGCCCTTCAAAATTTACGTCAGGTGCAAGTTCATTTTTCTCGAGTGGATCTGCAGTTCCAACGAAAGGAACTCAGAATAGCATTAAAACAGAAAAAATAATTGTATAAGGGATTCTTGACAAGTTAAGCCACCTGCAAGATTCAAGCTCTTGCTTCTTCAGAAGGATGAGGGAATTTAATTTTGCAATACAAACAAACTGAACGCGCCAGAGCAGGATCCAGCATATCAGCTCGATTTGTTGCTGCTATGACCTGCACTTGATGAAAATTGTGCTCAAGTCATAGTAAGATTTCAGTTTAAAATGATCGTGATCCTTTAAGACATTTAAAGATGATCCCTGGTGCATGGGCACTCCAACTGATCAACATAATAGGCACCAAAACAATGGAAACGCGATCCAAAATCAGATTTTGGGCTGTTTATAGGTATGATAAAGTTCTCAATGCCATAAAAAGAAGGAACTCAAATAAATGAAGAAATCCTTAATAACTTATCAAAAAAAAAAAAAATCCTTAATAAGATTAAAACAGTGAGCACAACATTACAACGGCTAAAAGTGCCTATACTGAAACCCTTATTGTGCCAGTAATACCATCCGAATTTGAGGGAAAACAAATACCTTTTTTCATGAAATTTCGGCCGGAAAAGAAGAAAAGAAAAAGAGGTGATCTAACTAAAGCAGCTACTCTATTGCTGTTTTCGTAGTTCATTTGCATCACAAGTTAAAATATAATTAGAATAAAATAAGATTCCATGTAGCACAAGAAAGCTACAAAATACTAACCTTTATCTGGTCATCACTGCTAAAGCCATCAAGCTGATTGAGCAATTCCAACATTGTCCTCTGAACTTCCCTATCTCCACTCACTTCACTGCAACAAAATGGAAAGAAAATTATATAGCAAAGCACTTCAAGTAATAGGGATTAGTTTGTTCAATATAATAAAATAAAAATCAATTTTACATCATTTGATGCCACCAAACTCTCGAAAAAAACAAAATGTTAAACGCATAACACAGAAAAAAGCGTTATCTGCAAAATATTTTACTCTCTATTCCCAGCAGGATTACAGATGTTTCCAATCCTGACAACAGGATATCATATATTGTGTGAGTTCTAAGGAATCTTTGTTCAGCAAAATGGTAGAATGGAACTAAAAAAAATAAAAATTAGATAAGTAGTTAATTCCAAATGTCTACTGTTTCTTTATACTTACTAGAAGAATCAAAAGGGTCTATTTGTAATTTAAAATATTGGTTAAAGGCTTTTTTCAGATTAGATAGTAGAAAGGGATATTTTTGTAATTTTGTAAACTAAGCAATGTGATTCTAGGGTCATGGGTTGCAATTTTCTGGTTTTTTGACTAAAATGGCCCTCATTATAGGATACTTAAATATAAAAGTGGGGGCTTATTTGTAATTTAAAATATTAATTAAAGGATGGTTTAAAGATTACATAATTAAAAGGATATTTTTGTAATTTTGAAAACTAGCCAACGTGATTCAGGGACGTGCGGTTGCCATTTTCTTGGTTTTTACCCAAATGACCTTGATCATATTAAGTTTAAATGTTAAGGTGGGGGCATTTTCGGAATCCAAATTTTGGAATCGAACCACGTCTACTCCGTCTTCTCTCATTATAATAGTAATGATAAATAATAATAATATCTATTCATTAGAAAAAAGAAGAGAGGTTAAGGTCACATGGTTTACCTATCAAATCGCTTTGTGCCAATTGCATCTATTTCATCTATAAAAATGATGCAGGGAGATTTCTCCTTTGCAAGCTGAAAGGCATCATGAACCAGCTTTGCTCCATCCCCAATGAACATCTGAATGCATTCTAATAATGATGGTCAAAAATGTAATTTCTATAAGTATCAAGAAAAAAAAAATTCCAGAGCAAATTCTTCACTCAGCTAATTGTTCAAGATATTAAATATTGAAGTTCATTTGATGGATATTATGTCCTTGGGAAAGACAAGAATGCTGAAGTTCATTGTATCAAAACTTGAATCCTAACCTGCACAAGTTGTGGACCTGCTAGCTTCAGAAAAGTCACATTAGTCTGTGCAGCACAGGCATGAGCCATTAATGTTTTGCCAATCCCAGGAGGTCCATACAAAAGCACTCCCTTGGGTGGGTGAACTCCTAACTTCTGAGACATCTCTTTGTGCATCATGGGCAGAACAATGGCCTCAACAAGTTCTTGAATCTCCCGCAAAATTAATATGCCAGGTTTCAATGAAAAGTAACAAATATTCAGTATCTAATGAAACCCCCTTGGAGTTTAGCTAAAAGCCATGTTCAGAAGCAGAAATGGACCTGCTTCTCCAACCCCCCAATGTCGTTGTAATCCTCGGTTGGCTTTTCATCAACCTCCATAGCCTTTACACGTGAGTCATATTCAGAAGGAAGAGTATCCAAGATCAAGTAGCTGTCTTTGTTTACTCCAACCAAATCACCAGGTTTTAGCTTGTCAGGATCAATGAGCCCAACAGCAGACGGAAAGATTGTCTGCAATCAAATAATAATAAGTATTATAACGAACTCCCATGATAGGAATTTAAAAGAAAATAACATACACGAGTGCACGGGAGGAAGAAGATGAAGCTCATTTTAGCACATATCTTAATAAACAATGAACAGGAGGATATACCAATTATAACAATGTAGAATTATGGATTCCCTGAATCCCCTAAACATTAAAGGCATTAGACTGGCATTTTATCCCCCAAAATCCCATTATCATCTATTCTACAAGAGGAAAATGTCTCGAGAAGAAATCATTATTGAAATCAATTATACTCGTACATAGAATACTACTCTGAGCATAGATTTGCAAGAAAATGCTACCAAGTCTTAGTATTGTGAACATAAGGAATGATTCCTCATTCCTCTCATCATAGTAATCAAGTTTTTAGTAGTTCAAAACAGGCCAATAAATTGTGGGGATCGATCTATTCAGCTACCTATCGTGAACTGGGACCATTTGAGCATAACAATCTCATACAAAAAAAATGAACATGCTATTTGAAGAATTTATGACAAAAAATAAAATAAAAACAATGCAATTTTCAGTTTCTAAAATTGATATATATCCTCAAATAAAAAACTCATAGAGAGTGGAAGCGGGGATTCATAGATGGATGGCTAGGAAATAGGGGCGAAAGCAAGAAATGAGCACATCCGATGGTAACTAGGAGAAGAGACATGCACGACAAAAACAATGAAGACAACAGTAAAAAGGAGAAATTTTGTACAGGTTGTAAGCTCTAAAAAATGTAATAAAAGTTGAGAAAATGTGGATTAATGTACCAAGGAAAGATTTGAAGGGGCATACTTAAAAGAAGATACTTCTATAGAACTAAATGATGAAACACGATTTATATTGTTGGTCTCGAATTCTTGGGATAAAAATATTGGCAACTCTCAAATACAAAAAGCATGTTGTAACCACTATAGTACATTTGGGTGCGGGATGTGGAAGGGCATCATGAAGATTATCCCCCTGTTCAGAGTGAGAATCAAGTTCAAAGTGGGCCAAGGTAGTCGAGTAAGGTTCTGGGAGGACACATGGTGTGGTAATCGGCCTCTAATGGAGGTATTTCCAACGTTGTACTCCATATCCTCGAAGAAAGGGCAACCAATCACATCCGTCCATGCAGCTATGGGAGAAGACTGGGCATGGGATCTTGGTTTTCGAAGGGGTATTAATGAATGGGAACTTCAAGAAGTTGGTAGGTTAATCGGTGACGTTTCAAGTATCGGGATACGTACGGGAAAAGAAGATGAGAGGATTTGGACGGCAAGTAAGGATGGAAGATTTTCGGTTCGTTCATTTTACCAATCATTGAGCAACAATGAGGTTCCATTCTTTCCCCATGCTTCAATTTGGGGCCCAAAAGTGCCAAGTAAAGTTGCTTTCTTCACGTGGACAGCGGCCCTAGGAAGGATTCAAACGACAGATTTGTTGATGCGGCGTGGTTGGTGTGGGGCGAGTTACTGTGTGTTATGTATGGAAAATGGAGAATCATCGGACCATCTTCTAATTCATTGCAAATTCTCACATGATATTTGGACTCATTTTTTTAAGTTATTTGGGGTTTCAACATGCTTACCAAGATCAGTTAAGGATATCTTCATAGGTTGGTCGTCAATTGGACACGCGTTTGATGGTACAAAGAGGACGTTGTGGAACCTTATGCCCTCCGCCATTTGTTGGGGGGTGTGGATGGAAAGGAATAGGCGCATATTCGAGGGGAAGCAGAAAGATCGTCCACAAACAATTTTGTCTATCTTGGGTCTTATCTTTTGTTGGTCCAAAGTTTTTAAGGAGCTTAGGGGTTTATTTTTTGAAGATTTTGTGTTTAGGTGGGATGGGATTTGTTGTTCTGTTCGTGAGTAATTTTGTCTTGTAAGGTTCTCCCAGATTGGTCATCTCGACCGATTTGTTTTTTATTCATGAATACAATGCTGTTTATCAAAAACAAAAAAACCACTGCAGTACATTTATGTACAATTACAAACACTTAAAATTTTCTCAATAACAGATTGTTGGTATTGATTGCCTATCAAGCAAGGTCACTCGATGTTAAAACAAATCAATGGTTATATAGCTGTTCCTAAAAATTGTATCCAACAAGTTACACACCTAGAGGAATATATATATATAAACAAGAAAATGTTGGCTCACTTACTTGGCGTGTCGATGTTTTCAATAAAACACACTTCCC
Source organism: Akebia trifoliata (assembly GCF_017979445.1). Taxonomy (NCBI): domain Eukaryota; kingdom Viridiplantae; phylum Streptophyta; class Magnoliopsida; order Ranunculales; family Lardizabalaceae; genus Akebia; species Akebia trifoliata. The sequence continues at coordinate 3,730,653 of NC_141378.1, read as the reverse complement.
TTTCCTTTGCGAATCCAAAATCTGAAAATGTCAAGAAATTGCCATCAACTTTGACATAATGAACAGAAGTAAACAATCAAACCATTCCCTAACTATGTCATCGTTCGACATTGAAGCAAGCTGATCATCTTCAATGTTGTCTTCCACCATAACGGAAGCCATTAGAGAGAGAGGTGTCGCAAAACTTTCTTCAGAGGAATTGTGTATCTTTGTCTGGGAATTTGGGCGTAACCTTTGGCGCGGTTAACGGTGATGAATAGTTTAAAACTCGTGCCACAGCGAAACTGAGCGAGTCATCTCGGTCTCCAAAACACTCAGAACGATAATCTACAGTAAGCTGTCCATCTCGTTGACTCTTTCGAGTTGGAGTCATTCTGGTCGATTTTATATAAACCCAATCTAATTAGGTTAGCTCTATAGATATTATGAATAAATTAGACAAGATGCCCCTATCTTGATTAAAACTTCATGATTCATTTTATATAATTTAAGATAACATAATAAGAGGATTTTTTTTTATTTTTTATTTATAAATCTAATAAAACAAGGATTGTAATTTATTGATTTTTGAGAAAAATAAGCTAAAAATAATACTCGATTTATATGTGACTTTAAAATATTCACACTTATTGCCTTCTCTCATTATAGGAATTGTAGGATTGTAATTTTATTGATTTTTGACAAAAATAACATTGATAACAATAAAATTACAACATTCAAGATTAAACCATTCATCACATTTCAATGTTTTGGAAAGTCTAGACATAAATATACCAATAAATCCAAAATAATTATGTAACATTCAAAGTATTAGGATTGGGGTGTTCAATTAAAGTATTCCAAAAAATTAATAAACTTTTGACCATAAATATTTACAACATTCAAGATTAAACAAAAGTTTAGATTTTAAGATCTGCACCCCCCCCTCCTCCCCTGCGGGGGCATCACATGTGCACATGTAGACGCACTAAGATTTTTTTGAACCAATAGATCTTAATCCTTTTTAGAACCCATGAGGCCTCGTGTGTGAGTGGGATTTACCCATCTCTCTCTCACACTCACTATACTACGTGAGAATTTTCATATAATAATTACATTATTTAGTTATTTCTATCTAATGTGGAAATAAACATTTACGCTACCACTTCACAATACCCTTCTTTACTTCCATTCAAACATATGGGATAAATCCCAAAATTTTCCAACAGTACCTATAATTTTACGCACACGATTAAACTGTGATAATGGGAAATACAGGGTCTTTAACAAGCATAATTATATGCACGATTCATGCCTAGTGATCCACTGTTTGATGGACCTTGAGTGAGTGATTTGCATTGTGGAAGATGTCTTATTCAAATAATCGTAATTGACACTAAGTTATTTAGACGTGACAATTGAAAGATTGTGATAATTTGGACAAATTTTTTTTCTTAAAAAAAAAACCCATCCCTGTGAAAGATAAATGTATTAGACATTATTTGTTATTGTGAGGGTGGGACAAAGCATTCTTGTGTCCTCGTGCAAGACTCGCCTTAGTATAATGTCTTATCATGAAATATTTCTGAAAGGGATACTTTGAATCATGTCCGGATTCAAGCTCATAACCTTGTCAAAGGGTACCACATGTAGGGCTTAAAATGGGTTGGGTTACGGCTAGATATGTGTATATCCATATCTAGATCCAAATCTGAATTCTACTCTGATCTTGTTGGTTGAAACCATGTATGAACCATATCATTTTTCATTAAACATGTATCTGACCCGACTGAATTACTTGATTCGGGTCAGATGGTTTTAGACCGGTCATATTTTTTTGCTATATTTCTTTTTTAACTGACATACTATTTTATTATTATAATTCCTTTATTTTATAAGAATTCGTATTTTTTGGAAACCCAGGGAGTAGCCCGCCCACACCTTCCCTCTTAGTCACATGTTATAATATTTAAGTAGCCGCATTTATTGTGGAGTGGCATATAGATTTGAAGTCACGACTTGGGGTGCAAACCTAGTCGCTTCTTACCATCTCAGCTAACCTTCCGGTGGATTATAAGAAATTCATATTATATTAAAGTAGTCGATAAAAGATATTTTGAAAAACATAGAAATTTAATTTTCAAATCAATATATCATTCTGATCTAGGCAAATATCTGGATGGATTTATATCCAACCCAGATCTGGCTTGAGTCAAGGGATATCAACACATATTTTTATTTAGATCTACTCTCAACCCACTAAATTCGGATTCGAATAAAACCCAACTCATTTTATGCCCTAACCACATGTTCCTAAGCAAGAATACTCCCTAAGAACATTATGCCTACTAAAACCAAGGATTAGAACTTGTACAACTTAAAAAATGAGTGACAACAATTGTTATCCATGAAGTATAAAAATTACTTCAAATCTTGTACAATTAGGAAGTTGCAGTTTGAAAGGAAATTGTTAATCAATGGATAAGGTTGATATTGGAAAGTTATAATCTAGAAGAATTCAAATATGAAAATCTATAAATAGAGAGTCTGACCTAGGTAAATGTTTGCAAAATTTCACATTTAAATTGGGATTCCACAAAAATCATTATTGACTATCGGGGGGGTGTCTTCGTAGAAACCCCCACAAGAGCACCAGTTAAGAGAATGCAAAGGAAGAGTTGAAGGATGAAATTAATTTCTTAAGAGGATTTAATCCTTTACCTCTCAATAACAGATTTGAGGAAGAATATACATTCTCGTGATTTGTATCCAAGGGTCAATTAGAAATTGAAAAAAATTGGATTATGGAATCATGAAGCATAATTGTGTGTTTTTTTTTTTGAGTTGGATCAAGAACATAAACCCTATATTGACGATCATTGTTTTTAAATTGAATAGTTTCAAACCGGTCTACTTGAACATTGTCGATTAGGTTTTTTTAAAGGTCATTACTTAAGTTGCAACACATGCGTCCCCAATGATTTAGTGTCAATAATAATCTTGATGAAAGATATAATTTGTAATAATCGTAATCGTATTGTTCAATCTATTTCCCATCTAACTACTTTTTTTATTATTTTATTATTTTATTGGAGTAAATTACTACTTATTGTTTATTTCGTTGAAAAGAAATGCTTCTCACTAAAATCACAAAAATGAAAAAAATAAAATGATGGCTTTAAATCATTGATGACCAAATTAAACGGATCTTAGTTAAATTAGTTAGATAAAAGATTAGTACATAATTAAAGGAAGTAAACAACTTTAATTTGAATCCAATAACACATTTGTTCGGTCTCAAAAATACTTGCTTTTGGTTAAAGCAACACTTTATTCAAAAGAAGTGCACCACAAGGAATGATGAATTAAGACCACGTCAAAAGTGGTTTGAACCCACCATGGTATCCATCTTAAGCATCCTTCCCATCCAATATGGCCCACAATGACTGGTACATCACAGCTGAAAACCTAAACCAAGCTGTAAAATAAATTTTCAATGAAGGGTTTTGGTGTTCCAACGTCCAAGTGGGCAATGAGTTGATTCTAATATAAGTACACTCGAGTAACTTAATAAAAAATGCATGTATGACCCCAATATTCAACTAAAGTAGTCTTTATATCATCATTCCATATCTCAAAATTACCAATAAACCTTTGCTTTTCGTACATAACTACCCCAAACAAAGCATCACCCTTAGTTTTTAACCCTCACTCCACCCACAAATGCATTTTGGGTGAATTAAAATAAATATAAACTTCTGTACACTAATTTACCACGTTGATGCATGATTCTGATATCAAGAATTGCATTATTATCATTATTAAAGGTATTCGATCAATAATTTTAGAAAGCAGTTGAAAGTGTGACATTTCTATTGGTTGGGTGGCTAGAGGAATGTCTCCCTAATGGGGAAGTCTTTATTGTGTTTGAACAGTCACACATGTATACATCAATCACGGCTATCGACTTGATCGCAACAATCTTCATTTATTCGGATTTTAAACCATGCATGGGAGAATGATATTTTCACACGTGTTTTTTTTTTCTTTTCTTTTCTTTTCTGGTAGCTTAGCGAGGGGGTATCCCCACCTTTTGATGAGGCTAATCTACTTGGTCCGCACGCACCATCCCTCCCTGTCATGCACTATGACAATTAAGTAGCTACATTTACTACGGAAGAGCATATAGAGATTCCAAGTCACGACCAGAGAACCATATCTAGACATTTCTTACCATCTCAACTAACCCCCGGTGGGTTACTATTTTATATACACTGGGTCATAAAAGTTGCATAAAAAAGTTGAAGGCCACTATTTTATTTATTTATTTTTGTTTGTGAAGATGAGCACCCTAGAGTTCATTCTTATAACTCTTTCATTCAAAAACTCGGATAAAAAAAATACAACATCAATAACAACAACAACAACGACAGCAATGCCTAACATTTTAGTGGAAAAATCAATTTTCAATTTTTTCATATATTTTGAAAATGTGTGTCGAGATTTGATTGCACTTAGAAAATTATTAAAAGAAGGTTAGTTTGGCAAAGATAATCACGAGAGAATAACATTAGAAATTTATAGTGTTGACAATAAAATCATTTGTTTAAGTGAGATGACAATATCCATACTTGACATTCACTCATCATGGTTTTGAAACTCATTTTGACGTCTTGTCTTGCTTATAAACAAGATCGAGTCGTTCTGGATAAGTTTTTTGATTTATTTGAGTTGCCTCATTCAATAATTACGTAATTGACTAATTTTTAAGAGACCCATCAGAATTGAGATGACTTGTCAATCCGCCTCGTTGGTGGATGATATTGAGACGAATTGGACGAGTTTTAAAACCATGTCACTTATATAAAAGGATGATCCCGTAATTTACTTGTAAAATTAAGGCATGTTTGCACTTCGAATTTGGTTGAAGAGACCCGAATGGATGTCTTTGTGATGACTCGCTTAGACACTCTCACGTGTTCACATGATTTGGTATGACGCCCAGGGCAATATCGTAATTAGAGTTAACTTGCTGGCGTAACTGACTAGTACAGTTAGGTTCGGCAAAATTAATTTTCCTTCTCCCACGCGATGTAAGATTACGGTAATGCCACATAAGCATTGATGACGGTTGTGAGCTCATTTAAACACAATGTAAATTTGTGCCCTCCACTTTCCATGAAATTACCTGTCATTGCCATTCCATTTGTTCAACAAAATAGCCACCACAATTACATTCAAATTCCGAAATAAGCATTTCCTAAAAAACCAAATATTTGGGAACTGCATTATATTTGGTATTTAAAATTTTGTAATTTGTTATAAATAATAAGTAAATCTTTTTCTCCATCCCTGAAATAACCGGACCAAATTGAATGGTTGAGATAACCTGACTATGTAAGTTTGTAACTAAAGAGGTCTCTCAAATATGGACCATTTGAATGGTGGGCCCAGCCAACCAGATCTTAGGTGTATGATCACTTCAATAATGGATGTAATAGCCATTAATTGGCTTGACGTGGCACACAAAGAAAAAAGATATACCTTTATACTAGGAAACCAAACTTATCTTTCAAAAAAGAAAGTCAAATCATTTTACGAGTCCAACGTCTCCATCAACAAAACACATTAGTGTGAATTGTCCACTTGCAATGCTAGCTCCAAACTAATATAAAGGAGGATCATGTACGATCAACATAACGTATAAAAAATCTTGAATCCTTTATGTAAAAGATCGTTGGAGTTGTATTTCATTGTTTAGATTTTCGAAAACACAATTGCAAATTTACAAATATTAATTCGTATTGCATAATAGCTAATCCCAAATCTTTGGGATAAGGTTTCAAGGATGATGGGAATGGATTTTTTTATTTATTTTTATTTCTTAAAGATTCTCCACTTTTATGTTTCTAGGGTTGACAATGATCTGAAATATATTCAATGTTTGAACCAGTTTGATCTGATATGAAAAATATGAAAAATAGAATTTTTGGATCGAAATTTTAAATTCAAAATAATTTTGAATCAGATTTAGATATACCTCAATCTGATTTAAAAAAAAAAAAAACTATTTGAACATATTTCAATAATTTTTTTAATTCTTAATTTCATATAAATACTTATAGATAAAAATGTTTTAGCCTTTTTTATTTCATATAAAAAATAGATTTTTTAAAATTTTATATTTAAAATTTTTTGAACATTGATAATTTAAAAATAAGGCATGTGTTTGGATCTGATCGATTTCGGATTAATGATAAATTGAAATGGATCGGATTTGATTCACATATTCATTAATCCGTTCGGATCAAGTACATCTTTAAAATTTTTTGAATTGAATCGGAGTGACACTGATCTAGTACCGAATAGATTTGTTGCCAACCCTATATGCTTCAATGACAATTCAAGTATAGTTTTGCAATCAAAGCAGTATGTAAAGGGTATTTTCCGTCATTATAAGATGTATACATGAAGTCATGATTTTTTTAGTAGTTTTTTTGAAAACGAAGAAATAAAGATTTTCGTTATCGCGTAATACGTACAACGAGATGTTAGTCTACCAATAACTTACATTGACGCTAAACGTAATTTGAAATATATCTTTGTGGACGAGTAAATTTTTGCTGTGGTCTATGTTTCTATGTGAGGCAGTCTCCACTGATCACATGCATGTCTGGTCTACTGTTGCAGGTCTACCAACAAAGAATCAAGATGATTGTTGGTTCTAACTACTGATTTAATGAATTTCCGGAGATTAGATCTGAATATATTTAGCATCTATAAACCCTAATATAGACTGATCCACGTTGTCTGGCGTTTTGTGGTTCGGTCCACGGCTCCACACAAAGAAAAGATCCACATAAAATTTTATTTGGATTTTTTTTTATCTATATCAGAGCTTCCTCCCGCGTGCAGGCCCCGCAATTATCACAAAAAATTGCAGAGAAAGAGAGACTCTTGCAAATGCAGCAAAATTAAAGTTTGATCGTCTGTATTTTTTTTTTTTTTCTGGATCTGATTCGCAATCTCAAGCATTTGAAGAACAGATTGCCAATGTGTTTATTTCCGAAAAAAAAAAAATCTTTTTCGGTTTGAATTTGGTAAGAATTTGTGTTCTTTCTCCCGTAATGTTAGAAATGGCTTAGAATTGTGATATTAGAGAGTTAATTAAAGGTTAGATTTGAATCGAATCGTTCGCATTTTGGTTTCATAGATCTGATTCGTTTTCCATTGCAGATTCAGTGGTTTTGAATCTCAGATTCACGACGGAAAACGTGAATGTTTTGCTCGATATTTGATTTTTCACCTCCTTGTGAGTACATTTCGTTGAGATTAGTAGATTTTGGGTTTCAAATTCTCTTTATTTCCGTGTATTTCCCCCGAGATTTATTTTGTTTTACAGTAGATTGTAAGATTTCGTTTATTTTACAGTAGTTTTCTACAATTTGTGAAAATTGGCTCCTCAACGCCGCGCGCAGCGCCACATGGGTGGTCAGATGCAACAGAGCAATGCCGCCGCTGCGGCCGCTGCTCTGTACGACCACCCTGGAGGGGGGCCTCTGCACAATGCAGGGCCCACAAGTGACGCTGGTGATGCTGTCATGGCACGTTGGCTCCAATCTGCTGGTTTGCAGCATCTAGCCTCTCCCTTGGCATCTACGGGTATTGATCGTCGTCTCCTCCCCAACCTCCGAACGCAGGTATAGAAATAATGCACAATTATTATTTTTATCCACATTTGTATTGTTTTTGTTCAATTATAATTCTAATTGGAAAGGGCATTCACTTTTATTTACTATGATAGTTTTGATTGAATTGGGAATTTTTTTACTTGTATTTTTCCTTTTTTAATGATAGTGGTCGGTTTTATCCTTTTTCAATGTTTTTTGGATGAACCTGGCCCCAGAGTTGGTTGTGAATCCCTAATACACTAAGCGCTAGGACACATGAACAATGATGTTATATGAACTGGAAAATGTGGGAAGGGAGTAGTATTTTTGCCATTTTTTATCCCAAATTTCTTGAATTTTTGTCTAAATTCTTGAATATATAGAAGAATCATGATCCAGAGTGGTACCCCTTTCCTATAACAAAATACGGTGTCTAGGTGCCACGTTTTGGTTGGAGATTAAACACATTGGGCTGCATGCAATGTAGAAAACAGCTTGGTTAGGAGCCAGGTGTGTTTTAAACTCCGACTAAAATGTGCTACTTAGACACCATTCCTATTTTATAGGAACGGGACACCTTACTTGATCCTGATTTTAATGCTTATATACTTTTAACGGGGCTTTAGTATATGGGATAATAAAAGGGGGATTTGTGATGTTTGTTATTGAAGGGTTTTGGAGTACAATCTGCTGAAGAAAAGCAGAAGCTTTTTAAATTATTGAAGAACCTTAATTTGAATGGGGAGTCTGGTTCTGAGCCATACACCCCACCAGCCCACGGTTTGGGATCGGTGGCTGCAACAGATGGTTTATATTCCCCTGAACTTAGAGGGGAATTTGGAGATGGGCTTTTGGATCTTCATGCTATGGATGACACAGAACTTTTGACAGAGGTATGCTGTTTTTATTGTAACGTATTTCCATTTGTGATAGCACCTGTGTGTGATCGAGCCTTTCCCACCCCCCCCCACTTTTGCATTGGAAACTAACTAATATGAGGATTTCTAATTTGATGCAACTATTTTATTTAATTTTTTCGTCATGTAAGCCTACTTGCTTAGTGATTGTTAAAAGATCTCATAGGGAACATAGACCTAGAAGGAAACACTAAAAATTGAAGGATATTAGGGCATTTAAACTACTGTAGGATGACTAACAAAAATCTGTCATAAGATTGGGTTACATAAATAAAAGAAGCTTTGCTAAGATAAAAATAGGAAAAGGTTTTGGCCCCGTATGCTGTTCATATAGAGGATTGGATGGTGACTGTGCTGGTTAATTATAGTTAATATGAATATGGAGAGTAGGAATAAAAATGACTTGTGCGTTTTATTGGTACAAATAAAAATGACTTGTGCATTTTATTGGTACAAATAAAATGACAGCAACTCATTTTTAGTCAAGCCTGAACCACTGAATTGATTCTTCCAAAAATCACCATGTCTCGAAATTTTTGTTGAGATTCTTTGATTTGCATAGAAAGTAGTAATAACTAAATATTCATGACCTAAAAGGAAATTATAATGGCAACAAAGATATTAACATATCAATTTTTTCCAATGACTTATGTCTCTTGACTTTGTTCCATGGAAGAATGACACCTCCACTTCTGTTCAGTTCAAGCTTTTGTTCTACTAAATAAAGAAGGAACTTTTTTTCTTGCGTTGTTTCTAGACTGAAAATAGCGGGGAAGAACAAAATGTTACAGAGATCTTTGTGACAACAATTGCATTATGTATATGACGAAGTATATGATAAGTTTTCATATACTTTACAAAGTTGGGAAGGAATTAGAGAGAAGCAGGAAAAAATTGCAGGATTGTTAACTACAAAACTTACAAAAGAAACCTTCAAATTTCCTGATCTTTGGCTCTTGGGATGCTTACTGTTTTAGAAATACACTTTATAACATCAGATTGTTGCTATCATTATAGAAATGATGATTTGAAATAAGAACCATTTTTATTATGGATTTCTTTTTGTTAATAGTTTTGCCTTTTTATCTGCTCGGCAGCATGTTATATCAGAACCCTTCGAGCCATCACCATTTATGCCTTCTGCTACAAGGGGGTTTGATGACGAGTTTGATGCAGTGACTAGCAGGCCACAACGAGGGCAAGCAGCAGATGCCTCGATGAGATTACCGACTAATGAGAGGGAGGGCAGTGCAAAGGAGGGCAATTTGGCTAAGATTAAAGTTGTGGTATGTTGGTTCTTTGCTAGTAACGCCTGCTCTTTAGTCTCATCTGTCTGGTAAAATTTATATATATTTTCTGATGCAGTAGCATTATAGGTTTCGTTTCTGAAAGATTGTAGAAGAAGATATGAATACTTGCTTAAAAAATGATAGAGCTTTAAATAGAGTTGAGTGGTGAATATATGATTCATTTTGTCGTGTCAATAGTCATTGAAGAGTTGCATGGTGATATATATGATTCATTTGCCGTGTCAATATTTGGTGCAAGACGTGAATTATGATAAATTCATTGCAACCTACAGTTGCTAACACTTCACCAAGTTATGCTATGCTCTTCATTTCAGAATGCATGTCAATTATTGCTGGACACTGTTTGTGGGTAAAAAGTTTTTTTTTTTTTTCCTTTTTTCCACCTTTTAAATGGATGCCTTTTGTATTCACTTGGCATTTGGTCCTTCTTGCCAGACTTACACATTCAAGCTCAAATCTGCACGCCTTAAGGGGGCTTTGTCATACTATTTTGGTTCACTTTTTTTATGCAATAGTTAAGTGACTCACAAGCAGATGATGGAGACTTTAATTTTTCAATTCTATACTTCTAGAGGTTCTTTAATTGGTGATGTTCCTTATGCGCCTCAGGTACGTAAAAGACCTTTAAACAAGAAAGAGCTGTCTCGGAAGGAGGATGATATTGTAACTGCGTATGATAGTGCATACCTAGCTGTCCATGAGCCCAAGCTAAAGGTTTGGATTTTTGCTACTGATTCAAAATCTTAATTATCTAAGTCTTCCTATACAATATACCAAGAAGTATGATGCTGATGGTAATGGAAGTTTCATTATCAATTTGGTTATATTTCGTTGATTGGGCTAATTTTATGTTTTGATGTGAAAGGTGGACTTGACTGCATATGTGGAGAAGCATGAATTTTGTTTTGATGCTGTTCTGGATGAGCATGTCACCAATGATGAGGTAGATTTTCGTTCTCAGAGATTGGAATATGCAAAGTGTACTTTGGCCAGGGAAATTAGTGTGGTTGTTGCTTCCTGATTTTTCATTCTCATCTATTTGCCTTGAGTAGCTCATAATCCTTACGTTTGGTAGCTTTTCAAGCATTTGTGTTTGATTTTAGTAATATTATTATAGATTTGTTCTTTGCTGAGAATGGACCATTTTAGTACATTCCCTTTTTGCATATTGATTGCTTCCCACGCACTTATTTGAACAGGTATATCGGGTTACCGTGGAGCCAATTATTCCTACCATTTTTCAGCAAACAAAAGCAACATGCTTTGCGTATGGTCAGACAGGTGTGTAAAGATCCAGATATCTTCTCCTTTTAAATTTCATTATATGACAGAAAATCCATTTATGTATGCTTTCCTCGAATGAATTATGAATATGAGTGGTTCGTTAATTAGTGATGGAGGCTGCATCTTGAATGATTTTGAATTAGGGTTATCTCCCTAATTCATTATATGACAGAAAATCCATTTATGTATGCTTTCCTCGAATGAATTATGAATATGAGGGGTTCGTTAATTAGTGATGCAGGCTGCATCTTAAATGGCTCTGAATTAGGTGAAAGTCGTTAAACATGAAACTGTGGTTTGTGTCATTATATCATTTTTCTTAAAAGATATAATTATTAAATGCATTTAAATGTGAGCTCCTTCTGTTTTCCTTCTAAATTCACATGCATTTTTATCAATTGCTTAATCTCTTGTTGTTTCTGAATTATAAGTAATTAAAACAAGTTCACTTTCATCAACTTGTTAAGGTAAAAGTTTTAGAATTTGCTTGCATCTTATCCCTTATTTTTATATTTGAAGATATTCCAAACTAGACATGCCTCTAGATATAATTGAATAGCCGAAAAAGATTCGTGCTGTAGGCTTTAAGTAGCCAGGACATTCATGGTTGTAAGTATTGTTACATCTTGGCCCAGATGTCTCGTTCCAGCAAGGTAAAAAGATGGTACATAGAGGGATTTATCATCTCATTCCAGAAAATTAATTTAATCTTTGTATCAAAATAACATGTCACTCTTAGGGTTTTCCTGTTGTTAAACACAACTATATTTATTTGATAATATAAATCTACCTACAGTTATTAAGTTTGTGAATTTCAGAGCAAGGAGAGTATTCCCCAAACTGTGTTCTTGGAGATTTTGGGTCTTTCGTATTTTTGGTCCCAGTTGAGCGGGGATTTTGTGGGAGTTTCTTTCCAGGATTTTGTGTTCAGATGGGATTCTTTGTGTGATGCTTAGTTTCTTTTCTTTGCTTTCAGTTTTTGTTGCTATTGGGTTTGCTTTTGTTCGTTCTCCCTTGTATGGGGGCTATCTCAGCCTCATTTTCTCTTTTCTTCTTTATTAATAATTTTTTTATACTTATTAAAAAAAAGGTTTTTTTTTTTCTTCTTTTCATATTTTTTTAATTTTTAAAAAGTTTGAGTTAAATATAGCTAATTATTGTACTATAGTTCTTGTGTATTTTTTTTTAATGAGTAACTGTAGTACTTGTATTTTGACATGTCCATGTTCTAGGCTTCTTGAGTAAAATTGTTTATGAATCCTTGAATCAGTTGTTATCGAGACTTATTGTTATCTTGCAATTTATTGTTGTGTCACCTGAGATGTCCTGTTCCATTAGCTTACATAGATGCTAAACAAAACCACGGATTTAAACCTTTCTGTTAATGGATGCTGACGACAAGACGTTGATATTCTGCACAATCTTTAATGATAAGTTTGTTTAGTTATCTTCAAGTCTCTTTATGAGTTGCACTTGAAAATAACCTGAATAATATGTTTTGAACTTATAGAGAATGAGGTGTGGATCCAACTGTAGGTGTGTATGGAAACTGAAGGCACTGGTTTTGACCTTTTTTTAGTAATTTCGTCATTTGGGGTTTTCCTTTTTTTTTTTTTTAAAGCTTTGAATCTCTATGTATCTTTCTATATTTCCACTAGCTTCTGAAGCCAGGCAGGTTATGATAAGATGATTGAAGTATTTGTATTTATATAATTTTCAGGCAGTGGTAAAACATTCACCATGCAACCTCTACCTCTTAGAGCTGCAGAAGACCTTGTTAGGCTATTGCATCATCCGACCTATTATAATCAGAGGTTTAAATTATGGCTCAGCTATTTCGAGATATATGGAGGAAAACTTTACGATCTCCTTAGTGACAGAAGGTTAGAATTCTACTTATTTTTGGCATTGATTGCTTTCTTTTCTGTATTGGGAATTTTGATGCCATAGCTGATTATAGCTCCATTGAGCAATTATTGAAAATCAGGGGATTTTTGGACACTTTTTTAGGACAAGTTTTCTCAATTAGATAGCTTGGAGTCTTGTTCTTGGAACCTGGTAGACCGTTTGATGTGATGGCTTGCGACCTAGGACATTGAGAGAATTTTCGGGATATGATGATTTAAAACTACCAAATGTTTACTGGTCTCAGCAAGTTTGAATACCATGAACTGTGGATCATTGGTGCTGAAACTTGTGAGATCATTTAGTATGGTGATCAGTCTTTATTGCTACACCTTTGTACTTTGTGCGCAATATTGTGCGTTTACATCTGTGTGCATGCTCACACACACACATATACATAGATAGATAATAACCTGTTAAGTATCTTAGGTCCTTTTAACTTTGGGAAGTGTGGGCCCCTGACACCATTACGCGGGTCTTATTTGATTATGTGTACTTCCCGTGCTTAATCAGGAAACTCTGCATGAGAGAAGATGGTCGGCAAAAAGTTTGCATTGTTGGACTACAGGAATTTGAAGTCTCGGATGTACAGATTGTTAATGAATATATTGAGAGGGGAAACGCTGCAAGAAGTACCGGGTCTACTGGTGCCAATGAAGAATCTTCGAGATCCCATGCTATTTTACAGCTTGCCATTAAGAAGCACAATGAAATAAAAGAATCCAAAAGGAATAATGATGGAAATGAATCCAAGGTTGGGAAGGTGGTTGGCAAGATTTCTTTTATTGATCTTGCTGGTAGTGAACGTGGTGCCGACACCACTGATAATGACCGACAAACACGGTAAAGTTTTTCTGCATTTAATCGTTCTTACCCATTCTTATATTTTTGCATAGTAAGCAGGGTCTGTTCCCACCTCACAAATAGCTGTGTTTCCTGTTTTCTGTTTTCACATCAAATAGCTGTTTTCACTCCTAGTTTCCAATATCTATTTCTTTACCTTGCAATTAGGAGGATTGTAGGTATCAACTTTGCATGATAAGCCTTTCATGTATCTTGTCACTTGTTCAATTGCAGGATTGAGGGGGCAGAGATCAACAAGAGCCTTTTGGCTCTGAAGGAGTGTATCCGTGCTCTTGACAATGATCAGATTCATATCCCATTTCGTGGGAGCAAACTCACAGAGGTGCTCCGTGATTCTTTTGTGGGCAACTCAAAGACCGTTATGATCTCTTGCATTTCTCCAAATGCAGGTTCTTGTGAACATACACTCAATACTTTGAGATACGCTGATAGGTATGCCAGTTTCTGTTTTGAATGTGAACTTAAACATTGACCATTATTCCATTTTTTTAAACCAAAGATGATTGTTGGGTGTACAGGGTTAAAAGTCTCTCCAAGAGTGGTAATGCTAAAAAGGATCAAGCCCTTGGTTCATTGGCACCTACAAGTAAGGAATCTTCATCAGCACTATCTTTGCCGGTGTCAGCTGAGTCAGACGATGTTTTTGACCAAAGTCAAGAAATGAAATTTGTGGATACTGGTAGAAGGGTGGTTGGAAAAGAAAATTTCTCCTATAGCTCTACTACTGATTTTGACAGACACCCTTCTAGTATACCTCCATACCAATCCCTCAGTGGGCGGGAACAGCCTTCTAGTTTGCCGTCAAATTATTCCAATCGAAGGGAGGAAAGCGGAGTGACTCATGGTTCTCTGGACAGAGAAAGGTACGACACAAAAAATAATTTTGGTGGTTCAACTAGTCGTAAATTAAATTCCTCATCTCAAAGCTCAAGTGATGCTCTAGAGGAAGAGAAAGCGCAAAAGGTGTCTCCACCTCGTAGAAAAGTTTCTAGGGAAGAAAAATCAGAAAAGCAGCAAGGGAACTGGCCCCGAAAAGATGGTGGCGGTGGATCTGATTTTATTTCTACTAGTTACAGACAGCAGAATACTTCTGATTCTAATTCAAGCAACGCCAGTTCAAGACAATATGAACCTGAACCTCGTAATGACGGAGATTTCAATGCAATACGTGAGGTAATTTATTTAAGTCATGTTAAAATCGAAGCTTCATATTTCCCGAGTTCATGATGTACTATCAAGTTATAAAAAATTCCATGGCAATATTTCCTAGGGGCCACCCGCGAGGGCGTTCCCTCACTTACCTGGTGCGTGTGATGTGCGGGCGTTGCACGTGCCTGGGGAGGGTCTCACATGCCTTGGTTCCGGCCCTGGCTCATCTGGTCCCCCTAGTCGGACATAAGTCTGGACACCCCCGTTATCAAGAAAAAAAATAAAATTCTATGTAATGTTGAATGTTCAAAAGAAAATCACTTGTAATGGCTTTATCAATAGCTGAAGTTCTATCTCGTCTTTACCACTGCAGGAGGAAGAGGCTTTAATTACAGCTCATAGAAAAGAAATTGAAGACACTATGGAGATCGTCCGTGAAGTAAGTCTTGACTACCATATCTCTTGTACTATTTCTTTTCAAAATTATTCCTTCAATGTGTTTGAGGATAACACTGGCATGGAAAGTATATTTGATCCATCCTTGTTTTATTTTGTAACTTGTGTTTCATAAAATTTAAACATGGTTTATTATTTGCCAATTTATTTTATTATTTATATTTGTTGTACATCAGGAGATGAAGCTGTTGGCCGAAGTGGATCAACCAGGCAGCCTTATTGACAATTATGTTAACCAGTTAAGCTTTGTTCTCTCACGCAAGGCGGCGAGCCTGGTTAGCCTACAAGCTCGCCTGGCAAGGTTCCAACATCGCCTAAAAGAACAGGAAATACTGAGTCGGAAAAGGGTTCCCCGTTAAAATACAGTTCTTGAAGGGGGGGGGGGGGGGGGGGCTCCTTCGAAGTTCCCTTTTTTTGGGTGGTATGAAAATCTTCAGCTTGTAATATCTAATTTCTTAATTTTTACAAGATTTCACTCATAATGGTACATTCCCTCGAGGAGGGATTTAATCTTGAATTGGGAACCACCATTTCCTGTTATCATTTTGATTTGTTTTTATATTTTATGAATTTCTGGAAGAGATTTGATCCATTTATTTTTTAACAAATTTGGAGCCAAGCATGAGAAGCAAGGTCTTAAACTTGAGGTTTGTTATAAATTTGGGCCCCAATTGAAATGCACAGAAAGACCTCACAATGGAATTTCACTTTTAAGCTACTGGAATTTGGAATGGGATTTGATCAAATATTTGAATGCCTGAAAATTTTCAAGCTTGCTTATAATGAGGGATCACATCGCCTTGTGTATGATAGCTCACATCAGTCTTATCATTTGCTCTCTGTTTTAGATTGGTAGATCTTACATGGATGGGTAGTAAACTAGTAATACTATTGCTTTATGTAGCCACTTAAGAGGGTTTGTTATTAATCTGAGCCCAAGGTCATTACCAGTCACGGTACCACTGCAAACCCTTTTTTCTTTTTGTGGTTAACTGAGTCTTTTGCTAAGCACACCCCAAACTCAGATACTATTTACATATTCTCACCTAAAGTTGAGAAAATTCTCACTTAGCTTTACTTTACTTTTTCAACTTTCTTATAAACTTCCACTTGATGTAGGCTCCATAATACTCTCTATTAACTATTAAATAATAAAAAGTTCTCAATTATAGTATTCTAACATAAAATGTCCAAACTCAATGAAATAGTACATAATGTTATTTTTTTCCTTTTAAAGAAAAAAAATGCCTGTAATTTTCCTTACTCTCATTTGTTGCAGACAAAATACAGAAGGAGAATTATAGCATTCTCTAACCAAAAATGTCCAACTCAATGACTGGCAAAAATCGTACATAATGTAATTTTTCTTTAAAAAGATAAATTTTGTCTTCTAAAGATAAATGATATTGTGTATTATTTTAGTGGTGCAGGACCATTTTGGACATTACAGTTATTTTTTTAAAAATAATTTATTCTCTTTAATGAAAGAATAATATTTCTATTATTTAAAAATAATGACACTCTTAGATGTACTAAAAGATAATCTGTAACAAAGTTGAAAAAGTAAAATTGGACTGAGTTTTAAGGAGAAAAATGTAAATAGCATCTGGGTTTAGGGACTATATAGTAAACATGTAAGGATTTTGTTAACACTTTGGAAATGGGAATCCGAGGTTATTTTGGTAAAAATTGATTTTTTAAAGGGTATTTTCGACACAAAATTCAATTTTCAAAGTGTATTTATTGCACTTTAACGTGTGTCCTCAGGACACGTTAAAATGTAAATAGGTAGAGTTTTTTACTATATTAGTCGCCAGACGGTTAAAGACTTAAAAAGTGTTGAAACTTGAAACCCTAGGTCAGAATACGGGGGTACTTTCGTCGCAAGAAATTCTAAGAAGAATTTTCTTCTCTCTCTCAAGGTTCCGTTTGATTAGGACGGATAAACTAAACGACCTTTCGCTTGTTTCACCAGAAAAAAAACATTATTATTGCTCAAACCAAACAAAGCCTCAAATGGCATTTTCGTGAATTTTCATGACCTACATATCTCTCTCTCTCTCTATATATATCACACCACAGCTGTATCTTGGAGCAGTTTTGGTCGCTCTCACTTCTCTCAGCTTCTAAACCGACGATTCTCATTTGCTTTCTAGGGTTTCATTTTTTCTCTTCGAGACACGATGAGGTGAACTCTCTTTTATTTCTCTTTGTTTAAGATTGGATTTGCAGTTTTCTGCAAAAGAGATCGGTCAGTTCTTGCTTTTATATGTGTTTGATCTCGAATTAAAGTGTGTTTTGATCCACTTTTTATTCTTTTTCTGCTATAAATCTGAACTGGTTTTTGTTTTGGACAGCAAAATGTAACTCGATTCTTTTTTGCTCTTGTTGATGTGTTTGTAGCTCTGAAATTTATCAGTTAGGGTTTATCTGTTTCACTTATGAGTACATGTAATGACGATATTTTGATTCTGTTTAGAAATATTGATGATTTGTTGTCTTAGAATCTTGAATCTTGATTATTTGAAACAAATTGTGCAACTATGTCGAAGATTTAAGTGAGGATGTCGTTAGAGACTGCAACGGATTTGTTTGTTTGGTTTTAATGAGAATCTGAAACGCCCAGAAGTGCCAACTTAGTTAAGTTGGTTTGATGTGTGGAGTGTTATTCCTACATCTTAGGCTCAAACGCCCTTGAACTCAACTTCACCTCCTTTTTAATTCGTAAGCTGGACTTGAACCCATGACCACCAAGTTGCTTTTCGATGTGTTAAACCAACTGAGCTATGAATCTAAGCCCAGAAAACCCAACTTCACCGTGTTAACAACTAACCCTTTAAGTATATTAAAAAAAAAGAAAAAGAAAAAAAAGAATCTTGAATACCCAATTTTCAATCCTCAACAAGTCCACATCTTGTCTGTTGACATGAAGAATGCTTGCAATACTTGTCCATGTTGAAAAGGTTATTTACTTGCTCTCTATATTTGGCACGTTCTTGGAAAGGTATTTGTGTTATTTAAATAGGTTCAGTAAATACTGTAGTTTTCCAAATCCTCCTGATATGATATGGACATTGATGCAAAAAGATGTTCATTAAGATAGGTCATAGAAAACAACCTTTTTTGTATTCCTTTTTTCATGCCTAATGCAATGGGTGAGCATGTATGTTGGAAGTATTCCTATTGGTTTCGACTTGGAATGGAAATATCCACCTGCAGACACTGATGTGGAAGGTCCATGATCAGACTCTTGTCCCTTGGGAAAACTGTCCATTATTATGAGATGGATCATGGGCCATGGCCACGAACCATCTTGTGGAGTTTTGAGAAGCATTGTTCTTTTATTGGTAATTACAGAAGAAACTCTCCAAAATTGCATTCTAACTTTTTTCAGTCTTAAATGGATGGAATTTTTTTAAACATGACTCTTAAGGTTCATCATCAGATGGCATATCATGTAGAAATGTGACCATAATTAGCCTAATTGTTCTATCATTCGTCATAATTACATGAGACCAAAATTCTTAAATTCAAAAACTATATACTTTGTAGTACTTCTTGATGGTATCGTACTTATGTGATGTTCTTCTTCTTTATTTGATGTTTTGAATTGAAAAATATGTACTTCAACCATCCTTTTTTGAGATGGCTTGGACAGTGTACAGTGCAAATGAATGACAAAATCGGTGAGAATGAGTGCTTTGGGATGAGGCATGGATAATGATGATGAATTCCTTGATCAAACGATAAATGGATGTTTGTTCATGAGTAATTTTTAAGGGTGCTGCAATGATCCAACTTCGGAAACAATTGAACAATGCTTCCAACAGCTGGCCATTTTTTTAGAATCATAAAATTTCCATTCATTGTTTTAACAAACAGAATACTAATTTCCGGTAGAAGTTTGTCAAATCCTCAAATCTGTTGGATCTGAATATGATTTTAACACCACTAGAAATAGGTACATCCATTCATGCTTGTTCCTGCCATAATTGGAATTAAGGTTTACCATGATTGATACTATAGTCTTTGATGTTGGTGCTATAATTCAAGCGCAAATGCATCTACTTTTTGGATAAGTAATGATGTATATTATTAAGGCAAAAGGGAAATGAGGAAGCAAAAGAGAGCTTCCAATATATAGAGCTTGCCCTTGTAGGCCCTCTTTTCTCAAGAGTGGCAACATCATTGGAAAATCTATAAGCAATTTTACTTTGGACTTCTCTAAATATGGTTAGATGAAATTTTCTTTTATTTGTTATCGCATCTTGAATTTGGTATTGATTGGACTATCAAAATAAATGAATAAAGATATTATAAAAAAAGGATGGCTAAACAAATTTCCTTTTCTTAGACAAATAATTTATTGTTCTATACATCTTGTTGCAAGTCTCTGTGGCCCTTCAAAAGTACCAGAGCATATTTAAGATTCCCCTTGCTACATTGTATTTTCTGTTTTATATTGATCTTGGAGCTAATATTTTCAAAAATACTGCAAATCTTGCAGTCGCCTTCCTGAGGTGATATGGGCACAGAGGAAGGAAAATGTTTATATCACAGTGTTGTTGGCTGATGCAAAAAATGCAAAGGTCAATCTTGAACCTGATGGAGTGTTTAGTTTCTCTGCTACTGCTGGACCTGAAAACCACATTTTTGAGCTGAAGTTGGATCTTTATGATAAGGTCAATGTAGAGGTAAGAGCTTAATTCCCAGCAGTGGTGGGATGCTTGTTAGAGGCAAATCAACTCAGCCTGTGTCATACATGTGTGACACAAGCTGAGGACCATGAACAGACCATTTAGTCAGTCCTATGTCTGGGATCTCCATTTATGTTAGCATGCTCAAATATTCCCAACCATCTAATCCATTTGCGTTCTTTTGAGTGATCGAAAGACAAGTTAAACAATCATTAATTTCTTTGATTGGATGGTTGGGATCATGTAATTCGTGCAATATTTGGGGTGGGTGATACCAGATCCATTGATTGATGGGTGTGTATTTTGTATTGCTATCATCCATAAATTTTATTTTCTTCGACGACTGTTCGTGCATTTTTTTTATTGGACCAGGAAAGCAAAATAAATGTGGGTGTAAGGCGCATTTTCTGTGTTGTTGAGAAAGCAGAAAAAGGATGGTGGAAGAAGCTATTGCGTGGGGACCAGAAGACACCGCACTATGTGAAAGTTGATTGGGACAAATGGGTGGATGAAGATGAAGACGATGGTCTGCTTTTCTGATAACCATGTTTTGTCTTCTCTAAACTTTCTTGCTTTAATAGCATACACGTATTTTCTTAGTTGGAACTGATTGAATGTGCTTTGTCAATTTGTTTAGGTCCTGCTAAGATGGATTTGGAAGGAATGGATTTATCAGTATGGATGTTCTACTAATCAATTCTATTTCTTTAAATGTTTTGTATGTTGAATTTGTGCTAATTGTTTCATTATTTAATTCTTAGAAATTTGGTGGCATGGGTGGCATGCCTGGCATGGGTGGCATGCCCGGAATGGGTGGCATTCCCGGCATGGGTGGTATGCCCGGCATGGGTGGTATGCCAGGCATGGGTGGCATGCCCGGCATGGGTGGCATGCCCGGCATGGGTGGCATGGACATGGGCGGCATGGATTTCTCGGTATGGATATTCTGCTAATTAGTTTTATTTTCTTTGGATGTTTGTTTCTTAAATATGTGCTAATTGTTTCATTATTTACTCCATAGAAATTTGCTGATATGGGTGGCATGGACATGGAAGATGGTGAAGACCATGACATCAGCGATGACGATGGTAGAAAATCTAGAAGCCTTATCATCTCATGAATAATTTGAATTGGTGTTTGAACTACTGTATATGTTTCTGCACTGGGTCATATGATTCTTTCAAGTGTCTTAAGAACCAACCTCTAATGGTAGGAAAAGTACTTGTGTACATTGGAGGGTATGGCATGCTTGCATTATGGTTAGGATCAGTAGATTGAGTTGTGGTTTGGTCTGGCAAGATATCCATACGGATTAAACCAAATATCCTAACTTTTTTATTTTTATTTTGTTTTAAATCACAACTTAAGATGAAAGTGTTGCATTGCATCCCTAGCCACACGTGTTTCTGTCTTGAATCCATTTTCTTTCTTTTCTTCCTTGTAGGTCAGGAAGTGGAAAAGCCGGGAGGACAAGAAGCTGAGAAGATAGAAGGTGAAGCTTCAGATGTGAAGACAGAAACTGCTCCGAGCAAGTGAAGAGTGTCTAGTTGAAGAAATTATTCCAATCAATTACTAACCTTTGGGTTGGCAAAATATGTGGTTAAGATTTCTTTCGGCAATGAACGCGTGGGATGCATATATGGATTCCAACACAACGAAGCTCTCTTGCCTGGTATTTTCGTTTTTGAGTGGTAATTTCTGGCTTTTAGCCAGTAAAACTTGGTTTTTAAACTAGGGGATGATTATCTGGAATTAGGCATTAGTGTTTAATTATCTGGAAGTAATAGTTATGCGTGTGACAGGCCCTCTCTTACGATCCTGAGTTTTTTTTTTTTTAAATCTTATTGTTAAATGCTAATGATTTTTAAATAGAGTAGATGACGAATAGAATTGTTTCTTCAAATTGCGTTGTGTTGCCATAGAATTGGTATTTCACTCGGATCGACGTGGAAGATGAATTTTCATGTTTGGTTAATACAAACCAGAAATCAAATCTAAACCCCAAGGTTTTAGATAGAGTAGCCTATATTATCAAAACCTCATCGTGGTGGGGGAAGGGCGTGTGTAATGCTCAAATAAATGTTTTTTATTTCTTTGGATGGTTGAAGAGGGTGGTAGGGATGTGACACGAGGACTTCTAAGGAGGTTATACATCCTTTAGTTTTAGATAGAGTAGCGTATATTATCAAAACCTCATCGTAGTGGGGGAAGGGCGTGTGTAATGCTCAAATAAATGTTTTTTTATTTCTTTGGATGGTTGGAGAGGGTGGTAGGGATGTGACACGAGGACTTCTAAGGAGGTTATCCATCCTTTAGTACTACAACCCCTATTATGTCTACTTGGGTCTTTCATCAGAAATATGAATGTCAATTTAGCATAATTTGATAATCTAGAATGTTCAATGGGATTTGAGATTTTGTTTATTGCATTTTTCTTATTATTATTAGATTGTATTGGACAGATTTTTTTAATGGTATGGGAAAACTTTTGTTTTAAAGTAAATTTTTGATAAAATAAGTAGTAGTTAGTATTGGAAAGGTTTTGGCCAAGTTCGTTCTTATGGATGTATTTTAGATGCAGATTCAGATTGTGGTCATTTGAGAAGTTGTCAAGGTCATTTGAATTCAAGTGGCTAGAGAAAAAACTTGTGAGAAAATATGAAAAACCCTTCCATCTAATTTTTTGCTAGAAAGTAATGAGCGTTTTGTTCCTTGTGAACAATGTACCAAAAAAATAAACAAAAATGAACCTGTTATTGTAAATTGTACAATAACTAAGTCTAGACTTTTACACTTGGTTTGGATTGAGAGAAGAGGAGAAACGAACCAGTTATAAATGGAGAGAGATTTGATGGAGAAAAAGTTGCTCTCTTTTCTTCTCTCAATCTAAACAGAGTGTTGAAGAAAGGAATGGATGAATTCAAAATTGAAAGAATAATTTCATTTTTGGTCATTCAAAGATCTTATTTCTTAAGGGGGTCCTTCAATTTTTTTTCTTTTTTGTCGGTAATCAGGAGAACACGCAGTCTTCACTCGCACTTCACCTGGAAGTCCGGTCCGATCCGATCTAAAAGTTTAGGTACTGTTATAAATACTTGATCAACCAGCAGGTCTGATCAGATTTGGAAACTAATTAAATTCAAAATCATCAAGGGTCGTTTAAATGTACAAAAGTATTCATGAGGTTATTTGAACATCCTATCAGTCTATTTGAAGACAAATAAAGTGCTAATCAAATCCATTTAAAATACAAAATCTTGAACGACCTGATTTAGTCAAGTGATCTAATCAGTTGCAATTCCATTGATGGAATATGCTAGCTTCAAAGAACTGTTTCCACACTTTCAAAGGACCAACTTCACGAAAAGTAAGCCGACTTTCTGTAAGTGATCTACTACTATTCATGAACAAACCTTTAGCTGCAAACCCCATTAACTCGGTTGGGTCCATGTAACCACGGATTCTTGACACAATCCCGCCTTCGTAAGAGAAACCCATCCTGAAGTATTGATCAGAAGAAGTGGGTACCTGTTTCTGGTCAAGATTCAATTTCGGTTGATTTTGGATTACTTGTTTTAAAGAGCAGGAATCATCCTCAGGCTCAGGAAGCAAGTAGCTTCCCATGCCAAATGCCTCCCAATCCACCTGCTGCAAAATGCCAGTTGCACGTTCAGTGTTCCGTAAGGTGTAATTTTGGACTTGGACTGAATGTTCAAGCGCTAATTTATCGACTTGGACTTTCAACTCATGCAATCTTTGTCCGATTCTAGATGATATGGCATCATATAATGCGCCTCTTGAGATGTGTTGATCATTATCCACAAGAAGCAAATCATCAAACTGGATTGGATCGCCAATAAGAATTGTTACCTAAAGAGAGACCAAAAAGAACATGGATTGAGGTTGTGAGAGCAGATATGAGCAAATTGAATTATCACAAGGCTTTAGACAGAATCAGAATCAAACTCGGGAAATTGATTAATTCAGCCAACCAAATTGTTGGTATAAGGCTTCAGGGATGATGACCTACAGATTCCCCAGCTAAAACAATAATCAATAGAAATGGCTCCTTTTCATGGTAAAAGATTAAATGGACCAAATGCTTGAACCCAAGTATGCAATTACCACACTGAAAATAAAGACTATTTCTTTCACAATGTTAATTACATAAAAAGTAACGCATCCAATCTAATAATGATTCCATGTTCGACAAATAAGAGACTAAAAGAATTTTTGAAATGGGGAGGTCAATTTCTATACGAGTATGAGGCAAGTCACATCAAAGATTTGGATAAACAATACAAATCATTTCAAATACTAATAAACACTTATACAAATATTTAGTAGATAAAGAATATCTAATCATTTCAAATATCTATAAACAAATGTTGATCATTGTATTCCCATGTATGCAATGACAGCCATTCACGATTAACTGGGGCAGGTCACAAGAGTTAAAAAACAAAAAGGAAAAAGGATTGTGATTGAATAACATGAGACGGGAATAATAGGACTGAACGATTAATAATACAAATTCTTAATTTATTAATGGGAAGTCTTCTATCAATGTGGAAAACTAATTCTAGGTGGTGAATAACATGAGACAGGCATGATAGGACTGGAGTCTATAATACACATTCTTAATTTATTAATGGGAAGTCTTCTATTAATGGGGAAAACTAATACATGGTGCCAACATCACATCCAACATATATCCTACCCCAATCAATTCCAGATGATCGGTGATCCTTTCTAATTTACATTGTGAATGATCAGAGACTATTAATCTGGAAGAAAGCCTTCCAATCAGTTACAGTTGATTAGATAGGCTCAAATTTTGGAGTAGAACTACTGGGTGTGACAGATCAATGTTATTTGTATTAGTGTTTATAAGTATTTGAAATGATTTGTATTGTTTATCCAAATCTTCGATGTGACTTGCCTCAATACTCAGAGAGAAATTGACTTCCCCATTTCAAAAATTCTTTTATTCTCTTATTTGTCAAACATGGAATCATTATTAGATTGGATGCGTTCCTTTTTTGTAATAACAAATGTTGGACCAAAACCACCACATGAATACATGGAATACTGTATGGTAAGGGAGGATGGCTTCTTCCTATCCTCCTGTCTGACGTAAACATCCGTTGTTATTAATAACTAGGAATTAGACTGTAAGTGGGTAAAAGTATAGTAGAAAAGAATTTGAAACCATCCGCACCCCCAAAACCAAAAGAAAAAGAAAAAAAGAATAAGAGGGGTACTAAGGAGCAGTTACCATCTTGCCAATTCTCGGGAATTTAGCTCCTATAGGCATTATTTCCTGCATCCCTGAATGCACAAAGGGGACGACTATAGGAATACTGTCGGCATCCAGGACCAACCTGTAAAAACAGGTGTAGTAAATACATCATGCTCATATTATCATATGAATTGGGCTCCTCAATTCAGGGGAGTCAGGTTGCAAAACAATCATATATACATTCATAACATGTGTCACATTAAAACACAGCAAAGGGGAATAAAAAGGCCATTAGTTGGTGGGGACACCTGGTATGGATGTACAAGGAGTTGGTTTTGCACCCTGACTTCTGGAGTTTGGGATACAGATTCTTATCTTACATCACAAAATGACAAATATGAGAGATGCAAACAGCTAAACTTCTCTCAGGGCAAGAAAAACCATTGTTTACTATTATTAATAGGGGAAGAAAAACAATCCTCTTATTATTAGGAGGCAAGAAAGCAAAAAACGGAGAGGATAAATAATACTCTTATTATCATCACTGTCAGCAGCAGCATTATCATTTGGAAATGTAATAGAATTTTATTAATCACAGGAAAAAATGAATATTAAAGGGAAAAGATAAAGACAAAGCAGAACAATTTTCTAACATTTACAGATTAAAACAAGAGAGAGGTCAATGCTTATGAATTGGCCCCTTCCTAAATTTTGTATTTAAGAAATTTTGGTTTTAATTAATTATAACAAATGATAGAATAGATTATATTACAAGAAAAATGTCAAATTTCTACATCATAGGCAATCTGATGATGAACCTTAATGCCCTTTATCCCCTTCTAAGTTTTCAGTTTACCCACATGAATTTATGATGGGGCTTATTTCTTCTTCTGTTCTTTATAATTTATTATTTGTTTTCAACTTTTTATCTTTTCAGAAAATTCTAACTGAATTTTTTTTTAACACCAACTTATAACTAACACAAAATGCTCTGAGGATTGTTTGATACAGCTATACGTTTCTCCAAACCATAGTGTACAGTCTAAACTCCCCAATCTAATCTAGCAACAAATATATGTTCCAAATAACTGAGGAAATAAAAGCCATAAAGTTCTTCAAATTACATTGACCAGAGAATAGGAAAAGCTCCCTTAAAAAATAACATAATTTCATTGAATCTCACCTTCCAACTCCTCTCTTAGCAGACCCCATGGTTTTACCACCATCCCGAGATCGGCTTCCCTCTGGGAAGATATGAACCCACCCACCTTTGTTTAGTTTTGAAAGGGCCATATCAATCCCCTGCAGAATGTTGGACATTGACATGCTATCAATTTACCATAAATAAGGGAAGAGAATGATTAAAGATACTTTGCATAAGTAAGAATAAATTCCAGTAAAAGAAGCAGGAATAGAAACATATGACCAATCTTCAAACTTTAGATTCACAACAATTGGTTTTTCTACTAATAACATCTTGAAAACATGTCTAGACCTTAAAGTTGCAAATAAGATGAACTCCTAATATACATTGTTCCAATAAATATAACATTTGATACCTTTTGATTAATCCCATCGCCACGAGAAACTGGTAAAACCTTAACACTTTGAAAGAACGCAGAAGTCACTGGATTTTTAAAACATCGGTCAGTTGCACAAAGTGTCCATCTCAAGCTGTGAGCATCCAACAGAACACCTGGTGGCAAGAGAGAAGCAATAATAAATGGATCATCTACAGATGCCACATGATTGCTTACCTGCACCATATAGCATATAACAATCAATGAAAACTCCATCCTGAATCCTGACCATATGCCAAGGTGTAACTTGTACGAGCACCCAAATAACGTATATGAACTATGACACACGAATGTAAAAACAAAGAAATAATCCATGTAATCTTTATGATACCGTTACTAGAGGTTTGCCTTCCGGTCTCCGTAATAATGCATTTTGTAGTTTCTCTCCACCATATATCTGAGAATACATGCAAAGTTAATCTTCACCGAACCTTAAAAAAGTAAATGAAAAAGCACTCCGACACCCAATTATAAGTCAATATACCTGGATGTGGTTAAACCCATGCATAAACACATGACAAACATTTCCAATAACGGGAACAGCTACAGCTTGAAGCATGCGGAGAATCATTGAGTCCTCCGTTGCATCAATATCTTTATTTACTGCGTTTGTAACAAATCCTTGAGTTATGACTAAATTGAATATAACACCACCTCGTAAATAGATACATGTTAAAAATACGCATAATGGGACATAATTATAACTTAAAGATTTAAAGAAGACAAAAATAAATGTCCCAATGTGTGTCCGGCACAAATCGGATGTAAAAACTTTTAGAAGTACAAGTTCTTTCTCGTGTTACATTGATTTATGGAAATATAATAATGAAAATGATATGTAACCCCTTCTAATGCAGGATGGTGAGGGAATATTAAGACCATGGGCTAATAAAACATGAAAATAAGCCACACAAAAAAAAACATAAAAAAGCCTAAAATAGAAAACTAAATAAACAAAAAATCTACTTTTTAAGCTTTGATGTCCCATCACCTTCCCAACCACTGAGCCTCCTTGATGTGAATCAGAATCCCACAAAATTGGACGACCACTCGAACTAATCCCTTGTCTTCTTAAATAAAACCCAGACCCATCATTAAGCAAGCGTGGAAGATCGAAGCTTTTACTACCATAATACACTCGAAATAACAACTAAAACATCACAATGTTGAGTACCTTGAATAAATTCCATTTAACCCACCCAAGAAAAAAGCTAATATGAAATTTCACAAATCCCATTTCCAAGTCATAATCTTTTTTTTCTTTTTTCGGTTGAGAACAAGTAAAGTTCCATTCTTTCAGACAATTCTCTCTCCAATTGTTCATTGAGAAAAAGATTAAAAAAAAAAACTAATAAATTAAATTTAATAACAACAAAACAGCCACTACAATCTCTAATAAACTACGAAAAACAGCAACAAAAAATCACAAACAAGAAAAACAACACAGAAATCTTTAAAAAAACGTATTCAAAACTTCACATAAAGAGTATAACAGAACAAATTCAATGTCTTACTTCTCTTGCGATAGAATGCCGTAGCAGGAGTTAAGGAATCTCTTGGGAGATTGCGAAGGCGAAGAAGCCATCTCTGAAACGTCGACGAATAACCATCTGATAGAATCGTTCTACGCCGATGCTTATCTACAGCAACACGAAAACGATCTCGGATTCGATACCGAAGCGATCTAAATTTGTTCTTCCACAGATCTCCTCGATCAATCCAGTCCCTCTCCATGGATTCTTCGAGAGCTTTTAATTTCTTCCAATCGAAGAAACCGAGCCAGTGATGAGATATGTTCAGAACCTTTTAGGGTTCGTTGGTGGGAATCAGAGAAATTAGGGTTTGATCTCTCAAACTGTTTCCCCAGGTAGACTAGGACAGGAAATGGTGTATCAACCGTGATGTTCGCTTAAATGTATTGGGGGTTCGTACCGCGCATTCCGTCTTAGTGCTCTACACGTGAGCATGTAAATATTATGGTCTATGGAGGGCCCACAGAAGCACAGAGAGTTGGTTTTTAATTCTTTATTCCTTTATCTGTTAAATTATAGTGAGATTATTGTAGAGCGTAAACAATGGTATATAAGCCAAGAAAAAGACACGTGGCCAGGATTAGTTACTAAAAGATAATAATGCTAGACTGACTTATTTGAACACTGCACACTGACGTGTCAGTACAACGATGACCGTTGATTATTTTTTTCAAATGAAAGCGAAAAAGAGATTGATCAGCCTCCACATCAACGAAATTTAGTGTTGAAAATTCACCAATCCTCCATTTTCAAAGCCTTTGATAAGAAAAAAACTCTTATTTTTCCAGATCTGATCTAGACATTGAATGTAGAGGCTGATTTTTTTTTTTTTTCCTTACAACGTGGCATTCTCTAAAAAAAATACTGAAAGTACTACTAGAAATATGTATGAGAGAACTTTCAACTAATATATTAGAGAGATTTACGAGCAGAACTATTTGTTGTAATTTTATTAAAAAAACTCCCTTGTTTTATAAGTTTATTATTTGAAGAAGTCTTACTTTATGAATTATGCTACCATGGCAAACTTGGTAAGATTTAAAATCTTACTAAGGGTTGTTGCAATCATGGGGATTATTACATCGGTAATCCAATAGCACAACCTTCTAAGTTTCATGGAAAAACTCATAATAAAAAGAAAAACATTTTAAGCTTGATCCTAGGTAGTGAAAATGGATGGCTTCCATACTCCTAAATTTTAAATTAAAATCAATGGTAAAAATAAAATTTTTTTATTTTATTTTTTAAAGGTTTTAAAATTTTGTCCTTTATAACCTTATGAGATCAAATCATGCTTTTAAATGTCACAAATTGATGTTGTTAGAATCTACTCTAAGATATATGAAGTAATAGATTAATAGCATAAATTTGAATTTTATGACATGGATCCCACTCCAGGATTTGCTTGGTAACAAACTTAATAAAGTGAGGTTTAGTAGGTAACAAACTTCATATAAACTAAGTTTTCCTTGGAGTTATTAGACCTCTAAGGGAATATTTGTAAAAAAAAAAAGAAATCTCTCAATGTATCATCGTCATCATCATCAATTGAAGGTGCCAACTTAACTAAGTTGGTAAAGGTGTGAGGAGAATTGATCCCACGACCTAAGATCAAATCTCATTAAATCCATCTTCACGCTGCCTACTAACCCCCTTGCTCGTCTATAAAAAAAAATCATCATCGGCTTGCCTGTTTAAGGTATTTCATTTCTTTACTTTATTAGACTTGAGATTCAAGATTATATCGAAGTTCTTAGAATAATTCTTTAAATATTTGTACATTATTTTTATTTTATAAAATATTCAATGGGAATAACAATTAAAGCATCCAGAATTCTATCATGGTATCATAGCCATGCCCATTTATTATTCTATATCCTGCATTCTCTCTCTTTTCCTCATTTAGGATATATATATATATAGATATATATATATATATATATATATATATATATCCTAAATTTACTTGGTACCTCTAACCCGTATATTTACAACTCACAAATGTCTTTATTTTTTCTCCCATTCAATGTGGATGAAACTACTTGAAAACACCTCAAAATTGCAAAATCCTACGTCCTGTGTGGATACACCTCTCCATGCAAGAGCAAAGAATCTCTTTGCGAAAGAGTAAGTTCTTGAAACTTCTTAACAAAGAGCAAAAAATCTCTTCTCACAAAAATAAAAATTAATCCAAATGTTTGCTAGCTCCCTACAGAAGTAAAAGTCGTCAAGAAACTCTATTCAAACGCATAACTAGTGACAGAGATCCCGAGATATTGAGAAAGAGTTAAGTGATGACTTCACATCACGTGACCATCGATTCCATCACGTGGCATGTGCACAGAACCATAGATTTGTTCCCTCGAGATTGTTGGTTTAAAGCAGTAAACTCTAAATGCCATACTTAAAACATTTAACAGGTCCAAAGAAAGTCAGACAGCTTAGATGGTTCAAGTATGCAAAATTTCTCAACTAGACAAAATCCCTGTAAACTATATTGAGGATTTTTTTTTTTTTTTTTTTGTAAAATATTAAACCAAATCTCTCTTTCACGTTCATCTTTATAATATATAAATCCATTATAATATTTTTGTACTTTTGTTGGGTACTACTGTTGTGAATGAGTATGTATCAAGGAGTCAAACTTGATCAATCCCCAATAGGAGATGACTCAAATACGAAATCTTAAAACCATGTATCTAATGGTTTCTTCTCGTTTATCTTCCTTCATCTAACTGTTGAATGTGAACACAATCAACCTATTTCCTTAAATTTCGTAAAATCTACTGGGGTGCCAATAGCAGCTCTCTCATTTTATGTTTTTTAAGTTTCATGTTCAGGCTTCAGATCCAATAATAAGTCGACTCCAACTATTAGATAACTTCAAACAGAAAATTTCAATTTCCAATAGCATTTACATCATATAACTTGTTCAATTAGTTGGGTGAGTATGTGATTTGCATGCTATATAATTTTATAAAAGATAATAACTTTGGATCCAAAATCAAATCGCATACCCCTAAAATTTTAGAGCAACTCCAACCGTTCTCGATATCTCTATATTTATAAATAGAAGACCTCCAAACTTAGTTCCAACCGGTCTCTTAATTACTGACACACCCTCTAAATCACTATTCACATCTATAGAATTGGAGATGAAGCAAAAATAAAATAAAGATGGTCTCTATTTCACTATTCATCTTGTACAAATACCAATCATTTTACATAAATGACATTCTTAATTCCTTTTTCACTAAAAATATGTTTTAAATATAATTTTTGTCTCTTATTTATTTTCAATTATTATTATTCATTATTTTTTTAAAATATTTTAAAACTCATATTTAATCAATTGTTTGACCAAATTCAACAAAAAATTATAAAAACAAATAAGTTTGATCATGAATATTCAATATATATATATATGTATAATATTTAACTTGGGGTGTATCAAGTAAAGTTGGATTGTCAATAGTAAATTTATTATTTTTTATTATGTGAATAGTGAATTAGAGACGTGAACTTTATAAAATTTATTAACTTAATTTAGGTTCAAGTAGTAGTACTACTAGTAATGTAGCATCATCATCTTCTTCCGATGTTAAATCAAATTTTTATTGATACTTATCAAGAATGTCTATAACCTTTACTCAAAATAATTCGACATCCGAATTACAACATTATTTGGATTCTAATCTCGTGAAAATTTGGGATACGAATGCTTATAATGTGTTAGATTGGTGGAAGAACATAATGTACAATATTGAGTGTTATCTGTAATGGCACGTGATCTACTAACAATTCCTGTGTCTTCAATGACTTTTAAATTGGCGTTTAGTGCAGGTGGAAGAGTTTTATCTACATATAAAAGTTGTCTAATTCCGGAGACGGAGACGGTGGAGACTTTAATTTGTTTGAAAGATTGATAGCTAGCTGAGAGTGAGGAGCAATAACATGAAGATGCACGATTAAAATAAACATTTGATGAATTAGAAATTTGATTATTATTGTTTTCTTATTTATTTGAGTTGAACTATGCATAGATGAGTAGGTACCAACCAACTTGGGATGTACCTATATTATTATGATGCAATACCTACCAATTTTTGTAATTGCAAGTAATTTAATTTTAAAATTTTATTAATAAAAGTATGATTGAAGTTTAAATTATTCATTTTGTAACGTCTACTTAATTGTAAATTAAATAATTTATAAATTATATTATTTATAAAATTAATATAAGTATTATTATAAGTTAAAAAATATTAAAATATCTATTGATAATTATTTTTGGATAACACAATTGGAGTCCATGGCTACCCATTAAGGGAGATGGGCATCCAGTTGGAGTTGCTCTCAGTGTCTGACATTGGTGCAAAGCTCCCGCAAGATATCCACATGTCAATTACTAAGTTATAAAACAAAACTTAAAAATAAGAATAATATTTTATTTTATATAATTACCAATACATTATTTTGAAGGCACTTTTCAAGAGTATTTTGTATAAAAATATATATATATATATTAATTCTAATTAAAAAAATTTAAAGAGAGAATCTAGTTTTATAAAGCAGTGTCTTTTCAATATAATGCAGGGACATTTTTATAATTTAAAATCTTGAGTTTTGTGGATTTGTATATTGACATTACTCCCTGTATCATTCTAATTGTAAATTTAAAATTAAGTAAAGCGCACTTGAGCCAATAATTCTCATCCTTCTCTCATATAATAGTAAAGATGATATAACGAAAAGGATACTTTTAAAAAATAAAAATAAAAAACTAATACGTTTTCTTTTGTGTCGATAATACTTATGCTTCTAGCATTATTTATTTTATGTATTGAGGTCACTTCAGCATTATAAGAACTGAGTTATTGAATTGTGCTCGGCTTAATTTGCATACATGACCCAATTTAATAGAAAACAAAGAATCCATATGATTGTTTCCTAAGAACTGAAAAAACAACATTCAAATCTATAGGCCATCTTTGACTGATAGCAACCGAGAGATTTAACTACCAGGCTCAAGGTTTAATTGAAATCCATTCCAAGCCTTGAAAATTGAAATTGATTGTAACCTTTAGCAAATAAGTCGATGCAGCATTCAAGCACTACAAAATTCCAATCTGTCAAATTTAATTTTAAGTAACCATCAACAACACGACCATCAAAACAACTTTCACCTCGGTTGTGCAAGGTGTATCGAAATTGTCAGTTAGGCCTTAAGCTCCTCTTCGGCAAGATGGATCACCAGCTCAACAGATACTCTTCGTTTATAAGTTAATGACTATAATTTTAACTATTGGTGGGGTAACTATCGAACACTATATTTATATATATTATATAATACACAAGAACCTACTCAA
Source organism: Akebia trifoliata (assembly GCF_017979445.1). Lineage (NCBI taxonomy): Eukaryota > Viridiplantae > Streptophyta > Magnoliopsida > Ranunculales > Lardizabalaceae > Akebia > Akebia trifoliata. The sequence continues at coordinate 3,696,699 of NC_141378.1, read as the reverse complement.
TGGAAGAATATAGCCGCCAACTGACGATATCACGCTCTGATCTTACTGGGGCTTTATCAAGAAGAGAAGGATGAAAAAAATTTCACTGTACAGATTAAATATACTTCCCCTCTACATAAAGTAGCTGAGAGATTTCTTCTTCCTAGATCCACCTTCTCCGTATAAATCATTCCACTGGATGAGCTCGTTCATATTTGAAGACTCCGATGACACACTTGCACATACCTACATAACAAGACATGAATAAGTCTCCCAAGCCCTCACAGATTGGGATGTTTAATAATCATCCTATATAGCAACCACCGACATCAAGTAGTGATCACTCTTCGTTTCATCAAACCATTAACAAAGCCAGGCATCCAACATAACCTTTCTCTGCATTCTTTACTTTCTTTAAGATCAAAAATAGAACATGCGCACATGACAACTATGCACATACCAATCAAATTCAAATTCAAATTTATAAGACAGGAGTAAGATCGTGTATGTTTATGGAGCTGAATGTTGGGAGGTCAAGAAGCACCACGTTAATAGTTTTGAGCACAACAAAGATGAGGATGCTGAGATGGATGAGTGAAAAGGCTAAGAATGATAAAATTAGAAAATGTAGGACCAGCAGCTCCAATAGGTGATAAATTAAGAGAAAGTCAATTGAAAAATTGGGTTGGCTGAATGAATCATGTACCTTAAGATTCATGTTAAGGAGGATAGCTAATTTTTACACCAGCTGCCAATTATCCAACAAAATTGGGACCGGCAATATAGTGTGAAGAAACACTTCCAAGATTTCAAATTTTCTAAAATATCAGAGGCATTTCCACAGTCTAGACTTAGAACATGTTGGGAGAAGTATGTAAAAAAATACCTGCTCATGTGCAAATTTCAGATCCTCCATGTTGAGAGGACGAATATCTGCACTGACATGCAACGGAGGCATTGATTTATTCTCTGCTATAGCTGAACTTTTATCCTGAAAAGAGGGCCAACAAAAGCTTTAGATTTTCCAGCCAATAGACAACAAATGCATCATTAAACTCATATCAAATTTTCAATAATTACAAACAAAGGTGACAACCAGAATGCCAATTCTGGAATCTAACACAAAAGGATGTAAAAGACCACAATCAAGTGCAGTAGCATTTATGTTAATGCAATCCATTAAGGATCACAGACATGGATGGGGTTAATTGCTTGGTGTATTGGTGAAGAAACAGGCAAATAAAACAAAGGACAAAAAATTTATCAAGGGACATTTGTGAGATCCTGACCTTCTTTTCCTTTTCCAGAATTTCTCTTATGGGGCAGTGTGCTGCGGTAACACAAAGATTCTGCAACCAAATAACTGATTAGGGGGGAATAAAGATGCAAAGCTTCTTAGATCGTAAGATATTGCTGATGACAAAGAAAAAAACTAGGCAAACCTTTAGGTCACTTCCAGAATATCCATCGGTCATATTTGCAACTGCTTCCAGATCAACATCAGGTGCCATCTCTTCTTTAGCCAATATAACTCTCAGAATTTTTTCTCGGTTCGCGACATCTGGCAAGTTTACCATCAATCTGCAAGAAATAGTTGCACATTAAGGATTGTCGAGAAAGGTTCCTGATGAAGGGTTGTGACATGACATTATCAAAGCCATCCTTGAAATATTTCTAAATGTTTACCTTCGGGGAAGCCTCCTTATAACAGCTTCATCGAGGTCAAAAGGCCTATTAGTTGCAGCAAGTACCAAAACACGCTCTTTGTCCTTTGTACGCAGACCATCCCAATTTACCATGAACTCATTTTTCATTTTACGCATGGCTTCATGTTCTCCTGGATTTTCACGCCTTCCCAACATGCTGTCAACCTATAACATGGAAGCCGCAAGAATAAAATAAAACCAAAAATGTAAAAGCTAAAAAATATGGCATAGGAGGAACTGCGACCATCACAAAGTTAAGGTTTTAAATTTTGATGTGTACAAGTATTTTGATTTCAACCGGGTCCAATAGCTAACTCTTAATCTGATGCATCTCTATATGACTATAGATCCCATCCCTGCATTTTGATCTATCTAAAAGGGATTGGAACTACTGCTTTATGGATCAACTTAATCAAAATTATGATATGCTGCTTCATCAGCGCAAGGAACTAGTAGCACTGATGGTTTGAAGTCATCAGTTTCAGATCTGTTTTTTGAATGAAATAGCTACTGGGCTTTGATCTGGAAGTGGAGGGAGGTGGTGTAGAAACTCTTTTGCTCAGAGAATGGCCAATACCTCTGCCTCCACTTCAACAATTTTGAAAGTTTCTTTCTGACCAAGTCAACATATTTCAGAATATTTTGGTATATTTTATAGAAAGTAAACAAAAATATAACTATATGAAAATGGGAAAAAAAATCAATAAAAATATTTTGAATGTATTTAAAACATAGAAAGTTTAACTCTTAGAAATCATCATCATTATATTGATGTTAAAATTAGAATATAATGGTAAAGGATTTACATTAAGCTACTTAAAAAAAGGAAATACACAATTTTTAATAGCCAATATAGCTGCATTTGGTTTACACACTAGTCACAATATTTCCATGTCCAACCTGACAAAAATAAGCATCAAGATTGAATTACATAAGGTTCATCAACTGATGCAAGCACATCGAGAGTCATAAGATATAAATTGAAGTAAATGAAGTTTCGACTAACCTCGTCAACAAAAATAACACTAGGAGCAATTTTACTAGCGAGTGAGAACACAGCTTTGACATATTTTTCTCCCTCACCAAACCACTGAAAGAAAGATGAGGTTGTATGTTAGATTAGGTCGGTGACACAAGTAGATACCATATAAGTCTGCGGGAATACCTTTGACGTAATGCTTGACATTGATATGTTGATAAAATTTGCACTTGCCTCCGTTGCAACAGCTTTTGCAAGCATTGTCTTACCAGTACCAGGAGGACCAAAGAGTAGTATCCCCTTGCAAGGCTGGAGACAAAATAAACTTCATTAGACCATACAAAATGATTAGGTGAACTAGTTCACTTCCATGGGTATTTTGCAAAAACAGATTCTACATCAGGAGATTTTCTACAGGAAAGGACTAAGCAGTTAAGACCTTAGTCAGCTGCCCTTTACAAAACAATTCTGGCCTCTGCAATGGAAGCATCACTAATTCCTTTAAGGTGTCCTTGACATTTTCTAAGGCTCCGATGTCATCAAAGGTAACTCCAATATCATTAGGCGGGATAACATCTGCCAGAAGTCTCTTTTCAAATTCATTCTCAGTGACCACATCCTGAAAACCTCAAATGTCAACACCAAGCACATGTCAAAGTCAAGGACTAACTCAAAAGTAAACAGAAAATGTCTGTGCAAAAAGTAATATGTGGTTAATATAAAGACTCAAAACATCAAAATCACCTTGAGTGATTTCTTCAAACTCTTAGACTCGTTTTGAATATCCTGTAGAATGTTTAGGCCATACCTAATGCTGCAACATATTTCGACGAGAACAAGTTTTAACAGCCCAGCATATAGAGGTCCATCAAGTTCATTTTTTCCCGACATAGAAGATGATAGTAATCATAAAGAATATAATAACCTTTCAATGGAAATCACAAGCTTAGAATCTTTAACAGAAGGTTCAGAATTATGCATAAGGTGATGACTAAAAGCCCAGCCAACTATCTTCTCCACACCTGTAAAATTTAAGCAGGAAGCATTGTAAGAAGGTAAAGATCAGCATAGGATTCTGTTTTGAACAAGTAAATATATATATAGATATATTAGCTCAGCATGATACTGACTTTCATTTGTAAGTGCTTGATCTTTTACACACAGCGTTTCGAGGTCATTGCACTCCAATCCATTTCGGTTTAGAATCTGAAAAAATGGAGGGAGGTGGTTGGTATAACTGAAATATCCAAGATATCCATGGAGTAAACATAAAATGGTGAAGGAGACCAAGAAAGGATTAATATAGAGAGCCATGAAAGTCAATTACAATCATGGAAGAAATTGGCTTCACAGTGATGTCCAGCAGCAGTACCAGGAATTCAGTCACCAACATTAAGACAGTGTTACCAGATTTGTTCCAACTAGACTAAGGAGGTTTGTGGTTTGGTTCACTCTTGGTTCATAGAATACAGTGAACCCTTCAAACTGATGCCATACTGCTCCACATTTTATAAATATTTGATTTACCTCCCTCTGTCCTCAAACTGATGACATGCCCCCCTTGAACTCAATTTTCTCTAATAAAAATTATTTGAATGCCTCATCTTCAACCTGTAGCCAAAAACACTTTTCCCCTCGCCAGTCATCTCCAATCGTTCATTTTTTATCTTCAAACCCAGCCATCTTCAACCTTAAGATACTATCTACTTCAACCTTTAAGCCTCAAAGTAAGAGAGGATTATCCCTACCTACCCCAACAAACCGAGTTCATTCTAGAGTGGTGAACCGCAAACCATGAACCAGAGTTCAAACCAAGCAAACCAATGAACCATATAATAGTTATGAAAGCAATATAACTTGGTTACCATGGGACAATATGCCAACTATTGTTCATATGTGATGTTTGTCATGAAAAAACATCTAATGTAATATGTAAGTTCTAATTCACAATTCAGACAATCACCACCTGCATTGTCTACATTAGAAACATCAAATTTGCACACCTGAGTCTGGATCTAATTTATAGGAGAATCTATGGTGTCCATGCTTAGAAATAACCCAAGGAAGAATACACCCATTTGAAGAAGGCTCAACAACGAAAAAGTTCCATGAGAAACACGCATCCAATCATCAATATCATCTATTATCCAACTCTTTGAAAAGGTAACATAAGACTGATTTCGCCATTCAACTCTATTTAGAGATTTTTTTTTTTTTATTTATCGATAAAGATAAATTTATTGAAAAAGATAACTCTATTTAGAGATATGTCTTTTGTCAAGAAAATTTCTTTGTATCTTCTCTCACATCCAATTATCAATTATCCAACTCTTTAAAAAGGCAACATAAGACTGATTTCACCAGAGTTTTGTTGTTTGGGGGCTATCTCAGCCTCCTTTGCTCCTTTTCTTTATTTATAAAATTTATGCTTATAAAAAAAAAAGACTGATTTCGCCATTCAACTCTATTTAGCGATATGTCTTTTGTCAAGAAAATTTCTTCGTATCTTTTCTCACTACCTGAGCCCACTTCATTTTCGATCTCCTTCTTCCCCTTTTAGAACCATCAACTTGTACTGATGTTCTCATCAATGGTGCAATGATTGGTCTTCCTTGTACAAACCCAATCATATTTTATCTCCTCTTCTGCTATTCCGAGACTCTCAGTGCTTAATTAAAAATAGAAGTTTTTAAGTAAGAACATATCATGTTACTACTGATAAATTCTTAGGGAAGATTCTACATATCCACAATCATCATAGTACAACACAAAGTCTTAAACCCTATTGTGCTATGACAACGATACTGGAGTACCACAAATAAAATGTTTTCTTCTCTGTCTGTGCATTAAAAAAGTGACTCCATAAAAAATACAATAAATAAATAATAAATCATGGATTGGTAGCTGGCAAATATGTAGAAAGAAAAATAGAAACCTAGAAAACAAAAGTAGGGCGCATCACGAAAGATTTGATAAAAAAGTTGGGCACCACTTACTGAGCGAATGCTAGAGAGGTTTGACTTAGCTTTGAGAGTTTCAACATCACGATCTAACTGTTGTTTCCAATCTAAAAGCTGAGCATCCTCCTGTCCCACATCCCATAAACATTAGATTATTTCTACAGGGAATGCCAAAGAGCAAAAAAAATATTAAATTAACATGACTTAGGTATAAAACCTGTGGCAGCTGTACGGTCACTTTATTCGGAAAAAGTCGGGTGAGTTGCTTCATTGCCTTTGGAATCTCTTTGCCTCTCTCATGTAGCCTACCAAAGCTATCCTGCATGATAAAATAACATCTATATACAACGTTCTCAAAGGAAGTGAACCATCCACCAATTCATAGGCAGTGGCCTTAAATGAAAGCCCAATAAATTCATTTTTAATGTGCTTCACATTCGGTAGTTGAGGTGAACCAATAGAAAAAGTAGTTGAGGTGCACAACTAGTGCACTTTTAAACCTTTTTTTTTTTTTTTGGGTTCATAGTGTATTTTTTACACTTACATACAAAATTATGAGAATGGGAAAATCATAATGAAGAAAAAACAAAAACAAAGTTGGAAAAAAAATAATACTACAAAATGGATGTATGTTGAGCATAGTAGTAAATTTTGACATATTTCCACGAAATTACCGAATTATTTCCATTTTCACAAAGCTAGACATTAAATTTAACAGCAAGTTTCTTTTGGTATATATTTTGGTGGAAATTACTATTAATTTCATGAAATATTTCAATGAACAGCAAATTTTTGTCCAAAATAATCGAACTTTGATCACCATAAGAGCTTATCTAACTTTACAAGATGAAACTTGCAGTTGCTCTTATCAGTCCACAAAAAATCACGTAAGAGCTTATCTAACTTTTGCTCAACACCATTGGAACTAAAAATTAGGATAGGGAATAAACCGAAATACTCACAAGATAGCTATTGATGAGAGTCATTTTTCCATCTTTAAACATAAATATAGCCTTCCATGATTAGTTAGGTGCCTATATATCACCTTATTTAGATGTATTCTAAGCATATTAACATGTTAGTATAAGCACACGTACAATTGTCTGTGCTCTAATCAGTTAGCCACATTAGTAATTTATTCAGACATCAAATAAAAAAAAATATAACAATGAAAAAATAGTACCAAATAATTGGCTCATTTAAGCAAGTATTTTACATATTAAAGTGAATGTACTTAATATGGGCTTATTATTCTCATTATCATGCAGAACAAGGTTGTTTTTGGTTGTCGGCTCTCAGATACCTACACCAACGTGTAGCAAAATTCTACCAATCTTCATTTCCACATTTTACATGATTGTGTATTATATTTTGATGACATGAATGTCTTCAAATATTTGCTTTACGATTTCCTACAATCTGAATGAGAATTTCATCGATATTTCCATCATTTCTACAACATTTGTCATTTCCATGAATTTTATAATAATTTCCACACGAATCAAAATATTTGTATTTCCAAGTTGAGCAAAATTTAATCCTTCATGTTGGGTCTCTAAATGTAAAAAATGTATGAGCAAGGAAAGGAACAATACCCTGATTCTTAAGATGTCTCCTTTAAAACATCCCATCACAAGATGCCAATAATGAACCACTGGTTGTCAGAAAGAAGATAATGCCCAGCATGTGTTTCATTTGCAAAGCTTCAGATAGTCATCTCTTGATTCCTTTTGATTTTAACATTATAATGTCTAGGAGAAGCTTGGACCTTTCCCAAAACTTATCAGAACTCATCCAAAGTTGAACTTTGAATGGCTTGGATGTGATGAGGAAGAAAGTTTAGAGGATAATTCCTCTTACATTTTTCTTTATTGATAATTTTTATTTTATAAAGAAGCTCAATGCAAATAGTGACTGATATGTCAATATGCCAGCTAGTTTAGTTGGTAAAGTGACTAAAGTCTATAGGTGTTGATACTATAAGCCTGGGTTCAAAACCCACCCTCACCAGAATCATTGATATCTCATTCAAAAGGGGGTTTAGCAGGTGACAACACCAAAATTAATTAAACCGATCAAAGAAGAAAAAAAAAATGAAGGATATAGAAAAGTCATGTGCATGTCATGCAAGCATATAGTTACTTGAAGCAACAGCAACTTGACAATGTTTAGCAATACCGGTAATGCAAAATCGAGTAGGGCTGTCTGGTTGCTTCCGAACTTTGTGAACAGAAGACCACCGGGATGAGACTGCAAATTTAGTACATGTTAGCATTGAAAAGGAATGGAACATTGTGTATCCACAAAGAGAACCAGAAAAACATAAATCAAATTTAAAAAGAAAAAAGTTTCTCACCTTCTCCTTACGATTGTCAATCTGGGTATGCGAGCCAATAACAACTACATTATTTGGCAGATTCTCAAGCTTAATCTTGAAAGTTGTAAATGCCTCTAGGTTGCCTAACAGAGACTTCTCTATTTCTTTCATGAACAGTATTAATGGACCATTTTTACTTTCACCGGAAGCAACCTGTGATAACAAAATGTTTCAGGAGAAGAGACATGAAAATGTAGAATTGTAGATAATAAACGGCTAAACATCCTTTGACCCATACAGAGTAGGCAAGCATTCACCTCAAACAGTTCATTGATGGCAGGTTTTTCCGTATCATCACCTCCAGAGCTGTCTAAACGAAGTAAATCAGCTGCATTGTGAAAAAGATCACCTTCAGCCAAAGAGTACATAATAACATGCCCATAAGAGAAGAAATAAAGGATGGTTTGGTCAAGGGAATCACCAGTGCAAAGGAAACCACGGTCTTCTTCGCAAAGGCCCCCAAGATCGTTACCCTCTGAAATTGCTTTATCAAATCTAACTCCAACTTTAGATGATCCATTTTCTTCCAAAGCAAAGACTACTTTGCCTCGATAACCATAATTTGGTCCCCTAACACAAAGCATACATTGGACATTTCACCTCAATCACTCCTTAATACCGTAGATATTTATTATGTCATGATGCAATAATTCTTTTTATAACTAAAATATTGCACACACGTGATTCGAGAGGCAACCCTAGCACCAAAGAGAAATATTAACATGCAAAATTTTGTTGGTTAAGCATTCATAATAACTGAACTACCTGTATGACTAAATTGGATTTTTTTTCAAGAACAGATGCCAGCTTCCTATGACTATTCCACTTGTAAAAGGAAATATACAAGAGGTCAGGTACTGCAGAATCCCACATCACGAAGTCCATTGGGACAACTTGTATCAAATGGGAGACACAAAAAAGGGAGAGAGAGAGAGAGAGGTAAGTTTCCATAGTTCCAGGCAGTATATATATAGTTCTTCCTAGTAGAAGGCAATTACATACAGAAAACATAGTGAATTGAATTTTGAAAACTGCATCAACATCATCTATACTCTATACAAATATTGGGGTCAGCAATGTAAATATAGAAGTATAACTTATTGCTGTCTTGCAAAACTTCCGTCAGTTCATATATAGAGTCATATCCTCAGTCATTGCATATGACTTTATATAATTTCATAATACTGTCATCCATGTCATTTCAGCTTTCCTCTCGCTATTTTAAAGCCTTTGGCTTGCACCAGTGCACTGCTCACTTGTTTTATTGGTATTTCTCGCATATGCTCGTACCATCTCAATCAACTTATTGATGTCTTGTAAAACTTCCTTTCAGTTTGATCAGTACATATGGCAATGATATTGTATCATGTCGATATGGGTACATGTGCATATGAAGTATTCAGGTACCATAGGTCACAGTCTCACCACAGCCACCAAAGATTGCAGAACCTGAAACACCAGGTCCTTTAGGGCGCATGGTATGTTTCTGCAAAGCTTATTTAGCAGGCCATCACCAAATCAGAATCGAAGAGGATAGAGAAATGCTTCACCCATTCATGTGGGCTGCTACATCCATCCATGGAGTAACTAATACCAGAACACTTGGAATCTTGAAGAATGGTAAGCTATCAATAACTTACAAGCAACATACTTGATCATTTTTCCCACTGGCAATGGAAAAATGGTTTTAATATGCGATGAAGCATGATTTTAAACTGAAATTCACAGATATACAATAACTGCAATACTCGGGTAATTTGGACACCAGAAGACGAATACAAATGAGGGTAGAAAAAAATACACACAATAACAAACTCAATTTCAAGAATCAAAATGCCAAAGCTTGTAGCTCACGGGGAATAAAATCCAGAGCTAGGATACTTAGATGAGAGACCAAAGTTCACTGATCACGTGATTAACTGAAAGACATTCATAGTGAGCTAAAATTGTCAGAACTTTAGATACCTTGAAGCAGTTTGAAGAGGAGGAAATCCAGAAGAGTGTGATGGACCCACATATCTTACTCTATCACCTGCAAAATTCACAAATGCTGATGAAGTTCCAAAAAAAAAAATAGAAGTACGCAAAAAATTAATGGATGGGCTAGTGATACCACACAGAAAATTAAAAATCTACAACACAATTAAGTATATATTGTTTATTAGGTTTGCAATCCCCCTTGGATTTGAGAACAAGGAAATGAGATGAAATGAGGCATTTCTAGATCCAAGTCAGAGTAATATGCCTGTTTTAAATGTGTGGTTCTTAGACGACGCAGTTGATGACTCCTTCTTTGGCAGAACTTGGGAGCTAATAGTAGAGGAACCAATGATATCAGCCTCAACACTAGAAGCAGGTTTCTTATGCTGTAACATGTCTGCCTGTGCAGCTCGTTGCTTTGTAAATACTCCTGATCTTTCTGACCTTGAAACGTCTTTGTTGGATTCCGAATCCTTCGGAGATGGTCCCTGAAGTCAATTGAAAGTGTCTAAGTAAATTTGAAATGGCTGATATGTTGTGTCCACTTCTACAGTCAGGTGAAACTTCCTAACCAAAATCAAGGATGTATGCATGTTTTTTTTTTTCCCAATAGGTAGGATGTATGCATGTTTGAGGAAAACTAAGATAGTTTTGTCATGAAGTCCTACCTAAGATTTAAAAGGATCCAACAGGATAATGCTCATGTTACACTCACAATGTGGGACCCACTCTTCATAGAGAATAGCATTTAAGAAATGTTTTAGGAGAGAGAAAATAAAATGACATACAGATGAAAATTTGAAAAGAATACATGAATTAATTTTATTTTTAATTAAAAAATGTTTTTTAGAAGAAGAAGAAAAAATTGAAATGGGATACAGAAAAAAAAATTGAAATGAAAAAAATATATAAATTAATTAATTTTTAAGTCTACATTAATTTATATTAAACAGTGATTTTCATGGCATCATCATTATAACAGCGGTTATTGTAAAAAGGAACAGAAAAACAGAAACGGTCAATATAAATTAGAATTCATTTTTCTTTTCAAAATATAAAGTAGAAATAATATTTTGAAAAACAATTATAAATTTTAGCGGATGTATGTTGAAAATCATTATTACAGTGTGTTACTGTAACAAAGGCAATAGAACCATTTCTTTAACCATGGTTACCCAAAGAAAGTCAGTGAAGCTTACACCAGGCAAAAGGAGAGAATCAACTATAAGCAATCTAGCACCGGAATGTTTGGCCAGCGCCTTTGTCAAAATCTCCTGATATATTTCAGAACCTATAAGAAGATTTTTAAAAAAAAAAACCCAAATAAGTTGAGAACATACAACAACAAAACAAAAAAAGTGGTGGGGATTGGTGGAGGGGAGTGGGGCGATACTGGGAAAAAAGAACCTTGACATAAACATACAGAAATAGCAGTCGTACCTGAAGGACCAGATAACAATATTCGTGGGCTTACGGTAGGGAGATCTGAGGTATATTTTGCAAACTCATTACGCTTCAAATGTACATAAGTGGATGCAATTAAAACATTCTTTGTTGTCTCACTGTAACAATAACCGATGTTAGATATGAAAATAATCCCCACATACACATGCATAACTACCTTATGCATGTATGGCATGATTTGAATATTTTTAAAGCTAATATTACTGATACTTACTAAAAAAAAAGGAGCTAATATTACTGATAACAGACCACGGAAGTGAAGAGTAATGAGTAGGCACACTTCAAAAAACACCCACAAAAAAATTATAAAAGTGGGAATAATATAATAAAATGAACACATTGTTTTTTACAAGCATTTGGCCAAAATGTCAAATTCGTAATGGATGCAAGGCTCAAAATAATCGTTTGTTGTTTGCTCATACTTTATTTTTTTGTTTTTTTATGAGTTTTGCTTGTGCTTTATATTTGTTTTTTAATGATCATATCTGATCAATAGGTCTGCATGGAATGGCACAGTCAAATAATGAAGAACATCAAAAGTGTGGGTACAAGTTAACAAAAGGTCTGGTAGGAAGTGAGAAAGCATGTTTTGAAATGAATGTGTGGAGATGTCACACCATCACCACTTTTCCTTTTAACATTCTAACAGTAAGATCTGCAAATTAGAAGAAAATCATCTTCAGATTTAGGTTCAACTTAAATAAAAAGTTAAGAACACTCAAAAAAACATACTTGAATGTGCTAAGGAAACTCGAAACAAGATACTTCACGAAAAAGGGTCATAAAAAACCACATTTGTGGTTCTCACATGGTAATAACCTCTAAGAATGCACAGCGCTACAAGCTAGTTTCAAACATGACACTGGCTTTGCTTCTATGGACAAGCAGAATGTCTAAAAACAAGATTAATGATGTTAATGCAACTACAAGAATATCTAGGGGTAAGTTGGTTAGCTGAGAAAATATTGCTGAGCACTCAACTATCTTGTGAAAATGGATTGTAAGTGATTGATAGCGCAGGGAAAATCAGATTCGGAGGAATACTAATTGCAGTTGGGCAGGATTTATGTCAGAGAGTCCATCTCAAATTTTCTAAATCAATTTCTCGGAAAAGCAAAATCATGAAACAAACAGTTGCAAGTTCACATTTTCCAAGCAGATCTTCCAGCAAACAAACAGACCCTAACCAAGCAATTAAGTAGACTGGCACTCTAGAGAAAACCAATTCAAAAAAAAAAAAAAATGTACCTTATATAATAAGGAAAATTATCAAAGGACACTTCAATATCACTGGAACTGAGAATTCCTTTTTGTAAATTATCCTTGAACGCTTGCAATCTAGTTGAATATGAAATTGTTGGTGGATCAGCATCTTTGAGTTCTCGTACCCTTTGCTCATCAAGTGCTTTGAACACGCTTCCACTAAATTCAAAGGCAGAAGCAGATGTTCCAGCAAGCATTCGCAAAAGTGGTCTTATTTCATAATTTTTCCCAGGAATCTTCCCAATTTCAGGATCAAGACGAGCATCCAAGCCAATGTCATCAAGATGCAAGGTTTCATTTGCAGTAAGGTCAGCGGCAGATGGAGCAACAGTAGCTTTCCCACTTGAAGAAACACCGGCCCCGTCATTGGCAGTATGGCTATTGGTATCAAGATCTGGCATACAGCTTTCTGACACTTCACAAACCAAAGGTACCGTAGAACTTTCTAAACCTGGTTGTACATCCTCACCATTTTGGGCAACTGATGGAACAAGTGACAAATCTTTGCTAAGGTTCGACAGAGATGCTAATATTGATGCTCCTGCAACGGCCGATGGGTCTCCAGACCTTGACTCGAATTGTGTTCCTCTAATTGGAGCACTCTGTGTTTCTGTGGTACTAACCGGAGAAGGCACTGCTGGAGTAGTCAAGTTTTCATTTGAGAGTTGCTGGAAAATCTGGTAATATATTATGTCAAGGAATTTGCTACTACCATAATAGGAACATGACGGTTTTCATACTATGATAGAGGAATGCGTCACATAATTCATTAAGTGCAACAAAATTACTGAAAAAGGATACATAAGCATGTTTACCAGATGAACTAAAAACTACCTCATCCCCTTCACAGAGAATTTTAGTAGAATTTTTCATAATAATCTTGCCATTTACTTGGACGACACCTTTGCCCCCTGAGATTTCTAGCAGTGCAAAAGAAGAACCTCTTCGCTGTCCATAAGAAATAAAATAGAAGTGTTACCTTTGACCCATGTCATGAAATGATTCGGGACCACAGTCACGGCTGCTATGCCTCACATTTATTTCCAGACTGGGCAATCTATCTATCCCCAAAAGGTATAGTATATCCAACATTTTACCTCCATGTGCCTCAGCTTACACAAAATTGTACTGACAGATGGATCTCTCAACCATAAGTTACATCGTCGGCTTTGACCAACAGTGAACAGAGACCCACGAATGAGCAGGTGAGGATTCTGGAAAAAATAAAAAATAATGTTACATCCTTTATTTTAATAAGTAATAACTATCATACCTTCAACAACCAAGGAAAGAAAACATTCAGCAGTCAAATAATAATGCAGCATGTAAGTACTGGAAAAAAAAATAATGTTTCAGAAGAAGAAAAATAGAAAGATTTTGATTCAGCAATACCACAAAAGCCAATGGGCAAAAGTGGTTGAAGCTTAACATACAGATGGACACATATAAAGGAGACCTGACAACCAGGATTTCTAAACAAAAGCTTACCCATAAGTTGCAAACTTGCAATAAAGGAAAAAATGAAAAGACCCTAAGCCAAGTACATGAACCACATCATGTCTTTGCCAAATTATGTTAGAAACAACAACAAAAAGAGAACATGGATCTTCCAATAAGAAGTCAAATCAACATCATTTCCAACAAAATTAAAAGTGCATTAGTTCACCTTCAACCCAAGCACATTGGGGTTCCTTGCTTAATCAATTTTTTATTTACTAGCAGAGGGGCACATGAATGCACATGTAAGTAATGGAATCGCACATAAATGATGGATAATTTGCATATAAATGAGCAACTTAAACACAATATTAACATAAATTCTTATAAGAGTATTATAAGAATTTAGGTTAATGTAAATATAAAACTTATAATTATAAAATATAAAAAAAAGTTGTACAACCTAATTTAAGGATTGGAGGTTAGTGACTTTTAAATTTTGAAGAGGAAAAAAGAAAACTTCCTTGAAAGCTATGCTGGAACAGTTTTTATAAGAGACAGTATATGGAGCCGCATGGTTTATGTTTCTCTTATTTTCTTTGATAAATGGGCTTTAAAAAGCAATACATACAGGTTTAGAATTGATGACTCGTAAAAAACCATGAAATTGCTCTTAGGGGGGGGGGGGGGTTATTAAGATATAGAAAGGGATAGTTTTGGGTTAGCATAACTAAATACTAGGAGGTAGGTCCTCTATTCCCACCTCTACTTGTTGGGAAATATGCCCTTCTCTCGGTAAATCAAGGGTCTCCTCCTTAAGAGACAAACTCAATTCTAACGGCAAACGTTTACTACAATGGTAACGACAAAACTAGGCACCAAAACCAGGGAAAGTGGGTGACTGCACATAACACAACGGTGGACCCCACTCAGCTATAATTTTGTAAGGATAAATGACCCTTCCTACTACAGTTGGGTGGGGTCCACACTACCCCCATGCTTCCTCTTCTCCCCCCTTCAACTTTATTGTCTATCATCCCCCACCACCACCTTTTTTAATAATACCCCATCTAACTTTATACTCCCCTAATTTTACTATCTTTCCTCTCTTACCCCTTTAACCCCAAATAGGATGCCCATGTCTACGGCGATCTCTAGTATCTATAAATGTTAGATTGGGTTGCATAGACAGAAGAACCATGTATTTAAACGGACCGTACATCCATATTGTTGGGAAACTCCTTTCCCTTTACAAGCAAACCAGCAAGAGTAACTAGTAAAAAGGGGGTTATACCACTTGAAACCCTGCTTTGCATAGTATCAGTTTAGTTTTTGATATATCACATGTGTGAGAGATGTTCGCAAATGAATATGGTGGCCTGTTAGAGCACAATTTAAAATCTCCAAAATGGATGGGAGATAGATTCAAAAGCCAAGTTTCAGGACAATCCTTCCTCCTTAGCAACTCCTTGAGTAATTAATAATAGAAAGTAAATATTGCAATAAGCGTTAAGGCAACCAAATTAATAACTAAACAACAAAACCTGAGATCCATGAGGTAAACAAGGTGTTTTCAAAATAAAGTTGTAAAACTAGTGAATTTAAGGTGCTTGGTGGTAGGAAAACATTGAAGCCACCAAGTCCAAGCAGTGAATTTGTGTTCCATGGGTCATCAACCTTGTTAAAGATAAAAAGTGAAGCACTAGTTAGGAGAAAAGTCAAAATATGTCCGTTTGGGAAAATAATATAATAATGGACTAGAAATCAAAAAGGAGAGATTGTCAATATGAGCATAAGCATGTATTTCAAGTGCAACTTGGCATGGGTAGCTTGTGGCTCAATTGACCAACCCGATTTCTGGGCACTACGATCAAATAAGTGGATTGGACAAGACTCGGCAACTAGCACAGACATGGTCATTGCTTGTGCATGACTTGTCAATAATGTCTTGAGATCATGAGCAACATGCCATTGGTGATCCAAAAGAGGATTGGTTAAAATGATTATCTCATAAACATTGGCAATTGAAGGTAATCAACAGTACACATCTAGGCAAGTGTGAGTTTGGTCAAATTGTAATGTAGAACGCAAATCAAGTCAAAGGTCAAGGGCACCAACAAAAAATTTGCAATTATTTAGGTTTTCACTTAATTAGGTCTAGATTTATCGTTCAAGATTATTTTAGATTAGTTTTTTTTTTTTTTTGTTGAGTTTTTTTGTGTGTTTATTTTCATGTTTTATTAGCTCATAGTCTTAGTATAATATTTAGAAACAATTTAGTAACTTTATTTTATCTTTTATTTAAATTTATTAGGGTTGAAAAATTAGGAGAGAGAAAACTGTGAAAATTAGGTTATTTTAGTTTTATTAGGACTTCTGTTGATTTTTCTTATTTATAGATTGTATTAGGGTTTATTGATAGAGAATGATGGAATAAACAAAATGTTTTCTTTTGAATATTATTGCATTCAATGTGGTTGATGCCATGGAAATCATTGGGGTGATTTCAAGGTAAATATCATTTTTTTTCTTCTTTTTTTTTTCTATAATTTTCTTCTTATCCTATCTTTTCTTCAATCCGCCTCTTCTACATTTTTTTTTCTTTTTGTTTTTTCTAAAGAATTCTTGTTTTTTTTTTTTAATTTCTTGAAATCTTGAATCTTAAATTCTTGATTCTTTAATTCTTTATTCTTTATTTTTTATTCTTGAAACCTACAAACCTCAACCCCTTAATCCTTTCTCCATTCTCTTAACATTTAATTATTGCCCTATATACCTTAACCTTTAACCCTATCCTAGCCCAAATTCTTAACCCAATCCCCAACCATAATTCCCTAAAACCCACTTATTTTCCCCTTCTTCCCTCACCGTCCTGCATCAGATTGCCACCAAACGATGGTATCAACAAAATCCTGAAGTTCCTGCCTCTTTAGCAGAGGGAGGGCTCTCCTCGAGTTGTAACACACAAATGACATTGTCTTGAATCTTGAATTCTAAGATCTCCACGACATCCTTGAAGCTACAAGGATAATTGAGGACGTCAAAGTTGTCCTTGTCACAACCTATCTAGGAGTTTTTCTCAACCCGGCTTTGGCATAATTGCCTTGGCACTGTTTTGATGGCTCAGCGGCAACAAAAGCATGATGAGGTTTGGTTTTGTTAAGGCAAGAGCATTCATACATCTTTCAAGTTCTAGTCCTATATAGCTTGTCTACATGTGCCAAACATATATTATGCATTTTGTAGCTTCGTGACCCTCGATTGAGGGGGAAAAGTGATAAGCGTTGCCCAACTTCCCCCCCCCCCCCTAATTCAACTTGACACACTACCTAATAAACTAAGGGAAAGCTAATTCAGTTGGCTTGATCATGTGCAACAAAAGTCGGTTACAATTCCAATTTGACATAACTCGCAAGGTATTCTAAGAGAATTAAGAGGAAAACCAAAAATAGTACATGGGTTAAGATAGTGAGAGTGAATATGAAGACATCTCGATAAACGAAAGACATACTTAGACAGAATTGAAAGGAAGTACAAGTTTCCTTAGGCAAAAACCATTATTTTGGTAAAAGAGCTTGATGATGAAAGGACTTCCATTTGTTATTTGATAGACTTTGAAATTTATCTATCGGTGTTTGTCCCATAGTTGGCTGATTCTGACCAGTTCCGCCAATGTGATATAAAATTTTATATAGTCGATAATACAAACATAGAAAACCAATATAGAATCAAAGAAACCAACATGCAGAACCAGAAACACAAAATATCTCCCATCACAACCATTCCACCTAAACTTAACTAGTAAATATTGATTATAAAACCCCCAAAAAAAAAATTGAAAATGGAGCCTACCTGAGAGGACCGAGAGATGAGCTTTCCCCATGCAACCGTCCCAGAAGATTTCATTGGCCGTTTCATCGCCCGATTCAATGCCGCACTAGCCAACCTCAAAGATTTCTTTGCCTCCGAAATCGAATCAACTGGAAACCATCAAGAAAACAACCGAAATTCAATGTAACAAAGAATCAGATACGAAGAACATAAAATGAACAAAACTACAAACATTCAAGAACTCAAGAGAACATAAATCTAACCTATAGTCAACGGCGAAGCCGAGACCTCTTCTTCCCCATCTGCATCTGGAGATTTCTCTGTCATCTTCGCATCACAGCCATCGGATTCCTTCGAATGATCAGCAACCGACGGATCAGATGACCGAACCTCCTGTTCTCGAAATTCAGAGCCCGATTCCTTGGACGAACCTAGGGTATCGACCTGCGAAGCAGACGGAACGTCGTTCGTTGATGGTGATGCCTCCGCCGCCTAGAGTTCCAACCAAATCGATCAGACCTCCGCAAATCCGCCAAAAAAGAAACGCACGTAAAAAAACCCTAGACGTAAATTTGAACGTTAGATCAACATACCTTCGAACGTTTGCCATTAGTGGGAGGAGACGAATCTGAGGAAGGAAGTTGGCGCTTCGATGTTGCAGAGCTTCTTCTGGTCTCCACCATGTCTTCTTCCCTTCTTCGATCCGATTTTTTGTTGAAGAGAGAATCGGGTGAGAAAAACAGCGAAGCGAAGATGAGAGAGAGCGAACAAAGATAGTCAGGTAACCAGTTATTTAAAAGCTTCGATTTTTAACCTTTTTTTTTTTTATCGTTCTTGTATTTTAGAGGCAGGTGGGTGTCAGAGTGACTAATCTAACGCTCTCTTTTTTCTCCCTCGGTAGGAGACCGAGATGACTCAGACGAGTCAAATATTTTCTGGTGGTTTCGGACTTTTCTGGACTCTCCATCGACATCACCATTTCAGTGTTAGGGATTCCCCAAAATGTATCTATCAATCAATAGAAGATTGGTTGATATCTAAGATATTTGCGTAAATTGTATCCCTAAGAAAAAGAGTGTTAATCATTAGAAGATTGGAAGGATATTTGCGTTTTTCATCAAAGGGAGCGGTTCAGCAGCCCTAAAGTTTGCTAAACATTGTTCAGAACATGGGTTAGAAGTTTTGGAATGAGCTGATTTTTTGTAAAGAAGATCTTTATGACGAGGAGATTATCCTCACCAAAAATCAGCCTATTCCAAAACATCTAACCCCATCAAAAGTGATTTACAAAAATTAAATGGTCCACGATTCTTCAATTTGTAAATTAAGGTTAAAATTTTCAAAATTAGCTGATTTTTGGCGAGGATGATCTATTCAACGTAGAGATCATCCATACAAAAAATCAGCTCATTCCAAAACTTCTAACCTATGTTTTGAAAAATGTTTGGCAAACTTTAGGACTGTTGAACCGCTCCCTTCATCAAATCCTAATTTTTGTTAGTTATTTTACGTTATATGTGAATAATTCATTTATATTACATCAGTAACTGACTTTAAGTTGATATCTGTTTGCACATATTATAGATAAAATTATTAGTGATTACTCATAATCAAAAGTTGGCATCTTACAACATTCATTTGTGGATATGACATACTGTTAGTCAATAAAATTGTAGAGGAAGTCAATGCAAAACTGAAATTATGGAGGGAAGTATTGGAGTTGAAGGGCTCAATCATAGGCAGAACCAATGTTAAATACATATATTATAATGTTGATACTAACAGCAATGAAGAGGACATCCAATTAAAATTCATGGTCTTGAAAAATCCTGAAACGGTCATTTTTTTTCCCCTTGAGCATATCTATATAATAAAGAAATAATGTTGAAGTGGCCTCAGGTTGGAACCTCATGTCACACTACTTGATTTGATAGTGTATGAGAACTATAGAAGCTTTTCATCAAGATATGAGTGAAAAAGTATCTATGGTTCTTATCCACTTTCATATCAAGAAATTCGACATGAGGTTTCAGCTTGAGGTCACTACATCACAACTCATAATAAAATGCAACAATGGGCCTTACTCCAATCATATTAATGGGTTTTATACTGTCTTATTTTATTGTCCTTCCTTTTCAACTCTTCAACTTTATAATATTTTTCCCCTATTTCAATAACATCCCTACAAATTTACCATATTTTCTCTTTTACGTCTTTTTTTAAATATCACCTGTCTAACTTGATTACATCTCCTCTTTTGCCCCCACTAACCCAAAAAAGGATGCCCGCAGTGAGCATTACATTAATAGATCAAGCGTTGCATGGATGAAATTGCTAAGAGGGATGAGTGAGAGACTTTAAAAAAAAAAAAAAAAAATCCAATCAAGACATCTATCCTTAAAATATTGCAAATTCTTTAAATATTACAAATCCAACCTTCAATGCAACCCCAACTTTGGATTATCTATTTACATTACATCAATAATTCTACCTAACATGCTACCTAATAATCTAAGGGAAAATTAATTCAGATGATTCAATCATGTGAACAAGAGTCTATTACAGTATGCTTTGCAAAAAAAAAAAAAGTTACATTACCAATTAGAAGGAATCAAGAAACGCGAAGGTGTTCTAATAGAGTTGAGAGGAAAGCCAGAAATAGTACGTGGATCAAGATGGTGAGAGTGGATAGAAAATATCTAAATAGCAACATTATCCTAATACATTAAGTATTCGATAGTAGTTGTTACCTAGTGAATCTTGAGGATAATTTGCAGTCTTGAGTCTCAACCTTATGACAATACTATATATTACAACATAGTCGAAGGAGAATGCACGCACTCATCGATTCAACTTTTTTTGCATAGAGAGAAGAAAAAAAGATATCTATGTGAAATTGGTTATAAAGTTTAGGAATTTAGGTAGATGACAAGAAATATTTGAAAGAAGTCCATTAAAAGATTGAGCTGTAGGTTGATCCCTTGAAGTGGGCATATCAATAAATTATATTAAAGTTTATATATTATATTTTTATTTATCGAGTTTGCAATACTCGATTTGTCTTTGCGCATCATATTTTTCCGTATTTTCTTTGGCCCAAGATTGTGTCAATTTGACTGGAAATCCATAATTACCATTGGCTTCAAATTGAATAAAAAGGAACAGCCATGAATTTCATAGTTATAGCGTCAAGAGGAAAAACAACCCATTTACAAAAGAATGTTGAGAAACCATGAAATACACACAAGTTATCAATAATACCAGAA
Organism: Akebia trifoliata; assembly: GCF_017979445.1. NCBI lineage: Eukaryota > Viridiplantae > Streptophyta > Magnoliopsida > Ranunculales > Lardizabalaceae > Akebia > Akebia trifoliata. The sequence continues at coordinate 3,675,457 of NC_141378.1, read as the reverse complement.
CTCGAATTTTAGAACAACCAAGCAAACAAGAGAAGCCTTCAATATCTGTCGTTCTTATTCCAAGTTTGTGTTCAATATAGAATCCTCAAAAGAATTATGGTGTTTCCGATGATTGTTCAATGTGGAATGATAGAAACGAAAAAGAAAAGAGAAGGATGAATTTCGTATTGTAATGCATCTTATAATAATTCCTTCTCTCTCTCTCTCTCTCTCTTAAAAACAAGTGTTTATCAGCTATTTAACTTCAAATGACAGGTTTGTTATATGGTTTCAAAGATAGGGCAATCCCATTTTTGTCTGGACCGAAAGATTGAATTGGACCATATTTGGATCAACAAACCCTTGTTCTGCTTCGAACTAGTTTTGCAAAAATGTTGATTAACTTGGCAAATTCATGTAGTTTTTATTTATTTATTTTGGGTGGTGTATTTATGCAATAACTGTGGTGACATAAAGATGTGAGACTGTGAAGTTCTTGATTTGTATCATATGTCAAACTAGCTTTTAAAAAAAAAGAGAGTTAAATCGTGTTTGGTGCAGCTTTCAGGAGGCAAATTTTTGGTTTCCACCAATCAAAGACGTTCTTAAAAGTGAAAATCTTGTTTGGCATGCACTCTGTCTTTCGGGTTTCCACAAAAAAGAAGAAACATCAAGCGTGCCAGATGCCAAAGCAACCCTCCTAACCATCTTTTATCTAGAAGCATTGCAGATAATTTAAAGGAACCACAAATATATAATGTAAATTTTAAGAAAGTGTACCACTTGGAGACACTTATATTTGCTAAATACCCACCTTCGATGGGGTCCCAAAACCTGATTTTTATATCATGGTTGTCAGTTATTAGTCCTCACTTGCTCATGTGCGGCGTCTGGGTCAGACGCCTCCATAAAAATAAAAAAACCATGATTCTTGGCATCCAATTATCAGAGCAAGTCTTAGTACCATTATATAAAAGAAATAAAATTTGAAAATTGACATGCAGCGCAGATAGGTCAACGAGCCCAAAAGAGTGTCACATGGCATGCTAGCTAAAATTATCAACCAACTCCTCAGCTTACAGAATCTAGGCTCTTTGCTTGGTTGAAAGTTGAAACAACAACCAATGCCCTGTGTTCAATTATCCAGGGAGATTAGTAAAAATTATAGGCAAGATGAGGGAATCATGTCAAATAGGAATCAATATCAATATATATATATATATGTTTATATTTCTCATTTTTAGCTGGTCCAAAGATTTGTCATCATGGTCATCGCCATCAAAGTCATATTCTAACGATTGAATTGTCCCATTTAATTCTAAGTGCGCATAACACCATGATATTAATAAGGATATCGACCATCTGATTGGTGTTGGACAAATTAATGTGCTCTGAACTTGCACCACGTGAAAATTGGAAAATTCGACATACAAATTTGACGAGCCAAGGCCCACGAATTTTAGAAATTAGATTTTGTCAGTCTAGGACCGTCGAAATTCTTGATATTCCCAAATTTGATGGTTTAGAGCTGTCGAATTTCTCATCCTTCATTAATTTGACAGTTTCGACCTGTGAAAAAAAAAATTGACAATGAAAAATTCGACCTCTTGGTCCGTCGAATTTTATGAAATTTGACGGCCCAAGACCCTCAAATTTGGGTTTTTTTCACATTGTGTTGGCACCCACATTGACTATGCGTATGGAAGATTGAATGGTGAAACAAGAGAACAAGGTGTGGTGTAAAGTTTGCAAGTAGTAAAAGCACAGATCTAGGCTCAAAATCCTGTTTGTGCCTGTTTACTCCTTAAAAAAAATTACTTTGATGTTATATTTTATGAAACTAAGCATAGCTATATGCATATATAAATAATAACTTTCAATATTTTATGAAACTAAGCATGGCTATATATATAAATAATAATTTTCAAATTGATTATTATTTAGAAATAGTCTCCTGTTGAGTAAAATGGTTGTATTCTAATTTGGGTTTAGGCTTCAAGAGGCAAAATCAAAGGGTACCTTTTCCGAAGTTGAGTAGGCTGGGCCTGAAAGGGCAAGATTCCCTTAGAAGATTTTTTTTTCGAGGTGCATACGTATTCTTTTGGGAAAAGTCATCCAGGGTTTCTTTTGGGGCGCAAGGGAGAAACATTTTCTTTGTTGTCATTTTCTAGAGATCTTTAGGGCTATAACTTTGAAAGATTATAGTGCGATTAGATTTTGATTTGATTTGTGGACATAGACACACTACTCCTTGTGTTTATGTGTGATTCTATCCTTCTTGTTACTTTGTATTTTACACCTTGTCAAAAAAATCATAATTAGGCGAATATACTTATTTGTTGCTTAATTAAGAGTATTTATTAAAGTGATGATAATACGATGCAGTTTTGGTGCACGCCCGTGATGCTAACTGACGTGTTTGCTCATAGCCTAACAAATGAATGATATCAGCAATAGAGAGAGCTTCTCTCTTTTGCCCGCTGCCCACGTATTTATCTTTTTAGATTTCAAATCTTAAAAAGGGTTGTTGGGCCCAAATCGATTTTCACATTTACAATCTAACAACACATCCTTCTAGATTTCATGAAAATATTCATATTAAAAAAAAAAACATTGTTTTTCAAACTCGATCCAAGGTATTGAAAATGAACGACCAACGAGCACCCAAATTAAAAAAAAAAAAAATAAATAAATAAAAAGGTGAAAAATAACTATTTTTTTCTTTAAAATTCATATAATTTTATCCTCTACAACTCCATTGCATGGGATCATATTTTTGAATGTCACACAAGGTGATCAAATCAGTAAGTTTTTTTTAAAACTATGGGCAGGAGAGAGAAAAGGGCATTAGCAAAAAACTATGCCATATTATCAAAATTCTATTTATTATTACTGATAGAAGTTTTCTAAACAATACTTTTTTAAAAATAAAATTTAGTAACATAAAATTTACATAAAAAGGGGTGGACTGATAAAATAAATAAATACTTTATAATTGCATACATTATTGCTAGTAAAAACAGCTTAATCGGATTATTGATATGAGTATAGTTGGAAAATGTGGGCAAGAGGAAAGAGCTTCTGTGAATGATAATTTTATGTGACAAACCAATTTTACTTGAAAGAATGAGGAAAGGTGATCCAATTCTAGAACTAAAGGATCTCTAAACTACTCACATATATTATCATCCCACAATTGTATACTAACTTCGTATTTCTTCCCAAAATATTTTGCTTATAATTGAATTGGTTCTGTTTCAACATGTGTTTTGGAAATACATGAGTCAAGCCAGTTGTAGGGCAGCCACAAAAAATATAAGTGAGGTCCAAAAATGTGGGTCCTTCATAGTTGTCAAACAAAGCTTTGAAAAAATGAGGCCAAAATCAAGAGTCGTGATAATCTGACTATCCCATGTGGCACATTCAATTGACTCTTCTCACGTGACAAGTTTGAGAATCGTAAATCTATACGCATCGGGATATAAAATTGCACTTCCCCATAAAAATGTATATCCCAAAGGAATCATGTATCCCGAGACATACAGATCTACTGTTCCCAAACTTGTCACGTCAAGAGAGTCAATTAAGTGTGCCATGTGGGGTAGTCAAATTATCCGACTCCAAAATCAACTTTGAATATCCCAGGCCTCTCTTTTTTATTACTTGGTTGAATTGTTACACGAGATATTGGATGGTAAAAGTGATTTTCTCAAGCAAAATAAAAATAAAAATGAATAACTAACAATATTTAGGACATGATAATGGTGATAAACCATATCAAGCCAGAGATAAGTACGGGTGATTTTCATATCGATGGTCTTGATTTTTTCGTCTATCCATACTCGAGTCTAGAAACCATTCTCTTTGGCCATTTTCCTTATGTGCAATCAAATATTGACAAACATTTAAAAAAAAAGTTCATTCATTTAATAAATATTCTTCTTAATATTTTTTTTTGGTCAATCACACAGATGTTGACAGAGCTTTGCAAAGGTGAATGTTAGCCATGTAATTAAGATGAGGAATAAGAGAGAAGAGAAGACTACACGTACAAGGTGTCATGGGAAGAGATAACACTCGTTATCTTTTAACGAATGGAAACAAAACAAACACAACACTACAAATCTTGGAAGAACCTTTGCCCTTGATTCCTTCACGTTCATGCAAACACAACCAAACAATAGACTTGTTACTCTTGAGGCAAAACCAAAGAAATTCTCATCACATGAAGCAACTACCAACTGCTGTATCAGTTTATCAACCCAAGGCCCCATCCATGACAAGAACAAATGTCCAAAATACCCTTTTATATCAATATATGGATGCAATATATATATTTACTAGAGTTTAGCGGTGCCATCCTCACTGGAATTCTTGTAGAAAAGAAAAGATAATAAAGTTTCCCCCAAACTTTTGGTAGTTGCTCCCACCCCACCCAAGCTTTTAGATTTATTAGAATCCTTCAATTTGTTTAATATTTGACAATTAGCCCCACCCCTCTTGGTGACATTGGCTAGTGACTTGGATCTTCTCTCATAAATTAATAAGAAATTATCTAAGTGCCTTTTTTCACCACTTCTAACCAAAAGACCCCATGAATTTTTCCTAAAAACTATTCTTCTTCATGTTCTTCAACGTTATTGGATAACTATAGTTTGCCCCCACTACAAATGATTCCACCCATGATTGGAAAAAAAAAGGGGGGAGAGGAGGGAAGGCAATATATAAAATTGAAGGGTATCAAGTCAGATACAATTTTCTCCTAGTTTATCTAAAGTTGGAATCACTCTTATATATATATATTTTTTCTAAATGTATTAATATCTAATTATTATTTTTCCTAGTATTTTCATTCATTTATCTCAAATCGAGGCATGATTGATCCATAATGATAAGATAATTTTTACATTGGATTTAGTCCTTAATCACCAGTCCGAACCCCAAGTTTTTAAATAAAAGTAGATCAAATGTCGGGTTTATCTAATCCATTGACAATCCATTTTTTTTGTTTAATAAACAAATGGGGTTAGACTTATCTTGGAGTAGATTTATCCCCCAAAAGAGGTCCATTCCTTGGGTGATGCAGTTCCCATGTGTGCAACTTTATGCTGATATCAATTTAACTTTGGATAGATTATAGACAATAAATGATTCCTAGAAATTTGGGACAAAACCCCAAAATAAAATTGGGAAACAACTAAAAATTTCATGTGAAATATTTAACATAGAATGAATGGGAAGACAACCAATAATGATATAAACAACGATAGACATTCATTGATTGGTATCCCTATTCCAAATCTGTTTGTTTTTTTTGTTTCTGCTAATATTTTGATGACCACCCATTATAATAATTTAAAATTTTAGATTATTTTGGGGGTGTTTTAGTAACCCAATTAAATCATTTTGTTAGGTGTCACTCCCATTTTCAATCTTAATTATGATGTTTTTGGAGTGAATCCTTCCCCAATCCCTGCTCTCAAAATATGAGAATACGTCCCAAGATCTTCAAAACCCGCTCTTCAAGAAGATTATCATTTTATCCATTATGTTAAGTATTTTTTTTTATATTTCTTACATAATTATTCATGCACGTCCTTGAAAATAAACATTGCGATGAAAATGTTGGTGAATATTTCAGTTAGAAGACAATCATGGTGAACAAAAGAGTTAAGAGGTCCAAGATGGAGTCATTCTCATTTGTGCAAATTGCAGAGAGTGAGGATCATCAATTGCCAAAGGCAAATACACAAAACCTTATCAATGGTCACACGGACATCTACAATCTTGAAGGAGTCTTAATCGTAACATGGTTCAATGCAATTTCACACAACTTCTCAACAGAAAAAATTGACATAAATTTTTTTCCCTTTATCTTAATTGGGATTAGACTTTCATTTATTACAAAACACTCTCGCGTATTAAATATTTATTTTAACTAAATATAATTATCTAAAACTCACTTAATACTAACTGGTTGCACTTCATCACTTAAAAAAATCTTCCTTATACCCAGAAAAAAAAAATTGCATTCATTTGGAAATTTAAATCTTCTTTAATTTTTAAGATTGGTGCAACAAATTAATATGTGAGAGGGTTATTGAAGTAAGTTGCAACTTATAAAAATTAAAAAATTAAAAAGATAAATACTTTTCTTTTAAATTGGAGTGCAACCGACCTATGATGAAAACCCTAAAAAAATTCTCAATGAGAAAAATATGGTATAAGGGTTATTTATGTCATTTTGCCAACTCTACTCTACGTGCACATGCACAGTATACCTCCTTCACAACAAACGCATTTCTTGCGTCTTGTGTCATCTTGTGCGGCTCTGCATCCCAACACTCTTCATATCATCCAAAAAAGAAAGAACCAAAAAAATGGAAAAAAAAAACCTAAACCCTTTATCTTCAAAATCCTCACAGTGTTCTTGGTCTGCTTTGGCATCTGTGCTTTTTTATTAGAAACAAAAGCTTAATCCATGGAGTCAAATCCTTCTGTCTCTCTTTCAGCAACACAAGCTTCCCAATCACCCACGAGGGTGGTCTCACCACAATCACCATTAAAGGCCACTCACCCACGTCAATTATCGGGTAATAATTCTCTCCTAATCAGAGCTCCTCTATCTCTTGATTCTGATAAACTAGATGATGGTAGTAACAGTAGCGTTAGTGGCATAAGCTACAGTAGTTACGAGTCCGAGGCTGAGGGGTTTATGAGTGGTGAGGAGGAGTTCGATTTTGAAACAGCGTCTGAGAGGCCTTTTGTTCCAGACCCAGATGACGAAACCCTAGAAATTGATTCGGAGGAGGAAGATAATGGTGTTCCATTTGTGGAACCTGTTGTGGGTTTTTCAACTGTGAGGCCGAAAGCGCAGGTGTCGGGCGATGACGACGATGATATCGAAGTTGATGAGGGTTTGGGTAGTGAAGTAGAGGATGATGGATTTTCAGGTGTCGTTAGGGTTCCTAGTGTCGGAGAATTCGGGAAGACTGAAGTTAGGGTTTTGGAGAGTGAGGAAGGAGGAGAAGACAAGCCTTCTTTGGGGAGGGATTCTTCTGTTGTTGAAACATCAGTGGGGAACAGGCTTCTAGTCGATAAAGCAGAGCCCTTGATTGACAAGGACCCTGTTTTGGATTCGGTTTCAATGGAGTTGGTTGAAAATTCTGTTGAAGCTTTGGAGAGTGACAGTGAAGAGGATAATTTGCTTAAAAACCCCAAAATAAATGAGGATGTGAAGCCTACAGTTGATGAAAGCTCTGTGGTTGTGGGGAAGGAGCAAGAAATGTGTGACTTGAAAGGTGGGGTTGAAGATGGGAAGAATGGTGAAGTTTTGGATGTTGGTCGCTCCGTCATCGTGGACTCTACAACCCGAATGGATTTGGGTCTCGATCCTAAACTACCCACTAAGGTAGAAGAGAATGGGGTTTCCAATATCAATGAGGTGGAGCTTCCGGCCGAGAAGAACACAGTCTTGGGTGTTGAAATTGATCAAGCAAGCCCTATCATTGAAGAATCAATTGGTTCCAATTTTGTTGAAGCAGATAAAGATGTGAACTTTATGAGCGATAGGGATTCATCTGTTGAACCCGAGCAGCCAATTTCGTTGGAGTTGGAGTGTGGTGTTGCTAGGGTTGGAGAGGAGGATGAATTTTCTGAAACCAAAGTGTTATCAACCGGTGGTGTTGAAGAACCTGTTAATTTGAATTCGATTGGAGCAGATACCGATGTTGCAAGTTCTGTCAAACATATTAACTCAACAGACTCTAGGGTTGAAATCCTAAAAACGTTGCCTTCTGAATCAAATGCTGATGTGGCGGAAGCGGAGAAAGATTATCACGAAAAGAATTATGCTGACGTTCATGAACCTGTCTCGCTGCACCGAGACAACAACAGTGATGGTCCAAAGCTCGAAACTGAGGCAGAAACGGACTTTGAAGCCCCACCATATGAACCCAATGATAAAGTAGATGTCATGGATGAAGCTCAGACCGAGGACTCTGGAATCAAATCCACAAATGATGTAAACCCATTTAGTAATTATGAAGAGGAAGACAAAGACGAAGATTCAGTATCCGGTGAAGATGTTGAGGGTATTCTCTTTAATGGGTCCGAAACAGCTGAACAGATTATGAAGGAGTTGGAGCGGGTGTCAGGCATTAGTTCTGACATTGGTGCCAAGAGTTCTGGGGACTATTCACTGGGAATTGATGGGCAGATTGTTGCAGACTCAGATGAAGATGTGGATACCGATGGTGAGGGAGACGAGAAAGAGATATTTGATTCAGCTGCATTGTCCGCCCTCCTGAAAGCCGCAACTAGTGCTGGATCAGAGGGTTCAAGGCTCTTCTCCATCGATCGTCCTGTTGGTATGGGATCCTCAAATCGGTCTCTACAACAGCCTCACCGACCAAACCGAACCAGTTTTTTTACTCCCTCAGGTCTCATGGTTGGGGGAGAATCAGAGAGTAACCTAAGCGAGGAAGAAAAGAAGATGATGGAGAAAATACAGCTTATAAGAGTGAAATTCTTAAGGCTTGTTCAGAGACTAGGCCACTCTCCTGAAGACTCCATAGCCGGGCAGGTTCTACATCGGATGATCCTCGCTACTGGGAGACACACCAATCCATCTTTTAGCCTTGAAACGGCTAAGAGGACAGCAGCGGAGCTTGAAGCCGAGGGGAAAGATGATTTGGATTTCTACTTGAATGTCTTGGTCCTTGGGAAAACCGGGGTGGGCAAGAGTGCAACCATAAATTCCATTTTTGGTGAAGAGAAGGCTGTGATTGATGCATTCAATCCTGCCACAACTGTTGTAAAGGAGATTGTTGGAACCGTAGATGGAGTTAAGATTCGGGTCTTTGACACGCCGGGTCTCAGATCTTCTCTGATGGATCAAGCTTTCAATCAGAGAGTTTTATCATCTGTAAAGAAGTTCACAAACAAATGTCCCCCAGATATTGTCCTCTATGTCGATCGATTGGACACCCAGACCAGAGATCTCAATGATCTCCCATTGTTAAGGTCGATCACCAGTGCTTTGGGTGCCTCGATCTGGCGAAATGCCATTGTTACTCTGACCCATGCGGCTTCTGCACCCCCGGATGGACCATCTGGGTCCCCCTTAAGCTATGAGGTGTTTGTTGCTCAACGGTCTCACGTTGTTCAGCAGTCCATTGGGCGCGCCGTTGGTGATCTTCGTTCAATGAATCCAAGTTTGATGAATCCAGTGTGTCTTGCTGAGAGTCACCCCTTATGTAGAAAGAACAGAGAAGGCCAAAAAGTTCTCCCAAATGGCCAAAGTTGGATACCCCAATTATTGCTCTTATGTTACTCTATGAAGATCTTATCTGAAGTGAGTTCCTTGTCAAAACCCCAAGACTCGATTGACCCACGGAGGCTCTTTGGCTTCCGAGTACGCTCCCCACCTCTACCCTACTTGTTATCTTCTCTGTTACAATCTCGGCCCCACCCCAAACTGCCTAACGATCAGGGTGGTGAGAATGTCGATTCTGACATTGATTTGGGGGATTTGTCGGATTCTGACCAAGATGAAGAAGACGATGAATATGACCAACTCCCACCATTTAAGCCACTGAGGAAATCTCAGATTGATAGACTCAGCAAAGAGCAGAGGAAGGCATATTTCGATGAGTATGATTATCGGGTGAAGCTGCTTCAAAAGAAACAATGGAGAGAGGAGTTGAAAAGATTGAAGGAGATGAAGAAGAACAAAGGGAAGGATAACAGTGATAATTATGGTTACATGGGGGAAGATATGGATCAAGAAAATGAAACTCCTGCAGCAGTCCCTGTTCCGCTACCCGATATGGTCTTGCCGCCTTCCTTCGATGGGGATAATCCAGCTTATAGATACCGATTCTTGGAGCCAACATCGCAGCTTTTGGCAAGACCAGTTTTGGATAGTCATGGTTGGGATCACGATTGTGGGTACGATGGTGTTAACCTCGAAGAAAATATTGCTATTTTCGGTCGGTTTCCAGCAGGGGTTGCTGTTCAAATCACAAAGGATAAGAAGGAATTCAACATCCATTTGGATTCCTCGGTAGCAACCAAGCACGGAGATAACGGATCGACCCTAGCAGGTTTTGACATCCAAACCATTGGGAAGCAACTGGCCTACATCATCAGGGGTGAAACCAAATTCAAAATTTTGAAAAAGAACAAGACTGCTGTGGGGTTTTCCGTTACTTTCTTGGGGGAAAATGTTGCTACGGGACTTAAAGTCGAGGATCAGATTGCAATTGGAAAACGTTTGGTTTTGGTGGGGAGTTCGGGTGCCATTCGATCTCAGGGTGATGTGGCTTATGGAGCGAACTTGGAAGCACGTCTCAAGGGTAAGGATTATCCGATTGGCCAAGACCAATCCACCTTAGGTCTTTCATTGATGAGGTGGAGAGGTGACCTTGCATTGGGGGCCAACTTTCAGTCTCAATTTTCTGTTGGAAGGAGTTCGAAGGTTGCAGTTCGTGTTGGTTTGAACAATAAGCTCAGTGGGCAGATTACAGTTAGGACAAGCAGCTCGGAGCAGCTTCAGATTGCTCTCTTGGGTATTCTTCCGATTGCTAATGTAATTTTCAAGGCCTTCTGGTCTGGGGCTGGTGAAAGCTATTCTTCGTACTAGATTTTGTTTCTTTTCTTTGTCCTCTGTAGTCTACTTCGATTGGATTTGTAATTTAGCTTTAAAATGATGCATGGTTTAGTGTTTCTCAGTTCTATTCTTCATTAGAATTTTGTTCTCTGTGGATCTAAAACAACTTCCACTCTTTCGATTCACGTTATATAGGCAAAGAAATTGCAGTAAAAGAGAGGTGGAACCAATGGGTATCAATAATTTTATTCATGGTTCATGAGTTCTGGTAAATTGCTTTGTTTTGTCATTCTGTTTCATGTCCTCAGGCATTGTGATCAATTACCTCTCTTCATTGTTTAGCACTTAATTGAACTGATCCACTGATGTGGAATTCGACAAAAGTTGACTCCGTTCTGAGTGACTTGGGGAGAGTTTCTGATTCACAATGCTGGGGGAACAAGAAATCTGAAGGCCAAATTTGAGTTTTACAGAATTTAGATGTCAAGTTCAATGCATGATACAAACAAGAGAAAATATATTCCTAATTAGAAAAGGATTAACAAGTTGACCTTTCAAAAAAAAAAAAAAGGATTACCAAGTTGTAAAATCTTTTGGAAATAATGTGTCATAATAATTGTGTCTATTAAAGGGTGTAAGAAAGAAAAAAAAAATTAATAAAGGTTCATTGTATGATCAAAACAAAAGATAAAAAATGAGTTTGGGAATTATAAAATCTTTTAGAATTATTGTATCATATTAATCACAGTTGTTGTATGATTTGTAGAAAAAAAAAAACCTAAAAAAGGAAATTTATTGAAAGTTAAATGTAGGGGTATCAATTGGTTCCACTAACCTGTTAACCCAACCCAACCTGATGTACAAAAAATAAATATATTATTAATAGAAAAATATTATATTTGACAAGTTGTATGATTTTTTAAAATTAATGTATCACATTAATTATGTGTGTTGTGCCTTGCCATTTGAAAAAAATAAAAACAAGAAACTTTAAAAAATTAAAAAAAGGAAACTTATCAATGATTACATGTCTGGGTTCAATGTATGATACAAATAAAAAATCTTGTGGAAAAACATTTGACAAGTTGTGGCATTTTTTATAATTAATAAATTATATTTGTTTCCTTAAAATTTCAAGGAAATTTTTTTCTATACAAATCCCACTCACACCTGGGATTATAGTATCAAGCATTGTATTATTGAGGTCTTTGTTTGATATGTTAACCCTTCCATCACGAAGACTTGTCAACTGTGGTGGTTCTTTAAGTAGATATCTTTCTATTTTCTCTTGAATGACAGTGTCAAATATGGGTCTGGCGGAACGATGTCATAATTATATGAAGATTCATGTATTTGCACTCATTGATGAAATCTTGATCGTTGTTTGTGACATTTCATATTTGGAGGACAAGTTCAGGTAGGAAAATGATCGACTCGTGTCTGATCCCTACGTTTGATGTTAGAGAAGTCATGTAGCTTTTGTTTCACAAATTTGTCTTATTAATATGTAAGTTTTTAATATGTGTTCCTGAAATGTTTATTTTATTTTTAAAAATCCTGTAGGGTTTCTTTCATGAATTTGTTTTATTAATATTGTACGTTTTTTAAAATTTGTATTCTGAAAAAATGTTTATTTTAGTTTTTAATATGTTTTATGGTAGTTTTTGTCTTTGTGCATCCACAGACTGCATTCATGTAAAGTCGAGACATTAATTAATTAATTAAATAACGTGGAAGGACTTGGATCCTCTCTCTTTCATTTTGGCACTCAGTCGTTTCAGACACAACAGAGAATCTAATGCAAAGTTGGTGGCTATGAATAATCTATAGCTGCTATTGGCACTCCAACTTTTACTTATTACAATCCCAATTAAAATAAAATAAAAAAGATTTTTCAGAAAACATGCTCAACTTTTGCAAAAACTCCGATTCCAGTACCATGTTCATTTTAATTCTCAAAACATATTTTCAAGTGAGTTCGTTAGTATGTATTTTAATTTAAAGTGACGGACTCGCTGATAAATTTAAAGAACAAATATTATTGATTTTAAAGTGACGAACTTGTTGATAAAAAATAATGATCTTGCAAATAAAAAAACAACCAACTTGCTGATAAGTACCAGCAATTTCACTGTAAAAAAATAAGGATAAGTAAAAGTTGGGGTGCCAATAGAAACTCTGTCTACCCACTCCTCTTTATTTCTATTTATTAGATTTAGGATTTTATAATGGCCTAATCCTAATTGTAAACAACTGCTGAAGTTGTTTGGAGGTGTTATGATGTTTGGTAACGTTGCAGTAGTAACCCAAATCAAACTTTTGTAATGTTTGAATGGTGCATTTGAAACATTAATTAAGGTGCGTTAAATAATTTAATAAATTGGGGTGTAGTAAGTAAAAGTTGGTGAGTCAGTAACAGCTCTCTTTCACTAAGTAGTTTGATCCAAACCTAACTTATTAACATTCTAAAAAATATCTTGAAGAGTGCCGATACAGGAAGGTAACATGACTTGTATGCTGTAAATGGCTAAGTGCCGAGCAATAAACCATGATATTTTGGATTCGAGAAAACAAGAATTTTCTACGAAGGATTCTAAATATGATGGGTTGACGAAGACAAAGATGAATAAATTAAAATATAATTTATCAAAAGAGATGTGTTTCATTGAGATACAAGTACATTTCAATGAAAGCATCTATAATTTTGACACACATCCACGTTAGAAATGTCTCCCATGATATACATTTTAATGTTACATCAGTATTATCCTTTATAAAAAATAATGCTCGAAAAGTTTCGCAAGACATTGAGTTGATATTGTGGTATCCACATAATCAAAGAGGTTGAAGATGCCAAATTTTTGGGGAAAAAAAAATCAATAGTTGTCTAGCGGTCTAAGATAAGGATGGTTAAGTAGTTTCATTAATTTATAATAAAAGATTGAGGCATGTCAACAGTACGACGGCTATACTTGTTTCCATGGCAAAAGACCCTAAAAAGGAAGAAACATAAAGCTTTACAGTATTTTATGGTTTTGAATTGCTTGTTAGAATAAGTTGCATGCCTATAAGTAAGGACTCATAAAACCTTGTTAAATTGAAGGAATATATATATATTTTGAGGAAAAGACCTCCACAAAACTTTCCCAACCTAATCCTCTCCTCTTACCATACTTTTCCAAAATAGCAACCAAGCACTTCTTCTGCTAAAAATTGTGAAACCCAGTAAACATAAATCACCAAAAACGATTTTGCATTTCCAAGTTTTTACGGAGCAGTCAAGCAGGGCCATTATCTCAAATATTCTCTAAAATATGGATGGTATGTCAAAATCAACTTTATTCCAGTGGAGTTTTCCGAACTTTTGGGGGAAGATGCATAAAAATAATTGTTTGTTGTACATAGAATGACTAATTACAAATCACGTACTAATGATTGCATCCCTCCACTTAAAAAATCCCATATTACTTTTTTTCTGATAAAATTGTACTAAAAAAGAAATTGTACCATTTTAAAAAACCAAATCAGCCTACAAATCTTCTTTTACTTGGTTCATTGAGATTGGTGTAAAAATAAAATAAAAATAGAGGCTGAGAGTTATTGAAGTGTAAAGTTCAACAGTAAAGATCTGAATTTTTTTTTTTTATGATTTGGAGTGCACCCAACTTATTTATTAGTCAGATTAGATGGGCTTGAACCCAAACTCTAGTCTGACCATTTAATTTAATTGGCTAATCCTGACCCAACCCAAAAGAATAAAACCTATTTTCTTAGTCCAAGATTGATCCACCAGAGGCCAAACAAGGAGCCTCCCTAGCTCATTGACACCCATCATATCGACACCACCAAACCATGAAATGGCTTTAAAAAGATGAGAAAATTATCCCCATATCTTAATTGCATTTGGAGCCGTGCTGGAGTGACATCAAGCTGGAACCTCATATTGCATTTCTTGAAATGAAAGTGGATAGGAACCATAGATGCTTTTTCATTCTTATCTCGAGGAAAAACATCTTTAGTTCCCATATACTTTCACGTCAAGAAGTACAATATGAGGTTCCTTAAGCATTATTCTTGCATTTACTAACCAAAGCAGTTTGTTAAGCATATCATGAAGTCCTAGGATGAGTCAATGGTTGGTATTGATGGACAAGTATTACCTTAAAGAGATCATTTTTGTTATAGATTAAATAAGAAAGATGATTAAAAAATTATTGTGGATCATAGAATTAGAGTTTGGTGGATATACTGAACGAATATTGTTTGATTGACATGTTCCTCTCAAATTACGTCGATAACATTAGTTATACTTAATGAAATTTACCCTTGTACTAGCTAGAATCAACAAATTAAGGCGTAGGCTAGGCCAGGCCAACCCAACATGATAGTGGTTTGAATTGGGTCCAGACTAGAACTTTTTCCTACAACCAAAGTTGAGGGTCCAACTCAAAATCAATTGGCATGCAATGAGTGTCTGATGTGGTACTAAACTCAACACGACCATGCACGTGTGGGCCGGACTGGGTCGAAGCACGTGAAGATACGAATTAAGTGACATAGAGGAGAGAAAGACCCGCTCTATTACTATGATAAATTTAGGGGTCAAACTCAAAATCAATTGGGGCATGTAATGAATGTCCGATGTGGGACTAAACTCGACACAATTTAACACGTGTAGGCCGAAGCACGTGGAGATACAAACTAAGTGACATGGAGGAGAGAAAGGTCCGCTCTAATGCCATGATAAATTTTGGGGTCAAACTCAAGATCAATTAATAATGAGTGGAGAGGCATTGGAGGGAGAGCGAGAAGGGACACTATTTGCCTTATCTCTCTCACTAAACTCAATAGGGTGGGTTCATGGTTTTAAAATTCAGACATTCCTGAGTCACCTCTCAAGTGAATCCAAACAAGATCTGAGGTAACTCAATTTTGAAAGAATAATTGGGATTAAAAAAAAAAAAGAGATTGTATGATCTAGCATCTATAAATTCAGATTATAAAAGAGGAAAGAATTAGTAATATACATATTTATGAATTGAGGAAGAACTCTGGTTAAACTAGTGAACTCATCAAACTCGTATTGGATCAGCCAAAGTAAAAATAGATTCAATCAGTGCTATTCTGATCCCAAAACCATGGTTGGGCCCCAATGGTTTCTAATACACTTTCTTATCATGAAAATACTACTACCATGCATATAGAAGGAATCTCCATTGTTTCGGGAGGTTTGAGAAAAGAAATTAAGATTGAAACAGGTCTAGTTGTCACACTCACAGACAAAACTACGGGTGAGCCGTAGGTTTGATGTTAGAGAAGTCCTTTAGGTTTTCTTTCGTGAATTTGTTTTAGTAAATATTGTACCTTTTTTTTTAAATTTGTGTTCTTTAAATGATTATTTTATTTTTTTAAAATAGAATTAATGGTAGTTGTTGTCCTTGTGCGTCCATAGACCACATTCACGAAAAGTCCAGAGTATTAATTAATTAATAAATTAATTAAAGAGTCCTGATAACATGACTCTCAGATGGCATACTCAATTGACTAACTGACGTGGACAAGTTAGGAATCCATGAATCTTTTCGCATCAGAAATACACTTTTTCTGAGGAAGTGCCATTGTGTATCCCAAGGTAAAAAGATCTACGATTCTACATTTATCACGTCAGTGAGTTGATTGAGTATGACACATGACGAGTCATTTTGTCAAGACTCTTAATTAAAATAACGTCCAAGGACTTAAATCCTATCTATCTCTTTTATCTTGGACTTGAATCTTATCTCTTTTATTTTGCACTTTGTTGTTCTAGACACAACAAAGAATCACATGCAAAGTAGGTGGGTATGAATAATCCAGAGAGCTGCTATTGGCAATCGAACTTTTGCTCATTACATCCCAATTAAAATATTGTTTTATTTTAAAAATATAGAAGAGATTTTTTCCAAAACGATCTCAACTTTTGCAATCGAGGACTTTCAATGATTATGAATGCTTCTTATCATCGAAGTCATGTCTAGGTCTATTGGTATCATTGGGAGAGAAAGATGGGAGGTGTAGAAGTAAAATCTCAGATAATGTTGATTCTTCAAGATTTATTCATAATGATCAATCTTTATTATTATCGATGTACACAAAATAATCATAACCACACGAAAAAAATAATCAAATAAAAAAAAAAGGAGGGGAGATAAGACAAAAAAATAAGATTTGTTCATAGGGTACGTCTTAAATTCGAATTATATCCACGAACTCCGAAGAGTCATTTCACTATTTTTAAAACCATTATATGATCAACAAAATCTAGTCTCATTTTCTTTACTTTTTCTCCTCCTATCCCTTTTTTACCTAATACATCTCATCATATAGATACAAAGATCAAATCCTAAAAAGAAATGAAAACAATTCAAAATTTTCTATTAAATCTATCATTATTTAGAAGTAGATATTTATTAGTCAATTAAGAGATTTTTTATTTTTAAGTAAGATTACATTCTTAATCAAATAAAATTTATCTTAAAATGTATCAATTGATACTTCGAGATACATATTAAATTTATCATGATCAATCATCGATATTCGTCTTATTTACGTCACATACCTTGTAACATAAAAAAAAATGAAAACAAAATCCAATTATAAAAGGAAATTAATAACTTCTATTTGAAATATGGACAAATAGTAAAGACAAATAAAAATCAATTCTAAGGACAAATAAAATTTTGGAAAAGATCAAGGTGTTAGTTGATGTAAATATGGACAAATACTAGTCATACACATCAGCTAGTAATGACGAATATTGACCCCACTTGATAGACATCAAGGCCACTCTGATCCATCGACATGTTAGGTAGACCCATGAGTTTGGGCACCAGTTTGGAGACTAATGCAACCCATTCCAAGGACCTATCATATGAACAAAGTGTATCTTGCAAGATGGTTGATTGGGTGATATGGTTACAATAGAATAGCCTTGGTTGATTTGACTTGTTGGACCAAACAAGCTCATCACTCACCCATAACACCCAAGGAACCATATTTTCTCACTGCTCGAAGCTTCTTAGGATAAAAAGTGGATTCTTTTTCATCCATCTATTGGTAGCGATTTTAATGTTATCCTAACTTTAATCTAGGTGGAGTTGTCGCTTTTTAATGATTTGTTGAAAAAAATTCATCACTTAAAAAATACCATATATACTTGTTTTATTTTCCTCTGCAAAATTGTATTTTTTTAAATAAAAAAAAGAAAGAAATTGTACTATTTAAAAATATCAAATCAGCCTAAGAATCTTCTTTTACTTGGGCCATTGAGATTGGTGTAGTAGCGGCTGAGAATTATTGAAGTGACGTTCTAACAGTAAACATCTTAATTTTTTATTTTATTTTTTAACGATTTGAAGTGCAACCAACGACTTAATTATTTTATCTGTTCCAATTCTTAATTTTAACAATTTATAACCACACATGACGCAATGTTTAGGTCACTCTTCTCAATCCGACCCAACCCAACGTCAATACTACCATCATTACAAAACACCTTTTAATACTTATCAGTTCCAACAGAATTACAAATCATACGAAATCCCCACCCCGCCATCCTATTGAAAATTAATGTTTCCTTTTAAGTAGTTTGTAAACTTTGTATTAGTAGGTGGGAAAAAGACAGTATTATCCAAGCCCCTTAATCTATCCACTCAACTAAAGGGCCAAATTACCATAGAAAGTAAACTAGATAACTGACATACATCATCACCATCTTATCATCATCTTCACTCGAAAAGAAATTCAACGACTTTCACTATGCCACGACATCATCAATTCCATTAGACTTTGTGGGCTCAGCCTCACTCTTTCCTTCCCCAAATACCTTGGCAATCCTCTCTGTAGGTACAATAGGAAGATACGATGACACCGTATAATCTTTCTCAACCGTATAAGATACGGCTTGATTGTACTTTTCAGCCCAGTACGCCGTGGTGGGTACTACGATCAGTGCTACTTGAGGAAACAGAGGAAGTTTGTTAAGTTTCCGCCAAGCCGAAACGGCGTACTTCTCGCCTACCGGCTCGTACTTGGTATACAACGACTTTGCTATCCCTGTTGCGGTATCCACCAAGCCAACGCGCTTTACTTCTGAAGCCACAGCTCGAGCCACATCAGGAGCTTTCTGAACCGCTGAGTAAGCTTGGCTAGATGCCTCTTTCATGAGGGAAGGCATGTGACGCTCCAACTTGCTCACGGACGAATCGACCTGCAAACAAGACGAATTTTTCGATCGATCTCGCTAAAATGCGCCGCGAGGACAGGATGATAAAAGAGATCTGAACTATTTAAGTCTCTTACCTTGCGATCTACGAATTTGAGGAGTTCGATCGGTACGTCGTGGAATTTTTCGTAAACAGGGTTTACGACGGTTTTTACTGTATCTTCGACGGTTTGTACGCCATGTTTGAGAGGACCAGAGTTCTCTTTCGCGTAATTGTAGAGGCCAGAGAAGCAAGCGATGACCTGAAGAGTTGCAACTTGCACGAAATCCAGATATTTGAGCTTCTGTTCGCTTTCTTGAGCCTGTTATTAGAATCAGATCAAGAAATCATCAGTAGAAACCCTAAAAATTTCGATAAACCATACCCAATCAAGAAAAAGAAATCTTCTTGTCGATTGATCTTCGACGATCAGAAATTTCCAATATTTTTGCAGAAAAAAAAAATCGGTTCCTTGCAAGATCAAATCTTTGACTTTATCCAAGAAATCGAGTTAAAGAAGGAGAGGGGAAAAAAAAAAGAGCAAAGCAAAAAAGCTTACGCCTTCATAGATGAATCCTTAAAAAAAAAAATCTTTAAATCGGAGATGAAGAACAGATCGTTACCACTTCTTCTTGCTGTTTCGTATCTGCTGCCGCCATTATCGCTTAGATTCAAAGCTCGTTAAAACTGAAACTTTAAGAATAGTAGAATTGAGAGAGAATTACAGAATCGCGGAAGAAACACGTTACAAAAATTCAATTTATAGGGCTTTCCTAGTTGCTGAAACAAAGCTTCACTAGGTCTGTCGGCTAGAGTGTGACACGTGGCGTGATATTGCATGTAGATTTGCCCCCAAACGGGAAGTGATCTAACACCCTTTCAACAGTTAAAAGAGCGCCGCATCAGCAATTCAATTAAATCTCAAACAAAAAATATTGGGAGTTTAGTATCCCTTCGTTTGTAAAGACAAGGATCTAAAGAAAAAAAAAATTTTAATTTTTTTTTTATCAATAATGTTGAATGCAGGCATCTTGGTACCGAGTGCATTCATCAATACTATTTTTTTAAATCAGATCTAAATCATGATCACAAGAGGGTGACGTGTTGAATTTTTTCTAGTGATTCTCTTATCACACACACTCAAATCTCAAATGTTGAAACTGTAGACACCCTAATTTGAACGGGCCACTACTCGAAAAAGTCCAAAAATACAGATTTTTCAAATAAATGGGTCAACGGGCCTTAAAGGCCCAAGTCATTGAAAAGTGACATTTTGACCAAACCGAGGCCCCTACGAGGCCACCAAAAGGACTCGGCCTACCTTCCGCTTTCCCAATATTCACCGCTCCGCTTCCAAAATCAAAAACGTCAAATTTTCGATAAAGTTTACCAACGGGCCTAAAAAGTTCGATTTGCCAACACGTGACATCTCGATCAAACCAATGATTTCAACCAATTCCTAAAATCCAAAACCATTTCATAACCCAAGTCCAAAACACTACAAAGCCCCTAAGCCCAAATCCATATCCAACCCACAACCCTAACCCATCAACCACTACCCACATCAACCAATCACCATCTTGATAATCAAATATGACAAATGTCATCACCCCATCTCACCTCCCTCACCTAACTACCTACCCCATTAATTTGCTTTAAATCCCATCTACCCACACATCAACCCATCACCTTTTCTCTCAAATCAAACACATCTACCCACACTCCTAACCTATACCTCCCCTAATTTACCCTCATCATTCCCTACAAAACCCACATCTACAATCTAAACTACACTATCCTCTCAAGTTAAACACTCAACCTCTCCCATCAACCTATCTCAACCCTTCATTTCCACCCACTTTGACACATGGCATCATCTTCTTCATCCTCCCAAAATATCATCAACCACCTCTTTAAATCCTCCATTCTCTTAAATCAAATACCATTTAATCACAACCACCATCTTAAACTCACCTCACCAAACACTCCACCCAAATGGGTTGGGTAGGATCCAAATCATTTGAGTCAAAACTCACCCATCTAACCCCCCTTACCTAAATACCCTCCAATCTCCTCTAAATTACACTCACTTCTCTCTCAAACTCATAATCATTTTATCATTTTTCTTCACTTCACCCCATCATATCCCTAAAATAACTCTTCAACATCTATAAATACCCTCATCCTCTTTCCAAAAATGGTCCCCAATTTTTCACTACAAAAATTCTCCCCCCAACTCTTACTACCAACCATTATTCTCAATTCTCACCACAAAATACTCCCAATTCTTTCCCCCAAGTCTCACAAAAAAATTTACTATACTCCATTCACCTCTCTCATCTCTTCTCTACTCCTTCAATTACACAAAAAAAAACATTTTCCTTAACTACTAAGGACCTTAGAAGACATCAAAGAAGAAGAAGAAAAAAGTTTCAAGGTGGGTTCAAGGCAATCTCCCCCTCTCTCTCTCTCTACCCTCTCCTCCTCCCTTTTCTATTATCCCATCCTCTCTTCTCAAGGCAAAGGTTTATAAGGATCATCCCCTTCAATGGGATGATCCTATAATCAAGCCAAAAATAAATCCCTACTTAGGGTACACATTATCAACATGTGGCACATCATTTTTATTATTGTATTTTCGATTAAAATGATCGAGTTGAGTTGAGGTTACCACTATTTAGTGGGGAGAAAAGGGTGCCTAACACCTTTCCTTTTCTCCAACCGAACCGCTTACCCCGAATCTCAAGGTTCAATTAGTTCCTATCCATCAAGAGTCACTAAACACCAAAAATATCACATTTTCTAAAAACTGCACATCGGGTGACCATTCACACCCACTTACAAAAATGAATGGTGTCGACTCCTAACCTTAGTAGATGTGACCGTCGTAATGACGAAATCACATGTCTACAGAAACCTTCAAGGCTAAGGTGCTTCGGAGGTTAGATTTTAGAGAACCTTCTAGGACCAACATCTTGGACAAAAATATTCAATAGATATGACCTTTTGTTTGTGCAATTAAAACTGTCAATTCTGGCCTTAATTTCCCCTCTTACCAATAAAGAAATAGACAATGGATTGGATCATATCCAAAATTTGATTCGTTACAAAATTGAGGATTTAAATTTCGATAATGATCCAATAATATGATAATGTTTCAATAGATATTTAGATTGATTTTGTATCAGTCATGTTACGATATGATAAAATGTGAGAAAGTATGTAAATTTTTAACACATAAAATCTATTTATATTTTTCAAATAGGGCTCAATTCAATTCAATTTTTATTGGATTGAGTTTGAATCTTAATATTGAGATCTAATAAAATCTTATAAGACAAGAATGCTATACTTATTAGATCAATTTTGGATTTGCTCCTATCCATACGAAATTGGCCTCAAATAGGAACTTGATCTTGTTGATTTGATGTCATAAAAATCTTGGGCTGAATTAATTGGGGGTGGGTAAGGAAAATAATTTAACTCATTAAATCTAGTTAGGGCTAGGACGCCCAATTCGACCATTGTCATATTTTGATTAGATGTATAATCTTTATGTTTATTATTATAATAAGAGAAAGTGGAGTAGAAATAGTTCGAAACCAAAATGCCCCCCACTTAAACATTTAAACTTAATAGAATTAAGGCCATTTTTGTATTTTTAAAAATTGCAATCCCACACGTCCCTAAAATTAGGTTGGTAAAATTTTAAAATTATAGAAATGTCCTTTTTTATTATATATATCATCAAAATCACTCATTAATTAATATTTTAAATTACAAATAAACCCTAAAAAAGCAAGTGCATTTGCACATGCCATCTTCTAATTTTGTAAATAAAAAGATCTTATAAAACAAAAAATTTATTCTCATGTTTTATTATTTTCAATTACGATGGGATTGGATTCTATTTTAGGGGAAAACAGCATCAAATAAATTCAAATATATATCAATAAAAGATTTACAAATTTATACTTTTATGGATTCGTAACCTAATTCAAACCTATTAGAATCCAAAATGTATTTAACCTCTTGTAATGGATGGATAGCCCATCAATAGGAAATCATTTCCATTTTCGGAGAATCGGGCGAAAAGCCGAAAACCAAAAGAAGGTAACCGATCTCTCATTCAAAATTTCCTAAAATAACCCTATGAGCTGGTTAGAGCGTACAAATTCAGTGTGTAAACGTATTGACACGTGTCAATGTGAGGTAATGTAACGGTATCTATCTTTAATTATGTACGTGTCGGTGTACAATGGAGTGTCTTTGTCATTAAATAATTGTCTGGCAGTACATGTCATGTTCTGAATGTAACGGATGGCTAAGCCGGCACTTATTCCAAGGTATCCCTTCTATCCGATGGTGGACACAGTAATTTAATCCACCGAAGATCAGGACGTTAATAATCATCGAAACTCACATATGAATCTTGAAGATCACTGATTTTTTATTCAGTATTGTAACCACCAGTGAACGGGATGATCTATTCTAACCCTCTTCATCTCTAATTTATGAGGGGCCCACATTAAGTAGGCTAAACCCTTGTTAGCAATATTCCGTTTAATTCCCTAAAAATTCATGGATTTTACAATTTTTTTTTTTCCAATGAAAGTTTCATTCCCGTGATTATTGAACAATTCTAAATAATTCATGTATTTTAAGTTAAAAAAATAATAAAATATATTTTTCACAAATTTTTATAAAAGCCGATAAATTTTATTTATTTATTATAACTTGTAGTATGTTACAAAATGTAAACTTGTAAGTTGTGATATATAACATAAGTCAACTTTAAAATGACCATGCTTCAAAATTTTGGAGGGTGACAAGTGTCCTTTTATCTTAAAATAATGACTTGACCCTTTATATTTATTTGAGATTACACCTTAATTTTTCAAATTAATAATTTGTCTCTGGACTTTAATCTTTTTTTATAAAATAATGAAATAATAACCTCAATGCCCTTATTATTAACATCATCATTATTATCATCACCATTAACATCTCCAATTTCATTATCACCATCACCATTAAAAATCGAATTTTTTGATTTTCAAAATTTTGAAATGAGACATATAATACACATATGAAGCATATGGTGCTTATTTTTCATTTATCAAATTTTTTACTGAATTTTACATTAGATTTTTGAAATAAAAAATTGAATAGATCTCGAATTTTTGTCATGTTCTGGTTTGGTCATTCTAGAGGGATAGATATCCAAAGTTTGAAGCACGGAGATGTGGCCCACCAATCAATCGATCTATGGTAAGACATCTTTGGGCTTATTATAGAAGGCTTAGGTCCAAGGATAGATAAGAGTAGAATTGGATGGCCCAGGATTAGTTTGTCTTATTTTAATATGCTTGTCCCTGTCATACAAATCAAATTCAATAGAGTACTAGCATATGTATCATAGTTTTAAAACTTAACCGAGTCAACTCACCCCCCAAATTCAATGGAATCAATTTTCTAAGTCAACTTGGTAAATCATTGAGTCAACATGTCAACTCAGTCGAGTCAATCTGAAAATGCACTGATTAGAGCACCAAGTTATTTGGTTATATTTACGGAGAACAAATTTGTACTGAAGTTAAAATATAAAAAACTAACTTTATTATATACAAAATCAATTTGTTTTATGTGATTCCTCCAAGTTAGCTTGCAAGTCGATATGAGTTTTAAAACAATAGTATATGCTAATACTAATTATTTTAGTTATTAATTGATGAATACGTGACCTGCATAAATAATGTTTTGTAGATTAAGTGATTAACAGTTTTATATTTATGCATTGAAGTAAATATCAATCAAATAAAAATAAATAAATAAAGGCTCTTCAAGCATCGAAAATCAATTACAAACCCAAGTTAGAAGAAATATATAAATTGAACATCCTAAAAGAATAAGAGAAATATCAAATCTAATGTAAATGAAGATAATGAAATCATATATAAACACGTTTTCAATAACAGAGGATATGATTCTAGACAGAGCATAATGGGATGGATAAATTCGTCGAGTTAGGGATAAGGCAGGATTGTTGTATTATCAAACTTACCCCGACAATGACATGTACTCGCAGTTCATAACACGGTGCTATGTTTCGTTAAATTTCTTCTTACCAAAAAATTGTAAATCATCAAAAAGACTATTTAAACTTCGCTATCTATAGTCATGCCAATTATGGTAAAGAAGTTGTGGCCTTTGCTTCACATGGTGTGTAAGTTCTTTATTGGTATCAATATCATAAAATTCAGGCGCTCTAAGAAAATTTCCAGGTGGCAATAAAAGATCTCTTAATTATTTATGCATGAAGAAATATAATTGGAAGGGTGGCACGGCAAGTCGGCCAATTATTGATACACGATAACTATACAATAAGAGATGAGTGAGATTTTGGAGACCGTACAGAAACCACACATTCCCATTAGTCTGCGTGTATTGAATGGCATCCCAACGTATGGTAAAAGTTAATCTCCCCAATCTGAGGAGAAACTTAAATAGCTAGCCTGCGTTCATTTAAGCTGTATACCTAAGAAGTTTCTACCTTGAATAAATTCTTCTCAGACAATTTGAACTGTTTAAAAAGATTTATTTATTTTATTGTATCTATAAACATCAATTAATTCTTATTCATCATTTATTCCATCATGAGGAAAAAACAGACATTTAAATTTTAAAATTTTGATTATTTTATATCTGGAAACACTAAACCCAATCGACTCAGTCAAGGTAAATTTTCTTTCGGCTGAGATTTTCAAAAAATCCAACAAGTCATCTTGGTTGTCAGACGAGTTTTCAAGCCATAATCATGTTTCTCTATTAATTTTGTCTAAAGCCATGTCTTCTAGTAGGGTATACAAGCAATTTTTTAGCAAGTATGGAATGTCTCGTCAAATATGCAAATACGATTCTACATCTATTTTCACTCAAGTAATGGATTCTTACCAATCCTGAGATGTTTTCGATTCTTAGTAACTACATAAAATTTTAATGAAAAACAAGAACCGAAGGCAGACCAAGATAGAACTATGCATGGCTTTCATTCCCAAGATCATGTTGATCACTTAATCATTAAATTCTAAACATCTTTCATAGTAAAGCAGAACATGTGTAACAAATATTGGAGTTTCAAATCCTCGGTAAGAAATGCTCAAACCCTAAGTTAACCTAGACTCATGAGCATAACTAACACCTTTAAAACAATTGGATAAAAAAATGTGTTCTGCATAAATTCTAGTATCAGTGGGTGAATGTCATTCAGTACCATACAATTCATGGGACTACCATGCCATCGATACGTCATGTAACATGTCTAGAACCAACGAGTATCGTCTTGAGTTCATATCTTTATAATGAAACGAAGACAATAGAAAATATTAGGAAATGTCCTACAGTATACAGATATCACAGGAAGCTTGAAATTTGAAAATATATGGTTGGTGGCTACTCTAATTTGTTTCCATTTTAATTATTTATATATGCTACATTAATTATTTAAAATTCCATGCTTTATGTCTCGAGGTGCTAGCCAACTGAACCTCTACTAAAATATTTATTTCTTGATAAAATAAAAAAGATTTATATTTTGATATTATTATTATTATTATAGGGATTAAAACTTGAAATTTGAAAATGTGGTGTACTCTTTTTTTTTTTTCTTATTAATTATTCATATCTGCTACAATATTTATTTAAATTCCGTGCATGTGAGGCTTATACTTTATGTCTTCAGGGGGCTAGCCAACAGTATGCACTGCCTCACGCTTCGCCTGAAAACATTGATTTATATAGTAGAATCCCTTAATCTTAAGTACTTGATCGTACTAACCTATCATTGTGTTCAATACTCGGAGGTTTTTGGGAACTACACATAACCCATGCAAGTGAACTAGTTTTTCCTGGGAGATCACTAAAGCTGAATTTTGTTTGGGAGATCACATAATCAGTGTGTATGTAATATCAAGTTATCTTTACACCATAAAATCAATTCGGCCCATGTTGCTCTGTTTTAAATTTAAACATCTTACCATAAACACCATTATGATGTGTGTTTAACATTGATACATGTGTTAGCGCATAAAGGCCTACAGTTAGATAGATGTGAAGAGAACTGTAATGTAAGATTCTAGCCAATATAGACCTCTAACCCAAACACATATGGCAAAGACGATACAAACCCAGGGAGTTTGGAAAGCACTGTGCAACCTAGGCATCTGAGCTTCTGATGGATCCTCCACTACCTAACAAAGAAATTTTCTAAAACATAAAACACCTCATGAAGAAAAGAATGGAGTTATTTTCAAATTTTAAAAACTGAAGCAATAACCACATAGTGAGTGAACGTACAAAATCATGGTTGTGAGGGTTCGCAGCACCTAAAAAGTCCATTTTCACTGTCAATAATGAAATATATCTTGCATGAAGATACAATGATCTTAAGAAATCAAAGCAAAATACACCCTCGTAAGTATATTCATACCTTCTTTACTTGAAAATTCAAAGCCACCAATAGGTCGCATTCCAGCAGAAAAATTAGGATATGCTACAGACATCTGTTGTAGAAGAGATGCATGCATGGTTCTTTCATCGGCATGGCTAATGGACAAATTACCATTTATATCCTTCCATTTCACTTCAAATTCTCCATCTTTTTCACTTATTTTGACTTCCAGGTTTGGTATATTTTCTTTAAAAAATTGCAAGGCTGAAGTTTGCAGCGGTTCCTTGTTAAAATTTGAACGGAGCAAATGTAACCCAGTCAATAGATGTTCAATCTCCGCATCCTGGATAGCCTGGATTGCAGAAATTCGACCCTCAACTACATTAAAAAAATAATGAATATTTACAATGTTTGAATATTTTAAGAAAATAAAGCATTATCCAAATAAAGAACACTTACGAGAACCCAGCATATAGCATTATCAGATGATAAACATGCACATCTACTATAAGAAAAGCCGATGAACATGTGCAACCAAATGCATATGCAACAGCACGTGAAGGTACACACTTGCGCGCACCAACATCACAAGCGTGCTGTGCACACACATAAAAGTGAAAAATGGAAGCTGAATGGAAATGCAAAATTTTGAAGCACAATTTCTCGGTGTTCCCTCACAGGGTAAAAACCCAGACTCAACATAGAACTACAGATGAAATGTACCAGAACACTTGAAGGCGCAATTCCAATCTAAACAAATAAACTAAGAAATGTCACCTGTCCAACAATATTCCGCATGATAGTAGAGTACGATTATGTTAAAATTTCATCAGGATGGCCCAAAGGAAAAAAATTCAATCCTGCGTGATTTATTTAGAAAGGCCATAATGCAGATCTCCAAAGGCCTTCACTGTTATTGAAGAAGATATAATAAGGAGAATTTTTTTGAATAAAAGAGAAATCTGCACCAGCCCTTGGCTAGCGTCAAATAAAAAGAAAATACTTCATATTAGAATTGAAAGGATTAGCACCCACTCTCAAAAACAAGATATGGAATGTGTTGTGATGGCTTATTTTCTCTTGACATGCTTATTGATGCTTGAGCCCCCTTCAGATGCATGGATTAATTCAATCCGGTTGGAGCGGCTATCCTGACAAATAAACTTTCTATCTATGTATGGAAAACCATACTTTTAGAGGGTTTTGCCTTGCCAACATGGACAAAAGTTTCAACACGTCTTGACTCACATCTTGACACATAGCATAGTGACCCTTTGCTTTTAACAGTTGTTATATGAGTTTGAAAACAGGGGCTTGTGAATTCTACTCTCCATATCTAGTTGTAAAACACTACTACAGTTGTTTTCATAGTCTCTCCTCTTGTATGTTTATTCATGTTTAGTAAAGTTATTTATTATTAGATAGCTCAATGAAGCATAGAAATTTTTACTTAAATTGGTCGTTGAATAGGCCCTTGCCTTAAACATCAATTATGGTGATTGTCTAAACTCTAAACTAATGCTCCATGAAAAGAAAAGAGACCAACTAGTTCCACATCACCTAGAACCGATTGACTCGAATATATTAAAAAAAAAAAAAAAAAAAAAGCTTATTTTTGCCTTTAAAAATAAAAAATTGATCCCATCCCTACTTGTTACATTCTACAAAAAAGTTTTACACCAATATTGAAGATAAATAATCCATCATTAGCAGGGGTTCCTGCAGATTTTTATTCTACTCGTAGATCATGAAGCTTTGAAAATTGAATTTTATGAAGTATGATGTTGTGGTTACTCTATGAGTTTTCAATATGAAGAAAAACAGTGCAACTTTTTGTTTTTAGAGTGAAATCCTAACAATGTAGTTCAAATGATTTTTTTAAAGTGATAAGTGCAATTGGTATTACGTGATCTGCAACTAGTAGGTCCCAAAGAGAACGGAATAGAAAATACAAGAAAAGACCGTGTGAGCATATATAATTGGCATTATACCTTCATGATCAATACATGTGTGACTTTGCTTTTGAATTACTGGTTCCTCGACATCCGCACAATTAGAATCGCTCCCCAAGGTTTCCTGATAGTTGTTTAACAATCCTTTTAGCTTTCCGTTTTGCCACTAAAATTAATAATAATTTCCAGCAACCAAATGAGAAGATGTCCTAGCACTTTACGATACTCCTTTGGATGGTACCTGGGGTAATTTAAACACTAAGTTACAAGAGATAGACACTCGCATAGATGAAAACAAATACACACCATTGGATTGCATTTCTGTGTAGCAATGAACCATAATATTATAAAAGATTTCCAAAAACTCCATTCCATCTCCCTTTGCATTTGAAGTATAATATTGATATTTTATATTGCTCCTTTTTGGTATAAATGTATTTCATAAAATTTATATTTTCAGTGGCAGACTAAAACCAGAATTTCCCATTACCGTGATCAAAATATGATCCAATAAGATTCAAAATGTTCCACTAAAACAACAGGATTCATGAATCCAAGATCAGCTTGAAAGTGGTAACCATGTCACCGTACATCATTACATGTGCTTGAAGGTTTGAAACAAACAGAAGAAGGAAAAAAAATTCGGATTTTTAGGTTCTCGTGTTTTCTTATGGTATAAGTCACTTCAGGTAAAACTTAGATCTGTTAGATCTGAGTTCAATAATTTTTAAAAAAAAAAAAAAAAAAAACAGTAGCAGATTTAAAGAAACTAGCGTAAATAAGCCCAGTGAACTCTTATATTAAACCTTAGAGAATTGCATTCTACGGCTTTAAATCTCTGCAATTTCTTTGAATCAAAAGAAATTACGAATTAATAACCAAATGCGAGAACAAAATCAAGACTTTTACGAACACATCAAATAAGAGAAAGGATCATTGGAATTGAAATGCGAAAATAGAATCTCGAATTTAAGAACACAATTAAATAAGAGAAGAGAAGAGACCAATACCTGACAACAGTGACGAGTACGCACCTCCCTCTCTCTCTCTCTCATCCACATTCGCAAAACCCCATATTTGAGATTTCGTTTCCCCCGCGTTTAATACCAAACCTTTTTAAACGAATTATTTGTATAATAAAAAATATATACAAAGCGACGAGAAATGACACGTCATCGGATAATCATAAACAAACTATATTGGACAATCAATTGAACCTATTAACTCTATAATATTCAAATCATTTTTCGTTAGATCCATAAGAATAACAAAATAAAATACATTTGATTTTAATGATAAAAAAAATTATGATTGGCTCAAACCATGAAACTATCCATTCTAATTATTAGAAGTCATTGATCAAATTTATTTCACTAATGCTGAGGTGACACAAGGTATTTATTGTGATTCTCACAATTCTGACATGGGATGTGCACATAACCATATATATGTTTTTTTGCGATAAAAGTAAAAAATCATCTACGGGTTATGTACACATCTTCACGTTAGAATTGTGAGAATCACAGTAAATCCTGTGTCACCCCAGCACAACTCAATTTATTTTTACGTGTTGATCCGCCAAAAACATTTTATAAGAACTTACAAATTAAGATTTTTTTATTTTTTTATAACAAATTTCTCTCGGGGAAAAGAGATAGTTGAAGATCTTTGACTTCATCATCTATGTTCAACAACCTAAGATTGATTATCACACCCACCCGGATCCATCCAGAGAGAGGGTTTCAAACTCACTGACCACATATGTGATACAGTTGAAGATCTTCTTAAGAAGATTGAATTGCCTCTTAAAGATGTTATAATGCATCATGACCCACTCTCGCTCCGACATTTGACATTATTTTATCTAAACTTGATGATATCAATTACCGGTTATCTTGAATTTTTAAGGCAAGTGTGAATGCCTCTAGATAATGTTAAAGTATATTTTTATTTGAGTTGGGTTATATGGACTGAAGGACCATCTATATATAATGGATCACACGCGCATCCAAAACCACTATCAGCTGTCAAGTGCATGTAGAGCATTAAATTTTATGAATTTAAAAAAAAATTAAAATAAAAAAAATAAAAAAATTTTACTATTGGATTTAAATTTTAAATTTGGGAGTTCGGTAGTTGTCTGTGTTCAAACTTAAGATCTATTCCAAAAAGAAAATTCAAAAAATAAATAAATTTCAAAATCAATCTAGACCACAAATCAAGAGTGATTAGGTGTCATTTAAACCAACATGACAGTTCACATGACTCAAATGTGGACCACGGTCCATGCTTTACATCGTCCCTTGGTCCAGGCAACCTTTTCCATTTCTATTTATTGTCTTTGTGCTCTTTAAAGTTATGAGTCTTACCAATTTGACAAATTGGCAACACATTTGGGGGGGTTTTTTTACACATTTTTATTAATGGGAGTGTCTTGAAAAATTTGTACATAATTTCCTTTGTTTGATAATTTTATATAATTTTTTTTTCAAATTATTTGTTGTATTGCATGTAGTCCTAGGGGTGTCAATGGGTTGGTTATGGTTCACTTCCTATGAAAATTAGAACTATAACCACTATTTTTTTTCGGTTATGATATTTGTAGATTCTGATTTCGATTTTAAAATAAGTAGAATCGAAATCGAAACCACCAAAAATCATGAGTACCCATCGATTCCGATTCTCAATAATCGAAGGAGAAAAATATTTCAAAATCACTATATAAAAAGATTTTCTTCTAAAAATTAATAAATTATTTGCAAAGTATCAATTTAATAATAATTTATTCCATTAAATAGATGATTTAATGACTTTTATTTTCAAAAGTAAAAAAATTCATCTCTTTAACAAGCAAAAAATTTAAGAAGAAATGACCTATTTTAAATTCCAATATTTATGAAATTTGAAGAATTTTATATGGTATATGTTAATTTAAAAATATAGAAAAACCTATAATCCTGAATAATGTAAAAATTAATGCTCGAATAAATTGATTTTGAATACCTACATGTACCTATTGGATAGAATGTAATGGTTTCGATTTCTATCGGTTCAATTTCATATTAGATCCAATTTTAATCAGTTCCAGTAAAAGAGTATTGGAATCGGATTTTGGTTTTGATTTTGATTCAATTCCCACTAAATGGGTAATAGAATTTGAAGGTAAAAATAAAAAGGGAATTGAAACGTGGAAATTTTACAGTGGCTAAAAAAAACATATTCGGATTTGAAGGTCATAGAATTTTGGAAAAATATCAGGGAATTTTGTTGTCAGATTTAAAGATGGGGGCATTTTAGTCATGTATGTTAGGATTGGCTTCAGTTGGGGTTTACTTTGGACTTTTTTTCCTAGACAATTTTTTCCTGAAAAAAAGGGGTATGAAAGTGGAAAACCAGTGGTAGCTAATGAGAAGACGACAAACGATTGACGCGCAAACACCGGCTCCTACAGCTGAACTGGGGTCCACCAACTTAAAAGCAACGTTAACCAGCTTTTTTCTGACGTGATTAACGGCCGTAAGTCGTTAAAAATAACGGGGTAACTAAAAGACAACGGCGTCTTGAGAAAAACACAGGGTAACATATGCCACGTCAAGCGAGTGGCTTTTCGAGTTCCGTACTCAATTTGCCATTATTCGTAAATCCCATTGAAATATACATAAGAATTGGGGTGCATACTAGATTTGGTAATTCTGAGAATCGAACCAATTTAAAATCTTTTGAATTGAATTGGTTCGGATTGAGCATCATTTGATTTAGGTGTAGATTGTAAAAAATATATATTTGATTGATTTAGTTTAATTCTAGATTAAAGGTATAATAAAATCGAATTAATTCAAAATATATATATACATATATATATTTCTTTTTGTATTAATTTTTATATACTTTAATAATAGATTTAAAAAAAATGATTTTTTCCTAATGAATTTTATTTTTTTTCTATTTCATTTTATGAGTGTTTTGTGTCACACTCATATTTAAATATGATTCTAATATTTATTTATTTATTTATTTTCATTAATTACGAATATTTGAATTATAAGAATTTCTCTATTGATCACTCCCTCACTTGAAATATCTATGGCATTTTCATTTTTTTAAATAAATTACAGTAATTTATTGTGCATAGGCAGACCGATGTAAGATCAGATTAAGGATTTGTTATTTTTGTGTTATGCGTGATGTTTTGGTTATGTTGAAATAATAAGTATGTTGATGTTTTGTTTATGCGTGTTATGTGTTATGTGTGATGTTTTAGTTATGTTGAAATAATAAGTATGTTAGTACTTTGTTTATATGTGTTATGTATCACGTGTGATACTTTGTTTAATATTTATTTTACTTAATTTTAAGTTTTAACTATTTTAATTTTACTATTGAAATAATAAGTATGAGAACCGAGATCCGATCCGAACTAAAATTGATTTTGATTGATTTGGTTCTATAGGGTAATTGGATTGGTTCGATTCCAAATTTGTAGAACTGATCATATTTAGTTTGATTTCAATTTTGTCAAAATCTGAACTATATACAAAAGAGTGTCGATTTTATAATTCATTGAGAGAATAATTCAAAAACTCATTGACACGACATGGCACGCGTAAGAACCGTGGATTTTCTTGGGATACACAACTACACACTTTTATGGGGATGTGCATAGGGATGGATTTACAATGAAGGCACTTGCCCCACAAGAATTTTCAAAATCTATCGACTAGTGAGCTATTATGATAGATTTTAGCAATGGATAACAAAATCTACCACTTTACCCCCACAAATTTTCTTCCCACTTTTAACTGTCTCATAAATATTATTTTTCACTTTTGATTGCCCTCGCATGAACAAAATCTTGATTTCGCCCTTGGATGTGTATCTTGAGGAATTTTTTTTTAATCTTTCTTGCACATGCCACGATAGTGAGTTTTTGAGTTAGTATGTTAGAGTTGAGTTAGAAAATCATTACACTAGGCCTAACAACATATCAGTTCGAAAATTTTTAAACATATACCTGAACTGAATTTTTGAAAATGAAAAGTGTTTGTGATATATTAATGAATATGTGAATCAAATCCGATTCGTTTCATTTCATCCTTAATCCGAAACCAATCTAATCCGAACACATGCCTTATTTTCAAATAATTAATATTCAAAAAATATAAAATCATATAAAATTAAAAAAATCTTCTCTCCAATTATAACAAACATAGAGAAACATAAAAAAAGATTAAAATATTTTATCTATATGTATTTATACGAAATTAAGAGTAATAAAAAATATTCCGATTGAATGTTTTTTGAGAAGGAATTAGGATAGATCTGATTTCGATTCAAAATATATTATGGGACTGGTTCCGAGACGAGGTATTTTTCCCATCATTGCGGGTCCTACATTACACTATACATAATTACATAGAATGAAATTCCTCACCAAGAATTAGGACCCTTATTAAATACTCCAATTTCTTATCTTAATTGCAAAATAACCCTTACTACTTTGACGTTCATACTCCTACGTTATGACAGTGGCTCTCGTAAAGACCAGAGACCGAAGTGCCTTTCATACCGGCCAATAGATATTGATTTAAGTTTTTATCTTTTATTATTTTAGAGAACCTCTATTTACGTGTAGTTCTTATGAAACACCATTATATAGAGCACACCAACTCTTACTTGTGACATCCCTCTCTCACAATCATCCTTTCTGTATTTTCCTTGAATTTCAATTCTAACCTCATCTTTACTAATATAATGAGAGAAGCATGTGGACACCAAAATTTGAGTGGTCATAAATACCCCTAATTTCATATTCAAATTTTATATAATCATGATTATTTTGATCTAAACAATGTAATCTACAAAAGCCATTTAATCAATATTTTAAATTACAAATAAACCCTTTTGATACATGTGCGTTTGCACATGCCACCTTCTAATAGGGTTTTAATTTAAATACGGTATGCGCTTATTCTATGTTTGTGTAATTCAATGCTTTTAAAAGTCTTTAATTTCACAATTGAGTAGGTGTTAGGATTATGAGAAATTCTATCCCTAAAGGGGCTAAGGTTAGTTGTACGAGGGTTGTGAAAGAATGCTTTGGTGGTGAGATTGTGGGGTAGTAGTAACAGAGGAGGAACGATGGTTATTATTAGTGAGATGGTCCACAAATGCATCAATCTGATTATGCAAGAATAAGATATCAATGGTGATGAAGTTGATATACCATTTATATTGAACCCATTTTCTCCCTTTTAGATATGCTCACTCTTCTCTTTGGAACGCCTCATTCCCAATCTCCTATGTCTCTAGAAAATTAAAAAGTCACATAAAATCTTTATGCATGATTTCATACCCAAACATAGAAATCTTGAAATCGAGCTCCACAAGACAAGCTAGTAAGAGATTTTATGAGACTTTGAAGCTAAAAATATAGAATGGGACAGGTCTTGAGTTAAAGTCACCTCATTGGCCACCCACATGAATTTATCCGAACTTACCTAATATGTGTGATTTGTGGGTGAAAAATGGTGCTCTAAGAGGTCGGTTGCCTAGCCCTTACTAGTCAGGCCCATGGGTTTGGACACTACCATCGTCTAAAAAAAACTCAAAATACAAAATAATCTAATTTGATTAGTCAATCTTTTAAATGCCATTAGTGGAATATAAAACTTAAGTTCGCGATCTATTTCTTTTTTAGTTTTTTGTTAAGAGAAAGTTTTATCCATTTCAAAGTGTTAAAACACAAAGTTAGAATTTTGTAAATTAAAATGGTTTTTAGGAATTCAATGGTATTTAAGAAAATTTTGGTGGGTCTTTCAATTTGTTGAGAGTGATATTTGTCCTTCGTGGTTGCTCTTTTTTAGTGTTAGTGTTAGTGTTTGAAGAACATGTGCAAGGTGGTAGAAAAAAGAGAAGGCGGAATAGAAGTGGTTTGACATCATATTTTAGATCTCACAAATGCCCACATATTTATATTTAAGCTTAATATAATCAAGGTTATTTTTGTATATATAAAAAAAAACTATAGCCCATCGTTCCACCATTTGTTAGTTTTCAAAAGAATTTGATTAGCTTTACTAAGTTAATAAGGAGTTCACCCTTACTAAGGGTCCTTGGGATCACGTTGTGACATCCAAAAACATGATCCGATGCTTTAGGATTGTAGAGGTCAAAATTTTATGCACTTCGAAAAAAAAAAACCAACAAAGTTTTTTTTTTTTGACCGTTGAAGTTTAATTTTAAATTTGAGAATCAAGAGGAAGTTTAGTAGTTATCCATTTTCAAGACTTTCGATCAAACTCAAAAGAACTAATTTTTTTTAAAAAAAAATTTGGATTTGAGTTTTTCAATGACATCTAGAGGGTTATAGTGTTGGATTACTAATGTGACAACCCATTCCAACAAAACAACCCTTAGTGGGGATAGAATCTTAATAAGTTAATGAGGAAAATGTTTCTCCCTTCAAAATGAGAAGAATATCATTTCTACTGTGTAATATTCACAAACCCTTCAATTTAAATTACAGATGAACCCTTTTGATACATTATCACATGCCACCTTTCTAGTCTCTATAATTCATTTAATTGGTGAGTTATAAACATGTGGCAATTATGATTTTTTAATAAATTTTATAAATATAAGTATGTTTGAAGTGTTGGTTTGTAGCCCTAACTTGTGTTTTAGGAGGGTATCTTGTAGTCGAGGGTGTGGGGTTGTAGCCCCCGCCCCCCAAGTTTAACTTAGAATTGACTTTCTTTGGGTGCCCTACAACATTTGGGGGTATTTTCATAATTAAAAATACCCCTTAAAATGTTATATATGTTTCAAGTTCAAAAAATCCTAATAGTAATATTGTATTTTTGCAGTTTCATCAAAAAAGAATTGTCGTTGTTGCCCGTAGACATAGGCAATTTGGTTGAATCACGTAAAACTCTTGTGTTCTTTGTTTTCTCTATTTTTATCTCCGTAGTTTCTTGATTGGTCGAAGGGAGCTTTTACGCAATAAATTCTATATTTTTTTTAATTTTTAATATTTTTCATCGGGATACACAACTGCACATTCCCATAAGATGTGTAGATGTGCATCTTGATGAAAAAGATCTATGATTCCCTGTCCATGCCACCTCAGCCGAGTAGTGGGCAAGTGAAAACTTTGAATCTAGAAAATCAGCACTCAAAAAATTCAAATGACTATTTATCATTAACAAGGGGAGGGAGTTGACAAACGTTTATAGCGTGGCATTACCGTTATTTCAGGAAAACTAATGTCGAATTTCACAACCATCTACTTTATTACATGAAAACTTCTCCTCTGTCTCATCAGTCTCTCTCGTCACAGCTGCCAGAGAGAAACAAGAAACAGAGAGAGAGAGCGGAAGAACACAGCAATGGCGACAACCTTCCTTTCTGTCATCCTCGTGATCTTCGTCACCACTCAGATATTCTCATCTTTCACCGTTGATGCTTTTGGAGACCACCTATTGGGTTGGATCCCAGCGAATTCAACCTGCAAAGGCTCCATAGCTGAGTGCCTGGAGGGCAACGAATTCGAAATGGATTCTGAGATTAGCCGGCGCATTTTAGCAACGAATCGGTACATTAGCTACGGTGCGCTGAAGAGGAACACTGTACCCTGCTCCAGACGAGGCGCTTCTTACTACAATTGCAAGCCAGGAGCTCAGGCTAACCCGTACAGCCGCGGTTGCAACGCCATCACTCGATGTCGGCGTTAGTTATCTTTATATACTTATTTTATTTAAATTTTTTGCTTTTTTCGTCTTTTTCTGTAACTTTTTATTAAATCGAGGGACTGTTGAGTAATACTTGGAGTTGGGCCTCCTTGATTCGAAGATCAATTGGGGGGGAGGGGGGTGGATATGATATTAATTGGTGTTTTATAATAATAAATAATGATAATTATCTAGTGTTAATAATTGTTTTTTTTTCTCCCTCTGATGGGTTGACACGTTATGGGTTATTTATTTATTTATTTTTGAATTTTACCGACATATTTGATGTTGGTGAAGATCCATTGATTTGTTCTAGAAGGTAGGAAACTTTGGATTTTGGCTGAGTTTAGTAATTTATTTATTCATTTTGTTTCTTGATGCGAAAAATGATCTTCTTGCATCAATTTTATACTTTTTATGTCATTTTATTAGTTTTGTTTCATTTTTTATGGGTTTCCTTTAAATTGTTTTTTTCGTTTTGGGGAATTTGGGGTTTGTTTGTATTTGACAATCTTTGATTTAAAATTCTTTGTTTCCAATGTGTCCTCTTTTCTGTATATTGTGAATAATGTGAAGGCAATAATGTGAAAAATGGGAAAGTGGTTGACAGGAATTGTGGAAAGCTAAGCTTGAAAACCTAACAATAAAGTAGAATTGAAGAAAAGTTAATATTGAAATATGAAAGTAGATCTTAATGTCCACCACTAGCATTTCCAAGGCCAAGATGCATTATTTGTTGAAGGACCAATCATTTATGAGTACCTTTAGGTCTTTGTCCTCCATGGGCAATCAAAATCAGTGGGTCAACCCTGCAATCCACTTTTATGCATGGTTTTAAATTTGGTGATGCCCGAGTCATCTCGGTATCTTTAGGCAACTAGACAGATTTACAGTGTCTCAGCCATCACACCATCTCGCATGATAAGCGAGATGTGTCGGACGATATTTTGAAAGTCTCGACCGAATCAGTAAAACTTGGCTGACTCAATTGGGATTTTGTAGATTTCGATTAAAATGATTATGCTTTTAGAATTTAAGTATTTATTATATAAATAAAAATATAATTTTATGACTGAAAATCTTCTAATCTCCCTTATTTTATTAAAAATTATTTTTGTTCTAAATATACTATTATAAACTGAGTTTAAAGGGTTATCTCGTCCCAGACGAGTTTAGTCCAAGACAACTCGATCTTGTCCATGAACCAAGCATGATTTTAAAATTGGGCTGATTCTGATTTGACTCAACCCAGTCAGAATTGGATCGAGAACATCCCATTGATCCATCCCTATGTGCGTGGAATCTCCTTTTTTACTTGGACAAAAATGGGTTCAAAGATCAAACTACTTTTTTTTTTAAAACTTGAATGAGCAGAGACTAGTTTTGATCGATTTTAAAAGTTGACTCTAACCAATCAATTTTTATTTTTTTAATTATGAAATCTTTGCCTGTTTTTGGATAGTTGGTGTAAATCTACTAGTTTGAGTAGGTTTCAAACAGATTGGTTTTTTTGGTTGATTTTTGAAAATTAGATTGAATTGACTAGTTTGAGTGGGTTGGTATTTTTTGGTTGGATACGACCACTTGCACATCTCAAGTTGCATCCCAACCTTACATTACAAAGAATACCTCTTTTATTTCTTTTTTATTTTTAGTTTCTATCAATTGTACCTCTCTCTCTTTCTCAAATGATGAAGTATTATTCATTAAATACATGCATATTTTTAATATTATTGAATCGTTTCTTCTTTTTTTCTTTGATAGAGAGACAAATAGAAGTTCTCCATTTTTTTTTTTGGTGATCAGTCGAAAAGAAATTTGTTTTTGGTGGATTTTAACAATGGCTTGGATTGTTTTAGCATCTGTTTTTTTCTACGAACATAGTGTTTTATGATGAATAAAGCTAATTTCTTTATTCAATTTAATTAAAAAAAAAAAAAAACCCTTATTCAATTTGTTGCTTAATCTTTCAAAACAAAGAAGGTGAAATAGAGTTAAGATAGTTTAAGCTTCCAAATGATTTTTTTTTTTCTTTCTTTCTTCTTTTTAATTGCAATCACACCAATGGCGATCAAGGGGTATATTTAAGTGGACTACAATCGGCATCAGGTGGTCTGCAACTAGCCAGGCTATTTTCATCTTCTATATCATTTCCTTAAATGTGATTGATGCAGAATTAAAGGTGAAGTATGCACCATGCAGCATGTTAAGTTGGTTGAAGTTTGTGAATGTTGATACCAGGACTTATGTTCAAAATTTGTCTTCAACTATTAATTACTAAACCACCAATCTCATTTGCGTGTATAAAAGAAAATGATTGATGTGGAGTCAATTTGAAATGGATTGGGAGGATTGATCAATTCAAATTGGACTCAATAGGTACTAAATGGATCCCAAATTCCACATTAGGTTCATGAAACCATGCTTAGATAAGTCTTTATCATCCATTGGTTAAGTAAAATCAATGCATCGGGATCAACCCACCACTATAGTTGCTTGGAATCAACGGTTGTGAAGGCTTTAGTTGAACATTTGAATTCTTTAGAAAAATAATCTTGAAAAAATAAATTCCATTGTTTAATTTCACAAAAAAAATATATATGAAAAAGAGAGTTGGTAATTTTACTTTTTGGTGAAGATAATCAATTACATTAAGAAAAGGGAAAATCATTTTTCTGGGATATCCGATGGGAAAGAATTTTCTTGCTCAGGGTGGAAAATAGCTTTGTGAGGAAAAATGAATACCAAAAGATGTGTGTGATCAATCTTGTATCTAAAAATTGTATTTTTCCACAATATAATATTTTTCAACCCATTTTTTCCTGCATGATCATATATATAATCTAAAAGTCTAATGCTCTTCAAATTCAGATTTCTCTTTTTCTAGCTCAAAGAGGACATATTTTCTCCCATCTTTCGTTGTGAGGAAGAACACAAGTGGATTGCGTGTCACACACTAATCAAACATCTTGGACAAGTTTCTAGTATCCGTTTTGTATTGGAAGATAATTGCATCTCATGGCTTTAGGAAAGTATTATGCAAATTAAGTTGAATATTTCACCAAAATCTTATAAAAATTGATTATTTATGTATCTTTGATAGAAGGCAGAGATGTGGGGTAGAAGTGGTTCCACACCAAAATTTGAATCACCAAAAACACCCCATTGTAACGTTTAAATTTAATATAATTAAGATCATTTTGATAAAAATCAAGAAAATTGCAACCCATGACTATGATTATGCTGTTTAGTTTCCAAAATAACAAAATATCCTTTTATAATATGTAATCTACGAAAATCCTTTTGATACTTGTGCATTGCAAATGCCACCTTCTATAGTAACATTAATTAAACAAGGATAAAAATAGAGAGATTTTATTACCACACCAACTTTTGCTATTGCCACCTCAATTCATATATAAATCTTCAAAGAATTAACATACATATTGGGGTGGCATTAGCAAAAGTCGGTGTGGCAATAGAAATTCTCTAAAATATCTTTCCATAAATTTCTAACCATTTGTGCACATTACAAAACTAACAATGATTATTTTATTCAGTGCCCCAAGTTTGAACCAAGCTTGAGTGTAACCCAATTTGGCTTGGGTATGTTGGACAAAATGTGCCACTTTCTCATCAATCTACTTCCAAGATGTTGAGGAAGAGCCGTGATTCCGGAACATTGCACATAATGATTTCTGGCCTTTGATGGGGGACAATAGCATAATCATTTAGGTAAGCGCCACGATTAACACACATGACGCCTTGTTCTCGATGTGTAATGTGTCTACAACTTGGCCACATGCCCTCGATCTCCTCTTCTTGGCTTTCACTTTCCTCTATTAGACACCGTTGGGATAAAAACTTTGATGATGATGATGACATCGACGATGTGTCTGAGCAGAGACTAATATAAGTCAAATTAATTTGACCCAAGCTAGGAGGGGCATAGTTTGACTTGGCCACCAAACAAGCATTCTAAAGTTGAGCTTAACCTTGTTAGATCTAAACAATTATTTAAATCCATTGGTTTTATTTGACCTGACCGACTTAACCCCACATCCAAACACCCTTTCTAATAAGAAGGACAGTTTGGTCATATTAGTAAAAGGTATGAGTCTTTTGGTCCAAAAACACCCTCTCGCACTGGGTTAGGGTTTCGTGGACCTTAATATAAAACCCGCGAGAGTTACCTGCTCCGGCTCACTTACTCATTGCGGCCTTCGTCTTCCTGGTAGGCTCTCTCTCCATAATTTTGGTTTTTGTTATTTACTTTTATGTATTTTCGTTACAGATCATTCATGTGGGATCAAATTTTGTTGTTAAATTTAGAAATCAGGTTTTCCATTTGTTTGGATGGTTTGAATTTGATCCTTTAAACCTTAATCTTAATCAGAAACTAGGGTTTTAGCTACATTTTGCTATTTCAAAATTTCAAACCTTTGCCCTAATTAAATTATTGATTTTCAAAATAATTTTGCTCACACTGATACTAATTTCATCCCCTTGATTCAGGTGATTTGGGGTAATCTTAAACACTAGCAAAGATGCAGAACGATGAGGGACAAAACATGGATCTTTACATCCCCAGGAAATGGTATGCGCGATGATTTATTGTATCTCGTTAGATCTGGAGTTTTTTTTTTTTTGTTAAATTTTTTTGTTGGATTTGCAGTTCCGCTACAAATAGGTTGATCACTTCGAAGGATCATGCATCCGTCCAGATCAATATCGGGCATTTGGATGAGAATGGCTTGTATACTGGCCAGTTTTCCACTTTTGCTCTTTGTGGCTTCGTGCGAGCCCAGGTTCTTGTTCTTGCTTATTTCAATTATATATACTTCTATATTTTTTGAATGGTTATTTATAGTTTTAGTGCAGTTCATAGTTTTTGAATTAATGATCTAAATGTGTGAATATTTACACGTATAATTATGCCTTTCTTTGGGTCCATTATTGGGTATTTATGTGTTTTAGAGCCATTTTGAGGCTATGTTTTAGTTGCATCTTCTAAATTTATAATAATTGAAGAAATTCAACATTTCAACTGATATAAGCATGATTGAAGAAATTCAAATAGAATTTTCCATCTTGGTAATTCGCGTTGTTTTGGATGAAATATGATCTGAAAAAAGCAGAAGAGGAACCTATTGCTTTTATTGAAAAAAGTAGCAGTGTGCTTGTGCAAGTATATACCACATTGGTGCCAACTGCCAAGGAAACTGCATTGGTACCATGTTTGTCACACACATTGTTTTTATGATGTTTTATAGCACATCTTAAAGGTGGACAACTTTATTGTAGAGTAAGCAAAAGGGTCCAAGGTTTGGGAGCCATAAGGAGATGATTTTTGATATGGTACCATATGTTATATTAGAAGTCACTGCTGACTTAGGTTGCTCAAATGAGAATTGTGTTTAGGGGGGGTGGGGGTGCTGTAAGACATGATGTTATATGAATAAATTACAAGTGCCAATTAGGGCTGGCAATGGGTTGGGTGTGGCTTGTATGAAGCATATATCCATATCCATGTCCATGTCTAACTCTGTCTAGATATCTGTATTCGATTTTCTACCTGATTTTGTTAAGGATATTCTTATCCGACTATTTATCCACTTACTAAGAAATATTCGTATCCAACTCATACCCAAATTTCAAGTGATATCCAATGTTATCAAATAGCATATGCGCAAAATATTTTCTTAATTTCAGACAATAAATAAAAACAGTAAAAAAAGGGGGGAAAATGTTTAAAAAATCAGAAAAATATAAGA
The DNA here is from genome assembly GCF_017979445.1 of Akebia trifoliata. Taxonomy (NCBI): domain Eukaryota; kingdom Viridiplantae; phylum Streptophyta; class Magnoliopsida; order Ranunculales; family Lardizabalaceae; genus Akebia; species Akebia trifoliata. Next base: position 3,631,719 of record NC_141378.1, on the reverse strand, counting down.
AAATAAAAACAAACCTATAACAGTATATTTGAATTTTGGATAGTACTCATTTATCAAATTGAATAAAATTGATTACATTTAGTCATTTAGTAACAAGAATAAAAGAACTCAAGAACCTAATGGTCAATAATATATGAACTATTCATGTTACAAAGGTGGCCTACCTTAATTATCAAGTTCTAATTCTAGTTTTAGATAATTAAAGTGGATTCGACTTTAATAGTTTAGGCAGTGTTTGGTATTGCTTTTATAATTTTTCAATTACTATGTAAAAGCACTTAATTGAAAATAACTTTTGTAGTAGTGCTTTTCAACAACATAAGTTCGTTTGGTAGTACTAATGATTAAAGTACTTAATTACTTAAGTTTGTTTTTCGATAGGCAAGGGATGAAAATGGATATTGAACTAACGATTTGTAGCATTTGATGACATTCTAAAATCATTTCATGATGTGTTTGTTTGACTATGGAATTTAGAAAGAATGCTTGTTCAAACACATGAGAGTTAGTGTGAAGAACAATCCAGGGAGATTCATGGAGAGAGAAAGAGTAGTGATGGAGATAGAAAGATGTGGGAAAGAAAAGATGCAGACACAGAAATCTCAATAGAAAAACATTTCCCTCACTAACTTGGTAAGATTTTAAGTCTTACCAAGTGTCCTTGAAGGTTTGAGCTCAAATGGATTAGCAACTTTGCAACCCAACACCACAACCCTGTAGAATTCATGGAAAACTCAGTTAAAAAAAACACAATTTTTTTGGGGGCTTGATCCAAGGTTTTGAAAATGGACGGTTGCCAAACTTCCACTGGACTACCAAATTTAAATAAAATTTGACGGTAAAAAATAACAATTTTTTTTTTTTTCAAAATTCATACCTCTACAACCCTGTCCTATTGAATCATGTTTTTGGATACCACAAAGTGAGCTCAACACCCTTCGTAAGAGTTGAAATCTTACTAAGTAAGGCTAGTCGGACTCATCCTAGCTGGCCTCATCTCAATAACCACACGTCTCTTATAAAAATTTGAGAAACATTTTTATTACTTAGTAAGATTTTAAGCCTTACTAAGACTCGTTTTGCTCAAATTGTTATCTTTGTGGTACTCTTTAGTCTTTAGTCAAAAGGACCTGATTATCTTGAATATTCTTTGACTATTTCTTGTATAAGTGTGATTTAGACAGGCACACTTAAACTTGGAAATGTAATTGTGATCAATATGAACTGACCAATGAGGATCTATCATATAATATAACGTTTTAAAACATATATGATATCTAAAGTGTGGATTGTATTTACTTATCAGATAAAAAAAAAGTCTGGATTTATTTTGACCCATTTTGTCATTGCCAGACGTTGGTAGGGAAACATGCACACTCAGATTAGAAGTTCTGATTTTTGTAATGAGAAACTTCATCACCAACAATATATGCAATTTGTATGAAACTAAGCACTTAGTATGTGAGGAAGTATATAACTTCTCCCATATTTGTGGAAATCCCTAGTGATATGCTTGTACTTATATTTCTTGTGGTTAAGCACTTGTAAATTATACGCCATGTGTAGAACTGAAGTACTCTCTCTCTCTCTCATATGCTGGAAATTGGGTTTTCTACTACATGCATCACATTTAGTGCTTTCATATACCCTTTCCTGAACCAATAATTCTTTCAGCTCGTTATAGTTCATTGACTTAGTTTCTGCCTATTATTTACTCAAAGTTCAACAAGTTGGTGTCACTATTTACTTGATGTTTTGTTGGAAGAAAATTTTATTATTTTCTTTTACACTTGTTAAAATTAGCACTATGTGGGATTGTATTGCAGGGAGATGCTGACAGTGGGGTTGATCGGCTATGGCAGAAGAAGAAAGTCGAAGTTAGACAACAGTAGAAATATGATGAGTCGAGATTTTGTTAGTAACAAATTTGGTTTACTGGATATTGTCTTTAGGTTTCCATCTTTTATCAATAACTTATTAGGGGGACATCAATGAGATGAATGTTTGATGGCCTCATTATTTTGTCTCTGCCAGAATTGAAGTATTTTTGTTTCGAAAATTTAAAAGCTCACCCTCCTCATGGAAAGTCTGTATGGATATTTGTGCTACACTCTTCTTGGTATAGTAGATAAACAAAGATACGATCTTTCCTATTGGGGATCAGCTGCTAATAGGGTTATGTTTTAAATCATTTAATTATTAATTTGACTCATCCTAGCCCACTTGTGAATTTTTAAGGTTGGACATTGGAGTCTGAGTTTTGAAACTATGGTAAATAAATAAGGTTTGGTTATTGGAGTGATTATATAACAGCACTTCTATTATCCCAACTGAGTCACAAATATATTTAATTCTAGGTTATTTACGTCTTCACCTCCCGATTTGGTGAATTCTTTTGATATCTGTTTTCAAACTAATGACATGTTTATCTTTCTTGTTACGTTGTAAGGAGAGTAAGTGTGGAGTCTTTTAGGAAAAGGAGAATTCGGCCCATGCAGTGATCTTGGTCATTTAGGGATTGTTTTTATTTTGTTTTATGGTGCAAGTTGAGTAACGATTTTGAAGGAGTCAAAGATTTTGAAGCAGTGTTCTTTGACAACGTTGTCTTCCAAGTGTGAAGTTTTATGCTCTTTGTAATGTAGTGTAATGTTTGTTTTCCCCTTGTTTGATTAACTTCCTTTTCTTTTCTTTCTCTTGTATTGCACCTTGTTCTCCCTTTGGTTTCTAGTAAAATTACTCTTGGTAGAAAAAAAAAAAAAAAAAAACTCCATATTCTACTTCAAAAACTCCATCAATTGTTAAACAACTTCTAATGGAAAGTTGTTTTTTCTTCTCAAAATCAGTCATTTTTAAGTTCTTCGGCCTCTATATTAATTTTTTTTAATCTATTAAACTTCATCTAGAATTCATTTTTTGTCAACCTTACTTCAATGTCTAGTATATAATCCTTGATTTTTAATTGGAAATTTCATCATTTTCTACTTCAAAAATTCCATCTTGTTTTTGGGGTTTGAAGTAGTTAGAATCTTAATTTTTTATAATTACAGAAAAAAATTACTCAAAAAATAGAAAATTACTGATTTTGGAATGAAAAAAATTAGGATTTGTGGTTATAGGTTGAAAATAAGGGCATTTAGATCATTTTTCATTAGAGGCATGGGTGGAGTCCCGGATTTTCTTTCAAGGGGGGCAACTATAGTTCACTCCTATGGTTGAAGAGCTTGATGACAAGTGCTTTTTAGGAGGAAATTTATAGATTTTTTTTGCTCTATACCCTCACGAAACCTTCTCCCCCATTCTCAGGTCCTGGAACACTTTTTTCTTCATAGGGAAGGACTTTTGAGTGGCCCAAGCACTTTTGAGTTCTTGTCAATTGTCAGTTTTTAAGTAATTAGAAAGCATATTCTTTTTCATTAAAAGGGACGAGGAAAACATCCTAAATCCGAAGATAGTAAGTCAAGTGTTTCCCTGATCAATCTTGAGGTTAGCAAGGAACCATGCATAGCACTGAATAGGGAGCCTTCAAATACACCAACTATGCCTAACATGTGAAATGGGTGCACAAGGATGTTGAGCTTAGCCTGGAATACAAACATGAAGCTTAAAAGGCATAAGAAAGAAGGATATTCAAGTTATTTTCATTAGTCTATGAGAGAACACTGAAGTGAAGGAGGGCAATTTCATTAATCTAAACCTACAGAGTATCCCAAATATTAACCAAAACGCAGGCATGCCACCTTGACTTAGGGATAGTTAATAGACATTGTGCAAAATGACCTTAATACCCTCACCTTTCACATAAAATAAAATAAAAAACCCTTTAATTTCTCTTCTCAAAACCATCTATAATCTCTTGAGTGAAAATTTCTATTCTTGTTTTGAACATAAATATTAATGTTGTTTAAACTTCACACCTAAAGAACAAGATAGGATTTAGGAAGTAGAAGCTAAGATTGTTTTAAAAGATTATTATAAGGTGTTCTATGAGGTATTAAGGCAAGGTTCAAAATGATGGATTTAAGATGAGATTAAGTACTTTAAAATTAATGTTTTATAGAAGTTGAAGAGCTTGCAGATGACTGATATTCGGGTGAAAATGAAAGGTTTTAGTTTTAAGTTGAAGATGGTGGGTATTTTTTTTTTTGTTAGTGTAGATAAGAAAAATAAGTTCAATGGGGGCTTGACATTAGTTTGAAAACATGGGTAGAGAGAGAGAGAGATTGAAAACAATCCACTAATAAATAGTGGTGTACTTCGAAATCACCCTTTATTCATTCATTTGTTTTATTGGAACTACAACCATCAAACTAGGATCTTATTACACAACTGTTTATCCGAGAAATCATGTAAACTATGATTTTCGTAAACAATTTTTGTTAGATAAATTTAAAGGAACTAAAAGTGACTTCCATGCTTGCCTAGATAAGATTGGGCAATCTTTCCATTTCCTCCTTTTGGGAAGAACCCACCACCCACATGTTCATTCCCAGTGCCGTACACTACTCTCAATATCTCACCAGCAGTTCGTGAGTAAGATAGGGAGTATAAATCAGCTGATAAAACGTTGGCTGTTGAACGATTCTGTGCTCCCAAATTCTTTGGCACAACGATTCCTTCATCTTTGATGCCACAATTTGCCAATTTGTTCCTCAACCCCGAGATTCTTTCTGTGAATTCGGCCACTGTGTGGTTGTATGGCTTCACTACTTCATTTGCTTTCTCGAACAAATACGTTCTTATTACTGCATCTTGTCCAGATTCTACACCTAAGAGCCCTGCAATCAACTACAACAAAAAGCACATTTATTTGATCAGAAAATAGATACATAAAAAATAATATAGAATTATATATTATATGTGGTAGGACTATCAATGGATCATATCAGGTCGGGATCAAGGTTGATATAGGAGGACCAATCAGATAATGATCCAAAACTGATATGATAGGAATTAGATCAATGGATTGGAACCTTGTCAGATCGGGTTTTCTATATTTTTATCTGAATCCGATACAACAATTATCGGATCCAGTCAGAACAAATCTGATTTGATATATAAAATATAAATAAAATTTATAAATTAACAAGCCTAATTGAGAGGATCACAAATGCCCATAATTCGGTTGATAATCATTAAAAGCTGGAGTCTCTTATGGGACCACATGTAGGGCACATCCTCCATGATATAGATTGAAAGATCTAAACCTTGGTGTGGTACACTAATATGGACGACAACTAGGTCAAATCCTTCATAGCTAGCTTCCTCTTTAATGTGGTATATATCTTGTGACACATGCATGACATGTTCAGATTGAAACATTAAAAACCTTCATTTTCCCAGATAGGATCGTATCTTGATACGAGATTGAAAGATGGAAACCTTGGTTTTCTATCTTAATAGACCACAACTAGTTCACATACTTCACGACATGAAATTGAAAGACGATCCAACCCTTTATCTTTGGTGGGTATTTTTTGGACCAAATTTAAATCAAATTGCTCACTATACATGATTGGAAGATCCAAACCTTCCTCTTTCGAGGGGAAAAGATGTACTATAAGAAAAGGATAGAAGAGAAGGCTTTACCCAATTCTATTTTGATTAACAAATAAATTGCCTTAAAAGAAGATATAAAATATCTAAAACAAAAAACCAATAGACTATATGTAAATATATATAGCAAAAAACTAAAATAGAAGATAGGTAAAAGAAAACGAAAAAAGAAAAAAAGAAAAGATATTTTCCCCTTAATCACTACAAATATATGTACATAGAAATAATTAAAAAATACTTTAAAAATTATTTATATTTTAGCACATAACATCAAATTTGAGTTGAGTTGGATTGCCCGAATCCTCAACTAGAATTCAACCCAAATTGAGGTCAGGTGGAGATATTCTAATCCAGGCTCAACTCATGTTCTACTCGGCTCAAAGTCATCCATCAATTGAGTTGAGTTCAGGTCAACTCACCCAAGTTGCAGCCCTCGTCACATCAGTGGCATGATTGTTCGTAGGGTATTTTTCTTGCTATTGTGATATCTAAAATATATGATGGGATACCATGGGAACGTAGATCACACAATTATAAGAACTTGAAAAAGAAGTTATTTTTCACCAATGAATTTTAAATTAAATTTGGGAGAACAGTGGCCATCCATTTTGAAAACATTGGATCGATTCCAAAACTTTTTTATTGATATTTTTAAATAAAAAATCTGATTTATACCATGAAATCTACAGGTTGAGGTGTTAGACTGCCACAGTCCATGGGGGCCTACGACCCTTAGATTTGAAATCTTACTTACAATGTCTATAAATACCATTTCTTGTGATTGGTTAGTCAATCCTGATTCTGTCAAATCCAGGATAGATTTGACTTTTATGTATGAAAAAACAATCATCTCCCTTAAGTAATCTTGTTGTGGGTCTCAACAAAACCAGAATATGAAAAAAATATAGTTGGAAATAGAAAGATCAAAAGAAGAGATGGGATACAGGGAGAGTTAATCTAATCTTACTCTCTTAGTCTTGTAGCCAATAAGAAATGGATTTGTACCCACGTAACCTACAAGTCCCATGTATGGGATAACATAACTCCCCAACATATAATTAAGACTGTTGGCATATGGGTCGAATGGAGGGTCCAGTTTGTATCCAAAGGCATCATCAAATATTTTCGCAAAATTGCTAGAACTTAGATCAATCAAAGGCCTTGGAAACCCACCAACCGTCGATTTAATTGCCCTGAAAATAAAAAAACCCGGTTCAGAAGCTAATAAAAACAAAGGTGTAAATTATCAAAACGGCCCAAGGGCTTAGTCCAGGGACATATTATACCTAAGGTGATCAACTTCTTCGTATCCAAACTCAGTGATGATGAGTTGTGCAACACCATCAAGATTGGCTTTCTTGCCACCTATAGGTGGTGGACCACCCTCGGCTAAACCTGGTTCGATCTTGTCTAGACCGAACCCCAGTGCTCCATACAAGAAAAATTCTGCTTCTAAGTACTCAAGGTTCAAGGGGAATTGCATTCGGTCCACATCTTCTTTGTTAATAGGAACCCCATATTCCGGATGGGTTGGACGGCAAGCGTGCGATGCGCCCATGGAGATGTGGATGCCTGAGACCATCAACATGAAGAAGAGTGAGAGAGAGAAGGTGAAGATGGTAGCCATGGTGAAGAAGACAAAAGTTGAGAAGAAGTATGAGAAAATGTTAAGGTAGTAGGTTCTTTATATAACAGTCAAGTTACGTCATCCCTCTCTCTGTTGTTCGACATCTCGAATGTACTGAGATACGGAACCCGAATAAAGCGGCAGGTGGTGTGCAAAAAATTCAGATTTTTTTACATTTTAGGAAGAATTTGATGTCTTAACGTGTACAAATGATTGATTACCATGTGAGACTCCCACTATTAAAGAAAGGATGATGTGCAGGACATTTCTTACATGGAAATGTACGATTCTAACATACGTCCACGTCAGAAATGCCCATCACCATGTACATTTCAATATTACTCCAACACGACTTTTAAAGAAAAAATCAATTCCCAGGAAAATGTTGATGTAACATTAAAATTTAAATCGTTTCACACATTATTGACATGAATGTATATAAAATCATAGGTGCTTTTTATCGAGATATAAGTGAAAAGTATCTATGGTTCTGTGCACTCCAACATGTGAAACAATGTCAATTTCAATGTTACAAAGCACACCGATATTTCCTTATCTAGGAAATAGGAAACGGATCCTAAAAAGACTTCAAAAATCCAAAAATTACTCAATCTCTAGATTAGGAAATAGATCATAAGGATTCTTATCTTATAGATTTTTGAAATTTATTATAATCATACCATCTTTGTAACCACAATTTACATGATACGAGGGAAGAAAGAAAATATCTCTAAAATAGAAACATATCTTAAAACATACGAAGAATCCAAAAATCAGCCAATCTAGATTAGGAAATAAATCATGGGGAATCTTATCCCATAGATATTTTGAATTTATTGTAACCACAAACATTGTACCATCCTTGTAATCCAATAGTAAATATGAAATCCGTGAACAAGAAAATTGTATCCCTAGGAAAAAATTGTACTAATTCTTATTCTTTAGAAGTGAGTATACATCTCTAGGAAATCTATGATTTTCTTCGTATTTCAAACGTTTGTTTGATAGAGGCTTGAAAAAATCCTAAATCCTACAATCAAATATGTTGAAGAGAATTATATATAATAAAACACAACTATAAGTCCACACTACCCGCTTTATTGCTTATTTCCATCACCTTCAACTTTATGAAAAAAACTTTGAAGCGGTGAGCTTGCTTCAAAATTTTGAAGGAAACCTCTCCTTTGAATTATACATAGCATTTTCAAGAAGGTATTTCAAAACTTAGTGGCAAAGTAAGGACGTGACTAAATTTATAATGACATGTGTCTTGTAACGAGGATGGTTCCTTCAAATTTTAAAGTGGGTTGCCCGCTTTAAAGTTGGAGTCCAACTTTATTGACTTTCTACTCCTCCCCTATTTTCAATAATATCACTCTAATTTTATTATAAATCTTTACTCTCTCCTCCCTTTTTCTATTATACCACTCTAATTTTACTATATTTTCTCTTTTACCCTTTTAACCCATATGGATAAAGAGGAAAAAATTATAAGAACTTTGAAATTTTAATTTTTAAAAATTAATTATTATCCACCATTGAATTTTGATATAAATTTGAAAATTTGATACCTGTCCATTTTCAACACTTTGCATCAAACTCAAAAATAATTTTTTTCAATGAAATCTAAAAGACTGTGGTTGGAGGAGTGATGGTAGCAGGGATGAAGATAGATTATAGAGGGTGCTTTTATTATCATATTTTTGTCATAGATTGAAAATATGTAGTTTTTGAACTAGACTATGGACGTATTTTTTTCCCCATCCCTTTAATTGGTTATAGTACATTTTCGTTCGTGAAACTTAATTTATGTTTTGTGATGCTTAATTTATATTGGCAGTTATTGAGTTATGGTTGTGACTTTATTTTTAATAATGATATTTCATTTTTGGTGGAGGAAAAAAGATAGGTATCTCAAATATTGACTAAAATTTTGAGGGGGCAATAATTTGATAGCACAAGGGGTGTCTCGGATGTTCACTCAAAATTTGAAGGGGGACTAACAAGGTGAAAAACTGAAAATAGGTAAGCAACGGTTTGAAAACACAGGCAATTTCTCAAATATTAACTAAAATATAAGGGGCTCTATCGAATCCAAACTTGAGAGATCTAAAAATTGAGAGCCCCCTGGCTCCGCACCTGATTGGAGGGTGTCACCCCAATTCTCTCTAATCTTCATTGTTATATTAATTTAATCCTATTTTCTTGCTGTGTGTGTGAGAGAGAGAGAGAGGAGAGAGAGAGAGAGAGAGAGAGAGAGTACTTCTAAATGACCCTTTATTCATTTGTTTAATTAGATCTACTACAACCATGGAACTAGGATCTTATTACACAACTGTTTATCTGAGAAATCAGGTAAACTACGATATCTTATTGGAACACAATTTTTTATTGATATATTAAAATATTTAAAGTAATTAAACGTGACTTTCATGCTTGCCTAGATAGGATTGGGCAATCCTTCCATTTCCTCCTTTTGGGAAAAACCCACCACCTACATGTTCACTCCCAGTGCCGTACACAACTCTCAATATCTCAGCAGGAGTTCGTGAGTAAGATAAGGAGTATGAATCCGCGGCTAAGACATTGGTTGTTGTACGATTTTGTGCTCCTAACTTCGTTGGCACAATGATTCCTTCATCTTTGATGCCACACTTTCCCAATTGGTTCCTCAACACCGAGATTCGTTCTGTGAATTCGGCCACTGTGTGGTTGTATGGCTTCACTACTTCCTTTGCTCTCTCAAACAAATACATCCTTATTACAGCGTCTTGTCCTGATTCTACACCTAAGAGCCCTCCAATCAACTACAACAAAACACACACATTTATTTGATCAGAAAAAAAAAAAAACATGCATTATATGTAGTAGGGCTGTCAATGGATCAAATTAGGTCAGGACCAGAGTTGTTCTGGAACCAATCAGATAATGATTGGATCTAATCTGGAACTCGTTGAGAGGATCACATATGCCCGTTATTGGGTTGTTAATCATGGATCACTAAAATCTGGAGTATCTTATATATGGGACCACATATAAGGTACATCCTTTCTGATGACATGAGATTGAAAGATCTAAAACTTGGTGTGGTACACTAATATGGACGACAACTAGGTCAAATCCTTCACGACACAAGAGAAATCCATAGCTAGCTTCCTCTTTAATGTGGTATGTCTCTTATGTATCTTGTGACACATGACATGAGATTGAAGCATTAACAACCTTCATTTTCCCAGATAGGATCGTGCGAGATTGAAAGATCGAAACCTTGGTTTTCTATCTTAATGGACCACATTTAAATCAAATTGCCCACGACACCACGAGATTGAAATATCCAAACCTTCATCTTTTGAGGGGAAAGGACGTAATATAAGAAAATGATAGAAGAGAAAGGGACTTGCCCAGAGAAAGATATCTCTAAAAAAAAAATCTTATTATTCCTAAAAGATAAGAATTGATAGGACGGTCGTAATCGTGGGCAAAGACTTGAAAAGTCATTCTGATAAACTCTTACCTAACTATTTTAGTTAGACTGCTTCTAGGTGCACCACGTGGAGGGAAACACTGTTATATGACCAATTATTTCTTACAAAAACTATTGAACCAACAATTATTATAAATATATGTAGGAAAAATAATTTAAAAAATACTTTAAAAATAAATAAAATATTTATATTTTAGAATATAGCATGAGTTTTGAGTTGCCCGAATCCTCAACCTAAGATCAATCCGGATTGAGATATTCTAACCCAGGCTCAATTCATCTTCTACATAATTCGGCCCAGCCCAAATCACTAATCAATTGGGATAAGCCCAGGTCGAGCTCGGGCCAATGTACTCAGGTTGCAGCCCTAGTCATGCTGGTCGCATGACTAAGTTTGTAGGATATTTTCCTTGCTAATGTGGCATCCACAATACATGATGGGATGCATAGCACAGGAATGTTGAACACAGTGTTAGACTGCCAATGTGATAGTTCAGTGGGCCTAACGACCTTTAGATTGAAATCTTGCTACAATGTCTTATGATTGGTTGGGCCACCTTGATTCTGTCAAATCCAGGATAGATAGACTTTGTGTGTATGAAAAAATTCTCTCCCTCACTACTTGTTGTGGGTCTCAACAAAACCAGAATATGAAAAAAATATAGATAGACATAGAAAGATCTAAAGAAGAGATAGGTTATAGGGAGAGTTAATCTAATCTTACTCTCTTTGTCTTGTAGCCAATAAGAAATGGATTTGTACCCACGTAACCTACAAGTCCCATATATGGGATCACATAACTCCCCAACATGTAATTAAGACTGTTGGCATAGGGGTCGAATGGAGGCTCCAGTTTGTATCCAAACGCATTATCAAATATTCTCGCAAAATTGCTAGAGCTTAGATCAATCAAAGGCCTTGGAAACCCACCAACCGTCGATTTAATTGCCCTGAAAAAAAAAACCGGTTCAGAAATAACAAAAACCAAGGTGTAAATAATCAAACCGGCCCAAGGGTTTAGGCCAAGGCACATATTAATATATTACCTAAGGTGACCAATTTCTTCGTATCCAAACTCAGTGATGACGTGTCGTGTAACATCATCAAGATTGGCTTTCTTGCCACCAATAGGTGGTGGGCCACCCATGGCTAAAACGGGTTCGATCTGGTCTAGACCTACCCCCAGTGCTCCATACAAGAAAAACTCTGCTTCTAAGTGCTCGAGGTTCAAGGGGAATTGCATTCGGTCCACATCTTCTGGGTGGATCGGAATCCCATGGATCGGATGGGTTGGACCGCATAAAGGGTTCGATTCGCCCATGGAGATGTGGATGGCTGAGACCATCAACATGAAGAAGAGTGAGAGAGAGAGAGAGAAGGTCAAGGTGGCAGCCATGGTGAAGAAGACAAAGTTGATAAGAAGAAGAAGAAGTATGAGAAGATGTTAAGGTGGTAGGTTCTTTATATAACACAGCTGAGTTACGTCATCCCTCTCTTTGTTGTTCGACACCTCGAATGCAGTCAGGTGCGGAGCCTGAAATTGAGTTTGAGTACGAATTTGATTTCTCAATGTGGATGTGACTCGAGTTGATGATTTCTTGTCGTGTGGTTTTGTAATTTCGAAATATCTTGAATACCTTCCAGTGTTTTCAAATTGATAAGATAGTCGTTTGACCCTAGCCTTTACTCAGAAAATAATGATGAAAATGACCCAAATAACATCATCTTTATATCCATTGTCTTTGAAAATTTACCACCTCTAACCTATTCAGATTCTTATGTAATCGTCATCTTCAACTTCATATGTCAAAAACCCTTGATTTTCTATTTATATAAAAAAAATACCTTTTATTTTATTTTATTTTATTTTATTGAGGTTTGAAGGAGATAATCCATAATCTAGATGTTGAAGATTTGATTAAAATTATATTTTAAGTGAATGAGATTTGGGGGAGAAAAATAAAATATTTTCATCTAGAAGTTGTCTTCAGATGACAGCGGTCAAAACGAGTGTATGCCATCAGTTTCAAAACACAACAAATTTTCTCACAGTAAAACAGCAAAGTTACTCTACTTTCCTCTCACCTTATAATAAGGACACAGACTTAGCTCACCTTTAGAGTCGAAGTCCACGCATCAAACTTAGACTCGTCTCCCTCAAGGTAGTTGAAGCTGGCAGGGACCAATTTTGATTGGTAGTTTCTGTTTTTCTACGAAGGCATGTTTGATTGCATGAAAAATATTTACATGGCAAATGATGTAGAGGTAAATCTTTTTTCACCGTTTGACACGTCATGAAAAATCATAAGAAAAATTAGATTAATTTTATTTTTAATATTATTCAAATATTATTTTATCATTTGAATTTTTTTTTTTAATGATAAAACAATATTTAAAAAACCTTAAAAATAAAATTAATCTATGAATTTAAATAATAATATACTCATCCATATATTAAATATCATACTTAAATGATTTTTTATTATTTAGGTTTGCTACCTAAATTAAAATATTATTAAAAAAATGTTAAAAATAATTACATTTAAAAAGAATGATAAAATAACAATTACAAAATGTTAAAAATAAACACTAAAAAATAGTATTTAAAAAATTGTAAAATAAAATTAGTTTTTATTATTCTCAATTAAACTAATCAGACTAATGATAATAAAAATTCAACCTTCTACGAAGTTAAAAATAAACACTAAAAAATTGTAAAATAAAATTAGTTTTTATTATTCTCAATTAAACTAATCAGACTAATGATAGTAAAAAATTCAACCTTCTACATCTTTTGTTATTAATTTAAAAAAAAAAAAAATTTAAAGTAGTAGTCTCATTTGTAATTTAAAATTCTAGTCAAAGGGATTTTTGAACGATCATTGTACTGTTGAAAAAGGATAGTTGTTAGCTTTGATAACAAACCACCTTATTTATGGGGATCATAGAGGCCTGCCTTACAAGTTCATTGGTTTTGACTACCTACTAGGTTTAAACGTAAAACAACGGGGCATTTATAAGATCCAATTTTCTCTCGTTGTGGAAAATCGTTTTCTTAGGGGGTAGGGGTGAGAAAAGACACAATGTGAAAAAAAACCTATATTTGACATTCCAAGGCCATCCAATTTTATAAAATTTGACGGATCAAAGCATCAAATTTTTCATTTTCAAATTTTCGTTTTCGATGGACCGAACCCGTTAATGGAGGATGGTGAGAAATTTGATGGCTCTAAGCCGTTGAATTAGGGATCACCAAAATTTTCAGCAGTCATAGATCATCAAAATTCACTTTCTAAAATTTGTGGGCTTTGACCCTTCGAATTTTTCTGTCAAAAATTTCAGTTTTTATATAGTAAGATATTCCCCTTGAAACGACAAATTTTATAGGCATGGCAAATCCTTTTCCCCGCACTTTTAATTAACTTTGCTGTCAAACACGTTAAATTACTAATTTTTCTCGGGAAATGATTTGTCATCGTATTTGTCTTGCAATTAAACACGCCCTAAGTGATTTATCATGGGTCCCCAATTTTAAATAATATAAAATATGACAATGCTGAAATACCATTGACATCATTTCAATTCACACATACGAAACCACATATGCTTTTCATCCAAGAGTGAGAAGCATCTATGATTTGGGCACACCAACGTGTGAAGCGACGTCAATTTCAGTTTTACTCCAGCACTCCAATGTTTCCCATCTCTATAATAGGAAACGGATCCTAAAAAGGCATCAAAGAATCCCAAAATCAACCAATCTCTCAATTAGGAAATAAATTATAGAAAATACCATCCAATAGCATTTTTGCTTTAATTGTAACCACATACATTGAACCATCCTTGTCAGTTGTCACCACAACTTGATACTAGGGAACAAAAAAAAATTATCACATGCAAATTATCAAGGATTCCAAAATCAGCCAAAAGAGGTAGGAATCCTATGCTACAGATTTTTTTAATTAAAAGTAATTTCCTTTATCGTGACCACATACATTCTACCATCCTCGTAATCCAAAACATAAAGTAATTTCCTTTATCGTGACCACATACATTCTGCCATCCTCGTAATCCAAAACATATATTGATAGTAAATATAAAATTCATGAAACTATTAGATCATAGAGGGGGCTTTTCAATGAAATCTAGAAGGGAGTAGTTGGAAGAGTGACGGTGACAACGATGAAGATAGGTTATCGAGGTGAATTTTATTATCATATCTTTGTCATAAGTGGAAAATATATAATTTTTTTTATTAAGGTTATGGACACATTTGTTTTTTTTCTTTTTCCATCCCTTTAATTGATTGTGATACATTTTTTGTGGTAAAACCTAGTTTTAGGGGCAAAGTTAGTAAGGAGTTGGTGGGGGCAATTGCCCCCACAGAACTTTGAGACACCCTTATATTTTCAATTAATTATATGCTCCATTTGTCCCCACTCTCTCGCCTCTCTCCCCATTTGACCCCATACTCTCACCTCCCTCCAATCCCCACCCCCGCTCCCTCCTTCAATTTTTTGTTGATGACATTGCCTCTTAACCAGGGCTTCTCATATACTAATTGAAAATGACCTAAATATCATTTTCTTCAACTTCTAACCAAAAATCTGTGAATTTCTCTTTAAAATCATTCATCTTCAAGTTCTTCAATTATACAACTAATCCTAGTTTGCCCCCACTACAAGAAAATCTTGGCTCCACCCTTGACTTAGTTTATGTTTTGTGATGCTTAATTTATAATAGAAGATATTGATTTATGGTTGTGTTACTTTATTTTTAGTAATGATATTTTATTTTTTGTAGTGAAAAAAGAGAGATACCTCAAATATTGACTAAAATTTTGAGGGAGCAATAGTTTGAAAGCAAAAGCGGTGTCTCAGATGTTTACTCAAAATTTGAAGGGGGTGAAAAACAAAAAATGTGTATGTAACCGCTAGAAAACATGAGTGATTTTTTTGTTGTTGTTGTTGTTGATAAATTACATTTCATTCATAAAATAGAACCAGGTTGGTAGAGATAACCAACCCGGCGAGACCTTACAAACATATGTTATTTTCGCATAGAGCAACAAATCCCATCGTAATTGTACAAAAAATCTTCAAAGAACAGACCCCTAAACTCCTTATATATACTTTGGACCAACAAAAGATAAGATCCAAAATGGTATAATCATATCTAGACAGTCTTTCTGTTTCCTTTCAAACCATACTCCCCAACAGATTGCGAATGATATTATACTTTACAACAACCTCTTTGCACCGTTAAACGAGTGCCCAATTGTCGACCAACAAGTAAAAAGATCCCTAATTGATTTGGGAAGACATGTTATAATCCCATACAACTTAAAAAAATGAGTCCAAATGCCATGTGTGAATTTACAATAAAGAAGATGATTCGATGATTTATTATTATCCATGCATGACACACAACAATTTGCCCCGCACCAGCCATGCTGCATCAAAAAGTCCACCATTTAGATACTTCTTAGAACTGTCGTTCATGTGAAAATGGCGACTTTACTTGACACTTTTGGACCCCAAATTGAAACATGAGGAAGGGGCAACTCCCCCATTCCTACTCCGCTCTTGATTAGGGGGTGTCGCCCTAAGTCTCTCTAATCTTCATTGTTATAATAATTTAATCATATTTTCTTGGAGAGAGAGAGAGAGAACTATCCACCAATACATATTGGCGTATTTCTGAATCACCCTTTATTCATTTGTTTCATTAGAACTACATCCATCAAACTAGGATCTTATTATACAACTGTTTATCTGAGAAGTCATGCAAACTATGATCTTAGAACACAATTTTTGTATGATATATTTTAATATTTAAAGAAACTAAAAGTGACTTTCATGCTTGCTTAGATAGGATCGGGCAATCCTTCCATTTCCTCCTTTTGGGAAAAACCCACCACCTACATGTTCACTCCCAGTGCTGTACACAACTCGCAATATCTCAGCAGGAGTTCGTGAGTAAGATAAGGAGTATGAGTCCGCGGCTAAGACATTGGTTGTTGTACGATTCTGTGCTCCTAACTTCGTTGGCACAATGATTCCTTCATCTTTGATGCCACACTTTGCCAATTGGTTCCTCAACCCCGAGATTCGTTCTGTGAATTCGGCCACTGTGTGGTTGTACGGCTTCACTACTTCATTTGCTCTCTCGAACAAATACATCCTTATTACAGCGTCTTGTCCTGATTCTACACCTAAGAGCCCTACAAGCAACTACAACAAAACACACATTTATTTTATAAGAAAAAAAAAAGCATACATTATATGTGGTGGGGCTGTCAATGGATTAAATCGGATCGGGACTAGGGTTGATCTGGTACCAATCAGATAATGATTGGATCGAACCTGGAACTCACTGAGAGGATCACAAATGCCCATTATTGGGTTGTTCATCATCGAACACTAAAATCTGGAGTATCTTATATATGGGATCACATATAGGGTACATCCTTTATGATGACATGGGATTGAAAGATTTAAACCTTGGTGTGGTAAACTAATATGGATGACAACTGGGTCAAATCCTTCACGACACAAGAGAAACATCCATAGCTAGCTTCCTCTTTAATGTGGTATGTATCTTGTGACACATGACATGAGATTGAAGCATTAAAAACCTTCATTTCCCCAGATAGGATCACACCACGATACAAGATTGAAAGAAAATGATAGAAGAGAAAGAGACTTACCCAAAACATCCAAGAGAAATATATCTCTAAAAAATTATATTAATCCTTAAAAAATAAGAATTGGTTGGACAATCGCAATTGTGGGTTTAGACTCGAAAAATCCTTTTGAAAAACTCTAACCTAACTACGTTAATCAGACTGCTTCTACGTGCGGAGGGAAAAATGGTTATAGCCGAGTAATTGACTATGCCCGATTTTTCCTCTATGTGGCACTCCCAAAACTCCTAGTCATGCCTAGTGCTGCAACCTGGGCGGGTTGGAAGGTAACCCTAGGCTCAAACAAAATGGCAAAACCCTCAACTTGCGCTCAACTCAACTCAACCAAACCATTGGACTTGAGCTCATTAACCCGAGCTTGAGTATCTAAAATTGGGTTGAGTTTACGTTAGTCTGAGTTAGGTAATTTTGGGTGGTTGGGGCTCGTTGAACAATCGTAATTCTATTTTTATTAACAAATATAGGTAATTTTCGGTGGTTGGGGTTCGTTGAACAACCCTAATTCTACTTTTATATAACAAATAAATTTTATATCTTAAACAAGATATAAAATATCAAAAACAAAATCAATAGACTATATATAAACATATATAATAATAAGCTCAAATAGGAGAAAAGTAAAAATAATAATAATAAAAAAGATTCCATTTCCTTAATTACTACAAATATATATAGAAAGAAATAATTAAAATATATATATTAAGGCCCAAGCTCACCTATCAACTGGGTTGAGTTTGGGTTGATAACCTGGTTGAGTTCGGGCCAACCCAACTAGGTTGCAACCCTAGTCATGGTGGTGGCATGACTTTTAGTATGGTATTTTCCTTGCGAGTCGTGCAAGAGTGACCTCGGCTTGGACACACGAGGGACACCTCGACGTAATGGCACGCGCATGTTCGTAGATCTGTTTTACTCGTATCTTGGAGAAAAATATCTAGAGGCATGCGTGAGCCATCACATCAAGATGTCCACGCGTGTTCCCCAGTGAGGTCACTCCAGCATTAATCTTTCCTTGCTATTGTAACATCCAAAATACATAATGGGATGCCACGGGAATGTAGATCACACAATTTTAAGATCGTGAAAAAGAAGTTATAGCATGAAATCTACAAGTTGAGGTGTAGATCTAGTCGACAAAAAAATTGTTGTTTTTTTTTATATAAAAAATAATTTAATTTATACCATGAAATCTACACCTCGAGGTGTTAGACTGCCAATGTGACAGTCCATGTGGGCTTAACGACCCTTAGATTTGAAATCTTGCATACAATGTCGTATGATCCAGATTCTGTGAAATCCAGGACAGATTGACTTTTATGTATGAGAAAAAAATTCTCCCTTAGGTAATCTTGTTGTGGGTCTAAACAAAACCTGAATATGAAAAATATAGATAGAAATGGAAAGATAAAAAGAAGAGATGGGTTATAGGGAGAGTCAATCTAATCTTACCCTCTTAGTCTTGTAGCCAATAAGAAATGGATTTATACCCACGTAACCTACAAGTCCCATGTATGGGATAACATAACTCCCCAACATGTAATTAAGACTGTTGGCATATGGGTCGAATGGAGGGTCCAGTTTGTATCCAAACGCATTATCAAATATTTTCGCAAAGTTGCTAGAGCTTAGATCAATCAAAGGCCTTGGAAACCCACCAACCGTCGATTTAATTGCCCTGAAAAAAAACCCGGTTCAAAAACTAACAAAACCAAAGTGTAAATAATCAAACCGGCCCAAGGGCTTAGGTCCAGGCACATATTACCTAAGGTGATCAACTTCTTCGTATCCAAACTCAGTGATGACGTGTCGTGTAACATCATCAAGATTGGCTTTCTTGCCGCCAATAGGTGGTGGGCCACCCATGGCTAAAATCGGTTCGATCTGGTCTAGACCGATCCCTAGTGCCCCATACAAGAAAAACTCAGCTTCTAAGTGCTCAAGGTTCAAAGGGAATTGCATTAGGTCCACATCTTCTGGGTGAATCGGAATACCATGGCCCGGATGGGTTGGACCGCATGAAGGGTTCGATGCACCTATGGAGATGTGGATGCCTGAGATCATCAACATGAAGAAGAGTGAGAGAGAGAAGGTGAAGATGGTAGCCATGGTGAAGAAGACAAAGTTGATAAAGTTATTAAAATGGTAGGTTCTTTATATAACAGCTGAGTAAATGTAGTGAGATGCGGAGCCCGATTAAAGCGGCACGTGGCGTGCAAAAATTGAGTTTGAGGAAGAATTTGATGTCTCATTGTGTACAAAATGATTGATGACCATGTGAGACTTGTTTAAATCCGCTAACCCATGTCATATGTAAGGGTGTCAATGGGTCGTTTCCGGTTCGATTATTAAGGGACTTAGAACCATAAAAATTATATTTATTGTGATTATGGTTCTTGTTGGTTCCAAGTCCGGTTTCAAAATAAATGGAATCGGATCCAAAACTGCTAAAAACATGGATATCGATTCTCAAGAATTAGAATGAAAAAAATAGTATTTCAAATTATGGGTGCAACTTGGTTTGGTTTGGTTTGGTTCAGTTTGAGGTCAAATTGAAATCGAACCATCATAGGTCGATTCCACTAAATTAGAATTGGAATCAAATTAAATTAAGGTCAGCTTAATTCGGTTCGATTCTATAGATTGTCAATATTCTATAAATTATAAATTAGAAATAACATATATTTAATCAAAAAAACAAACAAATAATAAACATAAGATTTTATACAGCAAATCTTAATCTATGCATAAAAAAATCATTAATTTATCCATAATAAAGTCTTTAATTTGTGTTCTTACTCCTAAAATAATTCATAATACATTAATATACATATATATTTATTTATTTATTATTTCAAGGGTTTGGTTCTCGGTTTGGTTCAATTCTTTAAAAGTTTGATCTGAGAATCGAACCAAATTGATCGGTTCTCCATTTTCTTAACCCGGAACTAAATCGCAACGTATTTCAAACCACCCTAAAACTATCAATTTGGTTTGGTTTTCGATTTGAATCGGATTAAGTTGCACCCCTATTTCAAATCATTATAAAACTTTTATCATTTAAAAAAATTAACAAATTATTTATAAAATTATTAATTTAGTTATAATTTGTTAAACTAACGATACAAATTAATAAAAAAAATTCATCTTAATTAGAAGTAAAATTTTTTAAAAGAGATAGCTTGTTTTAAACTTCAATCGATAATCTATATGAAAAATTAAAGAATTTTATATAATATGCATTAATTTTGAAATAAAATAATATCTTAAATGATTTATAACATTAAAAAAAATGACAAAATAAATCAGTTCCGGATACCCATTGGATAGAAACTAACGGTTGTAGTTACTATCGGTTTGGTTCCATTTTAGACCTACCTCTAATCGATTCCAATAAAAAGAGAATCGAAATTAGGGTTTTTGATCTCGATTATGGTTTGATTTTGATTAAATGGGTACCCATTGTCACCCCTAGTCATATGGGACTTGAATTAATGATTTCTTGTCATTTGGACGTTTGATTTGGTAATTTTGAAATACCCTCCATTGCATTTAAAATGATGAGATAATCCTTTCACCTCAGCCTTTAAAAATATATATATATTCAAAAATGACCTAAATACATTCATCTACACTTTACAACTTCTTAGATACAATTTTCATAACTTATTCAAATACTTATGTAATCATCTTCAACCTCATATGTCAAAAACCCTTGGGTTTTTCTATTTTAAATTCCATCAACTTCTAGTTTAAAAAAGGAAGAAGCAACTTACCTTGTTTTTTTTGAGATTTGAAGGAGATAATCTAGAATCTAGACGTTGAAGATTTGATTAAAAATATTTTACCATTATGTTTTAAGTGAAAAGGTTTTGAGGAAACAGATCAAATATTTTCATCAAGAGGTTGTTTGAAAAGGGCATTTAAGTCATTTAGCTATAATCTGTAGATGACAGCGGTCAAAGTTATCTATGGCATCAGTTTGAAAACAACAAAATTTTTGTCAGATAACATCAAGATTCTATCACAATAAAACAGCAAATAAACTTTCCTCTTACCTTACAATGCGGACTCAGACTTAGCTCGCCTTTAGATGCGAAGTCCACGCATCATACTTAGCTCATCTCTCTAAAAGGTAGTTGAAAGTGGTAGGGACATTTGATTAGTAAGATACTAATCTAACGGTACTAGTGCGACTTCTACAACACTGTGATTCAAGTGACTTTTTTCTTTGGTGGAGCCGCACGTACCAATTATTCTAACACGTGTTCAACAACTACGTATAGTCACTTTTTATGTTAGGAGGCATATAGAGAAAGAATTGAAGATGTGACTTGGGGAGCATATCTAATCGTCCTTACCATCTCAGTTAGCCTCTGATAGTTGGTTCAAGTGATGTATATGTAATTGCACCTAACGTTTCATTTCGATAATCTTACAAATCGCCCAATTTTTAAATCTGTAAAAATATGCAATTTCAATTGTTTGTACACAAAATCAGCGATCAAGATTTTAACCTATAATTACTTGATGTTTTCTTGATTTACACAGTTTATCCTAACCATAGGAAATAGATTCAAAAAAGATCTCAAGAATTAAAAAAATCAGCCAATCCCTAGATTTGGAAATAAATCATAGGGAGTCCTATCCTTTAGATTAATTTTTTGAATTTATTGTAACCACATAAATTGTAGCATCCTTGTAATCCTATCTTTATCTTTATGTTTTATACTTCATACAACACAATAACCATTTTTCTTTCTACATATATGATTTGTACCATTAAAAACAAAGTAATTGTTTTATTGTAATAAATAGTTATCAAATAGCTTTATCTTTTTATACTTCATATATACAATAAGTAATAGAATAATTTATCCAATAATAATCACCAATTGTTTTTTTCTATCTTTATATTTTATCCAAGTGGAAACAAAAATAACTATTAAAAAAAAAAATCTAAAGTAATTTATATAAGTTATTGTAAATTATGTATATAATATTTTATTTTAAAATTTTTGAAATTAAAAAAAGATTTGATTTACTCAAACCTAGAATTGAAACAGAACTCAATTTTTTTTTTTTTTGTTCAATTCAATTTTGGGTTTTACCTTTACAATAAAACTCGAACTCGAACCAAATCCAAAAAACTAGTCCACATTCTTTAGAAGTGAGTACAAATCTCTAGGAAATCAATGATTTTCTTCACATCTCAACTGTCCGTTTGATGGAGAGGTTTGAAAAGTCCAAAACCTTATATTCAAGTATTTTGAAGTGAGATAATTTTTTTTCAAAATCTATTTAGAGTTAGGATCCAGGACAGTGTCTCGTTCCTATAAAATAGGAATGGTGTCTACTAGGCAGGATTTGGTTGGTTTTTAATACATATTGAGCTCTTAAACAAGTCGTGCATGCAACTGTGTTTTAAATGTAACCAAAATGTGTCACATAGGCACCGTTTGTTGCTATAGGAACCAGACATCGTTCTGGATTACAACTCTATAATAAAACACAATCATAGGTCCTAGTTATTATAGTTTTTGGTAGATAAACATCCCACTCCAACAATTACGAAATGGGATCCACAATATTCTATTTTATTATTTTTTCTCCTCATCCCCTTCAATTTTATTGTCTTTCCTCCCCCCCCCCCCTTTATTTTCAATAATATCCCTCTAATTTTACCATCGTTAATCTTTTACCTCTTTTTCCAATAATAACCCTTTAAATTTACTCTCTTTCCTCTTTTACCCTTTAAATAAAAAGACATGCCCTTTTACCCACTCTTTTAATAATAACTCTTCAACTTTATTATTATTTTTCTTTTAGTATTTTAACCTCTTTTTTTATATTTATAATACTCCTCTAATTTTATTATTTTTTCATTTTTACCCCTATTAACTCCAAAGAGGATGATGTTACATGACAACTCCACTTCTTTTACAAAAAGTTGGTGGTGGAATTAAGGCCACCAACCCTCACTACGTAGGTGGTAGAGCTGGTAGCCCTAACCTTCTTCTTTAATATAGTACCATATTTGACTGATTTAGTCACTTTGATTTTTAAATAAAACCAAAATTGCTAGATAAAATTTTAAGATACCAAAGTTGCTAAGCAGGTTACAGTTCATAAATAAAAATATCATGATTTTAGTTCAACATATGTTTTCACCTACTCAGAGTCAACCCTAGTCACATTAGTCAATGTTTGTATTTTTTCAAGAAATAATAAAATATTATTTTTTAATCAATAATGATTCTTTATTAGAAGGATATTATTAAAAAAGATCTTTAAAAATGATGGTGTAAGAGAGGAAAGATAATAAAATTAGAAGGAAATTATTAAATAAAGAATAAAGGAAATGATTGGAGAGGAGAGTAAAAAGAATAAAATTGAACGGGTAGGAGAAAAGCAATAAAATGATTTACCATAACTGGATGAGACATTTGTCTCCCTCAAGTGGGTTCTACCGTTGTTCTAGACTCTTTACATCATCTATAAGAAAAAGTAGATTCAGACCAAAGAGTTAGGTTAATAGTCGTCTATACAAGGGTTACCCAATTCATTAGCGAAGTACCAAATCGGTTCGAACAGAATCAACTCATGGTACGGTTCACTCCGAGTTCGTGAATTGCAGCAAACCACACAAATTTCATTTTACTTTAGTTATTTTACATCCCCTTCCACAGGTTGATTATATTTGAGATATTCTCCAAAATTTTAAATTGAAAACAGACCGCTTTTATGTTTGTTTTTATTAAAAAACCAATGAAAAATGACCAAACATCCTGATTTTCAACATATAAATGAGAAAAACTAGATACTTTCTTCCCAAAATCCACCATCTCCTTTTACCCTATTCATTAATTCAACCTTCAAATACCCTCATCTCTATTTACACTTACGAACCGGGTTCATTCTTAAGTCGCAAGCCACAAATCCGAATTCAAAGTGAGTAGACCCACGAATCAAGTAACATAGATTTATAAAAATAATGAATAGATGGTAAGAAAAGAGGTCTAAATTCCAAATTTTAAAAAAATATGCTTAGATTCTTCAATTATACTAAATTTAGATGTCGTTAACTTCGAAGATATGTAATTTGTTCGTTTTGATTTTCGATTGGGAAGATGTGATGTATTGAAAGCATCGTTTGGATTGTACGACAACTATTTTCACAATTTTTATGGAAAAATTTGATGCTTTGAATATTAAGATTGAATTGAATTAAAGACAATAGTACTAGAATAAGGGGTGGCAATATTAACATGACACACAGACACGACATGAAATGAAAATTACACGAAATTTATAGGTTTGGGTCAAACCTAATTATGGTTGGGTCATAATAGTGTTAACCCGTCTAACACAATTACTAAATAAGTCATGTCTAGGTTAGGGACATCTACCCGCTTAACCCATTTTGATACGTTTAACTATTGTATCTTAACGTCTTGTTTTAAAATATAAAATATAGGAGGTATTTAAAATATCAACTATATTTTAAGAGTTTTTAATTTCTTTTTTTTCAAAAAATATATTTGTAACACATTTTCTTTTAATTTTATAAGATATTTTTCAAATAATTAAGGGTTAAGCTTTTAGTTTGAGAAAGAAAATCATTTCTTTAACTTGGTAAAGAAAGTTTTCTTAATTCATTACCTTGTGACATCCAAAAACATGATCCAATTACATAGGTATATAGAAGACAAAATTTTAAGAATTTTGAAAATTTTATTTTGAAAAATAGTTATTTTTTACTATTGAATTTTGATTTTAAATTTAGGAGTTTGGTAACCATTCATTTTCAACATCTGGGATCAAACTCAAATTTTTTTTTTTTTTTTAATATTATTTTTTCAACGAAATCTAGAAGGTTGTAATTAGAGGATTGATAGTGACAAGGATGGAGATAGATTATAAAAGTTGCTTTTATTAAAAAAAAAATTTGGTCATAGGTAAAGATATCTAGTTTTTGAACTAGGCTATGGACACATTCATTTTTTCTTCTTTTTCCCATCTCTTTAATTGGTTGTGATACAATTTTTGTGGTGAAATTTAATTTATGTTTTGTGATACTTAATTCATGTTGGTGGATATTGATTTATGGTTGCGTGACTTCATTTTTAGTAATATTATTTTATTTTTTTGTGATGGAAATGAAACTTATTTTTTTCATTTTATATTAAAATTTTATTGAATGAGTTATACGGGTCGGGTCAGATTAACTATTTAATAGATATGTCGGATTTGAGTTTAAGTTTTTTACATGATTATTAAATGGGTTGGGTTGGGTAAATTTTCAAAACACCCTTACTTCAACACAACTCGACCCATTTCCGACTAGAATGGATGGTCCCTTAGAGAAGTCCTCGTGTTGCAAACCTCCCTCTTTAACTCATAAAAAAAAAAATGAATTGAAAATGTCAGTACAACAGATTTGATGAAAATTAAAAGTATTTTTGACATTCTTAAGAAATCATTATATTATTTTAGATGAATAATTAAGATTTTTATTATTATTAAGTATTAAGTTAAATTTGGGGTTTATTTTCTATAATAGATCCCACGAATATATAAAAAATGACCTGATTTTTTAATATTATTTCCGCTTAGGTTTTCTTTTAATTCCTTTATGAACTTTTTGGTTTGCTCAGCAGATTGAATCCTTGAAGGGGGTTTTCCTAGTTTTTATCTCTAAGAAATCCTGACTTACACATAGATCAAAGTTTTATCTCTCTATCTGTTCCGTCATTATCCTAATTAACCTACATCAAAACTGATCAAAATATTTCATTAGATCAGCTAAAGATCAAAGATCTCAAGTGGTTCATCTGACAAAAAACCATTAAAAATTATCATTAATTTTTGTTTTTGTTTTGATAATTGGGTATCCTGTAGATAGCGAACTAAGCTCGTATCTGGGCTTTGCCCAGTCCATGGATTATGATTTTGTCTAAGGATTAGTCTCGGGCAAGTAAATGAAAGTGCGCCCTCGTAGGTGGCCCCTGAGGAATTAATGCTTATATTGGGTATCAAACTCACAATTTACGAACTTTCACTGTTTATTGATTCGAAATCATTAATTAATTTGAATTATGGATATATAGATAAGGATTTGTGAATAATGCATTCCTTTTTAATCTTTACTATATGGCGGAGCAGAAGTGGTTGGACATGAATATTTGAATTTCAAAAAGACCCCTACCTTGACATTTAAACTTAATATGATCAATGTCTTTTTTGTCAAAAATCAAGAAAATTGCATTGCATAACCCTAAGATTCACATTGTTACTTTTAAAGATTACCAACAAAAAAAAAAAAAAAATTCTTTTTTACCATGTAATACTAAAAACTCTTTTAAGCAATGTTTCAATTACAAATAAACCCTTTTGATAAATGTGCGTTTGCACATGCAACCTTCTAGTAAAGATAAAAGAGATCTAGTCATCCATAATAAAAACCAAACACTCTTAAGATGACATAATAGAGTTTTAAAGTAAAGGTAATAAAATAAAATATAAACACATGATCCTAACCTTAGAAACACGAAATCCAGCAGTTAGAATTATCTTCGAGATAAGTATCTTTGAGATATGTATGTCATGTTGGGGTTGAAGCAAAAACATCCTTAGACAAAGTGTCAACCTTGACTTTTGTCTCGAATGTTCATTTCTAATCTCCTTATGTAATCTATAACAAGAAGTTGATATAGACAAAGAGTTGGGTCTTCTAAATTATATAACTGAGGATATAGGTCTTATCGTCTGTAATTTCAATGAATAGATGGTGAGAAAAGAGGGCCAGATTATAAACTACTACTAAGTTTAGATGTCATTAACTTCTGAGATGCAATAAAGAAGATGTCCGATGTATCCAAAAACTAATTCAGATTGTACAACAATTTTTTTTTTTCTTTTTTTGTTTAATTGGGGGGAATTTTGATCATTAATTTATTCATTAAAGTTTAATGCTGAGCTGAAAGTTTGGAATACTATATATGAAAAATAAAAGTATTTGTCATTAGTAAAAAAGTAATGTTAATAATTAGATCTTTTTTAAATATTTAATTAGGTTTAAGGTTTTTATTTTGTTGTAAATATATGTTAAAATGTAGATAGGACTTGGTTGTTATAATGCTATTTCTTGAATTAACACCCTTCAAAGGTTTTATTTATTTATTTATTTTTGTAAAGATTTTTCACCATGAAATCACGCCTTCGATGGAGTTGTATATCTCCTTTTTCCATGCCATTCTTCCATCTATCCTACATCAAAACTCAAAAAAAAAAAAAAATCATTTAATCAAAAGGTCAATAAAGATAAAAAATATTTTGGGATTGATATGACAAAAGAAACAAATATGAACAGTGATCTGATTGAAGATAAAATATTAGGTATTTTAGAAACATGCCCTTTAAAATTGGTGATATTAAGTTACCCCCTTGTAAATTGCAAGATTAGGACTATCCCTTGACTGTAGGTGAAGGTTGCGTTTTCCTGATGATTTAACGGTGAAATAATGATTATTTTCAAAATGCTCTTTACATACTTAAATTAGTAATTACTAAGTCAAAATTTGAAAAAAAAAAATCAAAATTTCACTATTAAATAATTAAGGAAAAACAAATTCTACTTCCCGTCAAGGGGATAAGCCTAATCTTGCATTTTGCAGAGGGGGTAAACCTAACGTCACCATTTTTACAGGATAGTGTTTCTAAAATACCTTAATTTATAACTCCTAAGTCATTAACAGTGACTCCATTGAACTACTAACTCCCTTAAACCCCATGAGATTCTCGCATCTTAGGCTACTTATATTTTGAAAAATCAGTCTTAGAAAAAGGAAAATGTATTTACATGGTGAGCTGGCAGCATAGATTTTAGGCCCATTTTATATAGAGACAAGTTTGGGAAATATGAATAAGCCCAAGGAGCTGGTTTGGTTTATATTTGAACTACGTAGGCAAGATTCAATGATAAAGTTTGAACTCGTTATATCTACTATTGGACCTCGTTTAGATCAATATCAGGCATGCCCTTGTCAAGATCTTGGGCTTACACGGCCCGTTATCAAGCAGGTCAAGGCCAGTCCATTAATACTGGATAAAATATGAGTGGATTTATAGTTGGGGCACAGGGCAATTGCCTAATAAGAAATTTTAAAAAATAAAAAGATTTATAAAATCCGTTGCTAGTGCCTCCAGAAGAATTTTTAAATATTGAAAAGGTCTTAATTACCCTTTATTTGACAAATCCCGACTCTGTCCCTACCAAAAGATGCTCCAAAAATGCTTGAATCCCGATGTAGAAATTACCGCATACTACTAGATAGGATGCATTAAAATGATATGTGTTATGGTACAGCACATAAAACTCTGAATAATACTGGGATATAATTATTTTTTTTTCTTTGGATTAATAATTCAATATAATCACATTCAATTAGAATATTCTTTTATTTCTTGAAAAATCAAAATCCTTGGAAAATCGAAATCCTTGGAAATTTGAAGTTGGAAAATGGGTACCATGAAATCAAAGAAGATTCCGCCGTTGGATTGTATGTGCAAAAATTCAAGAATAAACAAAAGATGAAAATTGAGAGACACGGATTGTATGTGGGAAAATACAAGAAAAATGAGAAAGAGAGGGGGGGGGGGGTTCATTTTGGATTTAGTTTTGAGCCGTGCTACACTGACCCCCATACAATATTTTCTACATCAGTGTTTGTGGGGAGAACCATCAATTTTCCTCGAGTACACGAATCTCTTATTCCAAGGAAAAGCATCTATTGTACACATCACCACATGGTGATAGGGATTGGGTGGTAGGTGTGTCGTATTAATCTTTCATTTTTTTCACAAGCATATGTGAGAAAATGAAATATAAATTTTTAGAAAAAGCAAAAGAGAAATTCTATTGCCACACCACCTTTTACTTACAATACATCAATCCATCTGAAATTTAGTAAGTTTATGGATTGGTGTGTTATATGTAAAAGTTATTAAAACGTAATATTAAGTTTTTTTATATTAAAAGTAGAATTCTCCCTTATTGTCTATGTGCAATAAAAAACACTACACTTTTATATTTTTCTTTTCTACATAACATTATTGGTATGAAATATGAATTATCTAATTTTATGAGTCGACACTATCGAAGTCATAAGTCAAAGTCATAGGTGGTCGGGCTTGATATTAAAGCTCACCTCACCTCACCTCACCTCACCTCACTAGAGTAGAAAAAAATGTATAGTTATATAATTTTGAATGTAAATGAAAAAACACATTTTAAATGCTTTCTATTAGTATCCTAGGTGTGATCTGTATAATTGAGAGGCTGACTATATCACGTGCTCTGCATTATGAGACCCTGACACTGCCACGTCCCCATACCTAATCCTATCCGATATCTTATCTTTTTCTCTCTTTTAATTAATGGTCTGAATGAATGATTGCATAATGGTTATCACTCACTTTGGCTCTATATAAATGCATGTCTCAGAATTATATCTCTCGTCCACAACAGAGAGAAAACCATGGCTAAAAACAAACCAGTAGTTGCTTTTATTGCAGTTTTAGTCTTTATGTTATCTCACGCCATGGCCACTACAGAAGTCGGTTTCTTTTATCTAGTGCTCATGGTTGTCTCTCTCTCTCTCTCTCTCTCTTTCTCTCCCCATGCAGCACAGCACAAGTGAAGAAATAATATTTTCTTTTCTTTTCTTTTGGGACAATTCTCTTAGATAGATTCTATTGGTACACCAAATTAACTCACAACACAGTACTAATCCTTATGAAATTCAATGGTTCGTTTACACATAGTTTAGTGTACGTTATAAGTAAAAAAAATGATGTGTTAATGCAAGCTCTTTTCTTTTATCTAGGCCCGTCAGACCACCCCAAGATCTTAATCATTGTTAGGTGCTAGTTTAGGTTGGTTATATGAGACTGATGATACTTGACATCGCGACCTGAGTTCAAGATCTTGGGTTTTGCTAAATTGGTTGAAATCCATGACATCCCAACCTGATGTTACTTTTATCTTTTTTTTTTTTTTTTTTTTTAATTATAATAATTTGACCTTTTTTTTATACGCTCTCTATGCTGACACCTAAGAAAAGAATCTACGATTCTGTGAAGAGAGAGTATAAAGAATGCCAGATTATCAAATCTTATGAGGTAACTAGCCTCTTAAAGTACCATTTTTTGCCCGAGCAAATTGGTATAAATCCTTGTGAGTGGCCAATGAGGAGCCCTGGCTAGTCTGCCCAACACTCTTTGTTTGTGACCAAGACCTCCCTTCAAAAAGGGAGAAGTCTTGAGTTCAAACCCTTTCGTTGGTCACTCACAGAGATTTATCCCGACTTATTTGATATGTGTGATTTATTGGGTATTACATATACTCAGGGGATTTTGGAGAGAAATGGTGCTCTAAGAGGCCAATTGCCTCGCCTTGCCCCTACTAGTACTAAGGCTTTCAGGTCTGAACACCCACGCCATGGAAAGAGAGGGGAAAAAAAAACATCATCATTGTCAATGTTGTAACCATCAATGTGTTGGTGGCTCAGAGTAAGAAAGACATTACATTGTATCCATATATTTACTCTTTTATAAATTGATATTAAGAAAAAAAAAAGTATTAAAAATTCCTATTCTTTGTTTGTTGAGCTATAACATTAACAAGAGTGACATTGTTAAAATCTGCAGTGGCCTGGTGCATATTGCACACAAACAAGGGGAGGATGCTGCCTCCCAAAGAATGGTAAACCTGAAATAGACTTCTTTGTGAAAGGCCTTCTTCCTTACACCGAAGAAGGAATTTCACTTGCCAAATGCACAAACTCCACATATAATCCTAATGAGGTTGGTTTATTTTACACCTTGAATCCTCTATAAAAATACCTTCACACATCTTCTTCAACTAAAGGGAACTTGTCATCTTTTTTTTTTGGCTTACACGCACAGATTTTGGACTTAAATGACGACTTGTCTAAATACTGGCCAAACATTAAGTGCCCGAGAAGCAAAAATCAAGCCTTATGGAGGAATTCATGGAAAACATATGGTATATGCTCTGATCTAACCGAGCACGATTACTTCAAGAAATCTTTGGAACTTCATGCAAATATCAATATGCTTTCGATCTTCAAGGATAAAGGTAAGTATAGGTTTTAAATTATAACATTTTGATAATTCAATCGAGGTTAAAGATTATTTTTAACTTTTCATAAACATTTTTTTTTCTAACTCAGTGTTATGGAGGACCTCCCCATTTAGAGACCAATTAGAAAACTTGTTGAAGGTATATTTTCCTTCACTCTTGGGTGTGTCATACCCCAATTAAGCCCCATAGCCCTCTTATATTCATAGTTTTCTCCTTTTCCAGCATATCGGTCTTTTGGAGTAGTTGGTTGCACTACGTAAAAATTGAAAATTTTGACCAAAAAAATTGATGGGCCAAGGCCCACGAATTTTAGAAATTGAATATTGACGGTCTAGGACCATCAAAATTCTAGATATTCCCAGATTTGACGTCTTAGAGTTGTCGAATTTCTCCCGTCCTTCATTAATTTGACAGTTTTGGTCCATTGAAGAAAAAAAATTTGACAATGAAAAATTCAACGCCAATTCAACCCCTTTGTCCGGCTTTTTTCACATTGTGTTGGTTAACATCATATCAGAGGGTTAGGTTCGTATATAAGTCACAAATTCAATTTTTGCCACCCTTATGGGTGAGGGGGAGTGTTGAGTGTATATTTTCCTCCACTCTTCCGTGTGTCCTACCTAATTAAGCATTGTGATCCTCTTATATTCATAGTTCTCCCCCTCTCCAACAGATCGGCCTTTGGGAGTAATTGGTTTGGTAACAAAACTTGATCACAATTAATATTTTACTTTGCTAAAATAATTTATAAATTAATCTGCCTAAGGGAATGGTTAGATTTACTTGTATCTTAAAACCTTAATTTCGTCAACGCGACTATGGTTATGCAGATATTGTACCGGATGGCGCATATTATTCTTTGTCTGAATTCGAGGATGCGATCTTACAAAGAATTGGAGTAAAGGCTGCGTTGCGTTGTACTTTCGACAAGAACGGCAATAATCAACTTTCCGAAATTTATGTTTGTGTTGACAAGGATGCAAAAACAATTATTCCATGCCCCTATCTTCCAAAATTTACTTGCGATCCTAGGGTTGTATTCAATTCCTTCAGTTACGACATGCTCAAAATTGGGAATTCTCTTCTTACAACAAACCCAATTCAAATGCGAGTTGAAAAGTGATATATTTCTGTGATCGATGAAGCCGTTACGCAGGATTCCAAGCTATTTCATGTGTGTTAGGAATGGCTTGTAGAGTGCTATTAGATCAATAACTCCTTGTTTCATTTCAGTGTCTTTTGGAATAATGTATTTCTCTTGTTGGGGATAGGAGTTTAGAACGTTTATTGCAATATAATATGAGAACCTCTTCAAGGATAAGGTACTTAATTAGATTGTGTTTTTTTGCAATGTATGGGATGTGGTTTTAGTCTTGACTATCAAAAGCACTTTTCATAGTCAAAATCATGTTTTGTTAGCATTTACTCTTTGCATTTTCACAAAATCCATGAACTACAATTAATAGAGGTAAAAAATCCCAATATTTTTTACTTCTTGATTTTGTAGAATGCTTTGTAAATTTTGGAAGCACTTTTGGACCCTAAAATAGTATTTCATGAACATTATGGAAAAGTGATCATTGTTGCACTCACGAGTATTATATAAGTGATTCTATCGAAAAAGCTAGGCCTACAGCCTAGCCTGCAAAATATGTAAATCGTTGTAAACAAATTATTTGCGAGTATTTGCCAATTTGTGGGTGCTTGGTAGCACCTCTGTTGTACTCATTTTCCCTTCTTTCTTTTTTATGCAAATTTATATTTTGCAAAATTTTGAAAATTTTTCGTTGATTCAGGAATGTGCTAAACAGGGCATTAATTTTCTTTGCTGGCATTTATGCTTTAAAAACTTGTTAAGTATCTCAAAAATGTAAAGGCAATATAGAGGACCCTCCATAGTTTAGGTGAAAAGTAGAGACACTCCTCTCAATCTACCCCGAGCGCGTGGCTCAATGGCAATTTCGAATCCAATAAACGGCGAGAGTCCATTAGTTGTGTGTTTGATACCCAATATGAATAATATTTTGTCAGGGCTACTCGTGAGGGCGTTCCCTCACTTACCTGATGTGTGTGATGTGTGGGTGTTGCACGTGACTCGGGGAAGGTCCCATATGCCTTGGTTATGGCCTTGGCTCATTCGGTCCCCCTAGTCAGATATAAGTCCGGACACCCCATTATTTAAATAAAAAAAAAAAAGAGAGAGAGAGAGAGATACTCCTCTCAATATAAAATTAATGACTTTTTCCCCTTGACTTTGGTCATCCACAAAAATGACAGAAATATCATCGTTTTCAACTTCTCCCTAAAAAGAATATTGTGAACTATCTCACCATGTAGATTTATTTGTAGATCTTTTCCAACAGTATGAGATAGTGAGAAGAAAAGTTCAAGTTGCATGACACAATCAATGGTGTAGATCATCTGTTTCGTTTATTGAAAGCTACACGTCTCTAGTAATGTATCACCAAATTATGTGTTGAAATAGAGAGAAAAAAAATAGTGGTGGTTAATACTCAACATGCACGTACTGATCCACACAATTGATTCCATTTCACTATCACATTCTATACTTATTTTTTGAGAAAGAAAAAAAAAATGGACTTTATGATTCCAAGCATTCTAAGTATCTCCCTCAATGTCCCTAGTCCGTACCTACTATTCATTCGAAATTTAAAAGTTAGATTTAAAAAAAAATTATCAATTCTTCAACAAAATAACTGATTTTCTTTTTAATAGAAATCTTTGGGACAAGAATGTCTTCGGCCACCACCTTATCCTATTTCAAAAGTAGACAGTTGGAAATAATTGGGACTTTTTTTTTCTTTTGAGATTGGGCCCAATTACTTCATGATATGAGATTCCATCTGGAATTAAACTTGGAAGGAATAGCCTGTTTATGTAGGAATCCCCTTCCTAGTTTGGATTCCCCAAAGTTTTTTCAGCGGATTCCATCTTCACCATCCTTTAGGAGGTGTTGAGTGTATATTTTCCTCCACTTTCGGATGTGTCCCATCTATACAAATACCCTTATAATGTCCATATGATTTTAACTTTCTATTATCTGATGGGGGTATTCTAGAAGTCCAAAACCTTTTCAGTCCATGCATCTCTACCCAATCCCTCTGGTCAGGATGATGTGTAGAATAATCACAGCAACACATTGTCATAAACTAATGAATAACATTTCATAAACTGGCCAACCACCATTGATGGATGGTTTCATTGCGATTATACCATAGATCTCGAACAATTTGTAACTCTTGGAGGCGGTTCTGAAGGCTCGGAACCCATCATGTGTCTTTCCAATTAAGCTGCATTATTATTATTTACAAAAGGGTGCTCCAAAAGCTGAGCAGCAGTAGGACGATGAAGTGGATTCCGTTGCAAAAAATGCCTTACAAAATCCTTTCCATCATCCCAGAGATGATCAGGAATTTCTGGAACTCCTTACTATTCCTAATCTTAAACATTGCAGCAACCTTTTGATCAGAGCACGCCAAACATCAAATGTAAATGTTATATTTAAGAAAGTAAACAACTAAACTTGAGCTAAATTTCAAAATCTGAGTCTTTTAATATCAAATCACTGACCCTTTCATACTGGCTCCAAGGTGGTTTTGTTTTGTTTTGTTGTGGCCATCTCCAAAACAGTGCACCCCAGACTCCAGATATATCAACAGCAAGATTGCAATCATTGGAATTTTCTATAACCTGAATGAACAATGCAAAAGTTAGAAATGAAACCAAAAAAAAAAAAAAGAGTATTCAGAACCAGAATGCAAGAAACATTCTGACCTCAGGTGCCATCCAGTATGGAGTTCCCTTGAACAATAATGGACAAGATTGCCCAGTAATCTGCAAATATGAAGCAGAAGTTGAAATTCAACACAAACCAAGTTATTAGGAATGATCATTCGTAAAAGGTGATATAGAACTTATGGATAAATTTCATATGAAATGTGGAGGTATCATATATTTGTTGGGGCGGGCACATCAATATCTCATTCTAGGAGACAACATATCATCTTATATATTAATGAATTACTATGTAATACCAGATTCTTCCCTGTGCGGAAGTTAGAAAGAAATGGGAATATTTTTTCCT
This sequence comes from Akebia trifoliata, assembly GCF_017979445.1. NCBI lineage: Eukaryota > Viridiplantae > Streptophyta > Magnoliopsida > Ranunculales > Lardizabalaceae > Akebia > Akebia trifoliata. The sequence goes on along the minus strand of NC_141378.1, from coordinate 3,596,080 downwards.
AGAATGTGTGATAAGGTGGACAGTAGCACTCAATTTTTTTGCCCTTATTTTTATACTTTAATTTGAGATACCCCCTGTATTTTCAACGAAAGTCATGCCCCAATTTTCGCCCCCCTCCACCCTTAATTTTTTGATGATGACAATGCCACTTCCCCTCCCTTTTTATTTTTATTTTTATTTGGGTAAGTGACAATGCCCCTTGACTTGGGCTTTTCTCATAGACTAATTGCAAAAATGACATAAATACCTTTTCCCTAAACCTCTAATAAGAAACCTTTGAATTTTTTTTTTCCCAAAATCATTCAACTTCAAGCTCTTCGACTTTTTCCCCCACTACAAGAAAATCCTGGCTCCACCCCTGGTTGACGTCCTCCGGAACAAAAATGCTTCCCCTTTGACATTTTGGGACATTTGGAATGTGCAACTCTCATATCTTTAATCGAATCTAGGGCTCCTGTAGGCCAAGGCTTCATCTTCTCAAGTGCTTCTATAGTAATAGCAGGCACAATGTTTGTGTGTTATTGTTGTTTTTTTATAAGTATAAAGTTTATTACAATGCCACGGGAGGAGGTCAAGTGGACCAACGTAATAAAGGAGGAACAAAAATAAAAGACTACTACTCTAAAGTAAGACGAAGAACAGGTTGTCCCATTTGAACAACAAATCCTCAAAAAACAACCCCTACAAATTTGTGAAAAGTTTTACGTTTTGTGTGTTTTTTATTTCTGCTTCCCTCCTTTTTATCACTGTACTCTTCTTTTTAGATAAGCAATTGGGTTAATGGTTAGTAATTAGTAGGCGAAGGCACCAACCAAGTCCTAGTATCAACACCCAGAGACTTAACCAACTTAGCAAGCTGGCAACTTCCTTACTTTTTTCTTTCATTAATAAACATAACCTTTCGTTGATAAAATATAATATCTGATCTGTGATAGATATGCCATTGTAGAGTAATCCAAAAGAGAGAGAGAGAGGAACCCCTAAAGGAAATTTGTAAAAAAGTTAAAAAGTAATTTCCATTTCCAGAGGATAATGAACAATAATGGTATTTAATTTTATGTTGAAAATCATATAATCTGACATCCACATGAAGGCTTTCTGTATTTGGCTAAAAGAAGGACAAGTTACAGCAGTACACCCAAACATGTAGAGAACATATTGATCGGAAGTTTTAAAAAAAAAAAAAAAATGCATATGTGAACACTTACATGCTTTGCAATCCCAAAATCTGCCAATTTAACTCACCCATTGGGGTCTACAAGTATATTTGCTCCTTTGATATCCCTATAAAGGAATACGGAATAACAGTAAGCAAGCATGCCCATCAGGTAGAGACTAGAAATGGTAAATTTAGATGGCTAACATAATCTTATTATTTAGAAATGATAACAAAGAGTATGACTACACTCACTGACCCACCTATGCACAGTATTCTTAGCATGCAAATATGCAAGGCCATAACGGATCTGTCGAGTATAACGACTAATTTCTAGTTCACCAAATTGCCCATTGTCTTGAAGAAGCTTATAGATAGAGCCACCAGAGATATATACTCCAAGCATATATAAAGTTTATCATCTACCTGTTCAAGGAATATAAATTCAACTGTCAGGGGACCCAAAAAGAGATCAATATTACTTGCAGCATCAATTACCACTAAATGCACTTCGAATGGAAGAAATTTTCACCATTTTTATGGGTAATGTCTCAATGTATTTCACCATTTTTATAGGTAATATATTGTTGTAGTATGTGGCTCATATTGAGTGGAACACGTATATAGAGAAAGCAGGCTGATGCCGAGAGTGAAGCGGAGCGGAAAGTTAAGCCCATGCATATCTCTTTGGGGTCATAACACGTAACATCATGTAAGAAATTGTTGGAAGAAACTAAGGCCCCACTGCTCCTTTCTGTATTTTTGTTATGGCTATATGTTGTATCAAAATAAAAAGAAATTAGGTTACGATCCCAATTGCTTTTGTTATGTTTCAATAGAACATTAAATGAGGAGAATTTGGGCTAAGAAGCAGTGTTAGAGCAACACGTTCTCTTTACGTCTCTTCTTTATTAAGAAATGTTAAACATCCTATGGAGTATATGTTTCTATGTAGATCCAATTTATTGGTCATAAGACCATTTAGAAGACGAATACTGTTCCCCATAAGTGTTTGGTTAACTCAAATTAGATTGCTAAGCTTATGAAATTTTTTAGTTTTTATGTGATAGAATAATATGGCCCATCTTCTTTTAGATTGGGAGATGTCAAGAACTTATACTGATTTTCCTTGAGAATTTATTTTGCTTTAATATCTGATCTGAGCATTGCTTCTTGAGCTTGAGATATATAATTGAGAATTCTTATATTCTACAGGCTATCTTTTAACTTTATTTTTCCCATGTAATCTTAGAATGAAGGATATGTTCTGTTTCAGACATACAGTGTGCTAAGAGAAGCAATTGTCGACCCTGATGGTAATCTTAAAGTCAGTTTTGGCTAACCAAATGCCAAAGATTTGCTGTTTCAAAATTTGTGTGCTAAGCTGATCAAAAAATTAATGGCATGACGCCTCGAAACAGCAAATCTCTGTTCTGTTTGGGGATGCCTTAAGTGTCAATGCCACATTGGCAAACACAATACCTGCAACAGCCTGTTTGGTGCAGGAATCCTTCCTAGTTTGGATTCTCCAAAGTCATTTTGGGAGTTTCCGTCTTCACCATCCTTTGGAAATTTGGACATATTATCGTCTTCTCTCCAAAGTGAAATGTAAACCTTGAATTGCAGCCTATCTACTCAAAGTGAGCCTCTTGAATGGGATTCCTATACATTGAAATCTATGAGTGCTCCTTCAAAAAGTGAAGGCTTCCTAATTGGATTCTACATGAGTCTATTGAACAAGGAATGAATTAAGCAGCATAGTGTCATAACTTCAGATGGTTCACTACAATTTTTTCTTGGGGGCAGTCATTGTTGTCCTGAGGTAGACTCATGCACTTGGGAGTTGGTTACTTGAAAGAGGTATAATTTCTTTCTTCTTCATAGTCTAAATCATGCTAAAGGTTGTTATATGGTTTTGTCCGTCGTTACGTGCATTTCAACAAGATAAATCTAATGTGCCAATTGGTCAACTTTTCGATAGGTCTCCAAGGTTAGACGTATCAAATTAATAATAGGTCCAACCCCTATATCTGTGCCCCAACTATATGAAAAAAATACCCTTATAATGGCCATGTGATTTTAACTTTCTGTTGTCTGCAAGAAGAAATGAATGACGCTTTGATGGGTATTCTTAAATTAAATCCGGAACCTTTTGAGTCCACTATACCTCTCTACCCAACCTTCGATTAATGCTCATAGAATATATCTCCAAAGACAACCGCTTTGTAATTGTTGGGAGTTCAGCAATGATGAGTTTGTAAAGCTTGTACATTCTTTTATCTTGAGCAACCCATCCAGAGATCCAGTGAAGTTCCTTGTGGATAATGCAGGTAATATCATAAGCTTCTCTTGAGAGTTCTTTTAGAAAATTAATCATGTATAAGTTATATATGGGAACTAATCCCTTCATGAATTGAGGTCATCATGCCCTTTCTATGTAATGAATCCAACCTTTGTAACTGGTATTGCATGACATTTTACTACAATAGAGAATTGTAAGCTAATATGCAATTTGTTAGGTAAAAAACTAATAAAATGAAAATTAAACATAAATGGTTGCTTCCAGGGGCAGAGCTAGTAAGGAGCTGGTGGGGGCAATTGCCCCCACAGAACTTTGAGACACCCCTATATTTTCAACTAATTACATGCCCCACTTGTCCCCAGTCCCTCGCCTCTCTCCCCATTTGCCCCCACACCCTCACCTCCCTCCAATCGTATTTTCCAACACAAATAATTTTCCCACCATTCAAGTTCTTCAACTATACAACTACCCATAGTTTGCCCCCACTACAAGAAAATCCTGACTCCGCCCCTGGTTGCTTCCTTCCCCAACAAAATTAAAATGATGATTAAAATCACATTTTGGCAAATTGGAACGGCACAAGTGGTTGGCATAGTTAACAATCCATTCTGTAATTCTTCTCATTACCTCTCATTGGAAAATAATCCCGCAAACAAATGAATTGTGTCGTATGAAATCATCAAGCAAAGTTCTAGGGATTGACGACTTTCGTTGGACGGCCCTCACATAAGGCCAGAATATCAATAATTATCGCTAATTGGACTTCAAAATCAGACCTAAGGTGCTTCATTCAAATGATGGAGGAGTATACCGCTGCTTCTCTAGCTATATTCATTAGAGATTGTAAGCTACACCTCAATAGATTTGTTTATATATTCTCCAACGAAATCCATGCCAAGAACCTCAATAGATTTGGTTCAGCTCCAACTTCCAAGTTAGTTACTTTCTTGCAGGTTTCAGTACAGAAGAGTTAATGAGAATTCCTGTTTTTAGGTGAAGGAAATATCATGACGATGTGACTCTAATTTTAATCATCCTTGGGAGCAACCAACACACATCAACGGCATCTACTTTTCTGTAAGTTTATGAGTTCATATTCTGTTATACAGAGAGTTTCTTACGAGTCTAATATCCTTTACTTTGAACCTCATCTTTTAACTTTATATATATTCCACTTATCTAAGGCTTCCATTAGTTCTGTACACAAATAGTTTTTTTTTTTTTTTTTTCAGTGCTATGTGTTTGTTGAAATTAAGAATCTCAATTTGTAAAGAAATGAAAGTTTATTAACCAAAAATGGTTCTTCTTGAACAGTTTCATGGTTTGAATATATGCATTTTGTCGGGTGAACCATATAGCTTTTGGATCTCTAAGTCGGTGGTAGTTTATGCGTGTTAAGAAAAACAGAAACAATGGAGAATGAAAAATAAAGAAACAATATACAATCACACACAAAAAGACAAAGATTTTACATGGTTCTTTCAAGATTGAGATAGTCTAAGGATCACATGAGAAAACTTGCAGTTACAGATTACCCTTACACTGAAAAAGAGAATATATATTTCATGAAAACATAGTTTTACATAATACCAATGAAATTACGAAAATACAATTGGAAAATTTCTTCCAAGGCGTGTTTTCCAATTAGTAAGCTGTGTCAAACTTCGAGACAATGAGAACCTTTTGCCACCATTCAAGTGGCACGTGGCATGGACGTCAGCGGTCCCAATTAGTGAGACATGTCTTTTACATGTAATTCATACAAGAACAAATGAGTTAGGTGGGTAGTTAACCAATGGTTATCTACTAACCTGTTCAACCTGGGTAGATTTAAGCGGGTGCAGATTTCATTGTTGTTGTCATCAGAATCATCTTTGTGATCACCATTTTTGTAGGACCAAAATACCCTTTAGAGCAAAATGGTCATTTTTCACATTCAAGGTGTTGTCATGGTGTTTACTTTGTGGGCAAGCTTGGATCATACCTATGACCACATATGATGTCACATGAGCTCTATGGGTTCAAAGGATGAACATGGAAGAAGTTTGATGAGTAAAATGAATCAATTTGAAGGAATCTGATACGAAGATAGAAAATAATCGGCACGATAATCCATAGCTATCAAATGGATATAAAATCTCATTTAATTGAGTAATTGAAATATGCCGATGCATTTGCTTTAGGATTAAGATTCTCTTAATTGATCCTTTTCTCCATTCTTTGTGGTCCAACAAATCTTAACCCAACTTTTATTTCACCTTTATCACAAATATGATCCCACTTGTTTAGTGCTTATAACATCTTTTTCAGCTTAGTCCTTCGATATTCAGAAAGTTTTAATTAATGTTGGTGTACTTGATTTCTTCTTTATGGTTTCTCCCCTAGTTTTGGAATAGAACTAAATGGGTATTAGATTCACGAATCTCGAAGATCGGATAATCTTTGTTTGATATGTTTCTTCAAGCTTATGGGTTCAGTCCAACGAAAAGATTGGGTTCCATGATTATAGAGCAGAGCTGCTTTAAGATCTTACAAACATCATAATGGGAGGAGCAATGGCGTTTGCCACCTTTACTGAAGAATGTGAAAGTGTAATTAAACATTAGCATTGGTAAAGAAAAGTGAGTCTTTTGTAGATTTTTTATTAATCATGTTGTTTGCAATAAAGCTCCATTAAAAGACAGTCTGAAATCTCTCCAGCCAACATATAATCTTAATGGGTTAAGAAAAAAAAAATTCTTCACATCAAAGGTTTAAAATCTTTTTTTCAGACATTTTCTCAATCAAGAGATAAATCGAGACTGTTTTGATCGAAACAATACAAAATAATTCCTAAATATTTAATATTTTGGAATAAAAAATGTTTCATTTTTATTTTCATTAGAGAACCTATATATGCAAACTTTAACCCCTACCCCCACTACCAATAGTAAAACCTTGTTATAGAAGATAAGAATAATTTTCAATATCTTTGAAGATAAGAATAATGAAGTCTTCCTTGAGTTGACTCATAAATTGTCAAATGGGTCAAATACCTAAGAGAATAAAAATCAAGAGAGCTTTCTAGAATGAGAATATAAGATGGGTAAAGGAATGATGTAGGGGCTTCAAGCATTAATTCTGATCACAATAAAGAATGATGATTCCTTGTGAATATTCTAACCCTTAAAATAAAAAATAAAAAAAGTGGTAAAAGCATTAATTCTGATCACATCGTATGACAAAGATAATTATAAATTATTTTCATGATTTACAATAAAGAATGATGATTCCTTGTGAATATTCTAACCCTAAAAACAAAAAAATAAAAAAATAAAAAAAGTATTGAAAGCTAGAGTGGGTCCTCACTTGCTCATAGAGTATCCAGCTATGAACACTTGATTACTCTCACTAAATATATTTAATTACTTAACACTTGGTTGTTACTTGTTGGCAGTCCTTAATGACCAAAATGACCTTGACTTACCTAAGAGATGCAATTATTATTATTATAACATAGAAGTGTCAATAGGGAGATTTTGGTAAATTGAATGTTATTTAGCCAAATCTCATTACCCCCCACATCTTGGGAAACTGTGATTTCGAAGTGGTCAAACCGATTAAAAACAAGTCAACTAATTTCCTTTACAGAGCCAAAAACAACCTTACAAACTAGCTTTTAATTCAAGTGGGAATCTTAGTAACACTCCACACTCAAAAGAAGCATAAACCTCTCTCTCTCTCTCTCTCTCTCTCTCTCTCTCTCAAAGAAGACAAGCAATCAAACTCCAAAAAACAAAACTTAAAGCCAAAAAACCTAGCTTTGCTTTTCAAAAGAAAATTTAAACCAAACCCCTAATTAGCCATTTAATCCCCTTTACACATAAGAGAGAGATTACAAGACTAATAGCTTTCCAACACAACCTCCAAGGAGTAACAGAAACAAAAGAAAAACACCCATCAAACCCCAAAACAACCCACTTATTTCCCCTAATTTTTCTCACTAACCTTCTTACTATGTACATTTACAAAATTACCCTTCAACCATAGACTTATACGAGCAGTATAAGCTTACCTATTAAAGTAAAAAAAAAAACCCACATCCTGTCCATAATCACATGATCCAACACCCATTCGCATTTTCCTCACTAAATATCGCGAATGAATCCAACGGTGGAGATGTATACGTGTACACGTGCGGCTCTTCCGGGGCGTAATACGATGCGACATAGCTACTACTGCTAGGATACGCCGTGTTGTAACTTACGCCGTATATGGGAGATGGATTATAAGATGGGTAGTGATACACATGCTGACGTGGAGGGCTGAGATTACCCCAAGATGTGGCTGAAGCAGTAGGAGTGGGTGTTCCGGTGCATGCCTGTGTACCTTCTGGAGTTTCCACGGAATCAGACGAATTACCTTTTTGCCCTTTCTTTTTCTTCTTTTTACCACCACCACTTTTCTCGGCGGTACCATCACTTTCACTGACCTTTTTGTTTTTGTCCTCAGGTAGAGACTGGCTACCATCGGTGGGTAAGATTGTATCAGATTTTGACTCTTTGCTTTGACCGCTACTGTTATTTTTAGCAGAGTTAGTAGTGTTGGTGTGGTTTACTTCAGAGTTCTCAGTTGGATTATTTTGATCATCCGAACTGCTATTTTCTTTGCCTTTTGGGTCGTTTTGGTTCTCTTTGTTCTTCCCTTTGTCTTTCTTTTTCTCTTTCTTTTCAGGTTTTTGGGGCCATAGCTCTGCATGTTTACCTGATTTAACCAACTTTTTTATAAGGGTTTCCGAGTCGACGTTTCCTGTTACGGTGACTTTGTGTTGCTGGGAATCTATATCAGTGGTATAAACACCTGAGAAGGTAAGATAAGACAACAAAGAGAAAAATGAATCAGAAACTGAGAAAATTCAGATGGGAAGAAAAACAGAGGAACTAGAAGGTCTGAGGAGAAATAGAGAGTTTTGAGAGAGAAAAATAAGGATTTTATTTGTACCATCGATGGTCTGTAGAACTTTCTTGACCTTTCTCTTGCAACCTTCACAGTGGATGGAGACTTTCAAGACCCATGTCTGGAAAATGAAAGATTTGCCTTTAGAAACATTCAAGAGTTGAAAGTTGTTGAAAAAAAGTAGAGATGGGTTTATGAAGAAAAGTGACTTACCTGATATTTCAGAGGTTCTGAGGCTTCTTCAGGTTCTGTTGATGCCATTAGAGAGAGATAGAGATGGAGCTTGGAGTGCTTAGTTGAGTGGAGGCATTTAAACCGTCAGGAAGTACTGGAGTGAGCATATGAGATGGGGACTTTAGTTTAACTTTTAAGAGAGAGGGGGGTTAAATTCCTCTTTTTCGCAGTTGGACGAAATTATTTGCCACGTGGCGTTTAGGAGTATGGGGTTGGTCAACTTTGATGTTCCATGAGAGAGCAAAAATTTACTCCCTTATTAAAAGAGAAAGAAGAGACTAGGAACGATACTGGAAAGGGAAACTATGCCAAGGAAAAGACAAGAAAAGAAAACACCCTTCCTTCCAAAAACATTAAATTAAGAAGATTTTACTCTTAAATGACATACGAGAAAAAACATAGATTTTCTGGAGATCAGTACTGATTTACCAAGATTGGTTGATGAAGTTTTAGGGATCCATAATGCTGGAATATTCTTCTTAGGCATGGGCTTCAAGAGGCAAAATAATATCAAAACGGAACTTTTCCAAAGCGGGTTGCGATCGGCCCGAAGAGAGGGAAACGTTTGCTCAGTTCTCAGTTTTTTTTTCTTTTCTAGGGATCTCTAAGGCTGTAATTCAAAAGAAGATAATGGGATTAGATTGTGTTCTTATCTATGAACGTAAGCAAGCAGACTGTCGAATCTCATAAATTCTTGTTGTAAGAATTAAAAATATTTGATTCATGCGATTAGAAAAAAAAATTGGTCCAAACGATTTGATCACTCCAAGTGTCCGACCCATTATAAATCCATGTCTCAACCGATTCAGCAAAAGGGGATCTAACCCATTATTTCATCATAAGGTAGTTTGACCTTCTTGGGAATTGATCCCTTGATTTGTTATTTCATAAGGTGGTTCGGCCTCCTTGGGAACTGACCCCTTCACTTGTTACCTCATAAGATGGTTCGGCTTCCTTGAGAGTCAACCCCTTGATTCAATTTGTTATAAGGTGGTACAACTTTCTCAAAGAACTGACCCCCTCGTCGTTTCTTCATAAGATAGTCCGACATTCTCAAGGAACCAACCTATTGTTAATTCACTATAAGGTAGTTTAGTCTCCTTAAGAAGTCAACCCCCTAATATAATGTCCACATAAGGGTAAATCCATTTAAGAAAGTCAATCTCTCTATCAAATATTATTATATACACTAACTTCAAAATTCAACCCTTAGAATTACACAAGTTGTGTCAAAGGGAGAAATTATTATTGAATAATAGTCAAAAGTAATGTTAGCAGACAAATCCCAAATACGTAACACAACTGAGTCAACTCAAACAACCGAGTAGTCACATAGTTGAATCGACTACAAAATAAAAATCACTCCTCATTTTAATTACGAAAATCAAGAGGAGTTGAACTTTAAGACCATTATGAGCCAAAGAGAGTGGGTGTTTAAGTCCATAATGACATCATGGGTTATTAATACTAGACAACATAGGAAGTGATTACATGCTCTATATTAATAAGCCAACTCTATAAATAAAGAAACTTCATCCACTCAAATTTAAGGTGCAACACTCTACAATTCTCTACCTCTAAACTTTTTTTTTTATTATTCTACATTTTCTATTAAATACTAACTTAATCGTCGAATGCCCTTTTGTCAATACCACACTGATGTCTTTTCAAGTAAAATCAACGAAGAAAACAATCAAAGAATAAAATTCAATTAGAAAAGACAATAAAAAAAAAATGATAAGTTCGAGTATCAAAGCATCATCAACGGTACAAATCTTAAGGAGTGGAAGATCCAAAAAATCTCCTACACTTATATTTGCCCGATTATTTCTATTTTCTTTGTTGCTTTGTTCTCCACAATTTGTAGGTCTAATGAATCAAAAGTCAACCTGATTAGATAATCATAACCATCTACTCCATCACATCGTAATTAAAGAAATTTACTGACCAGTTGAGTTGCATTACGGGAGGGGGTCGTAAACTACTACACTTCATGCACCATGGTTTAGAAATCCACTTTTCATTTCTTTGACAAAATCGATAAAGAAATTTAAATTATTTCTTACATAGAAAATTTTTCATTTTCCTATTGCAAAACTGAAATTCCTAAGGTAATTTAGACTGCCCTTTCCCATCTTAGCAAATATTTGAGATACCCTGAGTTTTCAAACGGATGACATGCCCCCACTAGCTTCACTAATCTATCATAGATTATAATAAAATGATATAAATGCACTCATCTTCAATTTGGGGTAAAATCTTTTACTCTCATTTTCAAACTTAGAGATAATTATTTCAATTTTCAAACTTTAAGGTAAGATAAGATTTTTGAGAAAGGAGACAATGAAATTTAGAATAAGAAAAATCAAGGATTTTCTAGGAAGGAATAATGCGAGGTTACGAGTCATCTTGGTCTCGGCCGAGATTTAAAACCATACTTGCAAAAGGTCTAAAGACCACAAACTTGATTGAAGGTTAACACACGCAAATAAAAATAAAAGTAAAAAAAAAATAAATAAAGGGGAGGGAAGGGAGATGGTTTGAATTACCTAATAGGTCCATTTTTCTTTCATGAAATAGGAACAATAAAGCGAGGATGGATGAGTTTTTTGGATTATTTGCTTTGAAGTACTGTGAAGTAATGAGTTGCATAATTGAGCACTTGCCTTTCTTTGGTGGAAGAGTGTTTTCAAGCAAGTAATGATCAATAAAGTAGAAATTAAACATAGTGAAAATCAAAGATTTTGGATTTAAAAGATTAGACAAGACCCTGCACTAAGCCCATTAATTAACCTCCAAATGCAAAAACTTCACATTTTCAAGTAGCTTTCACTGTCTCGTTTAATGGTAGTAGTAATAGTAGATGTAACAGCTGAGATGTAGAGAAAGAGAGAGAGTACTTTTGCATCAGAGCAGAATCTACATGTCAAGAACTGTTGTGGTAGGTACCTTAAGTATTTAATGGGCCCATCAACCCTAAAAATCTAGTCCAGAATTTTTTTTCTTCAAAAAGGTGGTTTTGGGTTCTCTAACTAGACCTAGTTAACAGCAGGTCCAGTTTTGAAGGAAGGGATCTATTTCATACTAGAGGACAGCTGAGGATAAGGTCACTAAAACCTGGCAGGAGTGTTGCTCAAGCTAAATATTAACCCATTGTAGGGATCCACTGACCCAATAAATGTTTGAACCACTGAACCAATAGGGACCAACATACCTGAAATCAGTTTGACAAATAATTTAAAGCCATTCGATTAGGGAAACTATATCATTAGTTTAATGAGCAGGATCATCTGTACATCAAGCCCATAATATGAATATCAAAATTTTAAAATCGACAGCTAGAATTCCTGTGAAGTAGCCCACCTTGATTTCCAAATAATAATGCTTTTACAGCAAGGTGTAACTCCATCACCCACATTATTAAACTTATGCAAAAATGCGTTTCAAAAGGAATTTGACACTTACCATAAAAGAAAATGATAACCATTATTTAAATTTGAAAATCATTTCTTACAAGAATAATTTTTTTTTAAATAATACCATTACAAAACATTGCAAAGGAATAACAACTGCAAACAAAGACAGTAAAATACACATAGAACAAAAACCAAAAGGGGTGATAGGTGTACAAGTTACAACCAAATTCAGAAACCTTTTTTTTTTTTTTTTTGTAAGTGATCTTAGCAGAGAAGTTTTGGCATACTTCTGATTTCGAAAAGAGAATTGCCGAGATACCTGATACATCTTTATTCCAAAGATTTTTGGGATAAGGCATTTCATCATCGTCAATGGATGGAACGGTTGTACAAGAAATATGAACCACCATGTATGCAAAGAAAAGACATCATATCTGATAATATAACCTTCCCATGAAAGCTAAAAATTGGGTGGATAGAAGATGATGAGATTTATGGTCCAAGTGTTTTGAAACTTTGCAAGGGAGGTGTGGTGCAGAACTGTAGATTGATAACATTGATGAACAACTTAACAATAGGTACTTCTGTTTAAAACTAATAAGTTGCATCATTCATTATTTAAGAACAATTATTCTAGGCAGAGATTTAATAAGATGAAAGAATCTGTTTTCCAATCAAGATTAATACATGATAGACAACTATGACAAAGCATTTTAACATAATGTTTCCATGATCTCATTGAGAAAGATATAAAATGCCCACAAATTCATCCTCTCTATATATGAGTGGTGTACAGAATACTACTTTTCTCGGACAATGGGATGTTAAAAATGCTCCAAGTGAAATTCAACTAATGTTGAATATCCTTACCGTTCTCTTCTGATGCAGAAGCTTGAAATTCCACAGCATTATCTTCTTCAACCTTAGGATTTTGAACTTCCTTAGCATCAGATGCATCCTGTAGCTGCAGAAATTTGAAAATAGAGCTGCTATTGGCACCCCAACTTTTACTTATTATACGCCAATTTCTTAAGTTATTTATCACATCCCAATTAAAGATTAAACACACAATCTTCAAACATTATAAATGTTTGGCTCAAATTATAATCTCAACATTACAAAACATTAGAACACTCGATCAAACAATTTCAAAAGTTGTTTATAAATAGATTAGGCTCATATAAAATCCCAAACTCAAAAAATACAAATCTACCCAGAGAGAGATATTGGTATCCCAACTTTTACTTATTCTCAACCATTCACTTATTTTCTTGATCTTTAATTGGGGTGTAATAAGTAAAAGTTGGGTCCCAATAGCAGCTCTCTTTAAAAAGTATCAACCCAAATACGGAAAGGCACATGTAGATGGTACATAAACGGTTGATTCCACGACAAAAAAAATAGTTTCAAGATAGATTACCCCCAAGTTCCTTAGACTAGCTGTAACATCCTCTTGTTGTTGCTGAAGAGTGGTCCTCAGTTCTTGAAATTCCTAATTACATCCCATAGAAAGAAAAAAAAAATTAACAAAAAAGAAAAAAAATTGGGAAACAAAAAAAGGATCGTGAGAATGCAACACGACTCACTGATCTCAGTTGGTCCACTTCTATATTAAGTGAGTTCTTCAGATCCAAAAGCTCCTGGATGATGCAAAATACAAATTGGCCTCACAAATTGCACATGACTAAATATTGAAAGTCCTAAAATGTGATAGTCAGCAAGTTGTTGCATTGTTGAAAGAAACACAACAAAGGAGAAATAATAAAAGTAATAATAATTGCTGTGACACATTTGCCAATATGGATCATGGCCAAACAAGATTTGATTATGAAACTAGAGAGGTTACAAACATCTCTCTTCAAAAATGTAACACCTTTTTATCGGGAAAGGGTTGTTGCTTCGACAAGCACAAAAACGGTCCACCCTCACTTTTCACTGTTTTTTTTTCCTTGGTGATACTGTTATTCACATTGGAATTATTTAATATTCCCCTTGCTTATTGAGTAGTAAATGGTGCCTGCTTATAGAAATTGAATTGTTGGAAAATAAGAATATGATTTTATAATTATTCATAAAGTGTAGTATATTGCTTCTTGCATCTCAAATGCCAAGAGTCCAGAACATCTTTAAGTGCACCTTGTGCCCTTAATGAATAAATTGAGATGCAAACTTGTTGAAATGAGACAAAGGAATATTAGATATTTAGATAGAGATAGATGCATATAGTTAGGCATTTCTTCACCCTCCACTTAGTTGTTAGATGCTAAAGATTATGGGTTATACCTGATTCTTATCTTCTGCTCTGTCCATTTCATTTTCCTTCATGACTGATTAGGAGTTGTATAAGGTTCATGATAGAGTTAAATAGAGAAATAGGATTTACCTTGCCAATCCACTAATTGGAATAATACGGCGTAGACACGATGACAACTAATTAGGAGCTATATGAAAAAGGAGACACCATTTTCTTGAATAAATTGTTGCATTAGGAAGAAACCTACAGGTTTTTTAGGAAATATTGTTCTTCAATTTCTTTTTTTTTTCGTTTTCTTGTTTTTGTCTATTTTACTTATAAACCATCTATAGAACTTCAACAAAGGTTTTTATCTCATGTTATGCACCTAAAAAACCCTTAAAATACCAAATTAACCATAAGAACACCCCCACACATGATCGGCACTTAGGTCGCATTACAGATGTAAATAATATCATAATTCTTCTTTTTAAAAGGAATCTGTAAAGAAAACAACTTATTGAACAAAATACGAAGACAAAACCAGGCCACTATTGGAAGAGCGCAGAACATCTCATAATTCTTATAATGGGGCCATATAGGAGCACAAAATAACCCATAAAATGTTAAATAGCGAAGCTAAACACATATTTACTTAGCATGGAACATAATTCATATTGAGTAGGGGAAAAATTAGAAATGATAAATGAAATAACCAACACTCACATCGCGATAAACTTTAACTTGAGAATCTAACTTCAACCTCCAACTCTGCAAATCCTGTAATGCACACAAACATGTAATTAAGACAAGAAAACCAAAAGAGGCAAAAATTGAAACCAAAACCAAAGTGTAGAAGACAGAATATTCTTCCACTTCACCTGTTTTAATCCTTGAATTCTAGTTAACAGCTCTGACCTAGATTCACTCAATTCCTGCAAACAAAATTCAACAATATGTAAAAGAAAATAAATAAAATTGAAACCGATAACAACTAAATTCTCAAGCATACAGCGATCTTCGAACCAATTGGCGTCACATTCTCCTTCTTCTGCAAACATGAGAAACAGATTAACTAAAGAGACAGATCGGATCCTGAGATGAAAAGCTCGAATCAGCTGGAACTCGAAACCTAGATAGATCTCAACTGAGATAGATGTATAGATAGAGAGAGAGAGAGAGAGAGGGATAATCAAATTCAGAACTAAGAGATTGCAGAAAATTAGGGTTTTCAGAGGAAAAGCTTACCGATGTGAGAGGAGCGATGATTGGAGGAGATGTAGTGGAATCAGAATCCGCCATCATAGCACGATCGATCAAAAAATTGGGGAAACTTTGTAGGACTAAGGTTTCAGTTTTCTTTAGTAGAAGCCAAAACAAGTAGAGGATCTCAAAATGACTTGAAAATTGAAAATGATGGATTTTAGCGGGCAAAACTCGAGGCGTTGGAGTTCGGACTTCAGTGACTCGTGAGTTCCGCGTCAGACATGTTTTTTGTCTCCGGAAAAACTTTGAAGCGGTAGGGCCGCTTCAAAATTTTGAAGAAACCCCTCCATTGAATTACACGTGGCATTTTCAGGGAGGTATTCCAAATTTTGGCGGATGTGTTCCATTTTTTCATTGGGATTTGTGATCCAACTGCCCAATTTGACCCACCAATTCGTCCGTCGTGATGAAATATTTAATTCCTGTCTAATATGGTTTTTATTTTTTGGCTGTTTGCCATTTTAATGATTAGTAGAAGAAAGATTTACCCGGCAGAACCAATTCTAGCATTTTTATTATAAAAAATAAAAATAAAAACTCTTTTTTTATCAAGTTTGTTACTCAACAAACATAATCAAATCAATTTGAGACATCCAAAAATATGATCTGATGTCAAGGGATTGCGAGGACAAAATTGTAAGAACTTTTAAAATAAAAATAATAATTTTCACTGTTGAATTTTAATTTTAAATTTGATATTTCACTAAACATTCATTTTCAACACCTTGAATTAAGTTCAAAAAGTATTTTTTTTGTTTTTTTAATCTTAATTTTTCTATGAAATCTAAGAAGGTTATGGCGTTGTATTTGCCAATTTGATAACTCATGTGGATCCAACGATCCTTAGTTCACAAGTTAGTCCTCTCCTCCTACACGCACTTAGTAATTTTGGGATGAATTCTTGAGCATCAACCCTTTGAGGGTGATTCAAACTCAAGACCTTTGTTTTTTGAGACGTGGTCTTTGTCATCTCACCAACCCTTTGAGGGAGTTTGGATAATTATCCCCTTATTTATCCCACAAAGAGATATTGGGCTTTAATTTTGTCGTGAATATTGAAGATAGTTTTTAATTTAATTGATTTTTCTCTTCTCCTCTTTTTTTTATGAACACCCCTCTAACTTTATTGTCATTCCTCTTCTACCCCCTTTTAAGAGAATTCCTGTTTTATATGTTTCCTTTCCTTTTGTCCTAACATCCAATAACAAGAAGGTGGAATGTGTAAACACACATCTCTAAATGATTTATTTGTAATTTAAAATATTAATTTAAGAGTGGTTCTAAGGATTACATTGTAAAAAGGGATTTTTTTTTATAAAAAGATTTAAAATTAACCAACATTATTTGCAATTTTCGTTTATTTTAACCAAAATGACCCTGATAAAAATCATTTTCCCACCCTTGTTCCATGTACAATCATACACATATTAAGGGTAAATTATTTTCTCATCCTAGGAAAATTAAAAAGAGAGGGATGTGCTCTGAAACATATCTTAAAATAAGGAAAAATAATAAGGTTTTATCAACTTTATTAACCTCACCTAAAATAGACTTATAGGCTCCCAAAAATCAGAAAATTTCTAGACCTGTAATTAGCCATTAATCTATGAATCTAGCAAGAACAACAAACAAATTGCCTAAAACAAAAGAAAAATCAATAAGAATAATTACCATTTCATTCATCCGTAACTATGTATACGTAAATTATGATACAAAAGATTTTCTTGAAATCAAAAGTTCTCCTTATGGAAATCGAATTTAGTCGTGGTCTTCCTTGAAAAATCTTGCGCTAAACATCTTAATTCCCCTACCAACCCAGGAGGGCCACAATAGAACACCCCTGTAACAAATAAAAATGAAAAAATTATTATTATTTGAAGTTAGAATCCTTTAGCTTCACCCGTCACACGTAACGTTTTTCAAATCAAATTGCAAATTTGAATGTTTATTAATTAATTGAACTTGATAGAACAAGAAGTATGTGATAGAACTCTGCTTACCAACTCGTTGCTCGGTATGGTTAACAGCAACACGCTTGAAAACATTACGCCAATTTGGTCTAGCAAAGTGTGTCTTCACATTTGTACCCGAGACAATGTCGACCCCATTTTTAGCATGGTGGAGTGATTGCAGCATGGCAATGAGGGCTGATCGTGCATCCCCTTCTTCATAAACACTGGTGCAATAGTTGTGGAGCTCAATCACTCCGTCCCTATCATTCTCGGTTACCTCATTAAGTACCCCTTTGAACCACTCGAATGATCCTTGTTCACGAGTGACCCAATAGAAGTAGGCTCGACTTGTGGCAAAAGGTTTCTTCTTGTTAGCCTTGGTGTCACTGTCTACGAACTCTTCTTCGTTCTGTTGTTTAATGTTGTTTAATACGTCTTTGACAATGCTGATCAGCGGTGTCGCTCCAATCCCAAGCCCAACTAAGAGGAGGACATCGTATTTCTTGTAATCTTGAGCGGGTGCTCCATATGGGCCGTCGATCAAGAGCTTTGGCAATTTTCTAACAAGCAGATGAATAAAATTTAAGAAATTACAAATCATAACAAATAATTTTATTAATTTAATTTCCTAAAATATTTACTTTGGCAGACATACACAAACAGAACATAGAGAAGGAATTTGGACCCTACAGTTGGGTTTATAGGCCATCGCCCCTTTTTTGAGGTGTAATCCCTTCTATTATGGCTTGGACCTATATCTCAATTGCCTCAACTATGCTTCAAAGTTCCTTCCATAGAGCTAAATGTTCAATTTTCTGGATATTGACCTTAAAAATCTTTCAGTTTAGATTGACAAAATCAGATATGTAATTAGTGTTTTTTTATTTTTTTGGTTATTGGATCCAATTTTGATTTGATTTAAAGGATCTAGATCAAATCCTACATGTGATGGAAGTAATAAAACTCCAACATAAAAACACGGGTTGAAGCCATTGATGGGGCGTAGAGAATTAATGTAACAAGAAATGAAGATAATGTTTACCTGGGGCTGTTCTTGCCTTGCACCAAATCAGCCCTAAGAAGCCCACTTTGGTTACCTGTTGGAGGTTGACACACCTGATTTTATACATCAAAAAAGGTTACACAAATCAGTAAAAAAATAATGTGACAAAGAGGGGCTACACGTTTCCGGTCCCACCCGGTTAGATCATGAATTGGGTCATGGGTTAACCACCTCGGCGAAGACCACTTTAAGCTGTGATGTCCAGTCACCTACGGTACGAATATGGATACTCAAGTAATCATCCCCTGGAGCAGAAGTAATGGAGAATGGGTGCCTGTAAAGTATAGCCCAATTGTTAATGGATAGTTAAGTAGTTTGTAAGTGAAGATACAACTCGATGGACAACCGAGTTGATTCGAGCATACAAGTTTTAAAGACATATAAAGGCTGGAACTTTAACAAAATTACCATTGGAATGAAGAAACTGCAGAGCAGTTGACAAAGATGTACTGCCCACTTCTATATTTGAATCCATTGGGTTTGGACATATGGAGTGCCAATACATTTCCAGGATAAAAAGCAACCTGTAAAGGGGGAGATTTAAGATTAATTTCAATGATAATTAGTGCTTTTTCTAAATGTATTATTTATTAATTTGGAATTATAATCTAGGGAAAATAATGGATCTCACCTTTAAAATTTTAACAGACTTATAGCCAGACCTAAATGCACGAATCAAGCGCTCGCACGCGTATAATGTGATTGGGACTGCAAGATACATCCATGTCTGTGGTGCATGGTTGCAAAACAGAAAGATTAGTATATTTAAATTCCAATGTAGTAAGGGTGTTGTGACTTGTGTTTGACGAGAAAATGTTTTCTCATGAATCAGATCCTTGGGGGATTAAATGATACATATTTAATTAACAAAAACTATAGGCCTAGATCGAATTGGATGAAAAATAAAAAATTATTATTATTATATACATTACTCACAGTTTTCTTGTACCATTTCTTGGTGAGGTAGAGGAAGATGCCATGTATGACAAAGAGGACATAAACAATGACGAAGAGGTGGTGCGAGTACCAGAAGGCATTGAAGCCCGTTAACTTCTTGAGGGTTTTAGGAAGTTTGAGTTTGTTCCTTCGAAACCAAGGCTGCGCTAATGTGAACGCGATGGCCATGAGCACCACCATAACCACTCCTGTCCAACCCTCTGTGCCCTTCACAAACCACCAATAGTTTGGAGGCCGATCCTCACCGAAGAATGGCTCCATTGGCTCATATTCTTCGTCTGTTGCATGTAGTAGCCGAGGAAAATCACATGTCAAATGCGCACCTGCGTGGAGCCCAACTCCAATGGCAATTCCCACAGCAATCACCTTTCATGTTTCATGGAGAAAAACCAGCGTGAGAACTGATAACAAACAACTTTTACTTATAAGACACCAAAACTTCTATTAACACACCAATTTTACTTATATAACAAACCAATCTACATATTAATTTGGGTGAATTACTATTTCGTGAGCCGAAAATGAGTTATTTATGATTTCCACTCACTGTTCATTTTAATTACCAAAACGTGAACAATCACGTCTTCGTTAAAAATAATTTAGAACGAAGTGACTATTTTGCAGGTTTAAAGTGAAATTGTGAAATTGTCACTTTAAAAACCTCAGAATTTGTTATCATTTACATTTTGGTAATTAAAATGAACAATGAACTGGAATCATAAATTCATCAAAAGTTGATCGCTTTTTTGTAAATATCTCTATTAATTTCAAAAAGAAAATTCCGATAATATGCACAACTTGTGCAAAAATTCTTATTTCACTACATTGTTCATTTTAATTCCCAAAACATGTTATCAAGTAAGATTAAGAGTAGTTATTCTAATTTAAAGTGAAGATCTCGCTTGGGAAATAAAATGAATAGCATACCAGAATTGGAATTTTGTCATATTCAAGGCACGAAAGGGTAATTTACCCAATTTCAAAAGGATTGGTATGTCGTAAGTAAAGGTTGGCATGCCAATAGAATCTCTTTAATTTTTTGATGAATAAGTGTTGCAATAAGTTGATGTGTTTTACTACCATACCTTATGGAAGTTAATATTGTCATCAAAGGGAAGTACCACCCCAAGCTTTGTCCTGCTTCTAAGCCATGTTATAGTGTTTCTGCACACAGGGAGGAGGATAAGTGCCATGTTGAACTTAAGGGTCTCCGCGGCTCCCTTGGCCGTAGTCACACAGTATCCCATAACGTCAAACACAGCCCGATGTTTATACTCAATGAACTTCCATGTGAAGAGCCCCGCACATATGGAAAGCCACAGCGCCATCACCCAAACTCGCATCCAATTATCCTCAATGAAGTATGCAAGTTTCTTATAGTATCGCTTGATTGGGTTTGGCTCTTTGGTTGGAATCAGCTTTTGGCTTAAGAGTTGGCTCAAATTATGGCTATTGGCTCCAAGCTTCGTTGATTGGTTCGGGGCTTGCAACAGTAACATTTCCAGGTTGTGGAGCTGCCACAGATAACATTATATTTTAGAAAATCTTTTGTACTAAGGCCTCGTTGGGGCGAAAAGTCAAAAATGGCTTCTTTGGAAATATTGATGATTAATATAATATTATAATTTACATACTTTCTCACATTTAACATATATATAACATGATGATCAGTACTTAACAAATTGGATCCTTATGAAACCCCAAATCGTCGATCCAAATCAAAGTTATCAAATTGGAATGGATCATATTTTGAGTCAGAATTAGCTTAACAACTCGTTTTAGTGCACAATAGGAGCTCAATTATGCGAGTGCATGTTAGAAAAGTAAAGTGTAATTATTCTAATGTGCACCAGAATGTAACGAAATTTTATTTGATAGGGTCAGACCTCGATGTATCCAAGGTTGTCTGGGTCCAACTCTTCCATGATCAGAGCCGTGTATTCATCTGCGCTTTCTTGAATCTTTGATAACTTATTCGCGGATGCACTCAATGTGATAATCTGTATTGGTTAATAAGTAAATTTCAAATATTCTTCTAATTTGATTTTGCAATATATTAAAAAATAAGAATCAAAGTTTAAAAATAATAATCTGACCTCTTTGACTTCTTCTTCCGTGATTCGCCCATCTGCGTTCTTGTCCACCCTGCATGGGAATACTATCACGTTTCAGTTGAAAAAAAAATCAGAAAAGTTGACATAAATTCCAAATGAGCTCTGATCAGGTGGGACCAATTAGATGCATGGTCGGTCTAGATTCTTTGCATGCAAAACTATAACCTTGATCTTGTTCAAAAGAAGATGCTTTCGTGACTTGGGTCAATGAGAACATAATATAATTCCACGTGAAATATTATTTGGGGCCCACTGACTTTGATATATATATATATATATATATATATATATATATATATATATATATATATATATATATATATATCATGTTGATTGGTATTTTAGGCCATGGTAGACCAAAGCACCAAACAAAAGGGTATCAATGGGTCAGTCCCAAAAGGAACCGGAGCCGTCAATTTTCTTGGTTTCAATAAGAACAGATCCAAAACCGTCCTATCGAGTTTGGTTTTGGTTTGGTTCCTTGTTAAATGGATACCCATTGATACCCGTACCAAACACTAGTGCATGGGTCCTGATTGTGTGCCACCTTGTAATTTTGGTCATATTTCTAAGAAATAACCAAAAGTACCTTTCCTAATACGATTGGACTAATTAAACTTATCATCTTAATATTGTGGAAAATTTACATGTCAAAGAAGGTTTGAAGCCTTGTGTCAAAACTCTGATCAGTTATTTGCTCCCAAAACTCACGTAACTCGACCATTGTCACCGAAGAAGCCCTTATACCTCTTCGACGGGTTAATGCATCAAACAATCCCCCAGCAAATTCATCTGAACCCGTCATTCCTGTCACATTTACACCAAACTCCATCAACTTCCATTATTATTACACCTACATGATGATCATTATTATAAAACAAAAGGATAGAATTATCATTGGGGTGGCGTTCGGAGGCCCTAAAGAGAATCAAATATTGTGTCAAACATTTTTTCAATGAATGGGTTATAGGTTTTAGAATCAGCTCATTCCGAAATTTCAAACCTCATCAAAAGTGATTTATAAATATCGGACGGTCCACAATTCTTCAACTTGTAAATTAGGGTTAGAAGTTTCGGACTGAGCTTATTTTGGTGAGGGTGATCTCTTCACCATAGAGATTATCCTCATGAAAAATCATCTCATTCTGAAACTTCTAACCCATATTTTCAACAATGTTTGGCATATTGTTTGGCTCTCTTTAAAGCCTCCGAATGCTTCCCTTGTCATTTTACCTATACATTTTCCGAAAAGAGACCTTGGTAAGGCCCCATCAACTGCTAATTCATGAAATCGCATTTCAACTTGGGACCATCCACCACTCCCCACACTTTTACTCATAAATTGGAGCCCCTTTAAGGCCCGAGTGGCACCAGACTTGTTACGATCCACCTTGTTGAACCTCTTCGAAGAAGTTAACCGTTTCAGCTCTTGTGACACTTGCTTTAGTCGAAATGAGAGCTGGGAGCCCAAAGAAGAAGGCCTCATCTCTAGTCGACTCGCCAACATTGCCATCTCTGGGTCAGCTCCTTTAACGTCGTGGACCAAAACTGAGTCATCTCGAACGTCTAGTGTTATCTCCACGTAGTCTTCGTCGTCTTTGAACCTTGCGCTACGTTTGTTGCCACTTCTCTTGTTAGTATTTAACGGACCGCTTAAAGGACCACTGAACCCAATTCGAGCACTCCTTGGGCTTTCCGACTCAAACCCTGGCTCGATTTGATTATCTTGAAACGACTTTTCGCTTCCCCCTCCCATATTTTCACTTTCTTCTTTGTGATACCTAGTTAAGTTGTTAAGATCCTGGAAGAGAAATTACATATGGGAAATCAGAAGTGTTTTTAAATATTTATCAAAATGGTCATATGTACCAATTTTGTAATACTTAAGCTAAAACACTTTTTTACATGGTTAGGTACATTTAATTACATCATCGCAGGAAAAGCAAGGCAAAATTCAAAATTGTTGAACTTTGACATGTACTCTATTACATGCAATTTGTTTGGAAATGCAAAACACGTATCTGGTTACATCACTTTTTAAAAGAATTGACAAATTTGATGAAAAACAATTTTCCTAGGGATCCGTTATAGGAATTTCTTCATTGGAGACTAGGATTTTCCAATCTCCAAAGAAATAAAATTTAATTGGCTCTTAGAATTAGAATCAGTGATTATCTATAATTATAATAATTAAAATAAAAAAAAATTTGTGAAATAAACGCTCACCTGAGGCAATGTTCCTGAACGAAAGCGATTATTTGTTGCACCAAAAGTAGATTTTCTGCAAGAGAAAGAAAGAGAGGAGTGAAGAATTTTGGTTTGGAGGGAGTTGGTTTTTATAAACAAAGAAAGAGAGAGAGAAGTCAAAAGTAGAAACCAAGGGGCGCCATCTGGTTGTTTTCTGGTTTTTGGATTCAGTCACAGCGCAATAACATCCCCAACACACGCCTATGAGGTCATAGACTTATTTCGATCAGTTCATATGAGCTCACATGCATGATAGAATCGACTGACTTTTAAGAGACACGTCAAATTTGAGACGACTTGTCAATCCATCTGGTTGGTGAACGATATCGAGACCAGTCGACTCGGTCTAGGGCGAGTTTTAAAATCATGCTCATATGCCAATGAGGATAAGGTTTTTATTTTTTTAATTCCTTTATGGTCAAAGTTATTGTTTGAAATGTATTTAGCTATGCTAATTTTTCATTATTACTCTATTTGGAATGAATTTCATGTTATAATGTTTATCTTCTTATGATATAAATTGCTTGCCAGAGATTTGTTTGCTTTACAACTAGAATGGATTTGATTAATGGGAAAATCAATTTCACAAGAAAATGTGATTTGCCGTTGGAAATTTTTTCATTTGTTGAGAAATTTAATTTTTCAAGAAAATGGATTTTTTATACCTGAAAACAAAATTTCGATGGTTGCCACTCAATTCTTTATTGATTTTTCTTTGAAATCTGAGTTTATGAGCAAACAAATTTCTCACATATTTTTTCATCAAGATTTAATCAAATAAGGATGTTAATGCACTCCAAAAAAATGTCTTTAGTACAAAGAAATAAAATAAGAATATAGGTGTCATCATTAAGATTGTGTTTGGATCGAGAGAAGTGGAGAGAAGAAAAAGGAAGAAAAGAGAAGAGAAATTCAATTTCTCTCCACCATGTTTGGATTGTCAGGGAGAACTTGGGACAATTTTGAAATTTTAAAATATCTTAAAATAAATTTAAGGGTAGAGTTGATATTATAAAATATTTTAAAAGGGTCTCTCTCCATTTCTCTTCTCTTCTCTTCTATTCTTTTCAATTCTTTTATTTTCTTTTTCAATTTATCAATCCAAACAGGAAAAATGGAGAAAAACTCATTTATTTTCTCTTCTCTTCTCTCCATTTCTCTTAATCCAACCACGGCATAAAATAAAAATAGAATGATTAGTTTATTAATTTCATTGTTTGGTATATATTATAAAAAAGTTGATCTAGAAACATAAAATCTGTCTTTTTATTAAAAACGATAACCCACCCCGATCCCAACTTTGAACTTTTTAAACCTACCCTGCCCTTTAACACTATTTTTACTCTTTTTTTAATCAAATTTGAAAATCTCAAATTTTTAATCAAACAAAATCGTTATAAAATTTTAGAAGATGCATCTCAAATCTTACTTATTACACTTTAGCTAAAATAAAAGATAACTGAGATAAATAAAAGATGGAGCGTCAATATAAATATATATATAAGACGGGCTAATGGGACACTATATATCAAAATCTGTCTTGAATCCAACTCGATTTTTCATTTTTAATACGGAAACCATCCCGAAACCATTTAAAGGTGTGAAAACCTAACCCTATATAAGGGCGGGGTAAAATAGTCTTTTGGATCTGGCATTAGCAGGTTTTGAATTCAGCCACAGGTTTCGCTAAACCAGTCAAAGTTGAAGGCGATGTTTGGACTTTGGAATTAAATTAGAGAACCATTACAACTTCTGTTATTTTCTATAGAAGAGAAAAATTAAAAACTAATTAGCATTCAATTTGTCCCATCAATGCATGTCTTAGACCAAAACTTCCCCATGAATAGAAGATCATAACCATTCAATTTGTTGACTTTGGGTTCAATCATCTAATCTGGTCAATATAGTGGGCTCTCCCTTGTCCTTCTTGTACTTGTATTCATCATTTTCATCATCTAAACTTGACCTTATTAACTCATTTTTTACTTTGCTTATTCTATCTCAAACCTTATTTTCAATTAAGATAAACTTTGTCAAATATTTTCATTTTACGTGGAAATGTCGATCCAATTAAGTATTTTATATGTTGAAATCTTGTTTAGGGACCAAATTAATAGTATTTATCCAATTAACTGATGGTCTAGCCAAGTACCTATATTTAAAATTCACTCCCCTAGAGAGTGGATCGGTATAAATATAATTTTATTTTATTTATTATTATGTAGATTAATAAATACTCAATCACGAAATCTTATTTTTTTAATCAATAACCAACATTTAAATCACTAAAAAATATTGATGAATCATCTTAGATCTGAGACTAGTCAATGTGATGGACAATTCACAATGACCATGTCACCATGTAGGCTTCAAAATCTCGATGACTTGGTCGAGTCATCTTGATCTTCGATGTGTTATTAAACCATGCTTAATATTGTCGTTGTTTAATCAAAATTAGTGCTCAATATTAGCTTATGGATGTCCACATCATTCACTCTTTTCTTTTGTTATAATTAACATGTTTCCAGTCTTTTATATGGTTGATGATTAATTATTTTGTCAAAGATAAGATCATGGATGTGCTTTGCTTAAGAAAACCAATCACAATATCTCAAGTCATTAAAGTCAAGCTTAGCACAAACCAAATTATATATCTAAATTAATACACCAAGGGTCAGAATCTTTCAGTGAATTTGGAAATATGTACCATATCCACTTATTAATGGGTAAATAGGAATAATTTTTTAGTGTGTTAGGTTAGATAACATGTTCTTAATAGTCATATAGTGATCTTGCTTTAATTGAATCTTATATACTTTCTAGAATTTTCAAGGAATTTTCATTTGTCACCAAGCACGACTTAAACATCTAATAGAGAGTTGTGATGATAACTTTAGGTCCAAAATAACAATAGAGACAACCATGATAACAACGTCATCATCTTCATCATTATTATTATTATTATTATTATTATTATTATTATTATTATTATTATGTAGATTAATAAATACTCAATCACGAAATCTTATTTTTTTAATCAATAACCAACATTTAAATCACTAAAAAATATTGATGAATCATCTTAGATCTAAGACTAGTCAATGCGATGGACAATTCACAATGACCATGTCACCATGTAGGCTTCGAAATCTCGATGACTTGGTCGAGTCATCTTGATCTTCGATGTGTTATTAAACCATGCTTAATATTGTCGTTGTTTAATCAAAATTAGTGCTCAATATTTGCTTATGGATGTCCACATCATTCACTCTTTTCTTTAGTTATAATTAACATGTTTCCAGCCTTTTATATGGTTGATGATTAATTATTTTGTCAAAGATAAGATCATGGATGTGCTTTGCTTAAGAAAACCAATCACAATATCTCAAGTCATTAAAGTCAAGCTTAGCACAAACCAAATTATATATCTAAATTAATACACCAAGGGTCAGAATCTTTCAGTGAATTTGGAAATATGTACCATATCCACTTATTAATGGGTAAATAGGAATAATTTTTTAGTGTGTTAGGTTAGATAACATGTTCTTAATAGTCATATAGTGATCTTGCTTTAATTGAATCTTATATACTTTCTAGAATTTTCAAGGAATTTTCATTTGTCACCAAGCACGACTTAAACATCTAATAGAGAGTTGTGATGATAACTTTAGGTCCAAAATAACAATAGAGACAACCATGATAACAACGTCATCATCTTCATCATTATTATTATTATTATTATTATTATTATTATTATTATTATATTGTCCCAACAATATTTTTTACATTACATCAACTCGTGAAATTATATAATCAATCAACCTTTGGTCACTTCCTTGATCACTCTTTCACTGTCATAATCAAACCTTTTAGATTCGAAGAATTTTTCTCACATTATTGAGAATTCAAATTGAAAATTTTTTCTTGAAAAAAAGACAAGGGAAAATGTTTTCTACTTTTCAAGTCAAACTGTGTAAAATCTTTCTTTCTAAAAGCTTCACCAAACACAACCAATTGACTTACATCTCAGATTGCCGATAAATTGAAAATCCAAAAGAACATTCTAAATCAAGTATCTCGTAACAATAAACTTCACTGAAATTTTTAACCAATGTTAGGCACATTGACTAAGGCCTCCCTCCAAAAAAGTGAGGTCTTGAGTTCAAGTTAGCATTGACCACCCACAAAGATTTATCTCGACTTGTCTTGTATGTGTGATTTGTGGGATATTGCATGCACTTTGGGAGTTGCCTTGCCCTTACTAGTTGGCCTATGAGATACTCTAATCAACCAAAAAAATAAAATTATTTAATAAATAAACACTAAAAGAAAAGCTTGCAAGCAAAGGGAAGGACACTCTATTATCTAAATATGTTCTAGTGATCCAAGTCAAACATGGAATTTAGACAAATCAAATCCATAAGTGGACTCACTAATTGTTAAAGATGAGTCGTCCTAATAACAAATAACATGATCATGGGCACATCAAAGGAGATGATTGAATCCCTTAAAGTCTCCAAAACTCCAAAATTGAAATACAATAATTTTTTTATTTTTTAATTTATATAATAAATTACAATGATGGGTCCTATTCATGTTACAATTTTGTGGAATATAGACATCTCACTCTAGGTACAATCGAGTAGGGTTCACATTGTTCCACTTTATTATCTTTCCTATTCTCCACCTTCAATTTCATTGTCTTTCCTCTTCCCTCTTCTATTTTCAATAATATCCCTTCAATTTTATTATTTTTTTCCTTTTTTACTTCATTTTTAAATAATTCCTCCCTAAATATATTATTTTTCATTTTTTACCCTTTTTACCCCAAAGAGGATACTTGGACCATCAATAAACAAAATTCACAAGATAAGAGGTACAATTGAAAAATTGACAAAGTGCTAACTTTAACAATATTGAAGTCGTGGTTTTAATGAGAATCTAAGAATATTTTTTCAAAATATCTACAGAAGAATAGGGGGAAAAAAGTTATTCATGGAAGAAGAAAATATCTCCAACACCACCACATAGACTCTAAACCTTCACAAAAGTTCAAGCTCACAAACTACTCTTCAAAGGCAAAAACATCATTCTCAAACGGTCATGTATAGAATTTGGAGAGAGAAAGAAAAGAAAACCCACACCAAGTCTTTAGAGAAGATAAAGCACACAATGACAAATTTATAATAGGGGGCAATAGGAGCATTTGCCCTCACAAGAATTTTTAAAACATATAAAGATTTATATGCTATTGTGATTTTAAAACATATAAAGATTTATATGCTATTGTGATTGATAATAGGATATAAATAAAAAATGCAAACCGTCCCTGCAAGCACACAAACCCTTTTTTAAAGCTGAAACATCTTCCACTCCAAATCTTCACAATTAGATCTCTGTGTATTTTGTGTTTTGTTTTGATGGACACTGTCTGAGACTTGGACGTTTGAAAAGATTCAAATTAAAATGAGTTGATTGTACCTCAGATCTTACTTTCACGTCAAGAAGTGAGATATGGGGTACAAACTTAAGGTCACTTTGGGTTATTCAATTAAATTGGGGTGTCTGTCATTAGAAATGGGAGTTGTATGTTGTGGCGTACAATCCAAAGCACCGACAGGGTTTGGGAAGGCTTTTTAGCCTCAACTGGGAAAAAAATTTGTAATTTAGCTCTGAGTTGTGCTGGAGTGAACTCAAGCTGTAACATCATATCTCACTTATTGACTTGAAAGTGGATAGGAATCATAGATGCTTTTTCACCCGTATCTCAATAAAAAGCATCTATGGTTCCCATACACTTTAACATCAGGAAATGCAATATGAGATTCAGCCTAAAGTCACTTCATCATTATTCTTTAGGAGTCCTCCAACCTTTTCTGATTTGGTGAATGTTTGAAATAACACTGAATTTTTAAATTGATGATATACCCCTTGGCCATGGTCTTCTACGAAAGACTAAACAGAGATTGGTCAAAGTAACCTTGTCATCAACCACTTGATTAAACACACAGGTTGTTTTGGTTTCGTGAAGTTATACTGTTGAGATTTTGATTTATGAAGTTGAACTTTAAAACGTTGACAATAAGAGTTACTTACAATTCCAATGCTTGATTGCTTGCGAGAATTCACCATGGAGTTAGAACTCTAATGATCTTCATCTCATGATCATAATCAACAAAATCATCGTCATTGTCTTCTTATATGGGGGCTCAAGGATAAGTTTATCAATTTTCAATAAAAAGTTATAACTCTCACCTCATAGGAAGAGAATTGTAAATCCTTAAAAAAATGAGAATTGTGAAGAGTTGGAGAATTATGACTTTCCCAATTTAAGCGTTTCAAACTCGAACAGATACCAATAACTTTTGTGAGTTTGCCAACTTTTACCCCCAACCCTCCGCTTCCAAACAAGCCCTTAATTTTTCCCCAAAATCTGTCCCTTCCACACCTTCTCAAATACTCTTTATCTTTTTCTCCAAAAATCCACTGTTCAACCCTTGATTTCTTTGGCAGATTCATCTAAGATAAACACTTCAACAATTTTCTTCTCATTGATTTAAAAGATGAAAGTTAGAAAAATTGAAAAATTAATCAAAGAGATATTTCAAAAACTTAATCAGCTTTTGACGAATTTATGATTTCGGCTCACTGTTCATTTTGATTACCAAAACGGTGAACAGTAAAGAATTCACAGGTTTAAATTGACAATTTCACATGTTTAACATGACTATCCCGCAGGTTTTGCTATTTTTAGCGAGAAGGTCACTTTAAACTTGCAAGATTGTCACTTTAAACGTGCAAAATAATCACTTAAATACCTCTGAATTCGCTTCCGTTCACGTTATGGCAGTTTAAATGATCAGAGAGCTGAAATTGAAAATTCGTCAAATTCAGCTCACAAAATGGTAATTCACCCTTTAATAAAACCATGCACATATATAAAATTGCAAAACTCTCACCAAAACCCAAGGGTGAATAATGGATTTTGTTGAAAAAAATTAGGGTTTTTGGTAGTAGATTAAAAGACGAGGGCATTCAGTAATGTTAAGTTGGGAGAGAAGACCACATTCCAGGGGTGTGTCATCAGTTTAAAAATGCAGGAGGTATCACAAATATTCACTAAAATATAGAGGGTACATCTGAATAACCCACACAAAAAAAAAAAGGACCACTGGTCAGATCTCTCTCTCTCTCTCTCTACATTTTGATTAGGTGGGAGCACCAACCATATTTGAACCCAATACAATGTCAAGGTAAGCAGCTAACCCTACCAAGCCAACCCATGGGGTCTATTATGACAAGAACTTAAAAGAAAACAACAATAAACTTTGTTTATTGCATGAGTTGTGCCATAAAGAGTGGGAAAGAGACTATTACTGATAATACTCTAATATTGTTCACTTAATCAAAATCAAGATTGTCTATTTCTTAGGACTTTTTGTTGTTTTAAAGGATAGATAGATCACATGTGAAAGTGATGGCACACCTGCCTCTCTCTCTCTCTCCACTTAATGATGGGGTTGGAGACACCCTCTTAACAAGTAAGCAAATCCAACCCAATGAGACCCACAGAAAGATACTGTTAAATGGGTTGATGGACTTTTAACCACATAAGCAATATTCAACAACCACCATGATTCAAAACATTTATACAAAGGTTCTTTTCTTTATTTGGCACCCAAATCATCACTAAAGTACCACAAAGTTTGGTGGGTATGAGTGTTGAAGAATAGAAACCATGCTCACCTTTCCTTTTAACAGAAAACTAAACTAAACCAAGTTAAATGCGGGGGAGATCTCCAAAAGATAAGATCAGAGTTTAACAGTGTTTTCAGGGGAAAAATAATTTGGGAAGAGATGAGAGTAAATGAAGAAAGTGAGTAAAGAAGGCCCAGAACAACCACAACTGCCAAGTTCAGGGGTTCCTTGGAGTAGCATTAAAGGCTTTGCATTGGATCTTGTCCTCTACATAACTCCTCCACCACCTAAATAGGTTTTTTGAGAAAAAGAAACAAAAAAAAAAAAAAGACGAACCATGTTTTATAAGCTCAAAAATTGATTCATTTCTTGATGATTGTGAAATGATGAAAATGGGTTCAGTGTCTCAGATTCTTCTCTTCGTCCTCGTACACATTTTCCTTTTTAATGCCCACCTTTTAATGGCTAGTTTTTCAACAAATGCTGCAGCGAACTTTGATGATTCTAGTCTACAAGAGCTGTACTGGATGGAGTACAATGTAGATGAAAAGGAAAATCAGATTAAAAAGGTATCAGGAGAGGATGAAAGTGAAGAAAAGAGAACACCGGTCTTAGAGAAGTTCAGATTCTTACTTGGGTTGAAGAGCTTCAACATTAGGAGTCCAACAAAAAGTCATGTTGAACATGGGCTCTTATCACCTTCTCCAGCACCCAGCATTGAAGCTGAAGCTCCAGCTCCCGCTCCAACGGCTCATCACACTCATGTACATTCCCATTCCCCGTTGCCTCGAACCAGTCCAACACCGATGCCCCATGACGTTCGAAGAGGACAGAGAAACAAGGCTAGAGTTACAAGAATTGTTGTAGCAGTTGCTGTGTCCGGTGGAGTAGCATCAGTCTTTTCGGCTCTTGGACTCATCCTGCTATGTCGGAAGATTCTGAGAGGTCGGCGGAAGAGATCTAAGAAGAGAACATTGGTTTCTGGAACCGATGGAGACTACGGAA
The DNA here is from genome assembly GCF_017979445.1 of Akebia trifoliata. NCBI lineage: Eukaryota > Viridiplantae > Streptophyta > Magnoliopsida > Ranunculales > Lardizabalaceae > Akebia > Akebia trifoliata. The sequence continues at coordinate 3,563,502 of NC_141378.1, read as the reverse complement.
GATCAAAGTATGTGAATTCCCCGAATGCAACGAGTAAGGTAAGTTTTGATTTGGGTCCTGAGCATTTTTATCTAAATTCATTAGGACCCACTATGGAGCCAAATACTTCTTGTCTCAAACCCACTTATGAAACTGCGAACATATCATCGGATCAAAATCAAACAAAATCTCCACTGAATGGGGGTAGTGAATCGGGTAGAGAATCAATGAAATCCAAATCAGATAAAGTTAGTTGTTCTTCAGCCGAAGAAATTACTTCGGTTTATAAAATTGAAGAACCAATCAAGTGTAAGTTGGATGATAGTAGTAGTTTGATGACGAATAAAATTGTTCCCGTTGAATCTTTGTCATCCGATGATGAATCCTTCCATTCTTTCTGTGATTCACATTCATCAAATCTCCGAATTTCAAATGCTTCTGAAGGAGATCTTAGTGACCATTCAGAGGTTTTCTCTCCACCAAGTTACCAAATGAGATCGACATCACCTTCAATGTCCTCTTCCATGAAGTCACCAACCCCACCAATGACACCAGATCTAACCCCACCTCTACACTTAAATTTACTATCTTCTCCTCTTGATTGTCAATCTAATACAAATCAAACAACGCCAACATCAATGTCTTCTACAATTTCTCCGCAACATTTCCTTCCTCCTCCACCCCCTCCTCCACCTCTTCCATGTGTACATGTTTCGCCTTCTAAATCGTCATCATCTCCTCGGAATTCAGATTCTTCTTCGGGATCAAACCAAACCCCACCAAACGAATATTCTTCTTCACCCCATCGTAAACTTCAGCAGTCTTCAACAAGTCCACCGGGTGGTGCAAGAAGTATTCCTCCACCACCGTGCCCACCTTTGCCACCTCTCTTGCCCCCACCATTTACTAAGGGACATGGTAACTCTCTTCAACCCCCACCACCCCCACCAGGCCGACTTCCCCAATTTACACCAGTTGGCAAAGATGGAGCTCCATTGCCAAAACTGAAACCACTGCACTGGGACAAAGTCAGAGCTGCCCCAGATCGTTCGATGGTATGGGATAAGCTGAAATCGAGCTCATTCGAGTAAGACAAATCTGCTCTAATCATTTTGTAAGATCACTTTCCTTTTTCCCATATTGGATTTAACCGCATCATGATATTGAAATAGATTTGATGAGAAAATGATTGAGTCACTCTTCGGATACAACTTGCAAATAAAGAATGATGAATCCAAGAGCAAGAGTCCCTCTCCAAGTAAGCACGTTCTTGAGCCCAAGAGACTACAAAACATAACTATACTCTCGAAGGCCTTGAATGCCACTCCCGAGCAAGTTTGTGACGCACTGATTCAAGGTAAATTTTTTAGAATGTTTGATTATGATATAAATTACCAAAATTTTCTAGCAACAATTTGTTTTGTTGAATTTTTTGAATACTTTTGGTGGGATGGAGCAGGGGATGGACTGTGTTTGCAGCAATTAGAAGCGCTCGTGAAGATGGTACCTACCAAGGAAGAAGAGGCCAAACTTTCATGCTATCAAGAAGACGTCAATGAACTTGACTCTGCGGAGAAGTTTGTCAAGGCAATGCTTAATATACCATTCGCCTTTCAAAGAATCGAGGCAATGCTCTACAAAGAGACTTTTGAAGACGAGGTGGTCCATCTAAGGAAGTCCTTTGCAATGCTAGAGGTAACAAACAAACTATAAATTCAATTTTGATAAGCCCCGCCATAGTCTTTTTTATAAGTACAAAATTTTATTAAACTAAAAAGAGGAGAAGAGGCCGAGGTGGATCCTATAAAAGAAAGTATGAAACAAAGAAGCAAGAGAGAAAAAGGAGAAAACAAGGAAAAAAACACATCAACCCAACCCCAATAGCACTAAACATTACAAAGAGCGTCCTACTTAAAAACAAAATCTTCAAAAAAGACCCCTTTGAAATCTTTACTCTGTTGGCTCCACAAGAATAGTAAACCCAAAATCTCCAAGGTGACCTTATGAAGAGTCTTCTCTTCTCCATGGAAAACCCTTCTGTTCCAACACACCGCAAAGGGGTGACAGCTAATATTGTTGTTGTTTCTATGTGTGTTAGGAGGCTTGCAAGGAACTAAGATCAAGCAGACTTTTCTTGAAATTACTAGAAGCCGTGCTTAAAACAGGAAATAGGATGAATGTTGGGACAATCAGAGGAGGTGCCAGAGCATTCAAACTTGACGCCCTCCTTAAACTAGCAGACGTGAAAGGAACAGATGGAAAGACTACTTTACTTCATTTTGTTGTTCAAGAAATGATCCGATCAGAAGGAATCAGAGAATTGGAGATCATTATAGAGGAGAGCAATAACAAAACTAAGAGCAAAACCGTTCAAGAAAATGAAGAAGATTACAGAATAATGGGACTTGAACTTGTTTCAGGATTGAGTACGGAATTCTGCAACGTGAAAAAGACAGCCACCCTAGACTTGGACGTTCTTGCAAGCTCGGTCTCAAACCTATCGGATGGAATGATTAAGCTGAAACGTTTACTGAGTGAGGATTTTTTCATGAATATTCAGAATGGGAATTTTGTTATATTGATGAGAACCTTCTTGAATTATGCAGAGAAGAATATCAATGAGTTGAAGAAAGATGAAGATCGAGTCCTATTACATGTCAGAGAAATCACGGAATATTTTCATGGAGATGTGAGCAAAGATGAAGCAAACCCATTACGGATTTTCGTGATCGTAAGAGACTTTCTGAGTCTGTTAGATCAAGTTTGTAAAGAGGTAAGAACCTTGAAGATACCAAATATCTCAAACTCAATTACCCCTTTCAGATAAATGATATATGTTTTGAAGATTTATGGTTACAACAACAATTACAAGAAACCATGGTCGATGGGAGTTTCTATAATCTTCCAAATTTTAAATAGAATTTTGGAAATTTTCAGATGCAATTCAGATTGAAGTATGGATGGGACTTTCACCCATCTGGTTATCATCACTGTCTTGTCTTCTCATTGTCGTGCAATTTAATCTTATCAGTGAGCTTTTAAGTGTCATTGAAGGCAATAGAAATATTTATTTGTTGTCCAATTTGATTGATCCCCATCTTCGTATAAATGAACATTTCTATTTGTTAATTAAATCAGACACCAATACATCGACAATATACAAAAGTAAGACCATAAATCAATTCATCAAAATATATATAAATCAATATTAGCTTAATCAATTAAATTCAGATCAAGCAAACCCAGAAGAACCAAAACTCAAGCATGTATTAGTCGAAATTGGACAAAACCCGTTAACAGAAACTCATTAATATTGCCAATTATAACCAGCTCACTCACAGAAACATCAGAAAACAACCTTAAAATCAATCCAGATTCCATCCACCTTCAAATAAAACCATAAGAACCCAAACTCAAGCTTGTATTAGTCAAAATTGGACAAAACCGATTAACAGAAACTCATTAATATCCTCAATTATAAAGAACCCAGTTACAGAAAAACCAGAAATCTACCTTAGAATCAATCCAGATTCCATACCCCTTCAAGCAAACCATAAGAACCCAAACTCAAGCTTATATTAATCAAAATTGGACAAAACCCATTAATAGAAACACAATAATAAGCCCAATTATAACAAACCCACTTACGGAAAAATTAGAAGACTACCTTCCAATTAATCCAGATTTCACCCCTCTTAAAGCAATCATAAGAACTCAAATTTAAACTTATACTAATCAAAATTGGACAAAACCCACTAACAGTAACACATTAACATCCCCATTTATAAAAAACCCACTTACAGAAACATCCCAAAATCATCATAGAATCGCTGAATCCATCCCCTTCAAAGATCATCCTCCATCCTCAAATACTCCCCGATATCCGCCTGATGAAGAACAACAATTCCATTCGGGTCCAACTTCCTACAATCCTGCGTGGACTTGGCCGAAATCCCGAACCCTAACGGCACGTCAGACATCGAAAACACGACAACCCCATCACCGGCAACTGTGTTCTCTGTAATCCTCCCCAACCCACCTTTCAAAACATGGTTACCGTACAAAAACGACATCTCTGAAGTGGGTTTCAACCAAACCTTGTGCTTTGCGTTGTCTGCTAAGAGATTGAGAGATTGGATGGTGAGATGAAAGCTACCTCCTTTGGTGAACTTTCCAATACAGGTCCCGAGTGAGACTAGCTTCTCTCGACTGATGTTGGTGGCTCGTTTCACCAAAGATTCGCTCACGTAGTAGACTCTGTTCTTTTGGAGACGAAAGCAGTAACGACCAGGGGTTTTGTCTGGACCTTCGTGAGAGGGTTTTTCGACAATGTTCTTGAGGTTGTTTCCTGTGAACTTGAAGAGCTTCTCGAACACTGATGTGGTCTCGTTCTCGTCCAAAGGCCTCATCTTTTTAGGGTTTTTAGGTTTTTCAACAGAACGGGTTTATACTTTATAATCTTAGAAAGCTGTATTTATTTGTTTCTTGAACCGTAATATATGACGGTCACGTCAACGTTCCCCTACGCCCCCATCACATAACCGTAGATTGTTTGCTATTAATGGTTATACGTATCTTAAGGCAAATGATCTACGGTTATGTGATGGGGACGTAGGGCGCGTTTCTCAGAAGGGGGCGTCCTATATCACGACTCCTTTTTTTCTTTTTTCTTTTTTCTCTTTTTTTTATATTTGTTTTTATTTTTATTTAGACATAGTCCCTCCACATTTTGCAGAATACTTGAGGTACCACTTTGTTTTCAAACTGTTGACAGACCCCTTACACTGGTCAACTCCAATATACCCTTCAAATTTTATTGAAAACCAACCAAGAAAAAGAAAACAAATAATAAAAATTAAGTATTTGAGAAATTACTAACGACTTTCCAACTAACTAAATTTTTTTGAAAAAAGATCCATTTGAACTCTTTGAAGATCTTACACTAAAATCATTCAACAAAAATTGGAAGACAACAATTCATACCAAATCAAGCATAATATTGAAAATTGGAAGATGGATCCTAAAATTACATAAGCGACATTGTTATTTTCAATTGTATAGGAAAAGGACAAACTCAAGTTAATTAATTCTAGAATGCAACATTTATTCGCATATTTTTGTGAAAACCCATTTTCCTTATAGTTCACATAATTTTCATGAGTGTGGGGAAATATTTAATGAACAAATCCCTTGGGCAAATTTTTTTGTGTAGGAATCAAAAATTTATGGGGTGCATTTCTCATGATTACAAAAATTACCTTGTAAATGGAGTTTTGATAGTTCCACAGGTATCTTTACTTCACCAAGTTTGTTACTTAACAAACCTTAGAATGGACCCATATCATTTTAAAATATTATGTATTTCTAATAGAATTTCAATTTTTAATATCCTCATTTCTTTAAATCAAATATCTATTATGTCATATCTTTCTTCTCAACAATGATTCTATCTCCTAAAATCATTGACCAAGTCAGAAATGTTTTATCATTCTTTTTTAAAAATCTAAATTCCACCACGAATTTTAGAGGATTGTAATGTTGGATTGCCAACATAGCCATGTGGACTTAACCATGCTTTTAAGGAGAGAGAATTCATGTTGAGAAAAAAAAAAGGATATCATATGTATTTAATCTTTTAAAATGATGTGGGTCCTACTCCGTAATTTATTAACTAACAAACCTCACAATGTAATAAGGATCCCTGTCAATTATCAAAACTCTCTTTCCAATGTAGTTTTTGTAATAAAATGCAACAATGAGTTGGGGTGTTAATGGGTTGGTTCCTAAGAAAATGGGAGCTATAACCACTATATATTTTTAGTTCCAATCCTTGTCGATTCCGATTTCGATCATGAAATATGAGGAACTGCGGGGAATTGGAACCACCAAGAATCATGGGTATCCATCGGTTCCGTTTCTCAAAAATCAAATGTAAACAAATATTTCAAAATCATTATATATTATCTACAAAGTATCAATTTAATTAATTTATTCAACTAATGATAAGATTTAATGCTATTTTTTTTTTCAAAAATTAAAATTCATATTTTTTACAAGTAAAAAAATGTAAGAAGAGATTGTCCATTTTAAGCTCCAATATTTAGTTTATATAGAAAATTGAAGAATTTTATATAATCTAAGCTAATTTTAAAATACGTGAAAAATTAAAATCATATATAATATAAAAATAAATGACAAAATAAATCGATTCCGGGTGCCCACAACCACCCATCAGATATAACCTAATGGTTCTAATTCTATCAGTACAATCCCATATTAGACCCGGCTCTAATCAATTCCAATTAAAAGAAAATCAAAATTGGGATTTTCGATTTTAGCTCTAAATTGATTTTTGGGCAAATGGGTACCCATTGACATGTTCCTTGACTTTCGTTTTACACACAAAACTAACATAAATAATCAAAACAACCTCAAGTCAAAAGTCTTTATTTTATCTCCCAAAATTCATTGTCTTTTGCTTATATATTTATTTTCTTTTAAGTTTATTGAGCTTCTTCTAACTCGACTACAAGTCATCTTCCTCGATCCCTTGTAAAAAAATCCTTGATTTTTATTCTAAAAAAAACTACGATCTTCGACCTCCCCTAAAATCTTATCTTATTCTTGGGATAGGGTAGTTGGGGGAGATGTGATCTCTAGGTAAAAGGTTAGGGTAAAAAATTATTACCTTAAGAATCGAAGATGATGGATGTTTTTTTTTTTTTTTTTTTGTGTGGCAATAACTCAAGAGTATTTAAATTCTCAATAAGAAAGTTCAATGTGAGTAGAGAGTCAAGCCTCTAGCCAACATGATCTGAGCTCTTTGCTTGACAAAATAGTAACCTTCATGTCAAGTTCACCTTCAGGGAAGCCAATAGACTTGCGGGCATACTTGCTTATTTATTTACTACCCAATATACTAGGATTATTATTATTAATTTTTTTTTCCTGGTTTTCCTATTATGTTAGATTGTAACTCTCTTTTTCTTTTCTATATGTTATAGACTGGGGGTTTGCCTTAACCCTAATTACTCTTAAAAAAGATGATTAAGAGTTTTCAACAAAGGTTGGAGGCGAGGGTCCAATAATTTTTTTTCGACTCCGATGAAATATATAGTCTATTTGAAAAAAATAACATATATCCATTTTTATCAATCTATATATCTATATAATAAAACACAACAGTGGAGTCCACTGTGTGGAGGATAAACATTTCATTTAGCTGCAATAACTCTACTTTATTACTTTCCTCCCCTTCTTCAACTTTATTATCTTTACTCTCCTCCTCCCCCATTCCTTCCATTTTTTCAATAATACCCCCTTTAACATTACTATATTTTTTTCTCTTATCCCTTCAATCTCAATTTTTTTTTAATAATATATTTCTAATTTTATTATCTTTCTTATTTAACCTCTTTAACCTTCAAAAGGATGCCAGTGCATATGACACAGGTGAAATCTAGTCTATATAATAAAATACAACAATAGTCATATTCCAATTATAGTTGTGGGCTATAAATGTCCCCTCCAATTTCAGTGGAGTGGGGTCCATATTTTTTCTTCATCCCTTCAACTTTATTGTCTTACCTTTCCTTCCTCCACTTTTAATAATATCCCTCCAATTTTGTTGCCTTATTTCTTTTACCCTTTTTCAATTTGAAACCCTTTCCTTATAAACATAATAAAATTTTGAGTCCTAAGAAGGATCGTTTTGCTCAAATGGAGTATCACATCATACATCTAACACCAAAACCCTCTAAGTTTCATTGAAATACTTAGATAAAAAAATAGGAAATAATTTCTTTTGAACTAGATCCAAGGTTTTGAAAATGGATGATTACCATAAATACTTTTCACTTGAATCTCAATGAAAGCATCTATGGTTTCGTACATACATGCACGTCCGCGATGTGAGAATCGATGTATATTTTAATATTACTTCAATATATATTTTTTTAATAGTACCCTTCCAACTTTATTATATTTCTTACTTTACCCTCTTTTGACAATTCTAAGTAACAGTCTAATAATGATTTTTCAATAGGTTGATGTGTAAGAATAGTATAATGGTGTGGCAATATGCATGCAGACCAAAAAGAGGATAACTCTTGAGGCGATGAAACATTGGGTATTCTTGGTCATTCTTTTGTATCGAAAGGGTATTTTGGTACGTTCATGTATCTATAAGCCAGTTTTCTTGGCGCGCGTGGAGCTTTCCTTCTGTGGGAGTGGGACTGCTGGATTCATAGTTCTTGGTACACCAAATCTCTCTCCCTCTCTCTCATCGTTTAGCGAAACCGTCTTTCTCTCCCCCTCTTTTCACCAAAACAGCGGTGTTATCAGCAGGAATACAAAACCCTAACCCTAGTTTTCTTCTCGAAAATCGAATCGCAGCTTTATTGAAAAGCCCTATTTAGGGTTCATCTCCCCTTCGAGCCCTAATGTTCTACCACCATCTCTGTTCTCTCGATATGTGATCTTTATTTGCAAGCATTCTCGTTGTTAGGATCGATAATGCAGACTTCGAAGGAGAATTCAACAACTACTCTCATGGAACTTGATATTGGAAACTCTACGGAGTCTTTCCAGAGATTTTTAGAGTCGCAGAAAGAGCTTTTTCACAGCCAGATCGATCAACTTCAGAAGATCGTTGTCACCCAATGCAAGCTCACAGGAGCTAACCCTCTCTCTCAAGAAATGGTACATCTTTTGTGTCGATGTGGTTTTCTTCTTTTTGATTAATTAGTGTGTCGAATGTCTATTGAGATTTGCAGAATTTAACTTGAATTTTCGTCTTGAAAAATGCAAAATTTTAGTTTTATCTGTTAAAAGTTTTCTGTGATATTCAAAGAAAGCGTTTTCTTACCTTGAATTCTTGATTATTAAGGTCATTGATCAACTTCCCCCCTCTCCCCCCTCAAAATCTTGATATTTTCCCTCCATTGAGATTTGAAGAATACTTAAATTTTCTTCTTGAGAAATGCAAACTTTTACTTATACCTGTTAAAAGTTTTCTGTAATATTCAAAGAGACGTTTTTTCTCAAATTCTTGATTGTTAAGGCCATTGAAGGTGGTTTGATCAATTTTCACCCCCTTTGAGCAATAATTACCTTTCGATTGTACTCTTTCTTAAACTCCGGATACATTTTAAGCTTACTCAATTTGCATTTTGTTGTATACGCAGGCGGCGGCTGCGTTATCAATTAATATAGGTGAGTAATGAAGCAAATCTATATTCCATTCTAATTTACTTAATTGGTTGGTCGTGATTTCCTCTATTCCCTGTTTCCTCTAGTGCATGTAGTGACCCTTTTAATATTCTAGTCGGATTACTTGGAAGATCTGATATATATATATATATATATTTTAGTATTATAAGTATCTTCAAGGTTTACAAGTACTTGCCAAATTCAATGTATTTTAAATGTTTGCCGAGGATCAAAATTGTTTTCGGATTTTTCTTTTTTTGTATTATTAATGATGTGAGTTCTACAATCATTGCAATGTAATTTACTAATATTACATTTTGCAGGAAAAAGACCGAGGGATTTGCTAAACCCGAAGGCAGTAAAATATATGCAATCAGTCTTCTCTATCAAAGACACAATTAGCAAGAAAGAATCTCGTGAAATTAGTGCTCTACATGGTGTTACAGTCACTCAGGTTATTTCTTTTCTCACATGCAGCCCTGTCTACTGCCTGGTTTGTGTGCTGTATCATGTGATGCTTGTTTTAATGCTGAATACTTTGTATTAAGAACCAAGTTGATCTGTTATAGATTTAGTGGGAAATGAGATTCCACGTCTAGGTTTGGACTTCAGCTCTTCTTGAATTGAATTCAATGTTTTGTGTTCTATTGTAGCTTACTCACCAAAAGAGACCCTGTGCCACTTTTATTAACCTTTTTGTTTTGCATATGTACTATTGATAATTTAGGTTAAAAAGAATATGGATACCACATATGCAATCTTATCTACTCCATATTCATTCAAATGGATTCGCAAATCCATTAATGTCTTAGGGGTTGGATATATGAGATGTCCAAACCTGGTTCATTTCAAAAGTGATTATATGGTATTCTCCAAAATTTTTAGAAAATCTGATTAGACTCTTGAAAGAAAAGAACAATTTTTTATCTGTTCATCACCCTAGATTGGAAGTAGTGATCTTATATAGCTTTGGTCCATGAAAATGTGGTGTTTACTGTAGCAATCATTTAGTTTTGTTGAGAATTTAATTTTTTTGTTACTGAACTCAAGGTTTTTTCCTTGCTTTTAAAAAAAATAAAAATTGTAGTTTGGTGTTTTTTGAGATTTTTCTTAGTTTCTTCGACTTACACGATATTTCAAGTGTTTGAATTGTATACTAGATAAATATATTGCTTACATTCAAGTCTTTTTGAAGTAGCAGGTTCGGGAGTTCTTCGCTGGTCAGCGTTCAAGAGTGAGGAAATTTGTTCGCTTATCAAGGGATAAGGCAATTAAGTCTGATTCATGCAGGGCATCTCTGGATGGGTGCTCCACTAGTTCTGATCCTACCGTGCAGGTTATCGATCAAGCTCCTTTGAACTCTGTGGACCCAAAGACCGTTGAAGAAGCTCCCTCGTGCTCATCAAAAGAGGAAACAATTCCTGATATGGATGAATCTGATAAAAGTTTCTTTGAGAACATCTTTACTCTGATGAAGAAAGAAGTGACTTTCTCTGGTCAGGTGAAGCTAATGGAATGGATCCTGCAAATTCAAAATTCTTCAGTATTACTTTGGTACTCACCATTCCACATTTCTGTTCTTTGGAATGATAATGTTGTAATATAGTCCATTACCTGATGCAACCATTATTCTCCAATATATTTTTCAGGTTTTTAACCAAAGGTGGTGTAATGATTTTAGCAGCGTGGTTGAGCCAAGCAGTTCTTGAAGAACAGACAACTGTTCTTCTTGTCATTTTGAAGGTCTTTGTTTTGTTGTATGGTGTGGGTTACCTATCTGCTTTGTGTAATACAAGCCTTAAACTAAATTGTAATGGTTGTTACACAGGTTCTTTGTCACCTTCCATTACATAAAGTTCTACCAGTACAGATGTCTGCTATATTGCAAAGTGTTAACAGGTTGCGGTTTTACCGGACATCAGGTGGCTTTATTGTAAATTTTGTTGTCTTGTTAACTCATAACTATTGTGCACTCTCTCTTTATATTCTCGCTTACCTATTAGATGATCGTTAACTAGTAGTGAATAGCCTCCCCCAGTAATTGGGCTAAGGCATAGACGATGGGAACCAGTAGACAAGGGTTCGATTTATTGAGCTCTAATAGAGTTTGGAAATTCGATTTACTGAGGTGTGAGGTGAGGTGAGATGCTCGGTTGGCGAATGTCTCAAGGCATAAGGCGTGAACCTCATATGCGTGGATTTCTTATATAAATAATATAATATATATAGATGATTATTATTTAAAAGTAAAGAATTAGGGTAGCTACCACACTTAATCAAATTCCAAGTTTTAGTCCATACATTAGGCATGAGCCTGACATCTAAGGTGCACCATGAGGTGTAAGCATCACACACCTTTGAAAACACTTTGGGCAGTGGAGAGGTGCAGAGAGCCCATCAATAATGTTTGTATTGTCATCTAATATGCTTGTAGGAGTTACCCCATCAGCTGTATCTATGTTTTGAAAATGTCAATAGACACTGGAAGGATTACTAGGTTGAAAGGTGTAGTCTATGCAGTTAAGATGTTACAAATGATAGTGGTTGGGAGACTTTGGGGCTGTTTTGAGCATCCTTGGAACTGTAGCCAGCTGCTGGGATGTTTCTGTTATTATTGGCAGAAATGTAATGTGACATGAAAACTGTTATTACAGGTGAAGTGGGTTCTTTTTAAAATTCAATGCTTTATTCTGATAGGCAGTTGTTTTATTTTCTAAGTCATTTTATTTACCAAGTCATCAGTATTTTACTGTTTGCATGAAATGGGTGCCACCTGGATGTCCTAGGTGCCCACTTTACAACAAAGCTCAAGGGGCATCAAAATGTTTGATGTAAACTATATTCGTCTTTTGATAACTCTGACTTAGATGTGTAATATATTATTGAAGATACCTTAACTGTGCTAGCCATGTTAATCAGTTCCTAGCTATATATTTATCTATAATTTCCCATGGTGACCTTTAGAAACTTATTAATCTGATTTGAAGATCAGACATATCAAACAGGGCCAAGGTTCTATTATCAAGATGGAGCAAACTATTTGTCAGAAGCCAGTCTCTGAAGAAACCTTCTTTTACAAATTCCCCTAATGATGATGCACAGGAGAAAATCTTCAGCCAGAGGTACATCCATCACTTCCATTCATACACAAATGAATTCTTCTTCCCAATCCAGTTCTTGTAACCATGTTTTATTTGGGTGCGTCTCCAGTGAAATGCTCAGTGATGATTGGCTGTCCAAAGTTGATCTTTCTGTAAGTGCTTTATGGAAATCAGTTGTTCCTGCAACCAACATTTCCATTTTGTGAAAGGTTTCTTATATTTGGCTTTTGCTGCACAGGATGAGACTTTTGCTCTTAGTATCGAAAGTTCAGAGAATTGCAGGTATAATCCCGTTTTCAAGGTCACTGAGGGCCTGGTGGGTGTGCAATGTCGGTGCATTTTTCTGCAAAACCCATTTGCACGAATATATATGGTGGTTTTGTTGTTTGGAACACGATTGTTTCAAATAGGACAAAATAGCGACAAACCACTGATTCTAGGCACCCAAGAAAAAAATAAAATAAAAATTCTGTTGTTTTCTTGGCTACTCATTAATAATTAAAAACAGGCAGTAAATAATGCATATTGAGCTGCTTTGGAAAAAAGTACATCCAGACAGGCCCTTGGATGCATCCATTTGTTGACGCAGGCTTGAAGGTTTTTTTTTCCATCTTTCATTAGAAAATATGAAATCTCAATCATTCTTCAGGAAAATGGAATCTTCACAGGCTTTAAAGCAGCTACCAGCATCTGCAGGTGATTCAAATAAAAAGCAATATCGTGGTGTATCTACACCTCGTATCCTTTTTCATTTTAATAGATTAAATTTTATTTGTCCATCAAAAGAAAGAGAGGTTAAGAAGAAGACCTACCTACGGGTAAACAAGGATCATTAAAAGAAAGAAAGATAAAAAAAAGGCAATTGCACAAAACTAAAAGACAAACTGCTTTCTTTTCATTAATAAGATCCCAAAAGAAAACAAAACTCATTAAAAATCATCAATGGTTTTGCACGAATTGAATATAAGCCTTATAGTGCTAATGGTAACATCAGCGAGGGTATGCTCTGATAGAAAACTATGCTGCCCCCTTCTCTTTTAGATTTCTCAAGAGACAAAAAGGGGTGCAAGGTCAACCTTTGTTATCCTTTTCTCTACTACTGAAGCCCACATACATGTAATCCCTGATAAATGTTTGAAACAGTACCGATAAATAAGAAAAAAAATGATTCATCCCCACGATAGTTGATTGAGATAACAACTTGGGAAATATGATGGTCTGGTTATCAAAATTTTCTCCAAGGTGGTTGGTTGAATGAAAAATGCCACCTTAGATAGAATTTTGCGATCCCAAGGAGCAGAATCTGGAATTTGATTTTTCTTCCTTAATTCTTTCTAGTGGGCGGTGTACCTGTACCCTTGTGTAATGAATTTAGCTATGCTTTGACCCATCCTCTCTTTTTTCCTGAGCTTGCAATTACCCAATTCGTATTTGTCTGGATTTCAATCATTGTAGTAGATAATTCAGTGTGCCAACTTTCTATATTCCCAGCTTCTTTTTTGACTTTGAACAAGGACAAGTAGAGTAGTGGATGGAGGAGGGTGTATTTGATTCGAGTGGTTCTTTCATTTGATGAAACATTGTCTCCATATTTTCATTCGTTGGTATTTTTAATTTATAGTATATCCTTTTTGCTCTCTGCAAGGTAAGTGGAACGCTAAGTATCCATCCCATTCCAACTCTGATGAACTATTTTTTGGTATTAAACTCTACATGATGTGATGCTGCTCCAGGGCACCTAAGAATGCATTTGTGAATCCTTAAATCCATAGAAGCATCCCATAGCACTATTGCGTCATCTTTAATGGTTGGATATAGAAGAGCTACCTTTTCTTATTTTTTGACAATATTAAACAAAAAGGGTAACCATGGGAAAAATTGCTAAGTAAATGGAAAAAGAAAAGAAAAAGAAAAAAAGAAAGAGACAGACCACGTAAGTATTTGAAAGCTTTACACCAGACAATATTAATGACGACTTCATGAAATGGTTCCTTCTTTCTATCGAAATCTTATGTTAATATCCTCCCAAAGACAAGCCTCAAATGGTTTTCTATTAATCAACAGAAAAAAACAATTAGTCCTAAGGTCAAATTCTCTAATACATGCATGAATGGTTTCTCAATATTTCCCATAAGAAGATATATCAGTCCTAAGACATGTAAAAATTCCTCAATTCCTTTCCATTAGGGAACACCTTAAGGGGCTTCTGCCATTTGTGTTTTGTTGCCCATCTTTTAAATATTTTTGTTGTAGACGGAGGTTCATTTCTCATCCTTTCAAGACAGCATTGAAGCTTCAAAAAAATCTTTGCTTTGGTCAAAGTATTGTCTTTGCAGAGATTTAATTGAGATGTTACCCAATGATTTCCCCTGGTTCTTTCTCTCTAAAAATCCATGATTTTCCATAGATAAACCTGCAAGGATGCATCACCAGTTTGTTAACCAAGTGGTGAAGTTCACAATGCCCAATATGCATCTGTTTTAGTCCTTTTTTTTATTTTTATATGTGAGAGTTCAGCTGTCTGCCCACACCTTTCTGTTGTATATCTTTCGGTGGCTATAATCCTCTTCTCAGTCCTCGATGATCTCTCAAAATGCACGATGTAGAGAAGTTAGAAATGATCTGTTATAGTTGGGAAAAAATTGTCAGTTTTTATTGCTTTTTAAAATTTTGAGTTTTCTTTGCTCAGGGCTTCCAATGTGTTTTTTTTTTCCAGTATAAATTCCATTAACCAAACAAGAAAAACCACCCCCAGAAATCATGATTTTAGAAGCAATCTGGAAACTGTATAACATGTTGCTTGGTGAGTTACAAAGTTGATTTCCTTAGCTACTTACAGAAACCAGAGAACGTAGAAAAGTTCTCCTGGTGGAACAGCCAGGCCAGAATACAACTGGCAGAAGCCTTAAGATTGCACGTGTTGTGCCTTCAAACCAAGGCCGTCCAATGTCGGCTGATGATATTCAAAAAGCAAAGATGCGTGCATTATTCATGCAGAGCAAGTATGGCAAGACTGGAGTGTCTTCTAATGAAAGTCAGCCACAGAAGATTGAAGTTCCAAACAAATCTTCCACTTTTCGGGCCAACCATTTACGTTCAGCATCTGAAACCTCAATTAGACCGAAAATCGAGGAAGACAAAAAACCTGCTATACTTGCATCAGAAACTTCTACTGTGGTGGAAGTTGTGATGGATTCAAAGCCGAGCTCAGGACCCCAGGAACCATCATGGGAGGAGAAATTGAAGAGGGATCAAATCCCTTGGCGGGTGCCGCCAGGTACACTTGTTTTTTTTGTTTCACTTGTTTGTTCCTTTATTATTTGTCAATTAGTATCGGGTGTAGAAAGTATTAGTATTGTGAGAAATTTGTTTGTTTTAGGAACTTAAGAATATTAAGGAAAACAATTCTAGAATTCAATCTAGATGATTCCTGAAATATCATTCGAGGGCCTTTAAAATGTTTGGTCTTTTTCATGTTTTGTACTTGAGTTGGCTCACCATGGTTTAAAATATCGGAATGTATCAGTCGATACGTATTGATATTGGCCATGACCAATACGAAACATTGACCCCAAAACATTGAATGTTTCGAGTATGTATCGACTTTATTGGTTGATACTATATCAGTTTTTTCATTAACCGAAAATTCAATCCATATGAGATTTTAAAGAGGAGTTGTGATAACTGACGCTCTTTTTTTCAGAAGCCCCCATCACAGAACCGTAGATCATTTACCTCGGGATACATATGAAAAAGATTTATGGTTCTATAACTGCAAGGTCAGGGAGCGTATGGGGGGCATCTGAAAAAAGGAGCGTGAGATTATCATTAGTCTTTAAAGAGTCGTGATAAAATGACGTGCTATAAGGTATGTGGCTGATGTGGCAAGTGCTCAGAACCATAGATCTTTTTCTTCGTGATACACAAGGAAAAGATCTATGATTCTGTGCACTTGTCACATCAGCTGTGTACAGACTGCGTACGTTTTTTGCACGTCATTTATCTTTATCTATTTTAAACCTTGAGGCTCACTTCTATCAACTCTTGTTTCTGGTGGAAATCCTGAACTCTAATTAAGGTTTAAGTTTTTATTTTACATAGGTAAGGAAAATATTTTTCATCACAAATTTGTAAAAAATTTGTTTTGTGAATGAATTGACGCCCAAAAATCTTAGTTTTTCTTCAAATATGAACTAGGAGGAAAAACTGGGATCAGGGTTTCTGCGTGCTTGACCTTTGTCTATCGATCTGTCGTACATGGAACTAATGGGTTTTCCATCTGACCCAGTGGGCTTTTTGGATCATTTGTGGTATCTTCTTGACTGTCAGATGAATCCAATTAGTTGAAAATAATTTTATCCGATTAAATCAATTTTTTTGCACTAAGAACATTCTAATGGTTGAAAACTTGCAATTGAATTGTGGGCACCATTCCTTCCATATGTATGCATCACAGATGGGTCTATCTTGGGCAGTGGAAAATAATATTGTGGGCATCAGATGGCAAAAAGGCAATCAAAATTTGAAGTTTGAATCTTGGCCAGATTAAAAAAAGCAATAAAAAATTGCAGTTTTTGGCATCTTGCTTTTCCTCTCTGGCCTTTAGTATGAGAAGTTGGGATGGCAAACTATGTTTTCATTACAATTTGGCAATCTAAAAGGCATATGGAGCCAACTTAGAAGGTGTTTGATGTGCCTGAATGTTAGCAGGGTCAATTGACCAACAAAATCTTGGTTACCATATAACAAATCAGAGAAAAAAAAAAAAAAAACTAACGTTCAGGCTTCATGACACTTTAAGGATTTAATTCTATAATGTTGAGATGGTGGTTCCAGTTAAAAATTGGATTATTTTATACATTTTGTACAAATGCAGGAGCAATTAATGCTCATCAATTATTTTGAGATTCTCCTTTGGGTATTCCCAGCATTAAAAAAGCATTATTTTTACATTCAAAATTTCAAACATAGATGTGGTCATAAAATGGAGTTCATATTTCAATTTTCAGACAAGCGGCCATTATTTCTTCCTGAAAGATGCAAGTCTGCCAAGAGTTGTTATTTGATGATGAATCAAATATGTAAATTATGATTTAATTTGAATGTTTGTTCATCTGTCGTCTTTCTTTAGTTTTCGCACTTCATCCTTATTTCTGTTATCTAAAGTAAATATCAAATTATGTTCTGAAGATTTCAGACTTTTCTGCCCATATTCCTTTCTGCAGAAATTAGAATCAATAGTCCTTGGAAAGTTAGTGCTGGGGAGAAGAGCAAAGAAGTTGAAATTCAGACAGGGAGGATATTGAGAGAGAAAGAAACCATCTATCAGAGAATACAAGACATCCCATCTGATCCTAGGGAACCGTGGGACCTTGAGATGGACTGTGATGACACCTTGACCCCAGAAATTCCATCTGAGCAACCACCCGATGCCGATGGTGCGGAGACATCTTCTTCCCCTCGCAGCAGTGAAAATGCTGCAAATACTTCCATTGCTACCCCTGCTCTTGTTAATGATGAGAATGCCTCCGAACCAGATCTCGAGTTGTTGGCTGTGCTTCTGAAAAACCCAGAACTAGTTTTTGCCTTAACTTCTGGCCAGGGAAGTAACTTAACAAGTGCGGAGACAGTGAGACTGCTCGACATGATCAAGGCTAGCGGGATTGGCTTACCAGGGGTTCTAAATAGAGTGGATACGAAGGTCGAAGTGGCTTCTATACGGTCCCCAACTTCTCTACCGTCCCCAACTCCTCCTTCAGAACGAATAATGGTGTGTAATTTATGCTACATATAAACCATACCTGTAATGGTGGACCCTAAGGACCTATGAAAGGTAGATTGGTACACAAGCACACATGCAAAGGGTTGTGACCAAACATAGAAGATGGTCTGTGCCCAAGATCGAGCCAATCAGATTTTTTGTTTCCATTAATGGTATTCGAGTGTTCCACCTATTAAATGGGTGATTGCAACCCTTTGCATGTGCATAATACCTTTGGACATTGGTGACCCATCCATCAGTTCTGCCTTTTCTCCCAGGGGTGTACCCATGTTTAATAATGGTACATTTTGAATGTCCGGACGGATTTTGACTGGACTAGGTGATCATAGCCACCCAATATGGAGCCTAAAAGTAATTCTACAGACTGGGTAGGCTTGGTAATTCCACCCATTCAACGTTGGCACCAATGTGTAGATTGGGTCCCTTGGATCTTCTCTTAATCCTCTCATGTTCTTTTTAACTTTTTAAATATTCTGTCTTCCTAACGCAAGTTTCTTAATTTGCAGAATGGACGGAGAGCAGAAGTTGTCAAGGATTCACATTTGCAACAAGTATCAATGGCCAACCGAGAAGACATTTTTCGGCAAGTGACAACTCGACCTTTGACATCCAACTTCACATTGATACCATCACCTGCCACCATCTCTCTAACTCAACAGCACCCAATCATTCACCACACAATGTCACAAATGTCGGTTGAGAGACGACCCCAAGCGATAAATCTCACGACAAATCAATCACAACCCACCACTAATCAATTGCAACAAAATATTTTGGCTGCAGGCCTACCATCACTGCAGCCAGAACCATCAAGTTTCAGACAACAAATGCAGAATGTGAAACCTGCCCCACTATCAATCGTTATCAATACCCCTAAAGACAGATTGCCTTCGTTGCCAACCCCATTGAGGCCATCACTGCCTATTTTACCTGAACCTCCTTTGTTACAACCTTTGAACCCAACCCGTCAATGGAACACAGTCGGTACTGGAATACAAACCCAGACTTGGGCCCAAAATAATCAGGACCATAATGTTTTTCCGAGGGGACCCATGTTTCCTCCGTTGCTTGCGCATCCTCATTTGGAAAGAAATGAGTATGTAGGTGAGCCGGAGTTTGAAATGTGGAGTCCAGAGAGGAGCCCGGAGAGGCCCTCGGAATATTGGTCTGGACGTAATTTTTCAGAACCCAGAAGGGATTATGGCCGGAATTCTAGACCTGACCATTGGTCGAGGCGGGATTCTGGTCGGCGGGATGATAGGCATGGGAGTAGAAGGTGGCGTGATCGACGGCACTGAGTCTGTATATTCTTGAATTCATCTCCAAGGTTGTGATAAAGAGTAGAGCTGTGATTAGTTTTTAGATCCGTTTCATGAGGCATTGAGACTTGAAAACAACTAACGATCACCTTTACAACTTCTAAATTATTGGACTCTTTTTAACTATAAATTTGAACCAATGGACATCTTGATTGATTTATTTATTTTTTGAAAGATATATGGACATCTTGATTGCAATTCCAAGAGCATGGTACCTTTTTTATGTTAAAAAAGAATCTCCCAAAAGTGCCCTTAAAAACCTTTTCTCTCTCTCTCTCTCTCTCTCTCTCTCTCTCTCTCTCTCTCTCTGTATGTGTGTGTGAAAAGTGGAACTTTGAGTAGAAAGAAGGGGAAGATTAGAGTCTGAGGGCCACGGGCACGATCGTAAACCATAGGGTGAGTCCACTGGAAGTTGCAGTTCCTTTTGAAGTCATTTTCTTTCTACGAGTTTTATGGGTGCACACACCAACATTAAATTATCACACATCAATTGATTAAATGGTTGCCAAAATTGAGTGGTGATGCTAGACCTCCGGTCTACTGTATTGTAAGTTCAATATGAGCCTTTCAATACTCCTAAGAAGTACGATCGTCTATTATCAAATGGGACCACAAAATACTGTTATACGAAAAAGGTGTGAGGCTCAGACTTCACCAT
This sequence comes from Akebia trifoliata, assembly GCF_017979445.1. NCBI lineage: Eukaryota > Viridiplantae > Streptophyta > Magnoliopsida > Ranunculales > Lardizabalaceae > Akebia > Akebia trifoliata. The sequence goes on along the minus strand of NC_141378.1, from coordinate 3,543,453 downwards.
AGGGCAGAAATGAATGCTTGGTTGCTGGGCAGTCTACTGAGAACCTATTGCTTTAAGGAATCTATATAGCTCGACTCACTTCCTTTCTTATTGACAATTTGATAGAATACTTTGAGTTTATATATATATATAAAAGATTATAAAAGCCAAAAATAGAAGATAGCCATACCTAACACATTGATTTTCCTAATTTAACCCAAATGTTTTTTTTTTTTTTAAATTTTATTAAATCCACCATCTTCAACCTCTTTAAAAATCATATCTTGTTATAGAGATTTGAGTGTTGAGGAACACTCACATTCAAATCATAAATTAATTAGTTTGTTACCATATTCAAATAGAGGCTGACCATACTTGGGATGGTTCCCTAAAATTCAATATGACCACTTAGTTCTACCTTGCCACAATATTGTCCTATGAAAGTGGGTGGCTTTTTTTTTTTAAAGTATCATCCAGTTTTTCTCTGTGTCATAGCCCTTATTCGGGGAATTTTATAAACTTTTTTATTCGAAACTACCCAACATCAAGTTGCCCCATTGTTGACTTGTTTAAAATCTGAGTTGATTTGGATTTAGAATGGACTACAATCATGGTTTCAAAACTTGTTTTGATGTCTCGTCTCATCCATGAATGAGATCGAGTTGTCTAGGGCAAGTTTTCGGATATGTTCTGAGTCATCTTATTCAACAATGAGAAAAATGAATTGTGATTTTAAATTTCATCCAATATTTTGATTTGTCTATCCTTCTCATTGGTGGGCAATACCGAGATGGATTGGATGAGTCATCTTAGTCTTGGACGAGATTTAAAATTATGACTATAATGAAATGGAACAAGTTTTTTAATATGAATACGTTACCTCATCGATTCATATCAAATCCAAGATTTTATAATTGTAAATTCTATTGATCAAGATTTTAATTGTAAATAATTTTTTCCTTTTTTTTGAAATCAATATAAGCTGATTTTGATTCTTCAGAGTGAAACGGATCGTTCGAGTCAAACCGTATCCGATTCCCCACGCCTTGTTCTTACATGATATCAGAACAAATGTCAGAATTGTTCCACTCAAGATTTCTTTTCTCCCGCCATCTCGCCTCCTCGTAAACAACAAAGCAAAACTCTCTCTGTTTCTGAAGGATCAAAATTCAATCTCAAATGGGTTTCAAATTCTCTAATTTCAGTCCCTTTTACAAAATCTTTATCTCCAGAATCTCTTCTTCTTCTTCTTCTTATTCTACCAACAGATCTCGCTTCAATTATTTAATTCTCCCAATTAATTCTCTTTTTCAAGATCCCTCCTTAATCTTCTCTGAAAATCCCAATTACAAGATCACCAAAAGATGGCACGTCGGCCATTCTCACCACCAACATTCCGGTAAAGAGGATGACCACGTTTTCAAATTGGGGCTCGCCGCCGACATTGCTTTGGCCACCGGAAAATCTCTCACAGGCTACCTTTCCGGCAGCACTGCGATCATCGCAGATGCCGCTCATTCCATCTCAGATATCGTAAGAAAAATTCATCAACTTTTTAATTTCAGCCTCTAATTTTATTTATTTAGTTAGTTTGTTTAAATGTGGTCGGGATATCTGTTTGTCGATGCTTGATGTCCTCAAATAATTAGTAATATTTTTTTTTAATGAAGATTGATCAGTAATTGTGCACAAAGTGTGATTCCTTAGTAATTTGTGCTCAAATAATTAGCAAGATTTTTTTTCTTGGATATAGATTTATAACAAAATTCTGCATAAAGTGCGATTCCTTAGTAGTTTGGCTTACTGTTGTTGCTAATATCCGCCATAATTTCTTCCATTAGTCATCATTTTAGAATATATTTTTCTATTTACTAATTGGTACGAACATATGGTTTTGTCTTTAGGTATCTTTTGTGATTTGTTGTAATTGGTTATTTTTTATGGAATTGTGAATCATTGCAAAATTTTCGCAACTTTTTTTTTTTTTGCAGGTCCTTAGTGGTGTTGCTTTGTGGTCATTTAGAGTTGCAAGGGCGCCTAAGGACAAAGAACACCCATATGGTCACTCTTAATTTGTACCTACGTGCTAATCCATTAATCTCATAATATGCATGATTAACCTGTTAGCATATTTGTGTGTTTGGGAGTTTATATATCAATTGTTGTTCCCATCTAAATGTAAAGTCATCAGTTGACCCTTGAAAGTGATCCGAGATAGAAGTACACATGTTTAGTGGCACTTTAAAGTTGACGAACAAGGATGCATGAAAGAGCTTTAGATATTATTATATATGATTACCTGGGAAAATGAAAAAAAGAAGAAGAAATTTCACAAAAGATAGATTTGTGTGTGGGCATGGGCATATGAGTGTGGGCATGAGCGGGTGCATGGGTGTGTGGAATTAGCATAGATTTATATGTTGGGCATGGGCGTATGAGCATGAGCGTGTGTTGGTGTGGCGCTAGTGAGTGTGCACCACATGCCTGCATCTAGTAAATCCTTCTCTTCCATGGCTTGGTTTGACAAGTTGCAAAGTAGCTTTGAGGTCGTGGGTTCAAGTCCAACTTACCCATAAAATTTTTTTTTTATTATGTTTGTATTTATGACATGTTTTCTTAAGAGGAGGACCGCCAGGTCCCCTATTTAGCACCAAAAAGCCCAAGGAAATTCATGTGGAAAGGGAAATTGTTTCCATTTTCAAGGATTTCTCTTAACCTCTGTTATATTAAATTTTAATTTATTTTCAAACATTCAATCAGTTCCCCAATTGCCATGTGGTGAAAACTTGGTGGGGTTCAACTAGGTAGCCAACTGAGGGTTCTGTTAGCTATGTTCCATCTGCATACTTAATGTACCTTGAGCTCATTTATTTTCATGAATACTTTACTTTTTCACGATTAATCATGCCATGCCAGTGTTTAATTGTTCTCTCTTTTTCCTGTCTAGGGCACGGTAAGTTTGAGACTTTAGGAGCTCTTGGAATTTCTTGCATGCTTTTGGCAACTGCAGGTGGTATTGCTTGGCATGCTGTAGATATTTTGCAGGTAAGAATCAAAATATGTTGCTTCAATCCCCAACGAAAAGTAGCTAATATAATTTTTCTATTATTAAGATCCGTTTTTCACACTTTTCAATCTCACCAAGAGTGAATTATGAAAGGGTCTTCTTAGTTTTTAACTGAGACAACATACCGGTTTCAATTATTTGATGAGAAATGTCTCGTTTCAATTATTTGATGAGGAATGTCTCTTAGAGATTTAAGTTCTGTTACATCTGCAGGGACTTCTGACATCAACTCCAGAAATAGTTAACCACTCAGTGTCGAATGGACATGTGCATAGTCATGGACATCACCATGGAATCAATATGGAGCACCCTATACTTGCTTTGAGCATGACAATCGTATCAATTTCCGTTAAAGAAGGGTACTGAGCTGGCATATTTGGACTTCTTACTAAAGGAAAATTTCCTATTATTTTGTATATGAGTATTTCCCAGAAAAAAAATGGACCAGATTCCTTTAGTCTGGTTGGTGTTGGATACTAAAGTATCAAGAACAGCTGACACTAGAAGAACCCTTACTAATCCAATTGGAATCTCAATACTTAAGTTTGATTCAGGGTGTGAATGAGTCAATTCTGGTTATCTCAGGCTTGGAGCAGCATACCCAGAATTGGAACCCATTACATACGATGGTTCCAGGGTCTCACTGTTCTAGTTCTGGTACTTAAATATTTGACCCTGGAACTGGAATTGATGAGCACATGGTTCCCCATTTAGTACTCATTATTCATTTGTTGCATCAAAAAGAAAAAAAAAGAGGCTCTCATGTTCAGATGAAAAACCTTGACATCATTAGCGTTATTCTATAGGTTGTTTCCGAATCCTACTTTATTTATTTTGGCCCAGTTCCTGTTCCATTGTACCCAGAACTTGACCCTATTATGTACATTGGTTTCAGTTATGGCCTTGAACCAGGTTGGTCTGGAACCAGGATAATCAATTCTATATTATTAGCCACTCCAATATATTCGATTCAAATGCATTTAGTTTAGCCTTGCTGTTTTTGTTGTAGTTCTTATCATAGTATATTTTATGTACAAATAGGCTTTACTGGATCACAAAAAGTGCTGGGGAAAGGGCAGGGAGTGGATTAATGAAGGCGAATGCCTGGCATCATCGTGCAGATGCTGTCTCATCAGTAGTTGCTCTGATAGGGGTTGGTAAGAACTTTCCTTTATTGTAGGGAACTTTAACTTCTCTAAGGCTCTTAATTAAATCTAGTGTTAATTTTCTGGTTTTATTTTGTGTAAATCTTAACTTGATTAATCTTATAGCTCATCAGTATTTTTCTTTTCTTTTCTTCTCTTCTCTAAGAATTGTTGTATGGATAAGTGAAAAGTTCAGTGACAGGAGATAAATGGTGTAATTGTGCAGTTTGAGGTTCTGTAAAACGTGATTATAATACTTGAAAGTATTATAATCACGTTTTAGCTCTGTGAAGCTGTATGTTGCACAATTATCACATCTTGAAATTGTACTCTTTTATCTGTTTACTACTTAGTTAAAAACTGCGAGCATCCATTCAAAACGAAGGTGACGTCACCATATGTTTTAGGACGTGTGTCGGAGTGTGTCTATTTGTTCATAAGTACATTCCCAATCCACAGAAATCTTAAAAGAGTAGTTATACGTTTTTGCTAAAACTTCTATTAATATTCATTGATGCTGCTGACTTTCCTGGACAAAAAATGGTCAACAGAAATAGTGAGGGAATTTAGGTACCTTAGTTTTTTTTTTTTGTTTTGGGGAGGGGGGAGGGGGGGGGGGGGGAATTCACTGAATTATTTTAATGTCCTTGTGAACACTTAACTGAATTTGGATTGCTGATCATGACCTTAGGAGGTGCTATTCTTGGAGTAAAGTTTCTGGATCCCCTTGCCGGGCTTGTCGTCTCAGGCATGATTCTAAAAGCTGGAATTGAAACTGGGTACCAGAGGTGCGTTTTTTTTAATTTTTTATTATTTCTAATGTTCATAAATCTTGTTACAGATTCTTGATTGATCCATGTCTCTTTCCTTATTCTATAATGCAGTTGTTCACATTATTTTACTTAAAAAAGGACAAACTGCTTTAGGTGTTATATGTCTTTCTGTTTAATCGTAGTAAGTGGAAGGAGTGTAATAATTACTTAGCAGAAATAATCTTATTAAGTACATCTTAACTTGATATGAATAACCATTAAATGAAAATCAACAGCACCGTAGATTAATGAATGGTATGTTTCATTACACTGTTTTGGTTAGAGCAACGCTATGAAATCCAGATATAAGATCAGACTTAGATTTGCAAAAAAAATTCTTTTCTTGAATGCAAGTGTCCTTTTACATATTTGAAGCCTTCAAAGGCATTTGATGATATATCTTCAGTACTTCATGTAAAGAGCTGATGCAATACTAAACATTCTTTGGATAGATACTCTCAAAAATGTTTGTGGAAAATTTATCATTAGTTTAGATGTTTTATTTTATCTTGATTAACCCTAAATGTAAAGACAGTATAATAATTACTCAATACTAGTATATAGATAGTCTTTCTATCTCTCTCTCTCTCTCTCTATATATATATATATATATGTATGGAGAATGCTAGCATCCATATATATATATATATATATATATGGAGAATGCTAGCATCCAAGACCTTACGGGGACGTTAGCATTCTCCAACACTTTTTCCCAATAATACCCTACCTATTTTGTCATTTATTGAAAAAGACAAGGGTATATTAGTCTTTTTTATATAATAAATGCTTATTTATGTAATTAATACTTGTCTTATTCATAATAAATTCTAAGGGTATTTAATATTTAAAATTAAATGTCTTATTGCAATAAATGATTTGGCAATCAATGCAAACAAGCATTTATTATGTAAAAGACCAACATGCCCTATTTGTTTTCACTAAAAGACAAAATGAATATGGGTATTATTGGAAAAATAAAGTATTGGACAATGCTAACATCCCCATGAAGTATTGGACGTTAGCATTCCCCTACATATATATATATATATATATATATATATATATATATATATATATATATATATATGGACAGCGTTATTACGACCCCCATTACGACCCCCTTTGCGACTCACCGTTTGTCTTATATGGGCAAAAATGTTTGGAATGGGCTGATTTTTTGTGAGGATGATCTCTGTGATGAGGGGATCATCCTGGCAAAAAATCATCCCATTCCAAAACTTCTAACCCCATCAAAATTGATTTACAAAAATTGGACGGTCTGTAATTTTTTAACAAAAATCGGACGGTCTAGAAGTTTTGGAATGGGATGAATTTTTGCCAGGATGATCTCCTCACCATAGAGATCATCCTCACAAAAAATCAGCCAATTCCAAACATTTTTGCCCATATAAGACAAAACGGTGTGTCGCAAAGGGGGTCGTAATGAGGGTCGCAGGAACGCGACCCTATATATATATATATATATATATATATATATATTTGGAATTTTCTTCTATATTATGTTAGTTTTCAACCTTTTCATTAGATAGCTTTTTTGTGAGTTCACATGAATCTTCTCATTGTACTCTTTCCTTGATCTGTTTTTTAGTGTCATGGAATTGGTTGATGCTGGGGTCCCACTTCATCTCTTAGACCCCATCAAGCAAACGATACTCCAAGTTGAGGGGGTTATGGTGAGTACTATTTCTTTTCCATACATCTACCGATATATTTATATACTCATGAGGTGCATTTTATGCTTTTATTTCTGTGTTTTTTCTTCCACCTTAAAGCATTTTATTCATTTTAGACGGATCTTTCCAAAGTGAATCCTGTTCATTTGTATACATATCTTTCAAAATTGAAAAGTAGTGGTCTTCGACAAACCTATCGTCTGGAACATTTGAGACAGTTTTATTCTTGAGGACGACATTCTGAAGTAATTTATAGTCTATTAATTTATGATTCTGTGTGCTTGTAAGCTTATTGGTATCATAGGGACATTGAGAAGGTGCCAACTTGGGTGATACCTCAAACCTAGGATCAAAACCCGCATTCGCCCATTTACCCATAAAACAGAAGGGACATTGAACTGTCTGTGTAACTTTCACATTCTTGTGAATATGCAAGACTCCTTTTTGTCAGCCATACATTTTTCTGGGTACTATGCATTTATTTGAAACCAGGATATTTTTTCATTAAACAAGAAAAATTGATGGAGTATTTTCCATGTTGCCCAAGTGCATACTGTTGGACCATATCGTACTCATACTGTTTGTTTTGTTCACTATGCTTTTAGCATATAAAGCTTTTGTTTAACAATATCACAGGGATGCCACCACTTGAGGGGAAGGAGGGCTGGCTCATCTATATATTTAGATGTACACATTGAGGTATACCCTCCTAGTTACTTTGTTCATGTTACTGACAACCTTTATTTGAATGGCTGAAATACTGAATTTACATTAGATAGATGGACTTATTTCCATCCCTCCTCTTAAGAAACTTGGTAATTACAATGTCCTTCCAGGTAGATCCTTTCTCAAGTGTTAGTGCTGCACATGACATTGGCGAAAATGTTCGTCAACAAATTCAGAGAACTCATCCTGAAGTAGCTGAAGTCTTCATTCACATTGGTAGGCTATTTCTTTTTGTCATTTATCATAATGATGATGCTTTTACTTTTTCTGCATCACCTGTACTTGACTTTTTGAACATATAAATTTGCCTGAGAACAGTTATGATAAATCATTTGTTGTTTTATTTTTTATTTTTGGAGTTTGGCATTGGTGGATAGGTAGGAGTTGTCATTTCATCTCTTATAAGCTTTGTAAACAATGGGTGGCATTGGAGGAGGGAAAGGAATTGTTAGTCTTATTTTTTTTTGATCGATAATTGTTAATCTTATTTCATATCTTAAAAGCTTTGTAACTGGCTGACTTTTTATCCCAATTTCCTTGTAGATCCTGCAGTTTCACAATTATCTTCCAGTATTACAGACCGGCAAGAAAATCTGAAGGGAATGGACCAACCAAATTCGAATGTTTTCTTGGAGCAAAAAGATATCGAAGCGATTGTTTCCGACATCTTCTCCTCAAAATTTTCGGAGGTAATATTTTCTTGTTCTAATTCATGTATAATATGTCTAGTGTATGGGAATTTCTCTTCTACTTCTGCATGTTTTATTGTCGGACTGACAATTCTAAAGAAGGAGATTGGCTTCATGTCTTTAAAATGGTGCACCTCAATTTCTCTTAAAATCAAATTGTTTTATGAGGAAAATTTAAAACCCAGCCTGGTCTAGATGCATGATGAGGGTTCTAATGCCATGAGCCCTCAAACCTTAGTCAAAATTTATGTCAAGGGCTCCATTTATATTGTTATTATTTTTTGTTCTAAAAAATTCACCTTGACAATGAAAGGTATCAACCAAGCCACACTATGTAGTGGATGAATCAGTAAGTTGGTAAGGATTAAGCCAATATAATCTGAGCCATGTCAAAACCACCCATCTGGGTCATCAGATTCTTAACGTACGTGCCACCCAAAATAGGTTCTGACACTGAAGTTCTAATCTTGGTCATCCTCTCCCTCTATATAGATTTTTAGATCACATGTTACTTCAATCTTTTTTTCAAAAATAACTCTCTCCAATAAATGGCAATATCCGGTTCAATTCTTATGTCCACCGGTATACTTCACTTTACAAAGTAGCAATGGGGGTCAACAACATGCAAAACAACTTTTAGGTCGTGGGCTCAAGTCCAACTTACCCATAAAAAAAAAATCATGGTATTAACATGTCATGACTCTTTATATCATAGTCCTAAAACTTCCTCCATATTTTCCTGGCCATTGGCCATAATTTTCAGGGCTACCAATCTTCTTGATTAAAGCATTTGCTTGATCATTCAATCTGATTTCCGGGATGGCTCAAATGTCTCCAACAAATGAACAATATTTCAAATGGAAGTGTAAGTTGGGCATAAATATGGGATGTGAAGTAGGACAAAAAATAATTGCCTTTTAAGATAATGCTTAGTTGGGTGCCCGGGATGTCATGTTGAAGGAGCATACAGTAACCATGGTTCATGGGAAATGATTTGCCCTTTCAATTTTCAAAAAAAAATTGTAAACAGGAACCATTTCGCCATATTTTCTTTATTCTTTCATGTACCTTTTATTGCCTAGATTATTTTCATGTGTAGGTGCATATAACTTAATGGTATTGAATTTCAGAGAATGGTGGTCGAACGAACAACATTTCACTCATTACAAGGCAAAATTTTGCTCCAAATTGAGGTTTCCATGCCCCCTGATATGCTAATCAGGTAGAACTCCCCTCAACACATCCTTTTCAGTCACTGAACTACGAAAATTATGAACATATTTTGTTTTTGCATTCTACTAGAGATGCAATGGAGTTGGCAAAAGAAGCAGAAAAGGAGATTTTAAAGGTGGCATCTACTGTTCATCAAGTGAGTATTCAGCTAAGGTTGGGGAGCCCAATTCCAAAGTTTAACCATTAACCAGGACTGGATAATTGATTAAATCCATATGTTGTGAAATTTTTGTAGGTAGAGACAATACATTTATTACATTTTTTTTTTTTGAGGATTATATATATATGCACATGGGGACAGATCATGGGACATATGTAAAAACAATGTAATAATAACAATTTTTCAAAATATGAGTTAGAAGTTTTGGATTGAGCTGATTTTTTGTGAGGATGATCTCTATGATGAGAAGATTATCCTTAAAAAAAAAAAAAAAAAAAAAAATTCAGTCCAATCTGAAACTTCTAACCCCATCAAAAGTGATGTAGAATGTGGACCATCGATTTTTTACTAATATTTTTAAACCACTTTCGATGGACTAAGAAGTTCCATTTTTAAACCAACAATAGTTCCCTTATGAGTATCCACAGAAATTGTTTATGATAAAGATGGCAGGCAGCATATTGGGAGAAAGGAATATTGAATTAAGAGGAATAATTGAACACTGATTTACTTTGTTACTAACAGGGTCTTTAAATTCAAATGTACACTACACTATAGGCTCACCAATCAAACACTTAACAGTTCAATTCAGTGGACTCCAATCTTGAAGTTTACTGGACCCATGTAAGAAAATATTATCTGGAAAATAAAAATGAATAAAATCTAACCATCTTACTTGATCAGCGACTTATTTGATTATCTGAATTGTTAAGACAAGGTAATCGAAATAGTGAGGTATAGATGGGGGTGTCTGTTTAAATTGATTCTAATACACTCCACATTTGGGATTTAATAGTGAGGAGTGACTATGGTCTAAGGTTGATGTAAACTTAGATTACCTCGCTAGAATCATACTACACCTATTCGTCATCTAATGGGCACAACCAAATAGGGCTCTCCAAACCGAGACTCTTCAAGAAATATCTCATCTCATTTATCATATTTTGTTATGTATATCATCCAACAAATATTGCAATGAAATATTAGTGATTATAAGTACAAATTTTAATTAAAATCCTAATAGGTATGGCTGTTTTATTATATAAAAGAAACTCCCTTTTCTTATATCAAGTTTGTTACTCAACAAACATTAGAATGGTATCCACATTATTTCTTTTAACATGTAATAACCTAAGTTCTATCTATGTTAAATATTTAATTAAAAAAAGTGAGGTTATTACAAGTATTTAATTAAAAAAAGTGAGGTTATTACAAGTTTTTAATATTTAGAAGAGATGAGTCCCAACAATTAATGACATTCAAAAGCATGATCTCATGTCCCAAAATTGTAGAGGACAAAATTCAATGATCTTTGAACTTCTTGTTTTTCTTTTGAAAACAAGTCCTTGGATTAAGATTAAAAAATATCTTAATTTTTTTTAAATCTAGGTTTTTGACGAAATTTAGAAGTGTGTCATGTTGGAATGTGATTATCCATGTGAGTCCAGCTAAAATAAGAAGATCTGCTTCATACATAAAAGTTGGCCCTGTAATATCTCTCAAAAACAAAGATTCCTCTAGACTAATTTTACATTGAATAAAGCAAATATGCAAGATGGCAAAACCAACTTCAAGGGCCCAATAATCAAATATTTTTCACTATATGAGTTAAGAGATTCCTCACAAAAAAAATCAGCCCAATTGTGTACGTCCAATTTTTGTAAATCACTTTTATTGGGATTAGAAGTTTTAAAATGGGCTGATCTTTTGTAAGGATGATCAAACCCATTTATTAAAAAATTAATGTTAGGGGACACCTAACTTTACAGGATTGTTGAGTCTTCACTTGAACACATTTTCCATACAAAAACAGGGAAAATCCGGCAAAATATTCATCCCATAGATATTGTTTTTGACACCCAATTCTTGATGAATATTAAAGTATATATATATATATACACACACACACAAAACTATAAGATTCGAAAAAAAAGTTATTAAACCCTAAAATAAAGACCAAAGTACCGATGATCAGATAATTGTAGTCTGATTGATTTGGAGTCGACATTTTGTAATTTCCGAAGAATTTATCATCACATCAACGGCACCACATATAACTAAAAATACTAATATAAAAGATTAAAAATGAAAAAAAAAAAAAAAAAACACTGAGAGAGAGAGAGAGAGAGGAATTAAAAAGAAGAAGAAGAAGGCTCAGAAGGATCCATTGGTTTCTATAATCATAATGGGAGATTCCCTCCCTCAGAAAATAGGTAGTTTACATCATCACAGCCTCCTAAAACCCTAGTATCTATCTTATAAACAAAAGCAAAAAAACCAAAAAGAAAATTTTCAAGATCTCAGCACTCGCCCTAGCATTCCAGTGTCTGAGGTGATTGATGTTATATAGTATAGATAGACGATACAAGCGGGACGGATTAGGGTTTCTTTTGGTTCTAATAAACTTTAGGGTTGCATTTGATCGACTAAATTACCAAAATGCCCTGAACTTTTGTTGAAATGACGAGATGATCCTTTTCATCTCCAAAAATACTCCTTCGGGATTCCGCTATCATAATCCCTGTAAAATCAATACGAATCGTTATGAAATAAGTTTTTCCCCAACGTCATTGGCGGTTGCTGGGCCATGAATGTTTGGTTCACCTTTTAGTGGACCTTATTGAAATGACCCGCAATCCAAATCCATAAACTGCTAAAGCCCAAATGTTACCCTGGTGGACCTAAAATTTGGCTAAAGCCCAACCTCTTAGGCCTTTAAGTTGGGCTTTTATCCTAACCCAACGGCCCAAACCTTTTCGCCTTTACTCTAGCCCAGCGAGTGGTCTAGTTGAAAGCTAAGTAAATCATCAAAATAAATAATAAACTCATCACTTCTTCTCAAACATCCCACATGGAGTTGTCCATTGTTGATTGTCCCTGAAAGAGCTATTGTCGAAAGGGATGCAACCCCCACATCCATGGGCAGATCCAGGATTTTGCCCACGTGGAGGCAATTAAGAGATATATATATATATTTTTTTTGTGGGGGCAATAACAATGGATTATTTTATTTGCTATTGTTTTTTTTTTATATTATAAAACATGGTATCCCCGTTGGTAGGGGACCAGGACTTTATCCATAGGACAGGCCCAACCTAAGTTTTCCAGTCATACCTAACGAGAATAATCCATGATCACATGCACTGACTCAATGTGGCATTTTAATCAAAAAATGGTCCTCAGTTTCGAATTGACAACCTAGAGAAGCCATTGTTATCTGCCGTAATAGCTTATAAATCCTTTGATTTTGAAATTTTTTGTGGGTGTAAGTGCCTCCACTGTCCCCAATGTATATCCGCCCCTACCCACGTCCCATGAAATCCTTGGAATTCCAGATCTTTGTTGTAACATATCGTCCACTAGAATGGAGTTCGAATTTATTGTTAGAAAACCCGGTAACGAGCTGATGAATCAATGGCATGATGCTATGTGCATAGAGAAAAGAGTAAAATTCAAACACTCAACCGCTTAAATCGTGTTCTTCCACATTCTATGTACCAAATAACTTTCCTATGTCAATAAACTATGCATCTAGGAATTATTGTAAATATACCCAAAGGTTGCACTTTGGTTGGGTATTTATGGTAGTTTTCTGCTGGAGAAACATTATATTCTATTTTGGTCGATTACAATATAGTGAAATTGGTGTGGATTTGTGTAGACGTACCTCAATCTTCAGGGAATCACGTAAATCTTTGTGTCGTGTTTGCGTCTTTGATCCCTTTTTACTTTTTTTATTGATTATTGCTGTGATTATTTTTTACGATCATGTTGCTACATGTTCAAGGAACCACACTATCACTCGCGAATTCATAATTTAGTAGGTATATATGCTCATTATCAGGGTAAACAAGAATTTTCTTGATGAGTAAAGTTCTTTTTTTTTACTTTTCTATTTTATTTTATTTTTTTTCCAATTTTTCCTTTGTTCATTCCAATTGCATTTCCACTCCCATCATCTTGAACTCAACCGTCCCTATGTTATGAACCTTGCACCATCTTAACTAACTGTGATCTTCAAGACCCAATACAATCCTTTTAACCCACTTTACGAAATACAAAGATCTCTCTCTCTCTCTCTCTCTCAAACCTTTCATGAGTTTAAGATTGTAGAAAGCCAAGGTCCTCACTTGGTTCTTCCATGGCTGGGCCGAGAACATTTTTTGTTTTAAATGCTCATCAAAACAAAGAGTAAAAACTAAAGAGATGTTCTTCTCAAACATCCCATATAGATTTCTCCAATGCTGCTTGCCCTTCTGAGAGCTGTTGTTGAAATGGATTCAACCCTTGCAATCTCTCCTGATTGATTTCTTCAAACCCCAATCCTTGTTGTTGTTGTTCATGCAAATTCGCTCTTGATCCTCCAACACCCAAGAAATCCACAGTCATCATATCTCCACCACCATTCGCTCCAAATCTCGACGGCCCGATCGGATTACGTCCACTTCCCAACATCCCTAACATCGAATTTGCTGTCCTTCCTTGTAACATACTACTACAACTACTACTACTACTGCTGTTCTCATTCTCCATGTTCTTCATGAATCCATGGTGTTGTTGTTGATCACCACCATTAGCACCCATAAATAGTCCAGAGAACATTCCCATATCATTCATCATCGAGCTCTCAGCTCCAGCCATTGTGTCGATAAAATGCTGGGACGACATCTCTTGTGGGCCCTTCTGCAAGAACTGATTGATGAATCCTCCACCATCCATTCCAACTACTTGTGATTGGTCTGTTTGTGATTGTATCTGATCATATGAGCTGTTGGTATGTTGTTGAACTCCACCATATGAGACAAAACTCTTCTGCATCATTGGAGAATTTATGTTACTACTTGCAGTTGCACCCATTTGAGCTGCTTTTTGTAACAAGGCAGTAGCCGACATGTGGGCTGATCCGGTAACTTGTCGACTAATTTTGCTATCATGAAGTGTATCGAAGCTCGATGAGCTGTTGGCACTAAGCTGGAGACATGAAGAGGATGATGAGATGCTTCTCGGGCCACCGAAGAGGGTACCTGAGGTGTTGGAGAACATGCCACCTGTCATGTTTAGGGGTTTGAGGGGCATGGGCATGAGATCATGAGGAAAGGACTTGAGGTGGTTGTTTGGGTGGTCAGTGTGATTGTTAAAATCTGAAATTCCAATGGAGGTGTTGGTCGTGTTGATAGGGATGGTCGACATTAGATCAGAGACCTGGCCTTGTAAATTTGATCCAATGGTGGACATTAATCCTTGGTTCACTTTGTTGTTTTCTTCAGTAAGTGCATCACAGAAAGCTCTGTGGGTGATGAAGCTGTCTCTTCTGCACACATTTTAAACATGTTTAGGTTAGCAACTTAAAGTCTGTGTGTGTGTGTGTGAGAGAGAGAGAGAGAGAGAGAGAGAGAGAGAGAGAGCTTGAGCTTTGCATATCCATAACCCAAGGGGTTAGTCGTCAATGATACTTGCTCACTTTTAAGTAAGCAGATCAATAGTTAATACTATCCCATTTAAAATATTTAGACTTCTCTCACTAGACCATTTACTTTAATTATAATAAAAATGCCAAACTACCCCTTATATTAAACATGGAAGTATGATGTTTATTTAACAACTTAATTTATAAATTTGAGGGTCCAACAGATTAGTTGATAAATTTGGAGGTCAAACTCAAAATCAATTGGTAATAAGTGGAGAGGCCCCAAAGCTAATAAAGATAGAGACAAGGTAATGAGTATTTGATGTGGTACTAAATACAACACGCTCTACACGTGTAAATCAAATTGGGTTAAAACACGTGGAGATATGAACTATATGATGTGAAGGAGAGAAATACCCTCTTTGACATCATGATATATTTGGAAGTCCAACTCAAAATCAATTGACAATGAGTAGAGAGGCCAAGGAACTTATAAGGAGAGAGACAAGACAATGCGTGTCTCATATGAGACTAAATATTAGTGTTATTATTTTTTGACAAGCAAATTCTTTTTCATTAAATTTGGTCAAAGTTGACATTCAAAGTAGAAATATTTAAGATTTACGGATATAAGGAGATATTTTGAATTTGCTTAAAATTAGGGATGAAAGTCAAAATCATTCCAAGAGAAGTAAACCTGTTCCACACTTCTGCCAATTTTGAAGGAGCAAGGTCATTTACGTCCTTGAATATGTGTCTTATTAAGGATTTAGGGTCAAATTTTCAATGGCCATATCTAGAACTAGTTCAGTTCAAGTTTATTTGCTAATTGGGTTTGCTTTTAACATTGAAACTAATTATGTGCTTTTGTTGTTTATTAAAAAAGGGGGAGGGGTTCTCCCCTTGATTT
This sequence comes from Akebia trifoliata, assembly GCF_017979445.1. Lineage (NCBI taxonomy): Eukaryota > Viridiplantae > Streptophyta > Magnoliopsida > Ranunculales > Lardizabalaceae > Akebia > Akebia trifoliata. The sequence goes on along the minus strand of NC_141378.1, from coordinate 3,527,628 downwards.
TCTATCTTAAAAGGTATTTCAGAAAAGCACGAAATAATCAGTTTTAGGAGGAAAAAAATGGTATACAGGTGGTCCAAAAATGTGGTCCCACAAAGTTCTCAAACAAGAATCAAAATTAATAGTTAAAGTTATAAATGGTCCAGATTCCCAAACGGGCCCTAAAATTTTCAAGAAATAGAGGGTCATTTTGTAATTTAACGATAAGATTATTTACAAATTCCGAACTATTGTACATAACTTTTTTGCATTATTGAAGTTCAAATAAAGAAATAATGATAGACCACGTCCTTTGGTTTTGTTCAAACAACTTCACAAGGGTATAATAGTCAAGTGAGATTTTAGGTAAAGTGAGAGTTTACAGTCAGAGAACCGTCAATCTTGACCATTTGATGGTCTACACAAGTTGTACGTTTTGCATCTCGAGGTTTGTCAAATGACCAGAACTTTATTTGAGTAAAAAACACAAAATATAAAGAAATAAAGAAAATGGGCATTTTTGCTTTTTATAGTAAAAATGTTAGTGTAGACGCTAGATAGAGATAAAAGGAACCTAAAAGGAAATGTAAAAGCGTCCATCACTTTGTCGGCCATCAAACACTCTTGCTTGAAAAACCAAAAAGATAATTTTGAAATTAAAACTCTAACAAAGTGTGTCACTTCATGCACAAATGGTGCTTAAAAGCTGTAAATCATAGGTTTTTAATTAGAAATTTTTTATTTAAAATTTAAAAATCTAGATCCTACATTGGGTCCACATCATCGAGAACAATCGAACGATCCTGACCTTCAGAATCATGTATCGAAGAATCTAGATCCGTCCTAGCAAGGTATAGCTAAGCTAGTTTTTTTTTTGTTGGCCTTTTGTTATTCTTATCGATCGAATAAGAAAATTAGAGCTAGAGCAAACCTTGAGAAGATAGTTCCACAATCGCATTTGTACTCCCTTGTGCCACAAGTTTTTGAATGAGCCTTCCAATCTGATTGGACTGCATACTTCTTCGAGCACTTGTCACATTTCCATTTTTTCTCACCATGTTTCCTACAAAAATGCTTCTTTATGCCCGTGAGATCTCCTAGTGCCCGAGCTGGGTTGTGGTGTACACATGTTGTTTCGGGGCAGATATAGACCCTTTTCCTTATCTCCGCACTTGTTCTTTGTTTAAGCTTCCATGGGAGATTATGGCCTCTTCGATGCAATTGGAGATTTTGGTCTCTCTGAAACCCCTTGTTGCAAATCTCACACACGAATCGATTAGTTGCCATCAATGTAGTTGGCGATAGAGCAATAACTTCCGCACTTGGGTCTAAATACAAGCAAAAAAGAAAATAATAATTAGCATTTCTTGCTTTAATCTTCACCTAATCAAATATAAACCAAATGTTTTAATGATGTTGATTATCAAGGCCTCAAAAGACATGGTATTTCTAAGATCTTTATTACATTTTGATACATTTACTTCTATCACATCTTCTCCATTGACGCTTTTGAAGTTTTCAATCCCAACAAAAAATACAAAGAAACATTAATATTTCACAATTGGTAATATTAACAGACAAAATCAAGTAGCAGATAGTTAAAATTTACTAAAGCATTCTAAATATTAGATTATTATAGGTTGTACAATAATAAGGTGTATTATGTTACATCAAATCATGTTCACTTCAAGCTCTTTGATGAATTAAGTAGAGTGGTCGGATAAGTAAACTAGTGAATTAGAATGGTTAGGTAAGTCCAGGATTAAAGAAGAAAGGGAGGGATTCAATAGTATACCTCTTAGTATGAAATCAAGAAGGAAGAAAGCTATTAAAGTCACTTTAAACTAAACTATTTAGTTATTATCCAATATCATTTTTTCAAGTCAGTAATTATGAGAAAACAAGCGCTTCCATCCATAATAGAATAGTTATGAGAAAGGCAGCTCTTTAATTAGAGATTTCAATAGTCCTTAATTCCATCAATAAGAAAGGAGGGAATCCTTATACTTCAGATCATTAAGAAGAAAGCAAGCCCTAAGCAATGGAAGGAGAATACATAAGGGGCACCAGCCGGCACTAAGCTTGGTTTCTTTATGAAGAAGATTAAGATAGATCTAAAATACATTAGAATTTCTTTGTTAGGGTTTGCATCCTATAGTAATCTTATATGAAAGGAACAACAATTATTAACTAACAAAATTTATTTAATACCCGTGCACTTAACAATGAAAATAAAAATGAAGAAAAGAAAACTATGGTGAACGAAGATAATCATTATTAAAGTTATATCCCAAATATTTGAGATGGATCGACTGAAACAATCTTGTTCTTCCATTCAATTCTATCTAATTTCTAATATAGTAAATAAGATAATTTCCATTGTTAGAGCTATATCCCAAATATTTTATCTTCAGCTCAATGATTCTCCTCCATTCAATTTTATCAAAGTTTTTAATTAATATAATGAATGAGATAACCTTAATAGATCTATCCAAATATTTAAGGTCAGCTCAACGATTCTCCTCCATTCAATTTAATTTAAAATTTTAATATAATGAATGAGACGACCATTACTTAGACCTCTATCCCAAATATTTGAGGTCGGCCGAACTAATCTTGTTCCTCCATTCAATTGTATCTAACTTATGTCTTCCAACCATTAAAGACACGTAACAAAGTTACTTGTTTCCATAAATAGTAATCTTTAGCTCAAAAAGAAAAAAAGCAATCAAGCTAACAGTTATCTAACTTGTTTGCAATTATTGAATTCTACAAGCAATAATTGAATCCTTCAGCAACCCAAACCACACCAATAATTATTCAACATTTGAATAACCCATTTAAAATTTAAAAGCTCTTCACAATCCCACATCACTTATCAGCAAATCATCAAACGGGGCCCTCATGGTGATCTTGAGTTGAATCAAAGCCGATTCGTAAACCAATTTAAATTAAAAGTGATCCTTGCAACAACCTAACATCAACAATTTCTATTTGCCAAAAACCCATTTCAGTTCTAAAAATCTATAAACCAACACCTCATGAACAGATTATGGGTCACTTAGATTGGATCAAATTGACGAACCATTTCAATCAACTCGTAATAACATCGAAAAAGTACTAGAGCTTAATTTTAAAAAAAGGATAATTGAGATTAATGAACAAAGTAGTTGAATTTGCCTGGAGTTCCTGGTAAGCTCCTTTTCTTCTTAGCTGATGGTTGTTGTTGAGAGGTGGAACCATTGCTATTAGTTCTAGTGCCCGAGGGTTGCGAGTTCGAGTCATGGAAGTGATGTTGTAGCTGTTGATGTTGTTGTTGTTGTTGTTGTTGTTGATGTTGTTGGACTTCCTCTTCACCAGTGTTACCAGAAGAGAAGCTCCTACTATCACCTGTTATGTTTGACATTGAAAAAGAAGAAGAGAAGAAGAAGAAGAAGAGATTGAGATAATAATTATTGAAATTTGTCTTTCTTTCTTTTTCAAACTTTCTTCTTTCTTTCTTGTTGTTGGTGATCTGAAAAGGGAATTTGTTTTTTGGTGAACATAAAACCCGGGATTTGCTTTCACTAGAGGAAGACAAAAACCAGGGAATTCTCCTTCATTTAAGGTGAAGAAGAGAAGTCTTTCTACCATAAGAAGAACATTAGAACCGGGTCTCCTTTGGCTTTCTCTATATATAATATAAACAATATGTTGTTTACAAGAGATTATATATATAATAATAGACATATGCCCTTGGTTTCTCTGGGGTATTATGGAATTGCCATTATTTGTGACTCCTTAACTCAAAATGAATTTCACCCTTTTTGCCAATTTTTTATTTATTTTTTATTTTTTAAAAGAAGTTGTTAGGGCATGTAAGAATATTATTCTTTGTACTTCAGACAATACTTCTAGTAATACTTATGTTCTAATTATTTCTGGTTGCTGCATTCACACGAACCGTTGGTTTTGGGAAAGATAGTAATCTTGAGAAAAACACAATAATTTTTTTCCGTACTGACAGAAGATCATTTGTTTGGAAGGTGTGATAAATTGCATTTTCTTTCGTCTATTTTCTCTCACAATCATACAAATCTTGGAACCAAGAATTCAAAATAATAAACATGCAAAATTATCTGTGAGGAACTTGTTAATTGACTTATCAAATTGGTTTTTATTTTTATTTTTTTTATAACATACATTGGTTGATTTGGGTTAATAAGCCACAATTAAAAATACCCAATCAAATATTCAACTTTTTAACTTCGGATCGAGTTTCAAATTAAGTAATTTAGATGCAATTTTCATATTGGTGAAATATCTCTGTTAGTTTTCATTGAAGTTTACTTGCCCACTTTATGATAAATGGATACACATGATTCGGTCTCATTGTACGTGGTATAGTACATTTTTGGCCTCATAAATCATTAAATGTTTGGCCTTACATTGATATATATAAATATTAAAAATCAATCAGATTGGTATATTATTTCCAAAGTCATGTATTTTAATAATTCAATTATATTCTCAAAGTCTTGCTATCACAATTCACATATTTTTTAAGAGTTGTGATAATCTGACATCCCATCATAAAATCATAGATCATTTGCCTCGGGATACACAAGAAAAAGATTTATGATTCTATGTATCTTGAGACAAATGACCTACGATTCTTTGATGGGGGTGTATATAAGAGAGGGACATCAGAAAATCATTATTCATTTAAAAATTAATCTCATTTGTATAAATTTTTTTAAAAATATTTCTTCATACCATATGTTGGGCTCTAGTTAACAGTTTAATTAAAAAACAAGTGGCACTTTGGTTATATTTATAAAAACTCGAGGGTATCCTAGGCGCGCCTCAATATTTTAATGAGCCATGAAATAATTTAATATTTTCTTAATTAAACGAATTGCTGGCGCACGAAAGGTTCCAATCGATATTTTGTCTGTTTGTGTTGCGATATTATCTTAAAAGGAAGGTTCGTCCGGTAATTAAATTCGTGTTCCACCAAAATCAACAAAACAAACCACCGTACACGTCAGCATCCGTATTAAATGACGAAAATGCCCCTACCTATCACGGGTTAGAGCTAATGATTTCCTACCTCTCGAGGACCTAACAACATTCTTCGTCACGTGCATTGTTGGATATGTGGTCTTACTTTTTTCAGAAAGAGGAAGGATCGTGTAATCCAGGAGTTGGGTAAAGTTATGTACGTTCCTTCACACGTGTAATCGTAAGTTCGTGAATATTTGATAACTAGTCCACTATATACAATATCAACTTGATTGATAATTTTAAACAGTTGGATTAAAAAAATCTTACAATAAGTTTAAAGATGATCAAATTGAATAAATAAAACTTATCAACAATAGTGACAATTATTCACTCAATCTAAGTGGTCACCGTGATTTTTAAAACTCGCCCAAGATAAAAAATGATTCGTTGAGGTCATCTTGATCTTAGAGACAATTATTCAATGTTTTCGTTGACTTGTTTGACATTTTGAAAATATCAATTGAGTTTGTGAAATCATTTCAATTGATTTAAATTTAATTTAATTATATATTTATATTTAAATATTATAAAATGGATTACTTGATGAGTTAAGGGATTCATTTCATGTGGTCATCCCTAAGAACATCATCCCAATCTCGGCCATGCACTTGTTGGATAGTCTCAAACTTATATATATTTGAAGTTATTTTTTTCCATAATTTTTCACGTGGTGAAAAGGGAAGCATGAAGTTGTGTAACGATATCCAGCATCACGAGTACAGAATCAATAAGGATGTTACCGATATTTCTAGTGGCGCGAAAGGTGCTTTTAGTCACTCCATTTTATGTGAGTCGCTGTACTTAGTCTCCTGATTTGCCACCTATCAATTGATTTCATCTTTTACGTAAGTGGGTATTGTGTAATTATATAACACCTAGCGTACACCATCTCATAATTGTTCAATTATGTTATTAGGAATTATAATAGAGTTTATTACAAGATTTAACCTATGGTTTGGAAGATCAGAAATTTTCATTATTTTTGGAGAAAAACACAAACCCTCTCTCTCACATCATCTCAAATGAATTAAAAAATTTCCTTCAAGAAATCCTGAAAAAATGGATTGATTATAAATTTATAGTCCATAATCAGGGAATCACTAACGATGTATAAGAAGAAGGAAGACGTAATGTAGAGTTCGGATCGATTGATTTAACCTGTAAGAGTTAAGATAATATGTTAGTCATAATTAAATCATTTTCATTTAATATCTCTCTCTCTCTATCTCTTCTATTATGGGTAGGTAGTGGTTTGGAGGAGTACTTAGTGTTGCAAGTAAGGTATATTAAATAATAAACATAAATATCTTAACACTATAAGTGACTGCATTGTCTTATCTAATGGTGTTTGAATCTAGTAATATATTTGAAAACAACAATTTCAACAAAATAATACATTAAATTCTTTTGCGTTTTATTCATCATTTCAACTTGAATGTTGGTCAAAGACTTATTCCAAAAATTTGGGTTTGGTGGAAGAATATTTTGTTCCTACATTCAATCATGTCTCATGTTAATTCAGATATTATCAATCTAAATTATTTTTTATTTTTTATTTGTCTTTTAGAACAATTAAAGTATATGTTTCTTCTAGTTAAATAACTTATACGACCATGTTATAATACCCTTGATTCCAAAATGATAAAAGGGTAAAATAATCTCTCTTTTAATTAAATTGAAAAATAATTATGGTGCTAAACTAATTATTGGAAAAACACGCACACACGCGCACGCCTGCACACACACACACATATATATATGGGGAGGATCAAAAAATAAAAAAATGTAAAACTATCTATTTTAATAAAAATAAAAATAACATATTGGGATTAGAGTATCAGAGACATGATGTACTGTAATAAATTGTAGTTTGATACACCACATCATCTTTGCATTGAAATTTGGATAAGATTATGTTAGAATGGTGTGGAGTAATATTTTTTGTGGATCAAGCACACCTGATTAAGAGTAAGTTTTGTCTACATAAATAGTTTACCTATAATTATGATTTTTTTTTTTTTAAATATATATAAAATCTGAATGAATACAGTTTTATGGTATTAGAGCCATCGAATCTCTTATCAAACTTAAAATCCCGTTCTCGTGTTTAATTTAAGCTACACCTTATTATTGTTGGTCATAGCTACTAATTTTAAACGCCTTCTCTTAAACAAGGCCCCATTTTTAATATAAAATGATAATTTTATTAGTGATATTAAGACACATAAAGCTTCATTGAATCTGTTATTAAATCAAGGATGTTCATTTCTCCAAGTAGCTTGCATGAGAGGGAGGTTTAACTCATTAATTTCTAAGAGAAAGATTAAGATAGACCACGAAATCTTTTTTAATTGGGAGTTGGTAGTTTGGAAGAATACTTAATAAATAATCGGTTCGTTACTTACAAAGACAATGTACCATACAAAAATATAAACTGAGCTGTCCAATTGGCTACACATTGTTTTATCCATCTAATAATGATGCTGTGATTCTAATACTTTATTCCAAATCAACACTTAGAGAAGTGTTAAATGGCACCACACATAATATAAATACATCTTGGGTTAGTAGCCTGTATTCCATTAACTCATTAATATAGTTGGATACAAATCCATCCAATGATATTGGACCTTATAAGAACCCAAATTATAATAAACTTTTGCTCATGTTTTTTAATTCATGATAAATAAAAAAAGTTCCTCAAGTCAAGGGAGAAAAGATAATTGATTGAATTAATTTTTTATTTAGAGGTTCATCGATGCATGACTTGCCTGACTACTGTGGAATAAAAAAATACTCGCGAACTAGGACATTAGGTGTCTACGTGGCATATTTTTGTTGGAATTCAAATTTCAAACACATCAGACTGCGTGCATGACTTGGTTAAGAGTCCTAGGTGTTTCAAATTCCAACAAAAATGTGCCATGTAGACACGTAACCTTTATTATAAAAATGAGACACCGTATTGGATCTTGAGTCATAAAAAAAATACTAAGGCAACCTCAGCAATTACTATTTATGGAGGATACTTAATCCTAATCTTTCTTAATTATCAATCTAGACCAATATATTTCTTATAGATTTTACAAATGAAACCCAATAGACAAGAAGATCTGTTGATGTTGTCCTCAGAATCCAGAGTTTGAATTTCTTTAATTGTCTGCAGTTACAAGCATCAACTTCTTAAGTCAGAAAATTTTATCTTCAACAACCATATATATCAACTTATATAATTATCAGTTATAATGTTGCTTTCCATGCTTTCTAACAAACCCAGTTTTTTATAAACATTTTTATTCATACTTATATATGTTGGTTCTTCCTAACTTATCATCCAAAAATACCTAAATCAATCTTAAATAAATGAAACCATGACACTACTAAGTTTATTGAATATTAGCTAAAACAAGTTTATCTCTTGTTTAAGTGACCGACCGACAATCTTGTTATCACGCTTAATTTTAAGATACCAATGGTTAGAAAACTTGTTTTTCTTAACCATCAGTTATTACAGTTGGATTTGACAAATTGGAAAATTTTAGGGCTATTATTAAACTATAAGGTGGCCCACTTATTAAACTCTAAGGGGGAATCATCGGGCAAGAGGGCACCGATTGGATATCAATATCTTAAGGCGGCCCACTGATTAGATGGTCCATATCAATTGATCATGTGTTTCATTTGATTGAAATTTACAAAAAACAATAAATTAAGTCTTATCTTGAAAATTTGGGATTGGCTAAAGGAATATTTCTGTTCCATAATGATTATAATTTAATATATAAAAATTACTATTATCTGTTTTACAGGTCATGACTATTTTTTCAAGTGATGATAATCCGACGCTCCTTTTCTAACATATGCCCCATCACAGAACCGAAGATCATTTGTCTTGGGATACACAATAAAATATTTATGATTCTACGTATCGTGAGGCAAATGATGTATGATTCTTGTGATGGAGGCGTATGTCAGAGGGGAGCGTCAAAAAATTAATATTCTTTTTTCAAACACTTTTATATATATCAAGCGAGATTGATGAGAGAGTGATCAAAGAAAGGGTTGGTTGTGATTGGATGCGGTTAGAACATGTGATGAAAAAAATTAAATGGTGAAAATAAAGTAAATTTTAGCAATTTACTAGACAAAGGTAAATAGTTTTTCTGTCTATTTTTTTTAATACATAAACAACATAAAGAGCTGTTTGATAATATGTGATACAAACATATATTAATAGTAGAGTAATGATGAGTCAACAGTTTTCATTATAGAGTAATTTTGCTGCATTTGAAAATAAGTTATAAGCTTCCACAAGCTTTCTAAATGTGAAACAAGGATGGAACCAAACATAAAACATGGACTAAGTTCTAAAACTCTGGTCAAGATACTATTAGGACAATTAAGGTAATTTAATTGACCTTTTCTCCATTTTAAGTTTTATTATCACTATAGACAACTACTTGGTTTTTATCGATGACGATCGATGTGTTTGATGAAACAAACATGACAAGAACGACGTAAAGACGGTATATTCCAATGGGTTACGCTCTCTCCCCCTCCCCCCTTTTTTTTCTCATTAAAATAAATTTAAAGAAACGACGATTAGAAGGGAATTTCGATCTAATCTGTCTCCATGCTTCCTAATTCAAGTAAAGCCAATTGCGTAGTTACACAAGCAAAGGATCTCTTGGATAAATCCATCAAAAAGGACGGTCATCGCTTATATGCCATTATATAAAAGTATAATCATCTTTCATGAAAATGATGTTTGATTAAAAAAGATGACGGAAAATCAATTTTTTCTGACATGGACGTGATTAGAATGGAAAATTAAGAAAATTAGACTTTAATTTTGTTGCAAACGTGAAATTTGTCGTCTTGATGTCGAAATGATGAAAGGGATGTTGTTTAATATGATTTTATATCGGTCTATGAACGTGATATTAGGATTTAATTATTACATTTTTGTATTAATTAAAAAGCAAATGGATGCAATTATGGGGACCATCATAAAGGAGTTTGAAATGAGAGGTTGGTTTAGGTTTATTTAATGAGACAATTTTTTTGATTGGGACTTATTAAATGAGACGATTATTTAATATAAAGGCATGTAACATCTAGATCTAGATCATCCTAGTAAAAGAGATAGAGATGTAGTCATACAAGTAAGCGAGGGCTGTGATAACTATTAGTAATAAAAAAATGGGACCGACTAGTTGCACATCAATTGCACTCCAATCTAAAAAAATTGTATATTTTTGCCTTTAAAAATAAAAAAAATCGATCCCATCCCTACTTATTATGTCCTACAAGAAAATGTGTCCTACAAGAAAATGTACACCAATATTGAAGATACATAATCCATCATTAATAGGAGTTCGTACAGATTTTTATTCTATTTGTAGATCATAAAGCTTTGCATATTGAAGTTATAATTTATGGAGTTTTGATGCTGTGGTCGCTCTATGAATTTTCAAGATAAAGAAAAACAGTGCAACTTTTAGTTTTTAGTGTAAAATCCTAATAATGTAGTTCAAGTGGATTTGAGCCCACAGAACCATATGGTACTGGACAGATTGGGCCATTAAGCCCATTCAACAAACTAACACGATTTGAGATTGAACCCACAACCTCCCCACTTTGGTGGATGCATGTCTGAGCAATCAGTTGGGCCAAGGTTCTGAGGACTCTGACTTCAAGAAAGATTTAGCTCATCACTGACCTTCCAAATACTGTAAAAGCTCTAACAATGACAAGAGTGGTACATCTCCGGATATCATTGGGCCAGGCTACAAATGGGCCATGTTAATTAGATCTTAAATAAAGCCCAATATGATCCATATAATCACTGGGCCAGTCCGGCCCTAGAAAATGTATTTTATTCAAGCCAAGACCACCTCTGGCCCAACATTGAAGCAAAATTGTATATATAAGGCATAGATTTTGCCAATATGAAGGCTGGAAATCATGCATTGCGTTGCAAGAGATTTTTGGACAAGTCTCATAACTTCAACATAAAGAATGGAGAGATGTATTTAAATGTCTAGAAAATAGGGTGAGAGAAATATAGCAAATATTAAATTTAAAAAAAAAAATGCAAAAATAAGAAATAAAGAGAGAACACGACACACAATTTACATGCAGTCAAGAGCAATGAGGAGATCATTTCACTATTTCTGTAAAAAGCAAGGTTACAGTATCTCAATCTCACTCAATCTCCAAAAAACTGAAAATCCACCATTGAAACCCTAAAACAAGTTTTTAAATGAATTTATAACCCATACCAAGACGAAATTATGGAGTGAGGTGCCCAAAATTTTTTTTGAGAATTCCACCCCCGAACCCAAGCAGTGGGCACGCCGACTGCAAGATGAAGATGAAAAAAAATCAAGCAAACCCTCCATATAGTGTATTTCGTCTCTTCAAGTCAAATGAGTAAATGATCAAAATAATGTCTTCATCCAATACGAAGTTATGATAAATATTTCAAACAATCCCAAGGGCCGAGCTTTGAAAAACTCTTCAGGAAGAGCAGGTAAAGTGTTTGAAACCCCATGAAGCAACGAATTCCTTGGAGCCACCCTCCAGGATTCGGTTGACCCTTGACTCAATCAGTTGCACATAGGTCTTTTCGAGGGGCCAGTGCGTGTGAGCGTGAGATTAATCTCACTCGAAGAATGGAGATACCAACAATAAGCAAAAAAAAAAAAAAGATAAATATTTCTAATAAATGATGTATCTTTTGCTCATATACCATAATATTGAGGGTAGGTCAAGTATTCAAAATCCCATGAAGCAATGAATTCCTTGGGGCCACCCTCTAGGGTTCAGTTGACCCTCAACTCAATCAGCTGCACATAGGATTTTTTGAGGGGTCAAGGCATGTGACTGTGGGATTAATCTCACCCGAAGGATGGAGATATCAATGATAAGTATATATAAAAGAAAAAAATTGATAAATATTTTTAACATATGATGTATATTTAACTCAAATGCCATGATATTATATTGAGTTCTATCAACCCAATAAAAAAAAATTCAGCAAACCACTACGATTAGGTATGCATCTCTTGGTATCTAGGTTGTATGAATTTTATTTCATTTGGGAACCAAAATTATTCAGGAACAACCTTGAACTATCCCTTCCTCAGTAAAATCTACCCAGAATAAACATATATTCCTAACCAAACACCCCACGTATCTATAAATTAAGCCAATGATACCATAGACTCGGCAGTACTATTATCATATAACCACGTTAATATCAAACCAAAAAATGGAAATAACTGTGTTATAAAACGTAAAGTCCACATTCTTTGATAAAGACTGAAACGAAGTTATGAGTATATGACTTCATCAGTATTATATGAAAGAGCTTAAACATGGGTAGTAGTATACTAAAATTACCACATGATCTATAACATCAGGATCCCAATCAGTTTGAAACCGTTTCAATTTTAACCACGAGGAAATACCCACCGCCGCCACCACCACCATCATCGCCATTTTTGTGTTTCTTTCTTTAAGCGAAGAAAGAAAAAAAGGAATAGAAAACGTCCTTTAATCTCAACTATTAGTGCTGATCTGCGTCATGGAAAACCTAACCCTAACCCTAATCTCTTTATCACAGTCAACGCGTCTAACATTTTTAAATAATATTCAAGAGCTGTTAGGTTTTCTAGCTTTTAGGGTTTTAAATTACGAGATTCGAGCATTTAGGGTTTCTATTGATCTCCTTCTTGGAGAAGCAAGCCATTTCAGCCGATCGATCTTGCAAAGTTGGATTACGAAAGCTTTATGTTCACGATTTTACAGCTTCGAGACTTATCGATAGCAGTTGAAGCAAGCTCGAGGCCTGGTTTTTAGGGTTTTTAGTTGAATTTTGAAGGATTTGGGAAGATTTAACAGAAGAAAGAGTTTCAGAGGTTCATCTGTAATTACAGATTAGTTCATGAGCTTTGGTTTCGATATCAAGTTGAGGAAGAACTGGTTGTGTTCTCTATTTTGGTAATTTCGTGACCTTTTCCAGTAGTTTTTCTTTATTGTTGATTTTGCAGCTCGATCTTATATTTTCGTAATTCATACTAAATTAGCTTGAAACTCCACTTCATGTCTGGTTCTGTTCAATTTAACAAGAACATTGTTAATTTCTCCTCTTCTGCATAATGGGTCGGTTGAGCAATTGTAAATCTAGAGTCTAGATTTCAGAAGCTTTTTTAGATTCTAACGGTTAAATTTATGAAGAAGAGTAGAAACATTTAGTGATCCGTGAAAATTCAATATTTTTTTCTTCTAATCAACGATGGGGAGGCTCTGCTTTCCCAAATGTAGACTTTAAAAAATAATGGGTTCCCTTCAGCTTTTTTAGATTCTAACTGTTAAACTTATGAAGAAGAGTAGAAACATATAGTGATCCGTGACAATTCAATATTTTTTTCTTCTAATTAACGATGGGGAGGCTCTGCTTTCCCAAATGTAGACTTTAAAAAATAATGGGTTCCCTCCAGATTGTACTAGGAGGGCTTGTTATAGTTGTAAGCATAACCAGTCTCCTTAGGTTTTACTCATCCAGATTTTTCCTTCATGACAACGACATTTGCCGCTATTTTTACAGTTCGAATGATATTTATGTTGGTTTCGATGTAAAATCTTTATCTGATCGCGTCAAGGAAGTCCTTTTGAAGATTGCAAGTTTGCAGGGGAAGCTCTAATCTACTGTGAAAGAGATTGAAAAAAGCAAAAACACCTTGGACTAGACGGGAGTTTCAAAGTTGGAGTACAAGAAGTTTTTAGAAGAGTAGGTGATCCAACTCTGTATGGTGCTCACATATCTCTTACACAGATTCGGCTTCCTAGAACTGAAGGGATCAATAACAGGACAATAAAGGAAGACCCGTTGATTAATTCTTTCTTGATTGAGGAGATACGAAAGTATATAACCCCAAAAGATAACCGAGTGGGGAAGATCGATATATATGGAACAGAAAGAATTTACAACATGATAGGCCATGCTTGTGTCCTGATGAAGAAGGAATTGGAAGAGTTCATGAATTATGACATTGGTTCTTATTGCAAAGACGACTGGAACCTAGCGCAGAAGCTTATGGTTAATGGGTGCAACCCGTTGCCTCGGAGGTGATGCTTGACAAGGGCATCTAAGCTCTATCAGAAGCCCTACCCGATTAACGAGTCTCTGTGGAGATCACCAGATGATAGAAATGTTCGTTGGAGCAATCACATGTGCAGGAACTTCAACTGCTTATCGAGCACAAACCCCAAGCGAGGTTATTCCAAATGTACTGGATTTTTGAAATGGACAAAGAAAGGGTTAAATGGGTCCGTAACAGCTCACTTCCTATCAATTTTTTAATAAGTGATGTATTGGCAATCAAACCCAGGGAGATAAGGATAGGTTTGGACTTCGGTGTTGGTACAGGGACTTTTGCTGCAAGGATGAAAGAACAAAATGTGACGATCATCTCGACTGCTTTAAACCTCGGAGCCCCTTTCAACAAGATGATCGCACTTCGAGGTTTGGTTCCTCTATACATGACGTTGAATCAATGACTCCCGTTCTTCGATAACACAATGGACTTGATTCATACAACTGGGCTTTTGGATGGCTGGATCGACCTGCAATTGATGGACTGCATCTTGTTTGATTGGTATCGAATTTTGAGGCCAGGAGGGTTGCTTTGGATAGACCGATTTTTCTGTAGTAGGAAGGATTTGGACGACTACATGTACATGTTCCTGCAGTTCAGGTACAGGAAATATAAGTGGGTTATTTCTCCTAAATCAAAAGATGAAGTTTTTCTTTCTGCATTATTGGAGAAACCACCTAGATCTTTATGATTTAGAGTACTTGTTGCTTGTTTATTTCTTATCAATAATACTGTTACTTACATGTCTGTATCTCATAATGCTCTCATGATTTTGAAGTATCGGAATCGTAAAGTTCTTGTTCATCACTCAAATTTTCTTTTTCTTTTTTCCTCTACTCCTTGCATTCAGATTCAGAGTCTATGTTTCCTGACATTTCTGTTTGAGATATAAAGCTGATAAAATGATCTAACAATATTCAAAATGAAAAGTAACTGTTTCAAGTGTCTGTTGGTTGGTGTGGGACAAGCATTTTTCTTACAAGGATACCAATTTCATTCCAAAGCAAAGGTCGAGATGACCAACTAAATACAAGAAAAGCAGAAAAGCATACAACCCACACCTCCAAAACCCTCAAGAAGCTTCCCTCATCACATCTAATGCTAAAAGAATCCAATCCCATCTCTCCAAAAGATTCGCTAAAAACATCCATTTGAATTCTTTAAGCAATTTACACCAGTAAATAAAAGCTCCAAAATTGCGATAATAGTTCCCCAGGCGAGAGCGCTTGATTCTTGCAGATGCAATTATTCCTCTCATTCCCATGAAATACACCACATAATTTTTTTTAAAGCTGAGAAAGACCTATCAAGAAATTGTCAACCCACAAACAAACAGTACACCGAATCAGGGAAGCAACCAAGAATGTTGGAGAGAGACATAAAGTGGGGCCATATTGTTGAGCTTAGTCCCACATCGGACAAAAATTTCCTTCTCTCTCTCTCTCTCGTTATAAGCTCCTGGGCTTCTCCACTCATTGCCAATTTGTTTTTAGTTGGACCTCGAAATTTATCATGGTTCTCTCCGTATAAGGTCTTGGGCCTCTCCCACTCATTACCAATTGGTTTTGAGTTGGACACCCAAACTTATAACATATTTCACAGGATATCTAACAATGGATGCCAAGATGGTCTTCCGACTTCCATCTTCCTTACAAAGCAAGCGAAAATTAGTAGAAATGAACCCATGACGGATAATTTGGTTCATCGTCAGAATTCTATTCCACAGCCGCCCAAACGAAGAAGGTGCAGAATGCTGTCAACTTAAAACAAATTAACCCTGGATGCACCAAGGAACACATGATTGAGTCTTAACTTTTGTATTCTCATCGTAACTGCGAGATCACTTCGAGGAGTTTGTTTGGATCGATGCTGTGTTTCTGTTACGGAAGACTCAATCAGTCCGTTGCAGAATTTCTTACCACCTTGAGTTCTATTAAAGTGGATTCAGCAAGATCCAGCTTATCACAACCCAAGATGAAAAAGTGAAATCAAACCACCATTTGAGTGGACCAACCAAATAAAGCACATTTATATGATTTTGGTCGGAGTCCCTACCTAAAAAAAGAGTTGGAGTTGGAGTTACTGGACGATCTCGTTCGTGAACAATACCGAGATGACTTGGGTTAGTCATCTCAATCATGGATGAGATTTGAAACCATGATACCACAATCCTTTTGTGCTCAGTGCTGACTTTGAATACCTACGAAAATCAGTCTGATTGTGATTTCTAACCCTTAGATTCTAGCATATTTTTTTTCTCCTGAAAATCAAAGTTTTTACACCCACGTCTAGCAAGCTCTTCCAGGCCCATAAAACCATGAATGTGGGCCTATATATTTCCAGAGGCCTGTAAACCAAAATTTACTCTGATTGATGATTTCTATCCTTGGATTCAAATATCAGCAGCTGATAGCGGACACGTTGACATTCTCACAAAGCCTGTAATGATAAAAGGCCTAAAATCATGAATCAGATTGTCCATATAAAATTAAAATTCTACTCTTTTTTAGATGTACTTGTTTTAGCTCTTAATCGGATGGGCATGACCTTCGGATCAATAAAAGAAGTTATGATGGAACAGTTAGTTCATGGTCAACAATACTAACATTAATAAGGGACTTGCAGCATGAGCTATGCATTCCTTACCACCTTCACAAAATAAGTACATTATTCCATGTTTTTCATTACAAAACTTGCACCACTTATAAGCAAAGCTTGTATAAATATTAGGGCTAGAACTGCTGGTTGCAGACCATCTGAAGCTTCAAAATTGGTCGTTCCGGACAAGGATTTCCTGTTTTTTTAATTTTTGTTCAACTGGCGAGAACTGTCTGCATACACAATATTGCTCCTTTTGATCCGTCAAAACATAGTATCAGAAGTATTACATGGTTCTTGCAGTTCTTCGACCCTTGTCGAAGATAGGATTTTCTACCAATTCTTTAGCAGAAGGTCGTCGAACTGGGTCTGGGTCTACCATTGCCTGATAAGATGATGGAATCAATAAATAGATCAATTTATGTCAATTGAAAAAGAAGAAAAGAGGCTACATACACAGAATTTTTTTTTCTTTAATTTTTTTTTTAAAAGGTGGCAATATCCTTCATATTTTTTTTGAGTCTTTAATGAGTTCATTAACATAAATTTAGCGAGATACCGACAGATATATGTTAATTGATTTTTCAGTGGGTGCGTTTCACCCTGATATCCTGCACATCTCTTCTTGACATACAACGGGTACTTACGAGTGAGATATCATTGATGGAAATTCTATGGTAAAGTCCTATAAATTGCTAAACTTGCTATTTTGAAGTTCAAGCTAATAATATAACAGCTCAATCTCATAAAACTTATATCAGAGATTACAGAAGAGAAAGCAAAAACACAATAATGCTGCTTCTTTCCAAGAGAATCTCAAGTAATATTGAAGGAAAAACATTGGTGTCTTACCTTGATTAAGTTCTGGAACTGCATAGAATGTCCAGGAAGGAGTGGAATCTTCTCCGCTCTAAGGTTCAAAAACTGAGGCCCAGAAACAGGCAAACGTGATCCTCTGACAAGTTCATAGATTGTGGCTCCAAAGGAGAATATGTCAACCTTGTCGAGATGCTCATAATTGTTGTTCAGAAACTCTTGAGGCATATATCGTACATCACCCTCTTCAACAGGTAAGCTTCTGTCAATGAGCGTTGCACAATTAAAATCACCAAGCTTATAAACACCATTCTTGACATAAATATTGTCGGGTTTTACGTCCATATGAGCTATTCCTTGTTCATGTATGAACTGCAATGCCTTGGCAATCTGAAAGAGATTTTGGTATCACAATATTATTCAGAAATGACATTTAGTGAAGGGAACCGGAAATTCATGCACTGAATGAAAAATGCAATCTAGAAAAAAGAGAATGGATCAAGTACTTCAGAATGGACAAATCACAAGTAAAGGATTAAAGTAATTTTATTTGTCAAGGAGAGCATCAATCCTTACCTTTGCTGACAATTAAATTGCAGATACTTTCACCGAAAGAAAGACCTTCCATGGACATGTGTAGCCTTTTCAAAAGAGTTATCATGGGTTCCTATAATCTGTAGTTTATGTGGTTATATTTTCATAGCTTGTTTTGGGAGCATTCTTGTTGATTTTTATTACGTGTAGTTTCCTAGTCAATCTTTCTGC
Source organism: Akebia trifoliata (assembly GCF_017979445.1). Classification (NCBI taxonomy): domain Eukaryota; kingdom Viridiplantae; phylum Streptophyta; class Magnoliopsida; order Ranunculales; family Lardizabalaceae; genus Akebia; species Akebia trifoliata. The sequence goes on along the minus strand of NC_141378.1, from coordinate 3,509,263 downwards.
TGAAACTATATCAAGACATTTGAGAGATTTCACTGTGATATTAAATATTTTGCCATCTTCATTCACTCATGAAAAGCTCCTTCAAATACAATATTTATTCCTTCTATGGGTTAGTACTCCACCAAAGCCTTAGCCCAAAAATTTGTGGTCGATTGAACAAAATTTAATAATTAGAAATGCATTTGTCTGCATGTCATAATAACCCCACTACCTGCCAAGTATAAAAAAATGTTAATGAAACTTCTAACAATTGAAAACATAAAAGCAAGGATCTTATTTATAAGACAATGAGAATTAAGAGTTAAGAACCTGATGCATAGCTTCCAGGACTTCTCCCTTAGTCAATAATTGAGAAGAATTGTTGACGGACAAGCTGCTATCGCAGAGCTCCATCTGGATGTAGAGTTGCTCGTTTTCAAACCAAGAAGTATGATACCCAACAATATTTTCGTGAGATCCTAAGCAAGATTGATTTTCAACGTCAAGAACATGGAGAAGAGAAGGAGAAAAAGAATTTAGTGATTTTATCACCATACCTAAAGCAACTAGAGCTTGAACCTCCATCAACGCTTGCCTCCTGCCAACTCAACAGTATAAGCAATTTATCTAGCAAGGAGAGTTCATGCATTGAGAAGAATATAAATGTACCTTTCCGCGTCTTGATGTAGCTGCTTTATGCTATGTTTCACAGCATACATGCAACCGTCAATCCTCTTCAAAACTTTGAAAACACGGCTGAAGTTCCCATAGCCAATTTGCTGGATGAAATAGGATAAATTACAAATTAAGGCCACTGGTAGGCACACTAAAAGAATATATGGAGAAACATAATTAATAGCGCAGAAAAGCCTAAAATGTCTAGGAATTCAAACACCTCAATCTCATGGAAATCAGTTCGGTAACGTGATAGACCATCTCCACCAACAACTGCAGGGAAAGAACCTGCAACTAACAACATAAATAATGAAAGTATGAAGAGATGAAATAGTCATTTCGAACTAAGATACAGTTTTTGGTCACCACCTAGCAGCTTTTTAAAATTTATTTTGAAATATATATACATACATATGTGTGTGTGTGTGTGTGTGTGTGTGTGTGTGTGTGTGTGTGTGTATACTAAGTATGCCTTTTCATTTTTCAGTTCTTAGAATGTATTGTTTCCTCTTTAGTTTTGTTATCTTGTTTTAGAATGCTTCATTGTAACGTCATTGTCATGTCCCTGCTCAAAACAAGTCATCAAATTAGCATCTTAATAACTCAACCTCATTGATCGAATTTTTTAATATCAAGCAACTTATCTTCAAGGCAATTTAAATATACAATTATGCGTTAGAAATGGACTAATCTGTAATTACTATTTGCTGATGGTTGTTGTTGAGAGGTGGAACCAGTGCTATTAGTTCCAGTGCCCGAAGGTTGCGAGTTCGAGTCATGGAAGTGATGTTGTAGCTGTTGATGTTGTTGTTGTTGGACTTCTTCTTCACCAGTGTTACCAGAAGAGAAGCTCCTACTATCACCTGTTATGTTTGACATTGAAAACGAAGAAGAGAAGAAGAAGAAGAGATTTAGATAATAATTATTGAAATTTGTCTTTCTTTTTCAAACTTTCTTCTTTCTTCCTTGTTGTTGGTGATCTGAAAAGGGAATTTGTCTTTCAGTGAACATAAATCTCGGGATTTGCTTTCACTAGAGGAAGACAAAAACCAGGGAATTCTCCTTCATTTAGGGTGAAGAAGAGAAGTCTTGCTACCGTAAGAAGAACATTAGAACCGGGTGTCCTTTGGCTTTCTCTATATATAACATATACACTATGTTGTTTACAAGAGATTATATATATATGATAATAATAGATATATACCCTTGATTTCTTTGGGGTATAGTATGGAATTGCCATTATTTGTGACTCCTTGACTCAAAATGACTTTAACCCTTGTTACCAATTTTTTTCTTTTTTAAAAGAACTTGCAAGGGCATGTATGAATATTATTCTTTGTATTTTAGACGGTACTTATGTTCTAAGTATTTTTGGCTCTTGCATCCACACGGGCCATTAATTTCAGAGACGTTAGTAATCTTGAAAAAAACACAATAATTTTCTTTTCCGGGAGGTCACTAATAAATCAAAGTCTTTTGGGTTTTATTCAGCATTTCAGCTTGAATGTTGGTTAAAGACTAATTCCAAAAATTTGGGTTTGGTGGAAGAATATTTTGTTGCTGCATTCAATCATGTCTCATGTTAATTCAGATATTATCACTCTTTATTTTTTATTTTTTATTTGTCTTTTAGAACATTTAAGGTATATGTCTCTTCTAGTTAAATAACTTATAACTTCATGTTATAATAGCCTTGATTCCAAAAAGACAAAAGAGTAAAATAATCTATCTTTTAATTAAATTGAAAAATACTTATGGTGCTAAACTAATTGTTGGAAAAACACGCACGTGCGCGCGCACACACACATACATATATAGTGGATTAAAAAAATTAAAAAATGTATAACCATCTATTTTAATAAAAATATATTGAAGTATGAGAGACATGATGTACTGTGATAAAGTGTAGCTTGATACACCACATCATCTTTGCATTGAAATTTGGATAGATTATGTTAGAATAGTGTGGAGCAATTTTTTTGAGGATCAAGCACACCTGAGTAAGAGTATGTTTTGTCTATACAAATAGTTTACCTATAATTATGATTTTTTTAAAATATAGATCTGAATGAATACAGTTTTATGGTATCAGATCCATTGATACTCTTATAGAACTTAAAATCCCGTTAAAATGTTCTTATGTTTAATTTAAGCTACACCTTATTATTGTAGGTCATATCTACTAATTTTAAATGCCTCATCTTAAACAAGGTCCCATTTTAAATCTAAAATGAAAATTTTATTAGTGATACTAAGACACATAAAGCTTCATTGCATCTGTTATTAAATCAAGGATGTACATTTATCCAAGTAGCTTGCATGAGAGGGAGGTTTAACTCATTAATTTCTAAGAGAAAGACTAAGATAGACCACGAAATCATTTTTAATGGGTAATTGGTAGTTTGGAAGAATACTTAATAAATAATTGGTTCGTTGCTAAAAAAGACAATGTACCATACAAAAATATAAACTGAGCTGTCCAATTGGCTATACATTGTTTTATCCATCCAATAATGATACTGTGATTCTAATACTTTATTCCAAATCAATACTTAGAGAAGTGTCTAATGGCACCACACATAATATAAATACATCTTGGGTTTAGTAGCCTGTATTCCATTAACTCATTAATATAGCTGGATACAAATCCATCCAATGATATTGGACCTTATAAGAACCCAAACTATAATAGACTTTTGCTCATGTTTTTTTATTCATGGTAAATATAAAAAAAAGTCCTCAAGTCAAGGGAGCAAAGATTATTGATTGAATGAATTTTTTATTTAGAGGTTCATCGATGCATGACTTTCCTGACTACTGTGGAGTTAAAAAAGACTCACCAACTAGGACAAGTCCTCAAGTCAAGGGAGAAAAGATAATTGATTGAATTAATTTTTTATTTAGAGATTCATCGATGCATGACTTTCCTGACTACTGTGGAATAAAAAAAGACTCACCAGTCTAAGACAAGCCCTCAAGTCAAGGGAGAAAAGATAATTGAATTAATTTTTTATTTAGAGGTTCATCGATGTGTGGCTTTCGTGACTACTGTGGGATAAAAAAAGACTCACCAACTAGGACTAGTCCTCAAGTCAAGCGAGAAAAGATACTTGATTGAATTAATTTTTTTATTTAGAGGTTCCGCAATGGATGGCTTTTCTGACTATTGTGGAATAAAAAAAAGACTCACCAACTAGGACGGTGTCCCGTAGCTATAACAACATTAAGGGTCTACGTGGTATATATTTGTTGGAGTTTAAACTTCAAACACATCAGATTGTGAGCATGGTTAAGAGTCCTAGGTGTTTCAAATTCCAACAAAAATATGTCATATAGACACGTAACTTTTATTTTAAAAAACGGAGCACCGTATTGGATCCTGAGTCATAAAAAAATACAAAGGCAACCTCAGCAATTACTATTTATGGAGGATGCTCAACCTTAATCTTTCTTAATTATTGTGGAGGCCGATTTTAGGATAAATCATCCTCCATAATGATTTTCACATTTTATTCGCAAAATGGTAATAAAAACTTAAAAACGAAAATAGAAGATAAATTTTTTACGTGGTTCGACAATCATACCTACGTCCATGGGCTCGAAGAGCCTTTTTACCATCAAACTCGCAGTTACATGGTCTCTTTCCATCCTTTTTGTCTCTACCTCCCTCCCCCTTTTCCATGGCCTCCAAGGCCTATTTATAGAAAAGCCTTAAAAAAGTTATAACTCCTACTAAGATACAATGGACCAGATTCCCCTTACCTAAATTAGTTATTACATTAAAAAGGAAAAGAACCCTCTTCAAATGATGCCACGTGTTTACCTCGGAATATGTGTTGATATTGCAAATGGATGATCCGAATGAGGGACGATTTAATTCATTTTGATCTATTCCCTACTTTTCTCCAACCAAGACCCAAACCCATGGTTAATTTGTAACCGAGTCACCGAGCTTACCCTTGTATCTCTATACTTGACTCGAATCCCTAGGTGTCATGCGTCCTCCTTTGGTACCTAGCAAGAAATATCCTCCACAATTATCAATCCAGACCAATATTAGATTTTACAAATGAAACCCAATAGACATGAAGATCTGTTGATATAGGCCTCAGAATCCAGAGTTTGAATTTCTTTAATTGTCTGCAGTTACAAGCATCAGTTTCTTAAGTCAGAAAAATTTAACTTCAACAGTCATATATATCAACTTATATAATTATCAGTTATAATGTTGCTTTCCATGCTTTCTAACAAACCCAGTTTTTTATAAACATTTTTATTCATACTTATATATATGTTGGTTCTTACTAACTTATCATTTCCAAAAATACCAAAATCAATCTTAAATAAATGAAACCATGACACTACTATATGAACATGATATTAGGATTTAATTATTACATTTTTTGATTAGTTAAAAAGCAAATGGATGCAAATATGGGGACCATCATAAAGGAGTTTGAAATAAGAGGTTGGTATAGGTTTAAATGAGACAATTATTTAATGTAAAGGCATGTAACATCTAGATTGAGATCATCAGTGGTAAGGGCGAGCATGTGAAGTGTGGGTTAGGTGCATACTCTTGGGTTTTTCTCATGATTTAACTGAGGGACCATGGCAGTGGGTTGTTGTGGTAATCCTCCCGAGATTAGTTGTGGTGCGCACAAGCTGGCACGTACACTCGGTTAGCAAAAAAAAAAAGATTGAAATTATCCTAGTAAAAGAGATAGAGATGTAGTCATACAAGTAAGCAAGGGCTGCGAGAACTTTTAATAATAAAAAATGGGATTGACTAGTTGCACATCACCTAGAACCAATTGCACTCCAATCTAAAAAAAAATTGCTTATTTTTGCCTTTAAAAATAAAAAAATGGAACTCATCCCTATTGTTATATCCTACAAAAAAAATGTACACCAATATTGAAGATAAATAACCCTTCATTAATAAGAGTTCCTACAAATTTTTATTCTATTTGTAGATCATAAAACTTTGCAAATTGAAGTTATAGTTTATGAAGTTTTCATGTTGTGGTCGCTCTATGAATTTTCAAGATAAAGAAAAACAGTACAACTTTTAGTTTTTAGAGTGAAATCCTAATAATGAAGTTCAAGTGGATTTTTTTTAAAGTGATGGAGTGCAACTGGTACTGGGTGATGTGCAACTAGTCGGTCCCTACAAAATTAAGGACATGTTTGAATGGATGGAAATATGTTTTTCACAAAAATAACTTTTAAAAATAATGGATTTCTTGGACGTGTTTAGTTGTATCTATGAAAATAAACTTGGTTACAATTTTAGGGGTTGGAGGCAATTAGGTGGAAAAAGATAATAAGTCTCCAATAAAAATCACACAAAACACAGAGAATTTATGTGATTTGGCAATGTGCTTACACCTATATTCTTGAAAAAGGTTACATCATAGAGATCCCTAATCCCTACCCAAGAAAACCCATGGTTTTGGTGAAATTAGAGATACCCCTTGATTTTGGTATTTGATGATAGACTGAGAAAATGGCAGAAATGCCTTGATCTTCCCCCCCACCCCCAACAAAAAAAATAAATAAAAGAATTGTTTCTTGTTCTCGTGGCTTAAAATATAGAATACGTTGAAGTGACATTGAAGTTGTTAGATTTTCAGGGAGAAACAAAAGGATTTGAGAAAGAGATAGAAGATGAGGCATTTTCATTAGTATCTGATGGAAGACAAAGTAAGGTCATGTATTATGGTGTAAGTAGGACATAGGAGCATGGTTTTTAAACTCGTCCGAGACCGAGACATATCACCCGAGTTAACTCGGTATCGCAGCCTAACGAGACCAACTCACAATGAGTCATGAGACGACCGCGTATCGTGAGTTATGCGAGTCGTCTCGAACAATATTTTCATAAAACTCGTCCGAGACGAACGAGATATCCGAGACATTACAGTTTTTTCATTAACTCGCGAGACAAACGAGTTGACTCGGACGAGATTTTCAAAATCTCGTCCTAGTTAACCGAGTTAACTGAATTTAGATTTTCAAAACTAAATGTAAAGTTTATATTTAGGTGCAAATGGATACGGATGGAAAATTATAACTGGTTCGATTTTGGATCAAATCTATTTTTTGATAAATATCTAAAGGACCAATATCCTTAATCCTTTTGCCCTTGATGGGTTGGGTTTGATCTGATCCATTGGCAATCTTAGCAGAATGACTTCCGATTCAATAAGAAATCTGAACCAAAAATCATATTAGATTGGTTTATGGGTAAATCATATCCAAATCCAATAATAGATGTGGATTGTGGATCAATTTTATTGAAATCCGGTAGGAGAATCCAATTGGACCACCCTTTTTCTAATTTTAAAAACAATAATAATGCTGAAGTGACCTCAAGCTTGGACCTCACATTAACACATCTAGTCATAAAAATGTCATAGATAAAAAAAAAGCATCTATGGCTCCTATCCACTTTCATGTCAAGATTTGTGATATGAGATCCGATCTTGAGGTCACTCTAGCACAACTCCAAAAACAATGCAAACACAACATAGGAAAAGATGAAGCATTTTTCAAATTTAACATTCAAAACTTTGAGAAGGGATAACTATGGGTGTGTTAATATGAAAAAGATAAGTTATTTTTTCCCATATTTTAATTTTATATTTTTTTAGGGGTTCATTTTTTAATAGGAATCAATTCTGAATTTTTCCTGAATTTTTCAGATTTTTTCAGATTTTTTAAATGGTTAAAAACCATTATTTCAATGTTGAACAAGACGACTCGACGAGACGAGACGTATCGTCCAAGTCAACTCGGTATCGGAGGTGAACGAGACGAGACCAAATACCGAGTTTAAAAACCATGCATAGGAGTAAAAGACTTTCCTCAACTCATTTGATGATGAGCCTTAAAAATAAGCCTAAGTCGAGCCCACAGAACCATATGGTTCTAGACGAATTGGGCCATTAAGCCCATTCAATAAACTGACACGATATGAGATTGAACCCACAACCTCCCCACTTTGGCGGATGCATGTCTGAGCAATCAGTTGGGCCAAGGTTCTGAGGACTCTGATTCCAAGAAAGATTTAGTTCATCACTGATCTTCCAAATACTGTAAAAACTCCAACAATGACAAGAGTGGTACATCTCAGGATGTCATTGGGCAAGGCAATAAATGGGCCGTTTTAATTAGATCTTAAATCAAGCTCAACATGATCCATATAATCACTGGGCCAGACCGGCCCTAGAAAATGCATTTTATTCAAGCCAAGACCACCTCCGGCCCAACATTGAAGCAAAATTGTATATATAAGGCATAGATTTTGCCAATATGAAGCCTGGAAATCATGCATTGCGTTGCAAGAGATTTTAGGACAAGTTTCATAACTTCAACATAAAGAATGGAGATGTATTTAAATGTCTAGAAAATAGGGTGAGAGACATATAGCAAATATTAAATTTAAAAAAAACTTAAATCAGAAATAAAGAGAGAACACGACACACAATTTGCATGCATTCACGAGCAATGAGGAGATCATTTCACTATTTTTGTGAAAATCAAGGTTACAATATCTCAATCTCACCCCATCTTCGACAAACTGAAAATCCACCATTGAAACCCTAAAACAAGTTTTTTACTTTGAATTTATAATCCGTAAAAAGACGAAATTATGGAGTAAGGTGCCCAAAATTCTTTTTGAGAACTCCACCCCCGAACCCAAGCAGTAGGCACACTGACTACAAGATGAAGATTAAAAAAATCAAGCAAACCCTCCATGTAGTGTAATTCATCTCTTCAAGTCAAATGAGTAAATGATCAAAATAATGTCTTCATCTAATACGAAGTTATGATAAATATTTCAAACAACCGCAAGGGGTTGGCCTACTGGCAAGCCAAGCTTTGATAAGCTCCTCAGAAAAAGTGGGTCAAGTGTTAGAAACCCCACGAAGCAACAAATACTTTGGAGCCACCCTCCAAGGCCCGGTTGACACTAGACTCAACCAGTTGCACATAGGACTTTTCGAGAAGCCAATGCATGTGACCGTGGGATTAATCTCACTCGAAAGACGGAGATACTAACAATAAGAAAAAAAAAAAATTGACAAATATTTCTAACATATAATGTATCTTTAGCTCAGATGCCATAATATTGAGGGTAGGTCAAAGATGTGAAACCCCATGAAGCAATGAATTCCTTGGGGCCACCCTCTAGGGTACGGTTAACCCTCAATTCAACCAGTTGGACATAGGACTTTCCAAGGGATAGGTGCATGTGACCGTGGGATTTATCTCAACCGAAGGATGGAGATATCAACGATAAGTATAAAATAAATAAAAAAATTGATAAATATTTCTAACATATGATGTATCTTTAACTCAAATGCTATAATATTATATTGAGTTCATTCAACCCAATAAAATAAAAAAAATCAGCAAACCACTACGATTACGTATGTATCTCTTGGTATCTAGGTTGTATGAATTTTATTTCATTTGGGAACCTAAATTATTCAGGAACAACCTTGAACTATCCCTTCCTCAGTAAAATCTACCCAGAATATTCCTCACCAAACACCCCCACATGTCTATAAATTAAGCCAATGATACCATAGACTCAGCAGTACTATTATTATATAACCACCTTAATATCAAACCTAAAAATGGAAATAACTGTGTTATAAAACGTAAAGTCAACATTCTTGGATAAAGACTGAAACGAAGTTATGAGTATATATGACTTCATCAGTATTATATGATAGAGCTTAAACATAGGTAGTAGTATACTAAAATTACCACAGGATCTATAACATCAGGATCCCTATCAGTTTGAAACCGTTTCAAGTTTCAACACGAGGAACTACAACTACCCACCACCACCACCATTTTTGTGTTTCTTTCTTTAAGTGAAGAAAGAAAAAAAGGAATCGAAAACGTCTTTTAGTCTCAACTATTAGTGCTGGTCTGCGTCATGGAAAACCTAACCCTAATCTCTCTATCACAGTCAACGCGTCTAACTTTTTTAAATAATATTCCAGAGCTGTTAGGTTTTCGAGCTTTTAGGGTTTTAAATTACGAGATTCGAACCTTTAGGGTTTCGATTGATCTCCGTTTTGGAGAAGCAAGCCATTTCAGCCAATCGATCTTGCAAAGTTGGATTACGAAAGCTTTATGTTCACGATTTTACAGCTTCGAGACTGATCGATAGCAGTTGAAGCAAGCTCGAGGCCTGGTTTTTAGGGTTTTTAGTTGAATTTTGAATGATTTGGGAAGATTTAACAGGAGAAAGAGTTTCAGAGGTTCATCTGTAATTACAGATTAGTTCATGAGCTTTGGTTTCGATATCAAGTTGAGGAAGAACTGGTTGTGTTTCTCTATTTCGGTAACTTCGTGACCTTTTTCAGTAGTTTTACTTTATTGTTGATTTTGGAGCTCGATCTTATATTTCCGTAATTCATACTAAATTAGCTTGAAACTCCACTTCATGTCTGGTTCTGTTCAATTTAACAAGAACATTGTTAATTTCTCCTCTTCCGCATAATCGATCGGATGAGCAATTGTAAATCTAGAGTCTAGATTTCAGAAGCTTTTTTAGATTCTAACTGTTAAACTTATGAAGAAGAGTAGAAACATTTAGTGATCCGTGAAAATTCAATATTTTTTTCTTCTAATCAACGATGGGGAGGCTCTGCTTTCCCAAATGTATTCCCTTCAGCTTTTTTAGATTCTAACTGCTAAACTTATGAAGAAGAGTAGAAACATATAGTGATCCGTGACAATTCAATATTTTTTTCTTCTAATTAACGATGGGGAGGCTCTGCTTTCCCAAATGTAGACTTTCAAAAATAATGGGTTCCCTTCAAATTGTACTAGGAGGGCTTGTTATAATTGTAAGCATAACCAGTCTCCTCAGGTTTTACTCCGCCGGATTTTTCCTGCACAAGAACGACATTTGCCACCATTTTTACAGTTCGAATGATGTTTATGTTGGTTTCGACGTAAAATCTTTGTCTGATCGCGTTGAGGAAGTCCTTTTGAAGATTGCAAGTTTGCAGGAGAAGCTCGAATCTACTGTGAAAGAGATTGAAAAAAGCAAAAACACCTTGGATAAGACGGGAATTTCAAAGTCGGAGTACAAGAAGTTTTTAGAAGAGTAGGTGATCCAACTCTGTATAGTGCTCACATATCTCTTACACAGATTCGGCTTCCTAGAACTGAAGGGATCAATAACAGGACAATAAAGGAAGACCCGTTGATTAATTCTTTCTTGATTGAGGAGATACGAAAGTATATAACCCCAAAAGATAACCGAGTGGGGAAGATCGATATATATGGAACAGAAAGAATTTACAACATGATAGGCCATGCTTGTGTCCTGATGAAGAAGGAATTGGAAGAGTTCATGAATTATGACATTGGTTCTTATTGCAAAGACGACTGGAACCTAGCGCAGAAGCTTATGGTTAATGGGTGCAACCCGTTGCCTCGGAGGTGATGCTTGACAAGGGCATCTAAGCTCTATCAGAAGCCCTACCCGATTAACGAGTCTCTGTGGAGATCACCAGATGATAGAAATGTTCGTTGGAGCAATCACATGTGCAGGAACTTCAACTGCTTATCGAGCACAAACCCCAAGCGAGGTTATTCCAAATGTACTGGATTTTTGAAATGGACAAAGAAAGGGTTAAATGGGTCCGTAACAGCTCACTTCCTATCAATTTTTTAATAAGTGATGTATTGGCAATCAAACCCGGGGAGATAAGGATAGGTTTGGACTTCGGTGTTGGTACAGTGACTTTTGCTGCGAGGATGAAAGAACAAAATGTGACGATCATCTCGACTGCTTTAAACCTCGGAGCCCCTTTCAACAAGATGATCGCACTTCGAGGTTTGGTTCCTCTATACATGACGTTGAATCAATGACTCCCGTTCTTCGATAACACAATGGACTTGATTCATACAACTGGGCTTTTGGATGGCTGGATCGACCTGCAATTGATGGACTTCATCTTGTTTGATTGGGATCGAATTTTGAGGCCAGGAGGGTTGCTTTGGATAGACCGATTTTTCTGTAGTAGGAAGGATTTGGACGACTACATGTACATGTTCCTGCAGTTCAGGTACAGGAAATATAAGTGGGTTATTTCTCCTAAATCAAAAGATGAAGTTTTTCTTTCTGCATTATTGGAGAAACCACCTAGATCTTTATGATTTAGAGTACTTGTTGCTTGTTTATTTCTTATCAATAATACTGTTACTTACATGTCTGTATCTCATAATGCTCTCATGATTTTGAAGTATCGGAATCGTAAAGTTCTTGTTCATCACTCAAATTTTCTTTTTCTTTTTTCCTTTACTCCTTGCATTCAGATTCAGAGTCTATGTTCCCTGACATTTCTGTTTTGAGATATAAAGCTGATATAATGATCTGACCATATTCAAAATGAAAAGTAACTGTTTCGTTGGTCTGTTGGTTGGTGTGGGACAAGCATTTTATTTTCAAGGATACCCATTTCATTCCAAAGCAAAGGTCGAGGTGACCAACTAAATACAAGGAAAGCAGAAAGGCATACAACCGACACCTCCATAGCCCTCAAAAAGCTTCCCTCATTACATCTAATGCTAAAAGAATCCAATCCCATCTCTCCAAAAGATTCTCTAGAAACATCCATTTGAATTCTTTAAGCAATTTACACCAGTAAATAAAAACTCCAGAATTGCGATGATAATCCCCCAGGTGAGAGCTCTTGATTCTTGCAGATGCAATTATACCTCCTCATTCCCATGAAATACACCACATAATCTTTTTAAAAGCTGAGAAAGGCCTATCAAGAAACTGTCAACCCACTAACAAAGAGTACACCGAATCAGGGAAGCAACCAAGAATGTTGGAGAGAGACATAAAGTGGGACCATATTGTTGAGTTAAGTCCTACATTGGATAAAATTTTCCTTGTCTCTCTCGTTATAATCTCCTGGGCCTACTCATTGCAAATTGGTTTTGAGTTGGACCCCCAAATTTATCACATATTTCATGGGATATCTAACAATGGATGACAAGATGGTCTTCCGACTTCCATTGTCCTTACAAAGCAAGTGAAAATTAGAATAAATGAACCCATGACATGACGGATAATTTGGTTCATCATCAGAATACTATTCCACAGCCACCCAAAGGAAGAAGGTGCAGAATGCTGTCAACTTGAAACAGATAAACCCTGGATGCACCAAGGGAAACATGATTGAGTCTAACTTTTGTATTCTCGTCGTAACTGCAAGATCAGTGAACTTCTTACCACCTGGAGTTCTGTTAAAGTGGTCCAGCTTATCACAACCCAAGCATGAAAAAGTGATATCAAACCACTATTTGAGTGGACCAACCAAATAAAGCACATTTATATGATTTTGGTTGGAGTCCCTACCTAAAAAAAAAAGTTGGAGTTGGAGTTAGTGGACAATCTCCTTGTGAGTGTGTGAAACCCGAGACACCATGAAAATCCATCTCCTTTGTGAACAATACTGAGATGACTAGGGTGAGTCATCTCAATCTTAGATGAGATTTGAAACCATTATACCACAATCCTTTTGTGCTGACTTTGAATACCTAAGAAAATCAGTCTGATTGTGATTTCTAACCCTCAGATTCAAGCTATTTTTTTTCCTGAAAATCAAAGTTTTTACACCCACGTCTAGCAAGCTCTTCCAGGCCTATAAAACCATGAATGTGGGCCTATATATTTCCATAGGCATGTAAACCAAAATTCACACTGATCGATGATTTCTATCCTTGGATTCAAATATTTTCCATCAGCAGCTGATAACAGACAGGTTGACATTCTCACAAAGCCTGTGATAATAAAAGGCCTCAAATCACGAATCAGATTGTCCATATAAAATTAAAATTCTAACCCTTCCACAGGGTTTCTTTTTTAGATGTACTTGTTTTAACTCTTAATCAGATGGGCATGACCATCTGATCAATAAAAGAAGTTATAATGGAACCGTTAGTTCAAGATAATAACAAGTTACACTGTCCACAATACTAACATTAATAAGGGACTTGCAGCATGAGCCATGCATTCCTTACCACCTTCACAAAATAAGTACATTATTCCATGCTTTTCTTTACAAAACTTGCACCACTTATAAGCAAAATTGGTACAAATATTAGGGCTAGAACTGCTGGTTGCAGACCATCTGAAGCTTCAAAATTGGCCGTTTGGGACAAAGATTTCCTGTGTTTTTAACTTGGTTCAACTGGCCAGAACTGTCTGCATACACAATATTGGCACTTTTGATCCATCAAAATATAGTATCAGAAGTATTACATGGTTCTTACAGTTCTTCGGCCCTTGTCGAAGATGGGATTTTCTACTAATTCTTTAGCAAAAGGTCGTCGAACTGGGTCTGGGTCTACCATTGCCTGATAGGATGATGGAATCAAAAAATAGATCAGTTTATGTCAATTGAAATAGAAGAAAAGAGGCTACATACACAGAATTTTTTTTCTTTATTTATTTTTTAAAAAAAGTGGGGTTTTTTTGCCCTGATATCCTTCATATTTTTTTTTGAGTCTTTAATGAGTTCATTAACATAAATTTAGCGAGATACTAACGGATATATGTTAATTGATTTTTCAGTGGGTGTGTTTCACCCTGAAAAATCTTTGATGGAAGTTCCATGGTGAAGTCCTATAAATTGCTAAACTTGTTATTTTGAAGTTCAAGCTAATAATATAACAGCTCAATCTCATAAAACTTATATCAGAGATCACAGAAGAGAAAGCAAAGACACAATAATGCTGCTTCTTTCCAAAAGAATCTCAAGTAATATTGAAGGAAAAACATTGGTATCTTACCTTGAGTAAGTTCTGGAACTGCATAGAATGTCCAGGAAGGAGTGGGATCTTCCCCTCTCTAAGGTTCAAAAACTGAGGCCCAGACTCTGGCAAAGGTGATCCTCTGACAAGTTCATAGATGGTGGCTCCTAAGGAGAATATGTCAACCTTGTCGAGATGCTCATATTTGTCGTTCAGAATCTCTTGAGGCATATATCGTGCATCACCCTCTTCAACAGGTAAGCTTCTGTCAATGAGCGTTGCACAACCAAAATCACCAAGCTTATAAACACCATTCTTGACATAAATATTGTCGGGTTTTACGTCCAAATGAGCTATTCCTTGTTCATGTATGAACTGCAATGCCTTGGCAATCTGAAAGATATCTTGGTATCACATATAAATGACATTTAGTGAAGGAGCCGGAAATTCATGTACTGAATGAAAAATGCAATCTAGAAAAAAGACAATGGATGAAGCACTTCAGAATGGACAAATCACACAAAAGTAAAGCATAAAGTAATTTTATTTGTCAAGGAGAGCACTAGCTTCATCAACCCTTTACCTTTGCTGACAATTAAATTGCAGATACTTTCACCGAAAGAAAGACCTTCCATGGACATGTGTAGCCTTTTCAAAAGAGTTATCATGGGTTCCTATAATCTGTAGTTTATGTGGTTATATTTTCATAGCTTGTTTTGGAAGCATTCTTGTTGATTTTTATAACGTTTAGTTTCCTAGTCAATCTTTCTGCTGAAACTATATCAAGACATTTGAGAGATTTCACTGTGATATTAAATATTTTGCCATCTTCATTCACTCATGAAAAGCTCCTTCAAACACAATATTTATTCCTTCTATGGGTTAGTACTCCACCAAAGCCTTAGCCCAAAAATTTGTGGTCGATTGAACAAAATTTTATAATTTGAAATGCATTTGTCTGTATGTCATAATAACTACTCTATCTGACAAGTATAAAAAATGTTAATGAAACTTCTAACAATTGAAAACATAAAAGCAAGGATCTTATTTATAAGACAATGAGAATTAAGAGTTAAGAACCTGATGCATAGCTTCCAGGACTTCTCCCTTCGTCAATAATTGAGAAGAATTGTTGACGGACACGCTGCTATCGCAGAGCTCCATCTGGATGTAGAGTTGCTCATTTTCAAACCAAGAAGTATGATACCCAACAATGTTTTCGTGAGATCCTAAGCAAGATTGATTTTCAACGTCACGAACATGGAGAAGAGGAGAAAAAGAATTTAGTGATTTTATCACCATACCTAAAGCAGCTAGACCTTGAACCTCCATCAACGCTCGCCTCCTGCCAACTCAACAGTATAAGCAACTTGTTCTAGCAATGAGTTCATGCATTGAGAAGAATATAAATGTACCTTTCCGTGTCTTGACGTAACTGCTTTATGCTATGTTTCACAGCATACATGCAACCGTCAATCCTCTTCAAAACTTTGAAAACACGGCTGAAGTTCCCATAGCCAATTTGCTGGATGAAATAGGATAAATCACAAATTAAGGCCACTGGTAGGCACACTAAAAGAATATATGGAGAAACATAATTAATAGCGCAGAAAAGCCTAAAATGTCTAGGAATTCAAACACCTCAATCTCATGGAAATCAGTTCGGTAACGTGATAGACCATCTCCACCAACAACTGCAGGGAAAGAACCTGCAACTAACAACATAAATAATGAAAGTATGAAACACGTAAGAAGAGATGAAATAGCCATTTTGAACTAAGATACAGTTCTTGGTCACCACCTAACAGCTTTTTTAAATCTATTTTGAAATATATATACATACATACATACATATATGTGTGTGTGTATTAAGTATGCCTTCTCATTTTTCAGTTCTTAGAATATATTGTTTCCTCTTTAGTTTTGCTATCTTGCTTTAGTAAGTTTCATTCTAACATCATTGTCTTCCAAATCATACATGTCATTGTCTTGTTTTAAATATACAATTATGCGTTAGAAATGGACACATGGATCAGTGTCGTACAGATATAGAGTGTCAAACATATTTGTAACTTAGGCCAGAGCACATTCTCTAGAAAGGCTGAATGTCCCATGTAATAATTCTGTAATAACCCATTTTAAATGTTTAACTATATCAACTAGATGACCCTGTAGGCTGATGTTGCAAGTTAGATCCCACCTTCCCTCTCCAAAAAGATGTTAGAAGCAATCATCTTGAGATCAAAAAACAGATTAGGCGTTGTACGATTATTATTCATTAACTCCATAAAGAAATAATTAATCAAACTTGTACCTGTAGATTTCACTCTTCGGCTTCCAAAGGGATCTAAATCCATTTCTGCAGTTTCCTTTAGATATGGATTCCTGATGCAAGGGGGAGGCATAACCCGACAACGCAAAGCCACCGCAGATTGTGAGACATAATTCTGCTTCTTTTCTAATCCAGTTACAGGTGATTTTTCTGTCTTGGGTTCATCCGAGCCAAAAATATCTGATGCAAGTTCCATTACTTGTTGATGACAAAGCAAGTCGGAACCAACAGAATTGGTTGAGAAACCCTCTGAGCAAAGATGGCCATTTAAATGTCAAGATCAGCCAAAGCATTGAACAAATGGAAAACAGTAAAAGGGGAGGAAAGATTAAATGATAAAAATTCAAAAAACAAATTCTACTCAAGTCATGAAATTTCAAAGGGTGTGTGCGTGTGTGTGTGTGGGGGGGGGGGGGGGCTAGTAGGTATAAAGACCTAAAATTTCTTAGATTATACATACGTCCCATGTTTTATGAATCATCACATCTATGAATTTTCCCAAATATTGGGGGATATTGAGATTATTCAAACTTCAAATAGCTTTTACAGTACAAGCCTAAGCCTGCAGAGAGCATTGCACCAAGAGTATCCGTTCTTCAGATCAGAGGTGTGCACAAAGTTCCCAATGTGCAGACTCCCTTGGTCTTGAGTGTGTTAGTTAGAAATAACCATACAAATTCAATGGCCCACACAGTTTTCCTGTGTTGGATGGATGCTGGGTATCCACATCCACAATCAAATTACCAGATTTATATGGAATTCTACCAATAAATATAGACAGAAATATCCAAATCCACAATCAAATTACCCGATTTATGTGGAATTTTACAAATAAATATATCATGGCACTTGATGTATCATCAGAGAAAGATTCAAGTACTAGAGGGAACGTAAAAATAAAAATCGATATAAGAAGCTACCCTACCATGTCGATATCGTTTGCTTCTACCAGTGGTCATCTTTTCTGGTGATTTGGGGCAGGGCATGTTTTCCTGAAACAAAGCAGATGATCAAAAATGTTTTTTTCCCTTATGGATCTTAGAGTAAAATACTCAGAGTAGCATCTAATTTTGCAATTAAAATTACCTTATTGCAATCCAAAGTGGTGGAGATTTGTTGCCCATCTGGGGTGATATAATCTGGTGTGCTTCATCAAATCAAGGGAAAAAAAGAATAATTTAGAGATCACTGTTTGAATTATCAAAATGCTCAATCTTACAATTTGGGGCAACTCGAACAAAATTAACTAAAGATTAGTGATCTATAATTATCAACTAAATAGGAACTCAAATTCTCCCTATCGACCACCAATGGGTGGACCACCTCATCGATCTACATATCTGAATAAATGGGGCCATCACCTCACTGGATTGGAAGAAAATCGGTATAAATTTGAAAATGAACTAGACTAACAAACCCTAACTGAAACTCATCATTCATAGAAAGTGAAGAAATTGAGCTAAATCAATAAACCCTAATTGAAATAAGAAAAACAGATAAGTAGATGAAGAAAGAATTACCAGAAGAAATCCTGACTGAGAATGAAATCTTTCTCATCGAGATTGTCGACATCAATGTCAAGGGAGAGCGAAGAGGGACGATGAGATTTTTCGTCTTCTAGAAACTTCTGGAAGTTAGAAGGGTTGGAGGAAGAAGAGGAGGACTGTTGGAGAGGAAACAAAGAGACTTGCCCTAGCTGAACCATCAGATGCTCTGCGAGTGTACCCTTCAATTTCCTCTTCCCTCTCTTACTACTACCACTCCTCTTTAGGGTTTTTCTCTTCATCTGAAATCTCTGCTTCTCTCTCTCTCTCTCTCTCTCTCGAAATATAAAATAGATTTCAGTACTATAAAGTTCAGAGAGAAAGGGAGCGAAAAGGTTCGAAGTTCAAATTGCGCGGTTTTTCATTTTTGGTGTGAAAAAATGTGCGATAGTGCCGGAATTATTTTAATAACAATGCTGCGGGTTCATCCTAATATCTGGCTGTCCACTAGAATCGTAAATGATTTCAGCTTAGCGGTTTCAATGGGTCGGTTCTAATTCGATTCCTATCGGTTCTGATTCTCAAATGGTTCGGTTCCAAGATACACCACTATATAAATGGGTTGTGAAACCCTTTCGTTGCTCCATAGTAAAATCTTGAGCCTTACTAAGAGTTGTTTTGCTAAAATGGATTACCACATCGGAAATCCAACACCATGTCCCTCTACATTTCATTGAAAAACTCAGATCCAAAAGTTAATTAGATCCTAGGTTTTGAAAATAGACGGTTACTGAACTTTCACATAACTCCTAAACTTAAAAATCAAATTCAACGGTGAAAAAGAACTTCAAAAAAAAAAAAAAAAATCAAAATCAAAATTCATAGAATTTCGTCCACTACAACCATGAAGCATCATATCATGTTTTTAGACGCCAAGAGGTGAACGCAAGGACCCTTAGTAAGTAAGTTAAGGGGGACTCTAATCTATTTTAGTAAGGGACTCAATCACTCAAAACCGTCCAATTGAGAATTGATTTGGGTTAAATGGGTATCCATTTACACCACCATAGTCCTACCAACATGATTTAATGAACTGGGTTTTGAGAGTGGATGCACATTTGCCAAGTCCGTCCATTTTGAATCGTGGTTTTCAATCATCAAAAACCAACTTGTCTTGTTGAACCAAAGTAATAGGAATTAGACCTAACATGATTAAAATAATCAAACTTCAGTCATTTCGATTTGTTTATTTGAAAAGGGAAAAATATATAAGGAATCTCTATCCCTAAATATTCATCCAAATCGTGGTTTTCAATCTCCAAAAACCAACTCGTCTTGTTGATGAACAATATCAAGATGACTAGATCTAATTTTTTTTTTTTTTTTTAAAAGCATGGGTTGAACTAACCAATCTTACTTGACTGACTTGGACATCATATACTCTCAAATCAGTTGGAATAGATTCCACATTAATTTTTGCATATAATGAAGAAATGGATTAATTATGAAACAATCACAGAATAACACTTTACGGCAAATGCAAATATTTAATCTAAAAAAATATTTATAGTTATATATAGAAGAAAAAAAAATCAATCTATTTCGAGAATCAGCCCATTTTCTTTCATTTGAAGATCAACTTATTTGAATCGGTTTGGGCCAAATCAAAGCAGGTTCAGATTCACAATAATGGTTTCAAAAATCGCCATGAGACCAAGATTACTGACCTGAGTCATCTCAGCATGGTTCACGAATGAGACGAGACGGCCAAGATTCTCTTATTTCTCCATTTTGGCCCTCAATCTTATTCAAGATGACTCGAAACACCAATCAAATAGGAGATGGAAATGGGATTATTTCGATCATTTACATTACTTTGACAGCTGAGAGAGCCATTTTTCACACTACAAGCTTCAAATAGGAGTTATTTAGATCAATTTAAAAATAAAGAGTATTGTAGGTCTCACACCATTACCAGCACCTTTGTAGTGTGTGTACTGGCTATAATATATCAGCCATCATGCAAAGAAAATCATTTCACCAGCTCACTTGGGCTTCCCAAAAGCTTCCCATCGATTTCTTATACAGCAATGAGAAAAGTCATTTTGGGGATAAAAAAAACCAGAGAGAGAGCGAGAGAGAGAAGACAACATGACATGCCCAAATTAAAAAAAATACATACTCCTCTGATAAACAAAGTGCTTCATGTTTCATCACAATAGTAATAAATCGTTCAGTAAAATTTTCTTCACAATAATTATGGCACCAAATCATTTTCTTTCCCATCCCCACCCCAACGGGTCATCTGATAGAAATTTGTAGAGTTATAAAAACACCTGAAATTTTTTAGATGGAAGAGAAGTTTGCCCACGTGTAGAGTACACATCCTAGAACACAAGCACAATGACCTCAATCTAACCTTTGTAAAGTTGACAAATAGGCCGTAATGTAAGATATTCCCAAATCAAGCCATGCATTTTCAGGTCTCATCCCGAGGATATTTCTTCAGGCTGCTCTAAAATGTGAAACTTTTTGCATGAAGAAGGAGAGTTGCTCCGTTGAGATTTTTTTTTTTAAAAGAAGATATTTTCACCTGTAAATCCAATAAAATGAAAATGAGAAAAAGAGGAGACCTAAAGTACAGAACATACAAGACGGGTCAGAACTTACAAGGCTGTGGCAGAAGGAACCCCATGAGTTTCACTTGAAGTTCTTTTGGACTTGTGCTTAGATTTCTTCTCCCTTTTCTTACTCCTATCAAACAGACAATAACCAAACTCCATAAACAAGAGAAAAGGCTTAGAGAATGGGATGTTTCTTCACTCTTTTTTTTTATAGATAAGATTTCTTCACATTATTATGAAAAAGAAAGAATGATAATGGAAAAAAGGGGGTGTCCATGAGTCTAGAAAGTACTCATCCTTTGAGCTTGGATCCAAACAAGACTTCAGTTTCCGATCAATGTGCCTCATATCCTTGGCCGTAGGGATCTTGAGTTTACTCACCTGTACAGCAAGAAGTGAACGGCAAAAAGAAGCTACATCACCAAGGCTAAAACTGAAACATGTTTTTTTTTTACTATTAATATCGATAGAAGTTATGCAAAACAAAATATAATTGGAAGGCACAAATTGAACTACACTTTAGCAGTAGAGATAGCAGCAACAAAGACAAGTACTACTAATGCTAACAGAGCAACAGTACAAATGGATATAATCCATTTCATGATGTATGCAATCCAAGCTTATTGATGTAAGACAATGGGTTAGAGATTGCGGTAGGGTTTAACACAGATTTTAGGGGTTCAATGGGATCTGAAACAGACTTGGTTTATAGCAAGGTAAGGATGATGGGACTGGTTGTATGGGACAATTTTTAAGGTTGAAAGATGCTAGAAGAATTTAGGTTTTGTAGGATTTTATGGCTGAAATTTAGTAGAGAAAACAAAAGTAGATCTTTAATTGGACTCTCACTACCCAAATCTCCACCTGAATGAAGTCCCACAGAGTCGCCTCTAGAAGGCACTAGAGGAGAGCCAAACAATTATTCTTTCATTCAATGCTCTCTAAAGACTACACATGTAGGGGTGTAGGATTTCTCCTTAGATAACTCAACGTTTTAACTAAGAAAATAAACTTCTAACTTAAGCTCTTAGATTATAGAATCATTGGGAGAATGCACATGAGTGAAAAATGGAAATGACAATCATAAAATTTGAACAATCAACTTTAAAATAGAAACCCTTAGTTCTAGCTAAAAAATAAAATAAAATGCTCAACACAATATCACATTGGCCTAAATTAAGAGAGAGAGAGGTAGGTACCCAAGAATCAATCATATTAAGAGATTCAATTAGCTGTGAACTGGTGTGGGCAAAATGTTGACGAGATATGATGGTCTCCAAGTATCTGCAAAGATGCATGCAATTTGGAAAAAACAAAAGAATCAACTGCTGAACAGAGAATACAGATCAATAGCAAGTCAACATTAACATTTCTCTATAAGATAATCCACGAGATCAGTTCAGAACCTCTCAAAATCGAGAACTCCATGTACCTCATTCGACCTACGCAACGCAGCCAATGCCAACTGCACAAAATGACAAAAAATGCACAGGGCTTTAAGCCTATGGTTAGTCCTTTTTTCCCTTTAGCAAGCAACAACAAAAACCCTAATCCAACATAAAAACTGAAACACTAGAAGATGTTTTAATATAAGGATTCATCAATATTGCCATCATGAACAGATAAGCCTTATCCAACTATTTGGGATCAGCTACATAATCCTGTTCTGCCATTCCATTCTGTGCAGGGCCAAATCTGAAATCCCTAACAGCTAGAAAAACCTATCAGAATTTATAGCAGAATTTATATAAAATTATATACCATCTGATGACCCGAGGTAATCATACTAGCTTGGGACCAGGAGTGCAATGCTATCAGTTAAAAAAACCTAGCCTTAGCAGAGCTAAACATGAGGGTTTCTGACTCATACCATGATATAAAGCTTCTCATACATGACAGGTATTTTCATGATGATATTTCTCGTATCTTGGACATTGACATGAAGGCTGATGTCAGAGAGTGCTCCAAGGTATCAAACATGGTAAACTCCAACACTTGACACCCAACACAAGGATTTGTGCAGTAATATGGAGACAAACATTTTGTAATTATTGGTTTACATAATCCATAGACATCATTCAAAACTCAGGGAGAATTATAGATGCAGACATGCAGAAACTTCCTACCCAAGGGGCCAATCCCACTCTGGAATCTCACTCACACCTAAAATAATTCAATCAAAACCAGTCTCCAACAGTTGTTCCCGCTTCATTCAACTAAGAAGACAACACCCCCCCCCCCCCCCCCCCCACCCACACACACACAAAATGAAAAAAGAAAATATATATGATACATGCACACACGCACGAATGAACAAAATAATAATAATAACTTCCTTGACATAGATAATGATCCCCAAGAATGTCATCTGGTCCAATTGAACTATGAAAAACCCCTGTGGAGTGTGGAGAATGTGTTGATAAAACCAAATAGACTTGGAAGGATGGTTTATAAGGAAAAGGGACATGGAATACTAAAGCTTAAGACTTATTGTTCTAAAACTCATACATTCAAATTCCAGATCCATCTAATAAGAGCATGCCAGAGCATAGCACAGCAAATAAATAAGTAATGACAAGTTTGTATTTTCAAATTGCAACACATACTTTGTAAACACTTGAAAATCAATTATAAGCTCTACTGTGAATAAGTAGGTTCAGCTATCTAGTCTTTGCTCCAGTAAGCTTGATATGTGGATTCCTCAATATATCAAGATATTGAGATGATGACATGCTAAAGGGGGAAATTCCAAATAATCTACACTAAAGGGGGTATGCTGCTTAAGGTGTTCCTCGAAAAATCTTTTTGCAAATTAAGGTAATGTTGTAGAAGAAATTTTTATGTACTAGCACAACAAAAGATAATGTAGCACAAGATGTTCGGATGATTTTAGAATACCTGCCCAGGAGGGAAGAGCAGTGCTCCATCCGTAAGCATGATTTTATCTACTTCCAACTTCGCAGTTTCTCGCAAATCCTACAAAAATATTAAACAAAAAAGCAATGCTACAGAAGGAAAAAAAAATGACACTATGGTAGCATCTTAACTAGGCATCCCAAGTGTGCAAATTGTCTAATTTGTACTCATGATACAAAAGGAAACAACGCAATGTACATACTTTCATATATATATCGAAATGTTTATGATCCATTTTAAAGATCTGTATTCCTATTTTTCACATGGTTTCTGTTGTTTGCAATTTCTTAGCCAACCTCATTTAGTTCCTAAATTTTCCAAAAGTTCAGATGTATCTTAACCCTTCCTAGAAAGGGAAGACCATGTAAATCAAAACTAATTAATCAAATATTATCACAAGAGTTCAACAACTGGAAAATGAACTGCATTTGAGGAACTCAAACTGCTGTCGACCAGGGGACTTGTTACACTAGTGAGCCAAATAATAAAGGCAGAAAAAACTCCAAAATTAATGGCACAGATTGACTGAGTAAACAACCAATCCACCTACAGAACATGATTCTGTAAAACACCCTAACGTTAAACCTAGATCTCGGAAGAACGTCCAAGTGACACAACATTTCTGGGTTGAAAACCTATTTTTAGATTCTGTTAGCTTGCACAATAATCAAATGCAGTCGTATTTTGAGTTAGAAATAGATAAGAGAAGATCAAAACAGAACATACAGAATAATAATAAGAAGCAAAAATAATATAAAGAATATAATAACAAGAAATAAAATCAAGAATACAATAACAATTACCTTCAACATTTGCAGTTGGTCACCCTTTGCTTGGCAGAAATCCTGGAGAGCCAACAGCACATGTTACGATTACAAGAATTTGAAAATGGAGACAATTAAATCACAAGATGTGAACAAACATAGAGGAAAGAAAAACACTTATTCCCAAGGAGAATCCCTAGATTACTAACATGAATACTGAAATAATGTAATGTAAAGAATGTGCATGCCCCAACTTACCTCCATATCATTAATAAAACCTTCAATTGACCGATATGGTGCATAAACAATAAGATCAAATCCTATACTCTGCCAAAAAAAAATTTAAAATTTGGTTGAATACTTCAAGGAAATCAGCAAAAGTAAACAACATTATGAGAAACTTGTCCATGCCTGAAGAACTATCATCTCATAACTGAGAATCACTTGATGATCCTGTTGAATCCCCTTACCAAGCTCCTCTGCTGACACATGATTTTCTTCCACCTTACATGATGCATAGACACAAGTTAACCTGTACATAATAAATAAATAAATAACAGTATAATCCATTCAATGACTGGAATATCATGAAAAAAATAAAGAAATATAATGAAATAATAAAGAATAGGGAATGTTAGAGTTAAGGTCGATCAGAAAAAAGACAAAGGAAGAAACAAATAGATAACGTAATAAATGAAGAATTAAATCGAGTTATTATCGATTTCGGATCTCTTATTCTTTAGGAGCAAGTTGTTCAGTGAGTTCAGATGGATCTTTTTAGAAGATTTAGATGGGACCTTTTATGTTTAAATTGATTGTTCTGATTAGATTGTTGATTAGTCTCTTGTAATTGTTCTGTTTAGTGGTCCCCTTGGCCACTTTTTCTATTTTCTTTAATCAATTTTTTTTTCCTTTGCCTATCAAAAGAATCAAATTGAGAATGAAACTGTGTAGATGCATTTATTGCTTGGGAAATCCTATCAATCACAAGAATATCCAGTGTCCTTATCTTCTTGTATGTGTCAAAACATATTACCATGTAAAAATATTATTCTTTAATATGGCTTCTTATACATGTAACAAAGAGTCAAAGACATAAGCACTTTTGTCAGGATCCAACACTAATCAAAGTGTCAAATATGCTGACATGTACACATAATTTATTTAATATTTTGTGAGATCTGTTTTAAAATATTTTAATTCCTATTGTTAGATAATCAAGTGTTGCATATGCACATTTCATCATGCATTTGCAACACAGTTCAGGTTTACTATCTGAAGTTGCAGGGAGATCTATTTGTTTTGCTTATATATTGGAAACAATCCTAAGAAAGGTCGTAAATTCCATAATTTTGCTAAAATATTTTCCTTTCCCCAAGTATTGGCATAAGGCATGTACATTTCCTTTTCTTCAAACCTTCTGTCTAAATCACTATTGAATTCGGAAAAAAATTTACAAGCATTATATTTCCAACAAAGTTTTAAACCATGGTTATAAATTATATTATTTCCCCTAGAAATTATGTCAGGATTTTTGAAATTTAGGATATCCAAATTTTCAACACTTTAAACCCATACAAATCCTATTATTTCTTCAAAAAGTGATTCCAGCATATATATAGGGTAAAAACTAACAGACTACACTTCTTAAAAAATGATTGACCCTAAAGTTTGTACATTGTGAACCTTGCCACATTGTTCTCTGACTAAATTTTGCTTCCATGGTTCAAGACATGGTCCAATCCTCTCTTTTTCTCCAACATTTTCACCAAGGCGTGAAAACTAATTTGCATGTCAATATGGAAAGAATGAACTTGAATAAACTGATATACATAGAACTGATAGAAATAATATAAACAATATATAAAATAATATCAGAAAATAAAATACTTGAATAAGTTAAAATTTGTTTGAAAATGTGTCTTCATTTGTCCAACACAACAAATTCCTCGAAAATTAAATGCCCTTGTGACATAGCATCGAATGTACATCGAATAAAGAACCTGCATATTTTCACACATCAAATCTGAGAGAAAATGAGGGAAAATATATGTATGTATTAGATCTTACATAACGTTTTTTGGGTGATGCTCCATTACGGACCATTGCAGATAAAACCTTTTAAAGTATATGATAGCTGTTGCCTGCAAAGCATGATCCAATGTTTCATTTTTTATATAGGATGATGGTATAGCCAAACACATTGTATCTCTACGAAACAATATCACATACCTGAATTTTGTGTGGAAATCCGAAGGCTCCACATACTTCTTGAATCTTGTGTTCGTAGAATACCCGCATAAGTTGTTCTTCTTCAGTATTAAGTGGCACAGGGAGGGAGTTATTTTCAGCTGAGGTGCAAACAATATAAGATTGTCACGAGAGATCAACAGAAGTCGAAAGCAAGAAAGATTGAAAGGGTCATAATTTTGAAATAGCATTTACCATTATCTTTTACGCCAAATTGAGGTTTCGGGTAGGACAATGACCCGTCTACATTTACTTCCATACGTGTTGATCCATACTTCAAAATAAAAATAATAAGAATAATTTATGCAGTTACTTAGAAGAAATATGCTATTCAAATGTTTGCATTGAAAAAAAAAAATAGTTGGCATTCCCAAAACATTGAATATTTTGGATTGTCTTGGAATGTTTAGGTCGGTCATTTTTACCTGACAAAACATTGCCACGAAGCAAGATATTAAATCTTGGTTGTGGGTGGATCAACTACTCAATGTCAAGGAGAAAGAACTTGTAATGTGTAATTACCAAATAGTGTAATATTGATGTATGGCATTTGTAACATTTCTGAGGGTTAGTTTTTCGTTTGTTTTCTTGTTTTTGGGTTGGTCACCTCGACCTTATCTGTTATTGTATTGCTTCCCTTTATCTATCAATATATATATACACATTAAAGAGAGAAAATTCAAAACTAAAATTATAGAGGGATATATATAAATTAAGGGTTTAAAGATAAGTAGACAAAGAAAAAACAGGTGCATTGCAAAAATTTTGATGGTGACACTTCAAGGGATAGCATATATTCCACCAAAAAAAAAAAATCATCATTTAGGTTCAATTATACATAAAGGTGGAGAAAATGGTGAGAATTTGACCCATATATATAATTGATGAGGGAATCTTGAGTGTTATGTGCTTTGCGTGTATTGAATTTATAAACTAACAAATATATATATATATAATATATATATATATATATATATATTTGTTGTTTGATAAGTATATAAACTAACAACAATATCAAGTAATTTTCTACCCAAATAGAAGATGAAGAAGAAGAATAAAAAAGAAAAGAGCTGTACCTGTTTCAGGGTCTTTATAGCTCTTTGATTACTTGCTTGGTGTTTTTCCAACTATACAGAGCAAATAGAAATTATCAAAATCACAACTTTACCAATAAAAATAATAATAAATTAAGTAACTAAACTAAATAAAAACTATGGAGTTAGGTTCTGTTTGATTGTCATTTTCGTGACAAACGTGTACTTAAACGTATAATTGTAAGATTGTTCATATAATGAAAATTTGATTCCAATAATAAAGCAAGACACATGTTTGGAAAACTTGTAATTAAAAGTCGAATTACCAGATCATGTGTAGTTAAAATCCACTTGGCTCGATGAGTTGAGGTCTGGAAATCGGCCATGGCTACTCAAAACCCTAAACCAGGTCTCTCAGTGTGCATGAGAGAGATAGAGAGAGAGATGGGGGTCTGGGGTTTTGATAATTTACTTTCAAAAGCGGGAAATGAGAATCGCCACGACTGGAACTTGAGTCGAGAGGAGGCAAAGGTACCAATTGAGAGAAGGAAAGTTAATGTACTCGTGGCGTAGATTGTGACGGGTTCGCCAAACCTTGTTTAACCACGTGAAATGTATGATAGTGGGACCTCTATGGAGGAACCCTCTTCCTACTATGACACGTGTATTTAATTAATATCTCGAACAGTATCCCGTTCTTATAATAAAGGTAAAGTGTCTACGTGACACGTTTTTATTGAAGTTTAAAATAGGTCTGACTCTTAACTCAGTCGTGCACGCAGTCCGATGTATTTGAACTCCAATAAATATATGCCACGTAGACACATACTGTTTTATTGAAACGGAACACCGTTCAGGATCCCGACTCTTATCAATACTGGGATACGTAGCTAACACGTCTCGTGTAAACCGTAGGCTATAAAGACCCATAGTAAAGCTAAGAGAGAGCTGAGCTGCAGTCATCATCAATTAAAGGTTCACGCACCGTCAAATTCTCTTAGAAATTCAAGTCTCGAGGAAAATCCAACGGCCTGAAGCATAGGGAAAACATCTGTGAGAGAGAGAGAGCTCTCATCAATCATTGCGAATTGTCGGAACTCGAAACCACTCACTGTCTCTACTTCAAATTTTCCAAATCAGGTTCTCGTTTCTTCTTCTTCAACTAATAATCTCAATCGTTTTGGATTGAGAGAAATGCTAAGAAGAGAAGAGAAAAGAATCAGTTTTCTCTTCGTTTATCTTGTTTGGGAAGTTAATTGAGGAGAGAAGAGAGAAAATTATTCAATTTTGTTCTCCCCAAATCGGAGAGATTTGGAGAGAAAGCGAGAAAATAGAACAAATTACTTCTTATTACATTATTTTCTCTTCTCTCCGTTTCTCTCAATCCAAACAGTAGGGTTAGGATTTAGTCGAATCGACGCAGGTATTCTTTTACTCAACTTATTGGTTTTTATTTCGATTTACAATAGTTGCTTCTTCGTGTTTATACTTCTAGGCGTTTTCAATTTTTGTTCTATGGAGTTTGATTTCGATTTTGGATTTCTTGCAAATTTACAATAAACGTTAGCAGTTCTTCATCATTACGTGACGGATTTATTGGATTTTGATTTTCTGTGATGGATTAGGGTTTTTATTTCGTGTTGTAGAATGTTATGTTCCTAA
Source organism: Akebia trifoliata (assembly GCF_017979445.1). Lineage (NCBI taxonomy): Eukaryota > Viridiplantae > Streptophyta > Magnoliopsida > Ranunculales > Lardizabalaceae > Akebia > Akebia trifoliata. Next base: position 3,479,740 of record NC_141378.1, on the reverse strand, counting down.
TTGTAGGGATGGGAGTAGTGTAATTAAGAGTACCTGAATATATTCCTTGTAAGTGGTAGAATAGTTAAAATAGGTTGGGTGCATGGGATCATAATCTTGTATTGTGAGAGAAGTTGAGCTGTGGGTTACGGGAGTATATGCTCTTTTTGGAAAAGTTGTATGTAAAGTTGTTGATGCTGAATTAAGTTGCTGAAGCTGAGAGAAAATTGTTGTTGGTGCTACTAAAGCAACTTGCTAAATTGAGTATACTGTTTGTAAATCATTTGGAAAAACCGTGCGAAGGCCTCAACGTGTTGAATATGTTTCTAGTTTCCAAATTTGGTTGTTTGATTAAAGTTAAAAATTATTTTCGGCAATCGATTCATCTAGAAATTTCAGTCGATCCTCTCGACCATTAATAAGTGCATGAGGTTCTGCAAAAATCACACGGTAGTAAATCTTTTCGGCATCCTCTCAGTGTTTTTGAAGATTTTATAGGTAAGTTCTTTTTCTTCTTCTTCTTCTTCAATAATAACAACTATAATAAGATTTTTTTCCTGTTTTATTTATTTATTTATTTTAATTTAAGATTGATCTTTTGCAATTGATTTGATTGGTTTTCAATCTGAGATTGGTTTTCTTTTAATTTGATTTTCCCCCAAAATCAATTGGTAAAATCAATCTTAGATTGATTTATTTAATGGCAGATTTCATTTTAACCTCCAAGCTTTAACTTTTACCATGAAAGTCCTAAATTTAGAATTGATAATGGCACCCCAACTTTTACTTATTACACCCAATTAAAAATAAAGAAAATAAGTGAATGGGAAGTAATAAGTTTAGAATATTTCAAATACTTTTTAAACAATCTTTAAAAGAACTTCATTAAAATTTGTTATTTATATAAATATTTCAACTCACTAAAAACTAGTGTAAACTTCAAATTTGATTCTTTTAAAGTGTTTTTATTGTTCATTTAGATACTTAATAAAACAAACAATTATATCCACAAAAATATGTACAAAAGAAATTTGTCATTGAAATTTCACCTCGAGCCTTTAGCCCTATAAATATTTTAGTGTATTTAATTAAGTTATTTAAAAAAATTTTAATTTTATGCCATGTGGAGTACATCAAATTGCATCCATTACTCACACTAATTTCCCAGAAAAATCATAATTTACCAACTTAACAAAGAATGATAATAAAAGATAAAGATAGTTATTATTGGCACTACAACTTTTACTTATTCCCAACCATTCACTTGTTTTCTATATTTTAAATTGGGTTTTAATAAGTAAAAGTTGGGGTGCCATTAGCAGCTCTCTAATAAATTATAACTTCACCAATAGCCCTTATAGGACTTTTGTTTGAGTCGTGCAAATAGAAATTTACTCTTTTTTTTGCTAGATTTATATTTTTTTAGTTTTTTTAGTTTTTATCAAGATAATGTCTGGTTAACCATCAATAAAGGCATATTGGGATTTAGCGATACATAAAATTTAGGTGGAATGTTATGTTGAAATAGTTCAAAAATATGATAAAGTAGGAGGAAGTTTTAACCTCAAAAAAACATCATTATTTTATAATTATATTTGAAAAAAAGTTAAAAAAATCTTATACCAAAGGTCAATACAAGCATCGGTGGGATTACATGAATGATAGATGGAAAGCATGGAAGAATCTTAGGATGAAATCTAGATTAAGATGGGATGTAGATACGAGATCCTTTGAAGCAATTGATAAACAATGGAAGTCATATGTTTTGGTAATTTTTTTTCCATATGATAATTGAAGTTAAATGAGTTAGTTAATTTATTTTCTTTCGATTATGTCTTATATCTTTATCATTTGAATAAACATTCCAATCAATTTTGATATAAGACATTAGAGTATGAAGATGGATTAGACAAAATATTTGGTGGGATCGTTGTAACAGGAAAATATTATATGACCCCAAACGAGACTTTTTCTTCAATCATGTAAGATAGTTATGTTTCTTTCAATGATTTGGATACAGATATTGATGATGTGAATGAAATATTAACACCAAATACTTCAATTGATCTAGTTGAAAAGATACCTAGAAGACATCATAAGATATCAAGTGAGTTTGACCCCTCTTCTTCCACAAATGTGAATGTGAAAAAAATGCAAAAATGGGTGATGTTGATATCTATAGAATGCTTTGTATAATGACTGACAATATAGAGACATATTTGAAAAAATAAGAAATGGCGCAGAATGTAAACAAAGACACTTTTATCATCTCATTCATCAACTTGTTAAGTATTTTCTATGACGTTGATCAGTGTGGACCAGTATGGATGTTTTTAGTTGACAGATTATTCAAAAAGTCTTCTAGCAGAGAAATTTTTATTGAATTGATGGATATTGACTGCATGCATGCATCAGAGTGGAAATGAAGTTTGAAGAAGATCATGAGATCTCGTGATGGACAATCTTTTGAGGATAGGGTAGATTTATGATTACAATTTCTTAAATACTATAATATAGTAATGATATTATTTTTTATTATCATAGTTGTTAGTAGACATTACTTTAGTTTATTAAATTTTTACATGCATTTTTTTACTTACTAGTTTTATGTTATGGTTGGTAGAAATGTTTGTGTTTAAATTTTTTATTTTTCATTTAAATTCTATATGATTGGATGATTATAAATTGTTATATGTTTATAATCATGTGATTTGCATATATATAATAACGGATGAATGTTAGCATAAATAAGAAAATTTTCTTTTTTATTTTACTATGACATTACTACCGTACAAGGAATCGACGCATGAAACAACCATGTCGGATTTCACTATTTTCTCTGACATATAAATCACCAGAAAGTAGTGAAATCTGACATGGTTGTTTCATGCGTCGATTCCTTGTACGGTAGTAATGTCATAGTAAAATAAAAAAGAAAATTTTCTTATTTATGCTAACATTCATTTGTTATTACATATATGCAAATCACATGATTATAATATATAACAATTTATAATCATCCAATCATATAGAGTTTCAATAAAAAATAAAAAAGTTAAACACAAACATTTCTACTAACCATAAAGTAAAACTATTAAGTAAAAAAATGCATATAAAAATTTAATAAACTAAAGTAATGTCTTCTAACAACTATGGTAATAAAAAATAATATCACTATTATATTATAGCATTTAAGAAATTGTAATCATAAATCTACCCTATCCTTAGAAGATTGTCCATCACGAGATCTCATAAGCCTCTCTAAACTTCATTTTAATCCGTTATGATGCATGCAGTTAATATCCATCAATCCAATAAAAATCTCTCTGTTAAAAGACTCTTTGCATAATTTGTGAACTAAAAATATTTATACTGGTCCATACAGATCAATGTCGTGGAAAGTACTCAACAGGTTGATGCATGAGATAATAGAAGTGTCTTTGTTTACATTCTGCGTCATTTCTTGTTTTTTCAAATCTGCCTCTTATATTATTAGTCATTACACAAAGCATTCTATAGATTTCAACATCACCCATTTTTACACTTTTTTTCGCATTCACATTTGTAGTAAAAGAGGGGTCAAACTCACTTGATCTCTTATGACGTCTTCTATGTATCTTTTAATAGATTTTTCAATTTGACCAATTGAAGTATTTTGTGTTGATCCTTCATTCACATCATCAATATTTGCATCTAAATCATCGAGAGCAACACGACTATCTTGCATGATTGAAGAAGAAGTCTCGTTTGGGGTCATATAATATTTTTCTATTGTAACGGTCCCACCAAATATTTGGTCTAGTTCATTTTTGTACTCCAGTACCTTATATCGAAATTGATTGGAATGTTTATTTAACTGATAAAAGATATAAGACATAATCAAAAGAAAAAAAAAACTTAACTAACTCATTGAATTTCAATTATCATATGAAAACAAAAAAAAGTTACCGAAGCATATGACTTCTATTGTTCATCAGTTGCTTCAAAAGATCTCGTATCTACATTTCATCCTAATCCAGATTTCATCCTAAGATTTTTCTATGCTTTCTATCTATCCGTCACGTAATCCCAATAATGCTTGTATTGACCTTTGGTGTAAGATTTTTTTGACTTTTTTTCAAATATAGTTAGAAAATAATCATGTCGTTTTGAGGTTAGACCCCTTCCTTCTTTACCATATTTTTGAACTACTTCAACATAATATTCCACCAAACTTTTATATATTGTTGAATCCCAATATGCCTTTATTGATGGTGATTAGATATTATCTTGATAAAAATGAAATTTAAATTTAAAAAAAATTAAGAAAAAGAAAGTAATAAATTAATCCACCTACAAATGTGTCTGCATCAATCTGATTCTTTAGACCATGCAATATGATACTTCATTGAATCAGAGAATTATCATGTGATTTGCAATCCATTCCAATGTGTACTCAAAAGTTGTTTCCAACTTTACTTATTACAATCTGATTGGCACCTCAATTTTTACTTATTACACCCCAATTTCTTAAATTATTTATCACACCCAATTAAAGATTAAAATGCACTCTTCCAATATTACAAAGGGTAATCTCAACACTACAATACATTATAACACTAGTTAACAGAATTTCTATACAATTACGTTTAGGCTCATAAAATTTCTTTACAATTATATTTAGACTCGTATAAAATTTTAAATCAATAAAAAATATAAACTTCGCCAAAAAAATAAAAAAGTGATTAAGATTCTATTGGCACCCCAACTTTTATTTTCTTTATTTTTAATTGGGTGTAATAAGTAAAAGTTGGGTGCCAATAACAACTCTTAAATTTTAGGGTTTTGATGATGAAAGTTAAAACATGGAGGTTAATAGGAAATTTACAATTAAACACATAAATCTGAGATTAATTTTACCCATTAGTTTTAAGGGAAAATCAAATCAATTGAAAAATCAATCTAAAATTTAAAAACAAAAAAAAAAAAAAAATAGAAAAAATCTGATTATACAATTGTCATTAACTTGAAGAAGAAGTAGTAGAAGAACTCACCTAAGGAGATCAAGGTAAAAAAAAAAACTATGAGGGATTTGATAAGAGAGAGAATGCCGAAAAGATCTTAAAAATTGAATATGTCATGTGTCTTTTGCAGAGGCTCGTTGAAGTGTTGGTATTTGAGAGATTCGGCTGATTTTTCTGAAAGAATCGGCAAACAAAAAGAGTCTTTAATGATCCCAAACACTTAAGTTCCAAAAAAGGAACCTGTTCAACACATTTTTAAGCTTTCGCACTGCTTTTCCAACGGACTAATAGTGGGTAGTTTAGAGAAGTGGGTACTTTGGGTAGTGTTTCTCTTTTGTTTAAATTCATTATGAGATTAATGAGAATATGCAAAAAATTATTATTAAAATTTCTTTAGGATTTGGAGCCTAACCATCTCGAATTAGTTACTTTTGAAGGCCCAATCTCCCTCAAATGAGATCAATTTTCCTATCATCATCAATTTAATCTTCTTTTGCTATTTGATTATCAAAATACGTATCGGGTACACATCAATTGGTATCAAAGTGGTAATCTTCAAATGGAAATTGAGTCGATAGATGATGAATTCAAGGAGTTTTGCGAATTTATGCGTGATGGTTTGAGGAAACGTTGTCTCCTAATCGAAGAATTTCTCAAAAAAAAATGAAGAAATTATTCGAAGAAAACAAACTATATTTATTGGAGTCGATGACTCTATAAATGAGAACTTAGATGTGATCGAAGATCAACCTCCACAATCATTTTTCCAAAAATGTAAGATATATGCCAATGATTACCTCGTCAAGTATACTGAAGACAAAGAACATCAAAGATCTAGTGAAGAGGATAAAGGTGAAGTCAATATTCTTGAAAAAGTATTCAAAAATTGACTTTATCCTCCCCATCGAATTCAAACCATTAATTATTTTTAAGAAGTGTCAAGACAACGACATTCAAGACGATTATCGCAAGGACTTCATCGATTCCAAGAGACAAATAGTTTGGGAGTTATGTGTTAAGATGAATGTAATTGATTCCAATATCAATTGAGATTCGGGAGATTCTGATCATGAGGACAAGGTCATTTTCAAGGAGGATGGAATGTTATGTGCCTAATTGTAGGGATGGGAATAGAGTAGTTTCTAGTACCTATGATGTATATAATATATTCCTGATAAGTGGTAAAATAGTTAAAATAGGTTGGGTGCATGGGATTATAATCTGTATTGTGGGAGAAGTTGAGCTGTGGGATAGTTCCTTGAATGAATAGGATAGTGGGTAGTTATGGTAGGGTTTCTCTTGTTTTTAAATTCATTGTGAGATTAATGAAAATATGTAGAGAATTATTATTAAAAGTCCTTTGAGATTTAGAGACTAACCATCTCAAATCGGTTACTTTGGAGGTCTAATCTCCCTCGAATGAAATCAATTTTCCTATTTTCATCAATTTAATCTTCTTTTGTTATTTGATTATCAAGATACATTTCAGGTACGTATCACAAAATCTAAGGCATGTGTGTGTAGGAAATTGTTTAGTTGCAATATAATAACTAGGGTTTTGAGTCTATAATTTGTACTAGAGGTTGTAATATGTTTGGGAATGGATGATAATTTGCAGAATTGTTTTGGGTGGCTTTAGTTAGAACGGAAGATCATGGCGATGACAAAATGCAACCCTCTTCATTTAGATCAAGCATGGGAAATCATGGAGAAGGGGATCACTAAGCTCAAGAACATTCTAGAAGGGTTCCCTGAGCCTCAATTCAGTCCGGAGGAATATATGAGGCTTTACACGTATTATTCGTTCTGTTTGTTTTTTCATTAATTTCCATTTAAGTGCTCCTTTTTTATGCAAAATTGTGTTGTGTTTATGGGGTTTTATTTCCTTTACTTTGAGAACAGAGCCATACATTTCATGTGCACCCAGCACCCCCCTCACAACTACTCACAGCAGCTTTACAACAAATACCGGGAGTCCTGTGATGAGTACATTATTTCAATGGTGAGGAAGATTTGCCCCTGTTATGTTCTTATGTTAATATTGACTATTTGAGTTTTTATTGCTCCTGTTATGTTCTTACTTTTGCTCTCTCTTTTTTTTTGTCATAAAGTGGACCTTACTGGGAAGGGTGATTGACTTGGTTGTTGGATGGTCTTTTCCTCCCTTGGTGGAGGAAGAATTCCTTTGAATAACGTCATAATGGAAAAATCCACAACATCCATATGAATGGAAAAAATTCATGCATTGAAGTAGATTGATATTGTCTTCCTGTTACTTGAATTAATAAGAGAATTGCATGTGTGGCAGTGAAGCCTGTTTGCAAAACATCAAAATGGAAAAATCCTTATGTCATCTCTTACAAAGGTTTGGTGACTAAGAAGTGGGGGATCTAAGGCATATTAAATTTAGCTCCTCTCGAGTTTATATGGACTCGGCTTCCTTATCAGGGATGAGCATGGTGGGACGTTGAAGGTGTTTACAAGTCTAATCAGCATTATGAGGTTGACATAAATGCACTGTAGAGATTATCCTGAAGGTTTGTGGTAATGGGGCCTATTAATGGAAATGGTGATTTCTCTGATAATTGAACTTTATCTTGTGGGATCACAAAAGTGGTTCTCATTAGAAAATAGCTAACGTAGTGGATCATCCTATTAATTCAAGGTATTGACATTGTGTTTATTTGCACAATTGGACTTGGTCAATTGATTTATTGGAAAAGAGAGTATAAGTATGGATTCATAAGATGGTGTACGATCTTCTTATCTGTAGGAAGTTATTGACCACTGTTGGTACTCTGAACTCTGAAGAGTATAGTATTGGACCCTTGGAGACTCGTCAACACCACTTAACATATTTGGGATAGTTCTGATAATTTGATAATTTACATAGAAGATACTTCTCATACTAATTGGCTCCAAAGATAGTGAGTTTAAAGTTAGCTTCATGAAATCCTACTTATGCCTTGTTTTACACTAATGCAAGCAATACAATCTGTTACAGTTCGTCATCTTATTAACGTTCCACTTTCAAAAATAGAGAAATCTAATGAGTAGATAGAAATGGAAGAAGTGAGTTGTTATGGTGATGATTGTTGGTGTGGGGTGTGTCTTAATCTTATTCACCAAAAGTTTAGAAATTTGGCTGTATTCATGCAATATTATGAGGGTGATCTGGTATGTGCAAAACAAATAGTATTTCTTAGTGTCTTCTCTTCCATTTTTTCTTGTAAGTTTCCTAGTGTAATCAGAAAAGAGGAAAATTGCCTCATTAGTACTTAGTTGATCAAAGATTATTTGTGCATCTATTCTCAAGTTACCTGTCAAGAACATGCTGCATATTTTGATGAAAATTGGAGCTCCTTTCCTAGTGGGCTTAAATATTTTTACCATATACAGTTTCAAAACTAGTGTAGATGTTATCCTTAAGGTGCTTCCCATGTCATCTTCAAGTTCTCTTTTCATCTTTTGCTTTTATGGTTTGAAGTTGTGCGCAGTATCCTTTTAGGAGTTTAGAGTATTGAGATATGGATCACTAATTTCCTGTGACCAAAACCCGTTGGAAGGGAGAAATTGAACAATATTTTCCAATTGAGGTTTGGTCATTATTTTGTGTGGCTTCATTTGTATTCTAGACCGCTTTTCTTGCTGTTGGTCTCTATTCTAACATATTTTCCTTTTTTTATATTTTCGACTTCCAATTTATAATTTTAGGAATAAAAGGTTATGCTTAAATGTACTAGCGTTTGTACCCCTGTTATGAACTTCATTGTGTTGTCCCTCAATTCAGGTATTGCCATCTTTAAGAGAGAAGCATGATGAGTTTATGTTGAGAGAGCTTGTAAAGAGGTGGGACAATCATAAAGTTATGATGAGGTCGCTTTCGTGCTTCTTTCATTATCTTGGTCGATTCTTCATTGCTCGGAGGTCACTTCCAACACTCAATGAAGTTGGACTCACTTGCTTCCGTGATTTGGTACGATGATGTTTTCTATGTATATTAAAAGCAAGTTTGTGTTTATTTTCCTTTGGACATTGATTGCTTCTTGAAGTTAAAAACTACGTTGATGCAAAATCTTTCATCAACAACTCTTTGCCCTCTTGGCTGATCTTGAGCTTGGATTGGATCTACTTCTCACCCTCCTCAAATGGAGCTGTTGGGGGTACCTAAAAAGACACTCCAACGCTTAAGTCAGAGATTAGAACTCAACAAAGTATCCCAACCTAGAATAATTTGGATTCAATGCCTTAGCATTTAGGTTTTTCCACTATTTAGAAACTTCCCTCAGTCCATTTTGAACTTTGGAGTCCCGCATGGGGTTGGCAGCCTCCAACACATAGGATCATGTTTCTTGAGCTTTTGCTATACTAGAGATCTCCCAGGGCTCTTGATCTGCGCCTAGATTCCATCTAGTGTTGGAGATCACTTTTGATCCATTTCATGATATTGGTAGGTCCTATCTAGGACGAGAGATCCTTCTATATTGGGCTTTTGATCCTTTTTAGCATCTAGTTTGACACTTTCTATTATTAGATAGATATGTGGTAATTATTTGGATAAAAATCAGGGTTGGTCGATATCCCTTGGTTCCCTTCTTAGATGAACTTAAGTGGTTTGGCATGCGTTCTGACCTGTGGCAAGAGTCCTCAATAGCAAACTTGTACCGTAGAACTGACCTAGAAGTTGACTACTCGATTTTCTAGATGACACTTGCATGTTTCAAATTGATTCTAAGTTCAGGTATCACAATAACCCTTTTCCTAACCAGTGTGCTTTACTACTTTTGAGATATATGACATCGGATTTTATGTGTATATTTTCCCTAATTTCAGGTTTATCGGGAGATCCATGGTAAAGTCAGAGATGCTGTAATACTTATGGTATGTTGAGGCAATGCATCTAATATATATATATATATATATATATATATATATATATGGGAAATGTTCAGCAACAAACATTTTGACAAACATTTTGGCAAAACATTTTTCAAAATATGGGTTAGAGATTTTGGAATGGGCTGATTTTTGGTGAGGATGATCTCTACGGTGAGGAGATCATCATCACCAAAAATCAGCCCATTCCAAAACCTCTTACCCATCAAAAATGGCTTACAAAAAATGGACGGTCCACGATTTTCCAACTTGTAAACATGGGGTTAGAAGTTTTGGAATGAGCTGATTTTTGATGAGGATGATCTCCTCACCATAGAGATCATCCTCACCAAAAATCAGCCCATTCCAAAACCTCTAACCCATGTTTTGAAAAATGTTTTGCCAAAATGTTTGTCAAAATGTTTGTTGCTGAAAGGGACCCTATATATATATATAAAATATTTCTTTTCAAATTAATGATAATTAACCAAATGTTATGCACTAGATTGATCAAGAGCGCAAGGGAGAGCAGATTGATCGAGCTTTGCTGAAGAATGTTTTAGACATTTTTGTTGAAATTGGAATGGGGCAAATGGATTGTTATGAGAACGACTTTGAAGTGGACATGCTTAAAGATGCAGCTGTGTATTATTCTCGGAAGGCTTCTAATTGGATTTTAGAGGATTCTTGTCCAGATTACATGTTAAAGGTAATCTCTTGTTTATTTTACGTGCATTTTTATCAAAATGTACTTGTGGAAACAGTTAGGTTGATTTGTATATGTTGCCATCCTTAGGTTGAGGAGTGCTTGAAATGGGAGAAGGATAGGGTTTCTCTTTACTTGCATTCTAGCAGTGAGCAGAAGTTATTGGAGGTTTGTTCCTATTTCTATTCGTTCAGTTATCAGTCGTGTTTAGTTGGACTTGAAAATTGAAGAAATTGCAGTATACTAAATAAGAGCATAAAGCATAAATCTAATGTGGATGCACCATTAAGTTATTTATGATGACTTTTTTAGGGAGACTATGAACTCTTTCAATTTGATTGTTATTCATTGATCACATCTTCTCTTTGTAGAAAGTGCAACATGAGTTGTTATATGTATATGCAAGCCAACTTCTTGAGAATGAGCACTCTGGGTGTCATGCATTGCTTAGAGATGCAAAGGTATTTATAGATATGTATCTTGTGCAATCCCGTAAGGATTCTTACTTTGCCCTTTGCTAAGCAGAAATGTTGTTCATACGTTTACTTTATAGGTGGAGGATCTCTCAAGGATGTATAGGCTCTTCTGTAGATTACCTCGTGGTTTAGAACCCATTTCTAATATATTTAAGCAGGTTGGATGGTTGTCTAGTCAAACTTTGATATTCAGAAGTAAAGGAGTGTGCCTTTTTCTGTATTTTATTGTATCTTAGTTTTTAATTTTTGGGGTGTTCTCTGATACAGTATGTTACTGCTGAAGTCACAGCCTTGGTCAAGCAAACAGAAGATGCGGCAAGTAACATAAAGGTTGGTTCTTCTAACTGCTTTTTGCTATTCCAAAAACCTTTGTATTCTTGCTGCTGTATTATATTTCAAATGCATTTGTTACAGAGTTTGGTAAGCACTTTATGTAATGTATCAGCTAGTGATTTAGATAAATGTATATCTTATAAATTTTGTTTAAGATGATATGAAGCCTCTAGAGTCCTTGACTGCAGATGTGACTATTAACGTCCGAAAACAATTCAGAACAACTTAGTGACTACTTCACCTTGTACATTAGATGAGTGATCCTCATCGGTTGTTGCATGTTGAAAATTAACAGTAGTTGCAACACCTTTGGAATTTTGGATTTTTAACCATTTTTTACGGGTATGTTGGATACCTAGATTGTCAAGACCTTGGATTGAGAGTTGATCATATGGTTAGTTGGTAGGTTATAATGGCCTTCTGTGGAAGGTGCTGACTTGGTAAGTAATTCTGTATCTTTCCAAACCATGAAGATGGGAAGATTGGTTGGTCTTATTGTCTCCTGTATTGAATTACTCTGTTAGGCGGTTTTGGATGTATACACTTTGAGCTAAAACCTCAGATGTTTTCAATTCACTATGTGGTTCCTTTTGTGTAGTTACATGCTGGGTGAACTAGAGTTCGTGTGCTTGTATCTGTTACTGTTTCTTTCCTGTGCCTAGCTACACCTGTGTCATAAATAGGTAACCATAACTTGTGTATTGGCAATGTATATAAGATATGTTCTTGCAATGTGATTGTAATTGAGTCTAGCTAACAAATTATTTTCTCACAGGCAGAGAAAAAGGATTTGGTTGGTTTGCAAGAACAGGTAAATCTCAAAACTAATACACTTGTGGGGGGGAGGTCTGATAGAAAAGTTGGCAGGAATTGTAACTAAATTGGTGTTGTGGTTTTTAGGTTTTTGTTAGAAAAGTAATCGAGCTGCATGACAAATACTTGGTGTATGTGAACGACTGTTTTATGAACCATTCCCTTCTTCACAAGGTTTATATTGTATAATATTCTCTTGATTTGGATAATGTTCTCACGTTTTTCTTGTAAAATATGTATTTTTTGAAAGAGATGCATTTTGTATTTTAGGCACTCGAAGAGGCTTTTGAATTATTTTGCTACAAGGGTGTTGATGGCAGTTCAAGTGCAGAACTACTGGCTACATTCTGTGATAATATCCTTAAGAAGGGTGGGAGCAAGGTATTAAATTTCGATTTCGGAGTTTATTTTGGTTAGTCTGGAAATGGAAATATTTCTATCAGTGTGGAAATGAATACAATTTTTGGAAATTACAGAAATATTGAAGAAATTTTCATTGACCCTATAGGAAATGATAAAATAGGCATTAAAACACTCATTAAGTCATCAAAATACAATAAACTACTGTATGGAGTGTGAAATTGAATATCAACAACATTTTGCTACACATATGCACATGTATTGAGAGGCTGACAGTGGAAATGAGAATAATAATATTGTATTAACTACATACAACTTAATATATAAGACATTAAAATGAAGAAACTATTAAGTATTACATTCATGTGTTATTATATTTCTTTTATTTTTTGAATAAGTATGAATAAATTTCTAATGTATCCAATTAGTTGAAACATGGCTGATTGTATGTGTGCTGATAGGCACTGGAGCTGATAATAAACTAAGGGAACACAGATAGTAGCAGAAAATTGGATGAAAGAATTTGTATTTAATCTCTGAATAGGTACAGACTAGCCAAGCATTCGAGAGGCTTGGAAGCTCTCCAAAATGAGCAAGCTCAATACAAAATAAAACTTCTTGTGTCCCCCCTCAAACCAACTCCTCTCCTTATATTCTCCTCACCACCTAGCCATAACAGAAAATCCTTAACAGAATTATTATTCCATAACAGACCCCACTTTCTACCATAACAGAAAATCCTAACAGAATTATTATTCCCTAACAGACCCCACTCTCTAATCATTACTTATACGTCAACTGTCGTGTAGAATCCCGGAATTACCCTTGCGCCTAGAATAAGTGAAACGCACTTGTGGCCTAACATGTGCTTATATAAATGTACTAATATGCTTAGAATACATTAAAATAAGATGATATAGATAACTAACTAATCATAATAAACTAACAGATGAATGTTATGTGTAATTTTTTATTAGTAAATATTATGTGTATTTTACAAGTACTTTCTAAAAGCAATTATAAGTTTTTTTCAAAGCAGAATATTTTGGTCGAAATTTACTATTCATCGAAATATTTCCACCAAAAAATATTTCATACCTAAAATTTGATTATTCGGTCAAAATTTACTATTCATCAAAATATTTCACCGAAATATATACAAAAAGAAATTGTCGGTTAAATTTCGTGTTGGAGCTTGTGAAAATGGAAATATTTCGGTATATTTCGTGGAAATATGTTGAAATTTAATACTATGGGTGGGAGTGATAAAGTGCAACATGAGTTGTTATATGTATGCAAGCCAACTTCTTCAGGAGAAACACTCTGGGTGTCATGCATTGCTAGAGATGACAAGATATTTATAGAGATGCATCTTGTGCAATCCCATGAGGATTGTCTTATTTCACCCTTTGCTAAGCAGAAATATTGTTCATACGTTTACTTTATAGGTGGAGGATCTCTCAAGGACATATAGGCTCTTCTGCAGAATACCTCATGGTTTAGAAACCTTTTCTAATATATTTAAGCAGGTTGGATGGTTCTCTTGTTGAACTTTGATATTCAGAAGTAAAAGAATGCATTGTTTGTATCATTGTATCTAGGTTTTTAATTTTCAGGTTGTTCTCTGATACAGCATGTCACCGACGAAGGCACCGCCTTGGTCAAGCAAGCAGAAGATGCGGCACGGAACAAAAACGTTGGTTCTTCTAACTGCTTTTTGCTAATCCAAAAACCTGTGCATTTTATATTCCAAACACATTGTTACAGAGTTCAGTAGGCATTAGAGATTTTGATAAATATGTATCTTATAAATTTTATATTTTAAGATGGTATGAAGCTCTAGAGTGCTTGACTGCAGATGTAATTATTAACGTCTGAAGACAACTCAGAACAACTTAGTCACTACTTCACCTTGTAAAAATTGGATGAGTGATCCTCATGGGTTGTACCATGTTGAAAATCAACCGAAGTTGCAACACCTTTGGAATTTTGGAATATTGGATTTATAGCCATTTTTTGATAGGTATGTTTGATACCAAGATTGTCAAGGCCTTGATCATGGTGATTTGGTAGGTTATAATGGCCTTTTATTGAAGGTGCTGACTTGGTAAGTAAGCCTGTGCATCTTTCCAAACCATGAAGATGGGAAAATTGGTTGGTCTTATTGAATTACTCTGTTAGGCGGTTTTGGATGTATACGCTTTGAGGTAGAACCTGTGAAATTTTCAATTCACTATGTGGTTCATTTTTTGCAGCTACATCCTTGGTGAACTGGACACACTGCCAGTTCATGTGATTGTATCTGTTACCGTTTCTGTCCTGTGCCTAGCTACTCCTGTGTCACAAATATGTAACCATAACTTGTGTATTGGCAACATATAGAAGATATTGTTCTTTTAGTACGATTGCAATTGAGTCTATCTGAAAAATTATTTTCTCACAGGCAGAGAAAAAGGATGTGGTTGGTTTGCAAGAACAGGTATATCTCAAAACTTATACACTTGGGGGGTCTGATAGAAAAGTTGGCAGGAATTGTAATTAAATTGGTGTTGTGGTCTTTAGGTTTTTGTTAGAAAAGTAATCGAGCTGCAAGACAAATACTTGGTGTATGTGAAGGACTGTTTTATGAACCATTCCCTATTTCACAAGGTCTGTATTGCATAATATCCTCCTGATTTGTATAATGTTCTCACGTTTTTCTTGTGAAATAGGTATCTTTTTTTTTTATAAGTAAAACCTGCTCTTTTTTTCAATAAAGAGTTTGAAAACAAAGTTAAATATCATATCTGACAATGTGATTATTTATGGGGCCTAATGAACAAAAAATCAGTGATCCAAAATGGTTGGGTTTGAAACTTGGTTAGTACGGATTCACTGGATTCCGCAAACCCAGTACAGGAAATATGTATTTTTTGAAAGAGATGCATTTTGTATTCTAGGCACTCAACGAGGCTTTTGAGTTATTTTGCAACAAGGGTGTTGCTGGGAGTTCAAGTGCAGAACTACTTGCTACATTATGTGATAATATCCTTAAGAAGGGTGTGAGTGAGAAGTTGAGTGATGAAGCCATTGAAGAAACACTTGAGAAGGTAGTTGTTTTCTTTATTAATCATGTTCTTCATGTTCCATTCCACTATATGGCTCTGATTATACTGCACCACTGAGTTTTTAAATAATTTACAGGTAGTAAAGGTGCTTGCTTGTATTAGTGATAGAGACCTATTCGCTGAGTTCTATAGGTAAAGGTTCCCTTTCACGAAAATTCTTTAACTTGTTTTAGATCAAATTTGTGAAGACAATATTAACATTTTTTTACTTCTTGCATGTCTTCTATGTATTTGTAGCATAGCCACCAAATTCTGACTCATTGAAAAAGTCATGATTAAATCGTGACTTTTCTCCTTCAGTGATTTAATCTAGTCATTTTTTTTTTAAATCATGACTTTTATTTACGAACTTCGCAATTAAATCATGAACTCCATGATTAAATCACAAACTTTGCGATTAAATCAGATAAAAACAAAAGATAAAATTGAAGCACTAGTAAGAGAAGATGACCTTGATGATGATGATGGTGACTATTTTATTGATGAAGCAATATAATCAGGATTGAATGTGTTGTGTGGACTGGTTAGTTGTTGTGGATGCAAGGATGATATCTATATGGGGGTTTGGTGATTTCTTATTGTGGTTTAATATAAGATTTGGTGATATAATATGAGAACACCACCTAGTTTGAACAATTACACAGACTTAAGTCTAGCCCGATTTTTTCTGATTTTTTCCCTATTTTCCCTTGTCGACTTATTCTCGAATCCTGACTTGGTGACTATGATTGGCAGGAAAAAGCTTGCTCGCCGGCTTCTATTTGACAAGAGTACAAATGATGACCATGAGAGAAGTATTTTGACCAAATTGAAACAACAATGTGGTGGACAGTTCACATCCAAGATGGAGGGGATGGTTGGTTGCTTGGGATTGTCACTTGTGAATTAGAAATATTCTGAATTTGTTTATATATCATTATAATTTGAAATTAAGCTTTATGTTTTGGCATTCCCTTCTTCTTTCAGGTTACCGATTTAACATTGGCAAGGGAAAATCAAACCAATTTTGAGGAGTATCTTAACCATAATCCAAATGCAAATCCTGGGATTGACTTGGCGGTCACTGTCCTGACTACTGGATTCTGGCCTAGTTATAAATCATTTGACTTAAACCTACCCGTGGAGATGGTAATCATTTACATACCCTTTTTTAATTCCTTAAGTATTTGAAATATTAATGAGGAATTTCTACAACAAACATGAGCCATGCATGTTTTTCTTTCAGGTAAAGTGTGTGGAGGTTTTCAGGGAGTTCTATCAAACAAAAACCAAACACCGAAAACTCATGTGGATATACTCTCTATCTACTTGTAACCTCAGTGGAAAGTTTGAACCAAAAACTATAGAGCTGGTTGTGACAACTTATCAGGTAACTCGTTGATAAACCCTATTATCTATCTGATGGATGAGCTAATCGATTGTGAGTGAAGAGGGTCAAGCCTTTTAACCATTTTTGTTTACAGGCCTCTGCATTGCTACTATTCAATTCTTCAGATAGGTTGAGCTATTCAGAAATCATGACCCAGTTGAACTTGACTGATGATGACGTTGTTAGATTACTTCATTCCCTCTCATGTGCAAAATACAAGATTCTTATTAAGGAACCGAGCACTAAAATCATCTCTCCAACGGATCACTTCGAATTCAATTCCCAATTTACTGACAAAATGATGAGGATCAAGGTTTGAACTTCTTTGACATCCTTCTCATATCTATCTTACCTGTTCTCATTTCTTAAATATGGATTAGAGATGAAATAACATTTCGGAAGCTGCAGATTCCCCTTCCTCCTATTGACAAGAAGAAGAAAGTGATCGAGGATGTTTATAAGGACAGACGATATGCTATAGATGCCTCAATCGTGCGGATTATGAAGAGTCGGAAAGTTTTGGATCACCAACAATTGGTGATGGAGTGCATCGAGGAGCTAGGCCACATGTTCAAGGTATGTTATCGTATACATGATTGATAGCAACAATTTTTTTTTTTTTTTTCCTTTGTTTGTTGATGAATCTGTGACGTGCAGCCCAATTGTAAGGCAATCAAGAAGCGGATTGAAGATCTGATCACCCGGGATTATCTGGAGAGAGACAGAGAAAATCCTAACGTGTTCAAATACCTAGCCTGATTCTGTTGGTTTTCGGCGTACCGTATTGGGTTTCAAGTGGGTGCAAGCTGGCTGAAGGCACAAAAAAAGATGGTTACCTACTGGTGGAACTAGAACAGAAACTGATTCAAGTGCTGTTGGTGTTACTGAGCCTGTTTAAGTGTACTTGAGACTCGGAGGGATAAGTCTGGGACATTTTACCTTAATTGCCAGGTTTGGGTAATTTCTGAGTCATTTCCTCTATCGGAAAGAAATGAAGTACTTTCTAAAGTTTCGGCATCTTTGCTGGTCCTTGTATATTCGCATAGTTGCCTGCTTTTATTTCATTTATTTAATTAATTAATTATTTATTTCTGCATCCCTCAATTGTATTCAACTTTCGGAACCACTATTGCTTTATATTTGTCGTTCTCATATTTTAAGAAATTATGAAGTTATATTCAGTCTTCCATCTCAAGTGCTAATCGCACTACTTTGTGCCATTTCCATATTTGTGATTATTTATGAGTTTTGGTTTGTTCATCTGATATAGACTTAGTGCAACTGTTGTTTAAATCAGATCAGATCACCCCCTGCGTAGGGTCTTCAATGGTGATCTGCAAGTAGGTCAACAAATAACTATGATTCTAAACTGTTGGATGTTAATGTTATAGCCCTGCTCTAAAACTGTTCTCCATAAAAATGAGAGAATACTGGTAGCCCATAACAAGATATGTTGTTCGACAGAAAATGATTTTTCCTTGAAAATGTAATTTGCTGGCGTTTGGTTGAAGATGTTCTATGATCTGACCCAGAATATGATTTTCCTAATCGGGTTGGGAAGCTTGTAATATTTTTCTCACGCTATGAAGTCACTTTTTTTTAAATTCTGTTTTTCTAAACAAAAAATAAACTTGACATTTTCCTATTGGTAATAGAGTGGCAAGCATGTTCCTAGAAATTCTACTTTCTCATTATTTTCTTGATAATTGATTTTCAGGGAAATAACTACTTTCTCATTATTTCCTTGATAATTGATTTTCAGGGAAATAAAAGCCCAAGATGTTTTGATGATTATAAAG
This sequence comes from Akebia trifoliata, assembly GCF_017979445.1. Lineage (NCBI taxonomy): Eukaryota > Viridiplantae > Streptophyta > Magnoliopsida > Ranunculales > Lardizabalaceae > Akebia > Akebia trifoliata. The sequence goes on along the minus strand of NC_141378.1, from coordinate 3,460,920 downwards.
ACCCACTCATGATTTTTGTAACTTACATAAGGAGTGGTTTTAATTGTGTAACTGTTACGACTTGATGATTGTTTGATTCATCAAGATGACCCAGTCAAGTTATGCTCCTATAATTCTTCCGGGCACCATGTATTTTTTTACCTTTGAGATAAAATGATTTGCATTACTTTGGTAGCTTTGTACAAGTTTGCTTCTTTTGTCATTGAGTAGATTGACCACGAGTTTAGAGAGCCAAATTGAGTTGATGGTGAGGTTAGCCATTATGGCCAAACCATTGAAGTGAGACAACAGGAGGTTCGGCCAAGGGGGTCAAACCACCTAAATATAGTAAAAGGGAGGTTCTGCCGAGAGGGTCGATCCTCAATGAGTGGCGATAGGGTTGGCTATGGTGGCCGAACCACCTAAATATAGCGGCCAAGGGGGCCAAACCTCATTGAGCACACGATAGGGGTTGGCTTTGGTGGCCAAACCACCTAAATACAATGGAGGGGGAGGTTAGGCCAAGAGGCCTGAACCTCATTGAGAATTTGATAGGGGTCGGCTTTGGTGGCCAAACCACCAAAGGGGGATGTTCGGCCCAAGTGGCCGAAATGCCAAACCACTTAAATTTTCGAACTAGGTCTTTAGGTTGGGTTAGATTGAAACGGATCCAAGTGCGTCAATTTAGGAACTTTTACTAATCCATAGTAAGTAATTCTTTTTGGTTCCTACCGATATTATTGTCACCACTTTCACTTTTGGTACCACGATGTGACACACAAATAGTGATTTGTGTAACCATTGGACTTGTATACAATGTAACCCCTATGTTAGAATAATAAAAGGCGACTCAAGTTGCTTTGTTCATGCCACCAAGGCTGGTATATACATATGAATTGTGGACCTTTTTCCCTTCCACTAACAAAAGCAACCCCCAAAACAATGGAAGACCTGTGATAGTGTCCTCTTGATTGATTATGGAGAAATATGGGTTCGTTGTGATATGGGGTCTCTCCCATGATTGCATGTTTTTACTTATTAGGAATCTCAAAGACAAGTACAGTATAGAAGTACCTGTATGACCATTATTTAGATGAACCAACAGTCCAACACAATCTATAATTACGAATTAATGTGTGGAGGATATGGATATAAACACATTAGAATTAATAGAAGACATTGCTTTAGAAAGAATTGAGTGGAGGTAGAATTTTTCTTTTTCTTTTTTATTTTTTTACTTCTATGGTGTATCCGATGTTGATGACTAGGGCATTCGGAATTTGTTGAATGGGTACCCATGTATCGTCCTTGAGGATTGGATTTGAAGGCCAAGCGACCTATGGGTAAGTTGCTGCAACACTGTGAGGGCACTTCCTTCTGTGTATGGGCTTAGACCCAAGGTCAGGTCTCAAACATGGTGGGTAATAGTTCATTCTCAAATGCTTTCACCACCACCCTAAACATCTCATTGAACACGTCTTGCTTCAAGCCGAGGGTCATTGCTACGATGATCAATAGATTTTGACATAGCTTCCTTATGTTTGTTGAGTACATGTACATCGATCTCTAGTGTTTCACTGTACAATAACAAGTACAAAACGATGTAATGTAGTAAACCATGGAATGTTGTTTTTAGTCATAGCAAAAGGTTACAATGGTTGCAATAGATGAGCTTTTGTGGGTATTTTTTTTTTTTTTTAAAGTCTTTGCGTACAATGCGCTTTTTGAGTCTCAAATCTTACTTGACGCGCAATTGACTTCCTTATTCCCATGGGAGTAAAAAGTCAAATGGGGAAAACCTCAATTCAATCATGTCTATTAATGCATATTTATTATTGCTCAATTAAATAGGTGCCCCCACAAGCTATGCTATAAAAGTCAAGGTCCTCTTTGACACATGCCATATCACACTAAACTTAGGGGGGAAGCAACAAAGATGGGCTCAGGAAAGCCAACCCTTTTATCCCGCTGGGGAAACTCTACTCTCACTCTTGGTTGGAATTCAAAACTACTCCTCATGTTGGCATCTAGTTTTAACATGAATTAAAATTTATTGAAAACTAGGATTTATTTATTATTATTTTTTTTTTTTTTTATTTTTTTTTGGGGGGGGGATGAAAGTGTTCTGAATTTTTAATATAATGACCAAAATACCTTCACACATGCGCGCGCGCGCGCGCACACACACACACATATATATATATATATATTGTCAATCAAACACAATGCATAAGATGATTTTGACCAAATGTCCTTAAACTTGGGGAGTGCTTTTAGACCTCCAAAAATCACCTTTTAAATATTGCCACCAAACAATCGATATTTAGGATTAATGATAAACTGACGCTCTTGACATGGCATGTGCAAAGAACCATAGATCTTTTTCCTTGTGTATCCCAAAGAAAAAGATCTATGATTTTTTGCACTGCCGTGTCAGTTTGTCGCGACTCATATTTTAACCATGATTCTTAAAGAAATGATTCAAATTTCAAAGATAAGTGATTCTATAAAGAAGAGCTGTCCCAAATGAGCCCTAATCCTACCTGAACTTAGCTGGATTTGTAGGCCAAAGCGTTGGGTTTCTTATGCAGAGGGGTTGAACACCCAGAGCTAACTATTGGACTGACCTTGAAATTCACTATGTTGAAATAGTCTCTCTTCTCCTCTCTAGATTTGTTGAAATAGTTTGTTGGCGTGACCTTGAAATTCACTATGTTTCACACTTCTTTGCCATGGAGGTGCAAACAGAACCATATATGTTTTTCACTTGTTTCTCGATGAAAATCATCTATGTTTCGTACACAGATCCACGTCAACAATGTGTGAAATTTAAAGTCACTCCCTACATTTTCCTTATTGAAAACAAATCTCAGTGAAAAACCTTACCGAGTTAAGTATGAGAATTTTTTTTTGTTTCGTGTGTATAATTTATGGAAAATGCTGAAGTAACATTGAGATTGACATCATTTGGGACATTGCTGACTTGGATGTATTTGTAGAACCAAAAATGTTTTTCATCGAGATACGAGTGAGAAGCATCCATAGTTCTGTGCACACCGATGTCCCAAACGATGTCAATTTCAATGTTACTCCAACACAACTGATAATTTATATAGCTTTATATTAATAGTCCCATCAACTCCTTGATAAATTTTAGGGCAATTTAGTAAAATCCCTTATTAAATTGTTGATTTTTGGCGTACAACAACCGCATTGCTCCTTTTACCTCTTCTCCTCTTTAGTAAAATTTAGAAGTCTTGATGTACCAAATAATGACATTGCGTGCGTGAATCTTTGATTTATTTTTTTAAGTATCAAACTCAAATTATACCCAAATCATTCTCATATTATTTTTGTGGTTCTTAGTATTTTTAACCTAAGTTTTATATTAATGATGGCATTTCACAGGTCATGATGATTTCAAGTCTCTACATACCTTTCTACAGAAATGTGATTACTTAAATGTCGTAATATGTGATAGGGTGTTGGATGGTACGTGCGGTCCCAAATAGATTAGTCTCAACAAAGGTGGGGATACTCTTAAGTTATCAACAAAAAAAAAAATTGTACTCAGATTAGTCCCATTGGGATTTTTTATTTTTTTTTGTTTTTGAAGGATCTTTTTCTTTTTATTTTTCTTTTTTTCTTTTATACGAATTGAATTGCAAATTGTGGTACAGTGCTTTCATGGACTAGAACTTATACATGGGTGACGGTGGTGGTTACATCCTTTCATGGCTCAAGGGCCTGAATGATTGGAGATAAATCATTTTTTAAGGAAAAATGAATCCCTTGAAAAAAGTATTTATGAGAAATTTAATTCTTTGAAAAACTAAAATCAAGTGTTGTGGAAATAAATTATACCTGGGAGAAGGGATTTGAAAATATTTTCTCACACTGCGGAAAGTTCACTTTGAGTGGATTTTCCAGGGAAATTATGCAATCATGCACTTGAAAAGCGCATTTTATATAAAGAATCAATTCCATGCCCATCTTCCATACACAATTATACAAAACTAAAGATATTTTCCAATTAATTGTCTAAGGCCCCTCCAACACGACTGGACATCCAATGTTTCTTACCTACAGACCAAGATTATTAAATGATCTTTATTGGGCACACCTAAAACAATTGTTTGTGTTTGACACATCAAACATTGATTAAAGATCGATTTAATGAATATAAAACATTTCTTCTTATCCTTGAGAACAAAAATAAAAAATTGTGATTTGTCAACTTTATTTTGATTTTTTTTCTTCATTTTCATGCTTGTTTTTTCTTGGTCTTCTTTTTTCATTTGGACAATGTTGAACAGACGACACTGTGCTAATGTGGTAGTGCACAGAGAACCGTAGATTTTCTTTCTTGTATCTTGAGGAAGAAATCTATGATCATTTGTGCATTGTCGTGTCAACGCAGTGTCTAACCAAGTTAGTATAAAATGACTCTTTCCAGTTTTCTTTTTCCAAGAACAAGAGGTGGAGTGGTGAAAGTAATTAGTTTTTTATATTATTTTTTTAAATTAAATTTTTTGGTTGACTCAACCAGAGAAGCTTTTTGGTCTAGTCCAACCGTTTGACCAACCCGTTGGACCCGTTGTAGTGCCCGTGCCCGTGCCCATCCCACCCATTTAATTGTAGGTTTGGCATGTTTAGAAAAAAAGTTGGGGTGGCAATAGAAACTTTTAAAAATTATTGACAGTTAAAGATAATTCTTCCCATAAAGTCAATATGATAAGACTTTAGATGAAAGATTTACAGTAATTTGATGTAGTTAATGTGAAAACTCAATTTGAAGGGAAGTTTTTTATGATCCAATGTTGGATGCTTTTGCTGACACGTGGGAGCAGCAATTCAGGCAATTTAGAGAAAATTTTACGAAATAAGTGAAATTGGCTGACAAGGTCCCATGTCTTCCCAACACCCAGACCACTTATTTTCTTTAAATTCTCATCAAAGGCACATTGAGTAAGTGGTGGTACCAAATAGAACAAATGTGTGGTCCTTCATTTATCATCTACCCTTAGAGCAAAATTGATATATTTTTAAAAAGTCTTTTTTTTTTTTCCTTTTAATTCATAATTTTTAATCTTATTTGGGTTGTAGAAAAAAATATCCATTAAAATATTTTAGATTAATTTTTAATTAATTAAATTTTAACGACATCAATTGATAAATCCATCCATAATTTTATTTATCATTAAAAAACTGCAAAAAGGAATATGACCAATAAACACGGGGACCATGTCCATAGAACATCAAACTATTTCATTTATTCCGCATAACATCGAGATTTTCAGAACTGCAAGACAATAAGAAAGAACTTCGAAGTGTTCATCCCACTTCAAAATTTTGGTAGAACCCTCTCCTTTAAAGGACATGTGGGGTCTCTAAGGAGGTATCTCAAATATTAAAGAAAAAGTAGGGAGGTGTGAAATATTCACAAAAGCTATGTCTTATAAAGAGGAGGGTTCCTCCGAAATTTTGAAGCGGCCTAGCCACTTTAAAGTTGGACTCAAGGCAATGCAAGGTTGTGGGTTAGTGAGGGAGTCAAATAGTGGTTAGAAGCATAAATCCATCAATAAGCAATCAATATGAACATAGAGTGTGTAGTTATTGCCCCAATTGCTATAGGGATTGTTTCCACTTGTATTGACCCATAGAGAATTACATAAAAGAGTTGGGATTTTCTTACTTGAAAATTTTCACTCAATTTATACTCAATTGACGTGGCAAAATCAAGATACACAAGGAAAAGATCAATGGTTTTGTGCCCTTGCCATGTAGACAGAGTGAATTTTCGAGTCAAAAATCGTTAGTGTTGCATAAAATATGTGAAAGGTATATATATATATATATATATATATATAGGGTGGCGTTTGCATGCCCTAAAGAGAGTCAAACATTTTTTCAATGTATGAGTTAAAAGTTTCGGAATTGGCTGATTTTTTGTGAGGATGATCTCTATGATAAAGAGGTTATCCTCACAAAAAATCATCTCATTCTGAAACTTCCAACCCATCAAAAGTGGTTTACAAAAATCAGACGGTTCACGATTCTTTAACTTGTAAATTAGGGTTAGAAGTTTTGGAATGACTAATGTTTGGTGAGGACGATCTCCTCACCATAGAGACCATCTTCACAAAAAATTAGGTCATTCCGAAACTTCTAACCCCTATTTTGAAAAATGTTTGACTCTCTTTAGGATTCCATGCTTTTCATATATATAGTCCATGTTTTTACACCCATCAACCGTCGTAGAAAGAAAGAAATCCACGATTAAAAATATTGATGATGTGACAGTCTTCTGAAGAGATTTCTTTACATAGCTCGGCTTGAGTTGGTTCTTATTAAAGGCATATCAAGATGGAAAGAAGTCAAAAACTCACATTTCTCACCTTTCCCGTATATCTCATATCAATTCAACACGAAACGGGAAAGTAAGTCTTATTTCCTCTCTCAATAGTAAACTCAAATTCCCTTTTCTTTCATTGTTTCTTCCCATAAGAATATGAATGACAGCTTTAATATAAAATCTGACCACATCACCAATCAAATAGAAGAGGCATTCATCCAATTCCCTTGGCTTGGGATCTAGGTTTCAAGAATTAGCAACTCTTACAAAGGAAGACATAAAGAGCTTGCACAGTTGTGAACCATCAACCCTGTACATGAATTTATTCCTCTCATACATTCTACATCTCTCACAAATCCTCAAAGAAAAATTACAATAAATGCTTGCAGCAATGTACTAAATATCCTATTCAAAGCTTACCATTGGTTTCTCAGCTCAAGAGCAATCAAGTATGCATACATAGATTGACAAATCCCATTCCAAACCAGATTTAATCACTAGAATCCATTGCAAAAGTCATCGAGCCGTAGGAGTTTGGATTCAATCACCACAATTTCAATGCCAGAATTATGCATATTGAGAATAATAAATTAAGTTGGGTACCCAAAGAATAATCAATTAGATAAAATTAATTTTAATTAAAGTTTTCTAGCCTTCAATTAAGTTTGCTTTGTTTGAATCAAGTTCCCAGCATGCCTACCTCTAGTGCTACGAACAAAATGATGCACTTATTATTTAGATCTCTAAACCCTGGACGGGATTTGTTGTTAGGATTTGGTTAGGAAGAGGAGATGACGGGACTAAGATTTGTTGAGAAAGAGAAGATCGGCTAACTAATAAAAAAGTACTGATAATCTGACTTAGCCACTTGGCAACTTAATCAACGTATATGACGTGACACGCTCGGAAACTGTAGATGTGTTCTCCTCGGGAAACAAAATTACAATTCCCCATAAAAAAGTACAAATTTGTATCTCAAGGAGAGCACATCTATGGTTTTCGAGCCTATCACATCAGATAAGTCGATTGAGTATGCCACGTGCCTAAGTCAGATTATCACGACTCCTAATAAAACCCTAAAATCTCTCATTAATCTTGCCACATCAGCCCTACATGTTGTAGATAATCGTGATCTTATAACTGACAAATAGTAAATAATCACGTTCTAAATCTTTATAAAGAAATAGAGTCGGCTCAGCTTGAGCCGTTTAAAAGGATAAAAACTAGTAATTGCACTGCCACATCAACATTTATTTATACAGTGGATTCTCTTACCCCAACGACTAGGATAAGGTGTAAAAATAGGGAGTATAAACTGGGAGTAGCTATAGACCTCCTCATATATATATATATATATGTCCATGCCCTAAAAACCTCGAAAAAAAGTTTCATTTGTTCCTCCAATCTCTCGTCGGCCAACTCTACTTGTCGACCGCTCATTTGAAGAAGCACAAATTTAAGAGTGAGTAAACCAATTAATAACCCTTTGATAATGGACTCCTCATAAAACTCCAACGACCCTAAAAAATAAATGGCTCAATAAGAATAATCCCCTCAATTGGGATCAAAGTACCAGAGAGTAGTCGAGTTTAAACAAGAAAAGTTCCAAGAATTGTTGTGCACTAAAAGGGCAATTCTTATTGAGCTAAAGTCAAATACACCAAGATGATTTGAGGGGGCATAGATTGTTGGGGGGGCCTATTTTTGTTGGGCAAATTCTTCATTCAGTTGTTTGCCTCATTTTAGTTAAGTAGTAAAAGCTGTTTGTGATGGCAAGGACACTTTTGAGGAGAAACCAAGTTAGAAGAAATTATGATTTCTATTGCAAACTCAACTTTTTATTTATTACACTCCAACTAAATATAAAAAGTAAACAAATTAATATGATGAGCATATTATCTCACTTTTGGTTTGGACATTTTATTTTATTTGATAAAGAGATATCGTAGAGCACAAAATCAGCATCAAGAGGTTAGAGTAGATGATCGTTGTTGGTATCAACTTGTTCTTTTTGATGGGTTATTATTGACAATGGCAACTTGTAGTTTTTTTTTTTTTTTTTTTTATTTAAATTTTGTGCAAGTATTATAAAATAAAATTTGACGTGAAAATGTTAATTTCTGTTTTAAATGGTTTACGGTAATTTTTAGTTGAGAAGTATAAATAATTTAAATAATTGGGGCGTAATAAGTAAAAGTTGGAATGCATATAAAATTAAAAAATAATAATAATAATAATAAAGAGAGAGAGAGAGAGAGAGGAAAAAGTGTTTAATTTTCACAGAAAAAAGTAATTTTTAAAGTATTTATAACGCTAATTTTCTACCAAAATAATTTTCCACAAAACTAGTGTGATGAGGACAAACACATAGCATATGAAGTTATGAACTAACCTTTCTTTAGTTACTAATAATTAGGAGTTATGCTGGAGTGACTCGTGCTGGAATCTCATATCGTACTTCTTGACGTGAAAGTCGAGAGAAACCACACTCATATCTCGATGAAAAGAATCTATGGTTCCCATGCTTTAACGTCAAAAAGTGCGATATGAGGTTACGGCTTGAGAACACTTCAGCATTATTCAATAATTAACTCTCTAAATTAGAAAGAAAAGCAAAGCCCCTAATATAAAGCAAGGAGGAAGCTGTGCTGCAGTCATCATCAACTAAAGGTCCTCCTTGATTATTCACCGTTAAATGCTCCACCAAACTATACATGTACAAATCTCGAGGAAAATCCAATGGCCTGATTTCGTGAAGCCTAGGGAGAATAGCATCCGCACCCCACTGCCTTATGCCTGCGTGCGAGAGAGGTCTCATCATTTCGCATTGTCGGAGATCGAAACCCCTCACTTCTAATTTTTCCGAATCGGGGTTTCGTTTTTTCTTCTTCTTCATCACCTAATTATCTCAATCTTTATCGATCCTGGTTTCTCAGGGTTAGGGTTTGGTCGAATCAACGCAGGTATTCTTTCTCCTCTTAACGTGTTTGTTTTTGTTTCGATTTACAATAGTTTCTTCTTCGTGTTTATACATATTGGCATTTTTATTTTCTGTTATATCGACTTTGATTTCATTTTTGTCTTTTGTTTTTTTATTTTTTTGATGATTTCTTGCAAATTTACAATCAATTTCAGCAGTTGTTGATCATTACATGACGGATTTGTTGGATTTTGATTTTTCTATGATGGATTAGAGTTTTTATTTCGATCGCAAGAGGATTTTGGCTTTCTCGTGTTGTTGAATCTAGGGCGTGTGTGTAGGAAATTGTATTTGATTTTTTTGTTTGCTGTGGTTATTGTTTAGGTGCAATATAAGTAGGGTTTCGAGTCTAGAATTTGTGCTGTGGATTTTAATGTATTTGAGAATGGATGATAATTTGTAGAATTTGATTTGGGTAGCTCTAGTTAAAACGGAAGGACATGGCGATGATTGAACGTAAGACTATCGATTTAGACCAAGGATGGGAATTCATGCAGAAGGGGATCACTAAGCTCAAGAACATTCTAGAAGGGTTCCCTGAGCCTCAATTCAGTTCGGAGGACTATATGATGCTTTACACGTATGATTCATTCTGTTTGATTTTTCATAAATTTCCATTTCAGTGGTCTTGTTTTTTTTTAATGCAAAATAGTGTTGTGTTAATGGGGTTTTATTTCCTTTACATTGATAACAGAACCATATATAACATGTGCACTCAAAAACCTCCTCATGACTACTCACAACAACTTTACGACAAATACCGGGAGTCCTTTGATGAGTACATTACTTCAATGGTGAGGAAGATTTGCTCCTGCTCATGTTCTTATCTTAATATTGACTGTTTCAGTTTTTATTACATCATGAGTTGTTGGCTTCTTATTTGAAACTATGGTTGTTAATTGATTTTGTCCGTTCTCTATGCATGTGATTGTCTCCCGAAAGCTTTTATTATCCTTTTTTTTTTTCCTTTCCTTCCAGTATTATATTATAGGGAAAATTACTAAAAGAGGTAAAATGTTTTAATATTGACAAAAAAAATCTATTTTAAAAAAAATGGCCAAAAAGGAATTATGTCGCTGGACAGTCCAGCATTTTAAATAGAGGGTAAATTAGTAAGGTGTTGAAACGCTGGACAGTCCAACGTTTTAGTAACTTGCTGGACTGTCCAGCGTTTTAAATGGAGCCTAAATTAGTGAGGTGTTAAAACGCTGGACAGTCCAACATTTTAACCATTAAAAGGGCATTTTTGGTAAATAAATGTATTTTAACACATTAAAACACTGGACAGTTCAGCGAGTTACTAAAACGCTGGACCGTCCAGCGTCTTGATTTGTTTTTGGTAATTTTTGAAAAAATATATTCTTTTTCATAAATATTAAAATATTTTACCCTCTTTTAGTTATTTACCCTATACTATACTATTATTGTTCTTTGGAAGAAGGTCAATTGAAGAATTGGTATCAGTTTGTAGTGGGTAGGGATGAAGGGAAAAACATAAATTATTTTTTCATTCATTGAAGGAGAATTGGATGATTTGCTTACTTTTGCCCTTTTTTTTGGCATAAAGTGGACCTTTACAGAAGGGTGATTGACTTGGTTGTTGGATGGTCTCTTTGTCCCTTGGTGGAGGAAGAATTCCTTTGAGTAACATCAAAATGGAAAAATCCATATGAGTAGTTTTTTCAATGTTGTCAAATGCAATCGCATATGCCATGATGGCATATGCGATTTAGGGTTTCTAGTTCATCATGCCATAGCATACAAAAGTATGCGATGGCATATTACTCCAATAAGCAATGATTTAACTATTAGAGCATTAAATTCAAGTTTTTTTGAATCTATCTTCTCCTACAACTACACTATTTCCACCCCCTATTCATGCATTATTCTAAGCTATTTCTTTTATTCTTTCACTAGCTTATATTCTCTTTAAATCTTATTTTTACTTTATTTTTTCAAAATTTTGAGTTTATGCATTCTAACATAAGATGATCGTAGTATCCAATGATTAAATCATTAAAGAAGAATCCACGTTAATTATCTAGAACTAAAACTAGAATTTGATAATTAAAGTAGGCCATCTTCGTATCATGAATAGTTTATATATTATCGACTATTTAGCTTCTTGAGTTCTTTTATTCTTGTTATTAAATGACTAAATGTAATCAATTTTATTCAATTTGAAAAATGAGTGCTATCCAAAATCCAAATATATTGTTATAGGTTGCTTTTTATTTTCTTATATTTTTTCTAATTTTTTAAACATTTCCCACCTTTTTTTCCTTATTTTTTACTCTTTTTATTTAATTTTTTTAAATGAAAATATATATTTTGTGCAATATGCGACCGCATATGCCATATGCTATTTGATAACATTGAGTTTGATATTGTGTTGTTACATGAATTAATAAGAGGATTGCATGCATTGCAGTGAAACCTGTATGCAAAACATCAAAATGGAAAAATCAATATGTCATCCAGTACAAAGATTTGGTGACCAAGTAGTGGAGGATTCAAGGCATATTAAATTTGGTTCCCTCTGGGTTTATATGGACTCAGCTGCCTTATCGGGGATGAGGATGGTGGGACGTTGAAGGTGTTTACTGTTAACAAACCAACTAATCCAAAAGACCAATCTGTTGGAGAAGGGGAGAACTTTGAATATAAGAGGGTCATGGGGCATAATTGGGGTATGACACACCTGAGAGTGGAGAAAAGTTTACACTCAACACTCCTCACCCATAAGGGTGAAAAGAATCAAACCTGCGACCTATACGAACCTAGCGCTCTGATACCATGTTAACTAACCAACTACTCCAAAAGGCTGATCTGTTGGAGAGGGGGAGAACTATGAATATAAGAGGTTCACAAGACCTAATTAGGGTATGACACATCCGAGAGTGGAGGAAAATGTACACTCAACATTTACAAGTCTAATTGGCATTATGAGTTGGAAATAAATGCATTGTAAAGATTATTCTGAAGGTTTGTGGTAACGGGCCTATTAGTGGAAAGGGTGATTTCTTTTATAATTCAACTTTATCTTGTGGGATTACCAAAGTAGTTCCTATTTTATGGTTTAAAGTTGTGTGGTATCTTTTTGAGAGTTTAGAGTATTGATATATGGACCATTAATTTCCTGTGATCAGAACCTGTTGGAAGGGAGAAATGGAACAATAATTTCCACTAAAGTTTTGGTCATTATTTTGCATGGCTTCATTTGTATTCTGGACTGCTTTTCTTGCTGTTGGTCTCTATTCTAACATATTTTCCTTATTTTATATTTTCGACTTCCAATCTATAATATTATGAATTAAAGGTTCTGCTTAATTGTACTATTGTTTGTACTCCTGTTATGAACTTCATTGCGTTGTACCACAATTCAGGTATTGCCATCTTTAAGAGAGAAGCATGACGAGTTTATGCTGAGAGAGCTTGTAAAGAGGTGGGCCAATCATAAAGTTATGGTGAGGTGGCTTTCGCGCTTCTTTCATTATCTCGATCGATATTTCATTGCTCGGAGGTCACTCCCAGCACTCAATGATGTTGGACTCACTTGCTTCCGTGATTTGGTATGTGAAGAGCTTTACTCTTAAACCATGATGTTTTCTATGTATATTAAAAACAAGGTCGTGTTTACTTATAAAAAAAAAATTAAATAAAAACCAGCTTGTGTTTATTTTCCTTTGGACATTGATTGCTACTCGAGGTTAAAAACAACGTTGATGGAAACTCTTTCATCAACTACTCTTTGGCCTCTTGGTTGATCTTGAGCTTGAATTGTATCTATTTCTCACCATCCTCAAATGGTGTGGTCGGGGGTACTTTGGATTCAATGCCTTATCTTTTAGGTTTTTCCACTATATAGAAACTTCCCTCGTTCAGTTTGAACTTCAGGGTCCCAAACGGGGCTGGCAACTTCCAAGGCTCCAACGCATAAGATCGTGTTTCTTGAGCTTGTGGTATTTTAGAGATCTCCCAGGGCTCTTGATTTATGTCTAGATTCCATCTGACGTTTGAGATCACTTTCGATCCATTTCATGATCTTGGTTGGTCCTATCTAGGACGAGAGATCCTTCCAGATCATCATTCCATATTGTCTCTAGATTCTTCTTAGAATCTAGTTTGACACTTACTGTTGTTAGATAGATACATGGTAAATATTCGGATAAAAATAAGGGTTGGTCGATATCCCTTGGCAAGTGATAGATACATGGTGCGATCCAACCTCAAGGTTCCTCAATAGCCAACTTATACCATAGATACTGACCTAGAAGTTGGCTACTCGAATTTCTACGTGACGCTTGTATGTTTCAAATTGATTCTAAGTTTGAGTATCACAATAACCCTTTTCCTAATCAATGTGCTTTACTATTTTATATATTTTTCCTAATTTCAGGTTTATCAGGAGATCAATGGTAAAGTTAGAGCTGCTGTAATATCTCTGGTATGTTGAGGCAATGCATCTAACATATATAATATTTCTTTTCCACTCAATGTTAATTAGCATAGTGTTGTGCACTAGATTGATCAAGAGCGTGAGGGAGAGCAGATTGATCGAGCTTTGCTGAAGAATGTTTTAGACATTTTTGTTGAAATTGGAATGGGGCAAATGGATTGTTATGAGAACAACTTTGAAGTGGACATGCTTAAAGATACAGCTGCGTATTATTCTCGAAAGGCTTCTAATTGGATTTTAGAGGATTCTTGTCCAGATTACATGTTAAAGGTAATCCCTCGTGTATTTACATGCATTTTGATCAAAATATAATTGTAGAAACAATCAGGTTGATGATTAATGGTTTCTGTTGTCATTCTTAGGCTGAGGAGTGCCTGAAACGGGAGAAGGATAGGGTTTCTCATTACTTGCATTCTAGCAGTGAGCAGAAGTTATTGGAGGTTTGTTCTTGTTTTTGTTCGATTGTCAGTCATGTTTAGTTGGACTTGAGATGGTAGAAATTGCAGTATACTAAATAAGAATATAAATCTAATGTGGACTTTCATTAAGTTGTATATGATGAGCTTACATGTTTTAGGGAGAATATGAACTCATATAAATCTAATGTGGACTTTCATTAAGTTGTATATGATGAGCTTACATGTTTTAGGGAGAATATGAACTCTTCCTGTTTGATTGTTATTCATTGATCACATCTTCTCATTGTAGAAAGTGCAACACGAGTTGTTATATGTATATGCAAGCCAACTTCTTGAGAAGGAGCACTCTGGGTGTCATGCATTGCTTAGAGATGACAAGGTATTTATAGAGATGCATCTTGTGAGATCCCGTTAGGATTATCTTACTTCGCCCTTTGCTAATTAGAAATGCTGTCCATATGTGTACTCTATAGGTGGAGGATCTCTCAAGGATGTATAGGCTCTTCTGTAGAATACCTCGTGGTTTGGAACCCGTTTCTAATATATTTAAGCAGGTTGGATGGTTCTCTAGTAGAATTTTGATATTCAGAAGTAAAAGAGTGCCTTGTCTATATCATTATATCTTAGTTTTAAATTTTCGGTGGTTCTCTGATACAGCACGTTACTGCTGAAGGCACAGCCTTGGTCAAGCAAGCAGAAGATGCGGCAAGTAACAAAAAGGTTGGTTCTTCTAACTGCCTTTTGCTATTCCAAAAACCTGTGTGTTCTAGCTCCTGTATTATATTCCAAATGCATTTGTTACAGAGTTCAGTAAGCATTGTATGTAATGTGTCAGTTACTGATTTTGATAAATGTGTATGCTATAAATGTTATCATTTAAGATGATATGAAATCCCTCAAGGTTTTGTGATGCCCAATTGTTGTGCTCTTTGTCTAGCCAATGGTGAGTCCGTTGATCATATTTTATTACACTGCGAGGTGTCCTCCGCTCTTTGGAGTCATTTCTTTGGTCTATTTGGGATTTCTTGGGTTCTTCCGAACACTACTTTTTCTCTCTCTTTCAGAGTTGGGATTTGTCCTGTTTTTCGAGGAGATTGAACATTTTGTGGAGGTTTCTTTCTTTTGCCATTTGTTGGAGAATTTGGTAGGAAAGGAATGGGAGACTTTTTAGAGGGGTGACCTCAAACTTTCGTGAGATTACCTTAAACATTTTAGGGCATTTAATTTTTTGGTGCAAGTTATACCCTGATTTTAAGGATATCTTCTTTGAAGACTTTGTCTTCCAGTGGGAGACTTTGGTAGATCATTAGGAGCATTTTGGGTTGGTCACCTCGACCGCCTTGTACGTCTGTATTGTACTCTTTTCCTCATTAATAAATCTACACTTATCACAACAACAAAAAAAACATCTGAAGACAATTCAGAACAACTTAGTTACCACTTCACCTTGTAAACATTAGATGAGGGATCCTCATGGGTTGTAGCATGTTGAAAATTAACAGTAGTTGCAACACCTTCGGAATTTAGGAATATTGGATTTATAGCGATTTTTTATGGTTATGTTCGCTACGAAGATTGTCAAGCCCTTGGATTGAGAGTTGATCATGGTGAGTTGTAGGTTATAATGGCCTTTTGTTGAAGGTGCTGACTTGGCGAGTAAGTCTGTATTCAAACCATGAAGATGGGAAGATTGGTTGGTCTTATTGTCTCATTCTCCTGTATCGAATTACTCTGTTAGGCAGTTTTGGATATATTTACTTTGAGCTAGAACTTGGGAAATTTTCAATTCACTATGTGATTCATTTTGCGTGGTTACATGCTTCGTGAACTGGACACACTGCCGATATGTGTGCTTGTATCTGTTACTGTTACTATTCTGTGCCTAGCTACCACTGTGCTGTAAATATTAAACCATAACTCATGTATTGGCAATGCATACAAGATATTGTTCTTTTTAAGTGATTGCAATTGTGAGTCTAGCTGACAAATTATTTTCTCACAGGCAGAGAAAAAGGATGTGGTTGGTTTGCAGGAACAGGTAAATCTCGAAACTTATACATTTGGGGGGTCTGATAGAAAAGTTGTCAGGAATTGTAACTAAAATGGTGTTGTGGTCTTCAGGTTTTTGTTAGAAAAGTAATCGAGCTGCATGACAAATATTTAGCGTATGTGAACGACTGTTTTATGAACCATTCCCTTTTTCACAAGGTTTGTATTGGATAATATCCTCCTGATTTGGATAATGTTCTCATCTGTTCTCTTGTGAAAAATGTTTTTTTTTTGTTGTGTGTGTGTTTTAGGCACTCAAAGAAGCTTTTGAGTTATTTTGCAACAAGGGTGTTGCCGGCAGTTCAAGTGCAGAACTACTGGCTACATTCTGTGATAATATCCTTAAAAAGGGTGGGAGTGAGAAGTTGAGTGATGAAGCCATAGAGGAAACACTTGAGAAGGTAGTTGTTTTCATTATTAATTATGTTCTTCATGTTCCATTCCACTATATGGCTCTGATTCTATTGCACCATTGAGTTTTTAAATAATTTACAGGTAGTAAAGCTGCTTGCTTATATTAGTGATAAAGACCTTTTCGCTGAGTTCTATAGGTAAAGGTTCCCTTTTGCTAAAATTCCTTCATCTCTCTTTAGATCAAATTTGTGAAGACACTACATATTAACATGTTGTTACTTGTCTATTGACAGGAAAAAGCTTGCTCGCCGGCTTCTATTTGACAAGAGTGCAAATGATGACCATGAGAGAAGTATTTTGACAAAATTGAAACAACAATGTGGTGGACAGTTCACATCCAAAATGGAGGGGATGGTTGGTTGCTTGGGATTGTCAGTTGTGAATTAGAACTATTCTGAATTTGTTTATATATCATTATAATTTGAAATTAAGCTTCATGTTTTGGCATTCCCTTCCTCTTTCAGGTTACCGATTTAACGTTGGCAAGGGAAAATCAAACCAATTTTGAGGAGTATCTTAATAGTAATCCAAATGCAAATCCTGGGATTGACTTGGCAGTCACTGTCCTGACTACTGGATTCTGGCCAAGTTATAAATCATTTGATTTAAACCTACCCTTGGAGATGGTAATCATTTACATACCTTTTTTTCTAATTCCTTAAATGTTGGAAATATGAAGGGGGACTTTCTTCAACAACCATGAACCGTGAATGTCTTCCTTTCAGGTAAAGTGTGTGGAGGTTTTCAGGGAGTTCTATCAAACAAAAACTAAACACCGAAAACTCACATGGATATACTCTCTAGGCACTTGTAACCTCAGCGGAAAGTTTGAACCGAAAACTATAGAGCTGATTGTGACTACTTATCAGGTAACTCATTGATAGACCCTGTTATCTATCTGATGGAACGAGCTAATCGATTGTGAGTGCAGAGGTTCAGGCCTTTTAACCATTCTTGTTTACAGGCCTCTGCATTGCTACTATTCAATTCTTCGGATAGGTTGAGCTATTCCGAAATCATGACCCAGTTGAACTTGACTGATGATGACATTGTTAGATTACTTCATTCCCTCTCATGTGCAAAATACAAGATTCTTATTAAGGAACCGAGCACTAAAACCATCTCTCCAACGGACCACTTCGAATTCAATTCCAAATTTACCGACAAAATGAGGAGGATCAAGGTTTGAACTCCTTTGACATCCTTCTCATATCTATCTTACCTGTTCTCATTTCTTAAATATAGATTAGAGATGGTATAACATTTCAGAAGCTGCAGATTCCCCTTCCTCCTGTTGACGAGAAGAAGAAAGTGATTGAGGATGTTGATAAGGACAGACGATATGCCATTGATGCCTCAATCGTGCGGATCATGAAGAGTCGGAAAGTTTTGGGTCACCAACAATTAGTGATGGAGTGCGTCGAGCAGTTAGGCCGCATGTTCAAGGTATGGTATAGTATACATACTTGATTGCCAAAAGAAAAAGAAAATCTTTCTATGGTTCTTGATGAATTTGTGGATGTGCAGCCCGATTTTAAGGCAATCAAGAAGCGGATCGAAGATCTGATCACCCGGGATTATCTGGAGAGAGACAAAGAAAACCCTAACGTGTTCAGATACCTTGCTTGATTCTGTTGGTTTTCAGTGTACTCTATTGGGTTTCAAGTGGGTGAAGCTGGCTAAAGGCACAAAAAAGAATGTTAACAGAAACTGCTTCAAGTGCTGTTGGTGGTATTGAGCCTCTTTAAGTGTACTTGAGACTCGGAGGGAGAAGTCTAGTACATTTTACCTTAATTCCCAGGTTTGGGTAATTTCTCAGTCATCGACTCTACCGGAAAGTAAGGAAGTACTCTGTAAAGTTTCGGCATCTTTGCCAGTCCTTATATTTCCATAATCCTCCCTTATGACTTAGTTGCTTGCTTTAATTTTTTTCTTCCTTCAATTGTACTTTGTTTTCGTAAGTGCGATTGCTTTCTGTTTGTCATTCTCATAATTTAAGAAATTATCAAAGTTATTATCAGTCTTCCATCCCAAGTGCTAATCTTATTACTTTGCCCCCTTTCCATGTTTATGATTTTATTTGTTTTACGATATAGGCTTGGTGCACCTGTTGTTTAAATCCGATCAGATCAGATCAGATTACTGCTGTGGCATAGTGTACGTCTTCAATGGTGGTCTGCAAGTATGTAACCTGCTGGACTCATCAATATTATTCTCTCACGATTTGATTCTCCATCAAAACTATAAGTCACCTCTTTTCTGAATTTTTTTTTTTTCAAAAAAAAAAAATAAATAAACTCTATTTTGGACTTTTTTTTTTTTTTTCCAATGGGCAAAAACTAACAAACAGTGGAAAGTACTTTTCTAAAAAACTCAATATTCTCAGAATCATTTCCATGGCAATTTGATTTCAGGGAAATATTTTCTTTCTTGTGCTTGTTTTTTATTTAATTTTGTGGTCCCATGTGTAGATTAAGTACATTAATCTATTGGAGTGCTCTTTGCTTTTACAACATGCTTTCCAACCCACACATCACAAAGGAATACGTTGAATGATATGAGATGTGATGTTTGCATTTTCCACTCCTTTCTTGTTCATCAATTTGACATTTATATCTGTCGTGATCATAGCACGCCCTCCTAAAACATTGAATTAGGATGTCTATTCAATCAGCATCTATGAAAATTCAACGGCTGAGATGGATGGTCGCATTCTAATGAAATCAACTTCAAGATCCAACAGTTAATAGTTTACGATTACAGTGTTTCCATTTGATTGACGACCGACTTGGTCAAATTTTCATATTGGGCAAAAAGTCAAAGATCAGAGTGACAAGTGGTTCCTTTAGCACCAATGCTCACATTTTCGCACCTTTTAATAATATGTGTATTCGACAACTAATGAAGCTAAGATCTACTAAGCATTAGCACAACATAATTATTATTGTAGAAGGAAAAAAGATTGATTACTTGTAAAAATTTTAGAAATCAATATACCTGATATCTTTGTTTCCTTCAAATTTCATTAATCTTATAAAATCAGATCCTTTCGATATTATAATGGCCACTAACACTTTTCGTACTACGATGTGACGCACCAATAGTGATTAGTGTAACCCTTCGACTTCAATACGATGCACCTGCTTTGTTCATTCCAGTAAGGCTGGTATACATATATGGATTTGTGGACTTATTCTTCGCCACCAACAATTGTTTCCCTTGTCCTCTTGATTGATTCTGGAGAAATATGGGTTGGTTGTGATATTGGGTCTCTCCCAGGATTCTCAAAGACAAACAGTAGAAGTGACTTCTCCTTTTCTAGTTATTCTTTCTTTCTTTCTTTCTTCTCCTTAAAATATTTTCAATAAGATCAATGTCCTTAAAAAAACAAATTCGGAGAGATAAGTTTGTGAACACTTTCCATTGATTGGTGATGGTTACATCATGTATAAACAGTTACACCCATCAAAGATGATCACTGATTTGAAGTTCAAATCCAAGTTTTGCTTTATTTCTATTCACAAGACTTTCACGAACTGAACTTCAATAATTTAAACTTTTTACAACTTGGAAGTTGAGAGGCAATATTGTGGGGTCTTAGGATGACAACTTGGTTTCAATCTTGGCAAAATCCAAAGTTTTCTTGCCTTGTAGCTTGTTTGAGACGTAGTGTCTACTATACTCTCCATGGTTGAAACTTTTATACATGCAGGGGTGATTTTCGTCGACCAATTGAGGCAAAGGACGCAGTTCGATCTCATAGCTTGGAGCGTAGAATGTGACAATTGAGAGGCGGTCCTTCTCCTTGTGTGTCACTGCTCGGTGTTCCACACTCTTGTATTTTCCATTTGTAAGAACCTGTATGACCGTTAATTAGATGGACCAACATGATCTACGGTAACGATTTAATATGTTAAAAGATGTAGAATTAAATATTAAACTGAGGTAGATTTTTATCTTACTTCTATGGTGTCTCCGATGTTGATGACTAGGGCATTCGGAATTGGTTGAATGGGGACCCATGTATCGTTCTTGAGGATTTGAAGACCAACAGAGCTATGGGTACGTTGCTGCAACACTGTGAGGGCACTTCCATCTGAGTGTGGGCTTAGACCTAACACAAGGTTGGGACTCGGGCATGGTGGGTAATAATTCATCCTCACTGCTTGCACTGCCACCCCAAACATCTCGTTGAACACGTCTTGGTTTAAGCCAAGGGTCATTGCTATGAAATTCAATAAATTTTTACATAGCTTCCTTATGTTTGTAGAGTACATCTCTAGTGTTTCACTGCACAATAACAAGTACAAAACATTAATGTAAATGTAGTAGACCATTGAAAGTTGTTTTTTTAAGTCGGCTTTTGTGGATGGATTTTTTATTTTTTGCTTTGGTCTCGAATCTTATTTGACGAGCATCTGACTTCTTGATTTCCATGGGAGCCTAAAGTCAAAAAGCGAAAACCTCAATTCAATCATATCTATTAATGCATATTTATCCACTTCGGCTACTAAAGTATCGCTCCATTAAAGAGGTGCTCCTCATGAGCAACGTTGTAAAGTCAGGGTCCTCTTCGACACATGTCATATCTAATTAATCTACGAGGGAAGCACCAGAGCTGGATTCCGGAAAGCCAACCCTTTTATCTCACCGTGGAAAGTTCAACTCGCACTCATGGGGTTGGAATTCAAAACTATCTAGATCTTTACTGGCATCTAGCTTTTGCAAGAATTTAGATTTATTGAAAATTAGGAGATTTTTTTGGATGAAAATGTTGTAATTTTTATTATAATGATCAAAATAACTTCATACATTTTTTTAGGGTTAACTCTAATTTAAAAGGCACTATAGTCAATCAAACACAATTTAGGATGCATAAGCTGA
Organism: Akebia trifoliata; assembly: GCF_017979445.1. Classification (NCBI taxonomy): domain Eukaryota; kingdom Viridiplantae; phylum Streptophyta; class Magnoliopsida; order Ranunculales; family Lardizabalaceae; genus Akebia; species Akebia trifoliata. The sequence goes on along the minus strand of NC_141378.1, from coordinate 3,439,381 downwards.
TTTTGACCAAACCTAGTCCTTAAACTTATGGAGTGCTTTTAGACCTCCAAAAAGCACTTTCTAAATATAGCCACCAAACAATCGATTTATTAACCATGATTCTTAAAGATAAGTGATTCCATAAACAAGATATATATATATGTACCATACCTGAACTCAGCTGGCTTTGTAGGCCAAAGCTTTGGATTTCTTATGAAGAGGGGCTCAACACCTAGAGCTAACATGTTGCACCAATCCAGCTTTTGATCCTCCGAGAACACGAATGCGTGTCCGTATCCCTGAACTGTCCCAGGTTCCATGGGATACTTCTGTTTCTCCTCCACAGGTAACATGAAGAATTCCATGGCCACCTTCTCTATACTCTCCAACAATTTCACGTCGATCCCATGGTTAATTACCTATCACATTAAAGAACACAAACCTTAGCTTTGATCAACTCGTTTATCCATAAAACTACTTACTAGTACGATTAGTATTGGGTTTGTGGAATCCCAATATAAAATACAAAGAGAAAGCAAGATAAAGTAAAACGTTTACTTGGAAGAAACCCCAAGCTTCGCATGCCACGGCGAGCTCATTAAGCTCTTTACGGGATTCATCTTCATTGCCTTGGATCATCTTCGATAGATCGATAATGGGAATGTGCATGGATGATGAAGATGGAGGAGGAGTTGTTGGCCTCTCGGCCTTGTCGCGAACGAACCTCTCTGGTATTATCATGGGTCGAGTCTTTCTTAGCTCTTGAACGTCGTCCATGTGGCCAACTTTAATGGATAAGGGAGCCATGGAATAGACCTAACAACTTCTCTTAGTAGTACGTATGGTTTCAGATCATCTCTCTCTCTCTATTTATACTATACTTCATAGGATTAAAGCTTATGAGCTCTTTATAAACTATAGTTCAAATTCATACAAACCATAAATATAGTTGAAGTTTTTTTTTTTTTTTTTTAATAATAATTTTGTAAAAAAAAAACGGTTTTTTATTAGAGGTTCACGAGGAGGCTAAAAAGATAAAATTATTGCAAATGTTTAGTGTACAACAGGTCAGCTACTCGTTTTGATAAAAATAAATAAATACCAAACCGGGTTCATTCTACATAGTCATTTTACTACATTTACTTTAGAACCTCAAATAAAAGACCGATTAATTTCTATGAAAATTAAAATAATAAAGGTACAATGTACAAAGGTAAATGCAATAATGTACATACCTTTTTGGTAAAAACTAAATAAATATGTACATACCTTTTTCGTTAAATATCTTAGAAACGTGTATGACAAGTAACTTTAGAATTAGGGCAAATTACCATTTCATATCTTGAATTTGATGAGTTTACTATTCTGACTAATTGTTCATTTTAATTATCAAAATGTGAATATGCTCTCCAGTTTGTATAGTGATGATCTTGTTAATTGGATTGGCCGTAGGGCTTGCTTCTATTGGACCTGGAGTTGGTCAAGGTACTGCTGCGGGCCAAGCCGTAGAAGGTATCGCGAGACAACCAGAGGCAGAGGGTAAAATACGAGGTACTTTATTGCTTAGTCTGGCTTTTATGGAAGCTTTAACAATTTATGGACTGGTCGTGGCATAAAATAGCGAAACCTACGAGATAATCACTTGAAACCTGTGAGATTGTCACTTTAAAACCTTCAATATCGTTACGGTTCACGTTTTGGTAATTAAAATGAACAGTGAGTCAGAATTGTAAATTCATCAAAAGTTGGCCGTATTTTCGTAAATTTATCATGAAAATACGTTCCACATTTTTATAATTTCCTTTAAAGTTTGCGTGTGAACTTGCATTTCTCTCTTAAAAATATGACATAAATTATATTTTTATATATAAAGCGAAACAAAGAGTTAAATATAGATCCCTTTATCTGTTTGCTTTCTATCTCTTGTATAATAGACTATTATTCCACATTTCTTTCGTGCATGTTTGGTCTAATAGTGGTCCCTTGATGGAAGGTGGGATTTTTTCGGATTTTTAACTAAAAATCTGTTTAAGAATTCCTCATATATTACCATAGTTAAAAATTAAATTTTTACTAATATATTTATGATAAATAAAAGCTTCATCGTTCCACCATTGGTAGATGTTATTATTATTATTATTATTAATAATAAGCTTGAGATCCCCAGGCTTAGAAAAGTGAGCTCATATTTTCACACACAATCCCAACCGTGTAAATGTGAGATTCAACGATTAAAAATTATCTTAGAGAACGATAATGTATTATTAGGATACATCTTTTATACCAACCATTGGATTTCATATTTACACGATTTGGATTGTGTGTGAATATATGATTTTCTTTTTCATGAGTCTACATATCTTGACTCTTATTATTATTATAGAGTTGTTCTTGAAAAGAGACTTGAAATGTTTGCTCGCGAATATCTTTCCTTGCCATGTCGTTTACATCTAAAAAATTCAGTTTGACATACAATTTCAATCTATAGGTTTGGTTCTCTAATGGACTTTATGAAAAGGCCCATAAATGCTTTCCAAGCCCATGATGAAAGTTGAACAAATCTGACAGCTAGCAATCACCATCAGGACTTCATGAGAGAAGTGGGCCCAAAAAATGTTGCAATGATGACAATCACGCAATTCGAATTTGTCAGTTTTTCTGAAGAAACTTGAAAGAAAAAAAAAAACACAGGGGCCCATGGTTTGAGGTATTGAAAGCTTGACACTTGCTAAGAAAATGTAGGGTGTAACGGGCCCATGGTCCCTGTGCAACATTATCTGCCACGTGTACCAAGTAACAACAAAGCAGAGCCAACCCTTTTTGACAAATTTGGATACAGGAGTGATGAATGACAGACACTTGCATGGGCTCCACAGAGAGTACCATTTTTGTTCTCACTTTTTATGGCTTTTGTGGTTGGAGTTCACGCAGGCTAGCCTTCCCTTATCTCATAGGTTTTTTTTTACACCAAAGCTAGTTAGGGCTTTGCCAATAATCCAATTCTTGAAACCGATGTTTCGTTTGGTTTAGATTATAAAAGTGATTCTCTCGTAAATTGGAAATCAGTTTAAGTCTTAAACGAGACAAGACTCATTTCTTTTCATTTTCTAATTTATTTCTGATAATTTTGGGTTAAAATGATGTTTTTTATTATATATAGGGTCAGGTTCAAGGGCCATATGAGAAAACATATGTAAAAACTTTTGTTTTTAATAAAATTTTAAAATATGGGTTAGATATTTTGGATTGAGCTGATTTTTTGTGAGGATGATCTCTATGATTAGAAGATCATCCACAAAAAAAAAAAAAATTCATCACAATCTAAAACTTCTAATCCCATTAAAAGTGATTTAGAATGTGAACCGTCGATTTTTTATCAATTTTTATCACTAATTTGTAAATCACTTTTGATGGATTTAGAAGTTTCTGATTGAACTAATTTTTTGTGAGGATGATCTTTTCATCATAGTGACCATCCTTGCAAAAAATCAGCTCAATCCAAAACCTCTAACTCTTATTTTGAAAAACAAAAGTTTTTTCATATGTCTTCTCATATGACCCTTGAACCACCTCCATATATATATATATATATATAGGAGGCGGTTCAAGGGCCATATGTAAAAACAATGGTTTTTCAAAAGATGGGTTAGAGGTTTTGGATTGAACTGATTTTTTGAAAGGATGGTCACTATGATGAGAAGATCATCCTCACAAAAAATCAGCTCAATCAGAAACTTCTAAATCCATCAAAAGTGATTTACAAATTATTGATAAAAATTGACAAAAAATCGACGGTCCACATTCTAAATTACTTTTAATGGAGTTAGAAGTTTCAGATTGGACTGATTTTTTTTTCGGATGATCTTCCCATAATAGAGATCCTCCTCACAAAAAATCAGTTGAAAATCCGAAACTTCTAACCTATATTTTAAAATTTTATTAATGTTACATTGTTTTTACATATGTTTTTCCATATGACGCTTGATCCTGACCCATATATATATAATCCTTTTTACAAATAATATTAACAAAAGGTGATTCAAATTTAAGATTCTTAAATAAGTCGTGATGAATGCACACGATTTTCGATACGGAGTTGGTACGTGGCTGATGTGGCTAAGGGAAATGTTTTGTGAGGAAAATGTAATCTAGGTGCATGATTGGGAATTTTCATAAAAGGGAAATATTATTATTGAGAAAATGTTTTATTAGGAAAACACAATCCAGGAGCTTGATTGGGAATTTACATGAACAAGAAATATTATCCAATCCACTCCTAGGAAAATTATTTTCTAGTTAGAGTGAGAGAAAACTAATGTTATTTTTTCACAATTACCCCCACCATCTAAAACTAAAATTAGCTCTCTTTTCTTAAAGGTTCTTAATACAATCAAACACAAATATTTTCTGGAAAAAACATTCTTCTTATAATCATTTCCTTCAAAAGTTTGTCTTTTTCACAAAATATTTTCCTAGAAATCTGTATATTAATGTAATACAACTGGATCTGGGTTCACCTCATGAGCGCCAATATAAACATGCGGTTGAAAAGTTCGGACCAAGACAGAGTCATGCAATATACACGGCCCGGTCCTTATATGGAAGTAGAGAATTGTGCAGCATTTGAATTAGTCCCACATCGGATGCGTTATGTAGAGTTGTGGGAGAAGTGTAATACAAAATTAGATTTTGGTTATGATCCAAATCATACCTTTCTCGGCCTTTTGGCTAAGATCAAGTGTAGTATCTGTTCTTATCAGTTTAATATCTGATACGTGGGCCATCGGCCCACATGATATTAAATTAATTTTTCTTTGGGGGAGGGCCCATCACAATAGCTTGCTATTGGGATCTTCGTGAGTCGCCCATGCGTTGCACTACTGTTTGGGCCTGGCGCACCCCTACCAAAATATATATGAAGTTTTGATCTTAGTTGTTTGCTAAATTTTTTAATCCATGGAATTTGAATGTATCCTAACTACCTCCTAGTACATGGACCATGGTACACTCCAATTGATGACAATAAGTAAAAGCTTGGGGTGTCATAAAAATTTTCCAAAGTTTTTTTATTTATTTTTTGCTTGGTTTTATTTTGGGTTTAGGTATTTTATAGTCTATTTATATAATGTTGAGATCTGACCTCAGCTTTGGACCTAAACCTTTAATGTTTTATTTTTAGTGAAGTCCTAATAATGATTCGCCAGATGGCACATTCAAATGACTCCATGATGTGGATAAGTTCGAGAACCGTAGATCTGTACACCTTGGGATACACTTTTCTATGGGGAAGTGCAATTGTGTATCCCAAGGCATTCATATCTACCATACTCGAACTTGTCACAGCATGGAGTCATTTGAGTCCCATTATCACGACTCTTTTTAGTGTTGACACCCCTTGCTTATAATTTGATCTAAATATTTGTAATATTTGAAGAGTGTTAAAATCTATAATTTGGGTGATAAATGATTGAAGAAATTAAGGTGTAATAAGTAAAAGTCGGAGTGCCAATAGCTGGTCTCTTATTTTTGATTGCATTTGTGCTTTGAGTCCAACAATGTTATAAGTGGATATTTGTTTGGATACAAACAATCATGGACCTGATTAATATTTTGTCCAGTTTTGTGTAGGCTTCAGAGTTTTGATTAGGGGCCGTAATAGACCTACTAGTGGATTTGTTTTACTTGTAACTTTATAAGGATTAATGCCCGTAGGTCGTGAGTTCGATACCTAGTATACATTACCCATGAGGGCGCACCCTCACTTATCTTGGACAAGATCATGGACTTGGCAAAACCCAAATACAGGTCCTGTCCAGGGATACTTGGTCATCAAAAAATAAAAATAAAAACTTTATAAGGACCACAAATAGTATAATTGTATATTAATCTTTAAGGAATTATAAGTAAATATATTTTGAATAAAATTAGACTTTAAGGAGAATGTGAAACCTGGAAAACATTCTCTATACACAAATGATCTTATATTATATTTCCTATTCCTTCTTAATCCCAATTACAAAGACTCTAGATCCTAACTTTCAAAACTTTGATTTGCTCGAATTCATTGTTGGCATCAACTACTGAGAAATCATCACATTATTATTATTATTATTATTATTATTATTTAATTCAAAAATATTTATCTATCTTATAGGTACTTGATGGGTAACGGGTATTTATAGGGTCGGTTATGATTTCGAAGGTTTTATACTTGGAATCCAGAAGGAATGGATTTGGTAACTTAGATTTCGATAAATTTGGATCTAGTACTCATTTCAGACCTCTATATGTCAATGGTCAAACTATTTTGTTATGTGCCTAACAAGATGATATGGATATGATGGGGACAGTGGATTCAATTGGGTGTGATTCAATGCATTTTAAGAGGCCATCAAACTTTTATGCTAATAACATATCCAATTGCACTTCTATATGTACATGTTCACCTCCCCATGAAGCAATCACCAAGCAATGAATTCCTTAGGACCACCCTCCAAGGTCTATTGACCCTCAACTCAACCAATTGCATGTAGGACTTTTTGAGGGGGCGGTGCTTGTGACCGGGGGGATTAGTCACACCCGAAAGGTGGGGATACCCACGATAAGCAAACAAAAAAATAATAATGTCCACTTCTCCCTTCTCCTTCGCGTTGCCCTCCCCTTCACTCCTCTACCCTTCCCTATTGGAATAGAATCTAGCGTGCTTTGCCCCCGACATTGGTTAGGCCAATCTTTGTTGGACCAAAGCACATCACATTGTTCTTTAGGAAAAAGATTCGGATCAAACTCATACTCGAAAAATGAGTTTTTTATTTTTATTTTTTTCATGACAAGGGGGAAAACATTGAAATTGGGGTTCAAATCTTAAAATGGAAATGTACAAAGTCTAGAAGAGTGCTTACACATAAACATGAAGGAAAAAAAAAAAAGATTTCACAAATAAAATACCAATGCCACTCTTTCTATTAACAGAAAAGACAAGTTGGGGTGAGTGAGGAACTCAAATATACTAGTTCCCTTAAATTCCCAAACGTTTCCTCTAATAACTTGCACTTCCAACGCGTAAGTATGATTTTCTTAAGTTAGATAAGGATTCTCATTTGATATTAGTCCCACATCGGATAATTATCAGAGAAGCAAAGGAAAAGTAACGTATAAAATAAGATTAAAGTTTTAAAAAAACATACTTACCTGGACGGGGTCAATGGGCGATCAAGAAGGTCCATGGCCTAGGTTAGTGGCCTCCATTGCACTTGGGAGGAGCACTCGCCTAAGATCTCCCCAAGTGGGAGAGTCTATGTCATAATTTGTGATAGCTGGGGTACGCGTACGCGCGGCCCCTCCCAATACTAAATTAAAAAGAAGCTTGTTAATGTGGAATGAGAAATAAGATTAACTGTGTTTGGTTTTATGTTTTTTATATAAAAATCATTGATCATTTTTAATTTTGAATACACACATACATACCTAAAAGGATTAGTTTGTGATTCCTAAATGTCATATTTGAGTTTTCTTCGTCATATTTGAAATAATTAAAACGATCACCACATGATTCGAATTTGATCGACCATGAGTGTGCTAATGGTGGGATCCATTTTTCAAGTAGAACCTAACATTATCTTCTTGGTCTAAATAAATAAAAGTTTTTTTAAAAAAATAACATGCAAGTTTGAAATTCTAAAAGAGTAAGATATACCAAAAAGGTCGAATTGAAATTGTGGGATGCGATTGGGAAACAAAGAAAAAAAAATGAATAATGATTAATCACTTTTCTTGGGATATGCAGAATCTTAAATATTTTCCTTGTGTATCCCGAGAAAAATGATCTATGACTCTGTGATGAGGGCTTATGTCATAGAGGGGGAAAAAATACATGCCTCTAGATAGAATTTAACAAAGGAATATGACTTCAACCCACATTTTGTGATAGATTTAAACCCAACTTTGTTTGTTTTTTTTTTTTTTTTTTTTGAGTTGTGCTGGAGTGAACTCATATCGCACATCTTGACGTGAAAGTGGATTAGAACCATAGATGCCTTTTCACTCGTATCTCGATGAAAAGTATCTATGGTTCCCATGCACTCTCATGTCAGTATGTGCCACGTGAGGTAAAATCTTGACGTCACTTCAGCATTATTCTTTTTTGTTTTGTTTTTTTCGTTTTTTTTTTTTTTTTCCCATATGGAGACTGGCAGGGAAAGCCAAAATTATCATGCCAATTGTGCTTTTAGAATGTTTAGCATATGAGCAACACCTCTATTTGATAATGGATTTTTTAATTATTTAATCAGGTAAGGTATCTGTTGAACTTGCATTTACTTCTGGACTTTTTTTTTTTTTTTTCAATTTCAAACAATGTTTTGGAACCAAACTAAAGATTCAACTTTATGTTTATCAAATTGGTCAAACCCTGGTTCAATTCGATTGTACCGATGACCGATGTATGTTTATTAAAAAAGCTTTAAAATACGCAACTTTCCTATAAAAGGATAATACTCACAAAAGTAGGATGGATCATTAGTTGAACCGATTTTATTTCAAAATCTGATTTTTACACAGGTGGGTGGGACCATTTGTGGCATCAACAGTTAACATCGATGACGCCAACTACCACCGATGAACCAATCTTGGTACAACCGACAACACTGTTGTAGCAAATTTTCTACAGGTTCTACCTGTTTCACCTGAGAAATAGACAAGACTTGCATTTCCAAAAACCAGGTCTAACATCCCTGGGGAGTAGCTTTCTAACTTGCAAGTCGCAGCGGAAACCTTCCATGTTTCCAAACAGCATCTTAAAACTACTACAAGATCTAAATGTCGAACCAATGAAAAATAGTTAAGGAAAGATGTAATAATGTAACATAAAACCACCCCTCTTAATTATCATTGATCTGTGTATCAATCACCCATTAAGAGGGCAAAAGTGCAAATAAGAAGTAAAAGATGTAGAGACAACACCAAAAGCAGAAAGTCGAATTTGGCTTCACTTATTAGTGTGGTATATATACACAGAAAAGAGTACTGTTGGTTAGTTTTGGGGGTGGTCGATCTATGGTTAAGTTGGTACGAGCGCCAGTATCTGGTTCTTAACCATTCCCATGCAAAATTGTATTTCTCTGTAGATTGGAAGGTTTTGAGAACAGCAAGGTTGCAAACTTGTGACGGCAGAATCTAGTATCTGGGCTACTTCGGCTGGTGGATACTGTCTCTCTGTGCATTTCTGCATCATTTTGAAAATAAATAATCAGCGTCGGGAGATATAAATATCCAAACTTGTAGAATAGCCTATCAAACAAATTTGTGTTCTACTAACTTTTCCACAACCACTTGGCACCCCCACTAGTAAGCCACATGACTTGCTCATGAGAGAAGTCAGCCACAAAACCATGCTCATTACCCAAAAAAAAAAAAAACATCCAAAGTCATTGTTCATAAAAAAATTGTTTAAGCTTCAATCATGTCGTCTTTTGATTGATCACAACCATCTATTTTAATCGTGCAAGTCTTTGAATGGCCACGGCATACAATGGGACTGATCAAAAGGATTCAAGCAATCTAGTTCACAAATTTGAGATGCATCCATGTGCAACAAAATAGACGTTTGTTGAATATAGCATTAAAACATGGATATTAGGCCTACATATCCACCAGTTTACCTGAATCATGAGAAAAGTAGCAACACAGCAGGAGATAAGAGCTGAAGGAATTTGTAATTCATTCCGTTCGCTTCCAATGTTCAGATTCAGACCAGTGGCATGAATTGCTCCGATTGGCTCTGACATGTGGGAATTTACCTGATCCTGACAAGCTGAATCACAATGACCTGGAACTGGAGTGGTCAAAGATCTCATAGCCGATAGGCCAGAAATGGCTCCAGAATGTCGGCTATTGGCAGAATCTACAACCTCTCCAATCCTTGCCAAAACATCATCCCCTTCCTTCAAAGATGATATTACCTGAAATTTTTTGTCAAGGCAGAAGTGCAATCAGGCCAACTACACTCCCAATTAAAAAAAATTTGTGTGCGTGCCAAAGTGAATGATGTGGCCAGATGTATCAACCAAAAAAAGCGGGGTCGGCCCTTGGAGTTGACCTGAATAAAAAAATGGGTCAAATATGAGTTGATGTCCTTGATCCGAATCAGATCCAGATTGGATACGGATCCATCTCTATATCCACCTAGATCCGAATGATATATTGCTTTGAAAATAATATTTTTATGTTTTTCAAAATATTTTTTTTTCTACTACTTTAAGAACATGAATTTTTAAGTACAAGAATTATAATAGTAAAATAGAATAATATAGCAAGTAGAAAAGAAATATAGCAAAACAAAATTTTAACGGACCGAAATTTTCCAACCCCAACCGACCCGAATCAAGTAATTTGGTCTGGTCGGATCCGGATTTAGTGAAAGCAATATGGTTCGGATATGGTTTTAGCTAATAGGATCCGGATAGGAATAAAAAACAATTGGGTCTGGATATACTCAGATCCGACCTGAACCCGACCCATTTTAAGCCCTAGATGAGTCTAATCTATTAAGAGATAGACCAGTTGAAGCATAAGGAGGTGAGGCCCACCATGCATGGTTGGTTCCTGCCATGCTCTGTATTTCCTCAGATGGAATCAACAAACAAAGAAAATCCGAGATGTGCGGAAATATAGTTCAAATGTGAGAATCCATATTTAAAACCATTAAATAAATTTAGCAATCAAGGCAGGGGGGAAGAAATAAAACAGAGTTGGTCACAGGCCACAGAATGCAGTATGTCAGAAATGAACAGAGGGAACAAAATCAAGAGAAGCTACACAGTTAAGAGGCCTTCTATACCTGCACAGCTACATCAACCATTGTCTGTGCTTTCCATTTTGAGCTTTTGACAATTTCAATCACATTAGACACTGATTCTTGATTGATAAATGCAGAATGATCAAAATAGCTCAGTGGCTCACCAGGGCCACCTGAACTGGCCACAGGCTTCCAGCATCCAGGTGAGGAATTTCCTTGGTAGGTGTTGCGTTGCCTCAAATTCTGAAGAGCAGAACTTACCTGTGAAGCAAGTGTGAACAATTAACTACATGTTACATGCGGCAAGATTGGAGGAAATATGTAACAATTTGAAAAATTTTAAAGCCAAACTATGTAACAATGACATGGACATGTTTGTGCTTTCCAATACAGATGTAAGGCAGCTTAACATAGAGAAGCCCAAAATTCAGAAACATACATGTGCATATATTGTAAGCAATATTTTACATAAATTAAGAAATATATTAAGGTAAGGGAAAACTTTTCCATACACCACGGAGCAATCAAATAACTTAAGAAAGATAAGTAGATTTATCATTATCATCATCAAAAGCCTTACCCAAAGATTTGGGGTCAGCTAATTAGTAAATCCATAAGAGGGGCTCACTACTAGTAGATAGAGAAAGGAGCACACCAGTCTGCTTTTGGAAATCACTTAATAGAAAGGAAAGATAAAATAAAATAAAGGGTGTCACTGTCATAGATGCAAGGATCCATGTAGTGACATATTGAGACATGTTTCACTGTCACAATAGGCATTGACACAACCGCAAATCAGAAATTGGCTGTCTTCTTTTATATAGGCTGAATATGAGTTCAGAGAAGCGACATGCCTGGTTATTGGATTCCTCAATTTGTACGAGTACCGTGGCGTATTCCTTCTTAAAGGGCTCAGAATCCTTGAGAGCATTGTCTCCATCATTTTGGTTTTTCAATAATTCGTCATTCATATGCCTCAGATCCAACACCAAAATTTTCTACAAATCATGAAAATTACATATTATTTAAGTCTACAAATCTTGATAAGTTACATGTGATTCTGATAGAATCACCAACAGACAAGAGTGAAGAAACTCTGTTTTGCCACAGATTACGATAAGATCCGGAGCAATAAATATTAAAATACAAAACTCCAGCAGCACAAATAAAATGCCTTGAAACTTGGTCACCAATAAATTTAAAAGCAGCAACAAATTAGACAGATAAGAAAGGTGAGCTTACCAATAGTGAACTCAATACATCCATTTCAAAACGCAATCAGAAAATAATACCAAGCAAATAAAACAGAAGTACAAAATATTGGTGTAAAACAAGTTCAAGGTGACCTTGAAAAAAAGGAAGTAGGAAAAGATATTCAAGTCTAAAGAGAAATAATGCAATAAACAAACCCAAAAGGCCAGAGTTCAATAAAATTGAGAAGCTTTATTCTAAAGGTCAAATAGTTAGTCATATGAAACATTGCTTTGAAATCTAGGCCTCAAGGTATGTCTCAGTAATATGAAAAACTGAGAAGGTACAAGGCAATGACAAGATCATGAGATATACAAAAATAAGCTGAGATGTCTGAGTTCTTGAGACAACATGAAATAACAGAAAAATGGAACATATCATGATATAAGGAAAATTCTGCTCGTATTTCCAATTAGAAGTAAGGGTGAAATCTGGCCCCAATTCTTTCTCCATTTTATCTGAGGGGCTATGTTTAAGAGGCTGAACCTATCTTCCTTGTCCCTTAACAATCCGAAAATTTAGGAAATATAACTATTTACTTCTTAGATTAGAAGTAGATCGTTCTATGGGTGTTGATAGTATCCACCTAATCCTACTGCCTTTGATCAATCCTTCTATCTGTAGGACTTCTTAGCCTAATGTTTTTTTCCTTTTGACTTTAGAATTTTCTTTCATGAGTTCTTTAATTACTATTGAATATTGATTAATCAGCTTCTATTGATCTTCTCATATTCTTAAGAATTAAAATTCCTGATTTTGATATAATTGGTTCTAACATCCTGTTCCTTCAGTATGTGACAATTGCAGAGACAAAAATTAATAATTTGGCTAAATTGAAAGTATGAAGTACTTTGGACTTTTTCAGCAAACCTTTTTAAGAATGAAAAAGTGATTAGTAGGCAATGCCATTAGTATGGAAGAAAGATTACATGAATGTTGATGTATTTCAGAGGAAGAAAATGCAGTAATAGAAACAGTTAGGCTTGATGTGAATGAAGTACTTTGTTATACAACCTTCTTATTAAGAGCATGGTTCAGATCAACAAGAGCTCGAATATCAGCTTCCCTAGCTTGGATCTGTAAAAGAGAGGGTTGAGTACATGTTGCATCTTGTGCACAAACAATTTAAAAGAAGGGGTTTTAATCAGATACTTTTTACAGTTACCACAACTCTTAGTTTCTAAATGTCATTTATACACTAGAACACCAACAGTCACGAGTAAAAATCATGTTAAGATCTAAGAAGAAAAAAAGATGTCCGCAGTCTACTTCTAGGGTGACAGTTTATAAAACACATTATATTTTAATTCCAAGAGAGTACTTCGGTTATTGAACCAAAAGATGGGACATTTTATAAATTCCATATACTTCTACACCAGGAATCATGTTTAATACCTGTTAGATTCAACAGATGAAAAAAGATGCCCATCAAATCCAAATTTAGGGGGAAAATGGCATACTCCATTACAAATGCAAGACACTACTGACCTTTGCCTGCGTTGAAGAGTTGTTTCCGGTATAAGTTAGCGAAGGAATGTGGGATGGACCATCTGCATCCTCCAGAATCTCATTTGGAGCACAATTCATGTACCCTCCAATCTTCCACTCTTTAGGTTGAATATTTGGTGGCTCATTGAAGTTTTCATGGACTTTATCGACTGTGATATTCGGTCTTCTTAGAGCATCAGAAATATTTTCCACTGAATTTACAGGCATGCAATCAAAATCCTGTGATGAAAGAAAGATTAATATTTACAAAGGAAGCAGAAATTATTTTGACATAACGATAATTACCATACGTGTTCATTGCAAATTTAAGAAATGTAGCATAGACATATCCCCCAATACTGATAAGAGGTGCCATTCTACATCACAGAAATTTTGATGCATCATAATCAAAGAACAAGATTGAAAACCAGATGTCATATAACTTGGTTCCACAAAATTCTAACAGAATACAAGGTGTTCTCAAAATTTTAACGATGTTTGAAACATCATGATGTTTGAAACGGATATTTTGACTTTAAAAATTATAAAATCCCATAAATAAAAAATAGAACTTCAAAATAATATCAAGGATAAGATTTGTTCAATTATATAACATGTTAAAAACGCAGTAATCCAATAAACAATAATAGGTCTAAGCTTCCAATCTTCAACAAAAAAAAATGTTAATGTAATAGCATCTTCATAATCAATACCTCCTCAATATAATTGGCAGAAAATTAGTGGAGCGTTATAGTATGGTAGAGGTTATGTTTGCCAAACACAGAGAATAGAAGACCTAGCAATTAAGAAAACACCATTACAGCACATGAGGACGTAAAATATGCTCTCTTAACACTTCACACAGGCTGAGACATTTATGGTTAATGTTGTAACTAGCATGCCCTCTGATAGGAACAACATAGATACAGTTTCACTTACAATCTAATGGGTTGATTGGGCATATGAAGTCAAAGTCATACAAGTCTACTTATACTGCCACTTGGAGCATCAACACTAATGGCTCACTTTGAGAAATTGGCAATATCTATGGTGGAATCATAAGGGATTCAAGTGGCAGTGTACTCTTCAGATTCTTCCCCCCGTGCAATTAACATGGTCATATAAAGAAAAAGCCTGGCTCTTCACAGACTAAGATTATCACCAAGATATTTCAAGATAAAATGAAATTTGAAGCATGCTAGTGAGTTGCTTATTTCCAGATACTCTTGAAGATTCTAAAGATTGTAGAAATCAAAATATGTTAATTATTTGTTATTACTAATAATTGGAATTTTTTTAATGCCATCTCATTAGGAGAGAAAAAACTATAGTTATATTCAATGTAGCTAATGGCACAAGGCCTACTTAAAGCACTACGGCCTCCTATTGTCTAAGGTGCAAGCAGCAAGACGAGGCCTAAGCCAGACGCAATAAATTTAATATTTTAATAATACAATATAAACATATTATAAAACTAGGAAAATCTATCTATAAAAAAATTATGAAAATCTAAAATTAAAAAAAGAAAAAAGAAAAAAAGAAGCAAATAGTTACATTCAGGCAAGTTAAAGAAGACATTACCATGACAAATTCAACCCCTAATTCAGGCCTGTCAAACTGAACCCTGCACCTGTTATGATCAACAGTTAGTATGCTTCCATTGTGGATTTCTCTTGTCTTGGGATGATAAGCCATAACCCACTGTCCAACTGACAAAGACCAAGCCGGATCTGCTGGAAGTACTTCCCTACTTCCATTTCGTACTTTAGTATTAGCAGTTCTCACAGATTCACGATGTTCTTCAAGTGTCTCTCTTTCTCCCCTTAGAAAATTTTGTGATAACCTCCGAGCTTTGCCAAGATTACTGCATCAAAACCTAAATGTGAAGTGAAGTATAAATGTTGCCAACAATCATGAAATGGTTGAGGTCTTAAAAAAGTGTCAGTGCAATGTAAACTACAGATCAGATCAGAAGCAATTCATAGACAATACCTCCTTATGATACCCCACTCAGCACGAGTTAACCTCGGAACATGGCCCAATCCTAAATGATTTACAAACTCTACGAACTCATTTTCGGCAAACCATGGGTAATCAATAGAACTGTAAAACCACTCAAAACCACACCACCTACGTAGCATTGGAGATGAAAAGCAATGAGAAAGCTTTTCCTGCAATAGAAAATACACCGATATGGTTAAAACTTCACAATACTTAGTTCCTGCAAACATAAAGGATGGGGGTATTTCACCTTAAGATCATGTGCTCTCTCATGAAGTGAGGAAGAATATTTGGGTTGGTCATTTCCATTATTCTCGGGAGACTTCAACTCCTGCACCAATGCTTTCTGCAGATTCATCTTACGCCTACTCCTGAGTTTTTTTGGTAAGTAAACTTGATTTTCAGGGGAAACTTTTACAACCGAAACATCTGAATTTTTCCCTGCTCTTCGCAGATCAGCATTCGAAGGACATTGTGGAGGTCTGACAGATTTCACTTGTTTTAGATGTGGAGCAATTTGACCAACGGACTTAGGTTTATTCATGGATACCTTTCCTTGTTCATCAGAACCCTGCAGTCCATTTATTTAAGAGATATAATAGAAAAATAATTGTAAGGACATAGGCAAACCAAATGCTGCAAAAAGAAAATGAAAACATCGCAGATACTCCTTCCAATAGAACAATAATTAGGCCCACGTGAAGTGACAATCAGTCATAAAGAACTCATGGATGCCGATAAAGTGAAGAGTGTAGATTTATATGGGTATGTCAAATGACAGCCCTTGGTTCCCCCTCATCATTTTTTTGTCCCCTTTCTTTTTTATCTCTTTGATGAAAACCAAATCCACCTAATTTTTTTTTTTAATGGGGCAGTAATACGGATGGTAGGAACTTGAAAATTTCAAGATTTGCTTAACTATGAACTTAGGTCATTTTTAAAGGTATGTATTGGCTCTGACGTTGGTGTATCTTCACTTAAACTTCATGAGAACAAATCTCAAGACCTCTCTCCAAGTGTAACCTATGGAACTTGAAATACAAAAGCGACTCACTCAGTTTGTATTGTTGCTACCAACCTCTAAAACTTGATCTTTCTTGTAGCTTAACACACTACTTCGGTAAAACGGCTGTTTGTTGATGAAAATCTACTATAGAGGTTATTCACCTAACAATGTGGATGGTAATAATTATCCCACAGATGAATAGCCTTTGCAACAGCTTGAAGATGTATATCATAAAAAAGTTAAACAACCATGGTTCAAAGTTTCTTTCCAGAATGTTTCAACTAAAAAAATTATGTTCTTTCGTCATGACAGAATGAAAGATTGCGACATGACTTGAAATTGTGAACATCTTGCAATTTTTCAGTATGTTTCATGAAATATTTTGAAATATATCCTATCTTTTACTAGATTTCAAAGGTTTCAGAATGTCTCTCAACAAACCGGAACATGTTACCCTTAGGCCATGCATGGGCACTCCATGCTTTTTTCACTGGGTTTAATTGTGAAGAAGGGTGGTTTTTTATCCTAGATCTTTGGTTTTACCATACAAAGACTTTACCACCTCACTGAGGTCGCATCTTCAAAACATTACTTTTAACTAAGAAAATTCATTTAATTAAATAAAACAAATTTTTCCAACACCATATATGCAACGTTTCGAGGTACCTATGTTCATTTCAGAACATTTCTTATGTGCATCGATGTCAAAAGTGTGCTTTTTAATTCTAGTCATCATTTTAAACACTTGAGAAAATATTTTTCTATATTTATTAATGGATAAAAGCAATTTTTTATTGATTTAAATCAATTTTTTAAGAAATCTTTCAATACATTCCAAATATTTTGGTTCCGTTTCATTTATTAAAAAAAAAAAAAAAAAACCAGGAACATAATGAAACAAGATTTTTAACCTTGAATAGAACGATCTTAGAAGGATTCCTGATATGGAAATGGGACCTGAAAACCTAGCTGACAACTGTGGCATATAGATTCATCATAGTCCCATCCTCCTACATTACATACTAGTAAGCATAAAATTGCTTGAGTGTATATCCAGTATAAGAATATCTTGACAGAATAGCAAAATTAAAAATAGGTTGTTCCTTACTGGTCTATATTCTGAGCTTCAATAAATTCAGACTTCAAATTCTTGGTGAGCTATTTTTCATGGGTGTGGGTTTCAAAAAACCCTAAAAAACAGGATTTGTGGACTCAACTTTATATGTTGAATCCATAGAATGAAGTAGTTATCATATGATGGGCAATGTGTCAAATTTCAGTTTCGGTGTCTATTTCAGTTAGCCTAGAAATGGAAACATTTAGAGGAGCGTCAAAATTAACATAATTTTATGGAAATGGTGGAAATGTTGAGGAACTTCTCACTGAAAACAAACATGAAAACACACTTTTAAGTCATCAAAGTGAAAATAAAGATCAGTCGTGCTTAGCTACATGTTGGCCTAGGTATTTGAGAGCTAAACAAAAAGACTATATTTTACATAGAAATGACAATAATAATGTCACATTAATTACATACCTTACCATGAAATAATATTTGCTTAAATGAGCAAACTACAAGTACTGGATTTCAAATATATATATATAATTTTTAAGTATGTATGGGTAAATTACTAATATACCCAACTAATTAGAACATGGATAATTGTATGTGTTTATTTGTATGAAGTGCGTTAAGATGCTTAGAATACATCAAAATGAGATGATATTGAAATATCATAATTCATTTATACTAATAAATGAATATTATGTGTAATTTACAAGTCTTTTTTACAACCAATTTATATTTTTATTAATTTTAGGGTGATTTAGACATGTCCCTCATGTTTTGGTCAATATTAGAGATACCCACTGTGTTTTCAAAATGATGACATGCCCCCATTGACCTAGGTCCTCCATGTGAGACTAAAGTGAATGAAAAAATGTTCTATGTTGTTTAGTGTTTTTGTTCTTCCTTATTATTTCTATTTTGCAAAAGCATTATATAATGTACTGTCTAGCAAGCATAGGAAATACAGAAAAAGTATCTATAAAAGTTGAAGAAAACAATTTGCACACCTTAATCTTTGAGGTTCATTCAAAGGAGTGTCACTATGTGGCTCATATTTTGAAACCTGCACCTGGTAAACTGGATACAATCATCAACCCATCCCACACACAGGACTAGAAGCTCAAGAATATCAATAGTTGCACATGAAGGAGAGAAAATATCCAAGTAGGTTGATGTAAAATTGAAGTTAAATTTAAATTCTTACTTTTGATGCTAAGAACTTGTGTTTTCTTTTTCGCTTTTTCGAGCTGGACTGATGAGGCGACTGCTTCGCTTGAGAAAAAGCACTACCATCAAGAGCTGAGTCCTTTCCTAATTTAGCGTTGTTATGGGAAGTGATGTTAACGCCGTTCATTGTGTGATTTCCTTTCTCTTTAGCCCCTGAGATTTTAGGTTTGTCTTTTTGAAGGCTCACCAGCATTCTTTCAGGTATGTTAGACTTATCAACAGCATCAAAAGTTCCCTCCTCTTCCCTCAACTGCATGTATGACTCTAGACCAAGAAAAAAACAATAACAGATATAATCTTGGTCACAAAAAACTGGCAACACTAGAAAATGAAATGCTTAAGATTGAGAAACACAAAGAATCTGAGGATGTTTCTAAAATACAAACATAATTTCATGAAGTAGAAAAACTCTATGTTAAAAACTTAGAAAGACCCTGTGAAGAACATGGCAAATAAAAAGTTTTAGGTGCTATTATCTCCATCCTATTCTAAGAAAGACCCTATGAGAAATCTCTGTTAAAAATATAAAACAAATAAAATAGTAAAATAAAAAGCGGGACACATAGACAGGAAAGATAGGGTGCCTAGGGATGAATTTTTAACAAATCAATAAACGTAACAATTTCACTTTGATTAACAGATTTTCATAGTTATAGATAAATAAAAGATCATTAAACAAACTTCCCTATCTATACAAAAAGTCCAATGTGTATGCATTATTTATCCAAAGAATAAGCAAATTCATTTCCAGATTTTCAGGTATGAAAAAAAAAGATCAAATGTATAACATTGTAGAAAAAAAAACCATTAAGTAGATAGAAAGCAAAGAGAAAAAGTCCATCCAGATCAAGTATCCACCTCATGAATCATGATATTTATTCTGAATCACTTCCCTTACGCTAGTTTATTCTTAAGCAAATATAAAAAGATAAAATGCTTACCAGATTCAACAGTGGACATCGGTGCCAGCTTCATTGATAATTCTGCCAAAGTATGCAGGGCATCTAGAGCAGTATTCTCATCTATAAACAGAGGCCAAAACTAGTAAAAAAGAATGTGTAATTATTATAGACAAACTACTAGCATCAATAGTAATAATAATAATGTGAAGGATGATAGTGAAATTAAAATTGCAACAACAACAACAAAGTATTAGCTAACTATCAGATTAAATTTTTTGAAGTACATAATTAGCATTAAACATTGCTTTTCACCCTGACGGCGCCATGAAGTCTACACTCTACATCTAGGGGTGCAAGTTAATTCGGTTCAAACCGAGAACCGAACCAATCCGTGAATTTTGGATTGGGTTGGTTCGGTTTTAATTAAATACGGTTCGGTTTCGGGTTAACAAAAGTAAGAACCGATAGATTCGGTTCGGTTCAGGATCTTAAATAACATAACCAAACTGAAAACCGAACCAAAATCTTATTTAATGTAATTTTTTTTATATATAAACGAAACCCTCTTCTACTGTCTCTCTCGTCTTTCTCTTTCTTGTCTCTACGGCTGCGACCTGCGACCACCAACTACCACGGTGCCACCGGCTCTCATGAAAATTGGGTATTGTAGTTTTGGTTTAATTTTTAGAAACCCTATTTTTTTTTTTTAATTAATCTAATTTTTTATGTGATCTCATAATCTTATTTTTGTGTTTTTAATTTTTCATAATTTATTTGTTTACATAATTTTATTGATAAATTTGTACAATTTTATTTTTTTTACAACCCATGGAACCGAACCAAACCAAACCGAATTAAGGTCGATTTGGGTTGGTTTGGTTCTAGACTAAATCGGTTCGGTTCTGGTTCCCATATAATGGAACTGACCTTGGTCGGTTCGGTTCTAATTTTGCTCTAAACCGAACCAAGTTGCACCCCTATCTACATCCCTAACAACCATGACAGTTGACAAAAACGTATCTCAACTTGGTATTAGCAATTAGTTTTGTGGTAAAAGAAAATTGTGTTATGTAGTCCCTCGTTGGATTTATCAACTAAGCATTTAGGTTTGGTCCTTAAAAAATGAGTTGAGAGCGACAATGACATGGTAGAGGAACAAAGTTTTGGGTTCCTATCCCCATTTCTCAATTTGGCCTTTCAAATACTCTACTGTTCTATTTGGTGAAACTTAATATCAAAGATAGCATCTAGGAATAGGAATCAATGTTATCAAAGAATTTCAGTTTAGGGAATGTACAATGATCCAATAAGGAAAATAAGAAAATAGGTGGCCTATAGATATATAAAGTATAAACTAAACTCTTCATCTTTTACATCATTCAGTTATGAAATCATACTTGAAAGAATAAGGACTAACTCTTGTGAAGAAGATAGCTATTCTCAATTCCAAACCTTCTTTACTACAACATAGGTTATATAAATGAAGAAAAAAAAATGCTAAAACAAATACATGCGAGTTAGTTTTTTCAAGGTAGAAAAACTAGTTTTAATCTGTTGACAAATAGAACAAAGGTTTAATTTTAAACCAAAAAAAAAAAAGGTAAGCAAATATATACAATAAAAAAAAAAAAGTTAAAAACATATAATAATCATAAACGCACTGAGTGAAAAACTTATAGGCAATAGTTGATGTACCTTCAAGAAAAAGTTGCCTACTTTTCTTCCTTGGACCCTGATGAGAGAATAGCTCAGTCTTAGTATTTGTAACTTCAGTTTCTACTTTTTCTTTGACAAAACTCAAATTGAGTCCAGTGCCACTAGCCCCTTCCCCAACATTGTCAAAATGATCACTTTCAAGGTTTTGAATTTCTTGCTTCTTTCCATGAAACTTCTTCTCCTTTACATGATCTTGCACTGTACCAAGGCCATTTGTATCTCTGGAAAAATCTCCATTTTTAGCTTCCCTGCTTCCTAAACTACCTTTCCAACAGCCCTCATTCATTGCAGTACCAATAAGCTTAGTACCAACCATCTCAGACTCAGGGTGCTAAATTTGTGGATACGAAATAAATAAGTTAATTAATCCATTTGAAACATTATTGGAGAAAGCACCCAAAAAAAAATTGAAAGAGCATACCATCTCTTCACCATTCCAAACAGGGGAGGGTCTCATGCCCTCCATTCTTCTGTTTGGTGTTTGAAATACTTGGGAAGATCCTCCTCTTTGTAAAGCCTCTGCCAGTGCTAATGCTGCCCCATGAGCAACTTCATCAAAATCTATATCTGATTTTGGACCTTGTTTAATTGGTGAAACATCCTTTTCCCAGTCAACAGGGAAGCGAGGAGTCCTTTTTCCAAAAGCATGAAATCGACTACCTAAAAAAGATCAAAGAGCATCATGTATGGAAGTTAAGTCTCAAAGGTTCTCGATTTGATCATTATTAATTTAGGTATGCCAACAAGAAGGAAGAGAATATGTCATTTAAGAGGAGGAGGATGAAAAATCTTTTTCTAAATAATTTTCTAACTTCAAATATTTTACTTTTCTTAACTTTTACATTTTTACTTTAATATTTTTATTGACACAACACAATATATCTCTAGGTAAATCAAAGCAAAAACATCCAAGTCCAATAAAAATTTTGAGTTTTAAAATACCAGTTTATGATTATGCACCCAAAAATGGTTTTAAGTTTACATAATGCAATGTTCATTGATACAGTCAAGTTGCAAGCATTTTGAAGTACTGAAAACATAAAAGTAAATATAATTAAAAAGAAACTGACGCAAGGCACCCCTTCAATGCTATGTTTTGAAGAATGGGACCTTACCACCAGAACGCATCTTCTTCAACAATGATGGACACCCAAAACTTGACACAAATGACTGGGAGTGCAACAAATCTGGAACATGTCCATCTAAACCTTTTGAGACATTATGTTGCAATTCTTCCCGACCACGCTTTGGAGGCTTTCGAAATGTTCCTGGCCCAGAATTGCTTTCTTGTTCACTTTCGCTCCCATCCTGCCAATTCAGTATCAATTGACTTTAGATTGATACTAAACCATCCCAACAAGCCAACCCATTGCACAGACACATACCAGTTCAAACCATCTAAATGAACAATTCTAGTATAAGCTCCAAATTATTACTTATTGCCAGAGACTTTTTGAGGGAAATGAACATCACTAAATATTGCTAAAAAAAAAAAGATACATAAAGACTACTCCCAGAGCATAGGCTGCTAAAACAAATCCAATTCAATGGTAATTCATATGCTTGAAAAACAAGTGATAGAGGTTTATAAACAGAAAAATTCTTGAACAAGGGAACCAAGCTCAAGAAAAGAAGAGATGGTTTAAGGAGTTACAAAAACTGCGATACTTTCTGTAATCAAATAAATCCAAGGTTCAAAAAACTTTTAGAGCATTCAGTCCACTTCTAATTCAAAACAAAAACATCAAAAATACAGCTCAACCACATGCCAATATATCTTGGCAGCTAACAAGTTAATCATGCATTGAAAAAACTAAGTAAACCAGCTATTCAACCAGTGACCCAGTCCCAAGTCTGGGTTAACATCCAGTCTTAATAAGGAAACAAACAGGCCTTTTTATTTTTATTTTAATTAACTTATATTTTGTTTCATGCAATTTCACAGCTTGATGGTAATGGAATTGTACATCTAATAAATCCTTTGGAGATCATATATATACTAATTAGGGATTACTGAACATTAGATGCAATGAGTTTATCACCACATGTTTTATTTAATACTACTGCATTAATTTCCACAATGTCATTTTATATTTATTAATTATTTTATAGATAAAAAATAAAGAGGTATTTTGGGGAATTTCACTCCCAAAAGAATGAAATATGTCGATACATTCATGGAAATATGTCAAGAATTAATACCATGATTACTGCTACAAAGTACAAAGTATGAACTTAGGTAAAAAAAAAGCAGAGATTCATGCAGGCCAGCAACAATTTTCAATCCTTTAGTTTTCATCTAACTTCTCGTGCACACCATTGTATTTTGCCAATACTTATCTTTGTTGCCTTCTCTTCTCGTGACTTTAGCACTAATGATGGAGTAATGCTTATAGAGTTTGCACAAACATTTTAATAGAAAGTTCAGTGTTTATCGGCAATATGCAAAATACTAGTGCTAAAGACCTTTTTCAATTAACTAAGCATTTTAGTTCTTTTTGTAGTTATAACTTATAATTATAGTTCTCTTTCACCATTGATATACTTATGGAAGGAAAACAGACAATCAAAATTTTTTGTTTATAAATCAATAGCTAACTCACCATGATATTGTAGTGATCAGTCATCATTGCTATTAGTCCAACTACAGTTGCCGTTCCCTCTGGAAGGGACAAGTATGCCTGAAACTCAAGAAAATTTAGTTATTTAACCTCAATGAACTGAAGATATCTAACTCAGAAAACTTCTCCGCTCAACAAGAATGTGATACCCACAAAAAATTTAGAAGCATGCATGTATCTAACACGCTTGAAGTTCAAATTTAGAGACAAAGTATACTTCTATAAAAAGTTAAGTCTCCTATAGTCCTACTTACTTGTTAATCCCATTGGAAGAATATCGGAATTTACAAACATGACCTAGAAATCTAGAGTTCAAAACTGTTATAAGTTGAGAAAATGTGTTCATATTCTATTGGCACACCAACTTTTACTAACAACACAACAATTCCTTTGAAACTAAACAGTTGCTTACATAGAGGTGTGTTATAAGTAAAAGTTGATGTGTTAATAGAAGCTCTCTAAAAGTATTGATGCCACCTAGTTGCCTCTGAACAACATTGGAATTAAACTATCCACGTAAAAGGACAAATTATTAAGATTCATTCATCCATCATGCAACAAAAAGAATTAAGTATGGCAAACACCATGGTTCATTGTTTTCTGTAGAATGCTTAAAACTTGAACAAAATAAATGACATGTAAGAAAGGCACATTAAGAGTAGCAGGAGTGAGAATATCTAGGATCGGCAAGAGAGAAATCACAAACAAGAGGACAATTAGAATTTGATATCCGACGTTTTCCCTGTTCTTTTCATCTCCAAAAATTAATTATTTGTTGCAAAAGCTAAAAGTTAGCTGGACGAGAAAGAATCATTCAGCCGAACCAGATTTTCGGAATAAGGCTTTGATGGTCAAGAAAGGCTGAGAGTTAAGGGACAAGGATGAAATTGTTTTTAAGTGAATATTCTCAATGAAAATAGAGACACATAAGTTAGTGGAGAAAAAAGAAAAGATACGCAAAACTTGCAACATTACCTTGAAATATTCACTACATATAAGTATATAAAAAAAGCTTCAACGGTAGAAACCATTCAAGAAAAAAAAAAACAGACATTCCCGTTTATCATTAAAGCTAGACATCAATGACTATGCTTACTCTGTTCATGTTGTAAAGGGCCTCTACCATTTCAACAGATCTGCTACGTACTACACTAGCCACCTGAAATCCACATGAGCCAATAATGAATAAAAGATGCCAAGAGCATAACGAAGCAATTCATACAAGCATGTTCTAAGAAAATTTCGCAGAACTTCTCATTGTATGTTCTTTAACTCGTTAAGGGCACATCAAACTAAGTTGATGAAAAATAGGAAAACCTTTTTCCAGTCTTTCCCATATTTTCGGTAGGCTTCGTAGAAGCACCTTATTTCTTCCTTGCTCCATTGAGACCCTAACACATCGGACAACTTCCTCTTCTGCACAGATGAAAAAGCCAGTCAATACATAGAAAATGTCTGTATAGATAAATTACCAAACAAGTCAATCGAGATGGTCTAAGCATGCAGAATCACAACTAAAAATAGAACAATGAGAAGTGTGGGTTAAAGGTTTTAAAAGAACTAAAGGATGACCAAAAAGAGTATGGATTGTGATATTAAGTCATATATGAGAACATCTAATTTAATAAAAGCATAGATTAGCTAGAATTTAATAGTCAAACAAATTTGATCTGTTGGCCTAGGTTGTTGGGGGGTAAGGCTTTGATAATGATGGATAAGAAACAAAACATGACACTAGGACTGTTTCAGTTTGTGGAGCCTAACGGTACTAGTCAATAAGGAGGTATTGTTAATCAAGCCATGCGTCCTGTCGGCCGAGCTTGGTGTTGAGTTCTCTTAAGGTTGGAGGGGGGCCAAACCCGGAAGGTGGAGGTTCAGGTGCAGAACCTCGGAAAGAAATTTTCCCAAGGGTATTTTTCATAATTGTATTGGTATTATATAAAAACTTAGTTAGGTTTTCCTGCGGGGTATATGTCTATTTTCAGTGAAAGGGTGTAATCTGTAACTGCAAATTTTCTCTTGATAGTGGAATCTGTGTGATCCGTGGATGTACCTCAATCTTTAGGGAACCACATACAAATCTCTATGTTTTGTATGTGATCCTATCTTGCTTTATTTTCTTTCCTTATTGTTCTTAGATCGATTTCACAACAACTCCATTAACAAACTTCCAACAAGTAGTGTCGATGTTTTAAAGATATCGCACAGCCAGCTAGTGAATGTATTGAAACGAACACAAAACAACATGATTTATATGAAACCTAAGCATACATGTCACACACAAAACAAAATTCTTGAAATTGATCCCTTTGCTGACAATACCCCATCTTACCAAAAGCAGTAAAGCTAAAACTCTTCAAATGTCATTTTTATATGAACTATGAAAACTCACCCGTTGCCCTCTCTTATTCCCATTGCCTGCATCCTTATCAGGCAGTTCCTCGTAAACTTCGGAAAGCCACTTCTTCACACTTCTAGATTTTCTTGTTGGGGCCATGAAGAACTTTCTTAATTATCTGAAACACGGTAATTCTTGAAGTGAGTCTCAAATCAAACAAAGGACCAAAAATGTTGGCCATGTCAAACATCCATGTGGCAATAAAAACCTTACCTGTTGAGTGGAAAAGATCTGCAGTGCCACTCCAGATCCTATGAATTTAAGCAGACTTTCTCAATTTCTACAATTCTGACTTTATCATAAATAGAATGATGTGGTCTAACAAATCAAAGAAAGAGAAAAGGAGATCAAATTGAATTAATCGAGATTGACTGAAACCCTTTCTTTTCTTATCTAGGAATTTGAATACAAAAACTAACAAACGCGATCAAAATATGATATCTATAAAAAAAATATTAAATTAGTACCAAAAGCATCACATAAACGGCATAAATAAATCAAAACGAACGAATTCAAATCCAAATCTTCTACTCGGATAGAGAATTAAAAGGCTTCTGAGAGTAACTGTCGTTCCAGAGATATAGTAGATGTCGCAGAAACTACTGAAATTGATTGCGATGGCGGATGTTAAAAAAAAAAAAAACTAATTTATAGATCAAAGACAATGATCTTACCTATTAATTGCTCTTCACATTCGTATCAGAGATATAGAAGAAGAGAATGGGGGCAGTTCCCGCGAAAATTGAAAGAGAGAGACCAAATAGGATTACTTTTTGGTACAAAAATACAATGTATCACTAAAAGACGCCTCGTCTGTATTTGGTGGACTATCGCCAAATTAGAATGTGTAGTCTCAATCTGGACCGTTAACTGAATTGGGTCCACCAAAATCTGACCACTGATCCTCAACTTCAAAAACTTCACATTTTAAGTAAGGCTGTTAATGGATCGGACCACATTTGAGATCCGATCTGTTCTGATCCAATAACTTTCGATTTGGATCGAATACTTGGGTTTCGATAAGGATCCTATGGGATAACCTTTCAGATTGGTTTTGGATCAACCATATCCTGGTAAGGCCCCTATCCAATATGAGAAATTATATTAAATATTTTATTTATATACATGAAATTTATTTATAGTTTGATCTAATTCAAAGCTGAACTTGTTGTTATTGGAACAAATTTGGATCAAATATTGATATCCAACAAAATACCCAAACCGAGTAGGATCTAATAACAGTCAAAGTTTATAATTGTTTATCGTGGGTCGTTGTCATGTATCCCTAGGGGCGGAGCTAGGTTTTTCTTGTCGTGAGGGCAAACTATGGTTAGTTGTTTAGTTGAAGAACTTGAAGATGAATGGTTTTACGGAGGATTTAAAGGTTTTTTATTAGAAGTTGACTAAAAGTATATTTAAGTCATTTTCAATTAGTATATGAGAAGGTCCGATGAAGAGGCAATGTCATCAACAAAAAATTGAAAGACGGGGAGGGGGGGGATGGGACATGTAATTAGTTGAAAATATAGGGGTGTCTCAAAGTTCTGTGGGGGCAATTACCCCCACCAACTCCTTACTAACTCCATCCTTGTGTCTCCCAAGATTTAAATAATAGTAATAAAGTTAGAGGAGTGTTATTTAAAAACTTTGAGGTTAAAAGAAAAAAAATGATCAAGTTGGATATGCATTAAGAGAAGTACAAAAAGGTTGGAAGGATAATATTGAAAAATGGTAGAAGAAACAAAGACAATAAAGTAGAGCTTATTTTGTTTTAAACGACGAAGAGAAAAGGTAAAACTTTACTTGAGATACGTTGTTTATAGGGTATAAATCTTGAGATAAGAAGAGTGAGATCCATGCGTGTTATTACAAAGAAAATATGTAGTTGTTATATTATAAGTTTGGAGTTTAATCATAATGTAATAGTGCGGTAAGTCCACTTGCTTCAAACTTATGCAATATGATTATTATATTTTATAAGTTTGCATAATTATTTATTAGTCATTAACTTTATCATTTATTAATAACCTTTAAAAATCACTTATCAAACTTATTTTTTATCTTTTGTTTATAGCTTTAGCTAGAGAATGTTTGAATATCATAATGTTGTAGGGTCCAATTTAAATTAAATGATGCATTTTTTTAATAGAAATTCTATAAATTTTTGTATGCTAAGGAGAATGGTAAATTAACTTATACATTAAGGGATTCTACATGTAAATGCAACAATAGTGACTAGGGCTCCAACCTGAATGGATTGGAGGGTCAACCCAAGTTGTAAAACCCTCAACCTGAGCTCAACTCTACCCGACCATCGGGTTAGAGCTCATTAACCCAAGCTCAACCTGAGATTGAGTTTCTAAAATCGGATTGAGCTTGGATTATCCCAAATTAGTTAATTTTGGGTGGGTTGAAAGCCTAATTTCATTTTGATTAACACATAAATATTATTTTATATATTGAAAAATAAATATAATATAAAAAATAAAATAAAATCATTAGTAAATAAATTTACACACAACCACTAAATCCATTATTTTTTATATTATAATTTGTTTTTCACTTAATTTTACAAATATTTAGGAAGAGAAAATTAATATTTAAAAAAAAAATACATAAAAATATTTATATGTAAATATATATAGCATCGGATTCAAGTTGAGTCAGTTGCCCAAAGTCTCAACCCGAATTCAATTCAGGTTGAGATTTCCTACCCCAGGCTCAACTCATTTTTCGTATAACTCAACCTAGGTTGGCTCATCAATCAGGTTAGTCTCCCTAGTTGCAACCCTAATAGTGACATATACATTTATCTATGCTTTACATATTTTCTTTTCATGTTGGGAAATTGCTTTAAACTCTTGTTGTCTATTTATTCCTCCATAAAAAATGTTGTTGTCTATTCATTATTTTGACTTTTCAAGTACTTAATAAATGATTTGGCTTCAGTCTTTTTCGTGAAAAATTCATAAACAACTAAGATGGGAGGAAAAACACAAATTTTCTATAGTTCAATACTAGCATCTTAGGGAATCAATGTTGGTTTTCTAAGAATTTATTTTACTAAGAATATTTAGGACCATCCAATTATCTCAATCACCGATTATTCGTTTGATAGATGTGCGATCATCAAAATACTAATAGTCAACCAACAAGTATTGGACATAGGTTGAGGCATTCCTCAAAAAAGTGAGAGGCCTTAAGTTCAAACCCCCTTGCGAGCCACCCACATAGATTTATCTTTGCTTGCCTAGTATGTGTGGGTTGTAGGGTATTGTACCTAAGGGACTTAAGCGATATAGTGCTCTAAGAGATCAATTGCTTCACCCTTGCTAGTTGGGCCTTCGAGTTTAGATCCCCCGTCACAAAAAAGAAAAAGAATAAGTAGTAATAATAATAACACTAATGGCCAAGATTGACCCCTCTGTCGAAAATTTCTATTGCTTTTCTCTTGGAAAAGAACTTTGAAGCAGTTAGAATGTTTCAAAGTTTGGGATGAACCCTTCCCTTTTCATGACAAAAATTGTGTATTTGATTAGGGGAATATTTGAGATGGTTCTATGTTTTTAAAAATTGGTCGTCCCTTATTAACTAATTAAAAATGACTAAAATTACTTGGAAGTATTTATTTTTGTCTTTTCCAAAATTAGTCATATTCCTCTTTGTGAATATGATGGTGATGATGACGAGGGCATTGAGTTTATTTTACATTAGTTTATAAGAGAAAACCAAAGTTAAGGGGGTATACAATCAATTTTAAAAATATATAATCTCATATATTTATTATTAAATAATAAAACGCAAAGGAAATATCATCAGTTTAAAAATTAGGTGTCCTTCTATAGAAGAGTGCTGATTTTTTAACTCAACCTGGCAGGGGGACTCAAAACTCACCAATGTGGCATGGGGTAGAGAATCGTAGATTATGTACATCGAGATACACAATCAATCTGTCATTTGCAATTGTGTATCCCGAGCGAAAGAATCTACAATTCTTTGCGCATGACACATCAATGAGTTTTTAAGTTCGACTATTAGGTTGAGTTAAAAAATCATTAGTCTTTACGAGTGCTGATTTAAAGAGTGCTGATTTTTTAACTCAACTTAACAGGGGGACTCAAAACTCACCGACATGACATGGACAGAGAATCGTAGATTCTGTCCCTTGGGATACACAACCAACTTGCCATTTGTAATTGTGTATCCCGAGCAAAAGAATTTATGATTCTTTGTGCACGACATGACAGGGAATTTTTGAATCCGATTATTAGGTTAAGTTCAAAAATCATTAGTCTTTGCATAAAGAAGCTAAAAAACACATTCTCTTTTTGGAAGTTAAAGGTCCTTTCTTCCATACATGAGATGAAAGTGATGCGGCACCTAACCTAAACCAAAAGCATTGGCAACTCAAACCTTTTATAATTTGGGTGATTTAACATATATCACCCTTGGGGTTTTGGTGAATATTTGAGATACCCATATTTTGAAATTGATGGCATACCCCCTACTAAGGACCATTATAAACTGACCGAAATACCCTAACTTCAACCTCCCAACATTTTTCTCCTCCGAAGTCTTTATCTTCAAACCCTTCAAACTATTGGACATTTTTTTTCTAAACCTAAAAAACTTTTATTTTTTATTTTTAAGTTCACTCTTAAAAAAAAATCCATTTTAATGGTTATAGAAGTTAAAATATTGAGGATGACGAAAGTAGAGGATATCGATCTTAGAGGTTGAAAATGTGGATGTTTAAGTCATTTTATTAGTCTTTAGAGAAAAAGTATGGACTAAAGATTATTTGTCAAAGTCCAAGGGATTATTCAAAAATAACTACCCTCTAAATTTGGTTGTAAGATTACTGTCCGGCAGAGCTGGATTAAAATGGTCATACAGCAATGGCCACGTATACAAGACAAAAGTTGTTAAGTGACAATAAAAGACACCCCAACAGTTCCGAGTACAGTTCCCAAATTGAGCATTTTCATGGGCTTGATCTTGAAATCTAAACACGGGCCTGTTCATACAGTCCATGATGACGTAGATTTACAAAAAATTTACCACGTGGCATAAAGACATGTATTCTATGGGTTTCTGCACAGGTGTCATTCAAGAAAGGCGCTGCCAGACCATTTTTCGTTCGCCTCCGCAGGACTTAAGACTTTAGTTTTTCCCCGAAATATCCCTTTCAGAATTCAGACGCTGTTTGGCGGGTATAAAACAGACGAAAAGAACCCGAAGAAAGAGAGAAGAAAGAAACAAAAAAGCTTTGAAAAGTTAGAGAAAGATAGAGAGGGAGAAGAGACCGCAAAACCAGAGAGAGAGAGAGAGAGAGAGCGCCATAGTTACAGATTATTCTCTCTAATACTCTTCCATTCGATCAAACTTTCAGAACATTCTAGACTCCCAACCTCTCTCCCTACTGTTGCAAGATTACACTTGGATTTGTACGGTAAGAGTCCAACGATGGAAAGATCCCAATCGGATCCACCCATGGATTGGAACCCTACAGTAGCCGAAACTGGAATCGAAGGTCAGTAATGTCTTCTAGTATTTCAATTTCATTTCGTGTCGGTTGAATTTCGATTACGGTAGTTCATGTTGTCAATCTGAGTTTAGGGTTTATAGAGCTTGGAAGTCTTTGATCTGGGTTTACTTTAAGGGTTTGATCTTGATTTTGCAAATGTAGCGCCCACGTGGCAGTTGGAATTTGGGAGAAGAGATTTCTACCCAGATCGACCTGGTGAGTCTAATTGCGTCTACTATATGCGTACTGGGACGTGTGGATATGGTGCCAGGTGTCGCTTTAATCATCCACGTGATCGCAGTATGGTAACCATCTGATCACCTTTATTTAGCATCTGAATTTGTATAATTAGGGTTTCAAAAGAGGGTTTTTTATCTGAGTTTTGTGTGGTTGTTTCATTTGGTGTGTATGATTGAGTTTGATTTTGTTATGTTGCACAGTTTCATCAAGTTAGATTGACGAGGGTTTCACACAATTTGCCTTTTTTTTTTCCTTTCTTTCTTCTTTTTGATGCTTTAATTGTCGGTGAAGTTGCAGCTTACCCTATATTATTTCCCCCCAAATTTGTTGTTTTGTGTGTTTGGTTTTGATTTGGAGCAAGATCTGTGTACTAGAAATATTTAAATGTAAATTTATATGCTTCGTTTGAATCAAAAACCAACACCACTCAGGCTGCTGGAGTTGTAAGACAAGGAGGAGGGGAATACCCGGAGCGGGAAGGTCAACCTGTATGTCAGGTACCTTTTCTGTATAGCTTGTTTGATTATGAAAATGATTGATCTAGAATTCTTTTTCTTTAGTTTGTTTATCTATTCTACAAACCATTAAATTTTCAATTATGTTTTTTTTTTTTTTTTTTTTTCTTTTTTTTAAAACTTAATTCACAGTATTTTCTGAAGACTGGGACTTGCAAATATGGTGCTCAATGCAAGTTCCACCACCCAAAATTTGGAGGCGGATCAGTGAGCTCCGTTTCACTAAATTATCGTGGATACCCACTTCGACCGGTTTGTATTCCTTCCTTTCTCAATAAATTTTTATTTTTATTTGTTGTTGTTCATAGTATTGAATTGATTCTTGAGTTATGGGTTTAGATTGGCTCACGATGAGATTAAAAGTTGGTAATGTTATATGATTTATGCCAGGGTGAGAAGGAGTGCTCCTACTACGTGAAGACGGGGCAATGCAAATTTGGTGTATCTTGTAAATTTCATCACCCACAACCAGCCAGTACATCAGTGCCAGCGCCTGCACCCGAACCTGCATTTTATCCGACGGTGCAGTCTCCTTTGGTTTCCTCTACTCAACAATATGGAGGAGTGGATGCCAGCTGGCAAGTTGCTAGGCCTCAGTTTTTGACTGGTTCATATGTGCAAGGGACTTATGGTCATATGTTGCTCCCTCCAGGGATGGTTCCTATTTCAAATTGGAATCCTTATCCGGTATGGGCATCAATGCCTTCACTGCTGTGCATATTAACAAAAAATTCCATTTTTTTTTTCCTTTTCTAAAAAAGTCTCGTTTAAAACGCATTCTCTAACTCTTGATGATCAAAACAATAAATAAAAAAACTCTTTATCTTTTTCAAAAAAAAAAAAAAAAACGTTTTTTAATGTTTAAAACACGTTTTTTTTTCATGTTTTAAGCACAGTTTCAAAAAAAAAATAATAATAATAATCAATTTGTTTATAAGGATACAGTTTATTTGTATAGCCTTATGGTTGTTTGTAATTTGGTCTATAAATGTTGTTTAATGTGGGATTTGATGATAATATATTGATGTTATGATTTTTAAAATTTTCTAGTGTCTTATTCTTCTCAAATGATACTGGACGGTTAAACTTTTTTAACATCATAAAATGTATAATTATATGTGGAAAAATGTTATCATGCCTATTCAATAGTATTATTTTTACTCAAAAATATATTGAAAACTTAGAATAAAGGTTAAATTACTGAAAGACTGTTAAATATTTTCATATTTACAAAAAAGTATCTAATTTTTTTTTTTAAAATTACCAAAAATGAATTAAGTCGCTGGACAGTCTAGCGTTTTAGTAACTCACTTGACTGTCCAGCGTTTTAAATGGAGGCTGAATTGCTGGAGTGTTAAATCAAGTTATTAAAATGTTGGACAATTCAACATTTTAATCATTGGAGGCTATTTTTGGTAAATCAGTTTATTTTAACACATTAAAACGCTGGACTGTCCAGCGGCTTAATTCCTTTTTGGTAATTTTAAAAAATAGATACTTTTTTATAAATATTAAAATCTTTAACCCTCTTTTAGTAATTTTCGCTAGAATAAATGTCTATTATATATATATAGAGGTCTTGGACGTTAGCATTCTCCTACACTTTTTTTCCCCAATAATACCCCTATTCATTTTGTCATTTAGTGAAAAAGACAAGGGTATATTAGTTTTCTTACATAATAAATACTTATTTATGTAATTAATACTTTTCTCTTTCATAATAAATGCCAAGGGCATTTAATCTTTAGAATTAAACGTCTTGTTGTAATAAATGATTTGGCAATCAATGCAAACAAGCATTTATTGTGTAAAAGACCAATATACCCCTATTTGTTTTCACTACAAATCGAAATGATAGGGGTATTATTGGAAAAATAAAGTGTTGGAGAATACTAACGTCCCCATGAGGTCTTGGATGTTAGCATGAGGTCTTGGATGTATATATTTTATATTTATTGTTTATTTCCCGTCTTTCCGTTTTTTTTATAAGTTTTCCCTTGCCATTTTAAACCCGGATTCCAACTTGGTGACTATGCTGCTGTGGGAGTTCTTCAAAAGTCATTTGCATTTCTTATTGTGTTGTTACTTTACTTGATTCAGGCACCCGTAGCTTCTCCTAGTGCTCGACCCACTGTTGGGGCAGGTTCACTTTATGAGGTAACACAGCTATCTCCTTCGGCGCCTGCTTATACAGGATCTTTTCTGCCACTACCTTTCTCTCCTGGCCCTTCAAGCAGTAGAGAGAAGGAATTTGTGTTTCCTGAAAGACCTGGACAACCTGAATGCCAGTACTACATGAGAACAGGAGATTGTAAATATGGATCCAGTTGTAGATACCATCACCCTCCAGAATGGACTGCACCAAACACAAATTGTGTCCTCAGCCTTATGGGTCTCCCTTTGCGTCCGGTAGGCAGCTTGCTAGTTATACTTTTGATGCATCTTCAGTTTAAAATAGAGTTTGGATTATTGAATTTACTTGGAACCGCAAGAAAGTCTGCAGAAAATTAGATCCATTATCTTTGATGTTTCCTATTGAAAGAAATAACCCTGCACCATAATGTTTTAAAGCTTACTTGGATTAGACTACGTAGAGCTTTGATTCTAACTTTTTTTATTTATGCTCTTGATTTGCAACCCTATCAACATAACCTACAGATGATAGAACTCCAGTATACTTGTCTTTTCTTATGTTACTTCCTGGTTTAATGTGCAATCAGACTAAGGCAGTTGGACATCCTAACGTGAGATGAATGATTGCTATTGTTTACAATTCATGCAGTAAACTTTTATAAATGGACAGATGCTGAACCACTGTTTGCTCTGTAGTTGCTGGAGAAGGAAACACGCGTGTGAAAGAAAACGAGAACCATTAAACTAAACCTGATGAGGAGAAGAATATGAGAGGGAAACATATAGAAAACGCAGAGGGCATTCAAATGCGACGGATCTAGTTATTTATTTCTTCTAAGTCATTGTTGGTCTTAGAAATCTTTAAATTGTCGGGTGTGATTGAACAGTTTTGATAGGTATAAATGAACATTGTCCTACATCAAAGCTCTCAAGAATTTCATTATCCAATTAAGCCTCTTGGTTTTTTGATTTTTGAGTGGTCTACAATCCATCAAAAAAACTAAATGAAGTGACGAACCCCTCTTTACTTATCAAATAAAGTGAAGAACCCCCTTCTTGAATAAGCATGTAGCAGGTTTTTTTTTGGGTTTTTTTAATCGAAATAGGCATAACATGTATCCACCACGCCCCAGCCACAATGAAGAACACAAATATTGCTGATTTAGGTACTACATCTTAGGTGAATTTGGAATCATGGAAAGAAATGAAGCCACCTAAAAAGAATATAAAATTGACCAGAGGTGTATAGAAGATAAAATAAATTCAAGGGATTTCATTGCATTTTTGGTCCTTTTCTATGATGTTTCCCACGCTTTCCGGATTTGGGAAAACTGGATTGCACTCATTTCCCAAGCTTGTTTCCTAGGAACACATCAATCCCATTGGGAAAATGTTTCATGTTAACTAGGAATTGCTCTTACCAGAATATGACAATGTTGATGAGGAGCGTGTCGAGGATCAAAGGTTCTAAAAGGAGGGTGGGAAGGCTGTGAATGACGTGGACCATGGTATGAGAAGGATTTGAAGGCATTGTGCATAATGGAGGATTTGAACTTGGATAGAATGGAAAGACAGAGAAGATCCTTAATTCCTTATACTCGACCAAATAGCCATAAAGGCTTGGATGGTAGTGTCAACTACAATAATGAAGAAGACTGAAAAAAAAACGACAATAGCGAAGATGAGGACGATTTCTCCTTATGAAAAGATGAAGATCTAGTAGAATATATTATGAACTTAAAATTTGTTATTGTTCTACATTGGTGGCGAACCAGTAGTTTTAAGTTTGTTTGCTAATGGGTGTTTATAGCAATTTTTTGACGTGCAGAATTAAAATTGAGAAATTACTACTTACCAATATGTTCTCTTGAATTTGCTTTTAGATTACCCGTGAGCACAAATTTTTGGATAATATATTTTGCTAGACAACGTGTTTTAACATTTTCTACAGTTCTATCAGTTATAATCGCTCTGAGATTCATCTGTTTTACTACTGAATAGTTTCGTGGAAGAATGTTGCAAGGGACCATTGGTGGAAGAGTATTGAAGAAGCAGAATAATCGCTCTTTGATTTGGCCATTTCACTACTGTATAGTTTGTGCTTGTGGAAGAATGTTTGTTGCATGAGACTATTGGTGGAAGAATATTTAAGAAACTTTATAAATCTATTCTTGCTCTCATCTAGTGAAATGAAGAACCAGAGGTGTAGAGGTTCTATTAAAGAGAAGAGGGAAATTTTAGGGATCGCCATTTCCTATTTTGGATATTCCCTCTAACAAGGGATTTTATGAAGGCGGTGCTTGAATTTTAGGATCAGCAGCTCCGATATCATCATTCCAACAGCACATTCATTACCTTGGTCCTGAAGAAGTGAGGATATGGAACCATTTCAAATTGTTGAACCGTTATCTAATGGAGGGAGTGTATATATTATTTTAATTAAAACGATGATGTCTATAATATAAAGTTTTTTCCTTTGGTGATAGTGTTAGAGCAAAGAATGTTAATGAGTAATAGACAGACATTTCACATGGTATGAATTGCGAATGAAAGAATTGATTCTAGGCCAAAATCTAGAATATCAGGTATTGATTGCAGAGTTGATGTGGAGAAAGGTTATGATTAAATATAAATTAGGGATTTCTAGATTATTTGCTTGGAAGAATTGGTTTCAGGCCAAAGTGGAGGAGATGGATTCATAAATTTATTTCTATTGCTTCCTTTTCAGTTACGTAAATTTCAGAAGTTCAAAAGTGTTTGAAGAAGGGGGCCCCTTATTCCCTGCCACTTTTCCCGCTCTTGTAACTATTCCGCCTAGCAAAGGCTATGGATTAGGGAGAGTGGGAGTCATCTGGGAAATGACTTTCCCTACTTTCTGGGAAATTTAATTGCATGGTTTGTCCCAAACTTGTTTTCCTGGATTACTTGTGGGAAATGTGAGCCTGATAACTGTGATCAGATAACTATATACACACACATGTGCGCGCACACACACACACACACACATATATATATTGATTAGTAAATAGAATTTTATTGAAAGCTATAAGGGAAGTTGAGGAGACCAATCCAAAAGCAAAAGACAAGCAACATTACAAGAAATAGTACAAGGCTGAGATACTACACACTCTATCCCACTTAAGCAAGAAATCCTCAAGGAAGATACCTTTGAACTTTACAAAAATCTTGCACCAAAAAAATAATTAAAGAAGATGTCTCGACTAGTTTGCTCCTTTCCATCAAATACTATTGCATTTTCTTACATATTTTGTACTTGTTCTGATACACTTCATTTTTTGCTTGCTCTCCGTTTTCAAACAAACATTACATAGCTTTTTCCGCTAAGAAAGTGTGTATCTGTTCTGTTTTTCTTTCGTATTTTTTTATTTTCACACATCTATTTTTGAACTAATATGTGAATGGTGTGGTGTCTCTGGGCATGTGTATACTGTCATGTTATTATTTACTTAACCATAAATGTTTTTTTTTTTTAATTGTGGGTGGGGGGGAGTACCTATATGGCATCTGATCTTATTTGTTTAACAGGGGGCTCCGCCTTGCACTTACTATGCACAACACGGAGTATGCAAGTTTGGGCCAACATGCAAATTCGACCATCCAATGGGGACACTAAGTTACAGTCCATCCGCATCTTCTCTTGCTGATATGCCAGTCGCTCCCTACCCTGTCGGTTCTTCACTGACAACCCTGGCTCCATCATCATCATCTTCAGACTTGCAGCTGGAATTCATCACAGGGTCCAACAGGGATTCTTTCTCAACCAGACTGCCATCTTCGGAGAACACAACAAGTGGTTCAGTCGGTTCAATTTTTTCCCAGAGCGGGTCTGTTTCTCATTCTGGTGTTCAACTTTCAGGTCGTACTTCTGCCCCTTCAAGTGGTAGCAATATCGCTGTTCATGGAAGTGGTATTCATAGTTCCAGTTGAGAACCCAAAACCTATTCCATAATTATTACTATTCTGGATTCCTTTCTCAGTCATCAAGGTTCCATAATCTGATCCGTCTAGCCCACATTAGATTGGCTCACTCTGTGTTTATAGATCTTTATCTGGCCACCAACTCTTTCATCTTGAATAAGCTATGGCCATCCTTGAAAGGTATAGCAACCCCTTATAATCCTTCCACTTTTCTCTAATAACCATGAAAGCTTCTTTCATCAGGTAAAAATACATCCCTCTCTCCTTCTTGGGATTCTGTTGTATTTTTTATGCTCTGATCTTTTCGGAACGAAAACGATCAGTCAGATCAGTATAGCTTTTCCTTCCTATTTTTTATCTTAAATTTGGGAACAGGTTTCCATTTTTTTTGTTTTTCTGCTCTCAACTTAGAAAGAGATTGGAAGGTGTTCTTGCACGGGTTTATTGTGAAAAAGTAAGTTAAAGATACCCCAAAGGGGAATCCTACTGTTGCTTCCATCTGAAAAACAATATGGGTTTGTTATATTGAGAGACTTGAATTGCTTGATTTTCATATGAAAAAAATGCCCTTGACTTTATATTTAATTATTTTTCAGTCTTATTAATGGATTGCATGGTATTTTAAGGTTTACTAAGTGGGTTTCCATATAAGTATATAGATCAAGCTCCAACTTTAATTCTTCAACTTGTACAAATATAGTTATCTACAAAACATAGACGTCTATGAATGTTGTTAGGATTTATCAATGACAACTTTTTCGGTTATAGCCATTTCATAGTGGGTCCATTGCAGTAAAGAAACAGCTGGGTAACAGCTGGGTAATTTTAAGGTGCCTCTTTGGGCTTTGGTGAAATAGTAAGAGGCACTTCCCTGGGTTTTCAAAAGTCTGACATACCCTCTTAACTTCAGTCTTTCATGTGAAACGAACTGAAAACGACCTTTTCAATCTCGTGCCATAAATCTGTGTCTTTGTAACACTCATCTTCAATGTCAAGATTAGGATATTTGGGGGGACTGAGACTTGAGAGGATAGTTGCGAGAAAAAAGAAAGAAAAATCAATGGTTTACTGGAAGATGTTGAAGATGATGGTTATGAGATGGCGTCGAAGAGGGTAAATTTTTTATTTTTATTTTTTACTGGAGAGGTTGAAGACAAAGGGTGGGTGACAGAATCAAGTTTTTATTACTAGAGATTGAATAATAGGGCATTTTGATCATATTTTAGTAGTCTCTCATGGAAGACTGAAGTAAAGGTATGTTACCTGTTTGAAAACCCGGGGAGGCATCTCTAATTTTCACCAAAAGGGTACCTTCCTTTTATGGAGGTATCACTAATTTTAATTAGTAATTAGTCCTATTTCCTGTCTTGAAGCACTAAAATAGGACATAATATTTTGTTTGACATATATCCTGAGCTGAGGCACAATAATATAGCATAAGTTTTTTTTCTTTTCTCTCAATCTTCACACTTTGTGGAGTCTGCAATTATTTTAACACTTATCAATCTGGACCATTCACGAAGTGGGTCTCAGGTCTCATAGATCACTTGATCTGATTATGCTGACCGTTGGATTCTTTTGGACCGTTACCCATCACTTATCCTAGCATTCCCACACTTTCAATCTGGACCGTTCAATCAGTGGGTCTCAGCCTCAGGTCTCATAGATGACTTGATCTGATTATATTCTAACCATTAGATTCTTTTGGACTGTACTAAAGAGGGTAATCAGTCAGATGGCTAGGATAACTTGATCAAACTCATACTTTGGTCCGGGAGAATTCCCAGGTTGGGGTTCCAAATGACCAGAAAGTCCTCTTCATATTGCAATGGCAACAGTGCTTCACAAAATGAAGAGTGGGGGCATGATGGTCAGGAAAATAGAAGGTTTGTTTGGTAATTAACACTCTTAAGAATGTTTGGGATTCAGGAAAAATAGAGTTTACTCTAACCTATCTTAACTCAAAGCACCCCAAAAAGGCCATTAACTTTTGGGAAGAAATGAAAAAAATGAAGAAGAAGAGGAATAAATACTGTGCTTCTGGGACTATCATACTACAATGGTTCTGTGTTCAATGATAACTGGTCGGGATTACTTTTTTTTTTTTTTGGCCTTACAATGATGACCTCAGATGACACTACATTTGAACTAATTGACCCATACAAAATCTAACTTGGCCCATTGGTTGAAGTTATAGATCAGTAGCTTTTGCTGACTAGATTCATTAGATTTGACATTCACTCACTCTCTTTTAAAAAGATCTTGGTTGAAGTATGATTAACCGTATAGAAAAAGTAAACATTTTCATGGTGAGGACTAACTCACTGGGTCCTCAATTCTTTAGATGATTAAATACCATTTTCTTCATTAATCACAAGAACCATAGATACATAAGATATTGCAAAAAAGAAAAAAAAAGAAATTAAACAACAAAAAACTAGAGTAATGAAGTGAGAATTACTAATATGCTTACTTCAAGAACTTCAAACCCTACTAAGAGGAATCTCCAATCCGCCATATCGCCATTCATCCCGAATTCCAATCCTGCTTCAGTCTCAAAATAGTTGAATTTCTAGTTTTTGATCATCCGCGCACTCCTAACATAGAATCGAAGCTAAAGTTGAAAATCTTCAAAATATCAATCCAAATATATAATCTATAATATATATATATATATTATATATATGTATGACTTAAAGGAGGAACAATGGAGAATAAGTATCCGAAGAAACGGCTTGAGGCATGAACCCGTAACCCAGATTATCGATGGGATTATCAATAAATGGATACAAAGCACCCATGCATCCATCTTCCACCATTAAAGGATTGTTGTTGATTGCAGCATTGAATTCATAAGAATTCATTTCCCATGTATTCTCATTAGCCCAAAAGCCATAATTAAGTTCGTCGAAGTAACACATATTATCTAAGTTCGAAACGTTCATCGGCTCACTTAATGCATCCAAACCAGCTCCATTGTTGATGGTGCTCTCAACTTGCACTTCAGGAGGAGGAGGAGAAGCCATTATTGGGTTCAGGTTTGGGTTTGGGTTTGAAACTGGTTTCAAGTAATTATCAGGAATTATGCTCCCCAAGTATCCAGAGCCAGAGTCATTAGAAAAAAAAAAGTTGGTATTAATGTTATTGGATGAAGACCCATTTGAAGTGTTGGTACACTTGTCATGATCGAATTGGATGAGTTCTTGAAATGGGTCGGGTTGAATATTGGTGGGTTGTTTGGTTTGTGGTGATGGGAGGAATACTTGAGGATCAAAAGGTGTGAGAAGAGAGTGAAAAGTGGTGTTTTGAGAGTAAATGAAGTTGGTTCTTGCTTGGGTTCCTTTCATGGATAGTGCAGCTTTGTCATAAGCAAGGGCAGCTTCATGGGCAGTGTCAAAGGTTCCAAGCCAATGTCTTTCTTTGGTTGTCGGGTCTCGAATTTCAGCAGCGTATCGTCCCCAAGGCCGACGTCGAACACCTAGAAACCTTCCTGGCTCTGCTTGCTTCCTACGACCTCTTCTCTCATTTGATGGAGATGGACATGTGTTGGACCGGGTTAGAGTAAAACCCATTTGAGATGAACCGGTTTGTTCCACTTGGATGGGTTTATCAGAGGTTTTGGAGATGGACATTGTGGAAATAGCGAGAGAGATGAGTTGCAAGAGAGGGGAATGTTAGGGAGATTAGAGACAGAAAATACTATGAAAGGTGGAGAGAAGTGAGAGTTTTGGGTTGGGTGTGTGAGAATGTGTGGAGTTGGGAGGGACTCTTAAAGCCTGTGATCTGATCATGGGGAGTAGGAAAAGGACATTGTACATGTCATCAATTATAACATAGATTGACCCTTTTTTTTTTCCCCCTCAAATCAGTTTTTTTATTTTAATATATAAATATTATTAGGGTTGTCATTGGATTGGATTTGGAGCGGATCAAGGTCGATTTAGAACTGATCCGATAAATTATCTATCGAGTCATTATCCGACGTAGACATTAGATTCACATATGAAAAATAGTTGATCAATATTGGATAGGATTGGGTCCTTATCGGATCCCAAATTTTCAATACAGATCATAAGTTATTGGATCAGATTTTTGGTATGATCCAATCCATTGATAATCCTATCTATTATATACCCTCTTGTGATACCTCTATCTTATTGCATAGATAGGTTTACATGATTACCCTTTGTGTTCTTTGAACTTTACAATCTCATTCCAATCCATGGTCCCTAAGCCATTCTTATCGTTCGATGATCTTTGAGATTCGTGTTGTGGGTAATCGCAAGGCATCGTCGATGGTTTCTACCTAGGGATGATGACATGAGTGATGCTAACACCCCTCTTAACCATATAACCATATTTGTTTGGTTTCTTCATAAGACATGAGCACTACCATTAAAAAAAATGAGTCATGTTGGAGTGAGCTCAAGATTGTATCTCATATCACACATCTTGATATGAAAAATTGTAAGAATTATAGATGCTTTTTGACTCGTATCTTCCCATACACTTTCATGTCAAG
Source organism: Akebia trifoliata (assembly GCF_017979445.1). Classification (NCBI taxonomy): domain Eukaryota; kingdom Viridiplantae; phylum Streptophyta; class Magnoliopsida; order Ranunculales; family Lardizabalaceae; genus Akebia; species Akebia trifoliata. The sequence goes on along the minus strand of NC_141378.1, from coordinate 3,396,052 downwards.
ATGTGCGACATAAGGTACAATCTTGAGCTCACTTCACTATTATTCATCAAAAATAAACTTCACAAGCTCCTTGAATAATAGGATTAAGCCTTCCAATTCAATAAATAATTAAAAAAAAATCTGAAAAAATAATAAATCTGCATCGAAGAAAGATGGATTTTCTTGCAAGTTCAATTGGTGCGCACGTGTTTCCACATTTTATGCAAAATAATAAAAAAAATCAACCAAATTCTTCAAGAGTTCTTGTCTGCTTCAAAATTTTCAAAGGGAGTAGTTAGGATTGTATTTATCTTAATAGAAAATATAATTAAACCAAACGTTATATATCTGTCTTGTAATATGAAAGCAACCCCACACCATAATCCTATTACAAGAGGGTCCCTTGATAGGACCCTATAAGTTAAAAATGGAGCCATGTGTGCTTGTCTCATTTATAACCTTGTAAGATCAAGTAGTTGATTATCTACCTATAATCCATAGAAGTTGAATGTGGGCCCAAATGATGGTTAATAAACTAGGATTGATCTCTTTAGACCAAGCTGTTTGACCAAATTCAATATAATTCATGTAAAATTATCAAAATATAAAAGAGCTTACATTGCCTTACCAAATACTTATCACACACCAAAGGAGGATATAGGCACACAAAATTTTCAAGAAACAAAGGGAAAAGAAAGAGTAGAGTAGCTGTAATGGCAATCCCATATTCAACTTCGGAATGGGATGTTTCTCCTTGTCTCTTCTACCCTTATTCAAAGAAGAACAAATGCAAAAGGGGTGTGCGGTCATTAAAAAATAGTGGTTATCCACACACCAAGACTTTGTATTTATTTTTATTGTTTGTGTTATTTAAGAGAGAGTTACTATTAACACACCAATTTTCATTTCTAAAACACCTAACTATATGTACGAAATCATTTAATTTCATAAGAATTGGTGTGTTGTAAGTAAAAAAATTGGTGTGCCAATATAATCTCTCTAAAAAATAAAATATGTTGGTGTTGCAATATAAAAATCTCACATTTAAACAGACAAGCATGTGTACTATCGTTAGCCAAAAGGAAGCATAAAAGGCTGTAAGCATGAGAGGGTCAAAAGGAGGATCAAAAGCTTATATAGCATTTTAAAATAGATCAAATTACACTAAACAATATGTTTTAGTGGATCCAACTAGAAAATTGTAATTGAATCCTCTTTTCTTCAAACTTCACACTTCTATGTGGCCTTGGAAACTACGTAAACTAACCAAATCAAATGGGTCAACTGCTTTTCTTGTTTTTTTTTCCCTTTTAATCAAAGTTATAATGCCCACAAGTGTACTTAGAAAAACTATTACATAAAATATTGGTACTTAAAATCTATGACTCTTGACTCTAATCAGGAATTTCAAAAGCAAACAAATACAAATCAATAATTATTTTTTAAACCTATCTCCTTAAAATAAAATAAAATAAAATAAAAAAAAAGACACACACACACTTCCTCTCATTAAAAATGTGATTAGATAGAAAGAATTAATAACCCTTTGGTACAACGACGTATAGAACCTGAGTATATTGGTTTTGTAGGGATTTTCCAAGTTTCGACATGTGGGATCTCTTAGTTCTAAATCATAAATGAAATTCAAAAAATAAAATAGATTCAATCGATTTCAAATAACAATTCGACCTTCTCTCTAGCGACCTCTGATTGCTAGGCCGACAACATTCCAAAGTGTGTCGGATCAACATTACTAATAATGTTTTAAATTTTTTCTTTTTAAAGAGTCTTGATGACATGATTCGTCAGGTGGCATGCTTAAATGACTCTATGACGTGGACAAGTCTGAGAATCATAGATCTATATGCCTCGGACTACACTTTTTTATAGGAAGAGTATAATCGTGTATCCCAAGACATTCAGTTCTATAGTATTCGAACATGTCACATCATGGAGTCATTTGAATATGCCACCTAGCGAGTCATATTATCACGACTCTTTTTTTAATTAAAATTTTTTATTTTGATCAAGTTAATTTTTAAAAAATAATGTTAAAAAATAGAAATAAAAATATATGATTAAACAAATTCATATTTGTAGTTTCACTTTACCTAACATAATAAAATTAAGGAAAATGCTGGAATGACACAAACATAAATAGTACAGTAAAAAGTTAAAAGTTTCTGTTGCCTTTCTCTCTTAGTAGTTAGTAGTACTTGCCTACTTGGTAACTTTTGCTTGCGATTCTAATAGAAAACTTTGTTTTGAGAAGGAAAATAAAAAGTAAAAAATTGTTATTGCCACGTGGCATAAGGCTAAAGAGATGGAACTTTACTAATGTGGTAGACTAGTCGGTGAAATGGAAAAGCACGTGTACTACGTTAGATCTTTTTATGAGCTACGTGTAAGAAAATAAACCACGGACCCTATATTATATCTTTCTTTATATTTACGATTACAAAGCCCCACATGTATAAGGTAAAAAGTCACTAAATTGTGTCATTTTCTTATGTAAGATGTCCTTGTATGCTTTATTATTATTATTATTATAAAAAGTCATAAATCAATATAAAACAAAAATTTGCAAGCGGCTAGTGCTTGATTGCTCATCACTAAAGTATTAGAAATTTTTGTTTGTGTTTCTATTTCTTTTAGAGAATAGTTAGGGTACATGAGAATTATTTTTATTAATAATTATGTTTACGTGATTGTATTAGATAATTAAGACTCTATGTATTTAATCCATCAAAATTATATGAGAAATTAATAAAAAAATATTTATTAAATATTTTTATTGAATTAAAGAGATCGACCATTTTGAATTGGTATAGGTCCAATATATCTCGAATGAGATCATTCTCTCTCTCTCTTTTTTTCTTTCATATTTCTTGTTAAGAATCCGTATTATAATGCATGAAAATTGAGTGGAAAAATGATTTCTCTTAAAAATAAGATTCAAGAGTATGTTTACACATTTTTCTTGGGAATTATTTTACCATCAAAGATGGAAAATATTTTACATCTTGAAAAGGGAAAATTATTTTCTCAGTTCCAAATGTTTTTTTTCCTCACTATTCCCATCACCCCAAGACTAAAATATCAAGTTTAAAAAAAAAAAAAATTTATTTTCTTAGGTGCAACCAAATGGTGAAATCCATTTTTCCAAGGAATTTATATTCTCTAGAAAAGTGAAATCCATGCAATCATGGAGACCACAAGAAATCTTGCAAAATTTTACCAAAATTTTTACAACTACCCTTATCCTAATTACTTAATGACACATATATCCACTTAACTTGTCTAATATTAAATGCCACATTTGATAAATTTCGAGGTGCCCAAGAGGGACCCAAAGTAGTAGATGTGATGGGAGTTCTTGAAAAGGGTGGATGGTCAAAATGGGAAAAAGAAGATGTGGGGGCTGGCTTTCCTATACTTTCCAACCATTCCAAACTTGGAGATAAAATTTTGAGTCGGTTGGGGAATTTTTGCACATTCTCCAAAACAAAACCCACACATGCTTTTGTCTAGAGTTAAAGGTCCCCCGGAATTTAAGGAGACTTTAGACTTTGACTAGAATCACTAGAGACCAAATGTACTAAAAACCTTAAAACAAGGTTAAGTGGAAACCAACCTTTTTCTTATTAGGTTTATTAAAAGAAAAGATAATAAAAAATTGTCACATAATTAAAACTCATCGAGTCAACCTAAAACTTAAAACTTGACTGAGTTGACTCAATTTGATTGGATTTCAAAATGATTCAATGTCTAAAAACTCGATGGAACCAAGTCAGCTTAAAATTGCATCAAGTCGGGTTATTGATTTATATATAATATTTTTTTCTAGGGAACAATATATATATATATATATAAACTTGTCGAGTCAACTCAAAACTTAAAATTTGACTGAGTTGACTCAACTTGATTGAATTTCAAAGTGATTCAACGTCTAAAAACTCAGTGGAACCAAGTCAGCTCAAAATTGCATCAAGTTGGGTTATTGATTTATATATAATATTTTTTAATATATATATATGACCCATATATATATATATATATATATATATATATAATATATATATATATATATATTAAAACATATATTTAAAATAGTTATAAATTCAATACATTTTTATTTGACTCATCGGTTATGACTCGTGAGATTTCAACTTGACCCTACTGAATGGACATTTGAGTTGACTTGACTCAAGTATGTCCAATTAAATTATTATTAATGATAGAAATTTTTATATGGTTAATAATATTGGAATGGCTAATTGTTTAAAATTATAGAAAATAACAAAGAAAAAAATAATGCCCTCTTATTTACTTGTGAACACTTGAGTGAAATATGGGCATTCTTGAACATACCCATAAAGTTTGTATGTTTATGGAATGCCCATGTTTCATCGAAGTGTTTGTGAAAAAAAAAGAAAAAGAAAATTTAAAATGAGCGAAGAAGAAGAAGCCAAAATCTAGTAAGACTAAATGATTAGATAGTCAAACAAGATTAAGGTTGTGGGTCCAATAATTGGAGTTATCAACGATGAGTTTCGCATGATGTTTGTCATCATGTGGGCAATATGCCACATGGGTCATGTAATGATGGGGGATTTCTCTATCATAATTAGCAATGTAATGGGATTCAAGAATAATTCAGATTGGACTGAAGGTCAATAAAAGAAATTTAGGTTTGAAAAGATAAAAAACAAGAAGAATGTGCATGTTAATTATTAGAAGAGCGTTTGTAGCCCTAATTTAAAATAATGTTCATAAAAAAGAGAGGCAGATATTCAATCCTCTTAATTGATTCACTAAATCAACAAACATTTTGAATTTTATTTATTTTGCTAAGTGGTCATAAACTATTATCCTATTTGAATGGTGGTTTAACTATTAAACTATTGATTTGGTAAAAATCATAGAATTAAATTGATTTAGTTAAATCATTTGCGTCGAACAATATTTTAACCTAATAAATTTGGGGGTTAAACTTAAAATCACTTGGCAATGAGTGGAGAGGCCCAGGAGCTTATAAGAGAGAGACAAGGAACTTTGTGACCAATGTGGGAGTAAACTCAACACGCCCCTGCACGCGTGAATATGATATGGAAGTGTTGTCTTGATAAAAAATAAACCAAACACCAAATGACCTCGAACGGAATTCCAATAAAATTTTTAGAGAACTAATATAAATCAACTCCAATATAGAGATCATGGGAAAAAAGTTTTGATTCATTAGTAATTCTATTTTGTTAATAATTCTTCTTATTATGATATGATTGATCGATAGAGAAATATTAGTAGTTCATTTTGCTCTAAATAGTTAGATCAATAGAAAGAGTGTATATGTGAAATAGGGAGGAAAAAAGATAGAATTCTTATACACAACCTTTTGGATGTAAAGGTATCTTAATTAAAATAAATATAATTCGTCTAAGATTATTGAAATATAATGTAAAGATACTTTTATAATTTAAAATGACCTCCTATAAGGGACATCTTTTTAAATGCATCTAGAGCCTTGAGGGTGGTATCTTAACAATCTTGCCCTTTATTAATGTCTCACCTCGATAAAACGACGAACTCAAATTATTGAGATTGATAATTTAAATAGTTGAGATCAACCATTCAAATCGTCAATCTCAATAATTTGAATCTTTAAGATTGACTATTGTAAAAGGTTGATCCCTATAATTGGAACAAATGTTGATTTTACTTATTTGAATTCAAACAAGAGCACTGGGTATAGAGAAAGAAGAAGTTTACAAAATGCACAATCATCACTGTCTTTTAAAAAAACATTCTTGTTTGGACATTTTGTAATCTAAAAAGATTATTAATATGGATTTTGATAAATAATTCTCAACTTTCACTCATAAAATATTAAGAAGATTATAATAAATTTATTTTTTAGTTATTATATAATTTACATAGAAATAGAAAAATATCATACAAAAGATAAAAATAAAATAAAATAAAGGATCGCAAAGATTTTCTTGGAAAGCGCGTTGTCACGGAATTGACTCGTATTGCTAACAACTCATATTCGACAGATAAAAAAATTGCCACGTTTCCTAGTAACACCACCTAATACTATAATTAAGTCACACGTGGAACTGTTGCCACGTAATCACACATGAAGCGGGGATCTAGCACTTTAAAACGTGTCTCCCGCTGAGTTTCTAGTCCTTCGATCTCGCTGCCGGACCCACAATTGCCAACGTATCGAAATATTATTGGCTGAATTGTGCCACGTGTAATGTAATAATTGACATTGCTCCTATTCTGGCCATGTGTCGAAGAAGCGGACATAAATCGCGGGATACGAGTATGGATACGAGGTTGGACAGGTGGAAACGTACGATTAGTAGATAGAGAGCAACGATTGTAACAGTAAAACTGAATCTATGATAAAGACAGTCAAAGATACGGACGCCTGGTTTTGATAAGACGGCTGAAATAGACCCCATTTTTTTTGTCCTTTTATTGGGCACAAAGAACGAGACTCGACAAATGGCAACATGGAATGATCCCGTGTAGCAGCGTTGTGCAATACATATATTTAACCACCAATTAGGAGGCTAGGACTCTCAATGGGCCGGGTTCGTGTTGGGGCGAGCTGTACCTTAGACCAGCCCTATACTTATATTCGACCTATGTCAACTAAGCCCAAAACCCGGCCCAAAAGATTTGAAGCAATTTGATATTTTGCTTTGATCCAATAAAGGTTTAATTTCCATCTTAAATGAAAGAATGGGAGACAGAAGTAGACTTGTTAAGAAGGCAATATCTTTTAATTATTTTTATTATAAAATCATACATTTAGTTATATATAAATATAAACATATTATTGGATTGGGTATTTTTATAGAATTTTTTTTCCAGGTGACTTTCTTTAAGTATTTGAGGATTCCATAGACGACATCGAGGTGTGAGTTCCATAGATTATACATAAACTGATTCATCAATCTAGCATCAAAGACAATGTCCGGTTCACCATCATCAATTATAAAATTTACATTTTCTTGCATTATGAACTTTGTTATCTAATCCATCCATAGTTTGGGTTTCATGCAAAATAAACGAGTGGATGTGCATCGAATAAAAAAAAAAGTTCCTTTCTTATAACTTAGCAACTTCTACTCTATTGAAGTATTTATTTTAATATGAAATTTAATTTTTTATCTTCTATTGATTGCTTGTCATTTTCTATAACATAAATCACAACCATGAAATGTGTCCTTTTCAACCAATAATTTCGTAATTTCAGGCCTCCTTGACACTATAAATATACCCAATTGAACGATCTCCACTTCTCATTATTCATAATTTCAACTGAGAGATAATCAACCAGCATAATAATCCAATCGAACGCTTTAAGTGGAATTGTGACAAATCTAATAAGTACAAACCAAACCAATATAACAAAAACACCTAGGTATTATGGTGCATTCATACTATTGTGCTCCGTAGTAACTGATGTCCTCGATGACCACTTTATGAAAACTTTCAATTTGGTACTCTTCTTATTGGATGTTAACTAACTCTTTTCCCAAGACTCTATGGCAGCTTTCATTCCGGTACCATCCTTGGGATCCTAGCTAGTCATTTTCTCAAGTTGCTCTTTTCATAAAATCTTATGAGCCATTACAACAAATAACAACAACAAATTTATCAGTGGCCACGGACCGCAGGATTAAAACATTGTTTCACAAGTCTTGTTTGGGGAAGAGGGAATAGTTGGTGCGCGCAAGCTGGCTCAGATACCCTTATAATAAAAAAAACAAAATAAAATAAAATAAAAAACAACAACAACAACAAATTTCTCTATTTCCCCCACATTTTTTTCCCACTCTTAGTTGCCCCCACACGAGCAAAATATTGTCTCTGCCCTTGGAGGGAACCACGTAAAATCTTTATGTTTTTGTGTGTGATTGCATCTTATTTTTTCTTCTTATCGTTCTACATTGCTTATGTTTTTCTTAAGAGATTTTTCACTTTGAATACTTTCTTTTTTGGTCCCCAAGTAGCCTTTCTCCCCCCGGCGGTAACCCCACCCAATATTTGAACACAAGACACAGTGACATGTGTTGGCTCTACCACCATTTGATAAGAATCTAACACACTAAAAGCACATAGATGTTATAGGGTGCACGTAGAATCCAAGATGAACAGGATGCAACAATGATTTTATATGTAGGAGATGACCATCCTTAATATAACAAACATTTTTTGATGATATCAACCATTCAATCAATGAGATTGGTGATAGATATTAAATATAACGAATTGCATATTCTTTCACATTCCATTTTAAAGGACTCTGCAATTGTTAGCTTATCTAAGTTAAATAGTAAGTACCATTCAAAACTCTCCACTTCCACTACAAGAAACTATTTGGTTTCCACTCTCCACTGCATACACATCGGATACTCCTTATGGCCTGGGTGAGCTAGGGCTTGGGCTTGATCATAATACTCGTTATGCCATATTGTTTAATGGCCCCGAAGCTCAAATCCAATATAATCCTTTTAGTTATTGAGCCTTGTCCACTAACATTCATTGCTTAGGCCTGGCCCAAAATAAACTGGTTCAAAGTAGCTTTAGACTTGCCCGGCCTATTGATATGCCTAGTCATGCAAAACAGCATTACAAGAAACCCACGACTAAGTGTTTTATTGAAGATTATGTACATTTATATTTATCTAATTCTACATTTGCAGCTTCTACTTTTACTAGATTACAAATGAGTCGGATTGGCCCATCACTTGTCCCGGAGGACCTCTAATGGAATGGGCTTGGGCTATAGGATTGGTATTGGGGTTAGGCCCATCAGACAGCCCAACCTGGAAAACCGTCACTATCCAAGCCCGATCCACATATCAGCTGAAATGCAATCCGGTTGGCTTGGGTTTATTGACTCTTCCAGAGGTGTGCTTGGCCCGATCCAATTAATATATAGGCTGGGCTTTGGCTAGGCTTTTCATTAGATCCGTAAGAAAAGAGGGAAAAAAAAAAAAGAGATCATTTTCAAGCACAAAAATCTAGGAAAATTAAAGGGTTTTTGGCAAGAGGTTGAAGATTAGAAAGAGTATTTTGGACATTTTATTAGTCTCTCAGAGAAGATTGCAGTCATTCAAGAAGTAGGTCACTTGAACACCAGGGGGTATTTCAAATATACACTAAAGCCTGGAGGGTGTATGTGAAAATAATCCTACTTTAAACTGTGGCAAAGGTACACCATTCTTTCGGTCTGTCAAACCTTCATTCCCAATTCAAAAGCTGAACGAGCGAACATTAGATTGGAGGGCTTACCGGCTTAGTGAGCGATCCAACAAGAACAGAAACTCTACTAAAAGAGATCTATAATGGACGTCCCGAAGGATCAGATCACTTCTCTTCTCGATCATGGCCTCTACGACTCAGCTCAGTTGCTCGTAACTTCTCTATCTCTCTCTCATTCTGAAATTTTAGCTTGAGCTGTTGATTTGTTCATCTCCACTGTAAGCTTTACTAGTTTTACCGATTCGACTTCATGCAAAGTGTTTTCGATCTAGGGTTTGAGATTTTAATTTAATTTAATATTTATTTGAAGTTGTTCTAAGGAAATTGAATCATTTACTTGGACAGGGTTGCTTTCTTGTCTCTTCATCTGTTACAAATGCTGAAACCAGTCCTCCTCATGTCAAGGCTGAAAATTTTGTAAGAAATTAGAACTTTTTATCGTTAAATTAAACAAATACTTTGTTATTGTTGCAAATTTTAGTTTTTTTTTGGGTAAAATATAGATTCAGTAATTTCCATGCTTATGCATTTCTTTCCGTGTTATGTGCTTTTAGAATTTTTGATTATCTTTTGGTAGGTTCTTCTTGGTGATTCGTTATTTGGCGAGAAGGAACATCGGAGAGCTATGGTAAGGGGTTGTGAGTTCTTTTTACTAGTTAACGACTGAGTTAGGAACTAACTGAGTTTCATAAGTTCAACAAGTTAACTAGAATTCAGCTGAGGCTGGGTTTGAGCCTGGCAAAATACTAAGAGATATCTAAAATCATCCTATCAGTCTCGACATGGCTTTTTTGAAGGTTGTAGATGAGTTATTAGTTAGTTCTATTCATCATCTTAGTTAACACATAGTAAATGCTTAACAAAAGAGGATGTTTTAAGACAGTTACAATGGAAGATGTGAACTTAGATAGAATTAAAAAGATCTTCTTTGAAGATTTTGTGGTTCGATGTAATTAGATTTGTTATATTTCAGACTCTTTGTGTCTTTGTATAGATAGGGTTGCATAGGTTGGGTCTGTTCTTTGTATATTCTGTTGTTGGTTATTCCGATCTTCTTTCTTCTTAATGAATTCATCTTTACCTATTAAAAAAAATGGAGGAACAAGATTCGTTAAGTTGAACCAAGATAGTTGAGTTGGGGTAAGAGTTTGATGATGGTGGGAGAGAATATGATTATGATATTTCATTTTCTTAGTAATCCATAATATTTTTTCCTAATCTTTTCATTTTATTAAGGTTGTGTTGTTTTCTTGAGTTTTCTGAGAGCTCATTATTGAGTTTTATGTCTTTCTAAAGTAGCAGTCTTTGAAATGCAATTTTTTCAAGGTCCTTTTTTTTCTTCCTGTTGTCCTGAAACTCTACAAACTAGGCTTGTGGTTGAACGCAACTTTATGTGGCTCTCATACAATTGATAGTATTGTTCGGGTCAGTCTTTGTTGGTATTTTTGTCCAACGAACAATACCTTGGAGTGTGCTGTCTCAGTCATTTTAAATAAGATTTCCATCTGTTTGTTGGTACTCTGTTAAAGACTTCAAGTAATTTAACAAGAAATAACATACTACTTTCTGATTTCTATTTGCTAACAGTATATGTACAAGCAAGCTTTGCAACATTTCAAGATTATTCCCAAACAAAGTACAACTAGTTCTAGAGGTTCATTATCCGCAATAAACAGGTCGTCCTCTCCAAATTCTATGAATGTTTCAACGATAAATGAAAATGAGGTAGTTTTCTCTTCAATTTTTTTTTTGGCCATCTATTGTTGTCCTACTTAGTTTCCTAATTTTTATTTGACATATCTAACCTCTATAATTCATATATTGTATATTTTGCTTCCATCTTCCTGGCAGGTGAAATTCAAAATTACTCTTTGTCATTGTGCACTGAATGAGAATCGAGCTGCCCTAGCTGAGGTTTTTCCTCAACTCTTTTTGTTTTTTCTTTTCTAATAATATTTTCCTGTCAACTTCTTGGTTGTAATCTCAAGATGATGGATTCCTTTAATGTAAGAATTTAACGTGCTGTGATGTATTTTATCGGCAATCACTTACCAGTGCATTATATTGAGATGTCCACTTACATATATATATTTTCTATATATGTTTTATGCTGTAATAAAGAAAAAAAGGTTACATATATTATGTTGGATTATAGAATTCTCAATATACCAAGATGATATCTAGAATACCTTATCTGATCTCTGTAGCTAATAAATTGGCTGCAGTGTTCACTCCTAAATATGATGCTCATATCATGCACAATCCCACCGTTATATTGGATGAAGTTTAATGTCCATGTTATCCATGGATTTGAGCCCTTTTATCAGGCTACACTTATAAAGATAATATTAGCTATCTTGTAACTTTGTTTCTTACTGATGTTCGCCATTTCTAGTTTCTTAGATTTAATGTGCTGTTATTGTTCCATTGTACAGATGGAGGGTATACCAAGCAAAGCAAGAACCTTGCGAATGAATCTAACCATGGGGAAGCTTTATCGATATTCTAGGCATAATCGGGCTGCCATTTCTTGTTATAAGGATTGCTTGAGGTCTGTGAAGTTAGATCTATAATTTTTTTTTAATTAGATGGAAAATTTTCGATTTTGAAGATGTTTTCATTCTTTTTTTATTTTTCTTTTTGTTTTGTACAAAATTTCTCTGTGCTAGTTCAATTTTATTTTCATAGTTTCCCATGAAAGATTTTTTTGTTCTTTGTATGAATTCCTTGTATTGAATCCAAAGACCATTGGGACCACATTGTGCGTACTCCCATTTAGACAGATCTACGCTTTGGTGCTTGTCAACAATGATTAAGTTCTTTTAAAATTGCGTCATTGGTCCCAATTCTCTGGTGTTGGTAATAATTGCCTGGTCTTTTTTTTTTCTTTCTTATATCTTTTCACCGTCGAGGTGTTACCTGTTAGGCTTTCTTCAAATGATCTTGGTAGCATCCCTAGTATCAAGCAACAACAATTGCATTATTAGACTCAACGAGGCTTCATTCATGAGGTGTGAAGTGTACTTACCAGGCCATGAAGATGCATGTTGGAAACCACATCAATACCTGTCTTTATACCAAATGTCCGTATCTGAGTGACATAGACCCATGTGAGTAATCTTGGGTTTTCTCCTTGCTGTCAAGAAAATTGATGGAATTCCTAAAGGAGCATATTATTAATTAATGCAGGTTGCCATATTATTTTTTTCTTCTGGTATAATGCTGTAAAGTCAGTCTTTTTAAATGTTAATAACTTACATCACTTGTTGCAGCATGTATGTATCTTTTTGCGAGCATTCTTTGACTGTGGCATGATCAAGCATCCATTTCAGAAATGAGAATTCGGTTTTTGGAGGGAAAACATTCCATAATTTTTGGGAAACAAGGAAGAGGGTTTTGAGAGGAGCTTGTTGAAGATTAAGGCCCAATTATACTATGACCTTACTTTTACCAGGGTTTGGAGAGTGCTAGTTTGATGTTTTGTGTTTTGATGGGATAATTTGATTTGGGTGTAATATGTATTTACTCTGTTGTTGGTTCTCTTCCAGTCCTCCCTAGTAAGGGTCTCTTTCACCGGGTTTTTGTTGCATTTCCTACATTTTTTCCTTCAAATTTTTTTCATTTTACGAACAAAATAATGACCAATCATCCTTGTTCTTGTCCACAATTCTAAAATCTGAAGTTCTTTCAATACTACTTCCTGTGCACCTTGGTTGTCTAAGTAATCGATCTCATGATATTATTATTTCCTAATTTTACAATTCTGCTTGAATTTTGACTTTCTTGTTTGGCTAGAAGTGCTTTAATTATTTGCCTGCTTGTTTGTGAACTCATGAATCCCCTTCTTTTTCTTTTCCTTTTTGTTTTAAACTTTATCTTTGGTTGTCTTTTCTTGCTTACTATTATTTTCTCCTCCAGATTTTAATTGCTAATATCATATGCACTTTTAATTTTTTGGGGTCCTTCTGGCAGGCATTGCCCATACATCTTGGAGGCCATTACAGCCTTGGCCGAATTAGGAGTTTTGGCCAAAGATATTCATTCATTATTTCCTCAGGTTTGTTAGCAAAACCATTTTCATATGATGATCAATTAGCTTGGAGTATATGAAAGTGGGTCTCCTCTTAATTCATTTTGCAATGTGGAACATTCGATGGGAAGGAGATCAATATGCAAGAGCTTATTTTAAGCATCTTAGGGTTGTTATTTTTGTGGTGTAAGCAATTTAAGGAATTTAGGGGACTGTTTTAAAAGATTTTATGTTTAGATGGGAAAATGTAATTAGGGAGTGATTCTTGTCTATATCTTTCTTTGAGGACTCCTTGTCCTCTTTCAATAAAATTTTACTTATCAATCCTTTTTTTTTTTGCAATGTGGAACCAAAATGCTATGTCTATGTTTTAAGTTAGATAGACAAGTTTTTACAATAGAAACAATGCTAGCAAGACCATCTTTCTTCTTGCTTTTATCGATTCTATTGCTGTTAGATGTAGCTATGCTGGGGATTTTTTATTTGTTTTTATATTTTTTATTTGTGTGATTTCCTCTTAGGTTGGAGAAAGGTTAAGCTTTGTATGATAAGTATTTCTGCTAGTATATTATAAAATTGAGTTGTTTTCTATGTATCTGTTAATATACACGATTGATGATTTCAGACACCAAATAGAAGTGGAAGGCCTCCCTTCGATCACTTTGATACCAGCCGTTGGCTACAGGTATGTACTGAACGAATTTACCTGATATTTTTATCCCCTCTATGGTTTGATTTTGTTCGTCTGTCAGAAGTTGCTGTTGCTATCCTTTCTGTATCATGTAAACATTGTTAGCCTACAATATGACTATTATTTATTATGATATACCATCGGAGTTTGTGATTGTTGTGTTTTCTTTGCTTAGTGCATATTGTTCTACATGCTGTTATGATCTTTGGTTCTCCTTTGTATGCAGCGGTATGTTGAGGCCCAGTGTTGCATCGCTTCAAATGATTACAAAGGTATGATAAACTGCATGTTTGTTCGCATTTTTTACCTGGTTAGAATGACCAAGTTGTTACTACTATCCAGGCCATGTGATTCTGATCAAATAAATGTTGGTTTATGTTAGGGCATTCGTGTTGCTTTGTCGATTTTTATGTTTCAATATGGACACTATGTTGGGAACTTGTAAAACGTACATACATTTTTTTACCCAGACTGGCTGGTTGATCTTCAAGTTCCATGATTTTGAAATTGTAGAGAGCAATGATTTTATTAGCTGTACTGCTTTCAATAAATTATATATTTTTTCTTATCTTTTTGTGTGTGTGTGTGTGATTTTTTTTTTTTTTTTTGGGAGGGGGGGGGGGGGGTAGATTTTGTCATATTTTTTGAATTTTTGGAGTAAGAGTTCATTATAAATTTGATATTTTGATGATTTTCTTTTCTCTACTTATGCAGTTAAATGCATTTCTCCTGAAACCTTGTGAAACTGACTGAAATGAAATGATTTCGCCATATCACCATCTTTTGATTATATATATATATATTTTCCCCCTTTTCCAGTTGCATGTTTTGAATGAGATACAATGTTCCTTTCATGCCACTTTGTTATTGGGGAGGGGATGTCTTGGTTATTCAACAATTCTTTAAAATGTAGTAAAAACCGTGCTTCATCTTTGAACATGTTCTTCAGATGCATATCTCCATATCATCATGTAGGTGCTTAAGCATATTGGGCTAGTACTGAAGTGTATCTGCACGTGTACCAATCTGAATTTGTGTTTTATGCATCAAAATCTGTAATCTTGATAATTAAACCCTGATGTTTTGTCCACCAGCTTCAGCTAGTTAATATCCATGATAATTGGTGTTTTTCAGCTCCTAACAAATTTTTTCTCCTGGACTGGCAGGTGGGCTAGAGCTCTTCAATGAACTTCTACAACGTTTTCCTAGTAATGTGCACATATTACTGGAAATTGCGAAGGTTAGGGGTGTTAATATTGTAAAAGAAAACCAACTTATGGTCTTGAACCTATGATAATTCCTCGATATCTACTGTATTTTTTTTTTCTTATTTACTACAAGCTTATGCAAATGTTAGTTTTTAAGTTATGAAATGCTTGTTTTACACCCAGGTTTAGATTTAGAAAGTGATAGTATTTGGTAAAGTTCAAGAGAACACAAATAGCTACAGATAACAATATGGATTCTGGTACAGGAATTGTGATACTACTTTTCATTTCTGAAATTCAGAACACATACTAATATCGGTATCCCATCTAATGTGTTGATACCGTGCTTTTGCTTTTGTCTTTTAAAGTTCAATAGTACTTCTCTTTTATATTTACAACATACCAACTATAATGAATTGCAGAGTTCTTTTTAATAGTATTTATTATTATATAATAGTCACCTATTCATTGCACATTTATTGTATGAAATTTGAACCCATTTGAGGTTACTGTTACACATTTCTTGTTCCTTCCCAAAATCGCTCTCCTCATTATTCAAAGGATGGCAGTCTCTTGGATCGTCTTTTGCTAATGCGAAGAAAGGATTCTTTGGAGTCTAACACCATTTGTTGTGTGTTGGGGCATTTGGAAGGTACTACAGAACTTTTGACAGGAGCTAGCATTCATTGCCGGAGGTTATGATCAACATTCTTACATTGATATTCTTTTGGCGCAAAGTCTTCAAGGACTTCAATGGATTATTTATTTATTTATTTTCCGAGAATCTTTTGCTTAGATGGGCTTTTGTTTGTAGAATTGATACGTAGGGGTCGTAGATTTACCTTCCAAATTGTTATCTGATTTGTCTTGCTGAAACAGGTAGGTGACCTTAACGTCATTTTCATTTTTATCGATATCTATAAAAAAGATGAATAATATTCACTTGTTTTTGTTGTAAAAGCAAACAAGAAAAAAATAAAGGGAAGAAGAAGCATTCAATTAAAAATGAGTACAAGTATAACATAAAATGAGAAATAACAACGTAGAAGTATCCTTGCCATATCCCCTACCAGTATTTTATCTAACATCTCGAATGAATGGACCTCCGTACCCGAAACAGATGCGGAACTTTACCATTGAAAAAACAATTTTTTAGCAAAATTTATGTATAGAGGATGCAGTCTTAGCTTTCCCTTATCCTTTACATCAAAGTTACTTTAACATAAAAGGGGGAAAAACTCCATGAATATATTTTCCTGTCAATAAATTAATAATCTTATAACTAGAGCACTTTCCCAAAAAATTATTGTATGTTTTGATGCGAGTGCATGAGTTCTTTTGCCGATGTTAAATTTGGTAAGGCTCCAATTTCTTACTAATGTAATACTAATTGGACCAAACATTTCAATCTATCATTCCTTTTGACTTGAACATAAACTGTACGTGAAGGTTGAAGCTATCATTGGAAGAAATGACGAAGCTATCATGAATTTTGAGAAGGTACGCTCATTTTTCTTAAATTGTAAAAGCTATTATTCATCCTCTTCCTACATGTTATTTCTAATGTTTAAGGTCTTTCACAGGCTCGACTCAGTGATCCCTACTTTATTACCTACATGGATGAGTATGCAATGCTTCTGAAGATGAAGTCAGATATATTTAAGTTAAACAAGTTGGTGCATGATTTGCTAAATATTGACCCCACAAGGCCAGAAGTCTGTGTAGCTTTATCAGTGTTGTGGGAAAGAAAAGATGAGCGGCGAGCTCTGGCTTATGCTGAGAAGGTGTTTGTCTTTTAAATTATATTTGTTTGTTTTCCGTCAAAATAGTATCTTACAAGTTCTCTTTTGCAATCAGTGCCTCCGTATCGATGATAGGCACATACCAGGACACATAATGAAGGTATAATATAATCTTATTAACGAAGATAAGTGGATAGCAAGACAATGCCTTGAAGTCTTATGTTTTCAATTGTTACTTTTTATAGAATCTATTAATCAATAGGAGACTACATCACGCATTTTCAGGGTAATTTGTTTTTATCACTTGGCCGACCAGATGCAGCTGTGACTGCCTTCAGAGCAGCTCAAGAATTAAGGCCTGATCTTCGTTCATACCAAGGTATGTTTTTGATAGAGGAAGTTATAAAAGTTGATTAGTTATTCTTTGCCTGCGTACATGTGTGTGACATCTGCCATAACAGCTTTCATTTAAACCATCGTTCTTCCTAATAGCTACCAAATCACTGGACTTGTGCTGATTGCAGGTTTGGTTCGTTCTTATTTAGCACTCTCTAAAACTAAAGAGGCTTTATATGCTGCTAGGGAGGCGATGAAGGCTATGCCACAATCGGCAAAGGCTCTTAAGTTGGTTGGTGATGTACATGCTAGCAATTCTGGTGGAAGAGAAAAGGTAAGCCTAATCTAAGAAAATAATATTAAGGATTATTCAGTTGGGATAGTAAATTTCCATTTGTGGAGTTTGTTCATATAAATATGGTCAAGTACCAATTATAGGGTACCTAGCTGATGTTAATGTTATAAACCATTCAGCTTAGTTGTTATTGGGGTGGCTTCTAGGTGTGTTGAGATTCATATATTTTTCTTTTTTGGTCTTTTATGGGGCTTTATACCCCCTTTGTTGTAAACCTTTCATGATGTGTATGGTATTGGTGTGCCTGTTTCTATGCATCCCAAAGTTTGCTTAGGCACTCTTTTTATTTTTTAAAATTCCTTTTGAATCCACTCCCCTTTTCAGATAGAACATAAATCTTCTTTTACCTATTTTGTGAAAATAATCTGCTTTATGTTGCATGGATAGGCTATGGAATATCATATTCAGCATACTCTAAAATAAGAGAACTGCTATTGGCACCCTGACTTTTACTCATTATTTCAAAAAAAAAAAAAGTAGGTCAATGGATAAGAATAAGTAAAACTTAGGGTGCCAGTAGTGTGGATTTAAGTAATTGTCACTTTCTCATATTGCAGCTGATTCTGAGCTTCTAAGATGGTAGAATTTTTTGGATAGAGGCTCAATTGATCAATATTGTTGAATGTCTTTGAATGACTATTTTCTTTCAGCTGCACTCCTTGTTTGATAGCTACAATCCTATGTTTCCCTTCACATTATCTAAGTAATTTGATTTAGCTTAGTTTTGAACTGAGACTTCCTATGGTTTATGTTATTACAATGTTTTGACCTCGTAACAGGCAAAAAAGTTTTATGAATCAGCCCTTCGTATAGAGCCTGGTTACCTTGGAGCTGCATTAGCCTTGGCTGAGCTCCATGTCGTTGAGGGCCGAAATTTAGAAGCTGTGAATCTTCTTGAGAGATATCTCAAGGATTGGGCAGATGATTCTCTCCACATCAAGTTGGCCCAAGTATTCGCTGCAACAAATATGCTACAAGAGGCCTTGTCACATTATCAAGCAGCGTTGAGGTAGAACAGGGATAAAGAAACTTTTGGTTTTGTTTTTGTAAATTAAAAACGCAATAATTTATTTATGGCATACTTGATTTGGTCACCCTAAAATACTCATTATTGTATTTTGTAAAATTTATTTTGCATTCCAGGATAAACCCACAAAATGAAGCTGCGAAAAAAGGTTTAGAACGATTGGAGAAACAAATGAAGGTTTGTAATTTGCCTAATCTAGTTTCATTATCCTTATGTATGCTCACAACTAAATTGGTGTTTGTGCAGGGAGTTGATCCAGACGCTCCAGACGAAGATGAAGAAAATGAAGCCGATGACGCTGAAGGAGAACAAGAAGAGGCTGACTTGCTATGAGAAACATAATAGAGAAGCCTTTTGCAGAGCCATGAATGTAAATCTGACAACCATCACCACACAAGACAAGTTGATCGAGCCAGTGAACCACGTCAGGAAAAAAAAGTCAGGAGAGGCTTGGACTAGTGAAAAATTGGGGAGCTTGTGACGTCATGCGAATCACTCCAGTGCAGTTTGGTAAACATCTTGTTAGAAATATTATTTTATTGGAGAAAGATTGTAAATCTCCTCATGTCATGTAATTTAGATTTTTTTATATTTGGTTATCTCTAACATCGATTTGCTTTTATTTATTGAAAAAATCTCAGAATTTTAGATTTGACAAGAAGTTATGTTTCAAAGGAAATAGAGAAGTAAAATCATGGTTTGAAGTTTTGTGTCATTTTGAATGGTTCAAGATGGAGCAGAACAAAACGTTAAGGAGAATTTAAACATCGAGTGGAGTAGATGCAAAGGTTTTGACCTTTTGTTACAGAGCTCACTCTGACATAATGCCCAAAAGGATTTCAATCTACAAGGGTTTGGGTTTGGATTCATACTTTAGGAAGAAATATGAAGTGGTCAGGTAGACTGAAATGGTTAAATTTGGATACTGGTGCTATCTACGGTACCGACTACCATGTTTCAACCTGTATGAATTTCTTATTTGTTATAAAAGAAAGGGTCAAACTATTAAAGACCATTCAAATCTGTGGTTTTAAAACTCATATTTAGTCTCCAGCTCTCACTGATGCCATCCAAGTCATCTAGTCTCGAATGAGATAAACCATTGAATTTGGTTTACTATCATTTATTAATAACATTTATATGGAAACAATTACAATTTATTAATTTATATTTATATGCATATAATTACAAAATATTTTTTTAAAGTAAGGTGGATTAGAAAATGCTTAATAACAAGATGCTATGTTTATTTAATAATAAATATTTAAAAAATTATAAAAAATAATTATTTCAATAAAAAAAATACAAAAAATCAGTTGACTCGGCCAGTATTTTCAATCACCTGAGATTTCAATTATCAAAAGAGACAACATCGTGATTCACATTCAATGTTCCATTAGTTATTGAGCAATACCAAGCTGACTCAAGACTCGCTCGCATTCAATCTCCCTTGCTTGTACCTAATAGATTTTTCAATGGAAGTCATCTAAACACTGCATTCTGCAACTTATGGATTCCAACATCCTCGTCTTATATCCTAATTGGGGTCAGCAACACAAAACCTATCTACATGAGCAACCACAAAGCCTATCACTTGCGGAGCCTGCATGAGTGCATGGCCCTTTGAGAAAGAAACTTTGAGCAATGCCAATCAGATCTTTAAAAAAAAAAAAAAACAGAAAATATATGTGGGTAAGGTGATCTCAACCATCCAATTATGGGTCCATTTTTGCCACAGATTATTGTTAAGAGGATGACTTTCGTCTTCATCTCTTACAATTCCTCTTACTGGTTATAGGGCACCACATTTTATTACAAAATAATGTAATTTATTTTTCCTCTCTATCAACTTGCACATCCCATTACAAAAATTTCATCACGCAATCTGTTAGAGCTTCCCAATAATTTGTCGCTGCAAAAAGGGTGAAATGGAAAGATGAACAAAGACTCGAAGTGCAACCCAGACAACAAACTGTTGAGAATCCATTCTTTTTCAAATTGACAATGATTGGGGAAAATTTTCTTTCGGGTTATAATTGAAGACTTTTAATCATTATCAGAGCCTTGTCCCAACTTCTGAAATCCTCTGAATCTGTAGATTGTTTTTCTCTTCATTTCTTTCCGCAACACCTTCATCAGCAATCGATCAAAAAAAGAAAAAAAAAAAAAAAAACCTTTATCAGCAAATATACAAGAGAAATCTGACAAAATGAACATGGGATATCATTGGAAGTTTTGTCTCTAGGCATCCTGCAGACCAAGCACACATGCAACTAATATTTGGGATTGTAATTTTTTATTATTTTTTTATAGAGGTTTAAGAATGAAGACAGGGTTTTGATCCCAGGCCTATGGTTTTACCACACAGACTTTACCACCTCATCTAATACCTAGGATGGTAATCATAATCATGTATGCCTTGTCCCAAACATTGGGTCTTCATGAAGAGCCAAGAAACGGTAACATGGAGCCTATTTTGCTATCCCTGGCTTATGAAACCATGTGAACAAGGCCCACTTTATGTTCTCCGTGATTGCTTGTTCTTGTGATCTTTTATGTTTTGTGCTTTGTTGCTTCTTTCTTTTTTAGCTTTTCTTTTTTGTTGTTTGCCTTGTTAGGTGGCCTCCTTGGACCCCGTCCCTTTTTCTATTAATAAATTGTTTCCTAAAAAACAATAGTAACACAATAAAAGCGAGATCATCAGATAATTTGCTAGAGATGCAATATAAGGTATCCTTGTGGCAGAACTTGAGGATAGTCTCTACCACCTAGGAAGTAAGGAACACGTGTGGGGTGCGATCCGCAGTTCTATTGGTTTGAGTCAGAAGAACTACAGTCCAAAAGTAGAACATGATTTGACAACTATCCGAGCAAGTGATCAACCACATTCGTACTGGCCTTGGGGAAATACTGGCAAGCAGTATCAGTTATCCAATCAGGTTAATTTTGGCCTAGAAGATCTTCTAGAAAGGTCATACCTCCATGCATGCGTGCCATGTAAACTGTTATGCAGGTTTTAGATCAACCATTTAGTTTGTCTGATTGGCGGCTTTACATGTCATCTTTAATAATAAATAAATAAATAAATAAATAAAACAGGGGTATGAACTGTATTTCCAAGAAGTGACAAGCAAAAGATCTAGAGCTGATATATAACAAGGCAGTAGTATCAAACCATTTGTATCTCTTTTTGGAACCACATGGGCAAAATGCATTTCTACTTATTTCCCCAGTCTTTGCCAAATTAGACCTCGCAATATCTAGGGGTGTCGAGCCCATCAGCTTTTGCACCTACAACACATAAATAAGATACCAATCACAATGAGAACAAAAGAGAGACAATGCCCTGGAATCTCTCTCTCTAGAATGTTCAAGGGAAACCAGTGTCCCATTTCAAGGTGTCAAAGAGGTCTTATAGAATATTTTCAATGCTTAGAACTTGAATAAAATAGATCATTGCATCCCATAAAATGTTTTCCTCTTACACGTCACTCTATCCATAAATGTTTACATCAGTTGAGGTCGTGGGTAAGGGGCTGTTTTATCTATTATTAGGTATTCGGGCTAGTTCAGGACTCACTAAACTAACTTGATGCAGACAGGCACATCAAACCACTTCAATTTCTACAAGCAAGCACTAAACCACTCAAATCAATACTCAAGTAACAATCATGATTCAGTGCATAAATAACACATATCAAGTAAGCAACCATAAATACTATCATCAAGTCATTAAATTACAACATAAAATCCCATCCCATGAATCTATGAGAATTTACAATAAAATTTAAGTCGAAAAAAAACCAAAAAATATATATATATGGATGGCGTTATTACGACCCCTATTACGACTCACATTGCGACACACCGTTTGTCTTATATGGGCAAAAATGTTAGGAATGGGCTGATTTTTTGTGAGGATGATCTCTGTGATGAGGGGATCATCCTGGCAAAAAATCATCCCATTCCAAAACTTCTAACCCCATCAAAATTGATTTACAAAAATTGGACGGTCTAAAATTTTTCAACTTGTAAACATGGGGCAAGAAGTTTCATAATGAGCTGATTTTTGGCAAGGATGATCTCCTCACCATAGAGATCATCCTCACAAAAAATCAGCCCATTCCAAACATTTTTGCCCATATAAGACAAAACGGTGTGTCGCAATGTGAGTCGTAATAGGGGTATACGGAACCCGACCCTATATATATATATATACCAAAAAAATATCAAATAGCTCAAGGAATCCCTGGTCATCACTCATCATCGTTTGGTTTTGAGAGTGAACATGCGTAATCACTTTCCCTCTTCTTTCCTTGCGTATTGATGGGGACATCAAAGATCACATTTCTTATTTTCTGTGGAAGAATCTAGTAGTTTATGATATTCATTGTTCTTTGGTAATTTCATTGAAATCTCATAACCAGCATTTTAGTTAGTTTCATAGTCCTGCATTCGCCACTCGTCATCATATGCTATTTGCCAGTTACATGAGGATTTAGGGATGATACACGAGTGATTTTCATTTAAAGGAATGCAACCAACCACTTTAATATATGTATATATGTATACACAAAATCTTATTGAAATTTCACTGAGGTGTGTGCCTCATTGAAGTCGTTTAATCTAAGAGTCTCACTTGCGCTTCAAGGCGCCTTAACTACACTCAATGAAATATAACACAATCTGTCAAAATGGCAGTAATGAGGACCTACCATTCAATGGATCCACCAAGAAAAATCCTAAGTCAGAAATCACCTAAATTAGATTACCTCATTCCTAATCATCCAAAACTATCACACTTTTGCACATTTCACAGTAGAATCTGGTCAGTGTTCCCAAGAAAAATTGTTCATGCATCAAAAAAACTTGTGGTGATCATCCAATTGTGTTATTTCTTTAACTAAGAGATCAAGTAGGAGGACATACTGACCATCATTACTGTCCAAAGTTCTCATTTTGGCTGTAGAAATCAATCAATAACTAAAAAGCAAGAATAAAATTAGTAGTTAGTACCTCAGCCAAGTTCTTTGGCATCGGTTTCCCTTCTTCCTTCAACTTCTCTATCTTCTTTTGTGCTTCTTTAGCCCACGTGAACTTCGCCAATGCATTCTCAACCTCCGCTATCGTACAATTACAATTCTTTGCTGCTTCTCGTTTCTGACTGCTTTGGAGATTCTAAAAATGATCAATCAAAAAAATCAAATTTTGTTCTTTAAATTACATAAAGTTTCCATCTTGATTGGCATTAAATATTAAATATACAGATAGAAATGTAGAATTAGGGGACTATTAATTAAAATACCTCTCCAGTAGGATCGAACCCCCCGAGATATCGAATTATAGCTTCTTGCTTCTCGAATGCATCCGCGAACGTCGCCTCGCTGCTTCGACCAATTATAAATTGCTTCAAAGATCCCGCTTTTCTCGCAGTTTTCATTTCTTCTGCATATCCTGTAAATAAAAAAATTAAAAACTAAATTAAAATATTTTTTTTTTTATAAAATCAAATTTTGCACAATAATGGAGAAGCTAACATGCGCCTGGGGTGAAAGGGTGACTTACTAAGGAGAGTGAAGGATTGGGTGAGAGAAGTTTCTTGAGATTCAGAAGGGGCTTTGTCGCCTGTGAAGAATCCTTTGATCTTGTCCTTCCAAGAATTATCGAGATGTGACGTGGTGAAGATCGAGCGGCTCTCAGGTAGACGATGAGGATGGTACGATCCAAAAGCGGAGGAGAGGAGGGTATTTTTGTAAATATTGCTTACAGATCGATGAGCCATTATCAGCTATGTTCTGCAAAACGAACGGACTGGTTCTGCTTAGGGTTTATTTAGGGTTTTGGGGGTTTTGTTAGAAAGACGAGGTTTTGGGTTCGGATTCATACAAAACCGCTCCGCTCCGGTTCCAGGCTTCCAGCAACACAGACAATGGAGGTCATGGTTGATACCCGATCCTATTAATCCGATCTGATAACACCTCATTTTCAGTAAGTAATTTTTTTTTCTTTTAACTTGTCGAGAGGGTTTTAATAAATGGGAGGCATTCAAAGCCTTAAAAGAGAGCCAAACACTGTGTAATATATGGGCTAGAAGTTTTGGAATGAATTGATTCTTTGTGAGGATGATATCGATGGTGATGACATCATCTTAGAAAAAAAAAAAAAAAAAACCCTAAGTTTGAAGTTTCTAACCTCATAAAAATAATTTACAAATAATTAACCGTCCACTATTCTTCAACTTCTAACCCATATATTGAAGAATGTTTGGCTCTCTTCAGCGTCTTCGAATGCTCTCCTTAATAAATATTTTAAATGTCTCACAATTAATTTGGTTAGAAATTGATTTTGTCGCTATTATCTTATTTTTAAAAAGATAAATAATTAACACAACAGTAACAAACATGATTTGATAAACTTTTTGGAAGGTGTACACTATCACGGTAATTTTGTAAATTCATCTTACTAGCATACACTTGAATAACCACCCCCCCGGGGGGTTGGCTAAGGGTAAAACTAGCAATAAAGGTTTCTTCCATTTGATTGTATGTTCAAAATTGGGTGGTTTACTAATTTGACATGTGCATACTGAGAAATTTCTATAGGATTGGACGTGTAAACCATAGTTTTATAACTTGACGAAAATTGGAACACGATAATGAAGAATGTAACTCTACACCTTAAGGGAGTTGGAATGTAAGGAAGTCATTGATTAAAGGAAATCGAATTACGCACCTATTGATTAAATGGGTACCTAAAAGCATTTGATCGGATAAGGGCTTCTCTTATGCTTTAAAGATTTGCATTAGGAGTAAAACATGGAGGATGAGCTGTGGGGTTTAGGATGAGTGTTGAGGTGCGACGTTGTTGGTCCCATATGGAGTAAACTTAAAATTGGTTGGAACCTCGATTTAATCCATAAATTGAACTATATGACCTTGTTCTAAAGTCTAGATTTTTAGTTGATCTTAAAACTAATATGATAATATTTTACTAAATAAATGATTTTTTGACGTCTCCCTCAAACATACCCCCCCTGACGTTGGCATGTGCTAGAACTATAGAATATTTTCTCGGGATACACAATTGTACATATTTATAGGGATGTGCAATTATGTGTCCCGAGAAAAAAAAATATTTGTGGTTCTAGCCCATGCCATGTCTAGGGGTGTTAGAAAATCACGATTCTATTTTAATATTTACTTAAGATTTGTAAGTAGACAGAACAATTGGATATCTTCTCGCCTATCCCCTAAATCAATCCAATCTTTAGACTTGTTTTTAATAAATTCCTATATAAATGTGAGTGGTGTTCAGAGGCCTTAAAGAGAGCCAAACATTTTTTCAATGTATGAGGTAGAAGTTTCGGAATGGGTTGATTTTTGTGAGGATGATCTCTATGATGAGGAGGTCATCCTCACAAAAAATCAACTCATTCCAAAACTCCTAACCTAGACATTGAAAGATCAATCTAACCAAAAATCAACTCATTCCGAAACTCCTAACCTCATCAAAAGTGGTGTACAAAAATCTAACGATCTACAATTCTTCAACTTGTAAATTAGGGTTAGAAGTTTTGGATTGAGCTCATTTTTTGTGAGGATGTTCTCTTCACCATAGAGACCATTATCACAAAAAAATTAGTATATTTTAAAACTTTTATCCCCTATTTTGAAAAATGTATGGCACAATGTTTGGCTCTCTTTGGGGCCTTCGAATGCTCCCCTATATATATTAGAGTTCACTCGTGCCGACATTTTCTTTTGGGTTAAGGGGGTAAGAACGAATAAAAATAAAGTTGGAAGAGTATTATTTAAAAAAATTGGGATTAAATGGGTAAAAGATGAAAAATAGTAAAGTGAATTGAATGAGTAAAAGAAAAAATATAGTAAAATTAGAGAATGTGAAGAATAAATAAAATAAAGTGGGTCCCAAAAAATTATAGCTTGATGGAAAGGGTATATTTAAAAAAATTAAAATTAAAGGGTTAAAAAGAAAATAAAGTAAAGTTAGAGGAGGGGTATCCTCTTTCAAATTAAAGTAGTAAAAGTGGTTAAAAAATAGAGTTAAAAGGGTATTATTAAAAAAATTGAGATTAAAGAGATAAAAGATAAAAAATAATAAAGTGGATTAAATGGATAGAGGAGAAAATAAAGTAAAATTAGAGGAAGTAAAGAATAAAAGAAATAAAGTCTGTCTCACAACTATACCAATTCAGTTATGTTATATATATATATATATGGTGATCCTTAGTTACCAGTGAAAGTATGGTGATTCTGTGCCTACCATTCATTGTCTAATATAATGATTAGTTATGATCATATGATAAGGTAAATAATTGCCACATATAGGTCCTTCTCCATCGTCACAAGGAAAAGGATCTATGGTCTATGCACTGTCATATCAAAGAGTGTACAAAGAGCATCAGATTATCATGACTCACTTTTTTGACATAATTGAAAGGAAGACGAAAAGATTAATGATAAAATGACGTGTACGTTGTTGATGTGGCAAGTGAACTGTAGGTCTTTTTCCTTATGTATCTCGAAGAAAAAGATTTATGGTTTTGTGCACTTTTCACATCAATTGTGTACAAACTGTGTGGTTTTAGAGCGTCATTTTATCATGACTCAGACCAAAAACATTATAATAATGATTTTTTGACACCCCCCTCTGACATATGCTCTTTGACGTGGGATGTATTAGAACTATATATATTTTTCCTTGGGATACACAATTATACACATTTATGAAGATGTAAACTTGTGTTTACTGATGAAAAATCTATGGTTCTAACCCATGCCACGTCAGGGAGCATATCTTAGAGGGAGTATCAGTAAATCATGACTCAAAACATAATTCTTTCTAGTTGAGAATACGATGTCTTGTTTTTATAGATATGAACAATGTTTACGCGGCATAAGTTGATTAATAAATAAACACATTAGATTGCTTGAATGACTTGATTATGAGCCAAGGTTTTTTAAACACCAACAAAAGCATGCCATATAGAGATCAATCCTCTAAATATTTTATAGGAACTAGAGCAAATTTGCTCATAAGCTCCACAGTAATTTGACATGTGGAGCGAATGACATCAACAATAAAGAGAGAGTTTCTCTCTCTTAGCCACACATGCTCTACACATATATTCATAATTTAATATTTCAAATCTTAAAAAAGGTCGTTAAACCCTCATTGATTATCATATCGACAATCAAACAACACATCCTTCTAGATTTCATGAAAATATTCATATTAAAAAAAAATGATAAAAAAATTATTTTTCAAAGTTAATAAAAGGTGTTGAAAAGGGACAACTACCCACCACCCAAATTTAAAAATAAAATGTAATGATGAAAAATGATCATTTAATTATTTTTATATTTTGAAATTCATATAACTTTGTCCACTGCAACCCCATTCCTTGGGATCATGTTTGTGAAATGTCACATACTCATCAAATTAAAAGTTTCCTATTTCTCACTATGGTAGGAGAGAGTCCTCTCTCTCTCTCTCTCTCTCTCATTGATGATGTCATTCGCGCCGCATGTCAAACGGCTGTTGGGTTGTGGCAAAGAAATCACTTTTGTATTGGATCCGTACACGTGTTGATTACTTAGAACCCTCGTCAAATATCTGACGGTTCTAACCGCTAACCTTTGGTTTACGTTAGCTCTCTCCTACCTCACTATAAACCGATTTAAAAATATATCCATTTCAGATCTCTTGTCCATTTCAAACCTTTTGAGAGAGAGAGAGAACCAAAAATCTGTTATTAGTGGCAAAAGTCAGAAGCACCGACAATTCCTAATGAGACTGAATCGACTCTGTGAGCTCGAATTTTGCATTAATGTTGTCTTGAACTCTTGATCATTTACGGTAACTGGTTTCTTTCCCTTTCCGCAATTAATTGGCTTTTATGGAGTTGTATTTGATCGATGTAATTTACAAAGAAATTAAAAATAGGAAAGATTCTCGCAGATCTAACTTTCGTAGTTACTTTGAATCAGAAAGAATTCATAATTCTTGTTTGATTGTTTTGTTTTCGTTTTGATTCTCTTTAGATCGAAGCTCTGGTTTTAGGAGTCTTGGAGATGGCAGATTCATTATCGGATTATAGGTTTTAGTAAGGATTTGATGTCCAAATGTGTGAAAAGGTATAAATTTGGGAAATTAATTTCTAGATTTTGGCAAACGAAAATTTTCAAGAATTTAATTTGAGATTTGTTGATGTTTCTTTAGGCGACAGGGAGAGTCTTCTTGTGGTTTTGGAAGGATCTGAAATCTCGGTGATTGAGAATAATAGATATAATGGAAGATAGAAGGGAGAGTATCGAACTTAAATTCCGTATCTATGATGGTACAGATATCAGTCATGGTAGCTATGCCCCATCAACTACTGTTGCAACACTGAAGGAAAGGCTTGCAACTGAGTGGCCTCAAGGTTTGAATCTGCTTGCTTTTGTTTATTTTTGTACTTCATTCTTCGAGTTATATATTATATGTTTGAATCTATAGGAATTAAGTTCAGCTGATTTTTATTCTTCAAACTAAGTAAAGTTTTGGGTAACATATTTACCAAGTTTATAGAGGTGCTGTTTTTTGATAATTATAATTCCATTAAGGAAAAGGAGATCGAGGAGACCTACATAGGGAGAACGAGATTACACATAGGGAGAACGAGATTACAAGATTATCCGGACCCAGAACACATAAGGATCTGTCTTAAAACAAAATCCTCAAAAAATACACAATTGAACTCATTAAACATTTTACACCAAGGAAATGATAGACCTAAGTTTATAGTGATTCCTCTTTGTTACTGGCACAAATACATAGATTCCTCAATATTTCATCACCTTCAGATTACTCTCTGATGCTATGTGAGGACGGCATTCACAAGAATACGTGTCAGATTGATCATATGGTGATTGTGTAACAGAAATGAAGTCTTTATTGCCTATATGGACAGGAAAGACCACCGCCCCACCCCACCCCACCCCACCCATTTTACTATAGTTGAATTTATATCTTATCTCAAGACATTTGAGTGATCCCTTGTTTGCACATTTTGTGTATCAAGCCCTTGTAAAGGAAGTATGTAAATTAGAACACAATTGTCAATTAAATAAATAAGTGAGGCTTGTGATAGAAAATAATAAATATACAAGCGGAGTATGTGTTATTGCTCTGCACACAATTACTTAACCAAGGTGTGAATAATATTTTCAATTAAGATACTAGAAATTTATCACATTCACATATGCAACCAAATGTTTGAACCAAACCCAATACAAGTTTTATTGAAATGGAAAGAGGAATGTTCATCTGCATGGCTTTTAATTCAGAGGATGTGTGCTATCTTTTGACTTCAATAAGGGAGATTAGAGAGTGGAGCAGTATTGGGGTTTTAGGCTTTCAAAACGAAGCTTCGCGGATGTTTTGTAGTTGCTATGTAACCTCTAATGAACCCTTTCCATTGCCAGACAAAACAGTCGAACCCAAGTCAGGAAGCGATGTGAAGCTCATACACGCTGGAAAAGTCTTGGAAGACAACAAGACACTTGCTGAATCCAGAATACCTTTTGGAAACTTGCCTGGTGGAGTTATTACAATGCATGTAGTAGTGCAGCCTCCTTTAGCTAGGAAGAATATCGGTATGTTGTTTTCCCTTCACTTATATCAGAAAACTAATTTTTTTTTGAATTTCTACAAGTTGCCAGATTTTCAGCACTTCATTTGCTAGTCTTTTGTTTGCCCTGAGAACTCTATAATCTATCACTAGCCAAACATCATTTTGAACCTAGAAGATGTACATGTTTGTATCCTAAACGATAGTGAATAATTCCTAGGGAATGATCTGATTTTAGTTCTGGATTTTGGCCTTTATGTTTTCTAGCTGAGTGGAGTCGGTCTTTTGTTTTGAGTGGGTAAGCTTGAGTCGTACCTGACACATCACAAAGGGGCACACAAGATGGCCTGATATGGCCAATACTAGCTCAGTCCCATTGTAAAGCCAATCCATTTGAACTTATTCAGAGATGATTTTTAGAAACTTGGCAGTTTGTTCCATATGGTTTTCAATTTTCTTATTGATTCCAGAGATGATCACTTGTAAAGCTTGACCCTAGTTCGTGATTCTGTGATAGTTATCAGAAGAAAATTTATGTTTCTACTCCTCATAGGACATCTTCACTTGCTTTGTCACAAGAGCAACTTCTTTTGCCCTTGAACACAAAAAATCCTGGCTGGTTCTATCAAAGTTTTCATCTATTCATATTAGGTTAATTTTCTTTTCTGTAGATAATTAAAGAGAAAGTTATATTATGTTTCCAGATGTTTTAGTTATGTGCATAGTTACTAGTACAATTGGGTGAGGAGGACTCACTCTTATTATTATGTTTGTCGGAACACAGATGAGTACCAGGACAAGATGCCAAGGCCGAGCCTGTGCTCCTGTTCAATCCTTTAATGGGAGTTGCCTTCTCTCTTTGTGAGTAGTGCTGCATACCAGACTACGATTTTTTTTCTCTTTTTTAATGAAGTTTGTGGTTTTAATATCATCATTGATTGTATAGACATCCTTTCCGATACCAATTTTTTTTCTTAATTTTAGTTGTTATTGTTCTTGTTCTTGTAAAATTGTAATCAGTCTCCTTTAAGTGGCTAGACATTTGTACCAGTTTCATGAATATATGTGACAGAAAGGTTTCTAACACATCTCAATCTCTCTCAAATTTTTGTTTTTTTTGAAAATTACTTAATGGATCCCTATAGAGGGATAAGTGGTAACTTGTAACTCATTAATGAGTAAACTTTTTCTTTGTTAATGCCCTCTCACCCCCTTTCCCTCTTATAATTTTGAGTTGTGCTAGAGTGACCTCTAGAGTGTACCTCATATCCCACATCTTGATATGAAAGGTGTGCAGGAACCATAGATGCTTTTTGACTCGTGTTTCAATAAAAAGCATCTATGGTTCTTACACACCTCCACATCAGGATGTGCTATGAGGTACAATCTTGAGGTCACTTAAGCATTATTCTATAATTTTTTAGAGATGCTATTGCCACACCGACTTTTGCTAATGCCATACTATTAGATTAAATCCTATGATCCGAAGTATAAATCAAACAAGAACGTAAGAATCTCATACGACACAAGATATATGTGGTTTAGTCAAAGTATCGACTTACGTCCACAAGCGAAAACGATGATTTCACTATATTAACCAAAGAAGAACGAGGTTACAATTTCTCTCTGTCTCTCGTATATCTCTCACATCCTTTCGGGTTTCATCTCTTACCCATTATATATTTAGGGTTACAAAGAGCTTAAACGAGTCGGATCCAAAATTAAATCAAATGGACCTAATATTTTACCCGGGGGCTTCGCCCCCGAACCCCTAGTAATGGTGGGGAAACCCCGCACAATACCAATTAAACAAGTCATGCGGGTCATTAACAGATCATCAAAAGATCCGGTTTGAATCTACGACAATCCCATGTATAAGAATATAAGACATAACTCAACACAAACCAATTACTTGTAAATCACCAAAGAATTGCACACGGTAGAGGTGGCATTAGCAAAAGTTGGTGTGGCATTTGTAACTCTCTCTATTTTTTTATTTATTTTTAAATAACTTTGTATTTTGATGCAAAATCACATTAGTTAGTTTCTAAATTACAATTACACCATTTCAGAGTTTCATTATATCATTGTGAGTACTGTTGATGTGCAAGAATATTTTTTTTTTTTGTAAATCATGTGCAAACCTTCATATTACCCATTTTTTGTTTTTTTGTTTTTTTATATTTATAAAGGCTCTTTTAGTAAACATTAGAAGGTGTTGGAAATTGCCCAACACCATTGGACATTATAAATATTATTTTGAAAAATAATATCAGGAATTCATTGGAGGGTTTTAATAGTGTTAAATGAATTGTGTGTCCAGTACAATTGAATTCGATACTGATCTTCTAATTTTTTTTTATATATACCTTGACATTAGTCAAGTAGGAGAGAAACTTGACAATGTGGGTTCATAGTCATTTTGATCATTTATGCTCTAATCTAATTAGATTTTATCTTTTTTTTTTTTTTTTTTTTAAGGTCAAAATTGTTTTAAAAGGCCTTAAGAGTGGGGTTCTCTCTTTAGATGGGATCAACTTGGTAGGTCTTAATGTTCTTCTTTGGTTTTAGGTCTCCTATAGGCAGGCCATTTAGCCTCCCTTTTATTTTGTTACTAACAAATATCTTTATCTATCAAAAATAATAATAATAATAATTTAAGAATAAATGGTATTTGGGATCAACAAAAGGTAGACTAGAAAATCAAGTTTGAAAAGTTAGATTCTGAGAGAGTAGACTCAATTTGAATAGGGTAAATTACACAGAGGGATTTCTTTCAAAATAGTCCTCAAGTTTTGGGCGGTAACTTGATAGTCCATTTTAATAAATTTTTTATTTTTCAAAGGTCTCTCATTATTGGTGAACTCACCACTTTTTATCTATTGTCAAACTCATCATTTTTTATTGTCTGAGTTCACCATTTTTTATTTATTGTCGAATTCGTCATTTTTTATTTATTGTCGAGTTCACAACTTGTAGTATCGAACTCGCCACTTTTTATTTATTGTAAAACTCGACACCCATAAAATTCACCAATTTTTTATTTTTAAGTTTTTTTTACTGCAATACGTGAAAAGATTGACTAAAAACTTAAGATAACTACTTGTTTAGATTATTTCAAATCAAAAGAATCATTCTTGATCGATTTTCATATAAAAACGAAGAAAAAAT
This sequence comes from Akebia trifoliata, assembly GCF_017979445.1. Taxonomy (NCBI): domain Eukaryota; kingdom Viridiplantae; phylum Streptophyta; class Magnoliopsida; order Ranunculales; family Lardizabalaceae; genus Akebia; species Akebia trifoliata. The sequence continues at coordinate 3,362,593 of NC_141378.1, read as the reverse complement.
GTGAAAAATCCTAATTTGTTACATGTCTTCAAAATCATTGAAAATGATTTTTTCATCTTTTTTAAATTCTTTTTGACGGAATGGAATCTCCAAAACTTGATTGAGACGTTAAAAATCTAATTATTTTGAATGAAAATGGTGAATTCGAATGATTAGGGCATTCTATTGCGAGATATGTGGACATTCAATCGCTAGAGATGTGGGAAATGGGGTTTAGGACTGATTAGAAATAAAAATTTTACTATATGGACTATTAAAAATGACCCCAAAACTTAGGGACCATTTAAAAAGAAAATTTTCCCATTTGATTATCATTATAGCCCCCTACCCTAAATGATAGCCTGGTAGTACTTTAAACTAAAGTAGTGCTGCCTTTGAAGACAAAATATCAAGAGCCATGAGTCAATGAAATCATTCACTTTTCTACCGAAATCATGGCCTCTGATCCGACCTGATAACAATAATAGATTATGAACCTAATTGGTTTATACATTATTCTATGTGGGCCCTCACAATTTGCCACATGAGGATTATAGCATAGTTTTGAGCTCGTTGAGTCGACTCAAAACTTGGTTAAATCGATTCTAACTAAATTGTATTTCGAGACGGCCTGCAGGCATCCAAATTGGGACCATGTGTTTTTTTCATGAATCATTCTTCGTGAGTCATTGGATTCGGACCATTTGATTAAATATATAGTTTAAGATCTTGTTTCATTTTGAAATGTATTAATTGAGATATCTTGATTTAAAAAAAAGGAAAAAACAAATCTAAAACTATACAATCATGAAATTGAAAAAAATATTGATTGTTCTAGTTCTAAATTTCTTATTTTACTTATGAGAAAGAGAGATACTTGGATTATCAAAATTTGAGGTTAATTGGATTACCAAGGGGGTGGTTAAATGGTAGTAACTTGGGGCTAAGGAATCTGCTCTTTCTATGGTCTCAAGTTCAAATTTCACTACTTATAAAAAATCTTGGTGGTCACGCACCGCTCCACGTAGTGGGGTATAGTTTGAGTGCGGGGCGTAGGGACTAGTCTGGTGTGTGCAAGTTGGCCTAGATACCCTTCGTTATAAATAAATAAATAAAAAAATTGAGATTAGTTCCTCTTTTCTCCTCTTTGAACTCGACTCTACTTTAAAAGACCCATTTTTAAATGTATCAAAAATCTCAGAATGTTTCGATAATGCCTCAAAAATATTTTCATGTCATTTTCATTTTTGGAAAAATTGAAATAAAACTAGATGTTTAACCACACTTGTATATTATATTTTTGTGGATTTTAAAATATAATATTTTATTTATTTTAGAATATCAAAAACCATTTTTAAATTTAATATAATTTTATTTAATTCTTCCAAGTCCACTCGCAAAATTTTTAGTTGAATCGATTTTGGAGTCGAGTTTTTAAACTATGAGACTGTCATTCTTAACGTGAAGTATGGGTAAAACAGTCAATATAAAAAAAGTTAGACTGTTTTTAGTGGCATTTCAGCAGATTCCAAATTGATTACGTAAAATTGGTAGTTTTGAAATACTCAAACCTCAATTAATATGGTATTAAGTACGAGTACAAACAATTAATATTTTAACTCTGCACGGACAGTAAAGATGATAACTCTGCACTGTCAAGACCAAACAGCCCACCTGTTCAAAAGGTACTCTATTGCCGAACCAATTTTAGTATCTCTCTTAAAAGAATCCTACCTGGAAGATGAGATTTTTTTCCTCTGAAGATTAGAAATTACCCTTTTTAAGTTTGAAAAAGTAATAATAATAAATATTAAAAAATTATTTTCACTGCCAGTCAAAATTTATTTTGCCGAAACAGATCAAAAGGAATTGAATATAATGAATTTAACCAATAAATTCTGATTTTTTTAATTGAATAATAAGATAAGCTAATTGGAGACCCAATGTAAAATTAATTAGAATTAAACATACCATATTTATAAAATCTTGATGATTTGTCATCCTATAGATTGGGTTTGATGATATGTTGTGGTAAATATAATCAACTTTTGAAATTTAAATGTTTTGATCTATATAAAATTAGATTCTTTATCCAACACTTATTCAATTCACTTTATAGTAAAAATGAATTTTATTTTTAAAAAAAAATTTCTCAAAATCATTTGAACTGGTCTCAAAGGGCATCTTGGAGCTGAACCATTGGCACGACACTGCAACATGGATAAAGCAATGAGTTGTGTAAACACGTGGACAATGTGGGGCCCACTACCTCTGTTTTTAACCAAAGAAAAAGTACGCGAGTGCAGAGATTCTTTATACACTGCCTGTGTAGGAAAGTTTTTTTCCACTTCTAATTGAACTTTTTTTTTTTTTTTCCCTTCCTCTCTGTGTTCATAGATTTCAATATAATATTCTTATTCTGCTTTACCTTCTCTCTCTGAGTCTCTGATTTGTTGATCTGCTCTCATGGCGATGATGATGATGTTCTTCTGTTTTTTCCCAAATTGGCTAAACTGGTTAGAGTGAAAAAGGTTGAGCAGGTTGAGAGAGAGAGAGAGATTAAAATTCTCTGAGATGGGCTGTTGGATGAGATGAAGAAGAAGAGGTGTTGTTAAAGGTCGAGCATCTCTTTTTCTTTTCTGGGTTTGTTTGATTTGAGATGGGCAGGTGCTTTCCTTGCTTTGGATCGTCAAATAAGGAGAAAAATCAAGGTGTAAAGGAAGTTGTGAAGAAGGATTCTGTTAAGGAGAGTTCAGTTTCTCAATGTCACAATATTAGCAGAGTCAGTTCAGGTAATTCTTGTTCTTGTTCTGGGTTTGTTAGATAACTTAGTTTTTATTGTAGTTAATTGATGCATGTTATTATCTGTGTTGAATTTTGAGTTTGATTTATGTAAATTGGACTATTTGAGATGGGTTGTGGTAAAATTTTGAAATTTCTATCTGTTTTTCGATCTGATCTATGAGAATTTGTGTCATTTGGGTTGTTTTCTGAATTTATCTTTACTATCTCATACTGTTACAGTTCATGAGTGGGTTGCTAGGGTTCTTCAATTTCTTGTTAAGTTATGATACTTAAGGAGATTCTGATTACTTAGTGTTAATTTCATATTTTCAAATGGGATGTTTTCTCTTTTGTTGGATTAGGAAAAAAACTGTAAATCTGAAGAGAATTATCATAAAATAATAATATTCAGTTGGTTATTACCATTTTTCGCACACAGAGGATGAACAAACATAAACTATTATCCATTGGAAAGTAAAGAAGTTTGTACTGTGAAACCGAATTTAAATTGGTAATTTAAAAAGAGAGCTGACAATAGTGAGGAACACGTAGATCAGGTTTAATATTTTCATCATAGGTTTAGGCAGTTTTGCTTTCTGTTGATATTGGTGGATGTCTTTGTTGCTCCTATTTTCTTTTTCACTCCAATGTTGAGGCTCATTTGTTTGGCTGTGCAGAAAAATCAAAATCTTTGAGTGTTTCTGATTCTAAGAAGGAAATATCCATACCTAAAGATGGGCCAACTGCACGTATTGCTGCACAGATTTTTACATTTCGAGAGCTTGCTGCCGCCACTAAGAACTTTAAGCAAGACTGTCTTTTGGGTGAAGGAGGGTTTGGACGTGTGTACAAGGGTCGCTTGGAGAGCACCGGACAGGTCAGTTGGGATTAGTTTTATGTGCATGTTCGAGAGTAGTAGATAGTGAAATGTGTTAATTATGCGTAGTTGGAGATTTAATGATACCCTTATTCACATTATATACACTAGAAGGTGGCATGTGCAGACACACATGTATCCGAAAGGGTTATTTGCAATTTAAAATATCAATTAAAGATCTTTTTGAAGATTAGATAGTAAAAACGATATATTTTTTTAATTGTGGAAACTAACCAACGTGATTATAAGGTCGTGGGATTGCAATTTTCTTGGGTTTTGACCAAATTATATTAAGTTTAAATGTAAAGGTGGGGGCTTTTGTGAGATCCAAAATTTGGTGTTGAACTACTTCTACTCCGCCTTCTCTCATTATAATAGTAAATATTATTTCAGTTCCAAGGGAAGTCAAAGGTCCTCTCTAGATATTTTTCATTCCATCAAAAGGGTATCTTGTATTTTGTATTTATGACCTTTAATTATTGAAGTGTGATTGTCATAAAATTTTGATTGTTGAGTCTTGTCACCAAATTTTTGGAGTAAAGCTTTGATGATGATGATGATGATGGGTTTCGTCCTATGCTTTTTGGTTGATGAAAATAATTATCTTGGCAGGTAGTTGCCGTGAAACAGCTTGATAGGAATGGCCTTCAAGGAAATAGAGAGTTTTTGGTGGAGGTTCTCATGCTCAGCCTCTTACACCATTCTAATCTTGTCAATTTGATTGGTTACTGTGCCGATGGGGACCAACGCCTCCTTGTATACGAGTTCATGCCATTGGGATCCTTGGAGGACCACTTACATGGTTAGATTGCTCACCATCTCTATGGAAGTGCTTATTTTATTTTATTTTTTCCATATTATGATACAGAATACTGATTTCGTTGGCCCGCGGATTGTTATTGCCGAATGATGCCAGTCCAAGCGATTGTCTTGGTTCTCTGACCATATTCTTGTCCTTCAAACCTATCTTGGATTCCAGTTCGTATATACTTCATAGTATGGTTTCATTGGCCTATGTTATATTTATTAATTTATTTTATGCATTTCAATCACTCCAAAATCGTTATTATGTTGCATATGTGAATTATTTGTAGTGTGATTGCTTCATAGCATCATCTTTTAACCTTTATGTGGTCTAGAAGTTTGTGATTATGTTAAGAGGACTCTTAGGTTTTTAAGTTTCTTCCTTCAAGCAATCACACAAGAATATGGATTGACTACCATACTCAAGCATACCTTTAGGACCGTGATGGGCTGTCTATGTCATAAACATCTTAGTAATATGTATGAATAATATGCATGTATTTACCTTATATGTTTATATACATTGAAAATGTTTATTTATCTTGGTTCAAGTTATCAATTATCATAACATCTTGGGTTTTCCTGGCCATGATCTTTGGATTGTACAATACATTGGGTGTTTCTCTTTTTTTTTATTTTTTATTTTATTTTAAATCTCTGTCTTAGTTCTCCCTCGATTATCTCAGTTTTTATTGTATTATCTTAGTTGGGAGTACATCTCAATTTTTCATATCATATAGAGCTATCCTGAGACCTAGATTTTGCGATATATAGAACCCCCCCCCGGCTATAGACCTTCAATGGCCTTTAGAACCAAGTAAACTTGTCTTGATAAGCATGATGATATTCCCCGTTCTTATCCCAACCAAGGTAACCAAACACATAAGCCTATGCATTGGACCTGGATGATCACCTACTAAGTGTTTGGCTGGGGGATTAAACCAACCTATTTATAGGGACTTTTAATATATTATGTATTATTGCCCATAAAATTCTACTTTCTACTAAATCGAGATCAATAATGCCATGCATGTTTTCAATCAACCCTAATAATGTTTTGTGTTTTAATGTTGTATATCCATGCATGTATGCAATGCCGCCTCTCATGAGCACCTGTCTGTAAATCTCATCCAAGCATGCCCCTAGACTCTTGGGTGGGCCGCCTTGAAAACCAAGTGAATTCCTAGTATAGGTAGGCTTAGGAGGGCTACTGCATACCCTTGAAAATTGTGCCTAGAGAGCTCATCTTTAACAAAACTTGTGTTTTAAAAGACATTTGGGAACTGGGGTTTATTATAAAAGCTTGTGAAGCATACGATTCATTCTTTGATTATATCTCACTTTTTTCTTTGATGGGTAAGCTGGACTTGAACCCACAACCTCAAAGTTGTTTTTATGCACCTTTTTCTAACACATCGTGACAAATGCTTGCACCTTATGTGCATATGTCGGTGGAAAATTTATGTTCTGCATAAGCTTTTGCTATTCTTTTTTCATCTATAGGTTGAATAATTGGATCACCACGAATGCTAACCTTGTGTTCATAGGAAGTGCATTTCCTGGAAGTACCATCTCCGTGGCTATGGCATACCCATGATTTTAGATAATCTAAAGTAGTCTTTGGGATGTGATAGAGGAATTCTATGATATAGGAGCTCGTCATACTGATGTTATTATGGTTTGGCTGTCATTGAACTAGGTGGTACATTGCCAATGGTTCTTATTGAGGTTATAGAGCATGTCATAAACTCAAGTAGTCTAGTGCATCGTCATATTTTTGTTGACAAGAAAATTGGTAAAACTTAGGAATATAAGTATAACTAATAGAAAATAGGAAACGAGAAGATTGTACGTAGAAGTATTTATGCAGTATTTGGTTTCAAATTGTGTCGAGGTGGGTATGTTGGGCATATTAAAGGTATCCAAGTATCATGGATTGGAAAGGCCACTCTAACAGGGTTGGGTCACAAAATGGAGATCTGGGCAGACTTACAAGTAGGAGAAGACCTGGAGAGGTTATACATGTAAAGATTCTTAAAACCTAACGGATTTGATATGCAGGACCCAGACAATTTTAGTCCTATTATCATCCATTCAAGATGGCATGGTTTGCAAAAGTGGACTTGAACTCTTATTGAGATAGCATATTGTTTGGATCATTTTTCAGTATTATGCGGAGAACAAATGATGCAACAAAAGCATTACAAACCTTAGCTTATTGTCATCCTCTACCGTTTCAGATGCGCAGAAGAAGAGGAATATAATACAACTAATCTACCCTTATTGGTGACAGTTTTTTATTTATAGAGAAGTGCATGAAATGGATAATTATTATGTTTATTCTTTGAATGCTTCAGCACTTTTTAACTTAAGACTATTATGTTAGTGAGGAGATTACTTCGATTGTGTTAGAACAACATACCCTTTTATTTGAATTCACACTGTAAATTAGCTGTATTTTGTTGGATGACTTGGGAAATCACTTATGTTGATGCTGTTACTCTTTGTTAAGAAATATCAAGTTCTAATGAGATTAGTGAAGTTCTATATATCTACTAGATGACTCAATTGACCTTCAATATTTAGATCTTCCACCCGATAAGGAGCCGTTGGACTGGAATACAAGAATGAAGATTGCAGCCGGCGCTGCTAAGGGTTTGGAGTACTTGCATGATAAAGCAAACCCTCCTGTTATTTACAGGGACTTAAAATCATCCAACATCCTTCTAGATGAAGGGTATCATCCAAAGCTCTCTGATTTTGGACTTGCAAAGCTCGGCCCTGTTGGTGACAATACCCATGTTTCCACACGAGTGATGGGAACATATGGCTATTGTGCTCCAGAGTACGCTATGACCGGTCAACTCACTCTGAAGTCTGATGTCTACAGTTTTGGTGTAGTCTTACTTGAGCTGATCACAGGGCGCAAGGCAATTGACAATGCCCGTGCTCCTGGGGAGCAGAATCTGGTTGCATGGGTAAATTGTTTCTTTTTCTTTCCTTCTAGTGATTTACTTTGCGAAAAAATGATTCACATACATATTCTGTAGGGAATGCTAACGTTCAAGATATCATGGGAACATTTGCATTCTCTACTACATTCACTTTTCAATAATAGCCTTGTTGTCTTTTAGTGAAAAAAGACAAAGGGTATATTAGTCTTTTACATAATAAATGCCCTATATACATTCAACAAGCCACTTTCCCAATTGTTATTTGGTATGATTAAACATGCCTTTTCTGCTTTCAATTGCACCCCCACACTTAATCATTTAGTCTTAAGTATAATAATGCTAAAAATGGTAAACTCATCTTAGAGGAGTCAAACTGAAGGTACCCCCTTGGTGAGGTAGTAAAGCCCGTGGTGTGGATATACCATAGACCTGAGATCAAAGCCCCGCATTCACACTTACACCTACCAAATAAAGAAAGGAAATAAACTAAATTGACATCTTTTACAAAATTCTTTAGATTTTTCAAATCCCCATAACTTCTGGTCCATATTGCTGGTTTGTAGTGGGGAAAAAATGGACTCTTGTTGAAAATTTTCAAATGATATTTATTCTTAACAATTTGTGTCTAATTATAAAGTTATTATTAATTTTAGTTTAACATTCCTAAATACCCATGAAACTTAGATTTTTTTTTTTAAGTACTAATAATGATATACAACAGAGATTGATAAACTATATTTCTTTTAAAGGTATTTATTTTCCCAGAGAAATTTTTACTTCTTCCACATAAATTTTGTTTGTATAGCTTGTATTTTACTTCATTTCCAAAAGCACTGTTAAAAAAAAATCTGTAAAAATCAATTAGCTTGTTTTAGGTTATCCATTTACCATTTCAATAAATTCTCCATTATTTTAAGGGCAGTCTTATTATTTGAGTATTGCATGCATCAAAGACCAATGTATCAAGAATTTCTCAAGTATTTCATAAAGTTATGATCATTTTTGTTCACATTCATTACAGTAACAACATAAATTGAAGACTTTCTTCTTTCCCACTATCTTGAATGTGGCTTTGCAGGCACGTCCACTGTTCAAAGACCGTAGGAAATTCCAAAAAATGGTTGATCCACTATTGAAAGGTCGTTATCCAATGCGTGGCCTTTACCAAGCACTTGCTGTCGCAGCGATGTGTTTGCAAGAACAAGCTGCCACTCGGCCTCTCATAGGGGATGTTGTGACTGCTCTAACATATTTAGCTTCCCAAACTTACGACCCAATTGCATCTGCTGCTCAAAATAACAGAGTCGGTTCATCTACACCAAGGGCCAAGGAAGACCAAAACAGACAAGATGAGGTTGGACGTGGTGGACGACATGGTTCTCAATCACCCCATCAGGATTCTCCCAATTTCAGACACAGAGACCCCATTCGGGGAGTGAGTATTGGTGCCGGGGTTGGCAGAGGCGGCGAATCAGGTGGTGGGTCCGGGAGGAAGTTTGGGTTGAATGAATTAGAGGGGCCAGGCTCTCAAAGGGACAGCCCTGTTCATGTAGGGAGAGTAAGGGAGACCCCAAGGAATTTCAACCGTGATCTTGATAGAGAACGTGCGGTTGCAGAAGCCAAAGTATGGGGTGAGAATTGGAGAGAGAAAAAGCGAGCAAATACAATGGGTAGCTTTGATGGTACAAATGAATTCTTGGGTACTTCTCGTACCTAAATTCCAAGTTAATCTTGCATTAACCTTGGAAATAAATTGACCGTAAACCCCATAGTTCTCACCATTTGTTATAGACAGAAGGATCTGAAAGGATTCAAGTTGTAATTCCTGATTTATGTGGGTAACCCCAACACAGCCATGACTCTAGTCAACTTCTTGTAAGGTTTTGAAGCCAAGGTACAAAGGAAAGAAGCTTGGAAGAGAGGGCAATTCAGGTTTGGTTTCTTTTACTCATTCTTCAACTGTTATATCTGGTACCCATTATTATCTCTTGTTATGGATTCTAGAGTTGGTCATGTTTTCGGCTTATTGTATACCAAAGGTTTGATCATCACATTCATCTTCTTCATGAAAAAGACCTCGCTATCTCGAATCACCAAAACTCTTATTGAAGATATTTTAGTAGTTTCTGTACAGGTGCAAAGCAAGAGTAATTGATGGCATATTTGATGTTTTCTTTGGCTGTGACATGGTGTGGGGGTCTTGCTTGAGATTCTTACTTGGAGGTTTTACAGAATTATAACCTTGTATTTTATTTCTTGGTATATATATTATCTAAGGTGCATTAAGCCATCAAGTGCTGTGATCATCAGATTGGTTTGATCTCTCTCTCTCTCTCACGACGATCAAAGTTAGAATACACACATCATCGGGTATGGCCATGACGTTATACCTTTCAGACAATTTTTGTTTGATGTTTTATGAGTGTCTTGCACTCGCAGAAGGCAGGTTTCTTGAATCCTGATCGGTGGCTCCCATTTTGATGGACCCTTTGTGGTAATTGTGAATCTTGATCAAGATATTGGTTTGGACCTGATCAACCGAGATTTTCAATTTGATAGTAATGTGATTGGCCAGTGATTCCTGGGTTCCGTACGTTCCACCATAATGTCAAATCAAATAGGCGAAATGCTGGCCATGATAAAGGGAAAAAAATGCTTGGTATATTAGGAACTTGTTTAATTTCAAATATTAAATCAGTTACAGACTCAACCAGTGAACACTTGAAAAACAACTAAATCAGTTACATGGGCCCCCTCTCATTAGAAGGAAATTGGACGTCGAGCTGTGAAGAGCTTAGTCCCCTCAATGGAGGAAACAGGATGTAGAGTTGTGAAGAACTTATCCCCGTTGGGGGAGGAAATAGGATGTCGAGCTGTGAAGAATGTTGAACTGTGAAGAACTTCGCCCCTTCGGGGTAGGAAATAGGATCTCAAGCTGTGCAGAAGTTAGACTTATCCTCTTTGGACGAGGAAATAGGATCTCGAGCTGTGCAGAAGTTAGCCCTGATGAGGTAGTAGTAATACTTTTTTCATGGTTAATCGATGTCGATGATGGTGTCGCTACCAGTACAGATGCAGCCATGGGATCAACAAGAGCCGGTGATGGTGATGGTGATGGTAATGGTGTTGATGCTGATCCAGACATGGGATCAAACCGTTCAGAAGTTAGACTTGTCCCCTTTGGGCGAGGAAATAGGATCTCGAGCTGTGCAGAAGTTAACCCTGATGAGGTAGTAGTAATATTATTTTTGTGGTTAATTGATGTCGATGATGATGGTGTCGCTACAGACATGGGATCAAAGAGAACTGGTGATGGTATCGAGGGTAATGCTGCTAGCGATCGGTTTCGTTTCATCATGGGTTCTTCTAATGAGCCTTGTATTGCTTGCCTTTTGCTCCCTGAAATGGCTCGTTGGTTCATCTGCACCAAAAAAGGAAACAATATTAACCCAAATTGAACTTTGGTTGGATCCAGGTCAATCTTTACCTGAACCAATATTTACACAATTACTAGGGCTGCAACCTGGGCTTGTTGGGGCAGGTTGGAGAGTAAACCCATACTCAATCCAAAGTAACAGAACTCTCAACTCAACCGAACCATCATGCCTAAGCTCACTAACCCGAGCTTCATCTTCTAAAATCAGGTTGAGCTCGGGTTTGTTCACGTTTGATAATTTTTGACGATTTGGTTATGATGAATAATCCTAATATCATTTTGATTAGTAAATAAATTTTACATTTAAAAAATATAAAAATAAATACAGACATCATAGCATAAAAAAGGGAGCACTCCTAAGCATGACTCATTAATAATAATAAAAAACACATAATCCCCATCTCCTTAAACACAAAATCCAATGATGAGTATCTTAAGGATAAATCTCAATCATTGAATTTTGCATAACATATGATCCCAACCTTTTAAACACAAAATCCAATGATGAAATTTATGAGTATCTTGACAACACAATTCTCGGAGATACTTATCCTAAAAAATAAATCTCAGCCATTGGATTTTTTACATGACTCATTCTTAGGAGTTGGGGAATCCTGAACTCGTTATGATATGACGAATCTTCTGACCTTATGCCCCATCACAGAACCGTAGATCATTTGCCTCGGGATATGTAGAACCTTAAAAAAAAAATTCTACAGTTCTGTGACGGGGATGTAGCGCGTTTGTCATAAGAGAGAGCGTCCTGTTACTTAAAGAAAATATATATATATATATAACTAATATAAAAATATTTATATATTACTACGTAACGTCGAGTTGCCCGAACTCTCAATCTGCTTAAGCCGTTGAGTTAAAGAAATTCTAAGCCAGGCTCAACTCACCCATCGTTGAACCTGGATTGAATTCAACCCGAGTTGAATTCGGGCCAACCCGTCCAGGTTGCAGTTCTAACAGATATATAGAAGAGAGAGAGATCTCACCTGCTGTTGTTGTTGATGGGGTTGAACAGAAACTGGAGTGGTATATCTTCCATCCTTCTACGTCAATTGAGTCAGAATGCAGAGTCAATGGAGTGAAAGTGAAGTATATATATGTTATAAATTGCAGAGTCGCAAGTGAAGTATATCGATGTTATAAATAGAAAGAAAAACTTCAGATATTTGTATTTGAGGAATTAGGATTCCTACTTCTACTTTGACTTTAATTCTACGATTTTCTTTTCTAGTAACTATTTAGTAACTAATGATACATACGCGGTCTAAAGCCTTACAATTTGCCGAAAATTTAGGATTGAGGCTGCCATCAAATGGACGGTTGTGATGTTAGGGATTGACAAATAATTTATCCTAGAAAAATTCATACTATTACATGAAACACGCTTTGCGATCCCTAGGAAATCTGTAGGGTATTTTAGAAACACCCCCCCTGTTAAATTGGTGATATTAGGTTTACTCTTTGCAAAATGAAAGATTAGGTTTACCCTTTTATTGATGGTTTGACACTGACATTTGATTTTTTCCAAATTTTGATTTAGTAATTTAAGTATTTGAAAAAAAAAATCCAAAGTTTCATCGTTAAATCATGAAGAAAACCGAACATTGACTTAGGGTCAGGGGTAAACCTAATATCACCAATTTTACAGGGTGGTAATTCTAAAATAACAAAATCTGTATTTTGCTAGAAAACTCCAGAAAATATTGGAATTTGGCTTTTTAAGAGTAAATTTAACATATTTGAAATACGGTATTTTTTTAAAATTACCATGACGTACAGTATTTTACTTTGGATATGCCCGGTAATATAACTCTACTTGCAAATTCTTATAAGAGTTTACTTAGTTAATAAAATATGCAAATAATACTTTTACTTAAAAAATTATTATATTTTACTAAATTATTTTTTATACAAAAACATTAACTAAACTGGATTTCATTGCATGTTCTTTCAACCACAAAAAAAGATATAAATTTATTAAAATAAGTGATAATTTAATGTAAAACCATCATACTTGAGGAGTCCCAAATGGAAGACTTTTGAGAAAACTTATTTCAAGTGGAGCTGAACACGAACAAAAAAGATTTTAAATTGAACTTGCTTGAAGTAAAGATCTAGCACAATCAAGTTGTTTTCTAATAAGGCCATTTGCATTTTTTATGTCCCACTCAATTTGACATGCACAATCGTAACAGTCCAACAAAAGTTTAAGGGAAAATTACTTTAAAAAGGCCCTGGTGGAAGGGCTTTTTTTTCTAAATCACATCTTCATTTATGTACACAGATTAATGACTCGAAAATATAAGTGTTGATTGACCCAATCATGAATCATTTCTAGTCAAGACATCAAGACACCTAAGCCATTCAATGCTGTGGAACCAACATTTCATTTCAACATCAAACAATAACTAGAAGAACAAAATGTAAACCATTCCTACAAGTCCCTCATTATCAATATCCCTGGCTTCCATCTTTTAAACGATTCTACGTAAAAACCATGATATGGGGATATCATCTAAATACATGGGTTAATTGATCGCCTTAATCCACTTCAGATTCAAAGCAGAGATGCCTATGGCGGAACGAGCTTTATCCACCCTGAAACAATGCGGATGGAGACATTTCTGAAATGTTTCAAAAATGTGGATGGAGGTAGGTTTCTGTAAGAATCATTTCCTCCTCCCCTGCAACAACAAAATGATCATGATCAATATTTTCTACATCACCACCAATCATAACAAGTCTGATATGCAAATTCAAAATGATTCTAGAAATGAAACCTAAGACCTTACCGAGCTTAGATAGTCGTCCATTACTGATTGCTTACGCTTCTTTAAACCTGTAGGGGGGCTCTCAGCTGGTGGTCTTGTCATAGCTCGTTTTGAGGGTGTCATACTCTGTAAACATACATGAAATAGATCTTCAGGCATACTTTGAACATTGACACCCATACCATCTACATCCAAGGCTTTAAATAATAATTTAGGCAGTGTTTTCCTAGTTTCCATTTTCATTATTTAATAAATATGTTGTATCATGAATTTTATTTTATTTCAATCTGGAAAAGAAATTGATACTTTATTCTAAATTATTTAAAATACGACAAGAGTCCTAAAAGTAAATGTCAAGTAAGACATTATAATGTGTAAAAGTCTGATGGGGCATATTTCAGCGTGTATGACATAATCATGGGTCTTATTAACTGTTATAATGTTGTGTTGCAGCAACAGTTATTCCAATCAAGTCCACATTTTCACGATGCAGATAATGGAAAGCACGATGAATGACGGTGGAAAAAATAATCAAGTTAATTCAACCTTGGCAAGCTTCTTATCTTTCCGAGCCTGTCTCTCCCTCTCATCAAATTCTTGGTTTTCTTTCTCCACCAAACGAATGAGTGTATCACAGCGTCTCGCAAGTTCTTGAGTGGTGCGGGACTTAACAAACCAATCGAAACGAAACAAGGGCGATGTGCGGAAAGCTGACTTGAGCTCGTCCCAGTTTCCATAGCCAAGCTTGTGAACCATGCACAGCTGGAGACAGAGATGCAACAGATTTAAAAACAGCTAGGCATGTTAAATCCCATGCATTATTAAATTCCAAAAACCAAAAATAGCAGTATAATAGAACTCTGGAATTTTCAGGAAGCGCACCATGAAACGATCGCATTCTTCATTGTAAAGCTTCCCTTTATTCTGACCATACTGAATCTTCAGTTCCAACCAAGGATTCTTGTAACGGTCCAACTTCTTTCCAATCGCTTTCATGATCTCATCTTTCCGAGAGATTCTAGCCTCCCCTCTTTCAATGTTCTTGATGATCCTATCATAATCTGGAGAGAAAAATGTAAATTACAAGGTGAACCTCATAAGCCTCCTTCATAATTTAACAGATCCATGTAAAAGAGAAGGCATCTTCAGTTTAAATTTACTATAAACATATAAGAGATATTACTTACCATTCAACTCCTTGTATCTTTCTTTGAAAACTTGGGCATATCTTTCAACTTCCTCTTCTGTTTTGCCTTCCATTTCAGAGACGATACTCTTTATGTCATTCCGCCCATACTTCTCACAAGCTCGAATAAAAGTATTGAAATCTCTCCTAGTCCATGATGAAAAGCCCTAAAATGCACCAGCATTAAGTCTTGAAAAAGTGTAACTTAACTTCCACAATGAATGATCCACTCACCTCTTCTAATAGTTGCTCTTTTTCCTCCCGTTCTTCAGCATTTAAGGGATCCCCTAAATCTAAATAATCAATTATAAGTCATCAGTAGGTCCTTTTGACAATAAGAACCACTAAAAGAAGGTACAACCTCAAAAAAACAAAACAAAAAAATCGAACTACCTTCAGGTTCATCCCCATCTCCAATCGTATCTTTCATCTGATTCTTTTGATGTGTTTGCTGAAATATGTTAGAAGTAGATGAGCAGTAAATCCTTACACTATAGAACGGCTAGTGCAGATCAGAATAAAAAAGGAAATCAAGGACTCTAAAATGGCACCCACCATGAGATAGCGTACTTCTTTTTCATATATCTCGCTAAGTCTTTGTGTGTTAAAGAACTGGAAGTCGTGCCTGAAAACAAAAGCAAATACAAATCAGGTCGCCGTGAAAAACCAACCGCATTTTATAAGCCAGCAAGCACCCGAACTCGAGAGATATTTACAATTGAGGCATGCGAGGAATTCTTGGTTCTCTTGGCTTTGCCTGACCACCTTGGCGCATTGCTTGCTTAAAATATTCAGATTCTGAATAACTACAACATAGAAATCAGGTTAGAAAAGATGAGCTAAAATACCAAAAAAAGAATCATCTGCAGACTTAGCAACCAAAAATTTGTCTTACTTGCGCTTCCGCTCCCTTTTTGGCGGCTCAATCCAGTTATCGCTGACAATTTTCTTGAAATCAAACTTGCTCTCATCCTTTGTAAAAATAAAACAAACAGTAAGGCACTGATACTATGTGCTCCAAACACTATTCTGCAAACATCAAACTAAGCAACACAGCAGTTAAAGAGTAAAGAATATCTACCTTGTCATCATCAAAGTCGTACAATTCGGCGGCTGCATAGAACCAAACAAAAATATTATCAGGTAAAATTATTTGCTTAATTGAATATAACTAAATGAGAGAAGTTCAAGTGCAAGTCTTGTGTATGTATTCACATACTGTCATCCATTTTAAATTTAATAGCATCTTCTGTAAATTTCTTCATCTTTGCATCAAGCTCAGCTGTTGTCTCTTCTCCTTTAGCTATAATTCTGTCAATATCTTCATCTGTGATGGTGCTGTCCTTGGAACTGAAAACCATTTCAGCACCAAACCTCACCATTTGCAACAGCTCATCTTTATTAACAGCTGCACCCAAAAAATCAAAAACAAAACAAAAAAAACCCATGAATTTAAGTTAATGTTTCAGAGTTCAGACTTTTACAATCAACTCATAGGAATTTCTAAAGCATAGGGCTTACTTTTCTGCTCTGCTAATCGACCTTGTTGAATCACCAAAGCATCTAGTGCAAGCTTTTTATAAGCCCTCTCAATCACTTTTTCCTCTATGGTGTACTGAATCATCATGAATTAGAAAAAGGAAAAGGTAAGAATGCAATAACCTATGATAGTTCAATATATAAGTTTCTCCCATTCATTTTACTCGAAATCAAATTTGAACCTCTGTGCAGAAACGGAACACTTGAACTTCTTTCGTTTGACCGATTCTATGGGCGCGATCTTGTGCTTGCAAATCCACTTGTGGGTTCCTGTGTGATGTATGAAAGAAATATGAGGCCCAACAGATTTAGAACCGCCAATTAAACAAACCATGAGCACTGATAAACAGAAAAATTACTTACCAATCACTGTCGTAAAGAATTACAACATCAGCCGTGGCAAGATTGATACCAAGGCCACCGGCTCTAGTTGATAGTAGAAAGACAAACTTTTCACTTCCTGGCTGATTGAAGCCTTCAATGGAAGCATCACGATCTTCTCCACCAGTATTTCCATCAATCCGACAGTATTGGTACCCTCGAAACATTAAATAATCCTCCAAAATGTCCAGAAGTCTAGTCATCTAAATACAAAATGACCAAACCACAATTACAAACAAGACATAGATTCACTGCACTACAAGGAATGAAAAAGTAATTTATGAAATTGTGAGGACTCTAGCATTGATAAGATGAAGTGATCAAAGACAATCACAAGTCTATATAATAAAACACAACGGATTTAGCAACAAAAACAAAAAAATAAATAAATACACAATTATTCTTTTCCCAACATTTATTCCCCACATAAGTAGGGATTGGGATTTAATCTCCCCACGGATCTTGAGGAATAATGTTACCTTAATTACTGTTCTTTCATCCCTTTCCAAGAATTCCCCTTCAACTTTATTGTTTGTTCTCTTCTACTCCCTTTTTCAATAATACCCCTCCAATATTATTTTCTTACCTTCCAACTTTATTGTCTTTACCCTTCTGCTCTATTTTCAATAATACTCCTCTAACTTTATTGTCTTTCCTCTTTTAAAAATGTGATACTGACCAGTGAAAATATATTATAACCACACTACACAATTTAAAAATGCAATACTGACCTGCGAAAATATAAGGACCCTAGAGTCTCGCTCCTTCAACTTTGGTAGCAACTTATCTAAAAGAACCATTTTACCTGCAAACAAATTTGGGAAAGGAATATAATAACTGATCACTCAATTAGCAAATAATGAGCTCAAAAAGTATTATATAAGGTACAACCCACCTGCATTGGTAATAAGATGATCTCCAGTAGTATAAGGAGGGCCTGGTTCGGCACCTTGGAAAAGATATGGATGATTACAACATTTACGCAGTTGCATCGCTATATTCAGAAGACGCTTACGCTCTCCACCAGCATTAACAACTTCTAGATCCTTCTGCAGCAAAGCACGGTAAAATTGCTTCTGCAATTGGGACATCCCAACTTTAAGTATCGTTTCCTTTTTTGGTGGCAATCCTTTCTCAACATCAGACTTCAACCTTCGGAGGAGAAAAGGACGGAGGACCTTCAAGAGCATAAATAGACGGTTATTATACATAACACGATTAAACATATTAGAGCTCAGAGATGACGGAAGTAGAAGCTTTACCTTGTGAAGCTGTTGAACAACCTCCTGCTGGTCGTTTTCACCTGATATTTGGAACCATTCATCAAAGGTTTCAGCAGAACTAAATATCTCCGGAAGTAGGAAGTTAAGAAGAGACCATAGCTCATGGAGATTGTTCTGCACATAAAACAATCACAGATCATTACATCTTTGCACAAGAACTCTGTAAGGACAACTAACCATTTACAGCCGTTTACGAGTATGAAGCAGAGATTCTGTTTGTGACCTTACAGAATCCAACTTAGGCTTATGGGGAAGCAAGACAATCTTAATAGATGACCAATTAATCAAGAATATAAAAAGAAAACCATGAAAAATTGTTGTTTTCACATTTTTTTAATATATCAACCATTTACCTACCAAATATAACATCACTCCATACCGCATGAAAAAGTCTATCAAAAATGCAAATGACAAAGAACTTGTGTTTCCAGTGTGCACTAAATGTAGCATTAGAAAGAGAGCTCAGCAGGAATCAGAACTTAGAAACACCTGTCAGATCTATCCAGAGAAGCCAATACAAGTTGAAAGTGTTTAGATGCTCATTAAATATGTAGTTCCCAGTCATAAATCACATAGATAGGTGACCCAAGCTCAACTTGAACAATCTTCCAGCACAAGTATAAAGTGGATACAGATAGATGGGACAAACATTCACTGGTTACCCTAGAATCTCATTTTTCAAAGCAAAAGGCAACTTGACATGAGAAATTCAAGAAGCATGTAAAAGTACCTGAAGCGGCGTTCCCGTAATAAGAAGACGATAATTGGTATTGTAGAGTCTCATTGTTTTTGAAAGAAGTGAATTTTCATTCTTGATTCGATGAGCCTCGTCAATAATAACATATCGCCAGCTGAATCGGCGTAAAGTAGTTTTTTCTTTGATGGCCATTTCAAAACTAGTCACGCAGACATCAAATTTCCCAGCCACAAGCAGCTCCTCACGTATATGCCTCTGCATAAGTATAAAGTAGCAGAGATATTTATCATTTGTGGAATTTGAAAATATTAATAGGGAAGAAAAAGAAGATTCACAAAGTTTTGACAAACTCACTCTTTCATCTGGATTTCCCAGAAATTTTACTGCACGCAAAATTGGGCAAAAACGCCGAATCTCCTTCATCCAGTTGCCAAGAGTAGATTTTGGTGCAACCACCATATGAGGCCCTGTGATTCCTCTAAATTCATGCAAATAACCCAGTAAAGAGATGGTTTGAAGTGTCTTCCCAAGCCCCTGGACAGGAGTCAGGCAAGTTTTCATCAATATACATTAACTAAAGTGAGGAAAGCCACTCCATAACTAATACCACATCAAAAAATCCATCTGCTGTGACTTATACCAGTGGAGATAAATGAACTACTGAAGATAAATTTAGAAAAATAATTTGATGGAGCAGATCAAGTAAAAGTGTAAAACAAGAATTATGAGCAAAGACAGATCCCACCAAGAAAGGAATAGGACAAGTATCAAAGTTAGAAGACAATTGTACTTCAATACATACCATCTCATCTGCAAGAATCCCATTAATTCCATTTTCATACAGTCGTATCAGCCAGTTCAGTCCAGCCAGTTGGTAATCTCTCATCTTCCCTTGAATACCTAGAAAATAGAGAACCATAAATAGAAAAAGGATCATACTAACAAATAGAAGCCCCCAAGTCAAACTCAAGAAGATCATTGTTCACATTAACAGAATCAAACATGTTCCATTTCAAAAGCCGCCCACTTTGGTAAATGACAACACCGCATTGCTGTGCTGCCTCACTTTTTCTACATCAACTTATCCTTTTTTTATGTTTTAATGTGATAATTGAGCCACCATCATTTATGAAATGATCAATGTATAGGTACAATCTTAAACACCACCAGGAAAGTTGAGCTTGAGTAGTCTCAATTACCTGAACATAACCATCAAACTTGAAAAACAGATGGGCTAAATCATAATCTTAGAAAATTGGCCTGAATTGCCAACAACTTCACCAGCTTTAGTGTGGGATTATCCAACTTTAGTGATGATGAGCTCTAATTTCCAATAACAGTTATATAGGCAACTATGTAAGATGAGATCACAAACACTCAAAAGTTAAAAAAAATCAGATTGATGTAGTACGTGAAATTAGGAGGGAACTAAGACACAACGTAAAAGGGCATTTTATGGTACTAATAAGAAAACAACGAGTTCCAGATGCATATGAGCAAAAGGATCTCTTCACTGAAGAGAATCAATCACAACCTTCTTTAAAAAAAATATTAGTGCAGTCTCAATGAAATCACCACCAATCTATACAGTTATAGTACATGGCGTTGGAAATAAGTTGACCACTTCATATATTGGGTGTGCCACGTGGTGAATAAGAGACAAGTTTGGGTATCAGACGTGGAACACACCCTGCCTAATGACAATCAAGGAAAATACCCATTGTGCATGTGTCTTTGTTGTGTATTTTATTCCATACTGAAGATTAAAAAACAGAAACCAATAAAGCATCCCTAGCAATGAAGGCTTACAAGAAGGTTGTGTCATCAATCGTGTACTTCCTGCACCAGAATATTCATCCTCTTCCTCCTTAAGGCATTCTTCATCTTCTTCCTCCTCAGTTAATTTCGATGCATGACGACCCCTACAAATATTATGTAAAAAACCAATCACTCAAATCAGTTGGATATCAAAATGCAGACAACTAAGTCGTTAAACTAAATTGGCTGGTTATGGTTAATTTGTTTAAACAAATACCACAAAGATGCGAGACACTGACAAAATGAGTGTAAGAGAATGGAAGGGCCAATAATCATCATTGAAATTTACATCAAAATATAAAACACTTCACAAAAATGTAGCTCTTGATATAACATGCAATATTACCTTCCCTTTGGTTTCTTCTGAGATGAAGATTGGTCACCTTTAGCAAAATGAGCAAATATCTCTGTCTGCTGTAGGAGATATTTCAAGCGTCCCTTCCCTTTGTTGTTCTGGAGATGCAATTGCAAAAATTAGAGGATAATTTAATGGCAGAAAAATTCAATGTACATATATCTTTAATCTCGGGACCCTTCCATCCCCAATAATTGCTATAAGTTGTAGAAAATGTCGATGATCCTTCCATGGGATTTGCATACCATGTCAGCATCAATGGAAGCATTCTGTGAATCCAAAATTTCCTGAATCTTTTGTTTCTTCAACCTTTGCATTTCTCTTAATCTGGCCCTTTCACGCTTGCCAATTTTAGCATCAACTGCAGTATTTCCAGCCTACAAAATTTATTGAAAAACTACATCAACTAACAGGTATCCTTGTCAAACTACGTTTGAGCAGTGACATTATCTCTTGAACCCATACTTCTTATGCTAACCACTAACCCATCTTTACATATAAAAAAAAATGACTTTTGAAAGAGTGACATTATCTGAATGTAATGGAATGAAAGGAAATCAAATAAATAACCAATTGAGCTCTCCCTCCATCCCTCTGTATGTGCGTCTGTAAATGAGAGGGGAGTAAATTTCGTAAATTATGTTCTGTAAACAGGGGCGGATTTACAGTGGGGGCAGTGGGGGCAATTGCCCCCACAAGAATTTCTAAAATCCATAGGGAAGTATTAATAAATTTAAATTTTTTTTTAACATTCTACTGCTTTGCCCCCACAAAAGTTTTGAAAATTTTTTTATTTGTAATTTGCCCCCACAAAATTTTAACATTCTACTACTTTGCCCCCATAGAAAATCAGAAAAATTTTCTATTTGTAATTTGCCCCCACGAATACAAAATCCTGGCTCCGCCCCTGTCTGTAAACTTTAAAGAGTGAGACCTTCAAATTAGCATCAGAAGCATATTGACAAAAAACCGTGGTGGGTTAGAAAATTAAAAAATCGATTAAATCACGATTTAATAGTTGTCAATAAAGTCACATTTTTGTTTTCAAAAAGTCACCACAATTTTGAAAAAATCTGTGATTTTTCAAAAACCATCGTGATTTAATCAACGATTTTTTTTTTTTTTTTAAGATAACAGATTATTTTTCTTTTTAGTATTTTCTAAGTGTTATTTTGTCGACTTTTTCCGAAACTTTCTCTTGCCGAAACCGCATCCCTATAAAAATTTGCAGTTGAACCTTACGAGTACCTATCAACTTTTTAAAACCAAATCCCTAGATATTAATTAAAAAACTTAAAAACAACTAACCACCACATAACCCTAACTGTCACACACAGCCGACAGCGAAGGTCGAAATGAGACTAAATATGAGTAAAACGTTCAAATTCGCGCCTTTACCTCGTCATCTTCATCTTCATTGCTGTTCGCATCATCATCATCAATCGATTGTGAATCCGCCTCGCCTGCTTCGTCTTCATCTGAAGCAGTAGTTCTGGCGACAGCTTCGATTTCTTCCTCGTCTTCTTCTTCGTTGATTTCTTCGTTCTTCTGTTCTTCTTCCTCTGAAGAAATCGATTCGTTTGATGGGGCTTCTTCGGATGAGACCTCTGATTTTGAAAGTCTCGCCATGGATTCCGAGATTGAGGGTTTGTTCGAACGGAGAAGGAAAAATAGAAGGTTGGAAGAGGCAAAGAGGGAGAGAGCAGAAAAAATCAACGGTTTCGTAAATAAATTAAATGCTATTTATCGAAGCGACACGAATAAGAAGTTATTTGGTGCTTTAAATGCACGTTTGTGACAATATTGGAGGCTTTTTTTGTGTGCATAAGTAATTTCCCGCCAATATTTTGGCCAGATCGATAATTTCCCGCCTACACGTGGGCTGGTGGTCTAGTGAGTCAAAGTTCGACCTTCCAAGTCCAACTATGGCATAAAATGGTCCGGACTTTGATCCGTCATCCAAGTGACAGGTGCATCAAATTTTGTGTTGGGTCAGATCCCTTTACTCCTAACAAAAGACATATTATAAGATTGAGATTTATCCCAATTTTTAATGCCCCTTGATCGAGTAGAGTTCAAAGGTTAGATATGGATATGTAAAGTAAAGTATGGAATTCGACATTGTAAAATGAGATTTATAACTTTTTAATTTTTAATTTTATTTTAATATTAAATAGATTTTTTTAAATAATATATATAATTTTTTAAACTTAGTCGTTAAGAACTAAAATGGAGTTCAAGAATCAAAATGCATATATTATACTTGTAAAATAATCACTTGAACTAAAAGTTATAATAAAATTTTCAAAAAATTTAAAATTTCATTTTCTTTCATCATTTTTTATTATAAATTATCTAAATATATATATAAAAAATACTTGAGTGCCTACGTTGGACATTGGATTCACCATTAAGTTGATCTGTCAATGCATAGAAAATTATTGATTTTTTAACTTGTATTTCAAGAAAATAAATTTATAATTATCTATGTATTGTCAAGTTAGTTCAATGTTGAACTTAGTGTCCCACACAATAAGTATAACATAATTTTATATCTAAATGTTTAAAATTAAAAATATATTATTCTCTATTTGTCATTCAGAATATATAAAAAATATGACGACAATTAACATTGAAAAATCCAAATATGTAATGAAGATGAGAAAAAAAAGTTAGAAAGGAAAGACAAGATTAATGAAAAAAATTAAAGAACTTCTATTGACACACCAACTTTTGTTAATGCCACTTCAAAGTATGTGCTAAATCTCCGGTGATTCATCAAATTATACCCCCAAAAGTTAAGGACATTCGGAAAGAAAAAAATAAAAAATCTCCGAGGGTCTATTAAGTAATTTTACCAGAACAAAACGCAAGGAACCAAACAAGTATCTATGTCTTCGGATTCGAGCGAACTCCAAACCCGATTCGAACTGAGTGAACCAACGAACCAGATAACATAGATCACGTTCACCTCAATGCGAGGAGAACAGCACTGGACGTTTGCGATTTCTCGATCTAAGTTTGATATCTCGACCTATACTGGTAGAGCTTCGTTTAAACTGAAACATTTCGCTAGTCTTATTAGACACGATGCAAGTCGCTTCAAGTGCTCGCAAACTCTCTAGGGTTTTGAGAGCCCCATTTCTCTTCCACTCAGAACGATTTTTCCTATCTGATCTCGAACAATCTCACAGTTCCTTTCAATGGCGGAACCAGAGATTCTTGTCTGCTCATATCTCCAATCTTCCAGGTTACTATTTTTTGTCCTCTGTAACTTTTATTCATTTCGTTCCTGTAGTTCGATCTTGATGGCATCAGTTTGTTTTAAATCTCATCTTATTTGAATCAGAATTCAGAATCCAACTGAAACATATCTGAAAATTCATATTTTTTTTCTACGATTTTCTACAAATTCTTCAAATATTCGACATTGTATCCACGAACAATCAATCTGTAATCTGAAGATAATGAACACAGGGACTACTCATCGAATTCGATCTCCAGGGACACTAGCTGCTCAAAATCTAGGGCAGTATCGTATGTGCTCTGCAACATCTGAAGCAAGTAAACCAAATGATGGTCCTACAGGTTCTTTCTCCATCTCTCAATCTACGTATCGAATCAATCCATGTAGTTTGTGTTGGTTCGTGCGTTGTTATAATTTGAATAATGAAATTCGATTACGTGCTTGGATGTTATCGATTACAGATGCTGTGAAGGAAATATATGACAAAATGCTTAAATCGGTCGAAGCACAAACCATGCCTCCAAATGCCTGGATGTGGTCGCTGATTGAAAACTGTGCTAATCGGGAGGACATTATACTTCTATTTCAAATATTACAGAACCTAAGGAGATTTGTTAGTTAAATCGCTGCTGCTCAATAATTGTTTTTTCTCCATCAAAATTGTTATTGTCATTTCTTGACAGTTTTTAGGTTTGTATTTTGGTTGCAGAGGCTGTCCAACCTTCGCATTCATGCAAATTTTAACTGCAATCTTTGCTTAAGAGTTGCTGAGACATGTGCTCGTGTTGGTGCCATTGACTTTGGTATGCCTTTGAAACTGGTTATTATGTCAGAGTTTCCTTACCATAGTCTCCTATTGTTGATGATTTGTCTTTCTCATGTAGGCAAGAAGGCATTATGGGAGCACAATGTGTATGGATTGACTCCAAGTGTTGGCTCTGCTCATTATTTACTGGTACTTTTTGATTGTAAGTGTTTTGTGGTCAAACTTTTGCTTATGTTCCGCTGACGCTTACGTGAAATGTTTGGGGTTATGAGACTGCAGTTGTACGCTAAAGAACACAATGATGTTAAACTAATGGTGAAAATCATGAAGCTACTGAAAAGAAACCTTTTGCCGTTGCAACCTGGTACAGCAGACATAGTTTTCAGGTATTTTAGTCGTAGTAGCTTCTTTACAATTTTTATTCTGTACTACCCTCTGTTGGAATCCTGCATTTATTTACTGTGCAAATTAAATTGGATGATCCTTGCATTCCGATGTTTTGTGGTGGTTCTTACCATAGTTTGTTGACCTTCCCAAAGCAAGTGATTAGCTCAATGGAAAACTTTGCATATGTTTAGAAGGCCTCCATACAGATTATAGACCCCAAAAAAAAAAAAAAAATTCACTTATCATTTGATTAAGAAAGAAAGAAAGAAGCTAATTCCTGTTAGATTGTATTAAGAAATTCACTTGAAAAATCCGTAGACCTGCACAAACACATTAATTTTATTTGTACCTTAATAGTTGTACCCAATTTGACCTGTGAATGCAGCAGTACCTCTCTTCCAACACCTCTAAGTGAACCCTTCAACTGGCCTGGTGGTGTTGCCCAATAAATATTTTTTTTAACATTCGCATTGACACATAATGTAAGATAGGTCTCAAATTCAATTTTCATTATAGAGGTGGCTCCTTGTATCTGTTTTTTAGTTACTCATTTTTGAAAAGTAAGCTGGACATCATCTTTTCATGGAAATATGTTGATTGGTGAGGTTCTGGATTACACAATTTCATATCCATATTATGTATTTGCTGAATTGATGAGGTTAATTTCCCAAGAGCTTGTCCCCTTTGAAGGCATTGGCATCCATGCCCATGTTAAGAAGTATTTTGTGGTGTTTTTTTTTTTTTTATGGTATAAAAGCGTCAGTTCTCAAATCACAATTTGTAGTCTTCATCAAGTTACAGTCTTCTATTTATTGTCTCAGTGGATGTTAAAGGATCCATCTATAAACTATTAGCTTATATTCTTCATTGATCTATGGCCTCATAGTTATCAAGCATGATTTCCCTTTTAACAATGTTTAATTTTCTGAGAGTCTACATGTTCAATTCAAAAGAAAAACTGCTTCGCTATTTTTATCATTCTTGTTGACTTTAACTAGGAATTTTAGATTTTATCATTCAGCTTTAGTGCCAAACTTAATATGACTTGTTCCTTCATATTTGGCTTGATCAATTGCAGAATTTGTTATAACACCGATAATTGGGAGTTGATTTCAAAATATTCCCAGAAGTTTCTCAAGGCTGGAGTGAAACTGCGTCGAACTACATTTGATACCTGGATGGAATTTGCTGCCAAAATAGGTCGCTACAATTTTCTTCTTTGTTTGATAAAAGAATGGACAGTATTGTATCAAGATAAATGTTAAATAATCTTATTTATAAACATTGAATAGTCTTGGAATTCCTGAGATTAACATGCTTTGTTGGGTAACCTTTATGGAAACTTTAACAGTGGATGGAGTTATATCCTAGTTAGGGTCAGTTCTTTACTATCGAAAAAGAATCTCAACAAAGTCAGTGATAAGCTTATACATCAGG
This sequence comes from Akebia trifoliata, assembly GCF_017979445.1. Taxonomy (NCBI): domain Eukaryota; kingdom Viridiplantae; phylum Streptophyta; class Magnoliopsida; order Ranunculales; family Lardizabalaceae; genus Akebia; species Akebia trifoliata. The sequence goes on along the minus strand of NC_141378.1, from coordinate 3,335,877 downwards.
CAATATCTAGTTATGTATTATATTGATTTATGCCTCAGGGCATGAACTACATCATTTTTTATCATTTCTTAAAATCAGGTACTCAGGTTATTTGGTCTCTCTTATTTCTGATTTTGAGTTGCATTATTTCTTTCATGTGGTGTGCATGATTGAATTAATGTTTTCTAGTACCATCAAGTGTGTAAAAGAAAATCTTTTGGTGAATTATTATTTAATTTCTCTTTTTCAGGAGATGTTGAGTCCATATGGAAAATTGAAAATCTGAGATCAAATTTGATGAAACAGCACACTCTTGTGAGTGGATTTTCTTGTGCTAAGGTAGTCTCTTTATTCATTTACCTCAAATGCATTCACCCAAGTTCAACCTTGGAATCTTGTTTTTAGTTTATTTGTTCAACGTCATGTGGGGTTTGGCAATATCAGTTTGTGGGTAAGTTGAAAGAAAATACCTTTCTAGTGTCAAGGGAGTCGTAAAGATAAAGACATCTTTTTACTCATTCTGCAATATTACCATTTCATACTGGTTTCTCTAAACTGATCACTTATCCTTTGGTTCAAAATCCTTTTTCTTATTTTATTATTTCATAGAATGTTTTGGTTATTAAATCAAGTATTTCGTCTTACTGAAAGTAAGTTGGAATGAATTTAAATTAGTCTTCATGGATTGCCTACATTATTAATCTAAATTAACTAAGGATAAAGGTTTCTTCTCTCTCTGAGTTCAATTAATTTTTGGACTATCCATGCGGTACACGTAACCTATAGGTCTGGACTTGAAGGAAACCTTGTTAGTGTTACAAATGAGGAAACTCTTAGAGAAGGAAGTTGAGTGAAGTAAGAGACAACCTTTTTTTGTCTTTATAAACATGGCAATTTACTTGAGGTATTTATTTGCAGGGTTTTCTACTCGAACGTAAGCCTGAGAATGCTGCAACCATCATCCATATTCTCAATCAGGTGGTTATTATTTTGCACATCCTCCTTGAGTACATGCATTTCAATGCCATAATTACATTTCTGAATTTTTTATTTTCTTTTCAAACAATTACTGCATATGCTTTTTATCAACAATTTGTGATATTAAGCTGCTCTCCATGTGTGAAACAGAATCTGCCTGACGTGAAGAAGCCAGGTATTGAGGTTGAACTTCAGAAGCTTGTAAGTGAGTGGCGTTTGGAGGTCGTAGAGCGTAAAAAAGCTGGAAACAAGAAGGTATACTTTTTACCTGAGAACTATTTAGACTGAACACTCTAGTGGAAATCAATCTTCAAAGAATTCGGAACCTGTTTTGGGGTTTAGCATGTCAACTATGGGGATATGTTTGCTTACAAAACTAACTTTGCTCCCGGGTTTATTATCTACTATTTAGTAACACTTTCAATGATCCATCTATCTGAAGAACAATTTTCACTAATTATCCCGATGTACTATAACATGTATAAATTTTCTCTGTTTTATTCCAGGCGATAGCTAGATCCTTGGAAAGTGATATCCCCGTGATGATTAGTGCTCTATTAAACATGGGTTTAAAGGTGCCGATTAATTTGAATGATCTAAAAAGCAAAGAAGCTATCTCATTCTGAACTATCTAAGACAGTAGAAGAGGATTGATGCAACATCCTCAGATCGGATCAGTGGGTTTTTAACTTCTAATCATGATTTCAGAGAAAGAGCACTTGTCTTTCACTTTTTTAATTTTCTCTGGGTGGATACTTGCGGGGAAATTTATATTGAAAGTTAATAATGAACATTCAGGTTGTGAGAAAATTTTGTTCACGGTTCTGTCACCCTCGTGTTGTATTTCTTTTTGTCTGGGCTAATTTTTATTGCTGTTAATCATATCTTTATAATTTTTCCATTTGGTGGTTGGTTTTTTTCGTTTCATCTATAACGCATGGGCTATCTTTGATGACGTGAAGTTCTTGCCTTCGCTCTTTGCATTTGCATCTGTGATTTGATGTACTTACATACTGCCTCACAACAAGAGTAAATTGTTGTTTATAATTTTGTACCATTTTGAAATCTTTTGTCTAGATCAAAACATGAAACTTTGATCCATAAACATCTGACTGTTTTGGGAATATTTCAGATTCTATGAATGATTTTGGGAAAATTTTGGATTCTAAGAGACAAGGTTTAAAATCTTGGATAAAAGAAACAATTCAAATGTATTAAAAATAACCATATTTGATCTGGTGACGAACAATTATTGCATAACAGGTTACATGCCATGTGGTTTCCTTTATAATTTAAAATTTAATATAATGTTAATTGATGTTGAACTGGTATATAATGATTTGGAAGAGATTGATTTATAAACTCGTAAATTGAAATGGTAATATTGCAGAATGGTTAGAACCTGCAAATAACATTTGATTTTTCAAAAATAAAATAAAATAAAAATAGTAAAGTCGAATCTGGCCGTGATTGTCAAATTCACAATTAAATATAAAACTCGATCTTCTGGACCAGTAGAATTAAATTTCAATTTTATAAAAGAAAATCCCAAAAACTAGTCAAACCAACGCACTGCAATTCCAATTCATTTCTTCTTTGATGGGATAGAGCTCTTTATTGTATTCTGTTGTTTGTTACAGTGGAAGAGTGTTCTTTGTTCTGACTTTTCCCTTGTACACAAGAATCGACTGTGATTCAAGCTGGCTGACCATCTCCATACCCACATCTCATGAAAATTATCGGAAATTTTAAACGGGAAATTAAATGGTAGTGAATTAATTTGATGAGCAGATTGGCTCATGTTCAACTTCAGATCAATATTGATTTCCTTAATGCTGTGTTTGGATTGAGAGAAATGGAGAGAAGAGAAAATAAATAAGTTTCTCTCCATTTTTCTTGTTTGGATTATTAAGCAGGGGAGAGGGAGAAGAGAAAAGAAAAGAATTAGAGATAAGAAGAGAGAAAAAAAAAGTGAATTTTCTTTCTTTCCATTAGTGGAGAGAAGAGTAGAGAAATGGAGAGAGATTCTTTTAAAATATTTTACAATTCCAACTCTGCCCCTAAATCTCTTTTAGGAGATTTTAAAATTTCAAAATCATCTCAAATTCTCTCCTGTCAATTCAAATTCCAAACATGGTGGAGAGAAATTGAGTTTCTCTTCTCTTCCTTTAATGAGTTTTTCTTCTCTCCACTTCTCTCAATCCAAACATGACTTATGAGAAACTTCAATTTAATTTAAACACCAAACCAGTAACATAAATTTAGGTAAAGTAGAAAACTCAAAACCTTTAATTTCATGAATGCTTCATTTCTATCTTATCAATTGCGACCATCTCAACATCCTCATCCCTGATATGTTCAACATAGGATTATGAAAAATTCACCTCCACAGAATAATTGATACAATTGATCGATAACCATAATAATTAATAATTAACGGAAATATGATTCCAACTAAACATTTCAAGTCAGGCGTTGCTGTAACACTCTTGTCTACATCCTTTTAAGAAAAGGATTTATTGTGTAATCAATTTTATGATTCATACGAAAGGGAGCTCTGTTGGGATTTTGACTCCAAGAGAGGTTTAAGAAATAGCTAATTTCATCAATTTTATTTCCTCCAGTCATAGCTATCCAATGGAGGATCCAATGGTTTGGAGTAGTGAAGATGGTAGGTTGTCCATCAATTCCTTTTAATCCACCCTCGCCTCAATAATTGTGGCGATCCCGACTACACATCATCTGTGATCTAGGATTCTAAACCCCCCTCTCCCAAGTATTTTTCATAGTTTCGGTTGCAGAGTTGTACTAACTTCTAACCGCAGATCATATTATAGGAAAGAATTATAAATGGTCCGTACCTCCTTATGAAGGTTATTGAAAAGAATGATAAATGGATCACATCCAGATGCAAGCCCTTCAACTAAAATAAACAACCACCAAATATATCTTAAAATACTCCTCCGGGACCAATGTTTTGCAGCAGAAAATTGGGAATCAAGATTGCTAGGTTCTAATTCAATGCAAAATTCAAAGTAAACAAATAGAAATTTTACAAGAAAGAAACCAACTCCTCACTGAGTATTCAAAACCTGTTGGCTTGCATGCCATTCTCACCTCATCATTGCATAGATTATCACTCAGCGCTTTTCTTTTTCTTCTTTTTGTCTTTCTTCTTGCTTCTTGTTTCAGCTTCTTCTTCCTCCTCTGCTTCTGCTTGCTTCCTCTTCTTCTTCTTCTCCTTTTCCTCCTCCCCTTGTTGTTCGGCATTCTGATCCTCATTTTGTGAAGCAGACTTCTTTTTCTTCTTCTTTTCTTTGGTTTCCGTCTCTTCTCCTTCTGGTTTCACACTTTCAACACCATTGCTTTGCAAGTCAATGTCCTCAACCTCCACCTTCTTCTTCTTCTTCTTTTTCTTTTCCTTATCTTTGTCGCCTGTAGCAGTAGCCGCCTCTTCAGCTTCCTCAGTCCGAGGGAGTTCTACTTCTCCATGTTTCCTTTTCTTTGGGGTTGTCTCTGCTTCTTGATAGTCTAGTTGCTTGGCTGCTAGTTCTGTTGTTGGCTTGAGCACCACGTCAGCTGAAGTGTTGTAAGTCTACATATACATACAAAGTATCAGTAAAGTATCAGTAATTGCCTATGCGTCCGACTAGCATTACTAACTTAGTAAGATTTCAACTCTTACTAAGGGTTGCTGACCTCACCTTGTAGCATCCAAAAACATGATCCAATGCCACAGAATCGTAGAGAGAACAAAATTCTATGAACTATGGAAAAAAAATTCAAATTTTTTTTTATTTTTCACTGTTGAATTTTAGTTTTAAATTTGGGAGTTATGTGAAAGTTCAGTAGCCGTCCATTTTCAAAACCTTGGACTAAAAAAAAAACTGTTATTGAAATTCCTTTTTTTTTTTTTTTTTGGAGGGAGATCTGAGTTTCTCCATGAAATCTATGGAGGGCTGTAGTGTTGGATTGCCAATGTGGTAATCCATGTGAGCTCAAGGAACCTTAGTTAGAGTTCAAATCTTACCAAGTTAGTAAGGGAAGTGTTTTTCATTGTCTATATAGAAAAGGGGAAAAAAAATCAAAAGCAAACATGGGAACAAATCTCACACCTTCGCAGCAGTGATCAATGCTCCTGCACCCATTTTGCGATCCTTGTCGTAGAATTCAATCTTGGGCTTGCCTTTAGTTGATCCAGCTGAACGACCCAATTCCCTGCCCTCAAGATTCCTCAACCGTGCTTCAAGCTACTCAAGCGATACACAAACAGAAAAGGCTATAAGAATAAAGAATCTAACAGCATATTCGACTAAAGGCGCAAGCATAACCATATTACCTACCTTGGCTCGATTCTCCAGTCCCATGGAATTATCTTGACCATCTCCAAGAGCATCATATCGGATGGCCAACGCCGCCTTGGCAGCAAGAGATCTAGAGATTTTTCCCTTTAGTTTTGGGGCAGCCTGCCCAATCAAAGATGCATGGTAGATAAGCCCATATTTGGGGGTAGCATGCTTTGTCTTCAGAGCTCTGAAGAGGGCCTTCTCAGCACCAAGAATCTGAACAGTACTCCCAGGTTGCTTTGCAAGATTCAACAAACTGCCGCCATGTGCGATGAGACGAGCTCCAACTAGCTCTCCTACAAGAGCAGTGAGATTTGGGGCTACTGTGTTCATTCTGCTTTTCAAGTAATCATACAGTTGAGCTCTATACTCTGATAGGGCCAAAACTTGATCACAAAGCTCTTTGATATTGATCAAATCTAGGTCACTAACTTCAGTACCCATGGATATCACTGCTGCCTCTTTCAGCTCTGTCTCAACCTCTTCAGTTAATATCTGTAGAACCAACAAAGTTAAATAGTGACACATTTATGACATTCTCTCTCTCTCTCTCTCTCTCTCTCTCTCTCTCTCTCTCTCTCTCTCTCTCTCTCTCTCTCTCTCTCTCTCTCTCTCTTCATATAAAACAATGGAGCTGATGCTTTACCTCGGAGAAATCAAGATTTGCAGCATTTGTACGATTACCCATCAGCTTCACTGACTTCGCATACAGGATGTTGTCTTGTACAATCTTTGCAAGCTCTGGAAAATGCCAACCGTACCATTCCCTAACCCTCATTGCATAAGTGTTAAGCTCTTTGTCTAGATCATCCAATAAGCCAATGGCCTGAATGATCATTGTATCCACCTAAAGAAAATGCAGGTAACATTCAAGTCACAGCATCAACAACCCATTTTGTTGGCCATGAAAAAATAAACTAATGAAAGAACATATTGGGAAACAATTGCATTCCCCTCAATAAAATTCAACATGAAACATTCCATGTTTAGCAATGTCATGAAACGGAAATTTCCAAAATAAAAGTGAAGGATTTTGATCTTCTTTTTTTTTGATAGGTGGATTTTGATCTTTTAAGAGTTGTGAACAAATCTAGAGATGACTGCACCCATAATTTGTGTGGATTTTAATTGGCAGTGGAAGTGAACAAATTCAAGTCACTAAAACACAGATGATTTTCTGGACCACCATATATGAAATAAAAAGGACTAATTGCATGAGGAACAAATAAAAAAGAGCAAATTTTTCTAAAATTGTAAAACTTCTACTGAAGCAAGTATTTCTCCCTTTCCACTGCAACAAAAATGTTTCTGGCAGAAGAGCCATATCATGAGAAAAGACAGATTCTTAAATCATTATCCAGAGCATGCTCCTTGAGCTTAATAAGAAAAGCAGTAGGCAGTATAATTGGATTTTTTTGAAGTCCAAAGGTTAAGGTTTTCTAAACTAAAGCAAATATTCACCTTGTCAGGGCTGAATTTTAGCTTGTATCGGGACAGACTATGAGATAAACCCAAGCTCATTGGAGCCAAATCTTGAACACCTAGCCCAGATATGAGTTCAGTCAACTGGCTTCGCACTCCCCTCATCAGCTCCATTACGGCATTATTGTGGACACATTCTATTTGCTGCAAAATTAAAAAGGAAAGGTTGATCAAAATGACATGGAATGAAAAAGGAAAGAAGAAACTAATAATCCCATATCAAACTACTTATATTAGTAAGGCAAAGACAAACCAATTTTTCTTTTATCAAGTTCCCAAGTTTTGTATCGGCAACTGCTAATGTTTCACCCTCACAGTGAGCACGTAAGAACTTGCGAAGACCCTTGCTGGGCTTGCTATCAATCAATAAGGTTGCTGCAGATAAGGCTTCAGATGTGTTCTCAAACTTGGTAAAAGCTTTCAACTTCACTACCTGATAGCAATATTAAACCATACAAATGAGTTTGTGGATGTAGAAAAAAGTTTACATAGAACAAGAAATAACATTCCAACAAACCAGATCAGGATTCAGAACACGCACGCACGGGTCAACAGACACACACACACAAATAAATTCAGCTCCAATCTTACTGCATAGTCCAAGTTGGACAAATTGTCCCTCAACCAAGTAAAGAAAACCTTGCTACTTTAGTGAAGAGTTGTTTTTTTTGGACAAGTGTAGAAACTTTATCGATAGATAAAAAAGGTAAGAGACCGAGAAGGCCACTCTACAAGGGAAACGAAGAAGAGAGGGGGGAAAAACAGCTTGAACCCCAAGAACCACAAACACCCAGGGGCCTACGCCTTACAAAGAAACAGAGGAGAGAGGGGGGAAAAAACAGCCTGAACCCCAAGAACCACAAACACCCAGGGGCCAACGCCTTACAAAGAGAACCCCACTTGGGAACAAAATCTTCAAAAAAGACCTCTTCAAAATCTTTGCTAAGTTTGCTTGAAAACTTTAGAGAAGAGTTTTGAAGCATTGATTAGGAAAAACTCTACTTAAATATATTCTCATGATGTAATATGTTCATTGCCTAGAAGTCTAAAAAGTTGACATCTAAAGTCACATGCTCTCATAGGGATCATATGGTAATTAGGCAAATGGGCTGATTTTTGGTTAGGAGATCTTGGCGGAGGATCTCCTAACCAAAAATCAACCCCTTTTGAAAGTTCTAGCGTTGTCAAATGTTGCACTCAAATTAATGGTGTAAATAGATGGTCTATTTTGTGTTGGAATATGCTTATTTTTTGTTGATGATGATCTCCACGATAAGGATAGTATCCTCACTAAAAACCATTGCTTGACCCATCCCTGTGTGTGTACATGAAACAAAATGCAATCCAACCTGACTCTTTATTTTGAATCTTTTTTTCAGATGTGTTGTATTTGAGCAGACCCTATACACCACTTCTCCCTTATAACTCCTACACAGATTGATGCAGGACTATGATGCCTAAACTAGAAGATGGGTCTGAAATCAAGGGTACATTTAGGCCTGATATCTCCATCACAGATAAAGAATATAAACGACAAGAAATGATAAATAATGAACAATTAGGTGGGAAAATATGCTAAAAGTCACCTGTCTAGCTGAATCTGATGTCGAGAACTCCTTCCACAAGTCCTACAACAATAAACTCAGATCATTTAGAGGAACAAATACAGCTTACATAGAACAATCCAAACAAAACTTGATGCTAGTTACCTCAACTTTAGAGAGCTTCCCTTCATCCAATACTTTAAAGAGAGCGAACCCCGCAGGAGTTTCGAACAATACAAGCATTTTCAAACCCAAAGAAGCACCTACACATAATCCACCCATTCACCGTCGTTACTATTATACATTAAAAAAAAAAAGAATTACATAAAAATAATGACCTCTTTGGATTGTTGCGCCAATGGTAAAAATGGCGTTGCAAACAGTCCCTGACTCATTTTCCTCTACGATTCTAAAACCCCATTTTAAGTAGCCACTAAAAACCAATCACCGAGCTAAAGATTTGCGGAATATATCAAAGAAAATTCTAAAAAATATCAAACTTGAAGATCAAAAAGTCACCAGAGTCTAGAATTTTCTCCTTTAGGTTTAAAAGGTTCTACGTTGGGTGTTTATGGGATTATCAGCTTTGAACTCTGAGAATTGAAACCATCATCTTCAATTAGTTATTCAAAAGTTCAAGAGAAAGAGAGAGAGAGAGAGAACTATAGGAGATTAGGGTTTCTAGGAATATTTTGCAAGTATTAGATCGAATACGAGTTAGCATTTTTAAATGATCATATCGACATCGGAGTAACTTGTGGTTGTTTTAATGGAGATTTTGGTTGGCAAAATAACAAAGAAAAATAAAATAAAACCTTTAAAAGCTTACCTCTTCTCTTCTGTGTTTCTTTCAACAATCGAAACACAGAGAGAACGAAAGAGACGAAGATGGAGAGCCTTTTATGTTCTAATAGCGGAGGCTTTCAAGTCCCACTTCTTGAGCCAATATTTAGGGTTTTAGGGTTTTTGACAATTGGTGGACAGAAGCAATCTACGGTACAACGCAGATGGACACAATAACTGTCTAGCACATCTTAATACATGCCAGATGGTTTTGAAACCCACTTTCTCGTCTTGACTCACGAGTCACAATCTTACCAATCCATTACAAAAAATCTTGCTCACCTCACCCATTTCATTGTCTTCACCCACTAAATAGTGGGTGAAGGCAGTAATTTTAATTTTAATGCCTTCAACCACCGAAATAGTCCCAAGTCATGTTAATAATATGTTTGTCGGGCCAAGAAGAAACTCGAGCATCCTATTCATACGATACGAAGGTTGTGAATGAACCTTTTGATTCAAATTCTAGTCTATATTTCGAAATTATTATAAGGACGGAATGTTCATGATCAAGTGCTCCAAAATAGAGTAATTACATTCTAATCAAAGAAAAAATCTTTAAACTCTTTAAACTGTTTAAACCAAAAGAATAACAAATTCAAGATGTTGAAAAGAAACTCTTGTAAGTTACTCTTCTTATCATCGAATATGCATGAATTCCTTTCTTTTCACAAACGTAGCATTGGTAAATTGTGATCTTGATTAGGACTGGCAATGATCAAAATATACCCGATGTTCGAACCGATCTAAAAAATATGAAAAATCGGATTCAAATTGAAATCTTAGATTCGATACAATTCGGATCGAATTCGAACGTACCGCAATATGAAATTGCCTCAACCCTTTTCACTAAATAACAAAATGAGTCCGATTGAAAAATTAGAGATTTTCTGATAACTGAGAGTCGTCACCTAATTTAGGTCTAGGAACAAAAAGTAACTCTAAAAATGGGTTAGGATTGATCTACGGATAAAAGAAATAGGTAAAGGGTTAAATTACGATTTTCGAAAGGTGTTAGGCAACAAACCCTCTTGATCAAGATAATCGGTCTCTATTACCATCTAAAACTATCATACGATCAATATGCAAATATTAAAATCCAGCTAGGGTCAAATCATCATTAAATTATATTGAATTTGCTAAACAAGTCTCACAACTAATATTCTCTCAAATATTATATGATTCTTCAAACTCCGCACAAAAATGAAAAAATTTGAAAAATCCTTAATTATATATCACATGATCTAAAGTCAATTAGAAATCTACATATGCAAATATTTCTCAAATTGACTAAAATAAGAATTTGCGAAAATTCTCCAAATTAGAAAATCATAAACGTGAAACTGCTAAATTAGCAACTTATGAAGTTTTAAATGATAAATTTGAAATTTCTGAAATTTGAAATTTATGAATACATGATGAGTTCCCAAATTAGAAATTTATAAAAATAAAATTTTCAAAATAGAAAATTACAAAAAACATGAAATTTCTGAATTAGAAAGTCATAAATTTCCATTAACATGACATTTCTAAATAAGAAAAATGCAAAACTCTCAAATTGAAAAATCACAAAAAATGTGAAATTTCTAAATTAGATATTTATGAACATGAATTTTCTTATAATAGAAAATCATGAATTTTACAAAACAGAAAATTTTAAAAATGAACTTTCCATAAGAGCAATTATGAATAAGAAATCTTCTAAATTAGAAAATTATGAACATATGACAACTCAACAAATCAGTAAAATTCAATATCACACAAAACAAAAAATTGACGAAATATGAACGTACATGAATCTCAAAATTAGAAAAAATCAAAATCATGTAAAATTATCAAATCAGGAAAATTAAGAACATATTAATAAATTCATGAATCGGAAACTCATACATGTCAAAATTTTAAGGTGAGAACCTCATGAACACATAGCAAACCAGCAAACCCATAATTCATACACATAAAGTTTTTGAGTCAAAATGTTATGAATACGTGGCAAATCAACGAATAAAAAATCTACATATATGTAAAATAAAAATAAAAATAAAAAAACTAAGAACACGTGGTAAATCAATGAATCATTAATTCATACATATATGCAAAATTTTCGAATAAAAAAAATTAGGAGCACGTGGCAAATCAACAAATCAAAAATTCATATATACATGCAAAATTTTTGAATAAAAAAACTAAGAACATGTGGCAAATCAGCGAAATAAAAATTCATATTTATGTGCAAACATTTTTAATCTAAAAAATTAAGAATATGTGAAAAATCAGTGAATCATCAATTCATACATATATGCAAAATTTTCGAATAAAAAAATTAGGAACACGTGATAACCATTATGAACGCATTAATAAAGGTCGGGCAATCATCAATATGAAATACAAACGATAAGAGGAGAGAAAGAAGAATAAGAAGATAAATAAAATAAAACTAAACTTACCTCTACGACAAAATGGTGGTTGCGATGCGTTCCTTCAGATGCAACTCGAGTTGACTTGCGAGTATCGTCGATAGAAGAGGGAAAACATAATGACCACTAAGTTAAGAAAGTGTTGTCTTGAGACAAGGACGAACGAAGAAGACTGACATTAGGATGATGAAGAAAATAATAATAAAAAAATGGTAGTCTATGTAGTAGGGTTGTTCAAAAGAAATAGAAGAAGTGATGGCTAGGGGAGCTGTTGGGGTGTTTAAAAATAAAAGATGGCTGGGAGGCATTGGCAGAAGGAGATAAGATACTAGGGTGATTGATAATATGATCTTATGCTACTCAATAAGTTTAAATGGAAAAAGAGAAAGAGAATATGATCTTATGCTACTGAACCCGTGGCACGTTGGTGGGTGATTGATAATTGATTTTCAATTTTCGATTTTGATTGATTGATTAAGTTAAAATTTCAAATGACTTTGGTAAATTAATTTTTAATTATCAATTTTAGTTTGATTAAGTTAAAAAATTTATTTGATGGGTTAATTATTTTTAATTTTTAATTTTTATTGATTGATTAAATTTTATATTCAATTTGATTGTTCAATTAGGTTTTAATTTCAATTCGATTGATTGATCGGATTTTAAGTTCAATTTGATTTAAAATTTTCAAGTTGGTCATTTAATTGAACTTAAATCTTTTCAATTTTGGTTGTTTTATTTGATTTTGATTGTCTTATTAAAGTTTGGTTTTTGTTTTTGTTGTTTCATGTGATCAGTTAGTACCCTTCTATGTAGTGGAAATCGTAGCTTTGTATTAAAATATTCGTTATTTTATGTGAAATATTTTAATTTCCCTAAATGTAGGATTTATAGATTTTCTCGATGTACGTAAATATTATCGAAAATTTATTCTTAATAATATCTTTCTAGGAATCAAGGTTTCTAAGTCAAACATCAAGGGGCATTTTTGTCATTTTTGTAAAGTTTGATTTTTTTTTTTGTTTCATGTGATCGATTGATACTCTTCTATGTAGTGGAAATCGTAGCTTTATTTAAAATATTCGTCATTTTATGTGAAATATTTTAGTTTTCCTAAATGTAGGATTTCTAGATTTTCTCGATGTACGTGAATGTTATCAAAAATTTATTCTTTATAATATCTTTATAGGAATCGAGGTTTTTAAGTCAAACATTAAGGGGTATTTTGGTCATTTTTGTAATTTTTCATAAGATTATCCGTTTTCATCAATTTTAGTATCGTCAGATTCAAAATCACATTTCGAGATCAATAAAGATATTTTCGAGATATTTCAAATATGTAAGGCCCTACAAGGGGTATTTTTGTCATTTTATAGAATTTTATGAATTTTAACGTGAGATTTCTTTCAGTCTCAACGCGATTATTTATAAGTCTTAAGGTCACATTTTCCTAACGTCGTGATGTTTTTAGGTTATCAAAATGTGTAGCGAACTTAAACGTATGCGTTTGCTAAATCGTGTGTAAGGTGTAGCGATTTTAAGCGTTCGTAAATTTCTACGTTGAATCATAATGAGTACGGGAGATAGAAGGACTAGAAATAGAAAGATCGAAGACAATACTCTCAAGCCTTTGAGTTTTTTACAGTCATCATTAGGAATCCACCATAACCAGGTGATGGATCGCCAAATTAGACGGATGCAAAAATGGGTCAGGATCAAGGGACATATGAAAAAACATATGTAAAAACAATGTAACATTAATAAATTTTCAAAATATAGGTTAGAAGTTTCGAATTGAGCTGATTTTTTGCGAGGATGATCTCTGTGATAGGGAGATCATTAAAAATAAATAAAAATAGTCAAATCTAAAACTTCTAACCCTATTAAAAGTGATTTAGAATGTGGACCGTCGATTTTTTTGCCAATTTTTATCAATAATTTGTAAATCACTTTTGATGAATTTAGAAATTTCAGATTGAGCTGATTTTTTGTGAGGATGATCTTCTCATCATAGTGACCATTCTCGCAAGAAATCAGCTCAATCCAAAACCTTTAACCCATATTTTGAAAAACCATTGTTTTTACGTATGTTTTTACATATGTCCCTTGAACCGCTATATATATATATATATATATATATATATATATATATATATGTTTATTTTCTACTAAAATGGTCCCCTAGTCATTAATAACTTTAGATGTTTGGTAACGGATGAGGACTGTTTGGACATACTTCGCAACTTGTTCCACATTTAATTGGAACCACTTATCCGTATTAGGTAAATGTGGTGGGACTATGTTATAAATTAATACAATAGGCCGACTTGATTAATAACTTATTAAACTGAATAATATTTTATGATTATCTTTTAACCTTAGCTTTGATTAAATTTTTTTTATAATCCTTATGTATCATTAACCGAACACTTTTTTTTTTGTAGATATACTTTTAACACACATCCACTCGAGTGACAACTAGGCGGTGTTGATTCAACTAAATTAAATTTCAAAGTGACTCATCGATGAAACTAACTTTTTTGTTTCGTAAGATAAAATTTATTGATGTGAGGACAAGGAGTACTCCTCAAAAAGAGTACAATCGAAAGACTAAAGAACTCTATAATTATATCATCCCACATCTAAAAATAAAATCTTTAAAGAAAAAACCTTTAAACTCCTTGAATTGTTTACACCAAAGAACAACAAATTCAAGATGTTGAAAAGAAGCTCTTGTAAGTAACTCTTCTTGCCATCGAATATGCATGAATTCCTAGTTCCAAAGCCCCACTAGGATTTGAGACTGACTTGATGCTCAATAGTAGAGGCTCATGTATGCTTCTCTTAAATTGCATGTCATACACCCCGTATAATGAACAAGGAAACACAATCAATGAACTAGAGTTGAAGTAAGTGTAAGTCAAGTAAAAGAAAATAGCTTTGGCGAGCTATATTTGAGATTCCGGTCTCAATGAATGAATGTTCAATTTAAAAAGAAAATTCCCGAAGATAGAAAACAAGGGTAAATGTAAAAGTTTTTCGCATGCTTCTAAAAAATATGATTGGGAGGAAAAAAAAAAGATTTTAGATCACACATTATCATGTATTTCACATTCAAAGTACATACATAAAAAAATGAAAATCTTACACAATGCAATATCATGTATCTAGAAATAAGTCTTGATCTTCTTTCCCTTTTGCTGGATAATTTATAGGTAAGACGGCTTAATTATAATTGCATATACATAATATTTAAATCTGAGCATGGGAACAGAGAATATGTATATACACACATAATACAATCACATGTATATCATATATACAAAACAAATCACACTAAGGTGCATCGGTTAGTCCCATGCATGCACATTTTGGTAGGCCCATGGGATGGGTTTGGGATTGGCGACGGAGATCTGAACACGTAACACCTCATGAATGGCTCCTCGGTGAAGCACTCCAAGGACCTCCTCTTTTGCCAATGCAAGGTCTCCCAGAGAGACCCTCCGAGAGTGGGACTCATCACGTAGGCGAAAGCCATGAAACCACCTGCCCAGCTTCCACCATCGCACGCACACTTGCCGCTCCGATACATGGCAGTTCCAAAGGGCTTCCACAACATAGTCTACCTGCCAATGACGGAGATGCTAATATTCAATAGTGTTATTCAGAGTACCCAAAAATTGAAAATTCAGTGAGGATGCCCACCCAGTGTGATCTCAATACACCAGATCAGATGCGCTAACTAGTAACCATGAGTTGTAATTAAGGGACTGTATAATTGCAAAGAAAATGTTTTCTCACAAAAATGGTCCTGAAAAATATATATTTTTTCCTTAAATGTTTGCATGTGTTTGATTACATCTAGGAAAATGTCAAGAAGAGCATTGCTTTTAGTTTTGGAGGTGGGGATAATTATGAGAGAAACGTTATGTTTTTCCTGCCCTAATGAGAAAATCAATTTTCAAAGGGGGTGGAGAATATTTTCTCATGGAATATGATTTCCCTAAAAAATGAGCATATCATACACCTACAAATCACATTTCCCCAGAAAAACCAGTTTCCCTAGCAATTATAAAGAGCCCAACCCTAAACTTTGGTGATAAGGTTTTGATGACTATAATGATGGAAAGCAATACTACTTAACAGTTGATATGTGTGCCTGCACTAAAAATATAATTAAAACATCTACTGAGGGTGCAAGCATTACATGTGTGTGCACATCATGGTTTAATCACTTAGCCGAGTCAGCTCAGTTTTGTCTGGTGCAGAGAGGAGTAATCAAGATTTGACTAAGCTAGTCCACAACCATTTTTCTGTCAAAATATTCAAAGGACTGTGCAGAGGCATATTGGCTTATGTCCTGAGCAATGCTACCTGAAGATTTCAAAGTGGCACTTTTAGGGTTTTTTCTTGTTCTGGACATGTATCGACATGCGTATCCATGTGTCCCACACATTGTGACATGCAAGGGAATGTTCCCTTACGTTTTAATGTTTTCCTATAAAAAAATGATTTCTTTCCAGCTTCCATACAGTTAGAATTGTATTTTTCTCTTTCTTTTTATGGGTTAGCTGGAATTGAACCCATGACCTCAAAGTTGCTTTGCAATATTTCAGAACAACTGAGCTATGGGGTCTAAGCCCAGTTAAACTTGCAAAGTTGCTAAACACAACTATAGCTGTTTGATATTATACATCTACTTATATTTAATGCTATTGGATAGCTCTATGTTATAAGGAAATATTTCATTTTTTCTTTCCTTATTTTCATTTTTCAAAAACTTGCATGTTAAACATAGCTACATTGTATGGGCAGTGTCTCAAATTTTCAAAAGTAGGATGTTGAATTTCGATACATGGTGTCATTGTCACTGTCACATAGCCATCTAGAGATGGGTTTGGACCTCATTTTCTGTACATTAGGGATTGAATCCCCTTCCTTACACATTACAAATTATGAAAAGAGACAACCACGATCTTCAAACTATAAACGGTAGAAGCGGTAATGGAGGGTCAGTGTTTACCGGTACTCCAAGCCAGAATATGGAGTAATGTAAGCCAATCAGGTTAAGCAGCACAGTCTGCTTTGATGAGAAGAGAAACATGATGACATCCTTAAATCCCAGCTCCATCGAACAGAGGTTCTCAATTGCTTTCAGATAATCTCTGACCTCAAGTGATTCACCTGATGCGCACTGTTCCACAAACTTAACTATGGCAGTAGCTCTACCAGCCATCTCATTGTGCTGTTTGATGTAAAAGCTCCTCCATCCCTATAGTATTGAAAGCATAATTACAATCCATGTTAATCTGAAAACTCAAACTATCAAATTATTACTTGAGATTTAAATTTATAAGTAACCCAAAAAAAAGAAGTAATAGCTCCTACATCCCTATGGTATTGTAAGCACTATCACAATCCATATAATCTAAAAACCCAAACTATCAAATTAGTACTTCAGATGTTAAATTGAGAAGTAACCCAATTTGCACTCGCACCATAGGAAATTGAGATATTTAAGACCTTTTTTTCAGAAAAAATTTACTGCAAAATGGGGATTCAAATATTCACCAAAACTAAAATTTGAAACCTACCATCCATCACCTCCTCAGCCCTCCTCCCCCCCCCCCCCCCCCCCCCCCCACACACACACACACACACTCCCCCCAAAATTGAAAAAAAAGAAAAGAATTAAAAGCCCCTCCATCCCATCGTTCAACTTCATTGTGTTAACTCTAGGGTTACCAAGAGGTGACGATAGATACCCATAGTTTCTCTATTTATAATTGTTCTCTCTTAAAAATTTCTTCTAGATAATTTGCGATTGTTTCAGCTCAAGAAGAGTCAAACTTTGATTGATGGAAGAGATGTCTCAATATAATCAGGTCAAAGTTTATAAAAATCATGATGTTATGCTAGATTTTATTCATTATTTCTTCTTTGAATCTCACATAACAAAGGAAAAAAAACATTGTAATTCAACTTCCAGGAACATTAGAAAAACGAAAAAAAGATGAATTCAATAATATATAACATAAATTTCAAAAAGGAAAAGAAATAGAAACCTTTGGAGACGAGGATTGTTCGTCGATATCTTCATCTGAGGAATCTTTGCTTTCGATCACCATTAAATCCAACGAAGGCCATCTATCCCTAGAGAGAGAACCCCATATGAAATCCGAGGCGCACAATTTGCGCCAAAACCTAGAGCAACTGCCCAAAGCGCAGACATCCGAAACCTTTCTTCCATGAAAAACCCCAAAAAGTAATGAATTGGATGAAGAATAAAACAGGAAAAAAAAAAAAAAACCTAGTAAGTTAATAACATAAACCCTAGAAAATCCAAAGAGAGAGAACCTGAAGAAAAGACGCGATGTTGAGGGCAATATCGTCAGGAAGTGAATTTTGGTTCCACTCCCACTGTTTCATATTTGCAGATTTCTGTCTCTCTCTCTCTCTCTCTCTCACAGAAGACAGATTGTATTTAACGGGAAATGAAGACAAATGACGTAACAGAACTGTCAAGTGTCAAAACAACAAGAGAAGTCAAACTGTCAAACTGAATTGGCGAATGGTGCTTACGTTAACGGAGGCTTAAAATAGAGTTATTTAACTATATACCCCTCTCAATTTTAGTGATTATTTGAGATACACCCAGTCTTTTAAAATTGACGATACACCTAAACCCTTGCCTCTGTTTCCTCTATCAGACAGAGAGTGGTAGTAGTAAATAGATTTAAATGCCCTTGTCTCATCTTTAGAGTATCATCAGAGTTTGAAGCACAGGTATATCTCAAATGTTGACTGAAGGAGAGTGAATCTTAAGATTGAAGACTGAGGGTATTTAAGTTAATTACACAAAATTTAGTGCGTAAACTGGTTCTGATCAAGATCAACTTCTCATCTATATGTTTTTTCCATGATCAACAGTTGCATGATCCTCGATCCTCATGTCAATTATACAAAATTCAGTGTGCACTAGTGAGATTTTTTTTTGGATTTTCATACTTGGGTCTTGATCAATATATCACTGATTTATTCTATAGTGTGATTTGCTTTCCATTCGCACATTATCGCGAATGTGTTCTTCACTTATTTACAACCCCGTGATTTAATGGCTTAACTATCCGCGTCATTATCACCGAGGTTTGGCGTATTGGTTAAGATTGTATCAAATGGTACAAGAGTTAGAACCATAACTTGGGTTTAAATCTCGGGAGGGGTGACTTGGATTAAATTGACGATATTTTATTAAAAAATTGTCATCTATTGTGCATTCGTCATCGTCATCATAACAATGATATTAAGTTATGATGACGATTTTCAAAAAACTGTCTTCTTATCTTTCATGCAGTGTTGTAGATAAAAATGCTTTAGCTTTTGCACCATCATCACCTCAATGCATTAAGTATATTGGTTAGGATCATATTGCTATATCTATCTATAAAAAGATTATTTGGGTGGGTTATGTAATGTTGAGCACACACTCCGAAAATTCTATTATTTGATTAGAACATAACTACATGTTGTACATAGCTAGTAGCATCATCTAGTTTTAACTAAAAGCAACAAAACAGAAAAGAAATCAGAAACATAGAAACAGGTAGAAGCAATAATAGAGGTACAACTTGACGTTCGAAACTAAAAACATGAGGAAATGGAGAGATCCTTGTGCCATTGATCCATTAAACTTGATATTGTTCTTATAGAAACTGGCCATTATACTTTCTTGCAGCCTCTCTGCTGTCTATAATTGGTGGTGAAGTCTTTACTTTTGGCACCACAGGTACATTAAATTGACGTTTCGGGTCCATAGAATTTGATGTAGACTTTGTTGCATCCTTTAAGTTCTCATTGGCAATGCCTATATTATTTGCTGGATTAGGTGGCGTTGCCCAACCAAGACGACTTGGCCTAGTCCATCCACCCGTACTTATCATAGTAGGTTCCTGGTTACCATTGAAATTTGGATCGTGAAGAGTGTTACCACTTGACCCATTCAATCTATTGGTGCCATTGTCAATGTGCCCACCATGGCTATTGGAATTGGGTTTGTGATGCCAACGAATGCTGCTTAAAAGACCTGTCTTACTTGGTCGACTTGCTTCCATTTGGATTTGTGGGGGTCGGTTGTGAGATAGAGTTACAGGCTTACTCCATCCTTTGTTCCTGTGGTTTTGGAAGTTGTTCTCCTCGGGCGCGGGCCTTCTATCCATGTAAGAGAAGTATGAGATTAGCTAATTTATCAAAAAACTCTCACTTCCTTCTTACATAGAGAAGGCGCGAAGAGTCTCCTTAAATAGGACTCTTAGGAAGATGGGCAAGATTCCTTTAAGTGCCTTTCAAAAAAAAAAAAGATTCCTTTATAGTGCCTCCACCCAAGAAAGTGTGACTTTTCTATAGATCTCTAGATTCATTTTTCTTGAATAATAAATTTTCTGTTTAGCAAAAAGTAACTTTATTTGTTTTTTTTTTAAATATGTGAATGTGTTCCAGTGAAGATTGAAATGTAACCCACATTAGCTTCCCAGAGAATAAAGAGAAAAGCTATGGAGAATTTCTTTTAATTCATCTATTAATGTGAACTTCTCATGGTGCTTTTGCTGAGTAGAATATTAGAAAGGGAAGAATCCAAGCAACGCTGCCAAATGAACGTTAGGTAGCATTACAAGGGAATTTAAATCTGTGAAGAATCAGATGTGGAGTGTAGATTTGTTGTCACTTTATTGAGATTATGATATATTCAAATGGAAACCACAGGGGTTGGCTCAGTGGTAAGATTAGTGCCGAGGATGGCTCCCTTTGGTCGTTTGTTCAAAACTTGGTGGCCTCCTGGATTCAAAAATGGTGTGTTCAAAAATGGATTCAGGACTTGACTTGACCAGACAGAAAGAAGTAACAGGTCTCCAATGCTTCCACGAATAATTAATCTAATAATAATGATTCATAATGAACAAAAGCAATGTCGAACCAACTCCACCCTCGAAGGGATCTCTCTTCATTCTGGTCCCCAATGCCTTGGTTCCACTGCTTCCCCTTTCAAGGTGAGAAGACATTTCATTTTGGGTACTTTGTTAAGGCAAAACAAATATAGTTTTCTTCATATAATTCCTTGTGGTTGAATAAATAGTGTGGTTATTGTTGTGCAGAAGCGTAACAAGGGCAAAAATAAAAGACGAAAAACAATTTCGTGGTTCGGCAATTATAGCTCTTGTTAATATGTCTAGTATTCTTGTTGGGCTTGGGCTTCAAGAGGCAAATCAGAATTGAAGGGAAATTTTTTCCGACCATAGGGGAAAATGTTGTGATCTGTTTTTGTTTTTTAGATTGCTCCATGAGGTTCCTTGCGCTACAAGAGTTGTAGAGGTTTGAGAGTTCGTAATATTTAATCGTTGATAGTGGATTGATCTCCCTCTCCTCTGTGGACATAGTCAAAAATGTGGTCATTAAGTTATGAATTAGCTCAAAAATGTGGTCATTAAGTTATGAATTAGCTTGGTACAGTAATTGTTCATTGTTTAATGGTGCGGTAATGTCAAAGTCCTAAAATAGAGATCACTGTACCAATAGTTGTGCTGGCTGCATTAAGGATCCATGGAAGATCAATTGGGTGACAAGCAACCCAAGGTCTTGAATGTGCCGATTGGGATAATGGTAATTTGCTATTGAGGTTTTTGATTATTCTCCTTTTTTGCCGAGGTGCTTTTGGTGTATTGGTTAGGATTGTATCAAATGGTATTAGAGCTAGAACCATGTTTTGAGTTTGGATCTTGGAAGGAGCGACTTGGGGCCTCAAAAAGAAGGGCACCAGAGTGAGAGCCGTCGTAAGTGGGGCACCATGGACTTAGCTGGAAGGGATGACCCCATGACAAGGAATACATAGGGGGCCCAGAAAAGAAGGGTGCCAAAGTTAAAGTTGATGTCGGCTATGGAGCATTGTAGTGTATTTTACAACCCCAAGAGGAAAAATGCTTAAACTTTCTGCACCATCATCAACTCAATGCATTTGGTGTCATGTATTTATCGATTGAAAGATCATTTGGTTGAATAATACAATATTCGAAGACCCAGTCCGAAAATAATATTAGATGATCAGAACATAACTAATGTTGTACACAGTAGCATCAACAAGAGAGGCCCAACTCGACGATTGACACTAAAACATGAGGAAGTATAGATATCCTTTCCGCTGTTTATCTATTCTGCTTGACATTGTTCTCAAGGAATCTAACCATAATTATACCTTCTTGCAGCCTCACTACTGTCTATAATTGGTGGCAAAGTCTTCTTTTTAAGCACCACAAGAATTGGTACAGTAAATCGACTCTCGGGATCCATGGAATTTGATGCAGACTATGTCATATCCTTCAAGTTATCACTGACAACTTATAACATTTTCTGGTTTAGGTGGCATTGCCGAACCAAGACATCTTATATGACAGAAGCATGGCATTAGTTATTTTATCAAAAAACTCACTTCTCACATAAAAAAGGCGCAAAGAATCTCCTTAAATCGGACTCCAATTAGGAAGATTTTCTCTTACACTCGTGGAAAATGGCTGCAAGATTCCATTTACAGCTCCCCCCTCACACACACACACACACACACACACACACAAAAATTCCTTTACAGTGCTTCCACCTAAGAAATGGGTGGTATTGAACATATTATATTTAGCTAATGAGTGTACATTTTATATATATGTTTCTCTAGATTCATTTCTCATGAAGAATTATTATTATTTTTATGTGGAAATTTGTTCCAGTAAAGATTGAAAATTACCTAAAAGTAGCCTCTTTAGAGAATAAAGAGAAGAGCTATGGAGAATTTCGCTGACTTCATTTATGAGTGTGAATTATTCATGGTGATTTTGCAGAGTAGAATATTAGAAAGGGAAGAATCAATGATATAAACAAGGTTGCCAAATGAAGGTTAGGAAGGATTACAAGGGAATTTAAATCTGTCGGAGGATTATGTATGGAGTGTAGATTTGTTGTCACTTTATTGATAATATACTAATCAAATGGAATCCTCAGGAGATGGCTGGCTTAATCGGAAAACTAACGACAAGGGTTTGTTTCTTCTGACCAAGTGTTCAAAACTTGGTTGTACATTAGGAAACTTCCGTGGTTCCGGGCTTGCGACCGTAGGGACTAGTCCCATCCCAAAAAAAACTTAAATGGAATAACTACAACATTAATCTAAATTTTACTTCTTAATGGATAAATCAGCGAAAAGCGAAAATTTGTTGTTCCAATCACTTGCTTTGGTAAAGTATAGCAAAAATAAAAATGTAATTTTTATGTTAAAGAGAAGAAATATTGGGTTTTCTTTCATCTTTTCTGCTGTTTCGTTAGAAGAGAAGAAGAGAGAATATTTCATTTTGGGTTTTTTGTTAGGGAAAAACAAATTTATTTTTCTTCATATATATAATCTCTTTGTGGTAGATTAAGAATTATAACCACCATTGAATCCATCCCATGCTTCACATATAACAAATATACGAGAAAGATTTTTGGGCCTATTTACAGGATGGGCCAGCTCGTGGCAAACATACAGTAGACCTTGATCTCAAACTGTCCAAAACGTCGAAACAAATGAGCCTTGCCGTAAGGTAATTTAGTTTCATATGGAAATTTCTCTCAAGGTGGGAGCTTTAAGTGGTAAATCATGATCTCATGTTTTGGTGTGATTGGTATCGATCATGATGTACAATGGTGTTGATTTCTGTTGATTGATTAAGGTGCGTTCAATGATTCCCATCCCATGATCAACGGTTATTATGGGTTTGGTTCTTTAAGTGGGCCATAGCATCATGATCAGACCATTTTGATGATCACAAGTTTAATGGGACCATCACTTATACGACCTAGATCAATATAATGATTTCTAGAGTCTATACACTATAAAGTATATGTAGCCCAAAAAAATAAAACATGAATCTTGACTTATCATTTGGTATGTGCCATTGGATCCATTTTTTATTTATTTATTTTTTTTTATGGGAATAATTTAAGGAAAATTAACTAAAAGACCCTCATGGAGGGACTTCTTTCTAAATAGTCCCTAAGTTTTCAATGGTTGCTTGGCAAGACATTCAATAAACTTTTTCTTTCTAAATGGTCCCTGGATCTCAGCTCTCACATTTCTCACAATTGAATGCCTTAAACCGTCCAACTCATCATTTTCATCTAAAAATTGGATTTTTGACATATCAATCAAGTTTCAAAGACTCCATTCCATTAGAAACGATTTAAAAAAGAAGAAAAAAAAACTATTTCAAGAATTTTTTCAAACATATTAAAGATGTATGTAAAAAACTAGGGTTTTTTTTTTCACTTTTTTTCTTAATTTTGGGATGCAATTCTATCAAGAATGGTTCTTTTGGGGGTGAAATCATCTAAACAAGTTGTTATATCTAGTTTTTAGTCACTTTTTCCATGTATTTTACTCAGAAAAACTCGAAAATTGAAAATGGGTGGGTTTTACCAACGTCGAGTTCGACAGTACAAGGGACCATTTAGAAAGAAAAAGTTTACTAAATATCCTATCAAGCTACCACTCAAAATTTAGGGATTATTTAAAAAGAAACCCTTCCACGAGGGTTTTTTAAATAATTTTCCCAATAATTTAATGACAAAATTCAGTGATCACAGTTCCCATAATTGCCACGTGGCATGAATTTTCAACCAACCCATTTACGGGCTCACAAACTAAACAAAGAGTGAATCATTTTTGGAAGCTAAAGCATTTTACCCATGGACTTGGTACATGGAGCTGCTGATGGACATCATCAGTTAAAACACCATAAACAGATGGATCAGATGCTTCAGATGATCGACAATTCATTTGGCGATGACGATCAACGGAGGAAACCCATGCACATAAGCATCCATTTATGTAATTGTGTGCATTAAAGTGTTAGTAATTGAGAGAGACTTTTGAAAGGTAGGATGAGAAGAGTAGGTCTAGAGTTAGGAGAGCACATGGGTTATTGAAATGTTGGTTTGAAAGGATCTAAAAAAAAAAAAAAAAGCTTCAAATTCCTCTATATAATATTATGTGACCAAATCCCAAGCTAAGGGTGAGTTGGGTCTCATCTGGTGGTGGTGCTTAAGGTTCTAGCAGTTGGTGTGCCATTTAACGAGGGAGGTGGTGGTAGAGAGCTAGGATGGGTCCAGGTGGGCCTGGTGGACCGGGGCCGGGAGGACCAGGACCGGGGTGGGGTCCAGGAGGAGGTTGGGGTCTGGGAGGACCAGGACCGGGTTGGGGTCCAGGAGGAGGTTGGGGTCCGGGAGGACCAATGGGTTTTGGGCCCGGACCAGGTGGTTTTTTTGGTGGCTTGGGGAGTGGTTTGTGTAACATGATATCTTCTTGGTTCGTATTTTTAATCTTAATTTTATTTACGTTGTAGCTATTTCAATTAGTTTCTGATCTGTTACATCCAAAAACTTTGGATCCGGATCAAGGATTTAGGTTGCTATAAGGATCGGATCGGACAAGATTTCGATATGATAAACTATTGAGTTGATTCGGGATCAACCATGTCCCAATTGGACAAAATCTGAGAAATATATAAACCATATTACATATTTTGTTTAAATATGTGAATTTCATTTGCAAAATAATGGTAATTTATTTTTGAAATAATT
The DNA here is from genome assembly GCF_017979445.1 of Akebia trifoliata. Lineage (NCBI taxonomy): Eukaryota > Viridiplantae > Streptophyta > Magnoliopsida > Ranunculales > Lardizabalaceae > Akebia > Akebia trifoliata. The sequence continues at coordinate 3,310,635 of NC_141378.1, read as the reverse complement.
TATTCCAAAAATCAAAATGTTTAAATAAACATTAAAATGGTCCAACAATAATTTTCTTTTTTGGAAAATTAATTTTGAAGTATTCTTTCTAGAAATTAAAAGAAAAATTATTGTTTTCAAACTAACCTTAATCCAAATAGTTTGTTTTGGATTGGTGTTTGGCAGCTTCTACTGTCTGTGTTGTTGCTGGTTGCTACAAGATTGCTTTGGTGGGGCCATTGGCCCCAATGGTGGACCATTTGGGCCTCCTGGTGGGCCCCCTTACTGAAGATTCTATGATAGGTGTATGCCAATGTTCACATGGTAGTAAATCAGACGCTTATCCTATATGAAGAACTGTATTTGCTGCTGTAATATAATGAAAAGCATTCCTTATCTCGCAATTTTATTATTCTTGAAATTAGTTTTAGACATATTTCATTGGGTTTTAGTGAACATTGGAGATACTATTAAACAATCCAGAGAAAAAAGAAGAGGCTACTGTTTTATTGATTCTGCATAATGCAATTGAATACAAAGAAGATGATATAACCTAAATACAAAGAGACTATATATATAGACTAAATCAAAGAAAATTGAAAAGACTATTCTACCCTTAATAAATAATAAAATAAAATAATCCTATATTTCTTAACAGATACCACCACGGCTTAAGGAGGAACTTTTTTTGAAGCGGGCATCACCTTCAAATTTCCGAAGAAACCCTCTCCTGTACTCTTAATATTGATGTAAATGCCACGAAACCCTCAAAGTCGGACTCACCGTAACCCCAAGTGGTTGGCCTAGTGGCAAGCCATGCCTTGATAAGGCTCCTCAAGAAGGGTAGGTCAAATGTTTGAAACCCCGCGAAACTATGATTTCCTTGGGGCCACTCGCCACTTGCCACAATAAGCAAAAAAAAAAAACCCTTCTAGACTGTGGTCTTCTGTGCCTCGTCTTCATCTCTTGCCAAAGAGTCGTGCTGTGAGTAACATTAAAATTGACACCGATTCTCACATTGCTGATGCGGAGGTGCACACATAGTCATAAATGATTTTCACTCACATCTCGATTAAAGGCTTTTAATGCTCCATACATACGTCCACGTGAGCAATGTGAGAATCAATGTCAATTTTAATGTTTCTTCAGCATTTTCCCTTGTGAAATTGCTTCAATTTTACCTCCAAGAGGTTGAATGGCACTCTCTGTCCTTTTCCTTCATCATCAACACAAAAAAAAAAAATTGCACTCATATCCTCTTCTTTTCATTCATCATCATTGTATTCTTCTACTTCCAATCCACATATGGAGTGACATAGAGAGAAGGTGCTTATGATTGCAATTGAAAATAACACCAAAAGATAGGAACAAGGAAAGATAAAAAAAAAGATTCTTTTTTTGCCCATTGAAAAGCCAATCCTTGTTTTCACATAATCCCAATATCCAAAAGGAGCCGTGTCCATGCGGTTTTCCTCTCACATAGAGCCAACCTTACTCTATGTGCTGTCCTGGGTGGGCTACCATCCTTTTCCATTCCACTACTTTACATGTTAACTCGTCTCTATCTTTGTTTTGGATTTGAATCTCCATACTCTTATGACTAGTGACCAATTATCCTCTTAACAAAAGGAGGGCATGTCCCAGGTATGAATTGTTTCTTCTGTCGTTTCTCCATACATAATCCCAATTGCCAATCGCACCTAGCCTAAAGTAGGTAATTTTGTAAATTGGGGATGCCCTCAATACATGCGGGTTCGTGCGATTAGTGGATCCAAGATTCCATAAAATCCTGGAATGACTCTCTTGTGACAAAAAATTTCACGATAAAGTGAGTCGAAGGAGATCACAAAGGCCTTCCTTTGAGGTGCAATTAGTAGGATTAAGATAAATGGTCTGATTCAAGGAATAGGTTTCTAAACACTTGATGAAAAACACAAATCCAATGGCTTAAAATAATCATTTTAATCAGTTTTGGTATAGAGATCCTCCTTAATGTGGCTTAATGGTTCATGGTTACGTAGGCCCTAAAGAGTGTCAGGTGTTACATTTGGATCTAGGCGTCATTGAATACTCAATGTCATGGGGGTCTATCATGCCAGAAGAACCAGAGCAACCTTGTCCATGCATGACTTGCTTACCATATGTGGTCTAGCACAATACCATATAAATATTGTCCGGTCCATCAGATCAAGCGCTTATGCCCTAATACACAGTTGCAGGATGTCGATAAGCAATAAGGGATGAGACATACAATACTGCAAGAAACTAAACAGAAACAAACCGCAACAAAATTCCAAAATTATGGTCACAAAATAATTGCAAATTCGGTCTCCCCCATCACAACACAGAGAGAATAATATTGAAAATTAGGTTGTGTTTCAGTTCTGTAGGAGATGTGAACAGTAAGATTTGCAAGGGGAAGCAGAACCAATGGGTTCGGCATGCATGCTTAATCTTACAAAAAGTTTTTATGTACACAAATGATGAAACAAAATTACCAGCAAAGTTAATACGGGAACATGTTCAATTAACCGGAGAATTCCACGCAAACATACTTGCCTTGCCATCGCTGTCGCCTTCTTGAGTAATTATTATTACATCCTCCCGGTCTCCTCTCAAAACTGTCCAAAACAATTGCTGTTCAAAGACCAAAGTGCACAATAATGTCAATTGGAGGCGGAAACTAATGAAAGGCTTGTTTTATGGCCATTTTTTTCACATATAAGCATGAAATGAACTTAAGCACACTCAAGTCTCGTACAGTAACTCATTGATGGGTAATTAAGCATTGATTTGCAACCTAAAAATATAAAGCTAATCAGATGATTCATATCATTTAAATAATGCACTTACTAGGACAAATCGAATCATCAGATCAGCATACATACTGGGCTGTGTTGAACTATGAACTCTGGAGTTATTTTATTGAATATTTACTACATTAGCAAAGAAGTAAAAGAGTTCCAAATTAAATTCATACCTGTTTTTCTGTCATTCACAAGCAATCTTGGTGTCAAAGCTGCTAAGGCAGATAGCAAACGCTTGGAACGCTGAGATTGGATACCGGTAATCGACGGTGAACAAGTCCTTCCCCACTTTTCCAAATTGCAAGAGGACCTTATCTTGCTCCTGCCCATTCTCGGGAGAAGCCACGAGTTGAAAATTCTTCACTGAAGCAACTGTAACCCGTCCTCGGAAGTTTAGACACCAGCATTGAAGCTGTTCATGCCACCTCGGAGCCTTGTTCTTCAATAACAACATTCCTTCTTTGTCGGTAGCCAAAATCCCTGACCGGAAATTTTCTGTACGGGTTGACTTGGAACGGAAAAACGGGATTGATGGAAAGGAATCCAGATTGCTAAGAGGGAATTCGGTCTGTATTGGGGCGACCCCTCCTGGTTCGATTGCATTGGCGGGGATGGAATCCATGATACACTGCATTCTCCTAGGACCCCTGGTTGTTCCATATAATGTATCATGGGTAAGTCCGTTGGGTGGCTAAAGCTATGCAAACCAGGAAAATTATAGTAATAATCTAATAATGATTATTACGAGATAAAGACTTTTTTAGAGCTGCTATTGACACCCCAACTTATACTTATTACACCCCAATTAAAGATTGAAACACCATTCAAACATTATAAAGGTTTGACTCAAATTATTATCTCAACATTATAACCCTCGTTCAAACAATTTCAGTAGTTGTCTACAATTAGAGTCGTGATAATCTGACTCAGAAAAAGATACTCAAAATTCACTCAACTGACGTGGCATGTGCATGGAACCATAGATTTTTTCCTTGGGGTACACAAGGAAAAATATCTATGGTTCTGTGCGGTTGAGTGAAGTTCGAATATCATTTTTCGAGTCAGTTTATCACGATTCTTACAACTATTATTGCTCATATAAAATATTAAACCCAAAAAAAAAAAAATCTATTGGCACCCCAACTTTTACTTATTCTCAACCATTTACTCATTTTCTTTATTTTTAATTGGGATGTACTAATTAAAAGTTGGGGTGCCAATAGCATCTCTCTCTAAATCTTCAGACAAAATGCCGAATTAAGTTCTTTGGCTCGTAATCTACAAATAGTTGGATGAATTGTATTTTCTTACCGGGAACCCAAGACATTCAACTCATAAGAAACATGTGCCACCAGGTAGTTGCCAGCAGGCACTTTAGGAGAGACTTGTTTCAAACCAATCAGTCTAGTGGAGCGACTTTTTTTAACTGTAGCTCCAGCATGTGGAGGCTGGCTATCATATACTGTAAACTTAGTCCCTAAAAAATTTGATCTGTCAAGAAAATCAAGAGAGACAAACTCAGGTCCACTTGAGAATCATGTATTATTTTAACATTGAATGACAGTTGAGATCACCTCAGCTTCCCAATGTAGGTCCCACTCCCCTTGGACATATCATCGGCATCTAAAGAGATTATATAGTCCGTGCAGGTGGGGCGTCTACACTTACGTGCAGCAAGAAGGAACTTGCCATCGTCAGTCAGTGCTGCCCAGTAGACCAGCAAAAAAGAAAAAGCGAAGGATTTAAATGTCTAAAGCTAAAAAAAGACAAACAAAACGACCTCTCTTTCCTCAGAATGTTCTACACTGCAAAATCTGAAAGAAGGAAATTTACTAATCTGATCTTCGAGGAAATGAAAATAACTAAAACTGAGGCCAGCTTCACTAAAGATAGAAGGAGGACTTTTCTAGCCTCAACCCATGGTGGGCTCTCCATAGAACAGACGGTAAGGATTAGAGGAAAAACACTGATTTCCTAGAGATCAGTACACATTTTCCTAGGGATACATTTTTCTTGGGAATTTAAAGCATACCAACCGTCAGTTTGGAGGAGAGCCTCAACCCACCAGTATTTTCCATAAAAGAACTATGTGATTACCAATTACAGAAATTCCCACCTTGAGTTAAACCGAGGTAGAGATAATACGTATGGGTGGTCCGATTCCGCTTTATGAAACACTGGAGAAGGGAATCCCTTGGACCAGGCTGCAAACAATGATTAAGGAAATTTCTTTGTAAATAAATGTTGAGAAAAATGGAAGAGAAGATAGTGCTAACAGAAGATCATCCTCATTGTTGAACCTTATCGCAAAAAATAGAGGATGCATAAACTCCCTATCTCGGCAATAATTCAATAAGAATAGTCTAGGCACACATTCCCCCAACAACATATGTAAAGAAAATTAACATAATTACTAGCATCGTATGGTTGATTAACCCAACTGTAGGCTATATGGTATAAGAAGAATAGCTATGCTCCAAGAATCACATATTAAATGACCAGAACGGGTTACTTCCCATGAAAACAATTAATAATGCCAATGGAAGATAGTTATTGCTACATGTCCTCTACCATGGCGATGTCCAGCTTTACCCTTTTTTTATCTGAAGATTTTAATCAAGCTTTTAAACTTCACCCTATGGCAGCTAGAGGACTTGATGGAATTCCCTGTTGTGACCTCAAGGAAGCTGATCTAGTAATCTCGGCTTCTGAAGACCTTACTGGTTTCGACTCAAACTAGAGTCGTTCAAAGATATCCCAGTCCTTTCAGCACCGCATTTTATCAGAATTTGATGAACTGGTAAATTAGATTTCAGCGACCACATTATGAAAATCCATTTACTCAAAACCCAGATATCCAATGTCTCTTATCCAGCAAATCACAAGAAATAAAAGTCAGTACCAATAAAAATGGAAGAAAGTAAGTTCCGGAGACACATGAGAAGAATATCTATGATCGTGGTCATATTTCTCTGTTCTTTCTTTGTTGACTGTAGATTATTCAATCAAACTTTTTTCAGATTTCAACCTTACCATATTAAAATTCAACACATCTGGATAAGAAGACCTATATGTATGGATTGCTGATTATCATAAGCATAGGAGTAACATATAAGATAAATGAATCATAAAAGCAACCTAAATAGCAGAAGAACAAATAAAACATTGAAATACAGAACCTGCTTTAGCGAGATCGGAAAGGTCAACTTGCCCGACACTTCAGGAATCTTCACGATCTCCTTCATGATTTCTCTCCAATTCCTGCAAACACCAGCACAAGCAACCACATTTTTTCGTGGAGGCCAACTACTCTCGGTCGCCTCTATTCTCATTAGCACATCTCTCAGGAGCTCTGGCGGCATATTAGCCCAACAGCTCTGCTTCAAAGCATCCACACTCGGTACCAATCCATCCTGAACCACCCGATGCGACTTCGATCTCAATCCATAACCAAGTTTCACCTCAAATCCCTTCCTTGAAATACTTCCAATCTCCCCCCTCATGTCCTGAATAATTCCCTTGAAATACATCAATCACTTTTCGCCTCACTGTATAGATATCTACAACAATTCAATTCCCTTCAAATCATACAAAATTGCAAACCCCAAGCATTATAGCCTCAAAAAAATTTGTTTCCTTTAAAGTTCTCATAGAGATTTAAATACAAATTAAAGAGGAGATAAGCACGAGAGCTTCAAAACCTTATCTTTGATTGAAATAACAGACTGTCACCATAATTTTCTTACCTAAAACAACATATTTATCCATAATTCGTTGAATTAAGAGCTACAACTTAAATTCCACAGAAATAGAAACCGATCTGTCTTATCCATCATAGATTCGATCATTTAAAGTTGACTCACTATAGATCACTACCGATCTGTCTTTTTACAAAACTTCAAATTCGGGAAAGAAAACGACAATATGTAAATATCAATTAGTCTAAAACTCTATTAAGCTTTCCAGAGCTCAATCTCCACAGTGAAACCAGATTTCTCCACTAAATCGGACAAAAATAAAATCGATGAAAAGCCCTAACAGTGAAAAAAGAGAATATCGGCTTATCTCTTCGTCTCGATTCAAGTATTTTGCGTTTATATTTCAACTACATGCAGTAGAAAGAGAGCTAGAGAGAGAGAGAGATTAGGGCTTTTTTCCGATTCGACATGTCTGCCTATTTTGGCTTAGCTGCGATGTGGCGTCGCTACCATCACCAGCTCTAATGCACTCGCGGGAATTTATTTTATATGGGATTTTGCTGCTTTTGCGTTAAAATATTCAAAATATCTGAAATACCCTTCATGCACCCTAATATTTACGTTAGTTATTTGAAAATTTTCCCTATTAAAGTATCGAATAATGTGATAATTTTGAGTTTACTCTTTAATAAAACCTGTCTCATACACTTACCCACTAAACATTAACGACCTCGGATGCCAATGGATCGGATCAAAATCGAAATCTAATTTGTTTCAATCTCGTTAGTTAGAGTTTGGAACAAGTACTTGGTCGTGACTCGATTTGATTTGATAACATAATTTGCCAATTTTGAAATAATCTTATTTTGATTTAATCTCGCTAAGAATCTTAAAGACAATCTTTAAATTTATTGTCTTCTCTTATATTACTTTTCAACAATACACTTTTAATTCTATTATCTTTTATCTTCTAATTTTTTTTAAAAAATACCATTTATACTTTGTTGTCTTTCCTCCATTATCGTTTTTTTTTTTTTTTTTTCACTAATAACCTTCTAAATTTATTGTTTTTCTCTTTTACGCACTTAACCCCAAAAATGCATGTGAGTAGGCACAGACAAACTCTAATATATGAGAAAATATATAAATTATTTTGTGCATCTAATTAGATTTAATACAATTTGAATCCATCAATTTCTACTAGATGGGATTTGGATACAATAAGCATCAACTGTCTCAAATTCACCATGGCTCAATTAGGATCAAATTTGATCTATTGACCATCCTACTTAATAGTTTGTCAATCAAATATGGGTTTTTTCTAGACAAGGTTGTGTAAATTTTACTCAACCTGATACAAGTATGTCCAATATACATGATACATCTTGTCCATTCACCATTGCTAATAGTAGGGGTGCAACTTGGTCTGGTTCAAACCGAGAACCAAACCAAATCAATAGTTTTGGAGTGATTTGGTTTAGTTTGGAACAAGTTGTGGTTCGGTTCTGGGTTACAAAAATGGAGAATTGATCAAGTTGGTTCAGTTCATGAATCAAACTTGTATAGAATCGAACCCCTATACAATATATATATAATTATTTTAAGAGTTAGGACATGGATTAGTATTTTTTTTTTCCGATAAACTAATGACTTTTTGTGGATAGATTAATGATTATTATATGAAATTTTATGTTTATTATATATTAATTTTTTTATTAAAAAAATATTACTTACAATTTATAGAATATAGGCGATCCTTAACATTGAATTGAACCAAACCAATTTTAATTTAGTTTGGGTTGGTTTGGTTCCAATGGAATTTGGTTCAATTTTGGTTCTTATTTAGTGAAACCGACTTATGTTAATTCAGTTTCAATTTGACCTCAAACCGAACCAAGTTGCATCTTTAACTAAGAGGATAATCTCGATAAAAAAACATCTATGGTTATGACACACATCCACGTCAAAAATGTCCCATCACGATATCTCCCACAACGTTACTCCAGCACCACTCTCACTAATATTAGCATCATGATTACAATTTATTTTTATTTTTTATGACGGGTGTCTAAACTAATGTCCCAAGTAGGTGAGGGAATGCCATCGTGAGTGGCCTCGAGGAAATATTTTACTCATACTGGATATCGAATTGTCAACCTACGGACTCTCATGACTTATTGGATTTGAAATTGCCACTGAGCCACCTCCTCGGGGTTGACCTCTGATGTCTTATTTATTGATTGATTATGTATCAACTATCCCAATTTCTTCATCATCATCATCATCATCATCGAAGTCTTAAACAAAATTCATATTCCTCACACACGCATATTAATATATATCACAAAAATAAATAAATTTATTTACATAAATGTCATAATCCGAGGGATATCAAACCAGATTTGGATCCAATATTGAAATTCGTTATCAACGGATTAAATTCCGATTTAGAATGATGGTTATGATGGAACCCATTCAATAAGGGTAATAAATCTTGTTTGGAATCCATATTTGTCCAAGAGAATGATAACTGCAAGAAATAATGCCCATGACACCCCATTTGATGGGTGCATGTCAATATCACAGGGCCCTTCATATAGTGTATGTCGATGTCCCAAGTGCACATTTTTTTTAAATGTGAAGAGTTTCAACGTCGTTGGAAACTAAAACTCACCCCTACCCATTTAATAAGTTATTTAACAATATAACAACTATTGGGAGATATTTTTTCATCGATTATATTCCTAGGACTTATCGGTTATCTAATGGAATGTCCTCTCTGGCAAGCAAAATTTGAAGCACTTAAAATGTGGGTCCCACCTCTTATTATCATGGACCACTGAGTAGGTCCCACATGAGCATCGAACCATCCTAATATTGTTTTTCTATTCAATACCAGTCATTTTCAACTTAATGATATAAATTTCTTGATACAAAAAAAATTCACTTGTTGATGTGAATGTGTGAACGGAATCGTAGATATTTTCCTTGTGTATCTCGAAGAAAAAGATTTATGATTCTTTACACATATCACGTCAGTAAGTGAATTTCGAGTGACTTTTTTTTAAGTATGTTTATTGCGACACATTTTATTTTTCTATTTCTCAAACTTAATTAGCTCGTTTAATAATCAAACATTAAGAATAAGATTGAAGTTTTGGAATAAAGATGATTATGGATATTTGATATTTTCTATACAAAGTTGAAAATGTTATAAATAATTTACCCTGATGTGCAAGAGCTTGAAGATTACAGTTCTTGAGAGGAAAATTCAAAGTATTTGATTATATGTTGAAGATGAGAGCATTTAGGTCGCTTTCTTTTAGTCTTCTAATTTAGATCACAAGCTAAAGAGAGGTATATCCTTGTCCATGAATCATTCATCACAAACTATTTGATGGCTCATCAAGGCCTATTGAATGGTCTAGATTGGCCCATACCATGAAAGTTGTGTGGGTGAAAAATTCAAAACTATAAACAAATCAATCTTTAAGTTCCAAGTTTGATTTCCTCCCTGATGGCGCTTCCTATGTTTCCTCAAAATATTTTGGCTATGAAGTTAATTCAAGTTGAACAAAGTTTTAGTCAGATAGAATAAAATTGTATACATGGAATCTCTATTTATAATTTTGGAAGTTTTTGATTAAATTGTGTATTTTCTTCTTTATATCACTTTCATCGAATGCACACATGATATGATATCACGTCTTGGGATTCAAGAGGGAAAACTTTGAGTCTTTTCATGAAATATTAGAGTTTCAATACCAAAACAATAGCTACACACACCCCATGAATGAGTGTGCGATGATGTAATCAGACGACACATGCTTTAAAAATCAAAAACCTCAAAGGTGTTCATTGTCAAAAACCAACATGTATATGTCGTGCACAAAAAATACCTCCATGAAGTCTCGAAAGAGTTATATGTGACAATTGTCAACTTAAGTGATAGAGGTAGATATAAATTTGATTTGAGTAGAGATTTAAAAAAATTATATAAAGAAATATGATGAAAGCAAATATATGCAATTCTCTCTTTGATATATTTTGTTACCCGACAAAAAATTAAATTAACTTGATAGTCAAAGTTTGGACATAGGATCAAGAAGACTAAATATCGAGAGTTGAAACTCACTTTTGAACTAAAGGAAGAAAATCTATATATGTATTATCAATAATCAAAGAAAATATAAATTTATTATATTAAAAAAAGGTGTGGAAATGAGAAAAAAATAGACACAAATAAACATATCCATTTTGGGTTTTTTCAAAATTCAAATTAAAATATTAAATATAGTTTTTTTTTTTTTTTTTTTGAAACCATAAATATGTCCATTTTAGTTACTTTTCGAATAAAAATACTAGATGTACTTTTGGGTTTGGAGGGCGTGTTTAACACGTTGGTTTGCTTACTTTTTAAATATTTTATTATTGAAACCTATAACAAATTTAGGTGTCTACGTGGCATATATTTTTGTTGGAGTTCATATACATCAGACTGCGTGCATGACTTGATTAAGAGCCCTAGGTGTTTTAAACTCTAACAAAAACATGTTACTTAGACACCTTACCTTTATTATAGGAATGAGACATTGTATTAAATCCAGAGTCTTTCTTCATTTATGTGATGTTTTTGATTTTTCACTTTAATCATCTTTGATGATGCTTGTCTCCACGAGAGCTCATAAATAAATATTTGATGGTTAAAGTAAGATCAAAATCAAAAGTCATTGCTTTGTCCGTAAGATTACGCACAAAAACAACTCTCTCCCTCTTTCACTCTCTCATTCATCAACAATAATAATAAAATATGAAGAAGACAACTATGATTACAATTGACAATGAAATGGGGGCGACCACGTTGGAAGGACAAAGACATAATTCCTTGCAACAATCGTGGCCGTCAACTTTAAATGTTATAAAATATCTATTGTTAAGATATCAATTTCAACAAGGACATTTTTTTCCTCTATATGATAAATTTGTCTCTCTTTCTCTCACATTCATGGACAATCAATCCGGATTCTAAGTCGTTTGATCGAAATGGATCGGATCTATATCCAGATCCAAATTTTCAATTGATATTGTTCGGGAAAGAATCAAAGTAGTTGTTCATATTGTGAAATTTATTCCATGCAATAATTCGATTATGATCAAGAATCAGTTATGGGAATCCTTTTTTTTCCAAAATTCTTTTAAATTGAATATGTTGTTGGAAATTACCATCCGTACCCAGTTTTAAATATTTATTAAATGGTTTGGTTACCCATTTTTGTATTTTTTTTTTCCCTTGAAAATACCCTCCAAAACTTAAATTTTTTAAATCAAACTTTGAAGAAAGTAAAATTTCTTCACTTAGTCATCAACATCAAGGGCATTGCTTCTGGTTAAGGGTAAACTTAATCTTGCATTTTACAGGAGGATTAACCTAATATCACCGATTTTGCTAGGAAGGGATCACTAAAATTCCCTACTTATTTTTTCCAAAATGAGGATTATGTGTTAAGACTTAAATCGGGTTGGGTTCGGGTCAGGATCCAAAAAACTTTAATCAGATTCATATCCAAATCTTACCACCTAAAAATCACATCCGAACCATTTTTTAGCAAACCCGTATTTGGATCCGTCCTCTATCCTGACCTAATTAATTGATTCGGGTCAAATAATTTTGAATCGTTCAAAGTTATTTCAATAAAAATTAGCAAAAGTGTGACTTGAACTCAAGACCTCTTTCTTTATCCTTTATAGAGGAAGACCCTAGCCACTATACCCTGTTAAAAGTTCTCCTAAAAAATATAAAATATTACTTATAAAGTAATATATCATTTGAATCGACAAGTATAAGTAGGGGTGCACATTGGATTGGGTAAATCCGAGAACCGAACCAATCCGAAGTCTTTTGGATTGGATTGGTTCAGATTGAACATGGTTTGGTTCGGGTGTGGATTGTATATAAAAAAATCCGATTGATTTGGTTCGGCTCCGGATTAGGGGTATAATAGAATCGAACCAATCCGAGAATCGAACTAATCCGAAGTATCTATTATAATATATATATTTAAAAATAAAATCATTTTTAGTTTTGTTTTTCTATTATCTATTTTTCTCTCTCAACTGTATTAGTATGTTACGAAGAGGTAACTCATCAAAGTCTTTAACTTTATCTCCTCCATTTTTTTCTAACAAAAACTCATAAAAAATGTACACACATTTCTCTCTCAACTCTTAAATGGATTAACTCATTTATGGAAAAAAAAATTTCAAAGAGTTTGATTTTTTATTTTTTTACGAAAACCTTTATGTCATGTTTGTTAGATGAAATATACTATACAAACCTAGACTTGGATTCGTTAATCTACCATTTATGGATTAGTTTCCTCACTAATCCTTCCAAAATACAAATTTTAAGATTATAATTTTTTTATATTCTCATTGAGCTTCCTCTTATTTTTAATTTATACAGATTTCAATCAAAATTTAATCATAAAATCATTTTCATTTTAAAAATAGGCATTATTTATGATATGATCCAAATGATTCCTTTTTTGAAATAAAAAATACTAGTTTTTCTATTTTGAAAGTATGAGAACCGAGAACCGATCCGAACCAAGGTTGGTTTGGATTGGTTCGGTTCTATAAGGTAATTGGATTGGTTCGATTCCAAATTTGTAGAACCGATCATATTTGATTCGATTCCAATTTTGCCAAAATCTGAACCATGTGCACCCCTAAGTATAAGGATGGATCCGGATCTGACTTGGGTCCAGGGACATCAACCCATATATTTTAGTTTAGATATATTTGAAGAAATCAAACCTCTTAAATTTGGATTCAAGTCACTTGTATTTCGGATAAAATTCAAACCATTTTAAGTCCTATTGTACTTAGATTTTTCAGCTTCAATGTCCTCCATCCGTGAATTAGTGGCGAAGTCATCCAATGGTTGATCTGCAGTTGTATGGTCTGAAAAGTATTTTTTGATATTATTTGTCCTATTTGTAGACCCCCCTAATTGACATTAATAAAGACTAAACGAGGGTAATAAAAGATTCTTCTCCATCTCCCCCCACTTTGTGGGTCTCGTGTGTCGTGGGAGTGGGTGCATCTTTCCCTTTTTTTCCTTCTAAAGCTGCAATGGAACCCTTCCAAAATTAAACATTATATAGTACAGTACATCACTCACCTTACACGACCTCAAAGTTGATTTGCAATGTGTCAAACCAATTGAACTACACGTGTGTATGTTAATTTCATGTATTTCAGTACTAGAGTCTAGACTTTGTGATTTCTGGTTAGTCGGTTGGGTTCGCTCGATTTAAAATTGTGATTGAAAATAAAATATTTAGTAATATATATTAAGATATTCTACATTAAGAATTATAGATAATTAGTAACTCTATATTAGGCTAGTTTCTAATATCTTTAAATGTCCTAGTAGGGTTCATGTAATGTCCATTCAAGAATTCTCAATAAATTCAGATTTCTTTAATTTTTAGTTTGGTCTAATAGATATAAATATATGATAGGTCTAGAATACGACTTGTAAATATGGGACTAGCAAGGTATCTTAGTGTTGGAGGCATGCAAGCGTGATTTTCAGTCATCTTATACATCTCAATTATTTGTAGGAGATCTGAGCTACCTAGGCCTTTGAGGGATTGGAAATATATTTTCATCACGAATCAGTTGTCTAAGTGACTCATCTAAGATCTAGAATTATCGGTTTTTTTTAACTCAACCAAGCTGATTAATATAAGTAAGATATTTAAGAAATCTAAATGTTTTTTATTTAGATTAAATAAGAATTTTTATTTATTATTTATTAATTTAATTTATAATAGAATAATATTTTTTAATAAAATATAGGGGGGGATTGGGATCATTTTAACAACCTCAATGACAAACATTTTCCCTATATGGGTTATAAGTTTTAGAACTGTTGATTGTTGTCAAAATAAGGTTGTTTCACGACACCAACCCCAAAATATAAATATATCTATTTTTGTTGTTCTGTAAAAAAAGAAAGGGTGCAATACAGGACTTTCCAAGAGGTCATCCAACCAAGCACTACTCTCGTCCAAGTACATTTAACTGAAAAGTTTTGAAGGGATTCGGGGCATTAATATTGTTAGAATGCCCACATCTTGTAAATATATCCATTAAATCCAATCAACATTAATTTTTTTACTTTAACAGTTGCACATGTCATCCCACCCAACACATGTACAACATTAAATAATCTTTTTTTGGTGGAAAAGGGTATATAGAGTTTTGAAGGCATGGCCTAGACAACAAACCCAATCAACCTTACCAACTCAACTAACTCTTGAGGTAAAATCCAATTAATATGAATTGGAAGGATTTGACCAAAAATCTGGACCTGAAAATCATGATTTGGACCATAGTTTCAAAACTTGGACAAGATCGGTACAAGCAATGAAGAAAACTCTTAAGGATTAGTATTGTTTTTTCTTGGATATATTTTTGATGGATAGCCTCAATCATGGGCCGAGGATGGAAAAGTCCACATAGTATAAGTGGGCTGGGCTTAGAAGAACAAAACATCTCTTTTGTTTGTTGGCAAAATTCCTAAGAAACCATTTTTCTCCATGTTTGATTATATTATATTTGGAGAATAGGATCCCAAGGAAAATTGATTGCAATTGGGCAAGCAAACATGCTATAGGAGGACTCAAAATTTCTTGACAAATGGAAAGTTTAATTTTCTTTAGTAAAGTAAGAAATTATTATTTTTCAAAATTACAAGTCCTGTTTTCTAGGGAAATCAAGTTCTCGGCAAATAGTGAAAGACACTGGAAAATTATATTTTATTAAAAGATATAAAATCTACAAATGTTGCTAACTTGGAAAATATTTATAAGAAGATTAATATAGAAACTGATTTGTTTTGGATAATTCAAAAAATACAATCCATTTTGATATTCCTAATCCATTGGAAAATTAAATTAAAGTTAAAAATTTTGTATCGTCAATCTAATTAAACAAATTATATATATATATAGATAGATAGTTGATATATTTATGGTAACAATGATTATCATGTTGAGGTGATTCTTTGTGTGATTCGATCGATCAATAATTTTTTGAAAAACCCTTGCTTCAGCCAAGGATAAGTTGAGATTCTCCGTCAAACTGACAGTTGAGATGCTAGGGATTCGCAATAGGGGCGCAGCTTGGTTCGGTTTGTAATCAATGAGGTGAAGTGAATTCAATGGGTTTTGAACCCAAATTGTGGTATCAACACCCACAAATCTTTATCAATTTTGTTAAGTTGGCACAATCATATTTCTTTATAAGACCGGCATTGCTTAATAGCTTTAAATAATTGAATGGAAAAGTAGGACTCAATGAATAAACTCCAATTTTAAGAATAAGACTTTGACGATGATACTGATATCGACTTAGAGAGAAAGATGGGCCAATTATTTATAAGTCATGCCCACTGACCTAACAGAGTAGGGGGACCAAACCTCGGATGTTGGACACGAAGTTTGGAAACATTTCTTGGAGTAAAAGATAGTTTAAGATTATTTGACTTTCTTAAACAACAATTTGGCTCATTTGGATCATTTCAAGACTCATCTGGATTGGACTTTTGAATCACATTCGACTCATAACCAATCAGGTAACTTATTCAACTGGGTCCTTATTAGTTCGGAACCACATTGGATCTCAATCATAGTCACGAAATTATCTAAAATTTTCAAAATTTTCGTAAAGTTTTCAAATTAGGGGTTAACTAATTAAATCGATGAATTAATTGACAAATTAATCAACGATTCCTCGATGTATTGATTTGCTTTTACAAATGATCTATCAATTGTCAAGTTACTTGCATATAAACTTGAAAGGTGTGCTCGTAATCATTATCAGAAAATGCATATATCATCAATTTGCTCTTGGGATGTCATTTGTTCCCAAGAGCCAGACTTGATCCCAAGTTCTATGAATTTAACAAGTGTTCATCTATCAACATATATCTTAGACTCTATATAATTCTGTTATTCTCTCATTGCATGGATATCTTGAGTTAATAAACCTAATTTAATTTTCCACTAAGCATTTTCTAGAAAGAGATCATCAAATATTTTAGACTAATAATAAAATGACTCGAAAAGCATATGTGGTCTGTACTCGATTGACATGACAAGTGCACAGAACCGTAGACTTTTCCTTGTGTATTTTGAAGAAAAATATCTATAGTTCTTTGCACTTGCCATGTTAATCGAGTACAGATGGAATACCTTTTTTGAGTCAGATTATCATTACTCAATATTTTATGTTCATCAACTGGAAAATTTTCCCTTCCATGACGTGTCTGTCTCTAAGGGCTTTGCATCAATATTTCTATGCTTTAAGTTCCCATCAAACTTGGCTTTCAATGGATAGTTGAAAATTCGAATTCAAAAAAATCAGATATTATCCAAATTTTGCAGATATTGGATTTGAATTCAGATAATTTTATATATTTGAATCCTTATCGGATATGGATTTGAATATTAACATTTCAAATCCGATAATATTCGATTCAAAATAATATATAATATATATTATTTTATTTGATTATTTATTACATAAATAATATAATATATAATAAAAAAAATTTAATAATGAAAAATTAGTTAGATAAGAAAAAATTATATATATATATATTTTTAATATATATATTATTTGAATTCTAATCGGATATTATCCGATATCTGATAAGATTATCTCGGATTCGAATTCGAATAGAGTTTTAGAACTTCCATCTTGAATTTAAATATTAGATAAGAATTTCGAATTTGGATTCGGGTATTATTGTATCCGAACCAATAAAGCATCTATTTTAGATATTATAAATATGGGAAATGTTCAGCACCCTAAGTTTTACCACACACTTTAACAAACGTTTTTTGTCCTACATGGGTTAGAAGTTTTGGAATGGGCTGATTTTTGGTGAGGATGATCTCTATGATTAGAAGATCATCCTCCCCAAAAATCAGCCCATTCCGAAATGTTTAGCCCCATGTTTACACGTTGAAAAATCGTGGACCGTCCATTTTTTGTAAATCAATTTTGATGGGGTTAGAAGTTTTGGAATTAGCTGATTTTTGGTGAGGATGATAGAGATCATCCTCACCAAAAATCAGCTCATTCTGAAATTTCTAACCCATGTAAGACAAAACGCGTTTGTTAAAGTGTGTGGCAAAACTAAGGGTGCCGAACGGGACCCTATAAATATATATATATATAGAGAGAGAGAGAGAACATTATTGTGACGTCATCATAGCATCGAGTAGTCCGCGCTAACCTGCGCGCGAGGGTACCTTTGGAACCCCTAATGGAATGCAGGATGCAAAGCATCTGAAGAGGTTTGTCTGCCATTTCACCATAAATAAAGTGTCGCATTGTCGCACGCCTGCCTTCGACAGTTCAAGATTCCGTCACCACTCAGATTCTATTTCACTTCTTTTTATAATGAGACAGTTTTATTAACACACCAATGTTTGCTTATAACACATCAAACTATATATAGAGAGACACCCGGCAGACCCATCTCCCTTCGAATTGTCACTTGAAATTCTGACAACCCCAACGGAATCTTACTTTATCAAATTATTGTTACCTAGCAAAGCTTAAAGAGGTGATCCACGTCATAAAATTTAAATTGAGATTGTTAATTTATTATTCAAAAAATCAACGTCTCAAGGTAATAAAGGAAAAAAGTCTAAAAAATTTGAAAAAAATAAATAAAAATAAAAGATTAATTTTCAGAGTTGAATTTTAATTTTAAATTTAGTAGTCCTCCATTTTCAACCGCTTCAATCAAGTTCAAAATATAATATTCTTTTAATTTATTCTTTTGAATATGAGCTTTTTCATAAAATATAGATGAATGGGGTGTTGGATTTCCAATTTGATAATCCATGTGGGCCTAACATCCTTGGTAAGATTTGAAATCTTACAAAATTAGTCACATTAAAATAAGGTTTGTGAGAGTAACAAACTTGATAAAGTAAGGGAGTTTGTAATAAAATTGTAACAGATAGGTCTACCCAATAAATCTCTCAACTATATATATAATCATTTAAGGGTTTTGTTAACACGTGCCTAAAGGCACATGTTTAGATGCATTAAATACACCTTGAAATTTGAATTTCCTATATAAAATACACTCAAAAGTTTTTCTTTTCTACCTGTAATTCTCTCCAGTACTTATTTTCAAGGTAAATATATTTCACTTTAACCTATGCCTGTATGGCAAGGGTACACACATTAACAAGACCCATCATTTAAGAGCAAATTACCATTTCGTGTGTTAAATATTGCAAAATTTCAAGTGTGGTAGATTGTTTATTTTAATTCTCAAAACATGTTTATTAGTAAATTCGTCACTTTTATAACCAACAAATTCATTGATAAAATATTAGCAAACTTGTTATTAAAAATATCAAGGGCATTTGACTTTAACATTACCTATGATCTTACTGGTAATTTAATAGTGAGTTCGCTGATTACAAAAATTACTTTGAAATTTACCTACGGTCTCATTGGTAATTTATCAACAAATTCGTTGATTGTAAAAATGACGAAATCGACAGTGTATCAAAACTTGAATTTTGTCATAAGTTGCACACATTTATACAAAAATTTCGCATTATTTAATTTCAAAAGGATTGGTGTATTGTAAGTAAAACTTGATGTGCCAGAAGAATCTATGTTTCATAATGCATCAAATAATTAAATTAAACTTCATTTTTATAATATAATAATTATATATGTAATAGTACTTATTATTTAAAAAGAAATGATGTCAAATAGTACTCACAGATCCACGAGTGGCGTGGTCTCATTATACACATAAGTGACTTTTTCAATTCTATAATATATGTTTGCGAAACCTTATGTTTTAATCATTTAAATCAACTATTGCATTGTCATCATTGTTACATCGTAACTATTTTATTTGTATAATAATATATTAAGCTAAGTCACCAAGTTGAATCATTCTTCAAAACCACCCATGTACTATTTTTTATAAATATGTCTTATGTTGTCTAAATTTATCTACTTTAATGCAACAAATCATGTCTAACTACTCATATCTTTTTATAAAGTTGGCTTTTTTGTTTTGAAATTTCAAAGTGCCATAAGTATTATTTTGTAAAATTGATTAGTGTCAAAAATAATTCCATTAGATACTCTCATCGAGATCTTTACATGATACTATTAATGAATATTTTATTTAATTTTAAATTAATATTTTTATTTTTATTTTTATAATGTTCATAGGAATTTGATTGTCAACTATACAAATTTATATATATATTTCATCTCAAAATGCCTCAAGACACGAGGCACAAATTAGTGGGTCACTACCATCATCTTTGACAATATCTTTTAGCTCACTATGGTATGATGCAAGTGAATTCTATTTGAATATCAAAGTTAATTTTCTAATCAACAAAGTATACACTTAGAATATAAAATATTAAGGTTTCTCTGCCTAATACAGTTGGTTAGGAGTTTTAAGCGTGATTTCAATTTGAATCATCCTAACTAGGGCTGCCTTGTAAATGCTTGGCACCCATCCATGAGGGGTATGCAATGTTGTGAATGTTCGGGTTTGATCTGTTGTGGCTATCATCTCTGTCGTGCTAATTTAGCAAAACATGCATCAAATTTTGTTTAATTCTCAAAATGAGGCACACAAAAAAAAAGTAAAAGTTCGGGTGCAAAAAAAAACTATCTCATTATTTGTTAGGTTTAATCTATTTTTTAGGTTTAAGATTTTATATGAGCCTAATCATAATTGTAAACAACTACTAAAATTATTTGAACGGGTGTCATAATGTTGAGATTATAATTTGAGCCAAACCTTTGTGTTTTAATTCTTTTGGAGGGGGGTGATCAATAATTTAAGAAATTGAGATGGAATAATTAAAATGAAAGGTGCCAATAGTAGCTCTCTAAATTTTTTTGGGTGCCAATAGTAATTCTTTAATAATTTAAGAAATTGTGGTGTAATAATTCAAATCTTTCCCAAAAAAGAAATTGATTTTATCATTATTTTTTATATAATTATCACAAAAGTCAAATTAGAATAATATTTTTTTGATTTTTTTTATGCAATTCAAACAACAAAAATAATTTTTCACGTTGTACCCAAACAATAGAATAGGATTTGCTTGACAAATCATTTGCCAACTAAAATTTTCTTTGCAATCAAACAAACTCTTAATTTCTTGTTCATCTTCCCTAAACCTTAGAAGGATAAATTTATCATCAACACTATCTCAAGAAAAGGAGCACTTATGAGGACATTTGGCTGCGACAAATTTCAATTGACCTTTCCCACTTGATTTTTTCTCAACTTATGGTGGAAAGCCTTGAGTCAGAATGGTTAATTTCCATGTTGGTTGTTTAACATTGATTTCTAACATGGACTTGGTTTTCTATGTTGTTTAGAAAATCTCATCTATCGTAGAATCTACGAAACGTGGCAGAAAAATTCTAAGAAAACTTTGTTTTAATTACCTTGACTCAGATATATTTTCTCAAATGAAAAAGCTATTCAAGAGAATAATGCTCAAGAGTTATGAAATATAAGTCCAATACCCAAATCAACAGTAAAAAATAGAGAGAAAGAGAGGGAGATTTTATTGGGTCGATCCATTACATTTTTACAAACATGACTCCCCCAATTCATTTTTATAAATATATTCTTGTAATACCTATATTTAGTTATCTATTGACATTTTTAATAACTTTTATTTTTTATTTTTTCAATTTTTGGGCTCGTTGTTACTTTACTAACACGTGATTCCAAATAATCATTTATAGCCAAAGTATTCAATGAGAATTTTTATTCTTAAAGGATAAATAAGAGCTCGAAAATGGAAAAATAGGGTACATTTTTATTACCCCTATGTGAAATAGGTGAAATTAGGGTTCTAGCAAAATGCAAGATGAGATTTGCTCCTTGGATTTTTATTGATCCAATAAAGTTCTTATCTAAAACATTTGTTCCATATTAACAAAGACTATTAAAAATCTAAAATACCCTCAAATATTTGAAATGACAGAAATATCATTACTTGAGGGTTCGATCAATCGACTATCTCATTCACCTTCTTCATTATTTTCACTGTTGAAAAGAAATGACGAAGAAATCATAATTCCTTTGAATTTTTTTTCTTTGATATTATCCATAAATGAGTTGATTATAAACAAGTTTTCATCGTTTTCAATTTAAGAATAACCCAATACTTTGAATCTTTACATGCAAAACATTTTTTTAATTTATTTTAAAAAAACTGATTAAATAAAAATAAGTATAAATTAGTATTAAAAAAATCCGTCTATAAATATATTTGTTAGTAGTATCCTCTTGCGTGCATAACAAAACTGTTATTTCCTTTATTTTTTCAAACAAGTGAAGTTAATGAACTCAAAAAAGTCGAAATAACTACTTGAGCTTTCTCTCCTCCACCCATTATATCAAAAATTGTGTCTTAAATAAGATTAAACGAACATAAGATTCGTTAATAGTAAACCCTTTTCTTAAATGGTAGAGTTTCCAAACAAAAATAACAAATCCTCTTCTCTGTATTAATTTCACCGAAACAATTATTTAAGCAAAGGTTAGATGATGATAAGAAATTTTAATTCATCATCATCCTCTCAAAGAAGATGAACTTTAAATTTTGGATCCAATGAAACGGTTTACAAAAATTTAATATAATGATAAAAAAATATATTATTTTTTTAAGGAAAGTATATGAATGACATTTTTTAAAATAACAACTATAAGAATATTTTCGACATTAAAAAAAATACGAAATCCTCAAAATAAACGTTGTTAACAGACATAATGGTTCAATGAAAATATAGGGATAGACTTTAACTTGCATTTTTTTTTGGGGCGGGGGTAATCCTAATTTCCCCTATCTGGCAGGGGGGTCTTACGAAAATAATCAGCAAAATATGATGAAGAAGGCGGTTTGGTACTTTCAAGTATACCAATAGGTGAGTCGTCTCGACCCTCGACGCTTAACTTGGAGTTAAAAACGAAAAAAAAAAAAAAAACAAAAGCGTTAATTTACGTTAAAACGGAAATCAATTTAAGAGATCTTTTGCACCGCGTCCCTTCCATTTCCAGCTTCTCATTCTTCCCTTCTCCGCTATTCCTCCTCTTCTTCCATCTATTTCAGTCTTTTACTCTTCCCCTTCTCCATAGAAAAATAAAAAACCCTAATTCTCCAATTCTTCGAATT
Source organism: Akebia trifoliata (assembly GCF_017979445.1). Lineage (NCBI taxonomy): Eukaryota > Viridiplantae > Streptophyta > Magnoliopsida > Ranunculales > Lardizabalaceae > Akebia > Akebia trifoliata. The sequence goes on along the minus strand of NC_141378.1, from coordinate 3,287,871 downwards.
TCTCAGATCCAAGATCGCATTTTCGAATCTTCTTGCATACAGCTCTGTAATTCCATGCGCTATCGCAGTTTTTCTTCGACTTACGGGTTCGATTTTGATTCTTCTATGAAAAATCTGAGTTCGAGGCTCTATTGTTTGTTTTGAGTGTTGGAATAACAGGTTCTGACTTCTGATTCAGGTTGTTTTGCTTGTTCGCTTTAGGAATTATTGGACTCTGAATCTCTGTAGTTCGATTGATAACTGTTAGTTTCTGTGATCTTTTGCGATTTTTTGAAGTTGTGGAGTTGAAGTGAGGACAAATGATCTCATTTACTTGCTTGTTCGATCTGAATTGTTGTTCTGGTGCAGAGTTGGTGTGAGGTTTGAAAGTTCAGAAACATAGACTGTGTTTCAGAAATGGAAATTGTGTTGTTGTTCTGAGTTGTGTGGTTTGGCTTTGGTTTACTTGATTTCGTTTGGGATCATCATGGCTTTGGAGTTTAGCTCCGTTTTCACTAAATTGGGAATAGTGACCTCGTCTGATTACGCTAGTGTGGTTTCAATTAACATATTTGTGACGCTTCTTTGTGCTTGTATCGTGATCGGTCATCTATTGGAGGAAAATCGATGGATGAATGAGTCGACCACTGCCATTGCTATTGTGAGTTTGTGCAATGGCCTTAGTCTTTAATATATATATATATATATGTATGGGGGCGGATCATGGGACATATGTAAAAACAATGGTTCTTCAAAATATGGGTTAGAAGTTTCGGATTGAGCTGATTTTTTGTGAGGATGGTCTCTATGATGAGAAGATCATCCTCACAAAAAAATCAGCTCAATCTGAAACTTCAAAGTCCATCAAAAGCGGTTTAAAAATTATTGGTAAAAAATTGACGGTCCACATTCTACATCACTTTTGATGGGGTTAGAAGTCTAAGATTGGACTGATTTTTTTTTTTTTAGGATGATCTTCTCATCATAGAGATCATCCTCACAAAAAATCAGCTCAATCCAAAACTTCTAACCCATATTTTGAAATTTTATTATTATTACATTGTTTTTACATATGTCCCATGATCCGTCCCCTATATATATATAATTAGTGTTTGATTTTGGTAAAATATATTTGATGGTCTATGGATTGATGGCAGGGTTTGTGTACTGGAGTCATCATTTTACTAACTACGGGAGGAAAAAGCTCGCGTATTTTAGTCTTCAGTGAAGATCTTTTCTTTATATATCTTCTTCCACCCATTATCTTCAACGCTGGGTATGTTGAGTCGCCACCACCTCCTGTTCTTTTTAACGGGAAAAGATCCAATTTTCATAATAGCATTTGACTTGATTTTTGTCTTTTTAATTCATGCTACACAATACATAAATTCTCTATTGAAATCTTAAAGCTACTTCACCAAATATTTCAATTTTTATTGTCATTGCTCTTGACATCTGCCACTAATATTTAAAAATATAATGAATGGGGAATTCTCATAAAAATTGAATATTGTAGTCTTTTATACCCGTGAATGTGTAGACAATAAGCGACAGCCACAATATTTGTGTAAACTGAACAAAATGCTGAAATTTAAGTCCTGCTCTTTGGTATGGTATGTTGTGGAAGACGTGTTAATGTGTGTTATCTTTCCTCATCCCTACTAATGCTAGTATGATTGTATATTTGCCTATGAAAGACACATCTGTTAACTAGAGCGATTGATATCACACTCCAGGAACATTGAAAGTATCAAAAAGTTTGTTACTTGGCACCAAGGTTTAATCATATCAATTGAATGTTTGGGTTACTGAAAAAACTGATACGGTATCGGTTGATACATTCGATACATACCGATTCATTCCCGAAACATTAAATGTTTCGGAGTCAATGTTTCGCATCAGTCTTGGCCGATACCAATAAGTATCAATCGATACATTCCGATATTTTAAACCATGGTTGGCACCAACTAAATCCTCATCATCAACAAAGCCTTATTCTAACTTTCAAGTCGGTTGAACGAATCATGTTCCTCCATTTAGTTCTAAGTATACGCCTTTCGTTAATTAAAGCTTCTTCATATCTGCTATTAACACCCAATCCACTTACTTTTGGTCTTTCTCTTGCTATTAATACCCAATCCCATCAATGACAATATCCTCATCCTTGCAACAATGGTTTTGTGAGTAAGTCCTTCTCATTGCCACTTTATTTTACAATTTTTGTTCTAGTTGTTTGGTATGTGCTGGTCATATAATATGGAAGCACTGGAGTTCATATTCAGTTTAAACACCCAGCTCTAATTCTATGGTAAACGTCTTCCTTAATCTCTTCATCTCGGTGGTAATAAAACTGAGGTTACCTAAATGGCCGCTTTTCAGTATTTCTTGGCCATTAATTTTTATATGTGCATATGTGCATCCTCTCTAAAGAATAACTTTCATACATATAAAAATAAGGGAAAAAAAACTAATCTTCCTGCAACTATATTTTCTATATTAAATAGAGTTAAACATATATCTATCATAAATTGGCTATTAACTTTTTTTATTTATATTATTCATGAGTTAATCAGTCATAATTTTAGAATTGTGTAATCTAACTTACATCATCACATGCTATGTACTACATAATTTTAGAAGTTTCAAAATGAGCCAATTACATTGATTGCAAAGAATCTCGTATGATACGGGTAAGTGGAAGAGATTTCATGGCATTTTATAACATAATTTCTTTCTCTCTCTTATTCTTTGGTTTTTACATCTCTACGTATATTTTTATTCTCATTCTTTTTTTCTTGGACTTCATTTGTGGTGGGACTCCACTATCCTATGTTTCTGCCTGGCCGAGATTGCTTGCTTTTTATTGCTTAGACCTCTCCCCTCCTCTCTCTCTCTATCTCTCCTTCCCCCCCCCCCCCCCCCCCCCCCATGTTGACCATATATCATATCATTTGACGGTTATATATTTTTTTCCAAGTGATGTGTTTCCTCTTCATAGGTATAAAGATTAAATGTTTGTATTTCTTCAATTATTCTAATTGGAAATTGATTGTCCATGGAAGTTTTCACCTCGTCCAGAGAAATTTTGTCATTTAGGTATTATTTATTTGTCACAAAGAACTAATGGCAAAATTTCACAAAGAGGCACAAACCTCTCTGGAAAAATAAATTTTCTTTTGACTTGCTAAGAGATCGATGTGTTTAATCCATTTCATTGACTTGTTCTGGTTCTAGGTTCCAGGTGAAAAAGAAGCAATTTTTTCGTAATTTTATGACAATCATGCTATTTGGGGCTATTGGCACATTAATATCCTTTGGCATCATTTCAATAGGTATTTTCTTCTGCTTTATAGATATCTTTTATGTGTTCGAGGTCATTCTTAGAATGCTTTATTGCTTAGAAAAAAGTAGAGGAAAATTTTCAAAATAAACATCCCAGCTATAACATGCTCATCTAGATATCAGTATCCAAAATGTATGGGTTTATCAGTTCTGAATATTAATTATGGTCACATTAGTTTCTCATGATTTTCTCCAATCCATGACTTAGGTGCTAGACAAATATTTAAAAATATGGACGTAGGTACCTTGGAGATTGGAGATTATCTTGGTACTCTCTTTATTTCACTCACTTCTTATCTCCCCTATATTTTATGCTGTCTTTTGCTTTAGTTCACCTTTTTTTGTGCTGTCATCTGTATCCCATTTGATTACTTTCAGCCATTGGAGCAATCTTTTCCGCAACAGATTCTGTTTGCACATTGCAGGTATGGAAAGACTTAAAAAGTTGTGTATTGTTTGAACTACTCAAAATAGGAATAAACAAAAACTATAGTTTATTTCATTTGCTGGTACAGGTGCTTAATCAGGATGAGACACCTCTATTATACAGTTTAGTCTTCGGGGAAGGTGTTGTTAATGATGCCACATCAGTGGTACTTTTTAATGCAATCCAGAGTTATGATCTCACTCACATCAATTCCAGCACTGCCTTGCATTTTGTTGGCAACTTCTTATATTTATTTACCATAAGCACATTGTTAGGAGTGTTTGTAAGTCTCTCTCTCTCGCTCGCTCGCTCTCTCTCTCTCTCTCTCATGTGTGTGTAAGATAAGCTTTCTTCTTTTTCTCTTGCAGACTGGTCTACTTAGTGCATACGTTATCAAAAAATTATATTTTGGCAGGTTTGTTAATGACTCCACTGTTTACTTCTTATAGGCTATATCTTTAGAGTTATGTTTTTGTATTGGAAAATTTCTTTCTCTGTGTACCAAGTTAAATGCTGTTTTTGTCTCATTATGTTGTAACTTTCAGTGTTATCTTTACTTTTGGTACTTGGTATTTGGTAAAACAGTTTCCCTTAACATTTTAGGAGGTAAAAATTGTAGTGATTACCCTGTAGACTGCAGACTGTCTACCAGCCTCAGTGTAGCACATGTGGTGCATGTGCAAGAGAGTAGAACCTACCATTCTGCAAGGCCCCACCCTGTCTATGTATATCACATTTGGCACATCATCCTTGTAGTCTAACTGACACCACCTTCGTTTTTTCTTTTTTCCATAAAAGCTAAACTCCATGATCTCAGTGAAGGTCGTATGTTTGTTATCCCAATAAAATTATAATGGCTAAGTTCTGACAAATTCCAGGCACTCTACTGATCGTGAGGTTGCGGTGATGATACTTATGGCTTACCTTTCCTATATGTTGTCTGAAGTAAGAATTTTATCTATTACACTGTGGGAAAAACCCTCACCCCGTTTTTATTTCGAAGAATCCATTTAGATTGAATATCTCAGCTCCAGTTTCTTACGCCAAATATTGGCAAATTCATTTTTGATTTCAGTTGTTCGATTTAAGTGCCATCCTCACAGTGTTCTTTTGCGGGATTGTCATGTCACACTACACCTGGCATAATGTGACTGAGAGTTCAAGAATCACTACCAAGTATGTCAATCTTTTAGAAAGCTATTCTAACCATTTCAATGGCATTTTTGTTCATGTTATTTTCTCTTGCCAGGACCCTGTTCAAACTAGTTGTAATACTAGTGTTGCAGTTCTGATGTCTTCTATTTTGTAGGCATGTTTTTGCAACAATGTCATTCATTGCAGAGATATTTATCTTCCTTTATGTCGGTATGGATGCATTGGACATTGAGAAGTGGAAAGTTGTTAGTAGTAGGTATGTTCTAAACTTATGTAGTTGTGTAACTGTTTGTTATTACCAAAGAGTGTATTTGCCTTAAGCTCATCTTCTTAAATGTATGAGCATTGATGAATATTCCCATGCCTTATCCCAGTCCTTCCATCCATTTACATCCTCCAGACATTAAGTGTCAACCCTAAAGATTATTGGCATTTATGTAAGGCACATGAAAGAAGTGGCTTGTTGTATAATAGTGTTCATTAAGTTCAAACTTTGGGTGACTAAGCACTGGATTCCTCTTTTTGCAGTCCTGGAAAGTCAGTTGGGGTGAGCTCAATATTGCTAGGCCTGGTTCTGGTTGGACGAGCAGCTTTTGTTTTCCCTCTATCCTTTATATCCAACTTAACTAAGAAGACGCCTAATGAAAAAATCAACTTGAACCAGCAAGTAAGTAGATGGAGATATTATTGTTATTATATGAACTTCACCTCCTAAACCAACTGACATATTGAATCCCACAGGTTACCATATGGTGGGCTGGGCTTATGCGAGGTGCCGTATCTGTGGCACTTGCTTATAAGAAGGTAAAAATAAAGAAAATATTCTTGTTCATGTGACTAAGATGACACATGATTTTTATTCTTAATACACCATCTTAGCATGCGCACACACACACACACACACACATTTATAAGAAGGTAAAAATTTGGAAAACAAGAGTCCATGGCACTAAACTGTCCGTTGATCCAATGGATAGTTACCCCAATTCTTTATTTTTTAGAAAATATACTAGATTTTTGCAAAATCTATGCAGACAAAAAAAAGGAGTTTCTTAAGAAAATGCAATTCAGTTTAGTAAAAGAGTTAGTAGAGGACCAGAAAGAATATGGATTGCGGTAGTCTGCAGACATGACCACAGTATAATTAATAGAAGACATTGCTTTTGATGTTATGGGATGGTGGAACAAGATGCTTCCAGACAATTTTGGGACAAGGACTTTGATGATAGTGGTGAGTTTAGAAAAAAGTAGTAAGTTTGGAATTCATGATTCCGGAGCTGTTAGGGTTTATGGCTCACCGATTGTCAATAGTGGTTGAACAAAAGACCATCACGGAGAGGGGATGGGAATTTGTAGGTAGACTTTGTCTCTCCAGTGGTAGCTTCTCGTGGTCGATGACAGTGTTTGAGGAAGCTAGTAAGGATGCTAGGAAGCCCTTTATTTAGGAAATTGAGGGACAGAGGTACTCTTCTAGTGACCTAAAAGAGACCTTTTCTTGTCCATCACTAAGGGGAACCCGTAAGTGTGATTCCTACTTTTCAGAAGCTTTGGGATGCCTGGCAAACAAAACATGGAAACAATCTCAATGAAGAACGTTTCTGGAGAGAAGAGGGTTTTGGTCTTCTTATCAAGGAATGGAGCAGCGAGGTAGCGCGTGAAGTTAATTTGTTGGACATGTATTGGCAAACCTTAGGTCCAATCAATTAGAGACAATTTAATCCGAAGTATCCAATTTCTATGTACTCATTTGGAAGGAGCTTGGCCCTCTTCAGAAACTAAATTGGAGTGGGAGGTGAAGGAGTTTGTGCTCGCAAGTACAAGAGGTGTACAGATCCTTAAAGATGGTGAACAACTGTAACTCTTATTATAACTTGTCAAGGAAAGGAGGAAGACGAATCAAGATACTCGGCATCCCATTTCATCACTGGGCAATTGGAGTCTGCAAACCATTGCCTACCATTACGGAGGTCTTTTAGAGATATGGTAGTTGCAACGTTGAAGCTCAACAATCTTAGTGCAGTCAAGATTTCCATTGAGGATTCCCTTTTTTTAGTTGGTGATGGTTGATGAAGGTGTCATCGAATGTAGTGAAGGTTGACAAGAATGGCACTAATAACAATACCTTTTTAAAATACTTTGTTATCAAATAGAAAAAGTGGGGGAAAAACCGGAAAAAAGAAAAAGAAAAAAAACAAAGAATTTATGTTGCCTGCCTTTGTTTGTGTGTATGTATATATGTTATTCTCTTTTTCTGCTTATCTGTGTCTCTCTTCTACTGCAGTTTACACTGTCAGGCCATACTCAACTACGTGGGAATGCTATCATGATCACCAGCACCATCACTGTCGTACTGTTCAGCACAGTGGTATGATACCACATTCCTTTACTACTTACAGTAGCCATTAACATAAATGTTACTTGTGTCCATGCATTTACTGATTTGAACTCAAAACCCCACTGAGTGCCTTTCTTTTGGTTCATAGTTACCCATTGTACATAAGAGTATTGTGTCAGAGTCGCTTGGTCCACATCCGCAACTTACCCTCTCAAAACTGCAACATTTTTGAAGTAGGAATTAATCTTTCACCTTTTGGCTATTTGATGTTCATCAGGTGTTTGGGTTGATGACCAAGCCTCTTGTGAGGCTCTTGCTACCTCATCCAAAACACTTAAGCAGAATGTTGTCATCAGAGCCATCAACACCCAAGTCCTTCACCACCCTACTGCTTGGGAATGGGCATGATACCGAAGCTGATGTGGCTACAATTGACATCCCCCGACCAACCAGCCTTCGCATGCTTCTGTCAACCCCATCTCACACTGTCCATCATTATTGGCGTAAGTTTGATGATGCATTCATGCGGCCCATGTTCGGTGGGCGAGGCTTCGTGCCATTTGTTCCTTGCTCACCAACCGAACGAAGCATTCATCAATGGAGATGAGAGGACAATCCACCCAAAACGTATACATACAATAATATTAATTTATGGATCTGAAAAAAAAAAAAAAAAAAGCGTGGTATATGTGCAGTGGTACTGATTGGCTTATGAGGATTGACAAACTTTTAGTGTGAATGGTGGGTAGTGTAATCTATTTGGGCAGCTTATATTTTTATTTATGAATATTGCATAAATTTTTTTTAAGCACCATGGACCCTCAGTGTCTATAGGTGACCGGGCTGTACAATGAGGTTGTTCTTTTTTATGTTTTTTGGTGTTCCTTGTTAAACTACTTGTGCTTCCTGTAATTCTATCCATCATGATTTGCGTTTTATAATTTATTTATTTTCCTCTATTTTATTTTTTTATTTTTTATTTTTGGTGTTCCTTGGTAAAGTACTTGTGCTTCTTGTAATTCTATCTATCTATCTATCATGATTTGTGTATTTTTTTTTTTTAAAGCATTGACGACTCTGGTGCCTGTAACTTTCTCTGTTCTTCCAGAAGAATTGGAGCTTAGCTCTATGGGCAGGGACTTTGTCTAGGGCTTTTGTTTTAAAGCCCACTATTGAAATCCTGGCTAAAGCACGCACTTGTAGATAGGGCTTTCAATAGATTGGGTCTGGATTGGATCGGATCGAATTGGTATTAAATTACTAATCAAATAAGTTGTCTGGACTCGGACCTGATCTTATAAGGTATTGGGCGGGGTTTTATTAAATCTCATTCTCAATATGAAGATCCAAAACCGATCCAATAACAAGAGCGAAACCCGGTTTGATATTCAAATTCTAAATAAATTTCATATTTTTAAACAAAATATATAATATAATCGAATATTTTTACACATTCTATAGGATCCACGAAACCGATCCAGGTTGGTGCCCTTAAAAATTTTGACCTAACCCAAGAACACAAAATAGAAGGTAGAAACAAAGTATGTTGCAAAGAACAGAAAATAAGGAATATGCCACGTGTTTGTGTTCATAATTAGACTGGGAGTCTGATTACGTCTCATCTCCCGAGAGACTCAAAATAGAATCCTACCAGAAGTGGAAAGAAACCACACTTTAAAGGAAAGTTCAACTTAACGGCTTAGGAGGCAATCAATTTTCTAGGGATTCCCTTTGAAACCTGCATTGTATATCATCCCATCTCTACCGTACGTCTACTTTGACTCGACTTAGGAGTCAAATCAACCACTCTTCCCTCTATATAAGTCGATATAACCCCAAAACAAAATAATAAAAAAAAAAAACAGTACTGTTCGATTTGTCTGCAATGGGTCTCCTTTTCATATCTGAAGAAGATCAAACTGAGAGCAGTATCACCACCACCACCAACAACAACAACACTGAGAGCAGCATCACCACCACCACCACCACCACCACCACCAACAACAACAGGGAGATCAATGTCTTCACTCGAGTTCAGAAACCATGTCTCTTATTCTTCGAAGAACTCACTGGATCAATAACTCACGCATTGTTCGATCCCATCAACAAAATCCTAAAAACCATCGAAATCCCCGAACTCAGATTCTCAGTCCAGTGTCTCTCATCAGGACACGGATGGCTTCTCCTTCTATCGCGGCAAACTTCTTCTCTCTTCTTCTTCAATCCCTTAACACGTGTAAGAATCGAACTCCCTTATCGTAAAAACTACTTCGATGTCGCTGCCTTCTCTGCTTCTCCTACTTCAAGAGATTGCATGGTTTTCGCTATCGAAAAGCCGTACAATCGAACCCAAATCCACATCGATGTGTTACGTGTCGGCGATCCGAGATGGACTACTTCGACATATCAGAGTACCGGTTTTAGTACAGCGGTGCAAGCTATTTACTGTAACGGTATCGTTTACTGTACCGATTCACATGGAACGATCGGATCTTTTAATGCGGATACAGTTACGTGGAGTGTCCTGTACGAGTCGAAACGTCCAAGCGTGAGAAACTCGTACCTGGTGGAATCGGGTGGAGAGCTATTTGCTGGAGCGAGTGGTCATTCTGGGGATCTTATTGCGATTTATAAATTGATGAAGCGCGAAGGAGAGGAGGCGGTGGAGTTGGTGAGAGTTGAGGAATTGGGAGATGATACGGTGTTTCTCGGCCCATATGGTTCTTTTGCTTTTTTGATGAGATCGAATCAAAAGATGGAGAAGAAAGTTTTTGTTGCTGCCCATAGGTCTGATAGGAAGTGTGCGGTCTACAAATTGGATGGCTGTGATTGTAAAGAAGAGATGGTTTATTTGTCTACGAAGTTTGACTCGCGGTACACACCAATCTGGATCAATCCATCGAATTAAGGATTTTGATGATTATATGAGTTTTAGATATTAGGATTCAATTTCATTTAATGTTCCTTCTTTATAATAACAATAATATTAATTTAGTTACTTTAAGATGACTTGCCTAACTTGATATCATTCGAGACGAGATGTCAAAATAGGGATTTAATTTTTTCAATTTCTTTTGATGGGGGCTAAAAAATCACTTACAATTTTCAAAAACACTGGTAATAATCGATCTCATATTATTTTTTGTTTTATTATTTCTTTTGTGTTTTTATTGAGACCATGATGGAGGAAATTGTGACCATGAGAACGATGGTATAATTAACGTACTTAGAATCATAATCATTACATTTTTTTTATCCAATTCTTGTCGATCCTAGTTCTGGTTATAAAATAAGTGAAATTGGAACCACCAAGAAACACATTTACCCCATTGGTTCCCATCCTCAAAAATGAAGTGGAAAAAAATTATCTCAAATCAAATCATCATTATAAATATATAAAAATTATTTCTTCAAAAAAATTAATCTATAATCTTCAAACTATCAATTTAATCATTATTTGTTCCACTAAAGACATGACTTAATGTATTTTTTTTCAAAAATAAAAACTCATCTTCTTTACAAGTAATAAACCTTTAAAAGAGATGGCCTTATTTTAAACTTGAAAAATTTTCTAAGAAAACCTTAAATCATGTAATAGTATTAAAAAAGGGTCGTGATAATATGACGCCGCCTTTTGACACATGCCCCCATCACAGAACTATAGATCATTTGCCTCGGGATGCACAATAAAAAGATTTATAGTTACACTAAAAAAAATGTTGTCAAAATACCCACAAGTAGAACCTAAAAGGGATTTTCGATTTCGATTCCATTACATAGGTACCCGTGGACACTCCTAACACATAGACTTTACCAACTAAACTACCTGGCACCTTCTCTATTTTTTATCTTATTTTGTATATAGAATGGACCCACTAGTGGATAGATCTCTTCCATTCAAATTTGATCTGATCTTATGTAACCATCTTGAGAAGGTTTTAGAGAACGAATCCAAATACAAAAAACCATCTGGTGGATCCAGAGAACATCACCCAAGTTGGATTTGTGTGCATTGCAATTGGATCTGGATTTGTGCGTTCGGGTGTATTGGATCCGTTCAGATCACTCACTGTACAAATGCATGTGTACAACTTATGTAATCTGACCTGCTTATTTGTACATGAGTTGGATTCAGATTATATAAAATGGATCATGAATTGGGTTTGGATATTGTAATATGAATTTGAGTAGATTTCGGATCTGGATCTGGATCTGGATTGTTTGAATCCTTCGCGAATCGTGAGCATCTTAATTCTTACACTCCATCTCACCCCACGATGTCAGTCTTCCTTGTACATGCTCAAACAATGGTTTCTTCGCTTTACTTGCCTCTTGTTTCCTTGGCTTTTCTTCTCACCAATATCCCCCACAAGAACAATTACCCGCTTTAAAATGGTGGAAACGGTTACGGTCCCTAACAATTATTTCTCTTCCTTCAAGCTTAGACACCAGTTCCATGGTCCCATGACAATCCCCACAAATCCTCAAGTTCTTCACAATCCTGATTGGTGTTTTGGGTTTGGAACTAATGAGTGCAAATGTTAAGGCCAACTTCTCGCTGTGACGATATATTGCCTCCTCCCTATCCTCTTCATCCAAGTTCCTCAATATGGCTCCCGTGTCTGGCACATACCCCATTGGCTTGATCCGCTTCACAAGCTCATCCCAAGCTCCATAAATCTCTTGGAATCTCGGGTGAGACCTGTCCCCCGCAACAAACTCATGAACAACACCCTCAAGTTCAACTGCACTACATCCAGGAGTTTTTTTCACGTGTTGTGCCCTCATGCGTGCTCTGACCTTCTCAACATCCCCCCATTTCCCAACGGAAGCATACACATTTGACAAAAGTACATAATTACCATCATGTCTTGGGTCCAACTCAACGAGCCTATGAGCCGCTTCTTCAGCCAATTCTAAATTTTGATGTGATCGACACGCACTAAGCAGAGCCCCCCAAACAACCTTGTCAGGTTCAATGGGCATATTTCTGACAAACTCAAAAGCATCCTCTATCCGTCCGGCTCGACCGAGTAGATCAACAACACAACCATAATGTTCAATCCGTGGAACAATGCCATATTGGGTTTGCATCAGATCAAACAACGCCAAGCCCTTGGATGCCAGACCACCATGACTACTTGCAGTAAGTAAGGCTATAAAGGTTATCTCATTGGGCATCACCCCATTTCTTTCCATCATAGAAAAGATTTTGAATGCTTCATCTCCTTTCCCATGTATAGCCAACCCTTTGATCATTGCATTCCAAGAAGCCAAGTCCCTTGTAGTCATCCCTTGAAACATTCGACGAGATTGATCTAAATCTCCACATTTAGCATACATGTCGATAAGAGAAGTTTCCAAGAACAAATCCAACTCAATCCTGTTCTTCTCAATGTAAGCATGTACCCATTCACCCAAACCCAATGCACCCATTTGGGCGCAAGAAGTTATAATGCTAACCATGGTTACGCCATCGGGTTTCACCCCAACCCCGCACTCCGATTGCATCCACCGAAATAATTCAATTGCTTCCGCTGGTCTTTGGTTCTGTGAATACCCAGCAATCATAGCATTCCATGTCACAATATCTTTCTCGGGAATCTCATCAAAAATTCGCCTAGCATCATCGATTCTCCCAAGCTTAGCATATAGACTCAAGATTGCCGTTGAAACAGAAATTGAATTTACTAAACTTGCAAACCCAACAATCTGTTCAACCTCATCTTCAGATAAGTTTGCCCCACTCACAGCTGACACAACTGAAAGTATAGTGGTGTTGTCGGGTTTGATTCTGGTTTTCAACATTTGAGAAAAAATCGACAATGCCTCATCGTTCTGTCCATTCTTAGAAAACCCAGAAATCAAAGCGTTCCATGAGACTAAATTCCTCTCTGGCATCTCATTGAACAACTTTTTAGCATTTTCTAACTCCCCAAATTTCGCATAAGCACTTACCATCGTATTCCAAGAAACCACATCTCTATGAGGCATTTCATCAAAAAGCTTCCGTGCAGACTTCAAATCACCCGAACTTAAAAACCCAGAAACCATTATATTCCAAGAAATTGAATTCGGTTCGGAGATTCCCCGAAACACCCGCATTGCAAATTCATCCTTCCGGCACTTAAAATACATGTCCAAGAGAGAATTCAGCACAAAAACATCATCACAAACAGAATTACTCTTCACCAAACAGGAATGGATTTGCTGTCCAAGACTGAAATTGGACATGGCGGCACAAGCCTTGAGAACATAAGGGAAGGTGAAATGGTCTGGGGAGAGTTCTTTTTGCTGCAATTGTACATAAAAGAGGAGAACTTGTTCAAAGAAACAATTTTTGACATAAACCCTGAGCATGGAATTACAGAGGACGAGGTCAGGTTCTTGGACATAATTGAAGAGACGAGTAGCGTAATCTACAGTACCCGAAGCAGAACAAGTGGAGATCAGCTTTGTTATGAGAATGTTGTCTTGGTGAAGGGATCTGCGGAAGAGCTGAGCTTGGATTTGCTTGAGTTGGTGTAATTTGAGGAGAGGGTTTTGTTGCAGTAAGAAAGATAAGTGTTGCTGGTCTTTAGATCTTGGAACAAAGTGAGGAGGTCTTCCAATGGGATCTAACACAAAAGTCTCCATTAAAATTGCTGGTTCTGTATTTGTTTCCTTCTTATCTTATCTATTTGGAGGGAAATTTAAACTTCTCAACGTTCACTTGAACCAGATAACTGATAGCATCTGAAATGACTAAATTGCCCATTAAATAATTCAAAAGTGGTGAGGGAAATGGAGGCATTATCTATAAATTGAAGGGTACATTGGGTATCATATCAATTTTCATATTGTGGGTAATAAGTGTAATTGAAAAAAAAAATATTATTAGTATTATTTATAACTGGCTGGTATATGGGCTTTGCCCAGTCCATAGACCATTATCTTGTCCAAGGATTAGTCCTGGGGCACGTGCAATGCCCACTCATCACACACACCAGGTAAGTGAGGGTGCGCTCTGGCAGGTGGCCCCTAAGGAATTCATGCTCATACCGAGTATCGAATTCAAGACCTACGTGCATTAACCACTTATCAGTCCAAAATTGCCATTGAGCCAACCCCTCAGGGTTCAATGATTGACCTTATTATCCCTGTTGATTTGAGCTTGAGATGAATTGAGTTTCGGTGACCATCTATGTTGATTTGAGTTGAGTTAGAATGAGTTTCAGTACTGTGCAATTTTTAACTAGGGGTGAGAAACTCAATATGAAAATGTTATTGCTGCTGCCCGTTTGCAAGAAAATCAAATATTTTTATATAAATGATTTTTCAATGAGAGCAGAAAAATGTTCACATTAAACCATACTGAATTGAGAATTAGCACAGTTTCCAATCATCCTGAAACTTCCCAAACTATTTGGGTATGCATGCTTTCCAATTTGCCTTACCATTTTTTCGGTTCACCATTTGAATGTTGCTTAGTTTTGCACCACAAGACCCCTCCAATCTCTCTTGCTTGCTTTCACACCCAGTCCAGGTCAATCCGTACCCACAAAGTTTTGAAGTGAATTTCCAGCATTAGGACTAAACAGGACCAAGCAGAAGTAAAATTTTGCAACACATGAAACTGTGAAGTTGCCAGTAAGCCAAGCACAGCCCATATGTCAAGTACCATTTGCAGGAAACAAAGATACTGTGAAATACATGCAAGAATGGCTAGAGTTCATCGTGGGATCATCATAACCATTGGTACAGGTTCTTTAGTATCATAAAAGAATGCAATTAATTTCACAACAAATTTACAAATTAAAAAACAACATAAAACATGGAATAATGGTAGCCAATACAAGGATCCTGAGACATATAGGTGATAACAAAGTACATTTTCTAATCTTAGATTTATTCCTGATCACAGTACCATATTAAGATAAGTACTTAACCAAGATATGAAAAGTGCATGAAAATGCAAGTGCAACAATAGAGATCATAATACCAAATTGAACATATTAGCGATACTACAAAGTATACATAGATTATACGAAGGACCGATCAAAATTCGGTCCTATAATATTATCAGAAAAAATATGAACTTAACTCAATAAGAGGATCCTTCATTTTCTATTAATGACCTTTAACAGTACCTGAATGCTTCACCATTCTCTGCTAATGCAGGAAAAATCATATTTCAGATGCAGCGTGGCAGCCGCTGCAACTCCAATCCCACAACCGAAGCAGCATTGGCAACACTAGGTATGCTTGAGCTTTTAAGATCAGAAACAATGGCTTCGATTCTTGTGATCTCAGGTATAGATATCGACAGTATCATCGCTTGAGACAGATATTGCCTACAAGAATAACCAAGAGCATGCAGCATGCGCTGCAACAGTAAGTTAGAGACACCATGGCGCCACGACTCCAGGACCCCACTAACCTTGGGAAGGTTTGCCAACAGTCCAGTTGTGGCTTCTCTTGGGGCTGCCTTGAGCAATAAAATCACACACTCGGATGCTAAATCTGCAATCCTTTGTTCATGGGACCCACTCAATTCCAACAAGACACCAACATTGCTACCGAAATCAGATATATCCTTTACTGCAATGCTCATATCAAAGGAATTATCACCCAAAAGATCGGGTTCTTTCGAGTAGACCAAGCCTTTTTTTCTACCAATGCCACGTAGAAGAAAAGCTTTGCATAGATCAAGAGTTGGTTCAAGAAAATCTTCCATCTCCTTTGCATTCACAAATTCCAAAAGGTTGCCAATTCTTCGAACTACTCTTAACTGAGTGAGTATCTTCGTTTCCAATTCAGGGGCAGATGCCAGTGCCAGGCAAAGCTTAACATTGTTCACGTTCGCACTAGAGACATCACCGAGCAGAAACTCAAAGCACTGTGAGACAGTTTTTAGATGCAGAATGTCTGAGATTTTAATGTAATTGAACTCAATGAGCATCACCAGGAGCTTCTGTGCATACATAGGAATGGGATCTTCGTCCTCAATCAAGGTGGGATAGATGGTGAGGAAATGAGTATTAGATATTGATTTCAGATCCTCTGTTCTTTGTTCATCTTCTGATGGTTCATTCAAGAAAACGACCATCACATCAAACAAAATTTTCAGACACAAGAATCTGGCATCTCCGTCTTTGTTGCCCTTGTACAGCACAGCCAAACTAGGGAGAACTTGAGAGAAAAAAATGTTAGGGTCTTCAAGAATGACAGAGGGCTCCTCTGAGACAGATTCAAGAATTTTCAAAAGGGCTATTTGGAAGTCATCTCTTCCCTGCAATTCAACCAATTATATCATTTACACTCTATTTCTTGCTAGCTCAGCCAAAAAATAAAAATATCATGCACACTACACTCGTCAACGACTTGGCAAGTTGACTATGAGCTTGCAGAAGTAGGATTCGTTCCTGAGAGTTTTAAAACTATTTTTAACAAAAAATAACCTTTTAGATAGCTACCTGAGTTGTTGAAAGTTTAGAAGAAATTGGATGAGTAGCATAAGGAGGCTTCCCACCCTTCAAGCAATTTCTAGGTTTTTGGTTCACATGACCAATTGCGGACGCTTGTAAAAAAGCATTTGTAACTAATCGTGTCGGGGATTTTTGTCTATTAGTAGGAATCTTAGTCTTTTTTGGATAACAGGTAGTTTCGCATTTGTTTGTTTAACAAGGTCAAGTTAACCAATTCACCTTAACTTACTGCAAGCAGACAATTGTGGTATGTTTACAGATGTTGTAGAACTGAGTTGGGAGATTTTAGACCATTACTTATCTCGATTGGTATGAACATTGAAAGAAGCATTTCATGATGAAGTATATGACCAGAAAGCGACATGATGACATGAAATGCAAGCTAAGCTCTTAACTGCATATACCTGGAAAGGTGACTCCACAAGCTTGATGAGATTTGCCAACTGGAGCAGGACGTGATGGCTTACGACTCTGTGCTTGAATAATGAGCTTGTCAGAAGATGGAGAATGACGGGGAGCAAATGAAAGCTGGCCTTTTGAGTGCCTCGGCTGCTAAGAGAAGCAATATGCCCATGGCGTCTCCCTCCCATAATTTGTTGAATATCCCCAGTTATAGTCTCTAGTAATCCCGGCACGGTACTAGCCACGACCTGCACAAAAGCATCCATGCATTGTTGAACATAGCTGTCCTTCTCTTTTGCCAACCTGTCCATCGCCGACAATAACTTCTCATTGCAAAAGAAATGAGGAAGCCATCTACGGCTGTTCTTACAAAGGAGAGCTACAAATATAAGTGCCTTCCCCCGCAACACTTCACCTCCCTGTTCAATAAGAGACAGAAGGCTTGGTACAAGATGCTTGTCTTCCACAAGGGGAAGAAGGTGTCTACCCATGTTAGTGAACATATGGCTTCCAAGCATGGCCATGTTTAAAAGGTTCAAGCTGATCTGTTGCTCTCTTGCATTGCCTTTGACAACAGCAGATGCAGTGTCCTTGAATGAAAACTTCTCCAATACTGATTGTATGCTTGAAGGGCTGAACCGAACCAGACGTACCAAACATGATCCAGCAGTGAGCCTTGTGGTTTCCTGTTTTGTGGCAGCTTTAAAGATGTAGCATAGGTTACTGATCACATCCTGGGTAGTAAAACGAGCTGCCCAGTCCGCTCCTTGACTGCAAATGTTCTCAATTGTTCTTAGAGCATAAAGCTGAGTTACATCATCTTCTCCTTTGCGTAAAATGGATGACACCAATGAAATAACTGGACTAGGAACCTGAATAAAGGAATAAATATATACTCATAAAAATTCTTGTTTTGAAAAAATGAAGAATTTTAATTAATAAATTAGCAAGGGGTAGCTTCTTCTGAATGCCTAAAAGTTTTCTTCAACAACCCTCTTTAATCTGTGAAATTGTCAACTAAATTTAAGGAAAAAGAAGTTCCCCCCTATACGATATTAGGAACCATTTACAAATAGAAAAGACATTTACAATTGGTAATAGAAAAACACTTTCCTTACTTAGTAAGGTCTTAAGCCTTACTAAGGGTCGCTTTGCTCAAATAGATTACCACATTGGCAATCCAACACCACAGCCCTCTAGATTTCATGGAAAAACTCAGGTCAAAACAAAAAAAAAATCAAAAAGATATTTCTTTGGGCTTGATCCAAGGTTTTGAAAATGGACAGCTTCAGAACTTCCTCCTGACTCCAAAATTTAAAATTAAAATTCTACAGTGAAAAATAGCTTTTTTTTGGATTTTTTTTTTTTTCAAAGTTCATAGAATTTTGTCCTCTACAACCCTGAAGCATCAGATCATGTTTTCAGATGCCACAAGTTGAGCCTAAGGACCCTTAATAAGGGTGAAATCCTTACTAACTTAGTAAGGCTAGTCAGACTCTTGGTAATATATCATGCTTCAAAGGTTTTGCTAACATACAAAATTTAAGCTCAATATGATAGAAGCTAACCTGCCAACTAGATGCAGACCGATTATCTTTTGATGGAGATTCCAAGGTATTATTCTCTCTATTTTGCCCATCTTGAGTGGATATGTAGAATAACAGTTCACCCAAAGCAGCCATAGAAAATCTCCTCACTTTTTCCTGTTTGTCTCTGAGGCCATCTGTTAATGCTCTCAAAAGTCCAGAACTTGCCAAATCATCTTCGATGAAAGTAGAATGTCGAATCAATAAACCAACCACTGAAGCAAGTTGAACACGCAATGCGGAAGCCTTTGATAGTCGAAGCATTTTGACAAGAACCAGCATTACCGGCCCATTGGTTAAGATATTTGCAGCATCAACATTCCCACTTAACATCTCCAAGTATCTGATCACATTCTGCTTCTCTCCAACAGAGGTGTTCCCAGACAAAATGGATATAATACGATTGTTTAATGCATCCAAGTTCTCTCTAGTTATCTTCACGAAATCAGATGCTGGTGATGCATCAAACGGAAGCAACAGCATTGCTTCTGAAGCTTTATCACCTTTTCTGCTGGGCATTACAGGTCTGACTGCAAGATCAGATGGATGCCAAAGCACATCTGAGAGATTATTAGATGACTTGCTCGAATCTGAATCAGGGCCACTACCTGATCCTGTTTTAACTCGTGGAACTTTTCGCTGGTTACCAACACTGGGTGGTGTAGCAGCCACTTCAACATGTTCCAAACTTGATTCTTCTTCAAGTGTTTTCGAATCATCAGAAATCATCATATCGATCTCAGTTTCAGCATCCGATTGCTTTGCTTTATGATCGGTCTCTTCCATCTTCCCATGATCCTGGTTTTGAATTGTCGGTTTTTCTTCAGGAGTACAAGTGGGATTATCAGACCCATCAGATTCTTCATGCGATTCACCCTCAGTATTCTCATCAAAATCAAGTTCCATATCATTGTCCTCTAGTTGTACTTCGGCATCGTTCTTAGAGCTATTAGGCAAGGGCCTCCGGTAGTTTTCCTTCTCATTCTCTTTGTGCAAATTTGTTTTTGCTATCCTTGAGAGCCTTAGAAGATTCACTCCCCTTGTAGCACTTGAAACCTCTTTTTGCTTCTCCTCAACAACTTTGCTAGATATTTTCTTTTGAGTTTTCAGACCATTGGTTACATTCTTTACCGGTGTTTCAAAGCCTCTAGCCCCAGAAATAGAATTTTCATCATGTTTATTGACTCCCTTTGCATCTCTTTCACGAGATTTGGGTGGTGTCTTGTTGTGGAGAGGTTTATCACCATTACGTTCTGAAAGATATGGTTTAGCAGAAAGTTCAATCATATTAGTGAAATCGGGCTGAGAGGGTAGAGGCAATGCGGTGAATGTTGTTCTCCAAAAACTATGAGTACAAAGCTCAGGCCACTGTACTCTTTCTGCTGGATCCTTTATCAAAAGAGAGTTGATCAAATTGACAAAACTGCGGCTTGGATTACCCGGAAGAGGTGGAATTTGATCAGAAAGGATGGATTTTACTAGCTGAGTGAATTCTTTTCCTACAAAGGGAGGCCTCCCTGCATAACATTCATACAATACACAACCAAGTGCCCAAAAATCGGAAGCATAAGAATGGACTCCTACATCCTGAAACAGCTCAGGTGCCATATAGCATGGTGTTCCACGCTTTGCCTGCGGCAGCTAATTAAGTGCCAAAACAAATAACAAAGAAAGAAACAAGAATCAGATGCTACTTTTCAACATGTAAAAAAGCTATTCTTGCTTCTTCTTTTTAAGGACTAAATGAAAGGGCACCATTGCAATAGTTAAGAGGAACCAACCTGGGAGGAAGGAATTTTGGATTTATCATTCAATCTTCTCGCTAATCCGAAATCACAAAGCTGTGATGCACAGAGAGACAGAAGAAAACAGATATCAAAAAGCAAAAGATACAGAATAACATCAGTGAGAGATTGACAACAACTCAAATAAGAGAGGAAAAAGGAAGGTAACTAACTACCTTAGTGCATCCATGCTCATCCAGTAGGATGTTTGATGGTTTTAAGTCACAGTATATGATTCCGTTTGAATGTAAAAACCTGTACAATAGTTTCCATATCCAGACATTAACTTGAAGAATAAAATATGTATCTACAACCATGAAATATCAAGGCTAATGAGCATTTCTTACTGCAAAGCTTTGACAAGATCACGGGCAAAGTCATGTATTGAATCTTCAGGAAGCTGACCATCCTGCAACCCCAATTCATAGTATTCCAAATTATGACAATGTAATGAAGATTGGTAAGTTTTATAGAAACTTAACGAGTTACGACTCCATGAAAGCTGATTTTGTGTGTTGGGGATTTTCCTCAACTTTATTTCCTTTCTTAATAAACACATCTACATAAAAAGCTAAATAAAAATATAAGGACCTGTTCAGAGACCTACATTTGACCATCCTAATACAGTCATAACTCATAATTATGATCTGAGGTTCTGATTATTTGGGCTTGGCAACATGAACCCAATTAAACCATCCAACTATATCTAAAGCTTTTTAATTTCTATCACACCACTTCAATACAAATCATTTGTAATTTTCCAGTTGTTTTATTACCAGAGATTTGTGTGCTCAAGTCAACTGAAAGTAGTCATCCTAATGAAAGGGGGAAATCTAAATGAAAAATGCAGCACTAGCATAGCAATCATTTTCACAGTGAGACTCAAAGGTACAAAGCTTCCTGGAAAGAAGCTTTCCTATTATGAAAATAATATATATTTGGCGTCTTGGGTATTTTCAGTTCGCTTATTTATCATCCATATCTTTTGTGGTTTACAAAAGATGGAATCAATGCATTAGATGTACAAGAATCAATTCTTCACACAGCATCCATATTACCCATTACATGAATACACTATTTAAGGCACTACTAACCAGCCAAAAAAAAAACATCAATCACTAAAAATTGTGTGGCAGAGTTTTGACCTACTTCTGGCATTACCAAGCAACCAGGATATGCTTATTTCATGCTTGATATCAAATGAGGGACGAATGGAAGGTAAATAATAATGGTACCTGACGTAATAAAGTCATGAGATTTCCACCAACGCAGTATTCCAAGACCAACCATAAGTGAGCTGAAGTCTCATACCTTCAAGTAGAGTAGCAACAGATACCAAGAAGAGTTAATTGATCAAAATTTCAGAAGTATCAGAAAGAAGGTCATTAAACAATCTAGTCATGTAAAACTGATCAATAGTGCATTCTAAGAGATCAAAAAGGCGAGTATGCATTCCAAATTCCCGTACCAAGCATAAAATTTCAGTATATTGGGATGATCTAGAGAATGAAGAATCCGTACCTGCATGAACCAAAAAAGCAAGTTAACCAATAGTGTATACAAGATACTGAGATAGAATCAGGGAAAAAAAAGGGTTTCCATTATGATGCACGTATCACCTTACTAAGAGTCTAATTAACTGGAAGGTTTGTTGGACAACTTAGAAATTGAGGGATTAAATGGATACCCATTGGAGTACACACCCCTCCCAAAACACACACAAACACACTGCATGCCCGCTAGCCACCGACCATGGAACGAACAGGGACTAGATTTGTGACCAGAACAAAAGGGCACAGATTAAAGTCGTTTCAGCACCTAATTTGTTCTAGTTGATTAACCAAAGGAAAGACAATGTGTCTATTAACGGAATTTTGATTGCAAGTTGGATCGAGTTCATGAAAGTTGAATAATCCGTTAATAACTAAACCATGATAAAAATGGTGTAAAGAATTAGACATTGTCTCCAGATCAAGAACGACCTAGCATGATTTCAAAATCGATAAAATCTAATTTATCCACACAAAAAAAAAAAAAATTAAGCTGGATAGAGACATAAACAGAGGATCTTACATTAAATGTAGAAATCCAAAAAAAAAAAAAAAAAACACTTACTTCTTGAAGGACCTTGGGCTTGTGAGATTTATCGACACTCTTACAAGCGAAGTATTCGATCGTCTTCTTCTTCCTTGCTTTGTAGACGGTCTAAGTCGAAGATTTGAAAACTCGCAATGTTCAGAAATTCTCAGAAAAAATATTCGATTGGATCTGTGATAGAATAAGTGAACCCTAACAGAAATAGAAGAAAAAAAGATGGAGAAGTAGCAGAGCTTACAGAATTTTTTCCGCGGCCGATGGCTTCATAGATGTGATAGTGATTCATGTTTCAATGTATCTTCGATTTGCTTCTCCACGAATTTTGGTGTCTGAAAATGGGTTTTTGTGTGTGTGTGTGTGAGTGAGAGAGATTGGGAATTTTTCCTTTTAAAAAACATATACATAAAATAAAATGGAGATTAGGCGGGAGAAAGGTGAAATTGAAACCGAGACACACTTGATGGTGTCAAGTGGACTCATGGGAACGAGTTTTGATGTGGCATATGTGTATACAACAATTATGTTAAGTACCCAGTGAACAACACGTCACTATAAGCCAAATTTTGTTGCATCTAAAGTTTGATGTGGGTAATATCTTGTGAAGCATTTTTGTGGGTCCCGAAAATTAGTGGTAATGGGTAGCAAAAAAGGATTACGTAATGGTTAACAACTAATCATATGAAATGCTAAAGTTTAATTACTATGATTGCCAATCATTTGTTTAATAATCCACTAAATGATCTACATATAGGTTTGAATGGGCCAAAAAAAAAAATATTTTAGGGTATGGGTCATACTTTCCAAAATGATATGGTTTTTGGGTCGTTCTATTGTGGTTAGATCTCAAGCCACACATGGAAACTTGATTATTAAAATTAATCCCTTCTAACAACCAAGTAATCAATTCCAACAATCAAACCCCAATAAAGTGGTGCAAAGCAAATGCAAGTAATAGTAAGAAAAAAGTAGATAAATGAATACATCCACAACACAAGATATATGTGATTCACCCACAATGGGACTACATCCACGGGCAAGTCGATAAGTGGAAATTCATTACTCAATGAAGAAATTATAAGTATAAAGGTTCATATTTACCTCCACCTTTCCAATGAAACCCACAAAATATCTACACCCAACTTTAGTTGTAGCTGGTCTAGGTTTGCTTTAACCCTATTTACCTTTAAAAAAATAAAACTTTAGTAAAAACCCAAATAAGAAATCAACCCCACTCTCATTGTCACAAATCTACAATAACCATGTGAAAATCACCCTCAAAACCTTAAGCATCTTGATTTTACAATAGAAGAAAAATATGTACATAGGGACTTGATGTTTTCTCACATACTTAACCAAAGGGAAAAACACCTTTTATGGACAATAACTGCCATCTAGGAACCCCTTTTATTTCTCATAAGCTAGTAAAATAAAATATTAAAAATACCCCACATAAGTGGAAAGGCCCATCAATCTATTGAAACAAAAGAATGGTGGTTTTATATCACCAAAACTCAACATGTTCATATTAGCGTTTTATGTGAATTGCCATCGTCTTCTTATGTTTTTTTTTGTACTTGTTCTGACTGTTTCGCTCAATCGCAAATCACTATGCAATTGTTTGATTGTTGGTTGTCTCATTACACTTGATTTGTTGTTGGGGGATCCACTCGAACAAGGGGGGTCATAATTAAATTTTTCTAGTCACTATATACAAAAATGTTCATATTGAACCTACCTTGTGAGTATAGACATTGGATCAAAACCCATGCCCAGAAAGAACTCAATTTGAACTTCTATAAAACAGTAATCTGACTTAAGTTTTGATGTGTAAGTTCACAAATCGGATGGGACAAGCATTGAGATGGTGTACGTGAACTAGTTTTCACACTTTCTCTTAAAAGGTTATAGAATTTCTTTCTTTCCATATACCCCCTTTTCGTTTTCAGAAGACTGTGATTATTGTAGGTCATTTAATGATATCTAACCAACCCACTTGGAATCTATTTGAGAACTTGCTCGTAAAGCCTATGATGATCATGAGAGATGCGAGTAAGCTAATGGTGGTTACTTGGGATAATAGTCCCATTATATTGCTTTATGTGTTGGAACATATTTGATCATCGTGACGAGGGTGGTGTAACCTTGTGGCTATGAGGATAGTGATGGAATTTGTACTAGCTTGATGTGGCTTTATGGGTATAATTCAACCGTGAGTAGAAACCCTCTTGCTAGGGTAAAAATAAGTTGATATACATCCAAATGCAATCTTCTATCAATTAATATGGTATCTAACTCCCATGGATACGAGAGTGACACTTGGAGAGAGAGATCTCAAGTTGTACGGAGATATCGTACAACTTGACACCTTACTATTTAATTGAGAATAAGCACGTGTGCACAAAGCAGGTAGAATAGATCCCCGAGACTTGTAGTGGAGAGAAAGAGTATTGCAAAATCGAAGATACATATTCAACATGCTTACGAAGAAAGTTGAAGATAAACATCAAGATTCATGTAGTTTGAAGAGGGATGTTGCAAGAAAACTAAAGGTTTTATTTTATAACTCAAACCTTGAAACACTTGTACACTATTCTCCTTACCTCTCTCAAAACCTATAAGAAGAATCTTGTAAACCACAAGTTTTTTAGATCTTGGGAAATTGTTGTGTTATTTGCTAAGGGGGTGCTAGTGTTCATTGATTACAAAATTATACCTGGTCACATCAACATCTATATAATAAAACACAATGGTGGATCACATTCATTTGTCTCGTTTTTTGTATCCACACAAATATTGTATCTCTAGAATTACTTTTGCGTTGACACATTTTATTTTCTTTATCTGTCCAAAGATGCCTCCAACTGTATTGCTTTTCCTACTCTCCCTCTTTTAAAAAACTAACCTTCAAATTTTGATCCATTTTCCAATAATACTCATTCAATTTTGTTGTCTTTCCTCTTCGCTCCCCTCTTGAATAAGGTGGAGCTATTTGCATACACAAAAAACACTCTACGTACCCACTTACTCGACATACACACCTACGAAATAAAAACCCTTGGTGCACACACTTAACTAAATGAGATTCTCCATGCACACACCCCATGAACTATTGAATGAAATAAATGTTCGTTCTCTATGCACTCACCCATCAAAGTAATCTCTTGTTCTTCTTCCTCTCCCTCTCAAACTCTATTTTTTTCTTATTTTTATTTGCAACTGGAAATGTTTCAACGAGGGTTTCAAGCTTTGATTTGTTGGAATGGGTTGATTTTTTGTGAAGATGACCTCTACGATGAGGAGATCATCATCACAAAAAATCAGCTAATTCTGAAACTTTTAACTTATTATTTTAAAAATGTTTGACACTGTTTGGCTTTCTTTATGGCCTCCGAACGCTTCCTTCTATATAGGTGAATATATCATTTTTCCAACAAAACAGCTTATTCCAAAACTTTTAACCCTAGTTTACAAGTTGAAGAGTCATTGACCATTTGATTTTTGTAAACAACTCTTGATGGGGTTAGAAGTTTCTGAATGAGTTGATTTGTAGTGAGGATGGTCTCCTCGTCACAGAGGTCATCATCGCAAAAAATCTGCCCATTATGAAACCTCTAACCCATTCATTGAAAAAATGTTTGACTATCTTCAAGGCTTTCGAATGCCATATATATATATGGAAAGAGAGAGAGAGAGAGGGGATGTCAAAGGGCTACAACTCTGGTGGGTAGGAATCAACCCGCATCCAACTCACACTTGACAACACTAACTCGTGTTCACACCCAACTCGATATCAAGCATGAAACACTCAACTCAAGCCCAATCCAAGAAAGGGCGGCTAATTCCTCGTCAATACTAATTTAGTAATGATGATGACTTATATAAATATAAGCTGTATGTAAAAGAAATGTAAAATTTATAATTATTTGTCCTAAAATTATATATTCAAAGTCCATGTGTACAAAATTATAAGCAAATCAATAAAAAAAAGGACGATGATTGACTAAAATGTGAAATATGAATTACGGACGAGAAAGAACAAAAAGATATTTTAAAATTATACAATATTAAGTTCGGGTTCGGGCAAATTGGACAACTCGATGTCCATGCTTGAACTTAACCCGATTTGATTTGGTCAATATTTTTTCTACTCTAACCCCAATTAATTGAACCAAAACCCGACCTAAGGTCAGGTTGAATCATTGGGTTTGGCCTTGTCCGGCCCAAGTTCCAATTATGTCGTGGGAGAGGCAAGAGCACTCGGGGAGAATTAATTAGGCTGTCTATATATTTTATTGGTGTATCACATAAAAGTTCACCAATTAGTTGTCGCGGGTGGGGCTGTTAATGGATTGGTTCGTATAAATCAGGTTGATTTGCTACCAATCCGAAAAGGGCCAGATTGGATTCAGAACTGATCTGATAAGTATCGGATCGGGATCTTAACATATCGAATTTTTTAAAACTTCAATTTTAAGATTCAAATCCGATCATACAACAATTGGATCGGCTCAACCTTGAATTGACATACAAAATCTAAACAAACTTCATATATTTAAACAAATATATAATATAATTTCCAACACTTTATCAGATCGGGACATGGTTAACCAGATCCAATCCAGTACGATATCAGGTCGGAATCTTATCATATTGGATCCTAATCAGTATCTAAATCATTGATCAAGACCTGAAGTTATCCAATAGGAATGAATCGGATTTCGGGTATGATCCGATCCTGCCCTAGCTGCGGGCTTGCGGCCCATTTCGGCATTAAAACCTACCAAATCGAACGGTAGATGTCGCTTTCACCACTAAAGTATCCAGCATCAACGGTGTTTACGACGTCTAATAAAAGCACCTCTATTTAGTTTCCCACATCATATCAAGTCGTAATGTAGTGGTCCCACCCGAAGCACTTTAATTCGGTAGCTCGCAAATTGTAAATTCTCCACCATATTTCCCTTCACCCTGTCGTTGTTTCTCATACGCAGCAAAGAAGGAGCGAGGGATTCTCCTCGCCCTGGACAAGGTAACCAAACAATAAGTCTCACCTTTCGCTTCTCTATCACTAGGGTTCTTCGTTTTCTCTGATCGTTTTTGATGAAACCTTGACCAATTGGCTTCGATTGCTAGGGTTAGGGTTTCATTCCCAAATACAAATCCAACTTCAATTTTGATATCGATTTCACTCATGTAATCATGTTTGCTGTTATTAAATATAATAACCCAACAGAACCCTAATTTATCGTCTAGATTCTGGAAATCTGCAAAAACAGCCTTAGGAGTCCGATGAGATGACTATTCTTCATTTGTAGCTGAATTTGATGCAAAAAACGAGCTTTTGTGCTAATTTTTCAAAGTTTAACTCTTCTTCATTGCTGCATGCAGTTCTAATGAAATGGCGTCTTCACATCATGTCGAAATGGAGGCAGCAAAGTTTCTGCAAAAACTTATACAGGATTCGACAGACGAGCCTGCGAAATTGGCCACAAAACTTTACGTGGTTCGTGTAACTCGATTTATTAATATATTAATAAATATATGTTTTGATCTGATGCAAATATTATGCTCATGTGTTGTTTTTATCTTTTTACGAGTGTATCAGATATGTCAACACATGAAATTGAGTGGGAAGGAACAGTCATTGCCGTATCAAGTGATATCCAGGTTAAGCATTTCTAATTTGGTTCAAAGTTACTAAATTTTGGTTCTAATTGTAATTGGGGTTATAATCCATAGTTGATAATTTCGGTTTAAGAGCCATGGTCGGTCGAGTGTGTGGCGATGATGCTAAATGTATTTATGATTGAACATTTCTGTAAAAATTGTAATGGAAAATTCAAAATTATGGTGTTGTCCACACAGCTGGGTGGTCATTGGGTTTTGTGTCCCAAGGATCATGCAATGGGTTGATTCCATCGACTGTTGCATTCGAGTGAATCATCAATACAAGTGGAGATGATTCCCTTAGGACAAATGCTAAAATGCATTTAATGCACCTTTAAAACCCCTTCCTCCAATATGTTGTTTTCTCTTAGGATCCAAAATGGCCTCAAAAGATTATTTTGGAGGTGCATTAAATTCGCCTTAGCATGTGCTCCCAGGGTACACGTTAATAGCACTCCCCTTTTTATTATATTTGGGTTGCAAATGAAGTAGCAATGCTCTCATCGTGATGGTATGTCATTCATCTATGAAATGGCCTCCTCTGACAGCCATTCCACTTCACTAAGATGATATTTGGGTGACCCTTTCAATACGATCCCTTTCGGTTTATATATATTAGCGGTTTACCTGTGCCTATGTCACTGACATCCTTTTTCGGTGAGGGGTAAAAGAGGAAAGATGATAAATTTAGAGGGCTATTATTGGAAAAAGGGAGAAAAAGAGGAAATGCAATATAGAAAGTTGTAGGGGTGTTGTTGGAAAGTGATAGAATAGAAAATGCAATGCAGTTGGGGGTATTATTGGGAAGGGGAAGAACAGAGAAGACAAAGGAGAGGGACAACCGCCCTCAAGATACCTTATATATGCGATATATATCTTGAGACAAAGAGGTTGGAACCCACCGTTGTGTTTTATTATGTTTATATATAACTAGTTGTCACATGGTGGACACAGACAAATGCCGAATGATTTGAGGAGATGGAATAATTTTATGTACTTATTCACATTTTCAAACTCTCTTTTCCGACCGTATGTATTTTGGGTAAATTAAAAAAAAAAAACACTGGTCCAATTATTTTGGTGCCTCTATAGCCCAAGCCACATAAGCAAACAGTCCCTTAGATGAAGTCTTGGCAGAGTTGGCCACTATTAATGCATTATTATACTCTATTGTTTGTTGGTCTCATCATTGGCGTCTCCTCTAAATTGTCAAGTTGTCATGTGTCATTTAATGTTTTTATTAATTGATAAATTGGAAGGCTTTCATTATACTATTATTATTTTTTTTAAACTTTCCCCGATTGTCTTAACTTGTTATTATTCATGTCAGGGCTATGGAAACTGTTATCAATCAGCATGGACTTGATATCGAGGTTTTGAAATCTTCTCGCCTTCCTATGACGGGTGGACCTCCAATAGGAGATCCTGGGAATGCAAGGTCATCGGAAAAAGATGCACCTAACAATCCAACACAGTTAGGTTCCACTGACATGCCTTTTAAAGGCACTCCCGTTGGTGCATGGCACGTTGGATCAAGTAGTAAGCCAAAAGAAGAAGTTTATGGAGGATCCGTACAGAGTATTGGGAATTCAAAAGATTCTAAATCGGTTTTATCTGAGAATGAGATGACCAGGCATGAAGCAATTAATCCCAACAGACCACCTGTTGGGCCAAGCAGGGCAGACAGTACCGGACATGATACTTATCAAGGGGGACCTGTTTCTCAGAGAAGTATTAATTTATTCGAGCATGAAAGTCCATCTAGTCTGGACACCCGATCTGCAAATTCACAGGATAGGTCTGATACTACAAAACTGGATAAACAAGGGCGTAAAAAAGAAACCAAAAAAGCCAGTGTTAAGAGAAAGAGGGGAGATTTAGCATCGGTTGCAGATGCCAACTCTGACAGCCTCCAACAATCAGATACTCTCAATACTGGATTTAAACAAAGGAAGGTGGGGAAGGTGGTGAACAAGGGTGATCTGCAGGGCCATTTTACTGTTAAAGGTGGCCAACTTACTCCTGTAAATTCCGTTCAGAATAGTGGTCAAATGGAGCATCTTCAATTGTTATCTAGTGGGACGGGATCGGGTTTTAGAGGAAAGCAAGAGAATCAGAGCAAACTAAACACAATACCCATGACTCCAAGTTCAAAACATCTTGAAGAGGGGGATGTTTCTGGTCAAAGTACTGCTAGCATACAGAAAGGTGGTGTGTTTCCATCTGGACATGATAATGTCAATCCTAGGAGTGTTTGGGATCAATTTAAAGTGGGTTTATCACCAGAAAGTTCTCAGTTTTCTAGGTTTGCACCAAATATTTCAAGTGGTTCGGCAGCAGATATTTCTGTTTCCCATCTGACTGCTCCATCTCTTGGAACCAGTAAGGAAGCTGTAATCACTGGAAATGAGACTAAAAGTAGTTTTTATGAAAACAAGGCTTTGGAGTTTAGTGGGCAGTCCTCCGAAGGAACAGGACTGGGTAGGGCTAGTAAGTTTTGGCAACAAAGGGGTCCTTATTCAGCACAGAAAGTTGGAGATGATTCTGTTAGCAGTGAGGCTGCACTTGGGGGTCCTGGAAGATCATCTGTAGCCATGAATAATAATGTCTCCCAGGGTGTAACCGGAATCTCAGGTGGTATTGGTAAAGTTCATGGAGGAATCCCTGGAACTTTTAGTCCATTTGCAACGGTAAAAACTGGTTTCTCTGCTCCATTACAGTTTAACAGCTCATTTGATAACCCCCCCCCCCCCCCCAAGAATAATAATAATAATATTATTATTATTATTTCATTTTGCATGACCTTTACTAGGGCTTAAAATTAATTTTTTTTGCCACTTAAGCCTTGCCTATGTCCTGGGGCTAAACCGCATAGGCCCCACAAGAGCTTTTAAAAATCGTGGGGCTGCTGACAGTTTTGAAAGCTTTTTCTCAATGTGTTTGCTATAATGAACTGCGCTTGATAATGTGAAATGATTCAATACGCATGTAGTTTATGTTCTTTGTGCTTTCTGGTTGGCTCATCTGTAATTTATGATATTTGATAATGATGATTGCATATAAGTTCCGGATGTTGTTAAAATTATCTGTCTCAACAGGGAAGTGGATCTCAGGGACCACAAAGCAAGGAAAATCTTGATGCAGGAAAAATTCCCACGTCCCAGGCTACTGTCTCCTCAGGCATGCCTTTTAGAGAACAACATTTGAAACAGCTCAGGGCTCAATGCCTTGTCTATCTAGCGTTCAGGCATGTTGCATCCCTT
Source organism: Akebia trifoliata (assembly GCF_017979445.1). Classification (NCBI taxonomy): domain Eukaryota; kingdom Viridiplantae; phylum Streptophyta; class Magnoliopsida; order Ranunculales; family Lardizabalaceae; genus Akebia; species Akebia trifoliata. The sequence goes on along the minus strand of NC_141378.1, from coordinate 3,256,367 downwards.
TTTGTGGCTTCTTAAATTATGGAGACTATAAATAACCATTACTTCTGATCTTATTTTCTCAGTACTTATATTTTAACTGCAGAAATGGTTTGGTGCCGAGGAAACTACATCTTGAAATTGCACTTGGAGACAGCTTCCCAAAACAAGGTAGCTGTAGTTATCCGATTATTGAGTTATCCTTGTGTGTCAATAAGCTCTTTCATTTAATTTAATTGTCAACAAACAGGTGGCAATGCAGATGGATCTTGTCGAGAGCTGAATGAGCACGAAGGAAAAGAACAATCAAATGATATAAAGGAAACTGAAAAAAATCCTCCAGGTTCCTCATCTTCTGGAAATCTAATGGAAATTGATCCATTATCGAAAGGCATGGAGAACTCAAAGAAGAAGAGTAATAATAAAGATTTACCATCTGACCGGTCTGCATTGACAGAAGAAAGAAAGTGGCATTCAGCTATGAGAAGAAAATCTGAGAACGAAATGCATCCCCAGGAAACAACAGAATCACAGGTAGCCCTAACTACTGTCTTGGAGCCCGACTCCCTACGTAATAGTGGAAGGTGTTCATCTGAAAGTAATCACGATAAGGATAGTCATGTTGGAAGGATGAACCAAGTCAATTCTTCTGTACTGGGCATGCATAAACAACTAAAACCTGAGATGACTAGTTTGACAGGATTTGGCACTCATAATGAGGCTTCTAAGGAAACACTATCAGCTTCCATGTTTCTGCATGGAACAGTGCCAGGAAATATGGGTAATTCTCCAAGCCTGTTTCAAACTCATTCCGATGGGGAGAGAGCAAACAAATTAGTTATGTCAGAGTCACCTGTTGTGCAAGCAAATCAACATGCAGATAAATACCCTTCTGGTATTTTGGTCAAAGAGCAGATTAAACATATGTCGGTTAAGGAAATTGAACATTCAAGGAATGTCTATGGTTTACCCACACATGTTTCTCAGGTGGAGAACTATACTTCTAAATCAGAGTCTATTATTTCTAATAGCTTCACCGATGCTTTTGTTGTTGGTGGGAATCATGGCGTTCATGATCAAAGGCTTTCTGGTACTCAAAAGCAATGTGCTTCAGATGTATACAAGATGGTTACCCACGATGATACATTGAAACAAGGAAATCCAGTTTCCGTTCTGGGAAAATCTACTGAGCATGAAGAGGAAAACAGGTCAGTATCAATAGACATGCCACCTTCACCGAAGTACACTACATCAGAGAAGTGGATCATGGATCATCAAAAAAGGAAGCTTCTTGAAGAAAAAAATTGGGAGGTAAAACAGAAGATGACAAGGGATAGAATATCAGTGTGTTTCAACAAGTTAAAGGTATGCTCTGAATATGTTTGGATAATATTTAGCACTGTGCTCTTTCATGTGCTTTTTCCCTGTTATTTAATTTATAATTATCATTATTTTTTAAATTTATCTCAAATTTATAAGCTTTAGGATAACACTAGACACCATGAGATTCGATTATGATACTTGATAATAGAAGACTTTGTTGTTAACTGTAATAACTTTTCTTGCTTTAATTAAAATGTATGTTAAGATTACCTCAGATATCCACAAGATGTTTGTATATATAAAACTTGTAGTTATGCCCAAATGACATCATTACTAGAAGTACACTGGTATTCGTTTTAAAAAAAAAAAATAGTATTTTAAATAAAGTATCTACAATTGAAAAATTGGCTGAGATCGTAAGTGTAACACTATAATTATCTTGAGATGTATTAAGTAGTAGTTGGATCACGTTGATTGTGAAACATATCTCTCATTCATCCTTTTCTGTCTTGGTGAATGGACTTAACAATTAGTTTTTCTAAGAGTTCGAATTTTTGGTGCGGGGACGCCCTCAATCTGGATGACTTGGCTGAGGCGGCATTAAGATGTGAAATAGGGTTGTTCCTGGTATCCTATCTTGGTCTACCTCTTGGAGCAGCTTATACTAGTAAAGCCAATCGACATGGTCTGTTGCCATCTTGCCATGCCTGCCTAATCCTATTGCCTTAGCTTGGTAATGGCCTGAAGGCTTCTGTTCTTTGGAAGGATTTAGCCACAAAATACGCTATTTTTATTGTATTGTGGAACTGATGTTTATAACTAGCTTACATGTTTTAGCAAATTTCCGCTTTAAAGTTTGCTAGTCTTTTTTGTTTTTTTGCGGGAATAGAATCATTTTTTTAATTTATTTTTTAAAGTAAAGAAAAAGTTCGTTTCAGAGTAGTTTTTCTGCTATGGATCATTAGTTTGCTATGCATGGGCACCATTGGAAAAGACCTCTGTGACTTAGGGGTATCAATCTTAACACTACCTGCTAACACTACTTGCAAATGACACTAAATTAGTGGGTTTGGGTCCTAATAGTGTCAACCTGTCTAAAATGATTATTAAGTGGGTCAGGTCGGGGTTAGGGGCGTCAACCCGCTTAACCTGTTTTGATATGTTTAGTTTTTCTGTCATTATCGTGTAGTTTTAAACATATCAACAATCATTTGAGAATTTTTTAAATTATCCATTTTTTTGCTAGAATTTTTTTAAAATTTTTATAGGTAAAGATAATTTCCTAAAACTTTTTCATAATATATATATAATTTTTTTTTTTCAAATTCTATAAAATATAGAGGGTGTTTTAAAGATATTTTTCAGTTAATTAATGGTTAAGTTTTTAGTTTGGGAAAGAAAAAAACACTTTTTGTACTAAGTTATTTATTTATTTATATTTATATTTTTTTAATCTGTTTTTTTTTTCATTGAAATTTAGAGGCATGGAGTGTTTGATTCCTAATATGGTGATCCATGTAGGCAAAACAACCCTTCGTAAGATTTAAGATCTTACTAAGTAAGGCTAGTATGTCTATGTGATAATGAAATTAATACACTTTGCTTAGCCAATAATAAGAATAATGAAAAACACTTTCCTTACTAAGTTAGTAAGGAAAGTTTTCTGACCACATCACCTTATGACATCCAAAAACATGATTTGATGCCACATGGTTGTAAAGGACTAAATTATATGAAGTTTGAAACTTTTTTTTTTTCAAAAAGTTATTTTTCATCATTGAACTTACTTTATGGTTTTGTAACTTTATTTTTAGTAATGATATTTTATTTAGGTGATAGAAATGGAACTTATTTTTTCCAATAAAGATTAGAATTTTATTAAACGGGTTATATATGAGTTGGGTTAGGTATACCTATTTATAAATAGGTTGGGTTTGGGTTTAAGTTTTTGACACGATTATTAAATGGCTCAGGTTTGGGTTTGGTAAATTTTCATAATACCCTTACCTCAACATGGCACGACCCGACCAATTTGCCCACCCCTATTGTGACTTCCCAAGTCTCCTTGTTTGTACACCATTGTATTTATGTTATGGGTAACTGTTAGTATGGATCAAGTGTTTCAAAAAACCTTGTAAAATATTATTTCAATGTGATTATTATCCTAGATACTAATGCAAGTTATGGTTGGACAGACTACAAAAAGCTAACAAGAGCTGTGTTCATCTGAAAGAACCTCTTATGCCCTTGGGCTCTTGCCAGTTCATATCATTGCACCTCACGTTCCTGGGGACTAGGGACTCCTTTATAGTTTTAGGGTTCTATTGGTAGATTATTTGATAACCATGTTTTAACATGGGAAGCTCTAGTAACAATTGAGTTCTAGGTAGGGGCAAGTGTCAATTTCTATGGAGAACTTCCTTGGAACTTATCAAGATATTAAGCTGAAGTACCTCATAATATTTCACTTCATTTATTTATAAAAAAATATAGATGCATAAGGTGTTTGTTGTTAACAATCATACTTCCTTTTGAGTAGGAAGTAATTTCTTTTTCATTGTCTTTCTGTTTCTTCATTTAACTAAAGTACTGCATAAACTATTTTGGCATATCTATTACTTATAGGTTCCTTCCTCAATTCTGAAGGTTCGTGCCCTCTGAGAATTTTACAGATATTCTTACAGTTATCTTGATAATCCATGGTTATCTTTCATTTAGATTAACACTTGTTGTGCAGGAAAATGTGAGCTCATCTGATGATATTTCAGCCAAGACAAAAAGTGTTATTGAACTGAAAAAGCTTCAGCTGCTTCAGCTTCAGCGCCGTTTGCGGAGGTAATGAACCTTTTTTTTTTATAAAGATGAACTTGAAATCTCTCAAGTCTGTATCTTGAAATTCTCCTGGCAAAGTATTTTTGACCAGTGTTACCTTAGCACTTCCAATTTCCAAGTTTTTGCCATGCCAGCATGCTGACACGACACAAAACTTCATGGATCACCATGAGATTTCTAGGCACTTTCCACGTATGGTAGAACCAGTTTTCTCTATTTGAATTAACATTAAGAGTGTGCATCTTGTACTCTATTAATTTGGGTAGCCACTCAATTCAAAATTTCCTTCATAAATTATTAGATCACCACACAAGATCTGCTGTAACACAAGATAGGTCTACCTTTGAACACCTTGACAAAACACCCTTGCCATGTGTCATGGTAACACTGGTTTTGACACATCATTCCATATCTATTGTAACTGAGTGTCCTGGATTATATTCATTTTGCTATATATATCTATGTGACACTACATTCATTTTGTTTGAGCAGTGATTTTCTGAATGATTTCTTCAAACCTATCACATCTGATATGGAGCGGTTGAAATCAATTAAGAAACATAGACATGGAAGACGGGTAAAACAACTTGAAAAGTTTGAGCAGAAAATGAAGGAGGAGCGACAAAAGAGAATTCGTGAGAGGCAGAAGGAATTCTTCAGTGAAATTGAAGTTCACAAGTATGTAACTCCATGTTCAGTATAGTAACTTCGTTTTCTTGTGCCCATTCAGTGGAGAATTGTTTACAGCATTCCTTTTCTTTCCTGTGAAATTCTTTTAGTGGAAGGGCATGTGCTGTGCTTTTGGTTTCCTTTTTCTTTGGTAACTGATTGACTTTCATTTCTACCATTTAAAGTACTTTTACTTAATTTTCTTAACAGAAAAAAAAAGACTTTCAGTTAATTTATATATTTTTTATGGCATGTGTTAAGCGCAATTAAGTGTCATGATTGCTTGTTTACTTACCTTCTAGGGAGAGACTGGATGACTGGTTTAAAATTAAGAGAGAACGCTGGAAGGGTTTTAATAAATATGTGAAGGAGTTCCATAAAAGGAAAGAACGGATACATCGCGAGAAGATTGACAGAATCCAGCGTGAGAAAATTAACTTATTAAAGAACAATGATGTGGAGGGTTACTTACGGATGGTTCAGGTCCAGTTAAATTTCCTGGTTTTTAATGCTTTAAGGTAGTATTATATTTCTTCTTTCTTTTACTGATATTTCATCCTCTTATAGGACGCAAAATCAGATCGTGTTAAACAACTTCTAAAGGAGACTGAAAAATATCTTCAGAAGCTGGGCTCTAAACTACAGGAGGCTAAGTCCATGGCAAGACAGTTTGAGATGGAAATGGATGAGAACCGGTCTGCAACCATTGTTGAGAAGAATGAGATTGCTGTTGAGAATGAAGACGAAAGTGACCAGGCTGAGGCATGTTTTGCCTGTTATGCCTTTTTATAGAGCTTCCTTTGTTGCTCCTCCATCTAACTTTCAAAAATTTTCTTTTGCAGCATTACCTGGAAAGCAATGAAAAGTACTATTTGATGGCTCATAGGTATTGAAATTATATCTTTATCTCTCCTTGAATTTGATGTCATGCTGTACACTGGCCAAGATTGGACAAGGTTTATGTCATAATGTTTGACTGGACTATGGATTGAAATCCTTTACCTTTCCTTTTTCTGCACCAAGAAAATCTGGGCATGTTCTAGTTAAATACACTACCGTACAGTTTCTACTTTAGTAGTTTTACTTAATTGTTTCCGTTTGGATATCATATAGTGAACATTATTTTCTGCAGTATAAAAGAGAGTATAGCAGAGCAGCCAGCTGGTCTTATTGGTGGAAAATTAAGGGAGTGAGTTGAATTTCTTCTCCACCAGATTCTCCTGCTATTTTTCTCTTGGATATTTATTCTTTAAATTTATTAGCATGGATTACAAGCACAAATTTTTTCTAGAACCCTCTAGCTTTATTCCTTTTACAATACATTGTTTTTTATATATAGGTACCAAATGAATGGATTGCGTTGGTTGGTTTCCCTCTACAACAATCATTTGAATGGGATTCTTGCTGATGAAATGGGTCTGGGTAAAACTGTTCAGGTATGATCTGATGAGATGAAATCATAAAAGCATTGGGATTTGTATACTAGAAGAATAATCTGATATCTGTGTTTTTTGCAGGTTATCTCTCTAATATGTTACCTAATGGAAGCAAAAAATGATAGAGGACCTTTTCTGGTGGTAGTACCATCATCCGTTCTATCAGGATGGGTGTCAGAACTTAGCTTCTGGGCCCCTGGTATAAACAAGATTGCATATGCCGGCCCCCCTGAGGAGCGGCGTAAATTATTCAAGTAAGTGCATATTAATATGAAAATTTTGCTCATCCTTTTTTTTTCCCCTGTGAAAATGACTTGAAGTCTCCTTTTTTACTGCAGGGAAAGGATTGTTCAGCAAAATTTCAATGTCCTTCTGACAACTTATGAGTACCTGATGAACAAACATGATAGACCAAAACTTAGCAAAGTACATTGGCATTATATTATAATTGATGAAGGTCATCGAATAAAAAACGCTTCTTGCAAGCTGAATGCTGACTTGAAGCACTACCAGAGCACTCATAGATTACTGTTGACTGGAACACCTCTACAGGTAGTATACTCTATTTGAATTCAATTTCAAGAAGTGTGAACCCATGTGCTTGGGCTGGATGGAGGCTCAAGTTTTGTTCATCATTGTCTGTCATTTTTATCTGTTGTATCAGCAGCTTATTCATCAATGCCGTCGATTCTCCCCTCAGCCTTCCCCCCCATCACCACACCCCCCCACACACAAAGCCAGATTTTAGTTATTAATATGCCTGATGATCCAGTTTTGACATTATTGTGTAGAATAATCTTGAGGAGTTATGGGCGCTTCTTAACTTCTTGTTACCAAACATTTTCAACTCGTCAGAGGATTTTTCTCAATGGTTCAATAAACCATTTGAGAGTAATGGTGATACTTCACTAGACGAAGTAAGCTTTGATCTTCTTTCTGTTTACAGCTGTAGTTAACTTTTTCTCTTTATAATTAAAGTATCTTCTATGACTAATTCCTTTTTAATGCTCATCAATGAGTAGGCTTTACTATCCGAGGAGGAGAATCTTTTGATTATAAACCGCCTGCACCAAGTTCTTCGACCTTTTGTACTTCGAAGGTTGAAACACAAGGTCAGAAAATGATAATTCATGCTTATACCAAAGCCAAAGGTTTATTTTATTTATTATTTGTACGTATATTTTTTGCTAGTTGTGTTTCTGGGAGATACGGGTATATGTGCAAGATTTGTGGTGAGTTGATGGACCATGTCCTTACCCACTGCTCACTTGCTGTGGACATTCAGTATCAATTTATGTCTTTATTCCACCTATCAGGATGCTTTCCTGGATTGGCCTATCCTTCTTCGAAGGTTGGAGATCATGGCTCTTTTGCCTATACCAAAAAAAAAAAAAAAAAAAATGAAAAGAAGAAGAAGAAGAAGAAAAAACCCACTTTTACCGTGCGTCTTTGGAAGGAGAGGAATAATCAAGTTTTTGAGGGAAGGAGCAATCGCTTCAATAAGTTATTTTTACCATCATTGGTTTGATATTCTTTTGGTATAAATTGTTTAAAGAATTTAGGACTTTCCTTTTTGATGGTTTCCTGTTTAGATGTGACTCTATTTGTAGGCCTAGTTGTTTAGTCCCTTCTCTTGTATTGGTTGGTAATCTCGACCGCCGAATTTTCTTGATTTTAATATAATGCACTTTGTAGCTTTCAAAGGAGAAAAATCGTAATTCCAAACTCCCTAGGCATTGTGACAGCAATACTTGCATGGGTGCTTCAAATCAATATCATCCCCTTCCCCTCTTTTGAATAGGTACCTTGTCCTCCAGAAAACTAAATACCTCCCCATTCTTTGATGGTAGGGTTTCTTATCTTTTTACTCTTGTAACTTGCCCCAAGTGGTAATCCTCATAATTCAATTTGGGAGATCTATAGAATTAATAAGATCACTTAAAAATTATCACATGTCCACAAATTTGTACTGTTTATCTGGAATTATACTTTTTTTTTTTTTCAAAAGATAAAATTTAAACATGTGAAAATGTTGCTAAACATAGACTGATGCAGGTTACCCATTTGATTCCTTGGTTAATTCACAATAATGATCCTGTTATTTAATGGTTTTAAGTGATTAATGTATTGTGATTAATGTAAAAGAGGATAAAGGAGGAGCATTACGTCGGTTTGATAACCAATATAAAAACTTTGGCATCTCCTTACATGTATTCTGATCCTTGTTTCCTTGGATTTGGATAGAATTGAATGAAGGAACTAGGATTTTATGAGATTTTGACAATAAAAGAGTGTGGAAGTTATGAATTATGATACATGGCTTTCTGTAGTTACTGAAGGTCAGTGCAATTGTTGGATTTATTAACCTGCTCGTATGATTGTCTGTATTTTGCTTTTTGGTCATTTCCTTGGGCCTCTTACCTCAATATTTTCTACATACGAACTTCTTGCTTGTTGATTCTACCTCATATGTGAGAATTCTGTCGGTGATCTGCTTCAACAATCATCACTTACCCCAATATTTCCGTCATTTCTAGTTACAAATTAAGTTTATTATTTTTGTGCAGTATGTTCCTTAAGATTATGAGAATTCAACATTATCTATACTTATTGAATTCTTAACTACTATTTTGGTAGGTTGAAAATCAATTGCCTGAGAAGATTGAAAGGCTTGTACGATGTGAGGCTTCTGCGTATCAAAAGCTTTTGATGAAGCGGGTTGAAGACAATCTTGGTTGCATCGGGAATTCCAAGGTTTTTATGTGATAATAATAATAATAATAATAATTATTATTATAATTTTCAAGTTTCACATAGCATCTGGTCACTATTTTAGGTCACTTGTTTTCACTTTGTAATGAAGTGCATGCACTCCTAAACCTATTTATACTATGCAACCAGGGCCGAGCAGTGCACAACTCTGTGATGGAATTGCGTAATATATGCAATCATCCTTATATCAGCCAGCTACATTCTGAGGAGGCAAGTTCTTTTGTTGTTCTTCCAAGCATCTTCTGCTTTTAGGTCTCATACTTGTTGCATCTAAATCTCACATCTTTGCATCTTCATCCCCATCTTGTTTCTGGTAGGTTGATAATTTTATGCCTAAACATCATCTGCCACCAATTGTGAGGCTTTGTGGAAAGCTCGAGATGTTAGATCGGTTACTACCCAAGCTAAAAGCAACTGATCATCGGGTATGTGGAATTGGAAATGCATGTGTTTTTGTAGATAGGCCAAACTCATTGGTGAATATGCTGATACTGAAAGTTGCTTTCATTTGTCATTTTTGTCCCTGAAGATATATAATCTAAACACGTGCTTTGGAATATTGACTGTTTACTTTTTGAAGAGCTCTTTTTTTTGTTGGGAATTTTAGATGTTTTAAAGATAGGATTTTAGAGTAGGAAAGTGGAATCATATCCGGTTTTGGGAAGATTGCTGGTGTGCATATCTCCTATGAAGCAGCACTTTCCAAATATTTACTCTGTTTTTTCTAAGAAAAACCTTTTGTATTTTTTGGAAGGTATCTAAGAAAAACTTATCGGTTTAGTCTTTTATAGTTTGGCCTGTTAGGATTTTGGATTCAGGTGGAATTTTAATAATTGTGAAGTTGAGTCTATTGCTTGCTTTATTGGTCGGATTTCGGCCTCTTCTACATCTCATTTTAGTGAAGAACGTCGGGTTTGGATGCAGAGTCATGGTTGAGTCCAGGGGTGGATTCAAGAAGAGCCCAAGGTGGGCAATTGCCCCCTTCAATTTTTTTTTTTTTTTGTAATTTAAATAACCCCTTATATTTCGGTGATTATTTAATATACCCCCAATGTTTTCAAGCTGATGATTCACCCCCTTTGACCATGTTGCCCCACTCCCTCCCCTTTTAAAATTTTTGCCCGCCTCCAAAGTTTTGGGTGATTTAGAAACCTATCCACCCTTTGGTGAATATTTGGGATAACCCACCCATGTTTTTAATTGATGACATTACTTCTTTGACTTTGTTGCCCCCTTCCCCCCAAATTTTTTGGGTACACCCTCAATCAAATTTGAAAATATTTAAGCTATCCCTATACTTTTTAACTGGTGACATGTCCTCTTTGTCTTTGTTTTTGTTAGTTGCTATTGGCACCTCAACCTTTACTTATTACACCTCAATTAAAAATAAAGAAAATAAGTGAATGGTTGATAATAAGTAAAAGTTGGGGAGCCAATAAAAGCTCTCTTGTTTTTTGCTCTATTTTTTGGGTTTAGGATTGTATGTGAGCCTAATTATAATTATAAACAACCACTGAAATTGTTTGAACAACTGTTATAATGTTTTGTAATGTTGAGGTTATAATTTGGGCCTAACCTTTGTACTGTTTTCAAGAGTGTTTTAATCTTTAATTAGGGTGTGAAATAATGTAAGAAATTGGAGTGCAATAAGTAAAAGTTGGGGTGCCAATATCAGCTCTCTTGTTTTTCTTTACTACAATAAAGAGAAAATGACCTAAATACCCTCATTTTCAACTTGTAACAAAAATAAATCCATAATTGTTTTTCCTAAAATTAATCATTGCCAAGCTCTTCAACCTCTACTGTAGAATTAATTTTAATTTCATCTTCAATACATCATTCGAAACATCACCTTAATCCCTTGTCGAAAATCAATTTTTCTATTAAAAAACGCATAGTCTTCCAATTCCATGATCGTGTCTTGTTCCTTAGATTTGAAGATTAAAGTAGATTAATCTTATGATTGAAAATTGCAGTAATTTTTTTTTATTTAAGAGGTTGAAGATGACTTGTGTTGGGAAGAGAAGTCAAAAGTTTTTGGTTTCAAGATGAAGACGAGGGTAATAAAATCATTTTGCATTCTTCTATTGGAGAAGACCCAGTCAAGGGGGTATGTAGGCATTTTGGTGAATTATTGCGATACCTTATGCTTTTAAAATGATTACATTACCCTCTTTACTTGGGTCTTCTCTTATAGACTAATGAGAAATGATCTAAATGCCCTTTCAACCTCTGACCAAAAACCATTATTCTCCCCAAAACCAATTATTTTCGAGCTCTTCGACTTCACCATTAGCTATAGTTTACACCCCCCCCCCCCCTCCCCCCTCTTTGCCAAAAAATCCTGGCTCCGCCCCTGGTTGAGTCATTTCAGTTGCATCATTCTAGTAGTCTCTACTCCCTAATCCATTCGTTCAATTCTGACTTTCCAGCTACTGTTATGTTGCTTTTTTCATCTGGTTTGCCACCCGTAGATAGGATTTTAATGGTAGATCATATCATTGCTCGGAGTATCATATGTGTGGATTTCTGTTACTTGTGCAATGCTTGTGGCAAATCAGTTGATCGCCTTCTCATTTATCATCTGTTTGCCCGAGCTGTCTGGTCTCAATTGATCTCTCTGTTTCACATTCATTGGGTTTTTCCTAGATCTATTCTATCATTCTTTTAGAGTTGGCAGTCATCAGACTTTTGTTTCTGAAAAAAATATTTTATAGAGTTTGATGCCTTTTGCGGTTTGTTGGGATATATGGAATGAAAGGAATAGTTGGGTTTTTGAGGAGAACCCCATTCCTAAGGTCATCTACAACATTTAGGCCTGATTATATTTTTTTTGATAAGTATAATATATTGAAACTAAAAAAAAAGATACAAGGAGGCCGAGAAAGCCTCGAAAAAGAACCGAAAAGAAAACTACAACATCAAAGATTACAAAAAGAGTTCCATCTAAATACAAAATCATCAAAAGTAATTCCCAAGAATTCTATGTTCTGCTTGGACCAAAGATATAAAAGACCTAAGATCTCCAAAAAGCTTGCATGCGTACTAGTAGTCTTATTGTTGAACACCCTGTTATTTCTCTCATTCCAAATCCCCCAAGCAATTGCCGCTGGAAGCAAATCCCACAAGAACCGTTTTTTGGAAAGAAAAGCAATACTAGTCCATTCTACTAACAATGAGGAAAACTTATGAGGGAAAACCCAATTAATATGGAAAAGTCCAAGGAAAGTTGACCAAATATTGTAAGAAAATGGACAATGAATTAAAATGTGATCAACCGACTCTCCTTCCCTCATACAAAGAGGGCAACAATTAGGAGTGATCCAACCCCGAACAATCAAATTGTCCAACGTAAGAATCCTACCACGGGACGCTAACCAAAGAAAGAAGGAAATTTGAGAGGGAACTAACTTGGACCAAATGATGGATCCTGATTATATTTGAGAGCTTCTATTGGCACCCCAACTTTTACTTATTACACCCCAACTAAAAAACATGAGTGAATGGTTGAGAATAAGTAAAAGTTGGGGGTGCCAATAGAATCTCGTTTTTTGCTAGTTTTATACGTTTTGGGTTTAGGATTTTATATGAGCTTAATCATAATTGTAAACAACTACTGATTGTTTGAACGGGTGCTATAATGTTGAGATAATATTTTGAGCCAAACCTTGGTAATGTTTGAAGAGTGTGTTTTAATCTTTAATTGGTGTGTGATAAACAATTTAAGAAATTTGGGTATAATAAGTAAAAGTTGGGGTGCCAATAGATTTCTCTTAGATTTTGATTATGGGAATAATGTGTGAGAATTTTATGTTCAAGTGGGAGCTATTTTGTATGGGCAGCAGTAAGCCTCTGGTATCTATTTTGTTTCTTGTTTCCTTTGGTTGTTGTCTCTTGTTTCTCTTTTCCTTTTAATCAGGTATTTCCTCTTGACCGCCTTGGTTATTTTCCATTGGTTTTGAACTTTTAATTAATCCTTTACCTATCAACAAATAAACTTGAACCTCAAATTTCAAGTGTTCTTAAATTTGTTCATGTTTCGTTTTGAAGGAGAGTGTGTGGTTCTTTGTGTTCTGTATTTACACCTGTTTCTATTCATGTAATGATTTTTCTTTATCATGAATGTATTCATACTTCAACTATTGTATTTTTGTCTTCATCATCATCTGATATTTCCGTTGTCAGGAGAATCTGCACTCTTTGGTGTATTGAATTTATATTGTATTCATATAGGTATATTTATTGAGAAAAGATCTTTTGTTTGTATAATTATGAGTCTGAAAGTGTCTCCATAGCACGTATTGAAATTGCTAGGTAAATTTTAGAAGATTGTTGTCATTATGCTGTTTCGTACTCGTAAAGAATATCTTTATGAACCTTACAATTGAACTATTTAAAGCCCGATTCGACTTGAATCCTACTCACGATTTTTTTATTTGATTCATATACATTGGCTTGTATTCATCTCTATCTGGAACTATTATTCTGCAGGTTCTTTTCTTTTCAACAATGACTAGGTTGCTTGATGTTATGGAGGAATATCTCCGCTGGAAACGTTATGGCTACCTTCGGCTGGATGGACATACTTCAGGAGGTGATCGTGGAGCTCTTATTGAGGAATTCAATCGACCAGATTCTTCTGCTTTTATTTTTTTGCTCAGGTGCCAAATGTTTTCTATTGATTCCAGATGTTTGACAAAGTCTGGCATCGAGGCAACTTTACTTATTTTTCTTCCTTGACACCATAAGGCTTTCAATAAGCTTCACCTACACTAAAAATGTTTTGTTACATGGTTGAAGCATTCGAGCTGGAGGCGTCGGAGTGAATCTTCAAGCTGCTGATACCGTCATCATATTTGATACTGATTGGAATCCTCAGGCAATCTTCTGCTAGGAATTTTTTCAGTATGTAGTTCCCATGTGAATTTATTCTGATGATTGTTGGGTTCTTGATGGTGTTCCTTCAGGTTGACCTGCAAGCACAGGCAAGGGCTCATAGGATTGGTCAAAAGAGGGATGTTCTTGTTCTGCGATTTGAAACGGTAAATATTATATAATAATATTATTTTTAAATTGGGATTGATGATACAGATGCCATTGTAACAAGGCATGGTATTCTTTTCCACTTTTTACATAGAAGCTGTTTTTATATCATTATTACAAATTTTTCTCATGTTTTTTTCCTCTTCATTTGGGCATTATTGTTTGCTTGTTTATTTTATTTTATTTTTTCATTTTTTTTTTGGGTACAAATACCTGCAAGTATTGTCTTTAGTATCACGATTATGTATGGAGTTTATACTTTATAGTAGTCCTATTTTGGAGATTCCCCAACATATGGCCATCCTCTGATCTACTAAGAGCAAAATCATTGTCACATATATTTTGCTTCATGTGGACCATATTTCCATCGGTGCTTTCCTGTTGTCTATCACTAGGTCGGTATTATTCTTATGAACTGCAGGTCCTCTTTTTTCCTGATAACAGATACCTGCAAGTACTCATTCCTTTCAAATTTATTAACAGACACTGTATAGTAGTCTAAAGTTATAGTCATACTTGTTGAACACTAGAGCATCTTGATCTCGTTTATGTTGAGGTTGGCCAAAGGAAAGGTTATAGTCAGATGGCTAGACATGACATTTTAAGACCAACAAAATATAGTTGCTCGGATATGCTGGTACAGTTTAACTCGTTTTTCTTCCTTTCTTTTCCCACTACTAGTCTCCCATGTCTTTGATTTATAGTTACTGATGCCCCACCCCATTTATATTCATTTTTTTCGAATCTTATACTATGAAAAACCTCTGTAATTTTTACATGAAGACCAAGCTAATGGATTGATAATCAGAATGTCTATACAGATAATTTGACACAAAATAATGCAAGCTCCATCCATTGAACATTGCATCTTTTCCCCAATTCTTCTGAATTTATCCTCATTAGAACAACTAGGGTGTCTGGTATCAATTTGGTCTTCAGTTCTTGTATAGTGGTATGGTCTGGTGAGTCAACATTCAATATTTTCTTGAAATATAAACCAATATACAGATTAGAGAAGCAAATGAAGTACTTGTATTTTTAAAAGAATTATTCAACACCACAATGGTTCATTTTGTATGATATGCACATGAATTCACACCAACTTCATTCAGAAGTTTATTAATAGCTATCTGTATCCTTAGGTTTTTTGTGTATAAGATATGGTGGCTATGATTATTCCTTTCTTATTTTAATCCTACTATTTCTGTAATAAGGTTCGGACCGTAGAGGAACAAGTCAGAGCAGCGGCTGAGCACAAACTGGGTGTTGCTAATCAGAGCATCACTGCTGGTTTCTTTGACAATAATACGAGGTAATTTTGGATCCTTGTTTGTTTGTTTGTTGAGTGCTAACACCTCGCTCGGCTCACTGAAAGGAGCGTGGTGGTAACTCTCCCCTCTGGGCAGCATGTGGCATATCTAATCTCAGTAAATATTTTAAATACCACTTTTTTTTTTTTCACACTGATGACATACCCTCAACAATTTTTTTTGAATATTTGTGATACCTCCTTATGTTTTCAAACTGAAGACCCCCCCCCCCCCCCCACCCCACCCCCCACCACACACACACACAATTGATCTTGGTCTTTTCTTATAACCGAATGAAAATTGGCCTCAATGCCCCCATCATCATGGTTTTCATCATCACTGTTGTCATCATCACCACCACCATCTTCATCATCGTTGTCACTATCATCATTATTATCCTCATCTTATTCAAGAGGTATAAGATGACTGATTTTGAGGAGAAAAAGTAAGGGTTTTTAGGTCATTTCCATGTGTCTAAAAGAAGACCAAGGTCAAGGGACATTTGACGGAATGAAAATATAAGGAGCTATCTCAAATATTCTAAAAAAAACAAGAGACACATATAAGGAGGCCCACGTTGAGGATGTTATTGTGGCTGTAAAAGGTTCTCTTTTGTTTGTTCAAAGCTTTTGAGGAGTTCAAGGTGTTGACCACTTTTTATACATTTAGCATTTACCTATAAAAAAAAGTTAATGTAGGAGCGTGGTACTAGCATTCCTCTTTAAAAAAAAAAAATAAAAAATTAAAGATCCGGGTCATAGATTTTCTTGAGCATTTCCCAAGCATCTCTTTGATATCTGCTGAAATATTTCCATTGAAAATTATCACAGTGCGGAAGATCGAAGGGAATATTTGGAATCCCTTCTGAGGGAGTGTAAGAAAGAAGAGGCTGTCCATGTTTTAGATGATGATGCTCTCAATGATCTGTTAGCGCGCAGGTAAATCTGACTTAGAAATTCATATTATATTACGTTTGTGGTATACTCATGCCAGGATGGTAGGATGAGGAGAAGCTATCCTCCCAGTTTTCCTATGTCTTATACATCTAGGGTGGTTGAGACCTGCCTTTCGATAGTATCTGTAAGGAATCTTCTGAGCAAAACTATTTGATTGGAAGAGTGCAAGCGTCCCTTCTATGTACATTTCTTGGATCATTAACCACATTCATCTATCCAATATAGGTTGATAGATCACATGGTTAGAATTATCCATTCTAGTTGGTTTCTGTTCAGGTGATTTCTTATGTGGGACCCTTTGTGGAGTGGGTCTCAATCTTCATGCATATCGTGCTTGGGACAGGAGAGGGGGATATCTCCATGTTTGGTCTTTACTTGACTAGTCTTCCTCACATCAAGATTTTAGTTCCAGTTATTCTATTGATATAGGAACCCCGTCCTTGTTATCTTGTGTTCCTGTTGTCACAATTAACCTTGCTTGCACTTTTCTATGTTGTTAGTGAATCCGAAATTGACGTATTTGAATCGGTCGACAAACAAAGGCATGAAGAAGAGATGGTATTTTTTTTTTTCCTTTGTTTGATACATATAGATTGTCACTTTTCGTTTTTATATGGTTGCAGCAGAAGCTATTGATGTTGGGGGATTTATGTCTTTCTAATGGAGTGACTTTGTGATAACTACAATGTTCCACAGGCAGCATGGCAGGAGTTGGTACTGGGACCTGACAAAGATGGTGCTGAGCCTTTACCTCCAATGCCTTCTCGTCTTGTAACAGATGATGATTTGAAGGCATTCTGTAAGGCTATACAGGTATATGAAGAGTCTAATGTAGGGTTAAAGCGGACAAATGAGTATCTTGGAGGGCTTGATACGCAACACTATGGAAGGGGTAAACGAACGAGAGAGGTTGGTGATTTTGTTGGCTTCTTATAGCCCAAAGAAAGTACCTAGTGCGATAGTCTTTGCCTTTACTTTATGGGTTTCTTTACTTCTCAGGTACGCTCCTATGAAGATCAATGGACAGAAGAAGAGTTTGAAAAATTGTGTCAGGCTGACTCCCCTGAATCCCCAAAACCCAAGGAAGAAGCCAAGGATGCGAGTATGGCAACTGATACCAGTGGGTCTAAAGTGGCTGTCAGTATTAGTGAACAGCCTCTTCCTCCACCACCGGCACCAACTTTGGCACAATCACTGGCACCGGCACCTGCACCAGCACCGGCACCAGCACCAGCACTGGCACCAGCTTTGGCACCATCACTGGCACCAGCACCAGCACCAGCACCAGCACCAGCACCAGCACCAGCTTTGGCACCACCAGTGGCACCAGCACTGGCACCGGCCCCAACACTGGCACCAGCAGCCCTGGCACCGGCAGCCCCAGCACCGGCACCGGCAGCACCAGCACCAGCACCGGCACTGGTAGCACCAGCACTGGCACCAGCAGCAGCGCCACCACAACTACCACCAGCACCAGCACCAGCACCGCCATTTAGGCGAGGGCGTGGCAGACCAAAGAGAGCTACAGTTAATATCTCTCCATCTGCAGTGGTTCTTTCAGAGGCTTCCACTACTGTTGGAAAATTGGATATGGGATTACAGAGAGCAACAATTCCAATCTCTACTAGCACCACTACTCATGTGGGTGCTACAACGGTCAAAGGTCCAAGTGTAACCACACAACATGAGTTTGGTGTAGGGAATGCCCCTGGTCCCCAAACCTCCACTCCTGCCCCTTCTGTCTCCATACAAGTTGATAACAAACGAGGCCGAAAGACTCCAAGTGGGGTGGAAACACCTCGGCCCAGGGGAAAGAAACAAAGTTCTGACCTTCCCACTGCTTTTGTTCAAGACAAGCAAAAGTTAATTAGTAGACCATCTGGACCTTCAAATATACCTACCTTCATTGGTCCCGTAATTGACCCACTTTCCAGAATTCCGACTGCAATGGCACCAGCATCAGATAAGTCTCCAACTTCTGCTTTTACTCAAGACAAGCAAAAGGTGGTGAGTAGACCTTCTGGATCATCAAACGCACCTACTATTGTTAGTTTTGAGGTTAACCCAGTTTCAGGGTTAAGAAAGGTAGTTGAATTGGTTCCAGTTCGAACTCCAATGCCACCCTTTTCTCAAGAGAAATATAAGAGCATGATGCCTGTCCTGGACAAAAAGGAAACGGAGAAGGTAGTTCCTGTTTCTGAGACAAAAGTGGGTCCTTCTACGACCACTTCAACAGCCAAAGCAGATCAGTTAAACTCTTCAGAATTGAAAAGGAACGAAGGTCTGAAACCCAGTGGGATGCATGGTGGGCAAGAACACAAGGTTGATCAATCATCTACACCTGTGATGTCTGCATTGGCACAAGATTTGATGGAGAGGAGAGAGAGGAGAACACTTCGAATGGGGACCACAAATACGATGTCAGGTAAGAAGCGGAAACCAGGTGAAAAATCAGAACTTGGTTCCATACAAGACATCCAGAAAGCTGGACTTGGTAGCACTTCACTTTTTGAAGTTCCTGTGGCCAAACCTGTTGAACCTGTTACATTCCAAGGCAATGTGCATGTCAGCAGTGCACCAGCTGTTAAGCCCCAAGACACGAAGAATCGAAAGGGATTGGTCCCTGCTTCTGCACGTCAAACGAGACCCTCTGCAGAGAAAGATAAGGGTAAGGCACCTTCTGGAGCTAAGCGCGGTCCTAAAAAGAAAGAGTTGGGAGTTTCCAATAGTAAAGTGCCTATTTCTGGAATGAGTAACTCAAGCATGGTCGAGAATACAACAGTCACTGGTCGTGCTTCCTTGGTGGGGTCAGTGGAGGCAGCTAAAAATAATAGTATTGCAGAAGCCACCAGCATTAGTGCTAAACAGGATAATGAAGCTAAGAACGTGGTTAGTGTTACCTCTGGTAAAGCTTGCGACAGCCATCCTGATGTAATATCTGGCCAGAATCCAAATCCAACTGAGAAAACAGATTCTTCCACCCATAGCAAGAAAAATCCAACGGAGAAAACAGATTCTTCCACCCCTAGCAAGCAAAAAATCGACCTGTCAACGGTGCAGAAGAAAGCTACCACTGTCCAAGTACCTCTTCAGTCAAAGGTGGAAGTATTGGCACATGAAGTGGGGTTATCACAAACCCCTGTAGACCCGCCCTCAGGACTGAATCAAGCAAGTGGCGTGGATGTTGGTGCTTCCATGGTGAGTGTTTCATTGGGCCAGTGTCGTGTAGAAAGTAAATATGATGTGTCTGTAGGGAGTGAGAAAGAAGAGGCCAACACTAAGAACCCAACAAATGTTCACTCTGAGCAAGGTTGTAATGTTCGTTCTAATGTAGTAAATCTGCAGGAGCCAAAATCAATTGAAAAATCTGACTGTTCTGCCCAGAGTGAACAGAAATCTGGTATATCAACTATGTGTCAGAATGTTGCCAGTTCCATGGACAATAACCAACCATGTATAGAAGCTAATGAAGTCAAAGAACCAGTTAAGTCCAAGGAGGATGGCTTGCTGTTCGAAGTTGGGATATCTCTTACACTTGCTGACCCCACCTCGTCCTCTGGACAGACTGAAACAGGTGGAATAAATAATGTCGCATCTGTGATGGAGGCCGCATCTGAAACGTGCTCATCAGAAACTAAAAGATGCGAGTCGGGGGTGAGTAAAGACGGGGATGTCATGGATGTGCCTGTAGCGAGTAAAACCTCCACCTCCACTGAAGGTTCCATAGCCCATCTTTCAGATGATTTGAAGTCTACGACATTATCTCTACCGTCTCCAGTTTCCAACCTGCCAATAGAAAGCTACGGAACTCCGTGTGCTGAAGAAAGCCCTACAAAGGCACCTGAGGATAAATATCCTACTGAAGGATTGACAGAGGCTACTGCTGCTCTCACTCCTGAAACGAACGCACAAGTTAAGGTCGATGAAACCCAAATTGAACATGATTCCATATCCTTTGAGAACTTGGAAGATTCAGGACATATTGGCCAAACGAAGTCTCTTACAGAAGGTAATATGGTTCTTACTTACTCTCTTCCTGTTGATGCTTGCCATAATGAGAAACCCATTGCTCACTTTGTGAAAGGAGCTGTGGCTCCGAATGATTGGTATGCAGGTGCTTCTAGCATGAAGATTGAAGTACCTTTGGAGTCTAAAGGTGTAGAAGAATTTCCAGTTATGACTGTGAACGTTGCTGGAAACGACCCACCATTTGTTTTGGAGGACTCTTCACAATCTGAATCTACAAGGGACCTTCACTTGGTTGAATCTTCATTGCCAGTTGATCAAATTACAGGAGACGCCCCAACTTCTGAATCTGAAATTAGCCACTGCACTGAAGTTTGTAATGCTGGGCCTATGAATGTGGTTAATGTCAAAGCAATCGAGCCTGTGGTCAAGGACCCAGATGACACCATCAGCAGGCATCTTGAGGTGAAGGAGAGAGTAATTCTTTCCGAAATCAGCGGTGTTTGTACCGTAGACCCCTCAGAACTAGCTGGCATTGTACCTCTTAAAAATGCTGAACCCAACCATGACAAATCTGAAGAGGCAAAAAATGCTTCTGCTATTGATTTAGTTGCAGAAGTTGGGTCTGCTGCTGGCATGGTTTCTGAGAAATCATTGGAACCAGATAATGCTGCAGCTGTATCTTTATCTGTCCCGCTGCAACCAGATGAACGGATGTCCTATGCTTCTGGTACTGCTGATCCAGCTGATGATATTGTAGGTCCCTTGGGTTCAGAGATTCCAGAAAAAGCAGATGATTCTGAGAAACTTGGAGGCAGTACTATACTTGGTGAGAGTGAAATATCAGATGTACCTAATACGGCTTCATCTATCTCTGCATGCAACCTGGTTCCCAAACTGGACAAGCTGATCCCTGTAGACTCTCTAAGACATGAAACAACTACTGTACTTGATCAGAGCAGAGTAGCTGATCAGTCTAATGTTGCACCAACTGTGTCTCCATCTGGTCCGATTCCTCAACTTGATGAGCAAGTCCTTGATTCTACCGGTAGTCCTATTTCTGTTGATGATTCTGTAGCAACTCTGGTACTTAGTCAGAGTAAACCACCTTGTCTTCCTGAGATTGCCTCAACTCTTTTGTCACCTGGGCAGACCCCTCTATTTACTCAGCAGATCGATCCTTCTATCAGCCATGGTACAGGTGGAGAGTCCAAGGATTATGTGAATCCAGAGAAAGTGGATGATTCTAATGTAGAAAGGGACTCCATGGGTCCAAGTCATGTTAGGGTTCCTGATCTTGGTGGTATTGCACCGAATGAACCAAATACAGTTTCTTCTGATGAGGAGAAGTTGCATGGTCATACATCGGAAGCTACTGACCACCTGATTTCAGAAACCATGTGTGCTAGTAGTTGTGAAGATAAAGAGGCTCCTATATTAGAAACTGTGATCTCTGTTGCTGTTGAATCTAGTAGTTCAACACCTGTTCCGGAAGAACCTTGTGAGGTTCAACCCCCAGCAGCATTAGTTGAAAGCAGGAAGGATAGCTGTGATAAGAATCACATTGAAGAAGGAAACCCTGCAGAAATAGAAGTGCCTCAGCAAGTTGTTGCTGATGCTGGTGAGGGTTGTACTATTGCAGGAACACCTAATGCTTCAAATGCTGATCTGCCCGAGCAAGTTCTAGTTGATGTTGTTGAGGATTGTGAAGCTGTAGAAATACCAAATGTTTCTAATGTTGTGGAGGATCCAATGGATGTTCCACAGATTGGCGGGGTTGAAGAAAAAGAAGCATCAGCAAGAAACACAAATTCATCCTCGTGAGGTGTAGGGGAGGATGAGATCTTGGAGAGGCCAGAGCTAGCATGGCATCAGAAAGGAACCAAAAAGAGTAATGGTATATATGAGTCCAAAGACTTACTGTATAAATAATGTAGATTTTGTTTAATTGTTGATGTAACTTTGTTTCTGTAAATGGCTCTGCATAGGGCTCTCTTGCGTCGACATGACTTGGCATTGGCAATTCGATCTGCTGCTGAGTTTCTGTGACAGTGTTGACAACCCGTATTGTTGTTTATCTAAATGAAACAAAGATATTTTTTAGGTCTTTTCCTGCAAATTTGCTGTAGTGATCTTTGATGTTTGACCTCCATTCTTAGGATAATAGATTTCCAATTAAGGTTATCTGTTTAGATACACAATTTGAATTAGGATTTTTTTCTTTTCTTTCTGTAGTTCTATTTTCATTAAAGAATCACATTTAGATCTATACTATTAAGAATTTCCAAATATGATGATATGATATTGCATTCTAGAATAGGATTATAAGCTAGAATCACAATCAAAATCCAAACCAAATAACCTCTATTTTAGTGGAACATGATTTGTATTTCTACGCCTCTTCATACTCTTCCAAAAAAAAAAAATTATTGTATTTTATTTCATTACTTGGTCTGGGGTTGGAAAACTTAGACGCTTGAAAGTTGTGAAGCCTCCATCCACCACCAGATTATGTCCACTCACATACTTAGCGTCGTCGGACGCAAGATAAACAGCTGCCTTAGCAATATCCAGAGCTTCACAAGTCGTCCCCTTGAACTCACCGATTCCGTCAACGATCTCCCTAAGACGACTTTCCTCAACACCTGGAAAGATCTGGGCCATTCCTTCCATCACAAACGGTGTGGGGACCACAAAAGGTGAGATACAATTCACTCTGATCCCATGCTTGCACATCTCCGCAGCAACCGATTTCACCACACCAGGGACAGCAAATTTTGATATCGTGTACACGTGTGGGGCCAACCCACCAATGATCCCACAAACGCTTGCGGTGCATAGGATGCAACCTGATTTCCTCGGGATCATGACACGTGCTGCATGTTTGATCCCAGCGATGGCACCTCTTACGTTGATTCCCAAGACCCGGTCAAAATCTTTTAAGTCAAGGTCAACGATGCTAGGAGTATTTTGACTGGGTATTCCTGCATTGTTGTACATAATGTCGAGGTGGCCGTGTTTAGAGACTGTGAGGTCCACTGCAGCTGACACGTCAGATTCTTGACTGACGTCACAAGGGACGAAGGTCGCATTGGGTCCAAGATCTGATGCCACGTGTCGGCCTAGTTCATGATTGATATCGGCTATCATGACCTTTGCACCATTGTTAATAAATTCCGTTGCTGTTGCCTTTCCGATTCCTTTAGCAGCTCCAGTGATGAGTGCTACCTTACCTTCTAGCCTGCAAAATTAAACCAATCTTAACAGTCGGATCTCTCATCTCTCTCATATATATATATATATATATATATATATATAGAAGGATATTGCACATTCCTACAGTATCAAAAGATGAGGGCATTTTTGGACATATTCTAAAATTTGAAAGCTGCTATTGGCACCCCAACTTACTCATTACACCCTAATTAAAAGAAAAAAAGAAAAAGAAAAAAGGCAGGAGATATTTCTCAAAATGTGCGCAACTTATGGCAAACTTCTGATTCTGATTCGCTGTATAATAATCAATGGATTTGTTAATAAATCTTGATATGATAAAATCACTGATTTTTTTTTTTAACAAATTCATTCATTATAAAAGTGACAAATTCACTAGAAAAAACATGTTTTCACCGATTAGTCAATGGCTGAGAATAAGTAAAAGTTGGGGAGCCAATAAAATCTATCCCTTTAGATTTCAATTGTTAGATTTAGGATTTTATATGAGCTTAATCCTAATTCTAAACAATTATTTTAAGTGTTTGAATGTGTTATAATACTCTGTGATGTTGAGGTAATACTTGAATCAAATTTTTTGTAATATTTTGAATGATGTGTTTTACTTATTATTAAGGTGTGGTTAATAATTTAATAAAGATTAATGATAAATTGATACAACCAAACATATGCAGCTAACGTGGCAAAGGCACAAAATTGTTGATCTTTTTCCTTGTGTATCCTGAAGAAAAAATCTATGATTCTTTGCCCTTGCCATGTCAATTGTGTATATAGCGAGTATGTTTTGCCGCATTGATTTGTCATAGCTCTTTAATAAATGAATAGTGATTTTCTAAAACCCCCCTCTGACATACGTTCTCATCACAGAACTGTAGATCATTTGCCTTGAGATACGTGTAATCACAAATCTTTTTCTTATGTATCCCGATGCAAATGATCTATGATTTTGTGACGTGGTGTAAAGGGGCATATGTTAGAGGGGGATATCATATTATCACGACTCCTAATAAATTGCAATGCAAAAAATAAAAGTTGGGGGTGCAATCACAGTCACTAAGTTGAGGTTCGGGAATAAGTCACTAAGGTAAAAATTCGATAAGAACGAAAAACATAGGAAAAAGTCGAAAAGCTACTAGTAAGTGCTTTCATATTAAATCATCAAATTCCATATTAAACTAGACTGATAAGTCAAGAATTTTCATGTTGATGTCATTTATGCATCCATCCATAACAAGGAACCATAGATTCATAACATATTAAAAGTTTATACTATTTAAAACAGAGGCGGAGCCAAGATTTAACTCATGTGGGGGCAATGTAAGAGTGGAAGTTTTTTTGTGAGGGTAACGAAGATTATAATTTTTTTTTGTGGGGGCAACATAACAGTGGAAACTATTTTGTGGGGACAACTAAGAGTGTAAAACAAATTGGAAGAGCAATAGTTCATTACTCTAAAGAAGGTTTGAAAATTCTTGTGGGGGCAAGTGCCCCCATTGCCCCCACTCTAAATCCGCCCCTGATTCAAAATGTCAAAAAGACCACTAACATGTGTCCAGATTAAGATTCATTAACACATCAAAAGTAACAAATCAATGTCATTTTCATTTGCATCCTCATTATTTTATATACAATTCGTGATTTAACCGTGAAGTTAATAAAAGTCATGTATTCTTAAAAAAAATTGTAATTAAATCAATGAAGGAAGATATCATATTTTAATCGGGACTATTTCAACAAATGGGAGACTTGGTGATTATGGGTGCAATAAGAGCATGAGTCGTGATAATCGGACTTGAGAAAATGTACTCGGTATACACAATCGCACTTCCGTATAAAAAAGTGTATCCGTATACACAATCGCACTTCCGTATAAAAAGTGTATCCCGAGGCGGAAAGGTCTATGGCTTCCAAACTTGTCCAAATCAGTGAGTCGATTGAGTATATGCCGCCGGGCGAGTCATGTTATCAGGACTAAAAAAAAGTTATACTTCCCACACAACGCCAAATAAAAAATTCCCAAAGATGAGTTTGGAACGAATCATGGCGATTGTTACGAGAGAGAAAGAGAGAGAGAGAGATTGGGTTTTGGATCACAAACCTTCCCATCTGGGTCGAGAAACATCTGGTGAAGCTCTCCACAACCAAATCTCCAAAAATGGGGAAATTTCTGCTCTTCCAATAAACAAAAACCAATATGAGCTTTATGTATTTCTTCTTCTTCTTCTCTTAAAAAAAAAGTCTGATAGTGTAGAAATTTGGGGAGAATTTATGATCAATCTTCTAACGAATATATAGAAAGAGTAGAATTTTTTTTTTCTTGGAATAACTGTTTCCATAATATTCTCTTAAAATAAAACTTCAAAGGAAAAAAAATCCATTTTTTTTTTCTTTTTTGTAAAAAAAAAAAACCCTATAAAAGCTTAGATTTACTGTCTAGAAAGTAGAAACCAAACAAGAAGAAGAAAGATGAAACAAACAGACCTGGATCGGAGCTTTAACATATCTTCGGTTTTCTTTTAGATCACAGAGAGAGAGACTTTTGCTTTGTCGAAGAGAGGAGGTGGAGCTTCGTGATCGACTGAACAGCTAAAGAGCAACTTTGCACTACAGCACAGCACAGTCCCCACTCTGTAACCGCACAATGTGCTATAAAGATTCCCTACTAATGACTAAAATATCCTTCAATTATCGACTTCCTTCACAAGTCTATGAGGGTATTATAGTAATATAGCCATTTCACGATTAATCCTTGAACGCACGTATCATCGAGGGCTTTATAATCATTTGGATGAATATTTAAGATACCCTGTTTTCAAACTAATGACATACCCCCTTAAACTTGGGTACGGATTATTGTCGGTTTGACAATTAGACTGAACATTTCATCATAATCAAAACCCTAATTCCTTGACGATTAATCCCGATTTGTAGCGTTCAATCGATCCATTTGACTTCTCTTTCATTTTGTAGACTCACAACCAACCAATCACATTTATTTTGGGATTGTATCAACCTCCATCTTCTAATATAATAATAATGTTAAATAGTCAAGTTGCCCTTATCTTCAGAAAATCTTTGATTTCTTCTCCCAAAAATTTGTGGTCTTCTTGTCATTCTCTATGGTAAGTTTGTTCTTATCTAAGCAACTATTACGTCGGTCCACATCGTTTTCAATCTTATATTAATCTTTTGTGAAAAATCATTAAAAAAAAATTATTTTAAATTCTATCATTTTCTACTTTTCCAAAATTCATTTGTTTTATGAAAAATTGAAGGTTGAAGTTGATAGAAACTTACGATTGCAAATGAAAAGTCAAGATATAAAAGATGGTTGATTTTGAGGAAAAAAAATTAAAGATTTTTTACTGCAAACTAATGATGACGTTAATTTTTTATTAGTCCATTAGAGAAGCCTGAGTTCAAGGGACATGTCATCAGTTTGAAGACATAGACGTATTGCATATGTATTCTCTAAAAAATGGAGGGGTGCGTTTAAACCTTTTTTTATATTATATATTATTATTATTAGAAATAATTCTCTTTTTATCCTTCAACTCAAAAGTGTTTTCTCTTTACACTTTCAAATCTCAAAATCAACTATACAATTACAAGATAGGGCTTTTAGTGAGGTTGAAGGTGATGAGATTTTCAGAGAAAATCAAAAGAATCATCTTGTAACTTGTCAGGGGTTGGATTAGGTGGTAAGGCGTAGTGACAAGAGTTTGCTCCTTTTGGTTATGAGTTTGAAACTGAATGCAACCTCTGGATTACCAATGTGAGCCCTTAACGAGACTTAAAATAGAAGATGCTTTTAGTAGAAGAAAAAATATAAATGCAAAATGACTATTTGTATCCTAAACGTCATATTTAATTTTATTGTCGGGTGTTGTGATGATTTGTACTAATAAAGAGAAAAAAAATATTATTTTTTTAAAAATAAAATGTTATGAGAAAATAAATTCCCTAAACAAATGTGTGTCATTATTTTGATTGCACCTTAGAAGTATTAAAAGAGAGTTGGTTCATAGACATGCCCCTCCTCACTTTGGTCAATATTTGAGATACATGAAGAGTTTCAAATTGATGGAAAGGTCCTTGACCTATGTCTTGTCTAGGAAACTAGCGTAAAATGATATAAATGACCTATGGAACGAACAACTTTGCTAGAGGTTGGAGACAAGGGCATTTAGGTTGGTCTCTGTTAGCCTCTCAAAGAAGACCTAGGTCAAAAGACATTTCATTAATTTGAAAATTATCTCAAATATCTTTTTTTTTTTTGTTTTGATAAATATAAATTGAAAGGCAAACGGGAGGCTGAGGTAGCCCCCAAACAACAAGACAAGAAAACAACAAGAAAAGAGAAAGAAAACAAAAGAACACGTCCTACTTGGGACTACAATCCACACATGTTATCCCAATTAAAAAGAAAGTCTTGGAAACACACTCCCTCAAAGTCTCTATTCAGCTTTGACCAAAGGAAGAGCAAACCCAAGATCTCCAATATCACAGTGTGAGACGAGCTCTCCTTACTATGAAAAACCCTGTTATTGCGTTCTCTCCAAAGACCCCAAGCAATTGCGAACGGCAGGATAGCCCATAGAAGCTTCTTTCTATAATCGAATATATTAAAACTCCAACCCTCCAGAAGTGCCAAAAAAGATGAAGGAAGTACCCAATCCACCTGGAAACGGGATAAAAAAAACATCCAAATACCTCGAGTAAAAGGACAATGGACAAGTATGTGGTTAATAGACTCCCCATCCCTAGAACAAAGAAAGCAAAAATTTGGAGTAATCCACCCTCGATAGATCAAATTATCCAAGGTGAGGATTCTTCCCAACGAGACCAACCATAGAAAGAAAGACACCTTTGAGGGGACAGGAACAGACCAAACAATGGATGGAGGGAAGGAAATCTCACTCTTTGGCAACAAGCAATAATAGAATGACTTAACAGAGAACTTCTTATCCTTAGCCTTGAGCCATTCCCTTCTATCTGACTCGTTCTCTCTTAATTGAGTCGAATTGAGGAGATCTAGAAGAGATGTAACATTTGTCAATTCCCAATCGTTAAAGTACCTCCTAAAACTCAGATCCCAAGAGTCCGTGTTCCCATCCCGAATTAGACATTGTCTTACTGAACTATTTTTTTTCAACGAGCAAGCGTACAAGGATGTGAATTGAGTAGACAGAGTTGAAGTTCCACACCATAAATCCTCCCAAAATCTGACCTTGTCCCCCGTCCCAACTTTGTATCTGATTCCCCTTTCAAACTTCTCGGCAACCTTCATAATACCTCTCCACACACTACATCCATAAGTCCCTGTGGGCTCTCCACTATACCACCCAAATCTCTTCTCTCCATATTTTGCCTTAATCACTTTCCTCTACAAGTTATCTCTTTTTTCCCCAAATCTCCATATCCACTTGTCCAGGAGAGCTTTATTAGTTAGTCTTAGCCCCCGAATCCCCAAACCTCCATTCTTCTTTGGAGTGCATACTATCTTCCAATTCACCAAATGATACTTTTTACCACCGTTATTGTCATTCCACAGAAAATTCTTCATAAGTCTTTCAATCCTAACCTCCACTGATTGTGGCATCGAAAACATGGATAAAAAATAAATCAGAATACCCGTTAAAGTACTCTTAATCAACGTTACCTTACCCCCTTTTGAGAGGTATTTGGCCTTCTACGTACTCAATTTCTTTTCCATTTTCTCGATCACTCCCTCCCAAATGTTTTTACTGCAATACGGAGCCCCTAGAGGTAAGCCTAAATAGGACGATGGAAGCATATCACTCCTGCACCCCAAAGTAGTAGCTAAAACCTGAAGACCCTGCACCTCACCAACACCAAACAACTTGCTTTTTTGCAGATTGACATGTAAGCCTGAAATTGCTTAAAAGCAACATAATAAAACCCGAAGCACTCTCACTTGTTCTCTAGAAGGATCTAAGAATACTAAGGTATCGTCTGCGAAATGCAAATGTGATATCAACGGGCCCTCACTGGACACTCTAAAATCGGATAACCTCCCTAACTCCACCCCCCTTCTTCCCAAGGCTTCTGTCACAATCAGAAATAAAAATGGGGATAATGGATCCCCCTATCTTAAGCCCCTAGAGCTTCGAAAGTACCCTGCCTGACTACCATTGAATAAAATAGAAAAGGACACTGACGTAACATACTTCATAACCCACCCAATCCACCTAGAACCAAATCCCATCCTACCCAACATATACTCCAAAAAATCCCAACTCACATGGTCGTAAGCCTTTTGCATATCGATTTTTCCTATTAGTCCCGCCTTCTTGTCTTTGATTCTAGAGTCTAAACATTCATTCGTCATTAACATATCATCCAAAATTTGTCTTCCCCTAATGAAAACACCTTGTTAATATTAATAAAATAGGATTGCAATCTGGCGGATTGGATAGGTTAGATACCTCAACCAACTCAAGCTCAATTCAAATCAAACATTAATAAAATACTAAATTAAATTATCATATTCTTTTTTTTACTTTATATAAAAAATAACTCCCAAGTCGAATAAAAGTTTAAATATTAACATATTTGTTTACTTTATATAAATAACACCCAAGTTGAATATATTTTAGTTCTTTTTTAACTTTGCTTTAGGATTTTGTGAAAAGTTAATACTCACGAGCACAACAATAATTTCCGAGTTCAATGAACCTACATTTCGGAAAAGAAGATGGATCTCGAGGAAAACTGAAATTTTCTTTTCCTACTACATATCTGAGCCACGTGTGAATTGTGGTTATTCATAACTCATAAGATTCCAGTATCATATCCTTAACTGATATAACGGTCAATAACTGTTATAACGGCCAAAGTAACTGTTAATAGATTTTGTGTAACAAGGGATTATGACATATTGACATGCATTCGAATTTATTTCAAAATACATCTAAGATCGTTGCTCTTGCGAGGTCTGGTCGAATTTCTTTGGCAAGAAAACTGTTCGATGAAATGTCTCAGAGAGATTCAGTCTCTTGGAATGCCATGCTTACGAGCTATTCTCAATTGGGTCTTTTTCAAGAAGCACTAAATCTTTTCGAAGACATGAGAATCGCCGGAACGAAACCCGACCATTTCTCTTTTACTGCCATTTTAAGTGTGGTTGCAGAGGCAGGTGAGCTCCACCATGGAAGGAGAATTCATGGACTCGTTGTGAGTTTCGGATACCAATCATCGTTGCCTGTGTGCAACTCGCTTATCGACATGTATGGGAAATGCTTGAACCCGTGTAGTGCAAGTAGAATATTCAATGAGATGAACCGAAGGAATGAAGTGTCATGGTGTTCACTCTTATTTTCTTATGTGAAAATTGGAGATCTTGACAGTGGGCTTCGGATTTTTGATACTATGCCCAATCGGATACCAATAGCATGGAACATACTATTGGGTGGCTATGCTCGATGGGGGAAGATCGAATTGTGTATAAATTTATTTAAAAAGATGAGGGCAAGTTCGTGTAGGCCTGACATGTGGACATTCACAGCTGTCATGAATGCTTGTTCGGAATTACCTGAACCATGTCATGGCCGCATGATCCACGCGTGCATTATTAAAAGTAGTTGGAGCTCTGTAGTTGAGACTAAAAACTCAATTCTTAGGTTTTATGCCCAACTAAGCTGTCAAAAAGATGCTATTAGGATCTTCGAGTCTATTAATGATCCATCCCAAGTCTCATGGAATACAATGATCGATGCCCACATGAAAAATGGAGATGTGGACAAAGCTCTACTAGTGTTTCAACGAGCGCCCGAGAAAAATGTTGTTTCATGGACAGCTATGATTACAGGGTACGAGAGAAACGGGCTTGGACAATTGGCTCTTGGCTTCTTCGTTGATATGATGAGGAGCCTTCTTCGACCTGATGATTTTACTTTTGGCGCTGTCCTTCATGCTTGTTCTAACATGGCTGTCTTAGGACATGGTGGTATGGTCCATGGTTGTGTGATTCATTATGGTTTCCATTCTTACATCTATGTGGGTAATGGCTTAGTTGATATGTATGCCAAGTGTGGAGATATAGAAGGATCGTGCCGAGCATTTAGTGACATTCTTGAGAAGGATTTGGTCTCTTGGAATGCAATGTTGTTTGGGTTTGGGTTGCATGGGCTGGCTATTGAAGCACTAGGGGTGTACGATAACATGGTGAGTTCTAAGGTAAGGCCCGATACGGTGACTTTTATTGGGTTATTGATGTCTTGTAGTCACTCAGGGTTAATAGAACAAGGCCGAGTGCTTTTTGAATCAATGGAGACAAATTATGGACTTGCCCACGAGGCAGATCATGTGGCTTGCATGGTCGACATGCTTGGTCGAGGTGGGTACTTGATACAAGCAAAGAAGTTGGTTGAGGATTATTCAAGGACAGTGAAGACTAGCTCACGTGAAGCCCTGCTCGGTGCTTGTGCTTTACATGGGGATGTAGGGCTTGGAATGAAGGTCGGGGAGGATTTGATGATGATGGAGCCTCAGAACGAGTTAGGCTATGTGATATTGTCGAATTTGTTTTGTGCAAGTGGACAGTGGAAGGAAGCAGAGAAGATAAGGAAAGAAATGGTGAAACAAGGGGCGAAGAAGATGCCTGGTTGTAGTTGGATTGAAGTGAGAAACAGGATGATGGTCTTCGTAGCAGGGACTCATTCACATCCTCAGATGGAAGAAATTTTTAAGATGTTAAACTTTCTAGAATCTGAAATGAGAAATCCAAGTATTATTGGTTTTGAGAATCTATAGCTCTTAATGTTTTGAGGAATACTAGTTTGTGTTTTTGGGGTAACCAAGTTTAAATGAATTAAGGCTTATTGCTGCTGGAACTTGAAAAATGTCGCACATGTAATGGTGCTTATACCGCCATGGTTTCTGCTTAGCCCATATTTTTTGCTCCCTGACAGGGCAAGTTTAACTCCATTATGGTGCTGTTGTGATGGTTAATGATGCAAACAAAGCAGTCTGGAGATGAGCATTCAACGACATGGTCAGATAATTCAGAATAAGGGAACCATGGAAGGTCTATTTTTGCGCAGGAAAAGGGACAGAAGAAGAACATTGATCTTTCTCGGTGCAAAAGAGGCCACCCACGAAGTGATGCGATGAAAGTTGCACCATTCAACTCCGGGATACGGATGGTACACATCTTGTTGGATGATAGATCATGTAAGTGGCAGTCTGGATGATTATCATAGAGCAGAAACCATGGTACTTGGTTAGTTGTGGGTTGGCATTGTGTTGATGTTTTAGAAGAAGCCGAACAACATTCGTACAGACACTACGGGAGCCAAGAAGCTCCTATAGAGCCAAATTGCAGGCAATTTGCTCCAGAAGCTCGTGGGGAAGTTCGGACCAAGGTTTTTTCGGCTCATTACCCATTTCATACCACAAGTTTTGATAACCAACCAACTACTCCAGACAAGAGGGTAATGGGGCTTAAATGGGGTATGACACACCCAAGAGTGAAGGAAAGTATACACTCAACAGTCCACCTCACCCATAAGGGTGGAAAGAATTGAACCCGTGACCTGTACGGACCTAGTGCTCTGGTGCCATGTTAACCAACCAACTACTCCAAAAGACCGATCTGTTGGAGAGAGGATAAACTATGAATATAAGAGAGGGTCACGGGTCTTAACTGGGGTATGACACACCCGGCGGTGGAGGAAAATATGCACTCAACAAGTTTTTCCTGCCAAGGAACAAGAAAGGTGTAAGGATCCCAATTAAAATTGAAGTCACAAGCAGTAGGCCAAACACTTGCATTACTTATTTATTTATTTATTTCTGAAGTGTAAAATTTTGTTAACCAAAAATAGAGAACAAATGGTTGAAAGGAGGTTGATGTAATTATCATCTTAGAATCATCAATAAAGTTATTTTCTTCAATGGAGATTTTGCTTGGTCCAAGTATCTCATCTCACTTAAGTAACATCTCTTACACACACACACACACACACACACACACACACACACACAACAAAAAAGAAAAGAAAAGAAAAAGATACATACTGTAGAAACCATGAACAATCCAATGATGTAGAAAAAGGGAAAGTGAAATAGAATAAGAGAGTAAAAGCTCTACTGGAAAGTGGAAAGTTACCTTTCCAATGTAGAGTTAGTGAGACACGTCTATTATTGGTTGGACTTTTTTGAGAGAATTCAAACTTACCTTTCGAATGTTTTATGTCTTATTCATTCTTCTCTTTTCGAATTTTTTTTTCCTCGTTGATCTAGAACTGATATAATAAATCGGATCAAAATTGTCAATCCAGACCCTAACTTATGTTTTAGATTTTGGGTCTGATTCGATCCAAAGGAAACTTTAACTTTAATATGATCTTTCAAATAGAAAGAGAGGCTTGATCCGATCATGGGAGGTCGTCTATTTATTTGGAAAGTCTTGCTGGAGTGACCTGAAGATTGACCTCAATTCACACTCTGCTGACGTGGAGTTGCACAAAGAACGATAGATGTTTTTCAGTCGTATCTCAATGAAAAGCATCCATAAATTTGTACACACCACCACATCAATAGAGTGTGAATTGAGGTCACTCCTAGCATTAAGATGCTCGTTCGCATACTCCTTGGGAGAGTAGGAATCTTTTTCTTATTAGGAACGAGTACGAGGGCTTTAAGATGTTATTATGCCATTTCAAGCCACTCAACTAGCACTCATTGCTGGGAGCAGATGCTCTGTAGCTCCTTCCAAAGGGTTGAGAGTGTGCCACATCATCAAGTTGGTTTCATCCAGTCATTCATTTTTAGGAGCTTAATGACCGTCTATTTTCAAACACTAGATTAGAGACCCAAAAAATGTTTTTTTAATATATTTTTTTGTAATCGGATCTAAACCATGAATCCAACATGTCTTTGTTGTTATTTTTATTTAATTTGATGTTCTTCAGACTGAAGAACAAGAGCTATAGAGGAAATGCACTAGATCAGCTCCCCTCTTTGCCCCACAACTTTTTTTAAAGGGATCAACTAGTTACACACCATCCATTACCAATTGCACTTCATCACTAAAAAATTTCTCATTTTGCACTCCATTGGATGATTACACTCCAAAAAAAAATGCTGCACTTTTTTTTTTTTTTTTTTCTTTTTTAATTTCATTTTTTTTCTTCTACCCCAACCATGCTCATAGAAATGATCATTGGTTCAATAATTTTTCCAAGGAGTACTTGACCATTTCTAAATCATGTTTACAAAATTACACGTTTTGAAAATATTTTGCAAGAAATACTCCGATTCCTAAAAAAACACGAGTAAAATCAATCAAGAAAAAAGTAGAACACGAGTACAGATCACGAGCAAAATAGAGCACAAACAAAGAATACAAAGCTAAAGGAAGATGAATAAATTTTAAACCCTAAAAGATATTGCATTGAAATGCAATGAGTAGGTTATATAACATAAACAAATAAAAAAGGAAAATTTTTAAGGTTGGTGTGCAACTAGTCAGTCCCTTCTTGAAAAAAAAATAAAAAAATGACACCATGTTCCCTCTTCCCTAAAACAATCCCCCCTCTCTTTCTTCTCCACCATTGCTGCAGCTATCACCCTTCGCCCCACCCTCCCCGTCCCTCTCTTCATCCTCTGCTTCTACGCCACCATCCCTCTCTCTCTCTCTCTCTCTTTCTATCTCTCTCTCCACTACCACATGGAGGATTAATATCATAGACAGATGGAACAGAAAAAGAGAAGAGAAAGAGAGGAGAGAAGGCAGAGGGCGGTGGTGGTATAGAGAAGTAAGAGGAGAGAGAGAGAGAGAGGCATTTTGAGAAAATGGGTGAGGGAGATGGAAATCAATGTCATTTTTTAAGGGAACAGATCCTATGTAGTACAAGTTCCCCATAGTGGCATTGAAGTAGTAGACGTTGACATCTTGAAAACTTGGACGGTCCATGACCGCCGATTTTTTAAGGAAGGGGATTTCATGGATATGTGACATGGCTCTCCCTCAACCGTCGAATGCCATTACAGGGACACGTACTACAGAAGATCCGCTCCCTTTTCCAAGCAGGTAGCATTTTGGGAATAGTGGGACATGTGCCCAAAAGATACACGTTAAAGTGCATTAAATACACAATAAACTACACCCTAACAACAACAGGGCAAATGTTGGCATAGGTTTTCAGAAAACATACGCAAAGCTATATGGTTTAAATAGCATGATAGAATTTTTGTCATTGATCAAGATATTTGGGATAAGACTAGTGATGATGATGGTGATTCAAGAAAGCAACCCCCAAAAATTTGTGACATTTTTAAGTGTTAGATGAGTGTAAATTTTTGTTTTACTTGGATTAGAAATGATATCAAATAAGGTCTTTAGTGCATGATAATCATGGTTTAAAATTAGGTCATGTTTCATTGAAATCGGCTTATTGAATGAAACATTTGATTTTCCATATCAAAACATGGCTACTTCAATGGAAGCTCATTTCCCAATATTCCTCACCCTCGTGAGATCACAACCCCCACCAGAGGCTTTGGCATGAGAGAAGTCGATTGGTTGGTCACACTTAAAGATTGGTGCCTCCCCATTGGCTAATAGTGATGATAAAACAGTAAAGCTTGCTAGCCGGTTTCATGAGATTCCCGATTTGAAATGAGAGGCCGAAATCACAGGCTAAAAAGAATCATAGAAGCTTGTTGAAATAAAGGTAGGGTTTGCCACCTTGTTGAAGAAGAAAGATGATTCGGTGGTTTGGCAAGCTAATCGAGAGAGTCGGTACAACTTGTTGAAGCAACCAATATCAGTAGAATATTGAAATAGCTAGTTATAGTAAACACGAAGGAACCAAATGAGACTTTTTTTAATGATCAAAACATAGCCTTGAAGGGAGATTTTCAAATTTAAGCCTTGATTATAGTAACACTAGAGCATGCTTGTGCTTAGGCATGAACATCTTCTTTGGGATAAAAGAGAAAAGACAATAAAGTTAAAAAGGGTATTATTAAAAAATAGGTAGTAGAAGAAAGATAATAAAGTTGGAGGGATAATCTCGAAAAAAGAAGTACAAGAGGAAAGTCAATAAAATTGGAAGAGAATTCTGAAAGAAAGAAAATAGGCAAGATAAGAAAATTAAAAGTCATCTTCAAGATTCATAGAAAATTTAATCCCAACCCCTATGTATGCAGGGATAAAAGAGTGGAGTCCACTGTTGTATTTTATTATATAAACTAGAGTTTGGTCGTGCCTACCGACACAAGTACCCTCTTTGGGGGTTAGGCGGATATGAGAGGAAATGCAATAAGTTAGAGGAAAATTCTTGGTAAAGAAGGTAGAAGAGGAAATAATATAAAGTTGGAAGGGTATTATTGAATAATAATAGAAAATGAAATATAATAAATTCAAAAAGTTTCCTCAAGATTCGTAGGGAGATTAAATTTAAGTCCTTCTTTACAAGGGGATAAATGGAATGTGGTCCATAGTTGTGTTTTACTAAATAGACTAGAGTTTGCCCGTGCCTACAACATGACCATCCTCTTGGAGACTAAGAGGGTAAAAGAAGAAAGAAAATAAAGTTGAAGGGGTATCATTGAAAAAATGGGGCAAAAGAGAAAAAATAATAAAGTTAGGTGAATTCTTGGAAGTAGGGTCGACAATAGGTTGAATTTTATCTGGTAATTCGATCTGAAAAAAATTAGGATTTAGATAAAAAAATTTAGATTTTTGGATCTGATTCATATTATAATTTAAAAAATCAATTAAATTTTGGATTAACCTCAATCTGATTCGAGTATTTATTAATAAAAAATCCATTTTAACCCATTGTCCTCTTTACAAATCTCTTTGTTAAAATTTTTTTTCCCTTAAACCCATCATCCTTTTAGCAACATGAGATTTGCTTAGTTTTTCTTTGGATTTTTAAACTTTTGAAGGGTAAAAGATAAAATTGAGCATGGACCTTTAGGATAAAGTCATTTGGCTAATCTATGTGTCATGATCTTGGTGGTGGATGAAAAAGCAAAATGTGATTTTTTAAAATAATGAATGAAAATAAAACATGTGGAAAGGTTGTCTTTGATTTTTTTTTGTAAATACCTCAAAAAACATGGACAAATAAAAATATGCAAAAAATATTTTTGGAAACAGGACATGTGAAAATGTAAGTCTTGGTTCTCTTGTAAATATCCAAAAAAATAAGGATAAATGAAAAGATATAAAGGGTAATTTTGAGAGTAAGAATGAGAGGATGCCATGTACAAAATGCGAGGCTTGGTTCTCTTGTCAATATCCTAAAAAGTAAAGATAAATGGTAAGAGACAAAAGTATTTTTAGAAGCATGAATAAGAGGATGCTATGTGTAAATGTGGGTTTTGGGTCTTTGGTAAATATTTCAAAAAGTGGAGGGTAAAATGAAAATTTTTAAATGTAGAGAGAGACATGTGGCAAAAAAAGAGCTTTCTTGAAGATTGGTAAATGGTGTGGATTTTGGGAGGATAAAAGAGAATATGTCAAGTGATTCTTTTTGAGAAGTTCTAGAAATCAATGGATCAAATTGATGGGTTTTGGATGCTTGGACTTTGATTTTAAACATGGATTATCCATGCTTGTCCTTGGGTCTTGCATTTTAATAATGAGCTTTATCCAGGATATTGGAGTGATTTTCTTGGTTGGGTTCGTACAATATGGGGTGTCTACAAACCTCAACCAAAGTCTTCCCCAAAACCCATCGTCTTCAACTTGTTCCATGGTTCCATTTTCTTTCTTTGTACCCATTGAACACAAGTTGGCTTCAAACTTTATATATTCAGGCCATTTGTTTCCTATTCTCCATCAGAGATTGATATGATCCATCTTCCATGGGTAATGAAGGGGTGTAAAAAAGATAATAAGAGGATTTCATTTATCCAACTTGACAAAGACTCATATTTCACCTTTGCTACACCTCTATAACAACGTGATCTTTTCTGGGAAGGGACATTTTACGAAATAGGGTGAGTGAAAAATCAGGTATGCTCCTCTATCCCTCTCGCACAGAAACCCTATGTTTTCTTCTTCCTCAAAACATATTTTCTTTATAATAATAATAAAAAAATAAAAAATAAAAAATAAATAAAAAACAATGTTGGTGTTGGATTGGATTATTTTCGAAATGAGTATAATCTCAATCAGATTGAATTCAATTTAATGATTCATTGATCTAATTGGATTAGTATTATAAAGTAAAGATTTCAAATCGATAATGATATGATTTTGATCTAGTATCAAATCGAACGATCCATTGCCAACCCTACTTGGAAAGTGGGAGAAAAGAAAATGTAATAAATAACCCTCAAGATACTTTCTTTTGGAAGATAAAGATTGAGACAAGGGGTTGTAGTTATAAACACCATCTTTAAAGAAGAATAAAGAAAAAAAAAGTTTGGGGGGATATGCTGATAAGGTCCCAATAATTTCATTTTGGGACCGTAATTTCACCAAAATTATCAAAAGTTTAAGTACTAGTTCCCTTAAAATAATAATAAATTTTATTATATCCCAAATTAATGTGGCTAACAATAGTTTGTTATTAATTTCAGGTGAAAAGGGTATATTTGGAAACCAACAAACGGTGTAACAATTACTGTTACAACATGCGAGCAAAAAGGAAGTATTCGACAAAATCTCGAGGATTTTGAGTTCCACGTCACCGCGCCGCAGCTAGCCAAGACCGCGCCGCGGTCATTTCGAGGAATTTCACCTCGAGATTTTTACAGAAGCTTCTAGAAGCATCGATGGTTGTAACTGATTGAGTCATTCGAATCGAATTATCCGTCAAATCACCCCGATTACCCGAATACGAACATTATAAATTGGGAGGTTGATTTCAAAGGAAGGGGCTCTTCTCTTCTTCTATAATTTTCTTTAGTTTCTTCTTTTAAATCTCTGTAATTTTTCCTTTGGGTGAGCTTTTGAGTGTAGTGAGAACATCAAGAGTAAACCATTGGCTCTATTGTAACTCTTTTGAGAGATCATCAAGAAAGGAATCAAGTTGCATTTCTATTTTACATTTTCTTTCCATCTATCATCTTCTTGCTTTTAGTATTGTTGCAACATGATCCTTACGATGATCGGCTAGATTCTCATTAGAGAAGTCAAGAATGCCGGAGCAAGTTCACTCTATTAATGCTATTTTAATTCATTACTTCTGTTTTATATGCTAATTTTATGAATCTCTTCATGATAAGATCTTCCAATTTAGACTTCCATTTCAAGCTTTGATGAGTGTTACTTAGATAAGCTCAAGAACATTCATGTTCTGTGATGAATGGAAGCATAAGTCGGATAATCTTGCATAAACAAGAGACCTTCATGAAGACTTTTGGGTTTCAATCAATGGTTACATCGAATCATCTTCCGATCCACGAGCAATGACTTGCTACGTGGATTGAGTCATATTTTAGAATTAATTAACATTTTTGGGTAACTTGTAATGGTAATTTTGAATTCTCTAAGCTCCTTTCTTATATCTTAAATCTTTATTTTTTGTTTTTAATTTCAATTTCAAGTAATTTTCATTTTATTTTTGCAACAAATCAATTCTGTTTTAAAACCAATTTGTTTCTAACTTTGTTTTTTATTTTAACCGATTGAACATTTGAATCCAAGTTGTCCCTGTGGAACGAATTCGACTTGCCCAAAGTCTTAGTTCACATCTTAATCTCTGCATTTATTTAGCAAGAATTATAATCGATCATATGCAGTAAAGTTTAAAGAG
Organism: Akebia trifoliata; assembly: GCF_017979445.1. Classification (NCBI taxonomy): domain Eukaryota; kingdom Viridiplantae; phylum Streptophyta; class Magnoliopsida; order Ranunculales; family Lardizabalaceae; genus Akebia; species Akebia trifoliata. Next base: position 3,216,105 of record NC_141378.1, on the reverse strand, counting down.
TATTCTTGAAATGAAAGAGGAAATGAATGATAATAAAATCATCAAAAATTATCCTCGTGATTCGTAGAAAGATTAAATCATAGTCCATTTTTGTGAGAAGATAAAAGGTGTGGGGACCACAATTAATGTTTTATTAAATAAATAAAAGTTATTCTCGAGATTAGTAGAGAGATTAAATCATATACTCTCGTTGTAAGGAGATAGAGAGACTGGTCCAAGTTAGTGTTTTATTATATAGATTGTCAGCCTAAGTAAACTATCAATCTTAGATCCATACCGTTGGACTTTCCTAAAGATTTGTGGCAAATGAATCTCGAAGAACATCTAATGATCTTGCTGTGAGGAAAACGTCCTCCTAGGACTAACAACATCATTTGCCCTATAAAAAAGGGGTGGATGGGGTGCAGGTGAAATATTGAGAAACTCAGGGTCCTCTTATTTTGTCCTTATAATTTTGTTCTCTCAGTCTCTCTCTTCCTTGGAGGCTTCTGTTTCACCTCCAGAGCCAAACCTGTAAGTTATGTTTTCTGATTTACTTATGCAGTCTCTCTCTCTCTCTCTGTATGCGTGTTTGTGAGACACAGAGAGAGAGAGAGAAAGAGAGAGAGATTTTCTTGAAACTATTCTCTTATTATCATTCTTAGGGTTTAATGTTTAGATGTTATTGGTTTGTACGAGATTTTGGTACATGTGAAGCATTTTAATTCGTGTGTAGTTTTCTTCTTTTAGGGTTTATTTATTAGATTCCCATTTTCCAGTTGATTTATTTAGTGGGGTTACTTGATCTTTATATATATATTTTTTCCATTTTGGGGTTGATGAGAATCTAGGGCTTGAGTTGGTTTTTTCTTCTTTTTGTTACAAATTAGGGTTTCCGTGCTTCAATTTTGTTGTTTAATACTTGGGTTTGATATTTTTTCCCCTCTGGTTAGGTTTTGGTTGGAAGTGTGTTTAAGTTGAAATGAAGATGTTTAATTTACACATTTTTGTTATTTTAATATTTAATATTTTTGGAAAGTTCTATATTTAGCTTTTCTTCCACTTAAATTTGAATTTTGAGTCTGATCGTCACTTATGCTGAAGTTTCAGTAGATTAACCCTAGGATTTTAATTTTTAGGTCTTGAAACTATAAGTTTTGGTTTCGGGTTTTTTTGGAGATCAGGATTTCAGTTGTTTCTATGTTTCAAGTAAAAAAATTTCATGTAATTTTTGCTTCTGTAAAGAATTATGGCTTTAATCTCGCTTAAAGTTAGATTTTTCGATACTTGGGTGAACATCGAATTGTTTAATTAAGATCAAATTTTGCTTTTCTTGGCCAATACATAGGTTTATGGGTTGGGCAAGAGGTTCGATAAATTTGCCAGGCTTGTTTGAATACAGAGTTGAAATCGGAGTTGAATTTGGAAGGCAAGGGGCCCCATGCACTGTTTTTTCGTGGCTCACACATTTAACATGAGGGAATAAAATTTGGCTGACTCTTTGCATTTTGGATCAACGATGGATTGCAACAAAGAAGAGGCCAACAGAGCCAAGGGAATTGCAGAGAAGAAGATGGAAAACAAAGATTTCGTGGGAGCTCGGAAAATTGCCCTTAGGGCCCAACAACTCTATCCAGATCTCGAGAACATATCTCAGATGTTAACAGTTTGTGAGGTGCACTGTTCCGCTGAACATAGGGCGTTAGGGTCCGAGATGGACTGGTATGGGATCCTTCAAGTTGAGAAAACGGCGGACGAGACATCCATCAAGAAACAGTATCGGAAGCTCGCTCTCCTACTCCATCCCGATAAGAACAGCTTTGCTGGTGCCGAAGCTGCCTTTAAGCTGGTCGGGGAAGCACAACGGGTGCTTACGGATCGCGGAAAACGGACTATATATGACATGAAGTGTAAGAATTCTTGTTTCAAGAAACCACCTGTTGTACAGAATAATTTTGTTAATACTTCTAGTACACGGTTCATGGGCTTTAACCCTCACCAGCAACAACAACAACAACAAACCCAACCCGGATTCTCCAATGGTCAACAGACTTTCTGGACCATGTGCCCTTTTTGTGATATTAAGTATCAGTATTACCGAGATTGTGTGAATAGAGCTTTACGTTGTCACAAATGCAAACAACCCTTTATTGCCCATGATTTGGAAGCTCAAGGTATGGCTTCAGGAGCCAACCGGAGTCGGTCTGCATTCCCCCAACAGAAAGGGGTCCCGAACCATGTTGATCCTAAGGTTGGCAGTGGGGCCAAAGCATCGGTATCTTCTCCGAAAACTGGAAAAACTTCCGATGTTGGTGGTAGGTCTAAAACCAAGGGGAAAAGGGAGGACGTGGAAGTTCGAAAGGATGGTGAAAACAAGCCCAAGTTTACGATACAGAAGCCCAATGAAGGGAAAGCTTCCGAAAACACGAGCAGGAAGCGGGGGAGGAAATCGGAAGAATCATCCAGTGACGATGGCACTGAAAGCAGCACAGATGATGAGAAAACTGAAGTTCTTGGAGAAGATGGTGGTTCTCGGGCAGGGCAGAGTACTGGATCCGCTGCGGAACGCAATTGTCGGCGATCGTCCCGGCTAAAGCAGCAAGTCATTTATGATGAAAATTTAAGTGATGACGACGACTTTGTTAGCCCTCCAAAAAGATCAAAGGTGAGTAAATCATCCAATGCCACAGTAGAGCGGAGTAATGAAGCATCTTTGAAACGAGAGACTTCGACTTATAAGCCGTCTAGTTCCACCAAAGAACATAAGAAAGAGGAGAAACAGGAAGGAAGAGGAGACCCACTTGAAGAAACCTTACCAAATGGAAATGTTGAAGCCAGGAAATTTAAGACAAATGAAACAGAAGGGGGGGTCTCTATGGAAGAAAATGTGGGAAGATCTAAAGTCACCGACGATTCACAATCCAATTTAGGTTCCAAAATCAAACCAGATCCAGAGTTCGTTGCGTACCCTGATCCGGATTTTAATGATTTCAGCAAGGATAGAAAAGAAGAATATTTTGGTGTTGATCAGATTTGGGCTATTTATGATAATTTAGATAGCATGCCCAGATTCTATGCTCGTATTCGAAAAGTTTTCTCGCCTGGGTTCAAGCTTCGGATCACTTGGCTTGAGCCTGATCCAGATAGCCAAGCCGAGCTTGATTGGTTCAAGGAGGACCTGCCTGTGTCTTGTGGCAGGTTCAAACTTGGGAATTCTGAAGACACCGAAGACCTTCTTATGTTCTCTCATTCAATTTCTTGGGAAAAAGGCACAGGTCGAGGTTCTTACAAGATATATCCTAGAAAAGGTGAAACTTGGGCTCTCTTCAAAAACTGGGACATTAGATGGTCATCCGATCCAGATAATCATAGAGAGTATGAATTTGAATTTGGAGAAGTCCTGTCAGATTATAAAGAGGGGTTGGGCATTCAAATTGCATACTTGGTTAAGGTGAAAGGGTTCGTGAGCCTGTTTAAGCAAACAGTAAAGTATGGAACGCACTCGTTTCTAGTACCACCAAATGAACTCTTAAGATTTTCCCACAGGGTTCCTTCTTTTGTAATGACCGGCTTGGAAAGAAAAAATGTACCTGAAGGATCGTTTGAACTTGATCCTGCTTCTTTACCTGATAAAGAGCTTTCTAATCCCGAGGACGTGAACGTGAATTCTGAAAGAGTTGGCTCTAAACATGTAGGTTCTACCAAATTTCAAGACGAGGAAGTGAAACCCATGACAGAGGACAAGGGATCCAATATGCCCAAGACGAGGATTGACCCTGATGGAGGGGTTTTGAAAAGTGGAAATTTGTCTACAAGGGAGTTGAATGCCGAAAAAATTGACTCTAAACATGGTGTTTCTACCAAATTTCAAGCCGAGGAAGTGAAACCCATGACAGGGGACAAGAGATCCAATACGCCCAAGAAGAGGAAGCACCCGGATGAGAAGAAGAAGACCCAGGACGAAGGGATCTTGAAAAGTGGAAATTTGTCTACAAGGGAGTTGAATGCCGAAAAAATTGACTCTAAACATGGTGGTTCTACCACATTTCAAGCCGAGGAAGTGAAACCCATGACAGGGGACAAGAAATCCAATACGCCCAAGAAGAGGAAGGACCCGGATGAGAAGAAGAATACCCAGGATGAAGGGATCTTGAAAAGCGGAAATTCGTCTACAAGGGAGTTGAATGGCAACCCCAAGAAAAAGCTCAGTCAAACAAATGAGGAGACTTGTGGCGACAAGGTTGCTGAATTCCACAGTACATCTCCACCGTCTGAGGAAGCTCATGAAATTCCTGAGCCACAGTTCTATAGTTTTGATGCAGACCGGTCCCAGGAGAAGTTTCAACCTGGTCAGATTTGGGCTTTGTATAGCGATGAAGATGGGTTTCCTAAGTACTATGCTCGGATAAACAAAATTGAATCACCCCCAGATTTCAAGTTGCACATAACTTGGTTTGAAGCCTGCCCAGCACCGAAGAGCATTCAGTGGTCTGACAAAGACATGCCTGTTAGTTGTGGGACTTTTAAGCTCGCATCCAGTTCAAGAATGGTCTATAGCAGTGTGAGCTCCTTTTCTCATCAGTTGAGCATAGAATCTCTCAGTAGAAACAAGTATGAGATCTACCCGAGGAAAGGTGAGGTATGGGCACTGTACAAGCACTTTGATTCCAAGTGGTCGTGTTCTGACTTGGCTAAATGTGAACATGAAATGGTGGAAATCCTCGAAGATGACAATTCAACAACGAAAGTCTTAGTTTTGGCACAAGTGGATGGTTTCAAGACTGTTTTCAGGGCTCAAAGAACAGGAGGATCTGCAGTCACTATGGAGATACCCCGGGTTGAATCACTTAGATTCTCTCATCGGGTTCCCGCGTTTCGGCTAATGAGGGAGAGAAAAGGAAGTTTGAGAGGCTGTTGGGAGCTTGATCCTGCATCGATGCCAGTTTTATTTTTTTCTAGTTGAAGTGATGAGTTTTGTCGTTCCATTGTTCGTGTAATGCCCCCTGTAGACTGGAGCTTCAGCGCTGGAGCTCCATGTGAAAAGTAGAATGACATTAATCTTTAACAAAACTGTAAGAGGACCATGAACATCTTTGTTTGGGACCGGAGTTGTCAATGTTAAAGGTGGCTGATTTAGTTTTTCGCGTTCCGATATATCTAACTTTCTTATCTGTTGTTGATCTTTCAGGTTGATGCTGTAGATTTGAAACTAGGCTTCACATTTTGGTCAGTCTCAGATAAAGTGAATATATTTGTGTGTGTTGTAAGACACCCCTTCACGTTGTGGTGAATATTTGAGATACCACATGCCCACATGCCCTCATTAGCCTCACTTGTAAGTAGACTAATGAAAAATAACCTAAATGCCCTCATCTTCAACCTGTGCCTGATTTTTTTGGAAGTGCCTCTATGGTAAATAATTTTAAATCTATTCAATCTCAGCTTCAATCCATCATTTAGGGCCTCTTTATTTTTTCTACCCTAAATTTCATCATCTCTTCTCCAAAACAGCTAGTTTGTTGTTGTGGTTTGAGGCTAAAGTAGATTAAATTTAAGGTCCAAGCTGAAGATAAAAGTTTTAATGAGGGATTAAAGATGGCTGGTTCTGTGAAAAAAATGGATTTTTGACTCCAAGTTGAAGATGAGGGCATTTAAATCAGTGTGTTCAAGAGTAGGCAAAGTCAAGGGGGCTTGTCATCAATTTGAAAACATGGGGATCTCAATATTCAAGTAAAGGAGTATGTCTAAGAGCATCTCCAACCAAAATCTTCATTTATTTTTTATTTTAAATTGGCATCTTCTTCAAATTTGAAGACTCCAAACTACTTTGAACTTCGACCAACCCAATCTTTAAATACTATTCATCCTCTAAAATAATGTTCACTCAAAAAAAAAAAAAAAAAATGAAAAGAGAAAAAAAATGGCATTTATAAAAAAGAAAAGGGAGATAATAAGTATTCAAAAAAGTAAGTCTGATTGGAGTTGCTCCGAGTAACCCAAAAAATAGAGTGTTCTCTAGTTCGCAGAGGGCAAGTGATTACAAATCAATCAAATTTTTTTTGGCTTTAATGCAGTTCTATAGCTTCTTTTTCTTTTTTAAGGTGTACCAAGCAGGGCTGTGTATATTTTTTGTTACTAATATCAATCCATGATCCATTTGCCAAATGCAAACATATACCAGCCTAAGACTCAAACAATCCAATCTGTCGGCTTTCTTAACCCACATGAAACACTAAAATTATACACAAATGGAGAGGAATCTTTCACAACCAAAATTAGTAGTACCTCCCTCCGGACCAGTACTACTATGTACAGGGCAAAATAACAATCACTAACTTGCAATGCGGACTCTCTTTAAATATGTATGTTCCAAACAGGTTTCTTCTCTTCTTCATTGAGGTAGCAATTTTTTTAAGTGTTAATCATTCACAGAGATTGCTGGATGATTTCCTAGATATTTGAAGCCGAAGCAGTCAGCAACATTTACATACTGTAACATCCTTGACCTTGCACAGATGAGCATCACAATGAAGTTTGCATACTGTTAACGCGAAATTCTTGTTCAAGCCTGCAGCAAAGCATTGTGCCTAACATCAAAATCGATGATTCTCACAACTAATAAAAGAAAACATTCAAAGATGCACCACTTGATGAATCCATCACTGATCTGATAAAATATCAAGGCTCAACCAGATGATCAGAACCATTCATTTGTAATAGTATTATTGATTTTTTGACAAGTCCCAAAAAAAGAACCAAAATGGATGGCCACAGTGATCATATCAGGTTAACTATGACCAAGACAACACCATCTTATTCGACAAAAATTGTGCATGTGCCAACTGCTCAGCAATGACCCTTTCACGTTATAAGGAATCGAACAAACAGGTCTCCTGTATACAACGCCAAGTTATGTACCTATGATCCTATTTCCAGTGACCTTATTTCATCTCATGAAAATAACAGAGATATCCCATGACATCACATGCATGAATAATGAATATTTTAAACATAAATTAGAAGACAAATAAAATTTACATCAATAAGAAGTAAATGGCTTTGCATGGGTAATATTTCTGATGGATTTTAAAGTCTTAAGTTAAATTTGAAGTTCTCTCTACAAATTATTGTATTGGCACATTTGAGAGTTGATGTAAAACCCATCTTTTTTTTTTTTTTTGTGGTGATAACTCACAGTCCTTTTATGCAGGCCTTAATTATATATTAAATCCCTTCTTATTTGCCTAAAACCTTCATTTGTCTCAGAAGTTGTCGTATTTTCTTTATTTATATTTAATGTACCATAGCAAGAAATTTCTTGCTTAGCCAGTGATCTCCAACTAGATCTCCTATTCCAGAACTAAACTAAATGAATACTCTTAATCATCGTTATGTGTCAATGAAAAGGATACTCCTAAAAATCATCATTATCATGATGTGTCAAAGAATGCACCTGACATGAAATTTAACACCTACATAAAACAAATAGCAAAAAAACAGTTAAAAGAATCGTAAATCTTTCAATTTACTTGCCGAGGCAGAACTGGGGGACCTGATGATCCCCGTATATGATCGATGTACCTGGAATTGGCAAAACTGGTGTTGGTAGAACAGGAAGATGAGGTCTTTGGGCATTTGGAAAAGAAGCAAGATGTTGGTTGTCCAAGTTTGTTGCTCCTCAAATTGCTGATAATAGGTGCGTAGATTTGCCTGAAATGATGCTCCATATTGGTAAAACAGAAAAAAATGAGTCCATGAAAATCTAAGAAAGTTTACAAATATATTTACTTAAAACATACCAGCTTATGTTTGTAGCCAGCATTGTGCTCTTTTCTAACAGAAGGGTGGAAAAAGAAAAGAAAGAGATTGTTAGATCTATGAAAAAAAATCATAATTTCAATCTTGGTGATTTTTACTAAGATACAAAGTAGAGGTGAGGTGTGCAAAGAAACAGAAAGAGGTCTTGTGATGAATAGATAATCAAAGCATGACGGGACTTGACCATAAACAAGTCGATGTTCGAACAAAATTATAAATGAAATGTTTTCTTTGCTCACATAAGACTCGTTTATGAAGCATACTGAACCATAGGATTAGATGCCTGAATCAACATTTTCACACCTAGACCAAATGGTGGAGACAGTTATATGGGACTTGCAACAACAGCAGAAGCAGCAAAACCCTCAACCCGGGCTCAACTCAACCTGACCTTCGAGCCTAAGCTCAACCCAAGCTTGATATTCTAAAATCGGGTTGAGCTCAGGTTAGCCCGAGTTAGGTAATTGTCCACAAGCCATAATAATAAGATGGAATAAAAAATCTATAACTAATACAAAAATATTTATATATTAGTATATAACATTGGGTTCAGGTTGAGTTGGGTTGCACAAACCCTCAACCTAAATTGAGGTCTGGTTGAGATATTCCAATCCAGGCTCAACTCTTATTCTACATAACTCAGCTCAAGCTCGCCCATCAATCGGGTTGAGTTTTAGCCAACCCGCCTAGGTTACAGGCCTACTAAAGCATGTTGATTATACTTTTGCCTCTTATCTATAACCTTCCTTCATTCATCCATAACTATGGAGCCGATTATAATAAAACCATAACCAACAAGTGATTCAAATTTCACCCAAACAAAATTATCTAAAATTCTAAATTGATAAAAAACAGTGAGTTGTGACTCACAGAATCATGAGTCAAGTAAGTGTCGCAGTAGTTACACAGTACATTAGCACCTGAAATCAAAGAAAAAAAATAAAAATTTGAGTGCTATAATAAATATGAGCAAAAACAATAGATGCAAACATTTATTAAATTTAGGAAAATGCTGGAATGACACAGGGTATTTACTGTGATTCTCACAAGTCTGACGTGGAATGTGCACATAACCATAAATGTGTTTCCTCGTGATACGAGTAAAAATCATATACGATTATGTATGCATGTCCACGTCAGAATTGTGAGAATCACAGTAAATCCTGTGTCACCCCAGCACGACTCTGTATCCAATGCTAGAAGATCTATCCTTGGGATATGCATTATTGAGATAGATATATATATTACGGAGATAGATATAGATCTTGACCATTGGATTTTGTGTTTATGTGATTGAGATCATATGTTTTCTCATGAGTCATTCTTGTAGAAAATCTTTCATTTTTATGTCAAAGTTTACAGTCTTCTCTACTTTCCCAAATTTCTATCTTATTCCCTAGGTTTGAAGGTAAAATGATATACAACCTTAAGATTGAAGACAATCTTAAAATCTTCTACTGTAGGTTTAGAACTAAACTCTAGAAATTGAAGATGAGGGTATTTAAGTCATGTTCGTTTAGTCTCTCAAAGATAACTGAGGTCAAGCTTATGTCAGGTTCCCATCTAGGTTCCCTATATTTGACGCTATGTGTCAAACGTCGTTGGAGTCAAAGTTGAATTTGGACCAATCCAAATCTGGCGGCAAATAAATCGCAAACAACCGTTTTGTCTTGGCAAGAACTTTAACAGAAAGGAAAACAAGTGGTTGTCCACGCTAACGTGAGCATACTTCCTTCCCTACTGAAATCGCGGCGCGAAACGCCTGAGGCGCACAATAGCATACCCTACTATATCTCTGCATTTCGATATCTGGAGTTTCGAGTCCCAGAGCAAACTTGTACCATAGATGGAGAGCTCGTCCCCAACTTCAGATAAAACCTTAATTCCAGGTACGAATTCGGTGCAGTCAAATCAAATTCGAAGAAATATAGGGTTTCTAAGATCTTGTTCGTGCTTCATTTACGGCTGTTCTTTGATATTTCGATTCCGTTTAAGCTTTTCTGATTTCATGGTTGGTGTGTTTGTTTCTTCTAGGGTTTATTGAATTCAACCTGTCATTCTCGTTTGTTTTTTTGGAAATTTTGAATGTTGATGTCTTACTCTATGGATAAATTTCGAGTTGCTAAATTGGATTTTTCTTCTGATTTGTAATCTCAGGGTCTTTGAAGGTCAAAGAGAAGCACAAACTTACGGTTTCGATGTCGTATATTGTTTATCACTTCGGTACTAGTGGAACTGCTGTTGCCACCGCAACTGGCATCACTCATCCTTTAGGTTTTGGTTTCTTGCATTTCCGACTTTACCTTATTTTAGATCATCTTTCCATGCTGCGGCCAGATTTTGCCAGCATTGAAATCTGTTGGGGTTCAAATTAACTAATTCTTTCCACACAAAATAATAATAATAATAATAAAATTAAATAAAAAATCCCTGTTATTATCATAGTAGTGATGTCATAATTAAGACATTCCGATATTTGCAGACCGGAAAGTTAACTCGATAAAATGTTTGGGTGGGATCCTATGGTCTAATTTATTGTGCAATAGTGGCTGATATGTGGGGTTTGATGTTGCGAGAGATTTACTCATTTCGCTACCCGTAGATCTCTTACGCTGGTTTCACATATAGGTTGTCATGTTAATCATATTTCAGCTTGGGTTTTCTATTTATTGAAGCATATTGTTCTCTTCAAGCTAATGTGGTGACACCATTGTTTATTTTGATCACATCTACTTGTACCAAAATTTTTAGGTGCAATGGTAGAAAGCATCTTGGAAGACCATATTTTTCCACGTGCTGGTACACCTGTTGCTTAATGTAGAGAAATTACGTAGTAGGTTGTGTTCAGATGCTACTATAATGGACTTCCTTGATTTGGTGCCTCTCCATCTTGGTTAGTGTTGTGAAATTGTCTTGAAATCTGTTTCCTTCTTAGGGTCACTAAAAAGGGAATTATGTAATATTTTCTTTTGATTTTTTTCTATTTTTGGGGAGAGAGACATGTTTTAGTAACTCCCGGTTTATAAATAGAGATCTCTAAGGTTGTAAAAACTATAAGGGGTTTTCTTCTTCTAGGATTTAGAGAGAAAGGGAAAGGGATGTACAAGGATTTTTGGACTCGGGTTTGGGATTAAATCCTTGGGTGTTTTTTCTTGTACTATTCTCCTTTGATTTCTTAGTGAAGAAGATTGGTTTTGATCAGTGGACGTAAACACACTGCCGAACCACGTAAATCCATGTGTTTTCGTATGTGATTTTTTTGTTCTCTTTACTGCTTCGTTATTTCACAAATTAGTATAAGAGCCAACAAGTTCGTACGGATGGCAGTGAAGAGTTCGAACACGAAGTTTGAGGTCGAGGGATTTCAATGGGAATGGCAGTATCAATCTGTGGCAAAGAAGGGTGGAGGATATCTTGGGCTCACAGGAGTAATTATGAAAATTTAACGTAGAGAGATTTTTTTGTTTCCATGGGTCGTTAAAGCTTCTTCATGTAGTCTTTTTTTTTTTTTTTCCTTTTAAATAGTAGCATGCCTAAAAGAAAAAAACAGTATGGAGATCATAAGCACTTTGATCTACTGGATACAAACATTTGAAAAACATTTTTGAAAATAGAAATATTCCAGCAATGTTTTGTTTCGGTCCTTATGGAAATGGAATTATTTTAGTATATTTGATCATAATATTTTGACATTTAGTACCATGATTTTCCATATATTTATTTTGCAATTTTGGACTGCAGATGTTCTCAAAGTTAGATTGCAAATGCAGCTTGTTGGCCAGAAAGGTCCCTTGATTGGAATGGTATAGTTTTTTGGCTATTTCATCACAATGAAATGAACTTCTCAATTCTATTGCAGTGAGATCTTATGATATTTGGAAATCTACAGGGAAAGATTTTTACTCAAATGATGAAAATTGAAGGGCCTAGAGCTCTGTATCTCGGCTTGACACCTGCTCTTACAAGATCAGTTCTTTATGGAGGCCTCCGTCTAGGCTTGTATGAACCATCCAAATATTTTTGTGAATGGGCCTGTGGGTCCACCAATATCTTGGTGAAAATTGCATCTGGAGCATTCTCTGGTGCAATTGCAACTGCACTTACTAATCCGACAGAAGTTCTAAAGGTAATAAGAGATGGTTTATGTGAAGTTGTCCTTTTAGATTCCACCTTACAAAACTATTCCTTTCATCAGGTGCGATTACAGATGAAACCAAGCTTGGAGAGAGGGGGACCCATCAAAGAGATTCGCAAAATTTCTTCTGAAGAGGGAATAAAAGCTCTTTGGAAGGGGGTTGGCCCAGCAATGGCCAGAGCTGCCACTCTGACTGCATCACAGCTCGCAACATATGATGAATCCAAGCAGGTTAAGTTTTAACCATGCTATTGTAATTTCTACATTTCTGGATTAACTAACTCTTATTTAGGCTAGGAATTATATTTTAACTTACCTGCTTTTGTCTGATGTAGGCTCTGATTCGGTGGACATCTCTTGAAGAAGGATTTAATCTACATCTCATGTATAGTGCAATACTTACCTCTTATCTTTTTCTTCACCTTTTAACTGCTTCTGGGAATTGAATTAATAACTAAGATTTACATTTTTATTTTATTTTATTGTGAATGAACGAGTACGTCAAGTGCTTCGCTTTCGCTTTTCTTTTCAGAGTGCACTAACTGCCATCTATGCCTAATGAAGCTCAAGTACCATAGCAGGGACTGTGAGCACTCTTGTGACTGCCCCAATGGACATGATTAAAACCCGCCTCATGTTGCAAAGAGAATCTAAAAGCACTGGAAACTATAAAAGTGCATTTCACTGTGCATATCAGGTATACAAATACTGTTACATATGTGCTGTCATATTTGGTAATGTGGCATTTCTTATTCTTGAATCATTTTCCTGGTGTGATTTTAATTATTTGCAATATATTTCACTATTATGTTTCCCGGTCTGTTTTTCAATTCTTCTGGTGCTTTTGTGCTGATGTTGCTATAATATCCCACTATCATTATCATCAACTTCATTGCTTAGGCTTTAATTAAGGTTAAGGTATTTTTATTGCAAACTGTGTTGATGGGGGTTGGACTTTTTAACTACAGTTCAAGTTCAAGTGTTGGGATTATGCATTTTTGTAAAGGGAACGACGGTATGATAACTAGGATCCAGGGGAAACAGGTTTTGTAATCTTCAAGGAAAATAAAACTGGAACTCTGTGCAATAATTTGTTTTTCAGTACCTCTTTCATAATTTGTTTGGTGTTTTGTAAACTTTGTATCTCAAGTGGGGAAATGTAATTCCTTTGCTACAAGTTATTGGTCTATATCTTCTCTCCCTCCTCTAGCTCTTAGATCATGTGAGGAGCAAAGACTTTGATCTATTTTATTCATGTATTGATGTATGCATACATTGAACATTTGGGACTGCTTCTACTGCTCTCCCCCTAATCCATCTTTGATCTGTCTTTGCTTCTATATTCTCTTTCTTTTCTTTTCTTTTTCCTGTTTTTTTTTTTTTTTAATTATTTAAAGAAATTCCCATTTTTATGCGTTTTGTCTTTGGACCATTTCCTGCAGGAAGTTATTATACTAAGCTAGAAACTCATGATTCCCAATCTTCAGATGATCTTAAAGATTTATTTGTATCTATTCTGGATTTTCATAAGGAAAATAGTCATTCATTTAAAATGTTGGCCTATTCACCTTGAAGAACTATGATTTTCAGAACCTTTTATTCGCATTTTAATATAAAACTGAAAAATAGACTTTCATGTCATATTGGAATCATCCCTCCACGTTGTCTAATACTTTCCAACTTGTGGGTTCAGGTTATTCTTACAGAAGGCCCTCGAGCACTTTACAAAGGGTGAGATTCTATGTTCTCATATTGTTTAATGAGATGTATAGAGCCTGGTTTCATGGACATATGTGCTTCTGATGATATCTAGTCCTGCAGACATATCTTGTTTGCAGCAGTTAAGTTATTTTGAAAAGTTCACCTAATTTCTATAAATGTATTGATTGTTTGTCTTGCTCTGAATCTCTAGTTTTTAAGATGCACGAAAAATTGGGTGAAAATATTTGTGTTTCACTTGCAATCTTTTTAAGAGAGTTGATATTGCCACGGCAACCACTTTCTTAAGACAAACCAATTCAAGAAATAATATATACAACAGTGATAATCTGACTCCCTTTTTTGTACGCTCCCTTCACAGAACCGTAGATCCTTTGCTTCGTGATCCTTTGTGTAACCCGAAGAAAAGGATCTACAGTTCTGTGAAGGGAGCATACAAAAAAGGGAGTCAGATTATCACGACTCTAAAGTATAACACATACAATTTAGTATATATATATATAAATGGATTGGTTTCCATTGATTCCAGAAATAACACATGATCCTGACTGTGTAAACACAGAGTCTAATGTCTGAAAATTATCCTTGAGATAAGTATCATAGTGATATGTATTATCGGGATATGCATAATCAAATTCCTTTACTGTCTAAAATCAAAATTGAAGAAGAAATGGTTATCCGCACCCCAGAAACTGTATTTAATTTTATTGTAAGTTGCAAAAAATTGTTCTGGGAATGAATAGGAGCTCTCTTTTTTAATCTAACAAGAAAAAGGTAAAATAACTGTGCAAAGAAGTTGATGAACGTTCTTCAATTTTTTTCAGGGGTTTCTCAATCTTTGCTAGATTGAGTCCGCAAACCACAATCACCTTTCTTGTATGTGAGAAGCTACGGGAACTTGCTGGATTGAAGGCTATCTGAATACCAACGTTCTATTCTATTCTATTCTATCCATCCCCAACCTGATTCCTCCTGGAAATGTTTGGATTTACTTCTGGATGTGAAGGAGCTTAAAATGTTGCAGAGGACTCTCCCCATTGGGAGAATGGAGATTGGTATTATTTTTGTTCTCATTTTTTTTGAGGATGGATTAACTTGAATTATGTACCATTATCGAAAATTATATTCTATCCATTGGATGCTTAGCCATTTCTGATGGATCGGATTCATTTATCCAATTGCTTGTCACATTGGATTGTATTCTATTGAGGGAAATTTTGATCTTTCAGCTTTTTTAACTTCCATGTATCATTATCATGCTTGTAACTCAGAACTGAATTGTAGGGAATCAATTCTTACAAATATTCATCTCGTCAACGTTGCCTCAAAATTGGTACCCACACTTTAGACTAGACGAGTCCAAGGTACATTTGGTACTCCGATGTTCCTAATGGGTACTGCAGATTCCGTCCTCAGATTGGTTAAGTGGAAGATGTCCTGAGAACAGATTGTAGCGTTGTCACTCGGATTTGCATTTCAGGCCCTGCTTGGTATGGTGCAAATCATTTGCAAATGCAAATAATTTTCTAAAATCAATTTTATTGGTACTTGGTTAAACAATGCAAATGATTTGCGTTAATCACCTAAATTCTTAAGATATTTCATCAAATGATTTGTGGCACAAAAAGTACTGCAAATCATTTTCAAAATTATTTGACTCCAACCTATGCAAATCAAAATTATTAAAATTTCCTTAATCAAAGAAATTAATCAAATTGTAAAAATACTCTCAATACTTGGAACAACGATATGCACATAAATTTACAAAATACCCCACCTCCAAGATACATTGAATTGCATATTAAAATTATAAAAGTACCCATGTAGGACAAAACAAGTAGGGCAAATGGTAGGGTGTTGAACATTTTCCATATATATATATAATTATAATGATAACCCTCAATACTTACTACAAGCATGGTTTTAAAACTCGTCCGAGATCGAGACGTATCGCCCGAATTAACTCGGTATCGGAGATGAACGAGACCAACTCACAAAGTCACTTTTTTGACCGAGATTTAGGACTCACGTTCAATTTTTTGATTTTTTGAATGAGATGTCTCAAACATATCGGAAAGTTCGTCCAAGACGGCCCGTACCGGATTTGGGCGAGACAAGACGCGAAACTAAGTTTTAAAACCATGACTGTAAGAGCATGCATATGAATTCACAAAAAGTATCTCATCATAGTATTTACTTGCATATGAAAATTATAAATATTCCCCTCATCAATTTCACTACAAAAATATCCCTCATCTTGGAGTATATTTTGTAAACTCATATGCATGTTATTGTAACAAGTAGTAAATGTATTTTATAATTTGAATAGTTTTTTTTTATGATAAGTATTTTTGTAATTCCGATTAGGACTGTAATCTGGGTGGGTTGGAGGGTAAACCCAGGCTCAACCCAAGTTGTAGAACCCTCAACCCAACCATCGGGCTTGAGCTCATTTACCTAAGCTCAACCCGTGATTGAGCTTCTAAAATCGGGTTGAGCTCGAGTTATCTCAAGTTAGGTAACTTTTAACAGGTTGGGCTCTTCATCTTTAAAAAAATGGTACCCTTATACATAAACATATTTAGCAATAGATTTAAATAGAAAAAACAAAACAAAAAAAACAAATAAAAAGATTTTTTTTCTTTAGTGGTACAAATATATTTAAGAAGAGAAAACTAAAAAAAAAAGAATTTAAATAAATGAAAATATTTATATCTTACATATAACATTGGGTTGAGTAGTGTTGCCTTAACCCTCAACTTGAGCTCAACCTAAATGGAGTTTGGATTGAGATATCCTAGCCCAGGCTCAACTCAGCTTTTACATAACTTAGCCCAAGCTCTCCCATCAATCAGGTTGAGTTCATGTTAGCCTACCCAAATTAGAACCCTAATTCCAGTATTTAAGTTACTATATCTTCTACTAGGGATATTTTTGTAAGTTCATATGTATGTTAATATAGCAAGTATTGAGACTATATTTGTAATTTGAATAATTTCTTTGATGAGGTTGAATGTTTCACGCCTCATTTTAACAAGGAATTCCAACAACAAAATTTATTGCAAATATGAGCAAACCGAAGAAAAAAAAAAAAGATTCACTAACAATAGTCAATCTTTCATCCCAAATCATTTGCAGTGCAAAACATTTGCAAATATAAATAAAGAGTCATGATGATTGCACGTGGTTTGTAAGTTGTTATCATGGTAAAGGCATAGAACTATTGATTTTTTTATTCGGGATACACAAGGAAAAAATTTGCAGTTCCCTACCCTTACCACATTAGCCGTGCACAAACCGCGTATGATTAACCATGTGCATTCATCATTAGTCAACAAATAATTTGTAATGTAACAACCAAGGCCTTAGTGGCAAATCTGAGGCCTTTTATTTTTTCTAAACTTGCAGCTATTTATCTATTCATCTACACAAAAGAGGAGACGATGGGGACAATTGGAAAAGCACAATATAACTGATTTCAGCCACAAAAATCAAAAGCAATCGAAATGCACAAATAACTACCACCTCACATTCACGCTTTCTACAATTCAAAATATCAAACCTTCAACGAAGTGGAGTGGGGAAAAAAAAAAAAAGATGAAGACTTTTCTAACCTCAACCCACGGTTGAGGCTCTCCATCAAAAACGAGAGTTGGAAAAAATAAAAAACAGGAAAAACTCTGATTTGATTTCCTAGAGATCAGTACTGGTTTTCTAAGGATTAATACAATTTTATCTAGTGATACATTTTTCTTGGGACTCCCTAGCATCCAATCATCTGTTTGGCAGGCTAAAAAATAAATAATAAATAATAAAAATAAAATTAGGGAACTGTTATTTCTCAAATTATTTCTCACACATCATATCACAATTAAATATTACAACATACTGCACAAACATTACAAAGGTTTGGCTCAAATTATAATCTCAACATTACAAATTCTAACAGTCATTTAAACAATTTTAATATATAAAATCCTAAACCTAAAAAACATAGAAATCTAGTATAAAAAAAAATAAAAAAAGAGAGCGTTTTTTGTAGCACCCCAACTTTTACTTATTCTCAATCATTCATTCAATTAATTATTTTTTTTAATTGGAGTGTAAAGAGATAAGAGTTGGGGTGCCAATAGCAGCTCTCTAAAATTAAAATTAAAAAAAGCTTACCCAAATTTAGAGGGAGTATGAGTGTTCGGAACCTAAATCCAAACAAGCCTCCCAAAACTGCCTGTTCTTCTCTTCCTCACTCATCACCTCTCCAACTCTTTGATCCTCTTTCTTTTGCTCCTTCTGAATGGACCCCACCATCTTCTTACAGCTCCACTCTTCTTGATCATCTTCATCATTGATATAATCTTGATCATCAACAGAACTTATGACATCAGTTGAGTCACAAATACATGACTCGGCATCATCATCATCTGCTAGATCAACACTATTGTTACCATGGATCGAGTCGACATTAGCTGCTGAATCGGCCTCAGAATCCCCAGTAGACTCGATGAGAAGGTAAGAAGACACGTCAACAAGAACCATCCCATTCATCTCCTCTTTCTCTTCTTCTAATTCTAACTAAATCTATACAACACAGAAGAGAAGTTCTGAATCATGCAGGCTTGTTTGACGGGTTGGTTTCATGTTCTAGTTGGCCTTTAATATTCTTTCTACTTCAAAAACAAAAAAGCAGAGGTTAGTACGGATAATTTATTGAACCGGATCTCTAGATCCAAATGTGAAATTTTATGATAATTAATATATATTTTTTAATATAAATTTAAATAAATATATATATTTTTCATATTATTGACTTGGATTCCTATTAGATAAGGACCTGATTGATTTAGATAAATTATTAGATTGGATCATTGTAAGAATCCGGATGGATTGGGAACCGATCCGACCCATTAGCAATCTTAGTCTTAGACAGAGCATGGATAGCACGTTTGAGTCTTCTAGAAGGAATGGGTGGCGGCATCTTCTAGAATGAATTAATGAGCCTCCTCGTCATGTTTGCCTTTTGGATTTATGTTAACATGTGCCCTAAGGGCACTGGTTTAAGTGCATTAATTACACCTGAAAAATTAAATTTTGTACCGAAAATGCCCTCAATATTTTTATCAAAATACCCCCAAATGCAAACGTGAACAAGAACCTAACTAAATCTTCTAGGGAGTCATTAATGAGTATCTTCAAGTCTCAGCCGTTCGTTTAAAGAAAGTTTGGTTTAAAGATATAGATTTCCTAGGGATTAGACTTTTTCCTACTTATTTACTCAGTGAGAATCTCCAGGACACAACCCCCCATCTGAGTCGTTGAATTGATGCAGAAAAACCTCAAACCTAGACGAGTGGACAAGAAGCAGCAGTCGTACTCTCAAATACAGTCAAGTGAACGTGGCCTGTGTGGTGGGGAGGTTACATGGGACCCACAAATTTTATTGAATGATTATAAACCTACCAAAAATCTCATTATTTTATTTAGGCTTTAAAGGTTCCTCTCTAAATTTGGAGTATCTATCTCTCACATGATTCAAAACTAACAATAAATATTTCACCATCAATGGTGTTATAATATCTAGTATTGGATCCAAGAACAACCACTTAATAGGTCAATTATTAATCGGATCCAACATTCACGTGGTCTATAAATCTATTTCATGCACATGTTCCATACGTGTTGATAAATAAATGTCTTCAATCATTGTAATTGATATTTGATACTTTTATCAATTTTCAACTTTTGTTAATGAAACCTCAAAGGGTTGGCAAGATGGTCAGGTCCATATACGGCTTAAGAAATGGAGGTCTTGAGTTTAAAGTGCTCTTTGAGAACACCTTTAAGAATTTATCCTAAAAATTACTCGATAAGTATGGGTTTGGGATGGGATTAGTCCATGCGCCAAAACATTAGTTGGGCCTAACCCTTGATTACTAATAAATTTGAGCGGTCCAACTCAAAATCAATTGACAATGAGTGGAGAGGCTCAAGAGCTTATAAAGAGAGACACAAGGTAATTTGTGTTCGATGTGAGACTAAATTCAACACGCCCTCGCATATGTGGGTCAGATTGGGCTAAAACATGTGGAGATATGAATTGGTTGATGTGAAAGAGAAAAAGGCCCACTCTTATATTATGATAAATTTGAGATCCAACTCAAAACCAACTGACAATAAATGGAGGGTCCAAGAGTTTATAAGGAGAGAGACAAGGCAATTCGAAATGGGACTAAACTCCACAAATCCAAAAAAACAAGAAAATGTTATTAATAGGAACAACAGTTGAGAAGTGCGTTTCAACTACACTAGGCATGGAAAGGATTAGGATTTTCTTGTAGTGGGGGCAAACTATAGTTAATGCTACAATTGACGAACTTGAAAATAAATGATTTTGGGGAGAAATTCAAAGGTTTTTTTGTTAAAAGTTGAAGAAAACAATGTTTAGGTCATTTCCAACTACTCCATGAAAGAAGACCCAAGTGAAAAGGCAATGTCATTTTCAAAAAATTGAAGGGGGTGGGGGAAAATGGGGTATATAATTAGATTAAAAAAAAAAGGGCTTCTCAAATTAAAGCATGCATGCAAGGGTGTCTAAAATAATCCAAAAAAGTTTTGTTGGGGCAATTGCCCCCATTGGTTCCTTACTAGCTACCCTAAGATTGGGGTATGGCAACTGTGTCCGAGTTGGTGTTTGTACAAGATAGGGATTTTTTTTTTTAAATATCAGGGGTGTCCAAACTTCTATCCAACTAGGGGGACCGGATGTGCCAAGGTTGGAACCAAGGCATATGGGACCCTCCCTCTGGCACCTGCAACGCTCGCACATCAGACGCACCAAGTAAGTGAGGGAACACCCTCACAAGTGGCCCCAAGGAAATATTGCTCATACTGGATATCGAACACACAATTTATGAACTCTCACCGCTTATTAGATTAGACATTGCCATTGAGCTACCCCCTCAAGGTTTACAAGATAGGGATTATTGTAGGGCAAATAAAATTTCTAGTCATTGGATTATAATAAAATGATAAAAATGTGTGTTTATGTTAAATAAAGTATCTATTCATATTTTTATTCATAAAAGACAAATATTAAGTCATAAAATATGTTGTGGACTCCAATAAATAAAAAAAAAGAATAATGCTGAAGTGACCTCAAGATTAGACCTCACATCGCACGCCCTGATGTGAAAATGTATGGGAACCATATACGATTTCTTTGAGATATGAGTGAAAAAGCATTTATGGTTCCTTTCCACTTTCAAGTCAAGATGTGCAACATGAGGTCCAATCTTGAGGTCACTCCAGCACGACTCAAAAATAAAATAACCTTACAAAATGTGATTATAAGCAAAAAAATTAAGAAAAATACAGGAAGAAATGAACGTAACATCCAAATTGAAACAAAAAAGAACAATAGTTACAAATAATAAAGAAATTAAATCTTAAGATTTTTAAAACAGTCATGCTAGAGTGACCTCACGTGGCACTTCTTAAATGTGAAAGTGCATAGGAATCATAGATGTTTTTCACACATATCTTGATGAAAAGCATCTATGATTCTCATACACTTTCACGTCAAGAAGTGCGATATGAGGTTCTAGCCTGAGGTCACTTCAGCATTATTCTTTTTATAAACTGTACAATATTGTATCCTAAGAGTGCATAGATAATCCATCTGTTCTTTTCTTCTCCTTCAACAATTTTTTAGATAGTTATTGTTAAATTTCCACTCCATAAAAAATAAAAAATAAAAGAATCTGCATGGTTCTCTAGATAAAAAAATACATCTAAATTAAAATTTTGGAATTGATAATTAACAAAGATAGTGACTGTAAATTTTCATATCCTGGCGATACAAACAATGATCAAAGATCCGTGATATTAAAAGTACTCATAGATATGTAATCAATGATCATTGATCTACGATCTGTGATCTGTTGTCTTAAACTCACTGATCCATGATCAACAATCATTGATGATTGAAATGATCAAAGATCACATATCAATCAACATCAATAACCACGTATCAATGATTTTTGTACCACAAATATCCTATCATTGATCGGTTATTACTGTAGACATCAAGGGATGGGGCAACCTTAGGGCCCAAATAGAGTAAAAACACCATAGAGTGGGCTGCTGTGGACATTGAATGTGGAGCATGATTTTGTATTACGACCCCAAGAGATCAGGCTTAACTTTCGGCACCATAGTTGTTAGGTGCTTTTAGTATATTGGTTAAGTCTGAGTTACATCACCCAACGAGGTCATGAAGACCTATTGGTTTGTAACCATTGAGGATTCATAGAAGAAGGCAGATAGCATTTCTATTGCACCATAATAGAGTCCAATCACTCATCCAAATAGGGGACACTACATGTATAATAGATCTTTTCTTGGGCTGTATGGCTAATGAAGGAAGTCAAGGATATTGTCAGAAGTGTCCAACACTGCCAGTGTTCCGATGAAGCAGTACGGGATTTTGTTATAACAGTCTGGTTTCTTTTCAAATGCTATAGAGCCAACACCGCATCTCCGATTTATGTTGCCCAGTTGGCTCGGTTCGAAATTTGTTCACTCAAGGGTGAACCAAAGAACTTTGACACAAGAGTAAGAGACAACAGTTCAGACTTGAGGAAACCAGACCTAAGTACTCATCAGGTGTTCCCCTCCTAATTCTTTTCTGTAACAATTACTTCTGAAATGTTATATTTCTGTTTAATATGGACTCTTAATAAATATATGGGATTACTCGACACGACCTTGTGCACACTGAAAAGACTAAAATCAGAAACCAATGGACCAAAACATACACAAAACAAACCAACAAGGTCAGCCTAGAGCTGAACCCAAGTCCCTAACAATCCCCATCACAAACAAACCATCCTAACCCTTTGTTTGATCAAAGCCTGACACAGTGAATAAATTTACAGATGCAGTCATGGATGTAGAAGGAAAACCAAACAACTATTTCTCAATCACTAAGAAAATATGATCTCTTGTTAGTCAAGTTCACCAGACACATCACACAAGCAACGGGGGAGAAAGATCATCGAAGGGCTCCGCCTCCACCTGCTTTTCTACCATTTCGACGTCTCCACAGCTGTCACATCCTTGCGCAACCACACTTGCCAAAGAATCTTCCGTATCGTCACTTGTACTTAAGCCCGAACTCCCATTTTTGCTGTCGGAAAATGAAAAACCAGATTCAGCATTGAAGCAAGAGAATCTGCTCGGACAGACAACCTCCTGGGGTCCATCGCTCGTGAACTCTTCTTCCTTCTCATTTAATTGCCTCAAGAAGCATTCTTCAATCTCGTTTAGTGGTTCAGCTTCCTCCTCATCTCCGCTACTCTGACTGTAATGAGCATGATCATCGTAGTCGACATTGTCTCCCCTTAATTCGCAACTCGTATCCATCTCTTGCTGACTATCAAAATCCTCATTAGTTTGCCGATCAGATGAGCGAGATGAAAAGGGCGAATATCCTCCTGTTGCGGTCTCTTCACGTTCCCTAAGCGTTCTTATGATAAGAGTCTTGAGTAAGTTCATCACTTGAACAGCGTGCATAAGTGCCGTCAATGGGTCCGACATCTGATCAAAGAAAAATATGCTTCAATTCATAGTAGGAGAGAGCTTGATAAGTTGTCTTCAAATGTTTAAATTATTACCTGAGTCATGTTTGGAGCAAAGACCATTGCAATGTTTCTCGCATTCATTTTGTTAGATTCCTCTTCTTCAACAACATCGGCCATAAGATCAACAGCCCAGTTGAGCAATGCTGCTTGAATTGGTAGTAATTGCTTCACGAGCTCGACACATTCCTCCTCTGTGTTACATTGAAGAACTTGTTCGGGGGAAAGTCCGTCCAATACCCCTTCAGGAAGTTCTCGAAACCAGGCCTTTATTAGACCTGCCAAGCAATGGACATCAATATTGGCAGGTACAATTCCCCTATTCAGCTGATCCCTAACATGCTCCTCTTGGCTGTTCTCCGGATTTATCCGAAAGATTCCTTCTGCCTATAAATCCACAATTCCAAAGAAAACAATGAGACCAAAACCAGAACGAATTAAAACAACCCAATTCTTGTGGAATTAAATCAAGAATGGTCATGAACAGCAACACTTCATACTTCCCTACCTTTAGACCTCCTTGTGAGTATAATCGGTCCTGCATTAACATGAGAATAGTGGGAACACTATTCCCTTTGGGGTCATAAGAACATTGCATTGATTCCGCAGAGACACCAAACACGCTAGCACTACATGAATATACACACTAAGGAGTCAGTATAATGCACAAAACTGCCACACAGATCAAGCTTTTAAGGGTTAATTTTGTTGGATTTGTTGGAAAGAATAAATAATGTACATAAGCCAAGTATTGATGGATTATTCAAAAAAAAAAAAAAAAAAAAAGGAAAAACATACTAAGATCACTTAATATGTTGGAAACATTAGAGAAGATAAATGGCTAATTTTGGAAACTTCCTATGTTGTATTTTGCACATTATAACCTCATTCTGCACTTACATTCAAGAGACTCAGGCCACAGTACATTAGTCTACCTAAGAACATTAATCACAAATTACAAATCTTGCCTAGATTTGAGCAATTCTCCAAGGGCCCAGAATTTTTCCTGATGCCCACTTCATCATTTTAAGGTAGCTCTATGTATAATAAGAAGCTCCATCAAAAGATCACTAGAAACCCAAATCCCCCACTCCCTCCCCTACACACACAGATACACACTAGTCTTTCTTACCTATAGACCCCCAAACAACACCAACTTAAAATCCCTCTTGTCTACACACACACATACAGATACACACACGTCTTTCTCACCTCTAGACCCCCAAACAACACCAACTTAAAATCCCTCTTGTCATCTCTAAAGTCTGAACACCCCCAGTTCTCAATGAACTCAGATCACTTAATGGGCTACCTTCATGTGGAGAGGGAAATATTGGTCCATTTATCTGTGATAAAGGGTGAAATTGAGCTAAAATCATCAGTACACAACATCCACAACAATGAGAAACACTGGAATTTCAAAGAACTCACTCTAATGGCTTAATTAACAAAACCCCAGTGTTTAAAACAATAAATATCCGAACTTGAACTACAACTGAACATAAAAATGTAGACCCAGAGCTAAAACGTCCTAAATTGATTTTCTGCAATTTTAAGAGAAACCCAGATCTAATTTCTGAATATCAAAAGTCACCCATTAAACTTAGGAGATTAAATTCGAACCTAGCACTTGGGGCTCTGCAGGGGACCTCGACTTCGAACTCAACTGGAAGGCCAAGGAATCCATTAAAGCGGTCAAATGTGACATGGGCGATGTGGCGAACATTCGTGGGCCACCCGATCTCCATCTGATTAACGGTGGAGATTACTTCTTCTTGTTGATCGACACGGCAAGAAACCATTGATTTCCTTATAGCTGATACAAGAAGTGCAACAAGAGAGAGTTGGTTCTGCTCTTCAGCAGATCTCTTTGTTCCCTTCCCACCTCCTTGATCTCCTCTGCAACCACCACCCTTTGTAAGCATCAACACACCTGTCATCTCTCTCTCCTCTCTCAATCTAGCTATCCAACAACAACAGAGAGATCGAAGAGATTTGAAATAAATTCTTATTTTGTTGGTTTTAAACTTGAAGTGGGTTTGGAGTTCAAAGTTATGGAGTTCTAACGGCCACCCATTTCAAATTTTAACGCTGAACTTTATCACCAACTATCACATTGCCCTTATGTCTTGTTAAAATTACCATGACACCACTCTATGCCATAACTGTATTTTAAAACATACCGAAAATGACCCCAGCAAGCCTTGAACATTCTTTCAGCTCATTTTATTCAACGCTAGCCATTCTCAGTACATGACACTGGGACCCACATTCAACACGTCCAGGTTAATTTCCAAATTGAATATGGATCGGATTTGGGTTATGGATATCATTTGGTACCTAAATTTCAAAGGCTGTTAAAAATTGAATATCATGGTAACATTATTTCGAGATAAGAAATTAAACTTCCTCTCACCCCTTTTGATATGTGCAATGAATTCTCAATTCTCAAATCACGCGTGGTTGGATACTTATCGAAAACACTTTAATGTCAAAGTTAGGCAATGTATAATACAAGTAATGTTCGGATTTGTATTTGGAATGTGCTCTAATGTGTAATATCCTCCCATCATACATAGTTGTCAATGGAATTTTTGTGATCATTACGACCTTATTGAGTCTCTCTGATTCCTAAGTAAAAAAAATCTTTAAATAATACTTATCACGAGATAACACTGAGCCCATCATTAGTGTGGATTTTAGATTGCATTGGATGCCTTGATTTGAATTAGATAATCATAGATATGGGGTCCATGTCGAATAAATTGATTTCTTACTTTTGGATGGGTGAGGTCACGATTGTGAGGTTTCTAAGTTAGATTGGATTTGACACCGTAATTAATTAGATTATGGCCAATTAAGTCAAATCAAAATATTTTTGCAAGCCTTGGTTTTCTGTGTGTTCGGGCTTAAATTTGTGCAACTTTAGAGACCCTTTATTTGAATTTCATGCTACAAGGAAGCATGCTAGGTAGAACATGCCAGGAATTCACTTTAGAGAGAAGGTCTTATCATCATCATCATCATCTCTTGTGTCCTCCCAATATTAACTAATACTCTATTGGAACAGTAGCAACTTATCCTGATTTTAGGATTACTTATTTCAATATTAGAGGTTGGTTAATTATTCCACAAGTAGGACTACCTATTTTAGTATAAAAACAGTAAATAACCAAAACCTCTTGTTCTAATTATGTAGACACCCAGCTTACACAACTAAACTTGATTTTAAGAATCAGATTATGGGATCAAATTCACACGCGTCCAATCCAATTTGAAGAGTACTAATCAATCCATCCCAAACCCCTAAAAAAAAACATCAACTAGTTTGTCTTCAACTGCCAACAAAACCCAAAAAAAAACAAAACTACTAAAGGTGTCATGTGCATTAGTATTTTTTATAAGGTTTAGGTTGTGATGACTCATGGAGAATAATTCATACAAAACACACATGATCTCAGCTGAATAAACATGAACAATGGTTGTATGCTTGAGATACATTTTATCGGAATGTGCATGAATCCTAACTATTGGATTTCGTGTGTACATGGTTGGGATCAACATGAGTCCTGAATGAGGCATCAGAACCCCAACCTTTCTATAAATATTAAAAAGAGTTACAATATTCTGACTATCCCACATGGCATACTCAATCGACTACTTGACGTGACAAGTTCAGGGACCGTAGATTTACACTCCTTGAGATACAATTGTTTATGGGGAAATGCAGCCTTGTATCCCAAGGAGCACAGATCTATGATTCTCAAACTTGTCACGACAAGATAGTTGATTGAATTTGCTATGTGGGGTAGTTAGATTATCACGATTCCATTAAAAAATTATTTAGAAAAATATCATTGTTTAGGATAATGAAACCCCTTACTTTTCACATTTTAAAAAAATAAAGAATAAATATTTTTAAAGAATATTTGTGAAAAATTAAAGGTTGTGAAATTTGCTAACATCCATGAATAAGAAATTGTTAATGATTTTTTACATTGAAAATTTTCTCTCAATCTGCTGACGTGGTAAGAGCATAAAACCATTGAACTTTTTCTTGTATATTACAAAGAAAAATATCTATAGTTTTGTGCCTTTGACACCTTGCATATAAATCGAGTGAAAATTTTCAAATTAGAAAATCAAAACTCATAAGAAATAACACAATATTTGTGAGATTTGTGGGTCCACAATATTGTACAACAAAGAATTTCAAGAGGAAGAAATCAAGAATTTAGCATTAATGAAAAACATCAAATTTGTAAGTACATGTGACGTGGTTGATTATGCGCGCTACTCACGAGTGTCTTGTGTGAGACGCCCGACATCAAACCCCGTGTGACGTCTTCTAGCTATGGCCTATGGGTATGAAATCCTCGTCAGGAAAGTCTTTAGTTGCAGACATTAACGTCTTTTTCCCAACAAGTACATAAAAAAGGCTTTATTTAAATTTAAAACTGAAAAAAGAAAAATCTTGATTGGCAATAGCAGTAGGGAGGGGACCGTTAGGAATTGACTTACTGAGGGGTAGTTTTGACATTTTACATAATGGTCGAACCTTTTTATGCCCCTCGCGTGAAAGTAGGCAAGGAACCGAGGAGTCTTTTTTTGTTTTTAATCGAGGACATTCCCGAGAATTAGTGCAGGTTTCGAGGCAATATCACACAGCTTCATAGGCTGACTCTCCCATGTTTCTTCTCTATATGCATCCGTCAAAGTCAAATGTTGTTTGAACTTACAAAAATATTTTTTCCACAAGATGTGTTTGATTGCGCGAAAATTAGGTAGACATTGAAGTTTTGTGGAAAACTCTAATTTTCTTCAAGTGTTTGACACGTCAAAAATTAGACAATTGTGCAAAAAATAATTTGCTGACCCTTTCAAGTGTTTGACACGTTAAAAATGAGAAAATTATGCAGAAAACAATTTGCCGATGCCTCCCCTCAATTTTCCTTTGTTAATGGCAAATTATTTTCTTATCCCATCATTGAAAAACATTTTACTGGCATTAAGAACAGAAGAAATATAAACAAAATCATAATTTTATTTATAAAATAAATATTTAAATTGTAAAAACTTAGTTATTTTTATCAAAAAATTTAAAATTATCTTAATCAATCTGATTTTTTATTATTATTTCAATATTTGTGTTATAAACAAAAATGGAGAGCTGTTATTCGCCCCCAACTTTTATTGTTTACACCTCAAATAAAAAGAGAAGAAAATAATAAGTAAAAGTTGGAGTTCCAAAATAAACTCTCTCATTATTTACTTGATTTATTCAAAAAAAAATTTGTATTTAGGATTTTATATGAACCTAACAATATTTGTAAACAAATGTTATAATGTTGTGATTATAATTTGAGCTGGACATTTGCAATGTTTGAATAATGTAGTTTAATCTTTAATTGGGATGTCATAAATAATTTAAGAACTTGGGGTGTAATAATTAAAACTTAAGGTGCCAATAGTAGTTCTCTCATAATTTAAGAAATTAAGGTGTACTAATTCAAAAAATTTCCAAAAAATAAATTTATCATGATTTTTTATGTAATTATCACAATAGTCAAATTAAAATAATATTGTTTTTTAGTATTTTTGTTACAACTCGAACAACGAAAATTTTCATGTTGGACTCAAACAATAGAAAAAGATTTGCCTGAAAAATAAATTTTCCCACAAATGATTTGCTAGTTAATATTTTCTCTACAATCAAATACGTCCTTAAAAATGACATAAAAGCATGCAATTCCAACACGTGTGTTAAAAATTAGATTGAACCTGTGATCCACTTAGGTTAGAATGGATTTTGTAATAAAATCAATTTCTCTAATGAATCATCAATTTTTTTATTTTTTAAATTGAGGTACTCTAGCCTTTTAAAGCACCCGACTAATTCTTAGGCACGTGCATTCGCATCCCCCACACATATCAAATGATCTCTAACATAAATCCCTGAGAGTGCCCCCCAAGGGGATGATTCAAACTTAAGACCTCAACTCTGTGAGGGATGGCATTTTAGAAAAAAAAAATTATACATATTTTAAAGTTTTTTAATAGAAATAGATTATTCCAACCGAATTGAACTGAGGTCCGACCATGATCCAATCAATTTGAGAAATATTTGATCCAATCATCGATTTGGTTTTTAAAATATTGTTCTCAATCAAAAAACAAAATCCAACTATCAAAATGTATCTTAGGGTTCATGAAATATCCTCACAATATGTACTTTATTTCAATCATTTAATTTTATGTTTTTATGGTCAGGATTGCGTGTGTGTACTCAAGTCATTTTCATGAGTCCTCTAATCCAACTCTGTTTATAAATGCAAAATCCTAGTAAGTGTGTTGCTACAATTTTAGGTGGTCTGCTTGTAAGCTTTTTCGGGTATGGAAAAGAATTTTAACTGATAAATTACCAGAAGTGACCTTATAATATTTGCAAATTACTCATTAATGATTTTGGTACGGCAAATTTATCATATAAATTAAAAGAACAAAAACAATAACACAACTAAATATGGTTTTGAAATTTTGATCGTCCATAATTATTTTCCCATCTCAATCATTCATTGGATGCATACCTTGTCGGATACAAGAAAAAAATAATAATAATAACTTTATAGAGGGTATTTTGGTAATTCGAACAAGTAAAATATGGGGATTTGTGGGATGAAATTGAGAGGAGCTGATGCTGATGCTGATGCGTTCCAATTTGTATCTCTGGTCCCATTTAAGCCTTTTTGTCTTTGAAAGCGAGGAAATAGTGGCAGGCAAAGACAAATAAATAGCTTAGTTAGATCCCATGTGTAGCCCCACTTTTATTTCTCTGCCACCCCCTCTCCCTCCAAAACCCACTGTTTTTGAAATTCAAACTTTGTTCTCTCTCTCCTGACTTTTTTATGTTCCACTACTTGGGTATTATGAAGTTAACTCTCACCATAGTTATCTGGACCATTTTTAGCCACACATCCTAGTGAACAATTGCACATTGAAAGGTGATCTACTATGATTCATAACGATCATTGTACATGATAGAAGCACATTATCATTGACATTTGTACACGTTATTGGATGCTATAATCACATCCATTTTGGACCCTATTTTATGATAGATTAATGATAAAATGACTTACAGAAGCATACGCGGTCTGTACTTGGTTGACACGTGTATAGAATCATAGATCTTTTCCTGTGTATCCCGATGAAAAATATCTATGGTTTTGTGCACTTGCATGTCAACCGCGCACAGATTACATACTCGTTAACGTGTCATTTTATCTCGACTCTTTGTGATATTCTTCCTGTAGAATATTATTCACTTTTATAATCATTGGGTAGCGTTTGCCTTGGAAATGCTTTCGGGGCGTTTCCTGCACTTTTGGGCCCCATAAGCACTTTTAGGTCTGAAATTAAAGCTTGGTCACAAGTAACGACTTAACTTATTCTTGAAGCTGAAATTGGACAACTAGAACTTGCCCCGTACTAACTTTTCACTTTCAGTGTTTGTGGAAAATTGATAGAATTTAAAGTTACCGTGTTTATGAATTGTGGACAGTTGATAGGATTTAAAGTTACTGTGTTTATGAATGATAAGTGTCCTTGATAATAGTTAATGACAACTTTCCGAATTTAAGAATTACATTCATAACCAA
Source organism: Akebia trifoliata (assembly GCF_017979445.1). NCBI lineage: Eukaryota > Viridiplantae > Streptophyta > Magnoliopsida > Ranunculales > Lardizabalaceae > Akebia > Akebia trifoliata. The sequence goes on along the minus strand of NC_141378.1, from coordinate 3,185,161 downwards.
AAATATCAAAGTTTTTTATATAATTATCAAAATGTCCAAATAAGTCATTTTTCGAAAAGCACCTCATAAACAATCTTAACAAGCCATAAATTTTGCAACCGCGCTTCTTATGTAATTGCATCGAGCAGAAAGCACTACCAATGCTGTTGCAAACTATGACTTAGAATCTAGATTTCCGAAGGGATTTGAGTAATTATAATTGGGTGGGTACCCTTATATGAGATATAATACCCCAAAAAATATATGTCATCAATCATGTTCATAAATACATTATGTGTCATCCCCATTAGAGCAACTTATGGGGCATAGTGGACTGATGAACATGCATGTAAAAGGTCTCACAAGGCAATCTATGTGTAAACATGTGCAAGAAATCCAAGAGAGAAATGAAAACGGAATATGATCCTTAAAAATATGAGTTGTGCTAGAGTGACTGAACAGGACATCCGAGTGAAAAGCATCTATGGTTACATGCGCACCTCTGCATCAATTCAGTGTCCTATGCAGTCCCTTCAACATTTTCTTCAGGATACACAAGGAAAAAGATCTACGGTTCTGTGCACTTGCCGCATCAACCACATATAGATCATGTATGTTTCAGCGCATCATTTTATCTTTAGTTGAAAATATATTTGATGTGGGAAGTAGAAATGTTGGAAACCGGAGAATGATGTAGGTTTGACGAATGTGTGCCAAGAGGATAAAAAGTTGCATGGTAGTTGATTGCCCAAGATACATATGTATAATATGCACAAATGCGTAAAAGAGGAGAGACAAGTAATCAACTCAAATATGGTGTAAAACTACTCAGCCAAATCCAACAACAAAATCTGAAGCTCAAAAGTAAAACATGTTCTTCCTTACAAATAAACTTGGCTGTTTGATTCATCACAACATTGGAACAAAAAGCTCTATTTCTAACAGCAAGGATGCCTCTCACTTCATCTTTGCTTCTGTAAACAGAACATGACGATTCACCCGAGGGTCGTACTTTCGAAACTCGAGCTTCTCTGTCATTTTGCGAGGGTTCTTCCGCTTCACATAAAAGAATCCGGTCCCAGCAGCTGAGACAAGCCTAATGAATATTGAACCACCCTTTGCCTTACCCATCCCTTTTTCCTTAACCCACAAAACAACCAATCATATACTTCATAAGAATTTAAAATAAAAAAAAAACCAACAACAACAGTTCCAGTGACGAGTAACTAAAGAAAATACATTGCAGAAGCTTCATATGGTAAGTCAATTGCACTCACACTCAACATGTTTTTAAGCTATAAAATTGATTTGAAACAAATTAGGTTTTTTTTTTTTGGTTCGGTAAGCCTGTTTTTGAAGTTGAGTACCTAGGAGGTTTCACTGGGCAGCATCAAAACGCTGACACATTTATATGACATTTAATTTGAATTGAACAAGTCACTTGCATAAGTGGCTTATACCAGGAATTCTCAAACCTAAATCAATGCTGACGAGTGACATTCAACTCTTGAAAAAAAAAAACCTTGTGGAGTTTAGATGCAACATTCCAATGGTGCTGTCAAGGAAGTTTCTAGGCCAAAATATGAAAATAATCATGTCCTATTGTAACATCCAATCTAAACTTGTGCACAAGTTGTATAACCTTCTTAAATTGTCCCCAAAAGAGCATGATAGCTTGAATAGCTAGATTCATCAAATCTTAATCATCCAATAACTTCTGGATTCACCTTCGACCTAGAATAGTTGACATGAAAGAATAAATGGCAAGAACCGAGCCATTTCTAATCTTCCCACCCTGACATGTCTTTAGTGAAATGGAAGCTGAAATTCATAGAAATGGAAGTAAAAATTATGTAGTTGGGTCTGATGAGATTCAAATCCGAATGTACAGTTTCCTCAATCAGGATATAGTCATTGGTCAGAGAACCATGTCCCAGAGATCTTTACATAAAAAATATGGGATCACCAAACCTTTCCAATCTGATAATGCCACATGAATTAGCCACTTGAATCCCTTCTAAACTTTCAAAACACAGTTTTTACATCCCTCCCTCCCTACGATCTTAACAAAGGCAGCAAATAATCTAGAGACCTTAATGTTGGGAAAAAGCATGATGCATGGACTATGACGGATCAAAAGTAAGAAATATCACAATTTCAACTTATTGGATCAAAAAGAAGAGTCCGGTATTACATGACCCAATGTAGTTAAGGGTCAAGATGTACTTAAGGTGCAAAGGCCTCTTAGTGCCTAGGGGACAAGGTGAGGTGCAGGCTTAAGTTAAGCAAGGCACAATACGTTTAAAACTATAGTTTTAAACAATTATACAAAAGTTAGATAAGATAATAATAGTGTATCTGAATCATTAGGTCTGATGTACATCGTTAAAACAACATTCTCCTCATTCCATAAGAGAACGAAAAGAAGAAAATCTTTGTACATATACGATATATCCATACATAATCCTAAGTTGGTAAACTTACCGGTTATTACCCACACTTTTTTTATTATTATTATTATTACTAAAACCCAAGTGATAGAGTGAAAATTATACTTCTCACTTTCTGTTTGTATACAAGTATAGATATTCCAGCCTTGTGAACATAATGAAATGATTTCAGCAAGAGCAGCTGAATGGACTACTCTAGTAAGCTAAGTCACTACTGAAGTAGAGTAAAAAGGAATCGTATGGCAGCCTTACCAAGCGAACCATAACGTGGTAAAATGAGGATATTAATGAAAACCGGTGAGTGAAGATTCTCGATCTGATCCTCCTATCATTATAGCTTTGGGAAGTTAGTTACTTGGTTCAACTCCAATTGTGACCTTCTCTCATATGTGGGACTCTATCTTCTTGGGTAAATAATTGATTGTCTTTCATTTTGATATTGATAGTGAGTAGTTTTTTATAATAATAATAATAAATCAAGTCTAGAATAGTAAGCGAACTTGACGAGTGAAGCTGCTTTAGCGAGTTTACAAGGTGAAGGAGCGAAGCTAGTATGGCTTCCTAAGAAAGTAACCAAGTTATACAGCTAAGTAGTAACTTAGAGGAGTATTAGTTCAAAATTAATTAACAGATGCACATAATAGCTGGGTGAGGGTTTCTTTTTGGATCAAAGGGCATCGATACAAAGCAAAATGAATTCTTTTTCTTCAATCAACTCTATTTATAACTAAAACTGATAATATATTCAGAATAAAACACTAAACTATACATTTCTTGGAACCAAACACATCTAATTTGGCAAAAATTTGAAATTATAGGTGAAATCCTCTAACAATTCATATATATAATAAATGAGTAACTTTCTTCTAATTTTGGCTAATTAAATCTAAATCTTTTGACCATTTAAAAAAAAAATCTGTATAAAGTTGTTTATATATGTCTTCAAAAAATTTAGCTGCACATGATCGCCAAACATTTAGAAAAATCAAATGATTTACTTCATCTCAGAAGAGGGAAATAAAAAATAAAAAAATTGAGTGATCTAGTACCTCTTGTTCTTGTCGAAGCTGGAATTGGTCGCTGTTTGAGATTGTGTACTACAACCTAAACCCTAGAGAGTAGAGATCGAGAGAGTAAAAGAAAGGGTTTTCGCATCGAAGTTCAAAGACCGCTTCACAGACCCTTTGGGTTTTGAAGAATATTGTGTTTTCAAACTGATAGCTTAAACAACCCCTTGACTATAGTCTATTTCAGAAAGACCAACTAAAATGACCTCAATGCCCTCACCTTCAACATTTTGTGTGAATTTTTTGCATAAATCATATTGTCCAAAGCTGTTCAACCTCTCTGGGGTAAATATCTTTTAAGCCATTTGGCCTCTTCTTCAATCTCCAGCCAAAAATCCTCAACTTTTCTTCTCAATAATTCATAATTCATTTTCTTCAAATCTAGAAAAAAAAAAAAAAAAATTGGAAGGTTGAAGGAAAGATGTAGGGCTGGCAAGGATATCCATATCTGACTATTTATCCATTTTTCTAAAGGATATTTGTATTCAATTTGTACCCAAATTTCAAATGGATATCCGAGTCAAATATATATACCTCATTATGACGATGATGAAAGAACCTTAATCTTGGGTTATACATATATCTTATTCGGAATTTACCTATTAAACTCAGATAAACAAATATTCAGATTAGATGTGATGCATATCTTTATCTGATCCTAAAGAAATTTGAATAAAATAATTACGGATAAATTTACTTGATTTCTTAATTGGATAAAAAATTATACCCATACCCGAATAACTCAGGTGGAATGAGTTGAGTAAGCGGATATTATCTGACACATTGCCAGCCCTTAAAAGAAGAGGCTTGAGGTTCAAGCCAATTTTACCATTAGATTGAAAACAATGGGTTATTGGCAAGAGATTGAAGATGAGGGCATTTAAGGTATTTTCTACTAGTCTCTCATAAAAGAATGAAATTAAGGAGTTTCTCATCACCCCAAAACTCGTATACCGAAGACCCTTCCATACTTGAGTTAGCATAGATCAGAAAGAGATTCGTTAAAACCAGAAAATTTGATAATGAGTCCCAGAAATCCTTTACTTGTTGCCTCCCCATTTATAAATTGTTGGTTTTCTTTCTCCTTTTTAGTAACACCTCCCTTGCACAGATTCTTCAAATCTTTCCTTGATTTCAGACTCCTTAATCTTATACTTATTAATCCAAATCACTTTCCAATTTGATGCCATTACAATTTTCTTGTAATTAGAAAGAATCTTGAAGATCTGTTGCTATGATTTAAACTGATTTCCCAATACATTTCGGCACACTTCTCTTGGCCAACATTACCTTTAGTCGAGTGCTCTCATCCATCGATGGATTGCTCCAGCCAAGTTATCTTTTGAAAGCTCGGAAGATCTGGCACATGAAGGTTTCGTCCTAATTCACCCCTCAGCAAAGTCCATTCTTATGCATGGGTAAATCAACACATGCTTGCCTTGATTCACTCTATTCATGCAATAGTGGTCACATGGTTGTGTCTAATTTGCTGACTTTGACTGCCATCATGCACCTACTATACTAATAATTCGGAGCACCAAATCACCATTCATCAAATCCCAAATGTGATCAACCTTGTTTGAAGGCCACACAACACTACATCCCTCTCTCAAGTCCCCGGTCATGTCCCCAGTGCTTTAGGTCAAAGGTCCCAGCTGCTTATTTGGCAGTATAACCCATTCCAAGTGGGTCAGGCGGTAATGGGTTACACCCCTTGTGGGTGGGACAAGCATGCATGCGTCGCTGCATCAATGTGTGCTTGGGTATGTTGTGTGTATGCTCTCTCAGCTAACATGCATGTGTACGTAGGCACAGGTTTGCGTATGTGTGGGGTGCTTGGTTGGGGAACAAAAACAAATTTTCTACATGGGATGAGCACCCAACCTGGACCAGGGCAGTGCTACCCAGCAACTTGTCCTAGCAATCACAAGAGCAGGTGCACCAAGAAGAATAAACCGTGTCATTTCTCAGGAAAGCAATTGAGCAAACAAACACCACAGATAAACTAAGAAATTTTTAGTCCATAAATCTGCTTTAAGAAACTAAAAATTCTTAATACATTTTTTAAGTGCCAGGAAGCAAAAATCCACTTAACAAAGAGAAGGTACTTAATCCACAATAGATTCTAAGTTCAAACCCAGAACTACATTCTACTTCTGCCATAATATATCCCAACTTCAACACCTGTACCACATCCATTCTAACCTGCGAAATATCTTCAGGACGTCACAGGCACCAAATCATCAGAACCATCATCAGCGAGGGCTGCAGGACACAGAAAATACAAGAAAAATCAATGTTCTAGCTGTGGTTTCCTTGAGACAATTCCCACAGAATAAAAGCACAACTCATTGAAGAAGTGAATAGGAACAGAAGGCTTATGTGTGGGTTCCCAAGAACAAACACAAAATGCAAGGTAGATCAAGCTCCATTCAACAACAAAATTGTAATTTCAATCCATGCCCAAAAAATCTCAAGAACTACAACATTGTATAATTCTTTCCTCAACTTCACACAACAGTAAACCAGATTCCCGCAGCACACATCCAAAGATCCCTAATATGGAAGGCCATTCCACATTTGGGGATGGAGCTTGAACAAACTTGTAATTTCTATTCCTTCAAACTAATAACATAGAGGGTTAAGACGAATACCTGTAGGAACGAGACCTTGGACGATTCCCACCATTCTCCCTTGGACTTGGTGACTTCTGGTCTGATGCATGTTCCTTCTCACGCGGAGAACGGGACCTTGATATTGATCTTCGCGGAGAGGGGGACCTTGAGATGGATCTTCGCGGAGAAGGGGACCTTGAGATGGATCTTTGTGGAGATCTTCGTGGTGAGTAATGCTCGTCCCTAGCACCACGGACCCTCTCTCTGCAACAACAATCATATTCAGCACAGCGCCCAAAAAAGGAACAAATCATTATGTTATAGGCATAGCACCAGATTAGTTGTCAGAAGGAAGAGAAACTTTTTCCCCATATAAAAGCTCCCTAAAAATTTAAAACAAGTCATCGCTAAGAAAAAGTTATTTAGTCATCATATATAGAAATGAGAACAAACGTTTTCATATGATAAATAAAAATAATAAACAAATACTATCGAGTTCTGTTTGTTCTGTTGACGAGTGACAAAAAGCTCTTATATACCCCAACCTAGAATTTAAATGTTGGAAACGTCACCTTTGCCTGCATCATTCACATAATTCAGAAAAATATATAAAACTTTTGATTCAAGCACCTTTTGAGTTATGCTTTATAGTGGTACACTGGGTGATCAGCATCTGAAAACTTTACGGCTCTCTTTGCCCCATCTCTCTAAAACATCAAATTATCTTTTTCTTTGGTGGAAAGTATCGAAACCCCATACTAAAGTTACTTTATCTCTGTCAGTAAGGACTTTGTAGGGCTCCAGAAATCTGGGAGTCTCTTTTTAGCAACTATACGCTCTAGTCTTTCTTAACTGGATTGTATGCAAAACCAATATGTCAAACTTTAAATTGTAGACAGTAAGAAAATAAAGCTTTCTTGTGATTATAATCTAATTCGCAAACCATGATAACCTGGTTTTGACAATTCCACTTAGTGGTAGTAAGCCTCACAAACCACAAGCCAAAAAAGGGAAAGTCCAAGCTCATAGGTTACAGTCGCTGAAGAAGATGGGATCACTAATGAATACTCGGGAGTGGCTTTGAAAGATTGGTAAGCAAGCAATCAGCCACTTTATGGTCTCTTTTCTCTTTAGTCCTTACTTTTCTCTTTAGTCCTTACTAATCCATGGATTCTTTAAATCTCTTTCACTTTAATAATCTGCATGAAACAGACCACCACCAAATGTTATTCAGATTCATCGGAACACAAGCTATGCTCAGTCCGAGAAAACATGCAGCACACATGAGAGAATCATAGATACTGAAGGACATTAGAGTAAAAGGCTTGGTTTTCATTAAAGCCTTTTCAAATAGAAAGCAACAAACCTGTATGACTGACAGAATCCAACACCCAAATGAAAAGCGGCGGGGGGGTATTGTCTAACTTGGACATAGACTATTAATAAGATTAGAAAATTATCTGCGTTATTCACTTCATAAATTATGTTAACTTGTCCAAGTCAAAACATTTCAGAGATTTTGCAGTCTTTTTTTCCTCTTTTCAGTTCTGTATTTTTGGAAGATGTTATTTTAAATATCATAATAAATGCAATGCTAGGAATGTTTTTGGAAGATGCTGCACAGATTAGGTATTACAGTTTACTTAGCATAAATTAGAGAAATTCTCACACACAATTTCAGTAACTTTAGTTAAGCAGCAGTTAGAAAATTGCAGTTTTGAATCTGTAATGCATCTATGACATTTTTTTCCAGAAAATTGCTCAGTTTTCTCTTTACAAAAAAAAAAAAAAAAACCGATTTTTCACTCAGCCGAAAAAATCAGCAATTAATTGCCAAATCAGGGGGAAAGTGTAGAGTTTTTTTTTAAATGCTGATTTTTCAAAAACTATTCGGTTTTTTTGTCTACCCATTCAGCCAAAATTTTCGCAAAACTTTCCTGGCTTAGACAAGTAGGTTAACACCCCACCTGCAGTCCAATCAACAACCCAATCCCAGAATAATGATCAATGATAGGACAGTATGAAAGAAAAGCATAACTGTACAAGGACTATCATAGCACACGCCAAGATGGCTTAGCCAAACGTTGAACCCATAAATAAGCAGTGAAGCATTTGGGGAAAAAAGACCTGGAAAGAAAACAATAAAAAAATACTACAAGTAAAAGAATACAAACAGCAATTTTACATGTCAATAAGACAAAATCCAAAAAACGAGATGATAAGAACAATGCATCTACAAAAAGAAAGGGCCTCAAACCTTGAATCGTGCCTGGCAGGTGAAGCTGAAGGTGAACGTGAATAAGCTGGTACAAAGAAAATATAATAAGCAATTAGCTGAGGACCAGGAGAAGTATAATTATTCAATTCTAGATTATGTTAACTATCTTTGAACTTTTATCTGCATGAGTCCAGAATTCATGAATAAGTAAGCAATTGAAACTAACAACGATTTCGACGTCTTGGGGACCTAGGTGGACTTCGCCGCCTATATCCTCCTCCATGACGGTCACTGCATATATAAAAGTGATGACCACTTAACAATAGCCCAAGGAACGAAACTTTCTCGCACGAGTACAACATCTATTCACAGGAAAAAATGGTACTGAAGAACAGGGGATAAATGACAGAAAGAGGACCCACCTTCCGCGCGTACTCCTGCGCATGTCTTGCGGAGTTTTTCTATTTTCCTCAGCAAAAACAATTCTGATTTCACGTCCACCAATGACTTGATGGTTCATCTGTTCCTTAGCTTCAGCAGCATCTTCCGCATTATGGAACTTGACAAATCCAAAGCCACGAGGCTCCCTATAAGAATCACATTCAGAAGCATGAGATAACTTCGAAACTGGCAACTAAAGAAGATCACACTTTCCACCAATTCCCTAGAAGATGTGATGTGGAAACTAAACTTCATAATGTAGCCCACAGAGCCAAACACACAAGTAAATATTGGCATCCTTGTAAAGCATGCCACGTCTTTTTTTATTTTGATAGGTAAGCTAGACTTGAACCCATGACCTCAAAGTTGCTTTGCAAAGTGACAAACCAACTGAGCTATGGGTTTAAGCCCTTTAAAGCATGCCACATCCGTTGCATTGACCAATAAACATAGAAATATCTTCAAGACTAAAGCTCAATGTCACTAAGATTAGGCACTATTTTATAATATATAAAAAAACATATGCACAAACCACCAAATGAATGCTCAGAGATATCACTATCATACCAAAGAAATGTCACTCCCACCAAGCACACATACACTCCTACACTTTGTAGATATGTTTGGTCTTGGTAAAGATGAAGATCATATGACAAACCAGTGGTTTTCTAGTTTCAGAACTCCCAAGAAAAGATTGTGTCAGGTGTAGTGTGTACACCATTTGTGAAAACAGATGAGCAGCTGGCCGTCGTTTTTTACAGAAGGACTCGGTGTTACTCAACACCATGAGTTCTTGGGCAATTTGGGCATAGTGGATACTTATGCACCAACTTGAGGGGGAGTGTTGCAAGGGTAGTATAGTCTTTTGGTTACTATTATACATGTTTATACATTTAAATTTTTATAGGGGTAATGTTACAATCCAAAATATATGTTAATATAAATACAAAACGTTGAGAATAATAGAGTTTTCTCTCCTTTTCTCTTATATTTCAGGTTCTTTCCATGAATCACCAGTAGCATCCACTTGGGCCTTGCATGGAGATTAATATAATGTGTGCTCTACACACAACTAGAACTCTTCCAAGCAGAAATATAAATAGCTCCAATAGATTATTTTCAACAATAAAAAATTCCTTCAATCATGCTAATCTTTAGCATATATAGCTCAAATAGATTACTTTCAACCAATTTCTCTAATTTATTCACGTTTTGAAGCCCTATCACATTAGAAACCCTAGATATTTCATTTTTCTATTTTTCAGGCCAGACTGCCTGTGCAACATAGAGACAAACCTCTATACCTCCTCTCTTCATCTCTCCATGTGCCTTAATTTATTTTTTTCCTTTAATCTTTTGGCATATCATCTAAATCTTTAATTCTTGTGAACAAGTAAAGTTTCGCTTAGGATTTGTCTAGGCACCAACTAACACTTTCGAATATAAATTACATGCGAATTGATTCCTATCAGTTAGCTTTTAGTTTGGTTCAAATACCAAACTGCCCAAAATTAGTTGTCACTTTTCTACGTTGGTTTCTTATTGGGCTTCTGTGTTCAATTTTGCTCTCCCATTTTCTACTTTGGCTTCATAAAGATATGTGCTTTATGATTTTTCCCTTAAATCTTGAGTATTGATATTACCACATTATTATGTTATGAAAACACAGTAAGTGGTTTTATTACCACATCATTATGTTATCAAAACACCACAAGTGATTTTATTATATGGTGTGATTTTACAATAAAATCACTTGTGACGTTTATTCATAGCATAATGGTGTGATAAAATCACAGACCTTAGTGTTGTTGCACATTAATCTTATTATGCTTTAATTCTTATGAAGAAAAAATGAATTAAGTACATAAATGTTGTTTACACTTTGCTAGGCATTAGCTAATGTTTTTGCTATATAGTACACGCGATCGTTTCCTATCAGTTCAGTTTTAATTTGGTTACGATACCAAGCTACCAATAACTGGAACATACTATAACCAAACAGTTGTAATTCCTAGTGGTTTCAGTTATGCTGTCAATATAAGAAGTCCCGAAAAAAAGATAATTGGTTTCGATTCCAATCAGATACCCACGACCACAGTAACAAAAGACGGCAATTTTTTGAAAGGAAAAAAAATGCAATTTTTTCATTTGTGACAACAACAAAAAGGGCGTTTTATTCCCAATTTTTTCATTTTTTTTTTCACACAAAAAAAAATTAAACACTTTCTTGTTTTTTCAATGTGGGATTTGATAAATAATAGAATTTGGTGTTTCATAAATGTAAAAATATGGCATTTGATGAAAATAACTTGATTTTATGAATTTTCATTAGATATATATATTTTTCATAACTTTTAATATATATTTTTTCATCTTTTATTTGTATAGTTTGTTTTTCTGCTTTTTCTCGTTTTATCCCGTTTTCAATGTTTTTTCCGAAGTTTTCACTTGCCGATTTAAACTCATACTCGAACTTTGTGACTATGCCCACTACCCATAGAAAATACAAAGTGAACTGGAAAAACCAAAATCATGGCACAACAGCATAACTAAATCAAAGGTCTCGTGGGTCCAAAATTTAAATTTACAACCATAGATAGGAGTAGTGGAAAAATAGACTCATCAACTTAAAATGTTATATAATTTTGATTCAAAATAAAGAGTAAAAAAGGATTTTAAAAAAAAAAAAAGAAGGCAAGACTAAGTTTGGATTTTAATATGGTCTCAATTCAACACATTTAGAGTAGGAGAAATGGTGTGATATGGAGGACTACATATATGTATAATAATGTTGAAACTATACAATACATTCCCTTAGCCAAGTGATAAATTATGAAAAATCGAGGATCTTTTATTTTTAGGTAACATGCTAAATGATAAAAAATTAGCATGTCTTATATAGTTATATTTTTTTTTTAAAAGTTAAATTAAAAGTAATTTCTTTCGCACAAATTCCTTAGGAAAATTAAAGTTATAGGTTTGTTTCAAATTAATGAATGCTTAATGTTTTTAACAATCTTTAGACAACATCATGGTTCTAAACGTATTTCCAAAAAAGGGAGATTTTAAAGGACCCTTCCTTCTAGTCATGATTCAAACATCATTAAAAATTTATGTCCCAAAACCAAATTGAAAACACTGTGAACAACCAATGCTTCACTAATGAAAATAAAAGACTGAACGTAGTGAAATGGAAATGACAAATCTATAGCGAACAGGTTCAAGACTTGGACAATTCCAATTTGACTCAGCCAAGTAATCTCTAAGTAATGCCAGGATTAGTAGGATCAAAGCAAATTCCCAATATAAACCAATACCCTCTTGAACAGGCTGATCCCAGAACAGACTTATCTGCTTTTTAGCAAAATTAAGTGGATTCGGCTAGTTTCAAATTTTGGATTGGTTTTAATCTTGTTTTTTGTATATTTAAACAATTTTTATGAAGCAAATACTTATTGTTTGATATAAAAAAAGAGATTGTGTGATTGTAGAAACTATTAATCCAGTTTTAAACAGATAAACCAATTACTTTCGAAATCTAAGTCAATTATCCCAATGGATATTGAACCGGTTTGAACTGGCGCAGCAGTAAATGACTTAGTGAGAATCTGCCAGACCAAACCAGGAGTCAATCACAAAAACCAGTTCATGAAAGTGATGAAACTATGATAACAAAACAACAGAATAACAAAACATACCCAGTGTAGTAATTCTTAGGAAGATACACATCCTTCACCGGACCAAAACGCTCAAATGGGATTCTAAGATCTTCAGGTCTGCACAACAAAGATTATGAAAATTAGGTCTTCGGGGGGGGGGGGGGGGGGGGGGGTGGATAAACCCAACTAGATTTCAATAGCAGTTGAGAAAAATCTTTAACTAAAGAATCTGTAGGATTACCACTCGCGAACTAAAGCACATATTTTATTTTATTTTATTTTTTAGATCTTTTTTTAGGCAGAAACCCTAATTTTCGTTTATTTTGGGGAGAAACTAGTACATTTCAACTCTTCAAACTTCAGAACTCTAACCCTAAAAACTAAGAAAATAAACGAGGATAAGACCCCCAAAATCTGTCCCAAATATAGTAGAAAAATAGAAACGCTAACCCTGAAACTAAGAAACAAAAAAACGAAGAAGATTAAGAAGAAAGAAGAGACCTTGCATCAAGAGAGATATTTCGAATGAGCAAACCAGAAGAACCAGATGAACGTCTGTCTCTGTAAGAAGACCTACTGCCGCCACGGTACCTGTTGTCTCGAGTAGGTTCGTCGTATCGCTTCCGTGGAGGAGGGCTTCTGCTACTTCGGGGACTGTAGCTTCTACTCCTGCTTCTATACCTCCCCATTATTACTTGTTTCTTCGATTCGAGACACCTCTGAGACTGAGAGAGGGTTTGAAACCTTAAACCTAGCTGTCTTTACTTCTCCAAGAGAGAATAAAGTAAACAACTGGATATAGCGATCGATGAAATGCGCGAAACCCAATTCAATTTTAAACCCCTTCTGTGTACGACGCGCCGACAAGGTAGAGATGGATTAATATAGACGGGTAGTGTTAAAGACACCCCAATTATTACGAAAGGCGTCCCCGACCATAGCCCTTTTTTTTTTTTCCTTCTTATATGGGTTAAAACCTCTAATCCCATTAAAAATAAATACAAATTATTTTTAAAAAGGTCAATTTACCTTTCTTATAAAAAATAAAAATTATTTATGGGTTAAGAGTTTCGAAATGAAATGATTTTTGATGAGAATGATCTCTATTAAATTCATTTCAAAACTTAACCTACATGAGATAAAATAAAATTTTTGACTATGGTGTAAGATGCCCTTGATAATAATTGGAATGCCTTTAACACAACTCAATATGAATTGGGATGGATTATTTCTAGGCAAATCCGACTTTGAAGCGGGCAGTCACTTCAAAAATTGAAGGAACCATCCTTGTTACAAAACATGTGGTGTTTTGAATTTCTTTCATACCTTACAATTTTGCCAAATTTTGAAATACCTATTGAAAATGCCACATGTAATCAAATGGAGATGATTTCTTCAAAATTTTGAAGTGGGGTGCTTCTTCAAAGTTTTTTTCCTTTCTTGGCAGTGTTAGGCACTAAGCAACTTGGCTTGGACAGCCACATTTTTATTAAAAATCGAAATTTTCACATAATTGGATTAGATCTGGGCACCCATCCATTTTTATTTTTTTTTCATATATGACTACCATACCAATGCTGTCTAAAACAGCTTTATGATCTTATGTCAGTGGGACCTTGTCGATGTAGGGGATTTTTTATATAAAAAAAAATGTATTGTCAACAAGATAAAAAAAAAAATTATAATTAATGGTGCTCGTGTGATTGTGGTATCCCTGCTAAACTCATTAAGTCGGAAATGGGTGCCCCGACTAAATATACCCTTCACACTAGCCTATTTCTTACTTAGACAAATAGAAAGCAACGAGCGAACTCCGACTTGTTAACAAAAAGCTTTCTCCTCAAAGTTGGATCGACTTGATCTTATTTGGTAGATGGACTGGATAGGGATAGGAAAGTGACAAGACCTTTTAAAGAGAGTTGATCCCATGACCTAGGTTCAAATCCCATTGAACCCATTTTCACGTAAACAGTTATTCACTCTGCCAAAGAAAAAAAATGTTACGTGTTTTTACTTTTTTTTTTTTTTTTTGAATTAGATGTGTAGCTCGATTTGATTCAATTCATACGTGTAGAAAGAAATATTTTCCAAGGTCACTTAGGTTCTTAAGACTAATTAAGAATCGTGATTAGGTAAGATGTCCCTATGTGGCATGGTTTTGATGGAGTAAAAACTCATTGGGTTCTCAATCAAACCGTTTTCTATGTGGCACACTGCTCGACGTGTCTAATCCACAATTAAAACATGCCATGAAAACTTCAATTTGCAGTTCGATACGATTCAATTAAAACATACTATAGGAACAAGAGAGTGTTCTTGATCAAAATACTTCCTACAATACTATTCCCAGCATTGTGCTGGTGTGTTTGTGTGTACAGAACCATACTCACTTTTCCTTGAGATTCAAGTATTCTATGTTTAAGGAAAATTGATGGATCTCTGCACAAACATGTTATAGATAGTGCGATGGGATATTAGGGTTGTACGACTCATTCTTTAATTGTTAAATTAGTTATTTTATTGAAAAATTTTATTGACACGTTATGAAACTCTAAGGCCCCTTCTATTTTTAGGAGCACCTTTTAAAATCGAAAAAATCAAAAATAAAATGTAGGCACTTCTCTTACCCTCCAACGATTTTGACAATACAGGAAAGGAGGAGAGGGAGGAGAAGAAGAAGAAAAAAAACCAGAATGAGAGAGCTTGGAGAAGAAGGAGTGCCCTACAAAAATATTTGTTTTTTTTATGACTTTGGGCCGTCCTTAGAGTTTCATGGCGTGTCAATATAACTTCCCTTATCTTATATATTCATAAAATGACTATATAGAAAAATTATGGATCAAGTCAGTTAGCCTTTTTTATATGTAATAAAGATCATGCAAAACCAAACAAACTCAGAAGTCAACAAAACAAATGCATAAATATGATTAACAAATTTGTAACCATCGATAATTAAACAAATTTAATGCCACCTCTCAAATATCTTTTAATTTTAGACGTATCTTTACAAGTTTAGAGGATTATTTGAGACCCTCCTTATGCTATAAAACCGATTAAATACTCCT
Organism: Akebia trifoliata; assembly: GCF_017979445.1. NCBI lineage: Eukaryota > Viridiplantae > Streptophyta > Magnoliopsida > Ranunculales > Lardizabalaceae > Akebia > Akebia trifoliata. Next base: position 3,169,667 of record NC_141378.1, on the reverse strand, counting down.
TAGACTGTGATTTTTGCAAAAAAATTACATACAATTATCATTTTAATCCAACTTTTTGAAACAACACTGAAAACGAGTAGAGCCTAAGCATTGAATTGACCCTACTTTGAAGCGGCCAGCCCACTTCAAATTTTAAAGGGAATCTCTTCATTATAAGACACGTGACATACTATATGTATTTAACACTCTTACATTCCCACTCAATTTTTAAATACCTCCTTTGAAATGCCACGTGGAATCCAATAGAGAGGGTTCCTTCAAAATTTTGAAGCAGGCTGCAAAGTTTTTTTTTTTTGTACTTAGAGTATGATTGATAGCATGAAAAATTAGGAGAAGATTGATAGTCCGTAGAAAATGATAATTTTTCAGTGTTTGATATGTCAAAAATTCTAAATTTCCATGGAAAATGATTTGCCAACACCCCAAATTTTCTTTCATTTACAACAAACCATTTTCTTACCCCCTCCCCTTGGAAAACGATTTGCTAGCACACGGAAAATCAAACAAAAATCAATATTTATTTTATAAACAAAGTTAAACAAAAAAAAACACACAAAAAAATGAAATCGTAATTTTATTTATAAATAATTGTTTAAATTATTTATTTTTATCAAAAAAATTAAAATTATATAAATCAATCAGTTTTTTTTTTTGGAAATTTATAATTTCTAATTAATTTTAAATTATATTAATATTTGTTTATAAATGATGTTAGAGAGTTGCTATTGGAACCCCAAATTTTACTGATTACATCCCAAATAAAAATAGAAGATAGTAAGTAAAAGTTGGGATGCCAAAAGAAAATTTCTCATTATTTGTTAGATTTGATCTTTTTTTTAGTTTATGATTATGTGAGCCTACTCATAATTGTAAACAACCACTAAACTTGTTTGAATGAGTGTTATAATGTTGAGATTATAATTTGAGCCAAACCTTTATAATTTTTGAAGAATGTGTTTTAACCTTTAATTGGGGTGTGATAAATAATTTAAGAAATTGGGGTGGAATAATTAAAACGTAAGGAGTCAATAGTAGCTCTCTAAAAAAATTAGGGTGCCAATAATAATTATCTAATAATTTAAGAAATTGGGGTGTAATAAGTCAAATCTTTCCCCAAATCAATTTTCCATATAATTATCAAAAAAGTCAAATTAAAATTATATATATATTTTATGCAATTCAAACAATAAAAAAAAAAATTCCACGAAATTTTCTAAGCTCTGGTCAAACAGTAAAAAAGGATTTGCAACCAAATATTTTCTCTGCAATCTGACATGCACTTAGGCACACTTTTTTTTTTATAACATTGGTTAGTACTGTAAAAACACGAGTATTGTCACCTAATGCAACCCAAGACAGCTTTTCAAACTTGGACCAACCCGACTCTTGGCCCAAAGTCCCATAAATGGGGCCTCTCTCTCTAAGCCTTGCACGAACCCAAACCTACTAAAACCAAAATGAGCCCACCCCACCCCCTTGTAGGAGAATTGTTGATCATTGATGAACTCTATCTATCGTGCATACTTATCATTGTGTCTAGTAAATGCAAACTAGCTTACTTGGTAAAGTCTTTGATTGATGATGTTAGAAATTTAGGTTCAAATCCCAATAGAGTTTTTTAATCTCCAAAGTGAGAGAATGATATACTCATCTTAATTATTTTTTTTATTTTTTAAATTTGATTAGAGTGTAATAAGTAAAGGTTGGGGTGTCAATAGAAGATCTCCTTTTGTTTTCTTCATCCCAGCCCTCGTATGAGGTTTAAGAAGAAAAAAGTTTTGCTCACAAGATTCACATTAGTTTGCCCGTATTGAGAGCATCCCCAAATTAACAAAAGATCACTCGATTTGAGAGAGAGCACAAGTTTAGGTCTAAAGTTAACCTTGATCAATGATTTTAATCGTCCATTATATAGACTTTGTCATCCATATTTGTGATCCTCCGATTAGTTCAGCTATGTTTTTGTTTGCCAAACATTATTATTGATTGGCCCAGACTTACCATGCAAGGACTGTCAATGGTTAGGTCTGAATTGGATTGGGTTGATTTGGGACCAATCTTATAAGTATTAGATTCTCACTCTTGTTTGGTTTGGTTTTTATTTTATTTTTAATTTTCTATAATATTGGATCTCAATGTTAAGATCCAAAAACACAATTGAGTACGACATGTTTATAAAACATAACAATTATAATAACTAGAACTAAATATAATTTTAGAAAACAACTTGTTTTTTTCGTTGGATTTCAAATTTGAATTTGAGAATTCGACGTCGTCCAATTTCAAAATCTTAGATTGAATAAACAAATTTTATTTATAAAAAAAAATTCTACCTAATCTAAACCCTTAAGTGCCATGGACGGAGGTATTATCTAAATCAGGGACGGAGCCAGGAGTTTCTTGTACTGGGGGCAAACTATAATTAGTTATATAATTGAAGAACTTGAATAATGGAAAAATTATTTGTGCTGGAAAATACAATTGGAGGGAGGTGAGGGCAAATGGGGAGAGAGGTGAGGGAGTGGAGACAAATGGGGCATGTAATTAGTTTAAAGTATAAGGGTGTCTCAAAGTTCTGTGGGGGCAATTGCCCCTATCAACTCCTTACTAGCTCCGCCCCTGATCTAAATCAAATCTGATTACGATCTTATCAGCTAAAATCATATCTAAGTCATTTTAGTTTCATTTAAACCATATCTGATCCGACACGAATTGCTTGTTTAGGATTGGATCATTTTGGATAATTCCAAACCGGTTTAACATTTTTTTTTCACTTTACTTCTTTGCTAATTATTATATTGTTTTATTTTACCATTATAGTACTCTTTGTTTCATGAGAAGTCACATTTATTTAAGTCAATATATCATTCGGATAAAGGGATGGATTTATATCCAATTTGAATTTAACCCGAATCAAAGGACATCAAATCATATTCAATCCAATTTTTTTTTTATTCAAATCTTTTCAAGAGTCCAAACCCCCTAAATTTAATTTTTGGATAACTTGTGTTTTGGATAAGATCCGACCCATTTTGTCTTATCAATTAGGAAATTGGTTACCTATCAACGTTCTTACTTTAAACTATCGAATTTCTTTTGACCCATTTAGCTTTCGTCTTCACTAGTTGAAGTTGTCTAATGGTATCTTAGCCATTAAGATTTGACTAAGTCCTAATCCATACTTACGCCATTTTTAGGATTTTTAATTAAAACAATTTCTTAATACTTAATCTTGGCCCCCCATCCGCTACAAAGTTCACACACCATCATTATCTACAAATACAATCAAATCTTTAACAACTCATCTCTTGGACCGATTACAACGTTTAATTTTCAATGGACCCCTAAGTAGGTGTTTGGATAGGACTCCTTGGCTACTTCTGACTCTTGCGGGGAGTTAGAAGTCGTTTGGATGCGTTTTGATAAATAACTCCTTCGAAGAGTTACTCCGCGCAAGAGCAAGAAATTACTCTTTGTGAAGAAGTCGAGAAAACCTATTTCTCAAAACTCATCTTGCGGGGAGTCAAAATCTAACGGTTCGTTTTACCAAAATACCCTTAGCTTTATTAATTTTCTATGAAAATATTCCTAATTCATTTGCCCTTAAATCAAATGAAAGAAACATTTATTAATATTAAAAAAAAAAAATTAAATTTTGAGTATAATGGATTTAAACACATTATATTAATATTTAATATTTAAAATATTATATTATATTATATAGTATTTATTATATTATATTAATATTTATAGTTAAACACATTTATTAATATTTAATATTTAAAATATTATATTATATATATTAATATTTATAGTTAAAATGTCAAAAACAATATAGTTTGAAGGCATATTATGACACTAAAAGACAGTCTGTCAAATTTTTTTTTAAATTTTGAGTATAATGGATTTAAACACATTATATTAATATTTAATATTTAAAACATTATATTATATTAGTATTTATTATATTATATTATATTAATATTTATAGTTAAACACATTATATTAATATTTAATATTTAAAATATTATATAATATTATATTAATATTATTATATTATATTATATTAATATTTATAGTTAAAATGTCAAAAACAATATAGTTTGAAGGCATATTATGACATTAAAAGACAGTCTGTCAATTTTTTTTTTTTTTTATTTTGAGTATAATGGATTTAAACACATTATATTAATATTTAATATTTAAAATATTATATTATATTATATTAATATTATAGTTAAAATGTCAAAAACAGTATAGTTTGAAGGCATATTATGACACTAAAAGACAGTCTGTCAATTTTTTTTTTAATATTATGTCATACTATGTCAAAAACAGTCTGTCAATTTTTTTTAAAAATTTTGAGTATAATGGATTTAAACATATTATATTAATATTTAATATTTAAAATATTATATATATTATATTATATTAATATTTATTATATTATATTATATTAATATTTATAGTTAAAATGTCAAAAACAATATAGTTTGAAGGCATATTATGACATTAAAAGACAGTCTGTCAATTTTTTTTTTTTTTTATTTTGAGTATAATGGATTTAAACACATTATATTAATATTTAATATTTAAAATATTATATTTATTATATTAATATTTATAGTTAAAATGTCAAAAACAGTATAGTTTGAAGGCATATTATGACACTAAAAGACAGTCTGTCATTTTTTTTTTAATATTATGTCATACTATGTCAAAAACAGTCTGTCAATTTTTTTTAAAAATTTTGAGTATAATGGATTTAAACATATTATATTAATATTTAATATTAAAATATTATATTATAATAATTAATATTTATTATATTATATTATATTATATTAATATTATAGTTAAAATGTCAAAAACAGTATAGTTTGAAAGCATATTATGACACTAAAAGATAAAAAACAGTAACTAGTATAATATAAGGGTATTCTGGTATTTTTTTTTAGAAGTCATGAGAAGTCAGTATGGTTCCCAAATAGACTTCCAGCACAAAAGTACTTCTGCCAGTACTTCACAGAGTTGATTGCCAAACGCCCTTTCTACACAGAATTACTTTTCCAGCTCCTCCATAGAGTACTTCAGCTCCTGTTCTTTGGAAGAGTAGTTCTGCTCCTGGTATCCAAACAGGCCCTAAGTTTCTTTGGTGGAGCACTTAATTTACAAATTTTCTTATTTAAAAAACTAATTGAACGGCTGAGATTGTTCTATGCTATTAATTTTTAAGACACTTCATCTCAATGTGAGGGTACGGATTGGTGGGCCTACTTAAGTCTTTAGCTTGATTATGATTAAATATTATTTATAAACATGACTGAATACTAACAATGACTTGTGTTTGTTTTATATTGCCATGATTTGACAACCTACTTATCTATATATCATCATGATGAGAAGTGAACGGTTAGGATCGACCAAGGAATCGCTGTTATCTTTGTGATGTTTTTTTTTCCAAATGGTATTAGATTACTAAAGTACGAAGCGTGTGGACAGTGTGGTCGTCGTCCTAAGGATTACATCATATCAGGGGCCCACTCTAAACTTTTTTCCTTTTGTTTTAAAATAGGGGCCAAAATTACAAAACCATCCCATGAGATGCTTCACATTGACTAAAATATCCCTCTTTGTATCAATTTGGGAATACCTATGAAATTATCATTCTGATTGGCTATTTATAGCCGTTGATCTAAGTACCCTAAAAAAATACTTTAATACTTCACTCTAGTGGTAAGAAATCATCTACCAAAAGTTTTGACCATAATATTTGAAGATCTCTACTGATAAACTAGTTGTTAGAAAACCTGTATTTTGGACTTAGGATGTTCAAAGCTCTCGACCTTAGAAAAGTCTAAACAAATTTCTTATACCAAATGTAGTAGAATACATTACATCCATCCCTTTGATTTTTATTTATTTTTAATAATAAAGTTGAACATATTTTATTCATATATGTATCACTTTTCAGATAATAAATCGATATAAAATGAACCAGTTCGAGTAAATTAGTTTACAATACCCACCAGGAATTAGTTGAGATGCTAAGATACGATTGAGTTTGCTCCCCAGATTGTGACTCGTGACTTTGAGTTTCTACATACCTCTCCATATAAAATAATGACTACTTACTTACTGTAACACATGACATGGGTAGGAAGGATGGTGCGTGCATCCTAGATAGAGGTGAGGATACTCCTTGGATTATCAAAAAAGAAAGTTTACAATACGATTTTTACTGGGTTCTTGGATTACAACAAAATTATACTAAGTAATTTGCAAATTCAATCATTCTGATTCTTTGAATTTTGTTATTGGGTTTGAGAAAGAAAGGGTGAAGATAATATTTTTTTATTAAATTCTTAAAAAATTTCAATGTTTTAATTGTACAAGCACACAAATTAAGCAAACTTATCCACTTAAGCAAATCAAGAAATGAATTAACTTTGCCTACTCTTATGAATTTGATCCATTATAGAGTGATGAATCATGAATCTAAATTTGATTAGAGTGGACCAACAAACCAAGTAACATAGATTCAGATATTGATTATTTATTCTAATTATATTGTCATGAATCGGTCTAACTAACCTAAGTGAATAAAAAATTGAACTATTTTCGCTGGTCCTTACAAATTGGGTTTGTTATAGTGTGACGACCAATAAATCTAACCACAAATTGTTGGATTGTCCAACGTTTTAAATAAAAAAATTTGGTAATTTTTTGAGAAATTATTAGTTTTATGATAATAAAAATTAAAATAACATTGCTTCGATAATTTTTCTTGAATTTTTTTTATATAATATAATAATATAATTATCTCAGAGGACACTCGACATTCAACATCGTTTGATCCTAAAAATTCCATCCCTGCTGGCTACTACTACTCCATGGAGAGTGGAGACTGTTTCCTCAATTAAACATACCGAGAAAAGGAGAATGAGAGATGAAAAAAATAAAATAATATCTATTGGAAAAATAATTTAGACTTGGTTTAATTACATTATTTATAAATTTGACTTTCAGAATTTACAACTATAAACACATTACTTGCTACTGTCATACTAAAAATTGAAGCAAAAAATTACCTTAATATGTATGATCTGATAAGGTCCCAATTATTCGATTTTGGGACCGTAATTGCATTAAGATTACCATTGCATAAATGTTAGTTCCTTTAAATAATTACAAAATTATTTTATTTATCCAAATTAATAAAGCTAATGATATATTAGTGTTAATTGTAGCGCACGTGGAAGCCAACAAATCGCAAAACAATTACGGTTACAATACACGAGTCGAAAGGAAGTTTCCAGAAAAATCTCGGTCGATTTGGGCGCCACGTCACCGCGCCGCGGTCATCTCGAGGAATTTGTCCTCGAGATTTTCACAGAAGCTTCCAATTGCTTCGGTGGTTGTAACTGAATGGGTAGTTCGAAGCAAATCATCCGAAAAGTTGACCCGATTACCCGAATACAAATGTTATAAATTGGGGGCTCTTCTCTTCTTCTCTTGTTCCATAAGTTTTGATTTTTTCTTCTTTTAATTTTCTGTAATTTTTCCTTTTGGTGAGATCTTGAGTGTAGTGAGAACATCAAGAGTAAGCCATTGGCTCTATTGTAACTCTTTTGAGAGATCCATTCAAGAAGGAATCAAGTTGCATCTTCATCTTCTTCTCCCATCTTCTCTTTGCTTTTTAGTATTGTTGCAATATGATCATTGCGATGATCGGCTAGATCCTCTTTAGAGAGATCAATCATGCCGAAGCAAGTTTATCCCTCTAATGTAGTTTTAATTCCTTATTTTGCTTACATGTTTACTATTCTAGAAATTCTACTTTGATTAGATGATCTACTTATATTTTTGATTCAAACTTTAATAGCCATTACTTAGATAAGCTCAAGAACGGCTATGCTTTGTGAAGAATCTGAATATAAGCTAGGCAATCTCAATTAAATCTGAATTTTCATGAATGTCTCTTGGTTATCTTTAATAATTAAACCGCTCCACCTTCCGATCCATGAGCAATGACTTGCTACATGGATTGAGTTATTCTTGGAATTGATCTACATTATGGATAGTTTGTGAAGGCTACATTGAACTCTCTAATCTCCCTTTCTTTTATCTTCAACCTCTAGTTTCTGTTTTAAATAAAATTGCAAGTTTATTTCCATCTTATTTGTGCAACAAATCAGTTTTGTTTTTAAATCAATCTGTTTCAAAGCTTTGTTTTGGTTTCTAATCGAATGAATATTTGAATCTTCGTTGTCCCTGTGGAACGAATTCGACTTACCCAAAGTCCATTTCTTAATCTTAATCTCTGCATCTCTTTTGCAAGCATTACAACCGATCATGATCCCAACATTTTCAATTCATAGTTTTTTATTTTCTATTTCTTTATAAATTATGAGAGACTTTCTATTTATTTTTTTATTTTTTAATAAAGAAAATTCTAACCTCAACCTCCATCAACATGATTTTTGGATCCTACGGATTCCAAAGAATATTTATTTTTAGAATATTTTTTTCTTCTTATTGGGGTATCCTCATCCTTGAGATAAGACTAATCCTATAGTCACACACACCGTCCCTTGAAAAGTCCTACATGTAATTGATTGAGTCAAGGGTCAATCGAACATTTGAAGGGTGACCCCAAAGCATTCATTGTTTCATTGGGATTTTAAACACTTGACCAACTCTTCGTGAGAGGAGCTTATCAAAGCCCGACTTACCAATAGGACAACCCCTTGGAAATTGTAAATTGATCTTAAAGAAATCTATACGGTCATGCATGTTGACCTAGAAAAATCCTTTATGAAATGGAAAATGCTAGTCTCATAACCTTATTATTGGGAGGTTGGCATTCCCAACAAAATTGTATCCCTAGGAAAAAAGTGTAGTGATTCCTCTATGATTGGAATTGATCTTGAGAAAATATGTATTTTCCTTGAAATCCCAATTGCTACCTTGATGGAGAGCCCTAACTATGGGTTGAGACTAGAAAAGTCCTTCTGAAATCGGTAGAAAGTAAAAATGTTAAAGTTAGCAACGGGAGCTCTCCATTAACATGCCCGTTGAGATGTTAAAGATTCTTAAGAAAATTGTATCCCTAGAAAAAAGTGTTTAAATTCCTGGGAGATTGGAACCAGAAATATGTGTTTCCCCTCGACTTGCTTGTCTAGCGATTTAAATTATTTTTTTTCGATTTTTTTTTGTTGTTGTTGTTGTTGTTGTTGTTGTTGAGAAATTACCTATTATTTTGATAATTAAAAATTAAATGAACTTTTCTTGAAAAATATTATATAAATAACCCACATCGTTGGACACTCGGCGTTCGACATCGTTTAGTACTAAAACAAAATCTCTCCTTCTGGCTGCTACTCGGTGGAGACTGGAGACTGTTTCCTCCTCAACTGAACCTACCAAGAAAGAGAAAAAAAAAAAAGAAGCGAAGAAGAAGAAGAACATCCCCATCGTTAAAGATAGCTCTGGTTCAAGTTCTCCCCTTAGTTCGTACCGTCCTCCTCACCCCACCAAAAGAAGATGGACAGACTGGTTAGGGTGGACGTTAAGGAGCTAGAACTAACCTTCAATCGAGGCCAACGGTCCACCACAACTTTCCGCCTAACAAACCTCATGCACACCATGTCCGTTGCAGTCTCTCTCACAACTACAAACCCTTCTCTCTTCTCCTTCAACCATCCTCTCCATATCCTTCCTCCATTATCTTCCTCTCCTTTCTCTCTCCATCTCTCTCAACCTTCAGATCTTCCTCCTCTATCTTCTCCCCCTGATTCACTCCTCATCCGTACATCCATGCTTCCAACTGGCAAAGCTAATCAAGACGATCTCCGCCGTATATTCTCCAAACCTGGGGCCCACATCTTCAAAGACGCCACCATCCCCATCGCGTTCGTTGGCTCTCATGTCGTCGAATTCTTACTCTCCCCTCCTCCCATCAAAACCCTAGAAATCTCTTTTCTTCTCTCCAAAGCGATTTCTGGGTGCACAGAATCTCAAATTACTTCTCTGCTTCGCCCTGCTGTACGGTCTGGAAACCCTAGTTTTGTTTACGCTTTGATTGATGCAGGTGGAGATGTGAACGATCGAGATTCAAATGGACGATCTTTGATGTCTTTGCCTGTAAAGTCTGGAAATCTTGATGTTGTTAGGGTTTTGATCGAATCGGGTTGTATGATCGACAATTCGATCGATTTGTTCATGCATGATGCGGCCGAGATGAACCGAATCGATTTGATGAAGGTTTTGTGTAGTGGTGGGGGTTCTGTTAATTCGGTAAATTCAGTTGGTCGGACTCCAGTCCATATTTCAGCGGTCCACGGGCACGTAGATGTGTTGAGATTCTGTATGTCGATGGGTGGCGATCCAAATCGTGTGGATCTTAATGGGTGGACTCCTCTGCATTGTGCAGCGGCAGAGGGGCACATTGAATCCGTGGAATTCTTGTTGGAGAGTTGTTTTTATTCGAAATTCTCAATAAATAATGATGGAAAGACTCCATTTTTACTCGCCATCGATAAGGGGCAGTCTCATTTACTGGATTTGCTTCATTTAGGAGATGCTTTGCATCGGGCGGCGAGGTTAGGCGATGTACATGGGATGAAGAATTGCATTGAACAAGGGGCGAAGGTGAACTGGCGGGATCAAAATGGGTGGACACCTCTTCATCGAGCTGCATTCAAGGGTCATATCGAATGTGTGAAGCTCTTGTTAAGTCACCGAGCACAAATAGATCTTGTTGACGATGTGGGTTACACGCCACTACATTGTGCGGTTGAAGCAGGCCACACGCAGGTCGCATTGTGTCTGATTGCACATGGAGCTCGTTTTAACATGAAGAGTCTTAAAGGTATGTGTCCTTTGAATTTGGACTGTTTCAAGAATCATCCTGCTTTTGTTTCTCCTTTATGTAGTGAGAAGGAACGAACTTGAACCCAAGTCATTTTTCGCTCGTTTGTTGTAGTTTTATTGTTTTTTATTACTTGAGTATCTGTATATAACTGGTATGCATTTCTGTATAATGTAAAGGGTAGTGTAAAGGGTGGTGTACAGTTTGGTTGGTTCTCCTCCCAACCAAACTGTACACCAGAAATGCCTGTAGGACAAGTAAAATTCCATTGTCGTCTTCTACATTGGAATGGAAATGAATTGCAGTTTTGTTTCAATGAATGATGATTGTTATCATGTTGTTTCTGCATTTTGTTTTTGGATCACTGTGATATTCCGAATTCTCATTACTAGTGTAATCAAAATGATTTATGAAGTTATTGGGAAGATCCTTACAATTCTTTAGTGTTACTTGAACAAAAATTTATACGCTTTATAACAATAGAGCTTATGCCAAATCTTTTATTGGTCCATGGACAACAATTTTTCATTCTAGGATGGAATATTTTTAATCTAGTTAATCCAAATCTTTTATTAGTGTATGGACAACTATTTCTCATTCTAGGATGGAATAGTTTTAATCTAGTTAATCGCCGTTGAGAAATTTCCTTCGGTCTAAAAAGAAGAGGAAGGATAGCTTGAATAGATTATCAATTCTAGCTTTGAAGGCAAAACTATTTGGACCTGCAAAGGCAAGAATCATATTTCCATCTCCATTGCTTTTGGCTGTGACAGCCTTTGTGATGTATGTTGGTTTTATGAAATTTTGAAGGTTCTCCTATACTTGAGTGAATTTTTTCAGTCTCACATTTGAAAGAAAATGTGATCTTTTCTAACCAGGTTTGTTAACTGATTTTGCATATTTCTTCTTGCAACAAATTTCCTTGTTCGGTTTGTTTTTTGTGGATTCTACGGTTCGTTAATCCGCCTTTTTCTTGGAAGAAAACCTGTTTCCTGCATTGTTAAATTGACACCATGAATACACTCTCTAGAGAGACCACAAGCTTTTCTTGATGCATTCTTTCATGATTAAAGCACCTACGTTGCAATTTGGTGTTCATCCATAGTTTTTCCTTTTTGTTCACCTGTTCTTCTATCCTCTCCCCCCCAATTCAATTTTTGGGACAAAACACATGTCCTTAATGTTCAACTGCCGCATTCCAAATTTGCCCCGGACTGTGATATCGTTCAATATGCGCAATGCCATTGGAGAATATGCCCATTATATCCATATCGAGGGCGAGTCAGCAAAGAAATGGGGAGAAGGATTTGACAAACCTTTACAGGGTCTCCTCAGGTATATAATATATAATTTTTTTTTTCTTAATTTAGTAAGTAATATTTGGAATGGTCACTACGGATAAAAATCAGCATGTGTTCCCTCTACTATAGATTTTGTCAAATAACACGGTTCCTTTTGTGGAAAAATATAGTACTAGATAAGGGAAGAATATTAGGTTTGTGTTTTTTTTGGAAAATCAGTTTCTCCCAAAATATGAAAATGCCTATGTTTGTTTGGGCATTTATGATTGGAACCAATCATTTCCCTGTGTGATTGCAAAGAAGAAAAATGGTACAAACCCTTGTTGAAAATGAATTGCCAATGGGATGAGAACATTTGGAAAAACCATTTACCAAGTAAATGATTTTCTCAAGACTCATGAAGAAATTCAAGCACCACTTTACACACACATAAAAGAGTATTATTGCAAAGCAAATGTATCTGTCTACCACGTCAATAAAAAACACAGAATTTCTGGAAAAGAAATAGTTAATGGGAGCTTTCTTTGTCTCTGAAAAGGCTTAAACATGATGTAATTTTGTCCGAATATGACTTGGAATCCAATAAAAATCAGGCTTTGGGAAGAAAACAACAAACAAGTGCTAACATCAATAATTATATTAATAATCTGTTATTATATTTAAATCTGAAGGTCGCTAAATTCACAATGAATCACTGTTTCAACTTGATCATTGTGGAGAAAACGACATAAAAATAATTTGATCAAAGTCGTGCCGTGTGGACTTTTTTTTTCTGTCTGTGTCTTTCACACTGCGCTGATTAGGTTAAGATGTTTTCCACTCGTATCTCGAGAAAACACTTCTAATAGCCACCGCATCAATGTGCACTGTTTAACACAGTGAAAAATAAAATCACTCTTAAGATTTTCCTCGATGAAAATTACTTTACGAGGGAAATGTTTCCACCATTTTAGGGAATAAATTATGAGTCTGACTAGCCTTACTAAGACAGTGAAGAAAAAATGCCTTACTTAAGACTCATCCACCCGTTAAAAAGATCACGAGATGCGTAAAAACTGAAAACCAGTCTTCAAGATTAGTAACAAATCTCGAGGTCTTTTTTTAAATGGTGGATGAGACTTAGTAAAATCTTTTTCCTCACTAACTTAGTAAGGAAAGGGTTTCTCATAAATTACTCTGTAACACAAGGTGTTACCATATGAAATACTTTATTTTATTGATCAAAACAAATTTATGTGGATTATTATTATACTGAAAATCCTAACAAAAATGAGAATTTGAAAGAAGCTTGCATATCAAAATCATGTTTTCAAAAACCGTCTTCTTAAATTTGGAGAAAAAGGAAAAAAATTATCCCAAACTAGATAGGATCCATAGGTGCCTTTTCATTTTCACATCATAAAGTGTGATATGAGATTTCAACTTGAGGTCACTTCAGCATTATTCATAGAAAAAAAGTATACGGAATGATTTCGATATCATTCCTAGACAAAACAAGACTAGATGGGAAATTAAGATTGAAAAAACAATGATTAGAATAGGCATGGGCGCATGAGAGTAGACTTATTAGAATGACTTAGCATCTAGAAATTCGAACGATAATGTTCGAACTTCAAGGCTCAATCAGAATGTGAGTTCTTTCAAATGTAATTCGCTCCTCTTTCAATATAAATTACAAGCGTAGAAAGGGAATGTGACCATGTTTCTTCCAAAAAACATTTGAAGCCCAGATCACCCTTACCTGGATTTTATGTAGGCAAATTATGGCACCAATCACCCTTAGTAGAATTGTAGATGAAACACAAACGATTTGATGAAATTAGAAAACAAAATTCATGTGTTTCTCACGTTTCATTATCTTGGGAACATGTTCGTCAATAAGACAAATGTTAGAACAGTTCTAAGCTAGAAGGGGACAAATAGCATTTAAAGATAGCAATAAATTCTATGTGCTCCAAGATCAATTTTCCTCGTCTTTATCTTTTATCTAAGGTCCTTGTTAGTCTAATGCTGAAGTGAGATTTCGATGAAAAACATCTATGGTTCTTACACACTTCTATGTCAGAAACGTCCCCCCACAACTCTTCTGGTTAACATGTGCTCCTAGGCGACGCGTTAAAGTGCAATAAATACACTTCGAAAATTAAATTTTGTATTAAAATTGCCCTTAAAAAATTATTTTTTTATATTGAAATACCCTCATATTCTAATTTTCAAAATGTATTTATTGCATTTTAATAGAGCACATGATGACAAAATCCTTTATCTAATACTTCTTTCGTAAACTTTTTCAAGATCACCAGTCAATTGTTACACATATAAGTCAATGGTCGATATCTAACCCTCATTTCAATTATTTTTTTGGGTCATATAAAGATATCTTTTCAGGTTTTGGTGAATATTTGGGATCTCTCTCTCTCTCTCTGAAATTTCAAAATGTTGACCAATGATTATAGTATATTATGAGAGAGAAAGAGAAATCGATCAAATTATTTAACAAACCTCTTACCATCTTTGATCCTTTTCATTAAAAATATATTATCTTCTTTTGATTTAGTTGGTAATCCTTGATTTTAACCCCAAAAAAAATCTCTCGTACTTCCACAACTGTTTAGAATTAGGGAGGAGATCAAATTATTTTAATTGAGGGAGGCATGTCTAATATGTCTATTTATTCAAGGAGGTAGATAATAAAAACTACCACTTCATGGTCCCTACAACTCTATTGGCATTATAACAACAGGTGGCAGCTCGTTATTTGACATTTGTTTAGCCTCCTCAACGTCCACTACATAATAATGATAAATTCATACAAAAAATGCTTTTCAATGATATTTATCATTTAGTCTTTTATTAAATTATTCTTAAATAATGTTGAAGTGACGTCAAGATTGTACCTCACATCACATTTTCCTTGATGTGAAAGTGTGTAAGAACCGTAGATGTATTTTCACTTGACCATAATTTTAAATCTTGTCAAATACGTTTCGATATCGTCCACCAACAAGACAGATAGGCAAATCAAATGAGATTTAAAATCACATTTCATTTTTTTTTTTATTGTTGAATGAGACGATTCAAACACAGTGAAAAAGTTATTTGAGATGACTCGGTCTTGTTCATACACGAGATAAGATATCAAAACGAGTTTTAAAAACATAACTTTCACATTAGAACAATGCGATATATAAGATACAATCTAGAGGTCACTCCAGCATGACTCGTTATAGATTTTCCTTTTTATTTTTTCAATTTGAATGGTACAAATTTTTTTTTTAATGGATAAGTTAGACTTGAACCCACCTTATCAAAGTTATTTTGCAACTTTTGCTAACCAGACTACAAGATCTGCATTAATTCTTTGATTATTTACCTATAAATTGGGTGGCATTAGCAAAAGTTGGTGTTGCTATAGAATCTATCTAAATTTATTTTAACTAATCTTACGTATTTATATGTTCCACAACCATTTTTTTCCCCTTTAAAATATAGTTTTTCTTTGTTTGATTTTTTCTTTTTTAAAATATTATAAATTCTAAATGATAAATTATCTTGTTATAAACATAGTACCATTAAACAGCTTGTATCAAGATCATTGCAACGATAAATATATCAAATACAATACTATTAATATTTTTTTAATACATATATCAAACATAATACCTTTTTTTAAGTAGTTATATTTTTCTTTATCTAATTAACGAAATGGCAATATTTTTAGTCCTCTTACATGTTAAAAAAACAGAGAGATGCTCCTTTTAATTTGATCGATCATGAGCATCAACCAAAAAATAATCAAAATGCCCCCATCTTCAACCTCCTTTTGAAGTCCTTTGATTTAATAAACTTTTTCTATCATCGTCTTATTGTCAAGTTTCGATCTTCCTCAAACTTTTAGATCATAGATCATAGATTTTTGAAAAGAGGTTATTTATTTAGAGAGTTTCTATTGTCACATTAATTTTTACTAACGCTGTACGAATGGTGCAATTAATTTTATATAGGAATTGGTGTGGCATTAGTAAAAGTTGGTGTGGCAGAAATAGCTATCTTTATTTATTATGAATGAATTTTGGGAAAAATTGAAGGGTTTTTGGCAAGAGGGTCACTTTAGTCTCTCAAGGAAGCCCAAAGTCAAGGGGGGCATACCATTAGTTTTGAAAACCCGCGGTATCTCTAATTTTCACCAAAACTAGAAGGGTACCTGAAAATTGCTCCCAACAAATTATAGATGTGTGCGTGTGCCAAGTTGCCAACACAGATTATCGGACGATCGCTTTGTCGTCTCTGTTGTGTACATTCACCCACGTCTCTCTTTAGTGTTCACCACTACACCTTCACTAGCGTGCGCCGTTACTCTTATCCTTCGCATCCCACTTCTCTCTCTCTTTGATCTTCTTCATTGTGTTACTGGCTCCACTATTTTATTACAGAGATTTCCTTCTTTTTTTTCTTCTTTTTAGTTCAGATCTCGAAGAAGTTAAAAAGTAATCGCGGAAAGACAAAGAAGACAAGTGTAGTTTTTGGTTTGTTTGCTTCGAAGCGTCAAGAAGGAAGTTTTCAGAAGATCTAAACTGGGTATTAGGAGGTTTTCTTGAAAATTTGAGTACCAGTTTCATGGCTCGAAGTAACGAAATTATTCTTCATGAATCCAAGGTATCTGCGTTTTGAGTTTTTAGAATCTAGGTCTGTATTTTGATGTTGAAAATTGAAATTAGAGTATGGGTTTTGATTTGATTCAAACAATTTGAGATGGGCTGGGGTTATTTTGGTTGATTATGATGTTTTGGGTTTTGAATTTTTAAAATCTAGGTGTGTATTTTGATGTTGAAAATTGAAATTAGAGTATGGGTTTTGATTTGATTCGAAGGATTTGAAATGGGTTAGTGTTATTTTGGTTGAATATGATGTTTATTGGTTGTTTCGGGTTGATTATGTTGGTTTTGAAATTTGGTTTCTAGGTTTGTTTGTGTTGTCTTTTTATTGCCTAATTACTGCGAAAAAAATTTCTATTCAATTATTCAAACAATTGATGCAGATAAACTGTAATCTCTCTTATTTAGGTTTTAACGTTCTTGAATTTTCACTGTTTCTCTGTCTCTGTTTAGAGGGTTGTTCCCCTAAATACATGGGTCCTCATCTCTAATTTCAAGCTAGCCTACAAGTTCCTGCGCCGCCCAGATGGCTCCTTCAATCGTCACTTGGCTGAGTTCCTAGACCGAAAAGTCCCCGCCAACACAATCCCCGTTGATGGGGTTTTCTCCTTCGACTTCATAATTGATCAGGCTACTAGTCTCCTTGCTCGGATTTACCGTCCATCCCAAGCCGATGAAGCTCATCCAAGTATTCTAGAGCTTGAACGGCCCTTAAGCTCTGAAGTAATCGTCCCCGTTATAATTTTCTTCCATGGTGGAAGCTTTGCGCATTCCTCAGCTAGTAGTGCAATCTACGACACTCTTTGTCGCCGCCTTGTTGGAATTTGCAAAGCTGTTGTGGTTTCCGTGAATTACCGCCGTGCACCCGAAAACCGTTTCCCTTGTGCCTATGATGATGGATGGACAGCTCTCAATTGGGTTCAAGCAAGGCCATGGCTTCGGAGCGGAAACGACTCCAAGGTTCATGTGTACTTGGCGGGGGATAGTTCTGGTGGTAATATTGCTCATAATGTCGCAATGAGGGCTGTTGAATCGGGAATCGAAATATTGGGAAATATACTACTCAACCCAATGTTTGGTGGGATGGAGCGAACAGAATCGGAGAAGAGATTGGATGGGAAGTACTTTGTTACGATTCAAGATCGAGATTGGTATTGGAGGGCTTTTCTTCCTGAAGGGGTGGATAGAGACCATCCGGCGTGTAACCCATTTGGTTCCAAGGGTGTAAGTCTTGAAGGGATCAAGTTTCCTAAGAGCCTTGTAGTCGTGGCGGGTTTAGACCTCGTCCAGGACTGGCAATTGGATTACGCTGAAGGTCTTAAAAAGGCTGGCCAAGATGTGAAACTCATTTATCTTGAGCAGGCTACGGTTGGTTTCTATTTTTTGCCGAACAACGATCACTTCTATAGTGTCATGGAGGAGATAAACAACTTTGTGAGTTCTAACTGATAGTCTTTTTCTTTTTCTTTTCTACCGTAAATAATAGAAGCTTGACATTTCACTCTGGGTCTTACTTTTTCGGTCTCGGTTGATAGTGTTCCGATATATAAGATTGTGTAGTTCTACCACTTGTTCTAGAGATAGTTGGGTATGGTATCTTTGGGTGCAGGAAGAAATTAATTTCATCTGAGAAGGCTTGGTTCAGCAAGTTGAGCCATATTGAAACTCGTCGACTGATGTATGTGTCATGAGCCCAAGTGTTTGAACTTCGTGTGACTCGTTTCGAAGAAGCTGTTACTGAAGGCAGGAGCCATTTGACAAGGAGGAGTCAGTGGTGTTGAGGTAAAGTTTGGTGTTTGGTTTATAGGGCCAGTTCATGGCTAATGTTATTAGGTCTAATTTCGGAATACGGATGGAAGAACATCCATAGTATCGTGAAACTATATGTTATACTGGTATTGTAGAATTATATAAAGAAATTGATTGCTTATTAATTGCTCTTGTGGTACCTTATACACAGGATGGCTTTGTAATGCACATTATTTTTCTATTTTGTTCTTTGTTTTGGCACCATTGTACGTATTAAATTCGCTAAATGTAAACATTTGAACTAAGGATGGATCAACCATGTATGCATCTACAAACATGACCCAGCCGGTTGAAGATCATCTAGTAGAACCCCTATCTTCATCTAACATCTTAATCGATTTTTGTAAAATTTTGAAAATCAGGTAGTAATTGAAAATAGCCAAAATTTCTTGTCAACTTTTAAATAATGTGATCTTCATTAGATAATACACTCAATTATTATTATTATTATTATTAATGCCTTTATGTTTAGATCTAGGATTTCTCATTCATAGTCGTCTTTTGGAAGGTCGACGCATTTACTTCCAGGGAAACCTTCATCACTAACTCTATTAATGGGCTCAACAGCAGATACCCAGAACAGGTTGAAGCTGTGTGAAATCAAAATAACATTTAACAATTATAAATTCCCTCAGCTACCTTACATAAATAGGGATCAAGACCGCTTTCCATGGTTCCTCTGAATACCAAATTTGATCAACCAATCTTCGTTGCAGGTCTTGTGTTGTACGATTTGATGTAATCTGTCCACCATCCTTAAGAGTCCAATTTGATTATTATCTTCAGCTCCTGATTGCTTGTTTGGGGTGTGATAGCTAGAGTTTGTGATCACTCTCAAGATTTGGTTTGTTTGGGGAAGAATCCATCAATTAGTGGTTGGTTATGAGCTACTGACCAACCTATTAAGTTGGCAGGAATCACTTTCAAGTTTAGGATCTATAAGCTTGAGGAGAAAAAAAAAATTTCTTTTGAGTAAATTTTTTTTCTCAAGAAAATGATTTATTATAAAACGTTTCTCGTTGTTTGATTTCACCAATGAAAATCTCAGAAAGATGGATGCTTTTTAGGTTTTGGAGTCGGGGTGATCCTCCATCCTAACGGGAAAATTATTTTTCTGGGGTCTAAGCTCTCAGAATATTTTTTTCGTCGAGGTGGTAAAGTTGTTACCTTAGGGATGATTTTCCCTTGAAAAACATGCAATCCGAAAATTAAATTTTCCATATAAGCCAACTTGTTTGCATTTGCTCATTCTATCATACACTTTGGGCGTGTTTGACTGCATGGAAAATTCCTAGAAAAATCAAATTTTGGAAAATATTATTTGTTGGCATTTGATTCATCATTGGCAAAGATATTGATTTTCTGGAAAAATGCATTTGCGCATGGTTCCAATCAGTTTTTGGCCTTTTCGTTTACAATCAAACAGTCCGACAAGAAAATCCTTTGCTTTAACAAGTATACTATTTAAATGAAAGAGCAGCTAAAGTAGGATAAAGACGGGATCTGTATTTATTGACCTTTTTATGCCCAAATTATGGTTAGAATCAAGTAATCAAAATAAAATTTAATTCCTTATTTTGGTTCATGATGGGATGGTTTTGTGTTTTAAGTCATTCTCTCTAAGAGATAAGGTGCTCATAATAAAAGACAGTGAATCACTTTCCTTACTAACATGGTAAGATTTTACATCTTACTAAGCGTTGTTTTGTTCAAATGGATTTTATGCCAAAAAATAAAAAAAATCATCTAATCCATCTTTAATTATTTATTTATACATAAATATATTTTGATAATAATAATTGGGAGTGCGGATGAGATTAATTTTCATCCTGCGTTTTAAAACCATCGTTAGAAGGGTCCATAAAATCACTAATGTAACCATGAAGTCCAAGCTTGGTACGGATGCTCGTTAGTTTAATTGTTTCAATGTTTTTATGATAAAACTTGCTTAATATATACGTAAGTAAATCCGAGGTGCCCAATGTGCCTAGCATCACAAACTCGAGTTTTTGTAAATCACACAAATTATTTAAAAATGAATCTAATCAAATGGCAGAGACTACTCATAAAAGGAAATTCAACCCTCTTCACTAGGTGTCTATAGTCTGAAGTACATTTTAGAAAAAAAAGAAGAAATTATTAGCAAATAAGATTTGACAAGTTGTAAAATCTTGAATTTTTTTTTCTTCAATGGGCTCAGAGGTGGATTTAGAGTGGAGGCACTTGCCCACATAAGAGTTTTCAAATTCTATGGATTAATATGATATTGCAACAGATTTTAACGACGGATAAAGAAATCTGTCACTATTGCCCCCACAAATTTTTTTTCCCACTCTTTGTTGCTCTCACAACTATTTTTTTCCCTCTTAATTGCCCTCCCAAATTTTTTTCTACTTTTAGCTGCCTCCACATGAGCAAAATCCTGACTCCGCCTCTGAATGGGCTTCACAACTCTTCAATATATATCAATTGAGTGTGTTAATGCGACTTTAACCAGACAATTTAAGAACGAACAAGTTATAATTTGAAATTGAGACAAGCAAAAGAGCTAACAATACTTAAATTCATATTATTATTTTTATATATCTCATATAAGCTCAACAATTATGATAACACTTAAAAAGTAACACACATTATCATCTATGAAACCTATTAAAAGTTAGAACTACAATTTTCTCACACCTCACTCTATCTTATTTCTCTCACTTATTTTAAACTACAGTAGACTATCATTCAATCCCATGGAATTGACCCACCAGCGGCTACAATCTGTTGCTCTAGCTACAACCAATAAGAAGAAAGTAAGACAGAAATACATGAATTTATTTGCATAATAGTTTTAATCTAATACAAACCGAGAATAAATGTTCAAGCTTGTCTTTCACTAAGAAGTATTCATCTTTTAATTGTTCCAGACATCTTCGACACCTAACCATTTGCATTTCTTAGTGAGAAACAAAATTTTCAATCCTAATTCTCAGAATTAATTGTGTGTGGGAAACATATGATGTAGAGTTTAGATCCAAACTCACTCTTCAACATTACAATCTCTACATAACTGGAGAAAGGCAATGCAGACATTTGTAACTTTCTCTGTACCTACACTGTTACGAAAATACATCTAATTTACCCATCAAATATATTAAGTATAACAAGATCCAATTTATTCCATTTTTTTTTTGTGTGTGATTAATCTCCAATATCTAGATTAACCTCATGTTTTAGATTGTTAAGAATTTAATTATATATGAATGATGGTATCAAAGGATAGAAGTGAGTGATCCTAATAGGAAACAAAAAATAAAAATTCAAACCAGTTGCTGCAACCCTTGATCCGCTTAACATTCTTTTTGATTTTTTGGAAATCGACATGATCTTCTACTCTGTAGAAGAAAAGAAGGAACCCAAGAGCATTAAAACAATTAACTCGATCCCCTTAATCATCAAAATCAAACCATAATCCTAAAAGAACCAGAAAAAGAAAAGGAGGAGCTTGAACACTCACAGAACTATGTCCAATTCATTAAGATCTTTCTCAACATCTTCAGAGTAGATTGTCGCAATTCGAGAGTAGAATTTTGGCCTACTGTCATCACTTAGTCGACGAAACATGGTGAACTTGTGATTCAAAATCCCCTTGTCCCACCACCAACAACAAAACTCATCATCAAAACCAATCCCAACAAACAAAAAATCAATCAAATTAATTAAATATTCTATAAAATGATGAGCCCAAAAGACAATGTATCATAAATATTTTTGGTTTTAATTTGATCCTAACCTCACTTAACATGGAAGCTTTAAAATCTACCAACATTCTTTGCAGTTCTTCAATATCCATGCTTAAGATCACTTTCTTCTAAGTTTCTCTACCCTTCTTCATTAATCGAAAATCTTTAAAGAGATATAAATACAAGTTCAAAAAACCAAATCAAGATAGAGAGGATAGTCTAAACATGCTCAACTTATGATCTTGTGAGATGGCCATTTCTACATGCTTTATGATATAAAAGATCACAAGCACATGGAACATCAGACAATAATCATGTTAATTGTTACATATAGGTTTTATGCATGGAACTTACATTTCTTTACATCTCCAGCCATTGGTTTGATACAAAGAATCAAACGGTTTGAAGCCCCAGTATTTTTTATTTAAAAAAAGAGAGGTTAATTTACCAAAACATGCATCGAAAATTAAAAAATTCTTAATACGGTGTACTATTCAAATTATTTCCAAATATAGCAATGTAACATTTTCTGAAATAAGTTTTTTTTAATACCAAAACGGTAAGAAATAAATGAATAGTTTCTTTTTACAATATTCCTACCCAAAATACTCTTTTTTGTTATTTTACATTGAAATTACTTAATTATCGTTATTTTAATTTATATTCAAATTACATTTATACCCTCTTATCTTAATTAGTCAATATTATATAAAAGAGCTGGGTTTAGATAAATGTGAAGGGCAAAAATGATCAAAAGTAGAAGAAAGAGAAAAATGTATTTTTGATATGAAAATTTTCAAAAACTAATGTTCATTTTATTTTTACCATGTTGGTAAAAACACTTATTCCCCAAAATGAAAAATTACATTTTTGAAATGAATTTGAATAGTGCACCTTTTTGAAAATTTTCCAATTTTGGAGCTCCGTCGGCTTAAAAAAAAAAAGTCAGACCAGGTTAACTGTACCAAAGGAAAGGTATCTACATGGCATGTTTTTATTTTATTTTATTTTTTTTTACTATGTATTTAATCTCCAACCAAAACGCTCTAGTGGACATTGTATGTTACTACACCAGTATTTGGTTGTTGTCCAAAAAATAAAATAAAATGAAAATAGTAGCTTCAAATCATGTTTGAGGGTCTCCATCAAACGAATGGCTCGTTCGTATGATGGACTTCAACACTCGATATCTGTTAATGTTTTGGGATTCCGCATAATCTAATTGCAATCCGAATTACAAGGATAAAATTAATTTATACCTAATTGATTTTAAGGAAATCAAAATAGCTGAAATCAGTTTCTATTTGATTTTTTTTAGTTGTCTTGTTATATTATTTATAAGTTTCAAATGGTATTTTTGACTCACCTTAGACCCAATGGTCTTTTGTATTGAGAAACCAATAAAAAACGAATAATTAATTGATAATTTGTTTGGTTTGTGCCGGATTATAAAGCAGGCCTGTGTTAAGGGAGCCTCAAAACCTAGTCCATGCCCTGCCCAGCTAATCTTTGGGCCCAGTCCATCTCTACTTGCCCAACTTGGGCAGAGTAACAGGCTGTATTGGGCCCATTGACACCAAACGAACCATAAATATGAACTATACACTAGGAAGTTGTTTAGATATCCAACTCCTTGAATACTTTACAACTCACCTTTAATGGCCCTACACATTGCAAATCAACCATGCTTTTAGGCAGAAATTTAAGAGGCAAGGAATTATACTTTGAAATTGAGAATTGTAGTAAAAGAGCTAACACTCATCCATATTAATTCTCTAAATATCTCATACAAACTCAACAATTAAAATAAACTTTAAAGTAACACACATTATCACTACATGTATAACCAATAAAAGTTTTTATTTCCTCTCAAGTTTCACCACATTATTCCCTATTTTACTCACTTATTTTAAACTTTATTATTAGATTGACTTTTACCACCACAACAATTACTACTACTGTTCAGTCCCTTGGAATTGATCCACCAGCTTCCACAATTTGTTTCTCTAGCTGCAACCATTAAGAAGAAAAGAGAGAATTTTGATGGAGAAATAAAGGGATTTATTTGCATAGTTGGGTTCCAATAAATAGTTTAATTTACAGACCGAGAATAGATGTTCAATCTTGTACTTCACAAGGTTGCACTCATGTTTTAATTGCTGCAGACACCTTCGACACCTAACCATTTGAATTTCTTAGTCAGAAGAAAATCAGAATTTTCATGGTTTTAATCTTAATTCTCAAAGTTATATATAATGGGATTGAAATATAGGATATAGAGTTAAGATCCAGACTCACTCATCAAGGTTATCTTCTTGACAGAACTTTTGAAAGACAATGCAGACACTTGTAACTCTCTGTGCACCTATACTGTTATGAAAATAAATCCAATTTAAACATCAAACAGAAACATAACAAGAACCAATTGATTTCTTTTTTAATCTTAATTTTGAGTAATCTCAGATATTTGGATAACCTTAAGTTTCAAATAAGGTGTTTTGGAATCAGATACAGTAATTAAAAAAAAAAAAAAACCTAAGAAAGAAAAATTAAGAAAAAAAGGACTAGTTACCAAATCTTGCATTTCAATGAAATTATCTTATTTACCGGAACAACACGCATTCGTTACATTTTAAAAGTCGGTAAAAAAAATCAGTAAATACCCGACGCTGTTAACCTCGATCAGGTGAATAGGGGTACCCATCGTACTGAAATCGACATTCTGTTGTGCTCTACATAAGAAAAAAAAAAAATTAAGGAACCCAAGAGCATTAAACAATTATCTTCTCTTGAAGTTGATCTACAAAATCAAACTATAACAAGAAACGAACCAACAATAAAGAAAAAGGAGCTTGAATCCTCACATAGATATGTCCACTTTATTGAGAAGGTTCTCAGCCTCATCAAAGAAGACTGCCACAAATTCAAAGACGAAATCTCGGTAGTCGAACTCATTTTGTAGTCGTCGAAGCTTCGTGAACTGATCATTCAGAAATCCCTTCTCACACAACCAACAACCAAACCCATCATCAAAACTAATCCCACAAAAAAAAAAAAAAAAAAAAAAATTCTCTAACACAAACACAAAAGACAATTAATGTACCATAAATATTTTTGGTTTTTGAATCTAACCTCATTAAACATGGAAGCTTTGTGATCAACCAACATTCTTTGCAATTCTTGGACATCCATGATTATGCTCAATTTCTCTCCACTTCTTCAATAAATTTTTTTTGAAAGAGAGATAAATAGAAGAGGATAGTCAAAACATGATGAAACTCATGATATTGTGGAATGGCTATTTTTACATGCTTTATGATCTTAAAGAGCACAAGCAAATGAAATATCAGACAATATTCATGTTACATATAGGTCTTATGGAACCGAAATTTCTTTCCATCTCACAGCCATTGTTTGAAGCCCAGTATTTTTCATTTTGAGAAAAAAAAAAAGCTCACATCAGTATTTATTTGTTGTCCATAAAATTATGAAAATATTAGCTTCAAACCACTTTTGAGGGTCTCCATCAAACGAATGGCCGAGATGGTAATATTGTATTCTGTTATGGATACTTTAAAAAAAAAAAAAAAAAAACCTAAATTGATCCCTAACATAAAAGTACTCATCTCGAGAAACTTATGTTTTCCTTCCATCTCAGTTGTATGTTTGAGGTGGAGCTTCCCACCGTCCAATGTCTTTGATATATGATTTCAAATTTCGTTTGATATCCCGAGTCATCTTCGTATCATTGAAGAATGAGCAAGATATTTAATGTGAATCATTCCCCATGTTGTCTTGTTTGATAACCAAGATGACTTGGGTGATATTTTGAAAATCTCTGTCGATTTAGTAAATCTCGATTGACACAACTGAGTTTTTATATTTTTAATTAAATGGATTAATTTTTATAATTTAAATATTTATTATCTAACTAAAAATATTATCTTTTGGCTAAGTATCTTCTAAAAATATATATATATTTTTGTTCTGGTATTTCATCTACCACAAGCAAGACGCATTATAATATTCTTTGAAAACGTTTGATGAACACTTAGAGAAGGTGTATGAATTCTACGCATAGTGACAAAATTTTCCAATTATTTGAAAAATTTGCAAATTAATTCATGCTTCTTTCAATCCGCAATTTAATCCTGACTTCTTCACAAAACTCTAGAAAATGTATTTTTATGATATATTTTAATAAGAAAAATTTGTAATTTTGTTTAATATTGTATTATGTAATAACATAATTTTATTTTATCCCTGATTTTTCCTGACTTTTTCTGAATTTTACCGAATTGTTTTCCAATTTTTCCTTCCCAATCCTGACCTTGTCACTA
The DNA here is from genome assembly GCF_017979445.1 of Akebia trifoliata. Lineage (NCBI taxonomy): Eukaryota > Viridiplantae > Streptophyta > Magnoliopsida > Ranunculales > Lardizabalaceae > Akebia > Akebia trifoliata. Next base: position 3,142,958 of record NC_141378.1, on the reverse strand, counting down.
TGATTTAATGATATAGATCTATCAACACTACCTATATGTTCCTAGACCTTTTATAAACAAGTTGTTGGAATAGTGTTACTGATATTTTTTTATGTCAAAAAAATTGTATAATCAAGGGAATATCAAAGTTCTTTCTATTTTATCTTTTAAGATTCATTGTAAAATATTATCTGCAAATATTATATTATATTATATGGGCACTGTACATTAATTAAGAAGGTAAAAATAAAAGGAAACTTATCAATGTTCAAGTCAGGTTGATTGATTGGTAGCAAAAAATTGATCATTTTTTGTTCTAAGGTTGTTATTTGTTAGTCTCTTAAATTATCTACAAACAATAAAATAGTGACAAATGAGAAGAAAATTACTGGTAATACTCAAGTCATCTGTTGTTCAAGAAGAATTTTACCTTCCACTTGCAAGGGTTGGGCTGGATCCTATCTAACAGAGGTTGAAAGAGACTAATATAGATTCTAGAGAATTAATTCCTGTACTTCAAAACTAGAAAAAATGAAAAATTGTCTAAATTTATAGATTTGGTGGGATGCATTTAGCACAAATCTACATATTGATATTTGAAGATTTTCGTATCTACCATTGTCGGTCGCTAAAGTATTCAAATCTTTTCGAATTAATTATTGTATCTTTTGTCGCCCCAGGTATATTTTGATAGGGTTTAGACCCAATTTTTATTTTTTTATTTTTTATAACGGCAGTTTCCCCATAGACAGTGGACCGGGCCCTTATCTGGGTTTTGCCCAGTCCATAGACCATGGTCTTGTATGCCAGTTGTTTTGAAAGAAGCCATTCCTTTATTTGAAAACGAGAGAAAAAATTGTCCACATTTATTAATTTAATCTGATGTTAGAAGATTTTTGTATCCAAAATTGTTGCGGACGCTAAGTATTCAAAAATTTTGGAATTAATTATTATATCTTTTTATGTAAACCCGATTCGTTCACTCCTTATAGTAGAAAGTGTTTTTAGATATAGGATTTTGTTAGTCTAAACAATTTTTTTTTTGTTATTTCTATTCATGATTTATGTGTGCTTGTCAATGTATATCGATATCGTTGTTCTTGGCATTTCATCAAACCAACTTAAGTACTCCAAAAGGCTATCCCTTGAATGGGGAGAGGCCTACTAACATATGACCAAAAGGCTTCCCTTGAACTTGAAGTAGGACCTAGCCTGAAAGCAGTTGAGACTTGAGCCTTCTAGACTGGTTGGATGCATCAGTACGCATCAAGGTACAAATTAAAATGTAGCAATTGGACTATTTTTGGGCCATGGACACATGAATGTTTAGCCCAATCCTTGGTGGACCCGAGTTCCAAAAATCAACCCGATATGTGTGATTCATGCTATTAGAACTGAATCATTTAATTTTATCATGGGGTTGAAGTTCAATGTTTCTTGCGATCGGGAAGCATGATATTTTGTTAAAAAATTACAGTAATTGGGCCGGGTCATAAATAGGCTAGTGTTAATGGAGCCTTGCAAAGCAGTCCAAGCCCAGCCAAGATAAGGGCCTATGATTCCGGCCCACCGATCATTGCTCCGACTATATTTATTTGGGGAAGTTATTGGCTGGATGGGCGCATTGACATTAAACTAATCATAAATTTGAAGAAGTTATTATAGATATTCAACTCCTCATATACTTTATATGCCACATGATAGATAAATTTAGGTTTAGAAGTTCCCCAATGGGCTAATTTTTTTGTGATTATCGATCTCCTTCATCCTCACAAAACTTGCAATTGTATCAGGAGTGGTCTACAATACTACTAATAAAAATACTTAAAAAAGTTCATATTATTTCTTTATATATCTCATACAAGCTCAACAATTATACTAACCTTCCAAGTAACACATTATTATCAACAAAAGCTTTTATTTCCTTATACCTCACTATTTCTTATTTCTCTCACTTATTTTAAACGTTAGTAGATTGATCCACTAGCTGTCACAATCTTTCTTATTTCTCTCACTTATTTTAAACCTTAGTAGATTGATCCACCAGCTGCCATAATCTGTTTCTCTAGCTACAATGAAAAATAAGAGTTTTGATAATAATAAAAAAATGGATTTATTTGCATGATTGGGTTGCAGTAAATAGTTTAATATACTGACCAAGAATAGCTGTTCAAGCTTGTTCTTCATAACGGTGTATTCATCTTTTAATTGCTGCAGACATCTTTGACACCTACCCATTTGCAATTTTTCATTAGAAAAAAACCAGATATTTCATAGTTTTAATTATGCATAATGGGAAATATACGATATAGATTTAGGATCCAAACTCACTCTTCAAGGTTACGTTCTTCACAGACCTTGACAAAGTCCATGCATGCATTTGTAACTTTCTGTGCACCTAAGCTGCTACGAGAATAGAATCCAATTTACCCATCAACAAGAACAAATTTATTCATTTTTTTAATTTAAGTTTTGATTAGTCTCTGATATCTAGGTAAGCAGATTTTTACAAAGATTGTGAAAGTTTTTTTTTTATATATATAAGTGAATGTTGGGATCCAAGGAAAGCAGTTATTGATCCTAAATTCCTAATAGATAAACCGAAAATTCAAACTAGGTGTTAAATTTTGGAATCATACATATACAATAGAAAAAATTAGAGGAAAAAGAAATCTTAAATTACCTGGAGCTGGAATCCTTGATCCTGAAAGTAAGAGCATCGGCCGTCCTGAAATCCACACCATCTTGCCCTCTGTAGAAGAAAAGAAGGAACCCAATAGCATTTCAACAATTATTTCCCCTTAAAAGAATCAGAAAAAAGAAAATGAGGAGAGTAAATTAGACTCACACAACTACGTCCAATTCATCGACAAGTGTTGCTATATGTTCAGAGAATATTGTCATAATTAGAATGTGGAACTCTGGGTAGCTGTCATGTTGTGTTCGGTGAATCTTGGTGAACTCATCATGATCAAAAATTCCCTTTTCCCATCGCCAACAACAAACCAATAAAAAAACCTATCAGATCAAATATTCTATAACATATATAATAAACCCAAAAGACAATGTAAATATTTTTGGTTTTTGAACCTTACCTCACTAAACATTGAAGCTTTATGATCAGCCAAATTTCTCTGCAATTCTTCAATATTCATGATTAAGATCACCTTTCTTCTTAAATTTCTTCCCCCTCCTTGAAAGATATACATATCTATATATATAGAAGTTCAAAAACCAAACCAAGGTAGAGGATAGTCTAAACATGCTCAACTCATGATCTTATGTGATGGCCATTTCTACATGTTTTATGACTTAAAAGATATCATGCAAATGAAATATCAGACAATATTCATGTTACATATAGGTCTTATGGCACTCAATTTTTTTTTACCATTTCACAGCAATTGGTTTAGGGTGTCAAACGGATTGACTTTTTTTGTGTTAAATTTTTTTTCATAATATTATATTATATTATTAGAGTTTGCCCGTGCCTAGAGCACAGTCATCTACTTTTTAGTTAACGGGTTTAAAGAGGAAAGACAATAAAGTTGTAGGGGTATTATTGAAAAAAAAATAGAGAAGAGAAAAAAATAAAATAAAAACTATTAGCACCCCAACTTTTAGTTATTACACCCCCAACAAAAAATTCACATGCACCATTTACATTAGGAATTAACATTTCCACATCAAAATTTTCTTCGTAATGCTTGCTTAAGATAAAAAGGCTACAAATTGCTAATATCAGCAATATCTAATAAAAAAGAACAAATTAACATAAACGATGATAGTCTCCTACAACCTCTTGATGTTGTTCTTGTGCTCTTTGTTTTTCAATATCTCTCCATTAGAGAGAAGAACATATCTAGACCTAACATTCTTTTATATGGTGAGAGAATGGTATTCTCATACTATGAATTTTTTGTTAAAATTCAACACCAGCCCAAATTGGAAAAGCCCACATTTATTGTCCAAGCCCAATAGTTATTTATAGCCCAATTTCTAGAATCTTCCTAAAGAAAACTCTAGATGTCTTTAGATAAGAGAAAAATAGAAGATTCTAGAATTAAAGATATTTTGGTAGAAAACTCTAGACTAATAGATATTTTTAAAAAGTTCTAGATGACAAAATTGTAACCACTAGATTAAGAATGTGTTGGCACAATCCTAACCATTAGTTAAGGAGGTGCCACTAGTATAAATAGGAGTGAGTCCTCTCATTTTGTAATCAAGTAGTTAGAAACAAGTTGTGAGAAATAAGTTGTGAGTAAGAGGTCTTGAGAGGTTGTAAAAAGTGTGAGTGTTTGTAAAAGTGTGTTTTTCTTAATAAAGTGTTATTTTCTTCTTCAATTTGTGAGTGATATCTTTATTGAGGGTATAGTACAAGTAAATTGTTTACTTGTTTATATCCAATATTTGTGCATTTAGAGTCAAGTACTCTAAGTTTTTCCTCAACATTTTTTTCCTCCAAATTCACTTCGACCCTAATAAATAAAAGTTGGGGTGCCAATGGAAGTTCTCAATTATTTTCATTTGCTTTGATTAATGTGTAACAGAATTTACTATGATTCTCACAATTCTGACGTGGAGATGCATACATAACCGTAGATGATTTTTACTCGTATTGTAAGAAAACACATCTATGGTTATGTGCACATCTCACGTCAGATTTGTGAGAATTGCAGTACATACCCTGTGTCATTCCAGCATTTTCCAACCCCCCCAAAAAAAAAACCCAGCAGTTCACTAAACCGAACGAATTTCATAACAAAATCCAGTTGTACCTAGTCGGGTTCGGACAATTGGTTTGCTCCTGATTTTAAAACCCATTATGATAATTTTGAAGTAACCGCGCACTCTAACAACTACAAACCTTTAAAAAGCTTTTATTGACTCATCTCATCATTTTTATTTCACCCATTTATTATAAACTTTAATAGATCACCTTAACACCACATAACTAATTAATCCTACAAATTATTAAGAGATAAATTTGAAATTCAAAATGGTGGTAAAAGAGATATAACTCATATTATTTCTTTAAATATACCATACCAACTCAACATTTAGGTAAATTTTAAAATAACAGAAACTATTAATTATAGAACCAATAACAACTTTTATTTCCTCTCATCTCATTACATATTCTCCATCTCACTCGCTTATTTTAAACTTTAATCTGTTTCTCCAGGCTCCATCTACAATCAATAAAGAGAACAATAAGAGTTATTATAGAGAAAAACAGATTTATTTACATAGTTAGGTTTCAGTAATAACTTGATCTCCTCACCGAGACTAGATGTTCAAGCTTCTCACTCACTAGGTTGTACTCATCTTTTAATTGATCCAGATTTTTCAGACACCTAACCATACATTTTATATTCAGAAAGACGAGATTTTTCATTCCAATTTTTTTTTTCATATTTATTTAACTCAGGGAAAATAAGACAGAGGTAGGATCAAAACTCACTCTTCAAGGTTACGTCCAAAGACAGTGCAAACATTTGTAAGTCTTTGTGTATCCAATCTGTTATGCAACTAAATCACGTTTACCCATCAAATAGAAACATAACAAGAACCAATTTCTGCCATTTTATCTTTTTATTATTATTATTTATTATTAATATCTATTTCTTCTTCTCAGACTGTTCAAAGAACATTGCCACAAGTTGAGTGACGATATCATTTTGCAGTTGTTGAATCCAGATCATGAAAACAATCTATGGTTCTGTGTCCTTGCCACGGCAGCTGCGTACCAAGACCGCGTGCATCCATGATTTTTATATATATATATATAGAAAGTAGTCTCCTAGAACTCAAATCTTGCCACATAAATAAAATTTTGAAATGATCTTTGAAAAAATTGTCTACATTTATTGATTTAATTTGATGTTGGAAGGTTTTCGTATTCAACATTGTCAGAAACTAAAGTAATATTCAAATCTTTTGGAATTAATTTTGTAGCCCAGAAGCTTTTCTATATAAACCCTTGAAAGGATTCCCTTTGAAAGCGGACGAAGCCTGGAAGTAGTTGAGACTCGAGCCTCCTAGACTGCTTGGTGGATGCATCAGCACTGCAAAGACATCATGCCTCGAACAAGTACAAATTAAATTGTACAACATGGACTATTTTTGGGCCAATGACCCATGAATGTTTGGCCCGATCCTTGGTGGACATGAATACCCAGTATCGATCCAATAGGTGTAATTCATGCTATTAGAATTGAATCATTTACTGATTGAAGTTCAATGTTTCTTAACTGTAGGCATGTTCATGAAGCATGATAAAAGCTCTAAAGTCTGACCCAATGATCTTTTGTACCAACCAATAAACAGTTAGTCAGTTTGGTTTGTGCCGGGTCATAAATAGGCCAGTGTTAATGATGGAACCTTGCAACGTAGTCCAAGCCCATCCAAGAAAAGGGCCTATGATTCTGGCCCACAGATCAGTGCACCGACTAAATTTATTTGGGCCAGTCATAGGCTAAAGGGCCCATTGACATCAAACTAACCATAAATTTGAACACCCTAAGAAGTTGTTTTAGATACTCAATTCCTGCCATGCTTTACATGCCACATGATACATAAATTTAGGCCAACTTAATATATTATATTTGTTGGTGACAATGTTTGTCCTGTAAAGAAGTTCGCTAATGGGCTGATTTTTTTTAAGGTTGATCTGTATGGCGAGGAGATCATCCTCATAAAAATTCAACCCATTTTGAAACTACTAATCTTATCAAGATTGATCAACAAACTTGGATTAGATTTAGACTCCACCACTAAAAATACTCAAGTTCATATATATATATATATATATATATATATATATAGTAGCGTTCAATGGCCAACAGTTTGGCAAACATTTTGGCAAACACATTTTTCAAAACATGGGTTAGAGGTCTTGGAATGGGCTGATTTTTGGTGAGGATGATCTCTATGGTGAGGAGATCATCATCACCAAAAATCAGCCCATTCCAAAACTTCTAACCTCATCAAAAATGATTTACAAAAAATGGACGGTTCACGATTTTTCAACTTGTAAAATGGGGCTAGAAGTTTTGGAATGAGCTGATTTTTGGTGAGGATGATCTCCTCACCGTAGAGATCATCCTCACCAAAAATCAGCCCATTCCAAGATCTTTAACCCATGTTTTGAAAAAGTGTTTGCCAAACTGTTGGCCACGGATAGGACCCATATATATATATATATATATATATATATATATATATATATATATATATATATATAGGGAGCGGTTCGGCAGCCCTAAAGTTTGCCAAGTTTGGTGCCAAACATTTTTTGTAAATCACTATTGATGGGGTTAGAAGTTTTGAAATAAGCTGATTTTTTATGAGGATGATCTCTACGGTGAAGAGATCATCCTCACAAAAATCAGCTCATTTTGAAACTTCTAACCCTAGTTTACAAGTTGAAGAATCGTGGACCGTCCAATTTTTGTAAATCACTTTTGATGGGGTTGGAAGTTTTGGAATAGGCTGATTTTTGGTGATGATGATCTCCTCATCATAGAGATCATCCTCACAAAAAATCAACTCATTCCAAAGCTTCTAACCCATAGTTTGAAAAATGTTTGGCACCAACTTGGCAAACTTTAGGGCTGCTGAACCGTTCCCATATATATATATATATATATATGGGAAATGTTCAGCACCCTAAGTTTTACCACACACTTTAACAAACGTTTTTTGTCCTACATGGGTTAGAAGTTTTGGAATGGGCTGATTTTTGGTGAGGATGATCTCTATGATTAGAAGATCATCCTCCTCAAAAATCAGCCCATTCTGAAATGTTTAGCCCCATGTTTACACGTTGAAAAATCGTGGACCGTCCATTTTTTGTAAACCATTTTTGATGGGGTTAGAAGTTTTGGAATGAGCTGATTTTTGGTGAGGATGATCTCCTCACCATAGAGATCATCCTCACCAAAAATCAGCCCATTCCAAAACTTCTAACCCATGTAGGACAAAACACGTTTGTTAAAGTGTGTGGTAAAACTTAGGGTGCTGAACGGGACCCTATATATATATATATAGGGTCCCGTTCGGCACCCTAAGTTTTACCACACACTTTAACAAACGCGTTTTGTCCTACATGGGTTACAAGTTTTGGAATGGGCTGATTTTTGGTGAGGATGATCTCTATGGTGAGGAGATCATCCTCACCAAAAATCAGCTCATTCCAAAACTTCTAACCCCATCAAAAATGGTTTACAAAAAATGGACGGTCCACGATTTTTCAACGTGTAAACATGGGGCTAAACATTTCGGAATGGGCTGATTTTTGGAGAGGATGATCTTCTAATCATAGAGATCATCCTCACCAAAAATCAGCCCATTCCAAAACTTCTAACCCATGTAGGACAAAAAACGTTTGTTAAAGTGTGTGGTAAAACTTAGGGTGCTGAACATTTCCCATATATATATATATATATATTATATATATATATATATTATATATATTTTATGTATCTCATACAAGCTCAACGATTATAATAACTCTTAAAGTAACATACATAATTAACAATGAAACCTATAAAAAATTTTATTTCCTCAAACCACACTATTTCTTATTTCTCTAATACTATTCACTCTGTTGGAAGTGATCCACCAGCTTCCACAATCTGTTGCTCTAGCTGAAAAGAAAAATAAGAGTGAGTTTTGATAGAGAAATAAATGGATTTATTTGCATAGTTGGGTTGCAGTACATAGTTTAATATACCGACCGAGAATAGATGTTCAAGTTTGTTCTTTGCATGGGTGTATTCATCTTTTAATTGCTGTAGACCTCTTCGGCACCTAACAGTTTTTATTATTTAATCAGAAAAACTAGATATGTCATAGTTTTTATCCTAATTAATAGATTAATTATGTGTAGCGGGAAATAAATGATATAGAGTTAGGATCCAAACTCACTCTTCAAGATTACTTTCTTCACAGAACTTGAGAAAGGTAATGCATACATTTGTAACTTTCTGTGCACCTAAGCTGTTATGAGAATAAATCCAATTTTAATTAATTACCCATCGACAAGAACCAGTTTATTCATTTTTATCTTAATTATATTTTGATTAATCTTCGATATCTAGATTAGCCTCATATTTCAGATTTTTTAAAGATCACTTAAAAAGCTTTTTATAGGTGAATTATGGTATCCGAATAGCATTGAGTGATCTTAAACTTCTAATAGAAAACCAGGATTCAAACAGGTGCTAATTAATTTTGGAATCAAATATAATAAAAAATTAGAAGGAAAAAAATCTATAAAATACCTGGTGCTGCAATCCTTGATCATGTGAACATGGGTATCGACCGTTATGAAATCGACACTATCTTGTACTCTATAGAAGAAAAGAAGGAACCCAATAGCATTAAAATAATTATTTCCCCTTAAAGTTAATCACCAAAATAAAACCATAACTCAAAAAGAATCAGAAAAAAGAAAAAGGAAGAGCTTAAACACTCACAGAACCATGTCCAAATCATTGAGACGTCTCGGGGTATCTTGAAAGAATACTGCCACAACTAGAATGTGTAACTTCTGGTGGTGGCAGTCTTCTAATTGTAGTAGTTGGAGCCGGTTGAAGCGATCATGATAAAAAATTCCCTTCTCACACCATCAATAGGAAACCAATCCAACAAACAAAAAAGCTATAAAATTAGATATTCAATAAAGTAGTAAATCCAAAAGACAATGTACCATAATTTTTTTTGGTTTTCGAAACTAACCTCACTAAACATGGAGGCTTTATGATCAACAAACATTCTTTGCAATTCTTCAATATCAATGGTTAGGAATTAAGATCACTTTCTTCTTAAATTCCTCTCCCCTTCTTGAAAGAGATATAAGTATAGATAGAAGTTCAAAAACCAAACCAAGATTAAGGAATATCTAAACATGCTTAACTCACGATCTTCTGTGATGGCCATTTCTACATGCTTTATGACTTAAAAGATCAATTGCAAATGAAATATCACATAATATTCATGTTATGAGTCTTATGACACCTAGGGATAAGGGGTAAAAGAGAAAATATAATAAAATTGTAGGGATATTATTAAAAAAAAAAAAGAGAATAAAGTTGGAGGGCATTATTGAAAAAAGTCGTGCTTGAATGACCTTAAGATTGGATCTCACATCGCACATCTCTGACGGGAAAGTGTGTGGGAACCATAGATCTTTTTCACTCGTATCTTAATGAAAAGCATCTATGATTCATATACACTTTCATGTCAAGCATGTGCAATGTGAGGTATAATCTTGAGGTCACTTCAGTATTATTTTATTAAAAATAGGTAAAAGAAGAAAGATAATAAATTAAATTGGAGGGGGTATCCATTAAATGGAATGGATCCTCTAACCTCTATGACCCCTCTGTCATGTACTTTTGTGTAACTCTTATTCTACAGTCCAACGAAAATCATATTGAAAAAAAAAAAGGAAAAACAAATTGGTCTGATGAAGTGTTTAAAAATGGATGGTAGTTGAGCTCTTGAATTTAAGCGATCAGATGTAACTATTTTGGTGATGTGGCACACCCTCAACCATTTATAATAATTATATAGAACTACGTGGAAAAAATAAAATAAAATCCACAGAGGATCTGTTCCTTCCTTGGAAATGGCGAAGAGAAAAGACAAAAATTATCATTCAGATTTGTGCAGTATTAAATCCCAACACGTACTTATGTTATAGATTCTCAATAAAATCTATTACTGAGAAAACCCAAATTGTCCCTTAAGAAAAATGTACTGACCTAGAGAAACTTATATTTCTTTTTAGATCAATCATATGTTTGGGGGGAACCCCTATGTAAATTGGGATATTTAGGTGAAAGTGAATTTCTTGGGGGGGGGGGGGGGGGTTTAAGTGCTTGGATTTCACCCTGATTTGTGGATACATGGCATTATGCCATTGGATCATCACTGGGCAAAGAATACTTGTTTTCTTCCTTGTATCCCTAGGGAAAAAAAATCTAAGCTTCTGTGTATGTTGCCACGCCAACACAATGTTAAAGGAATCCAATGATACTGGGTGAATCAATTCCAATTTGCCTAATTTCGAAGAAGGATTCTCCAAGTTTTAAAGTCATTTCAAACTATATTTTATGAGTTGTGTTGGAGTGACCTCAAGATTGTATCTCATATTGTATACCCTAACATGAAAGTGTGTACAGATCATATGAAAAATATCTATGGTTCCTACATACTTTAACATTAGGATGTGCGATGTGAAGTACAATCTTGAAGTCACTTCAGCATTAGTCATAGACTGATTTTTGAACTCAACCTAATAGTCAAACTTAAAAACTCACCGACATATCATGTGTAAAGAATCGTAGATTCTTTCGCTTGGGATACACAACTGTACTCTCAAGATACAACACTGCAGATGGCAGGTTGGTCAATTAGGTTGTGTATCCCAAGGGACAAAATCTACAATTCTTTGCCCATGCCATGTTGATGAGTTTTTGAGTTCTCTTGTCGGGTTAAGTTAAAAAATCAGCACTCTTAGTCATATTTTTTTATTATTTTTGTCATGCATACCATTTTTAGGCCTAAAATGATTAACCTCAAATCTTAACAAGCAATTATTAAAGAGAGATTCTATTGGCACTCCAACTTTTACTTATTACACCCCAACAAAAAATATACACATGCCATTTAAAATAGGAATTAACATTTTCACATCCTTCCTAATGCTTGGACAAGATGAAAAGGCCACAAATTGCCAATATTGACATTGACCAATAAAAAAGAACAAGTTGACGTCATCAACGATTGTCTACTTTGACCTATTGATGTTGTTCTTGTGCTCTTCGTTCTTTAATATCTCTCCATTAAAAACAGAAGAAAATATCTGGACCTAACATTCTTTCTTACAGTGATAGAATGCATTCTCACACTATTAATTTTATTTTTCAAGTTTACTTGGAGTGTAATAAGTAAAAGTTGGGGTGCCAATAGAAGTTCTCAATTATTTTCATTTGCGTTAGTTAAAAGAGTAGCATTCACAGAAACCAGTTGTACTTGGTTCGGTCCTGTTTTTAAAGCCCTGGTTCAAGTATTCATGATAATATGCTTTAAGTCTGTGCTGTATGTTTGGATATGGGTTCTCCTGTAGCCTTTAATTGCCTTGGTAGCTTTGTACTTAAATTGGTTTCATCTTAGTTGATTCATTTTTATTTAATTTTTTTTCTCTTCTTCATTTCCTTTTGATTGAGGCTCTTGATATTTTGATAGATAGAGATCAATCAAACATTTACAATAGATGATAAATAAGGAGAACTTGATTTGGATAATTCGAACATTTGCAAATAAAATCAATAATCATCGCCTCTGTTAAATTAAATTAATAAATAAGACAATTTAAAAGGTCCAAACAAGTGAACTATTTATTTACCAATTTTGGAGGTAAATAAAATCCAACCCATGTTTTCAGTCGGCTGCACTCCTCGTGAACATTGATCGAGTGCTTGATGTTTCCGTGGTGTTGATTTGAGTTTAATCAAACAATTTAAGATACATGGAGAGAAAAATGGACTAATTTTTCTATCCAAATCGGAAGAAATAGAGAGAAAAAAAAAAGGTTCACAAATGAAATAATATTTAAAATTATAACTCTACCATTTTTTTTCTTTCCAAACTTATGTTTATTTTTTACTGTTAAACTAGATAGGGTGGAGAGAAATATTATTTTTAATGAATTTCTTATCTCTTCATTTCACTCAATCCGACACACCATTGAAGGCTTTTATTTCCTCATCTCATCACTATTGTTTTACCCATTTATTATAAACTTTAATAGATCACCTTAACACCAAATAACTAATTAATCCTACAAATTATTAAGAGATAAATTTGAAATTCAAAATGGTGGTAAAAGAGCTAGAAATATTATTTCTTTAAATATACCATACCAACTCAACATTTAGATAAATTTTAAAATAACAGAAACTATTAATTATAGAAAAAATAACAACTTTCATTTCCTCTGATCTCATTACATATTCTGCATCTCACTAGCTTATTTTAAACTTTATTAGATTGCCTTCTACCACCACAACTACGACTTCTACCCATCTTTTGGAGCTGACCCACCAGCTTCAACAATCTGCCTAATCTGATTCTCCAGCTACAATCAATAAAGAGAACAATAAGAGTTATTATAGAGAAAAACAGATTTATTTACATAGTTGGGTTTCAGTAATAACTTGATCTACTCACCGAGACTAGACGTTCAAGTTTCTCCTTCACTAGGTTGTACTCCTCTTTTACTTGATTCAGACATTTCAGGCACCTAAGCCATACATTTTATATTCAGAAAGACGAGATTTTTCATGGTTTCATTCCAATGTTTAAGTTTTTTTTTTCTTCTTATTTATGTAACTCAAGGAAAATAAGCCAGAGGTTGGATCAAAACTCACACTTCAAGGTTATGTCGAAAGGCAGTGCAAACATTGGTAAGTCTTTGTGCACCGAAGCTGTTATGCAAATAAATCCCATTTCTCATCAAATAGAAACATAACAAGAACCAATTTCTGCCATTTTATCTTATTTTTTTTATTAATATCATACAAAAAAAAAAAAAAACTCTAGTAAGATATTTAGGTGTCTTGTATAATAAAAAGGGGAAATCCCAGAAAGGTTGAGAAAATTTAAAAAAAAAAAAAAAAAACATTAGACTAAGCATTTTAAGTCTGAAAAGGGTAAATTACGGTTATCAGAATTAAAATTTTAGGTAAAGTAGGAAACTAGTTTCAATTTTATATAATAATAAATATTTTCCCCATTCCGAATTCACTAAACATTTTAAAAAAAATTCCACTTTATAAAACAATAATTTTTTTCTTCACTTTAACTAAAATGTTTTAATTCCGGAAGGGTAATTTACCGTTTTTGAAATTAAAATGAATAATGGTCTACATTTTGAGGAATTTTGCAATTCTCATCACATATTTGGGTAAAACAGCCTTGTAAAAAACTGATGAAAAAAAATGAAAATTAAGGGAAAAAAATGTGTAAATTACGTCAAACTGGATTCCTCAATCTTGAGGAAATGGGCAGCGACCTCTTCGACATGGACGCCATCGTCTACTCTGTAGAAATAAAAAAGAAGAACTCAAGAATGATAGAGATAATTGCAGGTGCAGCTAGCTTAGTTCGTAAGTCTTTAGGTGATGATATTAGAGGCCTGGGTTCAAATTCGGCCAAAATCAAGTTACTGAACTCACTAAAGACATGCTTACCAGTCGAAAAAAAAGAATATTAGATATAAGAGTTGTGATGAATGCACGCGATAAATCATACACGGTCTGTACGCGATTAACTTGGCAAGGCCGCAAAATCGTAGATCTTTTTCTTTAGGATACATAAGGAAAAAGATCTGCGCTTCTGTGCCTTTGCCACATCAGCCGTGTATAGACATCGAATGATTTATCGTGTGCATTCATCATTATTCTTGAGATAATTATCTTCTTTAAGATAATCTTCAAAATCAAACCATAACTAGAAAAGAACCCCGAAAAGAGAAGAAATAAATTAAAAAACCAAAAGAAATTTAATCCTCACATAGCTACATGAAGTTCATCGAGAACTCTCGCGGTGTCTTCCAAGAAGAGTGTGAGAAGTTCAAACATGGAATCTTGATTGCCTATGTTTTGTTGAGTTTCAATGAATCGATTATTGAGAAATCCCTTCACATCACAATAGCAAAAACCAATAATCAAAACCAATCCAAAGAAACAAAATAAAATAAAAACATTATATAACACACAAACCCAAAAAAACAATGTACCATAAATATTTTTTGTTATTGAACCTAACCTCACTAAGAAGGGAAGCTTTAAGATCAACCAACATTTTTTGCAATTCCTTGATTTCCGTGCTCATTCTCACTTTCTTCTTAACTCTCTCTCTCTTTACTTCTTCGATCAAAACCTTCAAAGGAATATATATAGTTCAGAACACAAACCAAATCCCCTATGACTCGACTGATAAAAAATCGAACTGGACAATTTTTTTGAAAACTCGGCCGTATTATTAAAGACTCACCTGATTAAAATCAGTTTTGTGTATTTAAGTGTCATACTCTATCTAATTCATGGTTATTGAAAGATAGAGTATTATCCGTGCTCAACTCATGACCTTGTGCCATGGCCATTTTTACATGTTCTATAACATAAAATGTTATTAACTTTGAGGGGTTGGCTTAATGGCAATTTTGGACCGATTAGCAGTTAATGCCCGTAGGTCATGAGTTCGATACCCAATATGAGCATTAATTCCTCAGGGGTCACTTGTGAGGGCACACCCTCACTTACCTGGTGTGTGTGATGTGCGAGCGTTGCACATGCATTAGAACTAGTCCTTGGACAAGATCATAGTCTATGGATTGGGCAAAGTCCAAATACAGGCTCGGTCCGTTGTCTACAGGGATACCCGGTTATAAAAAAAATAAAATAAAAAATAAAAAAATGGACAAGCAACTTATCAATTGTGGGTAATACCTAGAGCTAGCGAATCTCTTGATCTGAGATGCTGCTGTCCCCAAGATATAATAGCTCGATTTTAATCTTTAGTTGTTTGCTCTTCACACAAAGCCAGAATCAAAACAGTCAACACAACCTTTCCTTTGCCCAGAGAAAGAAATAACAAAGAAGCAATTAGTTCCTAGGAAAATCGACGAAAATAAAATGTCAGTAAAGGTTGCAATGTTGTAAGAGAAGACCTTTTTCTCCTGTATATAGACTCTTTAGGAAGAATAGAATTTATAGAAAGAACGGCTAGATACCTCAATGACTTAATGAGGACGACAATACAAATAAGGTAACAATATAAAGTTTATATTGGGTAACGCATGGACCGTTATATTTTCGACGGTTAGATATGAAAGATCTTATATCCCAATAAATAAATAACCAAGCATTTATAATAAAATATATGTGTTTTTATTAGAACCAAGCTGCCTAAGTTGGCTTGATGTGCGCGTGTTTGTGTCTTATTGAGTCTTCATTAGAGCATGGTTCTTCTCATTAGGAGAAAACTTTGAGTATCTCTTGCGGCCCAAGCCCAAGCCAATAGCCAAAACTAATCAATAAGAAGTTGAAGATATAGTTCGGAAATTTTTGATTCAATCCAAGTGTGTTTGTTTTTGGACCGGTCAAAGGTAGTTTGGGTTGGACTTGTAACTTATATAAATGGTCAATTTGTGATACTTCTAAAAGGTTTTTATTTTCCCTTTTGAAAAGTCTTCTCTATAACCATAAAAAGAGAATATAGAAAGATAGAAAATTCTAGAGGATAGGTTGAGAGTTTTGTGAAGATTAAGATTTACAAGAAAAAGGTAAAGTCAAGTGATTGATGTGATTCCTTGTATTGATTTTTCCTATTATTTTTTCTTTAGAAAATCGAACTCCAACACTTATACCTCTATAGACATAACTTTTGGGTAAATTACGTAAATTTTCATCTTGTGGGTTGTGGTTTTTACTATTTCTTTGTATGATTGTTTATCTATTCTTCATTTGCATGCTACTATTGTTAGAGTTGGTTTTTCATTGCTATTATCAAACAATATCTTGAATGTGTAGCATAAGATGTGTTTTGTGAAATACCCAAAAGATACTTGATCAAATTATCAAGTGAGTACTTCACTAAAATATTCGTAAGCACAACATATAACACTCCACTCTCCCAATAACGTGGAATTAAATTAAACATATTAAAAGACTCAAAATAAAAATTTAAGAAAGATGATTCCTCAAATGACATATCCCTTTCAACCTCTCTATATCAAGTACTCTTTGTACTTTTTTATTAGAAAAGATACAAAGAGAATACTTCATTATAAAAAAATATATATACTAAATTTTAGTAAAATATCCAACAAAAAATGCACCGGCAACTGGATTAGATACCATAATTGGTGTTACACGTGGTAGATATTACCAATAAAATACCTATTTTTTTTTTTTCCAGTAAATTTGTGTAAATGGTTATATGGAGCTGACTTTCAAAATCTAGTGATGAAGGAGACTAAAAATCTGATTCAATGACAGCCCCTCCACTCTAACCTCATTAACAAGGAAACACTTCCTACCTCAATTTGCATAGTAAATGGAAAATTACTATGCAGGGTGAAGTACACTCTTCCAATTAGTTTTTTGATTTTCAAAAGTATATCGAAGAATCAGATATATAATAATAACAAAGAACACTTTTTCAATTACTGATGTAGGGTGAAGAACACTCTTCCAATTAGATATATAATAATCTGAGCTACGATTGCAAAGTTATGACCTCTGAAAGTAGGTACATGTTTACCATTTCATACGTCCTTTTGATCAATCCGCTGCGTACTCCTCTGCTATGATTTCTGCATCAATTGCATAGTAGGTGACACACTCTTTCTCTAACTAAAAAAAAAAAAAATACCTAATAGGTGGCACATTTTTGGGTCAAACATTTTTAAGTTCATTGACCCAAAAATGTTTGGCCCACACCTTGTGGACCTGCACATCTAAAATCAACAAGATGAGCAATTTATTTTTTATTTTTATTCTGGGTGTTGAGGTGCAATGTTACTTATCGGCAGGCCTGTTCAGGAAGGTGGCCACGGGTAGGCCTAATGGGTCAGTTGGGCATAAAAGCATTGCAATGTGGCATTTATTGGTGTGCCCAAATAGCCCCTTATTCAGATATTTGATTAATCTTCTTATTTTATTCATGATTTGTTCTTACATTTTGTAAAGAAAACAGGTGCAATGGAAACAAGAAAATAAATTGAAAAAATCAAACACAAGATGCAATCATACAAAAAAAACATATAGATTTTACGTGCAAATGAAATATCAGTGATACCACAGAAATGGGTTCAATTTCCGTTGGCACCGAGATTTCTTTGGAAGTTGCTTTGTGATGAGATTTCTTTGTTGTTGAAGCTAGCAAAAGGTAACTCTAGTATTTCCTCAATTTCTTGTATTATCTCAAGCTTTGGCTTTGGACAAGAGTTTGAGAATAAAACCTTTGTACCATTATTTTTGAATAGTGAAGATTGTTCGGAGTTTACACGTGATTTTTCCTTCTAAGACTGGGAGGTGTTTTTCAAGTAAAATCTTGGTGTTATGTGATTTGTCTTCTATGTGTTTGATTAATTACCTCTTAGATTTCTTTGCTTGATCATTTCGTAGTTTGGCTTGGTAATTGCATTTTCTCTATTTAGTTGATTGTCTCTTTGCTACACATATAGTCAGAAAGATTTCGATCAAATCCCAACTGACATAAACCTCTTTGTGATCATATATGATAACCAATTAGATTGATCCATGCCAAACAATAAAAAAACCAACCATTAAACATTACACATGGAATCGATTCAGATCGTTTTGCAGCTAAGACCGTTTATTGATTAATGAAATTGAATCAATCAATCTGCCAAGTTAACTGGCCCAACCCATGTTTTCAGTGGGCTTCACTCTTCCATGTACATCGGATCGAGTGCTTGATCTACATGTGTTAATGCTGAGCTTAATTCCACAATTTAAGAGATAAAGGACTTAATTTGAAATTGAGAATGATGGCAAAAGAGCTATTATGACTAATTCATATTATTTCTTAACATTTCGATAATTTTTAAAGTAACACAAGCTATTAGCTATAGAACTTATAATTAAGAACTTTTGTTTCCTCTGATCTCATTATATTCTCTATTTCACTCGCTTATTTTAGACTTTATTAGATCGTCTTTTACCACCACAACTACGACTTCTATTCATTCTTTGGAGTTGACCCACCAGCTGCAACAGTCTGCTTAATCTGTTTCTCCAGCTACAATCAATAAGGAGAACAATAAGAGTTATTATAGAGAAAAACAGATTTATTTGCATAGTTGGGTTTCAGTAATAACTTGATCTACTCACCGAGACTAGGCTTTCAAGCTTCTCCTTCATAAGCTTGTACTCATCTTTTAATTGAATCACACATTTTAGACACCTAACCATATATATGATATTTAGAAAAACCAGATTTTTCATGGTTTCATTTCAAAATTTTCAGATTTATGTAAGTCAGGAAAAATAAGACAGAGTTAGGATCAGAACTCACTCTTCAAGGTTCTGTCGAAAGGCTCTGCAGACATTAGTAAGTCTTTGTGTACCGAAGCTGTTATGCAAATAAATCCCATTTACCAATCAAACAGAAACATGTCAAGAACCAATTTCTTCCATATATCTTTTTTTTTTTTTTTAAATATTAATAATATCATACTTAAACTAGCCTCAAGTTTCATGTATTTTCAGACTTTTAGGAGTTTTTATTATGTGAATGATGTGGATTCCAAGGACACCAGTGAGTTTTTCAAAAAATAAAAATACAAAAACTCTATCTAGGAGCCTTGTAGAGTAGAAAGGGAGGTAGTGAAAAATTTGAAAAATTCCCAGAACAGTAGAAAGTCATTTTAATTCTTTAAACGGTAAATTACTGTTCTCAAAATAAAAAATAAAAAAAATCACCTTATAAAACAACTAGAGTTCATCTGTGTCTACACACGAGTATCATCTTTAGGGGTTAAAGGGGTAAAATATGAAAAATAATAAATTGGAGGAGTATTATTAAAAAAAATCTTTAGGGTTGAAGGCGTAAAATAGTGAAGTTAGAGAGATATTATTGAGAAAGAGAAGTGAGAAGGGAGAGGATGAGAGGAAAGACAATAAAATTGAAACAGATAAGGAAGTCAATAAAGTGGGGTCATTGTAGTTGGATGAGACGTTTATCCCCCATAATTATAACAACGATGAGACCTATTGTTGTCTTTTATTATATAGATAATTTAAGTTTAACTTGAAGTTCCTGCTTGTAACTCAGAAAGAAAAGCTCAATTCAAAGCTATTTACTCGAGTAAGACTTGAAATGCTAGACTCGAACTCCTGTTTATAGTTAAAAAACAGAACTAGCTTAAGAAGCTACATTGAGGGAAGCTCCGAAAGGGATATACTCAACTTCATGCATTTTTCCTCACTCTAAATAAAATGTCTTAATTTCGAAAGGGTAATTTATCATTTTTGAAATTAAAATGAATTACATTTTGGGGAAATTTTCAATTTTCATCACATATTTTGATAAAACAACCTAGTAAAAAACTTATGAAACGAAATGAAAATAAAGGGAAAAAAAATCTGTCAATTACTTGCAGCTGGCATCCTCAATCTTGTTGACATGGGTCGCTATCTTTACGACATCGATACCATCTTTTGCTCTGGAGAAGGAACAATAATAAAAAAAAAAATTCAAGAATATTAGAGATAATTGAAGGTGTTAGCTAGCTTAGTTGGTAAATTCTTTGGGTGATGATACTAGAGATTTGGATTTGAATCCCGCCAAATTTGAAATATTGAACTCATTAAAAATAAACTTATCAATCGCAAAAAAGAATATTAGAAATAATTATCTTCTTTAAAGATAATTTTCCAAATCAAACCATAACCAGAAAGGAACCACCAAAAGAGAAGAAATAAATTAAAAAACTGAAAGAGATTTAATTCTCACATAGCTATGTCAAGTTCATCAAGCTCTCTCGCAGTCCCCACAAAGAAGAGTGTAAGAAGTTCAAACATGGAATCTTGGTTGCCTATGTTTCGTCGAATTTTAATGAATTGTTCGTTCAGAAATCCCTTCACATCACCAATAGCAAAAACCAATAATCAAAACCAATCCCAACAAACAAAAAAGCAATAAAAGCATTATATAACACGAACCTAAAAGACAATGTACTGTAAATATTTTTTGTTACTGAATCTAACCTCATTAAGCAAGGAAGCTTTATGATCAAGCAACATTTTCTCCAATTCTTTGATGTCCATGCTTATACTCACTTTTTTCGACTCTCTCTTTGCTTCTTAAATCAAAAACCTTCAAAGGAATATAAATAGAAGTTCAGAACACAAACCAAATACCCTATGACCCGACCAATAAAAATTCAAACCGGACAACTTAAATCAATTTTGTGTACTTTAGCGTCATTCTCCATCTAATTCATGATTATTGAAAGATGGAGTATTATCCATGCTCAACTCATGACCTTGTACCATGGTCGCCATTTTTAATAAAAATGTTGTTTAATAAAAAATGTTGTGTATTCTCCATCTATAACATAAAATGTTGTTTAATAAAAAAAAGAAAAAGAAATTGTGCAACTTAAATCAAACAAGCAAGCTATTAATTGTGGTAATACCTTGAGCTAAGGAATTTCTTAGATTGAGATGTAGATATATTCTGAACTATTGCAAAATTAGATTGATCTTGATTTGAGGTATGTACTAAGTTGCTTTCTTTAAGAAGTTTCGCACCTTTGCAATAATCAGAAAATATTGTGCAAGCAGATTTGTGGCCCTTTGTGCAGAGCGAAAATCAAAACAATCCACGCAACCTTTCCTTTGCCTGGAGAACACGAAATAACAAAGAAGCAATTTGTTCCTAGGAAAATCCACAAAAACAAAATAACAGTAAAGGTTGCAATGTTGACCTTTCTCTTCGCGTATAGCCACCTTAGGAATAAGAGAATAAATAGAAAGAATGGCTAGATACCTCAATGACTAGATATCAATGCCTTAATGAGGGCGATACGAACAAGGTAACAATATAATGTTTATTGGGTAACGCATGGACCGTTATATTTTAGACGGTTAGATCTTAAGGATCTTATATCCCAATAAATAACTAACCAAGCATATTTATAATAAAAGATAGAATCGTGATGAATGCACGCGGTAAATCATATCCGGTTGACGTGACAAGGGCACTGAACCATAGATCTTTTTCTTCGGGATACACAAGTAAAAAGCTATCATTGTTCTAAAAGATATCTTTTTTTATTAGAACCGAACTGCCCAACTTGGTTCGATGTGCGGCGTGTGTCTTATTGAGATATCATTATAGCATGGTTCTCCCCATGAGAACTCCTTTGGGCCTGGCCCAACCCAATTATCAAAATTAGTAAATAAGAATATTATGATGTTTAAAATATGATCAAAACATTTTAGGCCTGATCCAAGTGTATTTTTTTAGATTGATTTAAGGTAATTTGAGTTGGACTCTCGTAACTTATGTAATGGCCAATTTGTGATAATTTTAAAAGGGATTTGTTTTTTGTTTTTTTTGAAAAAGTCTTTTCTAAAAACTTTAAGAAGAGAGTAGAGAAAGAGAGAAAACTCTAGAGGATAGATAGGTTGAAAGCTTTAAGAAGATTGATATCTAAAATAACAATGTGAAGTCAAGTAAACTCTAGGCTACATGTTTACCCTTTCTTCTGTCCTTTTGATTAATCCGCTCCAGGACTTCTGTGTAGTCCTCTATTATGAGTACTACATCAAAAATCAACCAAAGGTTTTATTTATCTATTTATTTATTTTTATTGCAGGGGCTTTGGTGAAATGTTACTTATTCGAAGGCCCGCTCAGTAAGGTGGCCACGGGTGGGTCTAAACGCATTGCAATGTGGCATTTATTGATGTGGCCAAATAGCCCCTGATTCATGTTTGATTAATCATTTTAAGCTGCATTTGCATATAGAGAGACCTCACTGCCACATTTTGTCCCTTTACAATTTTTTTTTTCCTCAAAATTTTTAATCCCACTCCTCTCCACCCATTGTAGCAGGAAAATTTTCATCTCTTGCCACATTTTTTTTTCTTGTTAGTTTATTTATGATTGATCGGTACTTGTCAATGGAATTAAAAGTGATTGTCGATCATGGCATTTCAATAAACCAACAAAATGCTGAAAATTTTCCTACTTAGACGAAGACGAGATTTATTGGTGGGTGGGGAAGATTCAAAATTTTTAAATAAAAACCAAACATAAGATTGGGCTGAGTTTTTTTTCTTTTCAAATGTGTCTAATCCTGATTCATTTGATTTATCCAATTTACAATTTATTAAAAATTAAAAAAAATCAAATAATAAAAACAAGGCAATTTTAACAAATAAACCCACAAGATTGGATTCTTCAGCCAACAGCCTCGTTTCCAATCTAATATAGCAAATCAATCATTTTGATACAATAACGTAAGAGTTTTTACAAAAATACCCCTGATCCCATTGCACGTACGAATAACTCACCGTCTCTCTCTCCATCCCTTCTCTCTTTACGAATTTAAAAAGAAAAAAAAAAAAAAAAAATCTCTGCAATCACATCATCTTCTCTCACCTCCGAAACCCTAACCTGCAAAACTCTTCCTTTTCTTTAGTAAATAATTTCGCAGGCTTCTTTAGCAGACTCTTCCTAACCTCTGGAAACTCTCTCTAACTGGTAATCTTTACTACAATCAATGTTAACAAAGAGAAGGAAACAAGCTCAAGATCACCAAGCATTTCAGGTTAATATGTTTTTTTGCATCCAAAGCTCTCAGGAGCCTTGATTTTTATGGCCAACCAAAATCAGTATGGAAGCCAAACAAATATCTAGGTTCCTAAAAGCTAAAATGATTTTTTTACTAATTGAAGGTCATTTTTCTCACACCTAATTGGATCAGCTGTTCAAACAAACCTCAAAAATGGCTTCCCAACGCCCACACTTGCGAGTCTCCTCCATGGGCACCCTAGATGGTTCGTCACCAATACTAACTCTACTTTAGATAAAATAAGTACAGTTATGCAACTCCATTGGAGCTTATGCTCCCTTGATTGTGTCATCTACATTTCGATTTACAGTAGTTTAAATTTTTTAGTCAATGTTGACTATCGCTTTAAAAACAAGATTACCCAGTGGCAACATGCTTCAACTTTAAGCAACTGATTTGATTCTAATCGAAGCCTTAGTTTTTAATGTGTATTGATCTACTCCTTATAATCCAAATAGGAAAATTCTTGAACAAAAGAATAATATAGATCAAAACACAATGAGTTGACATGGAAACTCAATTGAATTTCACCAATGATTATGGATGGATATGGTATCCATTTTCAGTCCATCAGATTCTCAAGTTAGCCTTTCATTAATGAATTTTTGGGTGCTTGACATACGTGCTGCATACACCGTTTGTACTTGATTTTGTTTCCTCTTCATGTACATGGGAACGAGTGCTTGATATGTAAGTGTTGATCCAAGTTTAATCAAACAATTTAAGAGATATGGAATTCAATTTGAAATTGAGATACATATAGAATATTATAGAATAATTTACCGAAACGGTAGAGTTTTTGAAATTATTTACCAAAATGGTACACTATAGCAAATAATTCCGAAAACGGTAAATTTACCGTTTTCGGAATTAATTTTTTTTACCAAAACGGTAAAAACAGTAAAATATATATTTTTTTACCGAAAATACCCTTTTTTTTTGTTTTACATATGTATTTATAATTTTAACCTTAAAAAAATGAAAATCCAACTAAAAAGATTCACTCTCTTTCGGTAATCCAACAATCATATGTATTTACAATTTTTTTTTACCGAAATCAATTTTATTTTCGTAATTTCAGTCAAAAAATAAAAAAGGGTATTTTCGGTATAAAAAAAATACATTTTACTGTTTTTACAGTTTTGGTAAAAAAATTTAATTCCGAAAACAGTAAAATTACCGTTTTCGGAAATATTTTGAATAATGTACCATTTTGGTAAATAAATGAAAAGTTGTGCATGTTTTGATAAATATGCCAATATTATAAATGTCTCAACATTGTGATAATTTTGAAATGACTCTAGCAACTACAAACCTTTAAGAACTTTATTAGATCACCTAATTAAACTATTATTATTCACTCCTTTGGAATTGAACCACCAACTACGATAATCGGTTAACCAGCTACAATCAAAATTAGGAGAAAAGTAAAGAGTTTTGATAGGAAAAAAAAGACTTATTTGCAATTTTTCATAGTTGAGTTTCAATAAATAACTTAATATACTGACCGAGAATAGGTGTTCAAACTTGTTCTTCACTTGGGTGTACTCATCTTTTAATTGATTCATACATCTTAAACACCTAACCATAGCAGTTCTTTTTAAGAAAATCCAGATTTTTTTCATGATTCCAATCATAATTATTCAGATTTATATTATATGACGAAAATGATAAAACAGAGTTGGGATCAATACTCACTCTTCAAGGTTATGTTCTTCGCAGTACCCACGAAAGGCGATGTAGATATTTGCAACTCTGGGTGCACTTACCCTGTTATGGAAACAAATCCAATTTATTGGTCAAACAGGAACATAACAACAACCAATTTATTTTTCCCTTTTTGTCTTTACTTTATTAATCTCATATTAAGATTAGCCTCAAGTGTCAGTTTTTTTTTTCAGATTATTAATCTTTAAAAACTACACACAAAAAAAAAAAAAAAAAAAAAATCAAGGAAGAAAAAAAATCTACAAATTACCTTATGCTGCTACCCTTGATACTATGAACATAGAAATCGACCTTTTTGAAATCAACACTACCTTGTACTCAGTAGAAAGGAAAAAGGAACCAAAGATCATTAAAACTTTCATTGAAGTTTATCACCAAAACATAAGCAGAAAACAACCAGGAAAAGAGAAGAAATATGAAAAAAATAAATAAATCAAAGGAACTTTTTGAATCCTTCATGGGGAATGAAGACGTGAATACTCTATGAACAAACGTTAATCCTCCTTTATATTATCTTTCAGCTTTATTTTATTTTATCTTATTTATTTATTAATTAGTCAAATTAAAAATATCATGATCGGATGTTTAATAGTAAAATAAATACGAAGCAGAGAATATTCACTAAGTGGAAAAAGGGGTAGATTCGAGATGGCTCTTTTAAACACTACGTGAAAAATTGCTAAATTTGATGGATCTTGACATCAAATTTACCCCTTTTTTCACATGGTGCTTGTCACATTAAAATAATTCTAAAGCTCAATCGTCTTCATTCCATTGGGTTGACTAGACATAAACAATGGTGTCGTGCATTATTCCACGAAGCTGCATCGAGGGGACACCTATAGTGTTGATCACTGACACCTATCCCATTGTTTGGGCCCATCAAGTGATGAATGTTTGGCCCAAACATAGGTGATTTGTACAATTGGAATTAAGCATGTTTATTTTATTTTTATATCTTGGGGCTTTAGTTACAATGTTAAGCGTACGCTATCGGCTCCAAAACTTTCCCATGTTGCATTATTAGTTGATTCATATTTAATGACAATGTATGTGGTTAATTTTTATTTTTTATATTTCCTTTTGGTTACCAATCTTTTAATGGAGGGATCAACCATTTAAAAATAGATGATTAACTGAGGAGAAATTGATGATTTAGATCGTTTTGAAGCTAAAAATATTTGTTCACTAGAGAAATTGAATCAATCAACCAGTTAAGGTGAATGACCCTAAACAAGTGAGTTGGTAAACCACACTGTAGTTTATAAGCTGAACTTAAGCTCCATCAATTCCACTCGTATTTACATATTAGACCATTTCACCAGGAAGAGAAAATACATACCAAAGGGAAAACTAAAGAGGATTTTACACTATATCAGTGAAATTACGAAAAGACCCTTGGATCAATTTCTTAAGTAACAAGTTTAATTTGAAATCGAGAATGATGGCCAAAGAGCTATAAGTTTGATTCGCATTATTTCTTTATTTATGTATCTCATACAATCCCAACATTCATGATAAAAAAAACATACACCATCAACTATTAAACCTATAAAAGCTTTTATTTCCTCTTATTTCATTATTCTTTTAAGGTTTCCTTTTACCAGCACAACAACTAATGTTATTCATTCCTTTGGAGTTGATCCACCAGCTGCAACAATCTGTTTCTCCAGCTACAACCAATACGAAGAAAAGTAAGAGATCTGATAGAGAAAAATAAATATTTAACTTTTCGCATGGTGAGGTTTCACTAATAGTTTGATCAACATACTGACCGAAACTAGACGATCAAGCTTGTTCTTCACAATGGTGTGTTCATCTTTTATGTTTTCCAGACATGTTAGACACCTAACGAAAAAAATCAGATTTTCATTGTTTCAATTTGAATTATTCAGATTTACATAACTCAGGGAAATTAAGAGTTAGGATCAAAACTTACTCGTCAAGGTTACGTTCTTCTTCGCAGTACTTGCGAAAGGTCATGCAGGCATTTCCAAGTCTCAGTGCACCTAGGCTGTTATGAAATTTAATAAAATCCAATTTACCCATCAAACAGAATAACAAGAACCAATTTCTCCATTTTCATCTAATTTTTTTATATTAATCTTATATTTGGAGTTGTATGATGTTTTGGAACCATATATATAGTAAATTAAAAAGAAAAGAAATTATTATAATTAAGGGGAGAAAAAAGATAGAAAAGAAATCTGTAAATTACTGGAAGCTGGCTCCCTCTATCTCCCAAACTTTGTCATCGACATTTTTAAGATCAACCCTATCTTTTTCTCTGTAGAAGAAAAAAGACGGAACATTAAAAATAATTATTTTCTCTTGAAGTTAATCTTCAAAATCAAACCATAACAAGAAAAGAACCAAAGAAGAAGAAATGAAATAAAACAAAAAACAAAGGAGATTTAATCCTCACATAGCCATTTCTATTTCATCAAGCATTCTCATAGACCATACAAAGAAGCCTGTAAGATGTTCATGAAAGTCGAAATCTGGGTCGCCACTTTGTTGAAGTTGGGTGAACCGATCGTTCAGAAATCCCTTCTCACACCAACAATAGCAAAAGCCCATCATCAAACCAATCCCATAAATGAAAAGCGACCAAAAAATTCTCAAACACAAATCCAAAAGACAATGTACATAAATATTTTTTGTTATTGAATCTCACCTCACTAAGCATGGAAGCTTTATGATCAACCAACATTCTCTGCAATTCTCTGATATCCATGCTCATACTCACTTTCTTCTTAACTCTCTCTTTGCTTCTTCATTCAAAAAGCTTAGATATAAATAGAACTTCAAAAATCAAACCAAGTTTATTTTTAAATGGATCGACTAGTTGCACACCAATAGTTGTTGATTGCACTCTAACAATAAATTTTTTTTTAATGGATCGACTAGTTGCACACCAATAGTTGTTGGTTGCACTCTAACAATAAAAAAAAAATGCATTTTTTTTAAACCTCACTTTTAACCTACTAATTGTACTTCATTATAGCAATCTTACGATTTATGGGTTTATTCATCTTCCCATGGCTTCTTCTATGTTTGTCATCTATTTTTCTTCAGATTGATTTTGCTCATGTTCTCTTTAGCACCATTGATTTTCCAATATGTCGAAATGGATTCCAATGAATTTCTTAAGCCTCACAATGACTTTAAAATTGTTAAAACAAACCCTTTCTTGGTTTGTCAAATCGGATACATGGTGATTACAAGGATTTGTGATGTTTTTAAATAGCTTAGACTATTCAAACATGATTGAACCAACGATAATTTATGTGGGCTTGATTGGGGAAGAAGAAGAAAAGGAGTGCAATTATTTTTTAATTTTGGAATGTAATCATCCAAATGAAGTGCAAAGAAATTTTTTTAAGTGATGGAGTGCAATTGGTAATGGGTGGTGTGCAACTAGTTAGTCCCATTTTTAAAACTTGACCGATCCCACTTCGACTCAACCAAGTCAAAATAATTGGAATCCCTTTGACTCGACCAATAAAAGTTCAAATTGGAGGATTTTTCAAAAAGAAAACTGATTTTCTAACTAGGAAGTTTTCACTCAGTCCATACTCGACTGACGTGGCATGGACACGGAACCATAGATCTTTTTCATCAAGATACAAAACCGCACATCTTTTGTGGGGATGTGAAGTTGTGTATCCCAAGGAAAAAGATCTATGGTTCTATGTCCATGCCCCGTCAGTTGAGTATTGTCCGAGTGAAGACTTTCTAGTTCGAAAATCAGCACTCTTTATAAAACTCGCTTGATATTTTTAATAAAAACTTGTCACAGATTTAAATCGGTTTTGGTGATTTTTAGTGTCATACTCTATCTAATTCATGATTATTGAAAGAAGGTGTACCATCCATGCTCAACTCATGACCTTGTGCCATGGCCATTTTTACATGCTCTCTATCACAAAATGCCACATGTAAATGGGTTATCAGAATCATATAGTATTGATGTTACATGTGGTCGATATTACGAATAAAATGTTTTTTTTTTTTTAAACCAATACTAAAATAAAATGAAAATTTATGTAAATGAGTATATGAAACTGGGTTCCGAAATCTAGCGATTAAGGAAACTAAAAAAATCTGATAAAAAAACATAGTAATCAACTTTGGATTTGATTGTTACTTATCAGGGATCAGTTTGGTTAATTTGGATAAATTGGGGAAAATTTAAGAGACTATAAAGATAATATTTTCAGTATAGTTTAACATAGGTTCTTTTTCATGTGCATTACAAATGAATTAATCTAGATTAAAGAAGGTATCGTAATGATTAAAATCAATTTTTATTTATGAACTTTAATGTATTAACGGTAAGAATTAGAAATTTAAGTACAATCATTTGAAGAATGATTGGAATCTTGACCATTTGACACCACCAGAAAAAAATGGTGAATTAATCTGTCGAATTTGCTTGGATTTAGTCAAATTGCACATAACTTCACGTTGAATTTACCCTTTTTTTTTCCTCTTGTGGTGTGAATTTGCACTTTTTATAGGGTGAGGGGCATACGAGAAGAAAGGTGAGGGGACATTAAAAAAGAATAATTTTTAGGGGTGGGACATTAAGAAAGTTAAAAAAAATTTCTAGGGGTGTGGTGGTAAGGAAGAAAAATTCATGGGGTGAGAGGATGT
The DNA here is from genome assembly GCF_017979445.1 of Akebia trifoliata. Classification (NCBI taxonomy): domain Eukaryota; kingdom Viridiplantae; phylum Streptophyta; class Magnoliopsida; order Ranunculales; family Lardizabalaceae; genus Akebia; species Akebia trifoliata. The sequence continues at coordinate 3,113,180 of NC_141378.1, read as the reverse complement.
TAAGAAAGAAGCATTTTTAAAGGGGTGAGAAAGCATTAATAAAGAAAAAAATGAGGGGGCATTTAAAAAGGAAATTTTAGGTTGTAATTTGTAAATGGAAAATGCTAAAGTAATGATAAGGTTCCATAAAGCTGTTTTTGGGATCGTAATTACACAAGATTTATCAATATTTAATTACTATTTGTCCCAAATAAACATAAATTATATTGATTTATCAGATTATCGAAACTAATGGATTTTCTTACTATTTACAAGTAAAAATGGCAAAATTCGGAGGCAAATATTTTTGTAACAATTTTTGTTACAGTATATGATTCAAGAGGGAGTATCTAACAAAATCTCGGAGCAATTCGTCGTCACGTCACCGCTCAACGGTAAGGCTCTACCGCTCGGTGGTAATCTCAAGGAATTATACCTCGAGATTTGAGCTGAACATTCTAGACGTTTTGGCCGTTGTAACTAAAGTCCCTTCTCGAATCAACTCAAGGAAAAATCGACTTAATAACCCGATTAGAAAAACTATAAATTGAGGGGTTGCTCTAAGAGAATCGGTCCCTTTTCTTCTTCCAAATTCTCTGTAATTCTTTTGATTTTTCTTTTAGAAAGAGAGATGTCTTGATTGTAGTGAGAGCATTAAGAGTTTTTTTTTTCATCTTTAGTTCTAATTGTAGTTTTATTGTAAGATCATCAAAGAGGAATCAAAAGGCAACATAATTATCTTTATTTTCTTCTCTACCACATTTTACTTGTTTTACTATTGCTGCAACTTGCTCATTATGATGATTGGCTAGACTTTCCTTAAAGAGATCAAGGATGCCAGAACAAGTTTATCTTAATATTATTGTTCTAATTCTATTATCTTTGCTTTAATTGTAAACTTGTAAACCCTCTTAAGATGAGATCATCCAACTTGTACCTCTAATTCAAGCTTTAATGATTATTGCTTAGATAAGTTCAAGAATAATCATGTTCTGTGATGAGTTGAGGTATAAGTCGGGTAATCTTATTTAAGTTCAGGATTTACATGGATATTCTTTGGTTACAATCAATTTTTAATCGATTTATCTTCCAATCCACGAACAATGACTTGTTATGTGGATCGAGTTAAACTTGAAATTATTCAGCATTATGGTTGATTTAAGTTCTCTAAGCCCATTTTCAATTGTTTTTAATTCTACTTTCTATTTTAATTTCATATACAAATTATCTGTCATTTTCTATTCTATTTTTACAAATATATTTTTAAAGAATCTTTTCAAATTTTGTTTTGATTTTCAATTCGAAGTTTAAGTGAATCACGATTGTCCCTGTGAAACAAATCCTACTTACCCAAGTTTTATTATAATATTTGTTCAATCTTAATCTGCAATCTACACAAAATTCACATTAATCAAGTAACATTGAAATTGACATCGTTTCAGACATTGTTGATTTAAGGGTTCATGGATTTAACTGGCGATTAATTACATAAATTGTTTAAATCGGTAATTCTTGATTTATTTGAAAATGAGGGCATTTAGGTCATTTCTCATTGGTCTATGAGAGAAGATCCAAGTTAAGGGGATAATTTCTTAAATTAAAAACATAGGGCATCTCATATTCACCAAAATGCTTTCATGCCCCCCTTGACCTCAGTCTTCTACAATACACTAATGCAAATTAATCTCATTACCCCCATTTTCAACATTATGAAATAAAAAACTCTTTTATTTCTCTTTGCAAAATTATGCATCTTCAACCTCTCTAGTGAAATTTAGCTTTCAAACCTCAGATTAATCTACTTTAATCTTCAAATCTAATAATTTTTAATGGAAGCTGATGAGATTTTTAATTTAATATGAAATTGTAGGATTTTAATTCTATGAAAGATTTAGGCAATGGTCAAAACGATCGTTAAAGGATGAAGTTAAAAAAATTAAAATTAATTTACTAAGAGGTAGAAGAGTTTGAAGATATCTAATTTTTTGAAGGAAAAACAAGTATTTTTTTTTGTTACAAGTTGAAAATGAAGACATTTAGATTTTTTTTATAATATTTTAGAAAAGAAGAACAAGGTTGAAGGGGCAAGTAATTAGTTTGAAAACAGAAGACTATCACAAATATCCACCAATTTAATAGAGGAGAGCCTAAATCACCAAAAAAATATTGAAAAGGTGAGGGGGCAACAGGTCAAGGGAGCATGTAATCAGTTTGATAATAGGTGGGGGTATCTCAAATATTCATCAAATTGTAGGGTGAATGGAGGGGAGGTAGGCAACAAGGTCAGAGGGGCATGTCATCAGCTTGAAAGCAGGGGGAATCTCAAGTAATCACTAAATTCTAAGGGTGTCTAAAACAATAAAAACTTTAAGGGGGGGCAACTGCCCCTTGCCCCCTCTTGGCTTTGACCCTGGTGAATATGATTGGGCTGAATTTTTTATTTTTTATTTTTCAAATTTATTGGACCACAGTCGAATCCTGATTCCGTTTGGTTTATCCAATTTAAATTTTATTAAAAATTAAACATTAAAAACTCAAAATGCATATATTTCTTTAATGAAATTATTTTCATTTCCTTTCGTTTTAAAGTGCAAAAATCACAAAAAAGACAGCTGTTCACTACCTGGTCGAACCATTGGTTCAGTTCTGTTTTTAAAACCATGGTTCAAGTACTCATCATGACTTGTAACTAATTAAAGCCTTTGATTCATATAATTCGAATATTTGCAACTAAAGCCTCTCTCAATTAAATCAACAAATCAGCCAAGTTAGAAGGTCCAAACAAGTGAGTTGGTAAACCACACTACACTCACCATGAAAATTGGAACTAGTGCTTGATGTGTATGTTTTTAATCAAATAATTTAAGAGATACGGAGTTCAATTTGAAATTGAGGAGAATGGTGACAAAAGAACTATAAAAGACATTTATATTCTCTCTCTCTCTTTTATATATATATATATATAAAACAAAGCTCAACATTATGATAATTTTAAAGTAACACATTCAAGCAACAGCAATCCTTTAAAATATTTTATTTCCTCATCTCATCATTCCCTATTTCACTCATTTATTTATTATAAATTATAAACTTTATTAAATGACACTATTATACTCCTTTGGGATTGATCCACCAGCTTCAATAATCCGTTTCTCCAACTACAATCAAAATTAGGAGAAAGTAAAGAGTTTTCATAGATAAAAACAAAAAGTGATTTATTTGCATAGTTGGATTTCAGTAAATAGCTTAATATACTAACCGAGAATAGATGTTCAAATTTTTTCTTCACTTCGGTACACTCATTTTGTAATTCATTCATACATCTTAAACACCTAACCATAGAAGTTCTTATTCAAAACAAAAACAAACCAAATATATATATATATATATATATATATATATATTTTCATATTTCCAATCATAATGTGTCAAATGTATGTAGTATGGGGAAAATAATAAAATAGAGTTAGATCAAAACTCACTCTTTGAGCTTACGTTCTTTGCAGAACCCAAGAAACGGAATGCAGATATTTGTAACACTTGGTGCACCTATTCTGTTATGCAAATAAATCAAATTTACCAATTAAAAGAACCAATTTTTTTGCCTTTGAATCTTAATTTTTATTAATTCCGTATATAGATTAGCCTCAAGTTCTAGGGTTTTTTTTTTTTTTTTTCAGATTGTTAAGAGTTTTTATAGGTGAATGATCCTAAAGATAACAGTGAGTTATCCTAATAGATGAAATAAAAATTCTAATAAGGTGTCCTTGAGCAAATACAACAAAAAAAAAAAAACTTAAAGAAAATAAATTGCAAAGAAAAATTTCTGTAAATTACGTGATGCTGCTACCCTTGATACTGTAAACATAGAAATTGACCTTTTCGAAATCAACGTTATCTTGTAAGCTGTAGAAGAAAATAAGGTACCCAAGAGCGTTACAACTTTCCTTGAAGTTAATCGCTAAAATCTAACCATAAGAGAAAAATAAAGGAAATAAAATGGAAAAAAATAACAAAGTAACATTTGAATCCTTACAGAGCTGTGGCTATTTCTACTACAAACTTTTCAGACTCTTCAAAGAACATTGTCACAAGTTCACTGACGAAGTTTGGATGGCTTTCATCTTGTGTTTGTTGAAGTTGGGTGAATTGATCATTCAAAAATCCCTTCTCACACCACCCAAAATAGCAAAAACTCATCATCAAAAACCAATCCCAACCAAAAAAAAAAAAAGCAATGAGAAAACTTTATAGTATAAATCCAAAAGAATGTATCATAATTTTTGTGTTATTTTGAACCTTACCGCACGAATCATGGAAGCTTTGAAATCGATCAACATGCTCTGCATCTCTTTGACATCCATGCTTTATGCTCACTTTCTTCGTAAGTCTCTCTCCCTTAAATAAAAAATCTTGAAAGAGAACATATAAATAGAAGATATTCTAAACATGCTCAACTCATGACCTTGTGTGATTGGCCTTATTTTACATGCTTTATGAAATATCAGACAATATTCCTGTTACACAAAAGAAAACACATGGTTCGTTTGACATTTCTCCAACGAAAATAGACTAATCCCTAGAAGAATAATGCAGATCTCTAGTAAATATATGTTTTTTCCCCTCACATCTCAGATGTACAGCCTCAAAAACATCTTGTTTGAGGTTAACTTGATGGAGAGAGATTCGTACTTTTTAGGGCTGTAACATAGCGGCCTGGCCCTACCTCAATCCGATTGATGGGCGAGCTTGGGATGAGTTTTGTAGAATACAAGTTGAGTTTGGGTTAAAATAACTCAACCTAACCTTAATTTGGGTTGAGTGCTTGGCAACAGAACCCGAGGTTATATGATAATGTATAAATATTTTTATATTCATTTTTATTAATTTTTAAATTATTTTTGGCTATATATATTTGTTGGATGAAAATATTTTTAACATTTTTATGAGTATTTCTTTGCAAATCAAGACAAAACTAGGCACAAATTTAGAAGTTCAAAGCTCATGCTAAACTTGGGCTGATGAGCCTGGCATACCCTCAATCCAATCCAAAGGTTGCAGGCCTACTACTTTCCGTTAAACAAGTTAAGGAAAACGCTTGCCTCGGTTGAGGGTTGAGATGTTTGGATTCCCAAGAAAAATGTATCCCTAGAAAAGTTTAATAAACCCCTGAAATGCGTTCCTTTCCATCATCTGTTTAATGGAGAGCTTCAAACCCATAAACGTCCTTAAATTAGAGGTCCAATATTATATATCGGGGCGGTTCATGGGACACATGTAAAAATAATGGTTTTTCAAAATATGGGTTAGAGATTTTGGATTGAGCTGATTTTTTGCGAGGATGGTCACTATGATGAGAAGATCATCCTCACAAAAAATCAGCTCAATCTGAAACTTCTAAATCCATCAAAAGTAATTTACAAATTATTAGTAAAAATTGACAAAAAATCGATGGTCCACATTCTAAATCACTTTTAATGGGGTTAGAAGTTTTAGATTGGACTGATTTTTTTTTCGGATGATCTTCCCATCATAGATATCATCCTCACAAAAAATCAGCTCAATCCGAAACTTCTAACCCATATTTTGAAAATTTATTAATATTACATTGTTTTTACATATGTTTTTTCATAAGGCCCTTGATCCGTTCCCTTATATATCTCCATCTTCAATATTGACTGCTCGATTCCCAACAAAACTAAATTAGTCCTTAAGAACTTAATGATCCTGAGAAACGTGTATATTAGTCATATGTTTGATGGGAAGCTTCCAACCTCTTTTGAGATTACAAAAGTCCATAAAATTAATATTGGACTGTAGTTGAAGGTTTCTTGGGACATGTTTTCAACTTTGATGAATCAGTTTTTTCAATGGGATGGACATCCACCGAGTCCTTTTGAATGGAATGTATTAACCTCTAAATTTGTCTAAACGTATAGAAATCATCCATGGATACAATAAAACGCATAAATTGATTCAAACAGATTGAACGATCCAGACTTAATGGGTGTTTGTTTAACGCTGATTTCAGCACTTAATGCTGAATGCAATTCAGTTTCAGCAATCAGCACATTTGTTTTCTCCACATTTTCAGCACTTATTGCTGAAAAATAAGTGAAAAGCATTAAGTGAAGTTGGATCACTTAATTTTTTTGCTGAAGCGGTAAGCATCGGTCTTTTTCAACACAGACAAGTATACCCTTATACTTGAAATGATATTACCTCTTATGTCCTATGGATAATGATAAAAGCACCCTACAAATTAATAAGGCAACCCACACTAATATTATCTCTCTCATCTACGTATTTAAATAATATTAATTCAAATTAAAAAAATAATATTAATTCAAATTAAAGAGAGAGAAATTTCCTCTTTCCTTTTTTATTTTTTTGGAATATTTAATATTTAATATTTAACGAAATATTTATATTTAATATTCTCTCTCTTTAATTTGAATTAATATTATTTTTTAATTTGAATTAAAAAAAATTTAAGATTTACTTTTTAAATGATGTGGAGGAGAGAGAATTTGTTTAGCTAGGTTCCCAAAACGAATTTCATTAAATTTAGTATTTTTTTATAAATAATTTTTATTTTTGAATTTTATTAAGAATTTTTCCTTAAACATACAACTGTTAAAAAGGGTAATATAGTTAATTTACCAATTTTCAGCATTAAGTAACAAACAGATTTATGTGATTACAACGCTTAATTTGAATCAGTTCAGCACAATTCAGATCGGTAAATAGATAACAATTTCAGCATTTAAATTCAGCGTTTATACAATTTCAGCAATTATAATCATTCAGCACTTATTTGTTTAGTTTAACAAACATCACCTTAGTTTTAAAGATTGGTGGACTTTGTCAAGAAACCCACTAGAGTTCGTGCTAGGCATGCTCAAGGGCTGTCATGTACCCTTGTTACCACGTGTACTACAGGCACATTTCATACGCTAAATAGGCTGGATGTATCAACATGACAATGATGTCATGCATTATGCCATGAAGCTGCACCGACATCGAGGGAAAATATATAGTGTTGATCACATTATTGGATATGTGATAAGGTCCCAATTATTCAATTTTGGGACCTTAATTGCATTAAGATTACCATTGCATAAATGTTAGTTCCTTTAAATAATTGCAAAATTATTTTATTTATCCAAATTAATAGAGCTAATGATATATTAGTGTTAATTGTAGCGCACGTGGAAGCTAACAAATCGCGAAACAAATACGGTTACAATACACGAGCCGAAAGGAAGCATCCAGAAAAACCTCGAAGGATTTGGGCGCCACGTCACCGCGTCGCGGTTAGCCATGACCGCGCCGCGGTCATTTCGAGGAATTGACCCTCGAGATTTTCACAGAAGCTTCGGTGGTTGTAACTGAATGGGTAGTTTGAAGCGAATCATCCGAAAAGTTAACCCGATTGCCCGAATACGAACATTATAAATTTGAGGGTTGATTTTAGAGAATGGTCCTTCTCCTTGCTCTCTTCTTCTCTAAGTTTTGATTTCTCCTCTTTGTAATTCTCTGCAATTTTCCTTTGAGTGAGATCTTGAGTGTAGTGAGAACATAAAGAGGAACCACTCATTGTTTATGTAATTGTTGGAAGAGCTATAAAAGGAGATTTCGGATCGATCATCGTCTTCATCTTCTTCACCCATATTCTTTGCTTTTTATTAATTGTTGCAATTATGAATCTTGCAATGAGTGGCTAGAATCTCCTTAGAGAGTTCAATAATGCCAGAGCAAGTCCATCCATTTAATGTAGTTTCAAATTCATTATTCTTGCTTATCTTGTTAAATATTCTGTAAATTCTTCTTTGATTAGATCCCTTAGCTTATATTTCTGATTCAACTTTGATAGCCATTACTTAGATAAGTTCAAGAATGGCTATGCTCTGTGAAGAATCAGAATATAGATTAAGCAATCTCAATCAGATTAGGATTTACATGAATAACTTCTAGTTACTTTCGTTGATTAAACGGCTCCACTTTCCGATCCATGAGCAATGACTTGCTACATGGATTGAGTTAGATTCAGAATTAATCTGCATTGTGGATGGTTTGCAAAGGCTACATTGAACTCTCTAATCCTTCTCTCTTAGAATTTCAATCTTTATTTTCTGTTTAGATTTCAATTTAGTTTCTATTACAACTTTGTTTTGTTTTTAAAACTAATCTGTTTTCCAATTCTATTTTGGTGTGTTTATCCGAATGAGTTTTTGAATCCAAACTGTCCCTGTGGAACGAATTCGACTTGCCCAAAGTCCTTGTTCAAATCTTTATCTCTACATCTCTATTGCAAGCTTTACAACCGATCAATATGTGCAAAGTGTGCCACATGGAATTTTTTTGGACCCATTGACCCATTAAGGTTCTACCCACCCCTTGATGGACCTGCACGGTGAAAATCAACCAGACAAGTAATTCATTAATCTCATACTGTTGGAACTAATAAGCATTTTTTTTTCTTTTTTTTATCAAAGGGCTTGAGGAGCCCTGTTCATGACATTGGCCAATGGGTGTGCCTAGTATTTTTCCTTTTTATTAGTTCATTCATTTTTAATAACAGTACATATACTTTTAATATCTTTTGATTGCCAAGCTTTTGATGGAGAGATGAAAATTTTAAAATAGATGATAAACAAAGGAGAAATTGATTCACATCGTATTGTAGCCAAGACCGTTAGCCAATTTGTAAGTGAAATTTAATTGACAAATTAGCCAAATTAAAGGATCCAAAATATGTTAGCCAGTAACCCACAATACTGAATACTGAGGTCTAAATTTTGCCCATCTTAAGTACCATATCTATTTATCCATCCATATTGAAAGTTAAAAAAATCCAACCCATGTTTTCAGTGGGCTCCAATCTCTTCCATGTACAACTGATCGAATGCTCGATGCGCATTGATGGTCATGAGCTTAATCCGACAACTTAAGAAATAACAAGTTTAATTTGAAATTGAGAATGATGGCAAAAGGGTTATAAGACTAATTCATATTATTTCTTGAGGTGCAATGTGTCTTGGCCAACAGGTTAGGCTGAAAACTTTGCCATATATGTGATATTGTACTTTGACTTCTTTTTAGTTGATTCATTTTTAGTGAAAATTTATATGTTTTTCCTTTTAATTTCCTTTAATTGCCGGATTTAGATGGAGAGATCAAATGTATGTTTATCATATATGATAAGTTAAAGAGACATTGATTTGGACTGTTCTATCATTTGCAACTAAGATGTTGATAGCCTCATGAATTGAATCGACTAATGTCAGCCCATATTTATTTAACCATATAGTGTGTTAAAGAAAAAAAAAAGTGAAATTGAATCAGATCTACAAATTACTGGGACAATACACATTCTAAAATATTTATCAAAATATTTTTTTATTATTGTGATAATTATTTATCTTTTAAAATGTTAAAATAACAGAGAAAAAAAAAACGGTATTTTACCAGATTCATATCAGGATCATTTATGGTATTTATTAAATATTTTAACCGTTTAAAAAAATTAACTTATTTACCAAGAATGCCCCCTTTTTTACTCAATTTGAAAATATCAAATAATTTGGAATGTGTTTGATTGGAGTTTAATCAAACAATTTAAGAGCCAAGAAGTTCAATTGGAAGATGAAAATGGTGGCAAAAGAGCTAACTAATTCATATTATTTCTTAATCCATCACGTACAAACTCAACATTATCATTAATTTAAACTAACACACCTTATCAACTAAAGAACTTATAAAAGTTATAAAAGCTTTTATTTCCTCTCATCTCATTATTCCCCTTATCACTCAATTATTTTAAACTTTGGATAGATTGCCTTTTACCATCACAATTAGGACTTCTTCGATTCACTCCGTTGGACTTGACCCGCCAGCTTCATTATTACCGATATCCTTAATTTGTTTCTCCAACTACAACATCAATATGGAGAAAAGCAAGAGCTCCATGAGAGTAATAGATGTTTATTATTTGCAAATATATATATATATATATTGGGAATGCTAATGTCGAAGATCTTATAGGGGACGTTAGCATTCTCTAACACTTTATTTTTTTAATAATATTTCTATTCATTTTTTTTTTTTCGTGAAAACAAATAAGAGTATGATGGTCTTTTACAAAATAAATGTTTGTTTCCTTTGATTGCCAAATCATTTATTACAACAAGACAATTAATTCTAAAGATTAAATACGCTTAGTATTTATTATGAAAGAAACAAGTATCAATTAAGTAAATAAATATTTATTATGTAAAAAGACTAATATATCATTATTATTATTTTTACTAAATGACAAAATGAGTAAAAGTATTATTGAAAAAAAAAAAGTATTGGAAAATATTAAAAATAACTTAATCTACTCACTGAGATTAGTTCTGTAAGCCGCCTTTTGAAATTAAACGTTTCTGTTTCAAATTGACTCACATAAAAATCTGGGTACCTAATTATAGCATTTATTATCAGTAAAAACCCACAATTTTCATGATACCAAACCTAATATTTTTCCCATTAATTTATGTAACAAATTGGGGAAAATAAGAGAGTTGGAATAAAATTAAAAACTCACCTGTGACTGTGAGGGTTACGGTGATAGCCGTTGCAGGCATTTAGCATTCTCTTTGCACCTATACTGTTATACAAAGATGTCCAATTTACCCATTAAACAAAAACATAACAAGAACCCATTTCTTCCTTCATCTTTTATTTATTTATTTATACTTAATTTTGATTAATCCAACATCTAGATTAGTCTCAAGTTCCAGCTTTTTTTTTTTTTTTTCCTCAGATTGTGAGGAATTTTTATAAGTGCATGATGGATTCCAAGGATAGCTAGCAGTGAGTGATCTTAACAAACAAAACAAAAAATCTAGTGAGATGTTTTGGAGTACTGTATAATAAAAAAAACTTTGAAAAAAAATTAAGGAAAAAATCTATAAATTACCTGGCACTGAGTTCCCCAGCATGACGAAAAAGGTCATCGACGTGTTCGAAATTGACATCATCTTGATATCTTTAGAAGAAAAAAAAAAAGAAGGAATCCAAGAGTATTAAAACAATTATCTTCTCTTGAAGTAAATCTCCCAAATCAAATTAACCATAACTGGAAAAGAAGTACAGAAAAATAACGAGGAACTTGAATCCTCACATAGCCTCCGTTAATTCATCGCTAAGTCTTTCACTTTCTTTCATGAAGGTTGGCAGAATTTCATTGAAGAAATCTGGGTTTTCATTTTGTTGAAGTTGGTTGAACTGATCGTCCAGATATCCCTTCTCACACCACCAACAGCAAAACTCATCATAAAAAACAATCAAAATTAATTAAACTTCTCTAAGCATGAATCCAAAAGACAATGTACCATAAATTTTATTGGTTTTCAAATCTAACCTCTCTAAACAAGAAAGCTTTAAGATCAGCCAACTTTTTCTTCAATTCATCAATATACATACTTAAGATCACTTTCTTCTTACCTCTCTCTTTCACTCTCTTGCAGCTTCTGCTATAAAAAATCTTAGAAGTGATTTAAATAGAAGTTCTAAAAACTAACCATGTCTCTTTGTAAAACTTGGTCGATCCCATTTTTGACTCAGCTGAGTCATTAAAATCAGACCCTTTTGACTCCACGAATAAAAGTTCAAAATGGACAGATTCTTTTGAAACTCGTTCGATATTATTATTATTAACTCGACCCAATGATTTAGATCAGTTTTGGTGATTTTTAGTGCCAATGTTCTAATTCATGATTATTGAAAGATGGTGTACTATCCATGCTCAACTCATGAACTTGTGCCCTTGCCATTTTTACATGCTCTATAACCTAAAATTCCACATGAAAATGGAATATGAGACAGTACTCATGTTCCAGTCTGAGGTCACTTCAGCATTATTCTAGTATTTTCCATAGGGTTGTCAATTTGGGCCGGGCTTAATAATTTTCAGACCAACAAATCCAGGTTAGATTTGGGTCTACTAGTGCCCAGCCTGGACTGGCCTAGGCCCATTATAAATATTTTTAGAAATATTCATAAAATATTAATTAGATAAATATTTTTCTAATAAAAGTAAAATATGTTGTATAATTATAATTTTACTCTCATTCACAATAATTTTATGTTAATAAATATTAATAGCAAATTCGATAGGATAATCTTCAAACACATGATTTTATTTGGTCCAAATCAAGCGCAAGCTCATTAGGACAGGGCTAGGGCTTAGTCGACATAGGTCCGATACGAGTATATATAGGGCTGGTTTAGGTAGAGCCCATCTCTTTAAGGCCGGGTTAGGGTTCAATCAAGCCGGCTCCGAACCCGTCCATTGACAGCCTTAATTTTGTAATGCTTGATAGCATACATCCATGTATATTGGATTAGGAGAATTCTAACCAAAAACCACATGTGGGCTCACCGAGATGGTAGTATTCTCTCTTTTGGATTCTATAAATAAATAAAAAATGATTCTCAAGAAAGACTGAATTATTGATTCTCAAAAAACTTGTGTTTCTGCTCAACTCAGCCGAGTGTATGAAATTGAATTACTAACGAAGAGTAGTAACATTGGCTTTAGAAGTTTTCATGAAACCCATTATTTAGGTGGGACTCGACTGAGTAAAGCTAAAAAACTTGCCCATTCGTATGAAAATCATTGACATTATTCATAACGTGGCTTGATAAAAAAAAGAAAGGGTTAAGGCCTTGATCTTGAGCCAACAAAAGGTAGGGTCAGGCTAAAAAGAATTTCAACTCTTTAAAACCCGATCAGGCTAAGGTCTAACAAAGCCCGTCCCACTAATATAATTTATAAGTATATATCATCCATTTAAGCAAAATGGCCCTTAGTTATGTTTAAAATCTTACTAAGTTAGTGAGGAGAATATTTCTCTATTTTATTCGTATAGTCATAAAAGCTGTTGGATCATTAGTCAAACTAATTGAATTATAAAATCTGGCCAAACCCATTCGAACCACTGATTCTGTCTGATTTTTTAAACACTGTTCAAGATTAACAATCGAACTGAATATGTGGTCCAAACATCGAGTGTACCAGGATAAAATTGTTTCGATTAGAACCTTCTACTTTCGAAATGTTATATTTTTTAAACTATTAAATGAAATTAGTTTTTTTTTTTAAGATTAAATAAATGAAGGTATTTAGGCAAAACGTACACAAAAATTTAAATTTGTTAGCAAAATGTAAATCTGTCCAACCAAATTGAATGTGCAGGGACAGACGAGTTAATACATTTTGATCTAGTATACTTTAAACATTTTAAATGATGAATCTAGATTTTTCTTTTTTTTATTATCAGACTAAAAATAATAGAACGAAATGCTTTTTAATGAGGTTGGTCTCTACAGTATGAACAAGTTCCTATCCAAAAGACCCGTTCAGAATTAATAGAAAAATTCATTAAATGGTAGTGAAATTTAAAGATGAATATAATAGAACGAAACGATTTTTAATGTGGTTGGTCTTGTTATATTATTTTCTATTCATCTCATACCAATATTTATAGTCTTGTGTCCCTTGAGGGCTTGGTTTGGGATGGTCTAAATCGAAACAACCTTTCACGTAGCCATGGGGTCATATTGATCGGTTCAAACCGAACTCACACACCCATTGGTGGTCCAATTTCAAAATAGGGTGGTCAAATCCAAACTGACATACATCTTCATGCGAGATCTTACGACACTCAAGAGACGATCAAATGAATTAATAAGATAAATCCATCCCAATTAATGGTCAACAAATCAATCATCAAGTGTGACATGACAATGGAACATAAAAACAGGTGATTCAAGAATGCAATTAAATTGTTTTCTGTAATTGAAAAGGGCGATTGCATCCTGAATCCTCTGCACATATATACCATCAACTTGTTTTAAGCAAGTCTTATATTATTCATTTTGACCGTGGAGATATAAAAAAAAGAAAAAAGAAAAAAGAAAATGTCACACATAGGGATATCTCAAAGCCAACCCATGTGCATTGCATAGAGTGCTTGATGTGTGTTAATGTAAGAGTACAATTTGAAAATGAGAATTAATGGTCGAAATTAAAAAGATAAGAATACTAATTCATATTTAGTTCTTTATATATCTCTTAAAAGCTCAACAGTTATGATAATCTTTAAAGTAACACACCTTATTAATTAACTATAAAACCTATAAAAACTTCTATTTCCACTCTCCTTATTATCCCCTACTTCACTCATTTATTTTAAACTTCATTAGATGGCTTTTCTATCCCAATAAGTACTATTGCTCACTCCTTTGGAATTGTCCCACCAGCGTCAACAATATGCCTCTCCAGCTACAATCAATAAAGACAAAGATATATAAAAGTTTTGATGGAAAAGAAATAGTGATTTACTTGCAAAATTTGTCTATTAGGAATTAAACAGCTTAATCTACTAACCGTGAATAGATGCACAAACTTGTTCTTCACAAGGAGGTACTCATCTTTCAATCGATTCTGACATCTTAGACACCTGACCAAAGTGTTTCTTAATCAGAAGGAAACAAAATAAAAAATAAAAAAAAATCAGATTTTTCATGATTCCAAATCTTAATTTTCAGATTTATATGTCTAAGTTGGGGAATATAGGACAGAGTAAGAATTCAAACTTACTCTTCAACGTTAGATTGATCGCAGAACTCACGAAAGGGAATGCAGACATCACTAACTCTCTGTGCACCTACACTGTTTTGCAAACAAATTCAATTCATATATCCATCAAACATAAATATAACAAAGAACTAATTTCTTTCTTTTTATATTAATTTTGTTAAGAGCTTTTATACGTGGACGACTGATTCCAAGGATACTAATGAGTGAGTTTTTTTAACGTGTCCTATGAGCAATTACATTTTCATGTTTATTTATGGGAAAATGCTAGAATGACACAAACGGAGACACATAGATGACAAAAATGATGTGGTGGCACACAAATAACCGTAGATACTTTTTCCTCAGATCTTGGGGAAAAACATCTACAGTAACGTGCGCGACACCCCATCATTTTGTCACTTTTGTGCGTTGGTTTGTGTCACCCTAGCACAACTCTTATTTGTGATAATAAAAAATTCAAACGTGTCCTATGAACAAATTCAAACAAATATCGCATGCAATAAAAAAAATTAAATTTTACCAAAATGCCCTCAAATTCCAATTTTCAAAGTGTATTTATGGCACTTTAACGTATGCCCTTAGGGCACACGTTGATAAAATCCCTAATGATTATTCCTAATAACAATATTAATCATAGAATAAATTACATTTCATCCTTAGAATTTTGGTGTCATTCTAAGTTGACCCCTAAAGTTTAGACAATTCCATTTATCTCTCCCATCACAAAGGTTGTTAACGTTTGTTATTTATTTTACCTTTTTAACCCTTTCATTTTATATTTATTTTATGAATCTTGTTAGAATAAAGATGAATGCCCAGGGAAAACGCAGTCTATACGTGGCTGATGTGGTAAGGGCACAGAACGACACGTTTTTTTCCTAGTGTATCCCAAAGAAGAAGATCTATGGTTTTGTGACCTTGAGTCAACTGCGTACAGACTATATGCATTCATACGGCTCATTTTATCGTGTGTTCTAACGGGGGTACATGTTAAGGTGCAAGAAATGACTTTAAAATTTGGAATCTGAGGGTATTTAGGTAAATAGTAATATTTTTAAGGGCATTGAAATTTCCAAAGTGTGTTTAACAAGACCCTTATTTAATTTCAATATCTTAATTAATTTTTTTTTGGCCTATCTTCTTTCCATTCTCAACTATTTGCATCTCTCTTAGGGCTTGTGAACCAGCGATCTTCTTGAAAGGGGTTTTAGTGAGTCCAAAAATATTGTAAGGGAGATAAATATAATTGTCAAAATATTAGGGGACTAACCTAGAATTACCAGACTTTAGGGGTCAAAGTTTAATTTACTCTTAATAACAATAAGGTGCTATATAAATATAAACCTAAGGGAAAAAAATAAATAAATAAACTGTAAATTACCTAGAGCTGGCACTCTGGATCTGTTGAACAAAGTCATTGAGCCTTTCAAATCCCACCTTTTGTTGTCTTCTGTAGAAGAAAGAAGGAGCCCAAGAGCAACCAAACAATTATTTTCTCGTGAAGTTGGTTAATTTCCCGAATCAAATCATAACCATAAAAGAAAAGAAGTTCTATTAACTCACCAACTTTTACTTATAATACACTATTTTTTACATGTAATCTTAGGTGAATCTCCATTTCGTGCATTGAATAAGACAAAATGCTGATTTCGGTACACTATTCATTTTAATTCCCAAAACATGCTTTTACAGAATACGTCACTTCTATGAACTACAAATTTGTGAATTCGCCACTTTTATAATTAACGAATTTGTTGATAAATTACCAACAATTTTACCTTATCAGTGATCTTGCATTCTAACTAGTAATTTGTCAACGAATTCATTGATTATAAAAGTGACAAATTCAATGGAAAAACATGTTTTGAGAACTAAATTCAACAGTATACCGAAATCAGAATTTGGGCATAAGTTGTGCACGTTTTAAGAAAAGTCTTTATCATCCTTCAATTCCAAAAGGATTGGTGTATTAAGTAAAAATGGTGTGTCAATAGAATCTCTATAAAAGAAACACACAAAAAAAGATTAAATAAAGTTATAAAAAAAGACTAATGATACACTGACTTTTTAAAACATATGCGGTGATGATGCAGTTGACGTGGCAAGTGCACACAACTGTAGATCATTTTCCTTGTGTAAACTAAAGAAAATGATCTACGATTCTGGGCACTTGCCATGTCAACCACCTATAGACCGTGTATATTTTAACTCGTCAGTTTATCAAAAATAAAAAATAAAATACACAAAATAAGGAGTTTGAATCCTCACAGAGCCTTGTCTATTTTAATTAGAGTATCTTCAGACTCTAGAAAAAAGAGTGACACTAGGTCAAAGACAAAGTCTGGGTTGTTGTCATTTTGTAGTTGTTGAGCATGGGTGAACCTATCATTCAGAAATCCCTTCACATGTACACCACCAACGGCAAAAACTCATCATCAAAACCCATCTCAAAAATATATACAACACAAACTATAGAAAATAATGTACCATAAATTGATAAATATATATTTTTGGTTTTTGAATCTAACCTCTCTAAACATGGAAGCTTTATGATCAACCCACCTTCTCTGCAATACTATGATATCCATGATTATGCTTACTTTCTTCTTTTCTTTCTCTTTATATCCACTTCTTCAAATCAAAAACCTTGAAAGAGGCATAATTAAATAGAAGCTCAAAAAAAAGAAGGTAGTAACTATTCAATCAGCAATTCATGATTTCTGAAACTAGTTGTACCGTAAAATGCTCAACTTATGACCTTTTGTGATAGCCATTTTTACATGCTCTACAACCTAAAAATGCCAAATATCAAAGTATCAGACAGTATTCGTGTTACATGCAAGGGCGTTTTCTATCCTCAACTCAAACAATGTTTTAGTTTTTCCATGGATAACCGGTTAAGATTAAAAGAAAGAAAAAAAAAGTACAGATTTCTTAAAGAATAGCACTAATATGATTGCACATTAAAGATTATTTTGCTACCGGAAGAAACCTTACTTTATGAACCAGGCTAACATGACTACCTTAGTAAGATTTAAAATCGTACTAAGTGTCGTTAAGCCTACATGGAATATCAAATTGGCAATCCAACACACAGTCTTTTAGATGTCATGGAAAAATTCAGATCCAAAAGAACAAAATTAAAATTGATTCAACGAAGGTGTTGAAAATAATGGCTACCGACCTCCAAATTTAAAACTAAAGTTGATTCAACGATGAAAATTAATTCTTTTTTTTTCTTCAGAATTCTTAGAATTTTATCCTTTATAATCCTGTAGCATCAGATCATATTTTTGGATGCCACAAATTGATGTGGTTAGGATCCACTCAAGGTATGTTAAGTATCAAATTAACCCTATCAATTTGAATTTTATGCCGTGCATCTTTGCGACAAGGTTTGATGGGTGGTAAGTGTAATGATTTTCTGACGCCCCCTCTAACGCACACCCCCATCACAGAACCGTAGATCAGTTGCCTCGCAATATGCATAATTATAAATATTTTCTTGTGTATCCCAAGGCAATTGATCTACAATTCTATGATGGGGGCGTGCGTCAGAAGGGGCATCATATTATCACGACTTGGGTAATAAACTTGATAAAGTAGGTGTAGACACCCCAATTTGCACGAACCCATTAGGAAGATCCAAATTTCCTCGAATTGATTTTGATTTAGAACTCAAGCCTCTCAACAGGCCCGCATTGCCACTTGGCATCATCTTCATGCATACATGCATACATGCATCATGTCATATAGTTTGCATGCTCAACCTTGTCCCTAACCCACTTCCAATTCGTGTTCATTTTCCATTAACCGATCCATTCTAAACCCATAACCTAAATCCATTACCTAGCCCAACCTAAACCCAAAACCCAATGCCATTCTAAACCCATAACCTAAATCCATTTTCTAGCCCAACCTAAGCCCAAGACAAAATCCATTCTCTAAGCCCAATATCAAACCCACTCCAAGTCCATCCTCTCACCCCTTCATAAGATGACACATGTTGATACCTCATAAGCCTCCAACACCCAATGCATCATCTAATTGGAGGGTCAACTTCTCTTTTGTGAAAATTCAAGAATGCCCTTCTCAAAGAGCTTAGTCAAATCAAAAAGGTTATTTGATCTTTGGTAATAATCCATAAAGGTGAGAGGACTTCCCATTATGCCCTCAAAAGGTGGGAATCTTCAAGTACATACATGGAGTTCTCCGATTGGTCAATTTCAAAATTATACTTCCACCCTTGCTTTATTTGTTATTTACAAATGAACCAAAGCCTACTTTTCACCTACCACTTCACCTTTACACATGTCATCCTCTTATTCACCCTCCCAAATGTGCTTTTGTTTTCCCATTGGTCCATTTCAAAACTACACTTCCACCCTTGCTTTATGAGTTATTTACAAATAAACCAAGATCCACTTTTTACCTACCACTCCACCTTTACACATGTCACTCCCCCATTCACCCTCCCAAAAGTACTTTTGTTCTCTCACCTCTATTTACCAAAAAACCAAGGATCAAAGCATGCTTTTGAGGATTTCTTCACAAATGTCATCTTTACCCTCATACAAATAGAAAATCCAAAAAGAAACAACCTAAATCTCATGTCCATTTTCTTTATTTTTAGGGTTGGACCACTTTATCCCCAAAAGTTCTTCAAAAACTCTATAAATACCCCATTTCCTATGAGCAATTCATGCTCTCAAGCCCCCATCTCTCAACCTAAAACTCTACAAAAATTCCTACTCATTCTCTCATCTTCTAAACTTCAACTCAACCCTTAACCATCTCATTCATCTCTCAAGCCTACTCTTCAAGGTCCAAGTTCACCATCAAGGGACAAGGTAGGGTTTAAGATGTAGTTTACTTATTTCAAAGTTTGCATTCTCTTCTTCTAACCCTCTCTTTATTTTATTTTTAGAAAGCCTTAGAATGTAATGTATACCCTCTCCCATCCCCGGTAGATTGGACTAAGGTTCGATCGAAAGGATGGGGGTTGAAGCCCTTTTCACCTCAATCTCATGCATCATATTGTACACAATGCACACACTCACCTATGCATGGCAATGATGAAGAAATGTGTCACCCTCTTGATGGGGTGAAACACTAAGTTTCTAGCCATGCATACATGCATCATGGTTGTGGCCTTAAGGGAACTCCATCATGGAGTCTCTCTAAAAGTTCAAACCTACATTCATATTCATAAATTTAATGTGGCTACATGGGTCATTCTTTTCCATAGAATGCCCCTAATGTCATGTTAAAAATCAAAAACCCTTTGTTAAGGGAATATTCCACTTAATGCACACACCACTCTTACCATACATTCTCATGCATTTTAATATTTGTTTTCTTAAATTTTTTACAAAATAAAATGGCCAAGCAAGGTAACCACCTTTGGTGGAGAGGAGGGGGTGCCTAACACCTTCCCCATCCTCTAATAGGACCTCCTTACCTAGATCTTAGGTAGACCTTGCCCTTTCCAACAAATGAGAGTCACTACAATGCCATGAAAAAAATGGTTTTCAAAAAATCAATTCGGGTGCCCATTCACACCCATTTCCAAAAAAAGAATGGTGGCGACTCCAAACAATGTAGTATTGAAGTTCATTATGAACATTTCATGTCTACAGTAGGATTTAGTGGTTAATAAACATGATAATGTATTGTTCCCTTGGAGTTGTCAGAACTCCAAAGGAGTTTTTGTAATAAAAATGCAATAATTAAGTTTATTGTGTAAATCTCTCTTGATAATATTCTAGGGATCTATTTTCTTGGGAACTGAAAGTGTCCTCCCGACCATCTCAACAATCTGATGGAGAGTCTTAAATGTTTGTTGAGACTAGTGTTCGAGGAGAATTTTTTAGCACGTAGAATAGTTAATCAGGGATTTCACAAATTCCCAAATCAACCAACAGCACGACATTGTTTGTGTATTGAGGGCTTTCCTAATGTTGAGTATTTTTATAAATTTAGGATGTTCTCAATTCGTTCGGCTTCTTGTAATTGAAGATCGATCCAGATTCTATGAAATTCTAGATTTGACCTTTCTTTACCTAAAACAAAATTCTCGCGTTTGATACTCTCCAATAGTTTAGAGAGTGACCCCATCAAATAGAAAGTGAAATCGCCTCCTTCAGATTCGGGAGTTCAATAAGTTTTGAATAAATAAATAAATAAATCTGATCTATGCCATGAAACTTTAGAGGCTGAAGGGTTAATATTGATTTTTAAAACATCTATATATATATTTTTTAAATATATTTTCTAGTCCTTTATTTTTGCAATAAGGTTTGGAACAGCAAAAAGGTTGAAAAGAATAGAACTTAAATAATTAATTTGGTTCTAGATCCAATGTGATCCTATCGAGTCAGATCAGGTCAACCTATCTACAGTACTTGATCCAGAAGCAATTTTTGAATTGGTAGACGTAGATGTACTAGATCATTTGACGCTATTTTACCGCTTAAACTAACCGATTAATTGCCCCCATCTCAGGCAAGGCACCTCTTTTCTCTCTCTTCTCTTCAGAAGAGAAACAATAATGGTGTGTTCAACATCTAGGGTTTCATTTCGAATTACTTTCCTTCTTCTTCTTCTCATCGCGGCCTTCTACGTTGGACGTCCTCTCTACTGGAAACTCGCTGCAACAATCCAAGAGATCGGAGAGAAGAAAACAAGCGTCAAAGAAGGTCTGTTTTTTCTTAATTTCATCTATATGTAATGTTCTTTCTTGGGTTATTAATTTCTCATGATTCAGATCGATTGTTTTCGTTTCAGGGATTTCACAGTTCGTTCTTGATGCTTAGAGATCTGTGGGATGGATTCACGAGCCAAATGTTGAAGTTGGAGAAGATCAAAGCCTAGTAAACGTTGGAGTGGCCACGTCAAGACGAATTCTTCGCTTAGCTGATTCGAAACGAAATGGTGAACCTCATCTTGTTTTTCTCCATTTTTTGTTTTTATTTTCACTAAATAATTAATTTTTACCAACTTTTTTCATCATTTATAGATAAAATGATATGTTCTTGGATTATGCTGATAATTGTGGAACTTTGATGCATATCTGCCAAATCAGCTCTGAATTTTCCTATTTTGAAAGTTAAGAGTTTGTTGATCCTTAGTTTCAACTGTTGAATCAACCCATGCCCCGGCCAAGATTAATGATGAATGCACGCGGTCTTGGTACGCCACTGATGTGGCAAGGGCAAAGAACCGCACATCTTTTTTCATGTGTATACCGATGAAAACAATCTATGGTTCCATGTCCTTGCCGCGTACCCAACCTCATGCATTCATCACAACTCCCCGGCAAAATCACCCTTATTTATAAATTATGACACTAAATCATAAATTTCATTATTATCTTACAATGCTCATGAAAGTTGACTTAAAATCTTAAAATATAGTTTATGAAACTAATCCATAATTTTAAGATAAAATTTTATAAACTCAACAAAATTGGAACAACTAATTTTCAATCCTAAGTTGATATAATGTTTAAAAAAGGTTGAAATATATTAGCTGTTAATTGAGACCAATACTTCTAAAAAAAATTTGAATTAGGATGATAATTGTGATCTTATTAGAAATCATTATTATTAGTTGACTTTTTTTTAACTCTCAACCACTCCATCAAACAGAAGAGAGGAGGTAACATTCCTTTTTGTATATTGTTCATTACTTCTTAAAATACGCAGGCTTGTACCTCAAACTGCCCAAAACCCATTTCACATTTTATTTTATCACTTCGAAAAAAATCATCCACACATGTAAATTGAAAAAGAATATTGGACCCAACATTTTTCAAAAGGTACACATGTTTTAGTTGAAAACTTTTTCTTTAAAGAACTTTGAAACGATGGAGCTTTAAAGTAATATTATCACCAATATTTGAGGTGAATTAAGATATTTGGAGGTTCATCCCCTTACTCTATATTCCTAGTTTATTTTTGTACCGTAGTGCTTCTTTGGGCATTTGGTGAAATTGCAGAACTATTGTAGTTTCTTAAGAGTGGCGAATCACGAACCTGAATTTGATTCGAGTGAGATATTTGTAGATACAAGGTTAATCGGACAATTTAAGAGTCACAAGATCTTAATTTCAAATGGAGATTAGGTGGAAAAGAGCTAATAGACTTATGCATATATGTATCTCATGCAAGTTCAACAGGTAACATTATATTTGAAATAACCTAATTTATCAACTACAAAACCTATAAAACGTTTCTACATATATCCTATATGGATGGATTACTATCTCATCATCCCTTATTTCACTCACTGATTTTGACATTAAGTAGATTACCATATTATCATATGTAACCACCACAACTATTCTCTACCGTGGAATGGACCCACCAGCAGCCAAAATCTGTCTCTCCAACTACAACAATCCAAGAGAAATGTAAGATTTAAAACAGAAAAATAGATGCTTAATTATTAATTAAATTTTTTGGTTTCACAAAAAATCTTAGTCTACTCACCTCGAATATATGATCAAGCCTCTTCTTCAGAAGGTCTTACTCAGGTTTTATACTCAATAGAGTTTCCCCATACCTAACAATAGGACTTATCAGAATAACCAGACATTTTTCTTTGTTCCTAGTCTAACTTTGTAGATTTTTGTAAATTAATAATGAATATAAGAAGAAAATGGTAGGATCTAATTAAAATCACTGTATGATGTCCTGTTCTTGGCTGTTAACACAAAATTCACGGCAAAATTGTGTAAGTCTTGCTGCACCTAAGCTATTATTTAAATAAATCCAATTTTTTCATCAGATATAGTACTGAATGAAACATAATCAAGTATCGGTTTCTTCCTTTTTATCTTAATTTTTTTTATGGGTTCCATTTGAAGGTAGGATTTGGAGCCTGGATCTATGGTATTAAACACAGAATTTATTGCCTCAGCGAAGAAGAAGAAAAAAAAAGTAAATTAAGGAAAAAAAAATTGTAAATACTTGAAAAGTGACACAGAAACTAAAATGAAATCATTCACAATATCAAAGACAAACTCTGTGTTGTTGCTAATCCGTCGTTCTCGTTCAAGCTGGGTGAACCGAATATCCAGAAATCCCTTCTCACCACCACCAACAAAAAAACCAAGATAAAAAACCAATCCCAGAAAAAAAAAACAAAAAACAAAAAACAAAAAACAAAAAAACGAGAACATGATAAAACATAAATCCAAGGCAGAAACCTCATCAAATACGGTAGATTTGAACGCAATCAACTCTCTCCTCAAGCTTAAGATATCCATGCTTGTGCTTACTTTCTTCTTGTCTTCTCCAACTGATCTAGCTCTTGACTTGTGAGATAAAATTTTAGAAACTAAAGACTTGGTAGGGATATAAATAGAACTTCAACTAGCAAACTAAATCTAGTGTATTTTTCATATACAACACATTGTTAACCAACCAACTACTCCAAAAGACAGATCTGTTGGTGAAGGGGAGAACTATGAATATAAGAGATTCACGGGGCTTAACTGGGGTATAACACACCTGAGAGTGGAAGAAAATATACACTCAACACCCCCCCTCACCCATAAGGGTGGAAAGATTTAAACCCATGACCTATACAAACCTAGCGTTCTAATACCATGTTAACCAACTAAGTACTCCAAAAGACCGATCTATTGGAGAAGGGGAGAACTATGAATATAAGGGATTCACGAGGCTTAACTGGGGTATAACACACCCGAGACTGGAAGAAAATATACACTCAACACCCATGACTTTATATTGGTCACTTTTTACATATTCTATCATCCAGAAGAACATCGTTCATGACTTCATGTTGCAGGTAGGTTTTGTGACTATAATTCATAATTGTCATCTAGTCGTTAATCACTAATGCCGAGGTGACACAGGATTTACTGTGCTTCTCACAATTTTGACGTGGGGTGCGCACATAACCGGAGATGTGTTTCCTCATGATAGAAGTAAAAACCATCTACGGTTATGTGCGCATCTCCACGTAAGAATTGTGAGAATCACAGTAAATCCTGTGTCACCCCAACATGAAAGATATTGACATCTAATAAAAAAAATTAAAAGATAATAGTTATTTTAAAGGAATTCTATTGCCATGCCAACTTTTACTGACAACACACCAGTCCTTTTGAAATTAACCGGTTGTTTTCATATGGATTGATGTGTTATAAGTAAAAGGTGATGTGTTAATAGCAGCTCTCTTATGTTCTTTGCAAGATGAATTACTACTGACTGAGATAAGAGGAAAAACATAGTTTATAATAGAGGATTTACGTGATTCGACAGTGTGTGATCCATGGAACAGAACAAGAACAATCACTATTTTCTTGTAAGTTTTAGAACCCTTAGAGATCTTTATTTATATTAAAAAAACCATTACCAAAACATGTAAAACTCCCCAAAACAGAAATTTCAAAAAAAGTATATATATATATATATATATATATATATATATATTGCCCTTTTCATATCTCTTAAAATCAATAAAATTACAATTCCATGTTAGTTTTCAAAAATAATAACATTTTTCTCTAAAGTTGTGCTACACTATAACTTACAAAACTTTCCACATCACTGTTTGTGTAGAGAACCATCGATGTTCCTCAAATGTACAGCACTCGTATCTCAAGGAAAAGCATTTAAGATTCTATACACACCACCACATCAATCCGGGTGCGGGGCAGTGTTGTAACTTATAAGAAAAATAATCTTATTTGATCCAAATCAATCAGCCCCATAGTTTGAGAAGCTGGTCATATTTTTCAAAAAAATTAATTGATTTGAACTGGTTTCACCAGTCAACGAGGAGAATCACGGTTGCTCAAGTCTAATTGGATTCAATTTTTGAAATCCTGTCAAACCGAGTTCATCTTTGCAATCAATCACATGAGTTTCTATTACTATGATATTATCAACTCTATAGATTTGGCCTTTTATCAAAATTTCAGAACATATAAAGTTGATCATAATTATACATCTAATAGGACAATCAAAACTTTCTAATTTTAAAAATATTTTTCACAAGACTGGAACAATTGAATGACTGATTTTTAGTGAATTATACTATGAACAAGTTCCTACACGATGAAAATGAAATTGGGAGAATATATATATATCTTATACAATGATGGTGGTGTTAATAGGTTGGTTCCGGTTTGATTTACATGGGAACCAGAAGTAGAACCGTTAATTTTTCTCGATTCTAGTTCCTATTGGTTCTGATTCCAATTCTCAAATCAAGGGAACTAAAATCGAAACCGTAAAAAAAAAATCTCTTTAAATGGTTTCGTTTCCCGATTTTTATCAACCTCAAATATTTAGTTCTCAATCGATTCGGTTTCAAGAGACCTGACTCTAATCAGTTCCAATAAAAGAGGGCTGAAAACGGTCCTATTGGCTCCAATTTTGGTTTGGTTCTGATTAAATGGGTACCCATTGACAACCCTAACAAATCCACTTGTACAGTTCATACGGACATCAAATTCAATTATTGTATAACAGACTGATCATTTTCATTCCAAAGAACATGTAAATTTTTGCAAAATTGAAAAGTTCGGCTCTTATTTGAAACAATTATTATAAGTATACTTCTTTTTTTCTGGAAAACACTAGTCTCAACTCAACCTCTCCATCAAACAGAAGAGAGAAGGTAACATTCCTTTTTGTATGTTGCAGGTTTCCTTGTACCTCAAACAGCCCAAAATCCATTTATTTATTTATTTTTACTTTTTTTTCGAAATCATCCACACATTTGTATTGAAAAGAATATTTGGCCCAGCATTGGTACACATTTTTTTAGTTGAATAAATTTTCTTAAAAGAATATTGAAACAACATAGCTTTAAAGTGGTATTATCACCAATATTTGAAGTCATTTCACTTTTATTTTTAATTTGCACTGGAAAATAGTGCTTCTTTGAGTATTTGGTAAAACTGCAAAATTATTGTTGTTTTTTAAGAGTGACGAATTACGAACTCGAATTTGAATTGAATGAGATATTTGAGGATACGAGGTTAATTAGACAATTTAATGGTCAAAAGAACTTAATTTCAAATGGTGAACAGTAGCAAAAGAGCTAAAGACTTCATAATTTCATATATTATATATATCATACGAGTTCAACAACTAACATAACCTTTAAAATAATTTAATTTATCAACTACAAAGGCTATAAAAGGTTTCTATATATGGATCACTATCTCAGCATCCATCCTTATTTCAATCACTTATTTTGATATTAAGTAGATTACTATATTATCATATATAACCACCACGACTATTCCCTAATATGGAATCGACCCACCAGCAGCCAAAATCTGTTTCTCCAACTACAACCATCCAAGAGAAATGTTAGAGAAAATAAATGCTTATTAATTAAATTTTTCGGTTTCACGAAAAATCTTAATCTACTCACGTCCAATATACGATCAAGAATGTCCCTCAAAAGCCCGTATGCAAATTTTACCATCGACAGATTTTCCAAACACCTAACAATAGGGTCTCTTGATCAGAATAATCAGAATTTTTTCTTTGCTCCTAGTCTATTAATAATGAATATAGGAAAAAAAATTACATGATCTAATCAAACTCACTGAATAATGTTCTCTTCTTGGCAATTAGCAATAAACTCGCGGCAGACATCCCTAAGTCTGGCTGCACCTAGCCTATTATTTCAAAAAACCGATTTTTTCTATCAAACAATGTTGAATGAAACATAAACAAGTATCATTTTCTTCCTTTTTCATCTAAATTTTGAGGGCTCATCTTATGCCTATACTGCTTTTACTTCAAATTTTGATTTTCAATTTTCAATTTTCATTTATTATTTAATAGGTTCCATTTTGAAGGTAAGATTTGGATCCTGGGTCTATGGTCTCAAACACACAATTTATCGCCTCGTCAAAGAGGAAGAACAGGAAAAAAAAAAATTTAAGGAAAAAGAATCTGTAAATACTTGGAACATTCTTCAGCATAGTCGTGCATTTTAGTACGCAACATTTCGAAATCTACCTTCTCTTGTCCTCTGTAGAGTACGAAGTTTTAGAAGAAGAAAAAAGGTGCATAATTAGACCGTAACAACCAAAGAAACCAAGAAGAGTAGACATAAAAGAAGATGAAAAAAAGAGGGAGCTTGAATGCTCACAAAATTGTGTCTAAATCCTTGAAAAGTCCCCTATTGTGAAAAGTGAAGTCATTCACAATATCATAGATAAGCTCTGGATTGTTGGTAGTTTGTCGCTGTCGTTCAAACTGCTTGAAGCGATTATCCAGAAATCCCTTCTCACCACCACAAACAAAAAACCCAAAATCAAAAGCAAGCCCAACAAAAGATTTTTAAGACAAAAAAAAAAAATATATATATATATATATATATAGGGAGCGGTTCGGCAGCCCTAAAGTTTGCCAAGTTTGGTGCCAAACATTTTTTGTAAATCACTTTTGATGGGGTTAGAAGTTTTGGAATAGGCTGATTTTTTGTGAGGATGATCTCTACGGTGAAGAGATCATCCTCACAAAAAATCAGCTCATTTTGAAACTTCTAACCCTAGTTTACAAGTTGAAGAATCGTGGACTGTCCAATTTTTGTAAATCACTTTTGACGGGGTTAAAAGTTTTGGAATAGGCTGATTTTTTGTGAGGATGATCTCCTCATCATAGAGATCATCTTCACAAAAAATCAGCTCATTCCAAAGCTTCTAATCCATATTTTGAAAAATGTTTGGCATCAAACTTGGCAAACTTTAGGGCTGTTGAACCGTTCCCATATATATATATCGGGTCCCGTTCAATGGCAAAACATTTGGCAAAACATTTTTCAAAAGATGGGTTAGAGGTTTTGGAATGGGCTGATTTTTGGTGAGGATGATCTCTACGGTGAGGAGATCATCCTCACCAAAAATCAGCCCATTCCAAAACTTCTAGCCCCAGTTTACAAGTTGAAAAATCGTGGACTGTCCACTTTTTGTAAACCATTTTTTATGGGGTTAGAAGTTTTGGAATGGGCTGATTTTTGGTGGTGATGATCTCCTCACCGTAGAGATCATCCTCACCAAAAATCAGCCCATTCCAAGAGCTCTAACCCATGTTTTGAAAAATGTGTTTGCCAAAATGTTTGCCAAACTGTTGGCCATTGAACGCTACTCTATATATATATATATGAGAGAACATGATAAAAATTAAACCCAGAGCAGAAACCTCATTAAATGCAGAAGATTTGAGCTCAATCAACTCTCTTTTCAAGCTTTCGATATCCATCCTTAGGCTTACTTTCTTCTTGCCTTCTCCAACTGATCTTAGTTCCTGATTACTTGGGAGGGATATAAATAGAAATTTAAATAACAAAACAAGTCCTCTACTGTATTTTTCATATACAACCCATGACTTTATAATGGTTAATTTTTACATGTTCTATCATCCAGAACAACATTGTTCATGACTTCATGTTGCAGGCAGGTTTTGTGACTATAATTCATAATTTGCATCTAATAGGTTTTTTTTTTTCTTTTTTTTCTTTTTTTTTTTTGATATTGGCATCTAATAGTTAGTTTTGAGGAATTATATTGCCACACGAACTTTTACTTACAACACACCAAACCTTTTGAAATCAATCAGTTTCATATAGATGGGTGTGGCATAGTAAAATTCGGTGTGTTAATAGCAGATCTCTTAATATTTTGCAAGCTGACTTGCTGCCTATTGAAATAAGAGGAAAAACATAGTTTATAATTTATTTATTTTTTATCAGTAATTATATCCCTTTTCTGCCAACCTCACCGAATATTCTTTCCCTTCAAGACCATGATTTTAAACCAGATTTCAGATCAGATTGGCACCCACCGAAACCGAATTTAACATCAATGCCAATCCATACATCCAACCCCGAGTTTTCCAAAATGAGACCAACTCATGGGTGAGTTTTGTTGAAATTACTGTGAAATGTCACGATACAAAGTATTTATCAAGTTAGCTAATTGATAAATATTTAGTATTTTTAAAGGGTATATTTTTTTGGATGATATAGACATAGGTTCCCCTATTATTTTGATATACATACTCAAGTTTTGGTGAATACTAGAGTTCGCAAGTGCCTACCTACGGCATCCTCTTTGGGGATTAAGAGGTAAAAAAGGAAAAATAATAAAATTGGAGGGATATTACTAAATATCTTTAGGGTTAAAAGGGTAAAAGAGAAAAAATAATGGTTAAATAGGTATTATTGAAGAAAGGTAGGGAAGGAGGGGGAGGAGAGGAAAGACACTATAGTTGAAGGGGTGGTGAGGAAAGTGAGACCCACACAAAGGGGTGGATGGGACATTTATCCCCTATTGTGTTTTATTATATAGATAAGAGTTTGGCTGTGCTACCATGAATCCTCCTTGGGATTAAGGGGTTAAAAGTGAAAAAAAATATTAGAGGGATATTATTAAAATTTTGACATTAAGGGGTAAGATATGAAAAACAATAAAATGAGATAAAATGGTTAAAGAGGAAGTATAACAAAGTTGGAGGATGAAGAGAAAATGTAAAAAAGTAGGGTTAAGAAAAGATGAGATGTTTGTTTCACACAAAATTATTGTGGATCCACACAACTATAAGAAAGTAAGCCCTCCAGTTATGTTTTATAATATAGAAAAAGATACATTTTTCAAATTGATGATAGAGTATCTTGACTAGAAAATGACCTAAATACACCCATCTTTAATTGGTAGTCAAAAATCCAAAGCTTTTCTATAAAAATAAAAATAAAAAACATTTTCAACCACTAGGGTTAAAAATATTTACCCAATCTTAAGATATTATCTACTTAAAACTTTGAAGCTTTAAAAACAAAATAGGACTTTCTAAAAATTAGAAGTTGTTGAAATTTCATGTTAAAAATCAAGGATTTTTGTTTTGAATGATGGATTGATGACGAGGAGCTTGAACATGATTTGTTTGTGTAGCAAAATCAAGGTTTTTTGTTGAAATTGAAAATCATAGATAGAGGATAAGGAATTTGAAGATGACTAATTTTTGAAAGAAATAATCAATGGTTTTGGTTAATGAAGGATGAAAATGATGTATTGAATATGAGAAATTTGAAGATGAGTGGTTTTAGGAAGAAAAATCAAGCCTTTTTTGTCACAGATCGAAGGTGATGGTATTTAAGCCATTCAATTAATAATAAAAGACCATGATCAATAGGGACCATCTCAAATATTGATCAAAATGCGTAAACCAATATCTAAATTATTCATGTTTTCAAACTAAAACACCTAAATACCCTTCATATGTTCTTTTACTATAGGGAAAATTAGATATTTCACCACATTGTCTTTTGATCGTTTACAAAAACAACTTATTTATTAAAAGGACTTTTCTAGCCTCAACCCACATTTGCAATCTTGCTCTTCATTTTTTATATTTTTATATTTTTTGATAAGTATCTGGCTCTTCATTTTGGGATTTAAAATGAAAATTTAGTTTTTCTTTTAATGATCAGACTGTTCGAAGAGGGATTCAAGATATGGGAAAGCCACTCCATTTTATTCATTAATAATGCAAGCAAGCCAGGCTCAAAAATTAATTAAAACATCCTATTAAGAAGTTCAAATAGCTTACATCATCAACGACATAACCCATAAATTAAATTATTCGTCAAAAATCAGTAAAATTACAATTCCACATTCTATTAGCACGGTAGTTAGTTTTCAAAAATAACGACAATTTTCTCTAATAATGCGGTGCTACACTGAACCTACAAAATTTTCCATCACTGTTTGTGTAGAGAACATTGATATTCCTCAAATGTACAACACTCGAATCTCAAGGAAAATCATCTATGGTTCTATGCACACCACCACATCAATCCCGGTGCTGAGTAGTGTTGTAACTTATAAGAAAAATAATCTTACATGATCCAAAGTAATGGGCCCTATAGTTTTGAGAAGCTGGTCATGTTTTTCAAGAAAAAATAATTGAAGTAAAAGAGGAGAATCATCGTTGCTCGAGTCAATTTGGATTCAGCCAAATTTTGAAATCCTATCAATCCGAATTCACATTTGACAATCAATCAATCACATGGGTTTCTATTGCTATGATATTATGAACTCTATAGATTTGGCCTTTTTTCAAAATCACAGATGATATAACAGTTTATCATAATTATACATCTAATAGGAAAATCTAAACTTTCTAATTTTAAAAATATTTTAAACGAGACTGGAACATTTGAATGACTGATTTTTAGAGAAGTATACCATGAACAAGTTCCTACACCTTGAAATTGGTATATATATATCTTATACAACGATGGTGGTGTCAATGGGTTGGGTCGGGTTTGATTTACACAGGAACCAGAAGTAGAACTATTAATTTTTCTCGATCCTAGATCCAATTGGTTCTGGTTCCGATTCTCAAATCAAGGGACTAAAATCGAAACTGTCAAAAAAATTCTCTCTAAATGGTTTCGTTTCTCGATTTTTATCAACTTCTAATAGTTTTAGTTCTCAATCAATTTTGTTTCAAGAGGCCTGACTCTAATCAATTCCAATAAAAGGGCTCAAAACTGCCCTATTGGCTCCAATTTTGATTTGGTTCTGATTAAAGGGGTACCCATTGACACCCCAACAAATCCGCTTGTAGAGTCCATATGGATATCAAGTTCAATTAATGTATAACAGACTGATTTTCATTCCAGAGATGATGTAAATTTTTCACAAAATTGAAAAGTTTGGCTCTTATTTGAAACAATTATTATAAGTATACTTTTTTTTGTATGGAAAACACTAGTCTTAACTCAACCTCTCCATCAAAAGATAGAAGGTAACATTCCTTTTTGTATATTGCAGGCTTCTTTGTACCTCAAACAGCCCAAAATCCATTTATTGTTTTTTTTTTTATCGAAATCGTCCACACATTTGTATTGAAAAGAATATTAGGCCCAACATTGGTACACATTTTTTAAGTTGAATAAATTTTCTTAAAAGAGTATTGAAACAACATAGCTTTAAAGTGATATTATCGCCAATATCTGAGGTAATTTCACCTTTTTTTTAAATTTGCATTGGAAAATAGAGCTTCTTTGAGTATTTGGTAAAACTGCAAAATTATTGTTGCTTTTTAAGAGTGGTGAATTACAAACTTGAATTTGAATCAAATGAGATGTTTGAGGATACAAGGTTAATTAGACAATTTAATTGTCAAAAGAACTTAATTTTCAAATGGAGAATAGTAGCAAAAGAGCTAAAAGACTTCATCATTTCATATTATATATGTATCTCATACAAGTTCAACAACTAACATAACCTTTAAAATACTTTAATTTATCAACTACAAAACCTATAGAAGGTTTTTGTATATATATATATGGATCACTATCTCACCATTGATCCTTATTTCCATTACTTATTTTGATATTAAGTAGATTACTATATTATCATATATAACCACAACAACTATTCCCTACTATGGAATCGACCCACCAGCAGCCAAAATCTGTTTCTCCAACTACAACCATCCAAGAGAAATGTTAGAGAAAATAAATGCTTATTATTAAAGATTTTGGTTTCAGGAAAAATTTTAATCTACTCACCTCAAATATTCGATCAAAAATGTCTTTCAAAAGTCCATATGCAAATTTTATCTTCGACAGATTTTCCCGACACCTAACAGTGGGTTCTCTTGATCAGAATAACTAGAATTGTTTTCTATGTTCCTAGTCTAACTTTGCAGATTTTTGCAAATTAATCATGAATATAGGAAAAAAAATTACATGATCTAATTAAACTCACCGAATCATGTCCTCTTCTTGGCAATTAACAATAAATTCGCGGCAGACATGTGTAAGTCTCGCTGCACCTAACCTATTATTTAAATAAACCAATTTTTCCTATCAAACAATGTTGAATGAAACACAAACAAGTATCATTTTCTTCCTTTTTTATCTAAATTTTGAGTGCTCATCTCATGCCTATACTACTTTTACTTCAAATTTTGATTTTTGTTTTTCATTTTTTGTTTTATAGGTTCCATTTTGAAGGTATGATTTGGATCCTGGGTCTATGGCACTAAACACAGAATTTATTGCCTCCTCGAAGAGGAAGAACAGAAAAAAAAAAAAAAAAAAAGTAAATTAAGGAAAAAGAATCTGTAAATACTGTGAACTTTCTTCAGCATAGTTGAGCATTTGAGTACGCATCCTTTCGAAATCTACATTCTCTTCTCCTCTGTAGAGTAAGAAGTTTTAGAAGAAGAAAAAAAAGGAGCAAAATCAGACCATAACCACCAAGGAAACCAAGAAGAGTAGAAATAAAAGAAGATGAAAAAAAAAAAAAAAGCTTGAATGCTCACAAAATTGTCTCTAAATCCGTGAAAAGTCCCATATTGTGCAAAATGAAATCATTCACAATATCATAGATAAGCTCTGTGTTGTTGCTAGTTCGTCGCTCTCTTTCAAGCTGGGTGAAGCGATCATCCAGAAATCCCTTCTCACCACCATAAACAAAAAACCCAAAATCAATTCCAAGCCCAGCAAAAGAATTTTAAGGAAAAAAATATTAGAGAACATGATAAAACATAAACCCAGAGCAGAAACCTGATCAAATACGTTAGATTTGAACTCAATCAACTCTCTCTTCAAGCTTTCAATATCCATGCTTATCTTTACTTTCTTCTTGCCTTCTCCAACTGATTACTTGGGAGGGATATTAATAGAAATTTAAATAACAAAACAAGTCCTCTAGTGTATTGTTCATATACAACCCATGACTTTATATT
Organism: Akebia trifoliata; assembly: GCF_017979445.1. Taxonomy (NCBI): domain Eukaryota; kingdom Viridiplantae; phylum Streptophyta; class Magnoliopsida; order Ranunculales; family Lardizabalaceae; genus Akebia; species Akebia trifoliata. The sequence goes on along the minus strand of NC_141378.1, from coordinate 3,078,785 downwards.
GGTTACTTTTTACATGTTCTATCATCCAGAAGAACATTGTTCATGACTTTATGTTGCAAGCAGGTTTTGTGACTATAATTCATAATTGACATCTAATAATTATCTTTTGCAAAATATTGGCATCTAATAGTTAATTTTGAGGAATTCTATTTCCACACAGACTTTTACTTACAACACACCAGTCCTTTTGAAATTAACTCAGCTGTTTTCATATAGATTGGTGTGGTATAAGTAAAAAAGTCGGTGTGTTAATAGCAGCTATCTTAATTTGTTGCAAGATGAAGTACTGCCGATTGAGTTAAGAGGAAGAACTATATTATTTTTCATCAGTAATTATATCCCTTCTCTGCCAAACTCATCGAATATTCTTTCCCTTCAAGACTGTGATGGATTGAAGATGTGGAGCTTGAACATGATTAGTACGCGTAGAAAAAACAAGGTTTTTAGTTGAAATTGAAAACCACGGATTGAATATAAAGAATTTGAAGATAACTGATTTTTGGAAGAAATAATCAAGGGTTTTCGTTAATGGAGGACGAAAATTATGTATTGAATATGAGAGAATTCGAACATGATTGGTTTTATGAAGAAAAATCAAGACTTTTGGCTACAGGTTGAGGGTGTAGGTATTTAAGCCATATTCAGTTAATAATAAAGAATCGTGATAATCTGACTACCCCCACGTGGCAAACTCAATCGACTACCCTGACGTGACAAGTTCGAAACCGTAGATCCTTGTTAGCAACGGAATACGGAAAAAATCCCATTGGTGAAAAATTCGAGTTTTATTCAATATATTTTGGATTGCAAAAATCTGATCTAAAATTCTGCCAAAAAATTCGATAAATGAAAATATGCGGCATATGCTTCATTTCAAATATTCGAAAACCAAAAATTTGGCCATACAATAGTAATGTTTTGCTTTTATTCATGTTTTAACACTAAATACCCTTAATATGTGCTTTTACTATAGGGGCAAACTAAATATTTCACTATATTGTCTTTTGATCCTTTTACAAAACAACTTATTTATTAAAAGGACTTCTCTAGCCTCAAAGCACATCTGCAATCTCGTTCTTCATTTTTGGGAATTAATCAGACTCTACATCACCAACTTATTATTCCCATTTTTATTCACTACTAATGCAAGCAAGCCAGGCTCAACAATTAAGTCAGAGCTTTAATTCCACATCCTATTAAGAAGATCAAATAGCTTACATCATCAAAGACGTAACCTATAAATTAAATTATTTGTCAAAAATCTGTAAAATTACAATTCCACATACTATTAGCACATTAGTTAGTTTTCAAAAGAGTCGTGATATTCTTACTTGAAAATTTTCACTCTGTATGTACTCAGTGGACGTGGCAAGTGCACAGAACCATAGATCTTTTTCTTCGGGATACATAAGGAAAATGATCTATGGTTCTACGCGCTTGCCATGTCAACCGAGTGAAAAATTTTGAGTCAGAAAACTATTAGTCTTTTCAAACATAACAACATTTTTCTAAAGTTGTGCTACACTGACATCCTACGACACTACAGTTTGTGTAGAGAACCATTGATACTCCTCAAGTGTACAACACTCATATCTCAAGGGAAAGCATCTATGGTTCTATGCACACCACCACGTCAATCCGGGTGTGGGGGCAGTGTTGTAACTAGTAAGAAAAATAATCTTATTTGATCCAAATCAATGGGCCCTATAGTTTTTGAGAAGCTGGTCATGGTTTTCAAAAAAATTAGTTGATTTGAACTGGTTTTCACCAGTCGAAGAGGGGAGAATCATCGTTGCTCAAATCAAAATGGATTCAGCCAAATTTTGAAATCCTATCAAACCGAGATCATGTTTGACAATCAATCACATGAGTTTCTATTACTATGATATTATCAACTCTATAGAATTGGCCTTTTTCAAAATTATAGATCATACAAAAGTAGATCATAATTATACATTGAATAGGACATTTCTAATTTTAAAAATACTTTTCACAAGACTGAAACATTTGAATGACTGATTTTTAGTGAAGTATACTATGAACACGTTCCGCAGCTACTGTTAGGGAGCCAATGCCTTTGTCCTATATGGTGGTGTCAATGAGTTGGTTCCAGTTTGGTTTATATGGGAACTAGAAGTGGACCCATTAATTTTTCTCGATTCTAATTCCTATTGGCTCTCATTCTGATTCTCAAATAAAGGGAACTAAAATAGAAACCATCAAAAAATTCCTCTCCAAATGCTTTTGTTTCTCGATTTTTATCAACTTCTAATAGTTTTTGTCTCAATTGATTCGGTTTCAAGAGACATGACTCTAATCAATTCTAATAAAAAGGGGCTCAAATTAAACTGTCTTATTGCTTCCAGTTTTGATTTGGTTCTGATTAAATGAGTACCCATTGACACTCCTAACAAATCCATTTGTAGAGTCCATATGGATATCAAGTTCAATAAATCAATTAATGTATAACCGACTGATTTTCATTCCAAAGATCTTGTAAAATTTTTGCAAAGTTGAAAAGTTTTGCTCTTATTTGAAACCATTATCATAAGTATTCATTTTTTTTTTTTGAATGGAAAACAGTTATCTCAATTCAACCTCTCCATCAAACAGATCACATTCCTTTTTGTATATTATTCTTTACTTCTTAAGGCAGGCTTCCTTTTACGTCAAACAGACCAAGATCCATTTCACATTTTATTTTTATTTTTTTCAAAAAATATCCACACATTTGTATTGAAAAGAATATTAGGCCCAACATTTTTCAAAAATGTACACATTTTTTAGTTGAATACATTTTCTTAAAAGAATATTGAAACAACATAGCTTTAAAGTGATGTTATCACCAATATTTGAGGAATTATTGCTTTTCAAGCGTGGCGAAATATTAACCTGAATTTCAATTGAATGAGATGTTTGAGGAAGAGCCATGGCACACTAATCGACTCTCTTGACATGATAAGTTTAAGAACCGTAGATCTGTACGCCTTGGGATACACTTTTTTGGGGGGGAGTGCAGTTATGTATCTCGATGTGTACAGATCTACGGTCTCGAACTTGTCATGTTAGGAGAGTCGATAGAGTGTACCAGGTGAGTTAGTCAGATTATTACGATTCTTGAGGATATGATGTTTATCAGACAATATAAGAGTACAAGAACTTAATTTCAGATAGAGAATAGTAGTAAAAGACTTCATAATTTCATATTATATATATATCTCATACGAGTTCAACAACTAACATAACCTTTAAAATACCTTAATTTATCAACTACAAAACCTATAAAAGGTTTCTATATATATATATGGATCCTATCTCACCATCAATCCTTATTTCAGTCTCTTATTTAGATATTAAGTATTATCATATATAACCACCACAACTAGTCCCTTACTATGGAATCAACCCGCCAGCAGCCAAAATCTGTTTCTCCAACTACAAACCATCCGAGAGAAATGTTAGAGAAAATAAATGCTTTGTAATTAAATATTTTGGTTTCACGAAAAATCTTAATCTACTCACCCGAAATATATGATCAAGCATGTCCCTCAAAAGCACATACTCAAATTTTATCTTCGACAGATTTTCCCGACACCTAACAATAGGTTCTCTTGATCAGAATAACCAGAATTTTTCTTTTTTCCTATTCTAACTTTGCAGATTTTTGTAAATTAATCATGAATATAGGGGAAAAAAAATTATAGGATCTAATTAAACTCACCGAATAATGTCCTCTTCTTGGCAATTAGCAATAAATTCGTGACAGCTATGCGTAATTCTTGCTGCACCTACCCTACTATTTAAATAAACCGATTCTTTCCATCAAACAATGTTGAATGAAACATAAACAAGTATCATTTTCTTCCTTTTTTATCTAAATTTTGAGGGCTCATCTTATGCCTATACTATTACTTTTACTTCAAATTTTGATTTTCGGTCTTCGTTTATTTCGTTTCATAGGTTCCATTTTGAATCCTGGATCTATGGTATTAAACATAGAATTTATAGCCTCATCGGAGAGGGGAAAAAAAAACAAAGTAAATAAAGGTAAAAGAAGTTGTAAATACGTGGAACGTTGGTCAGCATAGTTTTGCATTTGAGCATGCAAAATTTCGAAATCTACATCCACTTCATCATTCCCTTCTGCTCTATAGAGTAAGAAGTTTTAGAAGAAAAAAAAAAAGGTGCAAAATTAGACCATAACCACCCAAGAAACCAAGAAGAGTAGAAATAAAAGAAGAAAAAAAAAAAAAAAGCCTGAATGCTCACAAAATATTGTCTAAATCCTTGAAAAATCGCACAGAGTGAAACTTGAAGTCATTCACAATATAATTGATAAGCTCTATGTTGTTGCTAGTTCGTCGCTGTTGTTCAAGCTGGCTGTAGCAATTATCCAGAAATCCCTTCTCACCACCACAAACAAAAAACCCAAAATCAAAACCAAACCCAACAAAAGATTTTTAAGAAAAAAAAAAAAAACTATATATATATATATATATATGAGAGAACATGATAAAACATAAACCCAGAGCAGAAACCTCATCAAATACAGAAGATTTGTACTCAATCAACTCTATCGTCAAGCTTTCGATATCCATGCTTATGTTTACTTTCTTCTTGCCTTCTCCAACTGATTATTTGGGAGGGATATAAATAGAAATTTAAATAACTAAACAAATCCTCTAGCGTTTTTTTCATATACAACTCATGACTTTATATTGGTTACTTTTTACATGGTCTATCATCCAGAACAGCATTGCTCGTGACTTCATGTTGCAGGTAGGTTTTGTGACAATAATTCATAATTGGCATCTATTCTAATAGTTTATCTTATGGGCTTGGGCCCCTAATGAGAGCTTTATGCAGTATTGCTATGGGCCATACATCCACAGCCCATAGTCTTTCTACCTGAAATCCTGGTCGTTTTAACTTAGGAAAATGCTGGAATGACACAAGTGACAAAAATGATGTGGTGGCGAGCATATAACCGTAGATTCTTTTTACACGTATCTCATGAAAAAACATCTACGATAATGTGCACGACACCACGAGTTTTTGTCACCTTTGTGTCACCCCAGAACGACTCTTTAACTTATCGTGCCCACCAGTCGTTCATTTTAGACGCAGCTGGCTCCTTCGTTCCAACTTCCAAGCCACCAAATTTCAACTCTCCCTCTCTCTCTCTCTCTCTCTCTCTCTCTCTCCAAATGATCGAATCTAGGGTTAGGGTTTCTCCATCTGTATTTATCTTTCTGCTCTTGATTTCGTTGCTCCTCAATGAATCCTCGAGCTCCTACTCAGATTCGATAGGTTCGATCGTCCATCCTTCAAAAGTAAAGCAGATCTCATGGAAACCCAGGTAGGAAAATTTCTCTTAAATCCCCCTTTTTAATGGAGTTCTCTCGACTGTCTTCTGAATCTGATTACGTGCAGAGCTTTTGTCTATGAAGGTTTCCTCACCGATGAAGAATGCGATCATTTGATATCTCTTGTGAGTTTTCTTGAAATTTTGATTATAACTATATAGAATTCAGTTTAATTTTGAAATTTTTTTTTAGTGTAATTTGGCTTATTTTTGGTGGCGATGTTGCAGGCGAAATCGGAACTCAAGAGATCTGCTGTTGCAGATAATGAATCGGGGAAAAGCAAGCTCAGCGAAGTTAGAACGAGCTCGGGAATGTTTATTAAAAAGGGAAAGGTTGTCTCTTGATTCTTGATCTGTTTCTTTTCGTCCTTACATTTGTCGTGTTTTCGAAGCTAGCTGAATAGATTCTTAATTTAGCTTTCAATTCGGATAAATTGACCGGTTCTCAAAGAATAGATCTGAACTGAGCTACTGATTTAATCTGGCTTTCTCTGTTTGATTGAGTTGACATTGGAAATCCCTGAAATGTTTTGGTTTGCTCACAGGAAGAAAGTCAATCCAGGATTTCGCAGAATCCTTGATCGACTAATCTCATGAAAATGCGTATTTTGAAAGCATCCCCAATTTACAAAACTACCCAAGTTAGGTGTCAGTGCAATTGGTCAATCGGGATTCTGTGAAATCCTGTATTGACTTTCCCGTGAGCAAAAGAGCAAAAAATTTCTCGAAATTCCTTATAATGCTCCCCATTTCTTGTCCTCACTTTCTTGGTTCATAATAAACATTGAAAGAAATTAATGCATGTTTTCACAAGAATTTGTTGGCTTATTCAAAATTATTAATCCTGAACTACCATTTATTTCAGATATGATTACATGATTTTAATTGAGTGTATTTTGAACTCTTTTGGTGTAGGATTCTATTGTTGCCGGAATAGAGGATAAGATTGCGGCATGGACCTTTCTCCCTAAAGGTGTACCATCCGATGAACTTTTGCTCAATGTCTTAATATTTGTAGTTTCTTTCCATTACAGTGTAACCAATCTAATAAAATGCTTTACTATTTCTTATCAACGAAGTGCCTTTTGTTAACTTAAATTTGTTAAAGTTTAACTTGTATGGGTATCTAAGGAAAGAAATTAGATGATATGAGAGGGTGTACGAAGAACTTCCATTCGGAGAAAAGAAATGGGATGGGAAAGGCAATCCTTAAATTTGTGATGTCATGTGATCATGTAATAGAAAAGCACATTTCAAAACGAGATAGGAAGAACATTTATTTACTTTCAAGAGTGAAACCATTAAGAAGTTGATTTTTGTTTTCTTCTTGGGAGAACTGATGTAGAATTATGCAAAGATTAAGGTTATTTGAGGAAAGGGTATGATCACTCTACTTAGGCTAGTGATTTTAGATATTTACATTAAGAAATTGAAGGTCCAAAGAAAAAGGTGGTGGAATCTAAAAGTTTATTTTATTTTTCTTTTAAACGTTATTTCTTTTTCTAAATAAATTGAGAAAGAAAGAAATGTAGACCTTAGGGAGTATAGTGATTTGGGATAATAAGTCCTTGGGGAATTTAAGGGAAAAAGTCACACATATAAGGACCTTTAGTGGTGGAATGTGAGCGTCACAACGTCATTGGAGGAAAAAATTATCTATTATAAGTGAAGCTAACACAAGACATATGATGATATATGATTCTAATGTCCAATTGAGAAGCTATGAGATGTGTTGGAAAGCACATTCCGATGTCTACAACAACTATTTCAAGACTTTTATAGAAATTTTGATGTTATATATGTCAAATTGTGTTGAAAGTTTTGGTATAATAGAAGTTTTGACGAAATTTGTAGGTGCTTTAGTCATTATAAGGAAAATATTTAGTTTAATGGTTGATATTTATTACATAGGCTTACATGAGGCTTTAAAATTACATTTTCTTTGTAATAGATATTAAAATTATATTTTCTTAGTAATAGAGATTATGAGAGAATTATAAAAGCAGACTTTTGACCCCAGATTTTTGGGCTCTGGCTTCCATAATGATGACACATGCTTGCAATATGCATGTAAAAATGTTGCTGTATCCTATTCTTTCTTTTCTTTTTTTGAAGATTTTGTTCATATTGTGCTGTAATTTTAGCACCATTTTAGTTTAAACAGAGACATTATTTCTGTACTACTATTTGAAGCTTATGTGGGATTTGTATTTGTAGACATGTACATATTCATTAGTATTATGTAACTGTATGCAAGTCAATATGTTACTTTTTTTCACATGGTCATTGTGTTTTAGGCACCTTGTATCGGTGTTTAGCACCGCCTGTATCCCAGGGACTAGGTCATATTAGATTTTAGGTGGCAGTGAGACGTGTATCTCACAATTTGATTTTTTTTTTTTTTTTAATTGGACGAATTTAGAAATTAAAGAGATGTAGATAATTAGGTGGGATGGGTAAAAAAGAGAAAACTAACTGTAAACAAGGATTCTTTATGTTCTGTCAAAGCAAGCATATGCCAGTTTGTTAGCATGACAGTAGTATTTTTTAAAAACGGAGAAACTGATTACTTTGGTGCTATCTAGCACTGTTATATGAACTATGCTTCATGTTTTTTCAGAGAATGGAGAAGACATGCAAGTACTGAGATATGAGCATGGGCAAAAATACGATGCACATTATGATTACTTTGCTGACCAGGTTAACATTGCTAGGGGTGGGCACCGGTTTGCCACAGTACTTATGTATCTCTCCAATGTGGCCAAAGGTGGTGAAACAGTATTTCCTTCAGCAGAGGTAAGTTCAAGTATTACCTTTATTTTTATTTCTATTCCCACCGAAGAGGTTGGATTATCCTGTAAATATTAGGAATTTAGTCAAATCATTTTGGGCCTCCCTATTGTTTGTTCCATCAATCAGGGGCAAGAAAATTATTCCAGACTTAGCTTTGTTTTCAGATGCTCACCATTGTTCTTCTGGGATAAGTTATTGTACATTTTGGCATCCATGCTCATCCATCAATGAATCAGACCATTCTTAGGTGGGCAACAACCAAAAATTGCAATTATTAGACAATCCTCTAACCCTCTGATCATGAGCTAAAATGTGGGTAAACCTGGGAAAAAAAAGGGTTCTTCAAACATCTCAACCCTGTGAAAGTAGATTGATTTGCATGTCTTCCAAGTATACAACAGTAACGACAGAATTTTGTCTTATCGTTGCATCACTCATTTTAATAATGTGATTTTCCCCCCTTGATACTCTTAACAGGATTCTCCACATCGTAGGTCACCTACAACAGATGATGATTTATCAGATTGTGCTAAGAAAGGAATTGCAGGTAAGCCCCAAAAGCCATTTTATATTTACTTTTGTAATTTTTTACTGTCATTTAATTAGTGGCATTTATGTGTTTGTAAAATATACTCAGTAAAACCAAGGAAAGGGGATGCCCTTCTCTTCTTCAGCCTTCACCCAAGTGCTATCCCAGACCCAACCAGTCTCCATGGAGGATGTCCAGTAATTGAAGGTGAGAAATGGTCTGCAACCAAATGGATACACGTAGACTCATTTGACAAGATCTTGGGAACTGTCAGTGGTTGCAAGGATGAGAATCAGAGCTGCGAGAAGTGGGCAGCTCTTGGGGAATGCACGAAAAACCCAGAGTACATGTTGGGAACTCCAGAACTTCCAGGCGCCTGTAGGAGGAGTTGCAAGGTGTGCTAATGTTCGGCTTACGTTTTCTGAATGGTTTGTCTCTTGTCATCTACTGCCATGTATTACTGCTGGATTGTTCCAAAATTTGTGTATCAGTAAGAATATTTTTGCATCAGTGATTATTCTATAATATGCCCTTTATTTACCCAACCCATGTAACAAACAGTTCCCAAGTATGGGCTTTGATTTACATTGTTATACATAAATGGTTTGGATTACAATAGCAGAGGGACCGTGCAACTCATTAGTTGCGGTCCAACTAGTGCTAAGCCCAAAAAATCAATGGGGCATGGGAGTTTCATCATTTCTTACAAAGCACATTAAACTATGACAACCAAGGAGTTTAGGAATGTAATTTTCGCAAATTTAGTCGGGAGATAGGATTGAGTTTGTATATATCTCTGCAATTGTTTCTTGTTGCTTGTGTTTGTGCATTCCTGTCTTATTCTTACACTCCATGGAATCGTCACTCCTGAATGGGCGTTTGACCCCTACTGAAGATTTTGGACTGCCAACTTTCCTTCCGTTAGGTTGGTCTTCTCAATCGCCCCCCATTATTCTTACAAAAAAATTTATTCATCAAAATTAAAATTTAAATATGCCAAGCCACGTATGATTGACAAGATAAGATCTTCCCTTCATTATTCCTATATGTTTGTTTACCGAATCTGGTTCTTACAGAAGTTCCTCCATATCCATGTGGCCTTCGTGGCTGAGGGATGTTGGAACCCAAGCGTTGTGGCTTAACTTCTCAAACCCAAGTATTATTTACATATGCACCCCTAAAGTTGAAACTCCCTAAACCTTCAACTGTTACAAATTCCTCCTTCACAACTGCATTTTTTTTTTTTTTTTTTAATTATAAGATTAAACTCATTTGCAAGGATTGAATATAAACTACAAATAAAAAGATAATCATATTGTCCAACAATGTTTGTCGCAAAATATCCAGCATCATTAAAATATTACTTATTTTAAAGAAAGAAAAAATGCCCATTCACTCTCTTTGCGGATAATAAAATATAACAGATAATTTTAGTGCCCAATGCCATTATACACAAACAAGCTTATTGCCATCAAGATTGTGCCATTTGTGTATTAAAAAATAAAAGGTTTTGTTATCTTCCTTCTTCTTTTTTCACTATTAGGTACTCAAATAATACATAAAATGCAAATCAATAAATATTACAAAATACTTTTTTTTAACGATACGCTTGCCCTTTATTTGCAGTGATTGAATGTAAACTATAAAATATAATTATAATGTCCAATACCATTAAATTATTACTTATTTTAAAATATTAAATACTTCATATTCCAATAAAACAAGCAAACCATAAAGATTCGGCTATTTTTAATAATCCAACAATCTTTAGTAGGTCTCCTTATTTTTTTCTCTAACTTCTTTTTTTTATTTTTTTTCAATACACCGTGGAAACAAGATTTAAAAAAAAAAAAAAAAAAAAAAGAGTTATAAGTTATGTATTATCTAATTGTTTTTTTTTTTTTATGATTAAGAAATATTCTTTTCAAAATTTGTTGTTGAAAATTATTAAAATCATTTATTTTTCTTTCTTGATATTTTCGTTTGTGCTACTTTAGGTCTTTGTATTATTTATTTATTTTTGGGGAAAAGAGGATTTCTATTGCCACACCAACCTTGGTGATTTCATATGAATTGAAGTGCTCTCAGCAAAAGTTGGTGTGGCAACAGAATATCTCAAAAACAATTATTGCTGCATCCCTCTCGCTGAAATGACCAAATTACCCTTTATCTCTCAGGAAGTGAGCTGAATAGGTGATCCCAATTCCCTATTACTTTTCTTTTTTCCTACGAACGAGGATCGAAATTGCCCTCGTGAACATACATAACTCTCTTCAAAACAGGCTAGGAAATTCAATTATTTCTTTTTCTTCAGATCTCTGTGGTTTTTATTTATCTTTATAGAATCTCAATCTCAGATTCTCATTTTGATTCTTCTGGAGAAGCAGTTAAGTGTAAAATCAACTCTGATGGCTGGAAGAGCGATTCATCAGTTGTTGAGGAGGAAATTTCAATCCCAATATGCTGTAAGAATCATATTCTCTCTCTCTGTGTTTTTTTTGTTCCTTTTAGGGCATCATCTTTACCGATGTCAATAAGCTTATTATATGATTATCGTTTACTGATTTTCCCTAATCCCTAAAAATAATCGGATTGTATGTGTTCGTGAAAAACCATTGAAGTTCTCTTTGTTCGATTAAAATCACCCATGTTTTGCTTATCAAAGATGAGTATGTTTTAGGGATCAGAACTTGATAAAACTTCGATTTATAACTTCTGTGAAGAAAAACAACGAATTGGTTATGTAGGTCAAGCTAACGAACCACTCGTCCTTTAGTTTGTTTGCCTTTTTAATCCAGGAAACTATAAACCAGTTTCGAAGATGGTTTTCAAACCCAGTTTCTCGTCTCATCTCGCATTGAGACTGAGTTGACTCATCAGAGTCATATTGTATTAGACAAGTCATTTCGTTTAAGTAATTTTGTTTAAGTAAATGTAAAATAATTATTAGTTTTTCTTTATAAGTTGGGTTAATTGATTTTCAATCATAAAATTGGATTTCATATGGATCAGAAATATTTAAATTATTAAAAATTAATTATTTTATGTAAAAAATTAAAGGACCGGTCAACTTGGATGAATTTTCATAGATTCAGCCAAGATTTTCAAAATATTGGGTGAGTCGTCTCAAATCTCGAATGAGTCACTGTGATTGTACTGAGATTTTAAACCATGGTTACCCCGTTACAGTAGATGACATTTGTATTTTTGTTCTGGATCTCTAGAGAAATTAGGTTACATAAAGATTCTCCGAATTGAAGTCATTTCGTGCTGCAAAATTATTTTGTCGCATTTAGAAGTTGTAGAGTTTTGAAAGCCATAAGGAAAGTTGGTTAATAATCAATTTCTATCTTTCAAGGATTATAATGTGAGAGAATTTTCACCCTACTTCAATCCAATGTAATTTTGGAAGGGGAAGATATTATTGTTCACAAAATGCATCCCTTTAGGCATGAGACCTTATTTTGCTACCGTGGTCAAGTTTGGATATGGCCTTAGTTATGCATTTAGTTGACATTGTAGTTATTGGGTTTTATTTCATTTAGTGCTCTTAAGACAAGTGTTTCATCATCGTTTGCTAAAAGTAGCTGTATTTTAATTTGCAGTCTGCCCCTGTATTGTCCTCCCTTATCTTCAAGCAAGATCAAGATGGAGTTAGATCTACTAGTGTGAAGTCCCTGAGAGCACTAGCACTCCTTGGAGCGGGTGTTTCTGGGCTTCTGAGTTTTGCAACAATAGCATCTGCTGATGAGGCGGAACATGGTTTGGACTGCCCAAACTATCCTTGGCCTCATGAAGGCATTCTTAGTTCATATGACCATGCATCGTGAGTGAATTTTTTTTTCCCTGTCTGAATTAGTTAAAACCAATATTAAAAGATGCTTTTTTAGTAAGAGAACTGCTATTGGAAACCCAAATTTTACTTGTTACACCCCAATTAAAATAAATAAATAAATCAATCAATGGTTGAGAAGAAGTGAAAGTTGGGGTGCCAATAGAAACTCTTTTTTTCGGTTTAGATATCGATATGCTAGATATGCGATTTCATATGAGCCTAATCCGGCTTTAGGGAGACTTCCAACTATGGATCAGCTTATTAAGAGGGGTTTTATTTCGCCAAATCAGTGTTGTATGTGCAAATCTCAAGCAGAATTGGTGGATCACTTACTAATCCATTGTCGGGTGGCTTACTTCTTGTGGTCGCATTTTTTATCTTTGTTTGGTATCGAGGGATGTTTTCCTAGCTCGGTTAAGTTAGCTTTGGAGTCCTGGGTGACATGGGGCGGTTCTTTCTTGGCTTCTAAACGGATATTGTGGTTTTTGGTTCCTTTTGCTATTTGTTGGGGTATTTGGACTCATCGAAACCGGTGCATATTCGAAGGAAAAGTTGTTATGTTTGAGGGTTTAGTTATGTCTATCTTGGAGCTCTTGTTTTCTTGGAGCAAGCTTTATAAGGTCTTTTCGGGGGTCTTCTTTGAAGATTTCGTTGTTAGATGGGATAGGATTTGTTCGTTATCGTGAGAGTTTTGTTGTTTTCCTTTGTTTGTTTTGTTTTTCTCCTGCTTGGTTTTTGAGGTGGTCTGCTCAACCACCCTTTTTTCCTCTCTTTTTAGTTTAATAAAATTATCTTTATTGATCAAAAAAAAATATGAGCCTAATCCTAATTGTAAAGAAGTGCTGAAGTTGTTTGAATGTATTATAATGTCGAGGTAATAACTTGAACCAATTATTTGTAATGTTCAAATGGTGTGTTTTAATATTTAATTAGGGTGTCTGGGTGTGATAAATAATGTACGAAATTGGGGTGTGATGGGTAAAAGTTGGGGGTGTCAATAGCTTCTCTTTAGTAGTATATGACATGCCGATCTCTCTGCATGAAAGGATGGCCTAGTATTATGGATGTATATGTTTGGAAGTGTCGGAATGTGATCTCATTCCACCATACACGAGCAGGATTCGTCGTGGTCATCACGTCTACCAGCAAGTATGTGCATCTTGCCATTCAATGTCTTTGATTTCGTATCGTGATCTTGTCGGTGTGGCATATACCGAAGAGGAGACAAAGGCTATGGCTGCTGAGATTGAGGTTGTTGATGGGCCAAATGATGAAGGTGAGATGTTCACTCGCCCTGGTAAGCTAAGTGATCGTTTTCCACAGCCATATCCAAATGAACAAGCAGCAAGGTTTGCAAATGGTGGTGCATACCCTCCGGACCTTAGCCTTATAACCAAGGTGACTCAAATACTTGTGTTCTGATTTTTTTTGGTAAATGGCTCTGGTTGCCAGCATTATCTCACTCTTTGTACTCTCAGGCTCGTCACAATGGTCAGAACTATGTGTTTGCCCTTCTAACTGGATATCGTGATCCTCCTGCTGGTGTTTCGGTATTTTTCTTGCCTCCCTATCGTAATATGTTACCATATGGAATTGAGATATTTATTGCTTGAACTACTACATGCTTGAAACTTCTTTGGTTTCCCAAATTCCAGATATTGATGGCCTTAATTTTTCCATTTATTCATGGTTACTATCATAGATAATGTTAGTCACTAGGGGATTGTGGAAATCCAATTAGATTTTTTTTTCTTCTTGATTTTGTAACACTTAGTTTCCATTGTGTTGTTGCTTTTGTTTTAGCTTTTGTGTGTTTTCTTTTCTTTCTCTTGTATGGGAGTATCTCAGCCTCCTCTACTTCTTTTTTTCTCCATTAATGCAATCTTACAATTATAAAAAATAAAAATAAAAATAGATATATAACAAATATTTGAAATAGTAGATGAGGATTTTTAGATCGCGTAAGGATTTACTTGTAAATTTAGTTTAACTATGTACTTTGATTCTTCATAACTTATGACTTAACATATTTAACCTCATATTAATGTAGATAAATGATAGAGGAGTGTAGAGAAAAGATGAATAATCTCCATATGATTTTTATTGATCTAAAGAAAATATATGACATAGTACCTAAAGAATTGATTTGGTGGGTATTGGAAAAGAAAGGAGTCTCAAATGGTTATGTTGACATAATTAATGACATGTATGAGAAATTTGTATTTGAGGGTAGTTTACATTAGGGAAAAGATCCTTGGCCCCTTTGTTTTGTTAGCCTCTCTCAGGTGAGTGTAGGAATGGTATTGTGGTGCTTGCTGACTACGACATCATTTTTTATATCATGTTGTTTCCTGTGATGATACAGATCTTCTATGCTCATCTTCTTCCTGCAAAATTATATTTCTTTGTTATTCATTATGTTGGCTTCTCATTACTCTTAAAACTTGTTTGGCTTTTGCATGGAGGGAGGGAGGTGTGACATTGCATTGCTAGGAAGGCGATAAGCCATCTTGGCGTACTCATTGTTATTAATAATATCTTCCTTGCCTATCAAGGGGGAGGGAGGGAAACCTTCCTTTCGGACCACTCTTCCACTAGGATTGTTTGCATGGAGGGAGGGAGGTGTGACATTGCATTGCTAGGAAGGCGATAAGCCATCTTGGCGTACTCATTGTTATTAATAATATCTTCCTTGCCTATCAAGGGGGAGGGAGGGAAACCTTCCTTTCGGACCACTCTTCCACTAGGATTGTTCCATCCTTATAATGCTTCTGAAATTGGGACTAGTGTAGCCAAAACTTTGGCTAAGCATTGCTCTCTGCTTGTTGTTGTCCTTTGGTTTTTGTTTGTGTTTAGTTCTTGCTTGGTTTGTCCTTGTAATTTGTTTTTTTCTGTTTTGGAGCTATCTCGGCCTCTCTTGTACTTTTTCACATTTCCTTATTTATAAAATCTTTATACTTATCAAAAAAAAAGACTTTGGCTAAGTGATGTCTAGGCCGTCACATTGCCTAATTAATAGTCCTTATGGATGTGGAATGAATTTTTGCTTGAAAATATTTCCTTGTAAAGAATATTTTACATTTTTGGAATTTTCATGATCTTCAACTATGCAGTTTTTTAAGGAAATAATTGTTGTTGGAGGAAAATTCGCAAGCTTACTTAGAGGACCTAAAAGACATATTATAAGACTATGGTTTTATAGAGAGAAATATTGAGGAATGAGGAAACATGTTCATAGACAGAGTATGGATGGATGAATGGGTAGTAGGACTGAGAAAGAAACATGTGAAACTGTAGGAGCAGCCTCAATAGATTCCAAAATAAGGAAAGAGTCCATTGCATTGTTTAAAGGACTAGGGGGACTTGGATTGTCTGGCATTGAACCTGTGTGATCCTTAAGGCCAAGTTGAGTTGGTTTGGTCTTGTGCAACGAAGAGTCGAAGATTGATGTCAACATTATTGAGGAGGATCGTGCACATTAAGGGTTCGTGCCTATGTTTATCATTCATCTTTGGTCGGTTTGGCAGCTGAATTTGTGCCATCCTGGAAAAAATCAGGGAGTTCCCACCCAATTGACGGTCTATTAGTCATGCTTCCATTTCACTAATTAGCCAGTTAAGTAATTCTTGAATCCACATTGCAGATTCGAGATGGACTGTATTATAATCCATACTTCCCTGGTGGAGCAATAGCCATGCCCAAAATGCTTATCGACGGTGCTATCGAGTATGAAGATGGTACCCCTGCGACAGAGTCTCAGGTAATTCTTCCATAATTCATTTTATTGTGCAATCTCATCTATACAAACTAGGGAAGCTCAGTTTCTTTTCACAATGTTTGTGCAGATGGGGAAAGATGTAGTGACATTTTTGTCATGGGCAGCAGAACCAGAAATGGAAGAGAGAAAACTGGTAATTTGGCTTTTACTTAAATCTCTCCATGAGTTGGCATCTTAAATTAAATTTTCTGTTTTTTACTGCAATATATCTTTAATTGCAGATGGGATTCAAATGGATATTTGTACTCTCGCTTGCACTTCTCCAAGCTGCTTATTACAGGCGCATGAAGTGGTCTATTTTTAAGTCTCGCAAACTGGTCCTTGACGTCGTCAACTGATCCTCCTTAGGGGTTTTTTGTTTCCTTAATCTGTATGCATGTGGGAGGACCTGGCTTGAGAATAATGAATGTAGATGATCTAGGATTGCTGTAATCTATACAAAAATGGCGTATCAGCCAAAAGCAGACAGAGAACCGAGTCGGTGTTTCAACAATTTTTGTGAGGGAGAAATAAGTTCCTACTTGTTGCATGGCACGTTTTTTTTTTCTTGAATATTTTACCCTTTTTGTTAAAGTATTATATTCCATCAGGGAGAGTGCTTCCTTCCTTTCTAGTTGATCTCATCATGATTGAATGATTCTAGATTTCACTTATCTTGCTTCAACAAATCTGGTTTTGCCTACAGCCTCACACGATAGTATGGTAGTACAGCAGCCTTTATATACATTTGGTGCACATTCTCATTCATTTTGATCATCTGATTGATTAGCCATGGCCTAATATGTAATCAATCAAAGAGTCCCTGATTGTTGAATCTGTTGCGTTTTGTATTTATTTCACACCCCTACATTTCCACCAAGATTTGGAATACCTCCTTGGAAATGCCACATGTAATCCAATGGAAACATTTTTTCCGAAACTAAACTACTACCAATTTCTGAGTTTCATGCCATCAAACGTCATTATCGTTACTTGAATTTGGACACTGCACTGGTGGTTTAGCAAAAGCATACTTTAAAAGGGCAAAATATATTTTGCTTAATGCTATTAGCTGAATGTTTGCCATCTACATATATACGTGCATTGGGGTGCATTGGGGTCGAAGGGCATATGACTTTTGCCTGAACATTGTCTTTCTTGATAAGGGGCTGAATGTATGGATATTCTTGTATTCTGTCTTTTATCACTAGATCAGGTTTAGATTATTCTTGTAAATGGGCATCTAAAATTATATATCCATCTATTAAAAAAAAATAACTTAAATAAAAACATGAATATTTATAAGAAAATGGTTTAACTTCTCCAAGACGAAGCAACATGTCTTGTTTGAAATCCACAAAGCGGCATTCCAGGTTTGAAAACCATGATCCCACACACCCAGTGCTTCCATTCCTTCGGGCTCAAAATGGCACCTGAATGCTTGGTCCACCTTTTAATCTACCTACACAAAAACTAAAACAAAACAAAAAAACTTGATTGGTGATTTATAGCCATTGGACTGAGCAGTTGACTTTGGAACCCACCAAAAAAAATCTGTTCTGATGGCTAAAAATCACCTATTAGGCTAAAGAACTCATGTTGCTGATCCCACTATTTGAGATAAAGCATAGATTAATGATTAGACTATCAATTATAGCTGCATAAACTTACTTGTTTTTGTCGTTCATTTCTCCTAAGCTCTTATCATATTTTACAGTGAAAACCAAATGGAATCTAGAAGTGGACGTCAACAATAATGAACTTGGAACAGTTGCAGACCTTTCAATGGACATTACGTGTGATTAATCCTTCGAATATGGCATAAAGGTCCTTATTTTCTGGACCAAAAATCCCATCAGCTTTCCGCAGCGTTTCCTGAAAATATTTTACATAAAGCCCTTGATCAAGAAAATCTGTAAAAACTGGGGGGGGGGGGGGGGGGGGGGGGGGGGGGGGGGGGGGGGGGAATGGTAAAATCTGTGTACCTCTCTTGTTTGCTTGTGTGAGTTCAATTCCTTGACATTGGCTAAAAATGCACTAAACTGCTCGTAAGACAAACGACTCCTGACCAAATAAAAGATGAGATATATTCAGATTGCCAGCTTTTGGACTATCTGATTTGGTAGTTATTTGAGGCTTTCTAATAAGTTGGGACAGAAGAATGCTAATGTCGATAATTCTATCTAAAAAGGAAATGAGACATAGATGCAGGACCATAGAAATTTTAGCAAAAGCAAGCTGCATTCAAATCTTTGATACATAATTGTTTCAAAAATTTTATGCTAAATGTGATTTGCATTTACCGGACTTGGCGGAAGAATTCTTTCCCATCAACTCGAGTTCGACCTAAAACAAAGAGAACTAAAATCAGTCTAAGAACAAAAATACAGTGCTAAATCTGCCAAAACAATACAAGCTATGCCACTCTTCAATCACTATGTAATTGGGTTTTAATGTAATTTATCAGAAAGAAAGTTCTTCGAGCTAACCAGATTGGGATCCTAAGTCAGTAGACCCCGACATTGAACTGTGATGGCTTGATGGCACAGAAGAAAATATTGAAGACCTATCGTCAAACATTCCTCTTGTGGTTGAAATTGAAATTGAATGTCGCCTTGTAGGAGAAGTTGCTCCAGAAAGACTTGGAGGGGAGCCCGGAGGAGTAAGCCTTGGCGTGTTACTGTATGATGTTAACCGAGAACTGCGTGATGTCCCATGTCTTGAGGCTACCAAAGAAAAAATAACAACAACAACAACAACAAATGAAGATCCAGAGTTGGGAAACTAAGGGCGATAACATGTGCCTCACCTATGTTTCAATTAAAATCATTTAAGTCCGTAAAACACTTATTTTCAGTGTTTAGATAATGCTGTAGGATACTTGCAACTTTTGTGTCAACACTCAACATTTGTTCTCAAAATTGAACAAGAAACTCGGCATACCTGCAGTATCAACCGAACCAGCATCCCCTATAAATGAATTCCCTGTATCTGAGAACCGAGTCTGCATTGAAGATGATTTTGAAAGAGGTAATGTAGCATCCTCTTCTGCAACACATCAAATATTTTTCCTCAATTTTATGATGATATAAGCTGTAAATAGTTTCAGGATGGAAAATATATATGTATGTGTGTGTGTGTGTGTGTGTGTGTGTGTGTGTGTATGTGTGTGTGTGATTCATCACTGTCAGTCTACGACCAACATCTCTAATGTTCGAGTTGTGAATGGTCAAGGACATTAGTTGGGTAGTTGTAACAATGATTTATCAACAGCATAGCAGTATATGTAGAATACATCTAAGGTCAGGGAATCACCATTTAAGGAGTTTCCCTAGAAGTTCTCTTTGAAAAAAAAAGAAACAGATGACCCTAGACATTTACCTGATCTAATTGCATTCCTTTGGATGATCATCAGAAGTTAGGAAATGGTAAAATATTGAATACATTGATGAGTTGGATGATCCAAACAGTTTATGTTTGACCTTCCTAGACTCGGTGTACTAAATGGTGAGTCTGACCCTATTTCATGGTAGTATCATTGGTAGACTACCACCGTGATCTTCCCCATGGGTTAGTTCAATTTCCTCATTTTGATGGTACTACCGAATTAAAATGTAAAGGTACATCATATACGTAGTTCCTGTTGTGAGATGTCTAGCTTTCTTATTGAGCTTGGGGTTCAAGTGGCAAAACAGTATCAAAGGGGACCTTTTCCGAAGCAGAGCGGGCTCCTCCCAAAGCGCCCCCAAGGCGAATTTTCTGGATATATATCTGTGTGTGTGTGTGTGTTTTATTATCTTTGCTCTGTGAGGTTCCTTGCGGCAGAGAGAGTTGCAGAGGTCAGAGAGTTTGTAATCTTTATAGTTAATGTTGGATTTTCTCCCTCTCCTCCGTGGACGTAGGCAATTTGCCGAACCTCTCAAATCTTGTGTCCTCTGAGTAATTGTTTTTATCTTTATTTGTTTACTCTTGTCACACTTGCGCACAACAATTCCAAAATGCTTAGCTTAAAAAAAATATGTGCATGTAGTTCCAAAATACCTCCAAGAAGCGATCCAGAAGAAAAGCTCGCACTGCCTCGCATCTGCTTTGCAACAACCTGGGAAGATCCTCCTTTCTATAGCAAGAGATGAAGTTAGTGGCACATGACAGTACATACTTACAAAGTACCATCAATGTTCAACAAGTATAATAGCACAGTGAAATCCCTTTGTAGTTTAAACCAAATAAGCATCACAGAGCCACATAGAAATCTAGAAGAACATAACGAATCTGTTGAAAAAAGAACTTACTGAACTGTCTTCCTCCTCTTGAAGTGATTGCATGAGTGTTTTTCTGAAAATCTCCAACTGCAAAGGTGAAAAATAGGGAAACCTCATGTTAGGGGGGATACAGAGTCGTGGGTCACGTGTGTATGTACTTTTTATTTTATGTTTTCAATTATCTTCTCCTTTATATAAACGTTTATCCATTATGTTTCTATCTACTGGTTTTAATTTAAAGAATTGATTTTTTTATTATTATTTTTTTTTTTTTGAAGGATTACATCAATGTCAACTAGCAAAGTTAAGTCTTCCATGACAATTGGTTCGTTCCGGTTTGATTTATTGGAAAAATACAGAGGTGGAAGACATTGGAAAATGCATTCAAGCATAGAAGATGGAAACATGTTAAATCAACAAGTATGGGAAAGATAGTTAAGCTAATGTCAATACAGTCACTATGATGACATAAGTGGGTGCAGTTTTGAGAAATATCCGACCTTGGTATCTAGAATAACAAATCAAAGAAAGAGACATTTAAACAGAAACTCCAAATTTAATAAATTTTCGAACATTTCTACAAATTACCATATGATATGTGCCTAAAAATAGGTACTGATAATAGGGTGAAGTACCAAAAAATGCAAGAAGGCTTTAGAACTACACACGTGCCATCATGGTAGTACACCTGACAGACTATCATCATTTTTTTTGTTTCATAGGTTCACGCGGTTGTCTCAATAAATGAATTAGCACAAAAACGAAGTTCACATGACAACCTTATACTATCAAATTAACTCATAGTAACTATTGAAAATGTATCTTTTATTCTTTGAAAAGTGTAATATATTGAGAAAGAAGGAAAAAGGATTACAAAGAGGCCGAGAAAGCCTTACAAAGAGCAACAAACAAAGGAAAAAAATCAATGATTACATAAAGAGTTCCATCTAAAAATAAAATCATCAAAAGTTAACCCTGCAAATTCTATGTGTTGTTTTGACCAAAGGTATAAAGAACCCAAAATCTCCAAGAAACCTGCATGAGAACTTCTGATTTTACCATTAAACACCCTGTTATTTCTCTCATTCCACACTCCCCATACAATAGCCGATGGTAGCATAGCCCACAGGAGTTTTTTTTCTAGCGTGGAAAGCATTACTGGCCCACTTTGCTAACAAGGAGGAGAATTTACAAGGAAAAACCCAACTAATATGAAATAGGCTAAGGAAAATTGACCAAATATTATGAGTAAAGGGACAATGAATTAAGATATGGTCAACAGTTTCCCCATCCCTCAAGCAAAGGGGACAACAATTAGGGGTAATCCAACCTCGAATAATCAAGTTATCCAAAGTAAGGATCCTACCGAAGGAAGCCAACCAAACAAAAAAGAAAATTTTGGAAGGAACTGATTTCAACCAAATGATGGACCCCGAGCAAGATCGCTCGGCAAAAGGAATAAGCCACTCATGGAAGGACTTTACGGAGAATCTCGAATCCTTAGCCCTCGTCCATTCCCACCTATCCTGTTCGCTTTCGTTGAGGTGAATCAAATGCAGGAGATCAAGGAAAGATGTCACCTCATTTAACTCCCAATCATTAAAGTTTCTCCTGAACCCCAGATCCCAAATAGGATTGGAACTGTTGCGAATCAAGCACTGCTAGATAGAGCGGTTCTTCTTAATAGAACAAGCGTACAATAACGGGAATTGAGTTGCTAGAGGTGATGTGCCACACCAGTTATCCTCCCAGAATCTGATTATGTCCCCTAAACCCGCTTTGAATCTGATCTCTCTCCCGAAATCCTCACTCACTTTAAGAACCCCTTTCCAAACACTACACCCATAAGGGTCTTTAGCCTTGCCACTGTACCAACCTAGCCTCATCTCCCCGTACTTAGCCATAATAACCTTTCTCCAAAGACTACCCCTCTCCTCTCCAAACCTCCAAAGTCATTTTCCTAACAATGCCCTATTAGCTAATCTAAACCCCCTAATCCCTAGTCTCCCATTCTTCTTGGGTCTACAAATTACCTTCCACCTACAAATTACCTTCCACTTGACCAAATGATACTTCTTTCTACCACTCATGTCATTCCACAAAAAATTCCGCATAAGTCTTTCCAATCTAGTTTCGACGGCCCTCGGAATCGTGAACAGCGAGAGAAAGTAAATCGGGATATTTGCCAATGTGCTTTTAATCAATGTAACTTTCCCTCCTTTCTAAAGGTAAATGGCCTTCCACGTACTCAATCTCTTCTCCAGTCTCTCAATTACACAATCCCAGATTATGATGTTGTTGTAAGGTGCTCCCAATGGTAAGCCCAAATAGGACGTGGGTAGATTATCGTGCCCACATCCCAAAGTTGCAGCCATCAAATGAATATCATTCACCTCACCTACCCCGAACAACTTACTCTTATGCAAATTAATATGTAAACCTGATACAGCCTCAAAACAACACAACAAAACCCGAAGCACCCTCACTTGGTTTCTCGAGTGGTCTAAAAAGACTAAAGTGTTATCCGCAAATTGAAGGTGAGAAATCAGAGGTCCTTCACCGACCCTAAACCCTGAGAGCTTACCCAAATCAACCGCTCTTCTAAACAATCTACCCAGGGCTTCGGCTATAATAAGAAACAAGAAAGGAGATAGAGGGTCCCCTTGTCTCAACCCTCTCGAGCATCTAAAAAAACCAGTCGGACTACCATTGACCAAAATAGAATAAGACACTGATTTGACACACTTCATGATCCATCCGATCCACATAGTACCGAAACCCATCATCCCCATCATATATTCTAAGAAGTCCCAACTCACATGATCATACGCCTTTTGTAAGTCTATCTTTCCTATCATCCCCACTTTCTTATCCTTGATCCTAGAATCAAGGCATTCATTGGCCATCAAAACGCCATCCAGAATCTATCTACCCCTAAAGAAAGTCCCTTGCTCGTCGTCGATAATACTTGGGAGAACCGTTTTCAATCGCGCAGCTAGCACTTTGATATGATTTTGTACACTAAGCCCACCAAACTAATGGATTTAAAATCTCCAAGCTTATCCGCCCCTGATTTCTTGGGAATCAATACCACAAAAGTACTGTTAAGGATATAGTCCAGACACTTCTTCTCTTGCAACTCCTTGATGACCTTCATAAAGTCATTCGAAACAATTTCCCAACAATTGATATATGTATGTAACACTCTTGAATACATCTCTCTTAATTGGAAGTCCGAAGGCTTAATTCTAACGATTTCGTACTTGCAAACAAGGATGTTGAAACATCAAAATAGATTTCCTTAGTTCTATAGACTCCATAGCCGTACGACTTACCCCTATAATCTCATATGTCCGAAACTAACGACATACATATATAATTGCTAGATCTTACAAGTAAGGAAAAGTCCTTAATCCCAGCAAATCAAAGACCCATAATAAATTGTTGACCAAGAATTCTTTCATGATTCGGACTCAAGTAAAGGAGAAGCCAATGAGCCATGACTAAAGAATGTGTCATTGGTGCCCACTAACGATGTCACATTCCACGCATAGGGGTACTTGAAATCATGTAATAAATCAATATTGGATACTTTTAAAAAGACACTTGGCTGCTCAAGTACCGGGAATTAATGCAACATTGCACTCCTCTTTGATTCATCAATCAACATTTTCTACCATATCCATGTCAACGGGTCAGGCAGAAGACCCACCCAAACCCAACCCGATTGCTAACAAAGTCTAAAATTGGGCACAAACTTAAACGAACTTGGTATCAGCTCAAGGGAATTCCCAAAAAGGTATACAAAATTTGAAAATTTTCACAATCAGTACAATATTCAGTAAAACGGATTTTATTTTTTATTTTTTTTAATTCTCATTTTAGCGAAAACATTTTAATTCAGAAATGGTAAATTACCGACTTTGGAATTAAAATGAACAGTGTGCCATTTTGGTAATTTTTTTAATTTTCAGCGTATGTTTTGATAAATCACCCTTACAATAATGGGATTTAGATACAGTCCAGCAATTAAGTCCTTTAGTGTCAAAGTATTGTGTGATTGAATCTCAACCGTCCAACGAAGTCGAATAAGATTAGTAAACTGTGATTGCGAAGTACAAAGAATAAAACAGGTACCTTCGAAACATCTCGATTGAGCTTCTTTACAGTGTCGGACAGAGATTCGTTCTCCTTCGACAAATTCTCCTGCAACACAAACCCCAAAAAAAACCGGGTTCAAAGACCCAAACAGCAAATTGAACCAGAAAAAGACAAACCGATAAATAGAAAGAGAACCAAAACCGGTCCGGACCTTTTCCTCGTTCGCTTGAGCGAGTTTATTGGCGGTTTCTTCAAGGGAAACGTCGAGGGACTCGATCTGGGATTGTAACTCGGCGATGAGATCATCCTTCTCGTTGACTTTGGATAGGAGTTGTGATGCCTCTGATTCGAGCTTGGAGACACGTGTCGCAAGGGCAATGGACGTGATCTTGCGAGCTATGTCGAGCTGTTCGAACGGATCGGATGGGAGGACCGCGAGCACGTCCTCGGGAAGATCGAAGTTCGATCCGGTCGCCTCTTTTGCGAGCATATTTTTTATAATAAAAAATTTGTTTTTAGTTCTTCGAGTCGAAATAAGTGAAATTGGGTTTTTTTTTTTATTTCTAGGAAAAAAAAATGGGGCAGAAATGTAAAATAGAATATGTGGTGCGAAATTTGGATATAAAGATAGGGATTTGAGAATGCTTGGGGGAAAAAAATTGTGGTGGTGTGATTCGTAGGACCTGTGATTGGATAAAATAAGTAGAGACAAAATGTGGATCTACTACCTGAATCCCGAGTTGACTCGAATGAGTCATCTTGTCTTGGATGAGTTGAACCCTTTAGATTAGTTTAAATTATATTTAGATAATTAACACTTTTTCTTTATTATAAAGTGGCTGGTTTATGTTAGGAATATAAATCTAGTGGAGAACATGGTTTTAAATCTTATCCAAGATCGAGATGACTCGTCTGAATTATCTTGATATCATCCACCAATAAGACGAGTTGACAAGTCGTCTTAAAAACATGATATGTTCTAATTCTAAGGGTTTTTATAAAAGTTTTGTCTGAGATGACTCAAATAAATCGGATATCTCATCTAAGGTGATTCGGTCACGTTCACCGATGAGATGTTAAAACAAGTTTTACTTCCTTGGTTGATTGTTGAGTTTCCATTGACAATATATTCAAAATATTGGATAAGTCAATGTGATGGACAATCCGCATTGATCATCCCACTTTGTTCCCTTCCAGATTGGATGATTTGCTCAAGTCATCTCAATCTCAAGTGTATTCGAAAACCATGATCCACTATCCAATCTAGCCCTTTTAGACACTATTGCCATCGTCATCTTCCATGGCAATGTGTCAGTAACAAGTCAAAAAAAAAAAACTAATTAACAATGCATCACAATCAACAAAACAAAATGATTATTAACAAAGTGGATTTGATATGTAAAATCTTACCAAAACCTTTTAGCATGCAAAAAGGCATGTATTACAAAAATTAGGATTCAAAATCTTTATAATTATTTAAAGAATTTTAAATAGACAATTTATTTATCATTACGATATTATAATTTTATAATATTTAAAAAAAATAACTACCTTAATTGTAAGAATTGTGAGATTAAAAGGGGTTTTTGTAATTTAAAAAATCAACTAACCAAGTGTTGACTTTTGAAGATAATATATAAAAATAAAATTTTTGTAGTGTTGGGATCAATTGACAATCCTGTCTTACATGGGTTGGAAGTTCTAGAATAAGTTGATTTTTTGTGAGAATAATTTTTGGGTGAATAAATCATCCTTACAAAGAAAAATTTTCAATCTCATAAAAAATGGTTTACAAGTTGAAGAATCATCAAATGTCCGTTTTTATTAACTTGTGAACAACTTTTTATAGGATTAAAATTGACTAATTTTTTGTGAGGATGATCTCTTTCCATATAATACAAAGAGTTGTCAACAAGACTGTCAAATAAGGATTGTCATTTGATCCTGACCCAACTCATTTTTGTAATCGTAGAAAACTAATTGTTGTCATTCTAAGAGTCTTGGGATTGTAATTATGTTTAACTTTACAAAAAATGACCTTAACGATAAGATCGTAAAAATGTAAAGGTGATCATTTTTTAACTTCTAAAATTTGATGTCAAGGCTTACTCCACCTTCTCTCATCAGAGTAATGATAAAGATATTTTCAATCTTTCATAGGTGGTGAAATTTTTATCTAATGTATGTTTTTAAAAAATTTGAAGGCTACCTATAGTATAAACATAAAAAATAAACTAATTAATAATATATATTTGGTTCAATGTATGTTAAGAAACAAAATAAGAAAGTTATCAATGGAAAAGATTTGACAAGTTATAAAATCTTGAGTAATGATTTTCTGATGCCTCGCTCTGACCTACACTCAGATCACAGAACCGTAAACCATTTTGCCTCGAGATATGCATAATCATAAATAAAAAATAAAAAATAAAAACTTGTGTTTCCCCAGGTAATTAAATAATCTATGGTTCTACGATGGGGGAGTAGGGGTGTCATAATATCACGACTCTAAAATTTTATCAAAATCTTTTGGCATTAAGTATCAATCCTTTGTTACCTTGTAATATTAATAAAATTGTAATGATGATGTTTTCTATAGAAACCTCACCACTATAGCGCAAAACTTATTACATGGTTAAGTCATTCCTTTTTTTTATTATTTTTTATGAAAACTTCTCTCTCCACCTCGTACTTCTTTATTTATTATCATTCATTGTTCATGGCATTTCATATTTAATTATAACAAATCTTTAATGAAATATGTCTCAAGACTGCAACCATGATCCTCTCACATTTTGCAGTTCAAGGTACGTTTAAGGTTAAGTTAGTCAATTCAATCAATATTTTCAAATCCAATCTTTTTCGATTTCGAGTCATGAGTTTTTCAACCTTAAATTAGATTTTTCATTAGGTTGAATTGTTTAATGTAATCTCGTCAATTGAAATCGTTTTTATAGTAGTGAACTGTCGTTGGTGAATTTCATTGCCAAGGAACTTATTGAGACTCCACGGAGCGAAGGATTGGAGGCTATACACCCAATGTTACAAGCCAAAATTTCTATCTTGCAAATTAATGACATCGAAGGAAATGAAATGAAATGAACCATCGAAAGAATACGGAATCTACACTAATCAATCCGAGGAGCTAAACTTTAGAAATATTTGTCGTTCTGCGTTATCCTACTTTTAATTAATTATATATTATTATTATTATTATTAGGAAAAAAGTTAATTTTCATGTATCTTTACGGTATTACTAAACTATCAATACACGTCAGATCCTTAGATGTATAAATGAAAGTTGGATGATGGACATCTTTTTAGTCAAATTAAATGAGATTTTCGTCGATCTAATAAAAGTCAATGATTCCATGTAGCTAATACATGATTTGATGGATTGTGCGTAATGAATGATCAATGTTCCTCTATTAATCATCATTACTATTAATTATAATGAGAGAAGGCAAAATAGGTGTTTGTTTTTACCAAAAATTGGAAGATCAAAATTGCCCCCCACTTTTATATTTAATCTCACTATTATCAAGGTCATTTTCATTAAAAAGAATAAATTTCCAATCCCTCAACCTCTTACAATGAAGTTAATTAGTTTTTAACTTTCCAAAATTATTAAAGCACTATTTTTATTACTTTATCTATAAAGTTACCTTAATTAATATTTAAAATTAAGAAATAATCCTTATAATAGGTTAAATGATAACAATGCGAAATATTATTAGATTTTCTATTTAATTTTTTTAAATTATTTAATCATTTATAAATCCTAAGTTTTACTAGTTGAAAATAATACAATTGAATAGTTTTTAAATACTAAAGTTGGGTGATTGGATTTTAGGTTACTCAACCTCAAAACTCCATTGGTCAGCACATCGAATCAAGATGACAAATCATCAAAGTCCAATGGTTAACTTAGCTGAGTCCGACCGAGAATACATATAACTAAGATTTTCACGGAATAAAAATAAATAAATTATACTTTTTAAATGTCATCGTATAGTTAATATAGAACTCATAGCTTTTTTTTTTTTTTTTGAACTTAAAAAATATAATATGAACTAATTTTTGGTCATTGTGACGTGCCTTCCTTGACCAAGATTATATTTGAGAGACTAACATAAAGCAACATAAATGCATGGTCTTAAACCCCTAGGTAACTCACCAGAGATTAGTTGAGATGGTAAGAAGCAACTAGGTGTGCTCCTGAAGTGTGACTTTGAATCTTTATATGCCCCTCTGCCAAAAGGTGGCTACTTAATGGTTTCACTTGACAGGGTGAGATGGGGTGTGAGTTCTAGGGATTAGTTCTATTAGATAAGATTGGTATTTGGGTCAAGCAAAGCCAGATAGACCAAGGTTGACCCGCTACCATAGGTATCACCACGTTACAAGCAGAAGAAAAAAAAAACAAGGTAAATCCATTTGACTTTTCTCCCAAAAAATTTGTAATTTTCAAGTTGTTAGCCTCTAAGATAAAGTATTTTAATATATTCAATTCATCACACCTCCAATGTATTGCACAAAATCCTTGATTTTTTCTATCCAAAATTCTGTCATTTCTTTCAAAAAATCCTATGTCATTCTTGAGGTTTGAAGATTGAAGGAGATAAAATATTAAAGTTGTAAACGACCCTTAAAAAAGTTTACTTAAAGAATCTTTCATCTTCGATAATAAAGATAACCAGTGTTTTCTCATTGATGACTTGCCTCCCTTGACTTAGCAAATTTCTTAAAATGCTTTTTCCTACAACCTCTGGCAAAATCCATTTGATTTTTTTAAAAATTTAAAATCAATGATTTTCAACTGTTAATCTATTTTTCATTTGTTCAATATCTTCAATGTTTTGTAAAAATTCATAGATTTTTCTATCAAAATATCCATTCTTCTTCTTCTCCAAAATTGTTATAATGTTTTTGAGGTTTGAACATTGAGCAAATAAGATCTTAGGACAGTTAAATACTAGGGTTAAAAATCGTTACTATAGAGATTGCAGGGAGAAAATCAAGGGGTTTATATAGTGGTTAAAAAAATGAGAAATTTGATTGACACACCACAAAGCTATAAGGACAAGCCAAATATTAGAAAAAATAATAATAATTAAAACTCTATTTTTAAGGGCACCTCTTCTTGGTTTTCTTCTCTGATAGCTCTAACACTACTGTGTCTTCAGTGAAATTCATGCACAACGCTGGCCATTCCGATCTCTTTTACTCTCTCTCTCTCTCTCATTTATCTATGATTTTTTATTTTTCTCACCATCCTACTCCGATCTCTCTCTCCCTCTTTGTTTTTTTTTTTTTCTTCTCCTACTCTGATCTCTCTCTCCCTTTCTTTGTTTTTTATATTCTTCTTCTCCTCCCCCCTCTCCTTCAATCTTTCTCCTCCTATCTATTTTTCTCTTCCTCCTCCTTTTCTTTCTTCTCCTCTTCGTCTGAGTCGTCGAAATCATTAGAGGATGAGAGGGTGCTCTTTGACATAGAGTGCTCACAACAATTTTTTGATTTTTGGAGGTTCCCCTAAAAATTGGAGGGCTCTTGGGGTTTTATTGTGTGTCAATAAAATTTTCCTTAAAAAAAAGGCGTTCCAGTCTTTTTGTGATAGTCTCTATTAAAAAACCTAGGTCAAGGGGTGTGTCATTAGTTTGGAAATAGGGGTATCTCTAATATTTACCAAAATGTAGAGAGGAATGCTTAAATCACCTAAATTAAAACTAAAAGAGTAAAAAGACCACAAATTACAAACCCTAGCTCTCTGCCTCTCTCTCGTCTCTTCTCTCTTTCGCACGCTCGAGTTGTGTGCCCTAGCAGCCATGGCAACCACGGAGACCGCAAAGATTGTGAAAGACGTCTCACCTCACGAGTTCGTGAAGGCGTACGCAGCTCATCTCAAGAGATCAGGGAAGGTACGTATGACTCCATTACACTGGTTTAGGTTCTCTTGATCTTCAAACCTAGGATTTTTCTCGACGATCATAGTTGCTGTTTTTTTTTTTGAATTGTTAGATCGGTTTTCTTAACCTTTAATTTTTCTTGTAGTTTCTTTTAGACCTCTCTAAGTGTATATCTCTGTTACGATCTATTTGTAGCTCTGCATTATTTTCTTCAATTTCGATATATTTTTAATGTTAGCATGGTCAGATTGTATAACTTGCAGGAAAAAGATTGGTAAAAGAAAGAAAAAAAATCCCTCTTTAGGGTTATTTAAAATATATAAAAAAAACTATTTGGTTAAGAGGTGGTAAATAGAGATCTGCCGAAGTAGTCTGTAGTCCCATATGGATGGGTGAGATTGAAGTGTTATTAATCCATGGTTGGTTGGTAATATTTTTGATATATCGAAGCTTAATATTGAAAGATAAAAGTGTTGCCTTTTGCCAGTGTTTCATATATTGAGTTTGATTCGGTTTCATCTGATATTATTGAGATGGTGGTAGGATTGAACCTACTAAAAAAAAAGAAAGAAATTGAGGTAGAATTAACCTGTGCA
The DNA here is from genome assembly GCF_017979445.1 of Akebia trifoliata. NCBI lineage: Eukaryota > Viridiplantae > Streptophyta > Magnoliopsida > Ranunculales > Lardizabalaceae > Akebia > Akebia trifoliata. The sequence continues at coordinate 3,047,641 of NC_141378.1, read as the reverse complement.
GAAGTACGATGAATTAATTTTATGGGATGTTGGTAATGGGATCTGCAAGTTATGTTGTTTTATAATTAAAATTGCTTTGAAGGGTTCAAGGTTAGAGCAGGAAAGAAATCACATGAAATCCAAAAGCTTACCCTCCAATTACCCATAAAAAAAGGTTCTGTTTTTTTATATCGAGTGAAGTTGCAAGCCGCCCCATGTTGTGTCAGATGAAACAAAGTGAACTTACTTTTGTCCACCAATATTGGAGGTCTTTAGAGTTGGTGTTAAAACCATTTTCTGAAAGAGAGCCAAGTTAGCTCTTGCTAGCTCAGAGTAATGTATAAAATCATGTAATGTAAATCCATGGATATGGATTGAGGCGTCAGTCAAATCAAATGCCCTTCAAGTTTTATGGATCTGCCCTCATTTTTCCCCCAATTGCTTGTGAATAGATGGAGCTCCCACACTGGACTGATATTGTGAAGACTGCTACCTTCAAGGAGCTCGCTCCATATGATCCGGATTGGTACTATATTAGAGCTGGTATGCTGTCTCTTTCTAGTTCTTCTCTTCTCTTTATAGTATGCTAGAAGATAACATGTGCAAACACACGTGTATCTGAATGCCTTATTTGTAATTTAAAATATTAATTAAAGGTTGGTTTTGAAGATTACATGGTAAACAGGATATTTGTAATTTTGAAAACTAACCAGTGATTTTAGAGATGTGCAATTGCAATTTTATTGGGTTTTTACCAAAATGACTCTAATTATATTAAATTCAAATACAAAAGTGGGGGCATTTATGACCACTCAAAATTTTTGGTGTCAACCACTACTCCGCCTTCTCTCATTATAATGGTAAAGATATGTATTGGTAATTTTATTTTACATGTTTATCTTTTATTATTTAATTAACTTGTTTTGCATTGCAGCTTCCATGGCAAGGAAGATTTACTTGAGGCAGGGTATTGGAGTAGGTGGTTTCCGGAAGATCTACGGTGGAAGCAAGAGGAATGGGAGTCGTCCACCCCATTTCTGCAAGAGCAGTGGTGCAATTGCTCGTCACATCCTTCAGCAGCTACAGACTATGAACATTATTGATATTGATCCAAAGGGGTGAGTTGCAATTTATTTTTCTTCTTCCATGATCGCAGATCAGATCTTTGTTGTCTACATTAAAACCAATGCTTTATTCTGCACAAGATGTTGCTGGGAGTTTGTCGGGCATTACTTCCGAACTTTCATGGATCCATGTTTTTCTGAAATCGGCAGTTTGAATCAAAGATGATGTGGGGATTAAATATATATAAGAATTTAAACACAAAGAACTCATCTCAAGGACAGCTATTACCTCCTTTTTACTTTTTCTCTTATTCCTCTATCCAAAAATACTTTTAACTTTATTTTCGTTCTTCTCATCTCCTGTTCCAATATTACCCCTCCAACTTTATTATTTTTCCTCTTTTACTCCTTTATATATTTGTGAATTCACCCCTCCGCCCTTCCCTTTAAAAAACTACATATTTTTTACCAACCAGTGCCTTTAGTTTATATCCTTTTAAAGACCACATTTGAAGGAATCAAATAGATTGTTGATGATGAACATTCAGTGTGGATACTTCTGATATCTGAATAGGTCGTCTAGTCTTAGGATGGGTTAACTAACTGAATGGTCTGGGTCCACTAGCAGCACACGCTTAGATAGAGACATTGGAACATTGCAACTTTTAAAGCTTAGAAATCATTGTAATTTCTAATTTTTAATTTTTTTTCTATTGCATGACAGTGGGCGGAGAATCACATCCACTGGCCGGCGTGATCTTGACCAGGTTGCTGGGCGGATCGTTATTGCCACTTAAACAAATCTTTGAGCCCTGCTGCTACAGAGTATAATGTCTCAAGGTTTCGTAGATTTTCATTTTTAGCTGTTGAACTTACATAACTTATGAGAGTATGGTAAAATATTTTCTCTTTGCTGCCAAATACTTTGAAGAATGAATATGGTTATTTTGGTTAATGATATTATTTGTTGAGATTGAGTTTTGCATTATTTGGTCTCTACTGCATGCTTCAACTGAGATCTAAATTTACATATTGGGCATAGTTCTTTTGTGCCTATCTGTTATCAACTTCATTGGTAGGTAGACCATCAATTTTAGTTCATTAAACCGTATATTAAAACAACCCCTGGCTGTGCACAAGGATAACCTGCAAGAATTCCTCATCTAAAGAGGAAATATGAGGTGTTGGTCAAATACACCATTCCGTGCATTTGTCATGTTGAATTCCAAAATTGATCGAGCCGTTTCATTGGTGGACCTTCTGCTAAATCATCTTGTTTGATGATTTCTAACTATTGGGTTGGATTATTTTCATCGTGACTTGGATTATCTGTAGAAACATTAGAGTTTGTGGACTGTGCTTCCTGACCAGGATCCTTGTTGGTTGAAGGACAGGCAATTAGCAAGATGTCCACATTGCATTAGATTTGTAGGCAAATACACCATAGACTTGAACACCATGAAGGAATCTCTAGAGTTATGACCACCTTAGTGCCAAGCCACCCACTGAGGGAAGATGCCTAGAGGACAAAAGGGGTCAGATGGCTCTTAAGTGTAACTAATGAGATGATGCTTGCCTAGCTCCTCGGTGAGGTGATCTTGTAGTGGTTCCTCAAGCGAGAAAGGGAGGTGATCTTGTGGGGGTTGCAAAAGGGAGAAAGTTGGTGATTTGCCATCTGGTCATGCTATACAGGCCATGATATTGGTTATGGTTATTCTGGATGCCTGGCCAGCTCTCTTAATAGACCTATTGAAAGAAACAAGATAAAGTTGTAGAAAAAGGATAATTTTCTGCAACTTAAAAATATAACTTTCAAATCAATATGTCATTCGGTTCTAGGTGGATATAAGGGTAAATCTGTATCCAATCCAGGTATGAATCAGGTCAAGAGACATAAACCCATATTTTTATCCATAATCCTACCCATTTTATGCCCAAACAATGTTAGAAACATTTTGATAAAAAATGGCAGCAGCGGATGATTGCTGAAAGAAAGAAACAATTAATCTACTAAGAAGGTAACCATATAAATGAAAATAAAATAATAAGAGATTCTACTGGCACACCAACTTTAACTTACAACACAGCTAAAGGATTCTCTACATATAGATTGGTGTTTTATAAGTAAAAGTTTGTATGTTAACGTAAGTTCTAATGTTTTACTTTTTAAAGATTAGCGAATTTCTCGGAAAACATGAATTTTTTTAACTAAGAAGGTATAGATAAATGAAAATAAAATAATAAGAGATTCTACTGGCACACCAACTTTAACTTACAACACATCTAAAGGATTCTCTACATATAGATTGGTGTGGTATAAGTAAAAGTTTGTATGTTAACGGAAGCTCTAATGTTTTTTAATTTTTTAAAGATTAGCAAATTTCTCGGAAAACATGAATTTTTTTAACTAAGAAGGTCCCTATATAAAGGAAAATAAAATAATAAGAGATTCTACTGGTACACCAACTTTAACTTACAACACATCTAAAGGATTCTCTACACATAGATTAGGGGGTTATAAGTAAAAGTTCGTATGTTAACGGAAGCTCTAATGTTTTTTTTATTTTTTAAAGATTAGCGAATTTCTCGGAAAGAATGAATTTTTTTTTTGTTTTGTTGAGAATCATACTAATTCTAAATCGGACTGCAGAATTATAGGAAGAGGAAATTTGTCCTCGACATGAAAATAATTCTTTTTTCCACGTGCTTGATGATGCTTTGAAAAGTTTTTACATTGTAATAATTTATCAGCAAATATGTTGATTATAAAAATGACAAGATTATAAAAGTGACAAATTCACTGAAAAAATATGTTTGGAGGATTAAAATGAATAGAGTACTGAAATCGAAATTTTGTCATAAGTTGAGCATTTCTTGGGAAATTTTTTTTTGTTTATCTCACAGGAATTTGTGTGCTAAGTATATTGGTGTGGCAATAAAACATGTCTAAATTTAAAATTAAAAACAATATATTCTAATTTAACAAATAATTCCTTACTGAAAAGATTTGCATTAAAAAAAAAAAAAGTCAAAATTCCTTATAAATAAATAAATAAACACTAATGCTGGTGACGTTAGATTTACTGCGATTGTCACATTTATGACGTGGAGGTGCACACATAATTGATTTTTTACAGAATAAACAATGTACGGTTATGTGCTTACCCCAAGCCTGAAAATGTGAGAATCGCAGTAAAGCCCTATGTCACCTAGAACAACTTAAAAAAAAAAAAAAAAAAACACACACACACACACACACAGACGGAACGAAACAAAAATAAATAAAACCTCAACAACTTCGTATCATCTTAACTGTCGTCTTCGACATCATTGTAATCTGGTGAAAAGAAAAACTCGAAAACAAACAAACAAAAAAAAAGGAATTTTTTTTCTTGACGAGTCGAATCGGTGAATCAAGGCAAAAGAGGGGCAGTTGCGGCATCAAAATCGACAACACAAAACTCATCATCTTCGCAATTGTAGTATACAGATCTAACGGCGAGATCAAGTTGATCTTGGAGATATCTCTGCAACAGCCCCCTACCCTGGCTCTCTTCCTCGTTTTCGATCGAGATGGCGATGGAGTTCCCCTGATGATCTCCTCCATCTTGATTGATTGAGTTCGTATTCTTCTTCTGGTTTTCTTTTGGTCTTCTTCGACAAAATAGATTTGCAAAGCAGAGAAAAGGGAAAGCGACGCATAGAAAGGGAAGGAGAAGAGGAGAACACAGCAAGAGAAATATAAAGCGTCTCCTCCTACTTCTCCACCACCCCATCTTCATCATCTCCATCATCACCACCGTTGATTTCCACTTCACACACTGATCTCGACGCCGCCGCCTGTTTTGCTAACTATCACTGCTGTAATGCTGTGTTTTTTTCTTACCCCGTAAAATACATTTCCCTTTATTACTCCTTTTTCTCTATAAAGTATCTTTATTATAATTAGTTTTTTACTGGCCCGACCTCAAACCCAAGTGGTTATTTACATATTCACCCTTAACCTACTCTTTCCAAAATCGACCTTAGCCTTCTAAATGCAACCCACTAATCTTACAAAAATAAACAAGTTAATCAATAAAGGATTTGTGAACGTATGGCCTAACAGAAACACGTTAAAGTGCAATAAATACACATTGAAAATTAGAATGTGAGGGTCATTTGGCAAAAAGAAATTTTTTTAAGGGCATTTTCGATACAAAATTCAATTTTTGAAGTGCATTGGAGGGAATTTTTTTTTTATAACTTTAGGAGAGTATTTATAAATGGATTATGTTAACAAACTTTGGAAATTGGAATCTAAGTGGAATTTTGGTAAAAGTAAAAATATTTCAAGGTCATTTTTGATACAAAATCCTATTATCAAAGTATATGTATTGCACTTTAACATATGCTCTTAACAAGACTCTTTCTAAATCCAATAATGTTAGGGTGACATTGGATTTATTACGATTCTCACATTTCTGATGTGGAGGTGCAAATATAATCGTAAATACTTTTTACTCATATTAACATGGATTTCTCCAACTTTTTGTCAATATGTGAGAAACAGTTGACCTTGGCCTTTTCTCAAAGATACAATGACCTAAATGCCCTTGTCTTCAACAACAAAAAATCCATGATATTTCGCTCTCCCTCCCCCCCAAAAAATAAAAATTGAGGTCTTGAGTTCAAATCTCATTTTTGTCAAATCACATTTAATTCAAGAAAAAAAATGGAGAGGTCTTGAATTCAAACACCCTTTGTTGGCCACCTACATAGATTTATCCCTGCTTACCTGGTATATATAATTTGTGGGGTATTGCACGTACCCAAGAGATTTAGATTAGATATAGTCCTTTAAGTGGCTAGTTGCCTTGTCCCTATTAGTCAAGTCTATGAGTTTGAACCCCCATCATAAAAGGTAAAAACTAAGGGAAAAAAAAACGAACTCAAGGATATAAATGTAAATTGATCAAATTATTAATATACTAATTTCAACACAGAAGATGACCATTTTTGTAAAAGATAATTGTCAAATCAGATGTAAGATTGTTATCATAAATATTAAAAAAAATAATTGATTCAATCAGTTTGACAAAATGCATAATTATTTTGAGGACTAAGTTTTAGTTACTTGTGAAAAATGATACATGTCTAAACACATGATATGGGTTCATTTAAACATGAAATTGAATCGTTGACATTTATACATATTCTAGTAATACATATCTTAAGATACTTATTCTGATATTAAATCCCAATTGTTGGATTTTATGTTCATATACATCTGGAGGAAAAAAAAAAACACCTATGGATTAAGGCTTTCTTAGTCAAGGTAAGAACAAAATTCAAGGTGAGGAAAGCTAATAGGGTGAGATTTTAGGAGGACATTTGGTGTGGATCTTCCCCCTTTAGGGAGGAATTCCCATCTCTGTATTTCATTTCTTTGAAAAAAGATTTATCAATTCCACTTTTTGAAGATTTATAGATGAAGAGTAGACTTGGGATTTTGATTTTCTGTGAGCTTTTAGTGATTGGGAGATGGAGGAGGTTTGAAGGTTAATTGTTGTATTACACCGATCATTCCAAAGATGGAGAAAGAGGATGAGAGAGCGTGGATGGTGAACAAGGAGAGGAGGTCCTTGGTATAGTCTTTTTACTATTCTTTGTGTGATATTGGAGAACGCTCCTTCCCCCACAATGTTATTTGGGGACTAAAAGTATCAAGAAAAATTGTATTTTTTACGTTGACTGCAACTTTAGGAAGAATCCAAACAGTGGACTCTTTAATGCGATGAGGAACATGCGGGACGAGTTGTTGCTTGAGTTATTGAGAATCATCGAATCATCTTCTCCTCCATTGCAAGTTCACTCATGAGATTTGGGCTCCCTTCTTTAAGTTGTTTGGAGTATCAACTCGTTTGCCTAACACAATATGAGATTTCTTCACTTCTTGGTCTTCGCTTGGATACTTGTTTCTAGGGCCAAAGAGGTTGTTGTAGAGTATTACTCCATTCACAATTTGTTAGGGGATTTGATTAAAGAAATATACTCGTACATTTGATGGTAAAATGCATGATTGTAAAGGTACAATCATGTCTATCTTCAGTCTTATTTCCTTATGGTAAAAAATTTAGGGAGGTCTTCTTTGAGGATTTTATCTGTAATTGGGAAAGGATTTGTTGAGTAGTCTTTTGTTGTAAAGTTTCTTACTTGGTTGGTCACCTTGACCGGTCTTGCTTTTTTTTTCTTAATGAATTATTACTTCTAAAAAAATAAAAAATAAACACTTTGATTATTTTGAGAAGATAAGTAAAAGATTTTGATTAAAAGTTGAAGATGGAATATTTTGATCATTTTATATTAATCTATCAAAAAAACATGCGTAGACATGGGTATCTCAAATATTCAGCAATGGAAAGCCTTCCATGGAAGTAGTACACGACTCGCATAATACTTGTCAGGTTTCTGCTGAGCTTACTATAACTGCCACGTGGCAATTTAATGGCAAGGACCCGGCTTTAGGCGGAAGACTTGAAGTCCAGCTTAGCATTTATTGCGTCAAAAGTCAAAACGCCTCAATAACTTTTTGAAGAACTGAAGTTTAACACAAATCAACCACTTCGCAAATCTCAAAAGAGCGAGCGAAATCAGTCTCTCTCTCGGCTGAACGCTGACGGCGAAGTCAGTCAGCAAAGGAAGCTCACCAAAAGAAACAGAGAGAGAGAGAGAGAGGAGAGAGAGAGAGAGGGGAGGATTTTACTTGCAGATCCAAACGTCGATAGTGACTGCGATGCTTTCCACCGTACGATCCTTGCCTCTCTGCTTCACTTTCTCTCTCTTCTTCCTCCTCCTCATCGTCTCCCCAGCATCTGCTGCTGAGTCAGATCATAAGGTAAATTTCAGGCTCTAACCTTCAGATCTTTAATCAGCTAAATGTTTTGTAGATGTTCTGTTTCATTCGTTATTTATCTGAATTCATATAGTTATCCTTGATTTGTTTAATTATTAATTTCTCGGCAAATGAGGATCTCTAAATTGATGTCGATTTCAAGACTGTTTGGTGTGGTGTAAGATCTGAATTAGGCTACATTTGTTTCTTTATGTAATCTCTGATCTCATTATAGATTCCTTCATCATTTAGTTCTTTGTGATGCATCGATTGTTTGTAGATCTTTGCAACCACTCTATTTCTAGGAAAATTTGTGTATTTTTTTGTTGTTGTTGTAGTAGAAATATTTTCTCTAGGTTCGTTTGGGCTCAGAACTGAGCTGCCTCAACCACAAATCCCTATATGAGTTATGTGTGCTCGATACATGCATCTTAAGGCATCATATTTTAACACAATGTTTCTTTTATAATTTTGGTTGATATTCCAGACTTTCTATTTATTTTTGGATCTCTAATCAAAAAAAGAAACATTGTTTCATTCAAATACAAAAGATGTGAACAACTCTTCCCCTTTGTAGTTATTTTACGATATCTCTAATATGTTCTTCTTGATGAAATTAAGTTCTTTCACCTACATCACAACTAAAATAAATCTTAAAAACAAAAGTAATTCATGAAACAAAGTCCAATGTTAATGCTATATAACTCCACTTGATATGTATGGACTCTGAGCTTTCACTTGGTTGGTCCTCAGGCTTTTCTTGAGCCCGGGTTGTTGAGTTACCGAGCCCATGATTTTCCATATAGTAGCAAAAGCTGCATTCTCCATCTAATATGCCATCATTTTAATGTTGACGAAAGTTGTTCATGGTGTGGTCTAATTCCATTTTCAATTGAGAACTTGGTTCAGAAATGCTATGAGTTTGTGACCATTAGATCAACCTAGATTTTAATTTTAAATAATTGTCTCGGATTTCCTGTCTACTAGAATCTTTTTGGCCAAAATCAGTTCAAATCATAATCAATTTCTTTCTTATTTTCCTTGTTTATGATAGAAGGCACAACAGGCGCCTCACTAAATTAAGTATTCCAAGCCTTTACTAGAGCCTTTTCTCTATCAAGCTTTAACAATTTTTTATGCTAAGTTTAACATTTATCCTTTTCGATCTTGTTAACATCTTTCATGGTTTCAATCCATAGTATTATCCCGAAGATCCGGTTACTCTCTGGGTAAACAAAGTTGGCCCTTACAATAATCCTCAAGAAACATACAACTACTACAGCCTTCCATTTTGCCAGCCATCTGACGATGTTGCTCACAAGTGGGGTGGACTCGGTGAGGTTCTGGGTGGAAATGAACTCATTGATAGCCAGATGAAAATAAAGTTTCAGAGTATGTGGCCTCCTTGTTACATTCTTCGTTTTATCCTTTAATTATGTTTAAGAAACAATGACTATATAATTTTTATGTTTGGGCAGAAAATGTGGACAAGTTTCCCATATGTGAAATTAAACTGGACACTGCAAAGGTTAAACAGTTCAAGGATGCAATTGAAAATACATATTGGTTCGAATTCTTCATCGGTATGTTGTTCATTATTCATTTTGTCCTTTCTAGTACCACACCCCTTTTATGATATACAAGTTCTTGTACATTTGAACATGAGGTTACTGTTGGAGGTTCTGTTTGTCTGTGATATTGTTTGGGGTGCTAATTCTTTTACCTTTTTCTTCTTCTCTTTGTTCCTGCAAATGTTGATTGCACTGCCAGACGATCTTCCTCTATGGAGTATGCATTCATGTCACTTTTCTTCTTCAAATTGAGTCCTTTCAGATAGTTTGATCATATTCCTTATGCACGGGTAAATTGTCTCATTGTTGATCAGGCTATGTTGGTGAAATGCATCCTGATAAAAACATTGATAACGGCAAACATCTGCTTTACACACACAAAAAAATTCTTGTTGAATACAATGGAGATCAGGTTTGTGGCTTCCAAAGTTCTTTGGACATTGCGTGATTGATTTTATGGAGAGCTGTTTATGGTATTGAATTTTTTTTTTTTTTCTTCTTTGCAGATTATTCATGTTAATCTCACTCAAGATAGCCCTAAACCCTTGGAAGTGGGGAAAACATTAGCCATGACATATTCTGTAAAATGGATTCCAACAAATATCACTTTTGCACGGCGTTTTGATGTTTACTTGGACTACCCTTTCTTTGAACACCAGGTGATGGCATGTTCTCTTTATGCGTTCTCATGAATAGAACTCGATTCTTTTAGCTATTTAAAACTAGGTTCACCTTATTTGCTCTCTCTGTTTGTTTACAATCATACTTCATTGGTTGTAGCATATTATCATAATCTTTGTTAAACCAGATTTCATCAAAATCAACTTTACTAGGACTGGTAGTATTGCTATGTTTTGGCAAATAACATTTTATGCTTGTATTTAAGACTTATCTTATTAAATCTGTAAATTTGGTCTTTTTCTTTGCAGATTCATTGGTTCTCCATTTTCAATTCATTCATGATGGTTATTTTCCTCACTGGCTTGGTATCAATGATATTGATGCGAACCCTTAGAAATGACTACGCAAAATATGCTCGAGAAGATGATGATCTAGAAACACTGGTGACTTCATCTGTATTTTTTTCCTGATTTCCCTTTACTCATTTTCTTCTTATTGGGCTTTTGCTTAATTATCTTCTCATTCATCTTGAAACACTTTTCAATAAATGCTAACTGACCAAAGGTTGGTAACTATTTTCAACACTTAATTATCAGGAAAGAGATGCGAGTGAAGAGTCTGGTTGGAAACTAGTCCATGGGGATGTTTTTCGGCCTCCCCGCAATTTGGCTTTACTTTCAGCAGTTGTTGGGACTGGTGCTCAGCTTACAATGCTTGTTCTTCTCGTCATCCTTTTGGCAATAATTGGGATGCTATACGTCGGGTATGTTTGACAACTAGCTATGAAATACTGTCTGACCTGAAGCATATAATTGAATTTATTGTAGTTTATTTCATCTTTCTTGCTAAGTATAGAATTGTTTTTATTTTAAATTTTGTATCCAGTGATATTATTTCAATATGGATAGGCCATTTTTCCTTGTGTTATTTTATTTGATCTCATTAGTTTGGTCAATTAATTACCTGTTATGTTGTTAATTGGTTCAGGCGAGGAGCAATTATAACTACTTTTATTGTATGTTATGCTCTTACATCATTCATTTCTGGATATGTGAGTGGTGGGCTTTACTCACGCAATGGTGGTATGTATTTTATCCATTAATTGGCCTCTTTTGCTTCTCTTTGATGTCAATAGTCTTGAATTCAAGGGCTTTCATTAAGTTTTCAAGTTCTTTCTTTTGTTGTCACCCCGATATCTCAACTTAAGCTTACTTTTCTGTTTTATGTTCAGGTAAAAACTGGATAAAATCAATGATTCTCACGGCATCACTTTTCCCATTTTTGTGCTTTGGGATTGGGTTTATACTGAATACGATTGCTATCTTCTACGGATCTCTAGCAGCTATTCCCTTTGGCACAATGGTGGTGGTGTTTGTCATTTGGGCTTTCATCTCATTCCCTCTCGCACTTCTTGGTACCATTGTTGGAAGAAACTGGAGTGGTGCTCCAAACAATCCGTGTCGTGTGAAGACCATTCCTCGTCCAATCCCCGAGAGGAAATGGTATCTCACACCATCTATTGTCTCATTGATGGGAGGTCTGCTTCCCTTTGGTAGCATATTCATTGAGATGTATTTTGTCTTCACATCTTTCTGGAATTACAAGGTAAATATTATGATTCAAATGCCTTGAGAAAATTTTCTGAGATTTTTCATGATATTTTTTAGAGATATTCTATTGCCACACCAACTTTTACTTATTACATCCCAATTTCTTAAAACACTCTCCAAACATTACAACGGGTTGGCTCAAATTATAATCTCAACATTATAACACTCTTTCAAACAATTCAGAAGTTGTGTACTATTATGATTAGGCTCATATAAAATCACAAACCCAAAAAATAGAAATCTGGCCAAAAGAAAATGAGAGAGCTTCTATTAGCACCTCAAATTTTTACTTATTCACAACTATTCACTTGTTTTCTTTATTTTTAATTGGAGTGTAATAAGTAAAAGTTGGGGTGCCAATAGCAGCTCTCTATTTTTAATATCTTCTCAAATTTAACCGTGATGAAAATATTGCCAACTCTGTGCTATGCCTTGAAAATCTGCAATAAATTGATTAAAATTTAAAGCATATTGGAATTTCCTGATACAATTGCTTGAAAAAGTGAACATTAAAAATCTCCATGGATTTATCCTCTTCAGCTAATCATCTGTGAGAACAAGTTTTGTTAAGTTGTACTTTAGGAGGAACCTCAAATGTGATTGTATTGCATTGTACATTGGGTTACTTGCAATCATTCAGTGTGCACATATGCTATTTGGGACTACTGTAGGTCTAATATGCTTCTGGTGTGTTGTTCATGCTTCGCAGGTGTACTACGTTTATGGATTTATGTTACTGGTATTCCTGATTCTTATTATTGTTACCATTTGTGTTACAATTGTGGGCACATATTTCTTGCTCAATGCCGAGAACTATCATTGGCAATGGACTTCATTCTTCTCTGCCGCGTCGACGGCTATCTATGTGTACCTCTACTCTGTTTATTACTACCACGAGAAGACCAAGATGTCAGGCTTCTTCCAGACTAGCTTTTATTTTGGATACACACTGATGTTGTGTTTTGGTCTAGGAATCCTGTGTGGTGAGTTTTTACAATATGTTCATGTATTTTTCTGCTTAGTTCTTTATTATTCACTTTTTTTGGTGAATTTGTATTTGTCTGCTTAAAATTCATCTGTATCTCTCTCACTGTAAATTATCAGGGGCTGTTGGTTATCTGGGTTCTACTTTATTTGTGAGGAGGATTTACAGAAACATCAAATGTGACTAGTGAGGGGCAGCGGCAAACAGACTTTTACTGCTTAATGAATTCTCATTGTTGAGGCAAAAGTGTTTGAGAAACTAGTCACCTGATATACACCACCGAAGTCTACGGATGGAACCATGGGGGGGTTTCCTTTTTGTTTCTGAACATGGTATTTTTCCCCAGATGTAAGTGAAAAAAAAATCCTTATTTTACTTAATTTAGATTGCATGGACCGATATAATCTTGAAATTCCTCGTACGTTACTTGTAATTTTCATTTCTCCTTTTCTGTTACTTAGGACCAAGGTTGTAGACTAATTCTCTTCACTCCACAGATTGATGGCCCATGTAACTGAGTCATTCAATTTTTTTTTTCTTTTCATTTTATTAATACTGGTTTGATCTGAGTTTCTTGATAAGTCAAGGGATAATAGATGAAGAATAGTTGTATTTAAGGACTTCTATGAAAAATAAGTTGAGTATGTGTTCTTTATACTGGGAGACATGAATGCTTGACTGTGCGTTAGCCGTTCCAACCTTAACCCAACACCAATTTGGACAGATGCATTTGATAAGATACATTTTGTACCAGCGTAACAGTGCAGAATTTATGCTGATGCTTTCAGTGTGACTATCTGTGCATGAGCTAAATTATTATTACAACTGGTCTACAGTGGTGCATGATACACAAATGTTAAGATAAACAGAAGCAATTGAGAAGAAGAGAAGAGAAACAAGATGCAATCACATATAGAAGAAACACAGATTTTTTTTTCTATGTGGTTCCCTCGAGATTGAGGTACTTCATGGATTACATAGATTCCACTATGAAGAGAAAACTTGCAGTTACAGATTATCCCCTTTCACCAAAGTAAGATAAATATATACGCCCGGGACTACATAACAAGGATTTTTCATAATATTAGTAAAATTACAAAAAAATACCCTTGGAAATTTTCTTTAGCGGCCTCAACCAGCGGGGACCATTGTAGAATACAAAAATTTGAAATGTTCCCTTTTCATGATAAGATTCTTGGTAAAGAATATAATTTCTATTATAGAAAGATTTCTTTGTTCCTTGGCAATATATAATATATATTTAACATTTTCTGTTGACGAAAATGAAGTTTAGTTTCGATCTATCTAGCTGATTATCTGTTCAATCTCAAAATAGCGAACTACCAGGCCTGAATCTGATCTTTATAATATTCGGTGCTCTATGGTGTTTTTGTTTTTGTATCAGGGAATTTTAGTAAAGATAGCCCAACTCATAATGGTTCTTTGTAATTAATATTTCACGTCCCTGATTAATGACTTCAATTCATTATTACAAAAAGGAATCCAACCTTCGAAAGTCAAATTCAATTCGTTTCCAACTTTTCCAAACGCAGAAATGTGTGACCAACAGATGAATAAACATCTCCTTTTAGAAGATATTGAAGATTTTTTCTTCCCAATCGTCATTGTTCTATGATGCTTTTGAGAAAGTTTGAATGCAATACCAACTTTAAGAAAAAGCATATCTGTCTCTCAAAAAAGTTAATGGTGAAATGCACCACTGTCGGTGCCGCTATCAGACTAGATTTGATCATTCTTTTCCTTGACGTTTGATAATTAGATAATTGATTCGATTAGAATCTGTGGTCGATCAATAGATACGTGGATCTATTCTTTTTTGCAATAATGATTTAAAGCTCCCGACGGTCTGAAAAGAAAAGATGGCATGAGAACCAGCATTTCTGGGAGGATCAATGATCCTAATTGCTCCTACTATGCAAATTAAATAGATGAATTAACAATAACCAAGTACCACAATGGGTACTTCACTTTGTAACGACAAAATTGAGGTATCTAGTAATGATTTTCAGAACTTTCTTCTGTCTAGATGAATGAAAAAAGAATTACTAAACAGTACTTACGTATCATGTTTTAGACAAATCTTGTGCAACAATCCAAGTATGTGTTTGTTATGGATTGAAACAGGCTTCAAAGATCTGGTTTGATAATCTCCGTGTAGGCTTTCCAAATGAAAGTTGAGGAATCTCCTTTTACTTAGCTTCATTTAGAATGTTTTTAAAAATAAAGGGTCAGAAGTCTTCATGTGTTGTGGTGGGCTCCCGTGACCCTATCCAAAAGAATCTGACAGCCGTGTCTATCGGTGAATATGTATATCAGCATACGAGGCCTTAAGTGGGAATCTTGAATCAGCATGTATAACTCTACTGCAGTTAATCTATCTTAATAGTTAATAAAGAGTCGTTCTCTCAACGTTGTACCTCATATTGCACATTCTGACGTGAAAGTATAAGAACCATAGATGCTTTTTAAACTCATATCTCGATGAAAAGCATCTTTGGGTTTCCTATGCACTGTCACATCAGTATGTTCGATATGAGGTACAATCTTGAGTCCACTTCAGCTTTATTCTAATAGTTAAAATCGACACTTAAAACAGTAACAAACATTTTCATTTACCACAAAAAAACAGATATTTGTAATTTTGATCATTTCGGCAGTTTTTATGTCCCAACCCAAAATTTTTATGTTCATTCAGCCCAAACCCAAAATTTTGGTACAAGGCCTTTGATATGATTATATAAAATTTAATTTTCTTAATATTGACATAGCCATGTCTTGTTCCCTAGATGGTAGTTAAAAGACCACGGAACCACTAACAAAAACATGTGATGAGTTTCAAGCAAGGTAACTCGACCGCTGCCATTTTCAATACAGTTCTCTCGTTAAACCTTCCACCAACTATAAATGAGATAGGACTAGAATAACAGATTAAGAACAACAAAAAATCTGCATGTTTCTTGATACACTTAAGATTTTTATCGATCAACTACATTCCCAATATGTAAACAGTGATCTTATGAAGTAATAATCTCCATATGCACAAAAGAGAACATGAGCATCAAATAATTGAACAAATTTGGTGTTAAAGTCAGTTTTAGAGATAATGTGTGCAAACATAATTTACATTCATAACCAGAGTAGCGACCACCTTCGAAGAGATGAATCTGGTAATATTCTTCAATAAGGAATCCATGGACATCATGCATACTGTAGAAGGAAGATACATGCAAGGCGGGAAGACTCTTTATGACTTCAAGTTGCATTTTTGAACAGAAACCTTCCACGGGGTGGTAATAACTGTAAGAGAAGATAGTACCCATTTTGTTTATAGAAGACATTGGGATTTGAAACTCTGTGGATCTGATCCCAATTACACTAAAAGGTGAGTCACCATTGTTATATGTCTTCTTCGAACTAATCTCTACTTATGCATGTGCAGTTCTTTTGGTGCTCAGAGAGTTCCTGAAAAATAACAGTTCAGAGGAATCAAACAACAAATCTACCAAATTTATTTATTTATTTATTTTTACCCATAAATTTCATCTTTGACTAATGGAAGGAGTACCTGAATCTGTTTTTGTAAATATTTGACATACTCAACTGCTTCATCTAACATGTCTGCAGTATTGGTTTGCTGCTAGTAACAATCCCACAATTGCAAAATCAAGATTACAAGACATTTCCAAATTACACAATTAATACTCTAAAGTTCAGCAGCATTGTAAAGAAATTAAAATCAAATCCAGATTAAATTTGATAAATTTTCTAATATAGCTCGTGTTTTGATCTAGCAAATCACCTTATCCATATTGGGTACAAGTTCTTGGAGCTTCCTTATCCGATCACTGATTCGAGTCCTCCGAACCTAATCCAGTTAACCACAAAAACGTATAAAGAACTGTATTATTATCGAACACCCCCAATGGATCGAAATCTAAGTCCCCCCAATTAGGCTATAAGTGTACAATACTTTTCCCTGGTGTCGATGATCACCGATTGAATTCAAGACATCAATCATGACACAAGTCGTACACCCCAAAAGACCAAAGAACAGCATTTAAACCATAAATTAGAAAGGAAAGGGTGATAAATTTACGACA
Organism: Akebia trifoliata; assembly: GCF_017979445.1. NCBI lineage: Eukaryota > Viridiplantae > Streptophyta > Magnoliopsida > Ranunculales > Lardizabalaceae > Akebia > Akebia trifoliata. The sequence goes on along the minus strand of NC_141378.1, from coordinate 3,030,816 downwards.
CTATCGGGGTATCTAATAAAACTACACATACACTTAATTATTGAATTGCAAGGCTGCAAAGAAGATAAATAATCTTTACTTACCCTTTCTGCGATGCTGCGAGGATGAGTTGCGCAGCCTCGCTTTGCACGAACTCGGCAAGGAACAGAATCGGGAAAAAGATTATCCATCTCCATATTGGAAAAATCAGAGCTATGCTCAATTTTCTTGAACCAAAACCAATTGTTGAAAATCAGTCAATAATTGAAAAAATAAATAAATAATTTAAAGGAAACAGATAAAATTGTTAAAAACTAGGACTCTTACTCAAATTTCTACAACCAACCCAATTGCTTAAAATCAGTCAATAATTCAAAATAAAATATAAAAATAAAAGAGGAAGAAAGAATTAAACAACAAAACAAAGAGTTTGTTAAAAGGGTTCAAACCTAGAACTCTGCTCAACTTTCTTGAACCCCCGACTGTTTAAAATCAGTCAATGACTGAAAAACAATTAAAGAAATAAAGGAGACAGAGAGTTTGTTGAAAGAGTTAAAAACTAGAACTCTACTCAACTTTCTTGAACCAACCCAATTGTTTAAAATCAGTTAATAATTGAAAAACAAGGAAAGAATTAGGGGAAAAAACAGAGTTTGTTAAAGGATCAAAAACTAGAACTCTGCTCAACTTTCTTGCACTAACCCAATCGTTTAAAATCAGTACATAATTGAAAAACAAAGAAAAGAGTGAGGGAAAAAAAACATAGTTTGTTAAAAGTATTAAAAACTACAACTCTGCTCAACTTTCTAGGACCAACCCAATTGTTTGAAATCAGTCAATAATTGAAAAACAACGAAAGAATTTTTTTTATATTTTTGGGTGGGGGGGAGAGAAGGGTTTGTTAGAAGGGTAAAAAACTAGGACTGCTCAACCTTCTTGAACCAACCCAATTGTTAAACTCAAAGAAAGAAAGAAAGAAAAATAGAGAATTTTTTTTAAAGGGTTAAAAACTACAACTCTGCTCTTTCTTGAACCAACCCAATGGTTGAAAATCATTAAATAATTGAAAAACAAAGAAGAAAAAAAAAAGAATAAAAAAAAAACAGAGAATTTATTAAAAGGGGCTAAGAAGATTGTTACAGATTGTATTGTGGATTCTGATTCTCTGGATCTCTTACTAGTTGTTGGGATGTCTAGAATGGAGAGTAAGTCGTAATCTGAGCTTGAGAAGTAGCCATCAGAGGGAAGAGTTGTAGAAGATGAAGTGAGATGAGCAAGAAGTTCAGGTGGAGAGCTGTTGTGCCTGGTGAAGTTTGTGGATTCGAATAACGTGGTGGGATCATAGCTAGCAGAGTTTCTGAGATTGGGTAGTTGAGGGAGGTTTTGGTTTTGTGGTTCTTCATCTTCTTGGACCTGAAGTAGATTATCGAACCATGTCGCTGGTGCTGACCGAAATCGAGACAACCCACCACCACCAACACCAACACCTCCTCCACAACTCATCTGTTGTTGTTGCTGCTGCTGTTGATTCTGCATCAGATGTGTGTGTTTTTTGCTGGGTGAACTCCCTCTATATATATATCTCGGTCTCACACACACTAGCCTTGTTATTGGTGTTTGTTTGGTTTTTTTTTTTTTTTTTTTTGACTTTTACATGGAAGTCCTTTGCTCTAGAACCTTGGAAAGCTTTTAAGTGATTGACACCAAGTTTTTATTTGTTGCAATCTGGAAGATATTGGTGTCTCCACAGACAGAGGAGAGAAGAAGTTTTCACAATTGATATTAACCACCACCCGTGTGCTTGGCGGTTGGGTGGTCGGGTTCCTTTCTTTAATTAATTTGTTTTAAATTTTACCTCAAAAGTGGTTTGAAACAGAGCATAAACTCACGTTTGAGATGGATGAAAGTTTTAAAGGATGATTACTTAAAAACTTATCCATAACCAATTTTAGATTAATTTCAAAAAACAAAAAATTGTTTATCATGATCATGGCTTGTATTAATATTTTTTTTTTTCAAATAACAATTGCATTAATACTCAATAGTAAAACTATTAGCAAGGTTTTGCTCCCTTTAATTATGTGTTAAAAATTAAGTAATCGTTTAATGTATTTTATTGTAAATTGGAAAACTTTTATGGAATTAGGGCATGCAACTATAGGAACTAATCTCATCCTTAAAAGGAATATAGAAAACCCTACGATATTAGAAATTGTGATTTTCCTCCTATTTTAGTTGTACATCTTCACATTGATGTCAAAGCCTAGAATAACCAAAATACCATATAAATTGAAGATAAGGGTATTTTAATAATTTTTTATTAACCTCTTTCAATCTTCACCAAACACATCATTAGCATATATCTAAGCCAACATGCAAACTACGTATTATGAACATACGAGTCGTCTTATATCAAGACTTTATATCCCATGTTGTCGTGTTTTAATAAAATTATCCATGGGGTTGCTATATAACTATTGCCTTCATGTGTTGCTTTGTACACGTGTGTGTTTGGATTTCTCAATACTTATTTGCAGGTCGAAGCTTTTAAATGTTGCACAATAAGTTATCTCAACGTGTGCGATTGTAATAGTACCACATCAAAAATAGGCATTAGCTATGATTTCTTCTGTTTTTCCTATTTGGACTCTTTGCATGTCATTTTAAAATAATAATAAATTTTTATATATTAAGAAAAAAGTTAAAACTATTATTGGGAGATAAGTTGTCAACTACAAGGCAACATTTCCCGTGACAATTCACTGTAGAGTCGTGCTAGGGTGACACAAGATTTATTGTGATTCTCACAATTCTAACGAGGTGGTGCGCACATAACTATAGATGATTTTTATTAGTATAGAAAGGAAACACATCTACGGTTATGTGCACATTTTCATGTCAGAATTGTGAGAATCACAATAAATTCTATATCACCCCAGCATCATGATTCATGATGTTTAACATAATCCATCACACGAAGAAGGAATTAAAAAAAGAGTCGTGTTGGGGTGACACGAACCGAGACACAAAAGTGACAAAATGATGTGGTGTCACGCTCATTACTTTCGATGCTTTTCTGCACGATACGAGTAAAAAACATCTACAATTATGTGCGTGCCACCACATCATTTTTGACACCTTTGAGTATCCGTTTGTGGCAGTCCAGCATTTTCCTTAAAAAAAAAACAGATTTTAAGGAGAGCCTTAAAGTGCGTTTGGTGGCTAATTTCATTCATTCCATAACGGTGTGGCCATAAACTATAAAAGTCAAGCCCGAGTTGTCCGGTTGTCCCCACTGATGTTGAATTTATTGGAGGATATAGATCATGTTTGTCACCTTCAAGTTCAACCAATCATTGATGGAGAAGTGTCACAGCTAATAAATTGGTTGGTTCTATCCATTGTTTTAAAACTTGTCCAAACTCGACTGAGTCAACTTGACTGAATTGGATTTTGATTTTTGTGCCCACAACTCAATGGAACTAGTTTGCCGAGTCAAACTTGGAAAATTATAATCAGCTTGTTGGAGGCAACTTAAAAGTGTACTGAGTCAGGTCAGAAACTCAACTGAGTTTTGCTGCTATATATACTTTATACTTTTGTGTTTATTTTTAAAAACATTTTAATATTTTCGAATATTTATGACTTTAATATAATGTATTTTGACTTTTCCTAGTCGATTTGTGTGAACCATCAACTTGACTCGACTTAGTTGGTACTGAGTCAGTCTAGTTTTCGAGTTTTAAAACAGTGATTCGTAGGTTTATGTTATATGAACCTAGGGTTGAGAATAGTGAACTTAAAGAAATTGGACAAATATATATATATATATATATATATATATATATATATATATATATATTTTAGTTTTAAACAAGCTTATATATGTTTTGTTGTCCTAACTAGATTAATAAATGGTCAATCTCAAAATCTCAATTTTTTTAATCATATAAACATTTAATTTCTTAAAAATCATTTATCTTTACAATATTTTCAAAATATTAGATTGATCTTTACAAGACAAAGATGACTTGCTGCGAGTCATCTTGGTCTTCTCTGGGATTTAAGACGCGTGTTAAAGGCATCCACGTCACAATCGAAGTTTGCTGTCTTATGTTAGAAATTTTGGAATGAACTGATTTTTTATGAGGATGACTTCTATGGTGGAAAGATATTTCTCATCAAAAATCAGTCTATTTTAAAAATTTCTAGCACCATTAAAAGTGATTTACAAAAATATGAACGATCCACAATTCTTAAACTTATTTTGGTGGGGTTTGAAATTTCAAAATGAGCAGATTTTTTGTAAGAATGATCTCCTCATCATAGAGACCATCCTCACGAAAAATTAATCTATTCTAAATTTTTTAATTCATATAAGACAAAAATATTGACATATATTACGAGCACTCTTACTAAGAATTGGAGTGCCTTTAACGCAGACTGGTTGAGTGAAGACATCAACAACTTGATTAGAGGAGTTAGATAAAGTGGAGGCATAGAATGACTTTGATGAGTAGGTCATGCACAAAATGCCACTCAATCTCCTTGTTTTAATTTTAATTAAAATATTTTCCCCTTTGCAAATTCTTGCTTCATGAATAGATCTCTCAACCCAAACTCACTTGTCACCCATTCACGGGATGGCACATGATGACCTAAGGCCTTTTTCACCACCAAGCATCAATCATCGATGGCCTATGCACCAATTTTGTTCTAATCTACAGAGCCTACGGTTTTTTTTTAATAAGTTAAAATACTTCATTGAAAAGGCAAGGATCGAGAAGACCAAATCTGAGAGAAGATACAAACAGTTATTTATAGAACCTACATTCTTCATACGCTCATCTATCAATCTTTAGTGGTGTCATGTAGAGAGAGTGATTGTTTGCTCACAGACTAACAATGTTTTGACATGTGATGATGATGACGTAAGCACTAATAAAAGAATATTTCTCTCCTGTTCATAGTAAAAAATCAAAATTTCTTAATAAGATCATCTTGTCACATTTAAAAATATGACCCAATACAAAAGTGTTGTAGAGGAAGAAATTCTATAAATTGAAAAAAAAAAAAATATTTTTCACTATTGTATTTTAATTTTAAATTTAAGTGCTCGATAGCTGTCCATTTTCAATACTATTGATCAAACTCGAATATTATTTTATTTTTCCTTTTTTTTCATGAAGTTTTGCATCAAAATCTAGATGATTATGGTGTTTGATTGTCAATATGATAATTTATGTAAATCTCACAATATTTTTTAAGATTTGAAATCTAAAAATAAAGATTTCTGGACAATACATGTGTGGGTAGGAGAGAGAAATTTTCTTCTTATTACTCACGTCATCAACAGTACATGCCAAAACGGTGTTGGTCTCTGAGCAAACAATCATGCTTTATATAGATGTCAATTAATAGTTATTTAATCAAAATCGAATTAAATCGATAAATTTTTTAAAAAAATCTCTTTTTATTAAAATAATTAGAACTGGATCTCTAGGAACCAAACCAATTGAGAATTAGAACTAATAAATAATGATAGCAATCGAAAATCGCAACCATTTGAGAAGAAATTTTTTTTACTGTTCAGATTCTAATTCCATTAATTTGATAACTATAACCGAGAAAATTTAATGGCTTCAATTTTGATTCTTCTAGAAATCAAATCAAAACCAACCCATTGAAATGGCCTAGGCCACCATGGCATGACTGGTGAGTTTCGCACTCTCTTAACAAATGACAAATTCCCAATAAATCTCGAAGCGGTATTGTCTCTGTCGTTTTATGTTGAGGGGAGCGTCCGAAAATTATTATTCAATATATAATGGTTTTTTTAATATCATGATGGATAGGGTGTATTGAGGGTGATGAACCTTATTATACACACAAACAATCTTGTAATACTCTACAATTGGTGTTAAAGCCCAGTTGTGGTCCCTATTATCACCTCTAATTGGTGGAGGTCTACATCTTGCCAGCTTTTAGATTTGTTTTTGGAGATAATAGATCTTAGTGGATCCACTGCTGTACTTCTAAATTTACCACAAAAAGCAAAAAAAAAACTCAAAAGTACAAGAAAAACCAATTATGTTCCCCGAAGTGCCCTCTTTGTCTCTCTTAGATACAATTGAAAAAATAACGGTACTTTTGTACCCTTTTCGTCCAAGAAATTTATATTTATATTTTATTATTATTTCGACATTTAATGTACTGATGGATGACTGTAATGTAATAAAGGGTTACCGAACCGGTGGTCCGACCGGAAAATATAATAAAATTGATTTGATTAATAAATTATTCATTTTCTTTTGAATAGCACTTCTTTAAGAATGTAAATATAGATACTTTATAAGTCAAATCTATACTGTTAAGTTTTTATTCAACACAAATCCTAGGATTTTTTTGGTGGGGGCAGCTAGGATAATTATAAATTAAAAAAAAAAAAAAAGGGGCACAAAAAGCAACAATTCTTTCTCCCTATTCTACTATCAACCCTAATAATGCATAAATCCTAATAAATTAAAAATAAAATAAAATTGTGGGGGCAGTTATCGTTATTGCCCGCGATGTAAATCCACCCCTACACAAATCAAATCATCTTGCTTTGGTGTTGGAGTAATTTTTCCTACAACTTATCTCGAGATATATAAAATCATAAATCTTTTTCTTATTGTATCTTGAGGCAAAGGGACCTATGTTAGAGGTGGACGTCAGACCATCACGGCTCTTATATATTTCCTTAGGTAGAGAGGGTGCTCACAACACTAACTTCATAAGATATGACTATTAAAGTGATTTTTAATTAATCGATTTTGATGGAATCAAAATCAATCATTGGTCTCAATATTTGATTGGAATCATACTCAATTATCTTATTTGTGAATCTGTAATTTAAAAAGTAGAAAACTAAAAACAATAAGAATTATAATACATTGATGCTTGAACCACGATGGATACATGACAAACCCATGATAGAGAGATAACTAGGTATTTAGCTTGTTAGAGGATAATTAAAAGAAAAGGTTAATAATTATTAAATAAAAGTTAAATTAAATCTATTTATAACTCTAATTTTTTATGTTAATGTAAGACTAAAGTAGAGATCATGTTGGATGATCTAAACTGAGTTGAGTCCACTCTAACATTATATAAGAAAAAATGACTTAAAATGAAAAAAATTTCTCTTTTAAACTAATTATTATTAAGTAAAATTTTCTTGATTATTAATGTCAGAATGTTTTTTTTAATTATAAAGATTTTCTCATAAATATTTTTATTGATAATTCATGCGAGAATGGCCCACTTGACATTTCTAATTGATAAATTAGTGGGCCACGTCTCATGGCGTGTTAGTCATGGGAGTATCTACTCCTTTTGATCAATGTCATAGTGTGGGCTGTGAAGAGGAGGATAAGAGATAGTGGAGATGTTACGCATGCGTGTGGTCCCCTCCTATTTCTATCAAAACAGTCTAACAAGCCATAAATGGCAAAACTCAGAAACCTCACGGATGGAAAAGTAGCCAGACCTATTGTCGGCTTGGGTGGACCAAGTTCCAAAGTCTAGATCATTGGATCTTCCTCGAGATTCAAAAATATATATATGTAGAATCATCCCGTGGTGGTGTGTGTGTCGAGTGGGGTGGGTCCCCCTAGTCTTGCTAAATAAATCAATAACGATTTCACCCTTAGTAAGGTTCCTGGACTCACCTCTTTCATTCAAAAACATATCCCATGTTTAGAGGGTTGTAGAGGATTGAATTTTGAAAAAATTATAAATAAATAAAAAAAATTTTACTTTTAAAATTTATTTTAAGTTTGGGAGTTATGTAGAAGTTCGATAGTCATCCATTTTCAAAATCTTGGATCTAATTCAAAATATATATTTTTTTTTCCTGAATTTTTCGATGAAACTTAGATGGTTGTCGTGTTGGATTTCTAAAGTGGTAATCCATTTGAGCAAAATAATCCTTAGTAAGACTCAAAATCTTCCTATGTTAGCAAGGAAAGAATTTCACATAATAGAATTTTGGTGAATATATGACACATCTACTTTTCTAATTGACCTTAACATTGGGTCTTCTATAAGAGACTAGTTGAAGATGACTTAAATGCCCTCATTTTCAATCTTGGTGAAAAACCCCTTTACTGTTTCTTTTAAAATTTCATCTTCAAGCTTTTCGATTTTTTTAACCTATTCGACCTCATCTTCACCTTTTTGCCAAAGGTTCAAAAAGATGGAATCTTGATTTTTGAGGCAAGGGACTCACCCAAATCCTCGGATTCCAATAAATATTAGAAAATCCAAATAAAAAACTGCCACCTATAATGTGTGTAGAAGCCACCATTTCCCCCTTCCAAATAAGAACAACCATATAAAGGGAGGGGACCTCCCTCAATCTTGTTTTCTTTTTTTCTTTTATGATGAAGATAATGTATTATAAACAAAAAAATATACCATCGACTCAAATGACATAAAGTGATCGTCACAAAAAATTCACTTCTTTACAAATTTTCTTTATCGACATCGTCCAATTCTTCGAGGAAGCTTGCATACGGTAGATGCTTATTTGCAAAGTTAATAATTCAAATGACGTTTTTGGTGCGCAAGAGCACTTCACAACAAATCTAATAAGTGTTTCTCGTCGAATGTTGAAATTGAAAATTGACAGAAGTGAGAAGCTGTCTTAGACTAATTTCCTACTTCCAACATTTGTAAGAAGTTGATATTACTTGAATTTTTTAAAATTTTTGAATGATTATGTGTTTTTTAATTATATTAATGACTAAAATATACCTCAAAAATGTATTTACAACATCAAATCAATGACAAAGAAATATTAGATTTTCAATATAATTCTCAAAATGTCCAAAGATGTTTCCCAAAAAGAACCTCCCAAACACTCACCAATGGACAAATTTTGATACCACAATTTTTATAGAAATGCGCACAATGGAAGTGCTTCTACGGCATTGAGACGAGGGTTTTGTTTTTTTGAGTGGAAGTCTAGTTGGAGTGTGAAGGAACGTTTCAAATGCTTGACAGCTTGAGTTTGGTAGGAGATAAATCCAGAGGTTTTTGTGTACTTTCTATGTACCCCTCTGTATTTTTGTGAAAATTAGTAATATACCCTTGGTTTTCAAAATGATGAGACATCCCTTGACTCAGGTCTTCAATGAGAAACTAATTGAAGATTACAAAAGTGCCCTGGTTATGATCTCTAGCCAAAAACACTTTATTTATTTTCACCCAAAATTCCATTTTCTTCAAATCTCAGGATAAAGGATTTGGAAGAGATTGAAGATGACAGATTTTAGAAAGAAAAATAAAGGGATTTTCAATTATTTTAAAGTTTGAATATTAATGTTTTAGTTTTGAAATTATTATTATTATTATTATTATTATTATTTTTTTTTAAGAATGAACTAACGTGTTTTTGTTTTATAATTCATCATCTTAAGTTTTTATTTAAATATTGTGATGGAAAACACACACACCCACACACAAAACATGCTTTTTGTTGCTGGTCCTACTATTTAATGACATGTCTTTTTGTTAAGTTATGTGTCTTTGATTCCTTTTTACTATTAATTAATACCATTTTAAGTATTTCTTTTGTCTTTTTTAATACTGTCAACTTGTTTAAATACACTTTTGTCAAATAGTGTTATTAGTTTTTATTATACGTGTCCAGACCAACCTCATTAGAATTTCTTCATGTTATCTTCTATTAGTATTAATTTATATTTTTTATGTGTTATTTATTTATTTATTTCTGATGAGAATGTTTAAACCTGTAGGATCGACTAACACGGTGAAACAACTAATTTCTTAGAGCACCATATCTCGTTCAAATCCCTCAAATACATGTAATACTCCACAAGCTACACATATCAAGTAAGTCGGGATAAATTCTTATGGGTGATCAATGAGGGGATTTGAACTTGAGACCTCTCTCTTTTTAAAGAGAGATTTTGATCACTACACCCAACATTGATAGGTTAACTTTTAATTAAAAAATTAAAAGGGCGAGATTATTCCATTGCTTTTGAAAATAACGTTATGTCCGGATATTTTTTATCATCCATTTATGTAATTAACATCCTTAAATCTATCATGTGTTTGTTTGTAGGGTTCATTTTTTATCCTCAATTTCAATCTGAAGACTCTCTTTTTGATATTTTCCATCGTGCAATCAAAACTCAAGAAATCATTTTCTTATGTCCATTTCCCCAACAAATTCGTATTCCCTTGAAAACGAATTTCCTACCAATAAACAAATATGGACCTCAAGTTCTCTTAAACGAGTCAAAATTTGAAGGATTTGTGCTCTTCAAGACTCCAACGTCACTGGACACTTTTGCATCCCATGTGGCATAAATATATTAATCATGAGTACTGATTTTCTAACTAGAAAGTCATCACTCGATCAATACTCGACTAATGTGTTATGGATATGAAATCATGGATCTATATCCTTGGGATACATAAATATACCAAGAAAACAGATTTATGATTCGGTGTCCTTAGCACGTCAGCCGAGTATTGACCCAGTGAAGATTTTCTAGTTAGAAAATCATTATTCATTAATCATTGGATGGTTTTGTGCCCAACATCGTTGGATATTATAATTGTTGAACTAACGGCTGAGATAATTACACGTGAGAAGGCAAGATTCAAAGACAAGAAAGAAAGAGATGAACGTGTCGGGTAGGTAACTAGAAACTATAGACTGGACTTCTTCTTTATAAAATGTGGACCAGAATTCATTATGGCTCGTGACAAGCACACGCCCACCGACAAACTTGTGAACATGTCCTCCTCTATTATAATAATAGAAAAATAAAGAGAGCTACTATAAGCTGCCACGTAGCATATTTTTAACCCACACTAGATCTCGCACGTTCAAATTGGTATTATCGATGTCTTTATTCTTGCTGCACGTGCAATTATTTTTTCACCGCAGATCATATAAGTTGATGATCAAATCAGATTGTTCACGTGGGTGGGTCCTCACGTGTTTATCTGCCATTCCATTTTATTAAAATCTCCTTTCTAATCTTGTGTTTGATTGGTTTAATGTTATCCGAGAATAACATAATTATATTTATGAAAAAAAAATGTTTTTTATTTTTTTAATAAAAAATTTGAATTATATATATCATCTACATTTGAGGATTATTACAAAAATAAGTATCATCAAGATATATATTTAGCTATGTGGATCATGAGTCGTATATTATTTTTTAAATATAATTTATGTTCGATATCCAATATAAGTAATATTTTCTCGGGGCCACTCATGAGGGTGTTTCCTCACTTATCTGGTGTATGTGATGTATGGGCATTGCACGTACTTGAAAAAGAGATCCATATGTCTAGACTTCAACCCTGATATTATATATATTATTTTTAAAATGACTCTCGAATGTTCTAATGAAAGATTAACCATTAGGTTAGAAACTAAACGTTCTTCTCATCCTAAGAAAAGAATTGAAATATACACAATATCCCTCAATAAATAAGTTAACAAAGCACTATATTATCCCTTTATTGACATTAGGGCTTAGTTGGTTTGACACATTGCAAAACAGTTTTAAGGTTGTGTATAGAATTCGAATTTATTCATAAAATAAAAATAAATAAATAAATAAATAAGAGGTATTATATTGCCCATGTAACTTTTTGTGCACCCCAACACCCTTAATAATTTATGCAAAATTCTGTTGAGACTGGGAAGTGCTTGAACATTTGTGGTGGAGACAACCTATTGCCCTAAGAATTTATCGCTTAGCATGGACCCGAGCTGTCAAATATTTGGAAACTAAAGATAAACATGAATAGATTGGGGCATCATAAATGTCAACAATCACTTTCTTATTGACAAAATGACAATAAAAATATAACTCGAGTGAGTAAGAAGTATCGGATCTAATCATGATGACTTTAATCACATCTGAGATGACTTGGGAGATATTTTTAAAATATCAATCGAGTTAATAAAATCTTAGCAGAGTCGATTGGGTTTTCTTGTTTTTTTTTAATATATAAAAAATAAAATAAAAGATTTTGTGATTAAGATGGGATATCATATCAGGTCAAAACCGTTGATTTTGAGTAGGTAATACCTCATATCATCACAAAAAAGAAAAGTGAGTTTGTGAAGAAAAATATGAAGATCGCACATGCACCTTTCCTAACATCTCCTACCGACATACAAAGTACAAACCAGTTAAATAGTATGGATTGTAGTTGCCGTGACCATCATGGAATGGAATTAATGAAAAGAATATTTATTTGAATTGTGATAATCTGCCTATCCCATGTTTGGGAATCGTGAATCTGTATGTCTTGAGATACACAACTGCATTTTTTTTAAATGTGTATCCCAAGATATACAGATCCACAGTTCTTGAATTTGTTATGTCAAGAGAATCGATTGATTGTGTCACATGGGATAGTCAGATTATCAGGACACATTTTATTTTCATTTCCTCTCTCTGTTCGACTTTTGTAGGAGGCACGTCACGTTAGGGCTGTCAATGGTTCAGGCCTAGATCCCCATCCAATAAGTATCGGATCCAACTCATATCAGATCAGATTCTTAAAGAAACTCAATATTAAGAAACAAATCTGAAACATTAACAATCAGGTGGTGTCCGGATCAATCAAATCCGATTTTATATACAAAATCTAAATAAACTTTATACATCTCAATAACTATATAATATATTTATGTACTTTATAACATATTATCGAAGAGGGACATGGTTGAACCAGATTCGATCCAATTAGATATCAAATCGAAATCTTAGTAGAATCCACAACCGAAGTTATTGGATCAGAACGGATTGGGTTTCAGGTCTGATCCAATCCATGCATTGTCAGCCCCACATCACATGATCTCATCTCAATGAATAATTTTGTATTGAATTTCCCTTTCCAGCTTCTTATGGAGTTTATTTAGAGACACCATTTTAATCTTATAGGATTTTGTTTCTTCTGATACTACCTCTTTACAAAAATTTAAGGGAGCACCCCAGTGGTAACACGGAACCTCAAGATGATACACATTAATTTGTTTATGATTTTTGTTGAATTTATATTCGAAAGGAAAATCCGAAAGAACGTAAATATACAAGAACTCAAACAACTGAAGATAGAGACTTTTGATGATGATGCTTGTTGAATTTGCTACACTCTTAAGATTGGTTTTGTTCCATGGACTTTAAAACCTCAAATGATTTTAAAGCCATACAGTTCCCCTACAAAATGATCATATAACTCATAAACAAGTTTGAAGGTTTCGCCCAAGACTTCCTTCACTCATTCCAAGTCTGCTGTACTTTGAAGCTTCTGTTGTACTTCACATTCATCACGGAAGCACCAATTAATGGTATTTTCATGTAAAGCCTGCATCAAGACGGCTCACCAATTAATAGTCTTTTCATGTAAAGCCTGCATCAAGACGGCTATTTCACTGACAGTTAAATACATCGAATTTTGCACAATGGAGAGAGTGAGAGAGCCCAAGGTTAAGACAATGTCATTGATGGATAGACTGAACTGGGACCAAATCTTACAATAAACCACTCTCTCGGAAGTAAAATTGCTTCATATATTTCAAACAAGATCCTTGATCATCTAGCAATTACACCATCTTACATATCATCCCCCCAAAAAAATGTTTAGAAAGGATTTCCCCTTACCAAGCGTTTCACAGGTACGTTCGCTGTTTAGTAATCTAGTATAATATATCATACACCAATCATCTTCATATAGAGAGATGCTTCACAGAGCCCCTTCACGGATAAAAAGGGTTACAGCTAACCTAAAACAGAAAACTTTAGAGACAAGGTTTCTCAAGGATAAATCTAACTATAGTGCAACACAATCAAACATACTGAACAGCACAGATTCATCAAAAGTGCAACCCTCATAAATTAGAGTGAGCTTCAGTTCACACTTTCACAGCACCACCACCACCTTGGCTCCTCCAATATCAAACCGAAAAACAAGAACCAAGAGACTGACCTTTGAACAAGAATCAATGTTTCAATTAATCACTGGAATCAATGCTCCCACTGTGTGAACTGCTGGCATTACGGCTATGCAACGAGAGACCCCTCATGTGACCACCCAATGTCGTTCCATCTATCTGTTTCTCCTGAAAGAATCTCTCTCTCTCAGTGCGTTTGGCAGGTGGAGGGGGAATTACAACAGCTGCTGGAGGAGGTAAACTGGATTCTTGTTCTCGCTCCAGACATAAGGGTCTTATTAGTGGACGGTGCAGCCTCTCCCCTTGAATGGATTCAAGTAAACCCAAGGGTCGCTCCAACTGATCTTCATCTTCAGGTCTTGCACAAGCTTTTCCTTTTCGGATTCTGTAAAAGTTTAGTCAAGCAAAATCTGGATTACGTAACCAGCAAACTTCTATTGTGAGGTAATGCCTTGTACAAATCATATGTGATTTTGTGCTAAAGTTGATACTCTTTTGCTATCTTTGTAATGCGAGTGGCGAGTCCATGGACCATACTGTGTGCATTGCCAGCTATCCTATCCTATTCCATTTGATCTCATTTCTTTTGGGCTCTTCAAAATATACCACGTCTTTCCTAACTCATTGTTATCTTTATTCCAAGTTGGGATTCAACCATGTTCACAGGGAGAGAGAAAATCCTTTGGAAGTTCCTTCCTGTCGCTACAACCCGGGGATTATGATTGGAAGAGTAGGAGAATTTTCCAAGGAATCTCCTCTTGAATTGATGATATTTTCAGTATTTTGGGACTGCTGTTTCTTTGATGCAAGTCAGGCACGGAATTTAAGGGCGTATTCTTTGACGATTTTGTTTTTTCATTGGGACCATCTTTGTAATTACTGGTAGTTTTAGTTTTCTTAAGTTGGTTGACCGATAATTGTATCTTTGCTTTCGATTCAATAAAATTTATGCTAATAGATAATATAAAAAAGTTAATACTCTTTTGCCATCAACTGGCTAAAAATACAAACCACTTTTGAATATAATCAGAATGGAAACAGTCGGCAATCTTATCTTACAGGGATGATACGTACAAAGTACAAATGATTACACTAACACAGATTTTTTTTTTTTTTTTTCATTTACAAGAAACATTAGTAGTCCTGGTATTACCACGATATATGGTATTGGTACCTAGTCTATATTTGGACAAATGGTGTATATTCTAATTCTCTTTTTTGGTTTTTTTGTTTTTGACAGGAATATAATGAATTTCTAGATTAAAAAAGAGAAAGAACACTACCGTATATGTGTGGGTAGTGTTCATAAAGTAGGGAAGTCCTACAATGACCTCTAACATATCCACTCAAAGTAAATAGCAACACACACCAGGCTGTGCGGTGTCTAATATAAAGAGCCTGCACTATCAATGAAAAAAAATACCTTCTAAAGAGCCGTTCGGCTTCTTCTTCGTCTGCTTCTTCATGGTCAAAACAATGGCCAGTGGAAGGAGCTTGGACAGAAAGAAGTGCATCATGTCTGGCAAGTACTTTCTGCAGCTGCTCGTTCAGCTCAATTGCTTGGGAAACCACCTGCTCATCCCTGAAGAAATTAAAAAATGAAAATTAATTAAACTGGGGTTAGGAACAAATAGAGATGTTCAGTAATTAGTTAAAAAAAAGTAATTAGCTGCAGTTACAAAAAAATCCACTTTGTCCAACTTGAGAGAGCTAAATATTGTTTGTGGATAACGGAGGACAATTGAATCCAAATGGTCATTACAACTGTTAAAAGATGGAAAGTTTGCATGTCCCATTGTATGACCAAAAGATAGTGAAATCAATTTTGCTATGTTAAATTTTGTATACAAATTCAAAGTGCATATAGCTTGCAAATAATGGCGCAAATGTTAGGGTTGATGAACAGGTTTACATGTCTCCGTCATCATCAACCCAATCTGTAGGAATGAAAAATAAAGGATGATGGCTCCAACAAATGAAATCCCTAGTGCAAGTTCTCTACTCATATGTATTTGATTCATTGAAAGTAATTACTACTTTGATGTAGGACATCTACAATCCTAATTAGAGTTTTAGTAGGATTTTTATTTCTAGCTCTAGTAGGATTTCTATTTCATAGTTATGTTAGGAGTACAATTCCTTATTAATTTCTAATTTGTTTTAAATTAGTTTTTATTATTTAGACTATAATTAGAAGTAGTTAGAAGTGTCCAATTTGAGTTCTAATAGGATTAGAAAGTTAGTATTATATTATAGATAGGTTAGGAATGTTAATTTTTAGTATTTTAGAAAGATTCTAAGTTGTTATGATGGAATTATCTATATAAGGAGTTCTAAATCCGAAAATTGACAACAATCAATTAATTCAATTATCTTTTCTCAATTATTTTTAGCTTTATGCTTTATTTACTTTCAAGTTATTGCTTGTTTATCAATTGAATCTATTGATTCAAATTGATTTTGAATATTCCATTTAGCACAACCTATCAAATCTATTGATTCACACGCTTCCGCTACGTAATACTTTTTTTTTTTTGAAAAAGTATAATACATTGAAAAGGAGGGAAAACAAATTACAAGGAGGCCGAGAAAGCCTCGCAAAGAGCTACGAAAAGAAAAGCAAAAGCATCAAAGATTACAAAAAAGAATTCCATCTAAAGACAAAATCATCAAAAGTAATCCCCTTGAACTCTATGTTCTATTTGGACCATAAGTATAACAAACCCAAAATCTCTAATATTATCAGATTTGGCCCACTTCATAACCTTTTCTCTAGTTAAAACTTAAAAACACCAACGCACTATGAAAACCAAACATATCAGCAGACTACCAAGACAAGGTACTCAAAACTTCTATATTTAAATATGGAGAGACAAGGCATCTGAACAATGATTAAAATAAGAGCAATTAAGGTATTCGAAAATTGAGCATCCTGAAAATAAAAGAAAAACTAAGGTTTGCTTACCGAGATGTCATCACAAGATGCATTACTCGTTGCTTTTGAAATGAACATTGTTCCACAAGATCTAATGTGAACTCATCCTTTGCTCCCTACAAATCATTACCATTTAATTCAACAAATGCAATGTACAAACTACACTGAATCATGGAATGAGAAATCTTTTCCAGTAAAATACACAAGTTGGTGCAGTACATAACCTAAACACTTCAGTATAGCCATGTGACTTATGTTATACCAGTATTTTCCTCCATTAGAAGGTTTTAAATGCCACAATTTCTATACGGCTAGAAAGTTAATCAAGTTAGGCTATCCAACAAGCCCAATATCATGCAATCCAATTAATGAGCTGAGTTAGCAATGACTAGAGTATGAAATGTGGAATAAAAGAGTAGATATAACAGTGGAATATCAAAAGTTGGACTGGCAGAAAAAAAAAATAGCCAAAGAAATATAAGTTCAGGTGGTTGAAAGAGGGAGACAATTGGGAATAGACTTCATTTCCACTCTGCCTCCTATTATCAACGGTTCCTACATTTCATCATAGGATGAGGATAAGCAGGTATGGAAATGGAATCAGGGAACACGTTTCTCACTTAGATCTCTTTTTATTTGGCTCACGATAGATCTTCTAAAGCATATTTTCCATTTTCTGTCATATAAAAGCTCTAAGATCCCCTTGAAGGTGGCATTTTTTGCTTGGATTGCTGCAATGGATAAGATTTCAATTGGAGATATTTGATTAGTCACAGGAAATTATAGTTGATTTCTACGCCATGTGTGAACAATGAATTTGGAGTTCATTGCACGGTGGCCAGGAATGTATGGAGTTTTTCTTTTCCCTTGCTTTTTTTCTTTTTAATCATTTCTTAGAAATTTCAATGAGAATTCCCCCTCTATATTTCTATCATGTCGCAATATTTCCGACATTTCCATGAAACATGTATTAATGTCCACACTAATTTTATTTTTAGGCTGACCCTAAAAGACTGTATATATGTAGTTAGCCCAGTGAAAACACATGAATTAAAAGACTACTTGGTTTTAGATAGAATTGAAAGGAAGAACATTATTTCTTCAGCCAATCCTAAATTTTTGGTATGGGGATATCGTCAGTGGGAAAAAAAAAAAAGGAGCAGGAAAATTATTGAGCATGGCCTCCTAGATGTTGACATTGTGATGAGCACTCAAACTTGGATATAACCATAGACCTAGCAGTGTTTGTTGTCCTTTTTAGCAGTAGATCCAGCCCATGTATGTTCTATCCTCTTTTTGATATGTTGATAGCACATGGCCCTTGATAAGGATCTCCTTTAATTAAGTTTGAGGGTGGTAATTGGGAAGCTCGTTTTTAGATAGACTAACCACATGAATGATTGACTAATTTCAAAGTGGCACTTAAAAAAAACGAAAAATTTAGTGTTGATATTAGAAGTTCAATGTCTAGTTGCCATCGAGTATAATCAGACCTTGAATGCAAATTCAACTGTAAATGCTAGTTGCTTAATGTTTTCCGTTTTATTTATAGATCACTTTTGCTTCTTTTTAAATGCACATGTGGTCACGTGTTCCTTTCTAGATTTTGGAGGACAACCCGTGTCCAATGCACTATTCCAAGTCAACATGAGACACTTGATGGTCCTTGTCTACCAATCATAAATGTGACTTTACTGGCTAAAAGTTTCATGCTCATTTGATATCCTTCGGATTCGTTTTTCTTCTCATATACCAAGTCCACCATGTTGGAGAATACCAACCCAAAGCATTTTCGCTGAGATCATCAATTAAAGAACAAACTTCGAATAGAATACCGAGCAGCACAATGGATCTGTGCAACTGATTCATTTGCAAAAAACTGATAAAAGAAGATTTAGCATTTATCCAACTCATACCTCAGGATGCTGAGTATCAATGGCGTCCAACACTTCTCTCAGAACCTCAAGGGAAGCACCAGCCTTTTGGATTATACTGTAGCAGAAAAATGTGATCTAACAAATCGATATAAAATTTTACATGGTATACATTTTTTCCATTTCTAAATCATTTCCTGCATGGCATATACAGCAGGAAAAGCCCAGAGTAATATGGATAATGGAATGCATTTAATTGGAACATGTGTCCTAGACAGATGAAAAAAACAAACTACAACTCCAAAAGTACAGCCAAGAGCCCAGCTTACAACTCAATATTAAAAGGGATAGTCAATGGTTTTGTTGCATGGCAGGTTGCCCACTGAAAGAAACTTAAGGACATTTCCATATTAAAGTAGCACAGGCATCCTCTTTGGGGTAAAATAGGATAGATAGTAAAATTGAGGGATATTATTTGAAAGAAAGCGCGGGGAGAGAGGGGGGGGGGGGGGGGGGGGGGGGGGGGAGGACAATAAAGTTGAAGCTGGGGTGAAGAGGAAAGGCTCACTATAGCTCGATGGGACGTTTGTCCCCCACAAAACTATAGCACAATAAGACCTACCGTTGTGTTTTATTATACAAATAGTATATTTTTCTGATCTTTCTGAAAGGGATTTTTAAAGGCACGTAGGGTTTGCATAGCATCCCTCAAATGTTAGATATAGAATCAAGTATTATTGAAAGTTGATGGCATTAGACAAGAGGCACAGATTTATTACATATCTCTACATGTATACAAGTGAGTTCGCTAGTGTTCATTGTGCGGGTAGCAGCTTTGGATAAACTTCTAACCTTAGACTCTATTGAATTTTGTTTCATGTGTAAATTGAGCGAGACATCTGTGAATCATCTTCTTATTCATTGCAATTTTACTCGTAAAGTTTGGTCTCATTTTCTCTCTGTTTCAAATCTCAAAGTCACCCTCATTCGGTCCTTCAATAATATCAAAGCTAGAAGTCCATGGCTGTGACTGGTAGAGAGAGGGTTATTTGGAAGCTTATGCCCTCTGCGGTCTGTTTTTGTGCTATATATCTTTAGTGCAATTTCTGTTTTAGTTTCTTTATTAGGTAAAGTATAACCAAAACCACAAAAACAGAAGACATATGGCACAAAAACTGAAGGTGCCACCTCTGTGGGGTGGTAAGGTCTGTGTGGTAATGCCACAGACCTGGGATCAAAATCCCGCCTTCACACTTAGACCTATCAACTTAGGAAAAAGGAGAGAGAAAACGAGGGGGATGGGGGTAATAACAGAAGATGAGTGGAAGGTTTTTTTTTTTTTTTTGGATAGATAAAGCAAATCTATTCAAAAGAAAAGGAGGTAGAGATGACCAACCCAAGAGGATACAAGAGAATTTGATTGATGATAGAGCTACACTAATAGAAGTATATAAGACCTTGATTCAGGCATGATTTGAGAATTTGATTGATGAGCAACCTCTTCGGGTTTCTTAGAAACAGGCTTCTCTACTGCTAAATTATTTTTATGTTCCCTTGGAATTTGAAGGTCTGATTGGATAACCCGAGGCGCTTGAGGGAACTGTACCCCTGCATTCTGGAAAAACAAAGCAATAATTATTAGCATAACATCTATTATAATAGTTTAGTCATTAAGCCTTTAACATATAAATAGAATTGATAAAAATTCACTTCAAACAAGAACCATAACAGAGGGCATATTTGATTGTTAGGACTATAAGCTGCTTCTGTGATAGGTGAGCATGAAATGACACAGGTGCAACATGCACTTCAAATAATTTTCTGGGGACCCACAAAGCTACATGTCACAATGTGCTAAACTGGATGTCCTTCATTAGCAATAACAAATCTATTAAAGGGCGATTAACAAAGAGTCTTGATAAGGGATGAGAAGATAATGGAAAGCTAGAGAGACTATTTTTAAGTATACTACATGAAAACTTAAGAAGAAACTTAGAACTAGAAAGAAATACTGCTATAAATAGATTTCTGCAGCATTGGGATTACAAGAGCGAAGGCGGGTTGGCTAGAAGGAGAGAAAGGATTTGAGCAAGATATAAATATAAATCTCAAATGCATGAGAAAAACTGGATACTCTTGGTTAATTGTTCAACAAGAATTTATGGACCAGGAAATTGTGGCAGAATAGAGGAATATTGTGATCATGTGATGTGCGTTTATCAGAAAATGATACATGTATGAAAATGTGTTTTATTGTTGTACGATAAACTTATTGGCCATCCTAAGAAACTTTGGGAAGGAGTAACCAAATTTTTCAAAAAGGAAGAAAAGGAAAGCGGCCACCCCCCAAATATTCATTTCAGCTTATTTTTCAAAGGATCCTTATGATAGTTACTAATCTGCAATTCTGCAGAACAGCATTGAGAGTTAAGAATAAATTACATGGTTTCAATATGAGAAAATAATTCATTCACTGGTTTGACATGGCTCTGGACAGAATTGAATGGAGGAAAAGGATTAGTTTAGCCGACCCCAAATCATTGGGATAAGGCTTTGATGACAATAATGATTCATCACTGGTTTTCACTGAACTTCAGTTATGGAGCTAAACCAAGACAATCTAGTACAAATTTCATCGAAGATACGATGTGTGTTTGACCCAGCCAAGAACCACCAGGTCCACCATAAGGATTAGATTGTATTGTAAGTCTATGGAATAAATCATCTCCACGAAATAAGAACCTTATGGTTTACATGTATATCTACATACCACCAGCTCAGAATATGCAGCATAATATTGAGGGAACTTTCCGGAAGCTCCACCGAGGGATGTCTGTGTGGCATCTAGAAGAAGAAATATCTTCTCTCGTACGGGCAGATCTGACTGTAACACAGAAGATAAAGTGCTCAAGGATGTCTCAAATAGTAAAAACACTAAAGGAACTAAAATCAATCAGAGTTGTTCGCAACTCCATGTGTCAGAATGGGATTAACCTTTTTCTTCACTATCTTCACCAGTATAGGAAGAAGTCCAGTATCAATCACCTGCCTGTGAATATGTTCTCCACAATTATGGATCAACATCTCTAACAACTGTAAAACAAGGTTGCAGTTGACTGATTAAACAACCTGCCAGTGCTCGTTAAATGAAACATTTCAAATTTCAAAAAGGTGTGTTACTTATGAATGTGTATACAGTTGATGATTAGAACAATTAGCAGGCCAAGCATTAAAATGGTAATGAAATTCTTATCAAGTAAAAAAATACACCTGTTCCAGACTTTTGATTACACCAAATGCAAGTATTGACCAGCAAAAGGTGTCAACAAACCTATCCAAAACTGAAGACATACATGCATAGAAATTATTTTCCACTCATTGATCATAAAAGTCAAATAAATCCTTATGCAGAAGAGGTCCTTGATGGCTTTTAATATTTGGCGTCCTTGATGGCTAAGAAAAGATAGCATTGACTAATTAACTTAGTTAAAAGTCATTATATTTATTGTGTAACCAAGTGAGGGTATATTTATTAAAACCATTGGAGAACAATTTAGTTGTACAACATGAAAGCTAGAAGGACTTTCACTCCTAAGTCAAGGCGTAAATTTAGTCTTACAGAAATTTGATCTTATGTTAAATTTACATTAATTGACCACAGTGCTCTTACACAGAGGATTTGGTGTTATCTTTTGTTTTAATTGGACTTAAAAATAGGTATTATGCAATCTGTCACTTTGAACTGAATAATGATATTGTGTTAAAAAAGTATACATTAACAACGTTTTCCAGGCGAAATTAAAAATAATGAAGGGTATGATATATAAAAGATGGATGGCATATATAGTACACAACTTCCACCTACCAATGCAGCAAAGAGCTGAATATTTGAGTTTTTGCTCCCCAGTCGTTTTTTTATAGATTTTATGACATCTCTAGCTTGCCTGCTCATCCAAAAACAAATACCATTGTTAAAAAATGAAGGTAAAATGATGATCACTAAAAAGCTACAAAGATAAATGCCATAGCCTGACTATTCCTTTTATATATTACAGCTTCAGACACCTTCTGCCTTCCAAATAAAAGGATTAGGTTAGATGGTCTGCAAGACTTACAGCTAAGTACAAAGTCTTGAAGTCAACAAGAAACTTGTATGTTTAAAAGTGACAAAAAAAGGTGAAGAAAGGAAAACAGTCCCAGAAGTTGGATAGTAATACCACAGCCAACTGGGAAACTAGAACCTAGGACCCTATAATCACTCTAATGGAACACTAATGGGATGCTTTTATATCTAAGCATAAATTCTGTACAGAAAAATACCCATCATTAACATGACTACGAACATAAAGACAATTTCATGTGGATAAATAAATTTACCAAAAAAAATATACTGAAGGCACGCAATGAAAAACCAGAGTACCAAAAATAATCAGCTAAAGGGAAAACAAGATATAACTTTATTTCATGAAAATATGTCAAAATTTAATATTATGATCACGAGTAATATTGAAAAACAACAAAGAGCCTTATGCAGTGAGTTATATACCCTTGATCACGTACAACTAGTTCACAGATTTCAATGTTTTTCATCCAATCCATTTCCTTCAGTTTATCACTTGTTGCTGAATTGACAAGCTCAGCAGCCATTTCTCTTCAGCTCTAAATCCAAACTCAACCAGGATGAAGAAATGTGTAAAACAGCTTTGAAAGTGAAATAAGATTATCTCTGCAATAATCAGAAAAATAAAAACAGTCAATTGTCAGGTCAATCACTATGATGGAATAAAAACCACTGGATGGAAAAGAAAGGGAAACAACTTAATTACAGACCATAAATTATTATTACTCTGGAATGATAATCCAGACAATATGTAATAAATGCAATATAGATAAAAGAAATGTAGTCTTGGTACCAAAAACAAGTTCCTTTCTGACCTAGGAAGAATCCTAATATACATTAACTGAGAAAAAGAACATGGTTAAGCAGAGGATTAGATGTCCAACATCAGCCTTGCCTGAATCTACAGCAGCCTAATGGATAACCAGTCTGGACTACTTTGTAAGCAACAATTTCTTAAAGTAAAAAATATGGGAAATTGGAGATCAATAAAACTAATCAACTATAATTATGAACGTCAGTAGCAAAAATTAGGGATCACTGTGCGAACAAAAAGAAATGATCTTACTAGCGCACAAAATTCACATGTTTTCCCAAGCATGGTATTGCTATAGTTCAAAGTTGTTTGCATCATGAAGAAATATTTTGAAAAAAGCTATGAACTAAGCTGGAACTTCAAGATATGGGCACCCAGTAGAAAGTAAATGCCATAAAAAAGCACCAAGATCTGCATGTAAAATCAAGCCAAAAGGAAGGTGCCAACTTGATATGTTGGTACAAATTTTGAGTGGTAATACTAATGAGCGGAATCAAAACCCATCCTCCACTTATAGAAAACTATCATCTAGACCCAAAATATATAGCGTCTCACACCACAATAAAGGGCCCTTTGGACTAACCTCACAAAGAAGTTAAGAAGACAAATTATTAGTGCAAGTTAACGACTTATCCTGGAATTTCAGCTTCAGAAGGAATCTGAACCATTGGGAGACAGAATCCATGTCTAGGCTTCTTCTTGCATTAATGGTTTCCCTACTTTCCCCTTCAATGAAGACATGTTGATTTGGATTAAATATTTTTTTTGTAGTCATCAGGCGCACTATTTCTTTCTCTGCGAGAGATCAGTTGATATGGATATTGTTACCTTTCGTTTCGAGTTTTTGGAAGGAAAAGAACATGGGACTTTTATGGTGGTGAAGATTGACGAAGACATCTGCTTTGCTATTTTGAATATTAAAGCAAATGCACACAAGTGGTATAAGCTTTATAGAGAGTGAGGAGTTATTTTTCAAGCATGTTGTTTCCATATTGAATCTCATTGTAATGGGGCAGGATAGCTTAATTACTTCTTTCGTCTCCTTCTGGCAGGAAGTTTTATTGTATTTTTTGGCAGGACTCCTCAATTCATTGGTCAGTCGATTTCTGCTCGATTTTTAACAAATTTATACTTATCACATAATTAACAAAGATGGAAAGAGTTATTTGTATTTACTGTCATAGTTTACATACCATCTCACACTGTTTCGTCCAAGACTGAAATGAAACATTGATCCCAAAAAGTTTAATGTTTCGGGAATATTTCAGATTGTCTCGGAATTTCTCAGGAAAATAGGTATTTTTCTACACCCTTGGCGTTCCACACGTATCACAACGTGTACTAAATCAAACAATTCTGCTTCCGCCATCACTGAGTTACTGATCTCATTATAATCAAGCTTATCGATCAATCACAAAAAAAAAAAAAACACTCCCGCCAAAAAATTCTACCATTCTTCTTAAAGTTAAGTCATAATCAAGCGAAATTCCCAAACGCCTAGATCGATAACCATTTCAATGCGGAAACAAGTAGAAATTCAATGTAATTATCATCAATGAACCAAAGGTAAACAGATTCACACATCAAAATCAAGCATGAACTCAAAATTTTAACTTCAAAATATAAGAGACTATTATTCGTTCAGATCTCGACTTAATTCTTCCAAATTCGTTTGTGATTAAAGTACCTGAGAAGATTGAGAGAGAAATCTTGAAAGAACACCTCGATCTTCTTCTACTAGAACTACTACTGATCTGCAGAGAGTTAGGGTTTGCTTTTGTACCTCTTGTTCTTTTACTCGGTGGAGATAAAGTGAAAGTTGTAGTTTTGGTTTTGGAACTTTTGAGGTTGTGGGTTCGATGCGTGTTTTATAATTGAGAAT
The DNA here is from genome assembly GCF_017979445.1 of Akebia trifoliata. NCBI lineage: Eukaryota > Viridiplantae > Streptophyta > Magnoliopsida > Ranunculales > Lardizabalaceae > Akebia > Akebia trifoliata. The sequence goes on along the minus strand of NC_141378.1, from coordinate 3,005,210 downwards.
AGATAGCAGAGGCACCGCCATGAGAAAGAAAAATAAAGGAGTTAGAGAGAGAATCAAACAGGGTAGTTGGGTCAGCTGATATTCTATGAGTGTTGGAAACCTTGTCGCGTTGGGTCCAGATCACTATGTTCGTTGCGTTTCACAAGTTAAGATCTCGAGAAACATCGAAGAGTCTCAACGTGGGGTGACTTGGCACTTGCTGTCTTGGACTCACTGAAGAGAACAATTTGCTACACTAGGGAAGTAGCAAATTTTGATCAATCACCTACTCCAAAATGCTACGTGTCTAGTTTTTTGTTTTTTTTTTCTTGGATTAGTTAACGGTTGACTATGGATAATTTGTATAGTTGCAGGATATTCAAGTACATGGGCTTTCATTTTGGATCATAAGAATCGAATCTTGGGAATCCATCATCTCGTTTTATTACACTGTTTCTAAAAATTGATTCTATAATTAGAATCCCATTTTTGTTAACTTTATTTCTAGAGTTCTCGTAAATATGTCATTTAGCATCAATTTCATGAACCCATATCACAAGCAAAATGGATTTGATTCTATCTATGGGTATCCGAAATCAATTTATTTTGTTATTTTTTTATTATTAATAGACTAGAGTTTACCTGCACCATAGTACCGACAATCTTTCTTGGGTTAAAAAGAAAAGATAGTAAAGTTAAATGTGTATTATTGAAAATAGGGAAAGAGAGAGGAAATAAGATAAAATTGAAGAAGTAAAGAGAAAATATAATAAAGTAGAGTAATATAAACCCCACTTCATTGTAGTTGAAAAGGGTATCTATACCCCCATAAAACTATATTTGGAGTATGACTCTTAATAATGTTTTATTATACAGATGGTTAAATATATATTTTTTTTTTATCTTTCAATATTATAAAAAAATATATTATAATAAAGTAGAGTAATGTAAACCCCACTCCATTATAGTTGAAAAGGACATCTATACCCCCCCATAAAACTATATTTTGAGTATGACTCTTAATTATGTTTTATTATACAAATGGTTAAATATATATTTTTTTATCTTTCAATAATATGAAAAAAAAAATAGTATATTAAATTATTCAAGTTTTCGTGTGAACTATAAGTATACCTCAAAATTATTCTTTAGACTTCAATGGCTTGTTATCCCTATCTTAGGGTACTAGTGTGGTACTATCCAAAGAATCTCTAATGCCAAAGTCAGATTTTTTGCAAAATAATAGACTTAGATTAACAAAACTATGTAAGATTTTCCTTTTCAAAAGTTATTTTTATTTTTATTTACTTTTATTCCCCATCTACTCATATGGTTTTATTCCCTCTTGGCTCAATTTGAAAATTTCATTGTAAATTTTCCTTCCCTTGATCATAAAGAACTTTCTCACAATCATATAAATTCATCTCTAACAAATTCTTGGATTTCTTTATAAGTTATATCTTTGTATTATATATTGTTGAGATGTCAAATCCCCTAGACTGGATTAATTAACTCTTGTCTAGAGTTTCATCTTGGATAAGACTCCCTAATGTTCAAGAAACTAGGGAAACTCTCATCATCAACCTCCACAACTAATGACTTGCCACAATCATCTTGATGAAGTAAAGTATCTTCCATCATGCATCTCAAGGTAGATACAGAGGTGACTTGGGTCGACTTCACATTTTATCTCATGCATTATTAAGTGTGTGCTACTTATTCTAGAAGTTCATTAGTTGCAAATAAGGTAAAAAAATTTTAATTCATATCTTTATCCCGAAAAATAATTATTTTGTTGCTACATCCATGAATAATGGATTGTGTTCTTCAAAGGAAAGATTTTTTGCAACAATTTGTATAAAACATCATTTTATGTTTATCATATTTTTGTGATGAAAAAAGACTTGGGATAAAGATAAACGAATTCTAAACACCTTAGGAATCAATTTGTTGAAAATTCTAACAAAGCTAAAAAAAAAAAGGCCATTTAAGTGCAAAATCAAATGAAATAGATAATAGGGAAGGTGATTATCAAACTTTGATATTCTACATGGTGTAGCAAACTTTTTTCTCGACTGTCTAGCTCGTGAGCTCTGAAATGAGCGCGTATACGCGCTCGGACTTTGTTTTAATTGAAGAATGATAAGTTCAGGCGCGTTTTGATATGAACAGACGCATCATATAAATTGAAGGAATGAGAACCACTCCTCTCTTTTCATCGAAATAATGCAAAGTAGTGTGACCTGACATGACCATATTAACACTTCATTTTCCTTTATTGAATTTATTTTCAAGGATGGCGGTACAGAACTCGTATTTGTACAAACTTTTCCTTTGTTAACAAAATTTTAAAGAATAGTACTACACGGGCTCAATTTTAAAATAATAGTTTTGGAGTATTAAGTTTCTTTGAATAGGAGAAAAGAAAGTTAATAAAACCAGGTTTCCTTTTGCCACGTGCAAAGTGCTCTTTGGACTTAAAGTTGACACACATGAGAGACTTTTGGAATTGCCACGTCACTATCATGTGCAAAAGTAGTCTCAGCACCGTAGGTTAAAGGAAGAGCCCCCACGTGGCATATTCAAAATACTCTTCTGACGTGATGTGTTAGAATCATAAATTTTTACCTCGAGATACAATCTTACACATCTTTGTAAATATTTGTAATTTTGCATCTCGAGATAAAAAGATCTATGGTTGTAACACATGTTATGCCAGGAGAGTTTTTTTTTTTTTTTTTTTTAAAGTATGGCACATGGAGGAGTCAAAAAATCATTACTCTTAATGAAATCGAGATTTGTGAGTGATTTTTTGCTCACGATGCTCATCGACTCTCCAGTACATGCCACGTCAAACATAATAAGGGTAGTTTTGTAAATTGGAGATGTCATTCCATACAAGCAAGCACATGTGATTGGTGGATACTGGATTCTGTGAGCACTATTAGTAAAGTTCTTTTCAACATTTGTTGTAACAAAAATAGATGCTAAGTTGATGCACCAATATCATGACGTTGTGTGTACAAAGATCAAGCTAAAATCTAAGCACTTAAACCGTTAAAAAAAATAATTCTCCCATAGATTTCATTTTTCCTAATCAATCTGTCTTTCTATCTATACAATAAAGCACATTGGTGGATCCCATTCCAACTATAGTCTAATGGGATTATAAAATTCTCACTCCAACTATAATAGAGTGCGGCCCACATTACTCCTATTTTATTGTCTTTCTTCTTCGTCTTTTTTAATTTTATTGTCAAGAGATTTACTCGACGGACTTTACCGTTGCATTTTTTATTACAAAAAACTCTCTTAAAATTCTGATAATTCGAAAGGAACCTTACTTTATGAAGTTTGTTACTTAATAAACCTTGGAATGGGGATCCATGTCATAAAATTCAAATTGATTGGATTAATTTGTTACTTAACCTACCTTGGAGTGGATCTTGACCGCATCAATTTTTAGAATTCAAAAACATGATCTGATGTCACAATGCTATAAAGGACAAATTTCTAAGAACTTTGAAGAAATTTTTTTTGAAAAGAAGTTAATTTTCATTGTTTTGATTTTAGTCTTAAACTTGGAAATTCATTAGCCATTCATTTTCAACGTCTTCCATCAAGTTCAAAAATGTTTTTTTTTTCTTTTGAATATGAGATTTTCCAAGAAATCTAGAAGGTTATGCTGTTGGATTGTCAATTTGATAATGTGGACCCAACGATCTTTGATAAAATGTGAAGTCTAACTTAGTCATGCTAGCCTGATTCATGAAGTAACATTTAGAACAAACTTGATAAAGTAAGGGAGTTTTTATAATAAAATTGCAACGTATAGGCATGCTCATTTAATCTCTCTTAATTTTATTATATTTTCTCTTTTATCCTATTTTGCAATAATACCTTTCTAATTGCGCTATCTTTCCGCCTTTAACCCCAATGCCTACCAGAGTCTATGAGTCATCCATTGATTCCTTAGCTTACCATAGACTTTTGTTACAATAAATCTCTTTGTCCTAGTAAATGATATCACTCTAACAACAAAAACTCTTTCATTAAGTCGAATCACTTAGCCAAGTTGTAAGACCTTATGGAAGTTGTTCTCAAGGTCTTAGGTTCAAACCCATTGAACCCTTATACTTAAATGCTAACTGTTAACCACTAACCCCACCAAGCCCAAAAAAAGGAAAGAAAAAAAAGATCTGACGTTTAATTAAGACAAGGTGATCCATGGACTCATAAGAAATAGTAGCCCTTAGGTTTATCATGTTTCTTCATTGGTGTATGCACTTTGAGGATTAATTAGATTTGATGTTAATATTTGTAAGAAGTGAAGAAGAAAAATGATGGATTTGCATCCTTATAGATGTTCTCAATACAACCCAAAATGTATATATAACAATAGTAAAATGGACATATAGGTAAAAAGTTACACCTAAATGACAAGAATGTAGATCTCCATTACAATCACAAATTAATGTATCATGTCCAACGTTGAAAAACTCAAGTAAGATATAAGGGAGAAAATATACTTTGAGTTTCTAAAGGTGGGGGCATTTAGTTGAATAAACTTTACTAATTAAGCTACTACTACAAAATTAGGAGGCATTTAGAATAAAAACAATATAATTGGATCATTTAAGTAAATTTCTTTTTTGTTATTATTTTATATGTATAGTGGGGTGCGTTCAAGGGACAAATTATTGAAACTTCTAAATCCATCAAAAGTAATTTATAAATTATTAGTAAAAAATTGACAATTCACATTCTAAATCACTTTTGATGGGGTTAGAAGGTTCAGACTGGACTGATTTTTTGTGAGGATGACCTTCTCATCATGGAGATCATCCTTTAAAAAAATCAGCTCAATTTGAAACTTCTAACCCACATTTTGAAAAATGATTGTTTTTACATATGTTTTTTTTTACTTTTGTCCCTAGAGCGCACCCATATATATATATATATTTCCTTGAAGTCATGGTCATCCTTTAATAAATAAATAAAAATTTAAAAGTTACAACAACCAAACCAAAAGTGATGATATGAATCCAGGATTAAGGTTAGTATACAAGACTCAGTGAATAAAAGTGAGGCAAACACTAAATAAATTCCATACCTGTGATTAAATTAAACATCAATATTCTTCAAAATTCAGGATCTAATTAAAGCAAAATTCAAATACCACACATTGCGAGGACAACAAGTTTAAATATTGCTTCCTCAAGACTCCCATCTGTCGCTAGAAATATCCCGCATACATGAATGCCACTCAACTTAGTTCATCATTTTGATAAAGTAATCCTAAAACCCAGCAAGAACAGCAGAGCTACAATGGTTAGGAAGCTAACAAGCATTCCACCAAGTAAAGCCCAATCAATGATACCAAACTTAATAGTTCCTCTTCTGTCTGTCTCATGCTTCTCTTTCGATCCCATGCCATACCCAGTCTCCATCCTCTCTGGTCTAAGTACATTTCGTTTCCTCAACAACCACCCAATGAGGTTTCTGCCGTTTCTATCTTCCTGACACATGTTATCCCTTGTGACAGTGCTTGCCACGGTATTTTGTCCTCCGAAGCTTTGGACGGCACAAGCACAAGGGTTTGTCTCTCTCAAGCACACACAAGCCTCACTGAGGTTGGAGCAGGGAAGGCATTGGTTGGGAATAGACTGTCTTACGTAGGGAATTTTTTCATCTTTTGTTTGTTTTGGAATTTCGATTACTTTTGTCCCTAGAGCGCACCCATATATATAATATATTTCCTTGAAGTCATGGTCATCCTTTAATAAATAAATAAAAATTTAAAAGTTACAACAACCAAACCAAAAGTGATGATATGAATCCAGGATTAAGGTTAGTATACAAGACTCAGTGAATAAAAGTGAGGCAAACACTAAATAAATTCCATACCTGTGATTAAATTAAACATCAATATTCTTCAAAATTCAGGATCTAATTAAAGCAAAATTCAAATACCACACATTGCGAGGACAACAAGTTTAAATATTGCTTCCTCAAGACTCCCATCTGTCGCTAGAAATATCCCGCATACATGAATGCCACTCAACTTAGTTCATCATTTTGATAAAGTAATCCTAAAACCCAGCAAGAACAGCAGAGCTACAATGGTTAGGAAGCTAACAAGCATTCCACCAAGTAAAGCCCAATCAATGATACCAAACTTAATAGTTCCTCTTCTGTCTGTCTCATGCTTCTCTTTCGATCCCATGCCATACCCAGTCTCCATCCTCTCTGGTCTAAGTACATTTCGTTTCCTCAACAACCACCCAATGAGGTTTCTGCCGTTTCTATCTTCCTGACACATGTTATCCCTTGTGACAGTGCTTGCCACGGTATTTTGTCCTCCGAAGCTTTGAACGGCACAAGCGCAAGGGTTTGTCTCTCTCAAGCACACACAAGCCTCACTGAGGTTGGAGCAGGGAAGGCATTGGTTGGGAATAGACTGTCTTACGTAGGGAATTTTTTCATCTTTTGTTTGTTTTGGAATTTCGATTACTTCGCCAAACACGGACCACCTTCCGACTGATGTTATCTTCATGTCAGTGGAGGTTCCTAGCATGGTTTCTGGTGCAATTACTAGCACCTGCACATACCCTTTGGTATGACCCACCTTGGGCCATCACAAAAGAAAACCTGATTAGATATAAATTTTAACTTAAAAAGTGTGTTCCAAAATTTGGGTACAAAAATGAGACCGAGAAATCCAACAACATTTCTTGTGTGGAACAGCTTGTCGCAAGATCAGAAAGTAAAGGATTTCACATCAGCTATATAATTTTAATATAATCCATCTATAGTTGTCAAATTAGAAATGGGCGAGTTAAGAGTAGCTCCAACAGGCAATAAACTAAGAGAAAGTTAACTGAGATGATTTTGGCATATTTAACGAAGGCCAATTGTAGCCCAATAAGAAGAAACATTCAAGTTGAAGGTTCTAGAAGAGCAAGAGGAAGAACCAAAAGAATGTGGATCAAGATGATTAAGGTGGATATGAACACAATTTTAATAAAAGAAGACGTGGCTCCAGATATATTCCATTTGAGGAACGGGACTTGTTTAGCCAACTACAATTCTTTGGGACAAGGTTTTGAAGATGATGATACTTGTTTTTTTTCAAAAAAAGTTATAAAAAGAAAAAAGAAAAACAAACTTCGCAGACATGATCTTACCAAATGAACTCCATCAGTCGCAAATTCAGTAATCCATATTCTCTCTACTTGGCCTTCCATTCCTTCATATGGTGTAAATGCTTCGAAAACAGAAGTTAGTTCACGACTCCGCCTCTTCACAACAGCACTTGGGACTTTCTTCATCCTTGCAGCAGGTGTTCCTGGATGCATAACAGAACATCAAGAACTGAAATGATTTTATGTCGTGCATATAAATCCAAAAGGATCAAGCGGAGTACGCATATCCATAGTGTGGTACATTTAGGACACACCTTTCATGCTGTACACAATCCTGAAGAAATATCCGTTTGGCAATCCATAACTAATTCAATATTAAACTTCGAAATTTTAATCCAATATCCGTTTTTCATTAAGCTGTTCTCATTTCCTTCCCTACCAGGTACTAAATTTTGATGTCAAGGTATATTTTGGCAGTCAAAGTAGAAATAACACATTTGTCAGGGAAATGGTGGAAATATTGGGGAATATTTTTGGAAACAATCAAACAAGGAAGCACACACATTTTTTTTTTTAAAGATATAAAGGAGAAGGCAGGGTTTTTATCCCAGCTCGGCATTATTGCACTCAGCGACTTTACCAAGTTGGAACCTTAATGAAAACACCGATAAGCCCTCAAACTATAATAGACAACATGAGAGTAAAAAATGAAGTCCATAACATTTTTCTGTACACTACCTCAAGTATTTATGAGTACAGAAACAAAAAAAAAGAAGATATAATTGTAAATCAGAATAATCATTATCATGTTGCTTCAAATACATAAAAAATAATTAATCTAATAATGGATAGATATTGTGTATAAGAAAAAAATGAACTCCACATAAATAATACACTCATGTGCAACAGTGGACATTTGGGTTGAAAATTATGAAAACTAGGACTCCTTGGTTGCACAAACACAAATTTGATGTAATTTCATCATAGATAGAAAAATGAGATGCACTTACACTTACGAATCTTATTTATAACAAAAAAACTGAATTTTTTTGTTGTTGAATCACGACATTTAATCGATAACTTGAAAGAAAAGAGGTTTTATAGTTTTAATGTCAAGAAAGATTAGACAGTTTTTATTCTAGATGCATGTGGAAATCAATTTATGAAGAAAAAAAATGAGGTTTGAATGGAGTTCCTAAAGACTTTAAGAAGTTCAGTTTTCCTAAATTTCGGAAATCTCAACACAATTTAGATGGAACAATGTAATTTATGTATGGCAATTTTAAAATTTGGTGTGAAATACACAGATCAGAAATATTTTGCAAAATGCATAAAGATTTTGACCAAAATAGGAAAGAGATGCACGCACTGTCGATGCTAATATTTTGTAGTTTTACATGAAATTATGTTGTATATATTTATATTGCAATTTTAAATAGCAATTAAAATATTATCTCACACAGAATGCAATTACAGGCACTCAACTATCACTGTAATGCGATGAGCATATACATGCACTCAATTGCAAGAAACATTGTTAGCCACCTATATAAAAATTACCTGTTAGTTTTTCTCTTAATAAACACAAGCTATACAATTAAGAAAATAAAATCAATAAAGAAACATTATAACATGTATGATATATCAATGAATCCACTGAAATTAGGAGGGCTAATACAATTCAACAGAAATGTACCAGGTCTAGGGTAGAACTGTGAAATATGAACATGAGGGAACTTGTACTCCTTAATAAGGCTGACCGTTTGAGCGAAATCTTCATCTGTTTCACCTGAGAATACTAAGATGTGAGTTCTTTCTCCAATATGCTTTTCCCTTTGAAAACTAAAACAGTCTTAACAATTCTGTTTCTGGAAAATGTAACTACAAGCATGTTTTCTTTTTTTCCTTTTGTATCATTTCAAGGCACTTGATAAATATTTCCCATAATATGTTTGTTTGAAGTTGTAGAGCTGAAGGGTCTGTTTGGTTGCCATTTTGGGTAATATGTGAAATACATTAATATACATAATGGGTCAGGTTCAAGGGCCATATGAGAAAACATATGTAAAAACTTTCGTTTTTAATAAAATTTTAAAATATGGGTTAGAAATTTTGGATTGAGCTGATTTTTTGTGAGGATGATCTCTATGATGGGAAGATCATCAAAAAAAAAAAATCAGCCCAATCTGAAACTTCTAACCCCATTAAAAGTGATTTAGAATGTGGACCGTCGATTTTTTACCAATTTTTATCACTAATTTGTAAATCACTTTTGATGGATTTAGAAGTTTCTGATTGAGCTGATTTTTTGTGAGGATGATCTTTTCATCATAGTGACCATCCTTGCAAAAAATCAGCTCAATCCAAAACCTCTAACTCTTATTTTGAAAAACGAAAGTTTTTTCATATGTTTTCTCATATGGCCCTTGAACCGCCCCCATACATAATTAAAAAAGAAAATGATGAGGCCTTATCCCATACCGAAGATCTAGTATCAATGTAGGATGGTCAAAAAAAAAAAAAACTCAATTATTCTTGCCGATTTGTTTGTTTCCAATCATGACAGAGAAAGAGAGATCTTCGCACTGATCCAAATGATAAAGAGTTTAAATGTTGAGCAGAAGAAAAGAGAGGGAAGAGACAAGTGATCTATAGAGGATTTGCCTGACCTGCAAGTGGTAAAAGGGTTTTGTCAACATGTGCCCTAAGGGCACACGTTAAGATACATTAAATACACCTTGAAAATAAATTTTCCTACCAAAAATGCCCTAAAAAACATTCCTACCAAAAATACCCTCAAAAGCTTATTTCCAAGTTGTATTTAATGGATCTTAACGAGTGCCCTTAGGGCACATGTCAACAAAACCCGTGGTAAAATATGTACTTTAAAAAAAAAAAAGGAGGAGGTTCATAGCCTGTTGCACAAAAGTTGCTACATGTTAACAAAGTGTTAAAACACGCAACCAAATAGGCTCCAACTTATTTTGAAAAGGAGAAAAAGTTCCGACTGTGCATACTAACCAGGGAATCCACATATTATATCAGTAGCAATCTGCATCCCCGGCACAAGTTGGTAGAGAGTATCCACCACAGTTCTGAACTCACCAACGGTATATTCTCTGTTCATTGCCTAAATTAAGAGTAGTCATTTTGTAAGAAAGTGAGACATAACTATTGACCAAATGCCACACAGAAGAACAAGAATCATATTAATTTAGCACTTACAGTCAAAACAGAATCACTTCCGGATTGGACTGGTACATGAAGAAATGAATACACACATGGGTGGCACAAAACTTTGGCTATCTCTTTCAAGTGCTCAAGAATAAAAGGAGGATTTGTCATGCCAATGCGAAGCATTGTGCTTCTATCAGGGGGAAGTTCCGCAACAATAGCATTCAGTAAAATGGGAAGATTAACCCCAATGTCGCGACCTGTAAAATTTCCATGCACTTAAGAAATTATTGACTTATCTAAACCTTGGTAATTACATTCAATCTTTAGTGAATATAGTCCTACAGTATGAATTCATTAGAGAGTCCGATCATGTGCTCCCCAACGGAAGAGAGAACCATTTTCAGTATAATGGAAAAACCAGATAAAACTTGTAACTATTTCATATATAAATATTTTTGATAAGTTATCATAAATTAATTTTAGCTAAAGCTATCATATTAGTTTCTAAGAAGGCTGAGGGCAGAGGGCTTCAGACTCAAAAATATTCAAATCAAAATAAATTTAGAGAGATTCTATTGCCACACCAACTTTTGCTAACAGCACCCAATTCATATGTAAATCACTGAAGAATTAACACACACCTTAGGGGGTGCTGTTAGTAAAAGTTGGTGTGGTAATAGAAGCTCTCTATATTTATCAGCAACTAAAAAATATGAGGAGGTCTTGTTAACGTGTGCCCTAAGGGCACACATTAAAGTGCAATAAATACACTTTAACAATTGGATTTTGTACTGAAAATGCCCTTAAATTTTTTTATTATACCAAAATACACTCAAATGCTTATTCCCCAATGTGTATTTACTGCACTTTAACATGTACCCTTAGGGCACATGTTAACAAAACCCAAAAATGAGATGGTGGAAAAAAAACATTACGAATTACCATATGCTCCAGTATCTTCACTACTTAACCAAATCTCCTTAACTCCATCAGCTATGACAGATTTTACACGCTCTACCTGTAACAAGTGAAGCTTGAAATAACATACGTTCGGAATCCAAACAAGTTATCATACATCAATGCCACAGGTACCTACAAGGCTGTCAACTGTGTAGCTTCCCAGATGCCCACGAGCATGCTTTGTCTTGCAATATGTGCAAGCACCTAAACAACCAACGTTAATTGGAAGAATCTCAATAAACTTGTTCTTCCTCACCTGTTGAAAGGACTATGTCAACGAAACCCTCTTCTTAAGGAAGAAATTAACAATGGAAGTGCTGATAAGTGTTCAGGTCTGAAAACAGCTCCAAGTGATACCTAAACATATATAGATTTATTGCTTATACCTTTGGAAGGTCGAGTGCTGGCAAAGTCTTGCGATTCAAAAGGCGCACCTCATGACCCTTCAAAGTCTCTTCTACAACTTCAACAACACGGTCAATTTGTTGCACTCCAACTATACTAACCCCTTCTAGCTCCTTCAAATCTCGACTTCCTTGAGGCACACATCCAGCCACCACCAGTGGCTTTCTAGCACTTTTACATTTTAATATTAAAGTATCCATGGCAGATTGGCTAGGAGATTTTACTGTGCATCTGTTTCAAAGCACAGGCATCATCAATATACTTAAAATGTGAAGGGAACTTTATGATCAAGGTTAAACCCCAATTTAAACCCTTGTTGAATCAAACATGGCGGCAGAATAATCAACCAAGTTAATAAATAATTTTGTGCTCTTGCTTAGAATAGGGTATTTTTCCTAAATAATGGAAACAAATCTATAAGATTACCTCTTTTGGTAAGTGTAGATGAGAATGTATAAATAGAAGAAATGGAGGTCGAGAAAGCCTGCCAATAAAGAGATAAAGAAACAAGGGAAAAAAAGAAGAAGCAAACAAGCAACAAAAAAAAAAAAAACCTACAAGCACCAATTTAAGGAGAAAATCCTCCTTATAAACAAGATCCCATCTAAGGAGAAAATCCTAGAAAATATACCCTTAAATTATCCTAATGCTTTGTTCCAACAAAACCATAGCCCTAAAGTGAATTAGCCCCAATTTTATAACTAAATAATCATGATGTAGGACAGATGGGATATAAGCTGACTGAATCATTCAGCTGGAAAAGAACGCATCTACATGGAGTGTAAGGTTAAGACTATAAGCTCTGATAAAAAAAAAGGTTCAGTTCTTTCAATAGAGAACACTGGATGAACTAGACAAAGCATGAATAGAAAAAAAAAAATTTGTATACAAGTTTTTGCAACACCTGAAGGTGCACTCGACAAAGAGTTTGTGCCTTATAAAGGAGCATCTTGATTGAATTTCTACAACACAAGGAGTTATTAAGCTGCATTTAGACAAGTCTGGCGGCCTAATCAAATTCAAGAGAAAGCTGAGGAGTCGAAGTTCGACGAGCAAGAAGTGTGGAATCAAAGCCACAATAAAAATTCTGGACCATCTTTTCTGGGTTAATAAGGTAGCGTTAGAAAGCTTGTCTGCTCAACGAGACCAAGATTTTAGCATTTGAACAGGACTTAGGTGGAAGATGGCCAAAATTAAAAGTAAGCACCAAAAAAAAAAAAAAAATTATAATTGTTCATCCAAAATTAAGAAAAATACAAATGGCGATAGTGCCAAAGCATCAAAATAATGTTTTACATATCCCCATTTTGTCAAACACCAGTAGAGTTGCATCTGAATTTTTTAACTGTAAACCTAAAAGAAACAATCCAAAAGTCCCATGACAACCATTTGAGTACAAAAGAAGTTTCTCCAAGGATGCTCAAAACAAAAAAAGAAAAAGTGAAAGAACATTCTCACGTATTTATTAGCCATAGGTCGGCCTCCTCAGGATTATCACTTAATGCATATCCAAATGCTGAAAGCTGACCGGCCATATATTCACTATCACTCTGTGACATAACACACCATGTCAACAAAATGACTCAGTAAAATGGAGTTAAAATTTATATTAAAAATCAGCAGTGAACAGAAAGTCCAGTTAGTGTTAAAGATACATTCAGCACATAATTGTTATCATTAAAAATCGAGTGAATGCCAATACTACTACCAGATAGAAAACTTCATTTACCATAATTAAGACTCCCATACATCAGCTTTAGACTAAAAGGACGGTGACCATAGCCATCAAAATTTAGCATTTGGACTTGGAACTATCTAATGGTTGCAACAAATCCACAATTTCAACAAACAAGGTGGGATCTTTGAAAATAGGCAAGTGGGTTAGTGGTTGAAGACGGTTTTTTAACTGAGGTTTTGGTATCAACTATCAACACTAATTGAGTTCAACTATTTGGCAAGCTAGCAACTTTACAAATAACGGGGTCGTGGTGGAAGTATTATTTAGTCTCAGAGTGTCTCAAGCGGAGTCTTGTGTATATAAAGCACTGTGGTGATATAGTGGTTCTACAATCTTGTACCAGAAATTTACTTCTAAGTAATTAAAAGTTAAAAGTTACATTTTGTAGTATACAAGGATAAAAATATAATATCTTCATTAAAAAATCATATTTTTAGATTAACTAAACATTAAATAACCAGGTTCAAGTGGGCTTGAAACTTCCTAATGGTTGCAACAAATCCACAATTTCAATCAACAAGGTGGGATCTTTGAAAATAGGCAAGTGAGTTTGTGGGTGAGAGCGGTGTTTGAATAGAGGTTGTGGTATCAGCTATCAACGCTAATTGACTCACCCATTTGGCAAGCTGACAACTTCACAAATAACGGGATCGTGTTTGAAAATTGAAAGTGTTATTTAGTCTCGAAATGTCTCGAGTGGATATGTCTTGTCAAGATTAGGCATCGTGAAGATACATAGGGGATTGAACCATCTTGTTCCAGAAATTTACTTAAAACTTGCATTTTCTAGTCAACAAGCTATAAAAATATAACATTTTCCTTAAAAATAGTATTTTTAGATTAACAAAACACTAAATGATCGTATTCAAGTGGTCTTCCATTAGCTTTCAGAGTGAGAGATTGATTGAACCAAGAGTTTAAACCTAGAACACAATTGAAGTGATGATGGATTAGATATAAAAAAAATTACATATTTCCAACATGGTTTATGTATTTGTATCTACCAATTGAACAATAACCTAGCTAAATCGAACTATCTCGATCCCAAAAGTGTTTCAAGAGCTGTTGGAATCCAAAAAGATGAAGACTTGCCTGATTATGTGAACATCCGAAGGTCTTCATGTAAATGGTCTACAAAATCAATAACATATAAGAAAAGATGTGTAGAAGAGACTGAGAGATGAAAATCTACATGGATGAGTTATAAAAGTGAGATCATTTACTTGGGTTCCAGGGATTTCGGATGAAGGAGTAGTGAGGGGTTCTTGGATTCGACGGTTCAGATTCCTCTTCTGCTGTTTGGGTTTCAATCCTACGGCCATTAAGGGCAAACGAAGCCCTGGTGGAGCTCCTCCTTCACTCCCAACTAACAAGTCTTCTATGTCTTCCATTGCAACACCAGAGAAGAGAAGAGTCTTCAGCTGCACTCGTAAGTTTTAACGAGAGATTTCTATATGGCGAATGTGATGCAACACGAGCGGGTTAGATCGGGTTGAGTCGCTTAGTTTGGGTTGGGGGACAACCCAAATCCATATTTACCAAATTTGGATTCGGTAATTACTTGGGAGGCCAGGAGGGTTCAAATTCAGGAAGAGTCCGACTAGCCTTACTATGTTAGTAAGGATTTCACCCTTACTAAGGGTCCTTGGGCTCACCTCATGGCATACAAAAACATGATCTGATGCTTCAGGTTTGTAGAGGACAAAATTCTATGAACTTTGAAAAAAAATCGATTTATTTTCTAAAGTTTTTCATTCTTGAATTTTAAATTTAAATTTGAGAGCTAGGTGGAAGTTCTGTAGACGTCCACTTTCAAATCTTAGATTAAATTTAAAAGATATATTTTTTTTTATATATAAAAAAAAAGAATTGATCTGAATTTTTTGATGAAATTTAGAGGAGTGTGGCGTTGGATTGCTAATGTGGGAATCCATTTGAGTAAAATCACCCTTTGTCAGTGTTAGAATCTTATTAAATTAGTAAGGAAAGTTTTTCGTTTTAAAGAAAATATATCAACAATATTTTCGAGGGTGAAAGGAAAAAAAAAAGTCACCGGATTCAACAATTAATTGTCATTTAATGAGCTAATGCCTAATGTAATGATTCTAATTTTATTATTTTTGAAATTAGGAGAATTTTGTGACTATCCCCATATACCACACTTGATCCACTGTTATGCTGCCCAAATAACACATCAACCTTCCATAGTCCATCACTTCATGGTATAAATTAGGTTTGGAAAAAACATATATATTTTTTTGAGTCGTGCTGGGGTGACACAAACAGAGTTACAAAGGTGACAAAATGATGTGGTGTCTCTCACATTACAATAGATGCTTTCCTCGAGATACAAGAAAAAAGCATCTACGATCATCTGCACACCACCACATCATTTTTATGTCATTCCAGCATTTTCCTTTTTTCTTTTTTTTTTTTCTTATCAGGTATAAGACTTAACTACCAAATTTAAAATACAAACAAAAAAAGTGAAAAAATGTTTTTTAATTTAATAATACAATATCTTTTGAAATACCATAAAAGTACATTATCAACTAAAACACATCAAAATATTTATTGCTTTAAACAAACTAGAGTTTAAACCTTGCAGCGTGCGTTACAATCATTTTGGGGAAAGGGTGTAGAAGAGGAAAGGCAATACAATGGAAGGGGAATTATCATTTAAAAAAATTGATAGTAGAGAAAATACAACAAAGCTGGAGAGTTACTTTTGAAAAAGAGGGCAAAAGAGGAAAGACACTAAAAATTGGCAAAATTTTCTTGAAAAAGAACGAAAGATAAAAGACAATAAAATTAAAAATTATCCTCTGTATTCATCGCAAGACTAAATCCCAACCTCTTTATAGAGGGATAAAAAGAGTAGGATCTATCGTCGTGTTTTGGGCTTTCGAGAATTTCACAAACAAGGTTGGGATGAAAATTTTTGCAAAATATTCAACCCAGTTCGGCAAAGGAAAAATTACTTAGGGTATGTTTGATTGCACATGGAAAATAGGGTGGAAAATCAATTTCCATGGAAAATGACATTTTTCAAGTGTTTGATTGCACATGGAAATGGAAATTCATTTTCCACCCCAATCAAAAAGTCCACTAAAATATGGATTTCACTTTCCCACCTATATAGGTAGGAAAATGAAATCCACCCATATTTTCCATCCCCAATTCTTTCCCACTCATATCTTCTTCTTCCCTACCACCACCACCCATCACACTAATCTCGTTATCGTCGTCGTCGCTGTCGCCGTCGTCGTCGTCGCCACCGTCGTCGTCGTCGTCGTCGCCACCGTCGTCGTCGTCACCGTCACCACCATCTCCGACCACCTTCTCTCTCTCTCACCTCCGCCGCCACCACCACCACGATCTCCCCTCACCTTCCTCATCATCTTCTTCCTCCGCCGCCGCCGCCATCACCACCACGTTCTCTCTTCTTTTTCCTCACTTACCACCGTCACCGTCACCGCCACATCCTCCCCTCTCCCTCTTCCTCCTCTCCCCCTCTTCTCATCTTCTTCCTCCTTTTCCTTCTTCTTCTTTTTTCTCATATTTTTTTCATGATTTTATCAAAGTAAAATCAAACAATGAAATTTGATTTTCCAACTCTATTTATTTTCCACCACTATTTTTTCATGGATTTCGAATTCCATGGAAAGTCACTTTCCATGCAATCAAACATACCCTAATTAATAAACTCTGATAGAGAAATTTCTTTCTGAACACCCTATAATTTTCTTTCTTAATGCCCCTTGCCCACCTTTCTATTGGTGAGATCAATGATTCAAATTGTCGAGATTAACGATTAAGTTCTCTGTTCCTTGGGGTTAAGGGGTATTAAGAAAAAAAAAATTACTAATTGGGTTGATAAGATACCACCTCAAAACTCATGGTGCATTTAGAAAGAATGTAAAGTTTTAGATAGTAAAGAAGACTCATATACCATTGAAAATTTGACATGTGGATTAATTATAACAAAACATCTGTAACATTTCTGACCCTTTCTTATGTTCTTTGCTCAAGTATAGTTCTAAGATGTGTTACATAAGGTTATTTTTTTCTCATTATAACTTCTATTAAATATAAATATTCATGAACTTATCATACAGAAACAATGTTAAAAAAAGAAGCTGTGCAAGTATCATACAGATCTAAGTCCTTGTTTGCAACTTTTCATCCCCAATGAGCAATCTTGTAAGCCTACTAGGATCCTCTGCAAGTGATTTACATGTTGAGATAATTCCAAGATCGGCACCAATCTGATCGTACTCTTTAAGAGCAGCTTCCATCTCTGCTGCAACTATAGCATCATCTGCACCGTCTATGTTTCCCATAAATAGAACATCTGAGTAGTGTTTCTCCTTCTCAGGGTCGTGTTGGAAGGGTTCCATTGCTGGACCCTGTTAATTCCATGTCAAAAATAAACTAAATTAGCACCAATTCGAGGAACTTCAAGAAAAGGAGTTATGAGAAATAGGAAAACATGCGCAAAATTAAGATAATGTCTTGCAGTGATTAAGAATACATTAAGGAACTTGGAACAGAGAGAGAGAGAGAGAGAGAGAGAGAGAGAGATGGTAAAAGGAATAAATTACATCATGCATACAATTGTTCTACAAAATTTTTACGTCGTAAACATTCAAAGAGAACACAAATGCTTTTGAAAATGTTCCAAAAGAACCAGGTGCCTGTAACATCAATTGGCAATTGTTAAAAAAATAGTGTGCAATTCGATAATGAAATAAAAAACAACTCTTCTTAACAAATGTATCGAAAAAACAGCTTAAATGGTTTTCATTAAGAAAGAAAAGAAAAACTTAAAAAGGAACTTGAAGACACATTACAGGATTCACTGAAGGGAATTTTCAATGTTTTACCTCACACAAGTTAGCATAATGCTTGTATATCTCACTGTTTTCATCTTGATCGCCAAGTAGTGTTCCACCATACCAACCATTGGCCTCATCCACTGAGGTCATAGCAAGGTACCTGGCAATCAAAGAATAAATGTGGTGAAGTTTAAAAAAAAAAAACTATTTTTTATTGTTTTACAAGTGATTGATCACTCTATATCTTTCTTGTTAAACCTCGAGCCATCACTTTAGGACCCAGTATGGAAGCTTAGAAAATTTTTCTTTATAAAGAAATTTGTATTTCGCTTTCAAAATTCCAAAACAGAAGCAAATTCTTTTATGGAAATATTTGTAAAAGAACTTTTCTAAGCTTCCATACAGATCCTGCAGTTTAACTTGAAAGAAAACTTCTGTATAAACAAACACCAAGATAACTAGTGTGTAGAATAGAAAAAAGCCATGGTGCATCATTAAGATCAACCCTAACAAGTACATCGTAGGAGTGTCAAGTCATTCTCTAACCTAAAAAGTAGGGATTGATTTTCAAATATGTTACCTCTGGAAGATATCCTCCTCACAGATGTCTCCAATGGATGAAAGCCAATTTAGGTTACACAAACTGTTGACATTCATCACATCTTGAGACCCTCCACTTGCATTTTCTTGTGCGGCAACTTTTGAAGCAGAAGCACTTTCGTCAAACTTTCTCTGGCCAAAGAGCCAATTTGGGCTTTTGAGTTGTATTTCACTGCATCAATATATATACATTCAGTTTTTTTACCCTCCTTACCAAAGAAACAAGTTCATAAACAACACGAAGGAAATTTGTAGTGATTGATTACAAGTAAAATGAACCTGTTTAAGCCAAAAAATGGAATATACTTTGATTACATGAAACTGGTATTTTCCACACCACTGCACACTATAAGAGAGGGATACAAAGTTCAGCAAATTTTGAGAACATTTCTGGTAACAAATACAGCATGAGATTTGTGGTTTGCTTGAACAAGTAGTGAATGTCAAGACTGGATGTGTTATCAAATCTATTGGACATGCTATTTTTTCAGCATCAAATTTGGAGCTATCAATCAAGGAAAGAAGTCTCATTGAACCTTCACAACGCATAAAGCCTCGGATCAGATTTAGTCCAGAGAAGATTGAACATTTTGCAAGGATTTTTAAACCGGTAATTTGAATGAGAACGTGCAAATATAGAGAATCCAGTGTTTCCAATATAATTGCAAATAACACAGACTAAATCCACAACATACTAAAACTACCTTGCTCGACGTAATCTAATGATTAAACATGATTCCAACAAATATATTCAACACTCCCCCCCTCAAGCTGGAGTGAAAATGACGATGATGCTCCAACTTGCCCATAGCTTTTCATCTCTCAGTCCTGCAGTCTTGTATGCTTCAACACTCCCTTTGAAATTTATAGTGGTCACTTCATCTTGGTGCAAACACAGACTTGCACTCGATGATCATAATGAACACAACACACTACTCACAACAATGATCAACTGGTCTAGGTCACACCAATAGACCATACATTGACCAAACAAAATGCGTTGTACTTGGCAACACATTCACATGGTAACAGCCCATGACACGTGAGTCACATAAAAGTGATCATATTGAGATTCTACCAAGATCAGATAAGGTGATCTACCAAAAATGGTACAACCATGAGGTACAAATACAATCCCAACAAAGATTGGAAGATTGGAATTTTTTCGACATGGAAAATTTCCAAAAAAGATGGAGTGTTCTCATTAGAAAAATCTAGACCTATATCTTTTATTGAAGTATGCGTTTTCAAAAAAAAATTTCCTACATCGATCCACTTCATTTCTGCCCTTCCCCTCTCCCATTTAGATCCTGTAACTAGTCCCAAACCACATGTCACGGGTGTTGTCACTAGTCTTTGATGGACATGTTTAAACCACCTCCATCAACTTTCCTTTCTTATTTCCTATCAGATATTCTTAGATTCATGTGAATTTTCTCATTTCTAATTTTTTTCTTTCCTAATAATTTTCACTCATCGATCTCAACATCCTCATATCTACAACACTCATTCAATGAGCATAGTGAGATTACACAACATTCAACCATATAAACTGTATCTAGTCTTATTGTTATCTTGTAAATTTTCCCTTCAATTTGAATGTCAAGAATATGCCACATGTCACTCTAGAAGAGCTTCCTCACTTTAGCCATCCAAAATCAATTCTTTCTTTAGATAGGTATAGGTATACAAATTTTATTAATAAAAAGGAAAGAAAGAAACAAGAAGGCCGAGCAGACCTACCTACCATAGAAAGGAAAGAGACAAAAAGAAAAAGAAAATGTCAGTCAGTCATCATTCACGCTCCTCCTTACAAACAATCTGCCGCCTAGACAAAAAAACACTTAAATAAACAACCTTACTAACTACTCCACATTTATTGATAAGCCAACATTGATAATGGAAATGGTTGAACAAAGGAAGACAAATTGTGTCAGGTTGGTAGCGAGTAAAACTGGTGCCAACTTTCTTTGTATGAACTCACCATGATGACAAGACAAGTAGGAAATTCACAAAAAATAAAATAAAATTAGAAGATTACAAATCAATGATTTGGATCTATGAAACTTACACAGCATCAGGAGCCAGTCCAGAATTTCCTGCAACACCACCAGCTTTTAGTTCTGGTTCACTGCAGAGCCTCACGTTCTTTATTGAACTGCATGTTTTCTTTATTAGTTTATCAAGTGATGTTAGTTTTATCCGCAAGAAGTCCTCTCTGCAAGCTGGAATTGGTGCTAGGGAAGTTCCTATGTCTGCCACAGGTTTAGCGTCAACTGGTGAACTGCAAAGGAGAACAGAAGAAAATTGGAAACTGTCGAATTAGATAATAAGAAATAAATAAAAGAATTAAGAAGATATATATAAAATAAAATTTTATATGAGTAGCAGTGCTCCGAGCAGACACGGTGCTTTCTGGCAAAGTGAGACTTCTTTTAGCCAAGTTTCCAACCAGAAAAGAAGCGACAGTTTCTTTTTTTTTTTTTTTTTCCAAGGGTAAGCTGGACTTGAACCCACGACCTCAAAGTTGCCTTGCAATGTGTCAAACCAACTGAGCTATGGGTCTAAGCCCAAAAGGACAGTTTCACACTGTTCTTTTTAAAATATTTAAAACTTCAATCGCTTTCATTCATAGCAAGAAATCCTATGCAGGGTAGGGTATGGG
Organism: Akebia trifoliata; assembly: GCF_017979445.1. Taxonomy (NCBI): domain Eukaryota; kingdom Viridiplantae; phylum Streptophyta; class Magnoliopsida; order Ranunculales; family Lardizabalaceae; genus Akebia; species Akebia trifoliata. Next base: position 2,983,703 of record NC_141378.1, on the reverse strand, counting down.
GGATGGTGTGGACAGGAATGCTGTCCATGTGGCCAATCCAGGTGGTAATCTGTCAGATAGATGGTCCAGAATTTTCATGTAGAACAGGGCATGAAGTCTGCAGTGACAGCCAAGCTAGCTTTCGCCTTTCTATATAGCATACATATAAGTTCTATAATAAAACCATGAAACTTTTACCTCATATCAGAAAAAGGCTCATCTCCAATCCCAAAGACATGAAGATAATAGTCAGAATCCAACTCCCAGAGAGCAGGTTTCGCTTCCTGTGGCTGAAAGTAGCCTAAAAATCTGGTAAAAGCACCAAAGGGAAGACCTAAGAAGCATGACAGATATAGATTTAACACCAAAACTAAGCAATGATTGTCAAAATCTGGTAATTAAATTTGTAGCTGTAGTCGGTAGATTAAGTGAAAGAGTCGAAAGAAATATCAGGGAGGAACAAGTACAAGTTTATTGCATCTTGTTTTTCACCATCAGTATAAGCATTGCTGTAGTATCTTTTGATAGACTTAAGAAACTCCCTAGATTGAGTTGTAGCTTTCCACTTCCCTTGCCTCTCTGGGAAAACCTGAGATACATAATAAGACATTGTTGAGAAAAAATTCCAGTGCTTTTAAAAAACCTAACATAGCTTCTAGAGGATTGAAAAAAAAGAGAAAAAAGAAGAGGAAGAGAAGAACCAAATATTTAGCTCAATATAGTACATAAACCAAATAAGCATCCAATCAACTTAGCCAACTGTAAAGAAATGTACAGTGTTGTGAGCTGCAGAGCCACCATATTGCTGGGCAAGTGCATCACCCATGCTCTGATACATATCCATAAGAGCTGCAGAAATGGTACTATCAGGATCCACTTTAGGCATATCTGTCAAACCCATTGCATGGAGCTGCCGACCTAAAGCTGCTAAGCCGTAAGCATACTGGGCAACATTTGTTCGGTCCAAGCAGTCGATGCAATTAGTTCGCAGAACTCCACTTTGAAAACATGGTGCTGTATCACTACGGTCGTCTTTCCTAAACTGCGGATTGAACTCAGAATCTCTAATGAAAGCATTCAAAGTTTCATTATTACTTCCAATCCTTGAAATTTCTCCAGAGTTAGCTCTAAGATCTCCAAGAGAAGTGTCCCTGTATGAGATGAAAATAGTTAATGAGATCTCCAAACCACACACCATGCATCAAGTGCATCACCCACAACAACAATATATAATTAACGGTGGGAGCAATTGAACTATGTAGTTTAAGCTGGGAATAACTGAAGACTCCAATTGGTGACTCAACAATCAAGCAAACATGAGAAACTAGTACCACCAGTAAATAGACCTTCTCTTCTACGTAAGCCATTAACATTATCAATGCATAAAAGGCCACATGACACTTTTCGGGTCGCTGACCCCATGAAGGTCTAGCCTGTCCCCTACTGGATGCATATACTGAAAAATCAGCCTGATAGGTTATTATTATCAATCAGATTTGAGCATTTTTTCCACCAGGACTATGGAATTCAATTATTTCAACCATGGACCTGTTCATGAAGTTGATGATGAAAAAAGTGCTGAAAACCAACAATTAGGAATTCATGGGTCGTAGGCCCAAGAGTATATCAGGTAGCAATATTGGTGGACCAAAATGCAGGCTGAGCTATTTTGACAAGCCTACGTGGGGCTCACATGGACATGAGTGTAGGGTTGGTTTTCAATGAGGATGACCTCCCAATGCTTCAAGGGATTGGCCAGCACCTAAGCCCAAATACCAGGTGACCTAGGATCTGCTTGGGCTCAGCCTTGACTTGGTTTAATTTGTGAAGTAGAACATCTTGCATTGGAATTCCTTTAAAAGGAAGACTTGAAGAAGAAGAAAATTCAGTACCAGTACATCAATGATTAGATGAAGATGAAAATACCTCCCAGTGTTTGTTCGACTGAGCTGGATTGCTCTCCTTTTAACAACGACAGGTTTTCCACTATAGTAAAAACCAGTCAAATCAAGCGCTTCGCTAGCCACAGCACCCAAAACTGCCAACACATTGGCGGACTTGCTTTATAGACAGAAGGAAAAAAGATACAAAATAATTAGCTCACAAGAAAGAAGGGTTTCATTACGTACTATTGGAACACAAGCATTAACACGCTTACCTCTTTGCAAACTTGTGAAAGTCCCAGTGAATAAATTTCAGATGGCTTTCTTCTGAGAGAATCTGATTTAGATACCCAACTGCATTTACAAACTCACGTCTTAGCATCATTTCTCGAGGCCTTTTCTCAACAGTCTGCATTTTTCATTAATGACATAAGTAAGAATTAAACTGATAACAAAACGATTATCTAATACTGAATCAATAAACATGGCATAAAATGATAGTGGCGGTTAGTACTCCGCAAAGCATTTGCATGAATTCATGAGATAAAAATTGATGAAAAGCGTACTTCAGTCCAAATGGCTAGAGTGGATATTCTTCAGAGATCAGATAAGGGGGTAGGCCACAAAGTAGTGATTGTTTTCCATCACACTTTTTGAGGGATGTGAATGGTTTGGGGGACTCTCTTCCTTAAACTTGTATTTGTCTTTCTCTTATTAATACATAATTTTATAATTTAACAAAAAGAAGAAAGAAGAGAAAACCTCTTATATCTAATTATCTAGCAGTACATGTCATCTCGCTATCAATTTTAGAGTTTAAAAAAGTTTTGGCAGCTCATATGTGACCTGTGCTGCATAACATCAGCATAGCATGGGAGGTGAAAAACTTATTCAGCTCATTATTTATCCGAAAAAGTGTACTTTCATTAAAGGAAAAGGTTAACAACATCCACCGGTATTCTTACTCGGAAAAAACTGGCTTATTCAGTTAGTATGACTCATAAAAAAATTGCTACAGTTTGCTAACATAAAAATTATCATGGTCATCGAACATGAACGTCCAAGGCCAAGGCCGAGCTGACTCAAAACAATATGAATGTTTGGCCCCAAGTAAATGCGAGTTAAAAACAAGACGGCGACTAAGGCTGGGTCAAAAGGGGAATCCGAATACCAAGTCAAAGTTGAGATAATCTCATGATAGTGGTGTGTCAAGCTAATTCAAGGCCGACTAAGACCAATTCTCAAGTCAACTAGTTCTGACCCACAAGTTTTTTTTTTAAAGTATAATATATTGAAAAGAGGGGAAAAAAATGTACAAGGAGGCCGAGAAAGCCTCACAAAGAGCAGCAAAAAGAAAAGGAAAAGGAAAACTACAGCATCAGTGAGTACAAAAAGAGTTCCATCTAAAAACAAAGTCATCAAAAGTAATCCCTACAAACTCAATGGCCTTACAAATTGCTTGAATAAGTTACAACTTGTGAGTAATGAAATAAGCCTATAATAGGGATTTTCCTCAAGAAACTTACTGCAAAAATTAAACAATTCTACTTGGAAGATGCTCCATGCATATAGATTGAAAATACAAGTTAAGAAAATGCTACACAACCGAAATATGCTGCCCATATTTAAAGAGAACAAGGGACTTTAGGGTGAACATGAAATAAACCTTAATTAAATTAAGAACAATAATCGGATTGCCATATCGCCTTGCCAGGTCTTCAAAATGTAACTTGGTTGATTGGTATGTAGGATCATATCTCTGCACTGAGGGCAACACAGAAACCGAGAAGCAATAAGGATTGTTTTAGATAAAGCTAGCATACACTAGTGAAGAATGGGGATTCAAGGTGAATTGGTAGTTAGCAACAAAAACCAATGAAAGTAGTCTAACTTGGACATCCTTACAGATTATATCAGGTTTAGGACTAAATCTGGAAACTTCTTGAGACCAGAACAGAGGTATTGAACCCCGCATCTGCACTACAGAACTCATTTTTCCCTTGCACGAACCAGCTTCTTCATCAAGGACTATTTGTTCTGTTTCAACATCATTTGCCACCCAGCCCCGGTCATTTACTCCCCTTTTCAAATAACTGTGAACCATGAAATAAAAAGACATTATAACTGAATATTTCCTACAATATAGGGAGACTGCAGAGTTCCTGAACATTAAGATATTCATCAAAGTGAAGTTACAAACCACGTTCAGGGGGAAAAGTGCATAAAGGAATAGTAGTTTAGACAACCCTTATCAAACAATAATCAGTAAAATTGAGTTGTTTAGAAACTTGACAAGTTTGGACGATAAAATTCCATAATTCAAAATTGTCAACTTTTCTCAGTATGTGCTTGAACTGACCTGACTAGAAAGCAATGAGAACTAAATGGGAGAGAGGCCCAATTCATTACTTGGGATGTATTTAGCCCTGGGCTTTAAGGACCACCAGGAACATAAGTTAGCAATGGGCTCAATTTTTAACAGATGTACCTTCAAACGTGGCAGAAATCTTGGGTCCCGAACAATTATTACTTATTCTCGCATCAGGCTTGGGCTTTTGGGCTTGTCATAGACTAGGCCAGGCCAAAGCTTAGTTACTTTTGTTTCAGCCCATCTACTCCAGAGCACTTCCAGAGTGTTATGTGATCAAACTAGAGGGGAACATTTTCAAGATGGCAACTAGACCAGCCATGCCTTATGGAGCTGAATATCGGGCTCTGTTTTATTTTTATTTTACTTTGATAAATCTGAATATAGGGCTGTTAAATGAAGATGTTCAGATGAACACCATGTTCGAGGAAATTTAAGAACAGCTCCAATAGGAGATAAAAGAATTTGTTTGAGGTGGTTTCAGCATATGCAAAGAAGTCAACGGCAGTGAGAATGCTTTGGTACAAATGACAGGCTCTAAAAGAGCAAGAAGGAGACCTAAATGGACATTGATAGAAGTAGTAAGTTTTCCCAGCCATTAATTACGATATGGTGTAGACTATGTTGAAAATAGCTATATAGCTAAAAGCATACAAAGGAGGATGTGAGCAATACTCTCACCCCACCCTTATAAAACTATGTAAGCACAATGTCAGCTTATCTAAACACAAGTTCATCACATCAATAGTTTTTACACCAAACTTTGAATATACCAATATATAATGATAAGATTATTATGATCTATTAGAACATTAGTAACACAATTTCAATTAAAAATAAATAAACATCTTCAAATTACCAGGTTTAGGCTACAAATTCATTTTAATTGATTTTTATTAGAGTTTATTAATTACTCAACCCCATAAAGAGATTTGGAATATTGGGTCACCTAAGATTATTTGCATAAGGACATACCGTGTTCCTGCGAAATGCCGAGAGCGTCTAGAAATGAGAGAAACACTGAATTCCCGCCCAAAGATTGATAGTCTGATCTGTCATCATAAAATAGCAAGAGACCTTAAAATATTAAATGCAACACCTTCCTTGCTGTGGAGATTAAATCAACAACATTTTGATTAATATGTTTATTTGAATTCCAGGTGGAGGGTATGAAAAATAATGGAGTAAACAAAACACATGCAAAGATTCAAACATCTTGAGATCCCATCTCCTTATCGAGGTTTTTAAAAGATAAAACTTTGACAACTTTTAGTCGTTAGCACATTCCGTCACTTACAGTATGCAGTAACAGAAAAACACTCACATCAATTGAAAATATCTGTAGATGAGTATACATGCTGCTTGCAAATGACTGCCATGCAATAAGAGCATGAAATCTTACCATTGCATGGCATTACAGAAAAAGTTACATCCTTTAGGAACACTGTCAAATTTGACATCAAATGCATGGTTAAAATCTGTACATAAGTGAAGCATGTTAAAACTAGGCTTTAAGGATACTTGCACGGTTGCAAGGGCCATCACAATATCAAGCACTATTCAATGCTAATAAATCCTAAGAAAAACACAAGTCTTTATAGCTGAGGGGGCTTACAAACATTTATTCCACAATCATAAGAACCCATCACGAGTAAAACAAGGAAATGAAATAAAATATCTTTATTTTCTCCCCAAAAGGTCCAATTGTTACCTCAAACCATGGTTTAAAATCTTGTTCAGGTTTTTTGAAAAACCAAAATGATTCTCGAAACAATACGAAACAAACCCGAAACATACAATTCCTTAAATTAGGATTTTTTAAAAGTCTTACTCTGAAGACTGTGGTCAAGGGGCATGTGGTCAGTTTGAAGACATAGGGTACCCAGTGTTGTCAAATGTGCTCGCATTTGCGCATATGACATGATGACATATGCGATTTAGGGTTTCTGATTCATTATGTCATGGCACAAAAAAGTATGTGATGACATATGCGATGGCATATTACTCTAATGGGAAATGATTTGACTATTGGAGAATTAAATTCAAGTTTTTTTTAATCTATCTTTTCCTACAACTACCCTATTTCCATCCCCTATTCATGCATTATTCTAAGCTATTTCTTTTATTCTTTTACTCGCACATATTCTCTTTAAATCTTATTTTTTCAAAATATTGAGTTTATACATTCGAACATAAGATCATAGTATCCAATGATTAAACTATTAAAGCAGAATCCACTTTAATTATCTAGAACTAAAACTAGAACTTGATAATTAAAGTAGGCCACCTTCGTATCATGAATAGCTTTTATATTATTGACTATTTAGCTTATTGAGTTCTTTTATTGTTGTTACTAAATGACTAAATGTAAATAATGTTATTCAATTTGAAAAATAAGTGCTATCCAAAATCCAAATATATTGTTATAGGTTTGTTTTTATTTTCTTAGATTTTTCTGGTTTTAAAAACATTTCCCCCTATTTTTTCTTATTTTTTACTGTTTTTATTTATTTGTTTGAAATAAAAAAATATTTTGTGCAATATGCGATCGCATATGCCATATGCAATTTCTCATATACACACAACATATGTTGGTCGCATATGCTATTTGATATCATTGAGGTATATCAAATATTTACCAAAATATGGGAGGGGTTAATAAATAACCAAGACTTCTAGAGAAGACCAATGTCAAGGGCAAAGAGCACCTTTGTTGTTTATAAAAAAAACTCGAAGAAGCAGCAGAAGGAGAAGAAGAAGACGACTAAGACCTTACCTCAAACATTGGCATGAATCCAACGTAATTCCACCTCTCTCTCTCCTTCTTCTTCTTCTCTTCTCCCCCATTTCCTTCTTCTTTGGTTTTCCCCAAGAAATTAACGAAGTTTCGTATGTTTCGTTTTCAGGACTGTTTCGTCTTGTTTTTTTTTAAAAGTCAAAATGTTTCATACGAAACATAACGAAATTTTAAATCATGCCTCAAAACACAGCCATGGACTGCAAGTCGCATCAAGTAAGATTCATAAAATCATCTATGCATCAAAGCCCGCAGGTCTCAAATGGACTAATAACATAAGCATTGAAAGTTTAAAACTCTTGTGCCAACTCCCTAATTAAGTAATCTTCCATTTAGTTTGCCTTTTTTTTCCCAAATAGATACATACGGAATTGTACTCCAAGAAAGGAAAATGGGGAGTCAAGAAGAATCTCCAAAGAAAATCACAAAATCAAAACATCATCTACAACCATGGTTGATCATGAGATCCCAAATACGAAACCTTCGAAGAAAACTCCCCTAAACTTGGTGAAAATCTTGGAACAAAAAAGAAAGCGTTAGCATCCAAAATGATGTCATGGATGGTTTTCCCCCACAACTTGAGGATTCTCCAATTCCACTATTTCAAGATAGAAGGCACACTGTGAAAGGGAGCATTCCCCCCAAAATCCCACCTTCACCAAAGAAGGACACAATACACTAGCTATGAAAAAAAAACGAAATCACCAGAAAAGGGACAGTCTATTGACAACCGAACGATGAAAAGAAAAAAAGAACCACACCTTCCTAGCCATCTTGAAGTGGATCAAGATATAGTTGATGCTTTTGACATGAAACACAATGTCACCATGAAGGCCCTTAGAGAAATGAGATAGAAAATGAAGTTTTTCCCTAGAGAAGCTAACCAGGAAAAGAAGCTCCATCTTTCCTTATGATCAATGGATAACTTGTTCCTCTAAGATTTTATTTTTTTACAACCAAAAGAATTTATTGAAAAGAGGACAAGGTGTCCTCTAAGAATTTATTCCAATTCCTCCCCAAAGGCACATCTGCACCACAATAAAGCCTCTCTCAAGGGGCCATTACGATATGAACTAGAGAAGGAATACAACAAAAAACACCATGATTATTTTGGTCAATATACGGAGAATTCTGACTATTTGTTTGGATGTCCTTGTCCATATCTTTCAATGTTTCGTTACAAATTTTAAACTGTTGCGTCCATAATAACAACAATCAAAAGAAACTAATATACAGATTTGAAAGACGGAATATATATGCAGTCGATTTCTGCAAAGAAAACTTTGTAACATCTCACATTTCAAATCCCATAGGCTGCATATCTCAAGTCCATGTGTAAATAGACAAAGACTCACAATCAACGAAAAAGAAAAGCAACAGAAATTAGAGCAAAATACCTGCTTAAAATGTCCATGAACCAATGCAATTGTCCATATAGTGTTGTTGCATCTTGATCGAATTGCTTGTGTAAGAAATGCATTCCATACAAACATGTTTTCATATGGCATCCTTTCCTCACCGATGGCCAGGATATTTTTTTGTAAACTTCGCATGATAGGGTATGTGTAACTATAGAAGAAATCTTTAGTCAAATCAACACTGGATAAGAGCTTCTTGTACCTGCAGCGAGGGAAAAAATGTTGGATGAGAATTAGTGAGATCAACTAAACCTGGAGAAATCAAGACTAACAGTTCACAAGAAAGTGGGTATCACTGCTACATTGAGAGCAATCTAGTTGACTATCTGTGATAGATAAGTATTGCAATCTTACTACTACAACCAAAATGCAGACATATACAATGGTTAGGGAGAAGCATTCGCTATGGACTACGATTCTCAGTATACACAGCTTCTTGCTAGGAATTCTACTTCATTTTTTCTTTTTGATAAGTAGGAATTCTACTTCATTATTCTAGCTTCTTATCATGGGGAAGAAAATAATGAAGTAAGAGAAGAAAACAATGGATTGGGCATCTTCAACAATAGCCGATTACAACCCTAGTTAAAAGAGATATTCCAGTTGAAGGTTCTAAAAGATCAAGAGGAAGACTCGATGAACGTAAACTAAGATAGTGAAAGAAAATATGAATCCATTTTCAATAAGAAAAGAAGTGGCTCTAGATAGAGTGGAGGGAAGAACATGATTGGTTTAGTTGACCGCAAATCCTTGGGATAAGGCTTTGATGGTGATGAACAACACAAGTAAAATGCCTTCACTTTGGACATGATAAATTAATGCGTTACGATACAGTCATACATTAGATCATTTCCGATTTTGAAATTTGACGTAAACATCCAATTATCTTGTGTATGCTTGTCAAGAGATTAAAACATAATAAATTTTCAAGGAGTATAATATCGCAAGAAAGATAAGATAGTAACAAGTGAAGTCGGTCATACGACATAAAATATGAAGATGAGAACAAGCCTAATATCTTGCAGAGAGAAAATGTAGTGACCTAGATCATTTCAGATTTCAGATGCATCAAAAGTGAAAACTAGAAGATTGTAGAATGGACCACATAATTGAGAATGTGATGAGTAGGCCAGTAACTATTTCAAGAAGTTGAAATGATGATCATGTCTTTACTATTATTATAGTGATAGAAGGCGGAGCAAAAGTGGTTGGACACCAAAATTTGAGTGGTCATAAATGCCACCACTTTTATATTTAAATTTAATATAATCAGGTTCATATTGGTAAAAACCCAAGCAAATTGCAACTTAAGACCGTACAATCGTGTTGCTTAGTACATGTGCGTTTGATCATGCCGCCTTCTAGTGGAAGTTTAAAAAAGTGGGTTTTGGAACCAAGAGGTTATCTAATAGAGCTCTGGAAATGCAAAGAGAAACCTTTGGCGTTTTGGCTACCGAAGGGTGACAACCACCTAAACACAGTTTGGTATATTGCACGAGATTCATTACCAGGTTGAGACTTAAGACCCATAGAATTGACCCTACATTGGGAATCCTTAACAACCTCAATTCAGTGGGTCCTGATCCACTATACATGAAACAAGATATTGTGCTTAAAGATGGGCATTTCTGTGTCGACATACTTTAACATATCCGATGCAGTTTGTGGTTATTGTGTCCATCCAGCATAAAAATACACACAATTTGAAGACTTGAAGAAATAACAAGAAAAAGAAAAAAAACAAACTTGAAGAAATGGATGAAAGAAAGACCTTAGCTCGGTCTTGGAATGCGCCAAATCAGTCTGAATGGATACATGGGGAACCGTAATTAACTGGCTTTCATCTATGCTATAAATTGCGTGACCACAAATACACCCAATTTGTCGACGCTTTGTAACGAGAATCAAATAATACGACTCCAGAAACTTAATGCAACCTAGAAGGAAAACAAAAACTCAAAGAAAATAGATTAACGTGACACTCACAGACAAATTCTTGACTAACCAACAAGAATATGAACACGAAGACTAACCAGCAATTCCAAAGACCTTGAAAACGAAAGTGAGCCCTCCAGTTGAACGATTGCCTTCGCTGATCCTTTGAAGCAAATTCTTGACTTCCTGCTGCGAGTAAACAACAGGATCCTCGCTAATGTTGAGATCGGATGGTTCAGAGCGATCGATCTTCAATACTCGAAAGAATCGCTTTCTGCGATCGCTCCCAATAAGATAAAATCTCTGTAAGAAATACGATAAGATATTAAATTGAAAATTTTGATCTGGAATCTAGAAAAACGTAAATTCTGTCCAAATTTGGGGGTTGGGGGGGGGGGGATTTTAACGAATTTCTTACGGCTCGTGTTTCGTATAGCTTGAATTTCTCGAGAGAGCATGAGTTGGGGTCGATTTCTTGATCGATTTGTGGATGGATGTAAGGAGGAAGTGTTGATGGATTTTTATTCGAGTTCTCGGATTTCGCCATGACAATGGTCTGTAACGAAAGTTTCACCTAAAACGCTCGTCGTATGTCCATATGCTTTTGGGTGTTATAATATTTGGGAAAATTACTTAATAGACCTAAATCTTAGTTCTTATTGCTAAACACCCCCTAATTATTTGGGCGTAACATAACAATCCACTACAGCAAGCCTTGTAAAATCCCTAAAAGTATTTCAAACTTCAACCGTCTGTCTAATAGACAGCGTCAAACGTCGTTTGAGTTTGGTCACATTCCAGATGCCAACTGCGCTATAGTATCTGAGAAATTCTATTGCGACAATAATTTTTGATAAGAACACCCCATTTCATATGAAATAATCAAAAGAATTATCTACATATCTTGAAGGACTCTTAAGATATGTTTGATTGCATGGAAAGTGACTTTCCATGAAATTTAAAATCTATAGAAAATAACGGTGAAAAATAAGTAGGGTTGAAAAATCAAATTCCATTATTTGATTTTACTTAGATAAAATCATGAAAAAATACGAGAAAAAATAAGAAAAGAAGATGAGAAGGAAAAGAGAGAGGGGAGGATGTGACGATGACATCAATAGCGACGGAGATGGTGGTAGTGATAGCGACGGCGACGATGGTGACGATGGAGGTAAGTGAGGAAGAAGATATGAGGAAAATGTGGTGGTGGTGGTGATGGCGGAGAAGGTGAGGGATAGAGAAAAAAGAGAAGAAAAGAGAGAAAGTAATCGAAGATAGTGATGATAAAGACGGTGACGGTGATGACGATGACGACGAGGTTAGTGTAATGGTGGTGGTGGTGATAAGAAATAAGAAGATATCAGTGAGAAATAATTGGGGATGAAAAATATGGGTGGATTTCACTTTCTCGCCCATATGAGTGGGAAAGTGAAATCCATGTTGTTGTAGACTTTTTGATTGGGGTGGAAAATGAATTTTCATTTTCATGTGCAATCAAACACTTGAAAAATGTCATTTTCCACCCTATTTTCCACGTACAATCAAACATACCCTTAATAAAATTTGGTGTGATAATAAAAGTTATCTTGAAATTAAACACTTATTTCATATGGATTGGTGTCTTATTATAAGTATATATTGAGTGTTCTAATAGCAATTCTCAAAGATTTTGCAAGATACAATATCCAATATTTCAAAAAATGTGCATTTTTTTTATGTCAAAATTTTAGTTTCAATACATTACTCATTTTAATTCCCAAATCATGTTTTACCGATAAATTCGTCATTTTTACATCAATGAATTCGTTGATAAATTATCAACAAGATCATTAATAAGATAAAATTACTAATATTTTATTAAGAAATTCGTTGATTATAAAAGTCATAAATTCACTTAAAAAACATGGTTTGATAATTAAAATGAATAATATAATGGAGTCGTAATTTCATTGTTTTCAGAGCATACTATGGAGATTAATCCATCGAAGTATTTCTAACAGTCCAACCGTTTGTTTGATAGATAGCGTCAAACGTCGTTTGCATTGATTACATGCTGTAGGTTCCACGTAAGACTGATGAGCTGGCAAATTCCCGCCTTTGTTGAAAACGGAATCTATACTGACACCTTAGGGTACGTTATAATACACGTATACTCCTTCGGTGTTAAATTCTTGTCTTCTCGCTCACTTTCCCTCGTGGGAAGCTTCGGCTAATCGGCTAACTTTCTTCTCAATCTCAATTCTCTCTGGTCGATTTCATCAAATTATCTTCAAACGCACAGCTTCGCCTGTTGTCCTTTCTCTATCGATCGCAACCCCCATAACTACTGTTTTTGACTAATTAGGGTTTTCGAATGTTGCTCAACGCAAGGGTCAACTAGGGTTTTTTTAATCTTCATCGCCCACATAACACACTGATGTTAATGCATTGAGGAATCTTTGAAATTAGGGGTTTTTTTTCGAAGTGAGATTGATTTTAACTTGTTCAAATGGTAACTAATCAAGAAACTGTTGATCAACACTGCATCGAACTTTCGACACTCGGATTGGATCGAAGGGGTGGAGATGATTTCAACATGGAGGAAGAAGAAGAGGTTCCAACGTATCTAAATACCGTAAACAGTTCTGGTGGCTTTCTTGTCGTGTCCATAGATAAGCTCTCTATCCAGTACACAAATGTTAATCTGCATGGGTACGATGTAGGAGTAGTGCAGGCCAATTGCCCTGCTCCTTCTCGGAGGCTCGTTTATTATTTTGAGATCTTCGTGAAGAATGCAGGAGCTAAGGGACAGATTGGTATTGGTTTCACCAACGAACATTTCAAGATGAGACGGCAACCTGGGTGAGAATCGAGAATCTTACTGCTTTATGTTTGTTTAAATTTTTTTTTTTCAATAGCAATTATACAAACTAATTTTCAAAACAGAATACTGCCACATAATTGATAATCTTTTTAATTTCTCCAATTTTTTTTTTTGTGATAAGTGAAGATATTTTATTAAAAAAGAAAAGAGAGGTTGAGGTGACCGGCTGAAATGTACAAGAAAACAATAATGAACGATCGAAATGGTCCCCCAACAAAAGCACCCAATACGACTCTAGCTTGCCTCTAGATTACACACCCTATCCCATCTTTGAAGGAAGTCTTCAAAAAATACATCCCTAAACTCCATAAAGGGTTTGCACCAAAAAAACAATCAAGCTAGAAATGAAACAAAGAAACCATGCCTTCCAAAGGCTCCAACAAATGATAAAGGGCACCAGACTCCACAATGCCCGCTTAGCTTTAGAGAAAGAGTTAAGCCCAATATAACCAGGATCCAAAAAGATCACGAATAGATGCAAGAAAGCAATCTTCCACTCCAAATAATGATTTATAAATTGACCAAATTTGTGTAGCAAATGCATAATGGATGAGTACATGATCTGTCGATTCCCCGCTTTCTTTACACAGAGCAAAAATTGGGAGAAATAAAACCCCACTTTATGAGTTGATCCATAGTCAAGATCTTACCCAAAGCAGCGGACCAAACAGAACTTGAAACCTATGAGGGTACCTTTCTATTCCATATAAACATGTAGGAGAACTCACTCTCCATAATCGACGTCACCATATACAGAGAACTCATCATAAAGCAACCATTCCTAGTACCTTCCCAAACTCGCCTATCCTCAATATTAGTGTTGATTATGATATGCTCCATAGACTTTGTTAATCTCCCAAACTTTCCAAATCCCAATCATCAAAAGCTCTTTCAAAACTAAAGTCCCAAGACATCATCTCTCCATCCCTAGGCCAAAATGGCGAAACATATTGCTCCTTCTATAGAGAAAGCTTAAACAACTTGAGAAATTGCTCCTTTAATGGGCGCTCCCCACCACCAGCCTTTCTAATAGCAAATCCTATTACCTTTTCCTGCCTTGAATTTCACTGTCAATTTCTCCAATTGATATTGCAATCTTGAAAGTACCCTTAGTGTATGCGTGCGTGCAAGAAGCATTCTCTCAGAAAGAAACTGATTACTGAGACAATGAGATTCACAAAAATTATAATACCATTGTTCAATTGCAAGTATGAACTTAACCAAGTGGGTAAAGTTTGCAATTGTTCATACCATGACTCAGGGTTCAAAACCTGTCTTAACCCACTAATTCCTGACTACTAACCCAGTTTCCTAGCAAATAAAATAAAATTTATGAACATTTAGATTTTGACTAGGCAATTCCAAAAATGTGTAGCTATACAAAGGATGAAGGATGGTAATTTGGTTGTTGGGGGGAAGAAGAAGAGGAAAGGAGGAGGGGTAGGTAAAAAGAATTAGAACTGAGGAGCTTGTTGGTAGTCGGTCCTTGGGGAGGGGGAGAAGAAGAGTTTGTTGTTGGAAGAGGAAAAAGAGGGGGGAGAATAATGATAAGAAGATGAAATTCTATTTCCTTGGTAATTTTTTTTTTGCTGTGAATTTTTTTAAAGTAAACTGATGAATAATTGCCATTTTCCCTAGGGAGAGAAATTAAAAAATTAAGGAGTCGGGGACAATCATACCTAGGAACATGTGTTAATGTGTGACACTTATATTTGAAAAAGTGGTGATTTTTCAAGGACATGCTATTTCTCCTACATATCTAGCAACGGCATGTTTGCTACATATCTGGCAATGACATGTTTGTGGCCATTGAAGAAGCACTTCACTCATTTCTTGATGTTGGTGCAATGTTTTGGTAAATGAAAAATCATTAGTTTGTTGGAGTGAGGCTCTTGCTCTAGATAAATATAACACCCCCCACCCCAAACTCCAAAGAGAGGGAAAAAAAATAGGAGAAAGGTTTTTGCTCTAGATTGCATTGTGATGTTAATTAATGTGAGGGTGTAGGTCAGGTGGGATTTATTGGTCATGGTCTTCCAGTAAGGGTGACACCATGATTTTGTTGAAAAATCAGTTGGGGGAGGCTAGAGCTCTTTGATCCGAATTGAATTATGAAATCTCCCTTGAATGGCTTAAATTGGAGGTGTATGCCTCACGAAGACCTTTTCTTAAGTTACTCATAAAATAAAAAGTGCTAATGTTATAATTTATAATTTATGCTTTTAATTTGGCAGTTGGGAAGCAAACAGTTACGGGTACCACGGGGATGATGGATGGCTTTACCGTGGGCAGGGAAAGGGAGAAAGCTTTGGTCCAAAATTTACTTCTGGTGATACCGTTGGCTGTGGTATTAACTATGCTTCACAAGAGTTCTTTTTCACGTATGACGTTACCTCACTGTTATTTAATGCATCCTTTCATCATTTGCATGTGAGTGTTGTGAATTGGCACACCTCAGTAAGATGGTTACTAATCATCTTGGTTCTTGGTTAGCTGTATTCATCCTTCCAACTCTTTGCTATTTTGGTTTATCACTTATTACTCTAAAAGGATCTCTCCTAATTGGTTTATGACTGTTATTTTATGCATCCTTTCATCATTTGCATGTGAGTATTGTGAATTGGCACACCCCAGTAAGATGATTACTAATCATCTTGGTTCTTTGTTAGCCGTGTTCATCCCTCCAACTCTTTGCTATTTTGGTTATCACTTATTACTCTAAAAGGATCTCTCCTAAAATTGTGCTGCGGATGTTGATGTGCAGAAAAAACGGAAAGCTAGTTGGAGCAGTTTACAAGGATGTGAAGGGCCCCTTGTTTCCTACCGTTGCTGTTCACAGTCAAAATGAAGAGTATGCCCTGCCTCCTTTTGTATATAATCTTTTTTATTCTTCCTTGTATTATTGGCTACATTATTTGTAAAGTGCAAATATTGAAAATGGGCTTGCACTGTTTATCTTCTACTATTGATGATTATTTGATTCATTTTAAAGCCCTGAAATTTCATCCCTCTTTATTATGTAA
Source organism: Akebia trifoliata (assembly GCF_017979445.1). Classification (NCBI taxonomy): domain Eukaryota; kingdom Viridiplantae; phylum Streptophyta; class Magnoliopsida; order Ranunculales; family Lardizabalaceae; genus Akebia; species Akebia trifoliata. The sequence goes on along the minus strand of NC_141378.1, from coordinate 2,967,437 downwards.
GGTTCTTTCTTTTTCTTTTCTTTTTTTGATTTGTGTGTGTGTTTAATTATTTAATTATTTATTATTTTTTTTTTTTGGGGGGGTGGGAAGGGGTTGTTTGATATTTGTTAGATCTTTCCCAAACTCGTCATGGGTGTTTTGTGAGAGATAGTACACTTTTGCTTTCTCCCCAAGTGTCTGAGTGATTTGGAAGCTCCTTCCCTTTGTGGTTTGCTGGGGGAAAGGTTTTAAAATCTGATTGGTTTATGATTTGACCAGCTTGGAAATGGAAATATTTCTTGTAGTGTAGAATATCAGAAAAAGTTATGGAAATATTATAAAATTCATTGAAACCGTAGAAAACATGCTGTAAAATTATAGGAAATTATAAAATAAGGACAAAAGCACACTCATTATTCATAATACTACTATAAAGAACCATTTGGTGTAAGAAAACCAACATCATTAGTGTTCAGCACTGTTTTTCAATGCTTATGTCAGACTTGTACCTTTAAATATTCATAATCATGTCAGTTGAGTAGATTAAATAAAAAAGCTGCTGACTACCGACCTAACACTCTTTTGTTCAAGTGGCCTTGGACTTTTTTTTTTTGATAGGTAGATGATTTCATCAAAACGAACGGAGGTTGAGGAGACCAACCAAAAAGAACAAGGAAAACAAAACCTAACAAAAGGCGGAGAAAACTGCAAAAACAACAAGAAAGATTACCCCAGATCTAAATTACAAACCCTATCCCACCTCACAAGGAAATCCTAAAAAAAAAAAGATACCCCTAAATTCTTTAAACATTTTGAACCAAAAAAATAAACAAGCTAAGACATCCATGATCACATCTTGCAATTCTTTTTCTTTATCATCGAACACATGTCGATTCCTCTCCTTCCAAATGCTCCAACTCACTGCGCAAGGTAATAATCCCCAAAGAGTGCGTTTCGCCTTTAAGAAATACCTCCCCCAATCCAGCCAACTTTCCAACAAGTCTTTCCATGAGTACGGAAGACACCCCACCAAACCAAACAAAACTAGAAAATGGCTCCAAATCTTACTTACGAAACTACAATGTAGAAGCAAATGATTCACTGACTCCCTGTCTTTCTTGCATAAACAACAAAAATTAGTGAGATAGAACCCATCTTTGACTTTTAAAGGTTGTAAGGGAGTCATCGATGGTTTTGTATTTTAAATGAGGTTCCATTATAGTTGTTGGCGGTGATTTTTGGTTATTTGTATCTGTTTTTCCCTGGTAAGTAGCCTCGAACTCCTTGGCATGTACCATATTTTGGGATTCATACCCTTATTATCATACTCACTTTTTCTGGCAAAAAAAGCGGACCATACTTACTGTTAGAGAATATGATATTTGCTGATGGGATTGTTGGTTTCAATTCTTCAGGGTGAATGTCAACTTTGGGCAGCAACCCTTTGTTTTTGATATTGAGGTAACCAATACCTTTTTTTTTTCTTTTGATGGGTCTAATACCTTTCTGCTTTGGTACTTATTTTCAGTTGCACACTTGAATTATTGGTTGATTGCTTATCTATGATGAAGCTGCCCTACAAAATCAAGATCATATTTGTAGCTTTTAATCATTGCTCATCAATGATAAATTTGAGCTCTTTCTTTAAAAGTTCTTTTCTACGTTCTTTCTTAAGTTACTTATTAGTCATAGCTCACATCGGAATTTTCGTTGAATTCTTTAGTTTTTTTTGTACTGGAATGGTATATATTGCTTGGGTATAACAGAGACAAAACAACGGTAAATCATGGACATAGCAATTACTCTTAGGAAAAAAGCATGAAGTGTCAGATGTTGGCATAGTTGTGCGTCATTCATTTTGAGGTCCCTGTGCAACATGAATTCCTGGAGCTAATGATACATTTTTTAAAAACATATTGGCTTTGACCTGTCATGAGCTTCTAGAGACTAATTACCCGTTGAGTTTCCGCAGTTTGGTTAGGAGGGCCATGAATTTCTTTTTGGTTGTTGACCTCACATTCCGAAGATTACTATCCAAATCCAAATTCCAAACTCATTAAATTTTATTGCTTCTATGCCAATTTTTTAAGTTTAATCTCTCAAACAAAAACACAACGCTTGAATGTAACAACCACTCCAAATAAAAAAAACTCAACACCACTCAAGTACTATACTAGAAGATAAAGGGAGGTGTTGTTTCAACATAGGGAGAAAATAAAAGTCGAGAGGAAACTAAAACTTGTGTAAGAAGAAGAGCAAAAGTATGCATATTAAATCTTTAACAGAGAAACTTTATAATTGCAAAAACTATTACGTAATGATACCACAGATATAGAGGAAAGAGAAAAAAGAGGAAATATGTACATCCCCATACTACATATGCTTTGGTCAAAAGGGAGTCTTTTTTGAAGACTTCATTGCAAAATGGGATTGGGTGCATAGCATCGAGTTGTAGCTTGCACTTGTGGTCTTTGGTTTAGTTTTCCTTTTGCTCTTTTCTTGTTACCTTGTTTTGGTTCTTTGCTTCATGACCATGCTTTTAATAAAGATCTTTGATTTAACAAAAAGAAAAAAATATGCTTTGGTCAAAAGGTGGCATGTCCCCTAGGCGTGTGCCTGTTCAATTTTTTTTTCTTCTAAATTATAGATTATATTAAATAAAAGCAAAGGGTTTATGGAGTAGGAAGTCAAGGACTACTAGATAAAGCAAGGAAACCCTAACAAGGATCAACAGGAAAATAATAATAATAAAAATAAAAAAGAGAATTTGGAGGTAATATCATAGCCCCTTCACATCATACAGCAATGATCAACCCTGATCATGGCAAACCAACTCCCATCAAAATGGTAAAGTAATTTTGTTTGATGCTTATTTGAGTATAAGAATGCCTTTGAGAGCAAGAGTCTTTCCTTAAAATACAAGGCGTTTTATGAGAACCTTGCCCTCAAGTTAGCCTCAAGGTGTAAATCTCCAACACCTTTGAAAGCGTTGGTCAGCTTTACTCCCTTGTGAGATTCCTAGAGAGTAATTGTGTATGCTCAAGTTCCTTGGTGCCTTGGAATGGACCACTTTCATCTTCCTACTTTTTTAGACAGTGGGATCAGATATAACTTCATTAATTACATCCCCGTTGAAAATTGCGATAGAGATATTCTGTCTATCTTGTTGAGGAGGCTACTCTATTTTTTTCTTTCTTGATTATGCATTTTTTTCACTTATTATACCATTTCACGTGTCTTTGCAAGTATTTTTTCCATTCCATGGGTAACTTGGTACAAGTAACCACCTGTGCATTGTGGCACTTATCATAGGGTTTTACATTTGTGTTATCTGTCTTCTCCTCCATTGCAAAGCATTGGTGTGCATGTCAATTGTATAGAGTGTTGGCAATTGTGTGTAATATAATTTGAATTATTTTTATTTTTTATCTTTTTGATTAGGCATTTGGGTTGGAGCAAAGATTGAAGCAACAGATGGCAATTGAAAAAATATCTCTGCCACTTAATGTCAGTCATTGGTATGTTTATTTACATTGGAACTTCTATCAAACAAGACTTTCTAATATGGTAGGTAGTTAAAATTACTATGCTAGTAACATGGTATGAGAACCTGCTGGTTGTCGATCTTATTGCCCATTTTTTTTTGTTTGTGAAATTTTTAAAGAGTGTTTGGTTGATGCAGGGAGTCTGTTTTCTGGTAAACAGAGCATCCTTTCTTTTGGATTAAACAGAGTCGTTTGTTTATTGGCTTGAATGTTTTATTCGAGAGTAAACTTTTTTACATGCAAAACTGGTCTAGAAGGGTGCTAAAAGAGGGGGAAATGACCATATTGAAGTTCCCTGGAAACTTGGAATTATTTGTACGCAAGATATTCTATCCATTAGTCAAAATTTGTGCAAATTTTTGTATGCGTAAAGCAAGGTTTACATATTCATGCATAGCATAAAGCATGGTATGACCAATGGACATTCAGTACATGTACACAAAAAATTGCGTAATATTCAAATGCTTGAGACCCATGTAGAGCTTGATATCAATTTAAAATGTGAGTTTTACCATGGACATAGGTGGACCTTGAGAGTTGTGCAATTAGTCTATTTGAGATAGTGCTACACCTGTGCTTGTATGATCTGTGCACAAAGCATTGGACAAAATCTCTATTGTTAGATGCAACTGTGATTCAAATAGCAAACAACCAATGCTAACTGACAAACAAGAACAATCACAAATAACGAGAATATGGCTAAAACTATATCATAGTATTGTTGGGCTTGCTGCATTGCATCAAACTGACACTAAACAGCACTAACCAGTTATTTTATTCTACTTCTATATGCAATTTGAGCATCTCTAAGCAAAAAAGACAAGTTAAACATCACATTGTTTGTAGTTTGAGAGTTGGTCAGTTTTTTGGGTAAGTGGTTATTGGAACAGAAATTCCCTGGTCATTATGTTGATATCACACTAGAGTTTTGTGCTTTGTCCTGTAATGTTAGGAGTTCTTATTTTATGTAACTTGAGATGAATGGAAGTAAAGCAATCAGTCCTTTTGAATTCACCAGACTTAGTAAAATAGGTTTGACACTTGGTACTCAAATAAAAAATAGAAGGAATATGTGAGTTGAAGGTTCTCAAAGAGGAAAGAAAGACCCAAAAGGAGATGGATTGAGATAGTGAAAGTGGATACGAACACATTTTCAATAACCGAAGATGTGGCTATGGAAAAAATTGGATGGAGGAGCAATATTTATTTAGCTGATCCCAAATCTTCGAGATAAGGCTTTGATGATGATGATAAACCTACTAATATTTAAGTTTAAAATAGAGTAATAGATCTATTTGGTTTTGAGTGAATTTGGGCATGTTTCCTCAACTGTTGGATATCATGAACTTTGAAATAACACACTGAACCTCCTGAATATTCTAAAATTGATTCTGATAGTTTTTGGTGGTTTGTTAATATCATGAACTAGTCATTATCTCATACAGTTTTCTCGACATTTGTGTTGCCTTTGCTGTTAACCATACTGCATTTGGCTGACCAGGATTGTTCGTTCCTACTTGCTACACTATGGGTATCAAGATACACTCAATTCTTTTGACATGGCAAGTAAAAGCACCCTTCCTCCTATCGCCATAGCTCAAGAAAATGGCTTCAATGAGCAGGGAGATATGTATGCACTAAGCCATAGAAAGATCCTTCGTCAGGTAAGAGATGTTATGAAGGTATCAATTGTGGAACTAATAGTTAACTAATTAGTCTTTTACTTGTCATAGAAAAAAGAAATGCTTTTTTGTTGATAAGTTGCATACTATTTAGGGTTACTTTGAAAATGTACTCCCTCTTAGTGATGCCCATACATTTGCTTATTCACCATAAAAGTATGGATGTTCTCCTCCATTCTTGACAAGTTGGTACCATTTGTTTGATTCTTCTTATAGATTTTGAAGAAAATTTTCATGTAGCTACACTTATTTTTTTTTTTCCTTCTTTCTACCAAGCCTCTTTTACTAAGTTTTTGGGGGTATTTTTCTTTTTCAACGTAATATCCAAATAATATCTATAAATGAAGGCTACTATTTTAATCCAATAAATTTATTTAGAGAAACCTTTTCTTTTGACCATTCCAATTAATTCCAGACTGGAACTTTCTCATTTATTTTTGTTTACGAATTCATTGAACTATGAGAACTAGTTTTGCTTCTTCTTTTTTTGATGAATTATTCTCTATTACTCGTAGTTGTTGTTTGCCACTTATCTTTTATCATTCTTGGCTTCGACTATTTACCATCAAAACGACCTCCAAATGCTAGCTTTACATTTTTAGTTTTGTTTTCTATATGATCAGCTTTTCATCTTAACCTATTTTCTCTACTAATGAAGCTCATCAGGAGTGGAGATATTGATGCAGCATTTGGTAAACTTCGGGAATGGTATCCTCAGATTGTGCAGGTAGACTGCTTCAAGTTGCAGATAGAGACTAGTAAATGGTTGTTGCATTTTGATTAAAATATTTCCTTTTGCCTTCCAATTCACCTCTTTATCATAAAATGGATGTGTTACTATAAAATACATTTGGATCTATCTATAAGTAACTATGATTTCGTTTGTTAATGAAATTTATTCACATCAAGGAATATATTTCCCAAGTGGATGGTATGATAACATTTCGTGGAGCACAGCTCAAAGGAATAGGTTGGCTGGACAGAAAATTGTCTTATTTTCTCTTCATCCTTGAGTGTGTTGATAACTTTTCCCATGATCATAATCCGCTGTTGTTCAATAGTCTTATTTGTCCACAATATGTGACAAAAACTTTTATTTTATGCAGAATGATACATCAACTATCTGCTTTCTGCTTCATTGCCAAAAGTTTATCGAACTTGTTCAGGTAAATGTCTTCACTTAATCTCCTTTGCTCAACCATATCTTTATACCATAGAGAATGTCCTTTGTTTAATGTAGTGTAATATCTCAAACTCGGGGAACACATTTTTCAAACTGAAATATTATATTATAATTACATGTGTTTGGACATATTGGTGTTGTGAAAGGTAAATGGGTGAAACTCAGTAGAGTTTTCTTCTATTCTAAATGCTTCAATCTTTGTTCTACTTTAAGCCAAGATCTTTCGATCACCAAAATGTAGTGCAATACGGTCCTTTCTCACCAAAAAATTATGTAAAGAAGTGTGAGATTTTGTTGCACAGTGGAGTATTTGAGAGAGTTTCAAGTTGATTTTTAAGTGTTTGGTTTGTCTAGATTCTAAGTGCTCTACATAATGTGTCGGTCCAATTGCTAGACACCAGCATCTGGAGAATTGCCAACACTCTTTTATATGTTCCCTCAAAAAAATCATTAAATAAAGGGCACCACTGTTATAGTTGTCTAATTTGTGTCTGGATGTGAACACCCAACTGTTTAATGTCATGAAATGTCCTTGTCCTTAATACATCAGCTGAAATATATTGAAATGTGTTGAAATTTGAAACCATGGCCAAGATTAATCTATTTATGTTAGGTACATCTTGTGATAGGTGGCATTGATTCTGAGTACCAATGGACCAAGCCCATAATGAAAGTGGTTGTTTTGGGGTTTTTATAGAGCATCAATTTTTCCTAAACATTCCTCCTTAGTTACTTATTACTAAATAAATTTACTCATGATGCTACATCAATGTTATCAGTCATTCAGGGGATCAGTTAACTCATGATGTTTATGTTAATTTAGAGGTGCAAATGAATTCAAAAGAAAAATAAAGGAAAAAAAGAGAAACCTTACGGAAAAAAAAAAAAAACTAAACACCAAAGCAAGATATTCCCAAGCTGTTGTTATTATTAGACATGGTAGTGTCTTCATGCCATTTTGGGGTGCCTTATGATGCAGGAGCTTCATACCAACAACAATAGTCCAGGGTTCATTTTAATTAATTATGCTCTTGCCATTTTGTGGAGTTATCTAAATTAAGAAGGATAATTTACTTAATTAAATTTGTATAGCAGAGATAGGTTTTGCATTGTAGTTGTTTATTCTAATTAGAAGATAAATATTGAGTTGAAAGTAGTTTAGTTTGATTAGAATTAGAAAATTTGGGGTTATATAAACCTAGATACTGAGATTGGTTGGAATTATTTAAATTGTTAAAATTAAGGTAATGATATGCATTCTGAGTTGTAAGACATGACTACTTCGAATTGTGTATGTTTTTGTCTCGTGTTCCTAGTTATGTTGGTACCAAGTTTATTGGACGTTAATTTTTTTTTCCCCGGATACATAGGCTGGAGAGTTAGAGGAGGCTGTAAAATATGCAAGGGCTGAGCTCGCAAAATTTTCTGGAGTTGCATCATTAGCGGGTCTACTTCAGGTACTTTTGTGATCCTCTGATTCTCAGACTTGAACATCTATATACCATCTAATCCATTAGGAGCTATACAATCTAACCTAGTTGGCACATGGAAGATTGCTCTTCTTTGAATTTATGAAATATTGAATTTCTAAGACGTTTCCGCTGAAATATTCTTACTGTTGTTCTCTAGGACTGCATTGCTTTGCTGGCATACATAGAACCCTTGAAATCCCCAGTTGGATATCTTCTTGACGTAGCCCAGCGAGAAGTTGCAGCAGATGCAGTTAACGCTATGATCTTGTTAACAAATCCCGGGATCAAAGACTCGCAACGTTGCATGCATTCACATCTCGAGAAGTTACTGAAGCAGCTGACAGCTTGTTGTCTGGAGAAGAGGGCCTTGAATGGGGATCAAGGAGAAGGGTTCGATCTCCATAGAGTTTTACAAAGTGGTAAGGGGGGACGGTGGTAATTAAAATGCTTCTTTTGCCCCTTAATACTCTCTTGTTTCCATGGTCGCCCAACCTCTTTCTGTGGACTGAATGTATAGCTAGGCTTGATTTTTAGCTCACTGGTGTTCTTATGGTCTCTATCGCTATAACACCTGATTTCCTCCAGAAAAAAAAATGGGATGCTCTATGTTTCTGCAAGATCTTGTAACCTTAGACACCATGATCTCATTTGTCAAGCAGGTTTTATGGTTCTGTAAAAGCCATTGGGTTTCGTAATATTGGAATTGGAGGCGTTCCTTATCTTGTGTTATTGATGGATAATTGCTTTTTCAGGGCTCTTACAGTAAGTTCTATATTTGGAGAGAATCTTGGCAGAAGTGTCAGTTTATTTTGACATAATTAACATGAAAAATTGGCTGGGAATTTGGGGAATGAGTCGTGTTAGAGTAATATTGAAATTGACAGCATTCCACATGTTGGTGTGCATAGAACCATAGATGTTTCCAGGGGCGGAGTCAGGATTTTGCCCACCTAGGGGCATCTAAGAGTGGAAATTTTTTGTGGGGGCAATAGTGGTGGAATTTTTTATTTTATTTATTTATCCGTGTCTATTTTTCTTGCAATAACTCATTAGTCCATGGACTTGGAAAAGTGGGAGTCACTACCCCCATTGTAAATCTGCCCCTGGATGCTTCTTACTCGTATATTGATGAAAGCATCTATGGTTTTGTACACATCCACATCAGCAATGTGTGAAGTGTTGTCGATTTCAATGTTCAGCATTTTCATTGGGGAATTTGTTACAGGAAAACGGCAGAAAGAGAGTTTGGTTTTAAGTTTTGAGGTTTCTTGGTGGTTGGTGTGGGAAAATATTTTTCCTCCTAGGGTGGAAAATAATTTCGATTTTGATTACGATCATAATCAGACTATCCCTTAGAGACTATATACTAGGAGTCCAAGGGCAAATGTAGTTTAGGGTCAAGTTCCAATGTTTCGTGAAGATTGACTCCTCGAAAACTGGCAACTATTTAAACACAAAATTCAGTGGTTAAGATTAATCTTTGGGATAAGTATCAATGAGAAATGTGCCGTTGAGATACGTATAAATGTGAACCGTTGGATCTTGTGTTTACTGGATGGGATCATGTATTTTCATATAAGTCATTCTTCACTCTTTCAACTTTTAGTTTGAGATTTTTACCTTCTCTCTAGAGTAGTTTGCTATTGTACAACATACCAAAAGTTTGATGATATGGTGCACTTAAAAGGCCATCTGTTGTTCTCATTTTAGCCAACGTTTTAAGAACCAAAAGTATAATTGGAACTAAAATTATTCAAATTCTTTGACAAAGGAATTGGAGACAATGTGTTTTTCTTCGAGTGCATCACTTTATTTTCATATAAAGATAATATTAATTATGTATTATCATTTCGTAAAGGCTCTTCTAACTGTGTTATCGAAAACCTTTGTTTTTTCTTCTCGAAAGACCATTTTCAACCTCCCAAAAAATGCCTTATGTTATTGTTAGAGAGTTGCTATTGGCACTCCATCCTTTACTTCTTATAACACAATTTCTTAAATTAATTATCACACCCCTATTAAAGATTAAAACACACCATTCAAACAATTCCAATAGTTGTTTACAATTATGATTAGGCTCATACAAAATCTTAAAACTTAAAAAATAGAAATCTAACCAAAGAAAAAAAAAAACAAAAGAGAACTTCCATTGCTACCCAACTGTTACTTATTCTCAATCATTTACTTATTTTTCTTAAATTTAAATGTGATGTAATAAGTAAAAGGAGGGGTGCCAATAGTAGCTCCCTATTATTAAGGTTTGAAGGTTAAAGTAGGTCGAATATATGGTTTATATGTAACGGAAAGCTTTTGTCCCAGACGTTGAAGATGAAGAGAAAATTAAGGATTTTGTATCAGAATATGGATTCTAGGGGTAGAGTCTAGGCATTTTGTCTAAAAATTGAAGACGAGGACATTTTTATAACTTTCAATTAGCCTCTCAGGAAATACCAAAGTCAAGACGATATGACACGGTGGCATCACTAATTTTCACTATAAAATCGAAACAATGCATTTTGACGGCAGCTTAACTAACACAGAACAAATGAGTTTAATGGGTTTCACTTTGATACCCTTCTTTCGGCTCCACATTCAATAAGAACCCAAAAGTAATGCATAGCAAACAGGTCTCCCTTATGCGTGTCGGTCTCTACAATCTTTGCATCAAAGTGTGATGTAGTAAAGGCACAGCAAACACGACTACACGAGAAGAGAAACGCCGACCAACATTTTTTCTTCCCTTTTTTTTTTTTTGCCTTCTATTATTCCTCCATTTAATAAAGGTTTCTTTAATTCTTTCTGCAACTTTCATGGCGTAGAAGAGAGAGAGAGAGAGAGAGAGAGAGTCGAAGGTGGTTTGTGGTGGGAAGGAAGAAAGATAAAATAAAAAAAATGGGGAAAGGATCTTTCCCTTTTTCCCATAAGATTCGTCGACGCCGCATCAAGAAATCAATGGAGATGCAACCACCACCACTCGATATCTCCAATTCAAACCCTAACCCTAACAGCAATAATAATCCAAATCCTAATGATTCCGTTGGCTTCTTCCCATCCTCCTCTACACCTGTCTCTGCAAAGCCCAAGAAGAAGATAGGTGGCGCCCGATTGTGGATGCGATTCGATCGATTTGGTCAATCTGAGGTTCTCGAATGCGATAAGAACACCATTATCAAACGTGCATCGATCCCCGCTCGTGACCTTAGAATCCTCGGTCCTGTTTTCTCTCGCTCCTCCAGTATCCTTGGTAATTCAACTAACAATTCATATTCTATTTGATTTGGTTATTTGTAATTATGGTTAGTTTTTCTATGATTAGTTTGGGGGGAAGAGAGATCCATTTCATATTTCGATTCCAACTTCAAATTTTTTTAGAGTTAAAAATAACTCTACACCTTTAATTTGGGTTGATGGATGCATGTGATGGTCAGCTCAGATTCTTGAATGGGTTTTGTGCTGTTTTGAAGTGGGTTTTGGCCTTAACTATCAATCTAAACAAATCAAACTCTTTGGGGTTGGGACTTGGGGTGGATGGAGGAGCCTCGATGTCACCACTTGTGCTCAAGGTTCTGGGATGTGGGATGGGAAGCTGGGTAGTTTACTGACCTCTGTATCTTGGGCTCCCTCTAGGGGTGTAATTCAGGAAATTAGGGATCCGATTGGTGAGAATATTGGAAGAGATTATACTATTGCAAGACTAGATATATCTACTAAAAGGGTTGAGAAGAGTTGATCCCATGACCTAGGTTCAAATCCCGTTGAACCCATCTTCACCCCCCATTAACCACTAATCCTTGCTTGATTAACACAATATATATATATATATATATATATACACACACTAAAAGGTTTAAGTTGGTTCTGTTGAAAGTCTTTGATTCTGGATTCTGTATTCTGGTGTACCTTGTCTCTGTTTTCATCTCAATGGGCGTGGTGAATAGCATTGCAAAGTTGGTTAAGAATTTCGTGTCAACCAAATATAATCTTGTTTAATGGAAGAGGATGGCTAGATATTAGAATTTCTTATTTGATGAATTTGGCCCTTTTAGGAAAATGGATTTAGAGATTTAGTGTAGGGAAGTAGTCCAAACCTTTAAAAGGTTATCTTCAATAAGTTTGGTTTTTGGTAGCTTCAGGTGGAATAGTGGTAATGTCAAATCCCCATATGGGTTTGATGTTTTGAGAGGTATTTAGACTGAAACAATTGAGTTCTGAAAGTGTAGTAGCTTAAGGTTTGGAGAGGGTTGTGTTTTTAAAATTAGTATAATGTTTTATTAGAAAAAGAAAACAAGAAAAACAAAAATTCCTTATTGTTCAAGGCGGGAAGCAAATAAGATGAAGGAAAATCAAGACAAGCACAAACAAAATGCTAGCAAAGTTTCACCATTTGCCTAAGACAGTGCTCCCTATAAAAAATAAAATACTTGAAAAACATCCCCTTAACTGGGAGTCCTGCCTAAGTAGGAATAGAGTCTGTGGTATGCAGGTTAGAGTCTGTACCCGTCCTCTTTACTTATTCTAGTCCTACTTTCTTCTGTGTACCTTTATCAATTTTTGACATTTGATTCACCTATTCTATAGTCATGAAAATATCCATCTTTTTTTTTTTCGTAATTTGGTAAAAATTATGTTTTCTTTATTTTGTATACATTTGTCTTATCATTTTCAACATTATTCATTCTTGTAATCCATAACCATGTACTTGTCTTAATTCCTTGGAGCAGCACTTCTTTTTAATGCTAGTGTTTCTAATTTTTTTTAGTACCTCAAAATCTTTATAAATGGATTATTTTGTTGACTCTTATTTTTTACAAGGGAAAAGAATATTCACTTTTTTTTTTCTATGGATCCATTGCAGCCAGAGAGAAAGCCATGGTTGTCAATTTGGAATTTATAAAAGCCATAGTTACTGCCGAAGAAGTGTTGTTGCTGGATCCTTTGAACCAAGAAGTTCTTCCTTTTGTGGATCAACTGAGGCAACAACTTTCTCAAAATACCCAATTTAAGAATAACGAGAACAGTCCTACAGATGCACAGGAAAAAGAAATGAGTTCGTCAACTGGTGGACATTGGTTGCCCGTTCCTGAAGCAGCCGAGGGTTTGCAGTGTGAGCTTCCATTTGAGTTTCAGGTTCTTGAAATTGCATTAGAGGTTGTTTGCATCTATTTGGACTCTAATGTGGCAGAGCTCGAGAAGGATGCTTACCCCGTATTGGATGAGCTGGCCAGGAATGTTAGCACTAAGAATCTTGAACTTGTCCGAAGTCTAAAAAGCAATCTTACCCGTCTCCTTGCACGTGTACAGAAGGTATCCATATCTGTACTTATTTTCTGTGTATGATTTTTACCTTTCTCCATTTTGCTTTGAAATGAGAATCATTTTTTGTTTCTATCTTTTGGTATCTTCTGACCTTGGTTGGTCCTCTCTGTATATCTTAGCCAGAAGTGCCTTAGCTTTATGTTGGTTTCCTTTATGTACTTATGATCCTTCTTTTAAGAAAATATTACCAAAAACACACCGAAATGTTACAGGTAAGCTTCACTTTCCCACATTGTAAATCATAAAAACTCAACAACTTTGCCAAAAAACAATCAGCTATTTTAATACTATGTTCGGAAGGTTATGATATTGTTTATATCTGCTGTAAACATCTGTGCTTCATCTTTTTATGATATTGTTCTAATGAGTAACAAAAATCCGTCTTTTGGTAGGTTAGGGATGAAATTGAACATCTTTTAGATGACAATGAAGATATGGCACATTTATACTTGACAAGAAAGTGGTTGCAGAATCAGCAATATGAAGCTTTGATGGGAACCATGGCTTCAAATAGCATTGTCACCGTTGCACCTAACCTACCCCGTCTTAATTCTAATATGAGTGCAAGTTTGATTTCCAGCAACCATCTTGACGATCATGATGTGGAGGATCTAGAGATGTTGCTCGAGGCTTATTTTATGCAGCTGGACGGAACTCGTAACAAAATATTGTCAGTGAGTCATATTTCCCTGTTAGACGATTGCATTAAATGGTGATCTGGTTTACTTCTGTTCTTATGGTTGAGCACCCATGGTTGCATAATTATATGACATTTCAATCACGAATTGAAAATTATAGTTTTTTTTTGCATTGAAAGTGAGTTTTCTTTAGTTGTAAAGAAATGTTCAACTTGTTGTATTGTCCGCCTTTGGGCAACAGTTGTGAACCTTTGATCAGATATAAGGGGCCATATGCGTCTAGCTCCCCAGTTCCATAAATACGATCTCTCCATAAGTTTTAAATTTGTGGATTTGGGCTCATGCTGACTTCATGAAGATTTTTAAAACAGTGTTGTATACTTTTAAACTTACTAATTTTTTAGAGTATATATTTTCTTTTCTATTGGTACTTATATTTTCAAATTATTTGGTCCTTCAGTATCCACATTTTAGCTAATTATAGCGTTTTTTATGATGCCAAGTTCATGGTTTTCTCTTGTTCATCATAGGTAGGTCTTCTTGACCTTGTTTTGTATGCCTTTCTTCTTTTAATGATATTTAAATTAAGCAAAAAAAAAAAAGGAACGTCATCATTTTCTCCTGTTTCTCTTTTGTGCTAACTTGAATTCTCATTTTTTTTTCTTATGAGATCAATAGGTGCGGGAGTACATCGATGACACAGAAGACTATGTTAACATCCAACTTGACAACCAAAGAAATGAACTCATTCAGCTCCAGTTGACACTAACCATTGCTTCATTCGCCATAGCTGTCGAAACTCTGATAGCTGGGGTGTTTGGTATGAACATCCCTTGTCAACTATATGACATACACGGAATCTTTGGTCCCATCGTCGGAGGTACCTTAGCTGCGTGTTTCTTGCTTTTCCTGCTCATGCTAGGGTATGCTAGATGGAAGAAGCTGCTTGGTTCATGAATCAACCTCATCATTATTATCTATAGAAAGGTTGCGGCGACGTAGTGATCCACATCGGCAGAACCATTTATTTTGATTTGGGTTGGTTTGTTAAGGCCACGCATTATTAATGAGACTTCATGGAAACACAGGTAGAGTCAAGGACAAAATGGGTTGATCCCTTGACAGTTATTTTCATGGGGGAAATTGTAATATTGAGTTGTTAAGGCTGCCACCACCACCGCTTCCATTGGGTTTATCGTCAAGGAAAAGTTGGCCTTTGTTGACTCGAATTGGGAATCATTGGGAGAAATGACTATGTAAAGTATAGGGCAATGATGACTCTCAAAAATCATAGAATGAGCTCAAAGACACTGTTGTGAGACCAAAACCATTATCAATATTATACTCTCTTGGTACGGTCAAAATTATTTTTTTTTTCTTCTTTTGCTTCTATGAAATATTATATGGTTTTCTTCGAACTGATTTTGAATGGCTAGTGAAGGAGCAAATTTATTCATGAAAAGTTCATTCTAACACTGGTACTTGTGATTGAGATCATTTTGAATTACTAGAAACAGATTTTATCATTTTTTTAGAGTAATGTGAAATATAGCATGTTATTAGATTAAGGTCATATGATCTGAAGGAAAGGTTTTAGCAGCAATGGTGCGAATTACAGTTATCCAAAATTGTGGATTTTGTTTATTTTACAAGTTCAGAAAGATTATATTATCAAAGAAAATATTGAATTATTTAGTTTAGGGACGGATTAGTTGGAGAGCGCCGTCACTTACTTGGTATAATTTCACTTGAAAAGAAAATTAAAGAAAAAATAATGCGAGAGACTAAAGAGTGTGATTGGGTGTGTTGCTATCCTACTTCTTCTTCATCATCATTCAAAAAAAAAATAAACTCTTCATTATCTTCTGTTTTTTAGGTAAGTTGACTTGTAACAATGACCTCACTTGCTTTGCTTTGCCTACGGGGCCAAATGACATAGTTACCTAGAGAAAAACATTATTTTTGTGGTAGAGGTGCAGTAGGCTTCTTCATTAATACATTATTTTTGTGGTAGAGGTGCAATTGGCTTCTTCTGATTAATAAATAGTGTGATGCGGAAAGCAAATCAAGTCAATAATCATAAATTTTAATAGAAATTTTAGAATTATTTATATTGCAACTTGTTTGGGTCTACCTTTTTTTGAAAAAACTTCAATATTTATTTTATTTAACTTGTAAAATACGTTACAATTAATCATATATATATATATATATATATATATATATATATATATATATATATCTATATATATATATATATATATATATAATATATATATATATATATATATATATATATATATCTATATATATATATATATGCAAAGGTTAAAATTTTAATCTTACAATAATACAAAAATTGACTTTTTGACATTGAAAAGTTAATTTCGTTTAAGATTGACACACCATTGATATTTTGGTCATAATTTTTTCAAAACGTATTGGAATTGTGAAATTTTAGGTTCGTTGGATAAGTAACTGAATAACATATCAAAGGACACTAAAATTGATTCAATATGACTAATTTTGACCCTTCAAAAATAAGTCCTAATGATTTGAATAATACCTAATTTCTTATAGGACTTCTAAAATAATTAGAAGTCAATAAAAAAATCTAATCTAAAAATTAATCCCAATAAAATAAAAAAATAACTCCACATCCAAACAAGTTGCAATATAAATAATTTCTAATTTTCTATAGAAGCCTATAACGGCTGACTTGATTTGCATCCCGCATCATAGTAGACCCCTTTTAATGTAGTACCATTTTAAAAAGGTGTAGAAGTAGTGAGAAAATCACCATAAACACTGAACAAGCACGAATGATATCATATATATATATATATATATATATATATATATATATTTTTTTTTTTTTTTTTTTTTATAAATAAAAAAATCAACAAAAATATTTTTTTTAATCACGATCAATGATTTTAAAAAGTAAAAAAAAATGAGAGTAGATCCTCCATAGTAGTTAGTTTTTTTTTTTTTTTTTTTCGGTTCCGGCAATACTTTTGAGCGGCTGAGATATCACCTGATCAACAAAAGACTACACAACATGATGATTAATGCTAAAATCTTCTTGTTGACAGGAATCACCATTCAGTCAGTATAAATCGTACCTAAATTGGGCAAGACCACACCACACCACACGGCAATTTGGAGGATGTTGGTATAGTAGGAAACTTGTCTCTTTCCCTGTCTAAATGCTGGGTGGACATCCCATGTTCCAACTTTAATTGGTGTTTTTTTTAAAGACATTAATAGACTCATAATTCAAACATACCCCTTCACAATTTGGTGAATATTTGAGATACCCATATGTTTTCAAGCTGAAGAAAAGCTCACTCAGACCTTGGTCTTCTCTTATAATCGAATGAAAAATAGTCTAAATACCCTCATCTTCGATCTCTACTCTAAAACCCCTTGATTTTTCTTAAAAAATCCGTTATTGTCAAGCTCTTCGATCACAATATTAAATTATTTTCTGTCTATTTAACATAACTTTGTCAATCATCTTCAATCAAATCTTAATTCTTTGGAGAAAAGCCTTGATTTTTATTTTTTTATTTTTCAAAACAATCTTTTAACATCCACTCATAGTATTCATAATTTTCAATTCCTTATTTCAAAATCGATTTTGGGTACACTAAACAAATCATGTTCTTCCATTCCAATATTTGTTGAACAAACCCAAACTATTTTAACCAACTTTCTCTTAGTCTATAATCTATTTAGAGTTACTTCCATATATTTTCAAATGCATTCATTTTACAATCTTAATTTTATCATTCACAATCTTATCCAAAAATTTCAATTTTCAAGTCTAATTTTTTGTTAGACCAGAAAGGTTACAATGGAATAAAATTTGTTCAATCGTCTAACATTATATCTGTATGAGCACCAGAATAGTTGTCGAAATTCAGAATTCGTGTATTTCAATATTGAAATTGAAATCAAATTACTGACGAGACACGGAATCTACATTAACACCTACATTAGAACTGACCCATCAACACTGTGCCATGAATAATTTGAGCCCAAGTCTGATGCAAGCTTATAACACGAAAAATTGAATAGGTCGACACATCATTAAACGCACAAATCTGTTGTAGTCCTTGGTAGAAAATTTTGAGGTCAACTAACAATGTCTTGCGGAATATTTTTTGGCCAACCAACTCAATATAGACGACTAATAATTAAGTGGCGGAAACATTTTACATGAAAGTTTTGCATGTTAATTTAAAGTGCCATGCTTCGAATCATTTTCAGATCCAAGGAGCTCGCATCAAACTCGTTCTAAAAAACCAGCTCACCGAGACGATTACCTTAAAAAGACACCTTCATCAATGCACGGCACCATGTTGATTGCCTAATCTTTGAATATCATTTTCAAAATGTATTATTAACTCTGGACCCATGTAATCATTCTCCCATTGTTTAAAGCAAACGAAATGATCCAATATTTCAGTGAGAAAAGTATCAAAATAATGAATATCATACATGATATTTGACAACTTCATGAAAATAGGGAGGAAAAAACCCCTGATGAATAACCATGGAAAACAGTACATCCAAATTATTAGAATCAATACCAAAAAATTTAAAAGAAAAAAGTGCACTAAATTTATAAAACTATTATTGAATCTATGCTTAAAAGAAGAAAAGATTGACACCAAAAATGTTTTTTTTTTTTTTTCCAAAAAATGACCTTGAAGTAGTATTAGCCTCAATCCTCGTCCTCTGTCTCTTCATCATCCTCATTTTCCATATACCTCCATTGATCATCTCCAACATTTTCACGATCCTCTTCAGTTTCCTCACTATCTTCTTCTTCAGACACAGCTTTACTCGACCAATGCTTTTTCATTATATCCAAATTAGGGGGAGCCAGACATGACGAAGCTTTTCGTGCAATTTTCAAAGGCGGCGTCTTCAAAGCCGGCTTGGGTCTGCTTCGTTTAGGATTCTTAATATGGCCACTTTTTCTGGCATAAGCATCTTGATCACTGCCTTCATCAATGTCGTTATCAATTTCAGGAACATGTTTGCCATTCTCTTCTGGATTATGACCGAGATGCTTTCGTTTCAAATGAATGTTCAGCTTATATACATGAATGTAGGCTTTCTTGCACCCTTCGTAAGGACAGGAGAAAGGACGTTTGGAGGAAGCTGACCCATTAGCCACTGTCGAAGGTTTTGGAGCTGTGGCTAATGTCGAAGGTTTTGGAGCAGCAGCTAACTTCTCTAAAGGTGGCTTTTGTTTCACAATATCAGTCGCCGTGTTCTGTGAAATTATTAGGGAAATATATTATTCAAAATCCACTACAAATCTCTTGTAGCTAAGAGAGTTACAACAGGTTTACATGTAGCAGCATATTTTTTATCTGCAGAGAAGTTTTTAGATAGAAAAATATGAGTTTGGTCCTTGAACCTCCGTATTTTAAGTAAATATTTCACTTAAATTATGAGAGTAAATGATGCTCACACACCAACTTGGTCCAGTTCAAACCGAGAACCAAACTGATATAGCTTTGGAATGGTTTGGTTCGGTTTGGAACAAGTTGTGGTGCGGTTCTGGATTAAGAAATTGCAGAATCGATCAATTCGGTTCGGTTTGGCTCTCAGTTCAAGGCTTGTATAGAACCGAACCAAACCAACCAAGAACCGAACTCTTATAAAATAAATAAATACATATGATGGAAGGTAGAAGATGATTGGTTTTTTTTTATCGTGCTTACTTCTTAGGAGTTAGGATTTAGATTAATGACTTAACTTATGAAATATTTCATGTTTTTCTTTTTTTTTTCATAAAAAAAATATTATGCTTCCAAACAGATTTATAGGATATTGGCAACCCATAGAACCGAAACCTAACTGAACCGAACCAAGTTGCACCCTTTCACACCTATAGGGAGTTGAAAGGAAAATCTAGCAACTGCTAAATTGTCCCCGAAAAATATAGGCAGTCGTTGATTTGGCCAAGAGAACTTATCCATAGAGGCCCTGTATGGAAGCTAACAAAAATCTAACCTAACAAACATTTTTCTAAAAAAGTTTCTACTTGTTCAAAAACTCAAGAACAGTATAAATTCCTTTTTAAGGAAAAATTCTGAGTTTCTGAACATACCCTGAATGTAAGCACACCCAATTCAAGGAAATTTACATCTTAACTCTAATTCAAACATAATCATCTATAGTACAATAAACTCTAGAACAAAGCAAAAGAGTGAAAAGTGAAATGATGCAAGTGCTACTACACATGGTAATTTAGAGAGCAATGATACTAACCTTTTCATGGTGAGCCTTGATGTGAGCTTTTAACTTGTGGTCGTGAGCATACCTCTTCCCACAATCTACATATGGGCAAATATGATAGTTCTCTTGCAAATGAATTCGCATATGTGCCCTTAAGTTGAAATCCAGAGAGAAAGCCTGAATTTTCATAGAATGCACTGAGTAACTAGGATAAATATAATCACAATGCTATCCAAAATAGGCTACTAACAGAGCAAAACAGAATGTGTGGATAAGTTCAAAATGTTTTTTTTTTCTTTTTTTTTAATGTAAATCAACACCTCCAAATTCCTTCCCCTAGTTCGTAGCACAGGATTGATGTTAGTGTAATATGCAAATAGACTTGGAAACTGCAAATTCAAATTCCCAAGCATAGATGCAAGACTCTAGGCTGGCTATCATTGAGACAGTTGACCCTGCCCTAGCCAAGCCCACTGGTTTAAAGCACCCACCTTTGGTTTAACCTCGGATCTTATTTGTTTTTTTTTTTTTTTTTTTTTTTGGGGGGGGGGGGTTACAAAAATACCCAATTCTCTCTGCCAACATGTAAAGGTTGTTTATACATATATTATAATGCAATAAACAAATATTCCATTAGGATTTAATTCTCAAATAATTCAAATATTATTTTGAGTAAATGAAACACCACAAGGCAATGAGGAATTTCTGGAATGTCCAAAACGAGCAACAAAAGAAGTAAATCCAGATGACTATCATGTGACAGAAAAACATTGATGTTACTTGTAAAAGAATCAAGGTCCTAAGAGCATTGCCACAACATAGAGAAAATCTTAAATATGAAAAAGCTTTGAGAGGGTAGAATGATCACCTTACCACAGCCTTCATAAGTACATACAAAATCCCTCTCTCCAGTGTGAATAAGAAAGTGTCTTTTCAGCTTGGAACTATCCAAAAATTTCTGCAACAAAAATACATGAAGCAATTAATATTTGCTTGGAAGAGAGTCTGAAAGAGTGAAGGGAGAGGGAGAACACTTATGCACACCAATTACATGAGTACAGCTAAATAAGACGTGCCTAAGCATTGCAGAGTCACCAACAGCCAACTCAGTGGAAACAGAATAAGAAACCATGATTGGGAGAAGAATATAAGTAAAAGAAACCATTTTTATTAACCATAATAAAAGTGGATTTTTGATGTGAAACCATGATTGTATTTCTCAAATTCTTACGTCATTCCAGTTCTCAAAAGGGGTTGCTATATGCTATTAGAAAATCATGGGTGAGCCTGTGTTTCGGTAAGTGTATCCAACAAGGGAAAAATTAAAATATGTATCTAGGATAGAAGTGAAAACTACTTTAAAATATGTATCCTTGAATTCCATTATCTATTTGGTTTAAGATAATTGAATAATGCAAACAACATAGAATAATGTGAAGATGTTGAACATGTTACCTTTTCACATCCCTCATAATGACAAACATATTGTCTCTCACCATGGATGTGAGAATGCTTCCTCAAAGCCCCAGCATCAATAAAAGTTTTACCACAGCCTTCATAGCTACAAAGGAAGAGAACTTCTGTACTTGGTTCTGGCTCTGGTTGTTCTGGTTCTGGCTCTTTATGCTTTGTTTTTATAGCCTTCAACATGTCCTCTAAAATTTTTTTTAATAATGTGAGTAATTAAAAGAATTTTGCATGATAGAAGAAGAAAGAAACAAACAGTGACAACTGAAAAGATTCCATGATGATAATAATTTCCTATAGTTGTTCCAATACATTAGACATAATTCCCCGTGAAAACTATGCTGAGCTTCCATGTTATAGTAATCCAGAGGGACAATTTGATCAAACCCTAACCCTTATCCATAATTCATTCATGGAAGAACTTCATGAACCACACCAAATAAATTATGGCAAAGATAGTTGTTCAAGCCAACCAGCCACGTCTAAGTCTTTGACAGAAAACTAGAAAATAAGTTGTGCATTCTAAATGATACAAAAAAAAGATTTTTTGATTCTTGAGTTTGTAACATTATGTGGAGAAAACATAGCTTTTTATGCCTCTATCACAGCATTACAAAAGCATATGTAAGCATGGAAAGTATGATCATTTACCACTGTACTGGCTTTGTTTGGACATATGTAAACTTTAAGTTATTTACTTTCTAGCTAACCTTTCAATTTTAGGGGTTTAAATTGAATATCAGAAACAATGCCACCCAAGCATTGTGGCTTACCCTTAATATCTAGCCAGATTATCCTTTTAATAACATACAATCGCTAGCCACATCAATTTTTGTTTCCCAAATCATAACATATGAACATCTCATCTAATAATTAGGTGATTCTGGCTCAAACCTGACTAGACTTTGAGCACTAATGAACAGGTTTCATTTAGTGTTTTCTTGGTCCACACCACTTTATTAATGAACATGTATGTTTTTTCCCTATCCCGCATCATTTGAAGCCCTAACCATCTATCGACCTCCTGGACTAATCTACAGTTTACTGCCAAATGATACATTCATCACTAAAAGCCTTCTATAACCACCCCAACATACACTGCTAAGGAAACCCATTCCTCTTGTTAACAATTTGAATCTTATTTCAAAGTTCAAACCATTTCCACACACCTAAACAAATTGAGCCAGTGTCTTAATGCAAAACCCCCTACATTATTATAGTTTATTAATTTTAAGAATTGGAGACCTGCTCAATACATTTGATGTAAGAAACTCGCATTAAGTAAATGAAGTATTATTTGCAAGATTCAGGCAGAGTCTTGTGAGCTAGACAAAATAGAGAAATTGTAAAGTTATATCAAGATAAGTAGATAGGCAGCTTACTTTGACTCTAGAAATCCATAAAAACTTCGTTAATAAAATATCCTAGAAAGGATAAATGGTTTTCTCACTCTCCTTTTGACAAGTCCAGAAATACTCACTATGCTTCAGAATGAGATGTTTTAATAATTGAACAAAAGTTAGCAACAATTACCTGTGACCCATTTCAAAACTGAGCACTTCCCACCAGTGGATGCAACATCTTGAGGCACCCTAAAAGGCAAAATGAGGTTATCATCAAGATCTACAGAAAGAAACCTAGGAAATAAATGGTAAAGTAAAGTTGTGTCAAATAATAACGAGAATCCCCCCAAAAAATGAAATAATTTAATAAAAGTTCCTTGAAAAAACTACAATGCATAGGAAAGATATTTTAATACACTACATCCCACCAAAAACAATTTAACTAGTTTAAGTCTTACAAATCATTTCAAAACCTATGATTATACAGTATGATTCAAATATGATTCATACCCAATTACCCTAAATAGCATTCATGCATGGGACTCAATTTGTTTTGGAGAAATTCAATTAAATCCCAAATCCTATCATTTTTAGATGCTATATAGGGGTATTTTTTTAATATGTAGCTCATGAATTAAGCTATTTTTCTTGTTTTTCTGGATTAAGATGTCCAGTTCAGCGCCTTTAAGGTGTTGCCTGCTATAATAATAATAAAAATTAAAAAATTAAAAAATTAAAAAGAACAGCCACAATGTCCACTTCTCCCTTGCGGTTGTAATAGTTATGAACATGAAATTGAGGATCAAAAAAAGAACAATTAAAAAATCAGCTACAATTTGAGAAACCATCGAAGTCCTAAAAACAAAAAAGATGATTCTTTTTTTTTTTAAAGTCTCACCATTCCTTGAACCATCTGACAGCAGGAGTCTTCGACTTGATAATCGGACGTTTCTCAAATAGATAGTGGTTCGTCTGAAGCTCCATATTTTTATTTTATCATGGACAATTGAATTGAGTATTTAGGGTTAGGGTTTCGAGAAGAGAAGCAAAGCTTGACCGATCGATATTCGATAGTGTCGGGAAACAAGAATATAAGAAATCAAAAACACTCTTTTAAGGAGAAATATCATCGGTATGATGGTTCGTCGTTGCTCACAATTTTCTTCCGTAACCTTCCGTACGTCTATTTTGCATGGGTAGCAAAAATTAGGTGTAAGTCGAAAATTCGAATCCGATTCGAATTCGACTTGTAAATTTTTTATATATTCCAATCCTTATGGTATACGGATTCGGATATTAATATTTTGAATTTGATAATATCCGATTTGAAATAATATATAATATATATTATTTATTTGATTAAATTTTTTATATAAATAATATAATATATAATAAGTTTTTTTTTAATAATGAAAAATAGTTGGATAAGGAAAAATTATATCTATTTTTTTATATACAAATTATTTGAATTTTAATCGGATTCGAACTCGAATAGAGTTTTAGAACATCCGTTGAATTCAAATTTGAGTTCGGATATCAAATAAATTTTTTGGATATTATTATATCTGAACCAATAAGTATCCGTTGACAGTCCTAGCAAAAATGTTTTAAAAAAACAGACCAATTATTAACCTATAACTAATCGGATCGGACTAAACTGATCTGATGGATGGATCAGACTGGTCTAACCCAAAAGTAAAATATTTAGAAGTATTTTTTTTTTTTTTTTCATTCATAGGTCACACATCTTCAACTTCCAAAATGATGTAGATCGCACAAATTTATGAACTTTAAAAACAAAATAAATTTAAAATGATAAATTTTCCCCATTGGATTTGAATTTGAGATTTGAGATTTTGGTGGGCCATCCATCTTTACAATCACAAATAAATCCAAACACAAGTGTTTCTTCTTCTTATTATTATTATTATTACTTAGTGTGTTTGATAACACTTCAAAGTTGGAATGGAGGACCTTCAAAGCAAAAAAATCTCATTTATTTCATTTTAGATTCCAAACTTTATAATCGAAATTCAAAAATTTTGAATCAACGATGAAGGACGCTGAATGAATTCAGAAATTCTAAATCAGAAATCAGAAAACAAAAATTAGTTCGAGACTTCAAACTTCAGATTTCGGAAATGTTACCAACTGCAACCTTATATTTGATTTATGTAAAAAGGAAATTTTATTGAGAAGTCAAAAACCTCTCCCTTCTCTTAAATATATGGGATAGAATTAAAATTCTATACTTAATTATTGTCCAAAAAAAACAAAAAAAACTAAAACTTAAAAAGCATTATTTTATTTTATACTTAATATACAGATTGATCATTTAGAATGAATTGATGGATCCATCAAAGGATTTCTTGTAATTTAAAAAACTACCTAATGTGCATTTCGATTAACCATACACACCCTTCTCTCATTGTAGTAGGCATCAGAATAGATAATCAACATGATGTATACCAATAATAACAACAAAGCCTCACCCTCAAATTCATATAAATACAAAGGGTGACAAATCCAAAAACATCTTGCTTCAAGCTGCCATTGCAACGAAGGCAAAGCACAGACCCAAAATTTGAAGAACAATGACATTAGTACCACGTCATAAGCAACTGGAAATAGAAAGAGTTGATGGGTCAACCAGTGAATCTTGTTTTTTCTTCCTCTTACAACCTTAAAACATATTCTACATATATATCGGCAAACATTTACATGCGCAAAGAGCTGGACAAAGCACATGCAAGCACACAAGTCAGATAAGAACCGTCTTTTTTCTGAGAACTTCAGACCGGCAAAAAATATCCATGGAAACACGGAAGCTAACTAGAAAGGTATGACGACATTGTTCGTCTAAAATCCAGAGATTTCAGTGCAGAGTCTGGAAAATGATTCCCATCAGGTGCCCACAATCCTTTATGGGGCAGCACTACATGTTTGTTTGAACCATTTGCTTCATCAGCAGCTTTTGGAGATGGAACTTCTTTCTTTTTCTTCACAAACTCGAAGAACTCCGCTACCTGACGAGCATACCTTCACAGAAGCACAATTGGATCTGTTATCTTCAACTTATTTAAGAAATGGGCAAAAAACTAAGAAAATGCAATGTACAAATAGAATAAGTAATGAGAAAGGGTGTCTCTCCAATCTTCTACAATTATAATTAATGATAGTAAATAACAATTTCGAAGTCTTTCTCCTCTCCTTCATCTAATTTTTTGTTTTTTACCCTTCCATATAGCACTAGAGACCCAAAAAGGATTCAGCCACCAAATTCCATTCCTCATTCAGTTTAAAAGCATCCATACTCCATTGGCGAAGAGATTCTGGAATTACCCAATGCACCCCAAAAGCTCTCCACTAAGCTCTAGAGAGGCTACAACGATTGAAGGGATGATGAATTAACTCCCCACTCTCTTGCCTAAGAAGCACATAATAGGAGTATTTTTTTTTCCCACCACAAGGGCTTCTTCTAAAAATTCTACTTTGGAAGGTTCTCCAAGTAAGAATCTCCAGCAATCCTCGACTCTTGCTCCATAGGATTCTGAGATAATACATGAGGATGGAGATACTTTATCAAGAAAAAAAGCATCTCCTCCTCCACTTATGGAATAAGGATTTTATCAAGAAACTTCAATCTTCCTCTTCTGGAACCACTATTCTCTCTTGTAGAACCCCAAAAGGTTCCCAAAACCTCAATCTCCCAATCACTGAAATTTCTTTTGAAACCCAAGGCCCAAGCTTGATGATTACCATCAACTTTCCAGCAATCCTTGACTCTTGCTCCCCCATATTATGGGATGACATCTAAGGATGGAATTATTTTTTTTCATAAGGCCCTCCCCCACACCAAATGTTTTAACAAATCTGACCTTGCCCCATTTCCCCACTCGGTAAGCTACTCCTTGAACTATCTTTGAGGATACCTTTCCAGACACTTGAGACAAAGAAAGAGTGCTCATTGATGTTGACATAACCAATCTAATCATATATCCAATATACGTAAATGTGTAAGACTTTTCAATGTTCATGATGATATGTGAATGTGTATAAATAACATGGCAGATACTCTGAATACAAAATGACGCGACTACATATTCATGGGAGCCATAATCAACATTTAAAAAAAAAAGTTAAAAAACAAATAAGAACATTTAACACATGATCCAAACAAAATACAAGATTATTGAGATAGAATATTTATACAAGACATCTTAGGAGATGAATAAACCATGGTTAAATAATAAGGGAGATGAATAAACCATGGTTAAATAATAAGGGAAAATGCCAGAATACATTTACCTAGCAACTTCCACAAACACATGTTATCAAGTAATTTAAGAGAAATATAAAGAAGTAAATTATTATAATCTTACTGTTGTTTTGCTTCGATATCTCTGCTGAAATCAATGTTGGGTTCGCAGTCCAGAACCAAAGCAGGAACCTGGTCATAAGCAAAGACAGCTGAGACATAATCCTAAAGAAGAAGTGTATGCTTAAGTAATACAAATATGAGAAGAAAGGCAAACCTTTTGAATACTTGAATGCATATGATCACCCTCCAAATAGAACACTCTGTCCCGTATGTTAGGATGTGAGGAACTATCCATGTGCATGGGTGGCTGACTGACAGACAATACACCATGATTGCCACTTTGGAAGGGGAACAGCCAACTCTCATGCTTTTCATGCAAGTCACGCAAGTAATCCAGGGTAACACCACCCTCCTCCGCTCTCTTACGTAGCATCATTCTCTTGTGGCAGGTATCAGGAGTCGCTCTAAGATATATGAATCCATCAGGGATGAGTCCGGGCAGAGATGAAACAACTGGATCAAACCATGAATCATAGATGCTGATCTCCATCTCATTCATCCAATTTGCTTCATGAACAGCTCGTACGAAGACCTTTTTTATGTAGCAATATAGAGAAAAAGCAGAAGCTCGTGAACCCTCAAATACAGTTTCAATTTTCCTAATGGGTGTGAGACCAAAGTTATCCTACTGAACTTGTCAAAAACAAAAATGATCCTACTGAGTGTAGACGAAAAAATGGAAATTTGATAGTATTAGAAGGATAATTTTAGAAAATTTCTATTGACACCCCAATTTTTACTTACAACACACTAATCCTTTTGAAATTAAGCAGTTCTTGACTCTCTTTTTTCTGCTTATTGTGGGTATCCCAACCCTTCGGGTGAGACTAATCCCACGGTCACACGCACCACCCCCTCAGAAAGTCCTACACGCAACTGGTTGAGTCAAGGGTCAACTAGACCCTTGAGGGTGGCCCCAAAGGAATTCATTACTTCGTGGGGTTTCGAACACTGCCCATTTTTACTAAGGAGCTTATCAAGGCTCGGCTTTCCACTAGGCCAGCCCCTTGGGGTTGTTCTTGACATACATATTTGTGTGTTATAAGTAAAAGTTGGTGTGTTAATAGCAGCTCTCTAATTTTAGGTCCATTTTATAATTAATATTAAAAAAGAACTGAGTGCATACCATCCGATCGCTGAAAACACTCCTTTCCATCAGTCTAAGAGGTTTAATTCCACCAGCAGATTCTCGTTCCTGCATGACCCTAGTTACAAACACATAATTTTGGAATGTATAGGCATACCTCTGTGGCTCTGCATAGAAAGCATCCAATATATTGAAGTGATCAGGTCCAACGTCCTGCCACTTGGAAATAGGTTCTGGAACCACCTCGACTAGATCACGAAGCTCAAGTGTTTCATTAGCTATCCTCTGAAGGAAAGTGGTCTTTCCAACGCTGATATTTCCCTCAACACAGAAGGTGAGCCGTTTATTTCGAGGAGACTTAGCACTTGAGTCTGGGTTTTCCTCCTGCAACTCTTCGTCGACACTTTCTTTGATGTATGAGGTTATACTCTCTGCATGATTTCTGTGAATGATTCCTACAGAACTCCGTAAGAATTCAACCATTTTCTGACTAGACTTCCCGAAAAACTGCAACGAAGAAAAGATCAGAAACCTTATCAGGGGAAGATTATATAGCAAACAGAAGATGTCTACCTTAATGGTTGTAGTGTGGTGCATACATCAAATCAAAACACCAAATATCTTAGGAGAGTTTTTCAATTTACCCAATAAAAACAAGGAATTTTAGAAGACACGAGATCTCAAGTTTTTGGTGTGAAAATGGTGGGAAATCTTTTAAATGGAAAAAATAGGGCCTTCTAGAAATTCTTTGGTGAACTTCTAAAAGAAACAAACAATAGCAATGTTCTAATTTCTTTATTATTCAAGCTAGAAGATTGTAGAATTCACCAGCAGTGTTTTGTGAATGAGAATGGTAAAAGAGAAAATAATGAAACTTTGTGACTTTTTTGGAAATGTCCCAATTAGGGCAAAAAAGATAATTTCGTTTTTGTTTTTGTCTTTCCTAGAAACATAAATCATAATATGCAATATTGACGAATTTAATATAAGTGTCCAATCATGAATATCTAGAATCAATGGTTTTGATAATATCGACTGTAGAACCAAAATATTGTGATTTATCTCAACCACATACATATCACCTCGAGATATGCACCAAAGGCTCCTAAAAATTGTAGATGTACTTTACTATAGGCCTTAAGCCCATCCTTTGAGGAAAACCCCAAGGGAAGCCAGTGAGAAGACAAATGTTCAATGTCTTGTCCAACGTCATAAAGACCTTGGATAGCTGACCATAAACCAATGCCACAGTCACCCTAGGAGTACAGCAAATCAAGAATAATCAATGACTAAATTAAGTGGTCGGATATGTAAGAACATTTCTCTTGTGATGGACACATACTTGGACAACAAAGGGCCTAAACATCCTCAAGAGACGTGTATTACCCCTGTTTTTCATGTAAATGCACAATTCCATACCCTATACAGTTAGGAATTTCCAATTATTTTTATGGGAGCTTGATTGAAAAAAGAATGAATGGGCTGATAGATGCCTGCGTTGAGCTGGCCAACATAGAAATAGGTTTCGTCTTGGCCCTCTACCAGCTTAGGTTGTCAACCCAACAGAGGTGAAAACCCATCAAGATTTTGTGTTTTCGACTAATTCGAAGGATTGGGCTCCATCGCGGACTTAAAAATCTACTAATAATGCAGATAAACGCGTCCTAAAATTTTCAATTATTCTTTGTGTGCATTCTTAGAGTTTAAACGATAGAAAAGAAAAAGGAGACAGATTGTGTAACAAAAAAATAAAAAAATTACCTTATCTTTATAGAGTTGTTTAAGTTCTGCAACTCCTCCAATACCCTTATCAACCAACTTCCTAAGATTCCTTGGACCGATTCCAGGAATCGTAAGAAGGTCAGGATTCCCAGGCAGCGTAGCACCACCACCACTCGACGAACTCTTCTGTCTCTTATGCAGTCTCAACTGCCTCTCTTCGCAACCATGCGAGTCTGACCCCTCTTCAGTCTCTGAATTCTTCGAACCCTCATTTGATACCGCTTGCAAAACCCCTTCAGACTTGGTATGAAACCAAGCAGACCGGGCCGCTCCAGGCCGATTTTCTTTAAAAATCACCCAAGCCCGAACCGGAGACGGTCCAATGTCGATTGAACAACGGCAAATGCCACAGTAGGAGGGAGCGAACCGGGCTGAAGTTGGTTTTCTGGAGAGAGGCTTTGCAGTGGCGTCAATGGCAGCGATAGAACTGGCGAAAGTGGTGGTGGTAGTGGTGGCGATGGGCATTGAAGAGAAGTTGAGATTCTTCTTCTTGTTGTTAATGAGAAAACGAGGAGTGGGTACCGCAGAGCAAAGAAGGGGGCCTGAAGGGCTTCGCCGCCACAGCTTTTGCATCACTACTGAGCATTTCACAGCTTCTCTCTCCTTCGCTTAGCTTCCTTGATTTTCAGTTTCGTATCCTCTGTTTTGTAGAAATGAGAGAGCGGGAGCTTCCTAGGTTTTGAAGTAGATGGGATTTTTAGGGTTTTGGATGACTTTGAAAGAGGCGAAATTTTAGGGTTTATGTTCCTCTTTTTGGAGGGAGGGAGGGTTTTTGGCCTCGGAGAAGAGGCCGTGATATTGACAGCAAAGGAGGGAAGTATTAGCGTTCGCCTTACGAGTATTGTGTGGCACGTCATCTCTATGTTATGATCGTTGATGATCCTCGAGATTTTCTGCTTCATCATCGAATGGTTAGATTTGGAATCTCACCTGGTTTTTGGTGGTGGTTGTTTTTCTGTCTTGTTTGGGGGAGTTGAAAAGGTTTTTCCCAATTCCTAATGAACGGTGTCCGCATAGTGGACCATGAACTAGGGCTGGCAATGGATCGGGCAGGCTCAGCCCGGTTCAACTTGGGCTACGACTTTTAAACAAATTAAAGGTAGTCGACTACATATTTAGTTTGATCACCTATTTTCATAGGGCACCCACATGATATGTCTCTTCTTCATCTACTTCACTACCGTCACCAACGCTATTGCACCTCCCACAGTCCAAAATCACAATTCAACATTGAAAATCTTCATCTTCTTCATCCATTTTCACTGCTACCATCATCCAAAATCTCCAACTTTTTTATGATTTCTTCACCTATTTTGTGATTCTTCTTGATTGAGGATGATTTGAGTGAACATTCAAACATGTCTCAATTTGCATTCATTGTTTCAAAGAGCTTCAAACAAAAAATTGTATAAAATGAGAAAGAGATGACAATGATGAAATTTCTTGTCAAAAAATGATGATTTTTGATAAAGGTTAACAGAATTTGTCCGTCATAGATGCAGATAAGCATTGAATTTCTTTGTAGATGGAGAAAGACGAGCGAAAAAAAGAGAATAAAATTGATAAAGTATGAGTGCTCATATCTGGCCAATAATTTAGTCTTTTTTTTTTAAATGTGGACATTCAAACTAAAATGCTAGGTACCCTTATAATTGGACATAAACATGTACCAATCCATTAATAGGGCTCAACGCAACAAGCTGAACTCAAACCCACTAGGTTGAGACATACCTTGGGTGAGGTTTGGGCATTGTTAGCTTGGGTTCCATCTCGATTCCATAAAAAAAAAGTTAAGTCAAATCAGGTTTGATTCATATATAGGCATTTGATGGTTTGATATATCCGAAACTGAATTTAATATAATTATAATTTAGAAGAAAAAAAATCTTATATCTTTGATTGTTTCTCATTTATAATCCACGTGTTCAAACATTAATTTTAAAGGTGATTACTTTAGTTAATTATCATCTATCTTCATCTTTAAATTTGCTTATAATTTTATGTATGGTAACTTTCGTAGGTATTTCTAAGACAAATAAGTACAAATTTTATACTCTTTTGACATACCACTTATCACATGCGAGGTTGGACTCGAGTTACGGAACGATTGGGAGACGAATTAGGCGAGTCATCATGTTAACTGGTTGAGATAATCAGAGTGAATCGTCATTTGATGACAATGCTCGGGGTGTGGTTGGTGATTGGCATCACGGGGTCCACATACCTCGTAATTGTAGACTTCTCTTCTGTTTCCAACGAACGGCTGAGATGGGATACCAAAAAAAAAAAAAGTTTCATAACCAAATTTTCAGAGTATCTCTAGAAAACGGTTCCCATCTCAACCGTTCATTGGACACTAGGATTCTTTACAAATAGATCGTTGTGTTGTGTTGCGTTTGTACCTCTGCTTTAGGGCATTTAGAAAGAGGAGACCTAAGCTTCTCGTTGTCGTCTGTTCTTCATCTCTGTGAAACAGTAATGGCTTTGAACAGTGGTTTGAGATCCGGCATGAAGTTATTGACATCTTCTGAGAAATTTATCTCAAAATCAGGTCTATTTCTTCTTTACTAGATCAACAGTTGTTTTTATCATATAAATTCGATTATCTAGTCAAATCTCGCTCCATCATCGAAGTTCTTTCTATCTTGATTCTTGTTTGATTCTTTTTAGGCTTATAATGCTACAGTTCATAATTCATGAGATCTCTTATATTACAATTTCTTCTTTATTATTATTTTTTTAATTCTTGTTATGCATTTTCTGATTAAGAAATCAGTTCTTAGGTTGATCAGATTATTTTTTTTATTTAAATTTCTGTGATAAATGTTGTCTTGTTTGTTTCTTATCGCCTGGTTGATCTAGTTGCCCTACAAATTCAATGGCAGATCCTTATTTTTCTGCCCTAAAGAACTAAGATTCTTGAAACCAATGTTATCAGAATTGAATGGTATCGTAAAATCCAAAAGAGTAGGATGAAAATTGATTTGAGATTCGCATGGTTGGATTTTTAGATTCATTTAGGTTTTTTTTTTTTTTTTTTTTTTTTTGTAATTTAATTTATGAGTTGAGAATATGAGATACTTACTCAAACATTTGGGATTGGGCATAAATGATATTGGATTAAAATTATAAAATAATACATCTAACTATTATGAATGATAACAATGTTTTTTTTTTTTTACAAAAACTTGCAAAATGAATGCAAGGTAATTTACCTAGCTATCCCTATATGGTCTATAGAGATGTTTTTTGTCTAAACACAAAGTTATATAAGCAATAGTATTTTGACAAAATGAAAAATCAAAATGAATGTATCGCATCAATTCATTGTCGAAACAAATTTATCTTCTTTATCAACACCCTCACTTCTCAATCTTTCGATTGGGTGTACCAGTTATGCGTTTTAGCTAATCAGTGAGAAAACCCAGTAATTTTTGTTATGTACTCTTTATAGTTTAGCAGAACCAAAAATACAAACATCGGAACTATTGGTTTCATTCGTTTGAAATTGTGGACCATGCTTTTATTCCATTCGTAAGATTTGAGATAATCATTTGATATGAATTGTGAGCTGTGTTTGACTTGTAAGATTCACGCAATTATCGTAGACTTGAAAGGAATTATATAATATTCAAATTACCTAGGTTGAGATTTGATATGAATAGGAGGTTGAAATTGTTAATCGTTGAGTTCAAACATTACTGCTCAAACAGAAAAAAAGGAAAATGACTTGTAAGATCCATGTTTGTTGATTTTGACTTGTGCTATGGCGTTATCTAGAGACAACTCTTGTGATATTGTAAATCATTTGCGGTGATAAGTGAGCACGGGTGGCTAGAACATCTATGAAAAGAAAGAGGGTGTCATCTGAATAGAAGGATGAATTTTAGGGAGTTTGTAAGTTAAAAATAAGTTTATTGACCTTCTCCTTGAAGGGGGTTATTATACTTAGTCTAACAATATATAAGGTCGATGCTCAGTAGATTGGAGTTATTTCTCATATTGGTCGGAGTAGCACTTGTATGCGGTCAAGCAAATGTTTGTATCCAGGTTTGCTTCAAACAATGGCTCTATTGTTCTTGAGGAATTCAAGATCCACACAACACCCCATCCCATTCAAATTCAAAAAGTAGGAGAGTAGCAATCGTCATATTTCTATGGAAGAGGTATGGTATGCTTCCAAAAACATGAATTTGGTAGAGCGGAGAAAGAAAACAAAAAGGAAACCGGTTTTTGAGGATATTGAAGTTCTGGATAGGAAAGTGGAAGAAGTAGGGCTGCCCTAGGAAGAAATAAATGAATAATTAATGTAAAAAAAAAAAAAAAAACATTTTTTTAAGTTCTAAGTTGGAAGAAATGTGTTTGAAACAAAAGGCTGGGAGAAATAAATGAATAATTAATGTAAAAAAAAAAAAAAAACATTTTTTAAAGTTCTAAGTTGGAAGAAATGTGTTCGAAACAAAAGGCTGGGATTTGATAGCTGATAGAAGGAGATAAAAATGCGAAGTTTTTTTCACGGTGTGGTTGATGCTCAAAGAAGATCTAACTACTATATATCTGGGCTTAGGATAAATGGGAGCTGGTTGGAAGAGGAGAGTCAACTCAAGAAAGGTGTAGCGAAGTAATAAGATAATCTATATTTGGAGCAAGAAAGATCTAGACCTCTCCTGAGTGGTCTTGTATTTGAGCAAATTAGCTTGGACCAGGAGCAGCTAGAGAGTCCTTTCAAGGAAGAGGAAGTGCAATGCATTATTAAGGAATGGGTGAGAATATTTCTCAAGCTCGTATAGATTCACCATGATGGCTTTCGAATTTGTATGGAGGTAATGAAAGATGATTTCATAATGCACACAAAAGAATTTTAGGAGGAGGAAGCATTCCTAGATTATGATTTGAATAACTTTTTTAGGGTCCTCGCTCCTAAGAAAAATGGTGTGGATTATATTTTGGACCTTTGAACAATAAACTTGGGGGGAAATTGTGACAAAATAGTCTCAAAATTATTGGTATGCATCTTTAAATTGACCCTTCCTAGAGAAAGGTTTGTAAGAGGAAGGCCAATCTTAGACAGTGCATTGATGCATGGCTGGAAATAGGTGAATCAGGTTTCATCGACCTTCTAATTAGCCCTAAAAACAACTATCTACTATCTTGATATGTATCTGTATTTTACATTTAATCCAAGTCAGAGAGCATCAATGATCAAATAATTCTATGAATGACAAATAGAAGAATGTTGTTGAAAACTTAGAAATGTTAATTAAAGTTTGCGTTATGTGTGATATCGTAATGCAGAACTGTTCCCCACATCACATGCGATTTTTAAGGTCTCTCTGGATTGTTGCGTTTAAGATTAATTGTTCTGGACAGAAGCAAGACAACACAACCAATTCCCTCTGTCAATTGAACAGACAACGTTTCATTCTTTGTACTGATTTAAATAGATAATCAATAAAAGAATAGGTAAAGATAGGACAGACAATGATAAAAAAATCTGAATATTTTGGATTTATATATATATTGAGGTAGGGAAGGTCTCATTTTATAAAGAAGGATCTCCAAGAACACTTAACTTGATCGCAACATAAGGTGCACTTTGGGTCTTTCTTTAATGGCATGTTTGAGAATAAAAGAGAGGTGGTTACAACTTTGTAAGTCTCCAATATACATGTCAGCTAATTGTGACGCATGGCTCAATCAATTTCATTTAACATAAAAATGTGAAGAATTTGAAGAAACCGACTGTGAAAAGAAAATATAGGTCATTAAAGAGAATTGAATAGGATATAAAAGTAACTTCATTATTTGATACATCATCATCGAAGCATTTCCCCAAATATTTGAGGTTGGCTAAATGAATCTTATTCTTTCATTTGATTCTATTTAGTACTACATCTTCTGTTATTAAAAGTGTGTTCACTACTCCAGGATCCAGATGTGGGTATTGAACACGTTTGGAGTTGTTTTTATAACACTTATTAAATATTTATTATTTAACACTCCAAAAAAAGATAAGTCATTAGACAAAGTTGACATGTTGGTTCATGGCCCCAATGACCCGAACTCGTCTTGATTCATTGTGTCGTGCGCTTGCTCACTCACATATGTGGTTACCATAGTCCGTATTCTACTTTAAGTTTACCTAAGATTATGACAACTCCCTTTATAAACCATATGAACTTTCTCTACTTAGTTAATGTGAGACTATAAAATAAAATATAAGAAGAACCAATAGATAAATCAAATACCATTTCAAGTAGATCTCTTTGGTCTTCGATTTTTCAATCACTTAAGTGTTTATTGTCGAAGAAAGGACATAGATCTCATGTTCCCAGTTGATAGTTGTGGGACATGTCTTGCTTTGGCATTTGTGACACCTGCAACAAGCCTAATACAAATTTTTTCTATTATGTGTTTTTTTTTTTTTTGTGTTTTATATATTTTTATTGGTATACATGGTGGTCTGTTGTAAACTACTTTTTCGGGGGGTTATAGGTCGTATAAGTACTAATTTAAGGCATATCCCACGACTATCAAGTAGGGATATGAGGTTTATATTTTTGATTGGTCAATATAACGCTTGAGTAATTGAAAATTATAATCCTAGAGTAGGCAACTCGTGTTGTTTTTAATTTTTCTATTAGTTATTCTCAAGTATTTTTATTTTTAGTCTCGCATTAACTAAGTAGAGATAATTGTTGTGGTTTATAAGTATGAATTGTTCTGGCCTTAGATAAAGTTAAGTTGGGATAAGGCATATGGTAATTATACATGTGAACATGCACATGCCATGTGGGTTAGGTTTGGGCTGTGGGACCATGTGTGGGCTTTGTCTAATGACTTAACTTTTTGGATAAAATGTATTTGACAACTTTTTAGTTACTTTTATGTCAATCAATATTTTTTTTTCAATATCTTATTTATCATTTTGACAGTAGGAACACTCCAAATTCCTTCAATGTTTATGTTGGATGTACCTGATTGCGCCATGCGTTGCAATCAGGTGAGGTGTCCGTTAAGATCTCATAAATCTGAAAGCTCTCCCCATTTATTCTCCGCAACCTTGATCGCAACACATGTTGCAATCAGGTTAGATGTCCTTGTATGACCTTGGTGCACTTCTATGCTTTCAATGTGACCACTTGAGGTGGTTGTTGCACTCCAAAAAAGGAGGGGGAAGCCTGGTAGGGTAGTCTCAAGGGTCTTGAAGTTGCGAAAATTCAAGTGGAGGCGTCTTGATCCAGTTTCACTATTTCCTCAGGAAACCCAAGTTGGTCACTTGCACACTAAAATTTGATAAATGTGATTGTAGGTACAATCCATTTCCATCTTAGGTACCATTTGACAATCATTCTCTCTCTCTCTTTGATTGCATCCCACCGCTTCACTTTTTCCTTGCTAGTGATAATGATGGGTGGTTGGGAGTTTGTAGAATAAGAGAGAAGGGTTGGGATAATGAAGTAGCATTCTCCTTTGCAAACCTCTTCCCTCCCACCACCGCTGCAGACAAGAATGCGGAGGTGAAGAGAGGAGAGAGGACTCATCTTTAGTAACTCGTCAACCATGATGGGATAGGCTCCTGTGTTAATCAGATGGGTTCCGATAGGATCAGACATTGTTGATGAAGATGGGGTTTCCAGTGTTGGGTTATTAGTAGGGCTATCATGGATTCGAATCGAGTCAATGCTAATTTGGAAAATACTCGTAAGAGTTGGATCAACTGGTTCCGATCTGGTACCTAATGGATCTGATCCAATAACTCAAATGGTTTTTTTACCGTATTGGATCCAAATCCAATTCGGTACAAGTCGGATCTGATCTGTTAACATATCAGTTCTTTAATGGATCAAAATATTTAGATCCAAATCCAATCCAAAAAACAAATTGATATGGTTCCATTCTGTGTACTT
Source organism: Akebia trifoliata (assembly GCF_017979445.1). Classification (NCBI taxonomy): domain Eukaryota; kingdom Viridiplantae; phylum Streptophyta; class Magnoliopsida; order Ranunculales; family Lardizabalaceae; genus Akebia; species Akebia trifoliata. The sequence continues at coordinate 2,929,391 of NC_141378.1, read as the reverse complement.
ATTTAGATAGACACCTTTCCACTTCTCAATATTTAGTTTCAAGATCGAAGGGAAGGATCAGATCAAACTAGTTATTAGAATGAAAGTTGGTGGGCCTCCTTAAATTGGGTATATGATGTTGCCAAGTACCCTAAAAACCCAGCATGATAGATTATGAATCCTATAATTGATTATTGATTATAATAATGGTTACCAAATGGATCCTAAGCTCTTCCCTAGGGAGTTCCAAAAGAATGCGTTCATTGGCAATGAAAATTCCATGAGCAATCCTGCATTCATTGGCAGTGAAAACTCCATGAATGATTCCTTCCTGAGCAGAAGCCTCTTACAATGTATGAATTGAGTACTCCACTGATTCTAAAAGTAAGGACTTTGACTCTTCATTACTTATGCACATCTAAATGGTAAATGGGTGCTGTATAAAAACTGTTGTATCCATCCATAGGTTATCATTTATTATATGCATCCTTGGCAACGATATCTATAGGTGGTGGTCTCCACTCTCCACCCAAGTTAAGTTTCCCAAATACTTGAGTTTAAATTTAATTTTCCAAGTATTTAAGCTTGGTACCAATTCAATGTTCTTCCCAGTCTGAAGCTATGAGATATCATCTATGAAGACTAACACATTCAAGGACTCCTGATTCTTAGACCTGATACAACAAGTCTCTCCAGGGGAAGACCTACCATCTTCCACAGTTGTCATAAGAGTTTAGCTAACCAAGGCTTACTTAAGACTGCATGATTCCATTTCTTGATATCTTACTTACATTGTTGCAAATGTGTTTGGCAGTTCAACGAGGATTTCACTCAACTGGGGTGAAGAGAATGGGTGGACATGGCCATGATGAACCATACTACCTTCACGCGAAACACATGTATAACTTGGACAGGATGAAATATCAGAAGTTGAAGATGAGTCTTGGTGTGTTTACTGCCTTCAGCATTGGTGTAGGTGTTCCTGTCTTCGCCGTCATATTCCAGCAGAAGAAGACTGCTTCTGGATGATTTGTCATCATCTTAAGTGGAAATAAGTAAGACGGATTTCATATTCCCGTTCCTATGGTTTTTGGATCATTTAACATTCCTAAAAGTAGGAGTTTCTTTTGTTCAATCATCCTAACAATCCCCTGGCATTGGTACTGGAATGCTGCTTGGTTGGTTTTTTATATTTTTTTCCCGTTTAAATGGATTTGATTCTGTTCTTGTTTAGGCATCTGCGCTTTTAATAATACCGTATTTTGGTTAGAATAGAATTTTTGAATGTGAGTTATGCAGAGACTGAAAAGTGAGAACTTATCGTTCTAAAGATTAGACAATCGATCTTAGTTGGATTGCGTTGCAATTATCAGAAAGAGAATTGAACTTGAGGCTTGCCTTTTCGTAATTAACAGTCTATTAAATCCACATGAAAAATGAGCTAAAACAAAAAAAATTTCTTCAATTTTCCTAGAATTAAACTTTAACTTTCTAATCAATGTTATTTTCCTTCTTGGGAGGGAATTTTTTTTCTCATCCCCCATCCCTTGGGAAAATGATTTTTCACCTCCCAAATGTTAGTCTCATGATGACCATCACTCCCAAATCTAAAAATCAACTCTCTTTTTCATATTTTCACATTTACACAGTCGAACTAGTTTCCCATGGAGTTTATATTCCCTCGGAAATAAATTCCTTGCAATCATACAACCCCTAAAAATTAACATGGATTGCTTTTAAGGATAAATATTTTGCACAATGTATAGGGGGTGGTTCATGGGACATGTAAAAACAATGGTTTTTCAAAATGTGGGTTAAGAGGTTTTTGATGGAGCTGATTTTTTGCAAGGATGGTCACTTTGATGAGAAGATCATCCTCACAAAAAATCAGCTCAATCTGAAACTTCAAAATCCATAAAAAGTGATTTACAAATTATTGGTAAAAAAATCGACGGTCCACATTCTAAATCACTTTAATGAAGTTAGAAGTTTCAGATTTGACTGATTTTTTTTCCGGATGATCTTCCCATCATAGAGATCATCCTCACAAAAAATCAGTTCAATCCGAAACTTCTAACCTATATTTTGAAAATTTATTAATGTTACATTGTTTTTACACATGTCCCTTGATCCGTTCCAATGCTAACATCAAAGACTTCATGGGGACGTTAGCATCGCCCAACACTTTTTTTTCAATGATATCTCTTCTCATTTTATCCAACACTTATATATATAGGGTGAAGTTCAGTGGCCTTAAAGAGAATCAAACATTGTGCCAAACATTTTTTCAAAGTATGGTTAGAAGTTTTGGAATGGGCTGATTTTTAGTAAGGATGATCTCTATTATGATGAGATCATCCTCACCAAAAATCAGTTCATTCCAAAATTTCGAATCCTGTCAAAAGTGATTTGCAAAAATCGGACAATCCAAAATTCTTCAACTTGTAAAGTAAGATTAGAAATTTTTGAATGAGCCGATTTTTTGTGAGGATGATCTCCTCAAAAAATCAGCCTATTTCGTAACCTGAAAATTGTTTGGCTCTCTTCAGGGCTTCTAAACACTTCCCACACACACACTAAAATATGAATTGAGATTTGTTGTTTCGTAAATTATGTGCTAAGCTGATGAACCAATGACATGATGTCATGCGTGTTAAATGAGCAAAATTGATTGGTCACCAAGAGAAAATTCCAAGACATTTTTTGGGAACAGTGTAAATGTTTAATTTTTAGTAACTTTTCAATACACATGGTGTTGTGCCATTAATTCATCAGCTTAGCACATAATTTTCAAAACATCAAATCTATGTTCCTAAAGTATTGTAATATAGCATCTCCCATTTAAAATTACCTGTTAAATACAAAAGATAAAATTACAAATTTCTTTTAATTTTTTCTATTTATTAATTTCCAACCCTTTTTTTTTTATACCAAATTTTGAATGCACCTATCCTTCAAAATATATATTTTATATAAAGTCAAATTGAAAACTATGCTTTGAGCCAAAAAGAGACTTGAGACAAGGGAATCTTTTATATCTCCTTTTAATTATTTGTTTGGCATTTTTTCCCGGATAATCAAATCAAGAGAAATCCAAAATCATGTTTAATGATATAAAATTGTGTGAGGTAAGATTTGCTTCTATTCAACAATATCTCATTTGTTCTTTGTGGATGGTTGTTTTTTTATATTCAGCAAACATTGATTGAGGTGAGAGAGATATCTTATATAATCAATATTTTTAGTGCTGTGTGTGTGGGCAGGTGATAACTTCCATCTATTTTATATTTTTATTATTGCCTACTCCCCAAAGGTAATCTCAAATCTTGTTTCCAACCAAAGTGCTTTTGCAAAATCACTTTTTCTTTGAATAACTTCTATAATAATCTAGTGTAATTGGATTTTCAAAAGTTACTGGTTGTTTATTATATATTAGATTGTATTTGAATGACTAATGTTTTTAAATCACAAGTGTGGCATTATTGTACATTATACCATTATTATTATTATTATTATCAAGTGAACCCATTAATAAAAATATAAATAATTTTATGCCAATTAAAATTTTAAATAGGCTGAGAACCATCCCACTTCTCATAAAAATGAGAAGCTGGAAGTTCAAACCAAACAAAAGCATTTTTTTTTTTTTTTTTTGTGAGGGGTTCTATGAGGAGAATCTAATCCCAAAATGATGTGCAAACAGTACCTAAATGTTTTAGAAAGATGTTGGCCATCACCTAACCTTTAAGTTGTAAGTTGTCTTAATCAATTACAATTATTTAGCAGTAGATCATAAGTTAAGGCCTTCCAACGTCAAGTGTCAAAAATAAATATCAAACTTCAAAATCTAATTACCTTTCCCAAGTGGGTCTCACTAAACTAATTACATCTTTCAAACCATCATTTTCTTTTTGAATTATATTAATTTGTGAGATTCATGGGAAATCAAATGAGATGATGTGAAATTACAAATAACTATAGATAGATACAAACATTATCTTCTTGTGTTAACCCAATATTTCCCCAAAATATAAAAGATCACATCTTCTTGTTTACTAGGGTTGTCAATGGATCGAACCAAACCTAATATCCGATCTGTTCTGATCCAGTAATGGATTTCGGTTCCAAAAATGATCCAATTTTGTAATCTATCTGGTTGGTTCTTGATCAATCATGCTCCGATCCAATAAATTGAGAAAGTTTATAAATTATATATATATATTGTTTAAATTTATGAGTTTGTCCATATTTTGAATAAAATCCAAACCTGATCAAATTGTCATAAGATTGGAGTTGGATCCCAATATTGAATTCCGATAAAATTCCTGACTACTACAGGAATCCGTTCAATTCTTATTGGATCGGTTTTGAGTCCAATCCAAACGGTTGGTTTGCAACTCTAAAGGTAGTAGGCTTCAAAGCTAAACAGTGGAGCAAACTCCTGCCCATGGACGACAAAACTACACCAAGCTGGGGAATCTGATCCTTGGATTTATCCGGATCGAACCCAATTCAATCCAAACATGATCCATTGACAAACCTCTTATTTACCTCCCACAAACATTCTAAGCTACTAAAGGTTGGTTAGTGGAGAACCCACACAACATTCTAAAAAAAAAAAAATGATCATCTTTTTTGAAAAAGTCTCATTTAAAAAGCTTATACACTAAGAAAATCTTTTAAAAAACAAATAAACATGGTTTTACGTTTTAATTGTTTTTTTTTTTTTTTTTTTACATTTTAAATAATAAAAATTATAAATCTCATTAATTTTATAGGCCTATGGTTATTTGCTATAGTTTTATGATTATTTGTGATTTGATTTATAAATATTATTTAATATGAGATTTAATGGTAATGTTTTGATGTTATAATTTTTTAATATTTTTCAATAATGTCTTATTCTACTCAAAAAATTCGTTGTTAGTTAAACTTTTTTGAACATCATAAAATGTAGAATTATGCATGGAAACATACTATCATGTAGAAGATATTCAATAGTGTTTTTTTTTAAATTTTTTTTCTCAAAATATAACGTAAATGTAGAATAAATGTCTATATTATATTTTTAATAGATATTTTTATTTTTATATTTATGGTCCCATCACCCTTTCTTGTTTTTTCCAAAAGTCATGATAATATGACTCTCCCTACGCCCCAATTATAGAACTATATATAGACCACTTACCTCGGGATATATAGAATCATAAATCTTTTTTTGTGTATCCCCAAGCAAATGATCTGTGATTATATGATAATGGCGTTTGTAAGAGGAGGAGGCAGGAGTGTTTTTCCTTGGCCTTTTATATCGTAGTCCAGACTTGCTGACAAAGTGAAGGTGTCAGAATTTGCTAAGTTAGATAGAGTTTAATCACGATTCTTTTTCCAAAATTTTGGCTTGCCCTTTTAAACTGTATGTGACAAAGTGAAGGTGCCAGAGTTTGCTAAATTAGTTAAAGTTTGTGAGAGATGGTACTATGGTTGGGCCACTAGGGTTCAAATTCCACCTTCACATGGCACATAGCAGTTACTGACCATTAATCTCGCTTACCTATCAAAAAGAAACAGTGGGTCAGTCAAACAAGCATGTTAGTTGGCTCAATATAAAGCTTTTAGGAGATCCACACCCACACCCACACCCACATTAGGGTGCTTTTATGCATCATAAGAAAACACTTTCTCAAGAAAACCATTCACTTCAAATTATGATCAGTTTTGGAAATATATTTTTTTGTTTTTCAAAAAATATTTGCCAGCATCTGATTGCACCTAAAACACAATTAATAAAAAAAAAAACAAAATTTATTTTTTAATTTGGGGTTAGGAGTAATCGTGATATCAAGTGGGAAAATAATATTCCATTAAAAAGGAAAAGTATTTTTTCCCAAGAAAAATGGTTTATTTTCAAAATCCGCATTTTCCCTTGAAAATCAATTTCCACCGATTTCTCTCCGCAATCATACATAAGTACAGAGACCCTTAAAAGAAAATTTCCCTTGAAACACGGAACAACCAACAAATTATACACTAAATCTTTAACAAACAACAATGTAAAATATAGAAAAGTAATAAATGCCTTATCAATGATACCCAACTACACGTTATGAGAGACAGATCAAATCTTGGAGAAATGAAACAACAAAATATAGTGTTTTGATGTTTGATGATGTGCTCATAAAAAAAAATTCATAAATAAATACCCATCTTATACATACAATCTCTCTCAGTCTCATCTGCTCGTCAGCTCATCCTTTGATCTCTTTGAAAGAAAAATAAAATAAAATTACAAACCTCAAAGGAGTAGTAGGAATGTCTTCCTAGCTTACTCACTGATTCAGATGTGATTCAAACCACCCAAAAAGAAAAACTCAACAAACAATCTACACTTCCTCTGCTTAAAAGAAAAAAAAAAGGAAAGAGAGAGAGAAGGAATCATCAACTTTTGACTTTAATATATTTAAATTACTCTGAATTGGTTGGATCTTCATCATCACTATCTGAGTCCCGAGGCTGGTGGTGATGAACTTGTTGTCTATGTTGTTGTTGTTGCTGCTGCTGTTGTTGTCGTTGATGATCTAAATGATGATTTTGCTCGAAATTCATATTCAATCCACTTCGATTATAAGCAGCTAACATACCCAAATTACCCTCCGAGATTCCAAGCCCTAGATGTTGAGATACAGCAGCAGGCGAGTGTTGCTGCATCAGCATTTGATGCATCGACCCAAGTGGGTGTGTGCCCACACCCATGCCGCCTCTTGGCACAAATTGCAGAGGCATGTTGTTATTGGCAGCATGTATCGATGTAGTTCGATACTGTCCTCCCATTGTAGGGAAGGACCATAGTGCCGGTTCTAATGAACCAACAGTGGTCATTGGAGTAGTGGACACTGCTGGGACAGTGGACCCAGTCGTGATGGGCAACATCCAGAATGCATTGTTCATCCCTGGTGTCATTGCCCACATTGGAGGCCGAATTAGACCTCCAACACTAGCTGCAACATTTGCAGCAGCTTCTTGTTGTTGTCTTTCTGATTGGAATTCGGTTCTCGACGATTTATTCGCCGAAGGTGAGCTCGAATCATCACCACCACCAATTCCCTTCGATTGTGATTCTTCTTTGAAGAGATCTTCTCTAAAGCGTTTTCTCAAATAGTTATCAGCTTCTGCACCAGAATTACCACTCGGAAGCGATTCCCCAATCTGATTTGCTGTTAAAAGATGAGGATGATGAAACCCTAACATTGAAGCATTTGAAATTCCCAAATCACCACCCATCATTCTCCCATCATCATAGTGGTGGTGTTGGAAAGAATGAGGAGCCGCCGCAGACCTCGAAGCCGGCGCTGAGATGGTTGAGCCGCCGCCGCCGCGGAGAGAGACGCTGAGAGTTGAGAAATTAGCGGGAATGGTACCAGTACCTGTGGCAGCAAGAATCGCATGTTCAGATTGCTGTAACAACCACTCGATCGTCTCTCCATCAGATTTGTGCCCTAATTCTCTCGTCAATTGAAAAACCCTAGCAGCGCACGCCGCGGGCATACGGATTCTTCGTCCTCTACCGTCCACCTTCGTGTGTCGATCCTTCGATGATCTCTTCGTTGTTGTTGTTGTGATCTGTAACTGTTGTTCTTCTTGATGTTGTTGTTGTTTCTTTGTGGAATCATCAACGGTAGATCGAGTGGATTTGGTGGAGATTGCGAGAGAAGGATCTAGAAGGTTTGGTGAGGTACTATTAGTACTATTGGTACTTGAAGTAGATGTAGAGGTTCCTCTCCCTCTCTCTCTTTCTCTTTCTCTTTCTCCAGCTTGGATTGAGATGGACGCCATTAATGGGTTCGATAGATCTTCAGAGGAAATTAGTTGCAGCGAAGAAGATTGATGATTGTGGTGGTGATGATGATGATCTGAACTAATATTCTTTTGTGGATTTCTCGGTTCCATCGCTTCGATTCTTCAAGAATTATCGAAAGATTTTTCCTTCTCTATCTCATCTCGATCTTCTTCTGTAGAACTCAAAGAGAGAGAGAGAGAGAGAGAGACTATTCTACAGTACACACGTGTGGAACTGGTGTTGAACGTGTGGGGGTTCTTCCTTCTGATTGTGTGCTTGAGGAAGAGAGAGAAGGAATACAGGCCACTCGTGGGGCCTCGTAAAGAATGTTAAATAAAGAATTTAGGGTCTAGGGTGATTTAAACATACCCCCTCCACGTTTTGGTCAAATATTTGAGACACCCCTGTATTTTGACATGAAACTTGGTCTACTTCAGCATACTAATATAAAATGACTTAATTGCCCTGTCTTTGACATGTAACCAAAACCGTTCATTTCTTCTTCCCCAAATTAGTCGTCTTTAACCCCTACCAAGAGTTACTTTACCTAATCTCAGACCTTAGATTCTATCTACTTAAGCTTCAAATCTTGGAACAAGATAGGATTTTTGAAGAGTGTAGAAAATCAAAGGTATTCAATAAGATGTTAAGGTGAAGATGAAAATATAATGGACTGAAGTGAGGTTAAATAATAAATAAAAAATGGTAAAACACTTACCTTACTAGAATAGTAAGATTTTAAGCATTGCATTACTTAGGGTTGTTTGGTTCAAATGGATTACCACAACAACAATCCAATACCGTAGTCCTCTAAGGGTATGTTTGATTGCATGGAAACTGACTTTCCATGGAATTTGAAATCCATGGAAAAATAGTTGTGGAAAATAGGTAATCAAATTCTATTGTTTGATTTTACTTGGATAAAATCATGAAAAAAATATGAGAAAAAAGAAGAAGAAGAGAAGGAGGGGGAAAGGAAGAAGAATATGAGGAGGAAGAGGGAAGGGGGAGGATGTGGCGGCGGTGGCAATGACGACGGCGACAATGACGAAGACAGTGGCGGTGGAGGTAAGTGAGGAAAAAGAAGGGAGAACGTGGTGGTGATGGTTGCAACGTTAGCCACGGCGGAGGTAAGTGAGGAAGAAGATGATGAGAAAGATAGGGGGGAGAACGTGATGGTGATGGTGGCGGAGGAGGTGAGAGAGAGAGAGAGAAGGTGACCGGAGATGATGATGATGGAGACCGAGACTATGACGGCAATGGTGACGACGACAACAAAGTTAATGTAATAGTGATGGTGGTGGTAGGGAAGAAGAATATATGAGTAGAGAAGAATTGGAGATGTAAAATATGAGTGGATTTCACTTTCCCATCCATATGGGTGGGAAAGTTAAATCCATGTTTTGGTGGACTTTTTGATTAGGGTGGAAAATGAATTTTCATTTTCATGTGCAATCAAACACTTGAAAAATGTCATTTTTCATGGAAATTGATTTTCCACCATATTTTCCATGTGCAATCAAACATACCCTAAGTTTCATCTAAAAATTGAAATAAGTAAATTAAAAAAAAAATTACCCAAAACAATTTCTTTTAAACTTGACCCAAGGTTTTCAAAACAGACAACTACCGAACTTCCACCTAACTCTCAAACTTAAAATAAAAATTCAACATGAATTTTTTATTAATTTTTTTTTAAAGTTCATAAAACCCTGAAGCATTGGATCATGCTTTTGAATGTCAAAAGGTGAGTCAAAGGAACCTAACTAAGGGTGAAAACCTTACTTAATAAGACTAGTCTGACTCTAAAAAGTAATGTATCGTAGAGATCAAATAGTGTGGATGCAAATAATTCACAACCCTCCTCAAGATGTGTAAATATTGATTTGTGCTTCAATCAAAATTCTTTAATTGTGTGGAAGAATGATAGTGAAGATCAATTACCTCTTTTATTCTCCCAATTCATAATATTTTTCCCCAAATGGTTTTTCTTGGATTCCTACCAATGATGGCTTGTCATACAACTACCCTGAAAATGACTGACTTTACTCTCTAGTAGTAGGGTTGGTGCCATAAGAGGATCATGCCTGACTCCAAACTCTCTCACTAGATTCCTCAATCCCAACTCCAATCTAATGGCACATGTCATATTATATAAGACCAAATACTCAATCAATTACATATAATCTAACTCGAATGATGAGGTGGCATGTCTTGGATCTCAAGGTGACACGTGCCAAATAATTCTAATGATTAGAGTATGAAGATGAGGGTATTGAGGTCATTTTCTATTAATTTATAAAAGAAAAGTAAAATCCAATGGACATATCATTAGTTTGAAAAAAATATGAGGGTATCTAAAATATAACAAAAATATGGAGGGGATATTCTAAATCACACCCAAGCATAAATTATATTATATTTGAAGTAAAAAAGGAAATTTTTTGCCAATTGTAGTGGTGTTGTTTGTTTTCCACCATTTCCTTCTTTCAGTCTTTCTATTTGTTTTTCCTCACTGATTGACATCTTTTCTTTTTTCTAGTTGATAGTGACGACGACGCTAATCAAGGCCAACAACCCAACTTTCTCTCCTACACAGCTGGCTTATGCGAACAGAGTTGCAACAAGGGACACCTTATTTCGCGGGTAGAGACAAAACTCAAAAGCAAGTTGGAGGAAAAAAAAAATACAAGATCTTCTTCTAAGGTACAACGTCGTTGGACTTTTTCGTGTCCAGCAAGAAAATAGATAGTGAAATGTAGGAATAAGTTATAGGCTGCATGAGGAATCAGTTTCTTTCTTGTAAAACAAAGAGAAAAAAAAAAGAAAAAAAAAGGAGGACAGATTGCCTAGGTTCTCATGTTTTATTAAGTGAGTCTTGCTAGAGTGACATTAACACTCTGTTTGGATTGATAAAAATTGGAGAGAAAGATAAAATAATCAGTTTTATTTTCATTTATCTTGTTTGGGAAGTTAAATGAGGAGATAAGGTAAAATTATTGAAGAGAAAGTAAGAGAATAAATTGTTCAATTTTGTTTTCTCTCAAATGAGAAAAAAAAATTAGAACAAAATTACTTTTTTATTATAATATTTCTCTTATTTTATCTCCTATCTATCCAAACAACGTGGAGAGAAAACTATTTTATGTTTTCTTCTCTTAATTTTCTTTCTTTCCATTCAAATAAAATTCATATCTTTCACACATTGCTGACATGGAAGTGTACACATAGCTATAAATGTTTTTCACTCATATCTCAATGAGAAACATTTATGATTCCATACACACATCCACGTCAGTCATGTGTGAAACAATATAAATTTTAATGTCACTTCAACATTTTTCTAATTGAATATTCATGATATTATGATTAAATATCAAGAAGGTTGGCTAGCTAAATTTCCAAGGCCAACCAAACCCAAAATAATAATATAATAATAAGAATTAGGGTTTTAACCTTGAGCCCACAAAGTAGGGTCAGATTCACAATTGTCAAACATGAGATCATCATTTGGTTATGCATGTCACGTTAGTCCTTTATATTAATATTTTTTCTACAAAAATAGATATTCATGAATTCTCAAATTTAAAATGTATTGATCAATGGTGAAAGAATCTTTTTATTTATTTATATAGATCTTAGAATTTTGCTTTACATTCACATGGAATTAATCATCGAAACATATTTGAAGCATATAATATACTTCATTCTTAATTTCTTACTCCTTAATTGTATTTCCATTTTTAGGGCCCAAATACATCATCTTAGAAGACACAAACAAATAATGAGTTGTTTGAACACGATATTGTCCTCACTAAAAAAAAATTAATCTCTATAAAATATAATATTAAAGTTAAAATTTTGGATAATCTATTAAATTATTTTTTAATGAAGTTATTTAAGTTTAGAGCGGATTGATCAAGAATGAATTATCGAAAGTCTAGAACAAATAAAATATTTACATAATTGACTTTTTAAGCTCAAACTTCCAATCTTGGCTCTGATCCATATATGGCCCACACTAGAGGTTGTTTGATAGTTGAACAAATCTTTGTCCATCGACAATGGACAGTATAATTATCTGATGAGTGGGGTTGTTATCGGATCCAATGCGGTTGGCGCTTTAGTGTCCTCTAGAGGATCAGTTTCTCTTCCTTTTAAAAGCGAAGGGTAAAAAGGAAATAATTGCTTGGGTCATTTAGATACACGTGGCACATGTTTACCGACAAAATAATTCTCCCAAAATTCAATTTTCTGGCCTAGTGATTTTCAACCTTAATTCTCTCTCTCTCCCACTCCTTCTAGAATGACTCGATTTAGTTGGGTTAGTTAGTAAAACAATATTTTTTTTTTAGAATTGTAATAATCTGATTATCCCACGTTGGAGAATCGTGGATCTGTATGTCTTGGGATACAGAACACCATTTTACATAAAAATTGTATCCTGAGATATATAGATTTACGATTCCCGAATTTATCACATCAGGAGGGTCGATTGAGTGTGTCATGTTGGGATAATTAGATTATCACGACTCATTTTTTAAATATAATTATTTTATTTTTTGTGAAAACATTACATATAATATAATAATAATTTAATAATTAATATTTTAAATATCTATATAATTTGTCATGAAAACAAATTAAACACAAATTGTGTCACTCCACGAGGCTTTTGTTTTGAGCTGTAAAGTTATATTTTTGTATTAGAAAGTTGTTTATTCTGATACCTATGTTATCAAGTTTATTTTTTACCTCTGAATTTCATTATTCAACGTGGCCTACTTTATTCCCAGTTCTATAATATGCTTTCCGCAGTACTCATCAATATGATGGTTGCCAATGAATCTCTAAGTGTTAATATTAATAATAAGAACACAAGAAATGATTCATGTTAAAATATGAGTCTAATGAAAAGAATTTATTCTCGAGATACACAACTAATATTCAAGATGCTCATTTTATTGCGACAATTTGGATTTCACATGTTTTAGTTCATTAGTCACTCTTTAGAAGTCATCGAATTTTGACTAGGGTTACAACTTGGCCGTCTTTGTAGGAACTCAACCCGATTGATGGGTGAGCTTGGTCGAGTTATGTAGAAAATGATTTGAGTCTGAATTATAATATTTCAGCCCGACTTCAATTCTGATTGAGAGTTTGGACAACCCAACTCAACTTGAGATGCTCTACACTAATTTATATAAATGTTTTTATATTAATTCTATATTTTTATTTATTTTTAAAATACTTTTTATTATTTCTTTTTAGATATGTTTGTAGTAGCTAAGGATTTTTGTTTTATCTTTATTTTAAACTTTTCATGATATTTAAGTTTATTTTCATTTGGGTACATAATTAATATTTGAATAAAATTTTACAACAGTTTTATGTTATGATTATCATCCCTTAGATAATGGATATGCACTAATCATGTTACTTATGTTTTTATTTTCTTTAAGAATGATATTGACATTATGGACTAAAGTTTGAAGGGAAGCATCATTGAGATTCATTTTTATTTAGTTTTTTTATTTCATTTTATTATTGTACGTGCCTTGTGGATAATTGAGTATTATTAATATGGGCTTCAATTTAGTATAGTTAATCTAAATATTCTTGCTAGTCAGGCCTATGGTCCAGACACCCCCATTATAAATAAATAAAAAGATTTGTTTAAATATTAATTTAAAGATGGATTTAGAGGTTATATGCATGCAATTTTATTTAATAATGATTTTGATTTTAGTGTTGTATTTCTTTTTTAAGATATAAAATTTATTTGTTGATCAAAATGAAATTAGAGTTGTTCAAAATTACCTAACTCAGGTTAATCCAAGCTCAATTCGATTTTAGAAGATAGTTTGGGTTCGTTAGCTCAAGCCCAATGATCAAGTTGAGTTGAGTTCGGATTGAGGGTTCTGTCATTTGGGTTGAGTATGGGTTTACCCTCCAACCCCCTATTGTAACCTTATTCTTGACTAGAAAGTGTGATTTTAACTTTTAAGGTCTTATCAACAAATTGTTGTAAAGCAAATTAAAAGTTGGTATAATTTGATTGCTTTGCTTCTCCTTTGCAAATTTTTATTTTTTTATTTTTATCGATAGCGTCTTCCTTCACTGTCAATAATTGATTGAAATTTGACCTATAGAAGAGTAAATTTACTTTTTGTTTCTTTTCTAAAGATGCAAATAACATTTGAAAATGAGTCATCCTAAAGTGATGACACTGTGTTTCCACACGATGTTGATGTGTAGGTGTGCACAGAACTGTATATGCTTTCATATGTATCTCGAGGAAAAGTATCTACGATTTCGTGCACACCTCCACATCAATATAATGTGAAACACAGTGTAATGTGAAACGCAGTGTCATGTGAATCACTTTAGCATTTTCCAATGAAAATCATACATAAATATTTAAGGTATATTTATTAAAAAATATATAATAAAAGGTCTGAAATTATAACTATTGGGAAATGCTGAAGTGACTACGTAAGCACTGCATCACACAATGTGTTGATGTGGAGGTGCGCACAAAATCATACATCCTTTTCTTGAGATACAAGTTAAAAAATGTGATTTTATTTTCACCTCCACATTAGCACAATGTGTAATTTAGTATCCTGCACAATCACTCCAACATGAATCATAATTAGTGAAGAGGGAACGGATCCTTTGTAGCAGTTTTTCTTTGTGGTTCTATGTAACGCGATTGAATAGTTGGAAAACAAGCACATCAACAAGTTAATAAAATCCCACCATTTGAAATTGAATTTACAGTGATCGTCGATTTTAAAAATCAAGTATCTGACCAATAGTGAACGTTCATTTACAGTGATCGTTCATTTTAAAAATCAAAGGATCTGTCCCTAGTGAAGAATCACTTAAGTTTGCATGTTTGTTTTTTTTTTTTTTTACTTTCTTTTCTCATTACCTTCAAGTAAGATCAATAATCGATTTCTATAATAATTTAAAAATGACAGTTTTAAAACTAAGAAATTACATTGCATGGAACTAATTAAAATTGTGACTGTAAGAAATTACATTGCAAGGAATTATATTGACTTAGGAACTGTGACTTTTATCTTCAATAAATAAATAAATAAATATAAACTTTTAAATGATGGTAACCCATTTCATTTCCATCTTAATTATACTCTCCTACTGAGTCACCTCCGAGTCTCAAATTTCGTACACAACACACACACACACTCTGTCTCCGCACGTGTGGTGACCAGACACAGTAAAATTACTGTAACATACGTCAGTCTGTTTGTTTGGCACTCCTTATCAGGATTCCTTCTTAATAAATACTCCTTCTCTCTCTGCCTTATCCTCTTCAATCCCATCTCATTCCCACCCAACAAAGTTGATATTTTAAAATTCAAATACTTTTGAAACAAAGAATATATTCTCCTAAAGAGTAAAATTAGCCAATTTTCACATGATCTTGGGCTCATTGAATACTCACTTACCCCAAATCATAAAATGCCACGTGGCATAATCTTTCTGGCTTACTGGTCCATTGATTTGGATCTCCCTTAGGTACATACATGATTGAATGGAGCTCTTTTCAAGAGAATAAGAATTTCTTGGAAAAATAGTAAATATATATATTTTCAGCATGGTTATGAAACTTTCAAGATTTGGTCAATCAACTCTATTCAATTGAATTTAAGGGTAATTCCATCCCAAAATTTGATGAAACCAAGTCAGCTCGAAAATATGTTAACACGTGCCCTAAAGATACATGTGGAGATGCATTAAATGCACCTCCAAACTTTATTTTCCTACAAAAATCTATTCTGAATTTTTTTCTTTCAAAAATACCCTTAAATGCGTATTTTCAAGATGTATTTGATGCGTCATAATGTGTGCCCACTTTAACTATATATAAATGTCGCATAAAAATGCCACATCTACAACTTGGGATGCATGGTGTTTTCAATCCAAACTTACAAAAACCAAAAAAAAAAAAAAAAGGAACCTTTATAATAAGCAATGATGTGGTACCAATTATTTGTTCGAAATGAATATAACTTTTAAATAACGAAATTATCTGTATTTATACCTCAAGTTCCTTATCTCATATTGGCATCTTTCTTTCACGTTTTTTTTATTTGTTTCATAAATGAATTCAATCGACATTAATTTCTTTGTTTCTCATTGTGGTTATTAGGATTCAGGTTTATTTGCCATGGTTCTTGACGTAGAGCACATCATCTTGTGCTTTGGATTGTCATTCATCCCTAAGAATGATCCTCATGATAGTTGGATTCAAGCGGATGATCTAATCATAATCCTCGACTCCTAATTTATGCTCATAGAACAATATTCTCTTAGAGAATGAAAAACTAAATATTTCATCTATTTTTAATATTAAAAGATTATTTTTAATTTAATGTTACTCATTCGAGTGGTATGGTAAGTTTTCGACTTGATTAATCTCAATGAACATCCAAGTTAATTAAATCAATTTTTAAAACAATGGTTTTGATTTCTAATTTGGGGGATGGGGTACAATGAAATACTAACATAAAGAGGTGTGGAACAAAAATTAAGGATCCGCAAATAATTTTTAATATTTTTATGAGTTGTGATAATTTGGTATACCCATGTGACATAATCAATTGACACCCTTGACGTGACAGATTTGAAAATCATAGATCTGCTCTCTTCAATATACACAACCACATCTTTTTATGGGGAACCAGAGTTTTGTGTCCTGAGGATAGTAGATCTATGGTTCCCAAGCTTGTCATGTCAAGTGTAGCGATTGAGTATGCCATATAGGTAAGTCAAATTATCATGATTTTATTTTTTAATTAATTTATAAGAAAAATATCTAAGTCAAGGATGGTTAAACTTGAAAGTATAGGAATATGTAAAATATTTACTAAAGACACGTGTCATGATGATGGTACGGTTTCTTCATTATTTTGAAGTGCACTGAGTGCTACAAAGTTTTTTCAAAGACAGATTGGGATGGGTGTTTTTGGGTCCGTCTAAGCTTTCATCCTTTTTCGCACTAATTGTTTGTTTCCTCTACTTTCTTTGTCAAATGAAGTCATCAGTCAAATAACAATCATGAAATGATATTTTCAGGTCACTAAGAGTTTTCAGGTACTTACGTACAGATGTCCGGAAATATAAATATTGGAATGGGAGAAACGAGTCTCCCCTGCACAACACTAGTAGGTTACCTGGTACAATGGACAGAAAACCTCGATGGGATTACTTAAAAGGACCCTCGTGAGAGGATTTCTTTTTAAATAGTCTTTTAAATTTTTGACAATAGCTTGATAGGATATTTAGTAAATTTTTTTTTTTTTTTAATATTCATTCAACAATCTCATCTCTCATATTTCTCACGATTGAATATTCTAACTATTCGAATTTATCGTTTTCATCTAAAAATTGAATTTTTGACATCTCAATTGAATTTTGGAGATTTTATTCCATTGAAAAGATTTAAGAAAAAAGAGAAGTCATTTTAAAGGATTTTTTCAAATATTTTGAATATTTACATTAAAAAAATTAAGAATTTTCTTCTTTATTTTTTTCTCTTTTAATTTTTAGATGAAAATCGATCAAAAATGATTCTTTTGAGTTGAAATCATCTAAACAAGTAATTATCTCAAGTTTTTAGTTAATCTTTCCTTATATTTTAATTGAAAAAACTCCAAAATTGAAAATGAGTGGATTTTACCAGTGATGAACTCGACAGTAAATATTGATGAGTTCAACAGTAATAAAAAGTGATGAACTCAATAGTAAATTAAAAAGCAATGAGTTCACCAGTAATGAGGGACCATTAAGAAATAAAAAGTTTACTAAATCTTCTAAAAAACTATCGTTCAAAATTTAGGAATTATTTAGAAAGAAACCCTTCAATGAGGGACCTTTAAGTAATTTTCCCATGCAGTAGTAATGGATATAAAGGTCAAAAAGGTTAAAATTGGAAAGTTGGGACTGTTATTTATTATTAATAAGTAGAAATGATTTGGTGACTTTGTGGTCATGGAAGCTACTTGGATTTGGACTTATTGGATGTTTCCCAGGGCTTCAATGGGCCGGGCTGTTTCCAACAAGGGTTGGGATGGGCTTTAGAAGGATTAAGAAATACCCTCTCATCTGAGAGGAATGTTAATGGGTTGGTTCTGGTTCTCCAGATATACCTAAAACCGGAACCTAAGTAAAACTTGGGTACAGTTCTTATCGGTTTCGGTTCCTGGTATGAGATGCTTGGAACTAGAACCGACACTACAAATACTCGATACCTGTTGGGTATCCATTAAGATGGACAATTTTCTTTTGAATCAGAGAAAAAATATATGAGTATTCAATAAAAATAGATAATTTTTTTTAAATATAAAATTCTGACTTGTAATTCCTCAATTGAGGGTTAAGATCAACAATGACTTCTTCAAACAAATCAAACTTTGTGAAGAAAATCTTAGAAGATTATAGGATGATGGACCATTTATTGTTATTAAAATTGGATAACAAAGTGGAAAATGAATGGACATTCACATAGAGAGAAGATAAAAAATAAAGACTTTCCAAGCAAAAATAAATAAATAAAGACTTTACATTCTCTTTAAATTAATATACATTTACTTCAAGATATTTCTTGGTTAGTATTTGATTAAATGATTAATTTTATTAAATGATGATCTAAGTTAGGCTGCAACCTGGGCTCAACCCGATTGTGGGTTAGCCTGGGACGAGTTATGTAGAATATGAGTTGAGGTTGGTCTAGGATATCTCAACCCGACCTCACTCCAGGTTTAGTTCGGGTAACCCAACTCAATCCCAACCCGATGCTATATACTAATATATAAATATTTTATTTATTTATTATAGTTGGGCTTAGACCCATAGCTCAGTTGATTTGACACATTGTTAGGCATCCTTGAGGTCGTGGGCTCAAGTCCAGCTTACTTTTAAAAAATAAACTATTTTTTTAGTTATCTCTTCTTACATACATTTGTAAAACTAAGGGGAAAAAAAATCTTTTTATTGATTTTCTATTTGAATCTATTGCTATATATGTTGATCAAAATGAAATTAGGCTTTTTCTACGAGTCCAACCAATCCAAAATTACCTACCTCAGACTAACCTGAGCTCAACCCAATTTTAAGAGTTCAATCTCAGGTTGAGTTGAGCTTGGGTTAAGGATTCTACAACTTGAGTTGAGCCTGGATTTACCCTCCAACCCTGCCGGTTGCAGACCTAACTTAAACTAAGGCTTTCAAATGAAAGGATTTGGGCTGGGCTTCGTTGAGCCCTAGCCGGTCCTAAAGAGGTGGACCGTATATTAGACGATCCTATATCCTTATAGGCATTTGATGACAGATTTCTTTAGAGAATGAAGTGGTTTTTCGATAGAGGTTGAAGATGAGTGATTGTTTGCTCACAGACCAACACCGTTTTGACATGTGGTGATGATAACATAAGCAATAATAAGAGATTTTTTCTCTCCATAGAAATTTTCTGATAAGATCATCTTGTGGCATTCAAAAATATGAGCTATTACAAAAGTGTTGTAGAGGATGAAATTCTATGAATTTAAAAAATATATATATATTTAAGAAGGTTATCTTTCTTGCAAATATGATGATCCATGTGAATCCCACAATATTTTTTAAGATTTGAAATCTAAAAATAAAGATTTCTGGGCAGTAGATGTGCAGAAAGGAGAGAGAAATTTTCCTTTTATTACTTACATCATCAGCACTTACCCCATAAACGCCCTTATAGGCTAAGTATGAACTATGGAATCCAACCCAATATTTAAAATTTCCTCTTGACAAGCATTATCTCAATCAAGAAAAATTGAGACAATTCGGAAACATTCAATGTTACATTCCAATCTCAGACAAGAAGTAAACCTTATAACAATTCAATCCAACCCCAAGATTTAAAATCTCATCTCTAGGAATCATATTTGTCCTGAGACATTCACTATGTTACAAACCAATGCTTTGTTCAAGTCTCGATTAACCGAACCATTCCAAGATGATAATCGGTCACGATCCTACCTATCACACCATTACATTTTTAACAAACACATTTAAAATTTAGCGTAGTTTTGTAATGTTACAAGCATTAGTGTCTGTTTATGGAACTTCGGAGTTGAGCTCAAATACAAAATATCAAAATAGTATCTTTATTTGAAAAGAGAGAGATGTCTTGACACAGAGTATACTATTGTACACAACCAGACCTTAAACCAAACCCCTACAAAAAAACAGAAAATTTGCCGAAGAATAATGGTGTAATAAACAACAAAATCTCTCACTCTTCTTTTACTTTTTTCCATTTTTGTTTGTTTAATTATTAAGCTCTCAGCAATTCCATGAGCTTGATCTCTTGAGCAGAGGTTTCATCTGTTTGTCCTCTTCCAAAGAGATCATCCCCAAGTGTGAAGGATCTTCCAACATCATCTTCGCCACCAGATACCCAGCGATCGACCATGTTTGGAACTTTCTTGCTTGTTTACCGACATATCTTCCTAGTTTTCCATCATAATATTCTGGCCAACTGTCTTTTAGTAGACGGCTCTCAGCGAGATCAATTGCTCGTCTTGCAATTTGTGGCCTTCCAGTCTTTATGCAGGCAGCCGTCAGTAGCCATAAAAGCACTGTTCCAAGAAAAAATACAAATTTTGTGGGAGATGCATTTTGAACAAAAAAATATGGGATAAGATCATCAAAATAGTATGATTTTTAAAACCAAAGTCAATTTCTTATGAGAAACTCGAAAATATATACAATGCTCATAACATCGATCCAAAATATGGTTTATTCTATAAACGTAAAAGCACAGTGAACAAATATTGTCTAACCTGGCCAAGATCCACCGTTATGGTAACTCCATCGGGTATTCTTGGGGTCGCAACCCGTTACAATGCGCCATTCATGGCTTTCTATTGCCGGATAACAGATTTTCAATGGCATTTCTCCAACCAGCTCTTCCCAACGTGCTTCAATAAGATCCATTATAGCCATAGATTGCTCAGGAGTTGCTAGGGAGGATAGAATAGCAACACAGTTACCTAAAGCAAACCAACGAAAGTCCATCCTTGCCGGACTGACATTTCCAATAAAGTAGCCTCCACGGTTTGGCATAAAATCAAAAACCCAATCTGGGATTGAATCTGGAATAACATTAAACTTGTTAACTGCTGTGTGAGAATACTCCTCTGTTTTGTACCGATATATGTCGTTAAGTTGCTGATAATCAAGCCAAAAGTAATTTCGCATGTGATAACTCAAGGCATGCAGACGCTTCACAATTCTCTCCACAAACTCTTTCCCTTCTGTATCGTGTTTAAGTAGTGGTAAAGCAGATCTCAAGGCCATAAAGAAAAGCGCTTGGATTTCAATAGGATAACCATAAATTCCCTGTAAAGTGAGTTTACACATTAATTAAAAAAGGAAAAACATGTGAATTTGCAGTGTCCAAAGTTCAGCAAAAAACCAATTAAATAATATACTATAAGAAAATAAGAATTTATTGCTCTTTATGCAAAAAATATTAATCAACGGCTGGAGAGAAACTTGAGTCTCATAAATAAGTTTCAAGTAGTACTCTCTAAACTCTAGCAAATTAGCCGTAAATATATTAATATGAACATCTTAGGAAAGATGGGAGAGTGGATGCAGACAGCAACAAGAGTTCATTTTCCAGAACATTAGAACTAATAAATTTGTATAAAACGACGACTTTGAAAGAGCACCAGGAACATAGTCAATTATTCCTGAGGAATATAGTTTTCTTAATTGACAGCCAAAAAGCATTGTCAAGTGATGAACGCCAAGCCACATTGATGAACTGTAAAGCTCCCATGTATCGGCTACTTCTATAGGTGATCTATACAAACTTGCAACAATCTATATTATCCACTATGCAAGGACACTCCAGTTTTTAATAATTTGATGCTTCAACCATTTTTCTTTACATTTAAAACATGGACCAACACACCTTTTTAAACAATTATTGATATATTCCAATATTTTGTTTTCAATTTTAATTATAAATCCTTTACATGATGATTATAACGTGTGTCAGCTTATTAATATACATTATTTACATGCTTTGTACTTAATATGAACTAAATTATTTTACAAAGCCTCTCTCAACATAAAAAACAAACCGTGTGGAGTATGGACATGTCCACTTTCCAGGTTTGTGAGGGTTAGTGTGGTCAATCATGCACTGATACATGTCCGTGTCATTGTTCCATCGGTTATTGATCATGGATTTCATGTAGCGAGGAACTTGCAAATGGATTCTCTCCAAGAAAGATGATTCTCGGTTAACCAAGAAATCAACTCACTTTTCCAGACTTCAAGAAGATCTTTGCGGTCTATAGCAGCACTTTCCTTTATAAGATGGAGTTCTCCATAACTATAGGTGGTCTATCACTTAATTTACCAGAAACGTAAATAATGAATGTTAGAGATGTCCACTTATGATACAGAGCAGAAGGACCATCGCATCAATAGAAATTTATTCCTTTTCAGATTATGAGCATTCACAATAGTCAATGACAAAAAAGAACTAAATTTTCAACATGTGAATTGGGTCTCTTATCTTCAAAGAATACATGTTTAGGCTCTGAAGTAAATCCATGCTAGAAATTGGTAGGTTAACGATTGCAGTAGGTGATGTAAGATGCAACTCCTACATTAAACTATGGAAAATGATAGAAAATGCAAAAGGATAGGCTAAAGCATCCAAGATCTTCACCAAAAAGAAAAAAAAAAAATCTAGAAAAGGAAGCTCCACAGTTGATACCACAACCTGAGTTAAAATCCGTCTTCACCTATAATAATCCTCTATCTACCAAAAGAAAAGGCTTCAAAGATTGAAAAGTTCACAATGGACAAAATCCTTTTCTTTACTCTCAACTATCCTACCACCTAAAGAATTCCCATAACAAAAAACAGAACCATTCAGAAAGAAAACAAAGCATCTTCACTTTTGAGAACTAATTCGTACACTTCAAAAACAAATGCTTCAGTAACAATAATTACCCTCATGTTCTCCTGTATACGACACAAAGTCTGGTGTGTTGCACATTAGCTGAAGACAAAAGGTATTAGGAGTGCCTAAAGCTAATTGTTTCTTGCTCTCGGTAGAATTAGAGTCGCAGACACAATCCATTAAAAAGAAATGACAAAACAAAAAAGTGGAGATAACAACCAAAATATGGTAAGTTACAAAAATAAAAATAGACTTTAGATTAGACGGTTAAATTACTAGAATTATAGTGCCTAAGGCTAATTTTCCCCTCATTTCATTCTGCTTTAAATAGTTGAATCGATTGAACTCACACAGAAGTAGCAGGATTTTTATAAATACATTGCAAAAATTACTGATCATTATATTTTTGTTAATTTTCTTAGGCTAAAATAAAATTGTGAATCTTTTAATCACTTCATTCAGCAAAAGCCAGACAAGCTAACAGGATGATTGCAAAACTGGATGGCTTCCAGTACCCAAGAATGAGAAATGGTTAACAAGTGACCTAGGTATGTTAATTCTACCAAAGACAAGTTGAATTCAGCATTTTAGTTTGAACTTGAAATTAAATTTCTACCAAAACGTATAAGCAAATAAGACATAATCTTTAACATGCAGTTTCATTCTTGAATTCAGTTCAACAAAGTTCATCATTCTTTCAAATTAGATTGGGAAAATCTTCATGAACAAAACACAAAGTGAAGGACAATCTTACCATTCTTCGATCTATCATAGAGCATCCATCAGCACAAAGCAAAGTTGGGAACGTGTCGAATCCTTCTGATAGACATAGAGTCAGTATAAGCCTCATTCCTTTTTGACACTCAGTTGTTTCCGCCAAAGATAAATCACCAGTAGACTTTGTATACGCTCGTAGCAGAATAATCCACCAAAAGCCAGAATCAACAGGAGCAACTCTCCCAATGGCAGATTCGCCAAAATCCGCAACTATAGTATCTGTTTTCCGAATAGGATCATGAAGCACTTTGAAACTTGCAGGCATCACACCTTCTCCAAGCTGGAATCGGTCAATTCTTTTCTCCCATCCTTGAAGATGGAGAGTCTTTAAGAGGAAATGTTTCACTATTTCAGGTTCACCATTCATCAAAAAAGCCAAAGCACTCGGCACAAAATCTCGAACAAAAACCTACACAGAAACACATCAATAAACCAATTACAACCGTTCAATAATAGATCTCAACATCTTTAAATAAAAAATTAAAAGTTAAAACAACGGTAACCTGATCGTAATTCAGAGCTTCCTCCGTATGATCATGAGCAGCGATGGTCCCAACCGGTTGGGACCGAAAGAACACCAATGATCGCCTAAGAGCGTCCCAAGCTTCCGCAACCATCGGATGAGGTTCGAATGAATTACGAGCCGAAGACGCAGGGGTGTCGAATCCAGATCGTCTTCCAGGCGAACACATGGTTTCTATGTTATCTACTCCTCTCATGAGGCCGATCGATAACTCGCTGAGAGATCTCTCGTCGAAGGATCTCTGCCGTTCGATGTTCAAAAGCTTCGGTTTTTCGAGGAGCCAGCATAGATCGTGTTCGTCGAGTTCTGAGAGCGAACACTGCGAAGCTACGTTTCGGAGACCAATCTCTTTACTTCCATCCATACCTCTACAGCTCTACCTCTCTCTCTCTCTCTCTCTCTGGAGTCTCGATCGAAGGAGAAGAAATTTATAGCCTGCGAAGGGATCTACAATTCAGGAAACTCGAATCATTTGATATTAAATTCCTAATTTCTCCAACACAAGTACCATAATAAAAAACAAAGATCGAATTTTTATTAAAAGATAAACTACATTATCAAATCAAGATCAAGAGATATTAAAGGCATGTTTAGATCCCCATCTATGCATCTTTTTCACTCGATCCAACTTCCAAATAGATTTAAACCTCAGATTTTCAACAAGATCTGATCAAACTGATCCAAACAAACCAAAAAAAACTTACAGAACAAGAGCAGATCTGCAACAAAGAATTCGAAATCTTGAGTGATTTGAACCAGAAAGTTAATCCAACCTTGAAGAAGATCTCAAATGAGACGAGAAGAGCCTCTTCAACGGAATCAACGGTCAGATTCCAACGAACAGATGGAAATCGAATGGTGTAGAGAGGAAGAAAGGCAGAAGGAGAAAAAAGGAGCATGTTTGCAGAAGCTGATATAAATAGTAGTTGTGTGTGTAGAAAGAAAGAGAGAGAGAGAGAGAGAGAGAGAGAGGTGAGAGTTGGTGCTGTCTCTATCGAATTCTATCTACCACCATATAAGATGGTTACCGGGAGTAACCGGTGGAAGCACGAGGAAATTACTGGTTATCTCACATGGACTAAACGACAAGAGGTCGACTGTCCTCAGATGATCTCTATATGTGACAGGGCAGGCTTTCGCTATTGGATTTTCCACTGTCGGAGTTGTTTATTTTATTTTTTTGTTACTTAAAAAAATAGTTTTTAAGTTTAATTAATTGCGTACTTTCTGCTAATTAATCATCATTTATAAGTGCGTTTAGTCAATAATTATTCTTTTCGATTTTTTTAATACTCAAGTTGTTGGATAATTATACTTTCAGAGTCTGTCCACTTTTATGTCTATTTTTGGCTTATAATACTATCCCCTTCAATAGACAGTAACTACCGTCCATGAACACGAAATAAGTATGGAGAAACATTTTCCTAACTTACTTAGTAAATATTTGAGCGTTACTAAGAGTTGTTTTCCTCAAATGGATTACCATCTAAGAAATCCAATACCACAGCCCTCTAAGATGCTTCGAATAACTCATATCCTAAAGAGAAAATTTTGAAAAATAAATTTTTTGGACTTGATCCAAGGTTTTAAAAAAGACGGCTACCGAAGTTCCACATAACTCACAAACTTAAAGTTGAAATTTAACGGTGAAAATAAAATTTTTTTTTGATATTTTTTTATCAAAGTTCATAGAATTTTATCTTCTACAACTCTGAAGAATTGGATCATGTTTTTGGATGCCACAAGTTGAGCTCAATGACCTTTAGTGAGAGTGAAATACTTACTGACTTAGTAAGGCTAGTGAGACTCATTAGTGTTAGTACTGACAAGGGCCAGTCAGCTTATTTGTTTAAAAGTCAACTTACCATCCCACATTGCGATATGCACCTTTGGTTTTGGTTTTAATGTCGACTTCCCTTTGAGAAACATTTTCCTTACTAACTTAGTAAGATTTAAACCTTACTAATGGTCAATTTGCCTAGATGGATCGCCACATCAGCAATTCAATACCAACTCTAAGTTTCTTCAAAAAAATCATATCTAATTTTTGTTTTTTGAAAAATAATTTATTTTAAACTTAATCTAAGGTTTTTAAATTGGACAACTACCGAACTTCCACATAACTCCCAAACTTAAAATTGAAATTCAACAATTTTTTATTTTGTTTTTTTTTCTCTAAAGTTCATAGAATTTTGTCCTCTACAACCTTGAATCATCGGATCATGTTTTCGGATGCCACAAGGTGAGCTCAAGGACCTTTAGTGAGGGTGAAATCCTTACTAACTTAGTAAGGGTTAGCCGAATTCTTTCCGTTTCATCTCGTTCTCGAACAATAACAGGATGACTTCGATGAGTCATCTTGTTATCTCAGATGAGACAAGAGTCTTTTTTTAAAGTGTATGAACAAAAAATAAGATGGAGAAATGGGATCTCGACTATGGTATCTCCTCTCCTTCACGGACGATACCAAGAAGACTTGAGTTGTCATTTTGATTTTCAACAATTTTCAAAATTATGATCCATACTTTTTTGGATTCTATTCATCTTTTTCTTAAACCAAGTCTTATATTGCTGAAAGTAAATTTATATATATTTTCACTGTCCATCCACATTTTTTTAGATCTTCCTTTGCTCTTTCAAAAATTTTAATTTTATCTAATTAGGCTTATTAGACCCATTCTCATTAAGATGCAAAAATTGAGATGGCAAGCAAATTTTTAATTGATAAGAAGGTGATAATAATCTTAGTTTAAGTTCAATCATGAAACATTCCTTTACTTAGTAGTCAAATTTTTTGTGGAAAGAAATGAAAATCAGTCATTTTTCTTTATCTTTAAAAGGTGTTGATGTCAATTCTTCTCTCAAGGTTTCGCACTTATTCCATTGAGAAAGATTCTTAGATTGTTCGGAAAAGAGTTCAAAATTACTTAATTTTTTTTGGAGGTTTTGTATAACTTTCTTCTTTCTTGGTTTCTTGTTAGTTGTTAATGAGACTTTGTTTTCTTATGATAAAAGCCTTTAATGTTTGATTTCCCATGTAAGCTTTGGATGACTTCCCTTGCTTGATGTGATTTTATTTATTTTTCTTAGAGAAGGATTGTAGTGTTTAATCATGTATGGAGGTTTTATGTGAGTTTCTCTTTGGGATCCATGTTTGATCAACTAAGAAGGATACTACATTTTAGATGTTTTGACATGTATTGTGGCAATTTCATTCTTTTTAGACTTCATGCTTGGTCGGTTGAGAATTAATTTTGGTCACTAATGGAGATTATAGACATAAGCTTCTCTAGAGGCTAGAAGCCCAAGCCTTCTCAACAAATAATTCATGCTTTCGCTAAATGCGTTAGCTTTCGCATTTGTGAATTTGGGTGGGATAAAAATTTCAATTATGTTCTTGATTTAATTGACTTTACTAATTTGGTTCAAATTTCAATTTAATGATTTTAAGTACCTTGTTGTGCCATCCATCCCTTTAGAGATGGCCTATGACAAATACTACTTGATTTTTCGATTGCCAGATCTTTGATAGTAAGTGAACTCAATATGATCCCACCATATGTTACTTGGCTTGTATTTTCACTCGAGGTTCACAATTCAATCACTCTAGAATGAATTTGGTTCGTAAGGGTAGACCAAGGTAATCTATCTCTAATCTCAGTTAGATTCATTAATACATATATATAATTCAAGCATGCAAGTTATAAGTATGATTACTATATTAACAAATACTAATAGTCAAACATAAACAAATTCAAGTCTTAACTAATATAAAATTATATAATATACGGGTGAGGTTCGGAAACCCTAAAGAGAGCCGAACACTGTGCCAAACACTTTTGCAATGTATAGGTTAGAAGTTTTAGAATTTGCTGATTTACGTATGAATTGAGGTGGTGTTAGCAAAAAAAATTGATGTGGTAATAGAATCTCTCAAAATAAATTGTATCTTCATTATCTGGTTCGTTGTGTTCCACAAACCTAATATATTTGAATTGGTTCATTTCATATCAACTCACATATCAATCTTATAGAACAAATTTGAAAACACAAGTTTGATCTTTCTTATTAGGCGTGTGGGGTTGTGGATTAGATGCTTGGATTTGGCTTTGGCTTTGATTTGTAGGATGTATTTAGATTATGGATTACATTTGCATGGGGGGTCATTTGTGACTTCTACAAAAAATTTACACATAATCTAGAGAGTTGCTATTGGCACCCCCAACTTTTACTCATTACACCCCAACTTCTTAAATTATATTATCACACCCCATTTAAAGAATAAAACCAACTCTTCAAACATAAAAAATGTTTGGCTCAAATTATAATCTCAACATTACAATTATAACTATACTCATAAAATCCTAAAATCAAAAATAAGAAATCTAGCAAAAATATAAAATAAAAATAAAAAAATGAGAGAGCTTGTATTGAGAGCCCAACTTTTACTTAATCTCAACCGCTCACTTAAGAGATATTTACAAAAACATGCATGACTTTTGTTCCAATTACGATTTTGATATACTATTTATTTTATCTGCGAAAACATGCATACAGTACACTGTTCACATTTACGCATCTACGAACTCATAAATTTAAAAGTGGCAAACTTATAGATTTGTAGATATTAAAAGTGACGAATAAAAAGTGAATAGTGTATTGTGTGGATGTTTTGGGAATTAAAATGAACAATGTATCAAAATTAGAATTTTGGCATATTCAGTGCACGATTTGGATGTTCACCCTTCACTTATTATGTTTATTTCTAATTAGGGTGTAATTAGTAAAAGTTGGGGTGTCAATAGTGGCTCTCATAATTTGTGGTGTATGTTTACACATAATGTCAAAGGAAATCACCAACTAAGGTTTAGTTGAGATGGTAAAAGCGACTAAATTTACTCCCCAGGTCACACCTAAGTGGGACGTTTAACTGACTTACACATCTAAGTGGATGGTATATGTGGCCCGCCCAAAAAAAGGGGAAATAAGATTCAGACCACAGTGACAAAGTTGGACAAAGTTGGGGTTTGGGTATAATTTGGCAAGAGAACATCGGATATATTAAAAAATAATAACTAATTATTTTAAGTATAAAAATGTAAAAAAAAAAAAAAAATTGATTTTTAAAAATAATTGAGATTAAATTACTAATATTAGTGATGTAAAAATAAATCTTGATTTAATAGACAATTATGAAAATCGTAATTTAATCACGGATTTTTTTTTTTAAATTGCAGATTTTTGTCAATATGGTTCAGACTGAGACTATTGCTACGGATTACGGTGTTTGGTAGAGAGTAGACAAATCCTTCACACACAAAAATAAAGAACCATACGTAGACACGTGCGTAGTAGGTTCGAGCCCGCCCCAAGAATCACGTGCAAAACTAGCACAGTTCACGGTCAGTACGACCACGCACGAAACACCAAGCACTGACCTTTTCGTCACCGGCACGTGGTCATCTTTTTAGGGGTTGCTTTCCACACGAGAAATCAGAATATATTGATTTCTCACGACACGATTTATTTCAGTTTTTCGTAACTCACGGTATGATATCTTGATAAGATTACGAACCAGAAGAAATATTAATGAAAGATTCTATTGCCACATTAACTTTTACTAAAAGCACCACAACATGTGACTTTAGAAGATCGTAATGTTGACGTGGCTATATATTTATTTGGAGTTAATGTAGTTAAATTTGGATTGGTAAAACGTACAATTATATGATGAAACTACGTTGAGTCAACTTGACTCAACAAACTTTCAAGTTAAGTCAAGATTCCGAGTTTTAGAATATAGTGCGGATCATATGCATCTAAGGTGGAGGATTGAAGCCCTCCTTCCCACACCTCAATACACATCATGTAAATTATAATTCAAGAAAATTAAAAAAAAAATAGATTTTAAGTGCTAGTTCCTTAGATTATGATTTATGTGCCGTGTATTCGGGTGTGGGAAAAGGGTTTTAATCCTCCAATTCGATGCCATACGATCAGGACTCTTTAAAATAATATCCCACAAACATAATAAAAGGGCAGTTTGGTAAAAGATCATGAAATTTGTGAGAAGTGGAGTTGAAATGAGGAAAAGGCCATGCAAATTAAAAAAATTAGAAAATGATTTCTCGACTATCATTCAGATTCTAAGATAAGCCATAACTCAACTCAGCGTGCATGATTCATCATCATGAGGCAGGCCATGCGAGAATATATATATATATATATATGGGTCCCGTTCAGCACCCTAAGCTTTACCACACACTTTAACAAACGCATTTTGTCCTACATGGGTTAGAAGTTTTGGAATTAGCTGATTTTTGGTGAGGATGATCTCTATGGTGAGGAGATCATCCTCACTTAAAATCAACTCATTCCAAAACTTCTAACCTCATCAAAAATGATTTACAAAAAATGGACGGTCCAAGATTTTTCAACGTGTAAACATGGGGTTAAACATTTCGGAATGGGCTGATTTTTGGAGAGGATGATCTTCTAATCATAGAGATCATCCTCACCAAAAATC
This sequence comes from Akebia trifoliata, assembly GCF_017979445.1. Lineage (NCBI taxonomy): Eukaryota > Viridiplantae > Streptophyta > Magnoliopsida > Ranunculales > Lardizabalaceae > Akebia > Akebia trifoliata. Next base: position 2,898,754 of record NC_141378.1, on the reverse strand, counting down.
AGCCCATTCCAAAACTTCTAACCCATGTAAGACAAAAAACATTTGTTAAAATGTGTGGTAAAGCTTAGGGTGCTGAACATTTCCCTATATATATATATATATATATATATATATATATATATATATATATATATATATAATATATATATATATATATATATATATAGGGTCCCGTTCGCCACCCTTAGTTTTACCACACACTTTAACAAACGCGTTTTGTCTTACATGGGTTAGAAGTTTCGGAATGAGCTGATTTTTGGTGAGGCTGATCTCTATGGTGAGGAGATCATCCTCACCAAAAATCAGCTCATTCCGAAACTTCTAACCCATCAAAATTGATTTACAAAAAATGGACGGTCCACGATTTTTCAACATGTAAACATGGGGCTAAACATTTCGGAATGGGCTGATTTTTGGGGAGGATGATCTTCTAATCATAGAGATCATCCTCACCAAAAATCAGCTCATTCCAAAACTTCTAACCCATGTAGGACAAAAAACGTTTGTTAAAGTGTGTGGTAAAACTTAGGGTGCTGAACATTTCCCATATATATATATATAGGGAAATGTTCAGCAACAAACATTTTGGCAAAACATTTTTCAAAATATGGGTTAGAGATTTTGGAATGGACTGATTTTTGGTGAGGATGATCTCTACTATGAGGAGATCATCATCACCAAAAATCAGCCCATTCCAAAACTTCTAACCCATCAAAAATTGTTTACAAAAAATGGACGGTCCACGATTTTTCAACTTGTAAACGTGGGGCTAGAAGTTTTGGAATGGGCTGATTTTTGATGATGATGATCTCCTCACCGTAGAGATCATCCTCACCAAAAATCAGCCCATTCCAAAACCTCTAACCCATGTTTTGAAAAATGTTTTGCCAAAATGTTTGTCAAAATGTTTGTTGCTAAAAGGGACCCATACATATATATATATATATATTATATATAGGGTCCCGTTCGCCACCCTTAGTTTTACCACACACTTTAACAAACGCGTTTTGTCTTACATGGGTTAGAAGTTTCGGAATGAGCTGATTTTTGGTGAGGATGATCTCCTCACCGAGGAGATCATCCTCACCAAAAATCAGCTCATTTCGAAACTTCTAACCCCATCAAAATTGATTTACAAAAAATGGACGGTCTACGATTTTTCAAAGTGTAAACATGGGGCTCAACATTTCGGAATGGGCTGATTTTTGGGGAGGATGATCTTCTAATCATAGAGATCATCCTCACCAAAAATCAGCTCATTCCAAAACTTCTAATCCATGTAGGACAAAAAACGTTTGTTAAAGTGTGTGGTAAAACTTAGGGTGCTGAACATTTCCCATATATATATATATATATATATATATATATATATATATAATCAAGTCAATCTCTTAATGTATATTGTAAAAAAGTATTTAATAAATTAACTATTGTGAAATCATCGTCACCTACAAATTGATCCAAATTTTAAGGTTGGCCACGGGAGTCATCATTCAACTCTATCTAGAGTCGTATTTTTGGATGATTCACTAATTAAAGGCGTTGATCAAGGCACCAATGGATTTTATTAGTTCTACAACTTCAACTATTATCGTTTTGCAAAATAGATGGATTTTATTAGTTCTACAACTTCAACTATTATCGTTTTGCAAAATAGTTTTGACGTGGTATTTTTTTTTTCCTTTAACGCTTATAACTCAAAAATGAGTGGTGCCGGAGAAAAATTGAAATTGACATTGTTTCACACATTGATTTGCACAGAATCATAAATGCCTTCTTACTTGTATCTCGATTTAAGGAATCTATGATTCTGTATACACATACACATCAGCAATGTGTAAAATAATGTCAATTTCAATGTTAATTCAGCATTTTCCTTCAAAAATCTAAGCGCTAATACCAAGACTGGACTGGTATGAAAAATGCTACAATAACCATTCAAAGTATATATTTATATGCTCCACGCTCACAACCATTAGATCAATGTCATAGCTGCCTCTGGACGTGTGAAACTGCCATAGATAGTAGATACCAGACCAATGGTCAAAGGAAATGTGGTCAAATTGTAGTTTATTGTTAGTGTGATGCACGCGTACTAACCAAATCAAGCAATGAGATAGAGCAAGATCTCCATGTGGAAAATTCCTATTTGATTCTTTAAAGTCGTGTCTACTATTTTAAATCAAGTGACAATTTAAAAGGATGTAATTAAAAGTTTCAAATTACATGTCAATTTCCCATCAAACTTGTTTATACTTTATATAGCATCCTAGTAATAAATAATAAAATAAAATGTGAGAATATATATATTTTTTTAAATAATGATGAGTAGTGCTGGGGTGACATTAGGAATTACTGTGAGAAATGGAGATTTGTGCATAACCATAGATGATTTTTACTTGTACCTCGAGGAAATACATCAATGCAGTCCCCCCCATCTGATTTTCCAATAATGATAAACTGACTTAGAAAAAAAGTTTTTATTTTATTTTTTTTTCGAGTTGAAAATCATGCATGAAGTGAAAGATATTGCGTTGAGTCAATATTCTTTATTAGAGTGCCATAAAATTTTTTATGCTAAAATAAAAGTCAATTGCCCAAGTTTTATAATGTTGAATAATTTGTTTGTTTTCACATTTCAGATTTGAAGAAAAAAAAAAAATTGAAATGTGAGTGAGTAACATAATTTCAATACTCGTTCGAGATCAAGATGTATTATCCAAGTAGTCTCGATGTTAGGCATGGATTAGACGGACAGACACATCAAATTTTTGGATGATATTTAAAATTATCCCATGTTTAATTTTTTTTCATTTTTGGATGAGACATCTCAAAAGTATCGAAAAATTTATCTGAGATGACTCGATATCTGACATGGACGAGATGAGATGCTACGCTAAACCGAGTTTTAAAATCAGGGTGAGTAATCCTTAGTATTGTAGGGTTAGATCTAAAAATGAAAAATAGAAAATTTAATCCTTTGTATTGCCATTAAAAAAATGAAGATACGGGATGTTCATAATGTAAATTCATGTCCAGCATGTTACATCAAATATTGTCAAATAGCGTAACTTTTGGACCCATCGACCCATCAATTTTTGTTCTATTAGTGAGCCCACACATCAAAAGTCAGCTTACTTAATGATATATATATATATATATATAACATAGCTTGAAGTGATCGATTCATTCATTTATCAAAAATAACCCCACAAACAGAACTTTAGTGGCCTGAGACACCAATGAGGAATTTTTAGGTGTGAGAAATTTTCTCCTCGATTTTATAATCACCCCTAATAAAAAAAATCACTAAGGCTCCTAGGCCTATTTTCATTATTATTATTATTATTATTATTATTATCAAATTTAAAGACTAAAATCATGACTAAACATTAAGGAGATTTAATGAGGCCAACAAGTAGTTATGACAAGCACCTCAGTTTTCTTATATATCATATTGAGTCGTGATAAAATGCCGTGCTATTAAGTGCAAATAATAACAGATTTTTTTTTTCGGGATATACAAAGAAAAAGATCTATGATTTTGTGCACTTGATACTAAAAAATAATAATTTTTTAAAAGGCATGATCGATAGAAAATCCAATTTCCAAAAGTGTATTTATTGCACCATAACGTGTGCCCTAAACAAAATTCATAATTATAATGGGTCTTGTTAATGCGTGTTCTAAGCACACACGTAAGAATGCATTAAATACACATTAGGAACAAAGGGTATTTTTTATCCAAAATAAATATCTCAACTTGTATTTAGTGCACTTTAACGTGTGTCCTTAGGACACAATGTTAACAAGACCCTTATAATAAAATATCTATTCAAATATTATTTTCCTTCAAAGATACAGAGAGATGAAGGACTATTTTTAAATTCTGTATTTCCAACTAACTAGCAAACAATAAAACCATTTAATTGGAAGGTCCAACTTGTGTGGGCCCAATAATAATAAAAAACCTGTAGACTTTTAATTGTACCTTTGTTGAGCGTCAAAAAGGAGGAAATGGATTGACGGTTAGGATGATTTGAAAAGTTGATTTTTCTTTGATGTATCCACATTTTCTAAAGATAGCCCAAAAAATTGGAAAGAAAGTGAGTTAGGTACAACCATGAGTCTTTGCCTTTAATTAATGAAAAATATCAGATTGTCCACATATAATAAAGGAATACAACTTGACCGAGTTAAAGGATGGGGAGGGTATAATATTAGAAGCGAGTGAGATCAAGTTAAGCCGAGTCCAAGTTGAATTTATCCGAGCCAGACCTAGCAAGCCGAGTTAGATAGGGTCAATTTGGTTTGGATTAATGCTATGAGATCCTGATTATCAATCATTTCTCGCATACGTCCCCTTACCATCCTTTAGCCACTCATTCCTTTTGCATTCCTCTCCTTTCAATTTTGGGAAGATGACATTGCCGTTTGATTGGGGACTCTTATAGATTAATAGAAAATGACCTAAATATCATTTTCTTCAACTTCCAACAAAAAATCTTTAAATTTCTCTTTAAAACCATTCATCTTAAAGCTTTCAAGTATAACATTAACTATGGCTTGCTGTCCCTGCTTTCTTCGCCCCAAAGCCAATTCTCGGGAATAGTAAGTTTCGTAAGATCTTTTTGTTCGAGTGAAACAAAAGCTATTGTTAAAGCCTTATGTGAAGATCAATACCTACCCGACAATAAATTTCTAAAGTTGTCGTAGGATGTGTCGAATGTGTAAAAATTTTATAAAAAAATATCACTTTAACACAAAAACATAAGGAGCAAATCATCTCTCTCAATCTTTCTTTTTTAAAGATTTTGTTAACTTTTTATCCTGATTATAAGTGAAATCATTTTTATAATCATAACCAATATGTAACATTGGAAGGGCAAGAAACAAAATCTAGAATTCCAACCAAGCCCCCCACCCCAACAAAACTGATCTCGATTCAAATGGAATTTGAACTCAACAAAGAGTTGGCCCAAATCAGAACAGATGATTTAACTAGGTATGGACCGATTCTAAAACAATGATGGTGGTTGTGATATATGGTTTGGGTCATGGGTTTCAGTTGAGATTATTAGAAAATTAATAGATAATAAATACTCCACACCCTCATGAAGTGGAGATCTTATCCATTGGTTGGCTAAAGACCTGTCTTTGAGGGAAGCATGTTTAGGCTTTTAGATGACTTTTTAAAGTCAAAAAAGCAACAAGTGACTTGAAGAAAGGGAAATGTCGAAAGAGCCTTTTACATGCAATATCTGGGAGGGTGTGGTGGGCCTTCTGTTTTCTCTGAATTGTTGTGGAATTGATGAGTTATGTTAGGTGTAGGGTGGGTAGCTGAATTTGTCTATGAATGTGGGCTTGGAGCTGACCCAAAAATATTATTCTCCAAATAACGAGTTCCTAGGCCCACTTTTTCTTTCATTTTCCAACTGTTTGATTTTATTTGGATTTAATGATCTTATAATAATGTTGTAGAGTAATTTTTTCTACTCTCACAAACGAGATCATTAATAGTTTGCACTCAATTTTGGGTTTCGCCATCTTTGGACATTGTTGTCGTACCTACCGAAGATCCGATTCCTTTACTCGTGTCTCTAAGTTCCTTGTTGCAGCGGAGAGTTTTCTTCTACCATTCTCCTATTTGAATTTTCTCAATATATTATGGATTAATGATTGTTCACCTTCTATATTCTTCCAAAATGGTTTCCTCATCCATTAGATTACTCTGACAAATATGTCTCTCCTTAACCCGTCTAGTTTAGACAAGCTTGATTAAAATTTGAGGTCCCACAATTCCTTACCTTGTTGAGGCATCTTACGATCTTATTTATCCCACATTTTTAAATTCTCATGACCACATATATGTCCCGGATTAGTTGCATTTTTTTCCCCATAGAAATTATAGAGAAATCGATCCAAAAACAATGAAGGAACAAAATGATTTAAGATTTTAAGTAGTTCTCTCATATTTAAGACACATCTACAGAACACACCGATTCCACTATAAAGAGAAAAATCTCAATTACAAATTACACTTTTTCACCGAAAAGAGAAACGTAAATACCCCCACCAAAATAACAGTGAAATTATGAAAATATCCTCAACAAATTTATTTACTTGACTAATGAGCAATATGAAATGCTGAATGGTACCATAAAGCTGAACAAATCATGACGCAAGTGCCATTATGGAGTCTAAGTGTCTAACAATAGAAAATCCTTAAGATGAGCTTTCATTGTATCAAAAGATCATTTTGGAGTCCTCACAAGTCACAAACTTGCAAGAAGTCCAAGAATCACTTTTCTTTTTCTTTTTCGTTCTTTATTCTTTGTGGGGGTGGGGTGGGGTGGTAGGGTAGGCCTCTTAGGTAGGCGGCATATCCATGATTCCAGACGTTTGTTTGCAAGTGAGAGTTGCAGATACAGATGTCCAATCGTGTTCCTGAGAAGATATCATTGTTTACAAGAGGATCATAATAATGATGTGGTCCATACTCATTTGGTGCACCATTTTGGACTTCTCTATCCTTATGGGAGAAAGAGAAACATATTTCCTACAGATTAGTATTGGTTTCCTAATACCTCTCAAGTGTTTCAACCGTACTAATGATATATAATTTGAATATAATTGTCGTTGGTGATTTTCTTAAATTAATTAGAGATTTAGACCTGAGGATTCCAATACGATCCTCAGAACATGAAATAAATAAATGTTTGGCTGTTTGGGATTGCCTGTTTTTATTTGAGTCATTTTTAACGAGGCCTTAAAAATAAAAGAACAACATATTTGATCCAAAATGAGTTCCTCTATAATTACTCCCTGATTATATAACTCTAACACGTGTGGTCATTCCATTTAGATGATCCAACCACACAGATGGTCCATCCCATGGACATACCAATTATTTGTTAGACCACGTTTTTGGCTGGCCCATTGGCCAAAACGGTTTTATTATTCTCTATTGCATTTTAATTAAAAATAGTTAATAATTGGATTCAAAAGCTTGGATAGAGTTGCAATATATTCTCCAGGTTTTCTTTACTATTGGTTAATTGGCTCAATAGCACAAGTTATGTCCTCTTCAACTTGTAAATTTAGATTTGCTTGTTAGAGTAAACCTTGCACCAAACATACATGGGGGGCGTTCAATGGCAAACTTTTTGGCAAAACATTTTTCAAAACATGAGTTAGAGATTTTGGAATGGGTTGATTTTTGGTGGGGATGATCTCTACGGTGAGGAGATCATCATCACCAAAAATCAGCCCATTCCAAAACTTCTAACCCCATCAAAAACAGTTTACAAAAGATGGACGGTTCACGATTTTTCAGCTTGTAAACATGGGTTAGAAGTTTTGGAATGGGTTGATTTTTGATGAGGATGATCTCCTCACCGTAGAGATCATCCTTACCAAAAATCAGCCCATTCCAAAACTTCTAACTCATGTTTTGAAAAATGTTTTGCCAAAAAGTTTGCCATTGAACGCTACCCAACATTCATACCAATATATATTTCTCTTTTTCTAGATTTGTTCTACTTGGATTTTCAAAAACTCGATTAATTCCAATATAAAAGTTGGATTGTTATAAAAATAATACAAGGCCATTCAGCTATAAGGCCACCTTTCAGTTGAGTAAAACTAAAAGTTCTCATTGTTTCAAACAATTTTATTGCCCAACATCTTTCAGCAAATCTCTGATCTCTGATTTTTTTTATTTATTCTTATTTAAGGAAAAACATAAGAAGATAATTACATAAATTGGGATTTTAATAATTAAAGCAAAATATCATGTTATATCCCATTCAATTAGTGGCACTATGTAACATTCGGGTAGTTGAGTTGATGACACAGAAACAATTTCTACAAGATTGCTACAAAAACCCAAGTAAATCTAGAATGACTGCATCAGAAATGGGCACCGAAAACATCGATACTAAGTATGATGAGCTGCAGAATACCATATGGAGTGGCAAGAGCAAACGATGATAGGCTGAAAGGCTAAATTCATAGTAGCTTCAAATGATAACAAAATGGTGGGCAGTTTGGCAAATTTCCATTCGAAAAAGAAGAACAAAAAAGGATGCTTCAGGGGTCGAAATAAACAATTTGGGTCTCACTTTATATTTCTAATGAATTTTATTTCAGAGTATTAATTCTGTATTATTTTGAATCCGGGTTTGTTTTACAAGGTCATCATTACGAATTCTGAGGTTTATAAAAAAAGCTTCAGTTGAATTAGAATTTCTCATTTTTTAGAAGTTTTATTGAGGAAGTATGGTAGTAGTTCAAGAGTTTTTAAACCATTTTGACAAATAATTTTTGTATCCTTTGCTGTTCTCTAGAAATAATTAGGCAAACAAGGACAAAGTCTGAATTGGAGTGCTAGATCAGTGTGTACCAGGTACTTTGAAACATGAAAATGAATGCGATTTCGCAAAACTGAGCTATGTTGCAAAACCAAAAAATAGCAACATTGATGCAGAAAGAAAATTCTCCAATTTATACAACTTACAAGAAAAATGAAAGGAGAAACTAGTCCCAGAAGCAGCGTCGTCCGTAATGCAAAGGCATCAAATGATTTGTAGAGTTTTCATGAGAACTGCCAGTGGATGCAATCGCATTTAGAGAGTCGAATAACCTAGGAAGCCATATGAAATCTCGCACGTACTTTAGGGTATGTGAATGCAACAACTTCTGCCCCATGCATGAAATATCAATCTGCCATAAACAAAGAAATAATACACAACAATGGTTCACTAGAAAACCAAATTTATAATGCTATAAACTTCTTAAGAAATGGACTGAAATTATCTTCAAAATCTTGTTTAGAACAACTGATACCTTTAACTACATAATGTATGGTTACTGTCAATTTGTTTCATCATAAAAAACAAACCAAAAAAACAATAAACAAAGCCTCATCCCAACGATTTGAGGTCAGCTGAACAAATCATGTTCCTTCACTCCAATTTACTTTGTTCAAAGCCAAGTCTTTTGTTATTGAGGGTGAATTCATATTGAGTCGTGATAAATTATGCTGCGCTAACACGTACGTGGTTGACGTGGCAAGTGCACAGAACCGTAGATCATTTTCTTTGGGATACGCAAGGAAAAAAGATCTACAGTTCTATGCACTTGCCACATCAACCACGTACCCACCGCATGTGTCAGCACGTCATTTTATCATTAGTCATTCATATTTGGACCATTCCACTGATATACAATGTCCATTGTAAGCCGTTACAATCTTGAAAAGCATACCAAATAATTGCCTCTGACCTGAACAAATAGCACCTCATTTTTCCTAATCATCCATTTATTTGTCTTATTTAGATAAGTAAAAGATTTCATCATTAATATTTTAACAATCGTCTGTTGATCACACAGGATGATGGTACTTTGGTTACATCGAAGTTTTGTGTACTGTAGTATTCAACATAATTCTCTAAAATATTTAGCTATCCCACAGAATTTTTTGTTCTCACATAGGCATCATAGCCATTCCTTTGTTCATCATTTGTGGTGCTAGGGTATCTCACAATGTATAAATCTTAATGAAATGCAATGGAAGCAAAAGATCTTGGCATCGTAGCCATCCCAATGTTCATCATTTGCAGTGCTAGGGGTATCTCACAATGTATAAATATTAATGAAATGCAATGGAAACAAAGGATTTTGGAGGAATGGCAAGTGAAGACGTTAAAAATCAAATGAAGACAAAGAATATGAAATCAAGGGGAATCAGATCATAGTTAGCCAAAAACTTCAAAACATGGGTTTATTGACCATTTACTCAGATCTAACTTCTTGCTATCATAAAGTCTACTGATATTTTTTTGGCTAAGCAAGCAAAGATGGTATTATCCCCTCAAATAGATTTTTCTTGTAATTGAAGGAAGGTTATTGAACATATTAGACAGTAACATGAAGTTGGTTATGATTTTTATTTTCGTTCGATTGGGAGGGGGGAGGGGGGGGGGGGGGGGGGTTAGGAAAGGGATTCCACAAATACTACCTCAGACAGTATCAAACAAAATTGTACGCAATGAATGCCACCAGATCCTGCTGATCCTGGATGAACTGAAGCTATTATGCCCAAATTGAGTTTACACGAAATGCACGTGTTTTCATTGACTGGAGGGTACAACAGAAACAGATTTTGGTATCAAACCCATGAGATGCAGGCTGTACAATTATAATTGTCGCAATGGTGTGACACAAGACGAGTGTTTTTGAGGCCTCTCCCATACATATTGGGGCAAAACCTTACCCCAATGAGACATGTCACTCTGAGATAACCATCATTCGAGAATCAGCCTTGAAGACCGGGAAAGTTCAATGTAAAGCCATATCTCATGTTATAGTTGACGAGACTAGAAAGGGCATCAATGCAAAACTAAAACTCTAGAGACTTGCTTCAAAGTAGAAAGGCTAAGAGAGGTTGGAGAAGTCAAGATTGGGTATGGTTGCCACGGTCAACCCTATAAAAAAAAACAGTGCTCTATATTGTGTGTTTGAACAAGAATAGAATCTCTTGAATTACAAAGAGAATATTTACAATAAGTAATGTTTTAAACAATCGATTTACGATAGTGTTATAGGAGATGCATTTTAGTAAGGTGAATAATGACACATCATAACATGTTTTGGTCAATTTTCATCGCATGTAGCACTAGATCTAGGGTTCCAAGTTCTCCTAAACCCTAGTTATTTGGGTAATTGTAACCACATTCTAGAATCATTAGGATTCAAATTCTCCTTACTCTAAAATTAGAAAGTCGACTCTAAATGTGTATCATCTTTCCTTCTTTCTTGTATATGGTGCCAACCTCACTTTCTCTTCAAGAGTATATGAAAAACTTCCTTTTGGGCTTGTGTATGTAGACTTAACACTTGTTTGAGGATCCAAAATATAGTAAGATAATAGATGAAGTTAGTTCTTGATAATTCAAAACCACCACCACATTGAAATTTTAAGAGAGTGCCATTACCATAAAGAAATATAACATATGATTGAAAACCTTAAACCAAAGATGGCCCCAGTAAATCACCATGAGGGCTTAATAAATTTCTTTTCAATGACAAAAAAAGGAGTGACTGCTTAATTGACAAGCAACGCTAACAGCTGAAAAAATAGATTGAGACTGACGAACATGACTTTAATGACCTTGGATTGATTCAAGGAGAGCTCGAGGAGTTGGAGAAAAAATTGTTAGCAGCTCATTATGTGTATGATATCAAGTGCATATAGTTTCTTCCTACTATCATGGCTCTAGTATCTTCTTGGTTGTTCAATCTTTGATTAATTGGTCAGATTTCGAATGTATGAAATCCCGAGTGAACTCACTGATGTACATTATTTCTTTCTTGAGATAGAAATAGAAGGAATATGAAGCATTAAATTATGTAAATTGAAAGTACCTCATGTCTTAAGAGTAAGCCTAGAAACCTAATCCAAGCCTGGTTTATTTCCCGGCACAAATCCATTTGCACCCCTAGTAATAAAGTAGCTACCCAACATGCAACTGCATAATATACATACTCTTTCATGGATTAAGTCAAGCTCAACAGTTCAAGGAGGCAAAATTAAAATTGAGGGAGGCAAGTCAAATATGCCTCATTATATAGAGAGAAAAAAAAACTACTTGGAAATCATTTAGTTCTTAGCTCTAGTTAAGATGGATGCTCAAGGATTGCTTTATAGTATAGAATTTCTTCAAGGGAAGAAAAACCACTCGGGCCCATCCCAAACCTTAAGAGCACTAAACCAACCCAACCCAGCTCTAATCAAGCCTGGGATGCTTAGCATGGGCCAAACATGAAGCATCAACACCTCAACACAAGCCTTAATCAGATTAGGTTGTGTCAAATGTGAAAATGCCAAAAGGAGGAGATTAGAGAGGGTAAAGGAGAGAGCAAAGGGGAAAGGAGAAAGGAGAAATAAGAGAGAATAAAGGAGGATTGAAATGAAGAAAAAGAGACTAGGAGTAAAGAGGTCTTGAGTTCAAACCCCCTCGTTGGCCACTCGCAGGGATTTTTCCCGACTTACTTGGTATGAGTAGTTTGTGGGGGTATTACATGTGCCTGGAGGATTTCAACGGACGCCTCTACAATAAATAAATAAAAATGTGTTCATATCCACTTCCCCCCCCCCCCCCTCTCCCTCTCTTTTTAAACCTTCAACTTGCACGTTCCTTCTAATTGGGATTGAAATCAGCCTTGGTGCGCATGACCAAACCATGTCAATCGATTTTCTCTTATTTTATCGCATATTGGACCATTGCTACATTTTCAAAAAATGCATTCCTTTTTAATTTTATCTTTCTTAGTCTTTCCACTCATCTATCTGATAGCATCATCATCTATACTACCCTCAATTCATTAATATGTTGCTTGTTGATCATTCAACATTCCATAAAGCATAGCAGGTCTTATCTTCTACTTCGATTGGGATGCTTCAATGACATGGCCATCTAGAAAAACATGTTCACTTTAAACCATCTTGATCTAATTCTCAATCTCACCATTATTATTATTATCATTATTATTATTATTATTATTATATATAGGGTCAGGATCCATAGACCACATTCTAGACAACGTTTTGTCCTATATGGCAAAAAAAATTCGGATTGGGCTATTTTTTGTTAGGATGATCTCTATGGTTAGTAGATCATCCTCACAAAAAAATCATTTGATTCTAAAACTTCTAACCCTATGAAAAGTGGTTACAAACTAATGGTTAAAATAAACGGTCCACGATTCCTTAACTTGTAAACTAGGGCTAACAATTTTAGAATGGGCTGATTTTTTGCAAGGATGATCCACTCACCATAGAGATCATCCTCACAAAAAATCAGCCCATTCCAAACCTTTTTGCCCATATAAGATAAAACATGTTGTCTAGAATGTTGTCTACGGATCCTGAGCCATATATATATATATATATATATATATATATGATAGGACTAAGAGAATGAAAATTGTTGCTTTGGGTATTCCTAACCATCAATTTTTTTCTAGTCATTCCTCTCCATGGGTGTCATTACTAAACTTGCACTCTACATAATTTGTCTCAGTTTTACTTATTCTAAATTATATTTTTTTTCACCCCAATTTCTGTTCATTATTATTTTCTTTACAAACATTCATAAGTATATAACACAAAATTAAGTGTGTACCATTTAGCAGGCAAAATGATGGGGATTATAGTAGCCATGCATCTATTGGGTGTTCAAGGTTAAAATGGGGGCTGCATTACCTTCCAAGAAAAAAAAAGGATTACAATGAGGGGAGTCAAATATTCCGTTTATATAAATCATTGTTAGATATATAAATCAAATTTCCAAGTGTATTACGGAAAAAAAAATTGTCAAACAGATCTACATTTAAATGAAAATACTTAATAAATTGGTACTATTTTATTTCAATCCCACAGATTGGAAATACCTCAAGAGGAAATGGGGCACGTGGATAGATATTTTTGGCAGTAATAAAGTAACTTGAAACATCAGCCAAAAATACTTTCAAGAGAAATGGGAAATTGTGGCACAAAGATGGATATGTTTGGGAGAAAAAAAGTAGCTTTCTTTATTGGAAATTTAGCCAAGTTTAGGTATAATTATGAAGGTTCCCACCTTAAGATCCAGTGACTCCTGAAAAGAACACGAAATCCCAGATGTTTAAAACAAGCAAATCCAACAGTTGGGATACAATATGTATCTGAAGGGTATATTAAATATTTATAGGATGTATCTCCTCAAGTGGATTTCATGTATTAATGGTCTTTTTCTTTTTATTCCTCTTCTTTTTATTAATTTTTTTTTGTAAGCAAAGTGTCTCTTGGTTCTATATTGTAGGTTATAGTGCACTTAAGAATAAGAAAATCATTAAAGATAATTTTGATTTATTTTTCCTCTCTTTCTCATGAAGGATAACTGGTTTTCTTTCTACCTTGCTTTCTTTGGTGGTCAAGATTGAACTAGCTCATCACTTCATTCATGTAATAATAGAAACACTCCAGCCAGAAACCTTCAATAACTTTTTCTTCCTTCTCTCTCAAATCATTTCCAAGATTTCCATCATGATCTTACTTCCAAAACACTATCTTAATTATTTCCCATCAAAATTTACCATAGTACTTCCTCGCCCTTACTAACTGAAATCTTAATGCCAATATCAACGTTCACGAATTCTAGTCATATTTATGGGACCCAAGAACACTATTTTTCTTTTTTTTTTTCTAAACTATCCACTAATGATAAAAATGAGGAGTTTTCAGTTGGTGAAAGCTCCACCCACCTCTTATTGGGTCCATATATAGACAATTCCTTCATCAAATCATGATCTGGTGATCACAATCATCCTATCTATTAGACTTCTTCCTGGGTTCTCTCTCTCTCTCTCTCTCTCTCTCTCTTCTTTTCTTTCTGAATACCTGTTGGATTTTTTTTTCTTTGGTGAGTCCTATGAGATTGTTGGAACACAAATTTTCAAAGCAGTAAGTCCAACACATTATGATAGAATGAATGGTCAAGATCTATTCTTGGTGGAAACCATCCAAAAAAACAACCCCCCTTCTGCATGCCCATCATGTACCATGCATGTCACATAGAATGAGTTGCCATGTTAATAATTATGCGAAAGAAACAAACCAACAAGAACTCGGCAACAGAAATAAAAGAACAAGAAGAAGATGATGATGATGAGGGTTAGATAATATAATACCTCAGTTTCACTGATGACACCAAGCTTGCCAACCAGATACTTCTTAACCATGAAAACCGTCACGTCTTCATCTCTAACCATGAAGTTACAAGAACAAAAAAAAAACAATTACAAAACAAAGAAAGAAAGAAAGAGAAAAGTAGTCAGCTTTTTCACTCATTTCGCTGAACGTCATCATTAACTATGAGAAAGTCGAAAAAAAAGACTAAATCATGATTACAAATTTTCTAACGTGCACCACTTACTTCACTCTAATATACGCCTTGGAAATTTGTGGCAACGCTTCTCCCTCCCTGCTATCATAAGCCACAATTATCAAACACACACACACACTTTCTCTCTCTCTCATTCGTGTTTTTTTGATAATTAATTAATTAAGGAAAAGATAGATGAACGAAGATTAATAAATACTACTTACCGGCTATGAAGGGAACGAAGAGAGAACCACAACCCAGTTTCCGGTCGTTGACAGTAATCATGAGTATTAAAAACCGGCAATAACAGGTTTTGACGGTGAAGAAAACCACCTAAATCCATGGGCCATGCCCATGATGATGGTGAGGGTGGAGATGGTAATGATGACAGATGATGATGTTGCCATAACCCATGATGATTACCACAACTACTACTTCTGACTCCCTCATTATCAAACCCCAACCCTAACCCTAACCCTAAATTTGAATGAGTGGCAAACCCAGAAGCAGAAGTAGAACCAACCGAGTTGGATCTGAACTCGGGTTTTGGACGAACCACACTGAGTCCGAGCCCGAGTTCGAGCCAGTCTTCGTCTTCTTCTAAAGGGTTGTAGTCTTCGTGGTTGTGAGTGTTGTTTGGATACGATGAAGCCATGGGTACATACTAATGTACGCCGTTGGAATGTTGCGCTTCTGTTTGTAAATAATAAAGAGAAAAAGATGGGTTGAAGGGGTTGTGTTTGGTTTGGCCCTTTATGGAACGGCAAAATTTACTGTACATTACCTCACAATAAATCAAAAGTTCTTCCCCAAAAAAAAAAAAAAAAAAAACCTATTTTTATTTTTTATAAATATAATATTTTATCTTTTCTTTTCTGCTCCGAGTCTTGGGATTAAAACCCAGCACGGAAATATAGAGGAGCTGAGTTTTCGCTCGTTTCCGAGGCTTTTCTTCTTTGTTCTTGTTGTTGCTCCTGAACAGTTACAGGTATTTAGGGTTTTAGTTATTTTTTAGAGTGAGAGAGACAAAGATTTGGGGGATGAATAGTGTTTGCAGTACGTCTTGTATCTGAAAATATCTTTAGTTGGTTTTTTGGGTTCGAATCGATTGATTCTCCAACATTCTTCTTTTTGCCATGGAATGGGTTTTTTCTATTAAAAAAAAAAATTACTTATTATTTACCATTTGTTGACCATTTTGAACATCAGACAGTTGATATATATAAAAATTAAATTTTTTTAAAAAATACACGTGGCATTCATGCAGGGAACGAGATCCACCATCAGGTGGGTCCTACTTCTTACATCCCGCGTGCGTTTAGTGGGTTAAATCATTAGTTGAGGGCAATATGACAGTGATCCTTAGATTCAACCACTAGATGTTCGCCAAACTCGTTGTAACTCCTTGACACGAAGTAAGCGGGTTTGGATCGAATCGTAAGCGGGTTTGGATTGTGATCATGTCAATCAATCTGATCCGATTATTATACCAATCATGTTTGCGAAACATTAATTTTATTTTTTTTAACAGATTATTTTTTAGTCTAGTATGCTGATCAAAATGCATTTGAAATTTACTCAACCCGTGAGATAATCTTATCCATTAGAATTAATCTTTGAGTGTCACGTTTCATTTAATATCATTATTTAAATAATCATATTAATGTGAAAAGATATAAAGACTCGAAATTAAGGCCTGAGAGCATATCCAATCCCTCCTTACCATCTCAACTAACTCACTGTAGGTCACATCGACCTGTTTAATCCATTTAATTATCTAATTCTTAACTTGTCGGGTTGATGAATACACAATTTGACTTATGTATACATTTAAATTATGAATCACAATCAAATATCAAAATCTATTTAAAGGGTTATAAAAAGAAGGTCTCACCTTTACAGGCTTTTTCACTTTAATCTAGTCATGATCGTCAACCTAAACAAGACACAACCCCAACTGTTTGTTAAACATGTTACACGGATCGTGTTGTGTCACCTACTCAATAAACATGTTGGGCTTTGGAATACGGTTTTTGACACAAGGATGGATCATTCCACGACCCGATCCATTGCTATCCCTTAAGGGGAGCACTATGTATTCCCTGGTTGGCACGTTTTGAATTCAGATTCATTATTGGTCACTCTAAAATGAAATCGATTTGATATGTGGTTTATTTTTTAAATTATTTATCATATCCTAATTAAACATTAAAGTATATTATTCAAATATTATAAAAGTTTGGTTCAAGTTATTATTTCAACATTACAGAGCATTGTAACACATTTAAAGAACTTCAAAAGTTATTTACAATTAAAATTTTATACTCATGTAAAATCATTAAATCTGACACACACACACACACAGTTTCTATGGGTACGCCAAACTTTTATTATTCTCAACCAGTGACTATTTTTTATTTTTTACCAGTGTGTAATAAGTAAAAGTTGAAGTGCAACAGCAGTTCTCAAAACTTTTAAGAGTTGAACAGAAACAATTAAATATTGAATTATGTCTACATGTATCCTATATTTTAGAATAAGATTCATTTTATCATTAGTCATTTGTTTAACAGAAATCGCAATAATTGTTAATGAAACGTGGAACATGATGGGCTTTTCTGTTTGATTTGGTTCGGTTTGGCCCGTATTGGTTTGTCTGGCCCGATCCAAACATGCCTATTGTATGTCTTAAAATCGTAGTAAAGAGTTAGTCCTCAGGAACAATCTGCAGCAAATGAACTAGAGACAGAGAAATACAAATTAACCATTGCTGGATCCATATATCACCAAGAAGTCAGATTGAATAATATTTGTCTTCTAATCCATCCACGTATACTTTTCTGAAGATTGCATTTATAACTAACTATGCTATTCACTTTTTTTTTTTTTTTTTTTTAATCTTTCTTAATCGTATAGACTCCCCCCCAAAACACCTATTCCTTGCGTCTACACCAACACCAGGCTGAGACACTGTTATATCATCTCAGGAGCTCATATGTTTTTAACATTATTTAGAATATGTTGCTGATGATATATCCTCTTGACTTAGGTCTTTTATGATAGACTAACAAAAATGATTCCCCCCTTCCAAAGGAGAAGACTTATGGGGGTGGAGGATCCAAGGGTATTTAACAAGAGGTTGCGTCATTTTTGTTAGTATTTAATAGAGAAGGAAATCAGTATGAAAATGAAGATGTAGGGCATTTTCGTCATTTTTTTGTTAGTATTTAATAGAGAAGGAAATCAGTATGAAAACCAGGGGGGGAGTAGTAATCAAATCAACAAGAGGCTGAAGATGAGGGCATTTTTGTTCGTACATAATAGAGAGAAGGACATCAGTATGAAATATGAATACAGCCCTGCTATACATACAGCTATATATATATATATATATATATATATATGGGATATATATATATATATATATATATAATAATATAATATAAAAAATTCCCAGTGAATGAAAATTCCATCACGAAATGCAATTCCATCACTTAAAAATCAGTAGGATGTCAGGGTGGTGGTAAGCAATCACAAAACAATCTTATGTTACACAAACCAAACCCTAGTCCATAAGCTTAGCAATCCACAACCACAGAACGAATGAATGTCTATGCGAGAACTCAACTCTACCCAACATCTGCTCACCATTCTAAACTCACTTGTTTCTGGTTTTACATCAACACCCGGGAAGAGATTGAGCAGAAGCGAAAGGAGATAGACTTGCTGCTGACTCACTACAGTGAAGTGGGCACGGCTGCTGACTAGACGATCCAACATAACTCAGAGAGGCATTGCTTGAACTCGGAACATATGGGGATGATATGTATCTTGAATTAACAGGTGACAAGTATCTTGAATTAAGAGGTGACACGGAAGGATGGCAGCCCAACGAGTGTGGTGAGACGAGGTAGGAAGCAAGAGATCGTTGGGAAGATGCATTCCTGAGGTCCATAGAGTTTCTGCTTAGACTTAAGGCAGGAGAGTTTCGGTAAGGTCTATAAGACTCTGGCACGTAAGAAGTGCTAGCAAGAGAGTAATTATGAGATACAGATGGGGACCGTGATGATGGCATGGTTATTTGTATGGCTGATGATGATGCCAATGATGACCGAAAGGATGATAAGGCAGCAGACGAAGATGGAGAGGCTGGACCTGATGAAAGTAATGGAGTGCTTTCTGATGCTGGAGGATCACCTGTGCTCGTCCTTGCGTCACGCTTGCAAACTGGGCAAAACGTCCTCCATGTAGTAAGCCAAGAATCCACACAAAAGGCATGGAACTCTGTCAAAAATCCAAGAAAACATATTAAGATAAAGACATCACTAGAACTACCTCAGATTTTCCACTAATCATAGAGAATAATTATGAATTTTGAGAACATACAAAAAGATTCCCAAATTTTTGTTTAAAAAAAAAAAAAAAGAATAATAGAAAACCGAAGAACCAGCAATTTTTGTATTTTGAGGAATATAATGGAAAAAAGAGAGAGAGAGAGAGGAGCCGAAGCAGAAGCTTAAGCAATAAAACAACAATATGCAACCAAGCATATTGAGGAAAGAAATATCCATGAAGTTCTGTTATGCTGGCTCAGGTATTTAATAGCCTAACTGCTAAAAATAGTTATACTTTACATACGAAAATTATCAGTCATGTTGTTCAAATGCAATATGGCAAAAATACAGATACACTATATTTACATGTACCAACACTTCCCCTGTAACCCAACACTTGATTAGTTGCCACTTGAATTCAAAACTTAAATCTCATTTAAATCCCCCATATTGTTCCCGATTCCAGCCTTCCAGGAGCCTTTACCTCCAAAATTTCACTTATTTAGATTGTGTTTTTGTATAGAACAATTTTTACTCTTTTTTTTAAGCTTATCGTGGTTATCCCCACACAGCGGGTGAGACTAATCCCACGGTCACACACACTGCCCCCTCGGACCCTAGAGGGTGTCCCCAAGGAATTCATTGCTTCGTGGGGTTTCAAACACTTGACCTACCCTTCCTGAGGAGATTATCAAGGCTCGGCTTGCCACTAGGCCAACCCCTAGGGGTTATTTCTAATTTTAAATTTCTAAGTAATAAAGCATAATGCCCAAAACTTAGAAATATAAGTAGATACATTTAGGAACCAATTTCTCAAGAAATAATAAGATATTAATATAATTCGATTTCCCAAAATTTTGATGACATAATGTAATTTAAAATTTTCAGGATATTTTTGGGAAATTATGGAAACGTGAAACCTTTCTCATACATCCTTAAACTGAAAAACTGTCAACTATCAGGTCAGAGCCAATGTCATAAGATTAACCAAAGTTTAGGAATTCAGCATATGGAAAAACTAAAGCATGACAAAACCTTGAAGTACAGCATAGGTTTGTCATTCAAAAATAGTAAAATAAGGAAGAGAAAGAGAAATGCAGTTTTGAAAATTGAGATCTAAAAAAACGGATTTAATGAATTATCATCATCATCATCGAAAGCCTTGTCACCAAAAAATTGGGGAACGAATCTTGTTCCTCCATTCAATTTCAAAATGAAGGATCAAGATTCATATTAGGAGGTGGCAAAGATTTTACACAGGCTGCATACAAATGGTTCATGATTTGGAGTACGTCCATACATTGGTTTGATAGAACTTAGGATCACAATCAGAACAACATTTAGTCGACCGACTATGACACAAACCAAATAAATGATCCACATTAACGAGTCAGTGGCCATGTGCACAAGTAGCGAACAATGGACAAAATGCTTTCGTTATCCAAAAACATTCAGACATTATACCCCTTCGACACTCCATTCTCTTAAAAATTGCCACAAAAAAAAATTATAGGTATAGGGTTAGTGGTTAGAAATGAAGTTGGGTTCAAGGGGATTTGAACTTAGGACATGGAAAGGACATTTCACATGTCTTAGCACTTAGCTAAGTTGGCACTTCAAAAAAAAAAAAAATGCCAAATATTAGAATCTTAAGTTGTACCACGTATCAAACACACTCTCATTCAAACAAATTTCATAAAACATATTGTTTTCAATCATTGTTTAAAAATGTGCATACGGGATTTTCACACATGTTAGCCTCATCCAGTAACATTTTCTCCATATTCCAAATGTTAAAGAACAAAATTATTGTGACTTAGATCTCATAAAATACAAACTAATGTTAGTGTGCCTGAAACTTCCATATCCGAGTTTGATAATGCAGAAGTAATATAACCTAAGATACGGTGAAGAATTATCAATTAATAAGGTGTTCAGGAAGATCAGAGAACACATACTGTGACAGCAAGGCAGTATTCTGAGCTTCTCTCCAACATTATAGTCTTCAAGGCAAATGGCACATGTTCCTGATGTACTATTATCTTCTAAAACAGTAGTGAATATCAGGCTTGGCATTGCTTTTACTAAACGCTTGCTCATCCCATGGAAATCCTGAACATGAGGAGCTCGAGGCCTTTCTCTTCTTATACGATGCCTGCGAACGAAGAAACAAGTGGCCAGCACAGCAGATATGGCAAGCAAGGATATAAAAGAAATGGCCATGATTGACCATGCTGAGTTTTCAAAGGTGGGGGTGATCCATAGTTCCACGTCGGTAAAGCCGGCATACTTCTTAAGTACTTGACCTGAGGCTTTGGATACAAACACAGCATTTATTTTGATACCGGAAGAACTTCCTGCCACTGAAAATTTTGACAGGATTATTCAATAAGATGAGTGCAGATTCAACATCACATAATATGTTGGTAATTTCTAAGTCGGAGAAAAATAAATTAAACTAAAGTTCAGGGAAAAGTATTACCAAAGGGGAGAAAAGAAAGAAAAAGAAAAGTACAATAAATAACATAATCACAGCCGCTAGAAGAAAATATTGTCTATAGCCCATTGATGATGTTTCCCCAATTACAAGCAAAATCCTCCCATTTTGTATCATTTAATTTCTTCAAAATATAAGCATGGTCTATCAAAAGCCACCAACCTTGCACACTTCCAGTAATGTTCTACTCCAATTTCAAATATGAATCTCTTACATTCTTTCCCATTACCCCTTACACACTGCAAAAATTATGAATGCTCAATAGTAAGACGACACAAAACTCCAACCCAACAAAACTATGACTGAAATACATGCAGTAGTAGCAAGCTCCACACTTCTCCAACTAGACTACCCCCCCATGCACAACAACCTTCGTCCCCAATTTGCGAAGGGGGAGGGGGAGGGGGGGGGGGGGGGGGGGGGGGGACGTCATACTGTTCAACCTTGGTTTATTGGGTTGAAGAGATTAGATTATAAAGGAAGTGTTTCTATATCCTGATCATTTTTTACTCAAGTTACATGACGTACTCACTCAAATGCCTCCCAGAGAAGTTGTGTAATTGGTGTTGCCTATCTTAATTAGATTTGAAAAGAGTTTCACCCTTTTAATCAAAAAGAGAAAGTTTCACCTTGGCTGCAACTAGTGAGTGGTGAGCACACCTCAAGTGGCCTTAGTGAATTACGCTACCAAATGCTCTGTAGTGAGACTTTTTTTTGTTTTTCTTCCTTTAGCATATTATCAAACTCAATTCTAGATCATTAATAATACAATACAACAAAACACCAAGTAGTTACAAGAAACTCAATCATGTACTCATTTCGAAGCATTCGAAAAAGAAATAATGAAATAGTAGTACCAAAAAGACTAATTGTTCCAAATTAACAATCAAGCAAATCACAACCCACAAAAATAAAACGATGATACTAGGCATGACAGTAAAACATCATTTTTTAATGCAATTTGAAATGCAAGAATTGATATAAATTAACGCGATAAAATAGAAATCTAGTGAGAATTCCAGGGCCAAAACGACGATATTTTTTAAACAAATAACAAATGTCCATGTGAATAAAATTAGTTACACCTAAAATCAATTACTAAGAGTTTTCCAAAGGAGAAGGACATTACTTGCAACCAAAGTATCACTATTTTCATTGTCATGGATAATAGCTGCTTTAAACCCTGCACTTTGTGCTCTTCTCACTTTATCCTCAAAGGTGCATCCTCCTCCTCTAATAATCAATGCGAATGAAGAATTTAAACCATGGATTCGATCCAATTTGTTAGTCAAAGGCGAACATGCATCAACAGGTTCAGCGAGATACACAATCCCGTAAATACCAGATTCTTTAACTCTCGGTGCTGAAAATTAACCAAAAAAAACATAAATAATTTTAGAAGAAAATCTTCTGCAGCCAACAATGTTAAATTAAGACAGTAAAATCGAAAAACATAAATAATTTTAGAAGAAAATTTTCTGCAACAAACAATGTTGAATTAAGAAAGGAAAAATCGAAAAACATCAATATTTGGATACTTCAAGCTTACCAAAGTTAGCTTCGATGTCGTCGAAAGATCGAGAAACATTGTTCCCAATCAAGATTACATTTGCAGTGGTGATTGAAACCAGTAGAGAGAGAGAAATGAACCAAACACAGAGACGCAAGATCCACGATTTGCCTTTAAATCCACCTTCCTTCGGAAATCCAATCATCATCTCGATCGTATAGATGTGAAACAGAATCGGATTGAAAAACTTTAACGAATCACGGTTTTAATGCTCTAAAAAAAAACCTCGATTAAGCGGCAGAAATCGAAATTCTTTTTAACATCAGCTTCCATGCTTCTTCGATCTTCAAAACATGGAATCTATATGTTTGTTTTTCGATCTCTACAAACGAATATGGAAATTAGGAGAAGATTAGGGTCTGGTGAATGGTGATTGATTTGGTAAGATATGCGAGAGACAAAATCACTAAATTAAAAAATTAATAATGATATAAAATACACCTATCACTCCCGCGTTGTCACTCATCCGTGGTTTCGTGTTTATCTTCGCCGTATTAATTATTGAAACGCTTAATGGGTGTCTAGTACGACAAAAAATAAGGATTCGCTGTTTGGTGACGAGGATGTTAAGCTGCTAAATCAACTGACACATGCCACCTGTCTAATAAAAATATCCTTCAAAAGAAACTTGAGAGAGATTCTATTGCCACACCAACTTTTACTAAGAGTACACCAATTCACATGTAGATTAAAGAGATATTCTCACAAAAAAAAAAAAACATGCGCAACTTATGTTAAAAATTTGATTTCGATGCATTGTTCATTTTTCCACTAAATTCATCACTTTCACAATTAACAAATTTAATGTTAAATTATCAGCAAGATTGTTGATATGGAAAATTTACTACTATTTACAAATTCATTAATTATAAAAATGACGAATTCACAAATTTATTGATTATAAAAGTGATGAATTTACTAGATAAATATGTTTTGAGAATTAAAATAAATAATATATTAAAGCTCGAATTTTATCATATTCAATAGAGATTCACTCTAGATTAAAAATTGACACACATCTTAAGGTTCTTTAGTAAAAGTTGGTGTGTTAATAGAAGTTATGTGAACTTTATAATATTCCTTGTTTATAATGTTTCTCTTTTATGGTCCTAATCGAGTTACAGGTATCTAACATATTCCTACCTAACAATTTTTTATAAAGTAGTGATGAAACGTATAATTTGTATAAATCTTTTCATTTCTAATTCGATCCGAACCATTCATTCATAGAGCTATTGACTTGATTGCAGATATTTTTGGAACACCTCTAATAGAGGGTCAAAAGAAAATGTCATTTAAAGTTTTATCAACAATTTACTTGTGTAGGTAGGATCCAATATTTTCTGAGTCCTTATTGTAAGAAATTACAAATGAAATTTTTTTTTAACAAAGATGTGAATTAGGAATGATTGGTCGATGAAATATGAACACTGTATAATTTAAGTAGACACGTGGTGGTTGTCTAATGATTTAACAGCTTAGCATCCTTTTATGGAAACGGCAAACCTTCACTCCATAAAAAGTTGTCCGCATGAGCGATTCTCACTTTTTTTAGTGGGAAGACCATAAACCTTGGGCTGCCGCTAATGCATGGAGCAGATGAGACCTAGAATCCGATCCGATAACGTCGGTCTGATCCGACAAGATTTCAATCCAATATCTTATCAGATCGAATCTAGATCAACCACGACCCGACCTAATAAAATGAGAGCAAATATATATTGAATATAATATATAAATTGGATTTTGATTTCGTATATTAAATTGGATTTAGCTCGATTCAACCTGATCCGATTGTTATTGGAACCATTGTGGATCCCAATATAGAGATCAAAGTTCACATATTAAATACAATATAATATTCAATTTATATACTTTCACACATTTTATAGGATTTGATTCTTATTGATTCGAGACATGGTTGATCCAAAATTAATCCAATAGATTTATCGGCTTGGATCCTTATCAAATGCAAATCCTTGATCCAAGTTATTGGAATGGAATTAATTTCACGTCTGATATCCAATCTGTTAACAGACTAGTCCTTAGTAAAGAAAAATAAAAAAATTGACCACATTTTTAATTGGGGATATTTGGTGTTCTATTTTAATTTTGAGAAAAACTCTTTTAAATAATGATTATTTTTTCTAAGGAGTATTTTGTTTGATTTACATGGTAATTCCTTCATTTACATATATATATTTTTTATTTATTTATATACTTAATTGTGGCACGACCTCAACTTAGAGTCTAGAGACCCGTGGGCCGACACCAACCATTATCCATAACTTAGGGTGAATGTGAGTTATCTAGAATTATCAAATAATAATAATAATAAATTTTACAATTTTCTCCCAGCCCTTAATTTTGGATCGTGGTTTAGACCTTAGGTGTCAGGCCAAGGATATCTAAAATCTAGGGTGTGACACTAATATCAGCTGAGAAATATTTTTTTTACTAACTTAGTATAGATTTTAAAACTTACAAAGGGTTGTTTTGCTCAAATAGATTATCGCATCAGCAATCCAACACTTCAACTCTCTAAATTTCATTGAAAAACTCAGATTAAAAATAATAATAATAACTATTTTTTTGGACATGATCCAAGGTTATGAAGATGAATGGCTAGTGAACTTCCACCCAACATCAAAATTTAAAATAAAATTACAACAGTGAAAATTAACTTTTTTTTAATGTTTTTTTTTTTAAGTTCATAGAATTTTGTCCTTGACAATCCTATATAGCATTGGATCATGTTTTTTGATGTCACAATATGAGCCCAAGGTCGCTTGGGAAGGGTGAAATATTTACTAACTTAGTAAGACTAGTCAGACTCATATCATGTCACACTATTTTTTTATTTTATTACAACTAAGGATAGTGGGATAAACACATGGGTAACTAAAGATGGTACCTTGTCCATTTCACTCAAATTTTTATGTAGGATCACTCTATTTGCACCTACTACTTGACGTAAGTGCACCCTCATAAATAAATAAAAATATATTCATACTTCTATGTCCCCTGATTCTCAATAAGTACACCAACCACTTTCATACAGACAACCCATCATACATATGAATCGAATATCTCTATTCTTGTATTTTCCAAGTAGATTCCCCCACTATTATCTTTTTAAAATCCAAACTTTGATAGCTTACATCAAAGGATATGTGTTTCTATCGAAATGTCGTCGTCTTCTTTCTGGAGTCTTTTTTTTATTTTTTATGCATTCACCGTTGAACTGAATGATCTTGAAATAAATGGAATGTTGAACTCAAAGAACTCCAAACAAACTCAATGAACCGATGAGTTAAACAAACAAGATAAGAAAATAGTCCAAAAAAAGAAAATCATCGTTGAATGAACATTTTTTTTCCTTCATGTATGGACATGTAATAGGCTAGGTCGAATGGTCCCTATTGACGCAGATAAAAACTTGAAACCGCTTTGGGTCAATAGGACCCATCCGACACGGCTTAAGCTATGTCGAGACTAGATTATCATCATGGAAGGAAAAAAAATTCAAATTTCTTTAATTGATTAAACCGAAAGTTGTGGAAAGGAAGAACAGAAACCTTAAAATTTCATTTCAAACAAAACCCTAAATTAATAACTTTTTACCATTACAATAGATAGTAAAAAAAAAAACACGTAAGGCAAAAAAATGTAAACCTTACCTTAGGTTGCTTTCTTGCAATAAAGAGAAAATAAAAGGGTTGGTTCGTTTGCTATAAATACAGAACAAAACGATTGAGGAAGACAATGATGGGATGAAAACGAAATCACGTATATTAATTGAGTAGTCCGTAAGTGCACTTTATAGTATAGGTAGTATATGGAAGTGTTGTATTAATTATTTAAGGTGTACTTACAAAGTAAAGTGCACTTATCATTAGGCCCTTGAGCCCAAATTACTGGTTCGCCCATTTCCAGATCCACAATGAGGTGTGTATGTCTTGATATGAATCAACATTTTTACAAATTGTTCCAAGGACTAATTCTCTCATAACTCCCTGATCAATCATTGAAGTTTTGAAAATTGTTCTAACGCCACTTGTCACGAACGACAAGTATGACCGTTTAGTCGCCCGTGACATGCACGTGGACACATTTTTCAAAAATAGAGAAGAAGAACAAGAACAATCGGCCAAGTTATTGGATATTTGATGTGAAGCCTTAAGGGTCATTTGACTGTGACCCTCATAACAAAACATTCTAACACTCTTCGAATCAGGTACAACATTATGTCCTGAGAGCCTATTTTGGCTCAATTCCTTCCCACCCTAACCTTTATTGTGCCACTCTATTGCCCAGTTTTGACGTCTCGTCTTGTCTCATCTTGTCCATGAACTAGACCGAGTCATCTCGAACAAGTTTTTCGATATATTTGAGTCATCTCGTTAACAATGAGAATAATTGAGGTGTGGTTTTAAATCTTTATTCGTCTCATTGGTAAACGATAACGAGACATATCGAACGAGTCGTCTCAGTCTTGATCGAGATTTAAAACCATGATTAGACACTATAATTATTTATTTTTAGATAACAGTGAGAGAAATTATGTTGTCCAATGTCACTTTATCTTATTATAATGGTATCAACCTTATCTATCTAACAAATTGGTCCCATACATATTTTATCGAAAATCAAGGCTATTGGACAAGCTCAAATTAGATCAAATCATATCAGACAACCCAAAAAGATTCATCTTTAAATACTTATACATTAAACTTAGTGTTAAGATATACAGCAAAATTTAGTTTT
The DNA here is from genome assembly GCF_017979445.1 of Akebia trifoliata. NCBI lineage: Eukaryota > Viridiplantae > Streptophyta > Magnoliopsida > Ranunculales > Lardizabalaceae > Akebia > Akebia trifoliata. Next base: position 2,870,659 of record NC_141378.1, on the reverse strand, counting down.
ATAATGACGTGGCCGTTTCAGTATGGTTAGCATAGCATCTTGGACTCTTACGTCAAACTCGGACACGAGAAGATTCGGTCACATGGACTATCGCGTATAGAAAAGATTCCAAAAGAAATGAAGTCTTCCGAAGCACATTAATAAAATGGTCCTTGAATTAAATTTAATACATCGCTCTATGGAAGAATGGCTATCAGCCAACAACTTTGACTTTTCGTCCAATAATTCTATTAGATTAGATGAAGACCACATGTTATTTTATCCCCTTTGAAAGTCTTTAACCAAGGTCAGTTGTGAATCTTTTGCAATAAATCAAGTTGGGTATTGTGGGGAAGGGGAAGGTGGAGTTGGTAATTTAAATGGTTTTGAAAATCATTAGAGACCGAGAAGAATTGCATTTTATGAGATAAGATAGGAAGATCGAGATCTCTCTCTCTTTATCTTTTTCCTTTTTTCCTTCTTCTTAAAAAAATAAATCTTGATCTTATTCGAGATACATCGAGATGGCTCATGTGAGTCATCTAGAAATTGTACGTGAACAAAAACGAGATGAGAAATTCATATTGAAAATAGTGAATTATACATGTTACTCCACGTTTTGTTGGATTTGTGACATATATCTGTATTTTTAAATTGTTAACGTACGGCTTTTGACCTTGACCTAAAAATTAGGCCCCATCTTCAACCATCAGAAAGAAAACAAAAACAAACTCTCAACTTCAAACACTTGAATTTATAGGTAATTTATTCAACCTTGTCTTCATCGTTTCAACCACTTTGAGAAAGCCCTTGATTGTTTTATTTTGTTCTTAGAAGGAAAATGTTGATCTGACTTTATTCAACACTGTGCTCAAAATTGCGTTGATGTGGCAGTGTACAAAGAACCATAGATTTTCAAGGAAAAAAAAATTATGGTTCTCTACCCACTTCCACGTCAGTGCAATGTTGAGTGCAATGTCGAAGACAATTTGTTTAGAATGACTCTTCACATATACATCGTAATCTACATCCCAAAATCTTCATGTGAGATGAATGAATAAGCATTATTTCAATTACTTTTGATTAATGAATTGGTTGGTTTCTCTAAGATGATGCACTATTAATTGAATATTATATTTTCTCATAAGTTTTGTAAAATATAATTTTGTGTCACACTAACAGAAAAAACTCATTGAAAAATGAGTATTTTCATTATTTATGTTATACCTACTAAATTGATGTTTGTGGTCTTAGCACAACCTCCATTATGAAAGAAAAGGATATTATATAAAGGAAGGAAGGAAATCATGATGAATTCCACCCCAAAAGAAAAAAAAAAAAAAAGGAAAAAGAAATAACATCATTAGAAAAGAATGACAATAATATAACATCATTAGGGTTGTCAATTGATAGGTACAGATTGATTTGAGTCGATTTGGGAATATTCCAATAAAGACGGATCAGGTGATAAATTTTTATTGAATCTCAATATTAGGATTTAAAATAAGAATTTTCAAGATATATAAGTTAAATCACAATATATGTTGTGCTAGTAGTGATGTGATCCTAACATGTAATAATCAAATTAAAGAAATCGTTTTACAAGATAATACACTAAGAAGAACAATCATAAAAACTTCAAAGCACCCATTCTGTTTCAAAATTTGGGTAGAAACCTCTCCTTTAGATGACAAGTGGTGTCCCTAAGGAGGTATCCCAAATATTAATGAAAAATAGGGCGGTAATAAGCTTTAAAAAAAAAACCTAACTGCCATGCTACAAGAAGGGTTCGTCCAAAAATTTTTGAAGTGGCCTAACCGCGTCAAAGTTGTACTCATACTTAGTTAAATGTTGGGTTGTAACATGTTGATAAATAAAATAAAACATACAAATACAAGAATGTTGAAATAATTGAGTGGTAAAACTAGCAAAGGTGAAATAAAAAAATTGATACTTTCGAAGAAAAAAACAACAACTATGAATTGTTTTGTAAGCCCATACTTCAACTTTCATTTTTATTGAATGTCACACTGGATCTTCTTTTTCGAATTTCACCAGCCCCGACGATAAAGTCGGATTAAAAATTGAAAGTCTAAATGTTCACTAATGAAAATTTAATTCTTATTTATTTATTTATAGATTTTTTGGAGTCTTTTCGGGGGTCTCTTGGGATCCAAATAAATTTGAATAATAAAATAAGAGTTATTTTTTCTACGAAAAGGATGATAATGCTGATGAAAATTCAAAACTTTGAATTTCTATCACTTTTCACTTAAATTTTAATCTGTTATATTGCATGATCTGTGTGGGGGGAAATTCTTGAGCACAGACACGTGGCTCGAATAAAGGCCAGGATTAATGATTTTAAGGTCGGACGAACCGCGGCTCTTGCTCGGTCTATTAACCCCGACGAATGCGTGTATTCGCAGCTCGGAACTAAGCCATCAGCCGGTAAAGCGGTCCGGGCAACTGCCTAGTAGGTCGGTAGGGAAGATCTGACAGATGTGCCAGTGATAGACAGTCAATCCTGACAACCCACGTCATATCAGACCAACTCCGATTTTCTCAGAAGTGATAAGGCAGTTGCAACAACTCCTGCAGCTGACATGTCAGAGAGTAGGCTAACTACCCTAGGTCACCTCAAAGGGTGGCACAGAAAACGATCAAGTGGAACGCCTATATAAAGAGGAAAACTATGGGTAAAAAAGGTTCGAATTCTTCTTCTCTTAAAAAATTATACTGATCAATTGGTCTAACTTGATCGTCGGAGTGGACTGATTTGTAGGTCCGCCCGAGCTGAGAGAGAAGGAAAGTGTAGATCCATTTCGTGCATCTACAATCTGAACAAACTTAATTCATAATTCATGATTGGTGATTTATCTCCAATAAACTTGTGGTTCGCAAAACATGAAAAACCTAGGTAACTTGTTCCCATTTTTTCTGTTTTTTCCTCTTTCTTCTTGAAAAAGGGAAATTGATTCTTTAAATAGCTCCTCTCTTTGAATTTTTGGAGACCAATATAGAAAATGAAACTTCTATTTGTGGGCCCACATTAAAAAATAACCGACGACTTGTCTCCTCCATATAATAGCTCTCCGCTACTCGGCTTGTTAGGGAGCTTGTCCGGCTCGAGCTAAACGTGTGCAGCAAACTACCTAAATAACTAGGGTTACTTCTCGGAACTATGGTTTGATTTGGTTAAAATGATTTTTTTATAGCACACGTGTTCTAATAAGAAAGAGTTGCATCAAATTTTTGAAGAAACCGTCACTCTTCAAAGTTTGTTCCCTCCAAATCATGGTCTTCATTTAAATAGAAATTGCTAATTGAACTGATTTTAGGGTTTTCTGATTCTAATTAAATTGAATCAAAATGTCATAAATTAGGTAGAAACTCCAAAAAAAAAAAAAAATTGCAAATACTTTATGTAAAAAAAGACTTTTAAATATTGTTGGAGAAGAGAAAAGAAGTAAATATGTTTCTAATACTCAATTATATTATCGACTTAAGCGTTTAAGTGCCATTGACGAATAGCATTGTCAAAGAATAGTTAGACGAGACAAGTTGAGAGATTTCACGAGTCACAACTCTTATATGGATATGTGCTTGAAAATTATCTATTGCACATATTTTGACTTATCTCATCATCATCTAAACCTTTTCTCAAGGACGTGGGGGGTTTTTAAATGAATCTTGTTTCTCGTTTTGTATTGTTAGAGTCACGTCTTTTGTTATTGAAAATGTTATCGTGTGTATTTTCATTATTTTAATTCAAGTTCTTTTAAAATCTTTAACTTGAATATTTTAACCATCGTAGCAAACTTTCTCTTTATTTATCATTTATTGAAATTATTTATAAATTTTCTTAAATGTGTTCAATTCTTATTTTATTTTTTTGATTTTTTATTATTGAATATTTAGCTATATTTCTTGTATAAGCATAAATTAATAACGTTCAATATCTCAAAGGTATTACTTTCTTCTTCTAAATGATATTTTCTACAAGAGTCAAGATCTAGTGACTCATGAAGAATGACTCTTGAGAAAACACATGATCTCAATCATGTAAATATAAAATTCAACAGTTGGGATTTATACAAATTCAAATAACACACATCTCAAGGATACCTATTTTAAGGATAAATCTAAATCGTTGGATTTTATGTTTACATGATTATGATCATATACTTTCTCATGAGCCCACGGTTCTTTGGAAACCTTTTCAGAATAGTAATTCTATTTATATCTTTTAATTTTTTAAATATAATTTTTATTAATAATTTTGATTGATGTTTCACGAGACAGTCAACTCGATTGACTGTAGAGCTACTCTAATTTTATTTTTTCTTGGAACCACTTATATCGTAAGTTAAGGATCGTACAGACCATGCCTCGGTGTGCTTTGTCCATTAGTGGGTTGGGAGTAGCAATTATTTTTAACTTTGCCTTTGTTTTCGCAGACAAGTTGAATTATAATACAAAAGCTGTCCCATGTGCATATTACACGAAAATTGTAGTTTTTTTTTTTTTTTTAAACCCCTTTGAGCAAAACTAATGATTTTTTGAAATCAACCACGAGTCTGACTCAAATATTCACCCGTGTCATGTGCGAAGAATCATAGATTCTTTTGCTCGGGATACACAACTACAAATGGGAGGTTGGTCACGTCAATGAGATTTTGAGTCTCTCTGTTAGGTTGAGTTAAAAAATCAACACCCTATGAGCAAAGAGAATTACAATGAACGATTGGATTTTGACGCAGGCAACCTGTTTCAAAATTTAAAGCAACCCTCCTTATTACAAGACACGTGATATTTTGAATTTATTTCACACCCTTACATTTTTGTAAAATTTGAAAACCTTCTTGAAAATGTCAAATGTAATCCAATGAAGAGGATTTCTATAAAATTTGAAACTGTCTACTTGCTTCAAAGTTTTTTCCTAAGTTGAAGGGCTATTCTATTATCTATGTTTAGGTAACTTGTAATACTCGCCGAAAGGTTGACTTGAACTAAATCGTAAGGATTAATTTGAGTGCCAAACAAATATTATGCAACAAAACCGAGGTCCACCTGTGGTATACAAGTCTATATCGTTGGGAGTAGATCTTGCTTGGACCTCAAGCAAGTAAAACAACTAAAAAAAATTGTAGATCAATCAAGTGACCATTTTTTTATTGGATATTGGGTTTTGTTTGGCCCCTCTATAGGAAAAAAAAAAACAGATCATAATAGACAATAGTACTTTTAAAACAGCTATTATTTCTTGGTACTCTCTAATGATATTTTTTATGTAACCATGTCTGAAATATTGTACTTTTAAATGTAGAAATATAATGTGTTTGACTTTTTTTTTGGTTAAAAATAATGATCAATATAATACTATGTTATTGTTTTAATTTGAAATTTTAAAGTTTAGTTGAAATCATTTCATTTTTTCTTTTTCTTTTTTTTTTTATAAAATATCAATAGTGGATCTCATGATTATATCTTAACATTGTCAAAACTAGGAACCGCCGTTATAACGATCTTAGCAATAATATCAATTTACTGTTATTTATAACGGAAGGTTCAAAACCTTGATGTCACATTGTCACCCTAATATCAAGGGGTATGTTATTTATTTTAATTAGAAAAAGAAAAATTACTGAGAAAAGGGTAAAATATTTTAGAATTTATTCTTTCAAAAATTATCAAAAATGAATTAAGTCAGGGACAGTCCAACGTTTTAACCATTAAAAGGGTATTTTTGATCAAATAATGTAATTTAACATGTTAAAATGTTGAACAGTTCAGCAAATTACTAAAACTCTGACCTAATTTGATTTTGGTAATTTAAAAAAAAAAAAGATTTTCTTAAATATTAAAATATTTTACCCTTAAAAAAAATAATAAATTGATTTCACTTTCTTACGCTTTCTTCTAACAGGTCAACGACTGCAATTTTATCACTGACAAGTTGAGTTGTTAAAAACAATTATTTTCATCCAAACACATGCAAATTTATTTACACACATTATAATTACGTAAACACTACATCAAACGAATGGCTGAGATTAAAGATATTTTTAGTCATTCCAAGAAAAAATTAATCCTAGAAAAAATTAATCCTAGAAAATTAATACAACTGCCACGAAAACAAAGAACTGATCTCTAGAAAATCAGTATTTTTTCTCGCATCTCAACCGTTTACTTGATGGAAACCTCAAAAGTAGTTAGTTTGAGGTTGAAAAAAATTCCTCGCCTAATATTTTTTTCTTCATAAATAAATTTCTACTTTTCTTTCGGTCGAGAGGATTAAAAATGAAATAAAACATTTTTCGGAGAATTTTTTTCTTCTATATAGAGAACTTCCGTACAGAGCTAGTTCATAGTTCATACTTCATACTACAAGCATACCAAGATGATTAGAAAACCAAATTAAAATCCTTAAACTTCAAGCATCAAACAATTATAGTAAAAACTTATTTACTTAACTAGAATTGTCGGTGGATCGATCGATCTCCACAATATCGAGTTCACTCTGAATGTCGATCCAATACTCTGCTCGATCTCGGAAGCAAAACCTGTGATTCCGAAACATCGCAAGTCTTCTTGCACGAAGCGTGAAGATCAACAAATCCAAATCGATAACCAAACGTTCTTGAAGCCTTCTCACTCTTCCAACAATCATCAAGTACTTCATGTTCATGACGACGATTATGATCTCTGGAACACTTCATTAAAGCCACAATGAATGGATCTCTGCTAAAGCTTTCATGAGTGGTGGACTTCTTCCGGATCGGAAAAATTGCTTCGATGTCGAATCTTTTAGACGATGTTGGAGTGGAAGCTGGAGGCAATGGAAGCATAATTGAGGAAAGATCTTCGATCTTTGAATTTGAAGAGTTTTTAGGGATTCCAGGTTGTTGTTCCCATGAGAAAGGAACTCCAGATAATTGAAGCGAAGCGATCGGACTCAAAGATGATTCCTCTGCATTTGAAGAGAACGATGAAGAAGATGTTGAAGATAATGAAGATGTGTTAGAGAAAGATCGAGTTCTTCGAGATTGTGGACGATTTGTGATCGAAAATGCGGAGATTTTTTTGCTATTTTTAGCAGAGATTTCTCCATTTTTAGAGAAATCTACAGAGGGGGAATCCATTGTCTTTCAAGAAGAGTGACTGAGTGATGAGAGATGTTGGGATTTCTTTCAACTTTTCTCTGGTCGTTAAATGGAATAATTTAACTTTTCGAACCCCCTGCTATTGACACCCCATAGTTTACTTATTACACTCCGAATTCTTAAATTATTTATCACACGCCAATTACAGATTAACCCACCCTTCAAACATTACACAGATTTGGCCCGAATTATAATCTGAACATTTTAACACATTATAATTCAAATAATATAAAATCCTAAACCCAAAAATAGAAATCTAACAACAACAATAAGAAAAAAAAAAAAAGATAGAGTAACTATTGGCACCCCAGCTTTTAGAATAATCATTCATTTATTTTCTTTATTTTCAATAAGCATGTAATAAGTTAAAGTTGAGGTGCCAATAGGGTGATTTATTTTAGAGGAAGCCCTCCATATTTTGGTGAATATTTTAATTACCCTATTGTATTTTCAAAATTATGACATGTGCCTTGACCTCGGTCTTCTCTCAAGTTCAAGGTTGTTCAACCTTTAAAAAAAAAAAAATGTCAGTCCTCTATAACCTTGAGGGGTCCCGTTCGCCACCCTTAGTTTTACCACACACTTTAACAAACGCGTCTTGTCTTACATGGGTTAGAAGTTTCGGAACGAGTTGATTTTTGGTGAGGATGATCTCTATGGTGAGGAGATCATCCTCACCAAAAATCAGCTCATTCAAAACTTCTAACCCCATCAAAATTGATTTACAAAAAATGGACGGTCCACGATTTTTCAACGTGTAAACATGGGGCTAAACATTTCGGAATGGGCTGATTTTTGGGGAGGATGATCTTCTAATCATAGAGATCATCCTCACCAAAAATCAGCTCATTCCAAAACTTCTAACCCATGTAGGACAAAAAACGTTTGTTAAAGTGTGTGGTAAAACTTAGGGTGCTGAACATTTCCCAACCTTGAGATTCTATCAACCAACAATTCAAGGTCAGCCACCAAACTAGGGCGGGCTATAATTGGTTGATTTAGGACCAATTCAACAATGATTGGATCAGTTTTGAACCGCTCTAATAAATATTGGATCAGACTCTTCTTTGATTGTGTTTTATTGGATCTCAATACAAGGATCCAATCACAATTAGATCAGGGGATGGATCGGATCAAATCTGATTTGATATAAAATCTAAGTAAACTTCAAGTATTTTAACCAAAACAAATAATATAATTTATATAATTTCGCACATTTTATCGAATCAAGACATGATTAGTCCATAACCTTATTAGATCGAATCCTTATCGAAACCGAAATCCTCAACTCAGATTTGTTAGATTGGATTGAATTGAATTCGAGTATAATGCAATCCAGCCCTACTTCAGAGCTCAAGAACAAAAGATTGGGACTTTTGAAGAAAATGATTTATGATTTTATGCCCTTGCCATGTCATCTGAGTATTGATTAAGTGGGAAAAAAAAAATTTGAGTCAAAAATCATTAGCTATAATAATAATAAAAAATCAATGATTTTTTACAAGAGAATTAAGGCTAGTGAGGTGAAGTTTGATAACAATGAATTGGAGATTGAAAAGTTTGAAGGCATCGTAATTTTGTGAGAAAATCAAGGGTTCATCACTAGCAAGATTGAATGTGAGGCATTTAAGTCATTTAAATTAGTCTTTTAGAGCAGAACGAGATCAAGGGTAATGTCATTAGTTTGAAACACAATGAGTATCTCAAGGTGCAGGGATAAAAAAATTAGGCAGATTTATTTTTGATGTAGATTGTGGACCTAATTACAAAATTGTACTCTTTGGGCCCACCCTTACAAATGTTTGGCCTTATCTTTGATTGATAATGTCGCCTTCATCATAAGAATCTCGTGGGAAAAATGAGCAACTTGAATAACTAGAAATCACCAATCAGACCAATTTTTTATGCATAAGTTAGTAAAAGAATCATGGATTAATAAGCTTAAAAGATTTTTCAACCCACTTGGTATAAATTGGTTCAAAACCAGAATATGAAACAATGGGTGAAGTATAGCAACTTAATCAATGATGGACTTTAATATACTATAAATATTTTTATTTGTATTTCGCTTAAACTTTCTTCGTTTATGCTACTTTTCATGAGTAAACACTATAATATTAACTAAGTCATGCATGCAGTCCGATGTGTTTGAATTCCAGTAAAAATTTGTCACTTAGACACCTAAATTTTTTTTTAGGAACAAGACACTGTTCGGGATCACGACTCTAATATTAATAGCATATTTGATCACACGGGTTAGATGTTGTCGACCCCATTATGCAATTGATTATCGACAAATTCAAACCAATTTCTCAGTCAAACTAAGAGAAAATAAAGCACAAAATCGTGAACTCAACTAAAGGATCGATTCTATCAATGAATTTGAACTCTCGTAAGATTTTGGTTGGTCATGATATCCCAAAATGTCGTATATCACAATCATTATACGTTACGTGATATTATGGATGTTTGTCCCCTCCATGGACCTACACATTAAAAATAGATTGTTAATGGTTCTTAGATGATGATTTAAGATTCAAAATCAAGTGGTCAGAAATTATTTGTACAAAATTCTTGATAATATTTATTGCTATACCAACTTTTTATTATAATACATCAATTTCATGATTAAATATTGTCTAGGGCATAGGACAACATTTTCATTATTTTCGTTAACCCATCTCATTCTTGCAACGAGAATCAATTAAAGAGAGTGAGACAAAGAGGGGAAGCAAATGAGAGGAAGGAAATTTTTTGAAGAGAGTGATTAGGTTTAAGATTGTGATTGTATTTTTTCTGTCTCTCTCTCTCTCTATCATTTCATCACAATGTGAAAAAAGCCCAAATTTGACGGTCTTGGACTGTCAAATTTCATAAAATTCGATGGACCAAGAAGTTGAATTGACGTCAAATTTTTCATTGTCAATTTTTTTTTTCAATAGGTTAAAACTGTCAAATTAATAAAGGATGAGAGAAATTCGACAGCTCTAAGCTGTCAAATCTATGAACATCAAGAATTTCGACGGTCCTACACTGTCAAAATTCAGTTTTTAAAATTCGTGGGCCTTGGCCCGTCAATTTTTTATGTCGAATTTTCCAGTTTTCACATAGTGTATCCTCTCAACTAAGAAAATTCAAAGAGAGAAATTAAAAGAAAAGATAATAAAATTTTTTTTTAAAAATAAGGGATGAGGGAGCCTAAGAAAGAAAGAGATCGAGAAAAAATTACAAAGATGAATGTTGTTCTCACCAACCCTACCGCTCCTTAATTTATTTGAAGACTTCATTTGGAATTTTTTTTGACAAAATTAAGGCACTAACGCTGGAGTAACACAAACGAAGACACAGTTGTGACACAAATGACATGGTGGTACGCACATAACCATAGATGCTTTAAATCATTGTATCACAACCTTTTCCTTCTTTGTGTCACTCCAACACAACTCAAATTAAGGTGCTTTTGAGAGAAAGAGGCTTATTGAGAAGATAAATAAGGAGATATATTATGAATAATGCCAAAGTGATCACAAGATTATACTTCATATCTCACTTTCTTAATGTGGAAGTGTGTCGAAATCATAGATACTTTTTATCGAGATACAATTGAAAAAGCATATATGGTTCCTACACACTTCCACGTCTAGAAAGTAAGATATGAAGTACAATCTAGAGGTCACACCAACACGACTCATATTATATCTATACTACTATAGTGAGAGAAGGCGGAGGAGTAGGAGTGGTTCGACACAAAAAAATGAGTGGTCATAAATACCCTAATTTTTATATTTAAATTTAATATTTTGATAAAAAGTCGAGAAAATAGCAATTTACACATTGCTTAATTTTCAAAATTACAGAAGGTTTTTTTTTTCTTTCTTCAATGTAATGTTAAAAACCTTTAATTGATACCTTAAATTACAAATAAGACCATTAAGAGAGTTGTTATGGCCACACTAACTTTTACTAATGCCTCACTAATTCCTATGTAAAACACAAAAGGATTGCACATAATTGGCGTGGCATTAACAAAAGTTAGTATGGCAATAGTAGATCTCTATTTTAAAGAGAGATTCTATTGCCACATCAACTTTTGCTAGTCCCGTCCCATTCATATGCACCAAAGAATAAACACACATTAGGGTGGGATTAACAAAACTTGGCGTGGCTATAGAAGCTCTTTATTTTAAATTACAAATAATTTTTTTTTGATACATGTGTATTCGCACATGCCACCTTCCAGTAAGTGATCATATAATTATCATGTTATAAAGAAAAGATTAGTGCGGCAATATCAATTTAAATTCTTTATTTCAACAACTAATGAGACTGATTTTTGTTAACTCAATAGTATGTTTGACGTTAGTGATAATGAAAAAAGAGAACTTTTATTGCCACACCAACTTATTCTAAATTTGGTGCGACAATAGAATCTCTTTTAAAAAAAAAAAAAAGTGACACATTGCCATTTCGAGTGTACACTGAAGGGAAGTAGATGGTTCTCCGTAAACACAGCGTTGAAGGCATTGTTGTAGGAAGTCGGTGCAGAAAGGCCATCCTCTTTAGCAAAGTTTTGGGTGGAAAACATGCCGAAATTAATGCCAAAAAAGTGTTTTATAAAATAAGGTATTAATGCTAAAGTGAGGACCCGACTACCCGTAGGGCATTCAACCACAAAACTTATGGCTGTTAGTTATCTGTGGTTTGTGACGCAATCGTGACCTCATGATGACGACGTCAGCAAGTGCAAAACAAAGCTTCAAATGACTCATTTTTATTGAGAGTTGCGATTGACTCCCCAACTTTTACTTAGCACACCCCTGTTAAAAATAGAATTGTGATGAATGCACACAGCCTTGATATGCGGTTGGATACGTGGCTGACATAACAAGGGCACAAAATCATAGATCTATCTTTTATTTATTTATTTATAATAGGCAAGCAAATTAGTGTCTAAGAATCAAATGGGGTTTGAACCTTGGTCATGATATCAACACTCAAGATCTGCTCTCGAACCATACTTTGAATAAACAGTTTATTTGACATTACTATATATATGTATATATATTAATCTTAAATCTCTTACTTGTATTTATTAAAATTTTGATGATAATATTATACCCATAGTTATATTGGTCCAATTTCAATCTCAATCTTACTATAAAAAAAAAATGCAGTTGTACTTGTAATTTGTAAAGAGCCCACGCATCATTTTAGCTCTCACAGTAAGTATCATATAAAATCCTGGGTTGCTAAGTAATTTAACCATTTTAAAAGATGAGTCTTGATTTTCTGACTCCCCCCTCCCTTTTGACATACCCCATTTTACTCTCTCGACGTGGTGTGTGACAAAACCATAGATTTTCATCCCTCGGGATGTACAAATGTAGATCCTCGTAAACATGTGCAGTTGTATATCTCAAGGAAGAAAATCTATAGTTCTGTCACACGTCACTTCAGGAATGTAAGAGGTCGGGGGAGTTCGACAAAGGGGAGAGTGAGAAAAGCATTATTCTATTATATATATAGTTACAGAATTAATAATTTATTCTTAAGTTCATCATCTTTAACCTCTTGTAGAATCCCTTAATTTTTCTATCCAAAAATTCACCATCTTGCACTTTCCAAAATTTCTAGAAACCATCCTAATTCTTTATTGTTTGAAGTATTACCGAAAAAGTTGGTGTGGCAATATAAATTCTTATAACGTGTATTATCAGTACATGCAATGAATTAGAAAATTATGTTGTCGGACGTCCAAACACTGACTCTGGTATGGTATTAAATAATCTAATCCAACCTCCAATTATGAGATTATTTTTTTACAGACTTTCACAAGATTCAGTATTCATTGACATAACGAAGTTGTTGGGAAACATCCAAACTGTCTTTCTCTATCACCAAGAAGTGGATTGAGTCAAATATAGACCAATCCAATAAAGATTGGATCAGATTCAAATCGATCTCATAAGTATTGGATCGGATCCGTGTGATTGGATTTTTATCAGGACTCAGTATTAGGATCCACAAATCCAATCCAACAACATTTGAATTGGGTCTTGAATGGGATAAAATCCAATTTGATACACACATTCTAAATAAACTTCATATAACAAAATAAAATAACTTGCATACTTTCTCAAGTTTTATTGGTTTGGATATGACTGATCCAAAACCGATCCAATAGGTTAAGGAAAATGGATCCTCATTGGACCAAAAACCTTTGATCCAGATTGAAAGTTATTGGATTTGAATTGATCAGGTTTTGGGTATGATCCAATTCATTGACAACCCCTACTGTTGACATCTCTTTTCCCCGTCCCTAGTCCCCACTCTAAGAACAATCCAACAGGCCCAGGCCTGGATGCATTCAAGTCGAGCAAGGCTTGTAAAATATTGGGCTTCGTTCCCGAGGGTCAATTAATATTGGACCAATTCAGATTCCAATCCGGCCCACTGGCTGTCCTAGTTTTGACTAGAAGCAAAGTTAATTACACTGCATTTGGATAGAGCTTTTTGACAACTTCTGCTCCTACGGGGAGTTAACAAATGTTTGGATAGGTTTTTGCTCTTACGCGAAGAGATTTTTACTTTTGCAGGAAGAAGTTTTTTGCTCTTTGTTGAGAAGCTCGAAGAACCTATTCTTCCGTAGAGTGATTTTTTACTCTGACGGGGAGAGATTGCACTTTTGCTCTTGCACGGAGATGTGTATCCACACAAGGTCTTAATTGTCCCCAATTTTATCTTGATCACTAATATTTAATTTTTGCTTACTTATTTCTATACTACCATAACAAGAAGAATCAGGATAAGCAAGATTTTCCGTTTCCATAAAATAAGAATAATGTCTAGGTGGCACTTTTTAATAGGAATTTAAAATACATGGGACTCTTAACCATCCCGATTCTTTGTTGCATGCAGCCCGATGTTTAATCTCCAACAAAAACATGTCACATAGACATCATATGTTGTTATAGGAACGAAACACCTCTTTAGATCAAAACTCACGAGAGAAGGCTGAATAGAAGTGGGTTGACACCATAATTTGAAATCTAAAAAATATCGTTACCCTTACATTTAAACTTAATACTAGGATCATTTTTATTAATAATCAATAAAATTACAACCCATTATTCCCATCTCTCTAAAATCACATAAGTAAGTTTTTAAAAATTTAAAAACATCATTTTTATTAATAAAAAAATAAAATTAATTCAAAATGTGCCACCTATACACCTAATGTTATTATAGGAACAAAACACCTATCTGGATCACGACTCATGAGAGTAGTCGAAACAGAAGTGGTTTGATACAAAAATTTGAAATCTAAAAAATGTCCCTACTTTTACATTTAAACATAATACTTGTATTGGGCCAAATACTAGTTTATTACAATGAATAAGATCTTTTGAATTTTCTCCTAAAATCGTGCCCTGAAGTCACTGTTGCTAAGGTATTTATAGCCTCCATGAGGTCTCTCTTAATTGTACGATGCGTATCCCCTCCTTCCATGTGTCCAGCAGCATTTCCCAATGAGGGAAATGCCACATCTCCTCTCACTTGCTCTTTCCAACTAGGCATCTCATGTGGCTCTTCCTCTATATTGACGTCTTCACGATGGTGGCCAACCTGGCTTTCCTACTAACTAGTCGAATGCTTCATTATCATTCATCCTCGTAGTCTGAGGAACGCCACCTCTTCATGTCGAATGGCTGGCGTGGTATTTCTACATCATATTCTAAAATCACATCGTCTACAATACTATTAGGGTCATTTTTGTCAAATTGGGTAAACTGGGTTGTTCATGGGTCAAGCAATTTGGGTTGGGCTACGACCAAGTTAATCTCGTTTAGGCTGATTATACACAAAAAAGTGTTTTAAAAAAAACCTCAACATTTCAATATTGATTAACAAGAAATTATGCTAGTACAAATTAATCCAGAAATCTAGGCATCAACCAACTAGTAATAATTAAAATTGGCTTAATCAACCTCATTTGATCTATTAAGCATGAAAATATTGATCCAAAATTAATGTTTTAACAGGGATAGAACAAGTATTTAAGGTATATAACCAACAAATATAAGCATTAATCAATCATTAAACATTAATCAGCAAAAGAAACTCCTTTGGTTAATTAAACATAACAAAATGATAAAAAGAATCAACATTTTAGCAAGGGTAAATTACACTTTGACCCCTGTAGTTTGGTTGTTAAGTTGATGACAATCTGTCTAACGGGTAAGTGAACCCTTTACACGGTTATAAAGGAGGTAAGTGCAATTATCAATATATTAAAGGATCAAAATAGAATTATATTAAACTACTAGGGGTCAAAGTGTAATTTACCCTATAACAAATAGCTATTGATCTTCAAATTAATTAATAAATTCAAGAAAATTACTTAATAATCTTTCGCGCTAACTTTTCTTTCAATTTAATCCTTGTCTTTTGCAAGCTATCAAAATAATCCATTTCGGGTATTTTTTTTTTAACTAACCGAGTATCTGGGTCAGCTTGCACGCACCACGATTAATCTCAGGGAGGACTACCACAATAACCCACCACCATGGTCC
This sequence comes from Akebia trifoliata, assembly GCF_017979445.1. NCBI lineage: Eukaryota > Viridiplantae > Streptophyta > Magnoliopsida > Ranunculales > Lardizabalaceae > Akebia > Akebia trifoliata. The sequence goes on along the minus strand of NC_141378.1, from coordinate 2,854,941 downwards.
CCCGATTAAATCATGAGAAAAATTCAAGAGGGTAATCGAATATGTGACATGCGCTTAACCCACACTTCACATGCTTGCCCTTACCACTTAGGCAACCTTTGGATGGGTCATGTTTGATTGCATGAGAAATGACTTTCCATTAAATTTGACATTCATGAAAAAATAATAGTAAAAAATGGATAGGTTTGGAAAATCAATTTCCATTGTTTGATTTTACTTGGATAAAATCACGAAAAAAATATTTGAAGAAGATAAAGAAGAAGGAGATGAGAAAGAAAATGAGAGGAGATGGAGAGGCTTGAGAAATGATAAGAGAGAGGGAGGGAGGACATGGTGGTGATGGCGACAGAGGTAAGTGAAGACGAAGAGAGAATAACGTGGTGATGGTGGTGGCGGCAAAGATGGGGGTAAGAGAAGAAGAGAGAGAGAGAGAAAAATGTGGTCGAAGATGTTGATGGCGACAACGATGATAGTGACAATGACGAGGTTAATTTGATGTGGCTATGACGGCAGGGGTAGTGAAAGGGAAGAAGAAGAAGATGATAGTTTGAAAATGAAAAATATGGGTTGATTTCACTTTTTCATCCACGAGTAAAAAAGTGAAATTTATATTTTGATGAACTTTTTAATTAGAGTGAAAAATTAATTTTCATGAAAAAATACAATCAAACACATGAAAAATATCATTTTCCATCCTATTTTTCATGTCCAATCTCACATGCCCAAAGTAAACTCTTCTTTCTATAATTTCATTTCGACTCCTTAAGATTTTGATAATTGCTCTTACCTCTCTTTTCAGTGATAAGGGGTTAAAATTTAGATGATATTTTATTATTTTCTCCTCTTATTGTATATTATTTTGAATATATATAATTTTTTTTAAAACAATAATTAAAATGCCCCCACCTAAAGAGTTGTTCGTGGAAAAAAAATAAAAATACCACGTGGCAATTTCAAATAGGTGGTGCATCAAAATCTCACGGACTTCAAAACTCGTCCGAGACGTATCGAACGAGTCGTCCCGGTATCCCCAAGCAAGACAAATCAATGCGTCGGACGAGATTTAGAACCCACGTTCATTTTGTTGAACGAGACGTCTCGTACGTATCGAAAAACTCGTCCGATACGACTCGGTCTCGTTCACGGACGAGACGAGACGTCAAAATGAGTTTTAAAAACCATAGGTTTACGCGAAAGTAGAACTTCCATTTCATTCTCCGTTTCTCCTTCTGAAACTCTCGTTTACTCTGAAGCTCCAGAAAAAAAAAAAAAAAATCCAGATTCACTATTGAAGCGGAGGAACGAAGAACCCTAACTTACGTCGTCATGGAACCCGTCACAGATTCTCAGGCAGAAGCTGAATCCGAAGAGCAGAAGAACGAAAACGACGACGAAAACTTGTTAACGAAGGCACAAGAATTAATGCTGAAGATCACATCTTCTAGTTCAAGACCTAGCCCCAAAGTCCTCCATGCCCTAGCTTCAATGCTCGAGACGCAGGAATCAAGGTCTCTATCTCTCTCTCTCTCTCTTTCTCTATTTTTCTTTTATTTCTGATTCGATTCTTCATTCCGGCCAACACTATTATCATTAAATTTATGTTAGTTTAGGGTTTCGATTAAATTATGTTTATGGAATTAGGTTTTTGATTGATTAGGGTTTGTTGGTAATCACAATCACAATAGCAAGGAAATCTATTATTGGTAAAAAAAAATTCACTAGGTTTTGAATTATTGCGAGTTTCTTTTATAGATTATCACAAGAGTTTCTGTGCTAGAAGTGTTCTTTTTTTGCTGTTTAATTAATTTAGTGTTTGTGCTTTTTTGTTCCGACTGATTTGTTAATATCACATAAATTTAAATATTACTGCATATTCGAGTCGTGTTCTTATGCTGTTAGTATCAAGGTTGAATGCATTTATTGATCATCATAATTTTTTTAGTGTTGGTAATGAAGTAGTAAAACTTGACTCTTGTGCTTTTGGCTCAAATTTGCCACATTGACAATGGATTAGGTGATGAAACACGTGGGACCCTTTTTGGGCCTGCCACCTCAGCAGTCATTGTAAGAAAACCCGTCCATCCATGTGTTATTCAATGGACGAATGGATCCTGACCCGATTTCATTTTTGTTGCCCATCGAGAATGTGAACCATACATGAATTGTGTTTCGGTTGCTGCATATTACAAGTGCATACCTACATTTGCGATGAACTGTCAAGAGTATTATGCGTTTTGTGATTGTCCCATTGTTACTCTGAAGAGCCTTAGGATACCCTGTCCTTTATAGCATTTTAATGTGAAAGTGACTTGCTTGCGAACTTCTTGCTCTTGCTTCCTGGTGCCATGAACATGGGCAAAGGTAGGGAAAAAGTGGCTCTGCAAAAGTTAGGTATTAGAAGAATTCATATAATGTACCACAAAATTGTCCTAGATACTCCACGCTCATTTAAAAAATATATATATATTCTTTTTAACATATTTTTAAAATTAGGTTCAGTGAATATAATCAAAATTTCAGACTCGCAATATATCAATACATATTGCTTGATGCGTCATGGTAATGGCATTATAAATCCAGTGGGCAAGTCTTGCGTCCCCTACCCAACCTTGGCTTATGAGCGGGAGCGAAGGGCTTCCCTTGATAGAAGCCCGAGTGAAATTATAGGTAACTTACCGAGATAGGATTTGTGGTAGGTCAGGTCAGTGTCATCCCTTTCGTGGTTCCAAATATCTATTTTTCTCAGTTTCTATCCAGATCTAGTGTCAGTATCTCATCTCAATCTTTGTTGTAGAGGGAACAAAGGGCATCCCTTGATAGATAATTTCCATGCAAACTAGAGCTATTGCATAATTTAATAAATGTTATTAGTTTTTTTAGTGGAAAGACTATCACAAAATGGGGTTTAAGAACTCAAAAAGTAGTCACTGCTGGATTGAAAATACTAGCTCCCTTTTAGAATCCATTATTTTATTTATTTAAAAAACAGTAAAATGAAGGGCGACACGGCTGTGAGGTCGTGTTGACAACTTGACATGTATATCTGGCAAAAGAGATAAAACATCTTTTTTTATAGTAGATAAAAGATTTTGTTGACTAGAAAGTGGAAATAAGTGGCCACCCTACAAAATCTGAAGAAGGAAAAAAAAGTGGATAACAAATTAAAGCACACTCAAGCATGTCATAAGAGATCCCACTTAAATACAAAATCCTCGCAAAAAGATTCCTTTTAATTCCTTCAAAATTTTGCTCCAAGAGAAAACAAACCCCAAGCATGTCATCTGAGATCCCACTTAAATACAAACTCCTCGCAAAAAGATTTCTCTAAATTCCTTCAAAATCGTGCTCCAAGAGAAAACAAGCCCCCTCAATGGTAAAAAGAACCTCGTAAAAGCACTAAAACTAAAAGTTTGGTTTAATATTAATATTTTGTACTCAATAACAATATACTTCAATTTTTTTTTCAAATAATTTTTGTAGACACCCCAAAATTGTACATCTTTTCAAAATACTTGGTAAAACTCTGGTAAATCGGGAAATACAAAATGAATGGTTACGATTCACACCCTAACAATGAATGGCAATGACTCCAAAACACTAAGTTTGTGGATGGCAAATTCTACATGGCTAATTTCTTTATAAATCTCTCTTATGGTGCCTTTAGCTTTTCTGATATGAAGATGACTCGTGCATTTTTTTGATGGGGGTTCTGCAGGTACATAGAGGAGCTGGGTCATTTCTCTCCCAACATTGGAAGGAGTTCTCATAATATTGGAAGACTGGGGAATTTAATCCGGGTAAACAATATGCATATTTTGGACTTGAAATTTTGTATTATCTGTATAGATGATAAAAAAGGAGAGTTTTGGTTTTGATTGTTTAATCAACCTGGATGTCAGTGGCTTCTGCCAACCTCATTGGCCATTGATAATAATATTTGGTTAAAATTTTAAGTGGACAAGTTTGGATTTGGCAATTTTCTTCTGGTCTAATTTTCTTTTCTCTTCAGGACAACGACGAGTTCTTTGAGTTGATATCATCTGAATTTCTATCTGAAACTAGATACTCCACATGTGTTCGGTCAGCTGCTGCAAGGCTACTACTCTGCTGTTCTACAACCTGGATGGTAAGTTCGTTGTTTTGTTTGTTTTACTCTTTTAACTTGTTTTATTTTTAACCAACCATGTAATTGAAGTGTTTCAACTAATTGTTCAAATGGATACTTTTGTATCAAAGACAGTATCCTTATGTTTTGGAAGACACGGTTTTGGAGAACTTAAAAAACTGGGTGATGGACGACAATGTAAGATCTGCTGATGGATGCAATGGGAAGCATGACTTGGGGAGAAATGAACCCACAGATTCGGAAATGCTGAGGACCTATGCTACTGGACTTCTTGCTGTATGCTTAACTGGGTATTTCTTATGACTGGTTATCTTGTTTTGCTGTTCTCATTTCTTGCATTCTTTCTTTTATTTGTAATATTTCTATATTTAATGATGTTGATTCAGTGGTGGTCAATTGGTGGAAGATGTGTTGACATCTGGACTGCCAGCCAAGCTTATGCGTTATCTTCGTACCCGAGTTCTTGGGGAGACAAATACAAGTCAAAAAGATGCTAGTTTTCAAACAGAGGGTAAGAATGTCTCTGGTGCTACTTGCATGAGAGGTAGAGAAGAAAATAGGGGCAGGTTCCGACAGGTCTTGGATGTCACTCATTTAGGTGGTCTCGGGATAGGAGATGAGGATAATCATTGCCTTGAAAGGGACCAAGATAAAAGTATCAGTAATAGGCAAATACGTGGAGAAGAGTGCCAGGGAGATGTTGGGGAATTGCTGAAATCTCGAGAAGTAGCCGATGATTTAGTTGAAAGGGTTGGTATGTGTGATATAGATGAAGATGATGTTGAAGAGATTGGTGAGGACAGATGGCACCGAGAATTGCATGAAGGAATGGCAAAATTTGGTGATGGATATGGTACGAGCAGATTCTTGAGAGACGCAGATGTTGATGAGAATGAAAGAGATGACTTGTCAAGGCACAAGGTTCATCGTGGATGGGTGAAAACTAGAGGCAAGGGAAAGGTTAACGAAGTAGCGGTAGAGACTGAAAGGGCTTTGGTTTCTCCAGGATCTGGATTACGATTAGGGGCACAGGGGAGGAGTATGAGGGAGAGGAATCTAGAGATGAAAAGATTACCTGATGCAAAGAAGTATTCAAACAGGACCGATGATGATGCTTTTCTCACAGAAAGGGATAATAATGATGATTGCTTCCAAGAATGCAAAGTTGGCACAAGGGATATATCTGACCTTGTAAAAAGAGCAATAAAAGCAGCTGAAGCAGAAGCTAGGGCAGCCAATGCACCTGCAGAGGCCATCAGAGCTGCTGGTGATGCTGCTGCTGACCTCGTCAAGACTGTTGCATTAGAGGTAAGTGTTAGGTTACACTCCCCACCATCCCTTTTGAAGTAATTTTCTTCTGAGTTGCTTTGTATTATATGTAGGCATTGAAACTTACAAATGATGAAGAGGCTGCAGTTTTGGCTGCTTCTGAAGCTGCATCAACTGTCGTCGATGCTGCTAATGCAACTGAGGTATCAAGGTAAGTGATTCTGTTTTTGAATTGGATGAGTTTATAAATGCAATATGGCGGTTATTCAAATTTTACAATTGGCAACAGGAGTTCCAGTAATGTTAATGAAGATACGACGACTTCAAAAGCCATAGAGTCGGAAACAGATGATGAGATAGAAGGATTCTTCCTCTTGGATTACAGCTCTCTTGCGCAGCTGAGAGAAAAATATTGCATTCAGTGCCTTGAGGTCCTTGGAGAATATGTTGAAGTTCTAGGTCCTGTCTTGCATGAAAAGGGAGTAGATGTCTGTCTTTCATTGTTGCAGCAAAATTCCAAACAAAAAGAGGTGTCAAAGGTCATGATACTTCTGTCTGATGTACTGAAACTAATCTGTGCTTTAGCTGCACACCGAAAGTTCGCTGCAGTATTTGTGGACCGTGGTGGCATGCAAAAACTTCTTGCCGTGCCAAGAGTCGCTCATACCTTCTTTGGTCTTTCTTCATGCTTATTTACAATCTGTTCTCTTCCGGTAAATGTGTCCGAGACTCCATACTGATTCTCATTCTCATCTAGTCTAATCTCAAGGTTCTTATATTTGTAGAGTAATCATGCAGGGGATAATGGAACGCGCATGTGCTCTTCCTTTAGATGTTGTCCGCCAAGTGGTTGAGTTAGCTCTTGAGCTTCTTGAGTGCCCCCAAGATATAGCCAGAAAAAATGCCTCTGTATTCTTTGCGACTGCATTTTTGTTCAGAGTAGTTGTGGACTCTTTTGATGCACAAGAGGGTTTAAAGAAATCACTGGGCCTTCTACAAGGTGCCGCCTCAGTGAGATCAGGAGGTAATTCTGGGATTTCTAATCTGGGATCGCTTCGAAATGATGGATCGCCTGCAGAGGTACTGACATTATCGGAGAAACAGGTAGCTTTTCACACCTGTATTGCACTGAGGCAGTATTTTAGAGCACATCTTCTCTTGCTTGTGGAATCCCTTCGTCCGAACAAAAAGGCATCAAGTGTAGGAAGAAATGTTCAAAATGCAAGGGTTGCCTATAAACCACTCGACTTAAGTAATGAGGCTATAGATGCAGTGCTTATTCATATTCAGCGAGACCGAAAGCTTGGCACTGCATTTGTGAGAGCTCGTTGGCCTGTAGTAGACAAGTTCTTAGGCTCCAATGGACATATTACAATGCTGGAATTGTGTCAAGTATGATTTCATTGTTCTTTATCCTTTCATGTTTTGTTTTCAATTTTTTTCTTTGTCAAAGTTATCTCAACTTATTTTTTTATTTTCTTTAGGCCCCACCTGTTGAGCGCTATTTGCATGACTTGGCTCAATATGCATTGGGTGTTCTACAAATCGTTACATTGGTACCCTACAGTCGTAAGTTAATTGTAAATGCCACATTGAGCAATGATCGTCTTGGTATGGCTGTTATTTTGGATGCAGCAAATGGTGCTGGTTATGTGGATGCAGAGGTAAATATACCTTATTTTGACATACTTAATTTGTATGCTGAAAGGAATATATTTAAGCCATTTTGATGCTTTTGCAGACTGCAATCTTTTCTCTTATATTAAATTGTTAATCCATATTTGTAATGCATTTGTTTGTCTTTTGGCAGGTTATTCAACCAGCACTAAATGTTTTGGTTAATCTTGTTTGCCCTCCACCTTCAATCAGCAACAAACCATCTGCTATTACACAAGGTCAGCAGTCTGTTTCGGTTCAGACTTCAAATGGCCCTGGTGTGGAGACTAGAGAAAGGCTTCCTGAAAGAAATATCTCAGATCGAGCTGTTTCCTTGTCCATCCAGAATGAGTCCAGGGAGCGAAATGGAGAATCTTGTGCGGATAGTTCTGTAGTACTTGGTGCTTCATCTGCAACGAGTAGTTCACAAACAGCTGTGCCTACTATCACTTCGGGTGTAGTTGGAGACCGTAGAATTTCTTTGGGTCCTGGGGCAGGTTGTGCTGGCCTTGCTGCACAATTGGAACAAGGATATCATCAAGCAAGGGAAGCTGTACGTGCCAACAATGGCATAAAGGTTCTTTTGCATCTTCTCCATCCTCGCATACCTACACCTCCCCCTGCTCTTGACTGTGTCCGTGCTCTTGCATGCCGAGTCCTGCTTGGTTTAGCTAGAGATGATACGATTGCACACATATTAACAAAGCTTCAGGTGAGTGACCTTCATATTTAATAATTTGGTAGCTTCATGTGAGTTTGACTTGCTCCCTTGTGTGCTTTTATGCCACTTCTTTTGGGATGGATATGGTGATATTTAATTTCTTTTTGGAGTAACTTTACCTATTTTATTTTAAAAAATAAAAATAGAAATGGTAGGAGGGAGAATTCCCAGACGTAGCATATCCATATTTACGGTTTTACACCACTTTAAGATGGTCCGCATTGTCATTCAGCTCCCTTTGAGTAGGGGAGAAAATATTAGTTCAACGCTGAACTTTTCACCCAGTGGGTTGGTATTTTCTGAGTTTCCTTCCACTTCCAATGTTCCAATGGTGTTGTTCTCAAAGACTTACAAGCCATGGAGGGAGAGCTCTAATTTTATTTTTATAGAGAACAAGGAAAGCTTTGTTTTCCGCTTCATTAGAATCAATGACTCCAGCTGGTCTGGAAAATGCATTGAGAGTCACCCTTGTTCATTTTTGAAAAGCCTGACTTACCAAAAGCATTACAATTGTTCACAATCACCAAACCTATTTGAGTCCTACCAAGACCCTCTATCTCTGTCAAATCTAATTCTAAACCTTTTACCTTAACCCAGATCTAACCTAAATATCGTAACCATTCCCATCAAACCAGTTAACTTCTCTTTTGGATGTAACTGCAATTATTATTGCTGGCTTCTTCTTATCAAAAAAAATTATTGCTGGCTTCTTGTGCATGCTTGCATCATATCCCTATTGCAAATGCCACTTTCAACTTATGGTCAGTCATCATTGTTGAGCCCTTCACAATAGCCCATAAAAAAACCTTTTGGGCTTAAACTAATTCTTGAAATCTTTGAAAGGATCAAGATAATTTAAATTGGATATAGACGTTGGATTTATTCAAATTCCTCTTTCCATATTTTATGGAATTAGCTTTGGGGTTAAGGGGTAGAAGAGGAAAGACAAAAAAGTTAGAGGGGAATTATTGAAAAAGGGGGAGAAGGAGAAAGAAAATAAAATTGGAACAGTATTCTTGGAAGAGGGAAAGAGAAAAGAGGAATAAAGTTGAAAATTTTCCTCAAGATTCACAATGAGATTTAATACCAGACCCTCTTTATTATTGTTGTTGTTATTATTATTATTATTATTTTTTTGGGGGGGGGGGGGGGAGTGGGGATAAAGGAGAGGACAACCATTGTGTTTTATTGTATAGATATTTATGGTAAAGTTAGCTTCTTTTATGAATTATGATTGTCTTTATTATTTGAAACTTTTCATTCTAGTTTAGTTGCATTGTCCTGTATCAATTCTAAGTTTGATTTGGTATTTTAGGTGGGGAAAAAACTATCAGAACTAATAAGAGATTCTGGCGGCCAGACACATGGAATTGAGCAGGGAAGGTGGCAATCTGAACTTGCTCAAGTGGCAATTGAGTTAATTGCGGTAAGCATGAAGAGGTCTCACTAACTGAGCATTCTCACTGAACATTCATATGTGCACTCATGCACAACTGTTTGAGCTGCACACACATTCATTAGAAAGTTTTTTTCATGTTAACTTCTTCTCTTACTGGCTTTCAAATTCAATTTCATATATTTGTGTATGTTGCAGATTGTAACGAATTCAGGGCGTGCAAGTACGTTAGCAGCAACTGATGCTGCTGCCCCGACTTTAAGGCGCATAGAGAGAGCAGCAATAGCTGCCGCCACTCCTATTACTTACCATTCCAAGTAATTACCTCTTTGCTGTTTTGTGTGTAGTTCTTTAATTCACCTCTTCACACATTTTGTCTTACATACACTTATATTCAGGGAGCTGTTACTCCTTATACATGAACATCTCCTGGCATCCGGCTTGGCCACAACTGCTGCTTCACTGCTAAAGGAGTCTCGATTAACACCTTTGCCATCCTTGGCAGCACCACCTCCTCTCCTACATCAAACTGCTGTGCAAGAAACCCTATTAATGCAATTTCATTGGCCATCTGGCCGTGCACCTCGTGGGTTTCTTTCAGATTCATCAAATCCAGCATCACGAGATGATTATTACAGCTTGAAGTCTGATTTAGCTGTGTCTTCAAAGAAAAAACCGCTGGCCTTCTCACCTAGTCTCAGCTTTCAGTTAAGAAACCAGTCCGCATCCCATCCATCAACAGTCAACAAAATCTCTGGTGCATCTGGAAACCCATCTATATCTGCTGGAGTATCTGGAACTCCCGTGGTTTCCGAGCTCAAGTCTAATTCAGATTTAGATTCTCAATTGAAGACTCCAATGGTGTTTCCATTGAAGCGGAAGATAACAGAGTTAAAAGATCCTGGATTCCCATCGCCAAAGAAACGTTTCACAACCGGTGAACATATGTTTCGGTCTCCAGTATCCCAGACACCAAGGACTGTTTGTAAAAGCAGTCTTCCAGTAGATTCTGTCGGGCGAGCAAATCCAAGTGGCGGTATTCTTTCTGATAATTTGGATGATGGCTTGTACAATAGTACTCCTGCAGGACAGATGATACCTTCTACCTTCCAATTCGGTATTCAAGCCGAACCGCAACATAGCAACCCAGAACGAGTAACTTTAGATTCTCTTGTGGTACAGTATCTGAAGCACCAGCATCGCCAATGCCCAGCTCCTATAACCACTTTACCACCACTCCCTCTATTACAACCGCACACATGCCCTGAGGCAAAACGAAGTCTTGATCTACCGGCAAATGTAACATCACGAATGGGCACTCGTGAGTTCAGAAACCAATATGGCGGGATTCATGGAAACCGTAGAGATCGCCAATTCGTCTACAGCAGATTCAAGCCATGGCGCACTTGTCGAGATGATGCTGCTCTTCTGACATGCATAGCTTTTCTTGGTGATGCCTCTCGGATTGTGACTGGAAGCCATAATGGCGAGCTCAAGATTTTCGATACAAACAGCTGTAATGTTCTGGAGAGCCATACAGGTCACCAGTCACCTGTGACACTTGTCCAATCGGCCCTATCTGGTGGGACCCAGCTGTTGCTCACTTCGGGCTCCTATGACGTGCAGCTGTGGGATGCGTCCTCAGTCTCAAGTGGGCCTCTGCATTCGTTTGAAGGAAAGGGAGGACGACTCAGCAACTCTTGTACCACATTCGCAGCCCTTTCAAGAGAATCATCCAGGCGTGAAGTTCTCTTGTATGACATCCAGACCTACAATTTGGAGCTGAAACTATCTGATACTCCCACCAGTCCTTTGGTTAACAACAGGGGGCATGTACAGTCGCTTATACATTTTAGCCCTTCTGACACAATGCTACTGTGGAATGGAGTTTTATGGGATCGACGGGGTTCTGGCCCTGTTCACCGGTTTGACCAGTTCACAGACTATGGCGGGGGTGGCTTTCACCCTGCTGGTAATGAGGTATGCACATCCTTATTTATAAATAAATTATTATTATTATTATATAATATATATAATTTTAAACTGAGTTAAATGGTTTATCTCGAACAATATGAGTTGACTCGTCTGAGAACTTAGTCTTGTCCTTGAACGAGACGTCAAAGTGAGATTTAAATCTGTGCTTCCATCTGGTGTTACCCTCTTCCTTTATAACATTTCATTAAATTTAATGATCTTTTACTCAATAGGTAATTATCAACTCTGAAGTCTGGGATCTACGAAAGTTCAAGCTCCTCCGCACTGTACCTTCCTTGGACCAGACAGTGATAAAATTCAATGCATCTGGGGATGTGATCTATGCAATTCTGAGGAGAAATCTTGAGGACATAACCTCGGCAGTCAACACACGCCGCGTCAGACACCCCCTCTTTTCTGCATTCCGTACTGTAGATGCTGTAAACTATTATGACATTGCCACCATCCCTGCCACTGTCCCTGTTGACCGATGTGTCCTGGATTTTGCTACTGAACCAACTGACTCTTTCGTTGGATTGGTATCCATGGATGATCACGAGGAAATGTTTGCCTCTGCAAGGCTGTATGAAATTGGTCGGCGACGGCCCACTGATGATGACTCTGATCCTGATGATGCTCAGAGTGAGGAAGATGATGAGGATGATGATGATTCAGAGGCTGATGAAGACCAAATCTTCGGCACTGATCTCGATGGTGACATGGACAGTGATGCTGATGAAATGAGCAATGATGATGAAGATGGTGATGACAGTGGGGATGAGTTTGACGATGATGATGGAGATGAAGACTTCGGCATGGATGGTGTGGACTTCAATGGGGCCCCAGGGATGTTAGAAATTGCTACAGGGGGTGATGGCGACGGCGACGATGATAGTCAGGTGGTCGAGTCTGAGAGTAGTGGGGATGAGGGTGATTTTGTGGTGAATGGTTTTGGCTTCTAATTGTTTTATAATGATAGATATTCTTTACCAAGAAAAAAAAAAAAAGAACAGATAGATATTCTTTAAAAATGACGAAAATGATATTTTCAGCAACTTAGATGTAATTATTGTTCACTTTGTTTTTTTTTTTTTTGTCTTTTTTTACACAATATCAGGGTTCTTATTTTGACAAGGGAGAAAGATTAAGAGAGGAGAGGGTCTTATTTGATCTCCAATATGCACATTAAATTGGTGAAATTGTAATAATTTTGGATGGTTGGAAACAAAATGAAAAATCTCTAGAAAAGAAGATTAGATTAACTGATTGAGCTGATTTTGCTGAATGAGATCTTGTAAATTGGAATCCCATCTTACTAGACTGTGAAACCTTTGCATGGATAAGGTACGAGTTTACCATATCTATAGGATGTGATTTTTTTCCTTGATCTTTCTAATGTACGGCTCAATGGGTCTGTTTGGGTTCGGTTCCTAATTATATATTTTTTTGGGTTCCAGATTTTGACGGTTTCAGTTCGGAACCTTTAAAAAACTATGTTACCTTAGTACCTATTCATTTCGATTCTTAAGAATTGAATGTGAAAAAATGTATTTTAAATCATTATAATTTTTTTTCTTTCAAAATATTAATATATTATCTATAAAATTATTGATTTAGTTTTAATTTGTTGTACTAAAGATATGAATTAACAAAAAAAAAATTCAATATTTTTTTTCTTCTTTTTGAAGTAAAAAAAAGAATTTTATATTATAGAAGACACGACTCATCTTATAACATGCATTAATTTTGAAATAAATATACTTTAAATCATCTATAGTATAAAAATAAATAACAAAATAAAACGATTGCGGGTATCTGTCAGGTAGAACCTAATGGTTCTAGTTCCTATCATTTCGGTTTCATTTTAAACTTGGCTCTAATCAGTTTCAATAATTGAAGTTTTCGATTCTAATTCCGATTTGATTTCAGTTAAATGAGTACACCCATTGACACCCCTAATCTTATGTGAGAGACGTTCATTGTCTTGGTCTATGCATTTATGTGATTCTCTACCTTCTTCATGAAACTAATCAAATTTTTGTATACCATGGGAAATATCAAGACTTACAAATATTGGTTGGGATATTCTTTCTAACATTTATTTTGAACGTCTCATAAACAGAGAAATCCGTCCTCTACAAATATATAATTCTTAAATAAGATAGAATCTTTAATCGTGGAAGACCCATAACCGAATATTTCTATAATTTATAACATTCTCCCTTTGTGATCATGAAGGTCTTGTACACTTTTTTGTGTGTGTGTATGTGTTAATAATCTATGTTAAATTTTTTTATCATAAGTTGTTAACACAAGGTACTTTAATTATTTTGGATCTCTTTGACAAAACTCTATCCCAAAGATTTGGGATTGGCTAAACGAATTTTGTTCATCTATTCCACAATGCTCAAAACCAAGTATTTTACAACTAAGAATGAGTTCATATATGCTTTAACAATCTCTGACACCACACCACCTTTTTTTAGGCTTTTCTCGTGTTTTATAACATTCAATTTGAATATTTCTTCTAATTGGAGTTTAATCAGTTTTCATTGAACATGCACAAATCATCTATCTTTTCTAGTCTTTCCACTCATCCTTTTCTTTGTATAATTTATTAAGTTGGTACTAAAAGCATAGTTTGTCCCACTATCGTCTTATAATTTTTTTTTCTTTTAATTGGTTGATATGTGTTGTCACATATATAGAACTCCAAAAGTGCACATTCACTCTGATCCAACTGGCAACATCATTCTCAATCTATTTATCATTATGTATAATAGTCCCAAGATAATGAAATCAGTGGCTTCGAGGTATTTCTAGACCATTAATTTTATGTGGACTTTCCTCTTTTGGATTTCACTATCAATTTTAACTCCACGTACTCGATCTTGGTTCTACTTGTTCTAAAACCGTTGAGTTCTAATATCTTTCTCCATGTGATGATACAAAGTTATGATTAAACATGAAAATTTATGCAACAATGACACAATTATGATTTAAGAAATTCATTAATGTTACAAAATTACACCATATGATACCAACTATATTGGGGGGGAGATGAGCACTTTTATCAGAAAAAAATAAAAATAATGTATAGTTACAAGAGAGGAGCTAAATATCCCAAACTTGTAGGAGATTCACTTTGCTTGAAGTCTCCCTTCATCACAAGAAACTAGTTATTCTTCCTCTGCAACTATTACTATAGAGAATTTGTCATCTTACATACATAATATCGATCATTTTTTTTATCATCATAACAAGTTAGGAAAGCAATCAAGAAGATAATTTCCTTGATTAAGAGCATCTACATCATAATCCTGAGAGACTAACATCAAATTAGAATGTGTAGATGATGATGCCATCTCATTCGTTTGCGAGGCAAGTAATTTGTCCATGGCTTTCCAATCAACAAGTTGTCGTTGGTCGTCGTAGCAGTTTTCATGATTCAAACCAATAGGATCAAAACCATCTTTTGTAGCCAAACTTGTGGAAAGAGAAGGACTATCTAGTTGTGGAAGTTCAATGAGATTATGATCCAAATTATTATGGTTGAACCCAAGTTCTTGCTCACAATTACCAAAGGATTGTTGATGAAAATTTAGACCTTGATAAGGATCAACAGGTTCCATTGGACTTAAAATATCTGCAAGTGTTCGATATGCAACTTGGTCATGGTCCCTAGCATAATAAGCGCGATTATATGCATCAAAACCTTGCTTGTGACTCGGACTTGGCTTCTTGAATGCCCTACACACGACCCATCCTTCTTCCTGCAGTCACCATCATGGTGCATACCCTTTTTAGTAAACTTGTTTTAAATTTTTCACCAAATTATACATAAAGAAATTTACCAAAATGGTAGAAAAAGATGGGTAAATTATCATACCGGTAAGATCATCAAAATATTTACCAAAATATTGTAAACTATTTTGGTAAACAACCATAGTGCAATTGTTTTAAAAGTCCAATTACATTATGATTGTGTGTTTTTTCAATATGTAAGTGCAGTGTTCTAAAAGTCAGACCAAACAACCATAGTGCAATTGTTTTAAAAGTCCAATTACATTATGATTGTGTGTTTTTTCAATATGTAAGTGCAGTGTTCTAAAAGTCAGACCAAACAAGTGGTCTAACTGTTTTTAGGAAATATGGTCTGGTTCAAACAGCACTGAGGTTTTTATAAATAATCCTCGATTGCATACCATTGGTTCCACCATTAAATTAAGTGAACCATTCTTACATTCTAACTTTTGAAATATTTCATTTTTTAAATAAGATATTTGAAAGGCTATAATTCCATGTATAGGAAGACCATTTGATAATCAAACCTTAATAATACATATCTAATGTCATATTTTTATAAAAATAAAAGAAGATAATTTAGGTGAAAATCATACATATTTTTAAATTTTCTCAATAATGTAATTTAGCCCAACCAAATTGAATCAGATTGACTAATTTGACAAATTTTCAGTCCAATCATTGGTTTGGTTCTCAAAACATTGGTCAAAGAAAGTCGATGATTTGACTTGCCTGAGGGGGTCCATGTTCGGAGGTTTGGAGACGATATTCATGCATGATCCAGTCAGTTTTCGATCCATTGGGTGCACGACCTTTGTAGAACACTAATGTCTTCCTCATCCCAATAATTCTATTCTTCGAAAGGACAGCCTTATCCCTCCCTGTGGCCTTCCAGAATCCAGCCGCAGTTGCTCTATTAGTCCTTGTTCCAGTAGGGTACTTCTTATCCTTGTGACTGAAGAAGTACCATTCATTCTTCTCTTCATAACCTAGCTTGCACCTATCTATATAACCAAACATAACCATATGTTATCATAAACAAATAATATCATTCAAATCAAGGGGAAATGATTTTCTTGGAAAATGCAATTTGCATGTGCATGGTTGCGCATTTTCATGGGGAATTGGAGAAAAAAATTTCCCCTCTAGATTATTCTTTGACCCAATCCACTTTAAAAACTATTTGCTCGTCAAAAACGAGGAAATTAGATCCTAACGCGAAACTTAAAGCCAACTCTCTTTTTGACATTTTCCTAAATGAAATCAAACATTGGCAAACTTGTTTTTTTTTTTGAGGAAATTTATTTTCTTAGGAACTTTTATCATTAAATTGATTTTCCTTAGAAAATAATTTTTTAAAATCACAATTATACACACCCTTGGCCAACTTTGAAATTAACTTAATTGTTCTCTTGTAAAAATTTGATAATATATACCTTGGATATCCCATGGTTCAATCCTGTAGAGATCAATATCAGTGATAACATCTAAATCAATCTTTTGAGAGTTAATCTTCCTCTTGAGGTAGTAACCCACAAGCTCTTCTTCTGTTGGGTGGAATCTAAATCCTGGTGGCACACATGATTCTATTTCCATTGTAGAAATCTACATGAGAATCAACAAAACAAACACACTATGAGATTGAGATTGAAAGAGAGAGAGAGAGAGAGAGAGAGAGAGAGATCATAGTCTTATACCCCCACAACAAAGACAGAGAGAGAGAGTTCAAAGTTTTATACCCCCACCATTTGTTGTGTTCCTTATTGCATGATCTCTCATGCCAAAACATGATCCAAAGTCTATAGAGTTGTTGGTTAGAGTTATTTAATGATGTTAGATATCTTGTGTGGGGTCTTTGGATCTGTGGGTCCCATTTATATAAGGCAACTTTGACGTCCAAGGTAACTCAAGCACACGACAAAAGACATTGAACTTTTTCTTTAAAAAAAGTTTCAAACCGAATTGGACTTGGAGTACACGCACATCAATCAAGAACAGTCACTCACAAAAAGCTATATTTCAGTCTGAATTGAGTTTTCTCAAACATGGACAAAAACAAACTTCGAACATTAAAAGAATTACCATTATAATGGTAATCTAATAATATTATATAAAAATAGTGGTCTCACTCCATAAAAATCTTAAAAATAAGATTAGTATAGTGACACAAATCCATACTAATAAAATTTTAAATTAAAGAAAAAATCTCCTTAATTATGTTTATGAATTTGAAATATTTTTTATTTATAATAATATATATAAATATTATATTTTAAAATTCTCCTTACAAATAATTAAATATGTAACAATAAGAAATCATAATTTTGAGGAGATTTCACCTTGGCAACACGAACCCTTTCCAAGTGAAAAGTAAACTCTGTTGTTCGAATCTCACTTAATTCTTAATAGTAATCTTCATGAAAACATGATCAAATTTTACACAGCTTATTACAATCCATCATAATTTGTCATCTATTGATGAGATGTTTCAAACTTAGGATAAGTTTTGGGATTCCATTGTTCTAATATATGTCACTTATGGTGCACAAATGGCAGACCATCTGTACGACCCACTAAGGCAACTTAGATTTCACCTGTGATAAAATTGTCTTAGTCGCATGAAATTAGTTCAAATCACATTGTAACACAAAAGGAGCCGCAAAAATGGACTTCTGTAGTCTATGGGTCCAAGCATGTTGTGTTTCTTTGAGTGCAGTCCACTCTATAATGGTGAAGGACGTTTTCTCTCACCGACCATACTACACTACACACCACCACTCATAGGCCTGAAAACATTTTAACCTATCAATGATACTGCAATCTATCAATATACATAGTGCACATGATCATAATCTGGATCGTTCAATGGGTGGGTGGACCACCTCTTAGAACAATCTAATCTACCCTAAGCTTTGGAAGGTGATAGAGTCATGTGTAATTGTTCAAAAATAAAAAATAAAAATCTACTTATTGGATGGTCAGAAGTATGTGACTAAGAAGAAAAGATGTTGCAAGAGAAGTATTAAAGTGCTAGTGTTTGTGGTATGCAAGCTTAGAGATGGTCATCTTCTTATACTACCCAAATTATCTGATTGATGGTCAGGATTATCTGAATGACGTGATATTAATTGACCCATTATTTGGATGGTTAGGATTGATAGTCATGCAAACCATATGTGTGTCAGTGTGTGATAAAGATGAATAAAATGTTGCAAGAAATGCTTGAGCTTGTGGGTAATCAAGCTTAGTGATGATCGTATTCTTATAGTAAAAAAGTCAACATATTGGATGATCAGGATTATCTGATTGATATGAAACTAGGTGACCCATTGTTTGAATGATTAGGATTGATAATCATGTAAACCATGTGTGTAACAAAGATGAAAAACAAACAAAAATAATGAAATAGTAAGTATTAAACTGCTAGTGTTTGTGGGTATATATTCAAGCTTAGAGATGATCATCTTCTTATAGTGACAAAAATATACTTGTTGGATGATCAGGATTATCTGATTGATGTGATAATAAGTGATCCATCAAGCTTAGAGATATATGATCATCTTCTTATAGTAATCCATCCATATTATAGATTCATGGTTGAAAAGCTAATGTATATAGAGAATAATACTAACCGGAAAATTCAACTTGACAGTGTCTTTCTTCTTCTTCTAGAGAGAGAGAGAGAGAGAGAGAGAGAGAGAGAGGTTTGGTTGGTTGGTTGATGTGTTTTGGTGAATGTTTTTGGAGTTGTAGAAATATAAGCTAGATATAAAGAAGAAGAGATGAAAGGGTGTTATCGAGTGCGCGTGGGGTGGCAGAGATGAAAGGTTTGTTTGGACGGCGTGACACCAAATTTTCACGCCACCTCCCCCTCCATTCCACCGATATTTTGTGTCTCACTCAATATTTTTTGCTCCTCTCCTCTCCTCTCCTCCACCTGTATTGTTGGTGCGCCGCCCTTTGTCTATGTGTCACCCTCTACTTCTTGACACGTGGATGCCATATCAGACTATTGTCCATCCAAATCATGAGTTCAATCATTTTTGTTTACGTCACATTCCCTCTTTATTTACCTTACAAAAGCCACCATCCTTTTCATGTGGAGGTGGTAACTCGGCTTTCTAGCTCTTGTTGAGTTTGCTTGGCTTGTTTGTTTGTTAATCCTATCACCATATAGAAAATTGTCAATGGACCCCCTACTTACTTGATTACCCAATAAATATAAATATATATATATATATATATATATATATACACACATAGATTTTGTATCCGAAATTGATTAGCCGGTTTTGGGTCTACTATCTTGGATCGAATTATTTTTCGATTTGATTCTAGATATTCATTTTGAAGAACTAGTATGAATAAGGTATCTTCCAATAGTGGATTTGTTTTATTTTCAAGGACTTTAAGGTGGTTGGAATGCACTTTAGCTCAAATTAGAATCTAAAGAAAATGTGGTCCCTCGGTTTTTTTGTTTTTTGTTTTAAACTTTCGATTCACTTTGCAAGAAGCTTCTGTTTTTATATATGTTCTAATCCTTCACCATCTCAAGGATAAACAAAGATTGCGGATCTAAATTTCCTGAAGTTACCTTTTCAAAACTTTGATTTGCTTGAAGACTTCATTGTTGATATCATCTATCAACTGAGGAATTACATGTTAATCTTTTAACTTAGGGTGAATTACTATTTCGTGAGTTGAAAATGAGTTATTTATGATTCCGGCCACTTTTCATTTTAATTACCAAAATGTGAACAATCACGTTTTTGTTATAAAAAAGAAAGATTAGAACGAAGTTACTATTTAACAGATTTAAAGTGACAATTTCGCAAGTTCAAAGTGAAATT
Organism: Akebia trifoliata; assembly: GCF_017979445.1. Taxonomy (NCBI): domain Eukaryota; kingdom Viridiplantae; phylum Streptophyta; class Magnoliopsida; order Ranunculales; family Lardizabalaceae; genus Akebia; species Akebia trifoliata. The sequence continues at coordinate 2,835,145 of NC_141378.1, read as the reverse complement.
GTCACTTTAAACCTATGAAATAATCACTTAAAAAACCCATGAATTTGTTGTCGTTCACGTTTTGGTAATTAGTATGAACATTGAGCTGGAATCGCAAATTTATCAAAAGTTGAATCACTTTTTTGTAAGTATCTCTTTAACTTAAAATAATTGTCTATCTAAGCCCGGCGGATATATGACAGTTACCAAGAATTTGTAGTGTCAATTCCGATTCTAAGGGTTTCATACCCAAAAAAAAAAAAAAATCGATAAGAATAAAAATTGATCTTTTATTTAGATTATGGTTTTGACTATTATGTGGAGCCAATCCGAAATTGATCCATCCACCCCCTAGGATACATTCGTGGAAGTTGGATAGGAGCATTGGAAGTCAGCCCAAACACCAAAATATTTGACTCAACCCTAACACCAATTCGAGCTTTAACATAAGATTTGTTGGGTTGATCAAATGAGCTTGGACGAGAAATAAAGTAGTAGAGTTTTGAAAATTGGACTTAACCAATGGTCTCACAAGGTCCAACCTGATCTTGTAAAAATATCAAATCTGTCAATGAACCACCAATTGTGTGAATATTATCTTAATTTTTATTAATATATTGATAATTTAAGAAAATCTATACATATTTGTAAATTCTTAAGTAAATGTCAGTTGGTTCAATCAAGTTAACCAGAGTTTGACTAATTTGACAAATTTTCATTCCAATCGTGGTTTCAAATGGAGATCAGGAATAGAGAGAAGGGAAGAGGAAACAATAGTGTCTTTGCGGGATCTATCTAGGGTCCAGATGGGAAGAAAAATATAGGTGGTTTTCTAGGGATTGATACATATTTTCTCGCATTTTATCTTGATATTGCGACTCTATCATCTCTAGACATGGTTAATCCAAAATCGATCCAACAGGTTATCAAACCATATTCCTCTATCAAAACCCAAATTCTTGATCCATATCCCACATTAGATTGAATCAAGTTTTGTGTCTGATCCAATCCAATCCATTAAAAACTTACACCTTGTACCCTTCTTTGTAATTTATTTCAGCATTTGATTTGGACGCATTGAGTTCTACATAGCACAAGTACATGCACGCGGGTGCAAGCCAAGGTCTAGGCACGGGTGAGGTGCACTTTTAACTTTGCACATTCACATAGTCGCAAATGGGGGCGCATGCCTTGTTGGACCAATAAGTACATATAAATTTAATGGTTTATTTGTCCAAAATCTAACTCTAGGTCATCAACGCATGCATTTGTTTTATAATGTTCTTTTAAGGAAAAAAGGTTAAAGTCATAAGGTCAGATTATAGATTATTTACTTAAATTCAATAAAATGACAAAATGGCCCTTTCTCTTTTTTCTTGTTTTCAATCAATTAGTTATTGATAGTTGGTAGGTCACTTAGGCAACTTAACATGTCTCCTTCCGTACCCATTAATTAATCCAATTGGATAATCTTAAAGTTAAAAGAATAAACTTGTGTTTGTTAGCTTTAAAAATGGGATGGGAGTAGTTTAACTATCTACCTACAGTTATCCCCCAAGATTATTTGGAATTATGGGATGATTTGACTATCCAAAATCTCATGGGACTCGTAATCCTCGCTATGAAATGCTGCTTGATATGCGTAAACTGGATAGCTTCTTATCGAAAGTGCTATAAGATAGTATGGGCGACGACGTGTGTTAGAACACAAAACCAAAAAATGGATTGTATATGACATGATGATAACTTCATCACATATCATATATGCGTTATGTGACCCTCTAACTTAACTTGATACACTTAGATTATGGTCAAAAGATAATCGTCGACAATGGGGAGACCTCATCATAATTTTCATTGATGTGTGGGATCTAAAGTAGTAATTATCAGTCAAAGTGAAAGTAGGTTCAATGAGATTTGAACATAGGCTAGGAAATAGACACTCCTCACACCTTTACCAACTTAACTAAGTTGGTATCTAGGTTGTTGGATAACAAGCACGACTAGTAAGGGCGAGACAATTGACATCTTAGAATATCATATCTTACTCAAATCCCCGAATACATGCAATACTCCACAAACCATGTTGACTAGGTAAGTTGAGAGAAATCCTTGTGTGTGACCGATGAGAGGGCTTGAACTCAAGATCTCTTCATTTTTGGAGGGAGTCCCTAGACATTAGGCACAATACCCATTGATTTAAATAATGATTTCTTATTTTTATTTTTTACGAAGAAGTTGGACTTAAACCCACATCCTCAAAGTTGGTTTGCAATGTGTGAAACCAATGGCCTATGGGTCTAAGCCCTCCATTATAAGTGTATTAGTACTAGTTATGAATAAATAATATCTACTTTCAAGTTTTAAATGATGGTGTTATTCCAAAAGGTCTTTTACCAAAATGGTTTATTATTTTCATCAAAATTGTTGGCCTAGGACCTTTTTGCAATATTTTATCAAAAGAGCTACCTATTTTTGGTATTTATTTAATTTTACAAAAATGAGTATCTTCTAAATGGTTACTAATTAAACTGAATTTACCTTTATAATATAGCCTTATTTGAGACATGAAATAAACCCTACCTAAACATAGTTGTGGTTTTTTTTTTTCATAATTTTGTATAAAAACATGGGTAAGATTTGCAAAAGTCAATCTAAATCAACCACAAAAAATTAGAACTGATGTTATGGAATTCGTGCAAATCACGAGGTCCTTCCAAGACTGTAATCCTTAGGAAGTCATTGTTAGGGTTGTCAATGGATGGGATCATACTTAAAATTTGATCCATTTCAATCTAACAACTTTGGGTCTGGATCAAGGATTTGGGTTCAAATAATTTGACTCGCAAACAATGACTCTACATTAGATATTTATTTCCGTAAATTTAATAAAAAAATCGGATTGATTCAACAATTTTGAAAAAATACATAGCTGCTCCAACATTTTTCTTTTGGTTTATATAAGTATATTTTACTAATCAAATTGGGTTGGGTTAGGTCTAATCCAAAAAAAATGATCATTGATTATTTGATTGGCCCGGAACATCATGTATTAGACCCAATTGGGTTTAGAGCTTAAAATGAGTTGGGTACCGATTCAATCCATTAACATTCCTTGTCACTATCACTTTAATTTAAATAGAGAAACTAATCCATGCAATCATTGTAAATCTATCGAACCACCAATCGAAAACCAAGGACAGATTAATTAAGATAATAAAACAAAATTGAGTGAAATAAAGAAAGTGATGTGGTGATGACTTGACTCTTGAATGTAGCCGAAAGCCAAAGTTATTAGCCAAATATGGCTAGCACACAAATACACGCCATCTTCATAGGATCTGTAGATGGATTCTTAATTTGGACAAAAAGTGACATCTCGATCATGACCTTCAATCCGTTTTATAATGTTTTTTATTTTGTTTTATTTTATTAAAAGTACTCAATGTGGTTGGACCGAAGTGTCATTATATCCCTCAAAGGACCCACTAATTTTTATTTTTTTTAAATACTGAGTATCTCTGGAGATAGTGGACCGGGCTCATATTTGGGCTTTGCCTAATAAATAAACTATGGTCTTGTCTAAGGACTAGTCCTGGGACATGTGCAACCCCCACACATAACACTCACTGGATAAGTAAGGGTGCACCCTCGCAGGTGGCTCTTGAGGAATTAATGTTCAAACTAAGTATCAAACTCATGACCTGCATACATTATTATTAATTGCTAATCGATACAAAATTGCCATTGAGATAACCCTGAGTGACCCCTCGGGGTTTAAAAGAAACCACTAACTCATTCATTGTTACAAACCATTTTATTGGTGAACATAACCTAATATATAAGAGTATGATTTGGATCAATTATGGTCAATTTGGAAATGATCTATAAGAGTCAAATCGGGTCTAGATCCCATTAGTTGATTCAATCGAGTCATAACATTTGGATCCAAATCCCTATCATATCAGGATATGCTTGAACTAGAATTGATCTGGTATCAAATTTCAAATTTCTATGAAAAACTTAAGTTATCAGATTATATCAGATCAGATTTTTCATATGATGCAATCCATTTATAAATTTCATGATATCAAGTAGATCAAATACTTTGTACAAATGATCATTTTTTGTGAACTTCAATTGCCACACCATCTTAAATATTCTAACATGGGGATAACTGCTTTTTTTTCATTGTTAACTTGTTCCTTCTTCAAACCCAAAACCATTTCAGAGAGAGAGAGAGAGAGAGTGCAAAAGAAAAGTGGTGGGGGAGACAATAAAAAGTGATTGTTTTTTATTAGAAATTTGGAAGAATTAGGCTTAAAAAGAGCAAAAGAGGGAGGACAAAAATATGGAAGAAAATTATTTTTTTAATTGAAAATATATTTTAAAGGTGATTAGAGAGAGAGAGAGAGAGATCACAAGGATTCTAAGAAGAAGAAAGAGGGATGATTTTTATTTTTGAATTGGTGTTCTCCAATTAAAAAGGTAACTCTTTCTACAATTCTTGGAAAATGAGATCTTTAGAGATAAAAATAAAATATAATATAATGTTCATTTATTCTTATTTGATGTATTATATTTAATTTCTTTAATTGTTGTATTAAAATAAATATTGGAGTGACAATAGAAGTAATCTATATTTTGCATACCATGCTTATGCTACTTAGCCCCAAAAAAAAAAAAATTGTTGGGGGATGAGGGGATAGAGTGTAAGGAGAAAGGTAAAGCTAAGTTCTATTACAAGACAGCTCTTATTTTATTAGAGTTTCGGTTGCTTTTGCAAACACAAAACAGTATGATTTAAGTTAGTGGGATGTGTTTGGGGCGGTTTGTGGGACGGAGTGTGCCCTCCCTCTCCGTCCCACTAATATTTAACAATATCCGAAACAATATTGCATCTTGTCCATATCTCTACTCTTGACATCACTACAAATATTTGTAACAAAAGCTTCTAGAGCCTTAACTAGCTTGATAATGACTTGTCTTCTTTCACAAACCATATTGTCTCCCAAATGGGTGGATCACTCTTCCTGGACTCCATAGGATCCGAAAGTCCAAATGGATGGGTCCCTCTTCAAGTTTTCATTGAATCCATAAAATATTCAATGAACCCTCAACCAAGGAATGGTACATTTTTTTTTGGCCACTCATCCATGAATATTTGATCCACCATTTGTCTAATCATTGGATTTGAGTATTTTCTTTATCGTTAGTCGTCGTAAAATTGTAAATGAGATGGCGAGTGTCAACTAACTTAATTAGTAAATTTTTCAGGTGATGATACCGTTGACCTGGGTTCAAGTCATGTTGGCATGGAGATACTGGTCATATTAAAAATAGACTTACCGGTGGCAACACAAAATTAAATAAATAAAAGATTTAAAAAAAAAAAAATGTAAACGAAAACATTTAGACCCAAAATGATCATATAGGGTTTAGACTCACTAAATGATCGTCGGCACAAGCTTGAGTTCAACGATTAGACCATTTTATTAAGTTAGTTAGGTCATACTCTTTTCATAATTATTGATTAGAACCATTTCCATTTAGGTCTGGTCTCCTTCAAAACATATATGAGCAGAGACAAGTGCTGATAGTACTTGGTAGGTTAATTTAATTAAAAAAGGTAACAACTTAAATAAATTCCTAAAGACATGTGAAGTGTCGATCCCATGAGGCCACGATCAAGGTTCAAATCTTCTTGAACCGACTTTCAAGTTGATGAATTCCCATCAATTTATTTATATCATTAAATACGTATTTTAAATAATTCTAATCGAATTAATTAATTAATTAATTTTTTTTACTGAGGTGAGGGTTGTTGGGGATTTGTGAACTTAAAGATTATATCATGACTCATGAACTACTTGTGTTTTGAATATGTCCTCGGTATTTTCGATTTCCATATGTTGTTGGGCATCTAATCTTACCTTTGCTCTCCCTCAAAATAAAAAATAAAACATATGCACACAACTTATATTTTGTAATATAATTTAAGATATATTGTAAAACTAATTCACTTTATCATCAAATTTTATCTTTTTGTGCACTATGTTCCTTTCGCTTTTTTTAATTAGAAATGATGATGATGATGATGATGGTATGTATATGATACTTTTGTTGCAAAATTTTATTGGACCCCACTCAGACCTAGCTCACCTGACCTTCACTCAGCCATTAATTAATTGGGATGGGTTTGATCCTCCTTAGTCCAAACCCAACTAGACTTCAATATACATAATTGAATTTGGAACAATTTTTCTACTCTAGACCACTTTAATGGTCCTAGTAGTATGGTTCTTTTAGAACAACCCTGATAGGCTTTTAATTGTAAACAACTTAAACATATTTCAACTATAAAAAATCTCTAATTAACTAATTAGCTAACATGGTCTAATCAAGACATATTATTTATCACAAAACTTTACGAGAAAATGATACGATGTATCAATATAAATGTTTATTACAATTAATAGCATCTAATAGTCTAATGTCCCTTCTCAAACTTATGTCGATAAGCAATTGTTATAAGTTTTACAAACGTGACTATCAATGAATCGATTCCTAATTTCTATGATTAAATGGTTTAAAGCAAAGTAAATCAAATCAAATCTGTGGAAAATCATGAATGGAACGAGAAAAGTTAGCCATTTTCGAGCCTTAAAAGAAACTCAATGTAGCTCTATTGTGGACTAAATCATTATTAATTCAGACTGAAATACTGAATCATTCGTAGCTCATAATGAGAAATGTTCGAATCCAATAATTATAAATCACTGTTAACTAATATATGATGTGTAGGTCCACCATGGGATCAGAAAAATATCGATGGATGCATTGGCCCCACAAGAGTGTATATATCACATGTATGAAATCAGCATTAATGAATGATTTACAGTCGTAGATCTTCTTGCTAATGGACTAATCACATGGTCAACTCTCAAGGACTTTGGTGTAGTGTATCTTGTATCTCAAAACTTGCCCATTAAAAGAAAAATGAATGAGAAACCATTAAATAACTGGTGGACCACTTGATTAAGTTGTCCACATTTGCATGTACTGACGTTATAAACGTATTTATTAAATGATTACGTTTGCACGCTTCAGATATCAATCATTGTGAGAATATTTATCTTTTGGACCCACAAGGAATAATTTAATAAAATGTTTCCCAAACCACCTTAGCCAAAGGCAGATTTAGAGTGGGGGCACTTCCCCACCGCCCCAACCCCGCACACCCAACCTCCACAAAAATTTTCAAAGCCTAGGAATTAGTGAGTTGTCGTGACAGATTTTAGCGACGGACAAAAAATCTGTCATTATTGCCTCCACAAAAAAAAATTTCATTCTTAATACATCTCACAATTTATTTATTTATTTTTTTAACTCCCCACAAAAAAAATTTATACTCTTGATTGCCCCCCACATGGGCAAAATCCTGGCTCCACCCTTGACCCTAGTCAACCCAAAGCCATATACACACACACTCTCTCTCTCTAAAAGTTCATATGTGTTTTTTGGAAGGTAAGTTCATATATGTTGGTAACCGCAAATCCAGCCTTGCCTTGTCGACCTGCAATGGATTAAATTTAGGACTAAAGCAACCATTTTCTGAAGGGGCCAGAGCATGATACTGTGCTTATTAAATTGAGAAAATAGGCCAGATTTTGTGCCTTTGAACCCACTTTTTGTTTATTAAACAGTTTTACAGGTTGGGCATCACCTTTTTGTTTTTGTTAACTAATTTATTTTATTGGATCTATTCTCTACTACTACAATCATGGTTTCATTTCTGGTCTGAGGCCGAGATGACCCATGTACCCTTTTTTTTTCTCTTTTTTTTGAAACATGGTATCCCCCTTGGTAGACGACCAGGACAGGGTCCATCAGGCAGTCCATAGGACAGGCCCAACGTATCATTCTTGAATGATGCGGAAATACCATGTGAATCATCTTCTGCGTGACAAGTGAGATATTCTGAAAATCTTAGAGTTAGTAAAATTCAGCCAAGTAAATTGGCATTTTGTATTTTTTTATTAAAAAATTAAAATAATTATTTTTTAATTTAAATATGTATTATGTTAGTAAAAAATATGATCTTGCATTTAATCATCCTCTAATACATCTTATTTTACAAAAAATTGTAATTGTTTACACATAAACATTTATTGATAAATTGTACGTTAAGTTCAATGATTCATTTCATTGGAGATGAGATGACTTGTCCCATACAACTAGTTCTCGTCTATTAGGACTTGCTATTCTACTAACAAATGACACGCGCAGCCCATTATATCCATTACTGGGCCGGCTTGGATAGAGCTTGACTTGAAAGAAACCCAGCCCATTAAACATGGGACTGTCACAAACTAAATTTTACATCTATCCATACTACTTCTAGGCTAAGGAGAAATTTTATGTTCCAATTTACATTTGCTTCTGCCCATCACAATGTGACACGTGGAATCATCCTCTTTGGGTTTATTGTGGAAAAAATGAAGGAGCATTGGCTCGAGGTTAAAGATGAGGGCATTTATGCCATTTTGATTTGTCTTCCTGGGTAAATTGAGGTTAAAGGGTATGTCATAAATTTAAAACACAGGAGAATATCTCAAATATTTACCGAAACGTGGAGGCCTATATCTAAATCACTTGGCCTTGTGTGGATGCACCCCTCCATACAAGAACAGGTTTTTGGAGCATCTCACCAAAGAGTAAAAACCTCTCTATGCAAGAGCAAAAACATTAAGGAGCTTTATTCAAACTTTTACTAGCTCCTCCTTGTAGGAGCATAAGTCGTCAAGGAGCTCTATCCAAACGTAATGTTGGATTTTAAACTTTTGATGACGTTAGCAATTGATTAGCTAATCCACAATACAAACACTCATTGATTGTGGTGAAACTTCACTGGGTCCTAAAAGATTAGGTTATAAAATGATTCATAAGTAACCTTATCGATGCCTAAGGGGCTGTTTGGAAGGCAAACTGCAATAGTTAAAGTTGAGCACCGTGTCTTTGTGGCAGCCCCTAGACGAAATTAAACGTTTAATTCTCTTAGTTGAGTCATCATCATAAGTATACAATATGGAATATCAACATTGATCACCACAGAGTCGCTAGGAAGCATAATCGGTATATGTGACTTGGACAGTTAGTGGCCCGAATGAAGTTTAAGGGGCACAGTTGTTGAGGAGTTGTAAAACTTGCGAATTTGCAATGCTCACTGTCTAGCCACCAGAAGCATATGTGTAATCATCTCAATGTTATTAATGCTGGTAATTCTCGTGCACCTGATGTTACTGATATTCATGCTATGAACTTCAATCAATAAAATCTCCTTTACCCTTAACCGGAAAAAAAAAAAAAAACAACGATGATGACAGAGTAGAATTGAATCACGGGAGCTGTAACTCCAACTTTTTCTTCCAAACAGACCCTAACATTAAATACGGGTGAAGAAAATTGTATTCCCAGTATAGGCTTTATTTTAAAAAGACCTGGCTCAACCAATTATATGAATTCTTAGTGTGGGCTTCGGCCTAGATTGCTTAGACAAGCCATGTACGTAGATGGGCTTAAGCATGCTACCGAGTACTGATGTTGCGATTTGGGCTTGGGAAGAGTGTGGGTTGCCAAAACCCCGCCCATCGAACCAGAGGGACTGCAACAATGCCCTTTAATACAGAGGAGAATTGTTTTGCTGCTGTAAAAGTGACTTAAAATTGTGAATGTTGCACAGTATGCTACTTCATGGGAGAATTTTAAAAGATAAATTTATATTTTGTTTTATATTATTATAGATAAATTATTTCAAATAAATTAATAGATCTATTTAAGTGGGACTTGGACACAGAGCCCAATTGATTTGACTTATTGAAAAACAACTTGGAGGTTGTGGGGTTGTGGGTTCACGACGAGTTCAAACCACCCCCCCCCCCCCCCCTCCCTTCAAATTTTTTTTTTTTTATATTTAAGGGTACTTTTGTACCTTTATCTTCTTTTTAATTGAAGTATGTATTTGTTTCAACAATACTCACCCTTCCCTCGTTATAATAGTAAAGAAATAACTTAGTTATTATTCTTTAAGCATTATTACTTCAAAGATCATTTCTTACTTTTGATCTTTCGAGATAAAAAATTATTGACTTAGTATTTTTGTACGAGATCGTGTAATTACGTATTATTAGTTCTTTATATGGTGTGTTTTTATTTTATATTAAAAAAAAATTAATACAATTTTTTTGTAAAAATGTCAACAAATATTTCTTGCTTTTACTTTTTATTTTTATTTTTTATATTGTTGTTGGATTCATAAGATTATGTATTGGGGCATATACATTCAAAGCATCATAAAAAAAATCAAATACAATGAGACAAATTGTTGTCTTCCTCCCATGTTTATCCCCACACCCTTATAAAGGATGATTAAAACTCAATTTCATACATATCTGGAAGAATAATTTTAATTTTATTCTCTTTTCTATACTCTTTCTTTGAAGAATATTCTTTCAATTTTATTGTCTTTTGTTGAAAACAGAGAATGTTACTAATGCTCCCTATAGAGGGTCTTAGTTCAAAATCCTGCCTTACTTTTAGGCAGTAGCATAATAATCCACCACTAAACTTTTTTCTACATCAATACTCCTCCATCTTAACAAAAGTTAAAGGTGCCAAAAATATTCCTTTTTCACATCTTTTAACATACTTGAATCATCTAACATCGATTACAATTCATTTTGACGATTTGTTAGGATGAATGATGAATGGAGAATGACACACTTATAATTTCAAATGTTTAGAAATAATGATCAATTTATTTCAATAATTTGTAGCAATGAACAATGAACAATGTACAACATACTGATAATTTTGAAGATTTAATTGTAACTATTGATTCAAGTGTCCGTCTCACCACTATTATATTTGCATATTGAGTATTCAGAGAAGATCTATCCAATTTCAAACTCTCAAAAAATGGTGTGTGGTGCGCGGGGGGGGGGGGGGGGGGGGGGTGGAATTAATTTAAAATTTTCAAATATCAAAGTTTTCAAAAATACTGAAAGTGCTACATGTGTCGATAGAGCTTATCAAAGTGTCAACACTACGTCATAACTTTATCAATTTGTAACACTTTCGGAATAAATAAAAATGCATGTAATTACTTGAAAATTTTCTCTGAATTACAAAAAGGTCATAAAAGGATATTTTGGTAATTTAAAACTTAAGAGCTATTATTGACACCCCAAAATTTATTTATTATATACTAATTAAAGATAAAGAAAATAAGTGAATAGTTGAGAATAAGTAAAAGTTGGTTTGCAAATAGAAATTCTCTCATTTATTTTTTTTTTGTTAGATTTCTATTTTTGTGGTTTAGGATTTTGTACAAGCCTTATCATAATTTGTAAACAACTACTTGAATTGTTTGAACGGGACTGTTATAATATTTTGTAACGTTGAGGTTATAATTTGAGCCAAACTTTTTGAATGCCTGAAAGAGTGTGTTTTAATCTTGGTGTGAAATAAATAATTTATAAATATGGTTGTGATAAGTGAAAGTTGGGGTGCCAATAGCAACTATGTAAAGAAAGATTTTACTCAAATTACCCCCCAGATTTGGGCTTTCAGGAAGACATCCATCCCTTAATCCCGTCATGGATATAACACGAAGAAGTGATTTTCTCTCCATTTGATATTTTGATGTGTGCCAGCAATTTTCCTATTCTCTCTATTTATCAATCCTTGGATCGCTCCAAACCCCTAACCCTAATCCCCAAATTCAACCAAGCGTCACCATCAACATGGGAAGTGATAGAAGCTTCAGAAGTAAGAAGAAGCGTTTGGAGGAGACGAGTAGCAGTTCTTCATCATCATCAGCAGCTTCGATCTCTGATAGTGAAACAAGCTCAGAAAAGAGATCAAGACGCCATCGTCATCGCCATCGCGATGAAAGACGTAAGAAAAGCAGTAAAGGGTCTAGAAGGGAAAAAGAAAAGATCGAGAAATCTGAAAAGCGGAGAAAAGAGGAGAAACGAAGATTGCGGAGAGAAGAAGAGAAACGAAGATTGCAGAAGAAAACGAAGCCGATTTCGGATCAGTTTACAGAAGATTTTGTACAATCCGAACCATCAAATGTGGAATTAAGTCAAACGACAGATCAGGCCGATGAAAATCGCTTCTCAGAATCGGTTTTGAAGGACGATTCTTCTGCTCCAAGGAGAAGGTAGATTTGTGCTAACGAATGGGTTTTTTTTTGGTGCTTAATTAATTATTTCTTTTGCTTTTTGTTCATAATTTTGCTTGTTTTAATGGCTGATTTAGGCTGATTGGTCCTGAAATGCCGTCTTCTGAGTTACTAGCAGCAGCAGCGAAATTAACAGAAGCGGATTCTGAGCTAAGGTACTAATTCTGAAGTATCGATTCTTCAGAAATTTATGATGATAGCTTTTCTCCGAAGCATAGTAACTAAGTTCGGATTCAGCAATTATTAGTTGGGATAAATTCGGGAAAGTTTCGACTTTTATTAGAAAAAAAAAATTATGATGAGCTCATGCAATTGCATGATACTTTCAGGGATGCTGAGCTTGAGGTTGACACTGATTTATTTATTGGACCGCCACCACCTGCGATGGTTGCTGAAGCTGAGTCAGCAAATGAGGCAGAACGGTTTGAAGAGGTAGTGAAATATGTTTGTTATGCATCCTTGATCAAATTGTTTGATATCTTCTGACTCGTGTTTGTTTGTTAAAGTTAAAATTAGCAAATTTCTTATAGCAAGTTTTGTAATTGTGGACCCTTAATTATTGCTATGTAACAATGACACACACATGTGTTGGTGTCTGGCATGGATACAAGGTACCTGCCATGGAACTTTTGAGAAGCCTCTGCAATGTCCACATTTCAGTGCACATTTTAGTTATATTTTACTAAAAAATTGGAGAGAGAGAGAGATGAAAAGTAGCAACAGAAAATATTTATATACACCCTAGAGCCAGGATTTTCTTGTCGTGGGGACAAACTATAGTTAATGGTACAGTTGAAGAGCTTGAAAATAAGTGGTTTTGGGGAGAAATTTAGAGGTTTTTGATTGAAAGTTGAAGAACAAGTATATTAGGTCATTTCTAATTAGTCTATGAAAGAAGGCCCAGTCAAGAGGCAATGTCATCTTCAAAAAATTGAAGGGTGGCAAAATTTGGAGGGAGGTGAGGGGGTGGGGGAAAATGGGGAGAGAGGTGTGGGAGGGGGGGCAAATGGGGCGTGTAAATAGTTGAAATTACAGGGGTATCTTCAAAGTTCTATGGGGACAATTGCCCCCCACCGTCTCCTTACTAGCTCCGCCCCTGCATAGAGCTAACTCACATAGAAAAAATTTAAGTTTTTTATTTTTTTATTAACGTCTTCTTTGATTGCTTTGTATCTTATGACCCTGCTTGATTGATTTGATCAGGTCACAAGAATCATGGGAGCTGAGATTGAGAGTCCTTATGATGTGCTGGGAGTGAATCATAAGATGTCTATTGAAAACATTAAGAAAAGGTAAGGTGGGAAAGTTAATTACTGTTGAATGTTATCATAGCTTATCTCCCTTATGATGTGCTGGGAGTGAATCATAAGATGTCTATTGAAAACATTAAGAAAAGGTAACGTGGGAAAGTTTATTACTGTTGAATGTTATCATAGCTTATCTCCCTGTGATGTCACACCCTTTTTTAGTTACATGATACTTGAGAATTATTTATGTTAGACATTGTTGAAGAAACAATATGACCAGTATGCCCATAGGGGATGGATTTTATTATGCACTTTGTGTCTACAAGCAAAGAATAAATTAAAATGTTGCATCTTGTCTTTTTAGAACCCAAACTCTCCATCCTGCTACAGACTTTGATGTTCTTTATTGATCATGATTCACATAATTTAAGGATGTTAAGATTTGGGTGGATGGATGGTAGTAGAGATGAGGAATGACGATCTAGAATGAGTACATTAGAGGGAATCTAGTAATGAAATCAATAGAAGATAAAATAAAGAAAGGACAATTGAGATGATTTGGGCATGTATGACAAGGACCACTGATGGTACCAACGAGAAGTGCTTTAGTACTATCTGAATGAGGTATTATCTGATTTCACATTCCTCAATGGAAGAAATAGCTTTAGACTGGTTGGAATGGCGAAGTAGGATTCATGTTGCCAACCCATTATTTGGGATATGGCACATATGTGATGATAATGATTATGATGATAACATTGACGTTGAGTGCTTCATCTATTAGTAAGATTTGCTTTTGGTGCACTTCAATGGGCTTGATCTTCTTTGTTTATCCACAACAGGTATCCACGATGATGTTCTTCTTGATATATTTTTTGTGTATTATCATCTGTTTCTGTTCAGGTACTGGAAGCTGTCTCTAATGGTTCATCCTGACAAATGTACTCATCCTCAGGCCCATCAAGCATTCATCATTTTGAACAAGGCTTTTAAAGATTTACAAGATCCAGATAAGGTGAGCGAATCAAAAGAAAAATGTTATTTTGACATTTTGATCTGTTAAATTCAATATTTTCTTAACTAGTTGGTAAATAGTATTCATGGATTCTATAATTTTACCTTTGGTTAGGATCAGAATTCCAAAACATTTGTATATGAGTTCTGTTGATTTATATGCATGAGTTTGTAGCTGGCTTAGTATGCTTGGGTGCTCTAGTTGCAGAATATATTGTCAATTAGTATATGATATTGAAATGTGTTCAAAGATTTGACTCTTTGGGTTTTTGAACTCACAAGATCATGGAATAAAGAGAGGAGAATCAAGGAATAATATAAAATATTGACTTATATGAAAAAACAAGGGCATTGATGTGAAGGCAATAAAATTTAGTGAAAACATGGTACAGTGGAAAGATTAAAGAGGTCAAAATACATTCAAACACACACTTAAAGTTCATAAATCTGTCAATACTGTCATCCATTGATGTCATTAATCATTTTATCTTAGACTAGTTCATGAATACAAACAAAACTAATCAGTTATTATGTTAAAAAAATGTTCATTGATTTCAAAGTATGAATTTTTACTATTAAAGTATGAATCTCAAAGAAAGAGCCTGGAGTCTTGATTGGAGCATGAATTTGCTTAGATAGGAGTGCGATTTGACAAAGCGCAAACTCCTATGTCATGGATTTTTAAATTTGGAGTAAGGGTGAGATCTACATTATCTGAATCTGTCTTCTAAGACCAACCTCAGGCATTTATGTAAAATTTGATACCAGAATATTTACTTTCAACTTGTTATGATGCCTCTTGCATTGTGGTTTAATCTCCCATGGATTTGAATCATTTAATTATGTTTAACCAAACTTGATTTAGTATGCCATGTTTTCTATCCTACGGTCAATATGGTATTTTGATTCTGGATGGCTTTAGGATTTACAGTCTTTAAATCAACCACATTATTTCTTCTTTTTTTCAGCGAAAAGCAATGGACGAGATAACTAGATTAAAGGAAGAGCAAGAGAAGTTTAAGGTGTGTGTTCTTTCAAGCAAAATACATCCATATTCGGAAGTTTTCGGTGCCTTTATATGATGTTGGACCTCTTCTACATATCTGTTATCTATGGTAGTTATATTTGTAATTTTTTAATAATCTTACTAAAATATTTTCTTGCCTACTGTAGGCTGAATTAAAAGCACTTCGCGAAGCTGCACAGTGGAGAAGATTGCAAGGTTTTCTATGTTCTGCTCAAATATTAGGATTCAATTGTTCTATTTCGTAGTAGTTTTCACTCCATGTAGGGTGTCTGTCTTTTCTTGATTCTTCACTGTTGTCTTTTGGGTCAATTTGCTCATTATTAGATGGGGTTACCGTGGTGAAACCCAAGTATCCTCTTTAAGAACTAGTATAGATATAGAAGTCCAGGGTTTTGTTGAGTCTCAAGTTGCTCCTTACAAAAAAAAAAAAAAAACTCATAAAGAGTTTGCTTTTGAAAGTGTTTGTTGGTGCACAGGGAAACATTGACATTTTTTGACTTAGTTGACATGAAATTATGAAAGCTTTGTTAAATTGGCAGGTATATCAATGGCGGGTGATGAAGAGCTTCTCGCGGAACCGGAACTAAAACTGCCACCTAAGAGAGATGAGTGGATGACGACACTTCCTCCTGAACGAAAAGTAAGGGCATCTGTCAGACTTGATTGTGGATTCTGCAACTTATTTTGATTTGATCTCATCTTATCATTTGGTATCTTAATACTCATTTGTTTTTGTTTTTTTTCATTCCATCTTATTATTATTTTTTTTTCAGCCAGGTGTTGTGAGTATGCAGTCTACCACATCTTTCAGTAAGACTGCTAAAGAAGGTCGCGGTGATACCAGCATCTGGACAGATGCTCCTCAAGACAAGGCCAAGAAAGCAAAAATGAAGTAATTCCCATACTTGGTGTTAGATGGTGTTGACGTATCATTTCAATTCTTTATTTTCTGGTCAGGTTTAGGTGAATTTTTGAGATATACCCCCTGGCCTTCAACATCTTCCCAAAAATCCTTGATTCCTTCCCTACGCACCACCACAATAAAAGAATCACCAAAAAGAGAGGGAAAAAGACCCCTTCATCTTGAATCATTGGGTTCGGTGACAAGATCACTCGTTTTCTCCACATGAATTGATTAATCACACTCTGTTTTGTCTATTGTTTCATCTTTTAAATCAATGACTTTGCGTAATAAATCAAGGGCTGAAGATGTGGTCTTGAGATGCCAAACATCCTCACCAAAACCTGGAGGAAATGTCCAAATTACCCCTGTTTTTCTGCATTATTAGGGATTTGATGACACATTTAGTTTCTTTTTGCAGTTATCTAGAGGCTTACAATGAGGCTGCGGCAATTGCTGAAAATGAGGAAAAGAAACGAACTAGTTCCGATGCAGATTTAGTGGACCAGTACAACCGTGCCAAACGTTCGAAATCATTGGTGCAGAAGCACCAGGAAGAGGCATCCAGTCGTACAAAACGAAAATCCAAACAAGAGCCAAAGAAAGAGGAGTGGATAGGGCAGCACCCTTGGAAACCTTGGGATCGTGAGAAGGACTTGACAGCAGGACGCCAAAATGTTAATCTTGATTCCGAGAGCATGGTCAAGGGATTGTCTTCCAGATTCTCCTCAGGAAACATACAAAGAAATTTTCTTTAGGAAATGGGTGGGAAGCCGCTTTTGTTACAAGTGTACACGGATTTCCAAGGTACATACTGCTGGATCATCCTCGGCATTTGTGTGGTGTAAATCCCAAGATGGTAGATTGAGTGGATGGTCTCGTGAGTGGATTCGAGCTTGTCATATTTGATCCATTTATATTAGACAAGCAACTCCAAATCATAAATTGCAGATTCGAATTACCCAAACAGAGAAGAGACTCCAAATCTGGTTTAGAAAATAAAATACTGCTAGAAGAGAATTCAAATCTGTCAGCCTAAATCCTTTTCCCACATTTACATCTTTATCAGAATGATCTCTAATTCCACAGCTCATTGTTACTAATACTATTTGCTCAGGAAATTGGTATAATCTCTAAAATACTCTTTCAAGTATGTATCAGAATTTGGACTTGTATTTTCCGTATAAAATATTGTTTTATAAGTTCTCTTTAAAGTGCGATGGCTGTTGACGGTCAGATCATTGAATGCCCTGTGATAGACAGTAGTTTATGTTTTTGATAATAAAAATAAATAAATTGATTTCTTGTATAAATTGATTCAAAATTCCAAGACAATAATTCTTGGGTAGTTCTGAAGTCGAAGCCTGGAGTAGGTATTGGAAGAATAAGTTTGATTTTCCTCTCTCAAGAGTGTTTTTCAGCTCTTCATGGGCATTTTAATGATTTTTACCGGAAATGGGATTTGTCTAAAAATTCGTATCTTCTTTGAAGTAAAATGAGATTTCTTGCTGAAGGTTGCACAAGAATATCAACCAATTAAACATTGAACATAAACGTAAGGCAAGAAGCAATGGAGAGAAATTTAGTCAAAGTCATCCAGTTTCATTATTTGCACTTGTTAAAGAAACTACTAACGGTTGATTATTTATATGGATATTAAACATTTGCACCTTAATAGATAGATAGACAGACATAATGAACCTTTAGCTTGGTTGTGCTTTTAATTCTCTTGATCTTATTGTAATTATGTGTATCACGATGGAGGGAGGGGTGTATCTCTATGGGCACTTGTGCTTGCCACCATGGGTGGTCATGTTGGCATAGCAAGGGCACTCATCTTCGTTCCCAGATGTTCCAGACGGAACACAGTTGCACCTCTCACAACAGGTGTTGCATGCCCTTATGCAAATTTTGTGCCTTGATGCCTTGCTACATCGATAGTTGCAAGCAGATCCACAGTCTGTATAGTTGTAAAATTGCATCATTAGTCACATTAGTCAATGGATTTATTTTCGCTCAATTGCTTTCTTATTTGGTATTGAACGTAAAAACATCTGAAGATATGGTTATTTTGATAGAGTTAAATGGGGAAATTAGATTCATTGTTCCTGATTTTAGTTCTTGCAATGTAAACTGTTAGGTAAATCCATGGAAGCCTAGGCCCCGTTTGTATGAGAATAAGTTTTTATGGTGAGTCAAAAAAACAGTGATAAATGTAAAGAGACTCCCAAACGCGGTTTGGGTCATGGTAATTCTGTCTTGGGCTCCATCCAAACAAGCCCCTAACCATTAACAAATACCATTCATTTGTCCCGGCTCATTTTACTCATAAAAACACGTAATCTTGATCGTTAAAACACAAAATCCAATAGATTGAATATAAGCGAAGGAAGATCCATGGTATATCCTTGGGATACATGGTATATCCTGAAGTATTGGATTTCATGTTTTAACGGTCAGAATTGTGCAAGTCTTTTTCATAAGTCCGGGATCCTGACGGGAGGGGCAATATTCTTTAATTCCTGCTATAACTTATCGAGTGATCTTGTAGTCATCAAGCTGACTCATCCAGTTACATCCATAGTCACAAAGTCACAGTATGGGTTTTAATAGGCAAGGGAAAACTTAGGAAAAAATGTCAAAAATAAAGGAAAAAATAAATTTATACATCTAATAAAAATTCATAAAATCAAGTTATTATCATCAAATCTCATATTTTTACATTTATGAATCACCAAATTCTATTATATATCAAATCCTACGTTGAAAAAACAAGAAAGTGTTTAATTTTTTTTTTCCCATAAAAAAAGGTGAAAAAAATTAAAAATAAATAGAGAATAAATTGGCGTTTCTAGTCACAAATGAAAAGGTCATGTTTTTTCCTCATGAGAGATACAATACGTGTTTAAAACACGTTTTTTTTTTTTTTTTTCCCTTCAAAAAAATCACCTTTTTTTTGTTACTATGGTCACATTTGAGTCTTTGGGTTTTAATAAAGATAATAAAATATAAAGCCTTATGTTTTCTTACCTATTTCTTCTCCTTCAACTGCGAGCCAGCCTCCACTGTAGATTTGTAACTGAAAAGTTTTAAAGTAAGTAAATAGCTACACCTTTCTTCAACACTAGAATATGAAGCAATGGTTTAGAAACTCGTCGAGAGAGAGCGAGAAGATTCATTGACGGCTAATGGAAAATTTGCAAATTTCAATCCAATTACATTCTTGGATTCGGTTCTTAAAACAGTAGTAAATTTGACCATATTCAATCTTCATCTCCATGGAAACTCAATTAAAATGGAATCATAGTAGCCATCTGATCTATAGACCTCTTTATGTCACACTAAACTAGGCCATTCAGCTACATGAGTACAGTTTTTTCTTTTTTGGTCACAAATGCAACAAAAAATGATGCTCTGGTGATGGACGGTTTAGATTGATTGACATGGCATTGTTATATGTATGAAATACATTTTAAACAATCTTAAATAACGCACCTCAAACATGATGAGTAAGCAAACGACGCTGAACAGCAAAGTCATCTTAGCATTGGCCATGTCTAGCGAGAGAAAGAGAGGTGAAGAGAGGTTTAGTAGAAGAAAGGCAGAGAGGAGATGTGAGGGCAAAAGCACAAAGACCCTTTTATATGTCATGGGCAATTATCTTTACGTGTAGATAACTACTTAAGCTGATTTTCTTAAACTTCACGACAACTTTTCCCTAACTCACCTCTCATGCATTTGATGCTTAATAATTCCATCGTGTCCACCAACTAATAGGATTCACATGAAAGTGTTTTTCGAATTTTGCTCATGTAGGGCTAATTAAGAGTGACAAAAATAATTATAGGGACAATTAAAAGTGAAAAAATATTTTGTGAGAATAATAATGGCAGATATCTTTTTCCATCATTAAAATCTGTTTTAATAGCACATTAATCCATAGAATTTGAAAACTCTTGTGGGGCAAGTGCCCCCACTGGATTGGATTGGATCATGCGATATTTAACTAGAATTTAAAAATATGTTTGGAGTTGCTTCTCATGCCTCTGGCCTCAAAACAAATGATTTTTTTTTTTTTTTTTTATCAAAAATTATTATTTGGCAAATGACAATAAAACCACTTCTTGCAAATGTGAGAAATTAAACCTAAGCAAAAGCTAGAAGTTGCTTCGACCCATTTCTAGCTTTTACTTTCTACAAGAATCTTATGGAACTTAAGTGTATATATATATTTTGGATGATCATATTCTCGTATTTTTGGTTAACCAAATTACCTTTCGGAGTCTCTAGAATATAGAATGTGGTCAATTTTGCAATATTATTACTATAAAGTGATTCAAAGAAAAGTGATTTTGTCATTTCTACCTAATACATTCTCCCCAAACGAAACATACTTTTATGAAGTTGACGTCAGTCTAAAACTCTTAGAAAATAAGAAAAACACATTGAGATTTCATCCCTTTTAAGGTTAGTGGATGTCAAATTCAAGAAAGCAGCATGATCACTTAACCTTAAATAGCTGTGTGAAGGGTACACTTAGTAAAACCCTAGAAAGCAAGCAAGAAAGATACCCTAAGTGCGACCCTAGATAGCCAGCAAGAAAAAGATTCTTCCCAAGACATGGAGCCAAAAACTGCTCATGGACCACAAATTAAGTTTTCCTCGTCACCATTTTGCATTCTTTACGTAGTCTTGATTTCTAATTAGCAATTTTGATTTTAGCAAAAAAATCATGTAATGGATGGTTAGGATCATTTGACCATTCTGATGGGTGGGACCTCCTCCACCTGTAGTTAGTAATTCATCAAATAATTCACAAAGTGTTCATGAATTCTCCGAATATTCCAGTAACAACAATTGTGCAATTCACAACCCCTCAATAAAAATTATGACCTTTTACATATTTGCAAATTATTTATAATTTATTCCAAAAGATGATGAACACATAAATTAAAAATAGAAAATATTATAAATACTGGCTATTTTCTCATTAATAATCATAATTATCATTTTGTAAATTTCTTGTATGATTTCGTTATGTTAGGCACTCTATTACGATAGCCAAAATCAGAGTATGGGCGAGTTGGGTCTCAGATTCCAACAATTGGTATCAGAGTGAAACTCAATTGTACATAAGTAAAAGTCCAATAATTTTAGACTCCATCCTATACAACAACACGATCGCTCCCGTCCCACCTTCACGAATGTAATGTTAGAAACATAAGTTCAAATTCCTTCTAGGAGAATCACATGCCATTGGTATTTTCTAGGAAAGAGAATTCCTTCAGAAATAATTGTGTATTTGACAATCACAATATAAGGATAGTAAGGGAAGTTTGTAAAAATATTTTTGAATCCACGTATACAGAAGAATTACAAGATAAAGCTCAGAATTCTAAAATCGAACCCAGCAGCGAGTGCATTTGGCCATACAGTCACCTTTACAATCCACATTGTATCCAAGAACTTTAGGATTACGTAGAAGAAGGTTTCGCAGAGACTTCCCTTTGATCCCCCACTCCTTCTCAAGAAGCTGTACGTTGTTCCTCATCTCCTCATCGAGACTGCATCCAAGCACCTCTGGGAATTTCTTTAGTAACTTGCAAAGATCATCATCTGAAAGACCTAAAGATCGCAGAAAATCTAATATTTCATTCACAAGTTCAAGTCTCGGAACTTCTTTCTTTCTTTCTTCACCCCAATAAGGAGAATGGACATGTCCAAATGCTTTTCCAAGTATTGTGTCTTCGTCCTTGACACTTATGTTGAATGCAGAAAGGGCTTGTCTGCATTCTTCCCACATTTTCCTCTCTCCATCGTCCAAAACTACGGTCTGGATTTGTGTGGTTGAATGTAATTTCCACTTATTATATGTGAAAACTGAGATGGAGGCCCTTCCGTGGACAGCATTTGGTGTTATCCATGTGAAAAACTCAGTTTCACTATTGCAAGATTTGGCGTAAATGTTGCGACTTCTAACTGGAATAAGTGAAATAGAACAGATGGTTAAATAAAAATCAATTCTGCCTGGAAGTCAGAAGAATGCATCTATGTATCTCAAGTACGCATGAATAACAACAATAATAATAAATAATTCAGACCAGCAAGCGAGAGGAATGCACCTTATGTATCTAAGTATGCATGAATGATTACGTGGATGTTGGCATTTTTCCATGTTTGTGCATACATATTTTACTTTCGATGGGCACTGATCACAGGTATGCCTGTTAGGCACTGATCCGTTGGAAAAATAATCCAATGGAGCAAAGATTTTTGCACCCCAAAAAAAAGGGACGAAAAGCGACAATAAATTCCCTTGAAAAATACCTCTCCTAACTCTTAAAAAAATTCCTTCAGAGGAAACACAAATTAAAAAAAAAAAAAGACTTCGTAGACACAAGACAATACATTTCCTCTATAAGCACCCAAAACCAGCACACATGTGAACCATTATAGCAATCATATGCTGTTGTTGGATGAGAAAAACAGTTGGACATGGGCGGATTTACATTGGGGGCAGTGGGGGCACTTGCCCCCACAAGAATTTTAGAAGTCTATAGATTAATGAGCTATTGCAACAGATATTAGCGGCAGATGAAAAAATCCACCACTATTGCCCCCACAAAATATTTTTTTATTTTAAGTTGCCCCCACAAAAAAAATTTCTACTCTTAGTTGCCCCTACATGGGTAAAATCCTCACTCCGCCCCTGGTTGGACATCCCTCCACAAGGCACCTTGTGAAGAATGATCCGCTTCAATGCCGGCACAAATGAGTCACCATATTGCACATGGTAAGCTTAAATTCTGAAAATTAGATAGTCACAAGCTCCCACAGAAAATTGTGGGAACTTGGTAACATAAGGCCATACAAACCATGCTAGCTTTGTTAAATGCACCATTTTGAAGGTATTGGCACTCTCTTTGCTAAAATTAGGTCTCTGTGAATGCTAATTAATACCAAAAAATCAAACTGTCATGTGATCTCAACCTCACTCGAAACCTATTTAACATAGAATTTTCCAGTTTTTTCTTCTCTATTTTTTAAATATTTATGAATATTTTGATCCAAAAGAAATGAAAATCTGGATACACATCTTGCATACAAGGAAACCTGAGCACCCTATAACTTCATTCAACCTTTTTACCACCACTAGGTGTAATAGTTGAAGAAAAATTAAATCAGGTTACAAGTATAAAGTATGGAGAAAATAGACTCACAGCAGAAGAATAACAATGTGTTGAAGATTGAAAGGTCAGCACTGGGGAAGCTAATGATCTTCCCAGCATCCCTGCACTGCCAAATTAATGGAAAAGATGTTAAGGGGCCACTCGGCCTCTGGTTTATTTGATCATTAATAAAATTTTATAGTTACCAGAAAAAAAAAAAAAAAAAAACAGATAAAGAAATCACATGCCACGGGAAATACATAGATTCTATAAAATTGTAATCAAACATAAAGATAAAATTAAAGCAACACAACAATTCCTCATCGTGTAGAGTTAACAGTCACTGATAATCCAACAGTCTTCCACATGAAGGAAGACCTTGTGTAAAACAGATGTCAGATTCCACTTTACATTGATTCAGGTGAGACAATATTCTCATTATTTCCTTAGCTAAACATAACATAAATTTAAGTGTGACCATTCCCAAATTTCTATTGATAACATAAAACCATGTTCTTGTGACAAGACAATTTGTATATTCCTAACATGTCTAAGCAACACCCTTGGCCCTCCCTTTCTATAAAATATCGGTTTATGATAAAGCTATGAAACTATTCTAGTACATGCAAATAAAAAATCCAAATTCTATAAATCAGCAAGCCTGACACTTGAATTCATTTAGTTAGCATGAAAATTGGGTGGGGGGTAGTTTTCCTAGAAAAATCTCATTTTCTATGGATTGCTTGAAAATGGACCTTCATTGGAAAATAATCTCCCAAATGGAGTTTTGGCAAGATGAAAATACAAATATAGAGTGCCAATTATGAAGATCCCCATATAACAAGCTCAGTAATGCTTTTTATCTTTCGTTCTTTCTTTTTCCACTCATTCATCTCAGGTTCCTTGCCTCTACAAAGCTCAATCCATAACATACCATTCTTGATTATCCCACACTCAACTCCATAAAAGCATACCCAGTCTTACTGTTGTCTAATTCCATAGACAACATCTTCTTCAATCTCTCGAAACTTGTAAACAATAGAACCAAGGTAAAAAAATTGTTTCTTCGGGGTATTGCTTAGCCAAAAAAATCTATGGCCATTATTCTTTATATGTGTCTTACTAAAGTTGCATCCCATATAATCTCCTTGGACCTACTTGTTCCTAAAGACCACGAACTCCAAATCAGCTCTCCAGACTTACAATTTTAAACTGACTCCATCTTTACTCTCATCAACTAACACTACATCATTTACAAATAACATAAAACAACGGACATTTCATATATAACTAGCGCAAAAAGATTAGGACTCAAAGCATGTCACTGATGTAAACTAGTTGTAACTGGGAATTCATTTGTCACCTCACTATTTATCCTCACACTAGTGACAACTCTCTCATACATGTCTTTACTTATTTCATTATATCTACATAGGACTCCTTTCTTTCCGTATATCCACCAAATTAAATTTTCGGATACTTTGTCAAATATTATCTGAGTCAATAAGAAGCTTGTGGAGTTCCTTCCATTTTCTCCAAATGCAGATCATTCATCCAAAAAAAAAAAAAAATTTATTAAGTAAAAAAGCTGCCCATATGATTGACCACCCTTACATAAAGGAAATTGAATATCTAATATTTGGATTTTTTTCTTACACCTTGCTCCATAATGCTTCTCCATTATTTCATAATGGTGACTCATACGTTTGATACTTTTTTTTATAAGTACGTTTGATACACCAATAGTTAGTGCAGCTATGTATTGTGAAAATACGAAACAACAAAGATAACACAATTGCACAAAACACAATGATTTATGTGGTTCGGCAATGTGCCTACGTCCATGGATTAGATCAAGAACAATCACTATTTTCTCTTAAATTTTACAATCCTAGAGAACTCTATTTATAAACCAGGAGTTATCAAAACATATAAATCTCCCCAAATAAGAAACCCCCCAAAAAAGAAAATCCTTATGAAAATATTACATGATTGCCCTTTTCGTATCCCTAAAAAATTTGGGGTAGGCGGCACTGTCCCCTGCAACTCTTCGTGGCACAACAGAATACAAGACATTTACACAACATGTATGCCTCTTTTTATTTGTGTATGTATGTTTCGAATCTTTTGTCTTCAAATTATTATTGAAAAGCTTAGGTAGCCAGAACAATCCAATACTTTCCCCGTATTTCTATACTTCTATCGAAATATCATGCGGTCCTAAAGGCTAACAAGCATTCAACTTTGCCAGATTTTTTTCTTTTTACCTTAATTCCGTGTAGTCTTCATTTAATCATTTCTAAAGATAACCTTATCATCTTTCCTCAATATCTTCATCATTTACCAAAACATTCTCATCTTCGCCCTTATCGCATCTAAGATGGTGTCCACTTGTAGACATCTTTCTCACCCGTTCTAGTGTCCAACTAATTATAAAGATCATGATACGTCTATATCTAACTTTATTTGCTACTCTCTTTCGCTTCTTTTCTTTTATTTTGTATCTTTCTAAATTTTCTTAATTTCTAAATGTTTTCCCAAAACAAGTAACAAATCCTTTTTTCTTTAAAGGAATTCTGAACTTCTTCATTCCACCACCACCACCAAGTTTCATTAATTCCTCAAGAAACACTTTCGCTATAACTCAATCTAAAATCGGTCAACCAAATATAAATTATTACTAAAGTTATGAGATTATCAAACAACTCAAATGAGAACGAAAATTGAGAGAGAAAAAAAAAAAAAAAAAAAAAGATTAGCTTACAGTACATAAACGTCAAATTGCCTCCAAAGAATCAACAAATTAACAGAGAAAATTTCTTGAAGCCGTCTATGAAAATAGGATCAAAATACAATAATAAATTACTACCTAGAAAAGATTGTCTTTCCACTTCACTGTAAATCCCTCCAATTCGTACGGTCGATTCTAGATAGAGGTTGAAGCTAGTGAAGAACACCCTGTTTGCCCCTTTTTATAGTTTTTTTTTTTTTTTTTAATAAAAAAATAGAGGAGAGAAATTTTTGGAAGCAAAGAGGAGTGGGATCGGTGGATCCCACTTCAAACGTTCGTGTGCCTCATATTATAGGCGTGGAGAATACAAACTATCTGTGCCATGGTTTTAAAACTCGTCCGAGACCAAAATGACTCGGTCGAGTCGTCTCCCTTTTCAAGGCACTAGCGCGAGATGGTCAATGGGAATCGTCCATCATATCCGTCCAAAATTTAAAAATATCGGCCGAGTTTGGCTGAGTCAACCATGTTTTGTGTTTTATAAAATTTAATTTTATATAAACGTTGATCATTTCAAAAGATTGGTGTGTTGTAAGTAAAAGTCGGTGTGCCAATAGGATATCCTTTTATTAATTTGAATATTTGTTTTATAAAATTTATAAATTTTGTACCTCAAACATCTATTAATCCACCTTATAATAACAAAAATTACAATTAGTTACATACAACATTAAATCAATTTAAATGACTTATTTAAAACATTATCTATATCAATCTCATGGTTTTAAAACTCATTGGAGATTGATGAGTCAACTTAGTCTACGAGGTAACCAAATGAGAGAGTTAATGTGAATCATGCATCACATTGACTCGTTTGAAATCCGAGATGAGATGACTTGTTCTATATTTTGAAATCTTGGCTAAATCGATAAAATTGCATTGAGTCAAATTCAAATATGTATAATATTCGTGAAAGTATTTTTTATTGTTTATTTATTTTTTATTTTTTTTGATAACGAGGTGATCCCTATGGTAGCAGGTCAGCCCAGTTTGGTCCATCAGACTATGGTCGACCCAAACAACCAACCTTATCTAATAAGACTGATCCTCAGATTACACGTATCATCCCATAATGTTACCTAAAGTCAGTTAAGTGCCGCTTTTTTGTAGAGGGTCATATAAAGATTCAAAGTCACGACCTGGGGAGCATACCCAGTTGCTTCTTACCATCTCAGCTAATCCCCGGTTGGAAGATCTATTAGTCCAACTTTCAATAAAAATTAACAATAATTATCATAATTGTAAATGTATCTCTTTAAAAATGTTTTAACTGTTTTAAAGCAAATGAATTAACAATCCATGTTAGATGGCTTGGATGAGTCCGCTCAGTCTTAGAGATACCAATACATGATGAGAAACTGAGTTTGGAAAGCATAAGATTTCTTCAATTTGTAGTTTTACATATATATGTTTGTTTTGAAGCAATAATCCGAATAAATTTTTTGTGTTTATTTATTTATTTAAATGTTTACGTATAAATACATAAAAAAAAAAAAAAAAACAATACCATATGCCATACAAGTTCATTGATTCATGAATATTTAATCCACTAATCATACTAAAACATTTTAGTGATTATACAATTCTAACCATTGGATATGAATACCCAAAAATGCTCAATCTAGCTACTTAAAATCACTTGTAACAAATTAACCAAATCCTACGACTGAAAAAAATCCATTATGATGATTTTATTATGTCAAAAATTCAATTGGTGTGTCAAAAATTCGTGGGGCCGATGGATCCCTACCCCTCGTTAGCAATTTGAAATACGGCAAATAATCGATTCGTAAAAAATCAAGTTCTATTCGATTTTGGATTGCAAAAATCCGACTTAAATATGCGACATATGCTTCATACATGTATTATCCATTTCTTTTAAAAATTTTGAAAACCAAAAATTCGGCCATATGATAGTGATGGTGATGATGAAATTGGTAATGTTAATGGTAATGGTGAAGGTAGTTGTAATAATGATGGTGGTGATAATGAGGACATTGAAGTAATTGTTCCATTAATTTTAAAAAGAAGACCAAAGTCAAGGGACAAATCATCCATTTGAAAACTTAAGGTGTAATCTCAAATAAATGTAGAGGATTTTTTTAAAGATGAAAAGGAAATTTGTCACGTAAAAATGTGGATTCCTCCAAAATTTTGAAACATGGCCGATTCAAAGTCGACTTGTGTTACGCACAAGTTACAAGTTTACACTTTGCAACATAAAACAAGTTATAGTAGCATTTTTTTTTTCCACCTAATTTCATAAAAATTCGTAAAAGTTGTAAAAACAACGTTTTATTCTTTTTAAACTTAAAATCCGTGAATTATTCAAAATAGTTCAATAATCTTGAGAATAATACTCTCATTGAAAAAAATGAAAAATTTGTTAATGTTTCAAGAATTAAATGGGAGATTGCTAACAAGGTCCCCATCGCATGTGAATATATCTCATTATTTGCATGAGAAAAAGGACCCACATAAAAAGTTCACTCCTAATAATGTTATTGTTGGTGGATGATTCCATAGTGCCATTGTCTTGTTCATGTGTTTCAGAAGATTGACCTCAGCGTGATCCAATTAATACAAATTTTTTGTGTTTGGGTGTGTGCTACTCGAACATGTGGGTCTCAACCACCCAATGAAGGGATGAAATATGATGATAATTGGTGATGGCTTCGACTTTATATTAATATTGACTTTATACATAATGCCCCATTTTGATTTGATATCACTTAATTTTTTTTTTTCTTTTCTTTTATTGATGATAGGGATTTCAGACCCATAGGCCCGACTAGCAAAGGTGAGACAACTGGTCTCTTAGATCATTATATCTTAGCCCAAATCTCTCGAGTACGTATAATATTCCCATAAATTACACATACCAAGTAAGTAGGGACAAATCCTTATGAGTAGCAACGAGGGGGTTTGAACTCAAGATCTCTCCCTTTTTGAAGAGATGCTTTGACTATTACGTTCAACGCTTGTTGATTTATTTGATGACACTTATTGACAATCTTAGCAATACTATACACCCAAACACCACAAAATCCTACATTGCACTCCAATAGAAAACATTGTACTACATCATAAAACTTGACGGACTCGTCGAGAAGGATTTTTCTTATCATGGAAATTATACGTGTTCCTTCTATCTTATTTTCCTCTTTGAGGGAGGGGTGAAGATTGAAAAATAAGCTTGAACATCTAAGTTGGCTAATGCCATTGCCTAGTACATGTCAAGAGTCTCCTTGTAACAAGTCCCTGTATAACGTGTGTTGCCTTGTAAATTAACAAGAATAATGCCGATGTGACCTCAAGATTGGAATTTACATTGCACAGCCTGGCCTGAAAGGATATGGAACCATATATGCTTTTCTCGATATACAAGTGAAAAATATTTATGGTTCTTATTCACTTTTATGTCAAGATGTGCAACATGAGGTTCAATCTTGAGGTCACCCGAACAAGACTCAATTAACAATGATCATTAATAGAAGTGCTCTATTTGGATATTTTCCCCTTTTATGTGTCTTCCTAAGTTGTGCTGCGTGTCTTTGTGGATATTTTAGTCTTGTTTATAGATGGTTGTCTTCAAGTGTTGAAAGAGTTGCTATGTCAGGGACGACCGTGACACATGGGACGTGACCTCTGTACGCCTATAGATTCAAAATTTGATGTATTGTTCATACCAAAATTTTCCATTTGTTGACACTTGAACTTGAGTGCTTAGATTTCTTTGGATGGAAATAATAGCTGTCACCAACAATAACATTAAATGAGCAACTCA
Organism: Akebia trifoliata; assembly: GCF_017979445.1. Classification (NCBI taxonomy): domain Eukaryota; kingdom Viridiplantae; phylum Streptophyta; class Magnoliopsida; order Ranunculales; family Lardizabalaceae; genus Akebia; species Akebia trifoliata. The sequence continues at coordinate 2,804,983 of NC_141378.1, read as the reverse complement.
TGTGGGTGACACAATTCGACGTGGAACATTAGAACGTTTGACAACGACCACACCAAACCTCAATGCTGCAAAGAAATAAGAGAATGATGCTTTGCCCATATTATTTCTCTTTTTCCTTCAAAAAGTTGTGTAATTTGGGAGTACGCCTTGACTAGTGTCTTCTTTGTGAGACCAATATAAAATGACCGAAATACTCCCATCTTTATCATCTTTCCAAAAATATTATTTTTGAGTGATAGAATACGATCAATACGAGGTGGTGAAAATAATTGATCACTTTTATAATTTTAAAAAATCATATGAAATAGATTTGCATCAACAATACTCACATTGCAAAAGTAAAGATTGGGGTAGCTATAATAAAAGTTTTTATTTTTAGTAAAAGTATCAATATCAATTGCTTTTAGAAAAAATAATCATCACAAAGAATATTAAGTACACATTCATTGTTCGGATGGGTAAGTTGAGATGGTAAGGGCGACTGTATTTATTTTTCAGGTCACACCTTTGAATCTCTATATATCCCTCTACATAAAGGTGACTATATTTAACTACTGAACACATACTTAAATGATTGGTCCCGCCAAAGCCAAAGTCAAAGCCAAAAAAACAAAGATGAATAGAACTTGCAATTGTTTATAGTGGTTTGCATGAATGAAAGAACCCTTACTGAGTCATGTATATAATATAGACAGAGTGATGCCATTACAACATTCTTGGTGTCATGTTGTGTCTATAATCAACATGTAAATGCCAATGGTCCAAGAGGAACTTCCTAGAATGCCAGCCATTGCCCACAAAAAAACAAACAAATAAATAAAATAACCTCATTGCACCTCCCTCTGATAATCCAATCATGATAATGGAGTACTAATAATTTAGAGTATATTTATAATAGGTTACTGATTTTAGTAAATTAAATGATGATGATTGTTGATCATCATAAGTTGAGAAAAGATGTTATAATATTAATGTGATGATGCATTATAATAATGTGTAGATCAACACTCCATGTCATTGATGATAAATATTAGTTTTGGATTAAGTTAGAAGACTATCTTAGTTAGATTTTGTTTTAATTATAATTTTTTAATTTGTTCCTTATATTCCCATCAAGGTTCTTGTAATTAAATCAAGTGATCACTACAATTCCATCCATCATCTGCAATAGTTTTTTGTAACTTTTTTATTTTATTTTCTTTATTCACAAGAATTCATCATTGGTCACAATTTTCTTTTGAATAATGTTGAAGTGACCTCAAGATTGTACCTCATATAGCACATCTTGACGTGAAAGTGTGATATGAGGTACAATCTTGAGGTCGTTCCAACGCAACTCTTTTCTTTTATTTGTTCACAAAAATTCATCATATTCACACACAAAATTTTATTAAAATAGTTTGGGATTCATGCATACATGAGAAAAAATATTTGTTATTTGCAATAAGTCACTCCTTGGAATTATGTCACTTAGCACACTCTTTTTAATTGACTAACCCATGAGAATTTAGAGATGTTCAACAAAGACTAATTACATAATTAAGTAGAAGAAATACTCAAGTTGACATGAAAAGAAGACCTAAAAGAGAGGGGATTGGGATAGTAAAGTAAATATGAGTACACTTTTAATAACAAACGATGTGATTCTAGACAAATAAAAAAAATAAAGGAATGTAATTAATTTATTGACAGTCAATTTTCAATTGGGTTTCATGAGAATTACCTTTCAACATGAAAACTCATTTCCTATTCAAAGTTGGTTTGTTTGTTTGTTTTCTATTTTATTATTATTATTATTGTCAATTAATGAATTCTGTAATTTGGTGTTGGCAGGATTTGAACCCATGTCTCTAGCTTTATTATTATTTATAAAATAACTTTAATCAAAAAGTTATTTTAATTTTTGAATTTTTAAAATTTAATCATGATGAAAATGTTCAAATACAATAGGAATTTCTTAATTTGTGCCCTTAGAATACACCTTGAGAATAAACATGTGAAGGTATTTTGATAAAAACAGATTTTTTTAAAGGGCATTTTCGATATAAAATTTAATTTCGAAAGTGAAGCAATAGGGGGAAGCCATTGTAAGGTAGAGTATGGTACTCATAGATCTGATCGTGTCCACGTGGCAAATTTACAAGCACTTGAAAACTTGTATAACTGAATCAGATAATACGATATTTAAACAAAATTTCAAGGGTGAAGTTGTAATTTCATTTATCCAGGTATAACTATAAATAATCGCCGTTTTTTAATTCCCAACAATTAATCTCTTGTCCTACCTCCCTCAGTTTCTCATTCATCTCCGCTTTGCCGTCTCGACTCTTCTGAAATAAAAATTAAAAAAAAAATAGAGAGAGAAAGAGGGTGGGGCACCTGATCTCCTTCAATGGCGATTCAAAAACCCTAGAAATCTTTAAACAGAGATGAACCTTAATTCTTCGATCGAATCAATCTATAAATCCATCGAAGTTTATTCAGATTTCTTTCTTTAATTTTATGCGAGAAAACCAGAAAACAATGTAGGAATGGCTCAGTACAGGCAATCATGCTCGTCAGCAGCATCAGATCACGTCTCCCTCGGGATTCGGGTTCCGCACAAACAAGGATTGAGGAATCGAAGATTTGGTCGCTCTGATAAGAACAATCGCACTATCTCGATCGGTGCAGTAGTTGTGATTCTTTCTCTCGTTCTCTTCGTCACCATCTTCGCTTACTTCTACATCTCCAAAGACAGAGGTCTGTGTGTGTGTTTGATCTTCTCTATACTTGCACTGTATTGTTGCACTGGAAAAAGAAATAATCAGAAACCGATGTATAAATGAATCGTTAATATAGGTTTTAAATCACCGAGATTCAAACAAAATCTCGAATCACGGGTCTAGATTCTGCAAATATCGACATGATTCAGTCAAAATCGTAAAAAAATCCCTAAATTTGCCTTCGTTTGGACAGGATTTAGTTGAAATAGGTCGAAAATTTGGAAATTTCACCATAATTTCGATCAATGCATCTTTATAAAAAAATATATATATATTTTAACAGGAAACAAGGAATTCCGGATTTAATTGAGGCTTTGATACTGAAAGTTTTGTACAGGATTTGGCTGAACTTGGTCGAAATATTGAAATGATGTGAAACAGAAATTAAATCTTGAATTACTACATTTCCCCTCAAATTAAAACCTTGGCTCATTGAGTGCTTTTGGAATATCATATCCATCGGTATTTTTTTTGGAAGTTATTCTTGATTGTTTGCATCAGTAAGTATGTTAATTGATTTTAAACGTTCGAATGACTAGAAAGAGATGGGCTTTGCAGAATTGGACAGGTCTAATGGCCAGGATGATGACTTGAAGAGTGATTCGGATTTTCTAGCCAATGTGACTCGCATTAACAATTCTAGAGTTCTCAAGTTTGGTCAAGGTTCCATTTCTCATGGACGGGATTCGAGGTACTGGGACAGGGATGACAGGAGAAGGGATGATGAATACAATGAGAATGCGTCAGATCTTGCTAAGGTCGATGATAATAATGATAAGTCTACTGATAAGGATCATGTGAAAGAGAGGGCTCTTGGTAATACTCTAGGAAAATCACGACAGAAGCCGAGATTGGATCATAAAGGTGGCGGTTTGTATAATGAAGCTGGGCGTGACGAACTGAAACTTTATGAAGCTGAGTACGAGGCTTCTCTGAAGAATGTTGGGCAATTAAGACAAGTGAATAGCAATGAACATGATGGACTCTCTGATGGCATGGATTTGGGATTGCAAAATGAAGAGGCTGATTCTGAAGATGAATACGACGATGGTATTGATTCTCATGATGCTCATGTGTTAGAAAATAATGATATTAGACGTGATAGTGATGACCCGTCTTATGTGGCAAAAGGCCATGAAGATGATGGTGGAGTGTCATTTAATACCCTTGACGTTGGAACTAGAGACCCAAAGTCTGATGGGGAAGCTGAGGATTCTGATGAGGTCTTCATCAATACATCAGGGGATGGTCATGTTAAAATGGATTCCAGGCGTGCCAATGTTATCAATGGCCGGTCTTCAAGAAGGTCTAGCATTGAAAAGAAGTTGGATTCAAGAAAAAAAGTGAAGCACCACAAGTTCTCTGGTAAATTTCTTTATTCATCTGGATGATAGCATTTTTGTTTGTTCAGTTGTATGAGGAAGCAATGAATCTTTGATGAGCTTTGTTAAGGAGTAAACTTACACATCTCATATGTGTATAGTTTCATTAGGAAGTAATTTAATTTTCATAGGCAAATTAAAATAGATATTTGAATGGAAATAAGTCTCACCTTGTGAGGATTATAGAAAACTTCATTACAAATATCGTAGAGACTCCCACCAGTAATACCATTTAGTAGATGATGGATACAATGAGAATAAATGAATATCTCTTTCTTTGGGCATAAATTATTTTATATAATAATTTCTCGTGTTCCATTTTACAGTTTCATTCATTTCGTTAACAAACAAATATAAATTTGCATTAAGCACATGTTAAGCTTTCGGCATGTCACCATGTAATTCCCAAACTTCGGCTATATGTTACTTGCCTGAAATCTGTATCATTTAAAATTCTTCAGGTTCCTCCTGTGAGATGAAGTTCTTAAACTCTACTGCACAGCTTGTAGAGCCTTTAGAGGGTCGGAAATTTTCTAGATTTTCCTTGCAGTTTACCGAAGTGGAAGAGAGGCCCAGTGGAGAAGAACAATGGGAGCCCAGATTTGCTGGCCATCAGAGTCTCCAAGAAAGGGAAGAGTCATTTTATGCACGTGATCAAAAAATAAACTGTGGGTTTATTAAAGGTCCTAAAGGATTGCCAAGTACTGGATTCGACTTGGCAGAAGATGATGCAAGATTCTTGAGTAGTTGCCACATAGCCGTGTCCTCCTGCATCTTTGGAAACTCTGATAACTTGAGAACACCTACTGGTAAAACGGTATGAGATTAGTTTTTGTTTGTCTTAATGATAATTGTGGTTATTGAAAAGTTCAAGCGGATGAATTTTATAACTGTGCCATAGCTGCGGTGATTGTTGTCATTCCTTCCAGTTGGCTTTCCTGCATTATGATTGAATTGAAATGTTTGTTGAATTATGGAGATGCTAAGAAATTCATTCTTAAGAGTTGTGAGTCATTACCTCCATTAAACATTGTCTTACACTAAACTGCAGTATCCATATTCCTCATCTAGCAAGGTGGTGTATTTTGTTAAGGAATATGCTCTGGGTCAGTAGTTACTACAGATTTTGGGAACTAGAGTTTTCCATATCTTGTTGGTAAAGCAATAGAAAGTTAATCTAGGTAGTGATATCTGACAAGGACACTTGTGTTATGTGTCCAACATATATACATGGTGCTGAAATGAATTTTTTGAGAAGCCCAAATCACAGACGTGTTCCTTCACCTGTATCATAGTATAGTTTATAGTTATATTTAAACCAGAACAACATTTTAATAAGAACATGGAAGGAATTATACAAGACTTGCCTATAAAAAAATGAAAATTAAAAGAATACCCTGCATAAATCATAAACCTTTCCAATGACTTTATAACTAGTGATATAAGAGGGAAACACATTAAATAAAGCATAACTTAGTTCATGGAGGAGATAAAACATTAACCCTCTTTTGGAAATAAATTACACATACAAAAGATTTAATTTTCTACATGTCTGGATGTCTAAGCAGCAAACAAACTAAAAATGCCTGTCGTTGTTAAATAAGAGTTAAATGGCCAGTGCAGGTTTATAAGTGTTTTATATTAAGTGATGGCTACTGTAATTTCGGATATAATTTATTTAGTATAGACTTTGGTGTCTTAAATTTGGTGGTGATAGTTAAACGGGTCAAGTGTTAAGGTGGGTATTTGACCAGGGTCTAGACTGCTCTAACATCACCGTGGTTGTATAAACATTATGCCTACATTTTGATGGAGGCCTACATGGTTCAACCATTTACTTTAATTTTATGAGATGGTCTATCAAAATCATCTGCATGCAAAATGTTAGGGGTGTTGGTTCTATCATTATAACATTTGCAAACATTTATGGGCCACTTTTGCCTTGTTTTTCACTCTCAGGTAAGACTGAATGTTAGAATGTATTTTCTTTCATAAATCTGCTATTTGTTGTTTAATTTGGACATTTGGCTTCTCTTATTCAAAATATATAAAATATTATATACATGGATCATGTTCTGATGTACACGTTTGCTGCATTTCCCTTGTAACGGTCAGGCCTAAATACCCCATGTGTTTATATTCAAACATATTTCAACAAACCAACCTGTGTCTGTTACTCACACATTTGCTTTCATGCTTGTAATACCACAACTGGTGGAGGTTGTTCCAATCACGTAGTGTTTAGTGATAAATAGCAACCTTGGCATCAAACTTATTTCAGCAAATCTATGAGGCAACCTTCTATTTGAGAATATTATCTAAATTATAACTGGTGGCTCAGTTGGCATTTTCTCTTCATGCAGGTCACACGTTTTTCTAGGAAAAATGTTTGCTTTGTCATGTTTATGGATGAGGATACATTGCAAACACTTTCTTCAGAAGGTCAAAAGCCGGACGGTATGGGTTTTATTGGTTTATGGAAGGTTGTGGTGGTGAAGAATCTACCATATACCGATATGCGGAGAGTGGGGAAAATACCAAAATTTTTAACACATCGACTTTTTCCTTCTGCGAGGTATGAACTATACTAACTAGATGATGGAAACATCGTATCCAATTTCATGGTTAAATCATAGATATATAGCCAGCTCTTATTACTTGTTTAGTTCCCTGTTCTATTACAAATTTTCAGAATATACTTATTTTAACAATCATCCCCATTGTACCCAGGTTATAACTTTTTTTTTATTTTTTTAACATCAAGATAGCCCCCGGCCTGAAATACATTATAGTTTTCTCTTCTGTAATACATTATTGTTCCCAATTTTCTACTGATAAAAAAAATATGCATGTGATATTTGAATATCAATTTCTGATCTCTATTTTCATTCTTTTTAATGTGTCATATGTATGGATGTATAGGGGCCACATTTGAGGCGGATTTTTGTTGTCTGTTTGAGAGTAAATTCATTTGATAAACACTAGTAGACAATTCATAGAGAACATGCACAATGAAGGGTGCTATATAAACCATGATTCGATGTTACATGTTTTCTGGTTTCTTCTTCACTCTTATTGCATGCCCCAAGTTCAAGCACAAGTCATGAGAAAGTCACTATGACTGTCAATAGCATTGCAAATTTAAGTCCACTGGTACTTAGCGACAGGTTGAACTGATAACAGTGGTTTAAAAAATAGAACTCAATTGGAAGTACAAAGGATTATATACCCCCAAGTGAAAAACAGAAGACAATAAGAAATTGCATTTTCTAGTTACAAGTTGTAACTAGAATGAAGTATCTTGTTTGAGACTCCTGGCACAAAATTGAGATTTTGAACTATTTTTCTTAGAACCAAATTGAATAGGCAAGCCCCTTCTTTTTGTCAAATGGCATTTCATATATAAATCTTCCATGAATCCCAATTCCCTCAGCACCAGGAAATTTGCAGAAGTGCCACAGCTATTCCCTTGGAAAATGCAACGTGAGGAACGCATTCATTCGTCTTTTATCTAGGAACTTATTATTTATGCCCCACCAATACATATTGTCCAGGTTGCTCTGGGTTTCTATTTTTGTGCACATGATTTCAAGAAGCCACTGTAGCTCTATGAAAGGCTCTATAGTTGAGAAGGTACTGGATTGGCGAAATCCAATGATTTTTGCCAGAGAGACTAAGGAGAAGATACTGTGTCTTTGTTGTTTAAGCTAATGCAGATGCACCTATTTTGTGATGTAAGAACTGTTTTTTTTTTTTTTTAAATAAAAAATCTGTCCTTTCTTGTAGAACTGCACTAGATATCTTTTTACATGAACTTTTCTTTCGAAGTTTGAGGTATGGAGCTCTGACTAAAATATATTTCCCAGTCTTACAGAGTTTGGTAATGCTAAAATATTTATTTTTAATGGAAATCCTTGAAAATTTTGTTCTATTCATGTATGTTGTGCAATCTTGTATAGAAATATCCATTTTTTTTCTTTTGGGAAGGTGTTATCCCATCGAAACAAACTTCTGACTTCTGGTTTATGATGTTTTGCTCTCAGGTATTCAATCTGGTTGGATAGCAAATTGCGCCTTCAAAGTGACCCTCTTCTCATCTTGGAATATTTTCTGTGGCGAAAGGGTTATGAGTATGCAATTTCTAACCACTATGACCGTCACTGCTTGTGGGAAGAGGTGGCACAAAACAAAAAGCTGAACAAGTTCAACCATACCGTTATTGATCAACAATTTGAATTCTATCAGGCCGATGGGTTGAAAAGATTCAATGCTTCAGATCCAAACAAACTACTTCCCAGCAGTATGAACTAAATTATGCGATCTTTATAATGCAAAATTCAAAGTTGAATTTATCTATAGTGCCTCCTTTGCTGTTGTTTGTGCTGTGAACAGATGTCCCTGAAGGGTCTTTTATTGTGAGGGCACACACGCCAATGTCCAACTTGTTCTCTTGTCTTTGGTTCAACGAGGTTGACCGATTTACTCCTCGTGATCAGCTAAGCTTCGCATATACATACCTCAAGCTGAGAAGGATGAATCCTGGGAAACCATTTCGCCTCAATATGTTCAAGGTACATGTTATTTAATAATGAAATCCTGACACAAATGAGCAAAACCCTAACTGTAGATTCTTATAACCTTAAGAGAGCTTATATGGACACACTAACCTTTTCTTGTAGCACACTAATTAATGAAGTTCTATATATATGAGGAATGCTAACGTCCAAGAGCTCATGAGGATGTAGCATTTTTTACAACATTCACTTTCCGATAATACCCCTACCCATTTTATCTTTTAGTGAAAGTAATAATCCCTTTGAGTTTGTAGAACTTCTCTCTTTAGTAGAAAACTAAGTCGGAGAGCTTTGGAGAAAAAAATCTAGAGAGGGTGCTGTTATTATAAAAACAGAAGGGTTATTAGCCCCCCTTCCCTCCCTCTTGACATCAATTTGATTCCATTGTTTGGAGTAATATAAACAAATAAAAGTTGGTTTGGTAACATAAGCTCTAATTCAACTAGTTTTTCTCGTCTTTTCTTTTTTCTAATAATTTTTTTGTCTGTTTTTTCATTTGGGTTACTTTATTATAGGATTGTGAGAGGCGGGCTATAGCGAAACTATTCCATCACAGGTCAGAGGAGAAGCAAACCATCCCTTTACAAGTAACAGAGTGACATTGGTGATGCTCAGTTTTGGATAGAAAGCTTGGGCTCTTTGCATTTATGTTGTATTTTATGCTTGGCTGCATTCCTTCCTCGCTCTCCAGGTTCAGCCAATCCCTCAAGAGGTGGTATACACTTACATGTAATCCAATGCTATGAACATTGCTGCTCGTCAACATGATCATTTCCTCTCATTGTGCAGCATGGGGTAACGGGTACAAACAAGTGCTCGATTCTTTGCTTATTTCATTTTGGTCTGCCCATCTTTTTTTGGTTTGAAAAAAAGAATCTACAATTGACTCTCAACACGCATCTTATTCTATATCTACTACTACCACCACCACGACGACGATGATTACCTTATTCACCATTGACCTGCAATTTCTTTTTTTCTGTGAAGTTGATTCTTGCATTGAGCCAGCCAACTTGTTCATTGTATCAGTGAAGTCCGTTATCTGAATTTTTGATTGGTCATTTGTGGTTGTATGGTATTTAGGCCATTGATGAGTTGGTTTTATTAATTCCATGGATGCTGCAAAAAATGTCTTGTTATTTCTTCTTCATCGGCTATTTTTTGTTCTCTATTTTTATGTAAGAATAAAATGTATAATCGTCCAACAGAAATAATTATTTTCCATGCTATCAATTTTGATTAATGGGTCTAAACAACATGTAATCAATGATGAGGTGGCAATGGATGGTCAAACAAGAGTATTCTGCTTTGACTTGGCTTGCATGGTCTTTTACCAAATCCCCCCCAACACTCCCCCTTTACCTTCTCTTTGTTTAGGTAGGTAATTCATGTTATTTAGAGTGGGACCATTACTTAATGGTGAGTCCCACTGTAGATAATATTTTGGAAAAACTGAGTTCCAAAATGAATTTATAATTTGAACATAAATAAAGGAAATAATATTAATTAACCACCATTATGAGGGAAATAAACTGGTTTTAAGTTGATGCCTGATACCCCCCTTCAAGGAACTAAAGGGCAATGATTGTAATTTTAATTTATTTTTATTTTATTTTACAAAGATGACCTTGATGATATTAAGTTCCGAGTGTAAAAGTGGGGGCAATATTTTCTAAGCCTACACAAAAACTACAAATAATAATTTCATAAGGGTGCACGTCATGACCACCCATCCCCACCTCCATATTTCTTTTGAGAATGGTGTATTTAGACTTGAGAATGACCACTTAGCTAGGTTCAAGGTACTGATGTTAACTATTAGCCGCTAACCCCACCAAGTTATATGAAAAAAAAAAAGAAAAAAAGAGCAGCCTCGAAACAAAAGCAGGGAATTGAGAAAAAGTTCTAATTGCCATGATCCTGTCAAACCTCACCGATCGAGTCTGAGACCAGCAAGCAGCAAGTATTTGTTTAGAAAGAATGCAATAAATAGCCTGATTTGGTAACCTCTGCACATTTGTGTCTGCATTACTCAAAACTGTGATCCTATCCATGTTAAACCCTTTTCCATCTTGCAATAAAATTTCCAAAAAAAAACCCTTTGAACTCCTTAAAAGAGTTTATTCCAAAAGAATTAAAACGCCAAGATAGATCAAACCAGTTCTTGTACAACGGAAAACTGTGATCCCATCCATGTTTGATTCATAACAAAATTTCCAAATCCTGTTTTTTCCTCTTTTAAACCAAGTGAATGGGGCTACAGCTGCAATCAACAACAATTTTGATTTCTTTCATTGTCTACAGTTATAAAGAACAGATGTATTTTGCAGTTTGAGGGCATAATTTAAATCCTAAGCAAACACAAATTTGCTGTTCAAGAGAGATGACCAAATCATTTAATCCAAAATCATTCGTGGAAAAGATTATAACCTTTTTCTTCTCCTGTTTTCATTTACTCTCCAAAAGTTGATGTGTCGTGTGTATCTCAGGATAAGGTTGGTGACTGCATGAACTCTGACATGCTTCAGCTCTGGAAACATATCACCTCAATTCGTCAAGACACGACATTAAGATGGCTGTGTGTTCAGGCTTCCCAACGGAGATCCGAACATAGTTCCTCAGTTCTTTCTTCTTATAGTGCTTAATTAGTACACCCATTTTCTCCAGATCTTCCTAAAATAATTATGAATGAAAGGAGTGATAAATGCGACTGAAAATAATACCGATCCCCAACCCCCCAAAAAAAGATTAAATGGAAGCAACGCTTTTTTTTTATAGGTAAGCCAGACTTGAACCCACGACCTCGAAAGTTGAACTGCAATATGTCTATGGGTCCAAGCCCAACCCGGTTATTAGGTTTGGTCTTCAAAAAAGAGCCAAACGTGATTGTCGACCAAATAATCAATTTGTGAAAAGAAGTTAACAATGACAGACAAAATTTTCAATGATAGACAAAATTTTCTCCTTAACCACAGATTTCGTAGGTGCAACAACCGACAAACTAATAGGAAAATCATTGTTAACCATGTTAGTTAAAATGTTTGGAGATGAAAAAATAATTAGGTTCAAGAAGAGTTTATGTACCTTTAGCTTCTTGGGATGCTTTCCCGATGTAACCTCACAAAGAATGAAATTAGCATAGCTTGGATATGGCTTCAAAAATGGTACTTTATTCAGACGCTTAAAGAGTATCTCCCTTTCTTCTGCTAATAGCGTTGTCATGTTCTGTGGAGATTGCTGACTAGTATTAGAAATGATACTCAAGTGCAAGGTACTTATTTCACACTTTACCTTAACTATGCATTGTGAAAATATGTTGTAAGTAGAAGTGTGAGAGAAAGCCCATTAAAAAAAAAGGTACCTCTAGATAGATGGTATTTTGCAATGCTACACAAGCAGCAACTTCAGCAGGAGTAGACACAGTATATGGTTGCTTGGCTCTCCATAGATATTCAATAATGCTCAGTGGAAATGCTCCATATCCCACACGTAGTCCAGCTAAACCTGTTTCAACACTTACTTTAAAATCCTCACAGTTTCACCTAGAAAGGATTTTAACAGAAATATGGACATTTTGATGTTAATGGAGTTCTCTATACAATGGAACATGCGAAAATCCAACCTAAATAACTAAGGAACTGTATCGTCGATATCAATCCAGACCATTCAATCAGTATGGAGCACAGAATCTGAAAAAATGGTTACAACAATATCGCTTTTCAAACACAATTCACTAATAAAGAAGGCATATAGATGTCTCATCAGGGGGGGCATTTTTTTATGCGACCGGCTATTGTCCCCACCCCCTTCGTAAGTGGGACTAATCCCTGCGGATATGACCAATTCACCACAAACGAGAGCATTGGGTTGAGTCACAGGTGGGGAGACTCGATCTCACGACCCTGGGGAGCACACCTAAGTCGTTGAACCACTGCTCCACCACTCAGGTGATGATTAAGGAGCCAAAATGACAATAAAGCCCCAAAAAAATATCTCTTCATACTTTACCCCAAAACAACAACCCACTCACCAACCAAAGTTGATTTGTATTCCATGAACATGTTCTGAATGAATGACCTACGAGAAAAACTCTTGGGGGCCCATTACATTCCAAGAAAGTGTCTTCATGATGACTTTTAAAGTCTGTTTGGATTAAAAGTAGATGGTAACTTTGGGAGAAAGTATCCTCTAAAAAGTAGAAAGTAATTTCCTATTCCTTTTTAAAAAGTTAAGATTTTTTACTTTTGAATGCAGTTTTCTAAAATGAATACAAACTAGCTTTTTAACTTCTAAAAGTAAAAAAAAAATTACTTTTTTTATGTGCATCCAAATGGCCTCTTTGCGGAGAAAAGAACGTGCAACGCCTAGGACAATACTCTACGCCAAAGTGCGCTTGGGCAACCACTTAGTGACTAGTGCCCACCTAGGGGACGGCCTAGATGCTAGGGGTCCTGGCTAGACGAGCACTCAACTAATCAAAGCTTTAAATACAAATTTGGCTAACCATAGATCTACGTAGCACTGTGACATTGGTTGACCTGAGGACCTGACAAACCAAGCATGTCTAGGCAAGGTACACAAGTGCAACTGAGCTGTTGAAGGTGAAAATGGTAACTAAAGGATGCTGGATTATGCAAGTCAGAAGAAATTGGCATGGATTTGGTAACTTTCATGAATCGTAAGCCAAAAAAAAAGTTTATGTTGGTCCTTGCCAATATTGGTTTCTTCTCATGTTTATTATAGTTTATCATACAAATAGCAGGAAAAAAAAATGATAAATGAAAATAAGCAATTCATCGAAGTTAACTAGGAAATTATGAGAGTTAATGAGGCACATCACATTCGGCTCAAGACACATGATTTAACATACATGGATGTGGCACAAGAAGACAATCAAGATTTTAATCATGCACAATCAAGAGGGTAGAAGCAAGCACAACAGATATTGAACAAAATCAGTTGGAATGCCAGACTGATAGTTCCATAAATTACCTATAAGTTGATATTAGCAGTTTGACATTATTTTTTTATTGTATTTGACATTCTGTTCAGGGCTACAAGCATGGGATCTAACATCCTAATTCTACTCATGTTACAGCTAAAGAAAGGAGATAGGGACAGTTGAGACATGTCAACATTTAAATTATACAATATCAGGATACTACGAAGAGTTAAATATGTATAAATTGAATTAGTTTGACTGTTGGAACAACAGATATCATGTATCTCCATGTTACCAATAAATGGCTATAAGTATTTCACTAATAATGCAAACTTTTACTAGAGAAGAAGGAAACAGGCCCAATTACTTTCCACAGAAACTTGAATATTCAAAAAAATAAAAATAAATAAGAGAGAAATAAAGCCAGAAAGTACCAGCTCTTTTGCTAAATGTCCGAAGAACAATTAAGTTATCATGCTTCTTTACCCATACCATCCTAGATTCCAACCCAGAGAATTCAATGTATGCTTCATCCAGCACAACCAATATTGGTAGATCAAGAATCTTCAAGAGATCCTCGTCATTGATTATACTGTAAGAAAAATAAATAATAAATAAGCAGACAATGAATACCATAGAAGAACCTCTACAGAGACATCTCATACTCCAATCATGCCTATGGCGTCCAAATTTGGAAAATGAAGTCTGCAACGTCACTCTGCATAACTCCCAGATCAAATATCACTAGAGTTAGGGATGGTTAAGAGTCATCATATTGGTTTTCCATATTTCATTGTCTTACTATTCATAATGGCAGTTATTTCAAACTTAGACAATTGTTGTTATTTACCACTATTTGAGATAACTTAAATTTCCAATTTTGATTGCAGAATTCAATATTCATTTTGAAACACCTTTGTTTTTTTTTACATTTTTTAATATTAAATGTGGTACCGCCATTAGATAATTCCATTCCATTACTGTTATATGTAACAACTCCTGGCCTATGCATCACCCAGTAAAATTATTTTAAGTATGGTTTCTAATCACCGGATGAGAATATTTTCTGAAATATTATCCCAAATCTGTTCAGTAATCCAAGTTTTAACCATAAATCAAAAGGCCAAAATCAAACAGCCACTCTAGTTTCTTGGGCTGTCACCTATTTTGGAGGTAGTCCACTAGTTGGGACATATATAGAATATGTAAGTAGGCTACATTAAGGGTGATGGATCCAAGGTCCCTCAAAGAACAGTCTTAAAATAATGCACAAAGGAGTTGGGATAAACTATATTAAAAATGTACCTCCCATCAGGATTGTTGGGAGAAGCTAGGAATATGCATTTTGGATTCTCCTGCTTAACAACTTCAGCAATGCCCACTACATTCAAGCTGAAGTCTGGCTTCCTTGGTACTACAAAGTAGAATGATGAAGTATAAGTGATCATGCACATATGCATTTAGATATCAAAAAAGAATCGAATAAAAGATTGGAAAGGCAAATCACAAAAAGCAAGAAATATTTAATTCTACCATTGATGACCACAGCTCCATTAACTCCTGCATTAAATTCGTACATCATAAATGTTGGAGGGCAGTCTACAATCTTGTCACCAGGATCAAGAACAGCTCTGTTGTGGAAGATCAGGAAACAAAAAAGTCAGGTATTCGTTTGAGTTGGTAACAACATGCACTTAAGGGGAAAATATGGCTAAATTTCACAAGATCTTTGATGTCTAACCGCATTATCAAATCAATGAGTTCATCTGTACCACAACCCACAAGAATATGATTGGACTCAAGGCCTGAATCTTCAGCAAGGGCAGCACGCAAGCGACGGCTCTCAGGGTCGGGGTAGACATATGGGAATTTCATAGAGCCCAAAGCTTCCAGCACCTATAAACAATCTGGAATTTGGACTCAGAACAAAATGTATCTTGAACAACCAGGTTTTTTCCTGACTATATATATAACATACAAGTCTTACAGGTACAGCTACATCCATAAGAACTTTCATGCTAACAATTGATAAACCTCTTTTCGTGCACAACCATTACTAGCGCCATTAAGAGTCATGTGTCAAACCCATTTTATCTTATATACATAAATAGCATCCCTAACATAAGCATTATTGATCATTATCTATATAAACCGGCTTTATCCCCTTATGTTAGGACTGTCATAAAGATGTTTTATATATATATATAGGGTCAGGTTCAAGGGCCATATGAGAAAACATATGTAAAAACTTTCGTTTTTAATAAAATTTTAAAATATGGGTTAGAAATTTTGGATTGAGCTGATTTTTTGTGAGGATGATCTCTATGATGGGAAGATCATCCAAAAAAAAAAAATCAGCCCAATCTGAAACTTCTAACCCCATTAAAAGTGATTTAGAATGTGGACCGTCAATTTTTTACCAATTTTTATCACTAATTTGTAAATCACTTTTGATGGATTTAGAAGTTTCTGATTGAGCTGATTTTTTGTGAGGATGATCTTTTCATCATAGTGACCATCCTTGCAAAAAATCAGCTCAATCCAAAACCTCTAACTCTTATTTTGAAAAACGAAAGTTTTTTCATATATATTTATAATAAAACATAACAGTAGGACCCACTCTACTACAGTTTTGTGGAGGATAAATATCCCACTCCAACTACAATGGAGTGGGGTCCACACTTCTCATTTTATTGTCTTTCCTCTCCTCCCTCTTTTTCAATAATATACATCCAATTTCACTATCTTTCCTCTTTTACCCCCCTTTTTCAATATACCCTCTAGTGTGTGTATAAAAGGGAGGTAAGCGACTTGCCTCTGGAGGGGGACCATAAGGGTTTTCATTTGCATCTAGTTTGAAGATGTCCTCAGGCTTCCTTCCAAGACGAGTAGACAAAACCTGTATTAAGTAACCAAAATTTTCAAAATGAAAGCAAAACTCTAAATTCATTAAAGTTGAAACAAATAATGGCAGAATCAAAACTGGAATATTAGAAACATTTGTGCAAATTAGCTTTTTTTATCTCACTAAATCAAATACCAATTAGTTGGCAATAAATCAACTATTAGAAGGATTGCGAAAACAACCGAAAACATCTACTTTTGCTGTAAAAGAATAAATAGTGGACCTGAAGCATCAAAATACAAAGAAACAACCAAATGGGTTTGGATTGAATTACCTCAAAAGGCAAAATGGGTTGGTAAGGGGACAACTTCTTGAGATGGGGGCGAATGAATGAGTCGCCCGACAAACGTTCCTGACCCTCGTTGACATGTTTTACAGGTATTGTTGAGACCATACAACGGACCGATTTGCGATTTCGTTTGAATTGAGACGATGAGCCAAGACTGTAAGGAATGGAAGCTTGAAAGATATCAGCCACGTCCATTAAATCTGCAATTGTAAAGAAAAACTAATAGATTCAGTGATGCCTGTAAGAAATTAAAGAATGAGAAGAAATGAAGGAAAATCGGATGAGAGGTTTAAGGGACATACCTGGAATTAGAAGAGAAGAAAAAGGGTGGAAAAGGAATGGCCTTCGAATGTCTGCTGCTCACTACTCAGTCTAGAACAGAGAGGACAAAACCCTAAACTCTAGAAAAGTATTGGTTTTTTTGGTTATATTCAGACCTATTTTATTACGTCCAGGAAGACAATATGTGCAAGAAATGTGAATCTCCCAAACACTTGGCACTCATTTACCGCATGCCACGTGGCATATATGAATATCTTCCGAAAAGTACGATAGAGATTCAGTGAAGTGGTGTTTCAAATGATCTTATCCAGCAGTGCCCAGTGCAGTGGATCTTATCATCCTTGCATGGTCAACACCATTGGATTCCTAGTGAGCTACTCGCATAGGTAACGGTTGTGTACATTACTGTGATCAGTCCGTGATCCAACGGTCGTAAGAAGTCATTTCTGAGTGATTGCAGGTTATCATACAACACCCAGTCTCACTATACTTTGATCTTGAGAGATTGAAAGATGATGTGGATTTTTGGCCCGTGGTGATACAACTTGTAATTGTAAGAGTGGAGATGGAGTGGGTCTTCTGTTAAGAGGAGGGATCGTTAGAGTTGAAGGAATCTTTGGTATGGTAGAATTTTGTTGACCAATTCTCAGAGAGTGGAGACCAATCTATCGTTTTTTTTTTTCAAATACGAAAAAAAAAAAAAAAATTGGAAATGATGCGGAAATATCTAAAGGATGATATTTTTAGAGCTGCTACTGGCACCCTAACTTTTACTTATTACACCTCAATTAAAAATAAAGAAAAAAAAAATTTAATTGCACGCCACTAATATCTAGGGTGGGCTAAAGTGCAACAAAAGAAACTAAAATTTTGTTTTTAAGGGCACCCACAAAATTAAATCATTATTTTTAAGTTCGTCTCTCTCTCTGTGTACTGTATATCAAGAATTCCATGTCATATTGGGGAATTTCCCTTCTGTTAGGTGGATTGGTTTCTGGATTTTCCTTGCAGTGTGAAGTGACGTCAGATTTAGAGCACTTCTATTTCAGCCCCATTTTTCCTTTTATATTCACAAAAATTAATAATATTAAATACAACACTCATATTAAGAATAAAGAACCTTAAATGTTTTAAGATTTAAAAATTCTAGAAGACCTTTTTCGTCTTTGAGTATCATATATAGAATTAGAATTCAAAACAATTGACACTTTCCTTACTAAGTACGATTTTAAGCCCTACTAAGGGTCAATTTGCTCAAATGGATTTTCCATATTGCCACCAATTCAAATCCAAAACATTAATTTCAAAAATAAGTTTATTTTGGACTTGATTCAATGTTTTGAAAATAAACGGCTACCACCAAACCAAACTTTCACATAACTCCCAAATTTAAATTTAAAGTTTAACAGTGAAAAAATAACTTTTTCTGAATTTTTTGTTGTTGGTGAAGTTCATTGAATTTTGTCCTCTACAACCTTGAAGCATTCGATCATGGTTTTAGATACCATACGTCGGCCTAAGCACCCTTAGTAAGGCTAGTCGGACTCATCAAAATTCTAATCCTCATCCACAAGGCTCTGATGACTGCCTTTCCGTTCGCCCGGATGGCCACGTATAACGGGCGATGTTGGTCGGGATTCCAGTATGTCAGCGTCAGAGAATGGTTTCCTATTGGTTTCTCCCTTGGACGTCAGTTGATCCCCAATGACGGGAACGGAAACATCAAACTCACCCTTGGCATGAAAAGCAGAAGCATAAGTCAGAGTCTTTAACTTCTGCACTAACTCCCCAATGATGGGAACGAAAACATCAAACTCACCCTTGGCATGAAAAGCAGAAGCATAAGTCAGAGTCTTTAACTTCTGCACTAACTCCCCGACTTTCATTGAGTAATGGGTTCTCCTTATTATTTCCGACACCAATCCTACTCAATTCAACGAGGTGCTAAATCAATCCACCTAAATCCAACACTGTTCAAGTGCCAAAATCAGCATCTTCCCTCTTTCTTAGTCTTTTTTTTCACGGAATAAGGATAGATTTATTAAATTATAGGTGTTAAATGAACAGGAAATAAGTTGTTTAAATAGTAGTAGTAGGCAGACAATTTGTATTTACACTGATGTGCCCTAAAAAAATAAAAAAGCACAACCGATATGGGATAACATTAGTAAAACAAAAAGAACTTCGTATTTGTATGTCTGATGTTCATATGTAAAATTGACAACCAAAACAAACTATCAAGAACATCCTATACCTCATCAGCATCATTCCTTTCCTCAAGAACTCTTTTGAGTCTCTTCCACTAACCCAACATGAATGATGAACATTATTTTGGCAAATGTTTTTCAATTTCAAAAGGAACAAAGGATTTCTTGGCAAATTTGAAGCTAAAATACACAATCTACATAACGAATGTGCCCAGAGTTACACTTGCCGATGTCTCACAAGGAATTGAGGAGGGGGCACAGAGCAGCCATGGAAAGCTAGCATTTCAATTTCAATAGAATACCCTTGCTCTTCTTCCCAAATTGAATCCAAAAATAATATATTGTACCCAGGTTCTTTCCCAGCTAGCATGAAAGTTGGTTGACAATCGTAGGAGATGAGATGACATTACAATCCATTAGGATGATCTCGAGGATTCCTGGCACCTAAGAGGAATGCCTTCTGGAGCAAAGCAATCCTCTTCATCGGTTTGCTTAGATTGCCGCATGGACATACCTGACAATATTGTTGACGCAGTTTTGGCACCAAGTAAGAGGGAATAATGTGGAATGTACATAAGAAAATCAGAGGGAAACGTACCATCTGCCATGTCCTTTGTTTTGTGAAGAAGAAAAGTTCCTGAAAGGATTGTCACAAACCCGCACATCTCGGTGACAATTTGAGTAGGATTTTGCCGATCCCAGTCCTGAATCATGTTCATAAAAATAAAACTTCAAGAACGTATAATTTAGTCTTAACTGTTGAAACTTTAGATGAAAAAGGTAGACTAAGTTTATCTAAGCCAAGGAGAGAATAGAAAGAAAAAAAAAAAATCAAATCAAATGGTAGGCAAACAAGAAATTTGAATCATCAAACATAATTACTAGACATTTATGTGAAAAGCTATGTAATAAGGAATAGAGAAAAGAAAGCACGATGACCATAAGATCTCCAAACACATTCATCATGACAAGATACATCAGCCAAAATGAGTTGGACACAGCTCTTATTCAAGGAATATGGTCAAGCTTTTTTGCCTGACTCGACGAAGATTATCATTCACAATGCCTTACTCCCACTATTTGGGGAAGGCAACATGAATCTTGTTTTGCCAATCAGTTTTATCTACAGTTATATCCTCTATTAAGGCGTGCCCTTTAAATCTTTACTTACCACTTCAATCTGCATCATTGGGCTTCTTCTTTTTCCCAAGTGCCCCTCAATGGTACTGTCGTTGCTCTTCTACATATATGGCCAAATCATCTCAATTGACTTTCCTTTATTTCATTCCTTGTTGAAGCTAACTAAAGGATTCCCTCATATGTCATTTCCAACCACCTTTCCTAGGCTTTCAGATCACTGTCTCAACATCCTAATTTCTATTACAGTCTTGATGATGTTAGTATTTTCACTTGGGACTCCTTTTTTCCTATTACCCAACAAAGAACGCTTTCCTTGAAATTTATCATTAATGTTTAAGATCATTTAGGAATGAATCCTTTTTTTTCTGAAATCTCTCCATTATTATCCAAGTAAGAACAATATCCACGGCTAACATCCTTGGCATGAAACCAACCTTGTTTTCTGATACCTTCGTTTCTTGTTTCCACATCCGTGTCCCATAATTTCACGGTGCAACACCCACAATAGCCGGTCCAATTTTGTGCGCTACTCTTGTTTTCGTATAGGGCTACTAGATACTCCTCCATTCTTCTAGTGTTTTCTAAATTTGAGAATCTTGTTGTACATCTTAGTTAACCAAAATAATCAAATTTCTACTAGATCATACTTTTCACGTGTCATTTGAGGATTAGACATTTTACACAGACACATCTTACGCTGTACAATGATCGATCTGACAGATTTCCCTACACTAGTGAAAATAAGTTTGGGCATATTGGCAACAGGTCCACCAAGTTCTTTTAATGAATTCCTCTTAATCATCATTACATGAAAAAATGAATATAAGTTAAATTCCTGCTTGCAATTGATCAAGTGTACCTCATCGCTAACAAATTGAAAGTCTATTGATTTTATCCCATCTTTAGGCTAAAAATAAAAAGTATCAAGTTATTAAGTGCATTAGCATTTATATTCTAAATAGGAATATACATCTATAAGGATATCCCAAGTTTCTTGTCATTACAAATAATAAGCAGACCTTGGATGTTACAAAGTTCTATACTATCATTTGACCCCTTTAATGTTTATATTAAGGCATTCTATTTTCTTTTAATGGGTAAGTTGGACTTGTAAGCACAACCTCAAAGTTGTTTTGCATTCTGTCAAACCAACTGAGCCATGGGTATAAGCCCTTATATTTAGGAATTCTTTATCAAGACAATGTTCAACTTTTGGGTCAAGTGGTCTCTTTGGTGTCAAGGGCAAGATAATTAGGAGGAAAGCATGGTTTAAAGAAACAGTCACGAGTTATATCTCAATCAATTTGAAATAAAATGAAGTCTCAACCTAGACATTATAAGACAAACCTCAAAATTTTCTTTCCAGATACCTTGAGACACAAAATTCAAGACAACGTGAAATTTTCAACCCTTAGGTCCTTATGGAATATGTTTGTGTATATGGAAGGATCAATATTGAAGAATTCTCTAAAATAGATTTTGGTCGATCTTGGAGTAGTGCATTGATATTATGAGATTTCTTATGGAGTTCAACTGTTCTAAACAAGTTCTGTTACACCAAGAAGTAGGAAATCATTAACGGTTGGGATTCTATTATGTATTGTGGTGATGTCGATTTGTGCCACAGTTTAATTGGTGGACATGTTTGGGCATGCTTTTCCCTCCTTGTTTACATTTTCAATATGTTAATAAATTTGTCTATTAATTAACAAAAGAAAATAACTGAAACATGACTAATCAAACAACACGATTATCATTATAATTAATGAGCAGAAAGGATTACCTTAAACATGATCACACTAGCCAAAATAGTTAAAGATGTAAACAACGCATAGTATATAGGTGATACAACTGCCGGGTTGAACGTATCAAGGGCCTGGAATTTAAATAACAACAAATTAATACCAATAAACACAATTCACTCCAAAACACTCAAAAATCAGGAGGCGTAAATGGCTTAAGGCATGAATAAGAAAATCACAAATAAACAAGATTCTTGCATCCAACATAAGCCTAAAAGATGGCACCTGAAATAAATTCCAGCCAACCATGATAAATAAAAGGAATATACACATGCGTACGTGCATGTTGATAAGTAAAGTTTATTAAATCGAGATGAAAGGAAACAAATTTGGTGAGGAGACCGCTCAAGAGAAGAAAACAGAAAACATGAACACCCCAGAACCATAGCGAGATGAAGTTTAGCCATATAATACTAAAGGCACTCCTTAATAAAGAATATAACTGTAGATAGAACCGAATGGAAAACATGTACACGAAGTGGCTGCTTCCAATAGCACTGAATTCCAAATAACAGTTTGAGAACATTAAAATATAGTGCCAAATAGATACTAAGGTTGGTCCAAATGGAACCTCAATTTGATGTAGGTAGTTTGACAACTGAAACATAGTATTTCTATCAGTTATGAGCTCAATCTAATCATTTCAATTGTTCTATAGAACATACAGCGCTCAACAGCTATGAAAAATATTACCTTGTTTAGATAGTTCATCTGAGTAATCACACAAGTCATTACAACAATGGTGAAAGCCCATGTTTGAGGATATATTAACTGATTCATTCCTGAAAATGTCAACTTCAAAGCAATTCCAAGAGCTTTGGCACTCATGACCTGTCAGAGTATAACATATTATTGCAAATCATGCGAAGAAAAACATAATATTAAAGTAGTTACATATCAAGTACGTACCGACAGAGAACCTACAAGCGAACAAACCCCGATATAGACCATTATATGTGTCTGGCCATACTGTGGGATAAAATGGAAAATGAGTATAAACACCCCTGCTATCACCAAAGCTGCATATAAGATAAAAGCTGCAGAAACATGTGAAACAAAAGAATCCATTATGCTTAATACCTTATTAAAGGGAAAGCACTATGAAATGTGATACCAAAGAACATAAAATTTGAATTACAACAAAAGCAACTGGATGGATGACTGAACAGACCCTGACAAAGTAAAAAAATTTGCTCACACAGGGAACAGATACCTGGCTCTGTAGCAAGGTCCCATACTTCCTTCACAGACTCAATCTCACGTTCTTGAGGAGCATGTAAAACAATTGTTGTTGACCCCACAACACACAGGACACAACCAAGAATACCAAAAATGTGTAGCTTCTCCCGTAAAATAATATGTGCCAGTACAGCACTGCAAACAATATGGCTATTAGGACTAATTATTGGAGAAAAGTGGAAATACAATATGACATGTGAGTGTCTCATGCCTGATAATAATGCTAAGCGCACCAAGAGGAGTGACTAGAATAGCTGGCGCAAATGCATAAGCCGCAAAATTAGCAATTTCCCCGACAATCACTGTCACAATAATGATCACTTCAGTGTTAGCATCTTGTTAAAAAAATAAATAAATAACCAAACACATGCTCTACCTCTTAATCTATAGCCTGGTTAACTATAGTCTATAAATGATACAATTCAAACCAAAATATGTGACTGTAATGAACAAAAGCTAGTAGAAAGCATGGGTGGTGACAGGTGAGAACATGATCAATAGCAAGCTCCAATGCTGCAAAAATCCAGTGGATCAACACCTGAAGCCTTCTGAAGAAGCTAGAGGCCTTCTTCTTCTTTTTTCCTTTTTTTGTGTGCGTAGATTCCTTCCATAAAAAACACATGAGAGACTTCCTTGCTCATTTAGCAAGGTGGAGGTCAATCTGTGAATTACTTGAAAGGTACCAAACTAAATTGGTATGTTTTTCTTTTATGTTCTATTTTTCCTTGTCAATAACTAAGTTATAGCTCATGAATAAAGATAGACACTAGAGTCTTATGTAAGCAAGAACAGGGGGCTTTAACTAGGATCAAATGTTCATATTGTCAGTCCAGGACCTTCATTGGATAGACATGTCTGTGAGGTGATTATCTAAGAAAAACACAATATTCAAAGTATATATATTAAAAAACTTAGGTATTCACAAAATGTTCAAAGCTGTTTTTGTTTAACAAGTGTGTGCAATTAAGCAACCTCTGAAAACCAACTGTTTGTGCAATAATTACTGGAGGCAAGAATATCAAAGTTTCAGAAGTTCCATAACACTATAAAGTCAATATTCCTAGAACAGCACTTAGCAGGCTGAACTTCTTTATCAATATCGTTCAAGGTAGGCATTGCCAGGCTGGTTTACAATCCATTGACAGCGATAATAAAACAAACTCACTTGTTATCATGCCTGCCCACCAAAGTGGTTCATATAAGTAAGAATAACCTCCAATTCCTGCAAAAAATAAGAAGTGGATTTATTTTCCAATGAGATCCTTTACTTCACTATGGTAATCAGAATTCTGAAGTGAAATCTACATGATTATATGTATATAACAGCACAAAAGTAAGTAATAATGTTTTGGTCTTCAAATAGATGCATATGAACGGGCAAGCATAAAAAGAATGAAAGAAAGGAACATAAAACATTTGCTGCAGAAGTCAACAATACCTTTAGGTCCAGAGAAACATACACACACACACACTTTATTTATGGTTATTTAAAACCTAACAAATACTCAAGCTTATAAGTGAATAGAACATGTAATTTGTAGATGAACCCTAATAGATTTAAAATATAAATATATACAATGTTAATTTTGTAAATATATTGAAATAAAATATAAATATTAGAGGTTTTAAGAGAACTTCAATGCAATGCATGAAGTACTCTTTATTTATTTTGATGCATGGTGTACTCTAAGCATGTTAATTATCCCTTTTCCCCCTTTTCTTTGTTTCTTTTTTTTACGAGTAAGTCATTTGCTGAGAAGCAAAAGAAAGATAAAAAGGAAAACTACTTGGTAAGAAAAAAGGACAGCCAACTAATTATCGGTGCCCACAGATTTAAACAATATCTCCAAAGAGCAAGCACCTACATTCCCTGAACAACTTAGACCAAAGGAAGATGCATCATTTGATCTCCAAACAACCGAATGAATTGTCCCCTCCACCCCTTCAAACACCCTTTTGTCACTTTCCTTCCAAAAACCCTAAAAAACAGTAGAGTAACAGTCTCAATAGAATTTGCAGGCTGGGGAGAAAGTTGAATGAGCTCCAAAATTGACAAAGGTATTATCTAATAGAACTTGAATTGGTTAAAAGACTTAAAAAGGATACTCAAACTGATGTAGAAAATCACACTGCATAAGAAGCTGGTTAAGCAACCCTATTATTCAAAATCTCCTATATGTCTCTTCATTACAATAGACCAAAATAAGTTCGAACAAACTAACTGCACTTTGAAAATTGTAATTTAGAGTAACAAAATGACATACTCATGGTCAATGACAACATTCTTCCAATAAGCACCAACTTCTCACTTTTTGAGAGAATGAGATTACCAAAGAAAAAACAAATTTAGGATTTTTTGTTCAGATGGGAAGTTCTTTGTTTCTGCTTAAGGTTCTTGTTAGTTGTGACTTTCTCTTTTTTCTTTTCTGGGCAACCAGCTTGGCCTACCCTTTTTCTCTCTTTTCTTGTTCAATTAATAATTTTTTCCTGACCTAACCAAAAAAACAAAAACGATAATTTGTTCTCAACTCTTTCAATGATTGGATCCCAAACAACATTAAATCTATAACTAGCAACCAGAGGCAGACCTAAGTAACAAGTAGGGACTCAATCCAAACCACATCCCAACACCTCTTCCAAGGACTAGCCTTTTGCATCTCCCCCACACATTTTTGTCTTTTCACTTTGGAATATCTGACGCTTAACATTAAAATTGTTTCAAATAAGCATAAAAAGCCTTTCAAGGTCTATAATTAAAAATACTTCTTCCAAGGATCGCCCTTTGCCACCTTCCCCACACATTTTTGTTTTTTTCACTTTGGAATATCTGATGCTTAACATTAAAATTGTTTCAAATAAGCATAAAGAGCCTTTCAAGGTCTATCATTAAAAATAATGACAATGTATCCACATCATGATTTCAAAACTTGACCGAGGTATCGCCCAAAAATGAGATGGATGGATAAGTCAATGAATCGGACGAGATTTAAACCCCACATTCATTTTTCTCATTGTTCAACGAGACGTCTCAAACAAATCGGAAAACTAGTCTGAGATGACTTGGTCTTGTTCACGGACGAGACGAGACGTCAAAACGAGGTTTAAAACCATGATCCACATTAATCGAACTATGCGAATGTTTCTACTTTCAGGCTGACCCAAATATACGTCCAAAACAAAACCCCTAAATCTAACATTTAATTAACAGCTATCAGTCAACTCCACATTTTTCCTAAGCTAAATCCTTCGATCTTCCTATAAATTAATTCTAACGTTAATTCTGTCGGTCCGCAGAAATTCAAGACCAAACACAGCAATTGAAACTTCGTAAAGCTTAAATTATAAAGGCGATGAGCTCGAAATATCACAATAGAACCATTACTAAACACATCTAAACTAAGAAAATTCAGCCAAAACCCTAAGAATTTGGTTACCTGCCCTAACTCCAGAAGCGCCAGCTTTCTTCAATCCCTTCTTCTTGACAATGAAGCTCGCACCAATGAAAAAACTCGATGAGAGTGCCAAAACCAAACCCTTGATGTTGTCTGAGGACATGCCCTTGTAAGAGTCTACCCAACTTTGAGATGTTTCCTCCGCCATGACTGATGAAACCCTAATAATTCACTTTCGGTCACAATATACAAACCTTCCATTTCACAAGATCCATGGCGACTACACTGCAAATTCATCAGTTACTTCTCCTCCTCCGTCATTGCCGACACCTGGAGAGAGAGATAAAGAGATAAAAGGAAATCTACGGTCGAGATTGAAAGTTGATTGCTTAGACGTTATTTACGAGGATCTGAAGGCGATGCTAGAGAGCGATAGAGATGGGGGAGATTTTTAGATTTGCAGAACGAAATGAGAGAGAGGCTTTGGTTTGATCGGAATAAAGGAACGGGGTTGGGTGTAAGCAAGGTGATTTAACTAATTATAAAAAGAGTAGTTCTAGCTTGACTTCGTTGGACGTAGCAGTTCATAGATAACCATAGACTTTTTTTTCCTCGAGACACAAAGTGAAAATCTACGGTTCTTTATGCATTATCACGTCAGCGCAGTGTTCAACAAAGTCAGTTAGAATTTTCCTTATAAAAATAAGAATAATGATGAATGCACGCGGTCTTGATATGTGACTGACGTGGTAAGATATAGAACGGGACATCTTTTCATGTGTATCTTGATGAAAACGATCTGTGGTTCTGTGCCCTTGCCACATCACCGCATATCCAACCGCACTACGTATTAAGCAAGCCGTGACCGTGAGACGGTGCAAGTGCGAAGAGCGTGGTTATATGGGAACAATGGAGTGAAGGAAGTGCCGCGTATAATATTAGATAACTGGTGCGCTCTTGAAAGGTAGGGGTGCACATGATTCGGATTTTGACAAAATTGAAATCGAATCAAACATGATCGATTCTACAAATTTGAAATCGAACTAATCTAATTATCCTATAGAATCGAACCAATCCAATCCAATCTTGGTTTGAATTGGTTCGGATCGGTTCTCGATTGTCATACTTATTGAAGATAGATACCTTCTTCCTCAATCCAAACATTTTATCTCCTCCAATCTTCAAACCTTAAAAATAATGAGGACTTTTTTTAAGCGTGGACTTTGGGATAATAAAAAAATTAAAAATTTTCTATATTTCATTTAAGAAATTTGATGCAGATGAGGTTCAATAAATAGGAAATAATAGATTTTATAAAAGATGAGATAGAAGTTGAGTTCAATAAGTTGAAAATGAAAAAACCTCTCCAAGAAAAATGAAGGGGTTTTGGCTTGAAGTTTAAAATAATGGCACTTAGGCCATTTTATGTTATTCTCCTAAACAAATAAGAAATATATTCAATATGTAATGACCTGAAAATCCTAAAATGTATCTCGAGGAAATTTTTTGGATCCGTGCATTGATTTAAAAGTTATCAAATCCTCGAGTTTCGCGTTAGATATTTTACAATAGGTAAATGACACCTTAGAGACGTAATTTGAGGAAACCGATCATATCATTAGATTCGTGTCGAAAAATCACCTGAAATAGAGTATAAGTTTGTCCAATTCGACATTTGGGAAAAACAATTCTCAAAATGACAAGTATGTCCCAACTTAAGTGATATAAATATATAAATTCTATTAGAAAAATCAGATTTTTCTTATTCTCCTCTCTAAACAAATCTCAACCATTTTCCTTCAATATTTGAAACTCAGATCTACGCTAAACGAGAACGATCCGAGCTCAGGCGCAAGAAGGAAAGTTGTTCCTCTCGCCGAGGGTTACGTGTGGACGCAAAGAAATCCGATTTTCGCTGGAAGAAAATTTTGGAGATTGGTCGGAGGCGATTTTAAAGTTCATTCAACCGTTGAAAATAGCTTGAAGTAGGTTGCCTTCCCTTCTACCTTCTAGTTATGCAATAATTTCATAGAAAATCCATGTGATTGTTGATAAATCGATCGTTTCATTAAGTTTATACATATTTGAACGATTTGAATCATGTTTGCATGCTTATTTATGATTGGTTTTAGTTCATTTGATGTAATATAATCATTTTATAGTTAATATGATATTTGGATCGATTTTGGTCGAGTTTCGACGAAAAATCAGTAATTCGGAAAAGTATCCGAATGTTGAGTTTGGTTCTAATTTGTTTTGTGTTGCTTCCATATAGTATGTATACCCATTTCCTACATTTATTTCATTAAAAACAATTAAGTATTACTTTAAGTTCTTTAATAAATAAATAAATAGTTCGTTTTCAATTTCGACTTTGAAAAATTATTTTTCAACACTTAATTAAATTTGCATAGATTTTCAGTTTTTATGTCTTATGGTTTTATCTTTGTTTTCGAGTCTCTCGACTCAACCAAAACCATCGAATGGAATTGGTTGATGCTTTATGCATTTCGAATTACTTTAAAAGTAAAATTACTTTAATAGATATGTAGGAAATTAGATGATAGATTGATCGATTTAATTGATGGATGGATAGAGAGAACGTATGTTCTCGATTGATTGATGGGACAGTGCCTCCAGTTCTACGTAGTGGCCATGCCACGTAAAACGTGATAGATAGATAGAGGGATGAGATGGTTGATGGATGGATATGACAGATAACTGTCACTGGAGGGCACTACCAGATTTTGTTTGTATTTTCGATTAAAAGAAATGATATATTATATACAAAATAAATTATTTTGTTTACTAGTAAAGGTTTGTAGAAAACCCATAAAGAGTGACGCGTTGCTGTGTATCCGGACGGCGAGTCAATCTAGGATAACACTAGATGTCATATGCTCTTCGGTAGTATGGGATACCTTAGAGCATATTACAGCTTATGAAATCCGGGAATTTCTCCTACTTATTTTCTGGGGAACGTTGTGTTAAAGGCAGTCTCTGTATAGTATAGAGCTAACGGGGTTCACATGCATTGCCTCTTGATAGGCTTCGACGCGAGGGGTCTCCTGGGCTAGTTAGTGATCACTATTAGTCTGTAGTCGTCAAACGGTCGACCTCACCGTTAGTTGAACTCAGTATTGGGTTTTTGGTCAACGGCCAGTCTGAGCCGGATAAATGGTCATCCAACCGTGGTATGCTAGACCGGCCACAAAATCAGATTATAACGATGGGATTCCACATCGGAGATTAAGTTTGGAATATCGTATTGCCATAGCCGAGGCGGTTATATCGGCGTGTTCCTCTGCTCTCTTATCGATTACACCGCCGTGTTCTTATTATGTATATTTTCTTATTTTGTGATGTTTGATAGATGTTTTTATTTGAAAGATGCATAGGTTACTTTAAATGATAGAAATGATAGGTTGAAATTATTTAACTGTTTATTGAATATGCTTAGACATTTATCGTATGTTACATTATAAAAAACTTACATTATTTAACTGTTCAACTGATTACTCGTGCATGTATGACTCGTTGTTAGAACGGCGTTCATCCTGCTGAGTAACATTCTCCTGTTACTCACCCTATCCTTCCCCTTTCAGATTATTCAACTTTTGAAGAACCGTTCTTTGAGGAGTCTTTTGAGGAGGTCCTTGAGGAGGATCAGATTGATGTCTTGCCGCCGCCATGTCTTTGAGGACTAGTAGAGGATCCTAGCGGTTTTTGGTTGTAGATAAGAACATGTTAGTTTAGAAATTTTTGTAATCTGATGAATTATGAGATTAAAGATCTTGACTTATATCAGTGTTTGTCGATTTCTTCTGCTTACTCTAGACTCTCGTATAGATGTTAGTTAAATGTTTATTCCGCTGCGTATATTTTCTTTTCATAAGTATTATTATTTATGAATGTTCTGTCAGATTGTGTGATTGATTACCTCACACCTCGAGATTCTAACCGATGAATCATAGGGATTCGTGTTGGGATTTCGGGGCGTGACACAATATCTATTCGAGAAGAATTTAAATTTGTTTACCATTAATTGAAGGCGCTGAGAGATCAATAGTTCTGAGATTTATCGAAACTTTTTAAATCAGAGAGAGAGAGAGAGAGTTCAATCTTCGTTTTCCGATGAGTTGGCGAGGCGGTGAGGTGAGGTGAGTGAGAGAGACGACTGAGATTGAGAACGACGGCGACTAGGGTTCTATTTTCAAAATTCTTCGAACAAGAAAAAGAAGAAAAAAATAAAAAACCAAATTAATCGGATTTTTTTTCTTTGATCCGTACTCGAATTGTTGGTGTGTTTAATCTGAACGAATCCAATCCAAAAACTTCGGATTATTTCGAATCTCGAATTTACTAAATCCAATGTGCACCCCTATTGAAAGGGGTGGGATTCTACTTATTTACGATTTATGCCACACACTCCAACCACATAACATCAATAAAATAAGAATCGTGATAACCTTAACTACCCATGCGGCAAATTCAATCGACTACTCTGACATGACAAATTTGACAACCGTATATCTGCTCTCCTCCGGATACACGGTTGCACTTTCCTATAAAAATGTGTATCTCAATGAAATCGTGTATCTCGAGGAGGGCTTATCTATGATTTTTGAACTTGTCACGTTAGATAATTGATTTAGTATGCCACATGAGGTAGTCAGATTATCACAACTCATGAAATAAATGGTAATTTAGGTAAAATCATCTTGAGAAATTGGATACATTTAGGTTTACTCACTACAAAATACAAGATTATGTTTACTCCTTAACTTTTTTTATTTTTATTTTTAAGGTGAATTAAGTGTGAATTCAAATTGACGCATTAAAACTTACATGATTGATGTGCACTTGCCACGTCAACCCGTCTTCATAATGTACATTTTAGCATGTCATTTTATCATTAGTCCTATCTTCTTTTTTTTTCAAAATACCTTCAAAAAATTAAATTATTAGTCAAATTTTCATTGGTACCTTGAAGTTGCTTTGCAAGTGTCAAGCTAACCGGGCTATGGGTCCAAGGCATTTTTTCTTATTTTTTTGGGTAATAAATGATAAATCTTGTTCTCTCAATTATTTCATCTATTTCCCTCAAGTATCTTTAAGAAAAATCTAATTTGAATAACAAAATTGAAGCCTCTCACATCTCGCTAAGTTGATTTAAGTCAATGGAACGTCTTGATCGTTGATGTTGTCACTTGGTACTATGCAGACTGCAACAAACACTAATGTAGTTATCAGCCTGGTTACAACCGTGGTCTACGTTGTTGCACCCATCTTCCATTTTTCTCCTTCTTTTATTAGATTCATGTGCTCCTCGGTAAATACCATTTTTGGTATTTGTTCAATTGAAATAATCATTTCTATGTACAAAATTTTCAACCTCTTGAATAAAAAAATTATTTGGAGTGAAGATTATCGACTTGTGATTTTGTATGTTTATATGATTTTTCATCGTTTAGTACATTTGATTGTTCTCTATTATTTGAATGCTATGAAAAGTGTGTGCGTGAGTGAGTGAGTGAGAGAGAGAGAGAGGATTTTATTTCTGTACTCCATGAAAAAACATATGATCCCAATCATTTAAATATGAAATCCAACGTTTGAGATTTTATCATTGGGATAAGTATTGCCGGGTTGCATTTTATCGGGTTACATATAAACCCAAAGTTGGATTTTATGTGTGCAAGGTCAAGATCATGTGTTTTCCTCAAGCCATTATCCACAAATCGCCCAAATTATATATAAAAAATGCTCTAGAAGATCTGTGGACAGTGGTGTGTTTCCAAACCTACCATTACCAATTGATCAAGGCTAATTTATGAAAATATACATTGAAAATTGAAATAACATCCAAAAAATGTTGCATTATTGAAATTAATTTTGAAAACGATAATTTATCATTTTCAAAAATATGATTTTTTTATCCAAAACTGTAAGAAATGAAATGAATAACATTTTTTAAAATTTTCATACCCAAGACACCCTCCTTAACTCTATAATGAAATTTCCTAATTACCCGTTTTAATTTATATTCAAATTGAAGAAACAATATTCTCCTTTGTTGTGCCGTCCGTTGTTCATTTATCTCCTGAGTTGTTGCCACCATCGGCTAGCTTAATCATTGGCCATAGGCTTTGACACCCCCACGTCCTCAAACTTGTGGGTGTGTTCAATGTGTGATGTTAGGGTATGTTTTCATCGATATTCATAGATCGTCGGAGTTGTTGCCGCCATCGGCTAGCTCAGCAGTCGGGCATAGGCTCTGATACCCCTTGTTCTCAATCCTCATACCTACTGTTTGCTGCCTCCATTTGCTAGCCCTGTTCAATAGCTAGAACTAAGAAGAAAAACAAAACAAAACAAAACAAAAAAAATAGGCCTACTAACCTTACTAAGTAAGCAAGGAGTTCGCCCTTACCAAGGGTCCTTGGACTCACTTTTGACTCCAAAAGCATTATACTTGATTTAGGGTTGCAGATGACAAAATTATATGAGCTTTGTAAGAAATCCCAAAAAAACTAATTTTCGTCGTTGAATTTCAATGTTAAGCCTGGGAATTATGTGGAAGTTCGGTAGTCACCTATTTTCAAAACCTTAGATCAATTTCAAAAGAAATTGGCTTTTGAATTTTTTTATCTGAATTTTTCGATGAAAATTAAAGAGTTGTGATGTTGGATTGTTGATGTGGTAATCCATTTGAGCAAAACAACCCTTAATAAGGCTTAAAATATTGGGACAAATACCATAAAGACTTATTATTTTAAAATAAGTACTAAAAAGTCCCTTGGTAAAAAATTCGGACTCCTAATTACACAACTCAAAACATGTTAGTCTAAAAAGACCTTTTTTGTAGCATTTTTTAATATAATTAAAATACCTTAACTACCCTTACAATAATAATTTTAAATGTATAAAAATATTGTATTTTTATAAAATTGATGACATGCCCCTTGACCCTAGTCTCCTATTACAAACTAAATAATATTTATAAAAATGATCAAAAATTCATTGTTTTTTCTTTCCAAAACTTGTCATCTAACTCTCATAGATGATTGATTGGACTAATTTTTGGTGCATAGGTAGACCGATGTAAGATCTACAATATTTAGAATCCTTTAAACATATATTAAATCTATTAAATATTTAAAAATAATTTTAAATATTAAAAACATTGTTTTTAAACTTGACTCAAATCTCTATTGAATTGAATTAAATTGGAAACTTGTGAGTTGAATAAAATTATATTAATATTACAAATATTTAAAAAAAATTATAATAAATAAAAAATATTTTTTATTCTCCACAAATCATTTTATAAACCAAATAACTCAGTTAAAATTTTGAAGTTACTCGGTACATTTTTTAGTTGACTCAACTAGGTTAACTCAGAACTTTGGTTCCACTGAATTTTGTGCCGAATCGTTACAAAATCTAATCTAGTTGATAGCGATCTATAGAACTTGGTTATTCATGTCAACTTGATTAGAATTTGAAGTGACATGGGCCCAAACTCAGTGGAATCAACTTGCTGAGTCAACTCAAAAATGCACTTCATAAGGTCAAAATTTTGATCTGGTTATTTGGGTATCTATAATATTCTTTTTGTGGAGAAAAAATGTATTTTAAATGTTAAAAATATATTTTAATTTTCATAAAACTAATATAATTTTATTTGACTCACTTGAGTCCACTTTGGATTTTCAAGTTGATACAATTTGACGTGTTCTAACTATTTTAGACCTTACATCGGTGTACCTACACATTCCAAATCAGTTGGATGATGATCATTATCATCGTTGCATCATAAGAAGTTAAAGTTAAGATGAATAGTTTTGGAAAAAAAAAATTTAAGGCTCTTTTGCCATTAGATCATTTTTCTTTAATCTATAAGAGAAGACCAAGGTCAAGGGTTTTTATAATTAATTTTAAAATATATGGGTACGTCCAATAATCACTTTTTTTCGAGAACGGTAATTTATTTATTTTTAAATTAATTTGAATAGTGCATAGTTTTGAGAATCTTTCAATTTTCGTTTTTTGTTTTGATTATTTACTCATAGATCTAACTTGGGCCAAAAAACTTGTAGCCCTTTGATCAGTTGGTTAAAGAATGCCAAGTCAGCATATTAATATTGTGTAATGTTTTTGTATCTCAACCTATCAGGATAATTCAAAAATTTATCGACTTGAACAAATAACCATTTATTACCTCGGGATACATAACTGCACATCTCTCTAGATATATGCAGTTATGTATCCCGAGATATAAAAAAAATCTATGATTCTTTACACCATTACAAAGTCATCGACGTGGCATGTACAAAGAATCGTAGAACGAAATCAAATCAAACAATCTTAACCGTAGAACGAAATATCCATCTTCCCAAGGTTGCCATGGGCATTGATACGTGAATGCAATAGAGAAATCCTACAATTTATTGCATTTTGTTAGAAAAGATGTTTGATTGAAATCGAAAAAGAAAAGAACTACAAATAGGGAAAAAAAAAATGTCCTTTGTACGAGACAACATGAGAAATATATCATGTTGTGATGATATCTTCTATTTGGTTATTTGTCCCACATCGAGTAGTTAAAGAAAGAGTGGGAAGAGGTAGGTTATAAAATATGCTTTCGACCATGTTACGAAGCATACCTTTCGCGGCCTTTTGGCTAAGATCAAGTGTAGTATCTGTTCTTATCAGTTTAATATCTGATACGTGGGCCATCGCCCACATGATATTAAATTAATTTTTCTTTGGGAGAGGGCCCATTACAATAGCTTGCTCTTGGTGTCTCACGAGTCGCTCATGCGTTGCACTACTGCACGGGCCTGGCTCATCCCTACCAAATCTAAATTAAACATTATACGTAGAATAGCAATTTCTGATGATTTTTTAGTTTTCTGGCTAACCGAGTTTGAGTTACGTTTAACAACGAATAAAATTCAATGTTCTAAAAACTGGAGGACTGCTGATGAATTGTCCAGTATTAGGTACTGGAAGAGACTGCAACTGGGCCCAACCCCAATTCATCCCCGACAAACACAAACCCGAGTATGGAAGATTGGAATCAAGAATCAAAACCATTAGATTCTAACCGACCTGAAACCTATTTATGTTTACATTATGCATGATTTAAAATTTTCCTATATTTTGAATTAACATGTATCGTATAAAGTTCTTTTATTTTTTATCACTTGTAAAGAAATAATTTTGATTTTTGGAAAAAAAATCATTAAAATCATATTTTATAGTGAAACAAATTATTAACAAATTGATAATTTGTAGATTATATGTTGTTTTTTAGAAAAAAAAATTATAATAATTTTGAAAAAAATAATATCATTTGAATCTTGAGAATCAAAATCGATATAGGTACTCGTGATTATTGGCAGTTCCAATTCCAATTACTTAGAACAAGATTGAGAACTAACAAGACTCGAAATCAAAAAAATATAATGGTTATGATTCTAATTTTCTTAAGAACTAACCCATTAACACCCCTAAATCAAGTTGTTTTCATCTTGCATGAATTTTTAAAATTGTGTTTATGAGAAAATAATATTAGAAATTCTCAACCTTATAATAGGGTCAGGTTCCTAATCTTTAAACTAATGAATTTTATATCTAAACAATTGAGATCAAGTGTTTTCTTATGAGTCAATGAACACCAACCCTTTATAATAGTATTCCAATGTGATAAAAATGCGATTTTTTACTGGGAAAAATAATGGGATTGATTTCTTGATTAATTATTTTTAAAATAATAATTTTTTAAAAATTGTCAAAAAATAATTTAATATGCTTAATTGTCTTTTTCAGATTCTTGGACTATCCAGCTTGTTAGGCTTATTTTATTTTTGAGTACCATAAAGAGTAATGTTAGCCTTACTAACTTGGTAAGATTTCAAATCTTGTTAACGGTCATTGATGACACAATTACATGATCTAATGCCACTGGATTGTTTATGACAAAATTCTATCAACATTAAAAAATAAAAATAAAAAGACTATTTTTAATTTTAAATTGGCTACTTTGTTGGGAGTTCAGTAGCCATTCATTTTCAAAACCTTGATATATATATAAATTGACTCTTATATATGGATTGTTCGTTCGCACCGATAATGCACATATCGAGGTGGATTTGTGTCGTTATTTCGGTATGAAGCTGAAGAACCAAGAGGGTAGGAAGTTCAGGGGCAGTCTTAACTTAGGAGCAAAAGCCTTTTTCTAAGAGACGAGAATGTAAATAGAAAACATCCCCTGGAAAAGTCTCACGGCTTGGTGGTCGGCATAACAATAATGACATTTGTCGATATGCCACCGTTTGTTTACTCAGGTCATTATAGATTATTAATGCATGCATTTCATTATCACAGAAATATTCCCCCATGGCACACCCAAAATATGGGATCAGAAATTGCAGAGGAGCAGGAATCGAAGTGGTGGTTGTTATAAGAATGGAATATTCCAAAGTATTTGCTTTTGAAAGAATTTGAATTAATTATGCCACAGTAGGGTCAGGGTCGACATCAAAAGACATATGATAAGAAGACTTTTTTCTCGAATGACGTGTTTTGATAGATCACGTCAAATCCTTTATCTGACAATATTTTAATGTGATTTTAGAAGGATTTCGTAGTTAAAATGTTACCAAGTAAAAAATGACTCTAATTAAATAAGATTTCTTAACGAGGATAAGAAGAAATATGGAAAGAGTAATCTAATTTGGGTTTCTAGGATTAGTTTTTTATTTTTTATTTATATATATATATTTTTTTAAAGGCCAAAGACCATTGTAAAAGAGGAGGGAGAAGAAAAAAATAAGAGGGATTTGGGAGAATATGAGATCCATAATTTAGTGGAATTACTACTAGATCCTATGGATGTAAGTACAACTTGTTGAACCATATAAAAAATCCTAGTGTTTTTGGATATTATGTGGGTTTAATAGTGTAATCTTGATCAAAATTATGATCTTAAGGTATTTTACAAAAAAACACCTTTACATATATGTTTTGAATTTTTTTCTTATCCGAATTTTTCCATGAAATCTAAAGGGTTGTGGTGTTGGATTGCCAATTGATAATTCATTTGTATTCAATGACTTTTAGTAAGATTTGAAATCTTATCATGTTAGTAACCAAAGTGGTATTCACAATAAGTTAAAACTTAGAAGACCTAGGAAAGCAAAATGCTGGACAGACGACAGTCCAGCGTATTAGATTGATTTTTGTAATTTTTACAGAATTTTTATTTTATTTTCTATAGTTAAGTAGGAGATTAATTATTTTCTAGTAATTTCCCTTTTATTTTTGAGAAAAAATAATTTTTTCATAAGAATGGTACAGCATTCACATCCACAATGCAAATAATACTTTAAAAAATATTTTTCTACCTACCATGTGGACCCCAACAAGCCTTGGACAATTCTACCCATTTAATACCAGTATTTATAAGTCTGTCCGACCCGACCTAGTTTTACAAGAACCGAAAAAAAAAAAAACATGTTACACACTTAGACGTAGAGTAACGAGGAGAGGTGCCGCTGCAGAGATGGTAGAATTGCCTGCAATTACTCATCTTCACCAACAGCCTTCTTATCTTACACCCAATCCATCTGTTTCTCTGCAATGGCGGAACAGAACAACCACCTGGAGACTCAAGTCTTCTTCTTGGCCCCAGAAACAAACAACTGGTGGGCTATTATTGCCCCAAAACAACAACATCAACAAGAGCAAGAGAGTATTCTTATTGGATGTGAATCCTCTTTGTTACACAGGAAGCAAACCCAGCTTACATTCCTTCGCTCATTGGATCTCTCTCTTCTTCTCCGAAGTCAGCTTTTGTGATCCTGTCATCGCTGTAAGTTTAGCTCAATCCATCTCTCTCTCTTCCTCCATTTCTCTTCTTGTTTATGTGTTTGTAGTTGTTAGCTTTAGTAAATAGTAATTGGTGTACTTGTTGTAAGTTTGTTGGTTGGACTTTGTTATAGTGGCTTTGTAATTGTTTTGTTCATGAATGGTTAGTGTTTTTATTTCAATTGAAACTATTGTTTAATTTCAGGTTATTGATGGTGAAGGGGGAAATGAATATAGAAGAGAGTTGTTACCTTCATATAAAGCACATAGGAGGAGAACATTCTCAAGACAATTAGCGACGTCACAACGATTTTCAAGCGTTATTGGTAGAAGCTCGCATCGTCTTATCACGAATGTCCTTCGGAAGTGCAATGTTCCAGTGAGTTAGCATTTGTTCTCAATTCTATCTAGGAAAAAACAAGATTGAACTTATCCATGGATAGCTTGCTAAGTATGTTAAAGTTCGAGAAAGTTGATATTGAGAATTGGGTTCACTTTACTTAGTAATTAATAACCACTAATCTCTCTTGCTAGCAAAAAAGAGAAAAGAAGTTGATCAATTATGAGAATTTCCAAAACTTGCAAAGTATTATGGTGTAAGTAAAATGAAATAATGGAATAAGTTTCTATTGTTCTTCAAGTAATTCAATATAATCACTCATGTATAAGTATGCGTCATTTATTATTATTTTTATAAACGAAGGAATGATGCATAACGTATAAGCGGAAAATGATTTGTTCAGCCCAATCCAAATTTTTGGGGTAAAGCTTTGATGATGACCCATGGAAGATTGGTTTTCTTTTCTCACTGAAGTGGTTATCAGGGTTATGAAGATAACTATTAAAAAAAAAAAGTTTATGGAGATACTTTTCATGCATCTGGGTAACTAGAAATTGCTGGAATAGTTTTTCGCAATATTAGATTTCACCGGTATCCACTTTTTTGGAGCTTTTTGGTGTCACCACAAGCATATAATAGCAGCAGAGGCTTGGCTGCTATGAGAGGGTCTTCTTCTGGTCCCCTCCTAAGCATTCAGAAGTTATATGTTTAGGGTGAGTGATGCACAAGGTCTATTCCTTCATTTTGTATCAAGATGTAGGCTAACTTTGCACAATCAGAAGGCTGGTTACCAGTTGTATGGGTTGTCGTTAGAATTTGAAAATAAAATAAGGGAGTAACTACTTGCAGATCACAAGTCACTCCTTGCACGACCAACCTTAAAAATCTCTTTTTTTTTTTAATTTATACTTTTTATAAAAAGCCTATCAGGTGCAACCCCATCCCTCTCTCTGTTTTTTATGTTGAAGGAAGAAGAAGCATCTCTCTCAGGAGATTTATTTTTCTAATTCAGTTCAATCATTTTAGACTAAGTTTAAGCAGTTAAAATCAGAATGATTGGTCCTCTGTGAAGGAGGGTGGCCTGTGTCAACATGTTTTCATTATTCTGGTTTGTAGCCAAATCTCGGTATTAGATAACCAAAGAATTAAAGAACAAAAAAGAAAACCACCAACACTTACATATTCAAGAAAAAATGAAAACTCAACAAGACTAATTACTTTGTCTTGGCTCTCTTCGAATCTTTTCTCTTCTGGATTTATAGCCAGACATCTTTGAAAAAAAAAGACTTAACTTTATGGCCAGTTATATGTTGAAGAATGGCGTCAATGTGATTTAATCTATGTGTTTGAACACAAACCCTTCTCTCTCTGTTTTTAGTCGAGAAAATGAAGGGTGCAACTCTCTCCCCCCCCCTTTTGGACCGCAATTATACCAATGGAGTGCAATGAAGATTATTGAAGTGATGAGGTGCAATCAATTCTGGGTGATCTGCAATTAGCTTTGTATGAAGAGACAAATAGAGTGGCCAGTGTGCTTGCTGCTTATGGGAGCTACCTCTTAGTTCTACGAGTGGTGGGATGGATGGGATTTTCTTGTAATAAAGAATCAGGGATGCAATCACCCGATTCCATTCTTTGTTTGTTTGGTTTTGTTTTTTTATTTCACATGCAATTTCAATTTATCTTATTAAAAAAGAATAAAATATAACTGATAGTCAAAAAACAACACTGGGCTGATGGAGTTTTGGATCATGGATGTCCATGATACACAAAGATTCTGTTTACATCTTGTTTGTCAATGTGTCAGTTAAATCATTGGACCTGCAATACATAATAAAAAGAAATATACTGGTGAAGTTATCGATCTACGATAAGATGGGTGCATCACTAATGTACAAAAAAATTATTTTTTTACACTTTCTGTGGCTAATGAATCAGCTAATACTTGTTATATTTGATAGAATGGAAGTAAGACCACTGCTTCTTGTTGTTTTCTTGATTTTCCATATGTATAAAGAATTATTCACAAATTATCTTAAAAATATATCTAATAGAAAATGTAGATAAATGATTGTTGACAGTTGCTATTCGTAGTTTCACTGTCAATATAATATTCAAATAATAAAGCAATGCAGGTCCTAAAAATTGAAGGTTACGAAGCAGATGATGTTGTAGCTACTCTTGTAGAACAAATTCTACAAAGGGGATTCCGAGTAGTTGTTGGATCACCGGATAAAGATTTTAAGCAGTTGATATCTGAAGATGTGCAACTTGTAATTCCTATGCCAGAATTCGGCCGGTGGTCCTTTTACACATTGAAGCACTACATAGCTCAATACAATTGTGATCCAAGTTCCGATCTTAGCCTTCGTAAGTAAAACATACTCACTCTACTACAATTTTATCCCTACTCAAAGCTTTACATGAGAAAAATACTTCAAAGTTAATGAGATATGTGGGAATGCTTAACAATTTTCTCCATTCTCATACTGTGCTATATGTCAGGGTGCCCATATCTTGAATGCTCTCTGTTGGCTGCAGTATTAATGTTTGTTAATTCACTCATATCATAGCTATATTTTTTACTGTATATTCTGTTTGGAGCTGTTGTTAAATAGGATGCATTGTGGGTGATGAGGTCGATGGTGTTCCTGGGATTCAACATTTGGCTCCTGGCTTCGGTCAAAAGACA
Source organism: Akebia trifoliata (assembly GCF_017979445.1). Classification (NCBI taxonomy): domain Eukaryota; kingdom Viridiplantae; phylum Streptophyta; class Magnoliopsida; order Ranunculales; family Lardizabalaceae; genus Akebia; species Akebia trifoliata. Next base: position 2,763,155 of record NC_141378.1, on the reverse strand, counting down.
GCCCTGAAGCTCTTAAAGAAACATGGTTCATTAGAAAATTTACTCAATGCAGCTGCAGTAAGAACTGTAGGCAAACAGTACGTGCAAAATGCCCTTACTAACCACGCTGATTACCTTCGGAGGAATTATGAAGTTCTTAAACTGAGGAGGTATGGCGTTTCTCCATTGATTCTCTCTTGAAAGTCTTATAATCTATGTTTTTCTTGTAGGCTATGATTCGGTTTTAATGCACCTCTGGTACTTCTTGCCCATGGATATTGTTCAGGGACGTTGATGTTCATCTTGAGGTGGGTTGGTTATCTGAGAGAAACAACTGCAATGACTCAGTTGTCTTATCCAATTTCATCGAATTGTTGGGGGAAGCACAAAAGCTCAATGGTTGAAATGCATCTAGTCTTGTTCAAGTTTAGCACTAACATGTAAGTGTTTTGAACTTGTTAAAAAAGATGGGTTAAATAAGGAGTTGATATGTATATGGTTCCGTAGTTCCTGTACATTCATTGATAATATATTGTCTTCCCAAGACAGTTTCTGCATTCGTTGCATCTCGTCTTTAATTTGTCTTGATGCTTTTTCAATCAATTATAATTTATTGAGCTTTTCAATAGCCAGCCACTAGCACAGCTAAGATAGTTTTTCCCAATTTATAATGTGCATTGGAATCGTGAACCAGCATAAGAAATTCAAATGGTTGATAGATTGAAGTCAGATTTGTTTGCAATGTTGTATGCAATTTTTATTATTTAATCAGATTTGTTAAATATGAAAGAACTCGTTGCACATGTCTACCAAACTACCAAAGGCCCATCTCACCAGGCCCCTGTTAAATCTCCATCGTATTATCTGGAAAATGTCAGCTAATGCCATGTCTTCATTGTTTGGCACATTATCTGTTCACACACACACACACACAAAGAAATTGGTCTTATTGGAGTTGAATTGAATCACTTCAAGTTCCTACATTGTTCAATCATTGGTGGAAGGGTTTTGGGAGTGGAACACTGTAATATTTTTTTTTTTAAATGCAAGCAAATCAGATTCTCCTTCGTCATCATCAAAGCTTATCACAAATTTCAGGGGCTAAGTGAAATGAATGTTTGGCATTCATGGTAGATAAGGGTCATATGGTAAAGTTTACACCGGTTGACAATCTGAGAAAACCCTCAATCCATTAATTGGGATAAGGTGTAGATGATGATGGCCAATAAAAAAAGCATCAGATGAATGCAATTTCATTGAGCACACTTCTCCATTGCTTTATTAACCACTTTTTGGACCAAAATAGTCAACAAACAATTACAAACAAACCAACTGAGCTTACCCAGACGGTCCTGCTCTTCTACCATAGAACCCAATAATCTAAGCTTCTGTTTTGACATTCTCTGATATACGAATCAGTACATCTCAATATAGAATTTGGTATATAATAGCACCATAAAAACTTAAATAACAAATAAATTTAAAGTTCTCACAATGTATATAAAGTTAGTAAATTAAATCTCTATTTTACTGATGAAAACTGCTTGGTCCATATGTGGAAAGGCCTATTCTGACAAGGAGGGGAAATTGCAGTAATACGAAGAGGGTTACGGGGACACAGGCTAGTAAAGTGACTGGAATAACAACCCACGCTATCTTTTGACCAAGCACGATAGAAAGAGTTGCGCTAAAAGCTATCGTCATGGTTGCTATAGAGAAGAACAGGGTGGTAAGACCAATTATTAACTTCTTAGGCAAAGAATGTAGGAAATCTTCCTCTGCATAGTGTGAAGTGAGTATAGATAGAAGCATCAAGATTGAAGTGATGGAAGAGAATAGTCACAGTGCATCTGCTATAGCAAAGATCATAAAAGATCTGTTTTGTTTAAAAATAGGAATGCCTTGATCATTGTTGCTGCCTGGTACTGTAAAGGCTGCGGCAAACACTACTGTAGCAATGAGCGTGGCTACAACCATGCACGACATTGCTGTATCCTTCATGCATTTTTCTCCTTCTTTTACTAGATTCTCGTGCTCCTTGGTAAATATCATTTTGGGTGTTCTCCCTTCTGAATTAGGCTTTTCTATAAACGAGGGTTGTACAATTTTTTCCACCTCCTGCATGAAAAATTTATTTGGAATGAGCATAAGTTTTTTTTCTTTTTCAAATTAAGACACCTTGTACTGTAAATTAGGTTACTATTAGTGTTGAATAGTACTCAATCGTTGCAAAAGTGTAAAACTATGCAATTAATCAATTTCTATGAAATATGAACTTGAAGCCTTTAAAATGACAAACGTTAGAAAGATAGTAAATCATAAAAGATAGAAAACGGTACTTATCAAAAAAAGAAGATAGAAAACGATCTCAAACGACATGACCAAAAGCCTTTATTTTTTTGTAAAAATTGGCTCCCAAAACAGCATTTTTGTAGGTTTCATACAATTTGACACTTTGGGCTTCGGTCAATGTTGACTAGTAGTCGAGAAGGATGACCCAAATTTATAGAAGTATTAGGATCTTACTCCAACAATTTTAGTTCACATTGCAAATAAATTCCAAAATTATCTAAAATTTCATCCATTATTACCTTAAACCATTGTAGTTCACGTTGCATCTGTAAAGCTGCACCAGAGAGAGTTGAGTTGAGGGGAAGGTGCCAACTTCGGTGCCAAATGCAAGATCTTGTTGCCCGACTTGTCTGTAACTGCCAGTGGAAAGTGCTTAAATGAGCTCATCTGATATATGAGATTGAAAACTTTTACATGACGATTTAAAACTGCTAGATGAAATATGTTACAACATTCTTTATCAAAGCACCAAATCACACTTGGATAAGCTTGAACAATTTCTGTTACGATCTCATGAATCCCAGTCGATGCAGCACTTAAATTAGGTCTTGTTAATATCTTTTTGGATTTTTAGTTATCCAAGTCTACAATCTTATCGCATAAGCTTTTGACCAGTTGAAGTGTTTGTAGATGGATCAACTTTTTGTCCTGAATTTGCTTCTCACGTGGGACTGCCATTGAGAAGAAGTCAAGAAAGACTAGTTTTTCCCATAGAAAGATCCAAATGATATCAATGGTGTTGCATACTTAGTTGTTGAATAGCATCCCAAATCATTATATTCAAAGTTTGGCACACTTAAGACAAAAACCAAATCAGGTAATTAGGAAAGAAGCGTTCATTTAGCACAAGGTTATCACTATGACACTGAGTGAGGTGATAAACTTAGTAGATATCTGTGAGAACTTGGTGTCTAAGTAACTTTTGAGTTGGAAGGGGTTGTACCACCATATAAGAAGTTGGTTGACCAACTTGGTGATGTATTTACAAAGTCACTAAGCCAGAGTCGATTTTCTGTTTATGTAACAAGCTGCACATGCATGATCTGTATGCTCGAGCTTGAGGGGGAGTGTTAGAATACATGTACTTAAACCAAAAATGCAATGTGTTCTTTTCATAATAGTTTATACTATAAATATAATAGAGGAGGCTGAACCCTAATTAGTTCAACCCCTCCTTCCTCTCACCCAAAAAAATTAGTTCAACTCCTCCCTTTTCTTCTTCTCCCTTCTCCTTTTCTCACATTTTCTATTACAACAGATACATTCCATATGAGTTTTATAAATTTATCTTTGTTGTTCTTGTGTAATCCCTGTTGAGTTTCAACGTTCATGTCTTCTTCCACTATTTTAGCCTTGGATGAAAATGTCAAAATCGTTTCTTTTTTTCATTTTGTTTCTAATGTCTTCTTTAATTTTGAGTTCCATATCTTCTAACGGCATTCATTTACTCTTCATGATATAAGTTATTCCTAATTCCTGCGAAAGAGGTAGCTCCTCTATGATTGATTCCCTCTGAAATCCTTCTGATCTCTATGTTGCCATCATATATTTCATGACGGTTGTCTGTGACTTCTGTGGTTCTGGAAGGGATGTGAGTCCTAACGATATTATGTATGTGCAGTGCAGCTGACATTACACTACACTGCACCACATAGGTACCAGTGCAAGTGATTTAGTGAGGCGTCGGTTGGTCCTAGAAGCCATGGCAGTGGTGCGAGGTGTTTACATTTGCTTGCTTATGAAAAAATTATTTTTGTTGTGACATTGCATACTTTGTGTGAAGTAAATTTTCAAAATGATATCTTCTGTTTGCTTAATACAGTCAGTTTGGCAGACCAACCATCTTATTTATACGAAAAATATTTGGACATGTTACTTGTCACGTTTCTTACTTCTTAATAGTGTTTACCTTTACTAGAGGAAGGAAGGAAAATAAAATTTAATTCTACCATAGATTGTTGGCAAGATCTTTTATTAACAATGTTTGAATAGGAAGTACTGCTCCGTACCGGTACAAGCTGTCCAGCGAGCCAATCAACTTATAAAAAAATGTGGCACAAAATTTCTCAGACTTGTCAGTATTGTTTATCTTTACTAGGAAAGAAAAACTAAATATAAGTTGGTGTGCCTTAGAATCATGTACATTTCGTTTTTTTTGGTATGCAAGTGAAGGCAGGTTTTGAACTCAGCTTAGTATTACCACTCAAAAGGCTTTATCAGCCTAAGCTGACACATTGAAAAGTTACACCTAATGTGACTATAATCTTATGATTTGCAACCTGAAAAACGATTTGAATTTTTTGTACGATGAACATAATAGATTCCGCTTAAACCAAAAATCCTTAAAAAGACACCATAACTCATTGATAACTTTTCTCGAATAGAATATAAGCTCAACTATGGACACAAGGACTTCCTGAAGGGCATGTTCCTTCCCTTCAGAGACCCTACTATTCCACTCCATCTAATATCCCCAACAAACTACAAATAGAGTTAAGGACCAAGGGATTCTTTTGGTATAAGAGGGAGTTTTGTCTGCTATCTTTGAACTAGAAAATGTGTCCATCCATGCAATTTGAAAGATTGAGAATTGACATTGTTGACGTGGGGTTGAAATTTGTTTAATCTCATGATGAAATAATTTTAGCCTAGGATGAAGGTCGTTCCAATAATTCTTTTCTATCCTTGTTCCTAAGCTACTTGAACTTTTTTGAATTACTTTATTTTTTTGCCTCCGATAATTTGAATAAGGCAGAATAGATCCTTTCTTTGAATCCTATATACATATTTTGATTGCTGAGTAATTGGCTGTTAGTGTTTATACAGCATCCTATCATTACATGATGACGTATGGTGTAGGCAAGGATATTAAATATTTTTGAAGTTTCATAGATATTGTTTCATTTTTCTCACCCATAAATATAATCTTTGTCGCTCTTGTGATCCAATTTGAATCCCGATTTAATAGAATCCTGCTTCTTACCCTTTTACTACATGTTTCAATTCTTACAACAATGGATGTACCTAAGCATTTGTTATATATTAATGAATAATCGAACTCATTTTATCTGGAAAAAGTCAATAGCAGCATTTCTAAGAAATGTCGATGAAGATTAGAAGAAAAAAAGACGAGAGGATTAGTTGAATTGCAACGTGCAGGTCTGTGATAAATATGATTATATGATATATAACCAAGTTTTATTGGGGGAAACTTGAATGAGTAAAGGGCTCCATCCTTGGAGGCAAAGTCTCCAACTAATAAGAAATTAAGACTAATGGAAACAAGGAAATTTACAAACCTGAGCTGATTTGGATTCCTTTAACAGTTCTTATCCAGTTGGACATCTGCATGCTTTCTTTAGAACTCTGAGTTGGATTCTCCATGCCACTTTTGATGCGACAGAGAGGCTCATTGTGTACCTTCATAGGCACACCTTAAGACACATAAATCATTCATTATTGGCCTTCTAATTTCTTAGCTTCATTTATTGTTAATGTTGACCCCTATTTTGAAGCTTCAAAAAACTTTCTTAAATGATATTTGAAAATTTAAAAACATTATAAAGTTGTTTAAAAAAAAATACCTTAAGCTTCCAATTCATAATGATTGAGGGTGATGGTAATTTAAAGTATATATGGAATCTTAGCTCAATTATTTGGATTCCAACCAATTTTGAAGGATAATATGCAGAAAAAGAATGGGAGTCACTCAGACGAGACAACAACATACATACATTTGTAGATAAGGTGCTGCCAAAATGGTAGCTGAGTCCCGCTTGGGAAAGCAAAATATCTGTTCACACACACACACACACACACAAAATTGGTCTTATTGGAGTTGAATTGAGTCACTCCAAGTTCCTACAATGTTCAATCATTGGTAGAAGGGTTTTGGGAATGGAACACTGTAATTTTTTTTTTAAAATATAAGCAAATCAGATTCTCCGTCATCATCATCAAAGCTTATCCCAAATTTCAGTGGCTAAAAGAAATGAATGTTTGGCATTCATGGTAGATAAGGGTCATATGGTAAAGTTTATACTGGTTGACAGTCTGAGAAAACCCTCAATCCATTAATTGGGATAAGGTGTAGACGATGATGGACAATAAAAAAAACATCAGATGAATGCAATTTCATTGAGCACACTTCTCCATTGCTTTATTAACCACTTATTGGACCAAAATATTGAACAAACAAACCAAACTGAGCTTACCTGACACTCTTGCTCTTCTACCATAGAACCCAATAATCTAAGCTTTTGTTTTGACATTCTCTGATATAGAAATCAGTACATCTCAATATAGAATTTGGCATATAGTAACACCGTAAAAACTTAAATAACAAAGAAATTTGAAGTTCTCACAATGTATATAAGATTAGTGGAATATATCTCTATTTTGCTTATGGAAAATGCTTGGTCCATATGTGGAAAGGACTATGTCGACGAGGAGTGGAAATTGCAGCAATACGAAGAAGGTTATGGGGACACAGGCTAGTAAAGTGACTGGAATAGCAACCCATGCTATTTTTTTATCAAGCACAATAGAAAGAGTTGCACTAAAAGCTATCATCATGGTTGCTATAGAGAAGAACAGGGTGGTAAGACCAATTATCAACCTCTTAGGCAAAGAATGTAGGAAATCTTCCTCCGCATAACGTGAAGTGAGTATAGATAGAAACATCAAGACTGAAGTGATCGAAGAGAATAATGACAGTGCATCTGCTATAGCAAAGACAATGAAAGATTTGTTTTGTAAGAAAATAGGAATGCCTTGAACATTGTTGCCGCCTGGTACTGTAAAGGCTGCAGCAAACACTACTGTAGCAATGAGCGTGGTTACAACCATGCATGATGTTGCTGTATCCTTCATCCATTTTTCTCCTTCTTTTACTAGATTCGCGTGCTCCTCGGCAAATACCATTTTGGGTGTTCTCCCTTGTTTATCAGCCATTTCTATGAATGAGGGTTGTACAATTTTTTCCACCTCCTGCATGAAAAATTTATTTGGAGTGAGCACAACTGTGATTTTTTTCTTTGTGGAATTAAGACATCTTGTAGTTCTTTAAATTAGGTTACTATAAGTGTTGACCAGCAGTCGATCGTTACGAAAGCATCAAACTATGCAGTTAATTGATTTCTATGAAATATGAACTTGAAGCGATTAAAATGATAACATTAGAAAGATAGAAAAATCATAAAAGATAGAAAACAATCTGAAATGATAGTGGTCGAGAAGGATGACCCAAATTACTCAAGCAGTTTTTGTGTGTGTGTGTTGGGGGGCGTAATTCCAAAATTATATGAAATTTGGTCCTTTATTACCTTAAACCATTGTAGTTCACGTTGCATCTGTAAAGCTGCACCAGCGACAGAGTTGAGTTGAGGGGAAGGTGCCAACTTTGCTACCATATGCAAGACATTGTTGCCCGATTTATCTTTGTTTGCCAATAAAATATGCTTAAATGAACTCATCTGATGTATGAGATTGAAAACTTTTACTTGACGATTTAAAACTGCTAGATGAAATATGTTACAACGTTCTTTACCAAGGAACCAAATCGCACTTGGATAAGCTTGAACAATCTCTGTTACGATCTCATGAATCCCATTTGATGCAGCATTCACAATGGGTGATCCTACCAAGGCCCTGGCTTTTGAGTTATTTGTGTCTACAATCTCAGCGCATATGCTTTTGACCAGTTGAATTGTTTGCAAATGCATCAACTTTTTGTCCTGAATTTGCTTCACACCTGGGACTACCATTGATACAGAGTCAAGAAAGACTAGTTTGTTTCCATAGAAAGATCCAAATGATATCAATGGTGTTGCATACCTAACTGTTTAATAGCCTGCCAAATCCCTATATTCAAACTTTGGCACACTGTAAGACAAAAATCAAATTAGGAAATTAGCAAAGGTGTGTGCATTTAGAACGAGGTAATCACTATGACATTGAGTAACTTTTGAGCAAGAAGTTGGTGATGTCTTTACAAAGCCACTAAGCCAGAATCCATTTCTATTTTATGTAAAAAGCTGCACATGCATGATTTGTATGCTCTAGCTTGAGGGGGGTGTTAAAATATATTTAAATAAAAAGGGTAATATGCTCTTTTCACAATGGTTTATACTATAAATAGAATAGAGGAGGCCGAACCCTAATTAGTTCAACCCCTCTCTCTTACCCCAAAAATAAAAACACTAAAAAACTAGTTCAACTCCTCCTATCTCTTCTTCTTTCTTCTCCTTCTCTCACATCTTCTATTCCAACACATATATTCCATAGAGTTTTATAAATTTATCCTGTTGAGTTTGAATTGCTTATTAATGTCTTCTTCCACTATTTGGCCTCAGGTGAAATGTCGAAATCATTTTTTTTGTTTTTTCATTTTTTTCTAGTGTCTTCTTTATTTCTGAGTTTCATGTCTTCTAAGGGCATTCATTTACTCTTTATGCCTGTGGAGGAGGTAGTTTCTCTATGATTGATTTCATCTGAAATACCTCTAATATCTATGTTGCCATTATACATTGCATATAGGTTGTCTGTGACTTCTGTGGTTGTGAGTCTGAACGATATTATGAATGTGCAATGCAGCTGACATTACTCTACATAGGTCCCCCTGCAAGTGATTTAGTATGGTGTCGGTTGGTCCTAGAAGCTGCGGTAGTGGCTTGAGTTGTTAACATTTGCTTGCTTACGAAAAAGTTATTTTTGTCGTGACATTGCCTGTGAAGTAAATTTTCAATATTGATATCTTTTGTTTGCTTAGTACAATCAGTTCGGTAAACCAACCATCTCATTTATACTTAAAATATTTGGACATGTTAGTTATATTTCTTACTTCTTAATAGGGTTTACCTTTACTGGAGGTAAAAAACACTTAACCAGAATTCTACCCAGAGGCGGAGCTAGTAAGGAGCCAATGGGGGCCTCCACAGAACTTTGAGACTCCCTTGTATTTTTAAGTAATTACACGTCCCATTTGAAACACCCCCCCCCCCCCCCCCCCCCCCCCCCCCCCGCCTCACCTCCCTTCAATTCTCCTACCCCATCTTAATTTTTTTAAAGATGACATTGCCTCTTGATTGGGCCTTCTCTTGTAGACTAATTGGGAATGACCTAAATATCCTTTTTTTTTTTTCAACTTCCAACCAAAAATCTCTAAATTCCTCTCCAAAACCATTCATCTTCAAGCTCTTCACCTATACCATTAACTATAGTTTACCCCCCACTACAGGAAAATCCTGGGTGCGCCCCTGATTCTACCTTAGATTGTTGGCATGATCTTTTATTAACAATGTTTGCATGGGAAGTACAGCTCCAAACCGGTACAAGCTGTCCACGGGCCAATCATCTTATAAAAAAAGTGACAAATTTTCTCAAACTTGTTAGTATTGTTTATCTTTACTAGGAAAGTAAAACCCAAATATAAGTTGGTGCGCCTTAGAACCATGTTCATTCTTTTTTTTTTTTTTTTTTGAGTCTGACTAGCCTTACTAAGTTAGTAAGGATTTCACAGTTACTAAGGGTCCTTGGGCTCAGCTTGTGGCAACCAAAAACATGACCAGATGCTTCAGGACTGTAGAGGACAAAATTCTATCAACATAGGAAAAAATCTGAAAAAGGTAATTTTTCTCTGTTGAATTTTAATTTTTAGTTTGAGAGTTATGTGGAAGTTCGGTAGCCGTCCATTTTTTATACCTTGGATCAAGTTCAAAATAAATTCTCTTGTGGATTTTCTTTGTTTTGGATGAAATTTAGATGGCTGTGGTGTTGAATTGCTGGGGTGGTGATTTATTTGAGCAAAACGACCCTCAGTAAGGTTTAAAACCTAACTATTTTGTAAGGAAAGGGTTCCACTTTTTTTTTTTTTTTAAAAGTTGTAACCACTCAAAAGACGTTATTAGCTAGGAAAATACTGGAATGACACAGACCGAGACACAAAGACACAAAGGTGACAAAAATGATGTGGTGGCGCGTGCACATAACCGGAGATGTTTTTTACTCGTATCTCGCAGAAAAGCATCTACAGTAATGTGCACAACACCATGAGTTTTTGTCACCTTTGTGTCAACCCAGCTCGACTCTTTTAGCAAACATATTCAAAAGTTACACAAGTGTGACTAGAAACCAACTAATAAGACATTAAGACTAATGATGATGAAATACTATTGGAAACACAGGAAATATCAAACCTGAGCTGATTTGGATTCCTCTTACAAATCTTAACCAGTTGGACATTTGCATGCTTTCTACAGAAGCCTGAATCAGATTCTCCAAGTCATTTCTGATGGGACTGAGCCGCACACTGTCTAGCTTTATAGGTAAACCTTAAGACACATAAATCATTCATTATTGGCCTTCTAATTTCTTAACATCCATTTAAAAATAATAATAATAATAAATTGTGATCCCTGTTTTGAAGGTTTCTTAAATGAACTTTCTACTATTTTGAATTTTAAAAACAGTAGAATGTTTTTTTGTTTTTTCCAACCAATTGTTGAAGGATAATATGCTAAAAAAATGCAGAAAAAAGAAAGGGGATTCGGACAACAACATACATTTGTAGATAAGACGTTGCCAAAATGATGGCTGAGTCCCACTTGGAAAAGCAGAACGCATTCGACTTAAAGTATGTAAGGGGGTAAGAACGCCTTGCTCCTTGGTGGTAGCTAAGTGTGGGTAGCGTTGGACTAGATGTAAAGCCACATCTGCAAAAGGGATATTGATCAGAACAGAATAATACTTTATATATCATAATGCATGCAGAGGTGTTTGTGTGTGTGTGTGTGTGATCAAGAGTTAGTTACTCTATATAACTCACCATAGAAGCCAGCAATTATTACAGAATTTAGAAGGAGTACGCCAGATTTGCCTCTAAAGGGAGATGGGTCCTCGTCCCTGGTAACAGATAAAAGATACATGGTCATCTCCCTATGGCCTAGATCAGCAGATCCTTGAAGTGGTGTCCTCCCTATGTTGTCTTTCTGCTGTGGCAAATTCGAGTTTTTCCTTACTAACATTTCTGCTGCTTTCGTATTCCCGGCGAGGGCAGCATTGAGGAGGGATGTGTAACCATACTTGTTAGGCAACTCAAGTGCTTTTGCAGGCAAATATTCTAGAAGCTCCTCGACGAAATCCACATTATTTCTGATACCAACTGCAATGTGCATGATGGTATCCAAGTTGTGTGTAATCGGGGAAGTCACTGCTTCAGGAACAAGGTCCAAGAAGCTTTTAGCTGTTGTCCAATCACCTTTCAATGTAGCTTTGTACAATGGCAGGTACTCGATGTAATCTCTTGTCAACTCCTCTGTCAAGGTTTCAAGTAAAAGTGTGGAAATTAGATGATTTGAGTGATAAATTCCATGTCGAACCACATTGCGGTAATAAGATTTTTATGTGGTTCTATTTTTCTATGCGACACCCAAACCATCATTAACTGTAACATGGATTACAAGTCTTTAACCAAGGAAACAAAATCCTTAACTGTTCAAGGGACTAACATTGTAACAATGTGTTCAGAATGGCTGAGTTTTTCTGAGGATGATCTCTATGGTGATCATCTTCACAAAATAATAATAATAATAATCAGCCGATTTTATAACCCCATCAAAAGTGGTTATAGGTATCTATGGTTTTTTGAACACTAATGTGTGAAACGATGTCGATTTCAATGTTACTCCAGCACACTCCTTATTTTAGGCTTAATAAAAATAGTACTGTCATGCTCAAGTGACCTTGGAACCTCATATCACACTTCTTGACGCGAAAGTAGATAGGAATCATAAATACTTTTTCACTCGCATCTCGATGAAAAGCATCTATGGTTCTCAACCACACACTTTCACGTCAAAAAGTGCCATATGAGGTTCAAACTTGAGGTCACTTAGCATTATGGAAAATATTATCATTTTGCAAATAAGAAATTTATTTTTCACCACTAAAAGATAAAGAGGAATGCTAGTGCCACACTTCCTGTTAGGAGGTTAACCGTTGCTTCCAACACCATGAGGACACGTAATGTGTTAGGAAAAAGTTTTATTTTGATTTTAACCCTGCAATTTTGTGAATATTAGAGGGGTCTTTATATGTTCACAGTTCAACTTAAGGCTTAAACCTATTGAATCAAATTGATCTTAATCCCCTTGACTTGGGTCATTTATTAAGGATTAAAGAAAAATGGCATAACAACTTTGTTTATCATATTCCGCATAGCCAATCACCTTCAACCTATTGAATAAGACGATGATGGTAGTGATATCCATGATATGATAATAATGACAATAGTGATATTCATGGGACGAAAATGATGATGATGATCATGATGGCTTTGAGGTCACATGTCAATTTTCATCCGTTTATAAGAGAAGATCAAAACAAAGTTGTTTAGTATAGGGGTGCAACTTAATTAAATTCAAACAGAGAACTGAACCGAATCGTGGAATTTGGATTGGTTTGGTTCGGTTTAGACTGGTATCGGTTCAGTTTTGGATTTAAAAAATAAAGAACTGATAAATTGATTCGATTCTTGATTTAGGCAATACAAAAAACCGAACTAAATCGAAAACCGAACTAATATTAATTTAAAATAAAATATTAGATTTTAATTTTATATTAGATTTTTAATTTTTACAAAACCTAAACCCTAAGTCCCTAACTCTTTCATCACTTCGGTTCCCTCTACTCTCTCTATCTCGTCTCTTGCAACGAACGTGTGGCTGTAGGCTCAACTCCGGTGGCCTGCGGTCGGTAGTCATCCCTACCTCCCCCATCTCTCTCTCTCTTACAACTTGCAAGGCTGAGGTGCGGCTGCCTCTCAACTCCGACGAGTTCATTAGGTTCTCTCTCTCTCTCGTCAACTATAGAGAGATTCGTGGGGACAATCGTGGTTTCCACAGTCCACACCAGCTCCGAAACACCTCTCTTTAACTTTGGAGCTCGTGTATTTGAAATTAAATCTAAAAGGTCGCATGAGAAAATGTCGAAATTAAGGGAAAATTTTCTAATAATTACCAAAGATTTTAAAAATGTCGAAAGTGTAACTTGTGTTGACAAAGATTTTATAAATATTTTTTTTGTCATTTTAAATATTAATTAACTAACATGGTAATGGGAGTCTTGCATTTACAATTTTATTTATTTTAATTAAAAAGATTCGACTAGTTAGTAAGTCTAAGATGGTGATGGGAGTCCAAATATTTAGTAAATCTAAATATATTTTATTAAAAATATTTATTTAAGAATTTTTTTTTAGCAACACATGGAATCGAACCGAACCAAACCGAATTAAGGTCAGTTTGGGTTGGTTCGGTTCTAGGCCAATTCGGTTCGGTTCTAGTTCCCATATAATGGAATCGACTTTGGTTGGTTCGATTATGATTTTGTTCTAAATCGAACCAATCCGAACCAAGTTGCACCCCTAGTTTATTGGTCATTTTTCAACAGTATATTTAACAAATTAAGATACCCAATTAGATGGTTTTGGGTCTACCATTTAGGGTATCCTAATAAATATATTTTATCTATAATATTTATAATAAAAAAAGTCTAATTAAATACTAACAAATATCTTAAAGTAAATGTACTTGAATTAAAATTAAAATATAAAGAGAACTCGAAGTCTTTAATTTTTACCTTTCTCTATGTGAACCTCTTTCATTTTTCATATTTTTATAATATTTCAACAACAAATAAATGATCTATACCATAATTTTCTAAGATTTTATCCACAAAAGCTTGCATTGCTTGAATAATTCATTGTTGATTAAGTTTCAATGGAGGAATTACTAGTTAAATCGTTACATTTACAAATAATTGTATACTTTATCTTCCTTTTTCTTTTTCTTTTATTTTATAAAATGGGTATTAACTATTTGTTGGATTGATTCTAGTTCCAAGGATCTTATACTCGTAACCAAAATGTATAAGAATGGGAACCAGGATTTTATTTAGGAAAAATTACTTAAAGATCCCTGATAGAGGGTTTTCTTTCTTAATAATCCTTGAATTCTAGGTGGCAGCTTGATAGTCCATTTAGTAAACTTTTTTTCTTCTTAATGGTTCCTTATCATTTTTCATCTATTAAACAAATGACCGAAGTCAAGGGCATGCAACCATAAATATATGGTGGTCTTTCAAATATTCACAAAATATATGGTGAAAACATAAGGAGCGGATCCTTGTTAATCTTGTTCTACCATCCATAAAACACCACATTCAAGGAAAATAACAACCAACCCTCTTAGATCCATGGTTTAGATAAGATTTGAAAAACAATTATCAACTTTTTTTTTTGTGTGTGTGTCGCCTTAATCAAGTGTTTGAAAATGGACGGTCATCGAACTCCTATATTTAAACAATTGTATGCAATTATTTTGATGACGCAGCACACCCTCAAACGTTGATATGAGCTACAGGAGAATCGTGCTATAGAAGATTTGCTCCCGAAAACACAATGCCTAATATAGGGTACGTGGCCTCATTTTGTGGAAAGTTACCGCATTCGTCAAAAGATAAAATAAAAAATATTTTATAAGGACCAAACTATCCCCTAGTGTTATATATATTTAGAGAGATTTACCCGAGAGACCTAACTATTGTGTATTTATTACAAAAACACCACTAGAGGTCATGTTGGAATGAAGTAAACCTTAGTTCGATAACAATCTTGATAAAGTGAGGTAGTTTTTTATAATATAATTGCAATAGATATGTCTACCCTTTTTAAGTGTAAATCGCTCTCTTATATTTATTTATTTATGAGTCGTGATAATTTGACTATCCCACGTGGCATACTCAATCGACTACCATGACGTGGAGAGAAGTTTAAAGGTTGAAGTTGCCATGTCAGCCATAATAATAATAATAATAATAATAAAAGCAGATCGGAGAGATCTCTTGGTCGTCATTAAGTGTGTGTTTGGTAATACTTCTGAAGTTTGAATGGAGGTGGTCCATCTTTAAAATTAAGACTTTAGAAGTTTTATTTCTGTTTATTTTGGTTCAGATTTCAGACTTCAGAACCAAAATTCAGAAGTTTTGAACCAGTGATAGAGGGATGTTAGACAAAACTTCTGAAATCTGATTTTTTTATATTCCTAAACTACCTTCCTCAAAATCCTAATTTCTATCACTTATCATTTCTTTATACAAACCTTAAAACCCTTATTTTTAACTTTTCTACTTCTCATTTCTTTTCCATCTCTCATTCCTTTACAACTGTGTTGTCAAAGTCTTTCCCCTTTCCCTCTTTTCTTGTTCGAAAACCCTATTTTTTTATACGAACCCTAAAATCTTATATTTTTTAACTAGAGAATGAATGACTGTTTATTGTTTGAGTATTATATTATTGGAATATAATTTCTCAAATATGAATTTAAATTAAAAACAATACTTTTGGGTTGTTTGATGTGTTAGATATTGAAATTAAATGTGTAGATGGTTTCATTATGCATAATATGTTATGTTTTTCGGTTAACAATTTATTAGAATTATAAAATGGTATTATTGTCAACATGATCATTATGTTTTAAAATTTTATTTGTAACTAGAAGTTTTTAAAAATGATAAACAAACAACTTTTCTAAAATAAGATTTCAGATTTTAGAAAATAGACATTAGACTTTAGACTCCAGACTTCGAAGTGTTACGAAGCATACACTAAAACTACTTGGATTGCTTGAGCTTCCAAGCTTTGAAACACAACGTTTTCTGAAGAATTCATTCGAGGATTCTCGATCGATACTCCTCTTGCAAGGAATGAGTTCAAATCTCGAACTCTACGCATAGGGCTTCACTGATTCTTCCCCTATTGTAGGATTCTCAAAAGATATTTTTGATTTAATTAATCTAACTTTTCTTGGTGGATTTCGATTGAGAGAAATCCTTAAAAGATCTTAGTATAGTTCGAAACAGTTTGAAAATTTGAATCTTTTAGTAATGGAAAATTTAGAGATAGATCAAGTGAAGGAGATTTAGGGGTTTTATGCAGAAAAGGTTAGAGAGATTGAGGATTCAATTTTTTCCAAGGAACTGAAGATGATTTCTGAGGATCTTGTTAAGGGTTTTGGATCTTCTTCAAGCAAAGCAGCTCTTTCCATCCACTTCAACATCTTGATGCTTTTGGAGAGAAGAGATACAGATCTGAAGTTGAAATCTATGCGATTCGACCCGATGTAACTGTTTCAATCGGATCTGGACAAGCAAGACGAAGAAATGGGGAAGAAGAGTGAAGAAGAGACGAAATGGGTCTGAAGGACTCTTCAGATTTGAATTCTGAAGAACCTACGGTCGGAGTTTTTGACGTGGCAGCAGGGAATTCACGGGACGAAGTTTCCACTCTCCACGTCAGAGTAGTCGATTGATTACGCCACGTGGGTAGTCAGATTATCACGACTCTTTATTTGTATACGTATGCTCGAAACTTGGATACTTAGTATACAAGGGGAGAGAGAGAGACTCACCACCACCATCATATTCATCTTCCAGTGGTTGCAATTGACCATCATAGTCATCTGCTGGAGATGGCAATTGATTAACAGCAACTGACCCCAAATGACCCGCGGAAGAACCTGCTGCTTCAGAATTTCCTACAATTAACAAAAAAAAAAGATAAATATTACAATCACAAAATCGATTAAAAAAGAAAACAGAGAAAATTTGAAGATAGATGTGGTGTGTCCTCTGGGTGGGTCTTCGTACCGTTTTTAGATGATTGCGAAAGATTTGTGTTACGAGGGACAGGAACAAGCTCAACAACAGATACCCTTTCCAGTATCTTCTCCTCTCTTTCCTTTTTGGTTTCATCATCTTCTTTTTCATTAAACCCAACGCCTAAGTCCATCGGAAACCCTAAACCCTCGTTCTCTACAAACCCAAATGTTCTTGAAGCTTCACCTAAGCTCAAATCCAACTCCATTTCTCAACCACAAATATAACAAAACAGGAGAGCGAGAGCGAGAGAGATGGTGCAGGGGAAGAGAAGAAGAAAGAGAATCTTATAAAGTGCAATCATTCCTGGTGCCTCAATTATTTCTGTACTATTACCTTCATTTTTTTTTGGGTACAATCATTCAATTATTTCTGTACTTTAGCCTTCGTCTTTTTTTCTGTATCTTTATTACGAAGGAGAGCATCAAAAGCAAAAGTTGTTCTCTGATATTTTGTATTCCATCCATATGCAATTTCTGTTGACATTTATGAGAATTCCATCTATGTCATCCAAAATTTGGGTTGTCTTTTTTAAGAGTCGTGCTAGTTACCTCAGCGGGGGACATTTTTTAAGAGTCGGCCATGCTGGAGTGACCTCAGCGGGGGACATTTTTTTAGAGTCATACTGGAGTGACATCAGCATGGGACATTTTTTTAAGAGTCGTGCTGAGCGGGAGACATCTTGCGGTGGTGGCAAGTGTATGCCCGTAGATGCATTTTACCATTATCTCGAAGAAATACATCTATGGCATACACATATCATGACATCAAGATGTCTCCTGTGTGGCCCATTATGAGATCACTCCAGCATCAAAATTGTCTTTTCAATGTATGTCATAAATTTCTTTGCAACATAACAATGGATATCCATCTTTTAATTCTTTTTTATGCAGCATGCCTTTTTTTTGTTTTTGTGGATAACTTGGTATCCATGCTGACAACAGACCATGCTTGCATCCCAGATTTGTCTAGTCCATAGATATGATTTTTTGTCCAAAGATTAGTCTTGGGACACTTGCAACGCCTACACATCACACACACCAGGTAAGTGAGAGTGTACCCTCGTGAGTGGCCCCTAAGAAATTAATGCTCATACTGAGTATTGAACTCACGATCTACATACATTAACTGTTTATTGGTTTGAAATTGCGTAATTTCTCTTCATAATGATTATAAGAACCCTGATATGATTTATATGGAAATCATAGAGAATCCTAAATAGAATCAAAATCTAAGAAAATCTAATATAACCATATCTATCTAAATCATAATCTAAATGAGATGATATGGTGTATCACATTATACTTTATTACAATGCATTGAATCCTAATACTCTTAACACCCTCCCTTAAATTCATTGTGATTGGGGATCAACAATTAATGTGAGTTTGTTGAAATTGATGGCCTCATAGAACAAGATGTTGAAGAAGAGTCGCCACTGCCAAATGCACGATGTCGAAGAAGACCTCCCAATGATCACATAGTTTGAAACAAATCAAATCACCTCAAATATGAATGAACAACCTGGAAAATAAACATTATTGAATGGCCTTTTTTGGACCTTGAAATCGGTTCAATGTAGGCTCCATTGTGGGTTCGATCATTGGCCATTGCCTCTTTTGGGTCTTAAATGATCTCAATGTGGCTCCATCACGGGCTCAATCATTGACCTTAATTTGGACTTTGATCAATCCACAAGTATCTTTGAAAGAATATGATGGGCTAAACCAACAAATTGGTGGTGATTTGATCTTTGGGTGAGTTTGTCTAGGGGCTTAGAGATTAGAACTGAAAAGTTGGGCTTGGACATGAAAAGTGGAATAACTTAGACTGAACACAGGTAATTGGAGCAAAAAGGGGATTTAATATGTGGTTCGGATCAATAATGGGGCACATTTCAGCTGTATGTAACAACATGGATGCACAATCATTGATCTCTTAATTTCTTTATTTGCTTTGGAAAAGTGAGATATCCAAGTAAAGTGGACAATTACTCAAGGACCAAGGTCAAACCCTCAATGAGAACTACTTTTCAAATTTGAAGACTTGGCTATTGACACTGGCTATCTCCAAAGGCTTTAATTTTGATTTTCTGTTGTAACTACAATATCGCCATTGAAATAATCATGTGGTGATTGAAGAAAGTGATTAGAAAAGCACATAGACAATAGATATCCATAAAAATGAAGAAAAACATGAACGACATAAGTCATGATTTGATGATCTTTGGTAGTCCAACGAGCTGCGGCGATGCTGCCCGCCAAAAGATGACTTGAGTAGGACCTAAAACTTGATCAATAAATCAATAGCTTTGATACCATGTAGAAGCCCATGAGCCTAACTCATCCTCACAAAATTGGCTTGTAAGTTGAGGATTTCCTCAGGTTTATATATAGTCCAAAGTCATGATACCTAGGCAATGTGGGACTATCTCTTACAGAGCCAACCCTAGTCCTTGTGGCAAAAAACTACCAGCAAAGGAGGAAAATAGAAAACAGAGATATTGTGATGAATATGAATCACTTCTATTCTGAATAAAAAACTGAATATCTATTACAAGTTAAATACTCAAAAAGTTCCTAAAAAATCTCAACTAACATCATGTTGAGTTTTATTTTAGCTAAATAAAAGGTCATTAACGTCTAAATGTGTAGACCAAATCAACTCCTAAATAAATGGAAAGATTAAAACGAATTTGACTTATTCAAATAGCAAAACTCTGCAACTTTGACAGTGAGTTGCACTAATTTGCAACACTCCCCCTTAGTGCAAACGTACTGTCAACAACACCAAGTGTACTTCTGAACACTTCAAACTTGGCTTTGCTAAGTGCTTTGGTAAATATATCAGCAACTTGTCCTTCAGATTGTATTTTCAGCAACTGAATGTCTTGCGTCAAAACTTTTTCTCGAACGAAATGGAAATGTGTTTCAATGTGTTTTGTGCGAGCATGAAACACTGGATTTCGAGCAAGTTTAATTGCACTTTCGTTGTCACAATGAATGGAAACTGGATAGTCCAAAGCAGAGAAAATTTCTTCAATAAGCCTCTTAAGCCAAATACACTCTTGAGTAGCCATAGTAGCTGCTACATATTCAGCTTCACAACTTGAAAGAGCAACAGTGGTTTGCTTTTTACTGCACCATGAAATAGTTGCTGAACCTGTATTAAAACAGTACCCTGTTGTGGAGCGCCTATCATTTACGTCACCAGCCCAATCTGCATCTACAAAACCAATCAAAAGGAATGGTGTATTTTGTTTATAGAATAAACCAAAATTCAGAGTGCTCTTTACATAGCGAAGAATTCTCTTTGCTGCAATTAAATGACCCTCACATGGTTTATCCATAAATTGAGCAATGACACCTACATAATAAGAAATGTCAGGCCTTGTGATAGTTAAATAAATTAAACTACCAACAAGTTGTCGAAAAAGCGTTGCATCTTCCAATCGTTTTCCTTCATCTTTAGTTAACTTCAAGCATGGCTCCATAGGAGTAGTCATTGCTTTTGACTCCCCCATACGAAATCGGTCCAATAAACTTGCTGCATATCCCTTTTGAGAGACAAAATATCCACTTGACTTTTTAACCTCCAAGCCAAGAAAACAGTTAGCTTCTCCCAAACTCTTCATTTCAAAGCGAAGAGCCAAAGCATCTTGAAGACGAGTAATTTCGGCATCGTCATTACCCGTAATGATCATGTCATCAACGTAGAGAAGGAGCATTGTGCATACTGAGGTGGTCTTTTTAATGAATAAACTTGAGTCTGCATTTGAAGACTTGAACCCACAGAACTCAAGGTATTGAGCAATTCTACCGTACCAAGCGCGTGGAGCTTGCTTGAGGCCATACAAGGCCTTTTTGAGTCGACACACATAATCTGGAAACTCCTTAGAAACAAATCCATGTGGCTGGTCCATAAAGATATCTCGATCCAGCTCCCCATAAAGGAATGCATTCTTCACGTCTAATTGCCATAACTTCCAGCCCTTGCAAGCAGCTAGTGAAACAATTGTTCGAATTGTCACCATTTTAGAAACAGGGCTGAACGTCTCCTCGTAATCCAAACCATATTGTTGAGAAAAGCCACGAGCAACAAGACGAGCTTTATACCTGTCGATTGTACCATCAGCCCTTTTCTTCAACTTATAAACCCATTTGCAAGTAACTAATTCAACATTCTTCGGCTTTAGAACAAGCTCCCATGTGCAGTTCTTGTTTAGAGCTGATATTTCCTCCCGCATCGCTTCTTCCCATTCAAAAACACCTCTAACTTCATTGTAGGACTTGGGTTCATTTTCACATGAATCACCCATTAGAAAACAAGACACAACAGAGCAATTATTTAACTGCACTTCATAATCAGTTAAATAATCAGGTTGTCTTCTTTGTCTAGAAGACCTCCAAACAGCAGTCCCTATAGTTTCATCTTGCTGAATATTTTCTCCAGAATTAGTACTGCTCTCCTTTTCATTTGATGCATCATCACTAAAGAAAGGTGACATATCAGATGTGCCTCTATTTGTATTTGCATCAATCTGATGTGCTGAAATTTCGTCAAACATCACATCACGAGAAACAACAACTTCCTTTGTTTCTAGATCCATACATCTCCACCCTTTCCTGTGAGTGTCATAACCAATAAAAATACAACGCCTTGCCCTCGCGTCAAGTTTAGATCGTTTATTTTTTGAAACATGACCATAACAAACTGATCCAAAAACTCAAAAATAACTCACATTGGATTTATGATGATATAAAGTTTCAAAAGGAGATGAATCTAACCCCGCCCATGGAGGTAAACGATTTATGACATGACAAGCTGACTGAATAGCTGCTGCCCACAGCTCTCTTGGAAGGTTCTTTGCATGCAACCAAGACAAACACATGGATGTGAGATGTGCCAATTTACGTTCAACAACTCCATTTTTTTGTGGAGTGTCTGGACAAGTCATTTGGCGCTGTATGCCATGTTCTCTGCAATAATCCAGAAATTGATCAGACATGTACACTCCTCCATTATCGGTGCGAAGACACTTTATTGACAGCAAAAATTCCTTCTCTACCTGCTCCTTGAACTGAATAAATTTGGAGAGAGTCTCACTTTTATTTTTCAAAAAATACACCCAAGTGAACCGAGAAGAATCGTCCACAATAACCATCACATAGCGAAAACCAGAGTAGCTGGGAGTTCTTGTTGGTCCCATCAAATCCGAATGAATTAGTTGTAGTGCAGCAGGAACTCTATTATTTGAATTTGGGAAAGGAAGGCGGTGTGATTTTCCATATTAACAACCAGGACAAACCACATCATGGTAAATTTCCTTAAAGAGAGGAACTCCATCAAGAAGCTTCTTCGTAGATATTTTCTGCAGCAATTGATAACCAACATGGCCCAACCGAGCATGCCAAAGTGCTGCACTTGCACTCTGACTTGTATTTTCAACGTATGCATCACTTGCAGACAATACATAGAGTGAATCTTTCCTCTTACCAATGAATAAAATATCAACTTCGAGTTGTTTAATATTGGAAATAATTTTCACATCGTTTGGACCAAAAAGAACATATCTCCCAGAGTCAGCAATCTGAGAAACTGAAGCAAGATTCTTCTTTAAGCCCAAAACATGATAAACATCTTTGAGAGAAACACCACCAGCATTTGATGCATCAACATTAAAATGTCCTTCTTTCATTACAGGATGTAATGAATTATCAGCCGTCGCAATGACTCTTCTTCCATTATGGGAACGAACATTAGAGAGAAGAGAAACATTTCCAGTTGCATGGTGTGAGAAACCAGAATCAACAATCCACTCCTCGCTATAGTCTATAGAAGCATTAGCATGTACATTAACAGGTCGATCAATAGCTTTAATTGATAAGCATTGTTCCCATGTGGGCTGTTCAGACTTGTTGCTTTCTTGTGCAATATTTGCTTCTGCTTCTTTGAGATTCACACGACAATTTGGTTTGATATGGCCTAGTTTCCCGCACCGATTACACACCACCTTCACACGACAATCACGTTTGATGTGTCCCGGCTTTCCGCACCTATAACAATCTTTTAAATTACCTTTGGACTGCCCTTCAGTTTTGGAGTGCTTGCTGTTATCTGAAGAATGCTTGGAAAAAGAATTTCCTTTTGCTTTGTCTTTTGTATAAAGAGCATCTTCCACCTGGGAGTGAGATTGCTTGTTGCTGTTGATCATTTGCTTCACCAACGCTTCCTGATTTGTGAGCAGATTTTCCAATTCAACAATAGAAGGTTGATTTACCCACCCTTGTATTGAAGAAATAAAGGGCATAAACTCCTTTCGCAGTCCTCGAATGAGATAGTGATGCAAACGAGCATTACTAACAGGTTCCTCCGTATCCAATTCTGAAATTTCAGCACACAAATTTTTAACTTTCAAAAAATACTCTGAAACCGACAAATTACCTTGAGTCATCATAGCAAGTTCATTCTCCAAGTACTGCAGCCTCATCGTGTTCTTTTGAGTGAATAACCTTTCAAGTGTGTCCCACACTTGCTTTGGCGACTTCACATCACGAACATGCTCGATGTACTCCTTGCTGATAGAAGTTCGCAAAGCAAATAAAGCTTTGCCGCACTTGATCTTCCACCTCCTTCGTGCCTCAGCATTCTGTGGTGTATCTTCTGGAATTACATCATCATCACCAGAGATAAGATCCCACAAATCCTGCCCTTGTAGATAAGCTTCCATACATAGCTTCCAATAACTATAGTTGTCACCAACAAGCTTGTCTACACAGATATTGCTTCCACTATTCATCTTCACTGAGTACTAAAATCAAACACGTGATAAGCAACCTTTCTCTGATACCATGTGGCAAAAAACTACCAGCAAAGGAGGAAAATAGAAAACAGAGATATTGTGATGAATATGAATCACTTCTATTCTGAATAAAAAACTGAATATCTATTACAAGTTAAATACTCAAAAAGTTCCTAAAAAATCTCAACTAACATCATGTTGAGTTTTATTTTAGCTAAATAAAAGGTCATTAACGTCTAAATGTGTAGACCAAATCAACTCCTAAATAAATGGAAAGATTAAAACGAATTTGACTTATTCAAATAGCAAAACTCTGCAACTTTGACAGTGAGTTGTACTAATTTGCAACAGTCCTCTCTTGTTTTCAAAATATTAATTCTACACCTTTTACTTTTGATCTTTTATTAAATTTCATCTCTCATTTTTTTCGAAATTTTTTGTTTATGCCACCTTTTTATATTTTATTGCTTTATATCCTTGAAAAAAAATACATAACCTAGACTTTTTGTTGAATATTTGAGATACTTTTTTATTAGTATTTCCATAATGATGACATGCCCCTTTCTTGGTCTTATTTTTGACACTATCAAAAATAACCTCAATATCCTCCTCATGATCCGACTTGGGTCAAGTGATATCAAATCCTATTCAACTCATTTTTTTTGTCGAACTTGGCCAAGGGTCCAAACAAACTAAATTTAATTTTTGGATCACTCAAATTTTGGGTCAAATTTAACCCATTTTGAGTTCTATATAGACTACTAGAAAATGATCTTAGTAGCCTCCTCTTTCTCCTCATCACCATCAATATTGTTATTATACTAATTAACTCATGGTTTTAGAACTTGGTATTAAGTTTGGTAGATAATTTTATTGACATATCATTACTTTGCTCGAGTCCGCCATGTTCAACGTTAAGAATTTTTACACATATCCCTTCACATTTTTCTTTTATACAAGAATAAGGGAGATGGGTGCCTTGTCTCTGGTAACAGATAAAAGATACTTCATCATCTCCTTATGGCCATACTGACCAGATTTGGAAAGTAGGGTTATCCTTTGGTTGTTTAGCTGCTGTGGCAAATTCGGAATTTTTCTCACTAGCATCTTCGCTGCCTTAATATTCCCGACAATGACAACATAGATCAAGGCTGTGTCATCATAATTGTTTGTCGGCGTGAGTGCTTCTCTGGGCATTAATTTTAGATGCTCCTCGACAAAATGCACATTATTTCCCTTACCAACTGCAACGTGCATATTATCCCGGCAGTCACTGCATTAGGATCATGGTCGAAGAAACTTCTATCACTTGTCCAATCACCTTTCAATGCAGCTTTGTACAATGTCAGGTACTTAATGAGATCGTTAGTAGTCTTCTCGTCCAAAACTCGAAGAGAAGTGAATATTAGATGGAAGCAGTTAACACTACGTTTGGATAGAGCTTCTTAACAACTTCTACTCCTGCGGAGAGCTAGAAAACGTTTGGATAGGTTTTTACTCTTGCGTGGAAAGGTATATCCACTCAGGGCGTAACTTTATATCAAACCACAATGGTAACAAATTTTAGACTAATTCTGGAGTGACAAAGGGGGGACCCATGCATGTAGTGACGAACACATAACTGTAGATGCTTTTTTACTCGTATCTCACGGAAAAGCATCTACGATTATGTACGCGCCACCACATCAGATGTGTCCCCCGTGTGTGACCCCAGCATGACTCCAAGGTTTAAAGTGAGATTCCACTTGTATACATGGATCGTATGTCCACGTGGCACTCAAAGCATGGTTGATCCTTTCCTCATCTTTCTAACAAATACATCTCAAATTTTATTACATTTCCTCTTCTATCCCAACTTTTCTTGAACACCCCCTTCAATTTTCTAATTTATTTTCTTTATTTTCTTCACTTTTCAAAAATATCCCTTCAACTTTATATATTACCTTTCTCCAATCCCTCCTTTTTTCAATTATACCCCCTCCCCCCTCCCCCTTTTCTAATAATACTCCTCCAATATTAAAATAAAATTATTTTATTTTTAATGAAAAAATCAAAGGATTTTATAAGAATCATGCAATTTATTATTATCATTATTACAATATGACCTTCCTTTTTATGCAATAAAAGATAGAGAGGAATGCTTGTGCTAGACTCCTTGCTACGAGCCTAACCATTACTTTCCACACCATGAGGACATATAATGTTTAGGAGAAAGTTTGATTATGATTTCAAACCTGTAATTTTGTGAATATTTGAGAGAAATCCTTATTTGTTCATTTTAAATTCATTGAATCAAATAATTGTCATTCCCTTTGAGTGGGGCCATCTATTAAAGATTAAAGAAAAGAAAAGGGAAGATTACTTAAAGAACCTTGATGGGGGGATTTTTTTCTAAATAGTCCCCAAGTTTTGAACAATAGCTTGATAGTCCATTTAGTAAACTTTATATTTCTTAATGGTCCCTTATTATTGGCAAGCTCACCACTTTTATTTATTGTTGAACTCACCACTTTCTATTGTCGAGGTTGACATTTTTCATTATTGACTTCGACAATTTTTCAAAAAATGTCAAACTTGAAAATAAAAAGTGGTGAAATCGACATTGGTAAAACCTACTCATTTTTATTTCTCGAGTTTTTCTGAAGAAAATACATAGAAAGATCGACTAAAAACTTGAGATAACGATTTGTCTAGATGGTTTCAAACTAAAAGAACCATCCTTGATCGATTTTCATCCAAAAATAAAATATTAAAAAAAAAAATCTTTTTTTTTTTTTTCACACATATTTCTTCCATCTAAAATCATTTTCAACATAATGAAGTCTCTAAAACTCGATTGGGATGCCAAAAATCCAATTTTGTTGGATAAAAATGATGATTTCTAACGGTTAGGACATTCAATCGTGAGAAATGTGGGAAATGGGATTCAAGGATTGATTAGAAAGAAAAGTTTTACAAAATAGACTATTAAGAGTGGTCCTAAACCTTAGGGACTAATTAGAAAGAACTCCCTCGGCCATGATCCTCTAAGTATTTTTTTCTCCAACAGAAAATGACGTAACTTTGTTTTTTTTCCCCTTCTCCGAAACCAATCACCTTCAACCAATTGAATAAAAAGATGGTGGTAGTGGTGATATCGATTACGTTATAAGGTTATGACAATAGTGATATTGATGGGGGCAACGATGGTGAGGGCTTTGGGGTCACTTTTCATCCGTTAATAAGAGAAGGCCAAAACAAAATTGCTTATAGCTCATTTTTCAATAGTCTATAACAGATGACGGAAGTCAAAGGTGTTCCACCATAAATATAAGGAGGGCTTTCAAATATCCAAAAAAACCCTTGGGAACTGTACTCATGTTGTGCTGACGTTGTGGAAAGTTACGGCATTCATCAAAAGAAAAAACAAATAAAAGGAAAATCTCCATCGTATTAACTGGAAAATGCAGCTAATGCCATGTCTTCATCGTTTGGCAAAATATCTGTTCACACACACACGCACAAAAAAGAAATTGGTCTTATTGGAGTTGAATTGAGTCACTCCAAGTTCCTACAATGTTCAATCATTGGTGGAAGTTTCGGGAATGAAACACTGTAATTTTTTTTTTAATGTAAGCAAATCAGATTCTCTGTCATCATCATCATCAAAGCTTATCCCAAACTGGTAGATAAGGGTCATATGGTAAAGTTTACACTAGTTGACAGTCTGAGAAAACCCTAAATCCATTAATTGGGATAAGCTGTAGACGATGATGGATAATAAAAAATAACATCACTGAATGCAATTTCATTGAACACACTTCTCCATTGTTTTATTAATCACTTATTGGACTAAAATATTGAACAAACAATTACAAACAAACCAACTGAGCTTACCCGGACGCTCTTGCTCTTCTACCATAGAATCCAAGAATCTAAGCATCTCAATATACAAATCAGTACATCTCAATATAGAATTTAGTATATGGTAACACCATAAAAATTTAAATAACAAATAAATTTAAAGTTCTCACAATGTTGTCCCCAGCATGACTCCAAGACTTAAAGTGAGATTCCACTTGTCTATATCCACGTGGCGCTCAAAGCAACATGAGTTAAAATCCTTACCCAGGGAAGAAAAAATTCAATTTAGCCGACCCATAGTCTAGAGTCTAGGTAATAAAGTTTGAGAAAAAAATTCAAAATTTTTTTTTGTTCACCTTAAATTCATTGAATCAAATAATTGGCAGTGATTAAAGAAAAGGAAAAATTACTTAAAGAACCTTAATGGAGGGATTTTTTTTTAAATAGTCCCTAAGTTTTGGATAATAATTTGATAATCCATTTAGTAAACTCTTTATTTCTTAATGATTCCTTATTATTGATGAGCTCATGACTTTTTATTCATTGTCGAACTCACCATTTTTTATTGTCGAGTTTGACAATTTTCGTTGTTAAATTTGATAATTTTTCAAAAAAATGTCAAACTCGACAATAAAAAGTGGTGAAATCGACACTGGTAAAACCTACCCATTTTTGTTTCTTGAGTTTTTTTTTAAGAAAATACATAAAAATATCGACTAAAAACTTGAGGTAACGACTTGTTTGGATGGTATCAAACCAAAAGAACTATCCTTGATTGATTTTCGTCCAAAAATGAAGTAAAAAAAGTATTAAAAAGAAAATCTTATTTTTTTTCACACATACCTTTAAAATGCTTGAAAATAACTTCTTCTTCCTTCTTAAGTCATTTTCAACATAATAAAATCTCTAAAATTCGATTGGGATGCCAAAAATCCAATTTTATTGGATGAAAACGATGACTTTGAACGGTTAAAACATTCAATTGTGAGAAATGTGGGAAATGGGGTTCAAGGATTGATTAGAAAGAAATTTTTTACAAAATAGATTATTAAGAGAGGTCCTAAACCTTAGGGACTAATTAGAAAGAACTCCCTCGGCCATGATCCTCTTAAGTATTTTTTTTCTCCAACAGAAAATGACCTAACAACTTTGTTTTTTTTTTTTTTTTTTCCCTTCTCCAAAACCAATCACCTTCAACCAATTAAATAAAAAGATGGTGGAGTGGTGATATCGATTACATTATGATGGTGACGACAATAGTGATATTGATGGGGGCGACGTTGATGAGGGCTTTGGGGTCACTTTTCATCTGTAAATAAGAGAAGGCCAAAACAAAATTGCTTATAGCTCATTTTTCAATTGTCTAAAACAGATGACCGAAGTCAAAGGCGTTCCACCATAAATATAAGGAGGGCTTTCAAATATCCCAAAAGCACAGGGAACTGTACTCATGTTGTGCTGAAGTTGTGGAAAGTAACGGCATTCATCAAAAGAAAAAATAAATAAAATCTCCATCGTATTAACTGGAAAATGTCAGCTAATGCCATGTCTTCATCGTTTGGCAAAATATCCGTTCACACACAAAAATTGGTCTTATTGGAGCTGAATTGAGTCACTCCAAGTTCCTACAATGTTCAATCATTGGTGGAGGTTTTGGGAATGAAAAACTGTAATTTTTTTTTAAAATGTAAGCAAATCAGATTCTCTGTCATCATCATCAAAGCTTATCCCAAATTCCAGTGGCTAAATGAAATGAATGTTTGGCATTCATGGTGGATAAGGGTCATATGGTAAAGTTTACACTGGTTGACAGTCTGAGAAAACCCTCAATCCATTAATTGGGATAAGCTGTAGACGATGATGGACAACATAAAAAAAAACATCAGATGAATGCAATTTTATTGAGCACACTTCTTCATTCCTTTATTAACCACTTATTGAACCAAAATATTGAACAAACAAACCAACTGAGCTTACCTGAACACTCTTGCTCTTCTACCATAGAATCCAATAATCTAAGTTTTGATACTCTGATATATAAATCAGTACATCTCAATATAGAATTTGGGTAGATAGTAACACCATAAAAACTTAAATAAC
Organism: Akebia trifoliata; assembly: GCF_017979445.1. Lineage (NCBI taxonomy): Eukaryota > Viridiplantae > Streptophyta > Magnoliopsida > Ranunculales > Lardizabalaceae > Akebia > Akebia trifoliata. The sequence goes on along the minus strand of NC_141378.1, from coordinate 2,733,367 downwards.
AAATAAATTTAAAGTTCTCACAATGTATATAAGATTAGTAGAATATATCTCTTTTTTGCTTATGGAAAATGCTTGGTCCATATGTGGAATGGACTATGTGGAAGAGGAGTGGAAATTGCAGCAATATGAAGAAGGTAATGGGGATACAGGCTAGTAAAATGACTGGAATGGCAACCCATGCTATTTTTGTATCAAGCACAATAGAAAGAGTTGCACTAAAAGCTATCATCATGGTTGCTATAGAGAAGAACAGGGTGGTAAGACCAATTATCAACCTCTTAGGCAAAGAATGTAGGAAATCTTCCTCTGCATAACGTGAGGTGAGTATAGCTAGAAACATCAAGACTGAAGTGATGGAAGAGAATAGTGATAGTGCATCTGATATAGCGAAGACCATGAAAGATTTGTTTTGCAAGAAAATAGGAATGCCTTGATCATTGTTGCCGCCTGGTACTGCAAAGGCTGCAGCAAACATTACTGTAGCAATGAGTGTGGCCACAAGCATGCACGACATTGCTGTATCCTTCATCCATTTTTCTCCTTCTTTTACTAGATCCTTGTGCTCCTCGGTAAATACCATTTTGGGTGTTTTCCCTTCTGAATTAGTCTTTTCTATGTATGAGGGTTGTACAATTTTTTCCACCTCCTGCATGAAAAATTTATTTGGAATGAGCACAACTGGGATTTTTTTTCTTTGTGGAATTAAGACATCTTGTACTTCTTTAAATTAGGTTACTATAAGTGTTGACTAGCAATCAATCATTACAAAAGCATCAAACTATGCAGTTAATTGATTTCTATGAAATATGAACTTGAAGCGATTAAAATGATAAACATTAGAAAGATAGAAAAATCATAAAAGATAGAACACAATCTGAAATGATATGATCAAAAGCCATAAATTTTTGTAATAACTGACTACCAAAATAACATTGTTGTAGGTTGAATACAATTTGACACTTTGGGTGTCAGTAAACAATGTTGACTAGTAGTTGAGAAGGATGCCCCAAATTACTCTAGCAGTTTTGTGTGTGTGTGTGTGTGTAATTCCAAACTTATATGAAATTTGGTCCTTTATTACCTTAAACCATTGTAGTTCACGTTGCATCTGTAAAGCTGCACCAGCGACAGAGTTGAGTTGAGGGGCAGGTACCAACTTCGCTGCCAAATGCAAGATGTTGTTGCCCGACTTGTCTGTAATTGCCAGTGGAAAATACTTAAATGAACTCATCTGCTATATGAGATTGAAAACTTTTAAATGACGATTTAAAACTGCTAGGTGAAATAGGTTATGCAGTTCTTCATCAATGCTCCAAATCGAATTTGGATAAGCTTGAACAATCTCTGCTACGATCACATGAATCCCATTCGATGCAGCATTTAAATTAGGTCTTGTTAATATCTTTTTGAATTTTGAGTTATCCAAGTCTACAATCTTATCGCATAAGCTTTTGACCATGTTGGAAGTGTTTGCAGATGGATCAACTTTATGTCCTGAATTTGCTTCACACCTGGAAGTGCCATTGAGACGAAGTCAAGAAAGACTAGTTTTTCCCATAGAAAGATCCAAATGATATCAATGGTGTTGCATACCTAGTTGTTGAATAGCATCCCAAATCACTAGATTCAAAGTTTGGCGCACTGTAATACAAAAACCAAATCAGGTAATTAGGAAAGGAGTGTTCATTTAGAACGAGGTTATCACTATGACACTGAGTGAGGTGATAAATTTAGTAGATATCTATGAGAACTTGGTGTCACCGTAACTTTTGAGTCGGAAGGGGTTGTACCACCATATAAGAAGTTGGTTGATCAACTTGGTGATGTATTTACAAAGTCACTAAGCCAGAGTCGATTTTCTGTTTATGTAACCAGCTGCACATGCATGATCTGTATGCTCAAGCTTGAGGGGTAGTGTTAGAATATATGCACTTAAACGAAAAATGTAATATGTTCTTTTCATAATAGTTTATACCATAAATAGAAAATAGAGGAGGCCGAACCCTAATTAGATCAACCCCTCCTTCCTCTCACCCAAAAAAAAAAAATAGTTCAACTCGTCCCTTCTCCTTTTCTCATATCTTCTATTGGAACATATATATTCCATATGAGTTTTATAAATTTATCTTTGTTGTTCTTGTGTAATTCCTGTTGAGTTTCAATTGCTTATTCATGTCTTCTTCCACTTTATTAGCCTCAGATGAATATGTTGAAATCGTTTTTTTTTTTTTTTTGTTATTTTGTTTCTAATGTCTTCTTTCATTTTGAGTTCCATATCTTTTAACGGTATTCATTTACTCTACATGATATAAGTTCTTCCTAATTCCTGCAGAGGAGGTGGTTTCTCTAGGATTGATTCCATCTGAAATCCCTCTAATCTCTATGTTGCCATCATATATTTCATGAAGGTTGTCTGTGACTTCTGTGGTTCTGGAAGGGATGTGAGTCCTAACGATATTATGAATGTGCAGTGCAGCTGACATTACACCACACTGCACTGCATAGGTACCCGTGCAAGTGATTTAGTGAGGTGTCGGTTGGTCCTAGAAGTGATGACAGTGGTGCGAGGTGTTAACACTTGCTTGCTTACAAAAAAATTATTTTTGTTGTGACATTGCATACTTTGTGTAAAGTAAATTTTCAATATTGATATCTTCTGTTTGCTTAGTACAGTCAGTTCGGTAGACCAACAATCTTATTTATACGAAAAATATGTGGACATGTTACTTATCACGTTTCTTACTTCTTAATAGTGTTGATCTTTGTAGAAATATGAATTTTATTGATAATTCTTGGATGAATATTACAAAAGCCCCAATAGGGTATTTATAGGCATTACATCAACCAAGATATATAAAAACTACCTAATATAAATATTCTAGAATATCCTAATTAATATATTCTAAATATCAATATCTATTTTAGAATATCCTTCATCACAACCTTCCATGTGTGTGAGATACACTAACAATGATACAATGTATCTCATGCATTTTAATACAGTTCATCTTATTCTCTAACATTCTCCCGCAATTGCATGGTCCTTTGAAAAAGGAATATGCAATTGATTTTGTTGAATAATTGCTTGATCTCAATAATGGATATGTTCATTGATCGTTGAAGTGCCAATCGTACTTGCAGGTGGTCACCGTCTGTCTATGAAGTCCATCACTGTCGCATCCTGCTCTTTTTGAGTCTGTCGGAGCCGGTGACTTATTAGACTAGATCTGTCATGATCTTTCCCAGAAGCATAAAAAAGTAGGATTGTGCCATTTAAATGAAAGAACTCTCTTGGAGAGATTTTAGATGGAAAAAAAAAAAATCGAGAATGTGTAGCATGAATGTGTGAAATTGGGAGATTTGTAGAGATATAAAAGAAATTGTGATTTTTATTGGAAAAACAAAAAAAAACTAAAATAATAGCAAAGAAGAAAATAAGATATCTAGGTTCAGAACATAAAGAAAGATGATATTTTTATTAAAAAAAAAAATACTAATAAGGTAAATAAAATGATTAAGGTTCGACGATGTGCTCAATGGAGCTTGAGCTCTGATACCATGTAGAAATATGAATTTTATTGATAATTCTTGGATGAATATTACAAAAGCCCCAATAGGGTATTTATAGGCATTACATCAACCAGGATATATGAAAACTACCTAATATAAATATTCTAGAATATCCTAATTAATATATTCTAAATATCAATATCTATTTTAGAATATCCTTCATCACAACCTTCCATTTGTGTGAGATACACTAACAATAATAAAATGTATCTCATGCATTTTAATATAGTTCATCTTATTCTCTAACAATCTTTAATAGAGGAAGGAAAAAAAAAAAAAAATTTACCTTAGATTTTGGCAAGATCTGTTATTAACAATGTTTGAATAGGAAGTACTGCTCCATAACAGTACAAGCTGTCCAGCGGGGCCAATCAACTTATAAAAAAAAGTGGCACAATATTTCTCAGACTTGTCCGTATTGCTTATCTTTACTAGGAAAGAAAAACCAAATATAAGTTGGTGTGCCTTAGAATCATTTACATTTCGTTTTTTTTTTTTTTTGGTACGCAAGAGTGAAGGCAGGTTTTGAACTCAGCTTAGTATTACCACTCAAAAGGCTTTATCAGCCTAAGCTGATACATTCAAAGGTTACACCCAATGTGACTATAATCTTATGATTTGCTACCTGAAAAACGATTTGAATTTTTTGTAAGACGAACATAATAGATTCCACTTAAACCAAAAATCTTAAAAAGACACCATAACTCATTGATAACTTTTCTCGAATAGAATATAGGCCCAACTATGGACACAAGGACTTCCTGAAGGGCATGTTCCTTCCCTTCAAAGACCCTACTATTCCACTCCATCTAATATCCCCAACAAACTACAAATAGAGTTAAGGACCAAGGGATTCTTTTTGTATGAGAGGGAGTTTTGTCTGCTATCTTTGAACTAGAAAATGTGAACCTCTATCTTTAATTTTCGTTACATTTGCAAATAATTGTGTACTTTATCTTTCTTCTTCTTTTTATTTTATTTTATAAAATGGGTATTAATTATTTGTTGGATCGATTCCAGTTCCAAGGATCTTATACCTGTAACCAAAACTTATAAGACTAGGAACCAGGATTTTATGTAGGAAAAATTACCTAAAGATCCTTGGTAGAGGGCTTTCTTTCTTAATAGTCCTTGAATTCTAGGTGATAACTTGATAGTCCATATATAGTAATTTTATTTTTTTCTTAATGGTTCCTTGTCATTTTTTATCTATTAAACAAATGACCGAAGTCAGGGGCATGCCACCATAAATATATGGTGGTCTGTCAAATATTCATAAAATATATGGTGAAAACATAAGGAGCAGATCCTTGTAGCTCTTGTTCAACCGTCCATAAAACACGACATTTAAGGACAATAACAACCAGCCCTCTTAGATTCATGGTTTAGATAAGATTTGAAAAACAATTATCAATTTTTTTTTTTTGTGTGTGGCCTTAGTCAAGTGTTTGAAAATGGATGGTCATTGAACTCCTATATTTAAACAATTGGATGCAATCATCTTGATGGTGTGGCACACCCTCAAATGTTGATATGGGCTACATGAGAATCGTACTCTAGAAGATTTGCTCCCGAAACACAATACCTAATATATGGTACGTGACCTCATTTTGTGGAAAGTTACAACATTAGTCAAAAAACAAAATAAAAAATATTTTGTAAGGACCAAAATATCCCCCAATGTTACATATATTTAGAGAGATTTACCCAATAAACCTAATTGTTGTATATTTATTACAAAAATACTTCTGGAGGTCTGACAACTCCAAGGGAAACTTCCTTTACCAAGTCTTGTCACAAGGCTCCTAAAGACAACATTCTACGAATTTTGAAAAAAAAAATCGAAAAAGTTAAATTTCATCGTCGTATTTTAGATTTAAATTTGTGAGTTCGATAGTTATTCTTTTTCAACATCTTTGATTAAGTTCAAAAAAGATTTTTTATTTTTAATCTGATTTTTTTCATGAAATCTAATAGTATATGGTGTTGATTTTCAATTTGGTAATCCATGTGTTACCAAAACCCTCGGTAAACTTTGAAATATTACTAAAGTTAGGCATGCTGGTATGATTCATAAAGTAAACGTTTTGTTCGGTAACAATCTTGAAAAAATGAGGTAGTTTTTTATAATAAAATTGCATCAGACAGGTCTGCCCTTTTAGGTGTAAATCTCTCTTCTATTTATTTATTTATTTATTTATGAGACGTGATAACTGGACTACTCCATGTGGCATACTCTATCGACTACCCTGATGTGGAGAGAAGTTTAAAGGCTGAAGTTGCGATGTCAGCCATAATAATAATAAAAAGCAGATCTGAGAGATCTCTTGGTCTCCATTAAAGCTACTTGGATTGCTTGAGCTTATCTCCAAGCTTTGAAACGCAACTTTTTCTGAAGAATTCATTCGAGGATTCTCGATCGATACTCCTCTTGCAGGGAATGAGTTCAAATCTGGAACTCTACGCATAGGGCTTCGCCGATTCTTGCCCCATTGTAGGATTCTCAGAAGATGTTTTTGATTTAATTAATCTAACTTTTCTTGGTGGATTTCGATTGAAAGAAATCCTTAAAAGATCTTCGTAGTTCGAAACAGATTGAAAGTTTGAATCTTTTAGTAATGGAAGGTTTAGAGATGGATCAGGTGAAGGAGATTTAGGGGTTTTATGTAGAAAAAGTTAAGAGAGATTGAGGATTCAATTTTTTCCAAGGAACTGAAGATGATTTCTGAGGATCTTGTTAAGGATTTTGGATCTTCTTCAAGCGAAGCAGCTCTTTCCATCCACTTCAACATCTTGATGCTTTTGGAGAGAAGAGATAGAGATCTGAACTTGAAATCTATGCGATTCGACCCGATGTAACTGTTTCAATCAGATCTGGACAAGCAAGACGAAGAAATGGGGAAGAAGAGACGAAATGGGTCTGAAGGGTTCTTCAGATCTGAATTCTAAAGAACCTACGCTCGGAGTTCTTCACGTCAGGGTAGTCGATTGAGTACGCCGCGTGGGTAGTCAGATTATCACGACTCTTTATTTATAAACGCACGCTCGAAATTTGGATATTAGTATACAATAGGAGAGAGAGAGAGAGAGAGAGAGAACCTGATGCTTCAGAATTTCCTACAATATAAAAAAAAAGAAGATAAATATTACATTCACAAAATCGATTAAAAATGAAAACAGAGAAAATGATTGCGAAAGATTTGTGTTACGAGGAACAGGAACAAGCTCACCATCAGATACCCTTCTTTTCTTTCTATTAGATGATTTCGAATTTGTGTTCTCCTCTCTTTCCTTTTTGGTTTCGCCTAAGCTCAAATTCAACTCCATTTCTCACCCACAAATATAACAAAACAGGAGAGCGACAGCGAGAGATATGGTGCAGGGGAAGAGAAGAAGAAGGAGAATATAAGTAAGAAGAAGAGTGCCAAAGTCACGTTGACTTGTGTTGATTGGTCCACATGGATCCTACACCACAACCTTTTTTATGTCATGAAAAAAATCATATTCAAATATATGTATACTTGAAAAGGTATAATTTTTTTACTTGATCCAAGATGTTGAAAATAGAAGACCATCGAATTATCAAATTAAACTTAAAATTCAATAGTGAAATTATAAAAAATACTTAGAATTTTTTGCTCTATAACCCCTGTAACATCACATCATGGTTTTGGATACCAAAAATTGATATGACTAGAATCCACTCAAAGGTTTGCAAAGTAAGAAATAAATTGCACCAATTTAAATTTATGACATGGATTCCCCACTTCAATATTTGCTAGTTAACAAACTTGATAAAATAAGGTTTGATGAGTAGCAAATTTGATAAAATAAGGTTCCTTTGAAGTTGTCAGTTAGACTGTCAAAAGAGAGGTTTTTTAAATAAAATTGCAACGGTTAGATTTGCCCGGTAAATCTCTCAAAAATCTAAGATTTTTTTTTAAAAGATTAAGACTTGGTAGAAAACGAGGACATTTAAGTGATAAGCATACTTGACATGACCAAAGTGGGTCCCTATGGTCATGTGGTGATACGATACCTGACTAGTTGATCTCAATAGATAAATTTTGATAAGAAAAATCTTGATTTTTAACTAGTTGTTGGTACTTGACTAGTTGATCTCAATAGATAAATTTTGATAAGAAAAATCTTGATTTTTAACTAGTTGGTAGTTGAAGATGATGATATTTAGATGGCAATTAGCATAATTAGTACTTTTCTCATAAAAGCCCATCATTATCATGGGGAACCCTTCACATCAAACATCCCTATAGTCCATAGGTGCTGCTGATATTTGATAATAGGGGACTCCAATAATGCAGTTATGTATCCAAGGAAAAGAATCTATGATACTGTGCCCATGCCACGTCGTCAATCGAGCATAGACTGAGAGAAGGACTTTCTAGTTTGAAAAGCAAGACTTTTTAACATTTTTAGGAGCTCATGTATTAATCGTTTATCGGTTCAAAATTGCCATTGAACCTAAAAAGATTGGATATTAGATTGATTCTCTTCATAGTGATTACAAGAATCTTACTAGGGTTTATATAGAAATCATAGATAATCTTAACTAGAGTCAAAATCTAAGAAAATCTAATCTAACCATATCTATCTAAATCATAAACTAAATGAGATGATATGGTGTATCAGATCACACCCTATTACAATGCATCAAATCCTAATACTCTTAACACCCTCCCTCAAACTCATTGTGATTGGGGATCAACAATCAATGTGAGTTTGCTGAAATCAATGGCCTCATAGAACAAGATGTCAAAGAAGAGTCGCCAATGCCAAATGCACATTGTTGAAGAAGACCTCCCAATAATCACATAGCTTGAAATAAATCAAATCACCTCAAATAAGGATGGACAACCCGGAAAATAAACATTATTGAATGACCTCTTTTGGACCTTGAAATCGATTCAATGTAGGCTCCATTGTGGGTTCGATCATTGGCCATTGCCTCTTTTGGGTCTTAAATGATCTCAATGTGGCTCCATCATGGGCTCAATCATTGACTTTAATATGGACTTTTATCAATCTACAAACATCTTTAAAAGAATATGATGGGCCTAACTCATCCTCTCAAAATCGGCTTGTAAGGTGAGGATTTCCCCAAGTTTGTATACAACCCAAAGTCATGATACCTAGGCGATGTGGGACTATCTCTTATAGAGCCAACCCTAGTCCCCTCTTGTTTTCAAAATATTAATTCTACACCTTCTACTTTTTCGAATTTTTTTGTTTATGCCACCTTTTTATATTTTATTGCTTTATGTCTTCGAAAAAAATACATAACCTTGACGTTTTGTTGAATGTTTGAGATACCTTTTTATTATTTCCAAACTGATGATATGCCCCTAACTTGGTCTTGTTGTTGACACTATCAAAAATAACCTCAATATCCTTCTCATGATCCAACTTGGTTCAAGTGACATCAAATTCTATTCAACTCATTTTTTTGGTTTAATTTTTTGGATCACTCAAATTTTGGGTCAAATCTAACCCATTTTGAATTCTATATAGACTACTAGAAAATGATCTCAGTGCCCTCCTCTTTCTCCTCATCACCTTCAATATTGTTATTATACTAATTAACTCATGGTTTTAGAACTCGGTATTAAGTTTGGTAGATAATTTTATCGACACATCATTACTCCGCTCGAGTCCGCCATGTTCAACGTTAAGAATTTTTACACATATCCCTTCACATTTTTCTTTTATACAAGTTCCTCCACGTTCTTAAGAATATTTGAAATACCCCCCTTGATAAAAATGGCTTGTATACTTCCTATTCAATTCAAATTAATGGGAAAATTACTTAGGCATGTTTGATTGCAGTGTGTAGAAGGTAATTCTTAAGGTGAGCTAGGACTTTGAGAGAGGGATTAGATTAAGAGTGAGCACGAGGGACAAAATCAGATTCTGGGAAGATATTTAGTGTAACACATCGTCTCTGACAACTCAATTTCTGTCCTTGTACATTTGTTTTCTAAAGAAGAACTGTTCGATCCAGTAATGTTTAGTTTGCTTTGACTCCACTTCTATTTGGGATTTGGGGTTCAGGAGAAACTTTAATGATTGAGAGCTAACAGAAGTGGTATATTTCCTTCATCTCTTGTATTCTTTTCATCTCAACGATTGAGAATATGATAGATATGAATGGACGAGGGCGAAGATCTGAGATTCTCTGTCTGCTTTTTCCACAAGTGACTTATTCCTTTCGCTGAGCGATCCTTCTCGAAGCCCATCATTTGGTCTAAGTTAATCTCTTTTAAAATATTATTTTTTGTTTGGTTGGCCTTCTTAGGGAGGATTTTCACGATGGACAATTTGATTGCTCGAGGTTGGATCACTTCTAACTGTTGTCCTCTTTGTTTGAGGGATGGAGAATCGGTTGACCATATTTTAATTCATTACTCTTTTTCTCGTGATATTTGATCAATTTTCCATAGGCTATTCCATATTAACTAGGTCTTACCTCGAATGTTTTTAGTGCTGTTAGTAGAGTAGGCCAATAATGTTTTCTCATCCAGAAAATATACCTTTGGACTATGCTTCCCTCTGCAATTGCTAGTGAATTGTGGAATGAGAGAAATAACAGGGTGTTCAAAAGTAAGGCGAGATGTTCTCATGACGTTTTCTTAGAGATCTTGAGCTTTTTATACCTTCGATCAAAATTAAACATAGAGTTTGTGAGGACTACTTTTGATGACTTTGTTTTAAAATGAAATTCCTTATGTAATCATTATTGTTTTGGATCTATTTTTGTTCGTTTTTACTTTTCTTTGAGGGACTACTTCAACCTTCTCTTCTTGTATTTTGTTCCTCATTCTTTTCTCATAATATTTTACACTCATAAAAAAAAAAAAAAAAATTTGCATGACAGATTGTGAGGAAAATAGTTTGACCTGGAAAACTTCAATTTAATTGTGTTTGAGTGCAAAACAAATACAAAAAGTGGAGAAAATGAGATTTGCCTCTTGGGGCAGCAAATCTTTTCTTATCCTTCACTCCTCCACCCGTAAGAAAATGATTTGCCAGACAACACCAAATTTGAATCTCATTAATGTCCTCATTTTTTTTTACTTCTTGTTGTTTTCTTGCTTTCTCATGAGCAGACATTCCAATATCATAGCTATATTTTTATTATTCGTTCTGTTTGGAGCTGTTGTTATATAGGATGCGTTGTGGGTGATGAGGTTGATGGCGTTCCTGGGATTCAACATTTGGCTCCAGGCTCTTAAAGAAACATGGTTCAGTAGAAAATTTACTCAATGCAGCTGCAGCAAGAACTGTAGGCAAACAGTGCGTGCAAAATGCCCTTAGTAACCACGCTGATTACCTTCGGAGGAATTATGAAGTTCTTAAGCTGAGGAGGTATGGCGTTTCTCCATTGATTCTCTCTTGAAAGTCTTATAATCTATGTTTTTCTTGTAGGCTATGATTCGGTTTTAATGCACCTCTGGTACTTCTTGCCCATGGATATTGTTCAGGGATGTTGATGTTCATCTTGAGGTGGGTTGGTTATCTGAGAGAAACAACTGCAATGACTCAGTTTTCTTATCCAATTTCATCGAATTGTTGGGGGAAGCACAATGGCTCAATGGTTGAAATGCATCCAGTCTTGTTTAAGTTTAACACTAACATGTAAGTGTTTTGAAATTGTTAAAAAAGATGGGTTAAATAAGGGGTTGATTTGTATATGGTTCCGTAGTTCCTGTACATCATTTGATGATATATTGTCTTCCCAAGACAGTTTCTGCATTCGTTACATCTCGTCTTTAATTTGTCTTGATGCTTTTTCAATCAATTATAATTTATTGAGCTTTTCAATAGCCAGCCACTAGCACAGCTAAGATAGTTTTCCCCAATTTATAATCGTGAACCAGCATAAAAAATGCAATTTTTATTATTTAGTCAGATTTGTTAAATATGAAAGAACTCGTTCACGTCTACAGAACTACCAAAGGCCCATCTCACCAGGCCCTGTTAAATCTCCATCGCATTAGCTGGAAAATGTCAGATAATTCCATGTCTTCATCGTTTGGCAAAATACTGTTCACACACACACACACACAAAAATTGGTCTTATTGGAAATGAATTGAGTCACTCCAAGTTCCTACAATGTTCAATCATTGGTGGAAGGGTTTTGGGAGTGGAACACTGTAATATTTTTTTTTTAATTTTAAAATGCAAGTAAATCAGATTCTCCTTCATCATCATCAAAGCTTATCACAAATTTCAGGGGCTAAATGAAATGAATGTTTGGCATTCATGGTAGATAAGGGTCATATGATAAAGTTTGCACCGGTTGACAATCTGAGAAAACCCTCAATCCATTAATTGGGATAAGGTGTAGACGATGATGGACAATAAAAAAAAACATCAGATGAATGCAATTTCATAGAGCACACTTCTACATTGCTTTATTAACCACTTATTGGACCTAAATATTGAACAAACCAACCAACTGAGCTTACCTGGACACTCTTGCTCTTGTACCATAAAGCCCAATAATCTAAGCTTCTGTTTTGATATTCTCTGATATACAAATCAGTACATCTCAATATAGAATTTGGTATATAGTAACACCATAAAAACTTGAATAACAAATAAATTTGAAGTTCTCACAATGTATATAGATTAGTGGAATATATCTCTATTTTGCTTATGGAAAATGCTTGGTCCATATGTGGAAAGGACTATGTTGACGAGGAGCGGAAATTGCAGCAATACGAAGAAGGTTATGGGGACACAGGCTAGTAAAGTGACTGGAATGGCAACCCATGCTATTTTTTGACCAAGCACGATAGAAAGAGTTGTGCTAAAAGCTATCATCATGGTTGCTATAGAGAAGAACAGGATGGTAAGACCACTTATAAACCTCTTAGCCAAAGAATGTAGGAAATCTTCCTCCACATAACATGAAGTGAGTATAGATAGAAACATCAAGACTGAAGAGGTCGAAGAGAATAATGACAGTGCATCTGCTATAGCAAAGACAATGCCGCCTGGTACTCTAAAGGCTGCAGCTAACATTACAGTAGCAATGAGCATGGCTACAAGCATGCATGAAGGTCCTGTATCTTTCATCCATTTTTCTCCTTCTTTTACTAGATTCATGTGCTCCTCAGTAAATACTATTTTGGGTGTTCTCGCTTTTGAATCAGTCATTTCTTTGTATGAGGGTTGTACAATTTTTTCCACCACCTGCATGAAAAATATTTCACATTGTGTCTGTAAAGCTGCAGCAAAGAAAGAGTTGAGTTGAGTAGAAGGTGCCAACTTCACTGCCATATGCAAGATGTTGTTGCCTGACTTGTCTCTAATTGCCAGTGAAAAATGCTTAAATGAACTCATTTGATATATGAGATTGAAAACGTTTACATGTCGATTTAAAATTGCTAGGTGAAATATGGTACACTGTTCGTTGTCCAGGCTCCAAATTGAACTTGGATAAGCTTGAACAATCTCTGTTACAATCTCATGAATCCCAATCGATGCAGCATTTAAATTAGGTAGTGCTATTAACTTTGAGGCTTTTGAGTTATTTAAGCCTCCAATCTCAGTGCATATGCTTTTGACCAGTTGAATTGTTTCCAACTGCCATTGATACGAAGTCGAGAAAGACTAATTTTTTCCATAGAAAGATCCAAATGATATCAATGGTGTTGCATACCTAACTGTTTAATGGCCTGCCAAATCACTATTTTCATAGTTTGGCGTACTGTAAGACAAAAATCAAATTAGGTAATTAGGAAAGGTGTATGCATTTACAACAAGGTAATCACCATGACACTGAGTGAGGTGATAAACTCACAAGATATCTCTGAGATCTTGGTGTCTAAGTAACTTATGAGTTAGAACGAATTGTAACACTAATACACTTTATAAGAAGGTGATGTATTTACAAAGGTGCTAAACCAAAGTCCATTTTCTGTTTTATGTAACAAGTTGTGCATGCATGATTTGTACGCTCTAGCTTGAGGGATAGAGTTAAAATATTTGATTCCACTTGGAATCCCTCTAATCTTTATGTTCCCATCATATATTTCATGAAGATCTGTGACTTTTGTGGTTTCGGGAGGCGTGTGAGTCTGAACGCTACATTTACTTCTGTGATTCAGTGAGATGTCAATTGGTCGTTGAAACCACGACAGTGGTGTGGGGTGTTAAAATCTGCTTGCTTACGAGAAAATTCTTTTTGTCGTGGCATTGGATACTTTGTATGAATTAAATTTTCATATTGATATATATCTTCTGTTTGCTTAGTATTGTGAGTCCCATAGACCAACCATCTTATTTATACGAAAAATATTTGGACATGTCACTTATCACATTTCTTAGTAGTGTTTATCTTCTACTAGGAAAAAAAAAAAAAATTAAGCAGAATTATACCTTAGATTGTTGGTAGGATCTTTTATTAACAATGTCTTTATAAAAAAAGTGACACATAATTTCTCAGACTTGTTAAACATGGTTTGTCTTTACTAGGAAAGAAAAACCCAAATATAAGTTGGTGTTGTGCGTTGAAACCATGTTTAATTTTTAATTTTTAATTTTTAATTTTTTTGGTATGCAAGAGTGAAGGCAGGTTTTGAACTCTGCTAAGTAGTATTACCACTCAGAAAGCTTAATCAACTTAAGCTGACAAATTCAAAAATTATACCCAATGTGACTATAATCTTATGATTTGTGACCTGAAAAATAATTTGAGTTCTTTGTAAGATTCCCCTTCTATTAAAATCATAAGGTCCCTTGGTGTATCTTACATCTTGAGTTCAATTAACAATTCAAAACCTACATTTTGATCATTAACATGGACGTATCTATAGGTGAAACAATGATTTGTATTCATTTTTGTTCTTAAAGATTAAACATTAGGAATGAATAAAATATGTGGGTGGTGTTGTGGCTAATTACCCTATGTCACCTTGTTTTGATAGGTCAAAATATTTATTAGTAATTCAAAAAAAAAAAAAAAAAAATGGGAGGCCAAGATGGCCTACCTACCAAACAAGAGTAAGCAAGTGGAAACAAAGAAGGAAACAAGATACGAAGCCTTCAAGGTGAACATTATAAATCCCACTTAAACCAAAAATCCTCAAAAAGGCATTATATACTCATTGAAAAAATGTCTTCAATAGAATATAAGCCCAACTGTGGACACAAGGACCTCCTAAAGGGTATGTTCCTTCCCTTCAAAGTCCCTATTGTTCCGTTCCATCCAAATTCTCCAACAGACTACAAATGGAGTTAAGGACCAAATGATTCTTTTTCTATGAGAGGGAACTTTTGTTTGTTAGCTTTGAACTAGAAAATGTGTCAATTCATGCAATTTGAAAGATTGAGAATTGACATTGTTGACGTGGGGTCGAAACTTGTTTAATCTTATGATGAAGTAATTTTAGCCAAGGATGAAGGTAGTTCCAATAGTTCTTTTCTTTCCGTGTTCCTAAGTTACTTGAATTTTTTGCTCCAATTGAATAAGGTGTAAGATGATGAAAACGAGAATGGGTCCTTTCTTTGAATCCTATAGTACATATTTGGATTGCTAAGTAAAAGATAGACAACGATCTAAATTGATATGATCAAAAGCCTTTTTTTTTTTTTTTTGGGTATAAAAAATGGCTCTAAAATTATATAAAATTTAGTCCATTATGGCCTTAAACCATTGTATTTCATGTTGCATCTGTAAAGCTGCACGAGAGACAGAGTTGAGTTGAGGTAAGGTGTCAACTTCGCTGCCATATATAAGAGTTGTCGTCCGACTTGTCTTTCATTGCCAGTGAAAAATGCTTAAATGAACTCATTTGATATACTTGATGATTTAAAACCGCTGGGTGAAATATGAGATTTAAAACTTTGTCGTGAATTTTCTTCACACTTGGGACTACCATTGAGACAAAAGTCAAGAAAGACCAGTTTTTGCCATCGAAAGATTGAAATGATATCAATGGTGTTGCATAACTAGTTGTTTACTTGCATGTCAAATCACTATATTCAAAGTTTCGTGCACTGTTAAGACAAAAATTAAATCAAGTAATTAGGAAAGTTGTGTTCATTTAGAATGAGGTGATAAACTTACTATATATCTACAAGAACTTGGTTCCCAACTAACTTTTGGGTTAGAAAGGATTGTTAGAGCAACTCCAATGCGTCTTCCAAAATAGATGCCATTTCCCTTATTTGTCATTGTAGAGTGCAAAATCTCTTAAGGGGACTCCAACATTAATTAAATGTTGAATTACACAATAAAAAATGGGTGAATTCAACATTAAAATGTAAATGATTTTTTTTTTTTTTTTTTTTTTTTTTGAGTTTAGATATTTAGTAAATTTTGTCGAAAATACCTAAAATGCATATATCATAAGTGCAAAACAAAAGTTACAGTGTAATCATAAAATAAAAAATTAGAATCTTAACTTTCTTCTTTATTTTTTTAATAAAATATCTGGAAAAAAAATCTAAATATTCAAAATTAAAATTCATTATCATGATCAGAAATGATCGATACACGCGGCATTTCGGCATGGCGGAGGAGAAGAACTAACTGATGAATTTGCAGTGTAGTCTCCATCGATCTTGTGAAATAGAAGGTTTATATATTGTGATCGCGAGGGAATTATTAGGGTTTCATCAGTCATGGCGTAAGAGGCATCTCGGAGTTAGACAGACTCTTGTAAGGGCATGTCCTCAAACACCATCAAGGGTTTTGTCTTGGCACTCTCATCGAGCTTCTTCGTCGGTGCTAGCTTCATTGTTAAGAAGAAGGGATTGAAGAAAGCTGGCGCTTCTTGAGTTAGGGCAGGTAACCAAATTATTCGGGTTTTTACTAAATTTTCTTAATTGAGATGTATTTAGTACTGGTTTAATTGTTGCATTGTGATCTTCAGAATCTATCGTGTTTGTAATTTAGCTTTATGAAGTTTCAATTGCTATGTTCGGTCTTGAATTTATGTGGATCGACGGAATTAGTGTTGGAATTTATTTATAGCTTCGTTTGATGGAGAAACTTATTTACACACACCAAAATAAATAAAAAATCTAGTTTTATTGGAGTTGAATTGAGTCACTCCATGGTAGAATGGTTTTGAGAGTGAAAATGCTGTAAATTTATTTATTTGTTTTTAATGTTAAGCAAATTAGAGTCTCCATCATCATCAAAGCTTATCCCAAATTTCAGGGGCTAAATGAAATGAGTGCTCGGGATTCATGGTAGATAAGGGTCGTATGATGACGTTTACACCAGTTGATAAGCTGGCCAAATCCTCCATCCAGTAATTGGGATGAGGTGAAGACAATGATGGATAATCAAAAACATCAGATGAATGCAATTTCATTGAGCCCACTCTCCACTGCTCTATTAACCATTTATTGGATCAAATTAGTAAACAAACAATTACAAACAAACCAACTGAGCTTACCCTGAATTATCTCTTTCACACTTAGCAAATCTATACCTCGGTCAGTCCTGTTATTCTACCAATGAACCCAATAATCCGAGCTTCTGCTTTGATATTCTCTGATATATGTATACGAGTCAGTTCATCTCAATATAAGATTTGGTATATAGAAGCACCAGAGAAGCTTAAGTAACAAATAAATTTAAAGTTCCCTCAATGAATATGATGTTAATGAATTAAATCTCTATTTTGTTGATGGAAAATGCTTGGTCCATATGTGGAAAGGACTATTTCGACAAGGAGAGGAAATTGCAGTAATGCGAATAAGGTTACGGGGACACAGGCTAGTAAAGTGACTGGAATAACAACCCATGCTATTTTTGGACCAAGCATGATAGAAAGAGTTGTGCTAAAAGCTATCATCATGGTTGCTATAGAGAAGAACAGGGTGGTAAGACCAATTATTAACTTCTTAGGCAAAGAATGTAGGAAATCTTCCTCCGCATAGCGTGAAGTGAGTATAGATAGAAACATCAAGACTGAAGTTGTGGAAGAGAATAGTGACAGTGCATCTGCTATAGCAAAGACCATGAAAGATCTGTTTTCAATAGTCTATAACAGATGACCGAAGTCAAAGGCATTCCACTATAAATATAAGGAGGGCTTTTTGTTGGGCTTTGTGGAGCCTAGTTATGTTTGATCCGGTTGACGATCTGACCCGCCCGACCCGAATAATGTTGTGTGGTGGGAAATTTTTTTAGGCTTAGTCCATAGAGTGGCGGAGCGCTCATGGACAAGCCTCTTGGGGGCCGTTGCCCCTGGGAAATTTTTTTTAGGCCCGTTTTGTAACCCATTGTGAATCTTGTGCGCAGTATATAGAAGCCGTTTTTTGATGATTAGGGTTTTTTAAGGTCTTGGTTGTTGTCTTTGGGACTTGAGCCGCACTTTGTAATTCTTCTCGAAATAGTGAAATCCGTGCAACTCCGTGGACGTAGGCAAATTGCCGAACCACGTAAATACTGTCTTGTGCATGTGATTGCTTTTTTTTTTCGACGTGTGTTTTTCTCTATTTTTGTTTCTCACAGGTTGGAAATTTCGGGTTGAATTCCTTACACTTTCAAATATCCAAAAAAACCCAGGGAACTGTACTCATGTTGTGCTGACATTGTGGAAAGTTACGGCATTCATCAAAAGAAAAAATAAATAAAATCTCCATCGTATTAACTCTGGAAAATGCAGCTAATGCCATGTCTTCATCGTTTGACAAAATATCTATTCTCACACATACACACACACACACACACAAAATTGGTCTTATTGGAGCTGAATTGAGTCACTCCAAGTTCCTACAATGTTCAATCATTGGTGGAAGGGTTTTGGGAATGGAGCACTGTAATATTTTTTTAAATGTAAGCAAATCAGATTCTCTGTCATCATCATCAAAGCTTATCCCAAATTTCAGTGGCTAAATGAAATGAATGTTTGGAATTCATGGTAGATAAGGGTCATATGGTAAAGATTACACTGGTTGACAGTCTGAGAAAACCCTCAATCCATTAATTGGGATAAGCTGTAGACGATGATGGACAATAATAAAAACATCAGATGAATGCAATTTCATCGAGCACACTTCTCCATTGCCTTATTAACCACTTATTAGACCAAAATATTGAACAGACAAACCAACTGAGCTTACCCGGACACTCTTGCTCTTCTACCATAGAACCCAATAATCGAAGTTTCTGTCTTGATATTCTCTGATATACAAATCAGTACATCTCAATATCGAATTTGGTACATAGTAACACCATACAAACTTAAATAACAAATAAATTTAAAGTTCTCACAATGTATATAAGATTATTGGAATATATCTCTATTTTGCCTATGGAAAATGCTTGGTCCACATGTGGAACAGACTATGTCAAGGAGAAGTCGAGATTGCAGAAATACGAAGAAGATTACGGGGACACAGGCTAGTAAAGTGACTGGAATAGCAACCAATGCTATTTTTTTTTCAAGCACAATACAAAGAGTTGCACTGAAAGCTATCATCATGGTTGCTATAGAGAAGAACAGGGTGGTAAGACCAAATATCAACCTCTTAGGCAAAGAATGTAGGAAATCTTCCTCCGCATAACGTGAAGTGAGTATAGATAGAAACATCAAGACTGAAGTGGTTGAAGAGAATAATGACAGTGCATCTGCTATAGCAAAGACAATGAAAGATTTGTTTTGTAAGAAAATAGGAATGCCTTGATCATTGTTGCCTCCTGGTACTGTAAAGGCTGCAGTAAATACTACTGTAGCAATGAGCGTGGCTACAACCATGCATGACGTTGCTGTATCCTTCATCCATTTTTCTCCTTCTTTTACTAGATTCTTGTGCTCCTTGGTAAATATCATTTTCGGTGTTATCCCTTTTTTGTTAGTCATTTCTATGTATGAGGGTTGTACAATTTTTTCCACCTCCTGCATGAAAAATTTAGTTGGAATGAGCACAACTGTGATTTTTTTCTTTGTGGAATTAAGACATCTTGTACTTCTTTAAATTAGGTTACTATAAGTGTTGACTAGCAATCAATCGTTACAAAAGCATCAAACTATGCCGTTAATCGATTTCTATGAAATATGAACTTGAAGCGATTAAAATGATCAACATTAGAAAGATAGAAAAATCATAAAAGATAGAAAACAATCTGAAATGATATAATCAAAAGCCACAAATTTTTGTAATAACTGGCTCCCAAAATAACATTGTTGTAGGTTTAACACAATTTGACACTTTGGGTGTCAATAAACAATGTTGACTAGTAGTTGAGAAGGATGACCCAATTTACTCAAGACATTGTTGGTGTGTGTGTGTGTGTGTTGGGGGTGTAATTCCAAAATTATATGAAATTTGGCCCTTTATTACCTTAAACCATTGTAGTTCACGTTGCATCTGTAAAGCTGCACCAGCGACAGAGTTGAGTTGAGGGGAAGGTGCCAACTTTGCTGCCATATGCAAGACATTGTTGCCCGATTTATCTTTGTTTGCCAATAAAATATGCTTAAATGGACTCATCTGATATATGAGATTGAAAACTTTTACTTGACGATTTAAAACTGCTAGATGAAATACGTTCTGATATTCTTTATCAATGAACCAAAATGCACTTGGATAAGCTTGAACAATCTCTGTTATGATCTCATGAATCCCATTCGTCGCAGCATTACAAATGGGTAATCGTAGTAAGTCCTTGGCTTTTGAGTTATTTGTGCCTACAATCTCAGCGGCTAAGCTTTTTACCAGTTGAATTGTTTGCAAATGCATCAACTTTGTGTCCTGAATTTGCTTCACACCTGGGACTACCATTGATACAGAGTCAAGAAAGACTAATTTGTTTCCATAGAAAGATCCAAATGATATCAATGGTGTTGCATACCTAACTGTTTAATAGCCTGCCAAATCCCTATATTCAAACTTTGACGCACTATAAGACAAAAATCAAATTAGGAAATTAGGAAAGGTGTGTGCATTTAGAACGAGGTAATCACTATGACATTGAGTGAGGTGATAAACTTACTAGATATCTCTGAGATCTTGGTGTCTAAGTAACTTTTGAGTTAGAAGTTGGTGATGTCTTTACAAAGGCACTAGGCCAGAATCCATTTTTTGTTTTGTGTAACAAGCTGCAAATGCATGATTTGTATGCTCTAGCTAGAGCAGGGGTGTTAAAATATATTTAAATAAAAAGGGTAATATGTTCTTTTCACAATGGTTTATACTATAAATAGAATAGAGGAGGCCGAACCCTAATTAGTTCAACCCCTCTCTTACCCCAAAAATAAAAATAATAAAAAGCTAGTTCAACTCCTACCATCTCTTCTTCTTTCTTATCCTTCTCTCACATATTCTATTCCAACACATATATTCCATAGAGTTTTATAAATTTATCCCGTTGAGTTTGAATTGCTTATTCATGTCTTCTTCCACTATTTGGCCTCAGGTGAAAATGTCGAAATCATTTTTTTTGTTTTTTTGTTTTCATTTTTTTTCTAGTGTCTTCTTTAATTCTGAGTTTCACGTCTTCTAAGGGCATTCATTTACTCTTTATGCCTGTGGAGGAGGTAGTTTCTCTATGATTGATTCCATCTGAAATACCTCTTATCTCTTTGTTGCCATTATATATGGCATATTGGTTGTCTGTGACTTCTGTGGTTCTGGAAAGCATGTGAGTCTGAACGATATTATGAATGTGCAATGCAGCTGACATTACACTACACTGCACTACATAGGTCCCAGTGCAAGTGATTTAGTCAGGTGTCGGTTGGTCCTAGAAGCTGCGGTAGTGGCGTGAGTTGTTAACATTTGCTTGCTTATGAAAAAGTTATTTTTGTCGTGACATTGCGTGTGAAGTAAATTTTCAATATGGATATCTTTTGTTTGCTTAGTACAATCAGTTCGGTAAACCAACCATCTCATTTATACTTAAAAATATTTGGACATGTTAGTTATATTTTTTACTTCTTAATTGGGTTTACCTTTACTAGAGGTAAAAAACACTTAACCAGAATTCTACCCAGGGGGCGGAGCTGGTAAGGAGCCAGTGGGGGAAATTGCCCCCACGGAACTTTTAGACTCCCTTGTATTTTCAAGTAATTACATGTCCCATTTGCCCCCCACTCCCTCACCCCACTTCAATTCCCCCATCCCCCTCTTATTTTTTTAAAGATGACATTGCCTCTTGACTGGGCCGTCTCTCGTAAACTAATTGGGAATGACCTAAATATTCTTTTTTTCAACTTCCAACCAAAAATCTCTAAATTCCCCTCCAAAACCATTCATCTTCAAGCTCTTCACCTATACCATTAACTATAGTTTGCCCCCACTATAAGAAAATCCTGGGTGCGCCCCTGATTCTACCTTAGATTGTTGGCATGATCTTTTATTAACAATGTTTGCATAGGAAGTACAGCTCCATACCAGTACAAGCTGTCCAGCGGGCCAATCATCTTATAAATAAAAAGTGATAAATTTTCTCAAACTTGTTGGTATTGTTCATCTTTACTAGGAAAGTAAAACCCAAATATAAGTTGGTGTGCCTTAGAACCATGTTTTTTTTTTTTTTTGAGTTCGACTAGCCTTACTAAGTTAGTGAGGATGTCACACTTACTAAGGGCCCTTGGGCTCAGCTTGTGGCATCCAAAAACATGACCAAACGCTCTAGGGTTGTAGAGGACAAAATTCTATCAACTTAGGAAAAAATCTGAAAAAAAGTAATTTTTCATTGTTGAATTTTAATTTTGAGTTTGAGAGTTATGTGGTAGTTCGGTAGCCATCCATTTTTAAAACCTTGGATCAAGCTCAAAATAAATTTTTTTGTGGATTTTCTTTTTGATGAAATTTAGACGGCTGTGGTGTTGGATCGCTGGTGTGGTGATCCAACAACCCTTAGTAAGGCTTAAAATCTTACTATGTTTGTAAGGAAGGTGTTCAGCTTTTTTTTTTTTTTTTTTTTTTGGTTGTTACGCAAGAGTGGAGGCAGGTTTTAGTATTACCACTCAAAAGACGTTATTAGCTAACATGGTCAAAAGTTAGACCCAATGTGACCAGAATCCAACTAATAAGACATTAAGATTAATGACGATGAAATAATATTGGCAACAAGGAAATTTAAGAACCTGAGCTGATTTGGATTCCTTTAACAAATCTGAACCAGTTGGACATTTGCATGCTTTCTACGGAAGCCTGAATCAGATTCTCCAAGTCATTTCTGATGGGAAAGAGCGGCTCATTGTCTAGCTTTACATGTACACCTTAAGACACATAAATCATTCATTATTGGCCTTCTAATTTCTTAACATCCATTTAAAAAAAAAATGGTGATCCCTGTTTTGAAGGTTTCTTAAATGAACATTCTACTATTTTGAAATTTTAAAAACAGTAGAATGTTTTTGTTTTTTCCAACCAATTGTTGAAGGATAATATGCTAAAAAAATGCAGAAAAAATGAATGGGGATTCGGACAACAACATACATTTGTAGATAAGACGTTGCCAAAATGATAGCTGAGTCCCACTTCGAAAAGCAAAACGCATTTGACTTAAAGTATATAGGGCGGTATCGACTCCTTGCTCCTTGGTGGTAGCTAAGTATGGGTAGCATTGGACCAGATGTAAAGCCACATCTGCAAAAGGGATATTGATCAGAACAGAATAATACTTTATATATCGTAATGCATGCAGGGGTATGTGTGATCAAGAGTTAGTTACTCTACATAACTCACCATAGAAGCCGGCAATTAATACAGCATTTAGAAGGAGTATGCCAGATTTGCCTCTAAAGGGAGATGGGTCCTCGTCCCTGGTAACAGATAAAAGATACTCGGTCATCTCCCTATGGCCTAGTTCAGCAGATCTTTGAAGTGGGGTCTTCCCTTTGTTGTTTTGCTGCTGTGGCAAATTCGAGTTTTTCCTTACTAACATCTTTGCTGCCTTGGTATTCCCGGTACGGGCAGCATAGAGGAGGGATGTGTTACCAAACTTGTCTGGCAACTCAAGTGCTCTTGCAGGCATATATTCTAGAAGCTCCTTGACGAAATCCACATTATTGCTGATACCAACTGCAATGTGCATAACGGTTTGCAATAAGTGTGTAATGGGGGCAGTCGCTGCTTCAGGATCATGGTCCAAGAACCTTTTAGCTGTTGTCCATTCACGTTTCACTGTAGCTTTGTGCAATGGCAGGTACTCGATGCAATCTCTTGTGAACTCCTCTGTCAAGGTTTCAAGTAAAAGTGTGGATATTAGATGATTTGAGTGATAAATTCTATGTCGAACCACAGTGCTGTAACAAGATTTTTATGTGGTTCTACTTTTCTATTTGGCACCCAAACCATCATTAACTGTAACATGGATTACCAGTCTTTAACCAAGGAAACAAAACCATTAACTGTTCAAGGGCCAAACATCTTGACAATGTGTTCAGAATGGCTGAGTTTTTCTCAGAATGATCTCTCTGGTGGAGATCATCTTCACAAATAATAATAATCAGCTCATTTTAAGACTTCTATAACCCCATCAAAAGTGGTGTATAGGTATCTATGGTTTTGTGCACACTAATGTGTGAAATGATGTCCATTGATTTCAAAGTTACTGCAGCACACTCCTTACATTATGCTTAATAAAAATATTACAGTCATGCTCGAGTGACCTTGGGACCTCATATCACATTTCTTGATGTGAAAGTGGGCAGGAATCACAGATATTTTTTCACTCGTATCTCGATGAAAAGCATCTATGGTTCTCAACCATACACTTCCACGTCAAAAAGTGAGGTTCCAACCTGAGGTCACTTTAGCATTATTGAAAATATTCTCATTTTACAAAGAAGACCTTCGTTTTTTTATTTTGGGAAAATGCTGGAATGACGCAAACAGGGACACAAAGACGACAAAATTGATGTGGTGGCGAGCACATAACCATAGATGCTTTTTACTCATATCTCAAGAAAAAGCATCTACGGTAATGCGTGCAACACCACATCATTTTGTCACCTTTGTGTCACCCAAGAACGACTTTTTTTTTTCTACACTAAAAGATAAAGAGGAATGCTAGTGCCACACTACCTGTTAGGAGTTAACTGTTTCTTCCAACACCATGAGGACACATAATGTGTTAGGAAAAAGTTTTATTTTGATTTTAACCCTGCTATTTTGTGAATATTAGAGTGGTCTTTATATGTTCATAGTACTCAACTTAAGGCTTAAACCTATTGAATCAAATTGATCTTAATCCCCTTGACTTGGGCCATTCATTAAAGATTAAAGAAAAATGGCATAACAACTTTGTTTTTCATCTTCCCCATAGCCAATCACCTTCAACGACCTATTGAATATGATGATGTGGTGGTGATATCCATGACATGATAATAATGACAATAGCGATATTCATGGGACGAAGATGACGATGACAAGGGCTTTGAGGTCACCTATCAGTTTTCATCCATTTATAAGAGAAGGCCAAAACAAAGTTGTTTATTGGTCATCTGTCATTTTCAACAGTATATTTATCAAATTAAGATACCGAATTAGACGGTTTTGGGTCTACCATTTGGGGTATCCTAATAAATTTATTTTATCTAAAACATTTATAATAAAAAAGTCTAATTAAATACTAACAAATATCTTAAAGTAAATGTACTTGAATTAAAATTAAAATATAAAGAGAACTTGAAGGCTTTAATTTTTACCTTTCCCTATGTGAACCTCTATTCATTTTTCATATTTTTATAATATTTCAACAATAAATAAATGATCTATACCATAATTTCCTAAGATTTTATCCTCAAAATTGGCATTGCTTGAATAATTCATTGTTGATTAACTTTCAATGGAGGAATTACAAGTTAAATCGTTGCATTTACAAATAATTGTGTACTTTATCTTT
Source organism: Akebia trifoliata (assembly GCF_017979445.1). Taxonomy (NCBI): domain Eukaryota; kingdom Viridiplantae; phylum Streptophyta; class Magnoliopsida; order Ranunculales; family Lardizabalaceae; genus Akebia; species Akebia trifoliata. The sequence goes on along the minus strand of NC_141378.1, from coordinate 2,707,952 downwards.
CTTCTTCCTTTTATTTTATTTTATTTTATAAAATGGGTATTGATTATTTGCTGGATCGATTCCAGTAACAAGGATTTTATACCTGTAACCAAAACTTAAAAGAATGGGAACCAGGATTTTATTTAGGGAAAATTACTTAAAGATCCCTAATAGAGGGTTTTCTTTCTTAATAATCCTTCAATTCTAACTGGTAGCTTGATAGTCCATTTAGTAAACTATTTTTTTTCTTAATGATCCCTTATCATTTTTAATTTATTAAACAAATGACCAAAGTCAAGGGTATGCCACCATAAATTTATGGTGGTCTTTCAAATATTCACAAAATATAGGGTGAAAACATAAGGAGCGGATCGTGGTAGCTCTTGTTCTACCGTCCATAAAACACCACACTCAAGGAAAATAACAACCAGCCCTCTTAGATTCATGGTTTGATATGATTTGAAAAACAATTATAATTTTTTTTTTGTGTGGTCTTAATCGAGTGTTTGAAAATGAACAGTCATTGAACTCCTATATGTAAACAATTGGATGCAATCATCTTGATGATGTGATACACCCTCAAACATTGATATGAGCTACAGGAGTTCGCGCTACAAAAGAATTGCTCCCAAAAACACAATGCCTAATAGGGTATGTGGCCTCATTTTGTGGAAAATTACCACATTCCTCAAAAGACAAGATAAAAAATATTTTGTAAGGACCAAAAGATCCCCCAATGTTATATATATTTAGAGAGATTTACTTGATAGACCTAATTGTTGTATTTTTATTACAAGAACACCATTGGAGGTTTGACAACTCCAAGGAAACCTTCATTTACCCACCAAACCTTCAAGTGGAGATCCACATCATAAAATTCAAATTGCTACGTTAATTTGTTACTTAACATACCTTGGAGTAGATCCTAACCCATCAATTTGTGGTGCCCCAAAACATGATTTGATGCCACAAGGCTCTAAAAGATAATATTCTAAGAATTTTGAAAAAAAAATCAAAAAAGTTACACCGTCGTATCTTAGAATTTGCGAGTATGTTAGAATTTGCGAGTTTAGTAATCATTCTTTTTCAAAATCTTTCATCAAGCTCAAAAATGGTTATTTTAAAATTTTTTTTGTTTTAATCTGATTTTTTTTCATAAAATCTAAAAGTATATGGTGTTGATTTTCAATTTGTTAATCCATGTATTACCAATGACCTCGAATAAACTTTGAAATCTTCCTAAATTAGTCATGCGGGTATGATTCAGAAAGTAAAGGTTTGTTCGATAACAATCCTGATAAAGTGAGGTAGGTTTTTATAATAAAATTGCAACAGACAAGTCTGCCCTTTTAAGTGTAAATCTCTCTTATATTTGTTGATTTATGAGCCTTGATAAACGGACTACCCACGTGGCATACTCAATCGACTACCCTGATGCGGAGAGAAGTTTAAGGCTGAAGTTGCCATGTCAGCCATAATAATAATAATAATAATAAATCAGATCTGGAATATCTCTTGGTCGCCATTAAAGCTACTTGAATTATTTGAGCTTCTCTCCAAGCTTTGAAACGTAACTTTTCCGAAAGAATTCATTCGAGGATTCTCGATTGATACTCCTCTTGCAGGGAATGAGTTCAAATCTGGAACTCTACGCATAGGGCTTCGCCGATTCTTCCCCCATTGTAGGATTCTCAGAAGATGTTCTTGATTTAATTAATCTAACTTTTCTTGGTGGATTTCGATTGAGAGAAATCCTTAAAAGATCTTCGTAGTTCGAAACAGATTGAAAGTTTGAACCTTTTAGTAATGGAAGGTTTAGAGATGGATCTAGTGAAGGAGATTTAGGGGTTTTATGTAGAAAAAGTGAGAGAGATTGAGGATTCAATTTTTTCCAAGGAACTGAAGATGATTTCTGAGGATCTTGTTAAGGATTTTGGATCTTCTTCAAGCGAAGCAGCTCTTTCCATCCACTTCAACATCTTGATGCTTTTGGAGAGAAGAGATACAGATCTGAACTTGAAATCTATGCGATTCGACCCGATGTAATCAGATCTGGACAAGCAAGACGAAGAAATGGGGAAGAAGAGACGAAATGGGTCTGAAGGGTTCTTCAGATCTGAATTCTGAAGAACCTACGCTCGGAGTTTTTGACGTGCCAGTAGGGAATTCACGGGACGAAGTTTCGACTCTCCACGTCAGGGTAGTCGATTGAGTACGCCACGTGGGTAGTCAGGTTATCACGACTCTTTATTTATATACGTATGCTCGAAACTTGGATACTAGTATACAATAGGAGAGAGAGAGAGAGAGAGAGAGAGAGAGAGAGAGGCGAGTCTCACCACCAACAACATATTCATCTTCTGGATGATGGTCAAAGAGAGAGAGAGAGAGACGACTCTCACCACCAACAACATATTCATCTTCTGGATGTGGCAATTGACCCGCAGAAGAACCTGCTGCTTCAGAATTTCCTACAATTAGGAAAAAAAAAGAAAAAAAAAAAGAAAAATATTACAATCACAAAATCGATTAAAAGTGAAAACAGAGAAAATTTGAAGATAGATGTGGTGTGGCCTCTGGAACAAGCTCAATAACAGATACCCTTTCTTCCTCTTCTCTTTCTATCCAACCCCATTTCTCACCCACAAATATAACAAAACAGGAGAGCGAGAGCGAGAGATATGGTGCAGGGGAAGAGAAGAAGAAGGAGAATATAAGTAAGAAGTAAGAAGAAGAGTGCCAAAGTCATGTTGACTTGTGTCGATTGGTCATCATTAATCATTTTAAGTAAGAACCAGAGAGTGTAATTTAGATTTGGTTTACGCCCTTGATAATGAGTCAATGTAGCATTTTTCTTGATGATTTAACAGTGAAATTTTGAATTTTGAATTTTTTTTCTTAATGCTCTTTAAATACTTAAATTACTCAATCAAAATTTGGAAAAAATTAAAATTAAAATTAAAATTTCATTGTTAAATCATAGAGAAAAAACAGTGTAAACTTTGTAAACCTAATCTTGCATTATACAAGGAGGTAAACCTAATATCATTAATTTAACATGAGAGTATATTTTTAAAATATCCTTTTATTTTTCCTCGTGTATCCACTGTTTTAGTGACTGAACCATGTGAGATCAATTTTTTCTAAATGCACCCTGAGTTTTGTGTTGTATGATTTTCTTTCTTAACTGATTTCTCGGGCAAATAGGTATTTGTCCAGTTGCATATTTATTATAAAAATTTATTAAATTTCTTGCTCAACTAACTTTAGAGTGGGATCCACATTTTTTTTAAAGAGTAGTACTGGAGTTATTTGGAGGGGAACTGCGTTGATGTGGAAGTGACAAGATAACCATGAATAAAGGTGGCAATCTTAACACACTACCGACATGAGTTCATTTGAGTTATAATAGTATCAACTTGTCTAACACAATTATTAAATGGATTGAATCTGAGTTGAAAACATCAACCCCCTCAACCCATTTTGACTTGCTTAGTTAATACAACACCAACTAACTTTGAAGTGAGATTCACATTTTTTTTTTAAAGAGTAGTACTGGAGTTATTTGAATAGGAAATTGTGTTGATGTGGAAGTGACAGGATAACCATAAATAAAGGTGGCAATCTTAACACACTGCTAACATGAGTGGATTTGAGTTACAATAATATCAACTCGTCTAACACAATTATTAAATGGATCGAATCTGAATTAAGGACATCAACCCTCTTAATTCATTTTGACTTGCTTAGTTAGTACAACACTAACTAACTTTGGAGTGAGATCCACGTTTTTTTTTTTTTTTTTAAGAGTAGTACTAGAGTTATTTGGACAGGAAATTGTGTTGATGTGGAAGTGACAAGATAACCATAAATAAAAGTGGCAATCTTAACACATTGCTAACATGAGTGGATTTGAGTCATGATAGTATTACTTCGTCTAACACAATTACTAAATGGATCGAATCTAAGTTAAGGACATCAACCCCCTTAACCCATTTTTACTTGCTTAGTTAGCATAACACTAACATGTAATTTTAAATATATCAAGACTTAGTTTATGCTTGGAGATAATTAATTTATGTTGATAGATATTGGTTTATGGTTGTGTGATTTTATTTTTAGTAATGATATTTTAATTTTTTGTGGTAGAAATGGAACTTATTTTTTTCAATAAAGATTAAAATTTTATCAATAGTTATATGTGGGTCGAGTCAAGTATACATATTAATAAATGGGTTAACTTTGGATTTAAGTTTTTGACACAATTATTAAATTGATTGAGCTTGGTATATTTTTATAATACCCTTACTTTAATGCGATGACCTAACCCATCGCCACCCCTAACCATAAATGTCATTTACTTGTATGTCAAGGAAAAACATTTATGATTCTATGCACACCTCCACATAGGTTAGTGTAGTGTTCTACTTAGTAACATATTAGTCACATAGGTTAGCGTAGTGTTTTTAAAAAGGTTAAATACATATGACACTACCAATTCTATAAGACTAATATTTGTTATATCTTCTCTCCTTTCATCGTCTACTCTTTAAAGTAAGAGTCATTCTTTTTTGCTCACACTGTTGACAATTTCCTCGGTGCTTGTCTAGTGGGAAAATTACTTAATTAACCTTATTAGAGGAACTTTTTGTATATGCACTTTTGACAATATTAAATGAGTTGTGATAATATGACTCGTTAGATGACATACTTAATAGACTCCCTAACTTAAGTTCAAATCCCTTGAATCCATACTTCTTCACCAAATAAAAAATAAAAATAAAAACTTTGGAGTTTTTTTGAAAAAAATCTAGAGAGGTTTACCCAACAAACCTATCTATTGCAATTATATTACAAAAGTTCTCTACTTTATGAATTGGACTAGGATGACTAACTTAGTAAGATTTCAAATTTTACTAAGGGCCATTGGGTCCACATGGATCCTACACAACAACCATCTAGATGTTATGGAAAAAAAAACATTTTCAAATATATGTATACTTAAAAAGGTATCATTTTTTAACTTAATCCAAGATGTCGAAAATGGAAGACTATCGAACTCCCAAATTAAAATTAGAATTAAAATTCAATAGTGAAATTATAAAAATAAAAAATAAAAATTATAAAAAATTCTTAGAATTTTTTGCTCTATAACCCTTGTAGCATCATATCATGGTTTTTTATGCCAAAAATTAATATGATTAGAATCCACTCAAAGGTTTGCAAAATAAGAAATAAATTGCATCAATTTGAATTTATGACGTGGATCCCCAACTTCAAGATTTGCTGGGTAACAAACTTAATAGGATAAGGTTTGATGAGTAGCAAACTTGATAAAGTAAGGTTGGTTTGGAGTTGTCAGTCGAGAGAGTTTTTTTAATAAAATTGCAACAGCTAGATCTGCCCGGTAAATCACTCAAAAATCTATGATTTTTTTTTTTCTTTTTTCAAAAGATTATGACTTGGTAGAACATGAGGACATTTAAGTGGTAAGCATACGTGACAACATGACCAGAGTGGGTCCCTATAGTCATGTGGTGATACGATACCTGACTAGTTGGTCTCAATAGATAACTTTTGATAAGAAAAATCTTGATTTTTAACTAGTAGGTACCTTTCCCATAAAAGCCCATAAATATCAACCCTTCACATTAAACATCCCTTTGGTCCATAGGTGCTGATATTTGATACCATAGGGGACTCCAATAATGCAGTTATGTATCCCGAGAAAAAAAATCTATGATTCTGTACCTATGCCATGTCAGTCAAGTATCAACCGAGTGAAGGACTTTCTAGTTTGAAAATCAAGACTCTTTTAAGTTTTTTGGGAGCCCATGTATTAACCGTTTATTGATTCGAAATTGCCATTGAATTTAAAAAGATTGGATATTTGATTGATTTTCTTTATAGTAATTACAAGAATCCTAATAAGATTTATATAGAAATCATAGAAAATCCTAAATAGAATCTAATCTAACCATATCTATCTAAATGAGATGATATGGTGTAGCACATTACACTTTGTTACAATGCATCAAATCCTAATACTCTTAACACCCTCCCTCCAACTCATTGTGATTGGGGATCAACAATTAATGTAAGTTTGCTGAAATCGATGGCCTCATAGAACAAGATGCCAAAGAAGAGCCGCCAATGTCAAATGCATGTTATCGAAGAAGACCTCCCAATGATCACATAGCTTGAAACAAATCAAATCACCTCAAATATGAATGGACAATCTGAAAAATAAACATCATTGAATGGCCTCTTTTGGACCTTGAAATCGGTTCAATGTAGGCTCCATTGTTGGCTCGATCATTGGCCATTGCCTCTTTTAGGTCTTAAATGATCTCAACTGGCTCCATCACTGGCTCAATCATTGACCTTAATTTGGACTTTCATCAATCTACAAACATCTTTAAAAGAATATGATGGGCTGGACCAACAAATTGGTGGTGATTCGATCTTGGGTGAGTTTGTCAAGGGGCCTAGAGATTAGAACTGAAAAGTTGGGCTTGGACTGAACACAGGTAATTGGGGCAAAAAGGAAGTTTAATATATGGTTCGGATCAATAATGAGGCACATTTTATCTGTATGGAACAACATGGATGCACAATCATTGATCTCTTTTCTTTTTTGCTTTGGAAAGTGAGATATTCAAGTAAAGAGGACGATTACTCAAGGACCAAGGTCAAACCCTCAATGAGAACTACTTTTCAAACTTGAAGACTTGGCTTTGACACTAGTTATCTCCAAAGACTTTAATTTCGATTTTCTGTTGTAACCATAATATCGCCATTGAAATAATCATGTGGTTATTGAAGAAAGTGATTAGAAAAGCATATAGACAATAGATATCTATAAAAATGAAGAAAAGCATGAACGAAGGAAGGAAGTCGTGATCTAATGATCTTTAATAGTTCGGCGAGCTGCGGCGCTACCGCCCGTCGGAAGATGATTTGAGTAGGACCTAAAACTTGATCAATAAATCAATAGCTTTGGTACCATGTAAAAGCCCATGGGCCTAACTCATCCTCATAAAACCAGCTTGTAAGGTGAGGATTTCCCCAGGTTTGTATAGCCCAAAGTCATGATACCTAGGCGATGTGGGACTATCTCTAACAGAGCCAATCCTAGTCCCCTCTTATTTTCAAAATATTAATTATGCACCTTCTACTTTTGATCTTTTATTAAATTTCATCTCTCACTTTTTTTTGTTTATGCCACCTTTTTATATTTTATTGCTTTATATCTTCGGAAAAAAAAATACATAACCTTGATGTTTTGTTGAATGTTTGAGATACCTTTTTATTAGTATTTCCCTACTGACGACATGCCCCTAACTTGGTCTTATTTTTGACACTATAAAAAATAACCTCATTATCCCCCTCATGATCCAACTTGGGTCAAGTACCATCAAACCCTATTCAACTCATTTTTCGGTTGAACCTACCCCAAGGGTCCAAACATTCTAAATTTAATTTTTGGGACAAATTTCACCCATTTTGAGTTCTATATAGACTACTAGAAAATGATCTCAGTGCCCTCCTCTTTCTCCTCTTCACCATCAATATTGTTATTATACTAATTAACTCGTGGTTTTAGAACTCAATATTAAGTTTGATAGATAATTTTATCGACATATCATTACTCCGCTCGAGTCCGCCATGTTCAAAGTTAAGAATTTTTACACATATCCCTTCACATTTTTCTTTTATACAAGTCCTTCCACGTTCTTAAGAATATTTGAAATACCCCTCTTGATAAAAATGGCTTGTGTACTCCCTATCACTATGTGAAAAAAACCCATATTTGACGGTCTTAGCCCGTCAAATATTTTCTTGTAAAATTTTTTTTTTGACGGCCCTAGACTATCAAATTATTGGATAATGAACTTCAAAAAAAATAAAAAAAATTCTATAGAGTATGACCATCGAATTTGGAAGTTTAACAAATAATAGCACGGTCCTCTAATTCACCAATCACAATAAACGAAATAATAAAAAAAAAATCAGAAAATAAAAAAACAAAAGAAAAATCATAAAACAAACTCCAAATTAAGCTAAACAACTCAAAATTCATATTATAAATTTAAATTTCATTATTAAACAAGCTCTAATAGAAGCAATTCGACACTAACAAATGAAATTGAGTCACATAATTGCTTACAAATAAAACACGATCATAAATAAATGATCGTGATGCCTTTCATACCTAGACCCCAACTAGCAACATGAAAAGACCTAAAATCCCTTTATCTTCAACTAGAATCTGCCCAGAACACACCCATTAACCAAATTTCTCCCATCGCAGCAACGAAAAACACAATCTGCATTAGTACTCAATGCTCACGGCCAACCCAATAATAGACCTCAATAATTTCCACGTTTGAACACCTACAAATGAACAAGATTTAAATGACATCACTCAAGTGAGACAAATATGTAAGTATTATGTTTCCAAATCACCCAACCTTAATATCATGACAGCCATGTCGGAATTCCTCGAGAAATCCAGGATGATGTCTTCAACCATCTTCTTGGCTTTTCCATATGGGTTGATAGGGACCTGAATATACATGAATAGGTAGAGATATCAGTTGTATTAGAATGCAACTTCTCTATTTTCTTGCCTTCCCAAAAAAGAAAATTTCACACTATCAAAGTCCACTCTATTTTACTGAAAGACATGGCTATAGATAGAACTAAAAGGAAGAACACGACCAATGCAGTCAAGCCCATGTGGTTAGGATAAGTCTAATAATAATGACGATACCAATATTGGAGTGAGTCCACAACACACAAGTTGTATTTTGAGTATTCACCTGAGGAGTTTGTTCGGTAATGGGCATCTTTTCAGGCTCTCCATATGTTGCATAGGTACTAGAATAAAGCAACGTGTTTACACCATATGCTGCCATTGCTTCCAATACTACCAATGTGTTTGATGTAATATTATGATAAGACTTGCAGCAGAGTCAGGAAGTTTATTATGAAGGGCTACATCCTTTTTCTTTCTATGCTAAAAGATGTGTAACTTTAATAACTTATTAAAGTGGGCTACAGCAAAAGACAATGTCAAGACTCAAGTAATCTAATTCTCTTAAAAAATGAGAGAGAGAGAGAGAGAGAGTTGTTGGATAACATGTGAATCAATTTCCAGGTAAAAAAGGAGCTTGAAGCCACTTCTCTAGAACAATACTAGAAAAAAAGATACATAAAATATTTTTCATATATTTGAAACTAAGCAAAAGATAGTATTTTTATTCTCTTAAAAGTTTTGAATTAAACTTACATATATGTATACTACTTCCTTTTACAAGCTAGGACCCTCTCATTTCAATGGGATTTTGGGATCCTAAACAGAAAAATGTTACATGCACCCTAAAATCAATGAGTGGATTGATTCTAGCTATGCATTAGTACTCAATACTCACGTCCAACCCAATAATAGACCTCAATAATTTCCACGCTAGAACACCTACAAATGAGAGAGACAAATGATTCTTATATGCCTTCACGAGTCACTTTGTCTTTGAAGATCCTAGATTGCCTTTCCATTGGCTTCAAATGGCAGGGAATAACCTTCTCTCTATAAAATGCTACCTCTAGAATACGACTCACTGCCTACCAAATGTATCAATTTAAATTGCCACTTTGAACAAATCATAAGTTGACTAATAAATTTTCAATCATAATTTATTTACAATAGGTATCTCCTTTAAGTGTTTGCCTAACTTCTCTAAGAGAGCTTATATTAGCACACCAACTTTTACTTATAACACACCAAGTAAAAGTTTATTGGTATGCTAAAGTAAAAGTTGGTGTACCAATAGAATCTCGCTTTAGGGTAAGAGATGATAATATGAAAGGAGTCAACATAACAATAGAACTCTAGAGAGATGTTTTGGAGTCCAAAGGTTTTAGAATAAATAGAATCAAAGACAAAGTATATTGAGTGAAACTTTATAGACTAAACTTCTATTTACTAAAGGGGAGACAAATGGACCCTTTACACTTAAGAATGATAATATAAGAACTTCATTCTACGGGCAAACAAAGTATAAACTTTTTTTACTGAATTATATGTGGTAAGTAGAAGAAAAATTATCTTAAATTTTCAGATTTCAGCCCAAATAGAACAGTACCAGTCATGAACCGATGATTCAATACAGCTTCTGCAATTGGCCGTTTATGGAAGTCACGATTCAGCATTGCCTGGTCCAAGAGAACAATTAACGTTAAAGAACTAAACCATAATAAACTGTTTCAGCATTGTAGGGCATTGAACTGTATGGTCAAGTAGATGGGTAGTTGAGTTGTCCTATAAATAGGTAACGAGTTGTAGCATAAAACAAGCTCCAAGTTTTTGGTAACACTTAGGGTGCCTTTGGGTTATTGCTAATGATACTATTACAAGTCACCTTTCAAGCTATATAAATGAGTCCATACCATTTGCTAAACACTCATTGCGCTCTCTGCCAATGCACTTGCTGTCATCTGTGATTTGTACAACAAATTCCGTTAGTCAACATATATGTATTGCAAACACTCATAAAAAATTCTAAGACAGTATGAAACTTGATATATATATATACACATCTGTCTGTGTGTGTCAAAATATGACACGTCCAATGCGAAAACTTGACCCTTTTATAAAAGTCCACGCAACATAGATTTAATTGTACTCTTTGCATAGTCAACCATCTACGGATCATGCTCTAGAGCAGATTTAAAAATTAAAACTAAAAACTTGTTAAATTATAACTTGAGTGCATGATATGTGAAATGCATACCAAGATGAGAATAGAAGTTGTTAAGGGGAAAATGTATATCGGAACAGCATAAAGTTCTTAGAAAACTACCGGGTCAATATGTTTTAATAGACCAGATCCTATGCTCCTAGGGTCGAGGATTGAAATTTATGGCTGGAACCTTTAAAAATTTTGTTCAACCAACCCATAATGTGGAAGCCATTTGCTCATGGTCTGACAAATTTTTTCCTGCACATACATTATCCATTTAAGAAAGAGAAACATCAAATACAAAAGCAAAGGTGTCGCATTCATGGGAACCCAAAAGTGTGAAATGAGAACACAAACTGAGGAAGTGGATAATGGATGTGTGTTTAGTAAGAGCCCAAAGTTCAAAGTGGATTGTGGTACCCAATTGAGAAAGGGTTACCAAGAACTAGGTTATACAATGTTTGTGAGTGGGTTTAAAGGATTCGGTTAATAAGGTCGAGATTCCTAAAATATCTTGCTCAAGCTTGCATCTACCTTGAGTCAGACTTTTATATAATTTTTTTTTGAAAGGTCAGTAGAGTTAAGGCAGACCTAGACTAGCATAAGAAGGGATTCAAGGGATTTGAACGTAAGACCTTGGGAACAACCTCCACTAGATCTTACCACTAAGCTATATGAGGAATGAATAACTAATCCTAAAGAGATCTTGTAGAGAGGTTTAGTGTTTGTATAGAATATTATAGCTTTTGTTGATCCCTTTCAACAAGTAATCATCCTTATCTGAACTGTTCCTGTATTGGTTGCATTAGTTTTTAAGGATAAGCTTATAAACATAAAAGTCTGAACCTTGGACTAATTCTAACCAGTGAATGTATCCCTCACATACTAATCATCAATCCCCAAAGAAATAACAATAACACCCCTCATTCAATCATTTCTCCCCTTCAAACTTCCTTTAACATTTGCCTACCCCCACCGACACACACACACACACACACAAAGCAAATATAACCCCAGTTAAAAAGAAATTAACATATTAATATTCCATCAATACTATATAATGAAAATGAGCCTTTACAATTAATGTTTAAAATTTTCAGCCATTCTTCAACACATTTTCTTGTACCACTGAATTTTAGTGGTCCATCAAACCACTTTCTTTTAAAGTTCTACATACAATCAAACATAAAATTTATAATTAGACTTACCCAACCAACATTGTCAAAATGTATTTAGACACCACATATGTATCTAATTTCCATGCAGTAATTAATTTTACCAAGTTAATTACTTATCAATTAGCTAATCAAATCATAAGTGATCCAACTAGAATACAAAATTGAAGCTCACCTTCGTCGCCCGCATCAGATAACGTCATCAGTTACTTTAGCCCCTCACCACTAATACCATCAAACCCTGTTATTAGAAGAAAATGTATCATAACAAGACTATCATGAAAGAGAAAGACCATTGTTAACCTAACAAGCTCAATCAAGATTAGAATAGACTGATTTTTTTTTCCTGTTTTGATGATCATCATGATATTGAGAACAGCTAATTTGCAAACTCAATTCATTATTTGCAAACCTTCTCTTGGGTCCATCATCCTTAACATGTACGTGTGTCGCAATGTCAACATCAAGCTGTCAAAGAAAAATAAAAATGTCAATAAGTCTATTTATGTTGGTGCAGACACTAGGAATGGAAGTAAACATGTGTCTACACTCTACATTAGAAGTCTATTGTCCCATGGAAATACTTACATAGAAGAAAATTCAGTTGAACCATGATTCAAGTTTAAAAACACAACATATGAAGGTGTTCTCAACAAAACACATTTCACATTTTCACGAAACGGACTTTTTTGCATTTATTAGGAAAATTTTGTTTTCAACGCTGAAATTGGGTTATGAAGCCTATTGATGTTCATTGGGTTATGAAGCCTCATTAGTATTGGCAGTTGGGGTTCAAGATTCAAGTTAAAGTCCCAGTATGGTTTTGGTATGGTAAATTGAGACTGAATCGTAACCTGGTTTCCAATTCATGAACCCCTTAAAGTTACTAAGTAGTGCTGGAATTCATATTTGGCCTTAGAATCGAACAATGGCAAGGATCAAACAGAACAATTAAGGAGTGTAAGGACAGGACTTAACGAGTTATATGGGTTTACTTCTATGTCAGAGCTATATAGGCAATTCAACACTAGAAAATCCTGAACAACAGACTTAGATTGAGACAGCAAAAGCATATATGAATTTGATCACTTAGCTTTGGTTTGAGTGGAATCCATGATCGTTTCATGACACAATTGAGAACTGTTCGAATCAGATTGTTCTATTTCTCAATTTTTATGACTTGCTCCTACAGAACTAAGGTTGAAAAGATTGAAAAATTACGTTATTCCCAACCCTTCATGAAGGATTCCTCGGACATTGCATACGGAGGACTCATCATCTCAAACAAGATCTCAGACTACGTAACCTTAATTGTTGATCAGGTAAAATGAAAAAAAAAAAAAATCAAAGAGTTAATTGACATAAGATACAGAGCTTCAAGAGTCATTCTTTGTCCAAAATCAAATATGATTGATGATGTTCCCGAAGCAATAATATTGGCAACTTCAAAATAAGCACATTGATCTTGTAATCCTTCTCCTTAATCAACAACAGCAGCATACAATATATCTTTCCTGAAATAAGCTTCAAAAAGACTATCCCATTGACTTTGGCACTCATAAGCTGCATATTTCTTCATTTACTTATTTAATTTTGATCTTAAAGTAACTAATATAGGGTATCGACTTAACTAATGAGGCAGACCCATCAAATAGTCAACTCTTTAACACAGGTTTCCTAGTCAACTCTTCTAACTTAAAAGCAGAAATATTTGTAAAACATACTAAGCCCATTACATGAATGTCTCTGAATATCCACACAATTCCCTCTTCAAACACATTACAGCATCTCTAATTCCTCTTTCAATTCAAAAGCAATCAAATAACATCATATCAAAGGTTAAACAATCGTTTGTTAAGGTGAATAAAGCAATCATTGGGAAGTCTCCAAGCTCGAAAACCATCTCATCAGATGTCAAGGGTGATATAAAAGTGAAATAAAGTGACGAGAGTTGAAGAAACTTGAGTTGATGGCTGAATGTGATCTGTTTAGTTGATTGTGGTGTCATATATTTTGCAAATGTTGAGTCCTAGGATGTTTTGCTGTGTCTTCCATGGGGTGCCTTTGGTTCAGAAGATGGGTGTAAATAGAAGGTATGGATCTTGCTCTTCCCTCTACATCCTTCAGGATTGCCTGTCTTCTTATCCTCAATCATCAAGTCTGATGGGTCGTACCATGCAAATCTATTAACTGAAAGACTACATGATCAAATGATTCCAAGATTTTGATGATCAAAAAGAGTGTGTTAGATCAATTGGATGCATAATGGTAAAAGAACCTCATACAGAGGTTGAATGGTTTGTACCTCTATGTGCCCTACTCATGTTGACCATGTATTCGATGAACATGTACAAAAGGAGAAGATAACTACAAAAAACTATTGACACATATTGCAGAGAAGCACCAGGACAGCAAAATCTCCCTTGCAGTTGTCTTGGAAGAATTGGAAAGCCTAAGTGTGGTTGTAGAGTTGAGTAATCTGTGGGTCCGTGATTTTACTTGGGGAACATAGCAAAATTCTGCCTAATGCATGATGTATTATGACCCATGGAAAAGGTAAGTAGAGCATTTGGGCTTTGCAGCTTTTGAGATCCCATATGAGAATTTCCCATTTGTTCAAGTTTGTTTGAATGAAAAATTATCATTCCCATAATCAAGGTGTTGAAAATGGATACCGAACTCCAAAATTTAAAATTATAATTCGACACTGAAACAAGTTATGCAAATCAAAACAGAATCAAAAATTAAAATAGTGTAGGAAAAATTACAAATAATACAAACCTAAACTCTCATCAGCAACATACAACAAGATCGTCACAAAGCACAAGAAAAATAAAACAACGCAACATGCATTCCCACTAACCCTGCAGGGCTAGCATCCCTTGGTGGATGTTGAGGTGTCGAATGGTATTGACTGCTAGTCACCACTGAGTCACAACCTAAAATTACTTGTTACATGCTTAATCTTCCAAATCTTTAAATTGATTTGTAGCACTCTTTCGTATTGAAAAAAAAAAATTGTTCATAGAAATCTAGGATCCATCAATCATAGAAATTTGTTCCAAATAACAGCCCATTGACAGCCCAAATAACAGCCTTGCATATTCCTTTAATCAAATTGTAGAACTTGTAAAGAAATGCCACACAACAAGCTCATTTTTAACTATGGATATTTTGCTCACAGCAAATAACAATAAGAACACAAACAACCCAATAAAAAATAAAAAAATTGCATTCAACCTTCATTACACAGCTTGTCAATCTCCAATCTTCTAGGCTTAGTTAATATATTTCCTACACATAAGGTTCACATATTTCATCATTATTCTGGCAGTAAATTAACATAAATATCTTCAAGAAGTTTTTTTTAAATAAAACTAATTAAGCCACTGATTATTTCGATCCACATACCTCAGATTTGTCATCATGAAAGGCTCCGATCTTGAATCTTCTTTTCCACCTCAAAATACATTTCAAAAGAGTTGCTGCCAAAGAAACTCCAATACTATTGCTCAAGTCAAGAAGTGAAATTATGATTTCTAAATTGGAAATTGAACAAATAATTAAGTACCTAAAACATGCTTAAACATACCTATTTATATTTTATAGACTTTCGGCCCTCATCCTTAATGAGACCAAACATTCAAGTGGTTTTTTCACCTATTACTTCATTATATTAGTAGCTAGCAGCAGACCATTCTAATCATAAGGTTGCCATCACAGATTTTACAGAAGGAAATTTTAATTTAAATGGTTGAAACTCAAATCAAATGAGTTTAACTCAAACTACTTCAATCTTTAGTGGATTAATGGAAGAACAAAAGTCCTAACAATATCAGAACACTCAGATCTATAAAATATTTGGGATCTATAATCAAATGTTTATCTGTTCTTAGATTTTTCTTCATGAAGCAAAATAAACACATTTGGAAAACAAAAAATCAAAACTAATATATTTTATGAAATTCGGAACCCTAGATTTCATCTTCAACAATTTGAACAGGGTTATGGGTCTACCAACAAGAGAGAGAGAGAGAGAAGAGAGATAGACTCACCTTAAAAATCAACAGAGAAATTTCAAAAGGTTAATGGCTTCTTCTTCACTCCATCGTTCCAATGTTGAGAGATCAAGAGATAACTTCGACAAATCAGAGACAGAGAGAGAGAGTGATCAAATACAGACAGAGATCGAGGGTGAGATGAGATCAAGGGAGACGGAGAGATGAGATCGAGAAAGATCGATCAAGAGCGATACACAAAATGAGAGAGAGAGAGAGAGAGAGAGAGAGAGTAAGAGTTGCAATCGCAGCAGAATGGGTTTAATGGGAGAAAAATCATGAAATTCGTAGTCCAGTGACTGCGGAATTTGAGTCGTAAAATTCGTCGGGCTATGCCTAACAAATTTTTTTCCAAATTTTGTGATTTTCACGTAGTGTATTCAATGTCAAATTAATGGGAAAATTACTTGGGCATGTTTGATTGTAGTGTTTACAAGATGATTCTTAAGGTGAGTTAGGATTTTGAGAGAGGGATTAAATTCAGAACGGGCACGAGAGATAAAATCAGATTCTAGGAAAATATAGAATTTGGTATATAGTAACACCATAAAAACTTGAATAACAAATAAATTTGAAGTTCTCACAATGTATATAAGATTAGTGGAATATATCTCTATTTTGCTTATGGAAAATGCTTGGTCCATGTGTGGAAAGGACTATGTTGACGAGGAGTGGAAATAGCAGCAATACGAAGAAGGTTATGGGGACACAGGCTAGTAAAGTGACTGGAATGGCAACCCATGCTATTTTTTTACCAAGCACGATAGAAAGAGTTGCACTAAAAGCTATCATCATGGTTGCTATAGAGAAGAACAGGGTGGTAAGACCACTTATAAACCTCTTAGCCAAAGAATGTAGGAAATCTTCCTCTGCATAACATGAAGTGAGTATAGATAGAAACATCAAGACTGAAGTGGTCGAAGAGAATAATGACAGTGCATCTGCTATAGCAAAGACAATGAAAGATTTGTTTTGTAAGAAAATAGGAATGCCTTGATCATTGTTGCCGCCTGGTACTGTAAAGGCTGCAGCTAACATTACAGTAGCAATGAGCGTGGCTACAAGCATGCATTAAGGTCCTGTATCTTTCATCCATTTTTCTCCTTGTTTTACTAGATTCATGTGCTCCTCAGTAAATACTATTTTGGGTGTTCTCGCTTTTGAATCAGTCATTTCTTTGTATGAGGGTTGTACAATTTTTTCCACCACCTGCATGAAAAATATTTGGAATAAGACACCTTGTACTTCTTTAAGTTTTGTTTCTATGAAATATAAATTTGAAGTGATTAAAATGATAAACATTAGAAAGAAAGTAAATCATAAAAGATAGAAAACGATCTAAAATGACATGATACAAAAGCCTTAAATTTTGTAAAAAAATGGCTCTAAAAAATTTGTTAGGCTTAATACAATTTTACAATTTAGGTTGTTGGTCATGTTGACTAGTAGTCATGAAGGATGACCCTAATTTATAGAGGTACTAGGGGCTTTCACCAACCAATTTTTGTGTGTGGGTGTGTGTGTGGGTGGGGGTAATTCTAAAATTATATAAAACTTAGTCCATTATTACCTTAAACCACTGTATTTCACGTTGTGTCTGTAAAGCTGCAGCAAAGAAAGAGTTGAGTTGAGTGGAAGGTGCCAACTTCACTGCCATATGCAAGATGTTGTTGCCTGACTTGTCTCTAATTGCCAGTGAAAAATGCTTAAATGAACTCATTTGATATATGAGATTGAAAACGTTTACATGTCGATTTAAAATTGCTAGGTGAAATATGGTACACTGTTCGTTGTCCAGGCTCCAAATTGAACTTGGACAAGCTTGAACAATCTCTGTTACAATCTCATGAATCCCAATCGATGCAGCATTCAAATTAGGTAGTGCTATTAACTTTGAGGCTTTTGAGTTATTTAGGCCTCCAATCTCAGTCCATATGCTTTTGACCAGTTGAATTGTTTCCAACTGCCATTGATACGAAGTCGAGAAAGACTAATTTTTTCCATAGAAAGATCCAAATGATATCAATGGTGTTGCATACCTAACTGTTTAATAGCCTGCCAAATCACTATTTTCATAGTTTGGCGTACTATAAGACAAAAATCAAATTAGGTAATTAGGAAAGGTGTATGCATTTAGAACAAGGTAATCACCATGACACTGAGTGAGGTGATAAACTCACAAGATATCTATGAGATCTTGGTGTCTAAGTAACTTATGAGTTAGAACGAATTGTAACACTAATACACTTTATAAGAAGGTGATGTATTTACAAAGGTGCTAAACCAAAGTCCATTTTCTGTTTTATGTAACAAGTTGTGCATGCATGATTTGTATGTTCTAGCTTGAGGGAGAGTTAAAATATTTGATTCCACTTGGAATCCCTCTAATCTTTATGTTCCCATCATATATTTCATGAAGATCTGTGACTTTTGTGGTTCCGAGAGGCATGTGAGTCTGAACGCTACATTTACTTCTGTGATTCAGTGAGATGTCAATTGGTCGTCGAAACCACGACAGTGGTGTGGGGTATTAAAATCTGCTTGCTTACAAGAAAATTCTTTTTGTCGTGGCATTGGATACTTTGTATGAATTAAATTTTCATATTGATATATATCTTCTGTTTGCTTAGTATTGTGAGTCCCATAGACCAACCATCTTATTTATACGAAAAATATTTGGAAATATCACTTATCACGTTTCTTAGTAGTGTTTATCTTCTACTAGGAAAAAAAAAACTTAAGCAGAACTATACCTTAGATTGTTGGTAGGATCTTTTATTAACAATGTCTTTATAAAAAAAGCGACACAATTTCTTAGACTTGTTAAACATGGTTTGTCTTTACTAGGAAAGAAAAACCCAAATATAAGTTGGTGTTGTGCGTTGGAACCATGTTTAATTTTTATTTTTTATTTTTTTGGTATGCAAGAGTGAAGGCAGGTTTTTGAACTCTGCTAAGGAGTATTACCACTCAGAAAGCTTTATCAACTAAAGCTGACAAATTCAAAAATTACACCCAATGTGACTATAATCTTATGATTTGCGACCTGAAAAACGATTTGAGTTCTTTGTAAGACTCCCCTTAGATTAAAATCATAAGGTCCCTTGGTGTATCTTACATCTTGAGTTCAATTAACTATTCAAAACCTACATTTTAATCATAAACATGGACGTATCTATAGGTGAAACAATGATTTGTATTCGTTATTGTTCTTAAAGATTAGACATTATGAATGAATAAAATATGTGGGTGTTGTTGTGGCTAATTACCGTATGTCACCTTTTTTTGATAGGTCAAAATATTTAGTAATAATTCAAAAAAATAGGAGGCCAAGATCGCCTACCTACCAAACAAGAGAAAGCAAGTGGAAACAAAGAAGGAAGCAAGATGCAAAGCCTTCAAGATGAACATAGTAAATCCCACTTAAACCAAAATCCTTAAAAAGACTACAAACTCATTGAAAAATTTTCTTCAGTAGAATATAAGCCTAACTATGGACACAAGGACCTCCTAAAGGGTATGTTCCTTCCCTTCAAAGTCTCTATTATTCCGTTCCATCCAAATTCTCCAACAGACTACAAATGGAGTTAAGGATCAAATGATTCTTTTTCTATGAGAGGGAACTTTTGTTTGTTAGCTTTGAACTAGAAAATGTGTCAATTCATGCAATTTGAAAGATTGAGAATTGACATTGCTGGCGTGGGGTCGAAACTTGTTTAATCTTATGATGAAGTAATTTTAGCCAAGGATGAAGGTAGTTCCTAAGTTAACTTGAATTTTTTGCTCCAATTGAATAAGGTGTAAGATGATGAAAACGAGAATGGCTCCTTTCTTTGAATCCTATAGTACATATTTGGATTGCTAAGTAAAAGATAGAAAACGATCTAAATTGATATGATCAAAAGCCTTTTTTTTTTTTTTGGGTATAAGAAATGGCTCTAAAATTATATAAAAATGAGTCCATTATTGCCTTAAGCCATTGTATTTCATGTTGCATCTGTAAAGCTGCACGAGAGACAGAGTTGAGTTGAGGGAAGGTGTCAACTTCGCTGCCATATATAAGAGTTGTCGTCCGACTTGTCTTTCATTGCCAGTGAAAAATGCTTAAATGAACTCATTTGATATACTTGACGATTTAAAACCGCAAGGTGAAATATGAGATTTAAAACTTTGTCGTGAATTTTCTTCACAATTGGGACTACCATTGAGACGAAGTTAAGAAAGACCAGTTTTTGCCATTGAAAGATCGAAATGATATCAATGGTGTTGCATAACTAATTGTTTAATTGCATGTCAAATCACTATATTCAAAGTTTGGCGCACTGTAAGACAAAAACCAAATCAAGTAATTAGGAAAGTTGTGTTCATTTAGAACGAGGTGATAAACTTAACTAGATATCTACGAGAACCTGTTTCCAAGCAACTTTTGAGTTAAAAAGGATTGTTAGAGCAACTCCAATGCAGCTTTCAAAATAGACACCATTTCGTTTAACTGTCATTTTAAGGTGCAAAATCTATTAGTGAGGACTCCACTAATTAAATGTTGAACTAGACAAGTTTATTGATGAATTCAACACTATAATATAATTGAAATTTTTTTTAATTATTTATTTAAATGTTTATTAAATCTCGTCAAAATACTTAAAATACATATATCATAAATGCAAATAAAAAATTACGGTGTAATTATAAAATAAATAATTAGAATCTTAAATTTGTTTTTTATTTTTTTAATGAAATATCGGGAAAAAAATTCTAAATATTCAAAATTAAAATTCATGATCAAACGTGGTCAGAAATGATCGATACACGCGGCATTTCGGTTCCCACGTAAGCACGCCTCACTGGCACGATTTGCTTAACGCACAGCGCGCGAAAATTACCACAAAACCAGCTTTATTTTTTTCCTAAACCCAACTCTCAAAACAAAACCTCTCACTCTCCTTAATTTGGATCTGCAAATCTCAAAACCGGGCTCTCCTCATCTCTCTCTCTGTAGCATCGCCTTCAGATCCTCGTAAATTACATCTAAGCAAACAATTTTCGATCTCGACCGTGCTTTCCTCCCTCTCTCTTTCCAGCTGTCGATAATGGCGGAGGAGGAGAACTAACTGATGAATTTGCAGTGTAGTCTCCATGGATCTTGTGAAATATAAGGTTTATATATTGTGATCGCGAGTGAATTATTAGGGTTTCATCAGTCATGGCGGAAGAGGCATCTCGGAGTTAGACAGACTCTTATAAGGGCATGTCCTCAAACACCATCAAGGGTTTTGTTTTGGCACTCTCATCGAGCTTCTTCTTCGGTGCTAGCTTCATTGTTAAGAAGAAGGAATTGAAGAAAGCTGACTCTTCTTGAATTAGGGCAGGTAACCAAATTATTAAGGTTTTCGCTCAATTTTCTTAATTGAGATATATTTAGTAATGGTTTAATTGTTGCATTGTGATCTTCAGAGTCTATCGTGTTTGTAATTTAGCTTTATGAAGTTTCAATTGCTATGTTCGGTCTTGAATTTATGTGGATCGACGGAATTAATGTTGGAATTTATTTATAGCTTCGTTTGATGGAGAAACTTATTTACACACACGAAAATAAATAAAAAATCTAGTTTTATTGGAGTTGAATTGAGTCACTCCATGGTAGAATGGTTTTGAGAGTGAAAATGCTGTAGATTTATTTATTTGTTTATAATGTTAAGCAAATTAGAGTCTCCATCATCATCAAAGCTTATCCCAAATTTCAGGGGCTAAATGAAATGAGTGCTCGGGATTCATGGTAGATAAGGGTCGTATGATGAAGTTTACACCAGTTGACAAGCTGGCTAAATAAATCCTCCATCAAGTAATTGGGATGAGGTGAAGACAATGAAGGATAATCAAAAACATCAGATGAATGCAATTTCATTGAGCCCGCTCCTCCACTGCTCCATTAACCATTTATTGGATCAAATTAGTAAACAAACAATTACAAACAAACCAACTGAGCTTACCATGAAGTATCTCTTTCACACTTAGCAAATCTATACCTCGGTCAGTCCTGTTCTTCTACCCATGAACCCAATAATCCGAGCTTCTGCTTTGATATTCTCTGATATATATATTCGAGTCAGTTCATCTCAATATAAGATTTGGTATATAGAAGCACCAGAGAAGCTTAAGTAACAAATAAATTTAAAGTTCCCACAATGAATATGATGTTAATGAATTAAATCTCTATTTTGTTGATGGAAAATGCTTGGTCCATATGTGGAAAGGACTATTTCGACGAGGAGAGGAAATTGCAGTAATGCGAATAAGGTTACGGGGACACAGGCTAGTAAAGTGACTGGAATAACAACCCATGCTATTTTTAGACCAAGCATGATAGAAAGAGTTGCGCTAAAAGCTATCATCATGGTTGCTATAGAGAAGAACAGGGTGGTAAGACCAATTATTAACTTCTTAGGCAAAGAATGTAGGAAATCTTCCTCCGCATAGCGTGAAGTGAGTATAGATAGAAACATCAAGACTGCAGTGGTGGAAGAGAATAGTGACAGTGCATCTGCTATAGCAAAGACCATGAAAGATCTGTTTTGTAAGAAAATAGGAATGCCTTGATTATTGTTGCTGCCTGGTACTGTAAAGGCTGCAGCAAACACTACTGTAGCAATGAGTGTGGCTACGACCATGCACGACGTTGCTGTATCCTTCATCCATTTTTCTCCTTCTTTTACTAGATCCTTGTGCTCCTCGGTAAATACCATTTTGGGTGTTTTCCTTTCTGAATTAAGCATTTCTATGAATGAAGGTTGTACAAATTTTTCCACCTCCTGCACGAAAATTTTAATTGGAGTGAGTATAACATTTTGGAATTAAGACACCTTGTTTCTTTAAGTTTGGTTACTATTAGTGTTGACTAGCACTCAATCATTGCAGTTACATAAAACTATGCATTTGATTGATTTTCTATGAAATATGAACTTAAAGCAATTAAAATGGTAAACTTTAGAAAGATAGTAAATCATAAAAGATAGAAACAATCTCAAATGACATGATCAAAAGCCTTTTAACTTTTTCAAATATGGCTCTCGAAACAACATTGTTGTAGGCTTAACACAATTTTACACTTATAGATGTTGGTCAACTATGTTGACTTGTAGTTGAGAAGGATGACCTTAATTTATAGAGGGGCTTAGTCCAACCAATTTTTTTTCTGGGTTGGGTTGTAATTCTAAAATTATATAAAATTTACTGCACTATTACCTTATACCATTGTAGTTCCCGTTGCATCTGTAAAGCTGCACCAGAGACAGAGCTAAGTTGAGGGGAAGGTGCCAACTTTGCTGCCATATGTAAGATGTTGTTGTGCGATTTGTCTATAATTGCTAGTAGAAAATGCTTAAATGAACTCATCTGATATACAAGATTGAAAACTTTTACACGACGATTTAAAACTGCTAAGTGAAACATGTTATGAAGTTCACCATCAAGGCCCCAAATTGCACTTGGACAAGCTTGAAAAATCTCTATTATGATCTCGTGAATCCCATTCCTTGCAGCATTAAACTTAGGTTCTTGTACTAAATACCAGACATCTAAGTTTTTCAAGCGTACAATCTCAGTGCATATGCTTTTGACCAGTTGAAGTACTTGCAGATGCATCAACTTTTTGTCCTGAATTTGCTTCACACCTGGGACTGCCACGGAGACGAAGTCAAGAAAGACTATTTTTTTTTTCCATTGAAAGATCGAAATGATATTAATGGTGTTGCATACCTAGCAGTTTAATAGCATCCCAAATCACTATATTCAAAGTTTGGCGCACTGTACGACAAAAACCAAATCAGGTAATTAGGTAAGGTATGTACATTTAAAACGAGGTTATCACCATGACTTTTGAGTTAGAAGGAATTGTAAGTTGTAACACCATCGAAGGATTAATTGAATTGCAGGGTGCAAATCTATGTTAAATATGATCTAAGTACCAAGTTTTATTGGGGGAAACTTGAATGACTAGAGGGCTCCACCCTTGGAGGCAAAGTCTCCAACTAATAAGACATTAAGATTAATGATGATGAAATAATATTGGAAACAAGGAAATTTAAGAACCTGAGCTGATTTGGATTCCTTTAACAAATCTTAACCAGTTGGACATCTGCATGCTTTCTCTAGAACTCTGAATCAGATTCTCCATGTCACTTCTGATGGGAAAGAGCGGCTCGTTGTCTAGCTTTATAGGTACACCTTAAGACACATAAATCATTCATTATTGGCCTTCTAATTTCTTAGCATCTTTTTTATTTGGATTCCAATTACCAATTTTTGAAGGATAATATGCTAATAAGGATGGGAGTCACTCAGACAACGACATACATTTGTAGATAGGGCGCTGCCAAAATGATAACTGAGCTCCACTTGGGAAAGCAAAACGCATTTTACTTAAAGTATGTAATGGGATTTCATATATATCCTTGGTGGCAGCCATGTCTGGGTAGCATTGGACTAGATGTAAAGCCATATCTGCAGTGATGAGAAAACAACTATCAGAACAGAACTACGTTATCGTAATGCTGTGTGTGATCAAGAGTTAGTTACTCTATATAACTCACCATAGAAGCCAGCAAGTATTACATAACGTAGAAGGAGTATGCCAGATTGGCCTCTAAAGGGAGATGGGTCATCGTCCCTGGTAACAGATAAAAGATACTTCGTCGTCTCCTTATGACCATATTCAGCAGATGTGTGAAGTGGGGTCCTCCATTGGTCATGTAGTTGTTGTGTCAAATTCGGGTTTTTCCTCACTAGCATCTCTGCTGCCTTAGTATTCCCGACAAGGGCAGCGTACATCAGAGCTGTGTTACCCAGCAAGTTTGGCAGCTCAAGTGCTTCTGCGGGCATCAATTCTAGAAGTTCCTTGACAAAATGCACATTATTTCCCGTACCAACTGCAACGTGGATAGTGGTTTCTAACTGACATGTGATCCTGGCAGTCACTGCATCAGGATCATGGTCGAAGAACCTTCTAGCACTTGTCCAATCACCTTTCAATGCAGCATTGTACAATGGCAGGTACTCCATGTAATTTCTTGTGCTCTCCTCTGCCAAGGTTTCAAGGCGAAGTGGATCTTAGATGTTGTGGACATAGGAGATTCAGTTGCATGGACCACACGTCCACATGGCACCCAAAGCACGATTGAATGTCACGACATGGATGTATGTATATATAGTACAAAATTTTAACAATTCTAAGAGAAGAAAATTAATAGAAGACATATTTTCACAATTACATTTAGATTTTAAGTTTGTTAGTTCAGTGACCTATTTTCAAAGCTTTTGATCAGGGAAAAAAAAAATTATCTTTTAAACTTACGAATCTTATAACATGGTTTGGAGCATTATTAGTTTTAAAACAACTTACGAGGTTGGCCAGTGTTTTCATCTCGATGTTGTACTGAAGAGGTCAACTGCTCTTCCATTGGTTGATTGGGTTGATTGATGTTGTGAGGTTGAGGTGAAGAAGTCAGCTCCTCTTCAATTCAATTGGTAGATTGATGTGGTAAGTTTGGCCATTGGCTTAGCTAAATAGACTGGAATTTGATACCTTACTTCTCATTATAATAAATAAAAAAAGTAGAACCCTCCCTCTCAAGGAAATTATCAGATGCTTTCCTTCTTGGCTTGAGCTTCATCATTACTGAAGTGATGTTGTTTCTAATGTGGGCCACTAAAAATATAGGTTCATTTGGGTCCACTAAACAATGAATGCTTGGCCCACCTAAATCAGTTTGAAGTATAATTTTAATATGAGATGAATGGGGTTGAAACCTGAAACTTATACAACTGTACTATTTTTATAGGGGAAGGTTCAGCAGCCCTAAAGTTTGCCAAGTTTGGTGCCAAACATTTTTCAAAATATTGGATAGAAGCTTTGGAATGAGCTGATTTTTTGTGAGGATGATCTCTATGATGAGGAGACCATCATCACCAAAAATCAGCTTATTCCAAAACTTCTAACCCCATCAAAAGTGATTTACAAAAATTGGACGGTCCACGATTCTTCAACTTGTAAACTAGGGTTAGAAGTTTCAAAATGAGCTGATTTTTTGTGAGGAGGATCTCTTCACCGTAGAGATCATCCTCACAAAAAATCAGCCTATTCCAAAACTTCTAACCCCATCAAAAGTGATTTACAAAAAATGTTTGGCACCAAACTTGGCAAACTTTAGGGCTGCCGAACCACTCCCATTTTTATATTTTTATATGTTTTCTTGTCTTCAACTGCCTCTCAAAAACCTTCAATTTTTCCTCCACCTTATCTTGTTCTTGAGATTTGAAGGTAGAAAGATGAAACAATCTTGAAGTTGAAGACAATGAGGTTTTGTGAAAAGAAAAAAATATCAAGGGTTTTTGGCAAGAAGTTGGAAGGATGTGGACATTGCGGTCATTTTCTAAGTCTCTCATGCAAGACTAGAGACAATGAGAAAAGCCCTGAGGGTCCCCTGTTCACCTCCTTTTGATCTCTAAAGTAACCTTCTTCCTCCCCAAGTCTTAGCACTTTGGAATAAACTCTTTCTTAAAAAGATTCTAATTTTGCTTTTGTAAGAGAAAAAAAAAAAAAAAGCTCCACACATTAGTTTTTTTTCAAACTAAGTTTTTAGATTTAAAGTCTCTAAATATAGGACAGGTTTAAATTGATTTTTCAATGAAATTGCATGTATCTTTATTGGGTATTTATATATAATAAAAAATAGAAAGAAATTATAATTCCTAACTAGAGAGAGAGAAGTGTTGTAATTGGTTTTTTTTGGTAGCCCAAGGAGTGTCCCCACCTTTGGTGAGACTAATCTACTTGGGCCGGACGCACCATCTAACACCTTGTCAAGTGTTATGGCATTTAAGTAGCCACATTTCTATAGAGGAGCATGTAGAGATTCGAAGACACGACTTGGGGAGCAAACCCAATCGTTCCTTACCAACTCAGCTTATTCCTGGTGGGTAAGCGTTAGTATTGTTGATCCAATAAGAATCCAATCCTATAAAGACCTGATCCTATACATATCGGATCAGTTCTGGATCTCATTCAATTCTTCCTGGATTGGTTTGAAAT
Source organism: Akebia trifoliata (assembly GCF_017979445.1). Taxonomy (NCBI): domain Eukaryota; kingdom Viridiplantae; phylum Streptophyta; class Magnoliopsida; order Ranunculales; family Lardizabalaceae; genus Akebia; species Akebia trifoliata. Next base: position 2,680,909 of record NC_141378.1, on the reverse strand, counting down.
CTAATCCATTTGGCAACTCTATTTCTAATGCATCTTTGACTTAATAAATAAGATTTCAAATTCCTCCACATTTTATAAAATATCTAAACTTTCTAATCTAAGTTAGAGTCTGGAGATCATATTAACTTAAAGAATAAGGTTGGAGAAACCAACAAGTGTTGAACGCAGTGATTAGGGTCTCCCTCCAAAAAGGGAGAGGTCTTGATGAGTTCAAGCCCTCTCGTTGGTCATCCACAAGGATTTATCCCGGCTTACCTTGTATGTCTGATTGTGGGGTAATGCATGTACCCCGAGGATTTGGGCAAAATATACTCTCTAAGAGGCCAATTACCTCCCCCTTGCTAGTCAGGCCTTATGGGTCTGGACACCCGTCATATAAAAAAACGTATCATAAAAATTGTCTTTCCCAAATATTCAGAAAATATTTGTAATAAGGGGGTTTCTAAAGAAGCATTTGTTTTTAAAGAGTCAATTGTTCATTTGATTCATTTTGAAATGCAAATTTTTGAGATTTTCTTTCCAAATAAAATTTTGGGAAAGGCAATAAAATCTAATATTTAATGTTATATTTATGAGAATAAAAGAAGATAATTTAAGTACCTATCTTATATATTTTTAAATTTTTTTAATAAATTTAAATCGAGTCAACCAAATTTAACCAAGGCTGAACCACTATCTAAACAATGTAACTTGATAATTTTTTTGTTTGATCATTGATCCAGTTCTTAAAATATATGCAATCAAGAAGTTATGGGTTAGTCATGGCTTAAAAAAAACCCATTAAAATTGATCAATGAAGGCCAATTACAATCCGATGGAATATACAAGTAGAAAATTTTAAAAAAACAAAGGGAAGATGGTGAAAGATACGAACATACTTTCAATAACAAAAGACATGGCTCTAAAAATAATTGGGCCTATGTGTGGATTCAAGCAAGATGAAGGCGATCTATTCTGAAGCCAAACCAATGCGAGGAGTTGCTTAGGGTTTAGGGATGGGCACCATCAACTTCCTTGGGTCATCCTAGTTATGGAACTCTTCGAGAACTCATAGGTTGTTCTTTTGCCATTCCTAGGAGTTCTAAGTGTTACAGATGAGAGATCCCCATGCATGATTCCTATCAGTAGAAGGAAGTAATGGTCTGAAACTCCTCTTGTTTCTCCAATCACACACATATTATTGAAGGATCTTCGATCTTCGACCCCTCATTTCCAACCCCCTTGCCATTATTGTGAAGCAGTTGTCCATGGCTCTATCAACCACAGAAAAAATTACCTTTGAAGTGAATGTAAGATTACAGTTAAAGTGCTTGCAATGTATGTAAATCTAGTTCGATAAGTCTGTACTTTGTTGACCAAAAATGCTTGGTCCATATGTGGACCAGACTACTTAGCTAAGGAGGAAAAATTGCAGCAATACAAACAAGACCACATGCAAGAAAAGAAACCGGAATAACAACCGTACCGTGCTACTTTTTTTATTAAGCACGATACGTTGAGACAAAGAGTGGGGCGGTGAGGCCAATTATAAACTTCTTGGCAAAGAATATAGGAAATCTTTTTTTTTTTTTGATCGGTAAGCTGAGGTTGTAGGGGCCTCACCCTTTATTATTTCTCAATCATTTACGAATGTAAATACAAGATGGATCTTCAATGATGATTCTCATAAGATCTTGAGGAACATCTTATTGTAGGATTTTCACTCTTCACGCCATTATTGTGAAGAATTTTTTTGATGGCTCTATCAACCACTTATTGAAAACTAGTACAGTACGTCTGAAATTACAATTGAAGTGTATGTAACATTACTATTGAAGTACTAGTACAGTAGGCCATTATTTTGCTGGCCAAAAATGCTTGGCCCATATGCTGAAGAGACTACTTTGATAAGGAGGGGAAATTGCAGCCATGCAAACAAGATCACAGGGACACATGCAAGACACGAGACTGGAATAGCAACCCATTCAATTTTTTGACGAAGCACGATAAAAAGAGTCGCGCCAAAGGCTATCATCATGGACACGATGGAGAGGAATAAGGTGGTGAGGCCAATTACCAACTTCTTGGGTAGAGAATGTAAGAAATCTTCTTCGGCATAACGTGAAGTGAGTATGGATAGGAACATCAAGATTGAAGTTGTGGAAGAGAATAATGCCAATGCATCTGATATAGCAAAGACCATGAAAGATTTGTGTCGTAAGAAAACGGGAATGCCCAGATCACTAATGTCGCCACCTGGTACAGTGAAGGCTGCAGCAAACACTACTGTAGCAATGAGAGTGGCTACAACCATGCATGATGATGCCATACTCTTCATCCATTTCTCTCCTTCTTTAACTAGACCCATGTGCTCTTCTGTAAATATCATTTTGGGCGTTTTCTTCCCTTTATTGTTCATTTCTTTGTATGAAGGTTGTACAATATTTTCCACCTCCTACATAAAAATGTTCTTCAGAATTGAAAAAACACAGTCGAAAATTTTGTTGAACTAAGATGACTTGTACATCTTTAAATTATGCTGATTTAAACCCAAGATAACAAACCCATCAATGTCGCCAAAGTTGATTGACTTCATACAAAATATGAACTTGAAGCGATTAAATGATAAAATTTGGAAAGATAGGAAATCATAAGCAATTTTACAAAATGTCAACAATGTTTATAGTTGTCGAGAAAACTAATTTAGAGAACGGGATTCAACCAATTTTTTCAAAGATATACCTTGAACCATTGCAATTCACGTTGCATTTGTAAAGCTGCACCGGAAACAGAGTTGAGTTGAGAGAACGGTGCCAACTTCGCCACCAAATGCAAGATGTTGTTACCTGATTGGTCGTGAAGTGATGCTGCTATATGCTTAAATGAACTCATCTGATAAATGAGATTGAAAACATTTACTTGGCGATTTAAAACTGCCAGGTGAAATATGCTTTGACGGTTGTTGTCACTGAACCAAATAGAATAGGGATAAGATTGAACACATTCTGTTATGATCTCATGAATTCCAATCGTAGCAGCTTTCAAAATAGGTGATTCTAAGAGCTTAATGGCTCTGGAATCATTCGAACTTACAACCTTGTCTAAGATGCATTTGACCAATTCAAGCATTTTTACATGCATCAACTTTGTGTCGTGGATTTGCTTTAGACACGGGACTGCCATTAAAATATTAAGTCATCAAGAAAAAAAATAGCTATGATGTAAGAAAGGAAAAACTAGGTAATATATAAAACTACTATGAATGTTGTTGTTGCATACCTTTAGATACCCAACACATTATATTCAATTTTTGGCACACTGTAATATAAAAACCAAACCAGATAAATCAGAAAGGTGGATGCATTTAGAATGAGATGATTTCTTACATACTAAAAATGGTGATGAATTTGCTAGATATCTAGTAGAACCTGGTGTCTGGGTTGCTATTTTGTAAGAAGGGATTCAAACAAATCTTTAGGTAAGAAAGTTTTGTTCTCACTAGGAATGAGACAAGGGATTGTTCAAACCTTTAGAACCATCAATTGGGGAGTTGGTTTAATTAGAACCACTCTCTTGAATGTCAATCAACATAATTGTTGACTAGTACCAGTAATTCCATAGGGAGCTTGAAATGTCATAAAATTCCTCCCCAGATATTGTCACTTTTGAATGTTAGTCCACAATGGTTAGTGATTTAAGTAGTGCAAGGAGTCTCACCATTTAAGTTATCAGCCAATATTTCAGGGGTAGAAGCGAAAATAAGAAAAAAGGGCAAGAGACACCAAACATACATGTGTAGATTAAGTTTCCCCAAAATGGTAGATGATCCCCACTTGCAAATGCAGAACGCATTTTAACTAACGTACCCAACGCGCTGACAGCTAAGTATTGGTGCTCCTTGACTAGTGTTAAAGCTACATCTGCAGAGATGAGGAACACCAACAAAGAATATAGTAAGTAAAATACTCCAAGTTAGATGCTCTGTAGTGATGCACCAGCACTGGCTTACCATAGAAACCAGCAAATATTACATAATTAAGAAGCGTGACACCGAGTATGCCTGTGAAGGGAAATGGGTCCCTGTTGCCATCGGTCACTTTTATAAGATACGATAGTGTCTCCTTATGGCCATATTGAGCAGCATAGTAGACTGGTGTCTTCCCATCTTTGTTTGGCATATTTGGTAAATCGGAGTTTTTCTTTACTAGCATCTCTGCTGCCTTAGTGTTTCCGACAATGGCTGCAAAGGCAAGGGCTGTATCTCCATCTTTGTCTTTCAGATCCAGTGATCCTTTAGGCATCATATTTAGAAGCTCCTCGACGAATTGCAAGGCCTTTCCTGTACCTACTGCAATGTGGAGAGCAGTCTTCGAGGAGATTGTGATCTCGGCAATCAATGCATCAGGATTATCTTTGAAGATCTTTTCGGCTCTTTTCCAATCACCTTTAAGTGTAGCTTTATACAGAGGTAGGTACTGGATAACGTTTTTCTCCTCTGTAAAGACTCAAAGACATGTATCATATTAGAGCTTCGTAGATAGGCTGTCACCACCAAATACATACGATGGACATTTTTCAACGAAATCAACCATTCAACCAATGAGATCAATGGCTGATTTTAAATATAATCAAGCGCACCTTCCTTATTCAAAAGAACATACAATTACGTGAGGGTATTAGAGTATTATAGGATGCATTAGAACAGGTGTTTTGTGAAAACTGAAAACTATACTATACTACATTATATATGTATATATAGTATTAGGTGGCATGTGCAAACACACGTAATTTACAAAAATTAGGATTTATATAAGATTAAACTTTTTATAACTAATTCAAATAATTAGTTTAAAACTTTTAAATATATAATCTAATTTTATATAATAGTTTATAACTAATCCATTTAATTATATTTTATAATTTAAATATTAATTAGAGAAATTGGAATTTGCATCAGAGTCTTATCTCATTATAATATTGAAGGTTAAAAGGGTATTTTGTAGTTTTAACACATTAATTTTGCATTAAAGCCTTATCTCATTATATTTTGAAGACTAATATGATATTTTTGAATATTCAATGAATTAATTAACATGGTCATGGGACTCTACATTTGCAATTATTCATTTTGACTAAAAAATCTTAATAATATAATTAGTAAGTTTAAAGAAAATTTTCAATAATCCTTTTTCTCATATGATAAAAGAGGGATTCTAATGCCACACCAACTTTTGCTAACGCCACCCCAATTCATAAGTAAATCACCAATGAATTAGCACACATCTTGAGGTGGCATTAGCAAAAGTTGGTGTAGCAATGGAAGCTCTCTATAAAAATAAAGATTATTATTAATGAGGAATATTAATGTTCAAGACCTCATGAGGATGTTAGCATTGTTCACCAAATTCACTTTCTAATAATACTCATTCTCATTTTGTCTTTTAGTGAAAAAGATAAATGTATGTTGGTCTTTTACATAATAAATACTAAATGGTATTTTAGACTTTTGATTTAAATATCTTTTTGTATTAAATGTTTTGACAATCAATAGCAACATAATAAATGCATTAATTAGGAGCATAATAAATGTATTTATTATGTAAAAGACTAAAATACCATTGTTTTTTTTATTAAAAGACAAAATGGGGAAGAGTATTATTGAAGAAAAAAAATTGGTGGAAAATGTTAAAGTCCCCTTGAGGCCTTGGACGTTAGCATTCCCCATTACTAATATATATATATATGGATGGCGTTATTACGACCCCTATTACGACTCATATTGCGACACATCATTTGTCTTATATGGGCAAAAATGTTAGGAATGGGCTGATTTTTTGTGAGGATGATCTCTGTGATGAGGGGATCATCCTGGCAAAAAATCATCCCATTCAATTGATTTACAAAAATTGGACGGTCTAAAATTTTATAGGGTCGGGTTCCTTAGACCCCCGTTACGACTCACATTGCAACACACCGTTTTGTCTTATATGGGCAAAAATGTTTGGAATGGGCTGATTTTTTTGTGAGGATGATCTCTATGATGAGGAGATCATCTTTACCAAAAATCAGCTCATTATAAAATTTCTAGCCCCATGTTTACAAGTTGAAAATTTTTAGACCGTCCAATTTTTGTAAATCAATTTTGATGGGGTTAGAAGTTTTGGAATGGGATGATTTTTTGCCAGGATGATCCCCTCATCACAGAGATCATCCTCACAAAAAATCAGCCCATTCTTAACATTTTTGCCCATATAAGACAAACGGTATGTCGCAATGTGAGTCGTATGGGGGTCGTAGGAACCCCACCCATATATATATATATATATATTAAAATATTTATTTTTCCAATATAGCTAAATGATCATTAATAGCTCTCATTCCAATGAGAAAATCTCGAAGCATGGGTTTGAACATCATACCAGGCGTGCTAGGGCCCGAAGAAGTAGTTGCCATTGATTGTTTGTAAACGACCTTGTCATCTTCACATGGGTCATTTGCACTAAAGATGATGTGCTCTTTCCCTTTGTCACCACAGCTGAGATATGTGTCACAAAAATTCAACTTAATTTGTATTTCATTGATTTATCTTGTATTTATATAATTATATATAAAGAATTAAGAACCCACCACAGTGATAAACGGTTCATACTTCATAATATCCAACAAACCAATTAAAATCAAAAGGAGTCAAATCTGCGTAGGTTTTTTTTTTAAAAACTACATATGACATTTGAAATTTTGGTGCCTAAATAGTATGGATAGGAATTTGGAAAGGAGATGACGAATCCACACCACGGTAATAAAAAAGAAAAGATGACAAAGAAATAGAGGGTTCAATACCTCGATTTGAAGAAGAACACAGGTAGGAATTAGATCGATCTTACAGTAATGATGGTTGGATCAATGGAGATTCACCTTGAAGAATTCCTCCTTCAATCCCTATTGGATCATTTTCAATCTCTTGGATAAACAAATTTATCCTAATCTTCAATATGAAAATTCTATCTAATTCAACCTTCAAACCTCGATCCAAGATAGGATTTTTAGGGAAGTAGAAAATGTTAGAATTTTATTAGGGATTTTATTTTTGTAAAGAAAAAACCTTTGATATGTGGGGAAAAATCTATAGAGATGCTATTGGCACTCCAAAATTTTACTTATTACACACCAATTTCATAAATTATTTTTCTCCTAGAGCTGAACCTCTGTTTTCTCCATTTTATAAAAAGCTTCTATGGTTCTTATATATACTTTCAAATCAAGAAGTGCGATATGAGGTTTCAGCCTTAGATCACTTCGACATTATTCTTTGAAAAAATATAAATGAAAACAATTAATATTTTGGTTAAATCAAAGACTTTTAAAATGACGGTCATTCTATTACCAAATTTTATGCCATGGTATTTTACAATCTTAGTGACGTAGTGGTTTGCCAACTGTTAATATGTGTTCCAGAGGATTTGTTCCCTTTTATCACTCCAATTAAAGATTAGATATATTTACAAAAAAGTGATCAATTTTTTACGAATTTATGATTCCTGCTCACTGTTCATTTTAATTACCAAAACAGGAACAATAATAAATTCAAAAGTTTTTCAAGTGACTATTTTGCAGGTATAAAGTGACAATTTCATTTTAAACCTATGAAATTGTTACTTTAAATATGCGAAATAGTCATTTTGTTTTGATTTTTTTAAAACAAAAACGTGATTGTTCACGTTTTGATAATTAAAATGAACAATGAGCAGGAATGGTAAATAACTCATTTCAACTTACAAAATGATAATTCACCCAAAAAATTAAAACACACTCTTCAAACAATACAAAGGTTTGACTCAAATTATAATCTCAACATTATAGCACTCATTCAAATAGTTTCAGTAGTTGTTTACATTTATAATTAGGCTAATGTAAAATCTTAAACACAAGAAATAGAAATTTAGCAAAGAAAAAAAGATAGATTCTATTGGCACCCTAACTTTTACTTATTCTCAACCATCACTTATTTTCTCTATTTTTAATTGGGGTGTAATAAGTAAAAGTTGAGGTGCCAGTAGCAGTTCTCAAAATCTGGGGTTGAAGAAATGCCTGGTCTTGGCCTTTTGGGAAGAGAAAAAAATCCTTGATTTTAGGTTAATTGTTGAAGATTGAGGGCATTTTAATCATTTTTTACTAGTCTCTATTTGTTAAGACTGGGATCAAGGTACCTGATCTTGGTTTGTAAACATAGGGTTATCCCAAATAGTCACCAAAGCATGGAGGACTCTAAATCACCCTTTAAAATTTTAAAGCTTGTATCTATTAAAACTGAAAAATGCGACTCAATCTGGTTGCCCAACGGAGACCACTAGATAACTCATGAGTAGTGACTAACGAGTGAAAATTAATCTATTAAATGTTTTCTAAAATTAAAAAGGGTGACTACTTGCACACACCTAAAATGCTTGACTTACACACTTTTTTTTTTTTTTTTTTCAAATCTTGAGTATCCCCACCCTCCGGGTGGAACTAATCCAACAGTCACACGCATCGCCCCCTCAAAACATTCTACATGCAATAGGTTGAGTCAAAGGTCAACCAGACTCTGGAGGGTGGCCCCAAGAAATTTATAGTTTTGTGGGATTTTTATACACTTGACCTATTCTTCTTGAGGAGCTTATCAAGGCTTAGCTTGCCAGTAGGTCAACTCCTCGGGGTTGCTAGATTTACGCATTCGTTGTACCTACCCAAAAAATAATATTTTTCATTGCACACACCTAATTAACTAATATTTCTTAATTCTCTTTGCACTCATCCAATAAATTGCAGAACCCATTTCTTTTCTCTCTCTCTTTCTCTCTCCTTCCTCTCTACCATCCATCTCTTTCTCTCTCTCTCTCATATTACTTGTTTGCATCTAGAAAGGTTTTAACAAGGGTTTATAACTTTGATCTTACTCTTATTTTTCCCCTAACATCTCAAAATTCAATCTAGTCGTAGTCATTCATATGAGAAAATTTATGAGTGAATTTTTTTGATTCAATATGTTAGTATGGAATCATTTTTTCAATGTTTGGTAGGTACCTATCCTATACAAAGAGATTCAATACTTGTAAACTAAACACAAAGATTTACCTGAGAAAATTTTGTTTGGTGGGTACTTACCAAGTTTGTCTTGTAGTGTTCGACAAATACCTATCAAATCAATTAAAAAATGTTCGTTCTGAACCTATTGAACAAAATATGTCAAAAATCTTTGAATCATTTAATCTAAAATCATCATTTTAGAGGTTTTAATAGTGATATAACTTGAAAAAAAAATAATAAAATAACATTTTCATTAATTCAACTTTTCACAAAACTCAAAATGAGATGAATATAAAGAAAGAGTCTAGTGAGAGAGAGAGAGAGAGAGAAGAAGAAGAATTGGGTTTTATGGGGAGTAGGTCCAATAGAAAATGTCAAAAATGCATTTTCAATTATAGCACATCAAGAATTTTGTATTTTTGAGTGTGATTGTAAATTTATTTGTTGCTCAACCTTTTACTCAAAAGTATTCAAAGAAAAAGGAGGAGAGGGGATCAAGGCTCAAATAAGGTGTCTATTCCTATAAAATGAGAATGGTGTCTACGTACTTTTTTGTTGGAGTTTAAAACACATCGGGCCCTAATCAAATTGTTTTCTATATAGCAAATAAAAAAAATGTCACATAAACACTTAATGTTGCTAAAGAACGGATGACACCATTTTGGATTATGACTCTATAATAAAAGTACTATGAAAAACCCACAGACCTTGAAGAAGGTAGTTCAGCAGCTAGAATCTCGCCAGCAAGCGCCATAAAAGCGACTGGTCAGATATCAAAATATGATCGATCCTCTCTTCGACTAAAAGGAAAGGCCACTGACGTGCTTTAATAGGGGGTGAAGAGTGCTAGTTGGTTAAGACACTACTACACGTTTTAATATAATATATATTGTCCAGTTGTAATAGAAACCAGCACGCCACCTCTCAAGTCTACTCTCAACGGTTTCTTGTAAAGTCTTTGAATATTGAATTTAGTTAAACAAATACTGGGATTAGAAGTCTTTCCCTTTAGAACCGTTCCCTCCAGAATAATTAGATTCTTTCCTCCAACCATAATAAGATATTCTTTCTTCTTTCTTATGGTGTCGTTTTTACAATGAATATAAAGTAGAGACTCTGATATGTACTTTGCATTCTGCATGTATGCATTATTATGAATCGTAATGACAAAATCGAGATATTTGATTAGGAAAAATTATCATGAATCCTTATGGTGACTGTATTAGGAGTCTAAAAAGATCTAAAAATCATCAGAAGGGCTGTACTAAAATTTGAAAATCCTTCTAAGGTCTTTCTAATATTTTTGAAAAAATTCTCAAAAGAAAAAAAGACAAACAATTGATCCTGAACCAATAAAGATACCTTTAAAATAAAAAATAAAAAAGTCAACAGAATTAAGACAGACTCAGACCAACTACAACCTTAAGAAAGGAAAACCCCTATGATCCTTATCAATGACAAAACCGAGGTTACAAAGGAGAAATCTACTATCTATTTCAGCTCTTGAGGTGGCATGGATATCTTTATAAACTTGAAAGCTCTTGGTTGTTCGTCTTACTTTATGCTGAGCCAAATTTATTGGATTGTTATAATGGAACACCCAAGCTGATTGTTATGATGATGATCATGTCTTGAGAACTCAAAGCCATTGTTGAATGACACAAGAAGATGTTGCAAACAAATGGAGAAAGTGAGTGCGAATAATATTCCAAAATCAAAATTTAACAAATTGGTTTGATTACAGTCCAACCTTGATTCAATTTCGTTGGGTTAATTCCCATCCATGATAGCAACTCACGTAGGGCACAAAATAGGTCGGATTTTATCTGATTTTTAGATCAAATCCAAATTTAACGGATTTGGGTCTGTGGAGTAGACCCGAATAAAAAAATGAGTCGAATATGATTTGATATTGCATGGTCCGAGTCGGGTCCGGGTTGGATAAGGATCCCTTCATATATCTACATAGATCCGAATTATATATTACTTTGAAAATTATGTTTTTCAAAATATCTTTTTTTTACTACTTTAATATAACATAACTTTTTATAAAATTAAATGACTATACGGGTGAAATAGAATCGTTTAGTAAATTAACAAACAAGTATAGAAGAAAAAAACATTGAACAATTTAGAATTATCCGTTCCAAATCAAGTTATTTGGTTGGGTTGGACTCTTTCTATTGTCACACCAACTTTTGCTCAAAGCACCCCAATTCATATGAAATTGCCAAAGAATAAACATACATTAGGGGTCCTCTTAGTAAAAGTTGATCTGACAATAAAAACTCCAAAAATCAATGAGACTGATAAAATCAAAGATTTTTGCCGAGATTTTAGAGAAGAAAAAAGACTTTTAGTAATACCCCTATGAAATTGGTGATATTATGTTTGCCATCTTATAAAATGCAAGAATAGACTTATTTCCCTCAATTGAAAGTTAACACCCCCTCAATTGAAAGTTAACAACCAAAATTTAATTTTATTGAAAATATCTTTCAAAAACCTAAATTATTAAATCAAAATTACAACTTAATTCATCAATAATATTGTCATTTTGGAGGGTATATTATTAAAATTCAAAAAAAAAAAAAATGTTCTTGACCAAAGGTTGAAGATGATCGGGGTAATTTGGTTATTTTTGAAATATAAAGGGTCTCTCAAATCTTAGGCGTGTCGCGTGTGAGATTTTTAAGTGGGATCAGGAAGGATCGGCCGATCCGACTCGTGTTCGACGATTCCAAAAACCGAGTTTTTAAATCAGCCTAGTAATCATCATCATCGGCCAATAAATACTTACAGGTAGAATTTACAAGTATAGATTTCTCAAGAATCTGGTCTTTGAGAGCTGACCATGGCGAAGTCAAGCTCCTCAACCTGGTCTTCTCTCTTCATCCCTCGTGGCGACACTCTCTGGTACTTTGTTGCCCTAATTTCAGTCCTCTCTCTCCTCGGCCAAGAACTCTCTCGCTGTTCTGCCCTAACTTCTGATTTCGAAGGATTCGGTGACGATGGCGAAGAAGAAGATGAAGAACTCTCAGAATCTTCTCTAATTGCAGATCTTTCTTCAAGATCTCGTGTTCCTCCTCCAACCCTAACCAAATCCGACTTCGAAACAGATCATGGGCCTCCTGTTGAATCATCAATTAGTTCTCCACCGTCCGATCCAGCCCCCAAATCCACCTCGGGATCTGCTTTCGATTACTGGGATGAAGATGAGTTTGAGGGTCTCCCTGTACAAGAAATCGTCTCAAACCCTAAATCACCTGAACTTGACCCTCCATCAGTGGCATCTGAATCAGATCCGAAGCTAGTTGTTAAATCGGCTCCATCGTCATTGTCTCGATCTTACACTGTTGAGATTATCTGTGTAAGTTTTCTGATTGCTTTCATCTTGAATTATTTTACCGGTAAGAGAGAGAATGAGAACATCGCGTTGGCCTGGGCAGCGAGATTCGCCACCAAAGATTCAATCTTTGAGAAGAATTTCAGTCTTCTGGGGACCGATGATGGGAACGATACAGCATTGTTGTTGAAAGAAGGGCAGAATGTGTTCAAATTCTATGCGAGTGGGAGGAGGTTTTGTCAGGGTTTGTTGGCTACAATGGAGCTTCAGAGTCGACACGACTTGATTTCAAGGATTTACAACTTGGTTGTGCCTTCTAAGGATGAGATTACATTTGAGGTTTATATGAATGATGAAGCAATGGAGCATGTAGTTTTCGCACTTGCGAAGAAGAAAATGGCTAAAGTGATGCATAAAGAAGCTAGGGATCTTCAGAAGTACGCAAATTTGGTTTCGTCAGGGCCTAGCAATAGAAAATGGGTTGCGGAGGATTTGATGGTGATCTCGGAGTCGAAGGAGATTGCAGGAGATCTAATCACTGAGGCTGTGCTGGATCAGGTATGATTTGCTTATTTTCTTCAAAGATGTTAGCTTGAACTCTCTCTCTTTTGGTTGATTTCTATAGGTTTGATCATAACTCCTCACATACATTTGAAAGTTATTTCTAGCATACTTACCACAAATTGCAACAAAAAATGGCATTTGAATGAAAAGGGTTATATCCTAAAGCTTACTTGTAGGAAGTTTAACAACTATGGAAGTAGGGACTAAATTGGTTGTGAGGAATGAGGAAGTAGGGACTGTGAAGCAACCATCCCCCTTCAAAATTTTGGTAGAACCTTGTCCTTTGGATTACACGGAGGTATTCCAAATATTAACAAAAAAGTAGGGGTGTGAAAAAAAAAATTTGTGTCGTGTGACGAGTAGGGTTCCTCCAAAATTTTGAGGTGGCCTGGCTACTTCAAAGTCGGAATCGGGGGGAGGGTAGAAGAGAGGTGTTTATAGAAAATGTGGTTTCATTTAATGGTTTGCATTTAATTGACATTTATTTTATTGCTATTTAAGTTAATTGACTTTCATATGATGGGAAAGTTATATGGTTCATTTAATTCAAGTAGTCCTTGAAAGCTCCTAATTCCTCTAGATCTATTGTGTATATCTGTGAACTTAATCTTGGTGGTAGAAAATATGGACTATTAGAGGATGGTATTGCATAATTGGAGTTTGTTGGAAATATTTGAAACATAACTGAATAACTTGTAAAAAAGTTGAGGTTTCAGGAACACTGCACATAACACTAGGTTATATTTTAGAATGTGATTAATAATGACACCTGATGATTATGAAACTTTTGTATGGATTGGTTTTTAAAGTTGCTTTTCTCCATGAGTCAATGGTTGACCATTACTTAAATCGTAGTTTGAATTAGTTAGAAGCAACTGAAATGCACTAAAACTGATTCTTGAATTGAAGTATGCATGTTGCTACTACATAGTTTACATGTCTAAAAGCCCAAATTAATCTCTCACTTAGCTGATAAGTTCGTGTACAATATGTTTATTACACGAGTTTTTCAAAAAAATTGTGAAATGTAAAATAAGGCTGTCCAATTCAATGATTATGAAAATTTCAGACTTTTGGACCGAAAAAAATAATTTATGTAATTTACATGAATTGTTCCAAAATTATTGAAAAAATGGTAGTTTATACTATAGAAATTATTCAAATTATTGTGCGTTAATGTTATGCATGCTCCATGCTTGAACTTTATTGCAACCGTGTATGGAGTTCTTCTGTAGATACCCCACCCCATCATGTGAATTGAAGTTATGTATCAAATATTTTAATTGTTTCTAGAGTACTTTTCAAATAGCAAAAGTCTAGTTATTGTTTTGATAGGTTTAAGTGTAAAGGTAGGCTTTTGATCCCACGTCTCTGGTATTACCTGGGTTGGGCTAGAATTATGCAACACTAAGAAGAAAATCAAATGATTCAAAATATGTTCCATATGTCAACTAAGACTTGCCCAAATGGATATCTTTGCAATTGATTTGCTTTCCATGAAAATCTTGGGCTTGTTATATCTTTGGTTTGTTGTTCTTTGAGAGGCTTCCTCGGCCTCTTGTGCTTTGTTTTCTCTCTATCAATATATTACACTTTAAAAAAAAAAGTAATTCTTGTATGCAATTCGAGCCATTAGATAAAGTGGGATGCTTCCTGGGCAGTTACTTTACTACTCTTATTTGCTTCCTGGGATCATTACCTGTATGATTGTATCCACCTGTCGAAGCACATAAAAGAATCCCAAAGTCCAACTTATCATGAATACAATCCCAATGGCTTTGCTAGGGCTCTAGGGGCAATAGACATAGCATCTCAAACATTCACAAATCTTGTCAATTCCTTCTCATACAATTCCAAACATCGAATTACCAAATTGAATGGATCCCTATAACCTAAACATCTTGTCCTACCGGATCTCATAAACAAATTGCTATGAAGGAGACTGTAAAACAATACTCACCAAGAATCTGCCATTGAGAATGGGTAGTAGAAAGAATGGCTTGCAAGATTTTAGAATGGCAATAGTAAGCAGTATGACACATGTTAATCAATTAAAATTTGATAAATTTTAAAGAAATCCCAATCAAGTTTCCTTTTTAATAAAAAAAACCCATTAAAATGGCAAAAAAATTAATAATCAAATAGTAAAGTTAAAAAAAAGACTTTTTTTACATGCATTTGCCCTTTTGCTTGTAAGAGATTTTGCATGCAGGAGATCTTTCCATGCAGTGCAATCAATGTAAGCGGAGTCTAAACCAATTATATATTTAAAATTAATGAAACATAGCTAGCAAACTACTCAAGATCATATATGTCACACCCCGAATTTTGGAATCGCAACCCAGCTTATGGTCCATGGCCCAACCCGCAACCATAATTCAAAAGTGAGATGAAATACAATAATAAACATCTCAAGAGTCGACTCGATAAATAACTGAAAATCACCAACTCATTATTTGCTTATAATAAGATGACCTTTTTGCCTTTGAAAACTATCCCAATATCCTAGAAATAAAAGGGCAAACTTTTTTTAAGAAATAACTAAAAAAGTTCATTAAATAATTTGATAACTTTTTCATTGTTAGGAAACTATTGATGAAAACAAGTTTTAAACTTGATTTGAACATGTTACAATTCACAACATCAAAATGACATTTAGACTTTCGCATTAAATCTTAATTAAGATACCAAATATCAAAATTTTGACTCGGTTCTTTTCATGAATTCTCAATGATAAATTTAAAATATTAAATATCAAGTGTTAAGTGTTAAGTTATACTTTTAAAAAATTAGGGTTTCCTTGATAAATTTTCCTTGGTTGCTAAAAAAAAAAAAATAATACTCTTTATTACAAAATAAATTAAATTTATCTTATTAAATCACATGCATCAGAAAATATAAAAACATTAACTGAAGTATAAAACTAGTTATCTCGAAGTCTCACAATGTCCCATAAATTCATATTCAATAATTCACAAATTGAGATCCTATTCAATAATTCAATAAATAAAATTATATTAAAACAGAAACAATTAAACTCTTCAAGTCTTCCATCCGGTTCATCAAGCCTCCATCAGTCAACGATATCTGTAAAATGTTAGGGTGAGCTAAACATGCCCAGTAGGTTATCTAAATACTATTTAACCTTACAAAGGTATAGTTAACACATACATTAAATATCATTGTACTAATATGCATCTATGTTCACATTTTCATTATAAGTATAATCATCGCATATCAATTTGGAAACACAAATAACATACATGCCTTAACAAGGGATCACAAAGATTCATTCTCGAACAATTTCCATCATTATCCAACATCCATCCCAAGCAAGGGATCTTCCTCAAGGGCTTCCAGGCCTTTCACCGAAGGACCCATGGTCTTGACTTGCTTGTTTAGGGATTATTCCCAAGGCCCATTCGCCTTTCTAAATTAATAACATATTTAAATAATTCATCACGTAGTCACATTTCATCTTTTCATTTCTAATGTATCATAAATTTTCTAAAATTTATTGCATCATAGAAATTCAGGTTAACATTTCAACAACATGCTAATATATCAACATATTTCAACCTCCTATAATATTCATGTATGCAAAATGTGTATTTAAGTAAAGTAAAAATAGTATAAGAACCCCTACCTCAAGAATATCTTTTTGCTAACATTCTTGAATTTCTTCTTTTTTTTTCAACTTCAATTCTCCAACTCTTCTTCTTCAACCATTAGAGGAACAATAATTTTTTCTAAAAGAATTGAAATAAAAAGCAAAAGCGAATAAATGGTGCATTCATAATCCTAATATCTCTCTTTCTCTCTCACTCAGAAATTAACCAAGGTAACAAATCATTTATTTCTCAAAAATTGTCACATCTTATTTGGAATCTCCATATTCCATTAAAAACTCTTACCACTAATTCCTCTTTAAATTTAGAACCTCCTCTTAATTAAAAAAAACTCTAACCGTTAATTCCTTATTTACGTGGTCTTAATGAATTTAATTTTTATTAATATCACAAATATTTTATCCTACTTTCCCTTCACAATTATTTATTCTTATTCTATTCTCATTTCAATATTATAGTTTAATCCCCAATTTATCCTCACACAAGTGCATTAGATAAACACTCAAATAAAATCCATTAGGTCCAAATGACCAAAAACCTTTGTTTCGATTTGGGTTTCTACAATATATTTCCAAATCAAATCAATATTAAACAAAACCATATTTTTCTTTCCTTAAACAAAATTTATAAAAAGCTTATTTGTCTATTATTCAAGATATCTAGACTAACCGGATCTATTCAAAATATACAATAATATGTTCATTGCCATTTGCCACATCTACCACCATTAGGGTTGTTAATGGGTCTTCACCGGTTCAAATAGGCTTTAAACTAGACGATTCTTATTGGTTCTCAAAATCGTAGCCCGAACCTAATCCGTCTAATGGTCAGGCTAGGTTGGGCCAAATTAACGAATTGCTAGGTCCAAGCACTACCCAAACGGTCGGCATGTAGTCAGGACACAAGGCAAAACTAAAGGTTTGGGAGTGGGGGGGCTTTGTTCGGATACATTTATATTTATATGATGGGTTGGGATCCGTTGACTTATGTAAGAAACACATGATTTCAATCGTGTAAACAAAAGATCCAGAGTCGGGATCATCTGAACCCTTTAAAGGGAAGATGATCCGCGGGAAGAAGAAATAAAAGAATAAGGGCCAAAAATATCCTGAAGCCCACTCAACGTAGTCATGTTTGGATAGCCAAAGCCTTGAAAGGTATGACTGATTTTCAGGTCCGGCATGACGCAACAGACAAGCTTTATCCCACAATGATATGAGGACCTCTACTATAAACCTTCATTTAATAATTATGAAATGACTTAGAAGGTCCTTTTCTTTTGACCACAAGAGATAGAAAGGTTTTAAAGACTGTTCACAATGTCCTGAAAAATGTGAAGCTCATAAAATAATGGTTTGAGAGTGGGGAAATATTGGACACCAACCATGACAAAGTCCCATGAACCCCAAAATGATTGAAGAAATAATCAGAAATATCTCTTGACGAATCACAAATGAGATGATTTTCCAAGTGGAAGTGTTACTTTATTTTCAAATCTGTTCTCCCTGAATTCAAGGGTGTCATTCAATTTTTTTATTTTTGCCTTGTCCCAGTTACTGTTGGGGTGTTTGTGACACGAATCATATTTTTTCCGTTCAACTGTATCATGAACCTTATCTTTATCAAAGTATGTTCCTTGGCATCTTTTATTACTACTTCCACGCATCTCATGGTTGGGCTTCCTCTTGCCTTTTAAAATTCTCTATTTGCACCATAATGCTCTTCATTGGTGCTGTTATTGATCCTCATTGCACACATCACAAATAGACTCTCTTATTTTATTTTCTATAGGAACTATTCCATAATTTCCTCGAATATACTTATTTCTGACTGTTTCCTTTCTTAGACATGGGATGAGCTGTGTATATAATTTTTTTTATACAGGGGATATGGGTTTTCATTGCCTTACTTCAGTGAAATTCTTTTTCATATGTGTTGTCCTCCGTAATCTTGCACCTTCCTTGATAGATCTGATTCACTTGTTGAAAAAATGGCTCAAATTAGCAATAGGTCATACACCTTTTCTTTTTGGGCATCATCCCTGCTTCATGAAGTCCACCTTAAATCTCCCTCATTCCCTCCTTTTCAACCTTTTTGGACTTTGGATCCAATAACGTGTTGTGCCACCTGCATAGTACCTATATTTCATGCACTAGAGGAGGCCTGGAACATTGACAGATGTTGTGGTACTGGTGGGGAGCCTTCACTGCTACCACCCAGCGTGATATTAAGTATATTTTGTTTTGATCAATATGTAAGAGCACATGTTTAGTATTAAATATAAAGGTTAGTGATGAAAATATCATTAACAAAACATACTCAGGGCACATGAACTTTGCTATTGCTGTATGAATTGAGGATGCATTTCAATAAAATAAACTTTATGGACTCATATAGCAGTAATATAATATATTGTGTTGGTATGATATATCTGTTTAGTCGACCCTAAATATTTGGGATAAGTCTTTGAGGAGGAGGTGGAGGATGACAAACTTCACAGTACCAATGCAGCCAGCCATGTATGATGCTCTAGATATTGAAATTGACCTGCTCAACTATTTAAAGAAATGAAGATGTCAATCTACATGGAGTAAAAGGAATATCTGGAGAATTGTTTCTCAATCTGGGGATCTCTTATCAAGATTTTTTGAGCTTCTTGTTTGATTTCTTATTTATTATATTGTTGAAGCTCTAAAATAATAAACCAATTTCATATTAGCTGATCAGATCATTTGACCACTTGGATACATTGTGGATATTTAACTTTTTCAAGACGACATCACTCTGATCAGCATTTTTGGCAAGCTAGATCCACTAAGATAAAAAGGGCTCCTCAGTATTGGCAAGGAGGCCGAATTCAGTTTCTAGGTTTAAGTTGATTATGATTCAAAAATTCTGTTCTGCACAGGTTTTTGGTGATAAAGCATTTGAGAAATTCGGGAAGGGGTTCATATCTATGCATTTCTCTGACCAACAATCAGGGTCTCATAGAAAGATGCTGTTATTCAAGTTTGCTCTTCCAGATGCCAAACACATGGCCGATATGTCAAGATTGGTGGCCCTTGTGCCTTACTATATCGATCTAATTGGGCGGTATAAGCTGAGTTCACAGGTGGGCATGTTCACCTTTTTCTCTGGTCAGCAATGCAATTATTGGCTCAAGATTGGTCCTTTACATGATCTTTTCTTCTATTCGTGCATCTGCAGGTACGGTCTAAAACAGAAGCGGTTAGGTTGAAGGTAGCACAAGAGGCATATAAAGAACTTCAAAATGTGAGGCAGGAAGCTTTGCAGAGGAAGAAAGCAGAGAAGAAGAAAGTGATGGAGGAGGCCGAAGCCAAGCTCGGCGCCGAAGCAATCCGCAAGAAGGAAGCAAAAGAGCGTGCTCGCCAGATGAAGAAAGTGGGTCCAAAAGTGAAGATGACCCGTGCTCACTAGATTTCTTCTCGTATGAGTTTCAGTTTAGGTTTTGACCTCTCTCTCTAGCTGGACTTAGACAACATCCTATCTCTTTATTCTTACGGCTGTTGTGTTACTTTTAATTATCATTGACATTAGGGGAATGCACCTATTGCATATAGCAGTACTTCTTCTCAAATAACTAATGAAGTCTTTATTTTTTAAAGATAATAGATAGTCTATTAGAGAGCTAAATGCGTGTGAATGATAATAGTTCTGGGTGGGTGTATTTAATAATAGGTATATTTTACTTTCATATGTACACCATGTTAACCATAAAACATCCAGTGTCTGACCAATTATCTGTATTGTTGATGCCTTGATGGTCGTTAGGTTCGTTAAACCCAAGTTAAAAATCTGTGGTTCACACTGGCCAAACCAATTTTATTGCAAAGTCTGGTCCAACTTTGTTGAACTGCCAAGTCGTTAGGATTTTTAATTGTTTTATTTATTTTTATTTTATGAGAGAGAGAGAGAGAGAGAAAGCATTAGCTTTGAAATCTGTAAATCATCATCCTCAAAGTCTTACCACTCTTATCCCAAAATTTTGGCTTCGGCTAAAAGTATGGAACTGGATTCGTTAAGCTGTAGGGCCTCAAAATCCTAATCTAAGTCTCGCAATTTCAAACACCATTTCTCTGTCTTTACTGTTATAATGAGAGAAGATTGAGGGTTGTACACCAGTGTTTTATTAAATGAAGGTTAAATTGTTGCGGTGTCAAATCAAGCTATTAAAACACTGGACAGTAACCTTTTAATCATTCAGAAGGCAAATGATGGACAGTCCAGCAAGTTGTTAAAACGCTGGACTGTCCACCAACTTAATTCATTTTTGATAATTTAAAAAAAAAAAAAAATTAATTTTTACTTAAATTTAATATAATAAGAATCATTTTAATAAATAAATAAATAAACCAAGATAATGGCAACCTGTATTATCATTTTAATCATATAATCTTTGAAAATCTTTAATCAATGTTTTAAATTATAAATAAACCCTTTTGGTTACATATAAGTTATCTGGCTGGGCCTGATTGTTTGACCAGTTTAGCTCCCAAACCTGAGACCGATACAAAAATTGGGTCTTTCTTGGCTCCATACGACCATTAAATGGGCTTAATAGTACTATCCAAAATTTCAGCACACACTAGCCCAGCCCATTGAAAGCGTTACCATCAGCTGGTCCAAATCGGATTTGGAACCGCACCTATTGACCCAAACCCAAAACCCAGTTGTTGAAACTTGAAACCATGTCCCAATGGAATCTCTCTCTCTCTCTCTCTCCCTGACGTCCTCTTACGTATGTGCACGACAACGTGGACTGCGTCTCACAAATAGGAGTCGTCACGACTAGCTATATTTATATATATTACAATAAGAGAGAAAGGAACAAAACAACTTATGCAGGATCTAAGGATCTAAGAAGACGACAACCAACCCCTCTTTTTTGATATTTGAGAGAGAGAGATATTATTTGTAAGTATTAAACAACAAAGCAAACGGTCTTTCCTTTGTTTTCTCAGGCACCATACTTCCTCCTTCCTTCCTCCCTGACGTATATTCACCTCACCTTTAGACTAATAAGTTAATAAAATGGCCTCTGTTTGTATTCTGAATAATGATCTAGTGGTGCAGCTGCATCTTATCTTATCTTACCTCACACTTCTATTGCAATGTGTGGTGGTGGTACCTATTGAATAATTAAAAGTGTATCTAATCATATTAAATTTTGATTCGTTATTTTTCCTCTATAATATATATGAGGTGATGTGACCAATTAGAATGGAAATTCATTCTTGTGAGCATGAAATCAAAGATCAAAGCACGTAACTATTAAAAGATAAAATAAAATGGGTAAAAAACGTTACGTTTTATCTTCAAGTAAAGATAAGTTATTAATTACATTTAAAAAAAAATTCAATTTTAAGCTCGAGGTTTCTCCCAAAATTAACTTGTCTCAAACCTCTAAAACCCTAAAATTCTAGATCCTTGTTTGATTTCACCCTCCCCTAATTCTAAAACAAGTTACATTAAATGCATATAAACTCCAATTAAATGGTCTAAAATGTTATCTACATGAACCCCACAAGCAAAATACAAATTACAAAAGTATAGATGAAAATGTTACATGAATCGAAGGACAATATTACAAAACCTAGATAAAGGTCCTCATTTGGGTCACGTCGATTCTCACATTGGTTTAAATTTCACCCCATCCCTCTAATGTTCGTAGTCTAGATTAGGTTTATCAAAAAAAATACAATTATTTTTTTCTTCATCAAATACTTTGAAGATGATGATAACAGAATTCTAAAATTGGGAAATATCTATTTGTAATTTTATTCCTGAGGTGTCAAAATTTTGTACTCTACATCCATGTGACACTTGATCATAATTTTTTAGTGCCGTCCACATAGATAAGTGATCATTCAATCCATGCAATCCAATCTTATATATTACATGTTTTTTTTAATCAAGAATGTTAAATGGGTTATTTCCTATTAATCTTGACTTATCACATTAGGTATCTTGAATTCAAAAATAATGACCGTTGAATGCTAAAAATATATTTTTAAAGAAAAAAAAATTAGGGTTGAAGGAGGAAGAAAGAGACAAATAGAATAAAGATGAGTTCTAGAAGGAGAAGTGTGGAAAAATGAGACAAAGTCCATAAGGACGGTAAGTTTGATTCCATCTTTTCACGCTGTTATTTGTCGACTGCTAATGGCATCTTTTGAACACTCCCAACCGAACCAATATATTCCTTGTATACCCTAAAAAACAACTGCTAGACCTCGGACACAAAAAATAATTAAGAAAGAGAAGGAATCCGGATCCTACACTCTAAGGAGTAGAGTAACTAATCTAGATCTATTTTTCCCACCCATAATGAAATTTTGTAGATCTATGTATATAAAATATCGATTTGTCAATAATTTTTAATCGTTGCACCGTGAAATGGCCTGTGGTGGGTTCTATAGTTTAAATCCATTATCTAAAAAATACTTGAATTTCAAAACCATTGTCGCCATTAAAAATTTAATCCCAATAATAAGGGTAAGTTGAATAATTTCGTTTCTCTAATCACTTATGTTTAAAACCTTGTTTTCTCTTATTATAAACAAGGTTTAAAATCTCGTCTGAAAGCAAAATTTTGCTATTGAAAAAATTGATTGAGACAATCTCGACCAAAACAAATTTGCAAATAAAGAAATATTCAATGTTTTGTGCTGGTCTCGGCCAAGATTTGAATATCCTAGAACGCTAAGTTATGAAATGGCACAAAACTTTAAACCATAATTGTAAGTGTGCTTGATCAAATCACATTCTTGTAGGTCTACCTTTTGCACTTTTAAACCCTTAAATTTGTAGATTCTTTCTATTTAGAGTAGTAATTGATTTTCATTGAATATGCTTGAATTCCTCATATTAGTTGGTCATCAATTGAGTTTACTCTTACATTTTAAAAATTGCACTTATTTCTAGTTTTATTTTAAAATAGCATTTGAAATTAAGAGAGAAATCACATGCTACACTAACTTTTATGTTTTTCAAAGAATTTATTTTTGCTCAATATAGGAAAGTCAATCCTAAATTTCATAGAATCCCAGATCGACCAATCACACAAAATCACATGTGTTGAGGGCGTGGAATTGGTGGATTCTATGAAAGCTCATATTATTTATTTATTTATTTTGTGAGCAAAAGGTTTCTCATTTCTAAAGGGGTGGGAAAAGTGTGTTTTTTATGTGGCCTGCAAATGGAAGGGTTGAGGTAATTAGCTACATAACTCCTTGGAGTAGAGGATCTACACTCCAAATAGAAGATTCCCTTCTCTCTGTCCGTCCTTAGTGCAACAAAGCAAATTCTATTCTTCGCTCCTTTTCTTTGGTTCCTTTCCCACAGGAAGACAAAGGAATTTTTACATGAAATTATTCCCCTCTCCTCCTCTCTATAATACTTCATCTCTCTCTCTCTCTCTCTCTCTCTCTCTCTCTCTCTCTCTCTCCAAGATGAAACTTACAGATCAGGAAAAACTTTTGGATCTTAGTCTTGCTGTTGCTCCTGATTCTAGTGGTGAGAAGAAGAGGAAGAGAAAGAATGGTTCAAATGCTTTAAATTTGCATGAAGGATATGAAGGGAAGATATATGGGCTCCTTCAAATGAGAGAACTGATGTTAAAACTAGACCCAATGAAACAAGGGGTGGTACAAGATGGAAAGGGTCTTCATTTGATCCATTTGTTGCTCATCTCAGCTACTGCACTCGACGAAAACAACCTCGACTCTGCCTCCGAGAGTTTATGTGAGTTGTACCAAAATGTCTCCCTCAGCGGAGATTCGGTGCAACGTGTTGCAGCGTATTTCGCTGATGGATTAGCTGCAAAACTTCTCACCAAGAAATCTCCCTTCTACCATATGATCATGAAGGATCCCACACCTGAAGAGGAGTTCTCGGCCTTTACGGAGCTCTATCGAGCATCTCCATACTACCAATTTGCTCATTTCACTGCAAATCAATCCATCATTGAAGCCTTTGAAGAGGAGGAAGAGAGGAATAATAGAAGTTTACATGTAATTGACTTCGACGTGTCGTATGGGTTTCAATGGCCTTCTTTAATTCAATCTCTTTCAGAGAAGGCAACGGGTGGGAATCGAATATCTCTTCGAATTACTGGTTTTGGTAGAAACTTGGAAGAATTGGTTGAAACTGAGACAAGATTAGTGAGCTTTGCAAACGGTTGCACCAATTTAACATTCGAATTCGAAGGGCTATTACATGATTCGAAACCGATTAGTCCTCTTAAGAAAAGGAAGAATGAAACAATGGCAATAAATTTAGTATTTTATCTACATACCTTGAATAATTCTTTACAAATATCTGATATATTGAAATCGGTTTATTTGCTTAATCCTTCAATTGTAGTGTTGGTGGAACAAGAAGGAAATCAAAGACCTCGAAGTTTCTTACCAAATTTTATGGAATCTCTACATTATTTTGCGGCCATGTTTGATTCATTAGACGATTGTCTCTCACCCGAGAGTGCGGAGAGATTGAGCATTGAGAAGAACCATCTTGGGAAGGAGATCAAGAGAAGGATGAATTATGAGGAGAATTATCAGAGGTTTGAGAGGTTGGAGACATGGAAGGGAAGGATGGAGAGTGGTGGGTTTGTGAGAAGTAAATTAAGTTCAAAGTCTGTGATTCAAGCAAAGCTGCTACTGAGAATTAGGAGCCATTGTTCTAGTTTTATATTGGGTGGGGGTAATGGGTTTAGTGTGTTGGAGAGAGATGAAGGGTGTGCACTCTCTCTTAGGTGGCAAGATAGGTATCTAATATCAGCTTCCGCTTGGAAATGTGTATAAAAATCTTCAAAATATTCATATAAGTTAATTTTTTTTTTTTTTTTTCTGTTTGTTATTGTATTCAATTTGTTGTGAGCGTAGGGCTGTCAGTGGATTAGATCTGACCCCAAATCCGATTTGTTCCGATGACTATTGGCCCAGAATTCTAGATCAAGCATTTGGGTTCCTATGGGCATCTAATCCGTTTGAAACCTGATTCGATAATTTATTGCATTGGTTTTGGTTGGATTAATAGTCTCCTTTGAAATATGACAAATCTCAATGGTATTTTAGCCTTTGTGCTATAAATGCTTTTTCGAGAAGAGTCGTGATCGAGAACGATGTCCTGTTCCTTTACATAGGAACAATGTCTACATGGCATGCACATTTGGTTTGGCTGTGTGCACGGCTTAGTTAGGAGCTCAAGGTGTTTTAAACTCTAATCCAAATATACCACATAAACATTGTTCCTATTTTATAGGAACAGGACACCATATTGGATCCTAAGTCTGTCAAGAATGTCATTAAGAATTATGGCATGAGTCAAGATCCGTATCTCATTTCTATTCTTCCTATTCTATAGGAATGGTGTCTAAATGACAAGACTTGATTGGAGTTTGAAACACATTGGTCTCCTAAACAAATTGTGCACAAAGCCTTATGTGTTTTAAATTTAACCAAATCTTGCCACGTAAACACCTTATGATGCTATAGGAATGAGATGCCATCCTGGATCCCAACTCTTGTAAAACTATTAATCTACAAAAATCAAAATATTTTTATTTTTCAAAATTTTTATTATCGAAAAACACAACACGTGGATATTTTGATAAATCTAAAATTGTGGAAAATGTTAGCTTTACCGTGAGATTTCAATGTTGGCATTTCAATGTCCTGTAAAGAATGACTAGTGCGTGAGAAAACAAACACACGTTCCCAATTATATAAACATGAAATCCAAAAATCAGCATTTATATATTTCGATAACACACATTTGAAAGATATTCATGAGTCATTCTTCATAAATCACTAGAACTTGACCCATTATATACTTCGTTGTATTCTATTTATTGAAGAAATGAATCGAAAAATACTTTCCATGTGTTTTTAATATTGGGTAATGCTTCGGTGACATTGCGATTTACTGTGATTCTCACATTTCTTATGTGAAGGTGCACACATTATCGTAAATACTTTTTTTTACTGGTATCTCGAGGAAATACATTTCACATCAATGCAGTGAGAATCACAGTGAAAAACAGAGTTACCGCATGCTTTTCCTTTAAATATTTATGCAATTTACGTGTCTGCACACGTTAATAAGAGTACCTGACACTAAATAATATAAGAAATTGAGGTGTAATAAGTAAACGTTGGGTGCTAATAACAGCTCTCTAAAAACAAAACCCTGCTAAAACCCTCAGTTCTCCCAAAACCCCTCTTTTTCCCCAAATGTTACTCTCTCGTTCCATCGCAAGGCGTAGGCTACAGCATCAAAACCAGAGGTATCGCACCTTCGTAGACGCAAGAATCAAATGGGTTAGAGACCGAGGGCTCGACCATGTAGTCGAGAAGGAGAAGAACCTCAAACCAATGCTCGCTCTCAAAAACCTCATCAAATCCGAACCCTCAAAAACCCTTCCAGTCTCCATCGCAGCCGAACACAAAACTCAACTCTCTCTCCCCACTCGAGCCATTGAATTCATCCGAAATTACCCCTCAATTTTTCAAGAATTCCTCCCATCTGGTGTTCCCCCGTCTCGTCCTCACGTCCGTCTCACACCCGAAGTTCTCCGTCTCGACGACGAAGAACAAACGATCTATGAAAGCGATACCCATCGACAAAATGCCGCCGATCAACTCCTAAGATTACTCATGTTGTCTAGAATCAATAAATTGCCGTTGAAAATCGTTGATCAGCTTCAATGGGATTTGGGTTTGCCGTCCGATTATGTACGTACCCTTCTTACGGATTATCCCGATTACTTTGATGTAACATCTATGAAAAGTTCAAATTTTTCGAGTGATCCTGTTCTTGGGTTGGAGTTGGTTTGTTGGAGTGATGAGTTGGCGCTGTCCGTAATGGAAAAAAAGGCAAAAATCATGAAAATTGGAGAAACCCATTACAAGAAGGGAATGCCACTCGCATTCCCTCTTCAATATTCGAGAGGTTTCGATATGGAGAAGAAGGTGAAGAAATGGGTTGATGAGTGGCAGAAGTTGCCTTATATTTCTCCATATGAGAATGCAATGCATCTTCAATCCAAGAGTGATCAAGCTGAGAAATGGACGGTTGCGATTTTGCATGAGCTTCTTCATCTTTTCATTTCAAAGAAAACTGAGAAAGAGAACATTCTTTGTTTAGGTGATTGCTTTGGACTTCGAGCGAGATTCAAGAGAGCTTTGCTTACTCATCCGGGTATTTTTTATGTTTCGAATAAGATTAGGACCCATACCGTTGTTCTTAGAGAGGCTTACAAGAGAGATCTTTTGCTTGAGAAGCATCCTTTAATGGGTATGAGGTATCAATATATTCACCTTATGAACAAAGGGAAGGAATCGGTTAAACCGACTATGGAGCAAAAAAGGATTACCCATGATGCCGAAGAAGGGGAAGAGAAAGATGAGGAGTTGGATGGAACTTATGGGTCGGAATCCGAGGATGCCAGTGATGACGAATGCGATTATGATGACGTTGATGAGGATGATGGTGATGATGATGATGGTGATGAAGATGATTTGGATTCTCGCCAGAGTGTTGTGGTTGATAGAGGAAGAATGATGAGAAATGCACATTCGCCCATTGAGACGGGAAGGCCTTTGAGACCTTCGGGTCGAGCTAGCTCAAATGGAAGATACCCGAATATGGTGGGCGACAAGGTTCCAACAATTTCTTCTAGAAGATCAGATTCATATAAAGGGAATCATTTCGGTGTGAGAACACCTGGGAGATCGAATTACCCAAGAAGCAGGGGGAATTTGTTGACTGAAAATAAGACAAGGTCTGCTTAGTCGCTATGCTAGCTTTTCTCGAAAACACCAATGTATGTTTGGGTGGTGAGTTCTATCTGTCTCTCACTCTCCTTGTTAAAGTCTGACAAGTCAATTAATTTATATGTTCCCATATTATTTTTTTTGGATAAGTGTATGTTTCCATATGTTAGTTTGCAGTTATTGCAACCACTGTAATATGGTGTCTGATTTGATGATTAAACAATGCCCTTGCTATTGCTCATAATGTGGTTTTTCATATGTGTGTGTGCATGCCTGCACTTCATAACTTATTTTTGGTTGATCTAAGATATAGGACCTTTGATGGGGACATCAAAGCTTGAAGAGTGGATTTTATGTTCATTTAGTTTTCTGTTTTGGATTTTTATATTTATGTTTTTGGGTGTAGTTTGGTAACTTCAGTATTTCTTTTATTTAAATTTATAAGGGTTGGAAATTTAAGAGAACTATCCTGCATCAACCTTCCTGTGATCACTAAAAGATACTAGCATTTTGTTTTTTCAGATCTATTTCTACATACTAGTACATGCCACTTCAATAAATTTGATACTTGTTATTTGTGATATTGGTTAGCTGAAGATGAGTCTTCTTCTGATCCTCCACTCTAGTGTTTTTTGCAAAAGAGACCCCTACTCACACGATCAATGTGCAAGAATTGTACATGCCACTTCAATAAATTTGATACTTGTTGTTTGTGATATTGGTTAGCTGAAGATGAGTCTTCTTCTGGTCCTCCACTCTGGTGCTTTGAGCAAAAGAGACCCCTACTCACACGATCAATGTGCAAGAATAGTACAAGTACAGGCTGTGAAAGATAACTAGCATCCATGAATTATTACGTACTCGTCACAATATACAAAATCTATACTAATAAATGTTCACTCGACCAAGGAAAAGAACTTGCATTGATACCATTTGGCGTAGGGAAAATTGATAGTCTATTTATTAGCTTCTCCTTAAAAACAGAAATCCTCTTTTATCACTAAACCCTTGGATTTTTTCCATATAGGTGTTCTGTTCAAGATCTATATTTAGAAATGCCATATTTTCATCTACCTAGTACATACTACTCCCAAGCCAAAATGAGCTACTAAAGCCAAAATAATTCTAAGTAAATCTTTCTTAGTGACAATAATAATCTCCTTCAAGTTGATCTCTTCCTTGTGAGTGTGTTCTTTGACTGCCAATGTCGCCTTAAATCACTCAAACTTTCCTTTTGATTCTCTATCAATCTTAAATCTAGTTGCATCCACTCTTCCATGCACCTTTAGGTGATCTTCCACACTCTTCACCATTTTTCTAAGAGGACTTGAGTTCTCTCATGACATACTGTCAACTTTTGTGATTGTTCACTCTCAATTGTTTCATAGAAATTTGATGGGTCATTGTTCAACAGATTTGTGACAAATAATCTGGAAATCTGGCACCATTCATTTCACAATCTCCACTCGCCTAGGTGGGTTATAAACTCTAGAGTTTCAACCTCTCAATGTATTTGATGAAGTAACAAATAATTGACCTGACAAGCTTTAATTTAATGTAATCCTTACGAGACTCGAAACCATAAATTCAAGTAACCTGCGACCTCATTTCTAACCAATATATTGGAGGGATTGCCTAGAGATGGATGGTCCTTGAGCATTTTTTTTCTATAATGGTATAAGAGATTTCATTATTTCATTTATAAGTGAACTCTTAATTTCAAAAGATGAAGTAAAAATATCAACGTATGTGTACACCAATGGAGAAAAAAGATGCAGAATCTAAACAGAGTATGTATATTCTAGAGTAATTAGTTACGTCTGTCTCACTGTAAAATCACCATTGACAAATTGCTCCATGCACAACAGCCACTCCTTGCCTTTGATGGTTTGCTTGCATTGAACTATTGTGTGGAGCTTGAAATATATGTGGTAACACCGGTACCAGTTCACCTACCATTGGAAAGACCATCAAACTAAATGCCAAACAAACATTCACAAATAATTGCATCTGTTCTTTCCAGGCCATTTATTATATTTCAAGTAGTCTCTCTCTTATAAGACAGTGGTTAGACCAATTATGCTTTATGGAGCTGAATGTTGAGCGGTTGAGAAGGATCATGCTAAATTAATTGACACAGTAGAGATAAGAATGTTGATTTGGATGAGTGGAAAGACTTGAAAAAGATAAAATTAGGACTGTACACATTCGAGAAATGCAAGAATAGCTCCAATAGATGATAACCTAAGAGAAAGTAGATTGAGATGGTTTGGGTATGTTCTATGACCCCAAGTAGAATACATATTTTAGTTGTAGGTCTTAAAAGAGCGTGGTTTCACAAGTGAGTACAAATAGGAAGATGATGCAGGAGCATTTCCAGATTGGACGAGGTGGCCAACAAACTGGGGCATGTTAGTGAGATGGCCCATGATGTGGGACCCAATAATATGGAGGGCTTGATCAAGTGCCCTAAGCTATGAGATAAAGGAATTAATCTCACACTCCTCATTATTCATGGCTTTTGTGGAGCATTGGTTTAGTCCTGGATCAATTGGTATTAGAGCAGATCCAGTGTTCAAGTGTTCCCTAAGTTATGAGATAAAGGAATCAATCTCACACTCCTCATCATTCATGGGTTTTGTCGAGCATTGGTTTAATCCTGGATCAATTGGTATTAGAGCAGATCCTGAGTTCAAGTGTTCTCCTCAGCATGGGTGGATGATGCAAGGGCATCTCCATGCTGGGCTGGGTGGCTCATGGAGTGGGGTGCATTGGTGGGGTGACCCATGATGTGGAACCCACAAAGGGGAAGGTTTGACCAGGTACTCTAGGTTATGAGATAAAGAAATTAGTCTCACGCTCCTCATTAGCTGCAGCTTTTTTGGAGCATTGGTTAATGTCCTGCATCAAAAGTGTACGCTAACACAATACATATGGTATGACAAGCACTTTCTCATGTTGGAACGTAGGATGATTGATACAAGACTAGTCCAATATGTTATTGGGCAACAATAACAATGCTTATACTCCCACTCATGAGCCCAAGCATATAAGTGAGATGCCCCCTTGCAAAGTTAATCATCATTGCCAAAGTCAGTCCATTCCAATACCACTAATCATGTGAAACTTAAGATCTTATTTAAGAATTAATAATTATGTTATTTAATTTCAATTCAACTTTTCATTCACAGTGAATTGCCAGTTTTTAAAGATGATTTCTGTAAAATGAAAATTTATTGGAAGATGTTCATTTGAGACCCCACAAGTGAGTACTAATAAGAAGTGTAGGTTGTGTGTTTGATATCCAGTATGAGAAATATTTCCTCAGGGCCACCTGTGAGGGCACTCCCTTACTTGGTGTGTGTGATAGGCAGGCATTGCATGTGCCCAGGGAAGGGACCCATATGACTTGGCTCCGGCCCTGGCTCATCCGGGCCACCTAGTCGGTCGTAAGTCCGAACACCCCCATTATCAAAAAGAAAGAAATATTATTGTTACAAAAAGATTTGACAAGTTGTAAAATCTTTTAGAATAATGAATCATATTGGTACCAATAAAGGAAAATAATATATCATATTAATTATGTGTGTTATATGGTTTTTCGTTTGGTGCAATGTATGCTACAAACAAAAGAAAATGAATAATTAATAGAAAAGATTTGACAAATCGTAAAATATTTGGCTTTAATGTACTGTATTCATTATGTGTGTTGTATGATGTATAGAAAAAAACAAAAACAGAAACTCATTGAAGTTATACATTTGAATCAAGGAGTGATAGAAACAAAATAAATATATTATTAATGCAAAATATTTGACAAGTTGTAAAATCATTTAAAATTCACTCTACTACATTAATTCATTTAATTGTGTGTTGTATGATTTGTGGGGAGAAAAATAAAAACAGAAACTTATTAAAGGTTATATGTTTGGTTCAATTTATGATACAAACAAAATGAAATAAAGTATTAATAAAAACAGATATGACAAGCTGTAAAATCTTTTGTACCTAAAGTTCTATATTTGCTGCCTTGAAATTTCAAGAAAAACTTCTCTATATAAACCCCATCCAATCCGGTTTTAGCATCAAGCATTGAGTTATTAAGGTCTTTATCTTTCCCTTTCGATATGTTAATCCTTTCTTCTTGTTTCGGGTTCAACAAATGTTTGCACTTATCGATGCAAATCTTGGTCGTTGTTCCTGGCATTTCATATGTACGAGACAAGTTCGTTATCACTTGGTGGTGAAACAGAATGTCTTGTTTTCTCTATTCTCACGAACCCTCTTCTCTCTTCTCTCCCACTGAACCAACAAAATCTTTGCAACTCTCCATATTTCCAGCTCTCTCTCTCTTGGCTCTACGATCATCTTCGAACACAAAGGAATTATCTCTCTCTCGGCTCTGCTGTTGTCTTCAAACACAGATTGAAGGAACACTAACTCACGGCAACTCTCCCTCTTCTCCATCTCACTCGGTACTCTCTCTCTCTCTCTATATATATATATATCCATATTTTTAGGGTTTTTTTATTATTATTATTATGGGAAGAATGCTAGCTTTTTGGATTCTAATGGTCGACCATATTTTGGATGAGTTAGGATATGAAATCAAACTGCTTGGGAACTCAAAACTACTAAGATCTGCACATTCCAGTACATCACATTGATGGTCCAGGAAAAATGTTTATCTAGGCCCTGTATATTTTGTGTGGAAAAAATTTCAAGGAAAAGTAATTTTTGTGGAAACCTTTTCTTATAAGAAGTTTAATTGAAAATTGTTTGCCAACATAGTAGTTATCCAAAAGAGTTCATCCCAAAAATGTTTGCTGTTTGGGTGACATTTTGCGTTCTGGGTGTATCCATAAAGAACTTGCAATGATATTTAGGATAAGAATATTTCCCAAGGAGATCTCTTAGCCTTAGGTAGAATTGATTTGAATGGTGGGTTCTGGACCTTCTTCATGCACAGGTAGGAGAGGATGGTTTCTTCATACTGGCATTTTATTACGTTGATCTTTGTTTTATGAGTGATCTGCCTTATTCATTATTGCATTGATCTAGGTTCACACCAAAATGGAATGCAATGGATACCCAATCTTCTAATCTTTGTCTTCGAGGTTTGTCTTATTGTTTGCATGACCATTGAGAATGAAGTAACTTGAATCTCCTTCAATATAATGGAAGTAATCTTTTTTTTTTTTGTTGTTGTTAAGTAAGTTTAGTGGTTGATAGGATCCTCCTTTAATCTTAAGCTAAAGGAAAATGAAGCTTAACTGGCAACATAGACAACCCTTTTAATGTTGGTTAAGCATAGTTCTCAAATATTAAGTTGTAAATGTATGAGTAAAACACATGGAAACATGAACTTAAGTGAACTGCCATCTGCTCCATTTACATATAAAGATTGACAAACTGACCCTCTAAAATTGAATTACATATTTATATTTACACTTTAAGCACACTATGAAGCTGTGGTATGAATTGAAGCCGAATTTAATCTACGGCATCTTTACGAACATTAACAATTTTTTCATGTTGCACAAATCGTTAGTGGTTCCCTGTCAAGATGTGATAACATATATTATACCATGATAATGTCTATTAATTTTTATTGAGGTTGACAATTTTACTTGAGTGTGCACCTCCGTGTTTGTGCTTCTGATTTTCATACCCTTTTTGTTTGCTTTGGTATATACAGCAAGTTACATGCATTTCTGAGGTAGTGGCAAAGCTGTAGAGACGAAGCAAGAAGCCTTGAGGGCAGCAATGTAATGTGATACTACCTCGGTGAAAATAGAATACCAAAATTATGTATGGATAGAGGTTGGTTGGTGTGCCATCGGTTAGGAAAGAAAGAAATTTCTTGCCACAGCAGAGGCTCTGTCACACATGTTCCATAGCCCTTCTTAGCTTTTGAACAACAATTTTTTTGCTTTTGAGATATTTCAAGGGCTTAAGCCACATTAACTCTTGATCATTTTTTTTCTATAATAGTATAAGAAGAGATTTCGGTTAAAAGTGAACTCTTAATTTCAAAAGATGAAGTAAAAATATCAATGTACGTGTACACCAATGGAGAAAAAAAGATTCAGAATCTAAAGAGAGTATATATACTCTAGCGCAATTAGTTACTTCTGTCTCATTGTAAAATCACTCCATGCACAACTGCCACTCCTTGCCTTATGGTTTGCTTGCTTTGTACTATTGTATGGAGGAGGATGAAATATACACGGTTAACACCCTTGCCAATTCACATGCCTTTGGAAAGACCATCGCACTAGATGCCAAACCAACATTCATAAATAATTGAATCTGTTCTTTGCAGGCCATTTATTTTATTTCAAGTAGTCTCTCTCTCTCTTGTAAGACGGCGGTTAAACCAATTATGCTTAATGGAACTGAATGTTGAGCAGTTGAGAAAGATCATGGTAAATTAATTGAACATAGTAGAGATAAGAATGTTGAAATGGATGAGTGGAAAGACGTAAAAAAGATAAAATTAGGAATGAACACATTCGAGAAATGTAGGATGTTTATATGTTGGTGATGTTAATGGTGAAGGTGATGATGGTAAGAATGATGGCGGTGATGATGAGGGCATTGAGGTTGTTGTACCATTGGTTTAAAAAAGAAGATCAAAGTCAAAGGATAAATAATCAATTTGAAAAATTAAGGTGTAATCTCATAAAAAAAAAATAAAAAAAAAATGTAGAAGGCCATGTCATTATTATTTTTTTTTTTAATAAAAGGAACATTTGTCACCTAAGAAGGCGGATCCCTCCAAAATTTTGAAACATAGCTGCTTCAAAGTCACCTTGTGCTACACGTCATAACTTACAAGTTTACACTTTGCTACATACAACAAGTTACAATAATATTTTTTTTTTCAATCAAGTTTTATAAAAATTCATAAAAAAAAAAAAAAAAAAAAAATTGTGTTTTATATATATATATATATATATATAATATATATATATATATATATATATTTTTAACTTAAAATATGTGAATTATTCAGAATAGTTCAATAATTCAGAGAATAATACTTTCATTGGAAAAAAAATGAAAAATTCGTGAATTTTTCAAGAATTAAATAGGGGTAATTAAGCACCCCATGAATTAATAAGGGCAACCCACATCATAACCAAATTGTTTTGTCTTATTGGTTAATGTCCTACATCATCGGAAGTGTAAACTAACACAATACATATAGCATGATGAGCACTTTCTCATGTTGGAACATAGGATGATTTATACAAGACTCGTCTAACATGTTTTTGGGCAACAATAACAATGCTTATACTCCCACTCATGAACCCTAAGGAGTTGGCCTAGTGGCAAGTTAAGATTTGATAAACTCCTCAGAAAGGGTAGGTCAAGTGTTCAAAACCCTACAAAGAAATGAATTCCTTGGGACCACCCTCCAAGTCTAGTTGACCCTCGACTCAACCAATTGCACGTAAGACTTTCCAAGGGGGCGGCGTGTGTGACCATGGGATTAGTCTCACCCAAAGGGTGAGGACACCGACGATAAGCAAAAGAAAAATAAAAGAAAATACTCCCACTCATGAGCCCAAGCATACAAATGAGATGTCCCCTTGCCAAGTTAATCATCATTGCCAAAGGCAGTCCATTCCAACACCACTAATCATGAGAAACATAAGATCTTATTTAACAATTAATAATTATGTTATTTAATTTCAATTCAACTTTTCATATACGGTGAATTGATATTTTTTAAAGATGATTTCTGTAAAATGAAGATTTATTGGAACATGTTCATTTGAGGCCCCACTAGTGAGTACTAATAAGAAGTATAAGATTGTAGGATGATTGATCCCAGGTTACATGTTTAATATAACTTATGATATAAATAAAAGAAAATAGATTATTATTAAAAAAGGATTTAACAAGTTGTAAAATCTATTAGAATAATGAATCGTACTGGTACCAATAAAAGAAAAATATATATCATATTAATTAGGTGTGTGATATGGTTTGTTGGACAAAAAAAACTTATTGAAGGTTTCTCGTTTGTTGTAATGTTTGCTGCAAATAAAAGAAAATGAAATATTAATAAAAAAGATTTGACAAATCGTAAAATCTTTGAGATTTAATGACCTGTATTGATTATGTGTGTTGCACGATGTATAGAAAAGAAAAAAAAAATAGAAACTCATTGAAGGTTACACGTTTGGTTCAAGGAATGATTGAAACAAAATAAATTTAAGATTAATGCAAAATATTTGACAAGTTGTAAAATCATTTACATTTCACTTACCACATTAATTCATTTAATTGTATGTTGTATAATGCGTGGGAAAATAAAAATAAAAACGGAAACTTATTGAAATTTATATGTATGGTTGAATGTATGATACAAACAAAATAAAATGAAGTATTAGTAAAAAAATATATGACAAGCTGTAAAATCTTTTGTAACTAAAGTAATATATTTGTTGTCTTGAAATTTCAAGAAAAACTTCTCTATATTAACCCCACCAAATCCTTGGGTTGTAGTATCAACTATTGAATCATTGACGACGACCTCTGGACATGCTCATCTTTTTCTTCTTGTTTCGGGTTCAACAAATGTTTGTAAATCTTGATCGGTGTTCCTGACATTTCATCATACGAGACAAGTTTGCTATCACTTGGGAGTGAAGCTGAATGTCATTGTTTCAAGATGAGATTGTTTATATTTTGAATTTTTTATATGTATATTTTTTGGTGTAAAGTGTTCAAAAGGGTTTAGGGGAGTTTTCTTTGACGATTTTATAAGTAGATTGGATTTTGTGCAGTTGGTCTCCTGTGAAAGTATTGGCCTTTGGCCTTGTTGTTTTCTTGTAGTCATCTTTACCAGTTTTAATATATTCTTTTGCATTTACCTATAAAAATAAAAATAAAAAAAATCTAC
The DNA here is from genome assembly GCF_017979445.1 of Akebia trifoliata. Classification (NCBI taxonomy): domain Eukaryota; kingdom Viridiplantae; phylum Streptophyta; class Magnoliopsida; order Ranunculales; family Lardizabalaceae; genus Akebia; species Akebia trifoliata. Next base: position 2,643,610 of record NC_141378.1, on the reverse strand, counting down.
TGCTAAGCTTTTATTTAATTATTGGCTTGCTTTGAACTATTGTATGGAGGTTGAGATCATGGTTTCAAAACTCGTCTGAGATCGAGATGTATCGTCGTATTACCTAGCAACGAGACGGACGGACAAGTCATTGTATCGGAAGAGATTTAAAACTCACGTTGATTTTTCTCATTATTGAACGAGATGTCTCAAATATGTCAGAAAACTCATCCAAGACCATTTGGTCTCGCTCAAATCTTTTTTTTTTTTCTTCATGTGGGTGGGTGGGGGGAATCCAATTAGCAGGCTAACACTTATGAACTTTAACCAACTTAGAGCCCACACCTTCATGTCGATAGTAGGGCATAAAATTGGTAGGACCTATGTTGGATCTAAGTATATTCATAGTAAGGTTTGGATTTTTTTTTTTTTTTTCCTTTTGATTTGAGCTCGGATCCAATTAACTAATGCCATATTTAGATCCAAATCAAGTTTGGTTGAGCACTTATGAAATACCTATTTTTTTCCTTAAATTATCAATTTAGTTCTTTGCATGCTTATAATAGTTTATGTTTTACCATTATATTCCTTCATTTATAAGAATTCATGTTATAAAGAAGTAATAGAAAGAAAATTTCAGAACTTTAAAAAAATATACAAAATAAAGGATTAATTTTCTTCAAAAATTTTAATTTTAAATTTGAGAGTTTAGTAGCCATCAATTTTCAACATCTACAACAAGCTCAAAAGGTTTTATTTTGAATCTGATTTTTTCCATGAAACCTAGTAGACTTCATTGTTGGATTGCTAATCCGATAATCCATGTGCACCCAACGACCCTTAGTAAGATTTTAAGTCTTACTAAGTAAGTCACGATAGTGTGATTCATAAAGTAAGATTTGTTATAAAGGAAGGGAGTTTTTGTAATAAATTAGGTCTGACCAGTAAATCTCTCTGTTATTTAAGGAGGAGAGAGAAAAATGATCCTAGCAGTGGCGCATGTTAGCAGCATAGCTTCAGAAAATGTGCGCACGATAACGGGTACATGTAAGTAAGGTCACTATAGACCGTTCGATTTTCAACGATCCATATTAATCGTTACACGTTTTACACCTACTCTAATAAAACTCTGGCAAACGACCATCTCGGCCTCTCCTTTTTCTGTGGACTGTTTGGAGTGAAAACTCAGTTTTTTTTTTATATTTCTTTTTGTTTCTTTATGATTCCTTAACAACTAAGCCAATAATTCCCTTTTGTCAAAACTAGAGGTTTAGGATTCGATAGTTAGTCAAACTTTTCGAATTCTAGGGTTTCGATTTCCACTATTTTTCTTCTTCAATTCTACGACAAAAATCAATCAAGTTAGAAGTAGTAACCTTCTTTTCTAATTCCTTTATTTTATTTTTCAATTCTACGAAGAAAGTCAATCCCGATAGAAGAAGTAATCTTCCCCAAAATTATCAGTTTTAGATGAACAAGTAGATCAGCCGATGATCATCAATGGCGCCTTCTTCATCGAAAGGAGGAGTGGCAGTTTCGCTCTGGTACTCAGATAATCTAAAAGGATTTATTCTTGCTGTCGTCTCTAGCGTTTTTATTGGATCGAGTTTCATCGTCAAGAAAAAGGGTCTTAAACGGGCTGGTAAATCCGGTTCTCGTGCCAGTAAGTAAAGATCAAGAAGTTAAAAATTAAAATTCCCTGATTTTTCTAGAAACCGTAACCCTAATTTTGGTTTTTGTATCTGTAATTTAAGGTGTTGGTGGATACGGTTATTTATTAGAGCCCCTTTGGTGGATTGGCATGTTTACTAGTAAGTTAGTCCGCTACATTGTGATTAATTAAATTTTTTTCGTATGAAGATTTTGTTTTTGATTGTCTTAATTAATTAATTTTGGGGAGTGTGGCAGTGCTTATTGGAGAGATTGCGAATTTCGTCGCCTACATTTTTGCCCCTGCTGTTCTTGTAACGCCGCTTGGTGCTTTGAGTATAATTGTTAGGTAAATTTTTTTTTTTTTTTTTTTTGGTTATTGGTTCCAATATCTATAATAAAAAGAGTTTCTTGATTAGTAATTTGGTTGTATTTGTTGTGTTTATGGGAAATGATTCAGTGCTGTTCTAGCACATGTCTTGTTGAAGGAGAAACTGCAGAAGATGGGGGTATTAGGGTGTGTTTTATGTGTAGTGGGGTCCACAGTAATTGTGCTTCATGCACCCGATGAACGTAATCCGAGTTCTGTAGAAGAAATCTGGGGTTTAGCAACACAGCCGGGTAAGCTGGTTAAACTTAGTTACTCATGTTTAGTTGTTTCTAGCTTTTCTCTTGATTGGTTTGATGTGTTTGGTTCAGCTTTTCTTTTGTATATGATATCGGCAATTGCTACTGTGCTCGTACTGATGTTGCATTGCGCCCCTCGCTACGGGCAGACGAACATAATGGTTTACGTAGGCATATGCTCTATAATTGGATCATTGACAGTAAGTAGTTATAGCATTGCAATTGGATATTGGGGAAATGCTAACTTTGATTATGGTCTGAAATATATTGATGTATAATCTGATATAAACCCATACTTGATTGATTAAGTGTTGGCGATGGGAATTGGTTATGCCTCTTTGGGGTTGGTTTGTGTGTGCTTTAATACTCATTTTCTAATCCAGGAGTACAATTTGGCTTCCTATATCTGACGAGGTTTTCTGATTGAAGGTTATGAGCATAAAAGCAATTGGGATTGCAATAAAACTTACATTGGAGGGTATAAGCCAAGTTGCATACTTCCAGACATGGATATTTGCAATGGTTGCGATCACCTGCATCATCACTCAGTTGAATTATCTAAACAAGGTCAGTACCTCATTTATTCATTGTAGATTTTTTTTACCCATTTCTTTATTCAATGTTGAAGAGAAAGCAACATCTTTCGCCTTAAGAAATCTTTGGATTTTCAGTTTCATGTTGTGTTAATACATGTGATTTTCATAGGATATTAAGTAATTTATTTAGATTTAATATCTTACTGTGATTTGAAGGGAAGTTTTCCCAAGCTTTTTCTTCAGGTGAAAGGGAGTAGAATATAGTTATTAGGTTATATGTACCTATTATAGTATGGGAAAGATAACATGCTGGAACTGACACTGTAAGAATTGTTCAGCTGTTTCACTAGTTAATGAATTGCAAAAAAAAAATAAAAATAAACTTACTATCAAGTTTATGATATAACCAGCGTTCTAAATTTTAATTTCAGTGTGCTTGTAGATTGTATTTCTTCACTATGAAAATCATCCAAATTTATGGCATGCATCGAATGTTAAACTAAAATGATAAAATAATCTCGGAATTTTAGGTGGAAGCTTGCTTGATACTGCTCCAATAGCACCTTTGAAACTTATTTTTCATGCATACAAGTATATTACCTTGTACAGTTTCGATCCCCAAGATTCAAGGAAGTAGAATATAAGGGAATTCATATGCATTACTCTTGTAGGTAATTTGTATAAAATTACATAAGGAACTTTGCCTCTAAAATCAAGAGGCCCAGATTTTCCTATAAAAAAATCAAGAGGCCCGGATATCTAGGTTTCAAAAAAAAAAGTCAAGGTTGTTCATCCTTCAGTGACCTCGCAGGGACAAAGAGCTTTTACCAAGGAATACAAATTCTTGGTAGAGTTTTGGCTGAGTGAATGTCTAGATTCCTAGATTGAATCTAGTGATCCCCGTAATAATTTGCAACATCAATAAAGCTTATGATCACGAAAGCTGGAATATTGTGGATTACATGTTTGTTTGATTGGGATTTGAAGAAAAGCGGCGGACATGGGTTCAAAAAATTGCATTTATTCAGCTCATTTTTCGGTCTTGGTGAATGAGGCCACCTTTGGATGTTTTTAAGAGCTATAAGGGGTTGAAACAAGGAGATTTATGCATCTCCTTTTCTATTCATTGCAGTGGTGGAAGCTCTATTTATCTCTAGGGTTGTTGGCTCTTCAAGGTTTTTGGGATGGGAAGCAATGCACTACAATTTATTGTCTCCAATTCATGGTTGATATGCCTTTTTTTAGGACCGGACTTTTTGAAATTTAGATTCCTAAGAGGTTTGCTATGTTGTTTCGAGACATTGTTGAGTTTGAGCATCAATTTTGGGAGAAGGCAAAGTTTGTCGTGTTGATAGGTCTTCCCTTATTAACAACACCCTTATCTAATTAATCTCTTCTCCAAATCTCCTCTATCCACTATTACCTAACCCTATTCCATACCCCTAAACCTAATTACAATACCCTCACTGAAAAAAAAAAAAATAATGCCAAAACTTTGCATCTATATTCTTTTTAACAAATAGCCATTGGGATTTTGGGAAACTTTTTTTCTATATTAAAAAAAAAAAACTTTCAATAATTTTTCTTTTCTTCTTCATCACCCCCTAATTAGCCTTTCCCCACCCTTCCCAAAGTAGAAGAATCGAATAAATTTAGGTTGTCCTTCCCAAAGTAGAAAAATCGAATAGATTTAGGTTGTCCTACATCAATAACACACTCATAACTCATTAAATTACAAAATCCAATTGGAGCAATAGCAGTTTTCCAATATTCGGCAGTTTATGAAATATTGATATTCGGAAAAGCATAATTTATTATTAACTATTCATAAGCTTGGTGCTAAGAAAAATGTTAAACAATCAATGTTTTGTACTTTAAAAGTATGTATAATGTTGTAAGTTTTTGTGTTTTATTTATACTATCTGAGAATATACATTCCCAGATTTCAAGCATAGAGATATTTTGAAAGATTATAGAGATGAATATATGTTCCTAGTGGTATGGCAGTCCAGAATATGTCTGGTCCAATCTGTTAAGGTTGTTCTCAAGTTTTCTGATACAACTTTTGGCAACTATTAGTTTCTATGTTACTTCTAATTGAAATGATTTTATCATTTTTTTTTCTGGAGATTGGACAAGAGCAAGTCGCTTAGCATGTGTAGCATTAAGTGATAGTTTCATCCTATGTTTGTTTGCAATTTCAAAAATGCATCTACTAGCTTGGTGTTGTGGCGTTGTAGTTTGTTTACTGTATAAAATATTATGTAGTTTAATTGTTGAGTTTGGCATGTCTCCAGGCATTGGATACCTTCAACACTGCAGTTGTGTCTCCTATCTATTATGCCATGTTCACTTCTCTCACAATTTTTGCAAGTGTCATAATGTTTAAGGTATATTCTGATGAACTCATACACTACAATATATATAGAGTTGGTCTATCCTTATTCCTTATTCTTACTTCCCAAGTGGGAGACCCGTATAGGTCACATATTGACTTTGGACCACACAGTGAATTATGCTCAACATCATGATATTTGTCGCAACATATCAGCACATTCTAATTTTTATTGTGTAAAAAGGGTTTTCCTAAGCAATGGGTTAAATGAAAAATACAGATTTTTCAACTCCAAGTTAGCTTTTCACTAGTCTTGGAATGTCAAAATGAATTGCACGTTTTTGTTGATCGCCTCTAAGGTATGGACAATTTACCGTACGATTGGATCATCCTATATCCATTAGGACCTATGGCCCCTGCTAGCATGAGTACAAATAGGGAGCATGTATAGACTAACTCGTCTGTATTTTGGGTCTTTCTTGCACAGTTTTTTACATGGTCTCATAGCCCATTCTGAAACTTTTAACCATATAAGAAGTGCATTACAAATTGAACATTTTGTACTGCACATTTCACCCTTAACCTTGAGTTCATTTCTCATAGGATTAGGAGTTCTGTTGATTTTTGGAGAGGAAATCATCCTCACGAATAAAACCCAACCCTTTCTTAGATTTCTAACCCTGTGACTGCCTATTTCACCATCAATTTTTTAAAATAACCCATTGTAACATATTAAACATATAATTTAAAAGAATCTGGACTATTGAAATCGTAATCTACTTTAAGTTCACAATTGATGAGGTTGATAAGTTTCAGAATGAGCTGATATTTGTGATGGAAGTGACATTCTTAGTGAGGAGAATATTCTCACTAAAAATCAGCCTTGTGAACCCCGCATGTATGTTTTTCAGCGAATTCATTAAGCTTGCTGTTAATTATAGGATTACTCTGGTCAGAGTGCAAGCAGTATAGCATCAGAGCTCTGTGGATTCATCACTGTGCTGTCGGGTACTACAGTGTTGCATAGTACCAGAGAACCAGATCCTCCAATTACAGGTATTTTGTGTGCATTTACGTGTACACAACTGGCATAAATTGCTTCACATGGATTTTATGTACGATGTGTTAATCTAGCAGTATCTTATTTATGGCAGTTGTTATGGTATAGGATTTACCTAGGAATTCGAAGAAAGTTAAGTAACCCATTCTTCTAGGTTGGGCATGTAATATCCAACTTTGATTTTCAAGAGGGAGTGAATCTGCAACAATTACTTCCAAGAGAAGTTTTGAGTGATCACTAGTCACATACAAAGATGTGAGTTCTTATAACAGTATGATGATGATGATGAACACTAATGCATACACTTTAAACTCCTGAGGGAATCAAATCTGAATTGAGAAAGTTAATCCAAAACTCTATTTTGAAGTTTTGAAGTTCTTAAATCTTGTAACTAGGATACTTGATTCACCACATTGAAGATGTCTTTTGACCTCTTTTACAGATTGTATTTTAGGATAATACAAGTAATTTTCCAGATGTCATGAAAGAATGTAAGCAAAAAAACAAAAAAAAATCTTGTTGCAAGCACCTTAGAAACTCCTTGAGATCATAAATTTCTAGTTTTTGTTTTAATAAAAGCAATGCTTAAACTCGATAATCCTTGCACTTATTTCAAGTGATAAATGATTTTTTTTTTCTCCCAACACATGCAGATTTGTATTCACCACTGTCTCCTAGAATATCATGGCATATCCAAGGGAATGGGGAACTATGGAAGCAAAAGGATGAAGATGGGCTATCTGCCGAATTTGTCACAATCCTTCGCCAAGACTATTTCACTTAGATGAGTACTTGCATGTGAATTCATTCACAATTCAAGAGAAGCACTTGTTCAGAAATAGTTGCTGTAAATCTGCAGTTTGTTGTAAATGCTGGGAGATGCGCTATTTATGATTTATGGACTCTCTATAGCAACTCAATATGCTGATCAAGGATCCATCTGTGCTTGAGGAGGCCAAGTTAATGAGGTCTTACGTCTCCTTTCTTCTAGAGTAAATCTTCTAATCCTTCTTCCTTCAATTCCTCATCTGAGTGTGCAATCGTCCTCCTAGCCTTGTTTTGGGGTCTAAGTTATTATTCTTTTGTTTCAATTTTTTGATATAGGTCTGGTCCATTTGTTTCTTTTTGTACAAGTCTGGTTACTGGTGTGTGGAGTAGGGGACTGTAATAACCTAATCCTCGGCTTTGTAGTGAAAGGAATTTATCTATTTTATTAGGCCTTTTTTTTTTGTCCCATGGCTGCTAGGAGTGATCTCACCAAAGAGGTCTTCCTTTGCGATATTCTTTGGCGCCGTGGATTAATATCTTGGTCAGACTCTTCATAGAAAGAAATAGTATATTATCTCTTGTTAGTGTTTGATTCATGATTTTCTTCTGTTACAGTTCATTAATGATGCAATTCAGCTTTTCTATATTCTATATTGAGATAGTCTGTTCTTGATCATAGGTAAATCATCAAAATAAGGTGAGAATAAAAAGGGTTTAAGGACACAAGAAGAATGCTTTATTGGTGTGTTCTCTCAGCTTTTTAATGAATCTGTCTTTAGTGAAATTTACAATTGTAGGTGGTTGCTTGCATCTCCAATAATGGCTCCCAATGGTAAAAGTCTTCAGGACTCAGGTGCATTTTTTGATGCAATATTTGATATTTGATATTTGATATTAGCTTCCCTTGACAAGACAACGAACTTTCCAATGTGGTAAATGCATTGATAATGTTAAATTGATGTTTTCTTTCATCGTTTTAAATAGAATAGAACCAATATTTCCCCATCAGTTTTTTTTATTTTTTTTTTATTTTTTATTTCTTATTGTGGGTATCCCCCCACCCTTTGGGTGAGACTAATCTCATGGTGACACGCACGTCCCCTCAGAAAGTCCTACATTTTACTGGTTGAGTCAAGGGTCAACCAGTCCCTTAATCTTTCTTTTTTTTAATTTCTTATTGTGGGTATCTCCCCACCCTTTGGGTGAGATTAATCCCACTGTCACATGCACTGTCCTCTCAGAAAGCCCTACACGCAACTGGTCGAGTCGAGGGTCAACCAGTCCCTTAATCTTTTTTTTATTTGTTTAAAGAAGAAATTTTACCAGTATGGCAGTGTCTTCTTCAAATCAAACATGGAGATAAGGGAAGAGAATAAGAGAAAATGTTTGCAGGCTCCTTAGATCTTTTTCTTTTTCAAAAATCGAGAAAGTAGAAAACCCTTGATGAAAAAAATGGTACTCTTAATATCATATGGAATTGATCCATCACAATCCAATTAGAGAAAACCTTTTAAAATTACACTTTGCTCTGCATGGCCCCCTATATTTTTCTTAAAACTCATTTTCTGCAAGGATTTTTTTTCTTTAAGAAAAAGTTTCTCTTCTGTCTCTTGAACCCATATAATCTCTTTTCTCTTTCATCAAATAATAAAGTATCCAAGCATTCCTCTTTCGGCTCTTAGAACAATTATAACACCTTTTCATTTTCTTCTAGAATTTTTTTTTTTTTTTCCAAAAGAGATCTTCTCTATGCTATCCTTACTCTCTTTTAAAGTTTACTTTTTCTCAAACAAAATTCTAACATTTTGATCAAAAAGAAAAAAAAAAGGCAATTTTTTTTCTTCCAATTTATCTTTATTTGCAGTGTTATGTTTAATTTTATTAATTGATGTGCTATAATTATAGGTTGGTGTGATCATATAAGCTCTCAAAAATTTAATCCCTCTATCAATTTCAATAAAAATAAAATTCAATATTTTTTTTACTTTTATAAAAATATATATTAACATTAATAATCACATAAAAATTGAAACATTTCTATGAAAATTTTATTTTCACACAAAATCCGAAACCTAATAATACTTGTACTGTACATTCGTTTAATTTTCTTTGTGACTTTCTTTATGAAGCACGTGCGAAAAAACGTGTACTCGACAAGCCTGGACAAATAAAGATAAGAAGATAAAAAGATTGAGCAAATATATGGTCTTATTAATACCTATGGGACCATCAAAAGAAAAGGACTTCTAACCTGAAACAACACCTGAACAGTACAACTGAAATCTAATCAAACAATTTATTATTTCACAGAGAAAATACTACATTTGTAGCACAATTAATTCCAACATAGCATAGATAGTCGATCAAAAATAAAATAAAATAAAACATAGTATATATTGCTTGATGTAGTATATCTTTTACACTGAAGCAGCTTAATTTTGCCATCCATACTGAAGCTGATAAGTATGGATCTCTTTGACGAGATAATACAGGCCATCTGATCTGGCTGACCAAATACACTTAGAGTGGCACCTGAATGGGTCCACTATTATATCGAAATGGCCCAAGCCATCGAACCATTGCATGTCACAGCTTACAATCACATAATCCAAAAATTTGATATAAAAACTCCACTCGGCAGAATATCGAAAGGGTAAATGTTTGATACCTAAATCAGCATTTTTGGACAAGCAGTGCAGGGTCAAGTTCAAGCCTTCACCTAAATGATTAGAAATTTGCAAGGTGGTTTCGCCGACAACAAGGGAAGACTCATAGATAGAGATTATTAGGACAAACATGAGAAAATATTTGGAGACGAGAGTAGCCATTATTGTGGAGGATGTGATGGTAGGTGGTGGTGGTGGTCATGATTTTAATAACAAGATAGGTAGGGCAGGTGTAATAATTAGAACCCGTACGATTGTTACATTTGGCTAAGTACAGACTAGTAATGAAGTGTATTTACCAGTAATTTCTTAATGTATAGCTAGTTATGGAAAAGAAATGCTAACGAGTAACATCAGATTGTAATAAGTGTATTTTGATTCACCAAATCATTTTCTACGAGGATTGGGAAAAGAATGTTAATATTAATTGGATTAGAATGAAATTAATTAGGGATAAACTTAAATTGACATTTACAGGAGGTTTATATAGGAAATAAGTAAGCTCAATTCATTTTTGGACTGGGTTAGGCCCATTAAGTTTAAGGTCAGAGTCTCTCTCTCTCTCTCTCTCTCTCTCTCTCTCTCTCTCTGTAAACTTCAGATACCACATTGATTAGGATGTCTTTGATATTATGAAAGGTATTTTTAATATAAAAAAAACAATGACACTATGATAGCCAGTAGGTCATGCGTTTGATACCCAATATGAGCATTAATTCCTCAGAGGCCACCCACGAGGGCTCACCTGACTTACATGGTGCGTATGATGCCCTGGGAGTAGTCCCTGGACAAGACCATGGTCTATGAATTGGGCAAAACCAGGCATAGAGAAAAAAAAAAACACTAGTTTTTTAACTAAAAGATGAAATAATAAAATCTTTAATGATATTTTTTAAAAACTTTGGGTTATGAGAGTAGTTAACGTTCTCATGAAGCCTTTGATTTTAGTAATCCCCTATGTATATTAATTTATTTTCTTTATTAATCGTTACAAAGACAATAGTGATGAAATTGTTGAGTATGGGGCATTATTGGGTAGTTGCTATTTCGATCTTTCTTTTATTATTTTAATGATAGGGGTGTTTAGCTAAATTATCTAGTTTAAGAAGTTTATAGTAGTCTACTTTTGTCACTTAACATTTAGAACTTTCAGTAATGACAACAAGATGTCAATTCAATTTCTTAATACTCTATTAAGGTGTGGAACCAATTAAATAAAAAATTTAACAATAAGATTCAATTATGTAGCATTAGGCACCAACATACTTGATTGATCAATTACGCTTACTTTATTTATCTAATAAAATTATGTGTTAACAGAACATGAATGATATTGACTTCTTATATATAATAATCAATGATTTAATAGAAAGATTGAAGTTCTTAAAGTGGATTACAACCCTCTTCTATTGGTTTTTGTGTTTGGTTTTTCAAAGTTGTCCATGTCGTTAGCTTTGTAAGGAATTTAAATTAAGAGTTCGATTCAAAGACTATGATGTTTGATATTGAAGCTGAGAGAGACAGAGAGTTTAAAATTCCATTCAAAAACACCTCAAAACACGATAAACCTTTAAAATGGGCTGGATTTTGGCCTATCCTGGTCCATTGTGGATTGGATATGGGCCTTTTTATATTTGAAGCTGGGGGTGGGGATTAGACTTGTAGTCTACCCGACCCATATATACGCTCTAAGTATATTATGTGTCAGGCTTGGACATAGGTTATTTTTATTGGGCCAGGCCCGGACATTAGATGGATCAGATTAAGATTTTTGAAGCCCAATTAGTATCGGAACGATTAAGTTTGGCCCAGTCCTTCCACCCATATTTTAATATCAGAATTTTCAGATTTTACCAGGACGTGTCGTGTGGTTGTAAAGGAAATTATACAAAAAGATTCTTATTTTAATTTGTTTAGATTCCAATGCTGGAAAAAGTAGAGCCAAAATACGGATAATAGACTATGATTTCGAGTATCTATTAATTTTTATTATATAAAAAATATAAAATAAAAATTGAACAAAAATCATCTACTTGGCCTTCGATCCTATTAGTTTGTCAGATTCTAATAATACAACAAAAACCTCTTTTTCCTTTTAATATGACAAAAACCTCCGTCCGCATTTCTACTTAACGTCATGGGTCTGTTTTATAGAGTGCATCAATGTTGGACATGTTTCTCCATCCAACTATCAATGAGACATGTAGGAAGAGAATCTGGATTACTTAAGAAAACAATTTCATTTTAAAATGCATCCCAAGGATGCCACAATTTCATAATGAAAATTATTCCATCATCTTGTTATACACCTAATTTTTCTTTCTTTCATATACACGTGGCATTAATTTATTGGTCATTGGACAAAGTTACAAATGCCCTAAAATTAGTAACGAAGATTTTTCTAGGGTTCAACATCACACTAGACCCATGAAATATTGAAATTTGAAAAACAACGAAGAAAAAATAAGGTGGGTAGTCTCGATCTATCTTGTGGGTCACCATATTTATTTTTATGAACATGAATGGATGCTCATAGTCCCAAAGGTCACAACTGGAATTTTATTTTGAATAATGCTGAAGTGACCTCATGCTGGAACCTCGCATCGATCGTACTTCTTGACGTGAAAGTGTATGGGAACCATTCACTTTCACGTCAGGAAGTGCGATATGAAATTCTAGCCTAAGATTATTCTAATGTGACTCTTTTACTTTTACAACTTTCTTATTCTTATGAATCTCGAATAAATAAATAAAAAATATTACTTTTTATCAAATTACTAAAATGAATTAGAATAATATTTAGAGCAATTCCAACTCAAAACCTATCTCCTGACCCATTTTGGGTTGTGGGATTTTCAAGACCCTAAATGAGTAGCTCCAAATAGCTTCTCCGTTTTTTGGAGGGAAAATTTCAGATCATTGACTAGGGTAGTAGCTCTGGTTGTAGAGGTTTTAAGACCGTTGAGGTCTTCCTGCTCTTTAGGACCCTTAGAAATTACCTTACAAACCTCTATTTGAAAGTAAATTGAACTTCGAACCCTTATTAATGACACATCTCTCTCTCTCTTAATGATTTTTTTATTATTTTAGAGTTTCAAGTCTATGAGGACAAAGAAAAGAAGCTTCCTCAACCCTTCATCTCGTGATGATTGTTATTGGCATCCAACTTTTACTAAGGATAGATTTTTTTTTTTTTTTTAAATATTAAAGTATTCCCGGAAGGAGGATAGACAAATAAAATAGTCCTTATTATTTCCTTGATTTCCAATTCCCCACCTGTTCACTCACTTTCATTCGGTCGATATATAACCAAAGCCCATAAATGGGACTAGTAAATTCATAGTGGTCTTGATCCTTATGTTGTGCCTTTTAATCAGCATTACGGCAAACCCGTGTAAAATACATAGCGGATTTGGGCGCTCTAGCCAAAACGAATCCTATTTCGGCTATTACCTTCTCCATTACTATGTTCTCATACGCAGGAATACCCCCGTTAGCCGGCTTTCGTAGCAAATTCTATTTGTTCTTCGCCGCTTTGGGTTGTGGGGCTTACTTCCTAGCCCCAGTGGGAGTAGTGACTAGCGTTATAGGTCGTTGGGCGGCCGGAAGGTTGCCATGAGTAAGTCAGTTTGGGAGACCGAAGGCAGTTCTCCGTGCGTGCACCGGACACGTAGCTTACCGAATCAGTTGCGACACGGATGGGAATGCATGCTACGAAAGAAAGGGTCGAGTCTGATACATCAACCGTCTACTCAATATCCTTGTACGAGTCCACAATCACTACACGAGATGAACCTTGGTTTGGTGAATTTCAGTTGGCCTTAGGTGTAATAGGACTCCCAGTTACTGCGCGCGATCGTATACTGAGGTGCTCCCCGCCGGTTGTTGGAACGACGCGAGCCGGGCCGGGCCTCGATTCAGAAAGATGAAGGGACAGAGGTTACAAATTCCCCATCTCATTGGGGGCGTTATAATTATGGATAGCACGGTTGGAGAGTATACCCTCATGAATATTCAAAGTGGTTACCCATAAAAGGGTATGGAGGTGGGTATAGCCGTTGGAGTTGCTCTTAGGATTTGTTTTGGATTGAAAATAAGGATATAAAATTAAAAGCTAATTCAACTAAATGGGTTTTTTTTATATATATAAAAAAATTAAAAATAATTCGAGTTTAATGTTTCTGTAGAAAATAACCATTTTGATAAAAATAAATACATAGTAAATAGTAAAGTGGATAAATGACATTTTTATCGATTTACAGTAAAGAAAGATATGTAACGATTTTGCAAAATATTCGTAGTTAGGTCAGAAATTTTGGCCAAATACTCGACCGTTTGGTGGAATACCCTTAGAATTCTGTAAATGATGAGATTACCCTTTCATTCTTTTAAAAGACAAAAAGCGTCCATAAAAGAACTTCGCTTTAATTCTTTTAACAAGGATACTTCTGTCTACATAAAAGATATTCGCTTTAATAGAAGATTCCATGAACCCAAAAGATTCCTGTTATCCTTCCGCTCCCAGTTCGTTAGGACGTTTGAGGCTCACCATAAACGTACGGCTGAGATGAGAAGATATCAGTTGAACGTTTGACGCTGTTAGTCAACGTCGTTTAAGACGAATCTTCATCATAATACGACAAAAAACTCCGTCCCACCATAGTCGAGACTCCATACAATTTCAATCCAACGTCACAGTTTTCTTCTAGGGTGCACCATTATTCTACTCTTTTGTGTATAATTTCGAATGAGATAGGGACATGTGAAGAACAAATTACAAAAATGAAGGTATACAGGGGCAGAGCTAGTAAGGAGCTAGTGGGGGCAATTGCCCCCACAAACTTTGAGACACCCCTATATTTTCAATTAATTATATGTCCCATTTGTCCTCATTCCCTCATCTCTCTCCCTATTTGCCCCCACACACTCACCTCCCTCCAATTTTTGTCCCCATAGAACTTTGAGACACCTTTATATTTTCAACTAATTACATGCCCCATTTGTCCCTATTGCCTCACCTCTCTCCCCATTTGCCCCCACACCCTCACCTCCCTTCAATTTTTGCCCTCCTAGAACTTTGAGACACTCCTATATTTTTAACTAATTACATGTTCCATTTGTCTCCACTCCCTCATCTCTTCTATTTTTTGTTGATGACATTGCCTCTTGATCGGGACTTCTCAAATATTAATTGAAAATGACCTACATATCATTTTCTTCAACTTCAAACTAAAAATCTCTTAATTTCTCTCTAAAATCATTCATCTTCACTATACAACTAACCATTGTTTGCTCCCACTATAGGAAAATCCTGGCTCCGCCCCTGAAGGTAAAGGTCATAATTTTCTATGTTCTACTAATGAGAGTGAAACGTGGGAAGAGATAATAAATTAATTTCTCATTTTGAAAATCAATCACACACACAAAATATGATAGATACGAGGATATGCCTTAGGGATGTCCAAATAAAACAGATCACTACGAAACATGTACCAATTGCTAAGAGCTATGTGTGCATACTGCATACCACAACCCAAATCCATAGTTATTGGATCAAAATGGATTAAATTCCAAATACAATCCCATTTGATCCATTGACAACACTAATTTGTGGTTGAAAATAAAATACTAGTTAGTTATGGTAACCTTACTACATATATGCATATATATCCAATAAGCGGTGAAAGTCTGTAGGTTGTGTGTTTGATATCCAGTATGAGTAATATTTTCTTAGGGCCACTCACAAGGGAGTTCCCTCATTTATCTAGTGTGTGTGATGTGTGGGCGTTGCATGTTCTCAGGGGAGGATCTCATATGCCTTGGTTTTGATTCCCCAGTCATACATATAATTATAAATAAATAAATAAATAAAGTCACCAACGTATTTGAGTAGCATAATTGCACATAATAAAGACGAGTTAACTAATTTGCTAGGTTATTTTTTTTCTTCCATTTCACTATTGACTCTAGGTTGTTGTCCTGGGAGAGAATCCTATGTAATAGTTTTTCGATGTAATTCTCATGGTGCACTTATACAATTGAGAGAATGCCACATGACATAGATATCAAAACCCCTTCTTTGAATATTTTTATTTCAATGACCAGTCAATTTCAAAGCCCTTGATCAAACTTAAAGAAAATTTATTTATTTATTAAATTGATCTAAAACATGATTCTTACATGTCTGATGGACTTTTTTTTTTTTTTTTCCAAGATGGATTCTTGACTTTGGAAAGAGTACTACAGGGAAAAACTACTACAAAGAATCCACTCCTTGTCCTTCCCTCTCTTTCTCAAAAATGCAAAGGTACTAGAAAAATGAATCCACTCGAAAATCCACTACTACCAAGATCTAAATGGGTTCAATAAGAAATTATCAAATGTACCCATTAGATATTATTGGGGTTGTGATATTAACACGTCATTAAAAAACGAATTAACCCCATAAATTATTTTGTTATTAAATCACACTAGAAGTCAATGGATGCTACAGGCACAAAATCCCATTAACTTATTGTGTGATTTTATAACAAAAGCACTTAGAATCGAGATAATCTGACTCTCTTTTTTGTATGCTCCGAATCCTAAATCCTTTACTTTGGGATACACAAGGACAAAGATTTATGGTTCTATGAACTATCAGGTTAGGAAGCGTACAAAAAAGAGAGTCAAATTATTACGATTCAATCCTTTATAGGGTTTATTCATATGTTTAGGTGGGGGTAATATCATGAATCATTTTTTATTAGTCATGAAAACTAAAATTTAAGAAATAAACAATAAAAATTATTAATTTTATAAGATCCCCCTCTCCTACATCACCTCCACTATATATATTTTAAGTCTATAAACCACAAGTAATACACCATATATAGTTACTCTCTTTGAGTCAAAAACCAACATTAATGGCTAACGTGACAATCCCTGTAGCCTACCAAGGCATCACACCCGCAGCCCCAGATTGGTTAAACAAAGGTGACAACGCATGGCAGTTGATCTCAGCTACACTTGTTGGTCTCCAAAGCATACCCGGTCTCGTCATCCTTTATGGTAGCATAGTTAAGAAGAAATGGGCCGTTAACTCTGCCTTCATGGCTCTCTATGCTTTTGCTGCTGTTCTCATTTGTTGGGTCACTTGGGCTTACAAGATGTCCTTTGGAGACAAACTCCTTCCTTTTTGGGGCAAAGCTGGTCCAGCTTTAGGCCAAAAATTCCTAATTAGACAAGCAAGATTACCCGAAACGACACAATATTACCAAAACGGTAATGTGGAGACTGCAGTCGCCGCGCCTTTTTATCCGATGGCGTCAATGGTTTACTTTCAGTTTGTGTTTGCAGCTATAACTTTGATTTTGTTGGCTGGGTCTTTGTTGGGAAGGATGAATATAAGGGCTTGGATGATGTTTGTTCCGCTTTGGTTAACTTTTTCTTACACAGTTGGTGCTTTTAGTCTTTGGGGTGGTGGGTTTTTGTTTCATTGGGGAGTTATTGATTATTCTGGTGGTTATGTGATTCATCTCTCTTCTGGGATTGCTGGTTTCACTGCTGCTTACTGGGTGAGAATTAATTAGAACTTGGGTAATTAAGATCATATATCTCGCTGGGTTTTACCAAATCAGTATTTTTACCGATTTGGTAAGAACCTATTATTTTCAAAAGGAGTGCGTTCGTTTTCTACCATAGTTAATAGTTAGTTAATTTACTTTCATACACATATTGTACAAAACACAAATGATCATCATTCATTTAATATTTATACGTTTTCTTATGAGAGATATAAAAAAAAGAAATTTTACTGAAGAAGATTTGTCATTTTGAAAAGAGTAAGTCCAGCCGTACTTAGATTTCAAACCTCACCTTCCATTTTTACACCCTTAAATTTTAATTTTAGACCGGCAAGATTTTCAAAACCTTGGATAAAGCCCCCAAAAAATATTTTTAAAATTTTTATTTTTTATCTGAATTTTTCCATGAAATCTAGAAGGCTGTGGGGTTGGATTGCCAATTTGATAATCCGTTCGAGATAATTGACCCTTAGGTAAGGAAAGGGTTCTCTTTTGAAATATTTTCTATACTTTATTTTTATTTTTGTATAAATATTTTGAAAAGCATACTCATACTGTAATTTCACGATTTTTCTAAACTGTTTTGGTAAATTCCTCTTTTGATTAATATTTGAGATACCCTGTGTGTTTTCAAACTAATGACATACCCCTTGACCAGGGTCTTCTATGAAAGATTAGTAGAAAATAGAAATACCCTTGTCTTCATCCTCTTGCCAAAAGCCCTTGACTTTTTATTCTCCCCATAATTCCTCGGTCTTTGACCTCTTCAATCTTAGGGCTAAAAACCTTCTTTTTTTTTTTTCTTCTTTTTTTTAATTTTGTAGTCATTGTTTTTTCTCCTTTAAATTCCATCATCTTCGACCTCTACAATATTTAGGGTAAAACTTTGGTTTATTTGGAAACACATTTCTTTTCCCCCTAAAATCCCATCTATTCACCCTTTGATTTAAGTGGAGTACGTATAAATAAGGATATTTGGTAACCCTTTGATTTATTTTACAAAATTAGAGGATATGTAAAAATTAACGTAAGAAATATATATTTTATTTTTAAATATAACACCTTCAATAATTAGATTTATTATATATCCTTCCTAGATCAAAGTAATTTGAAAAACCTATTTTATTCCTTTTTTTTTTAATTCCCTTTTATTTCCCATACTAAATCAAATGATTAGAAATCACAAATCATTTTGTTTTAAGGTCAAATGTTTAAAAGAAATATTTCAACTATGCCTTACTATTCAGAGACGTAAATGAAAAAACCCAAAATGTAGTTAAGTTCTGAGATCAAATTGATGATCATGGACGATGGTGGTGTTGTTTTAGGGGGGCCACGTTTGAGCAAGGACCGAGAGAGGTTCCCTCCAAACAATGTTGTTGACGTTGGCGGGTGCAGGGCTCTTGTGGATGGGTTGGGCTGGTTTCAATGGTGGCGATCCTTATACAGCAAACATTGATGCATCAATGGCTGTATTAAACACCAACATATGCGCGGCAACAAGCCTCCTTACGTGGACCTGCTTAGATGTCATCTTCTTTAAGAAACCTTCAGTGATCGGAGCCGTTCAAGGCATGATCACAGGGCTTGTTTGCATAACCCCTGGAGCAGGTAATATTTCTTTCCTTCTTTCTATATAAAAGGGTCTGATATGGTGTGCAACAGATGGACATGAAAAGTATGATAATTGAAAAACAGCCAAATTTCGTATCTTCAAACTTCTACAAGCAAAGACTTATTATCCCAAATATCTTGGCTAAATGAACCACATTCCTCCATTCCACTTGTCTAAAGTCAAGTATTTTGTCATTAAAAGTTAGCTCGTATATGCCTTCACTATGTCCATCCACGTCTTTTGAATCTTCCTAAATCTAATTGGGATAGTAATCAGCCTTCGTTGAGCATAGCCAAATCATCTGAGTCGACTCTCTTTGTTCATCGCTACTGGAGCTACTATTAAAATTTTGTGTACTTATCAAAAAAATAAATACTTTTACTTTTTTTTTTCATCAGGTCTTGTGCAAGGATGGGCTGCAATTATAATGGGAATTCTCTCGGGCAGCATTCCTTGGTTCACCATGATGATCGTTGACAGGAGGTGGCAATTACTTAAGAGCATTGACGACACCCTTGGTGTCTTCCACACCCATGCTGTTGCTGGTTTCTTGGGAGGCACCACAACCGGCCTACTTGCCGAGCCAGAACTTTGCGCACTCTTCTTGCCCGTCACCAACTCTAGGGGAGGATTCTATGGAGGATCCGGAGGAGTGCAGTTTCTTAAACAGATAGTAGGAGGCCTTTTCATCATAGGTTGGAACATTGTCGTAACAACTATAATCTGCCTTGCGATACGGCTGGTGATCCCACTACGAATGTCAGAGGAAGAACTATTGATAGGCGATGATGCAGTGCATGGAGAAGACGCCTATGCGCTTTGGGGTGATGGCGAGATATATGACGCTATGAAACATGGATGGCATTCTGATGAAACCTTACACCGTAAGGGCTCCACTGGTGTTACTCAGGAAGTGTAAAGAGGGAAAGATGAAGTGTTAGGTGTGAAACAGATGGTGACTCTACTTGTGTTCATGTGTCTATAGATCTCAGTGAGATGGGAAGGAATAGCTCATTTGTGAATAATTTTTGTCCGGTTTTCTCAAATTATCCTGTCAAGGCTATTGAGGATAATCTTGTTCTCGATGTTTCTCGACAGAATAAACTATGCAGTTTGTGATTGAACCAGAGCCTAATTTAGATGCTAGTTATGTCAACAGATCAGACCAGACCGAGCAGGTAAAGGCGATCAGTGAAGTTGGAAGAGACCAAGATTAAACTTGCAAAGCTATTAATCTCTGATAAAAGAAGTATTTGAAGACCCTAATGTTTCCATGTCTAAACCAAATAACAGAGGAATCTTATTAAGTATTTCCTAATTGAACCTGTACAAAAACATTATTATTCTTATTATTATTATTTGCTTATCATGGGTATCCCCACCCCTTCGGTGAGACTATACATACGAAAACATTATACTAGACTCAAACAACCACCTAGATGAGCTTCATGTAAAATTCTGCAAAATCAAGCTAGAAATCTCCCCAGGTCTATTTAAATTCTCATGAGAAGCATTTGCAATAACTAAAAAAATTATAAAAATTACTAAAAAGGAATTGCACAAATCATCATGCTTCACATAAAAAAATAGTTACAATTTCATTCTTTCACAGACATGCAACAAATTGCGAAAGGAATTAAAAGAAGAGTCCTCAGAAGTCAGAAATCAAAACCTGGCATGACGGAAGAGATTAAGCACAAAAAGCCAACTAAACTTGATTCCAGATTAGTATCGTTGGACTTTAGGAAACCATATAGATACCAGCCTGTAGGATGACATATGATAGAGAAATTAAATCCAATGAGGATGAGAAAATATTAGTGATTTTACATAAAGTGAGGCGTGCATGTTCTCACATTGTTCACTCTAAATTTATCGAAGAAACTAAGTGATGGAAGCAACCATTCAGCTGTATAAGTCGACTGATTTTGATGTTTGCTGTCATCAAGGTCTTCATCTGCAAATCCATTAGGCAAAAAGTCAAGAACAGATCTCTGTGTGGAGAGGATGTGACTTGTTAGTATCAAAAGAGGGTAGCACATAAGTTTAGCCACAATTTGAGGTTTAGCAAAAGAGCACCATCAGACCTGAAACTTGTACAAGTATCCTGTGTGTAATAAATAACTGCAAGAACACAAAAAGAAAAAAATGAGGGTAAATTATGGTCTTCAAAAAGATTTGTTGAACAATTATGATGAATAAGAAAAAAAATGCAAATATTAATTGTTCCAACTAAAATAGTAGGAGACTGAAAGTCAAGGACCAGAGATACTAATACGTCAATATGGTCGTTTAGCATCATCTTGCTTCTGTCTATTTTTAAGTTCTTTTTGGTGAATAAATGTGATTTTTTTTTTTTTTGATAAGTAAAATTTCATTGATAAAATTAAGAGTTAGAAATACAACACACCCAATCCCATCTACCCACTAGATCTATAATATATAAAAAAAACACCCCTCTGAATTCTTTAAAGATCTTAGCTCCCCCTCCCCCCTCCCCCCAACCACCACCAAAAAAAAAAAGTTCTTATAAATCATATAGCCAAAGATGAAGATCAATATTCATTTGAAGCCACAAAGAACAGATGCCAGGAAAAAGAGTCCATGTTCTCAAATCCTGCTGAGC
This sequence comes from Akebia trifoliata, assembly GCF_017979445.1. Classification (NCBI taxonomy): domain Eukaryota; kingdom Viridiplantae; phylum Streptophyta; class Magnoliopsida; order Ranunculales; family Lardizabalaceae; genus Akebia; species Akebia trifoliata. The sequence goes on along the minus strand of NC_141378.1, from coordinate 2,622,183 downwards.
TTAGATATTGTTAAATTCTAAGATTAAACCAACTCATGCCGCAATATATATCTCCAGTGAAACATGCAATTTAAAATGCATGAGTTCTCAAACTATATTTCCATACAACAGTACAACACACCAACACAAAAATAATAATAAATCAAGTACCTGCCAGACCGAAGGCATGTATTCACGATATGAATGTTTCTGAGGACCTTTGAAAGTTCTTAAATCTGGGGTATCTTGCAAAGGCCATTTTCCAAGATTCCTATTGCATAGAGTCTTGGGCGGTTAGATCTAGACTAGGTCACAAAATTGGAGGTAAATTATCATAACTTTTTTTTTTTTTTCTTTTCTCAATAACAATGTCTAGGGATATCTATCACAATCAAGGCAACCCTTAATCATGTCCATGTATCATTCATGCATCAGTTTAGTGCTAGGTTGCAAGATATGGATAGCTTGCATTCACAATTTAAACCCAACCCTAGATTATCAGGTTCAACATATTTCTTTTCTTATATACATCTTATGACTCAAGCTAAAATTAATGTTGGTTGTAGAGATTGCGCTTGATTCCCGGTTAGATCACAGTAAGAATGCTGGAGCTGATTGGCTTGCCCATCTTGGTCACTCACCCCCTTTTCAAGTGTTGTTACTTTGCATGGGCTCTTCTAAAGGAAATTATATAAAAAGATTCTTATTTTAATTTGTTTAGATTCCAATGCTGGAAAAAGTAGAGCCAAAACACGGATAATAGACTATAATTTCGAGTATCTATTAATTTTTATTATATAAAAAATATAAAATAAAATTTGAAAAAATCATCTACTTGGCCTTCGATCCTATTAGTTTGTTTTTGGTTTCAGTCAGATTCTAATAATACAACAAAAACCTCCGTCCGCATTTCTACTTAACGTCATGGGTCTGTTTTATAGAGTGCATCAATGTTGGACATGTTTCTCCATCCAACTATCAATGAGACATGTAGAAAGAGAATCTGGATTTTAGAAATTCGATAATTTTGTTATACTCCTAATTTTTTCTTTTTTCATATACACGTGGCATTAATTTATTGCTCATTAGACAAAGTTACAAATGCCCTAAAATTAACAACAAAGTTTTTTCTAGGGTTCAACATCGCACTAGGCCCATGAAATATTGAAATTTGAAAAACAAAACAAAAAAAAAAATAAGGTGGGTAGTCTCGATCTATCTTGTGGATCACCATATTTATTTTTACGAAAATAAATGGATGCTCATAGTCCCAAAGGTCACAACTGGAATTTTATTTTGAATAATGCTGAAAGGACCTCCAGCTGGAACCTCGCATCGATCATACTTCTTGACGTGAAAGTGTATGGGAACCATTCACTTTCACGTCAGGAAGTACGATATGAATTTCTAGGCTGAGGTTATTCCAGCGTGACTCTATTACTTTTATAACGTTCTTATTCTTATGAATCTCAAATAAATAAATAAAAATATTACTTTTTATCAAATTACAAAAATAAATTAGAATAATATTTAGAGCAACTCCAACTCACAACCTATCTCCCGGCCCATTTTGGGTTGTGGGATTTTCTAGACCCTAAATGGGTAGTTCTAAATAGCTTCTCCATTTTTTGGAGGGAAAATTTCTATCCATTGACTAGGGTAGTAGCTCTGGTTGTAGAGGCTTTCAGATCGTTGAGCTCTCCCTGCTCTTTAAAACCCTTAGAAACTATCTTTCAAACCTCCATTTGAAAGTAAATTAAACTTCGAACCCCTATTAATGACGCATCTCTCTCTTTCTCTCTCTCTCTTAATGATTTTTTTTTATTTTAGAGTATCAAGTTTGTTTGGACGAAGAAAAGAAACTTCCTCAACCATTCATCTCGTGGTGATTGTTATTGGCATCCAACTTTTACTAAGGACTGAATTGTTTATTTTTTTAGATATTAAAGTATTTATGGATAACCTGTTATAATTATGATTAGCACGGTTGGAGGGTATACCCTCACGAATATTCAAAGGGGTTATCCATAAACCAATGGTTACCCATAAAAAGGTATGGAGGTGGGTATAACCGCTGGAGTTGCTCTTAGGATTTGTTTTGGATTGAATATAAGGATATAAAATTAAAAGCTAATTCAACTAAATGGGTATTTTTTTGATAAAAAAATTAAAAATAATTCGAGTTTAATGTTTCTACAGAAAATAACCATTCTGATAAAAATAAATACATAGTAAATAGTAGAGTGGATAAACAACATTTTTATCGATTTAAAGAAAAGAAAGATACGTAACGATTTTGCAAAATATTCGTAGTTTGGTCAGTAATTTTGGCCAAATACTCAACCGTTTGGTGGAACGCCCTTAGAATTCTTTAAATGACGAGACTACCCTTTAATTCTTTTAAAAGACAAAAAGCGTCCGTAAAAGATCTTCGCTTGAATTCTTTTAACAAGGATATTTCTGTCTACATAAAAGAGCTTCGCTTTAATAGAAGATTCCATGAACCCAAAAGATTCCTGTCATCCTCCTAGTTGTTCGTTAGGATGTTTGAGGCGCACCATAAACGTATGGCTGAGATGAGAAGATATCAGCTGAACGTTTGAAGCTGTTAGTCAATGTCGTTGAAGACGAATCTTCATCATAATACGACAAAAAACTCCGTCCCACCATAGTCCAGACTCCATACAATTTCAATCCAACGTCACAGTTTTCTTCTAGGGTGCACCATTATTCTACTCTTTTGTGTATAATTTCTAATGAGATAGGGACATGTGAAAAACAAATTACAAAAATGAAGGTAAAGGTTGTAATTTTCTATGTTCTAATAATGAGAGTGAAACGTGGGAAGAGATAATAAATTAATTTCTCATTTTGAAAATCAAACACATCCACACACACACACACACACACACACACACACACACACACAAAAAATATGATAGATACGGGGATATGCCTTAGGGATGTCCAAATAAAACAGATCACTAGGAAACATGTACCAATCGCTAAGAGCTATGTGTGCATACTGCATACCACAACCCAAATCCATAGTTATTGGATCAAAATGGATTAAATTCCAAATCCGATCCCATCTGATCCATTGACAACACTAATTTGTGGTTGAAAATAAAATACTAGTTAGTTATGGTGACGTTACTACATATATGCATATATATCCAGTAAGCGGTGAGCGTCTGTAGGTTGTGTGTTTGATATCCATTATGAGCAATATTCCTTAGGGCCACTCGCAAGGGAGTTATCTCATTTATCTGGTGTGTGTGATGTGTGGGCGTTGCATGTTCCCAGGGGAGGGTCTCATATGCCTTGGTTCTAATTCCCCTAGTCGGACATATAGTTATAAATAAACAAAAATAAGTCACCAACGTATTTTGAGTAGCATAATTGCACATAATAAAGACGAGTTAACTAATTTGTTAGGTTATCGATTTTTTGCTTCCATTTCACTATTGACTCTAGGTTGTTGTCCCGGGAGCGGATCCTCGATCTGTAATAGTTTTTCCATGTAATTCCCATGGTGCACTTATAAAATTGAGAGAATGCCACATGACATAGATATCAAACCCCCTTCTTTGAATATTTTTATTTCAATGACTAGTCAATTTCAAAACCCTTGATTAAACTTAAAGAAGATTTATTTATTTATTAAATCTGATCTAAAACATGATTCTTACATGCCTGATGGATTATTTTACTTTTTTCCAAGATGGATTCTTGCCTTTGGAAAGAGTATTACAAGAAAAACTACTACAGAGAATCCGTTCCTTGTTCCTCCCTCTCTGTCTCAAAAAGGCAAAGGTACTACAAAAATGAATCCACTCGAAAATCCGCTACCAGCTAGATCTAAATGGGTTCGATAAGAAATTATCAAATGTACCCATCAGATATTTTTGAGGTTGTGCTATTAATACGTCATTAAAAGATGAATAAACCCTATAAATTATTTTGTTATTAAATCACACTATTAAGTCAATGGATGCTACAGTCACAAAATCCCATTAACTGATTGTGTGATTTTATAACAAAATTCTTTAGAATCGAGATAATTTGATTTTTTTTTTTTTTTTTTTTTTGTATGCTCCCTTCACAAAATCCTAAATCCTTTATTTGGATTACATAAAGACAAAGATTTATGGTTCTATGAATTATCAGGTTAGGAAGCATACAAAAAAGAGAGTCAAATTATTACAATTCAATCCCTTATAGGGTTTATTCATATGTTTAGGTGGGGGTAATATCATGAATCATTTTTTATTAGTCATGAAAACTAAAATTTAAGAAATAAACAATAAAAATTATTAATTTTATAAGAGCCCCCTCTCCTACATCACCTCCACTATATATATTTTAAGTCTATAAACCACAAGTAATACACCATATATAGTTACTCTCTTTGAATCAAAAACCAAGATTAATGGCTAACGTGACAATCCCTGTAGCCTACCAAGGCATCACACCCGCAGCCCCAGATTGGTTAAACAAAGGTGACAACGCATGGCAGTTGATCTCAGCTACACTTGTTGGTCTCCAAAGCATACCCGGTCTCGTCATCCTTTATGGTAGCATAGTTAAGAAGAAATGGGCCGTTAACTCTGCCTTCATGGCTCTCTATGCTTTTGCTGCTGTTCTCATTTGTTGGGTCACTTGGGCTTACAAGATGTCCTTTGGAGACCAACTCCTTCCCTTTTGGGGCAAAGCTGGTCCAGCGTTAGGCCAAAAATTCCTAATCAGACAAGCAAGATTACCTAACACGACACAATATTACCAAAATGGTAGTGTGGAGACTCCAGTCGCCGCACCTCTTTATCCGATGGCGTCAATGGTTTACTTTCAATTTGTGTTTGCAGCTATAACTTTGATTTTGTTGGCTGGGTCCTTGTTGGGAAGGATGAATATAAGGGCTTGGATGGTGTTTGTTCCGCTTTGGTTAACTTTTTCTTACACAGTTGGTGCTTTTAGTCTCTGGGGTGGTGGGTTTTTGTTTCATTGGGGAGTTATGGATTACTCTGGTGGTTATGTGATTCATCTCTCTTCTGGGATTGCTGGTTTCACTGCTGCTTACTGGGTGAGAATTAATTAGAACTTGGATAATTAAGATCATATATCTCTCTGGGTTTTTACCAAATCCATATTTTTACCGATTTGGTGAGAAACTATTATTTTCAAAACAGTACGTTCGTTTTCTACCATAGTTAATAGTTAGTTAATTTACTTTTATACACACATTGTAAAAAATACAAATGATCATGACAGTCATCATCATTCATTATTTATACGTTTCTTTATGAGAGATAAAAAAAAGGAAATTTTACTGAAGAAAATTTATCATTTTGAAAAGAGTAAGTCCGGCCTTACTTAGCTTTCAAACCTTACTAATGGTCCTTGGGCTCACCTTGCATTTTTTACCCTTAAATTTTAATTTTAGTCCGACAGGAATTCTCTAGCTGTCCATTTTCAAAACTTTGGATGAAGTCCCCAAAAAATATTTTTTTGAATTTTTGTTTTTTATTTAAGTTTTTCCTTGAAATAAAAGGTTGTGGGGTTGGATTGCCAATTTGATAATCCATTCGAGATCAATGACTCTTAGGTGCTGTTTGTTAAACTGAAAAAAATAAGTGCTGAATAGCATTAAGCGCTGAAACTTATAAGCGCTGAATTTAAGTGCTGAAAAAGTTGTTTGTTTAGATGTTGAATCATGTTTGTTACACATTGCTGAAACTGATAAATTGTCTTTGTTACCCTTACAATAATATTATACATTGTTTACATGTTTCAAATACTTATTTATTATCAAACACAATAAATTATATTATTTTTATAAAATTAAAATACAATTTATTTTTAAATAATAAATAATACTCAAATATCTTCAATTTATAAATAATAATTTCTATTTATAAAAACCCACAAATTTCAAATTAAAAATAATAATGTCATACAAGTCACCAAAATTTGAAATCAACTTTAAAAGAACTTAATTTTGGATGAATAATTTTCGATGGAAATGATGGATGTGTAATTATAAAAGCACCCTATGAATTAATAAGGACATCCCACACTATAGCCATTTTTGTTTTGTTTTATATGGGTTAAAAATTTTGGAATGAGCAAATTTTTAGTGAGGATGGTCTATATGGTCTAGAGATCATCATCACCAAAAATCAGTCTATTTTGAAACTTCTAACTCGTTAAAAATAGTTTTCAAAAAAAAAAAAAGGATAATTTACGGTTCTTGAACTTGTTTGATAGGGTTAGAAGTTTCAAGATGTGCTGATTTTTTGTGAGGATGATCTCCTCATTGTAGAGATCATCCTCACCAAAAATCAACTCATTCCAAAACTTTAACCCATACAAGACAAAATAATTTAGCTATGGTGTGGATTTATTAATTTGTGGGGTGTTTATATACTTATCCATGGGATATAAGAGGTAATATCCTTTTAAGAATAAGGGCATACTTGTCCATGCTCAAAAAAACAAAGGGCATACTTGTCCGTGTTGAAAAAAGCGAAGTGCTTACCGCTTCAGCACTTTTTTTCAGCATCAAAATAGTGCTGAATTTTTTCACTTATTTTCAGCAATAAGCACAAGTAAACAAACGCGCTATTTTGACAAAAGTGCTGAATTTAATTTTTTTCAGCAATAAGCACTGAAAAATAGCGCAAACAAACACCACCTTAGTAAAGATTTGAAATCTTACTAAGTTAGTAAAGTGTTTCTCTTTTGAAAAAAAATTGTGTACTTCATTTTTTTATAAATATTTTGAAAACCATAACAACCAACCTCCCCCCCCCCCCAAATACTGTAATTTCACGATTTTTCTACACTGTTTTGGTAAATTCCTCTTTTGGTTAATATTTGAGATACACTGTTTTCAAACTAATGACATACTCTTTGACCAGGGTCTTCTATGAAAGACTTGCAGAAAATTATAGAAAAACCTTGCGAATAGCCCATGATTTTTTATTCTCCCTAAAATTCCTTGGTCTTTGACCTCTTCAATCTTTAGGCTAAAAACTTTTTTTGTTAATTTTGTAGTCATTGTTTTTTCTCGTTTAAATTCCATCATCTTCGACCTCTAAAATATTTAGAGTAAAAACTTTGGTTTCTTTGGAAACACATTTCTTCCCCACTGAATCTATTCAACCTTTGATTTAGGTGGAGTACGTATAAATAAGGATATTTGGTAACCCTTTGATTTATTTTACAAAATTAGAGGATATGTAAAAATTACCTTAAGAAATATATATTTTATTTTTAAATATAACACCTTCAATAATTAGATTTATTATATATCCTTCCTTGATCAAATTAATTTGAAAAACCCATTTTATTTCCCAAACTAAATCAAATGATTAGAAATCACAAATCATTTTGTTTTAAGGTCAAATGTTTAAAAGAAATATTTCAACTATGCCTTGCTATTCAGAGAGGTAAATGAAAAAACCCAAAATGTAGTTAAGTTCTGAGATCAAATTGATGATCATGGACGACGGCGTTGTTTTAGGTGGGGCCACGTTTGAGCAAGGACCGAGAGAGGTTCCCTCCAAACAATGTTTTGTTGACGTTGGCGGGTGCAGGGCTCTTGTGGATGGGTTGGGCTGGTTTCAATGGTGGCGATCCTTATACAGCGAACATTGATGCATCAATGGCTGTATTAAACACCAACATATGCGCGGCAACAAGCCTCCTTACGTGGACCTGCTTAGATGTCATCTTCTTTAAGAAACCTTCAGTGATCGGAGCCGTTCAAGGCATGATCACAGGGCTTGTTTGCATAACCCCTGGAGCAGGTAATATTTCTTTCCTTCTTTCTATATAAAAGGGTCTGATATGATGTGCAACAGATGGACATGAAAAGTATGATAATTGAAAAACAGCCATATTTCATATCTTCAAACTTCTACAAGCAAAGACTTATTACCCCAAATATCTTGGCTAAATGAACCACATTCCTCCATTCCACTTGTCCAAAGTCAAGTCTTCTATCATTAAAAGTTAGCTCGAATATGCCTTCACCATCTCCATCCACGTCTTTTGAGTCTTCCTAAATCTAATTGGGATAGTAATCAGCCTTCGTTGAGCATAGCCAAATCATCTGAGTCGGCTCTCTTTGTTCATCGCTATTGGAGCTACTATTAAATTTTTTTGTACTTATCAAAAAAATAAATACTTTTACTTTTTTTTTTCATCAGGTCTTGTGCAAGGATGGGCTGCAATTATAATGGGAATTCTCTCGGGCAGCATTCCTTGGTTCACCATGATGATCGTTGACAGGAAGTGGCAATTACTTAAGAGCATTGACGACACCCTCGGTGTCTTCCACACCCATGCTGTTGCCGGTTTCTTGGGAGGCACCACAACCGGCCTACTTGCTGAGCCAGAACTTTGCGCACTCTTCTTGCCCGTCACCAACTCTAGGGGAGGATTCTATGGAGGGTCTGGAGGAGTGCAGTTTCTTAAACAGATAGTAGGAGGCCTTTTCATCATAGGTTGGAACATTGTCATAACAACTATAATCTGCCTTGTGATACGATTGGTGATCCCACTACGAATGTCAGAGGAAGAACTATTGATTGGAGATGATGCAGTGCATGGAGAAGACGCCTATGCGCTTTGGGGTGATGGCGAGATATATGACGCTATGAAACATGGACGGCATTCTGACGAAACCTTACTCTGTGAGCGCTCCACTGGTGTTACTCAGGAAGTGTAAAGAGGGAGAGATGAAGTGTTAGGTGTGAAGGAGATGGTGAATGTTCCTGTGTTCATGTGTGTATAGATCTCAGTGAGCTGGGAAGGAATAGCTCATTTGTGAATAATTTTTGTCCGGTTTTCTCAAATTATCCTGTCAAGGCTATTGAGGATAATCTTGTTCTTGATGTTTCTCAACAGAATAAACTATGCAGTTTGTGATTGAACCAGAGCCTAATTTAGATGCTAGTTATGTCAACAGGTCAGACCAGACCGAGCAGGTAAAGGCGATCAGTGAAGTTGGAAGAGACCAAGATTAAACTTGCAAAGCTATTAATCTGTGATAAAAGAAGTATTTGAAGACCCTAAAGTTTCCATGTCTAAACCAAATAACAGAGGAATCTTATTAAGTATTTCCTAATTGAACCTGTACAAAAACATTATTATTATTATTATTATTTTTTGCTTATCATGGGTATCCCCACCCCTTAGGTGAGACTATACATACGAAAACATTATACTAGACTCAAACAACCACCTAGATGAGCTTCATGTAAAATTCTGCAAAATCAAGCTAGAAATCTCCCCAGGTCTATTTAAACTCTCACGAGAAGCATTTGCAATAATAATAAAAAAATTACAAAAATTACTAAAAAGGAATTGCACAAATCGTCATGCTTCACATAAAAAATAGTTACAATTTCATTCCTTCAAAGACATGCAACAAATTGCAAAAGGAATTAAAAGAAGAGTCCTCAGAAGTCAGTCCTCAGAAGTCAGAAGCCAAAACCCAGCATGACGGAAGAGATTAAGCTCAAAAAGCCAGCTAGACTTGATTCCAGATTAGTATCTATGGACTTTAGGAAACCATATAGATACCAGCCTGTAGGATGACATATGATAGAGAAATTAAATCCAATGAGGATGAGAAAATATTATTAAAGTTGGGATTTTGAAGCGATTTTACATAAAGTGAGGCATGCATGTTCTCACATTGTTCACTCTAAATTTATCGAAGAAACTAAGTGATGGAAGCAACCATTCAGCTGTATAAGTTGACTGATTTTTATGTTTGCTGTCATCAAGGTCTTCATCTGCAAATCCATTAGGCAAAAAGTCAAGAACAGATCTGTGTGTGGAGAGGATGTGACTTGTTAGTATCAAAAGAGGGTAGCACATAAGTTTAGCCACAATTTGAGGTCAATTTGAGGTTTAGCAAAAGAGAACCATCAGACCTGAAACTTGTACAAGTATCCTGTGCGTAATAAATAACTGCAAGAACACAAAAAGAAAAAAATGAGGGTAAATTATGGTCTTCAAAAAGATTTGTTGAACAATTATGATGAATAAGAAAAAAAAAATGCAAATATTAATTGCTCCAACTAAAATAGTAGGAGACTGAAAGTCGAGGACCAAAGATACTAATACCTCAATATGGTCATTTAGCATCAGCTCGCTTCTGTCTATATTTAAGTTCTTTTTGGTGAATAAATGTGATGGTTTTTTTTTTTTTTTGATAAGTAAAATTTCATTGATAACACACCACCCCTCTTTAAAGATCTTAAACCCCCCCCCCCCCCCCCCCCACACACACACAAAAAAAAAAAAAGATTCAGGATGGATAAGACCAAATCATTAGTCGGGGTAAATGTGATATAGAACAAAGTAGAAGGTCTTATAAATCATATAGCCAAAGATGACGATCAATATTCATTTGAAGCCACAAAGAACAGATGCCAGGAAAAAGAGTTCATGTTCTCAAACCCTGCTGAGCTTAGATATTGTTAAATTCTAAGATTAAACCAACTCATGCCGCAATATATCTCTCCGGTGAAATATTCAATTTAAAATGCATGAGTTCTCGAACTATATTTCCATACAACAGTACAACACACCAACACCCAAATAATAATAAATCAAGTACCTGCCAGATTGAAGGCATGTATTCACGATATGAATGTTTCTGAGGACCTTTTGAAGTTCTTAAATCTGGGGTATCTTGCAAAGGCCATTTTCCAAGATTCCTGTTGCATAGAGTCTTGGGCAGTTAGATCTAGACTAGGTCACAAAATTTGAGGTAAATTATCATACCTTTTTTTTTTCTTTTCTCAATAACAATGTCTACGGATATATATCACACTCAAGGCAACCCTTAATCATGTCCATGTATCATTCATGCATCAGTTTAGTGCTAGGTTGCAAGATATGGATAACGTGCATTCACAATTTAAACCCAACCCTAGATTATCAGGTTCAGCATCTTTCTTTTCTTATAATATACATCTCATGACTCGAGGACAGTAAAGACAACTGGTAGAGGTCGTGAGGTTCATGGGTCCATCCAGTTAAAAATGTGGGTTGTAGAGATTGCACTTGATTCCCGGTTAGATCAAAGAAAGAATGCTGGAGCTGATTGGCTTGCCCATCTTGGTCACTCACCCCTTTCAAGTGTTGTTATGTTGCATGGGCTCTTCTAAACAGTGAAGCACCCGTGACAGAAACATATTGGATTGTACCACTCCACAAATTCTAGGGAAACACATGGTTTTACTCTCGTTGCAAGATATCAATCGGCATTTTCATAGAAAATAACTTTCTCTAGCAAGTCGCTTTTGGATGGAATGGATTTAGTCGAGAGCAAGGTAATTGGGTAAAAAGGTCCTTTGAGTAAGAGGAGATCCTCAAGTCTACCAAGGACCTAGAAGGAGATGGGACTCCTAGATCAAACAGAATGGCTGTTCAGATGTAGTTTGAAGTGATCATGTGACCATGGTGAAGGAGTTTCAAGATGAGGGAGAAAATGCAAGTTTCTACTCCCACTCTGAGGAAGAAAACACCACTAATCTGGTATATACATCCTAGATGTAAGCATCCAGTCAAACAGAACGGCTGTTCAGATGTAGTTTGAAGTGATCATGCGACCATGGTGAAGGAGTTTCAAGATGGGGGAGAAAATGCATGTTTCTACGCCCACTTTAAGGAAAGAAAACACCACTAATCTGGTATATACATCCTAGATGTAAGCATCCGATAACCATAGGACAATTTATGAACTAACCTTTTGTGATCACTCATTAAAGGTCCATCCCCTAATATGGTTGCTTTTGTTGCCAAAAGTAGCATTGGTTGCACTAGTAAAAGCTTTTGGATTTCCTGAACAACAGCTCCTACCACGCTATGAAGAGACAAGCTTTTCCTACAAAAAAAGCAAAACATGGAAGGGAGGTGGTAAAAGCTTACTAAAATTTAGGGGACTGTATACTTTACTGACTAATCAAAAGTAATGAGAAAGAAATTTTAGATATGGTTGGTAATGTGGATTAGTTTATATTTAGTGGTAAGTTTTTTATTCTTTCAAATTTTCCACCAAACAGAAATGTTCTTCTTCTAAATCAATTTTCAATTATTCTGCTTCGTCTAATGTTTGGAAGGTCCAAAGAGACAACAAATGTGCATGAATTAGCAAGCCCAATATTAGCACAAAATCAAACCAAGAATGTTGATCCAACAAACTATCTTTGGCTAATATTATTTTAGTATTTGGATTCCACTTTCTTCATGGCAAAGATTTATAACAAGACTATCAAACAACAGGCTTGGTATATATCATTACGGAAAGTGTAGGGTCCGGAAAAAAAAACCACATGTTTTGACATTGATTTCTGCACCATATTGACAAAATTCAAATGAGTAAATTACCTGTTGTCACCTCCCAGCGGCAGGGGTGTGGAAGCTCTGTCCGCCCAATAAAAAGCATTAATGCTGGGGAAAATCAAAGTTGAATTTCAGATTCTAATCTAATGAATAGTTAGATTATTGTTCTGCTAGATAATCAATTTCCGAGGTGCTAATCTGCAAAGAGTTCGCTGTTTTTTTTCCTTCAAGAATAAACCAAGCTGTCATTAGTTAGTGTAGAGAAGAAGGATCGAACATCTAAGATTGTGCAAGGAGAGTGGGGTTGCTTCTTGGTAAGATTTTCAATATCCCATCTTGACTCCCTTTGGGGGCTAGGTCATGCTCTAGAAGAATTTGGCATGCTGTGATTGAGAGGGTCAGAAAAGGTTTGGATGTGGAGGAAAAAAACTCCTTTGGAGGTAGGATCACATTCGTCAAGGGTAACTTTGCAATGTTAAAGGAAAGCTACCATAGAAATAAAATAACTTGGCCTGTGCTGAGCTTTTAGCAGTGCAATGCTGATCCCAAAGTTGGTATGAAGGAGAATTACATTGTTCTTTGTTAAATGTAATCGGTAGATTTTGCCATGGTTCAAAGTCTTGTGCCATTTTAGAATGTTTCAGTGGAATATTCCAGTTTCAGTTCACCTTAGATCGAAACAGAACATTGACCTTGAAACACCAAATGTTTCAAGAACGTTTTGGATTGTCTCAGAATGTTTTGGTCAAGAACGATTTGATTTTTCTCTTGAACAAAACATTACCTAAAAACAAGATTCTAAACCTTCGATTTTATTTCCATTTTATCATGCAGTACACCACCCCACTACCTGCCACATGTACACACATATTGTGGACAGTAAGTAAATCCACCAACTATGCGTATTGGGGACTGTCCCTCACAAATGTAAACATATTGGAGAATTATATGAAGGGCAGAGATAATAAAATGCATGAGCATTTCATAAGTGAAAACCTGATTTGGAATATAGACAAGTACATGTGGTGTTAACTATCCTATGATAATTCAGAGAAACATTTCTATGATGCATTTCTACATGATTGGTTTCCTAATGATGCCCCTCACATGAGGAAAAGGAAACTAGAGCTATACACAGCTTGATAGATGAGAATTTCGTTTAGGCCAAGTTAAAACATCGACACATCGACTCAAGACTAAGAAGAATTCAAGATTTAATTGGTTAAGTCATCGGTTGAACAAATTTGAACTTCAAAACATCAGACTAAAACTAACTTGTTAATAATTCAAACTTCTCAAGCACAGCAAGAACACTAATTACCAGTTGAGAGCAAGAACTGTTATTTTGAAAAGTGACATCTGAAACATAATCATGAAATTGACCATATATATATAGCATACATAACACATAACAAAAACCTACAAACTGAAACATGTGTAACATAGGTGTTAACAGGAAGCCATGCAAAATAATGTGGCATAATCAGATGTTCGGGACTGGAAGAAAAACCTGTCAATCATTAGGAACTGAACACCAACACCATGTGCTTCTCTTTCCTTTTGAAGTTGATAGCATAACGTCTATAAATCCAATAAGAAGCATCTCATTAGAAACTTTGGTTACTAGTTACTTATCTATAATAACATATAGATTTTTATAATTATTAATATATAAATTATAACTATAAACTCAGATTTAGCAATCAACCTACTAATTGACACACACATTTAATTTTAACTGGTATATAAAATTTAGTTCCAAATAACGGACAAACAAACGAGCAACCTCACACACACAAGAACATGCACACGCACACGAATGCACAAAGACACACATGCATATTGTTGAAGAGTTTGCATTTTTAATATTAGTCACCATCTTAGTAGGGACTTACTAGCAAATTTTATTATTTTTGGGACTTCACTCTTATTATTATCATTGCAGACACTTCAGCAATCTGACAACTAACAGAGAAGAAGGAAACAAAAGAATGAACAGACAATTAGTCCCCTCTGTCTACTAATGCAAATACATGTCAAATCCAACTCACATTTTATGGATAACATCTAAATTAAGAAAGCCATTTTTTATCGATATACTAAGTGAAGGAATCCGCACCTTAAGAGTAGCTAAAAACTCAAAACTGTTGTAACAACGGACATATAAGAAACGTCTCATGCAAGCTATGAATAGTTCTTCATCAAAATTGGATGTCGATGCCATCACAGTATCATCCTTCTGTGTACACTCATTTGGCTCCCAACTGACTTTGTTTCTTGATCCTAAACATGATGGAATCAACCACCAATGAATTAATGTCATTCTTGATGTTGAAACTGATTAATCTATTTGTTCTTATTTTAATACCTTCAAGTCATCATCAGGGCTTTTAAGAATAGCATTTTTTATCGGTGTAAACAGGTGAAGGTAATGTTTGATCCCAGGTTTGTGGTATTAGCACTCATAGACTTCACCACCTCACCAAGGTGGCACCTTCAATAAGAGCACTTAGCTAGTGCAAATGCATAAAGAAAATTGAATGGGAAACATAACTTGTGTTGCTGACCCCAAATAATTGTGCCCTGACAACAAGAAGGATGGTGATGATAATTATTTGTCCACAAAGCGATGACTAGGAAACACGGGAATCCATTTAATATAAGAAAATTAATATAACATAATACAGACATAGGCATCATCATCATCATCAAAGCCTTATTCCAAGGATTTGGGGTCAGCTAAACAAATTTTGTTCCTCCTTTCCCCTCTGTCCAAAGCCATATATTCTATTATTGAAAGTGTCTTTGTATCCTCTTTCATTGTCTCAATCCACTTTTTTTTTGGATCTTCCATCCCAAGATCTCCGTGTGTATGTGTGTGTGTATCTTGTTTAAGATGGAAAAGGCCACATTTGATGAATAGGATGTGAGTTGTTTGTAACTTGAGCCCTCTCCAAGTTGAAGAAGATAAATATGGATGTTTGACATATGATCTATAATGATTAGTTCCTTTTCTATGTCTTTGTGCCTAGCACAATCAGCTCTTTTACACTTATAGAGTTAAGCTTGGTGAAAATTGCCGGTTTCCATGTTTGGAGCCAATTTGACTCCATTTGCTAGTGTTTTCCAGTCAAGAATTTATCATAGTAGAATTCCATATATAGGCATTGGCATGAGACGACCTACATGATTCAGTAGAATTACTCCTTAGTGCATAAGATGGTGAACCACCTTAAAAGGAGGTCCAAAGATGTCAAAAAGGGCGATTATATGTTGATGCCAGAAGCAAGTTGCTATTGCCGGAGGAGCCTGACCCTGGAATGGGATTATTTGAAGTTTTGGAGGCATCTAATTGGTCTTGTCCAAGGGTTTGGACCTTGGGTAGAGTTTATCCAAGTTTTGGAGGAGAGACCCAAACAGGTTGGATCCAAGGAGTGGCACATTTTATAGAGTTCCCCCAGAATTTGATACCCTAGATTGCCTGAACATGAGACTTGGCAGCCCAAATTGGCCATGTCCAAGGCTTAGCCTCATAGATTGGTTGCATCCATGACTTGGCACCCTAATTTGTTGTATTTGAGGCTTAACATCCTGAATTGTCTGCCTAAGAGAATCAGCACCTCAAATTAGTCGAAGGCTTTGCAACTTGGGACCCAACTTAAAATTTTACAAGCCCTAAACTTTTTTATTCATACAAATTCAAGCAAAAAGGTAGAAGAGGATTTTCCTCCCTCGAAACAAATATGAAATACTCCCACTAAAAAAGAAAGGGTAAAAACAGCAAGTTCATTCACCGATATATTTAAAAAACAATGGCAACACAAATTGACAAAAAGGAGAATGTCAATTAATGGAAAGAAGAAGAAAAAAAAGTACTCACCATTAGCTTCAATTATACGATGTTTCAGAGATTGAGAGAGGCGTTCAATGTCTAAGCGACAATCCAAGTCAAAGAACATTACTAGGCGCTCCAAACCACCATAATGTACACCTTTCCACTCTTTAGGAAGAACACAACTAATGGCAGCCTACATGCAAGAGAAAAAACGATATATTTCTAATAGGTAAAAGGATTTTAGCAAATATCTAACGGGAAAACTTCACTTAAAATGGAATATTCTCAGGACACCTTGATATTTAATTACTTAAGTACAGAACTACTCTTCATCAGCTGTGCGGTTTTGATATCAATAATATATAATAAAGCGCACCGAGCAATATAAGCACATGTCGTTTGGAGCAATGGAGGATAAGGATAATAAAAAAATCCACAACCGAATTCGTTTCAATCGATGAAGGATCAAGCTCATAGACATTGAGCACAAACTACAAAAATACCAAACTACCCTAAACTGACAATATCAACCAAACTGTTATATTTGAAATATATCTACAATATCTTCAACGATATTAAATCATTATCATCATCAAATACCTTGGCCCTACTAGGAGCCGAGGTACATTTGCTCTATGGTGGTAAGTGGTAACTAGGCTCAATGTGGCCAAGGTACCCTACTTCAGGGGCAGATTTCCCACAAGAGTTTTCAAATTCTATTGATTAATGTACTATTGCGACAGATTTTAATGGCGGGTAAAGAAATTTACCACTATTGCCGCCACAAATTATTTTTTTCCATTTTTAGTTGCCCCCACAACTATTTTTTTCACTCTTAATCATCCCCACAAATTTTTTTTCTACTCTTGGTTGCCCCCACATGAGCAAAATCCTGGCTCTGCCTTTGCCCTACTTGGCTTGCATTTGGGAACATGGCCTTGGCCAAAGTGATGAACAAGGTGCTGGGCTCTCACAATCCGTCCAAACATATGGGTTGAGGTGACCGTCGACGGGGTGTTAGCACGAATCTCAAGGCAACACGTGGAAAATGGATTGAGTGTGTGGAAATCCGACTCCTGTATTAATAATGCACCTAGTATACGATTTACTCTTTGGGTACAACTAAAGCTAACGACTTGTTAAAATCTTCTTCTTCTTTTTTCTGAGGTTCCAAATCGATCAACACTTCGTTTTATGACTTCAAATGATAAATTCAACAGGAACTAATCATTTCAAACATAAATCGATGCGACTATCTTGTAAATTGCGTAAGTTTTGCATTTTCACGGTTTAATCTCGATTGAACTCAAGGTGAAATGATAAACAAAGATTAAGATGATGGAACTGATGACGATTATAACAATGGTTATAAAAATAAAAATAAAAGGGATTGGAGAAACCTGTATTAAGATCTCGGTTTTGGCGGATGGAGATGGGCCAACGATCTCGACAACGTTACCAACACGTAATGGAACGCGATGGAGAGGAGGTAGAAGCAAGAATGGGCGCTCTGTTAGAACCCTAGCGAGCATTTCTTTGGCGCTCTCGTCGCCAATGATCCAGCTTTCCACTGCCATTGTGGGCGGTCTGTCTCTCTCTCACGCAAACTTTTGGCGGGTTATTATGCGTGGGAGTTGAGCATACATGTGCGGTGAGGAGATCATCATCACCAAAAATCAGCCCATTCCAAAACTTCTAACCTCATCAAAAATGATTTACAAAAAATGAATGGTCCATGATTTTTCAACTTGTAAACATGGGGCTAGAAGTTTTGGAATGGGCTGATTTTTTGTGAGGATGATCTCCTCACCGTAGAGATCATCCTCACCAAAAATCAGTCCATTCCAAAACTTCTAACCCATGTATGACAAAAATGATTGACTAAAATGTTGGCCAAAATGTTTGGTGCTGAACAAGACCCTCTTTCTAAATAGTATCTAAATTTTACAACTCCTCTCAATAGTTCATTTGGTAAAATTTTTCTTTCTAATCAGTCATAAACCTCACTCCCCACATTTCTCACCATTGAAATGCCTAATGCGCCCTAATTGTTTGAATTCATAATTTTTATACAAATTTTTTTTTTTTGAATTTTCAGTATCCCAATCGAATTTTGAAGGTTACATTCTTAAGTAAAGGATTTGAAAATGAATAAACAGTCATTTTCAAGGATTTTGAAGATATATGTGAAAAAATTAGAGTTTTTTAATTTTATTTTATTACGTTTTTTTATTAAAATAAATCAGGGATGGTTCTTTTGGTTTGAAATCATCTAGATAACTAGTTATGTCATTTTTAGTCCCTTTTTCCATGTATTTTAGTATTAAAAAAAACCTCGAAAAATAAAAACATATGAATTTTATCAACATTGAGTTCACCAATTTTTATTATTGAGTTCGACAAATTTTTAAAATTGTCAAGTTCAACGATAATAAAAAACGATGAGCTTGACAATAAATAAAAAAACGATGAGTTCAACTATAAATAATAAGAGGTGAATCTGACAATTAAAATGTTGACCTTGATAATAAATACAAAATGGTGAGCTCAACAGTAATGAGGAACCATTCAAAAATAAAAAAGTTATACTAAATGGATATCGAGTTATCGCCAAAAAGTCGATGACTATTTTGAAAAGAAATCTTTCCATCAAGGTTTTTTAAATGATTTTTTTCAAAATTAAAAGACTTCCCCAGTGATACAATTTTCTTGGGAATACATTTTAGAAATCTCTACCAGTCCAACTGCCGTGTTATAAGCATCTCCAATGATCATATTATCCATCTCCAATTAATTTTTGAGTTTGATAGACTTGGAAAATATTATATGGAGACACTTCAACGTTTCAATTCAAATGTTAATAAGGGTTATTGGGCCCACATGGATTATCACATTAGAATTCTATCCTCTACAACCTTGTGGTATCAGATCATATTAAAATATGTTTTTTATTTTTTTTATTTTTTATGATAGGGATGGCTAAACATACGTTTGACTAGGGGGTCAGAAGAGCCAAGGCATAAGGGTCCCTCCCCTAGGCACGTGCAACTCTTGCACATCACATGCACATGTAAGTGAGGGTACGACCTCGTGTGTGACTCCGAGGAAATATTGCTCATATTGGATATTGAACTCACAACTTGCGGACTCTCACCTATTTTTTTTTTCTTTTTCTTTTCAATAATACTCTTTCAACTTAATTGTCTTAATTATTTCTACCCCCCTTAACCTTGAAGAAGATGTTCGTGCAACTCTGACATTTATATATTATTTTAAAACTTATTGAGTCGAATCAACTTGTTTGAATTACAGTCATGAAACTCATTTTAGCCAATTCATCAAGTCATCTCGGATCAACTCAAATTGAGAACACAGATTCAACTTGTTTGAATTACGGTCTAAAAACTCATTTTAACCAACTCACCAAGTCATCTTGGATTGATTCAAATTGAGAACACGCTACTTCATATTATTTTTATTTCAATTTTTAATATCACATAACTAGTTTTTTTTTTCCCTAAATCATTCCTGAGCAAATCTAATCGGACTTTATAATAAAATCAGTTTGGTAAGTGAAACCATTCGTTTTATGAATATCATCTGTTTAAGGCTCTACTCAAATTGGATCAGGATTTGACCATGGTCAGACGACTTGGAGAAATTTTATTGATTTTTAAACCACTTGACATAATTTTTATAACAACTACCTTCTTTTTTAAAGAAAATTTATTTGGACTCGATGAAAAACAAGACTCAAGATATAATATACTGGAAATCACCAGAACTTTAAAGTTAAATTTGAATAATGTCCAAATCTTGACAAATATCAATTTTTTAACATTAATCATGAAGTTGATCACGTGCAGGCTCGCCCAAGTAGTTGTGCTGGGCCCACAATCTATTATACCATTCAGGGTTAATTTGGTAATTTGACGCACCTCTTATTAGTTCTTACTACTACTAATCGACAAAAGAACAGTAATTCACTGTGGTTCATGTCGATCGCAAAATTTCTACATACCGTGTATCTCGAGGATTCCAGCTCGAACAGAATAATTCTCTCTTAGGATTTTCCGCTTTTGTCATTGTCAACCTGGCTGGCTCAATAAAAAATTCCGTAATTCTTCGTCTCCATATGGACATTTTAGTAATTTCCGTAACTTTTTTATTTCTCAAACTCTCCATCACACCGACACGTGTCATTGCTGAGACCATCACCAATTGCTTTCACCCTCGTCGTCATGGACATTTCCACTGTAAAAAGAGCCAAACTCTGCATAGTATACGTATACGTAGATTCGTAGGCACCAGCTTCTCGTATATATCCGCGTTTCCTCTTTTTCTCAGATCCTTCTCTCTTACAGCCTTACTTCCCACGAATCAAAACGGTTACAGCGCAAACAGGTTTGTTTTCAGATCTCAGTCTTTCTTGATCTAAACTTTTAAGTAGAACTCGCACTATCTTTCAGTTTTTTTTTCAGATCTGTTGCGCGATTAGGGTTTGTTTTCTTTTCAATTTGATTGCTTTTTTCTAAAGTTAATCTTATATAATAATGTGTTTGTAAGAAGATTGTGTTGTTTTCTCTGCAAATTTGGCATCTAATTTCTCTGATTCTATTGGGAGGGGTTCATGATAGCGAGACGGATTGTGGAAGATTTACAACAGAGGCCAAATGCAGGGAAGTTCTTGATAGGTTTGTATTGGTTAGATCGTTGTATAAAATCAAATCAGTTGAGGAGATGATTAGTGGTCTAGATTATTGTTGGGTAGGTCAACGAGTGGATCGCGCCGGGTCCACTACAAGATGTTGCTTCTGATTAGGGGTTTGGGGTTCGATTTTAGATCATGTTGACTAGAACACGATCTCATTTGAGATGGTTGTAATCTCCTAATTCAACTCTTTCACGGGAGTTGCACCTTGAAACTTTGATGAATTTTCATTCACTCCTAACCATAGTTTTAAATCTGGTCCGAGATCAAGACGACTCATCTGATTCGTCTCGGTATCATCCACCAAAGAGACGGACAGACAAGTCATCTTGAAACCCTAAAATGCTCTAAAGAGATTTTCCATTGTCTCGTCGCTGAACGAGATGACTCTTAACAAATCGGATGACTTGGTCTCGTTCATGGACGAGACGAGATGTCAAAATGAGTATTTTAAAACCATGCCTCTAACTCACTAAGCCATAAGATAGGATCTGTTTGAATTTGCTGTGGGTGTCTGCTTCAAAGAATTGCAGAAGCAGATAGGTGGGAAGGAGAAGCAATGGAAGATGGGATCCTTGGGAAATAATTTCTTTGGTCGTATTGGTAATCATATTATATGATTTCATTTTTTTGGTAATTTAGTTTAGGGTCTTTGTTTTCATGCGCCCTTAGGTTACATGTTTACATGTGTTTAAAACACCTTGGAATAAGCATTGGAGGGTATTTTTGGTAGGAATTATTTTTTAGAGCATTTTAGGTAATAAAGTAAATTTGGAGGTGTATTTAATGCTTTTTAACGCTGGTCAGTTAACATAACTCTTTAATTCAATATCTTAGAGTAACTCCAATGGAGCCCTTAAAAAATAATCGTTAAAAGGTGCAACGTAGTCACCTTTACTATTCACTAACAAACAAATCACTCATGAGCTCTATTGTACATACTAAAATCCTCCTCTGAGTTGGACAATGAAGGTGGATGATCCATGTTGGGATGCTAACGTGGCTAGTTAAATTGTTAGCCACAATTAACAAGTTCTTTAAAATCTAACAGACTAAAGGGTGGGTCTGACGAGACTGTTAGAGTAAAAAAATGAATTAACATTAGTGGGTTTGATGTAGGCAGACCCACTAACTGCTCCATTGTAAATGTTCTACTAAGATGCTCTAGCACTGCTTCCTAAAAGCAACATGTCTACTGATTTCACCGTAGCGGCTTGCTTGAAATCACTATAGTCCATCCATATTCAATCATCGAGATTGAAGGAGTCAATTCAATACAAAATTGATAAATAAAGATTTGTTCAAATTCCTATCTAAGCATTTACAATGGAGCAGTTAGTGAGTTTGTTTGTGTCAAACCCACTAACGTCAATTCATTTTTTTTTACTCCAACAGACTCACCAGACCCGCTCTTTAGTTTGTCAGACTTTAAAGAACTTGTTAACTGTGATTAGCAATTTTGCTAGTCACGTTGACATCTTACCATGGATCCTTCACCTTCATCCTCCAACTTAGGGGGAATTTTAATATGTACAATGCAGCTCATGGGGGATTTGTTTGTTAAAGGGTAGTAAAAGACTAAAGGTGCCTACGTGACACTTTTTTAAGGGCTTCATTGGAGTTTCTCTAAGAAGAAGCATTTTGGGGATATTTTAGTCATTACCTAAATAAACAAAGACATTATCATATGAAATTTACATATGTTTTAAGTTCTTTCAGATTCCTGTAAACATTGAAAATCAGAAATGGGTCTATACCACTTATTGCTTCTAGCAATTTTCGGCTTCCCATAGAAGTTGGAAGCACTTTCAAGTGTTTATCAAATAATAATATTGATTCGAAAAACACTTTTGAGCATTAAAGGCTTGAAAAGCACTTCTAAAATGCAAACCCAAGCGGGTACTTCACTTGAAAGATGGAAGCGCTTTCTACTGTTTACCAAATGATAATTACTTATCTAGCATACATGTCCTTAGTAACATCAATATACTTGTTCAGAATCCTCTTTTTCCCAATATCCATCATATTGGGATAGTTGACCTTTTTGGCATGAATAGAATGCTTATGTGATATCGTTGTTTATGGTAATCCTTTTACACACAATGTTATTTTGTGATTGATCAATTTTAAGGAACGATAATTAGTGCAATTTTGCACATTGTCTCCTCCAATCACCAGACATTTGTTAGTGTCGCCAAAATCTTACTAAATAATTTAGTAACTATAACAATCCAGTCTTGTCCATGCACTTCCAAACTTCTACAGGTATCACTCTCAGGGCGTGAATACTTTCCTATCTTCATCTTAGCCCTGAGCTTTGTTCACTTTTGTAATCCTGATCCTATTGTAGTTTTAATTTGTTGTGGTTTTTGTATAGCTGGTCCTTCTAATTTTAGTATCCTCCAGTTATTTTCGTTTTGTAATTTTTGAAACTAATCCGTCCACATTTCTTAATTTATTCACCTCCTACTAAAACTCTCCGATTTTGCTTTTACCGAATCTAACTCGATCTATGCATCTAGTTTACCTCTCATTGTTGCAAGTTTGAAAACATCTTCTTACTTCTCTTGTACCAAACCTATAATATAAATCATCATTTCTGCATACACCTTATATTTTACTTTATTTACTACTTTCTTTACTTCTTTTTTAACCCTTTTATATCTTCAAAGTTTTCCACGGTCCCTTTTTTTTTTTTGCCAAAATTTGTGCGACAATCATTTTTTCTAATAATCTTAGAACCTCATGTAATTTGGCACTTTTAATAATCCTTTGAACCTCATCATTGTACCCACTGAGTTGATTTTTTCTAATAAAAGCTGTTATTAATACTTTTTTCTTGCTCCTACCTTTTGCTGTTCGTTGGAGACTCTAAAAGGAGATGGTGAGAAGTTTTTTGAAGGAAAGGAGGAAAAATCCCTCGTAATATTCTCATTATTATAGTGGCTCATTATGTTCTGGTGTAATTTAGAAATTGTAGGGGCTTTTATTTGAGTATTTTTTTAACAGATTAGAAATGCTGTTTCCTGCTCCTACCTTTTGTTGTTTGTAAGAGTCTCTGAAAGGAGATGGTGAGAAGTTTTTTGAAGGAAGGGAGGAAACTCCCTCGTATTATTCTCAATATTATATAGCTGATCATTATGTTTTTGTGTAATTTAGAAATTGTAGGGGCTTTTATTTGACTTTTGTTTTTAACAAGTTGGATGTTATCATAATTGGGGATAAATTAGTGTTTTGTCTTTCTATCTGATAATTCCTTGGAAGGTCTGCTCAACCTGTGCACGCCCTTTGTACTTTGATTTTGTCTTTTTAATAAATTCTAAGCTTAGAGCTTGTGCACATTTTTGAGAAGCCCTTTGATCTTTAAATTTCAAAGTAACCAAAGTGCTCATTGAAAATGTATATTCTACTAGATGGAAATTGTCGTCATCATTGAGAGAATTATTAGTTCTTCTGCCACTTCCTACCTCTCCTTAACCCTTCAAGGGCATGTTTTATCTCCGATATAAATTTCCGATTTGAAGCACATGCAGTAACATCACTTTTATCTATTGGTTGTTCTGATTAATGTGTTTCCTCTCCATTTCTGTTATACATGTATGATGATCCTGATTGTAGAACAATGAATGCCATTTCTCATATTTTCTCTCATCAGAAGTTACTTGATTGCTCCTTTTTTTCTGGTTAATGGATTAAAAGTTTCAACAATATTATCATGCCAATTTATCAATTTGGGATACCTAAGTACTTTCTTGTATGCTTTCTTTAAGTTAATAAATATCATATTACAAAAGGGTTGTGAATGGATTTAAGTCGTCCTTATTTGTTTGCCCTAGTTAAAGGGAAGTAATTGTTAATATTTAATAGCATGTACCTTGGTATACAATGTTTGCGAATGTAGTATTACTTGATGAGAATGGAGAAGGAGTTCACATAAAACTAGAATTATGGGGAAAGGTATTGAAGTCCAATGGTTTTAGAATAAGTAGAACCAAGATCGAGTAGTACTGAGACTTTTGAGGAGGAATGTCTAGTAAAATTGATGGTGTAGAAATACCTGAAATGACCACTTCAGTTACCTCAGGTCTATTATACATAAGGATGGGGAGATTGAGAAAGATGTTGCCCAAAAAACCAAAGTTGCATGGTTAAGTGGAGGTGTGCTTCTAGTGTGCTATGTGATAGACACAAACCAATCAAATTAAAATGAAAAAATTATAGGGCGATAGAAAGACAGACCAAGCTATGTTTTATGGAGCTGAATATTGGGCAGTCAAGAAGCATTATGTCAATACATTGAACTACAGTGACGAGGATGTGTCGAAAGACTGGGGAAAATGAAATTATAAATGAACGCATTGAAGAAAATGTAGTAATAGACTAAAGAGATAGTCAACTGAGATGATTTGGATGTTGAGTTGGATCTTCGTGTTCTTCGCCTCTATTACAGATTCCTTGTTATGGACTTCATGCATTTGGTTAAGGGTGAATGGTCAATGAAATCGCTGGCTTATAAATCATAGGTTTGTTCAGTTTTCATTGGTTGATCCATTGAAGTACGGTTTTGTCTTCTTGGATATGTGAGAGTTGAAACCATGACGGGACTTTACTCTCCATTTCAGATCTACTGAACATGTTATTAGGTCATTGAAGTTTGGTTGATTGGTCAGGAGACAAATTTAAATGTTTACTGATTCTTGGTGATCTCAAAAAGAAATTCAGTTAATAGATGTGAGCAATATTTTATCTTCTGCCTGTTGGGGGCCCCCGAAAAGGTTCTTTTTGTTGGTTTGCATGAATGGAACGGTTTCTATCTAGATCCATGTGCCACATCCATGCTTTTCCAAATGAAAAGCTGACAAAGTCTAGGGTTAGTAACTTTTTGCACCTTGTTCAAGGATTTACTCTAGCTTGATTTTTTTTCCTGGAATATTTGAATTAAGATATCAATTGAGTTTAACTTTATTGAATACATGTTTAGTTAGGTTGGTTGAGAAAATGAAGACTGCCTTTCTCTTTCCAAGGCAGAACCATGGTTTAGTGATGTGATGCTCATTCAAGGTTTCAAATGGAATGCTTATCCTAGGAATGTGTGGGCACCGTGTGAGGTTCCATTCAGACTCCCATAATTCTTGACTGGATGGGAATATAATTTTAGGGTTTGGAGATTTAGTGTCACCGATGAAGCAAAAGGATGTGCCCAAAACACAAGCTTAAGTAGTAACAAGTAGGACCGATCATCAACCAAATCATCCTACCTAAAACTTCATAACACGAAAACAATTTTGAATGGTTCATCATAACATAAAACTATATGCAATCTCAGGATAAATAAAATACTTAAAGTCATTGAGATGAGTTAATCTTAACAACGTTTAGAATATGATTGTTGAAATTTGGAAGACTCATGAGAATTTCAGTTTTGTTTATGCCCGGCATCTTGTCCTAATGGAATGGACAAAGCTTTAGAAGCTGCAGATATAAGCATCACCAAGTTTTTTTTTGCTGAAAACCGAAGATTTGTTTCTTTCTTATGCTTCGTTTTTTTCTTCTGCTTACATGTGCTTTTGCTTTGTGTTGGCATGTGGACTACAGCAAACTGTTTGCCGTGATCGAAGGTTGTCAAAGATCTACCATGAGTCTAGCATGCCTCGTGTGTCATAGTGTAGATAGTCCATCGCAATCTTTTAGGAGTTACTCTGTTTCAAGCTCAGACAACGATGGCCGGTGTTCTACATTTGTCAACTGCTTAAACCGGAAGACCTCTCTTCCACAAGAGCCTTCACACAACATGATTACATCATCCAAGGTGACCCCACAACCAATGACGGCCAATGGTCAAGGAATCATGGGTACCCCACGACTAGTCCGCAGCCGTGCAGTGAGAAGGGATCTTGTCAGAGATTGGAATTTCGATGGAGTAGTAATGGAGCGTTAATTGCTTACAACTTTGGGAGAGAAGAAGATAGAATAGATCTTTGAAGTCAGTTTTGTCTGGTAAGCGCTTAGATCCTTTGTGCCTATTTCTTTCATTTGTTTACCCTTCTCCAGATTGATCATTGCAAATGGTGGATAAAGACTGTACCATCCCCTTGATGGAAACTGTATAGGCATTGATGACTGGATTAGCTTGTGTTTTGCTTCACTTTTTTCCTTGAGACTTGAATTTTTCTATGTTTTTAATGGGATTTCTTCCACGTGCTGTGTATATTGATCCATAAGTTAGAATTCAAGCTTCATGTAGTAATCTTGGGATGTAATCTGCAATAAAACTGCAAAATATTAATGTTTAGTGTGAAACTTTTTTTTTAATAATATTATTTGGTAATTTTGAGGAACTCCTATGGGTTTTTGTGAAAAGTAGAGTAACCATTCCCCCTCCCCCAAGTTTTCTATACTGGTGATATATCTCTGGGCTTTGGTCTTCTATGTGAGGCTGACAGAAAATGACCTAAATGTCCTCTAGAACCTCCTTCCAAAAATACCTGGTTTTCCTCCCAAAACAAGCCCTTTTCCAAAAGTGTAACAAATCCCTCACCACTAAATGGAGACCGGATGAGGGAATTGAGTCATTGATCATTTCTAAAGCTGTATCTTGCACCCGTTTTGTAATTCTGAACCAAGCGAAGAATTTGCTATTTTACCCTCTTCTTCAACCGCAAGATTTTCTCTCTATCAAACCTCAAGAACAAGATTAAGGGTTTTGGGAGGTTGAAGATTGACAGGATTTTGGGAAGATGTTGAAGATGATGGTTCGAAGAATTCTTTTTTTCTTTTTTCCAAAAAAAAAACCCTAGAGGTTGTAGAGGATAAAGACAATGGAATATGATTCCAACAGATGTTAACTTGATATAGCCACACCATTGGCCTCTTTTTATCTATTATTATTATTATTATTATTATTATTATTATTGAGAAACCTGTTAGCAAGTATTCCTTGTTCACTGTTTTGGGAGTTGACCAGGGAGTTTGGAACCTGAAGCAGCCAGCAGCATAGCTGAACAATTTTATGGTCATTTAGGTAAGAAATTTGTCTGAGAACATTATTTCGGTCACTAGGATTCGACCCATTTAGTTGTCACCTCAGTACTCCTATAATGAAACGTATGATTATGATCCAACATCAGAAAGAATCCAACCTTTTAATAGTGTTTGGTTCCTACGTTGAATTCTATCTAGAGCCATGATACATGTTTAGTACAATTGGAATTCATGTATGGAGTGATTTTTTACACCAACTGCTAACATGACACAATCTCTCTTTATCTAAAAAAGAAATGTCATTCATTCAGGTGGATTCTTTGAAAGAATTCAAGATGCATAATGTGTTAAAAAATCACTCGATCAATAAGAGTGGACCAACATTTGTGGCCTATTGTGAATTCAATCACGTCAGCGTTCCATTTGAGAAACTTGCACGAGCGTGGAGAGGAAAGTTATACGAAGGATTTTGAGTGAGAGAGAGAGAGAGCATACCTTTCTCTAAGGGGAAAAAGGTAACTTACTATCGAGGCCCTCGAGTGCATTGTACTACTCTGGCAAACTCCTACCAAATCAAAAACCAAAATTTCATTTTACTAATTGTGTCATTTGGACCAATGCAATGTGACAGTCCATATGATCCAAATGAGGACCGATTCCAAGCTCTACACGGTCCTTTGGTCCATGCAACATATTATATAATAGAGGATGAACAGATCGTGGCACATTTTCTTATTAATCAATAAAATGAAATAGTTTGGGTCATGGAGAGTATCGACCGTGGGTTGAGGACGACAAAGTAGTAAGATATTAAAGTGCTTTCTATTATATAAATACACTTGAGAAATAAAAATAAAAATGCTCTCATGTTCAAGTTCAGTGGAAACTTGACATCCTTTACTTCCATGACAGCGAGCTAGAAGCATAACTTATTGTATTTCTTTTTTTCTTTTCCTTTTTTTTCTTTGATAAGTATGAATTTTATTAAAAATAAGAGGATGAAGGGTCCCCTCAAATAAAATAAAAAATCAAACCAAGAAAGAAAAATAGAACAAAACCAAAAGCCATACTCTAATTGTATTTCTTGAATTTTTAGGTTTTATTATATAATAGCTAGTCCTAGAACCAGAATAGTCTGGATCGACTCTTATGATTAATGATAAGACACCCTAATCATCCACAATTTAAGCTCTCTCTCTCTCTCTCTCTGAATGAATAGGGTTCTTAAGTAGCATTGTCACATAATTCAACTTTTTTTAAAATAAAAATAAAAAATTAGAAAAAGTTTGCCCCACTAATTGATAAATAGTCTGTTATTGTCTTCAATCGCTAGAGCAAATTTTTATAATCCCCAATTTTTTCTCGAACTTCTCGGATCTATACAAATTAAACTGAAATGACCTGCCAAATAATTGGAATGATAACTCTGATTGGATAGGCTTTACGCTGAATAAGAAGACTAAAATGCTTGATAGTGTATCATTTGAGCCTACATATATATTCCTGCAAGCCAAACAGGAATTACGATTGGTACCATATTGTAATTGCATCCAAACATACCCCAAGATGCATTGATTGACACATAAAGAGCTTCAAGCCATATGAGCTGAAACAGGTAACAAGCATTCTAAGCTTGAAGGGAACTCTTGATTTGTAATTGGAGATGCATAAGGAGACTTGTTCACTATCCTGCACATATGCCAACACAACCAAACTCATATGTGATGACTAAGTTTTGCAATTTAGAAAATATTGTAAGATATTTTATTAAACTAAGTTTCTTAATTAGTCACTAAGTCATCCTGTCCTACACAATGCAATGTGATCAAAATTGAATTTCAAGGTTGCAATAAATTTTTTGAAAAATCATGTAACATAACCCTTGATGATTTGAACAGAATTGTAAAACTATGATCAAAGGGATAAATGTCCAAAATGGATCCAAGGCATGGGTTGATGGGCTGGCTGCAACAATGGCGTAAGGGATACCATCTTAGACTCCATAATGGTTTTGTAGTTTTAATTAGGCATGATTGAAAATCTCGTGCGATTTCAGAATGTTTTGGCTTTAATCAAAATTAAATATTGATTCTGAAATATTAGATATTTTGAAATATTTCGATCGTGATCATCTCAATTTTGCCTTAAAGAAGATCTTGAACCCATCCCTATTGGCTTATGAGTTTTGTCAAGTTGAAAAAATCCATCATCATAGGGAAACTAAACCATGTTCTTTCATGAGTTAAAAGCTGTTAAACTATATACAAGGATTGGTTAAAGAAACCTAAGAATATATAATGTTTTTCCTAATAATTCTACAAAACCTTTCACAAATGTGCCCCACTATTATACAAAAATGTCCACTACTAGTACTAGGGTAAAGAATCCTCAAAACCCTAGGCTTTGGTACATTTTGAGGGTTTAAAAAAATAAAAAATATTATTTTATTTTATATTACTATAGATATATTATTTCAAATGTATTAATGAATTTATCCAATGGTACTTCTATAACGTTTAAAAAAAATTATTTAAAATATAAAATTCGATAAACAATACGTACTCTTCACTCATTATAGTTAGGTACAGATTAATCAATAACATTATTAGGTTATTTTGGAGATCTCTATAAAGCAATATGAAATACTTTACTTAGACACTTGGTCCAAATATCTTAAAGAAAACTATTGAAGAGATTTGGCGAAGTTTACCTGTCACGACGCTTCTGAAGGAACCGTTGCAAAGAATGCTTTCTTGCGATCGGAAGGTCTGCAAAGTAAGTAGTAATATTTAGCTTTTATTTTTGAAGAAAAATCACAAAATGTCTCATCTTTCTTATGGGGACATCTAAAAATTATATGAGCCCAAGTAGTTAATTTTATTCTGTAGTACCAAAAAAAGTTTTTCTCTCCATGTTTAAGATCACCCATGAAATTAAGGTAAAACCATGCAAGTTTTTACAGGAGTTATTTCTAATCTAGGATAATATCTAATAAAGGAACCACAATGCACCAACATGAAATATACAACAACAAAATCAAAGCCTTAATTATTCAGAATTATATTTACTCTCACTAGCTCTATCCATATTCTTTTGGATTCAACATGAAATCTCATTTTTTTATCTTCTTCACCTAAAACTAAATGCCCAACAAATTAAAATTTAACACGAAAGATATAACATATATAACATTCTCTTGTAATATAAATAAGAAATGCAAAAATGGATCGAATCGCTCTTTCAATAAATAAATAACATTTTTTATATAAAAAGAATCCTTAATAAATAATACATAGTTTTCAGTCCAATCATCATCAGTTCAGTTCTTAAAACATTGGTATAGACAAAGGGGATGAGTTCTTATATGGTAGCTTTATTTATTATCAATCACGATGAAGAAAGATATATACATCAATACCTGCTTGTAACTTGGAAACTGATGGTAAGTTGGAACATTGAAGTGGTTTTGTTGGTGTAGCTTTATTAGGATTCAACAGAGAGCTTTCTCCAGCAAGAACCATGATGTCCTGGGCCTGCCAATTAAGCTAACTTAATTAATTTCACACTAAAACCTATCCCAAAAAAAAAACAAAACAAAAAAACTCAAGTATTTGTAATAGGCACATACCCATTTTGGTTATTTACTTATTTTTGTAATGTCACATTTGCAATTTTACCTTTTTAGCCTTCTTGTAAATCTCAAATAAAAGACCTTGTTTTTATAGAATTGAAAAAAAAAAAAAAAAAAAAAAGAAGCCAGTTTAGGGATTAAGGGTTATTATTTCATGTTGAAAATAAGGACATAAAGGTAAATTCAGTTAAAAAAGATACCCGTTTTGGTAAAAATAAATAAATTCCTAAATGTATATGGACCTTTTGATAAATAGTTGGTTGTTTTGGTAAAATATCAATATTGATATATCTTAATAAAAATATGATATGGTATATCCTTGTACATCTTATTACAATATTTACTATTTGATTCTCTATTAATGTGGTAGGATGTTGGAAATATTGTTGACCCAAACTAAGAGCTTGAAGACTGATATCTCTCATCCATGTAGAAAATAAAGAGATGCTCTCCCATGGAAAAGCTAATTAAAATTCTCAATTTTAGAAATGCCTACAAGTTCTAAATATATTTTTGGGTACATATTTCATGTTCCAAGGACATGTTAAGAGTCTAAAAAGTGTTTGCTTCGGATTGTAGAATCTACTTCTTGCCTGTAATCTGATTTATATCCTATGTTACATTTGATTCAGATTATGAAATCAATTCTCTCATAATCCAAATTGGAGATAATGTGAAAAAAAATGAGGCAAAAGTGCTTGACCCCGTTTTGGCAATTTTACAATCTATTTTTTAAAATGAAGTTTTTACACTTAGATAAGAAATAAATTTTCAGAATCTAACAATCCTAACCAAATTCCAACTGTAAGGGCTTGTTTGGTTCAAATTCATGACCACATCTGTCTATTTTCTTGAAAATTCAATAAAAATTCCATACCTTATCAACAGGAATATTGTCATACACATTGATAAATCCAGAATAGAAAATGGTGAGTTGTGACTTCAAGGACTTATTGTTCGACAACTTTGGTAGTTCTGCGTTAGACCTGTGGATGATATATAACAAGAAAATTCAAACACATATGTATGGTACATTTTCCTCGGAAGCCATGAAATATGTTACCTGAATTTTGGGAGCAGCTCTTGCTCTAGAAAAGAAGGTCGTCGAAGCATATTACTACTCACTTTCGATGGAACTAAATCGCGAGGAGACCTCTTCTTGATTGCTTCTGATTCTTCTTCGTTTGTTTTTCCGATGTGTTGTTGAGTTTTGGCAAGGAGATATTTCCTAAACAGGCCAATGGACTGAGACATGTCCTTCTTCAATCGATGTACTGAAGTATGGTTGTTGTTCATAATTTCCTTATTCACAAATGAAACTAATGGGTTGCTTTGGTTGTCTCCATCTAATTGTTCATCAAATTTAGAATCTTCTTTCTTCATAGAAATT
This sequence comes from Akebia trifoliata, assembly GCF_017979445.1. Lineage (NCBI taxonomy): Eukaryota > Viridiplantae > Streptophyta > Magnoliopsida > Ranunculales > Lardizabalaceae > Akebia > Akebia trifoliata. Next base: position 2,589,290 of record NC_141378.1, on the reverse strand, counting down.
TTTGTAACAATTGGATCCCCAGATATGATACTGTTGTTGATTAAAGAACCCTTACTGATTCTGTTAAGCAACCAATCATACGAGATATAACCTAGTTAATAAAGGATAAAAGAGATATATATTAAATAATCACTAGAAGATTTTTATTTTAGAAAAACGTTGGAGTAACATTGAAATTGACATCGTTTCAAACATTGTTGACGTGGATGTGTGTACATAACCATATATGCTTTTCATCGAGGTATGAGGGAGAAACATCTATTGTTCTGTGCACACCAATGTGTGAAACGATGTCAATTTTACAATTACTCCAACACAGACTCTTTTTTTTAAGGCCTTTTGGTGATGATGAATATATTAATATCCTAAATACACTCTAAGAGGTATTTTAATTTTTAATCATCATTATCACCATAGCCTTATACTAAAGATTTTGGGCCGGCTTTTAAGGGGTATTTCAATCATTAATTAAATAAAAATCTAAGAAAATTTAACTTATAGTTTAATGATATTCCGCCGACACTACAAGCAAAAAAAGATATAGACCCGATAAAGTTTGCTTTAGTTATTTTTAACTTCTTTGTTTCGTGAGAAGTGAAAAATCGAGTAGTTAGTGACAAAAAAAATTTAAATCCCAAAACACTTTTCGAAAAACATAAGAAGTAGTCAAAAAACTTATTTGCAAATACTACCTAACTAAGGGTACGTTTAGTAACACTTCTGAAGTCTGAAGTTTATTTTTTTGTTTTCTGAAATTTGGAATCTAAAGTTTTGTTCAGGAAAAATTATTTATTTATCATTTTTAATAGTTTCTTGTTACAAATAGAATTTTAAAATATAATGGTCATTTTGACAATATTACCTTTTTGTAATTCTAATAAATTATTATCTGAAAAAAGATTGAAAATTATCGAGAAATAATGAACGATGTTTGTTGGGTTTCTGTATAACAAAATTTAAATCAATAAAATGCACTCTACGTCATCTTTTAAATGTTAGTTTTGCAGTAGAATTGAAACAGAAACATTACAAAAGAATTTCATTAAAACAAAGAGAAATACAGGTAGACATCATAGAAGATAAAAATTTGAAACACCAGCAGCATAAACAGATTCTAATTAAAAAAAAGTACAAATTTAACAAACAAAATCAAAAGGATAAGTGGATTAAGATGTGAACTATCTAATTAAAAGGAAAAGTGGAGAGACCTTGACAACAGAGTTGTAATAGAAGAGAAATGAGAGGTAAAAAAGTTAAAAATAAGGGTTTTAGGATTTGTATAAAGAAGAGATAAGTGATAAAAATCAGTGTTTTGAGGAGGGTATTTTAGAAAAAAATAATAATTCAGAATTCAAAAGTTTCATCCAACATCCCCTTGTCACTAAGTCAAAAGTTCTGAATTTTGTTCCTTAAGGTTGAAATCTGAAACGAAGCAAACGGCAATAAAACTTCTGAAATCTGAATTTTAAAGGTGAATCACCTCCATTCAGACTTTAAAAGTGTTACCAAACACATTAAATTTAAAACTTTTTGAACAGTAATTAGGTTTTCAAAATTTTATATGAATCCCCTCTAGGAGGTTAATTTAATGAGGAAACTTTAAACGGATGGAATTAAGTAAAATATGTTAGAAATTTCTAGTTTATTAGAATCTCATCTATAAATGGATCTAAATTAGTCTCTTGTTGCTTGTGTTATATGATGATTAATTAGTGTGACATATTGGTTGAACTACATCTCTCCACTACGGTCTATTTCATAAAATAAATGAATCTGAAAAAGAAAAAAAAGAAAAAAAAACCCCCACAAAAGTAAAAATATGAAGATAGATACCCATGCATTAGAAATCAAGCACAAGGTATACAACCAGAGAAAGATTATTCATCTATGTAGCTGTCTAAGAATTTCCTTGCAATTCTCAAAGCTTCAACTAGCTTTTAGGTCTTGAGTGTGTGTATGTATATGTGTGTGTCTGTCTGTGAGAGAGTGAGAGAGAGAGAGTTACTTGGTTCAAGAACCACCCCAATATCCTTCACATGCAGTGGCCGACATAAAACTTGAAACAGACAAATATATGAAGAGAGAGAGAGAGAGTGTTTGGAGCTTAGATAAGAACGCCGAAGAAATATGGATCGCAAACGTCGTTGCAGGCTTTCGATGGATTCAAAGCCACTGATGGGCACGTGTTTATAAATGTCCATGCATTCCTTATAGAAATGTTTTTAGTATTCTTTTCTCTTTTTCTTTTTCTTTCTTTAAAAAATAAATAAATGGATTCCTTATTTTGATTCCTTTTATCAGGGAATCCAATGATGGAACTGGAACCTTATAAAATTCCCCATTTCCTTTAAAAAGAGGCCAAGGATAAAAAACACACATTGCTCCAATGGCTCACCCATCACTATCATGGAGACACAATTGTGGGTTTATTTTTATGTATCAAGTACTTTAATAACATCACCGACAAATGCAAGATTAGGTCTTCATCCCTCGACGAATGGTCAATATCGTTAGGAAAATGCTGAAATGACAAATAAAATTTTACTGCAATTCTTACAAATCTGCATATAATCATAGATGTGTTTCCTCGTGATACAAGTATAAACTATCTACGATTATGTATGCATGTCCACGTCAGAATTGTGAGAATCATAGTAAATTCTGTGTCACCCCAGCATGACTCATATTGTTAAAAATGATTTTAAATTTTCTCAAAATGATCTTTCAAATGCCATCCTTATCCAAGTTGTGCACGGGGGTCTACTATATACCAAATTCCCTTGCAGCTTCCACCATATCAACAACATGATTAATTAAGTTTCTTGATATTTTTAATTACATGCATTTATATTGGAAGAGAGAGATCTTCAGACTGTTTAATTGCATCATCCAATGACTCGAAGTCGTAGTATAGTTGCTAATTCAAAAAATCATATCCACGTGCAATTGTGAAATTGCTTTGATGTTAGTAATTCTCACATATATATTTGGGATCATAGTGACATAAGACTCTTTTTAAAGTGTTGTTTATTTTGTACCACTCATGATTATTATAAAAAAAAAAAGCTTGACTTCTAAAAAAAACATGTTTTTACGTTTTAAACATGATTTTTACATTTAAAACATGATATTTTTTAAATAAAATTAAATCATTTTTATAGGTCAATGATTAATTTCAATGGTCTTGTGAGTTTTTATTATTTTGTAAATCGCCCGACTAATTGATAAATATCATGTTTCTTCTTCTTGTTCAAGGTTTACTGGTCTTTTTTGAGATCTTGATTTATTTATTTATTTTCTTCTTCTTCTAAAATCCATCATTTTCAACTTTGATTCTTCTTCTTCCAAAAAATCTTTTTAAATATATATATATATTAAAAATAAAATATTGATTTTTTTCTTAAAAAACCATTGTCTTCAATAGTTAGAGTAAATTTTTATAATCCCTGAATTTTTTCTCAAACTTCCCTGATCTATACAAATTAAACTGAAATGACCTGCCAAATAATTGGAATGATAACTCTGATTGGATAGGCTTTACGCTGAATGAGAAGACTAAAATGCTTGATAGTGTATCATTTGGGCCTACATATGTATTCCTGCAAGCCAAACAAGAATTACTATTGGTACCATATTGTAATTGCATCCAAACATACCCCAAGATGCATAGAATGACACATAAAGAGCTTCAATCCATATGAACTGAAACAGGGAACAAGCATTCTAAGCGTGAAAGGAACAAGCATTCTAAGCGTGTACTTGGAGATGCATAAGGAGACTTGTTCACTATCCTGCACATATGCCAACACAACCAAACTCTTATGTGACGACTACGTTTTGCAATTTAGAAAATATTGTAAGATTTTATTAAACTAAGTTTCTTAATTAGTCACTAAGTCATCCTGGCCTACACAATGCAATGTGATTAAAATTGAATTTCAAGGTTGCAATAAATTTTTTGAAAAATTATGTAACATAAACCTTGATGATTTGAACAGAATTGTAAAACTATGATCAAAGGGTTAAATGTCCAAAATGGATCCAAGGCATGGGTTGGTGGGCCAGCTGCAACAATGGCGTAAGGGATACCGTCTTAGACTCCATGATGGTTTTGTAGTTTTAATCAAGCATTATTGAAAATCTTGCACGATTTCAAAATGTTTTGGCCATAATCGAAATCAAATATTGATTCTAAAATATTGAATATTTTGAAATATTTCGATCTTGATCTTCTTAATAGAGAGTTTTAAGTTAATTTAAATCCAAGTCGAGATATTGGATTTTAAAACCATGCTACACCCTAGTACCACTCCGCTGCCTACCACATAACCCTTGGAGTCTGAGTGGAGTTATTTTTGTTAAGAACCTAAAGTTAAAAGTTTCCTTAGAAAGAAAAAAAAAAAAAATGAAAAAAGAAAATTTAGGGTTTCAAAGGTTTTTTTTTATATCCAATTTCAAATTTTCTTTTCAAAAATTAAGTTCTATAGATTTTAGATTTGCATTAAATTTATATTTACGCCAGAGTCAGAAGTAATTACTCTATCCTTTAGATATAATATTTTGAAAGAGTAACTTTTAAGAAGAGTTAAACCAGTAGAATTACTGAAATTGGTACTCCTTAATTTCGATTTTGCTGAGTGCAGTATTTTCGTGCGGTTTCAATTTTACTCTCAATATTTTATCGTTTTTTTTTTTAAACCCTAACCATACGAAACAGAAACAGCGCGAAACAGAGACTCTAGTTAGACAGAACCCTCGAGAGAACCTCAACTCAACAGAGAGAGCTAGTTTGGAACTCGACAGTGAGAGAGTTGTCTCTCGTTTGAGCCCTCGACAGAGAAAGAGAGAAGTCTGGCTTCATTCCAGCGACACAATAGATTTGGGTTTCTCTTTCCCAAACCCTAGAACTCTAGTAGAAGCAAACGAATCCCTTTCCTTCATCTCCGTCGCCGACGAGCGTCGATCAAGCTCCGAAGACCGGAAGGTTATATCTCCATCACTGAGGTATCATCTCTCTCTCATTCTTCTGTTTTTTTTTTTTTTTTCCAAAAAACCAATAGTATAAATTATCAAAAATATGGGTTCAATATTGTTGTTCTGGAGAAGAAAAAATTGCATGAGAATTCGACCAGAATTTTTCAAAAAGCATTCATAGCTGTTAGAACTTTGACCAAAAGAGATGTAGGTAAGGTTGCAGGATTTTGAGCCTTTGGGTTTTTCTCTCTCCCCATTTTGATGGTCTGGGTTTGCTGCATTTGCTCCTGAAAGTTTTGGAATTTAGTAATTTTCTTTAGATTTGTGTGTTTCTGTACCAGTTGAGGTGATCTAGGTTTTCCCCAAAATTGTGTTTGGTAATCTGGGTTGTGCTTAAAAATGTGTTTGTTGATTGGATTATTGAAACAGGCATACTTTTAACTACTGTTTTCCAACTCTTCAATATAGGTTGGCCAACAAACAAAGAAAAATTAAGAGAACAGCATTCAGACATACATCCATATAAAATACAGCTCTGTTTCCATTTTCTTTCAGCCTGAACACATTCCAAGCCTACCATTGCCAGGTCATCTGTCTCATTTGTCCAAACAACAGGGCAGAGTAAGAAATATTTCCAACTTTTGTTGGTTTTTGCAAGTTGTTGAGTTTGCTTTGTTTCAGATTTGTCCTTCATGATGGTTTATTAGTTGATCTATGATTTTGTTTTGTTTTTGTTTTTGTTTCTGTTTTTTGTTTTTGTTTTTTGTTGGATCCTTCTGAAGCTGGTTTTGTGCATGTATTAAAACTTTCTTTGTATTTGTGTTTTTTAGCTTATATTGACAGACCAATTTTTCATTATAGTACTAATATTATGTGGAATAAAACATGGTGTTTTGGGTGTGAATAATCATTATTAACATGTATTGTTGTTAGTTGTCTAATTCTGATGTGTTGTTGATTTCTGTGAAAAATACGAAACATATCTTAAATAAAAAAGAAAAAGACAAGCTAATGAAATTAGAACAAAACTTACGAAATTGGAGGAATTTGAGATTCACAAGTGTTTTCAGACCTTGAACTTGAATCGCAGATACAACTAGGGATTAAGTTGGTGTTTTTGGCTTTTCCCGTGTTTCCAAAACTTACTGACGGCATGCCACTCTTGACTTTGGTCTTCTTATTTGACACTAAGCTAAATTTCCTAAATGCCCTCATCTTCGTCTAAGTAAACAATCCCTTCATATTTTCACAAAAGTAAGTATCTTAAACTTGTTTTTAACCCTTGTTTTCAATCTTTCAATCCTATCTTTTTCAACCTTCAAATCTCAAGAACAAGACATAATTTTAAGCTGATCCTTCTTCCCTTATCAAGATGGCTCCTAATTCGATTGTCTTTGCTACTCTCAGAGACTTCCAGACCCCTGCTTGTGCTTAAGACCATGTTTTGTAGGTTAGAGAGTTTTTAGGGGATTCAAAATAAGAGTGGGTTCCCCTCAATTTTATTTATTTATTTATTATTCATTTAGAACAGAATTTGCAAAGTTTTCTAGTTTCATTAAGCTCAGCTTTGCTGCTATTTTTAATGGTTTTGAGTCTTGATCTTTCATTTTCAGTTCTATAACTTCATCTAACCTATAAAGGTAAAATTGTTCTAAAAAATGATTAATATAACTGAAAAATAAAAAGAGTGTCTTCAAAGAGAATGAAAATTTTATTGAATCCTTGTATTGATCTACACGCATTGATGACATGGTCGCAGAGTGGGTTAGACCATTTGGATCACAGGCATTACAATAGAATTTGAAATAGCTTCAATGTAAGGTAATTCCTTTGTGTGAGTGTGTGCTCACGTGGGTGTGTGGATGTATCTGTATATATTTTTTGATTTTTTCTTTTGTACATTGTAGTTGTCTTGAATAATTATCTTGGTATTATTCATCATTAGTTGAGGAAATGTGTATTGAATTCCAATAGAAAATCAGGGGTTTTCTTGGATGGTTTGCTACATTCAATAAGACACAAACACCCGATTCAAATATATAAGTTGAGTTGATCTGCTAAGCGTGAAAAATAATAGTATTTGCAGGATTCTCTATGCCCTACTTCTATGGGGCATTATTGTACTGTCGTGTGCTTGATTTAGAACATAGTGGTGTGGATTTGGATGAAGCTATAGAAATAGAGATAAAATGTCTATTTATATCTGATGTTCTGGTGATGTGTTTTCTCTCAATTATAATTTCTATTTGACTTTGGATCACCCAAATCCATAGAGTTAAACAATTTCAAGAGTACGTAATACAAGTTGGTGTTATTATTGCATATGTATTTAGATTTGATGATTTGAGTTCAGTTGTTTAATGCTTGTAGTAGCTAGGTCTAAGTTGTAACTATGGTCTCTGGAATTCTTGTTCTTCGATACTGTTACATTTTTTTTTACTTTCTAAATTTTTATTATTATTTTTGCTTCGATGGAGAGGCTATTAGGGGAGGAGATTTGATTAGGAACCCCCTTTGCTTGATTAGTTATATTTACTGGATATTTTTCTCTGTTATCAATTTAGCAATATAGTTGTCCAATATCCCTTGTTTTTATTTTTAAAACAAAGATATACAATGTTTGAATTTGATTTTTATTTAGTGAATTTTACATGCTTTTTTAATTTCACGTTTTGCTCTTATTCACCAAATTTTGATTAACATATATTTTTATTTTCATAGATGGGATTGAAGAAGAATAAGAGTCAGCGTAAGAGTGTGAGGTTCTACACTACGTGCTTTGGCTTCCGGGAGCCCTTTAAAATCCTCTGTGATGGAACTTTCATCCATCACCTCCTCGTCAATCAAATTACCTCGCCCGATAATGCCATTTCCAATATTCTTGGAGCCCGGACCAAAATCTTTACGACTAGGTGTGCTTGTTTCTCCGTTTTCTTTTGTTATGTTTCCACATTTGTAAATCCATGTGTAGAACCTCATAAATCCTTTTTGCAATGGTACTTTGATCTTTTGCAGATGTGTTATTGCAGAGCTAAAAAGCTTAGGAGACTCCCATTCTGAATCTTCTCAAGCCGCTCGTAATCTCTTCATTGCAAGGTGTCTCTCTTTTACTCTTTATTCAGTAAACAAATTTGAGTTATGCCCTTTAACCCATCAATGAAATCTCATATTAGTTTGTTGTACTTTTTAAATAATTTATATTTTTTTTCGCCGTTGTTTCTATTAGAAATATGATAGAATTTTAATTTTAGGTGTGACCATGAGAAGAGGAAGCTTGCTGACAGTTGTATTGAGGAGATTATTGGGCAAAAGAATCAGGAACACTTCTTTGTTGCGACGCAGGACACTGATCTACGAAGGAAACTTCAAAAGGTTTAATTTTTCATCTGCAATTCTCTTTTGCATGTAAATTTTACTCGTCTATGTGACTGGTTAGTTAGATAGCATTGGATTCCATCCATTTGAAGACTATAAAGTTCCCTTTAAGATCACAAGTTAGGCCAATGTTTAAATATTACGCTGAATAAAACTTTTTAAATTGTAAAAAGTACTAAATAACGTTCATGAAAATTGATTTCTCTATTAGTTTTCATGCTCTAAATTGGATGCTAAACAAAATTAGGTTTGCATGGTATCTTTTCTTCCAATAGATTTAGCATGATAAGTATGATGCTAGTGTTATATGTGACAAGAATTCATCTGATATAGTTTGGTCTCAATATTGTCTAATAAAGCAAGTCAATTTCTAGTATACACCTTTCTGAGCAATTTAGGGTCAACTTCAAAAGAAATGCTTTAATGAGTGGATCATTCCAAGCCCAAGGAGCCAATTTGAGTTGTATCTATTCGTTTGTGGAGCGATGACTTGAGCCCATCCAAGCAAGCTAATCCAAGAGCTAAGGGCGCCAATTCGATGGTTGTTCCGTATGCATGACATCCATCCATAAGCAGCAACCACGAATTAATCTCATTTGTGAGACTCCTTCCAATGATCACTTTGTTCAAACTCTATATGAGGCCCCTATTTGAAGAACTCTTGTTATTTTAGGTTATCCCTTGTTTGAGGTCCTTGACTTTTGCTAGGTTTATTTGAGGTCACTTCTGTATATTTCCATTTGATAAAAAATTGATCAATTTGAGCTTCACATGAGCTTCTAAACCTCATTTTAAGTAGTTTGGATATCTGAGTACACTTAAGCTGGTCATAACCAAAGCTTTTTTGTTATTAGAATGGAACATATTTCAATCAATTGCTGTGTTTGGTGAGAGCTGAAAGTTGATTTGGCATAAAATATTTAAGTTATTCCCATGATATTTGTATAATTGTGTCGAGATTAAAGTTAGATGCTTTGTCTTTGTTCCTTGGGTGCAGATACCAGGTGTCCCTGTGATATTTGGTCTGAGAAATTCCTTGTACCTTGAGCCACCTTCTGCATTTCAGCGCGAATTTGTTAGATCAGATGAAGAGAAACGATTGCAAATGTCTGAATTCGAATGTAAAATGTTACGAAAAGGGGAAAAGAGTAAATTGACAACCGAAATGGCAGGGGACTCATCTGAGCATGAAGGTTTGGGGGATCATGTTGTCATGACACCAGCAGTAACCAAGACTGCAAGGACATTGGGTGTGACGGATAAACCTCAATTTAAGAGAAAAAGAGCAAAGGTTCAAATTAACATTATTGTCTTTCTTTTCCTAATGAGGGTCTTAATTTCTTACTTTAGTTGGACAAATTTATTGATTTTATTTCCTGACATCTGCATTACTAACGTCATCATCTCACTTTCTTTTGAATCATATGCACTTTCCTATGGTATATATCCAGTTGTATTTTCAGTTTATTTGGAATATCTCTGGTTGTTACTTTAAGTGGAAGCTATTTTCATTGTTTTATTAGACTGGAATTATTATAATAGTTTTTTGTTTCATTTTTTTAAACATATTTTTTTTCCATGTTCCCACTATTATTATCGAGGCCTAAACCCTTTTTAAACTGGTTACTAGTAATTTTTAAACTCATTTATAATGGGTTGTTTTTTAATCTCCTATGCCTCCTTTTAATTCTATCCAAAGCAATGTCTTCTATTGTTTTCAAATTTGGTTGTATCCACTCTTACTAACTCAATACATGTTCTTATTAGTCTTTGTCTCTTCCTTGCACATCACTGCACCATCTACATTTCAATAATTATACAATACTGTTGTTTTTCATGTGAAACAAATATAATCTTGCGTATGATGCACAAGATGTCATATTTAATACAAAGCTTCTATTAGCCATTGTAAAAGGTAATACTTTTTTTTTATAAAGTTTTTGTTGCTTGTCTTTTCCTTGTGGATTTAATGGCATATTTATCTTGCCTACACATCCAAATATATGCTATAACAATTCTATATAAAAATATTGTCTGCAATGTCTTCAGATACATTATGCAATCTTATATTACTTAAAGTATTTGGAATATATGAGAATATGACCATTTTTTTGGAAAGAGGGGGGTGTTAGGTAATATGATCTTGTTTTCATACTATCACTTGGCTAAGCAGTACCTTGAGGCATAAACCATAAACTGCACAATGAAATTAATGTGTGTGCGTCGGTCAATGGGCATACTCATCAGTCATGCCTCACACTGAGGAGCATGCCTTTTGTACACCTATTGGTTTAAGTTGTACGTCTCTACTGTTTTTACTTTACATCCTTGTGCCTCAAGGCGTGCCATGTGTCTAATAAACCGTACCTAGATGAACAACTCAAGGTGTACCCCTCACATGCCATTAAAAGCACTAAATGTGACCTTAAATGTTTAACTAAAAGTTGAGATCAATGGGATTAGTTCAATACGAAAGTTCTGAGTATATGCTACTGCTTACTGGATGTGACTACTGTTTTAAAGGTTGGCTGTCCAAATACATACTCCTTGATTTTTGTAGTCAAATTTCAATGTATAATCAATTCTTTCCTTGAACTTTGCAGGGTCCAAACCCACTTTCATGTAAGAAGAAAAAGATTCGTGCAAACCCATCAGTTGCTCTGAATCAGGTGAGTCTTGCATCCAGTATCATTTTTTTAGTATTGTTTCTGAATGCTTCTGTGTATTTCTTCAGTTTTTATTCTTGATTAGCACACTGGGAGGCCACAAACTGAGATTGTTCCAACACTTGCTTTGCTAGGCTTTTAAAAAAAAATAAGTATTTCATAATACAAGAGGTTAGGGCATTAGTAATTGCTTTTGAGTAGACATCCTAAAACCATTGCTTCTCCCAATTTTGTGGGGTCATTTTTCTTACGAGGTGTGGTTTCCTCAGCAGTCAAATTTTACTCCCCTCTCTGCACCTACTAGATTCCTCAATGTCGCAATGGTTCATTCCAGAATTTGGACATCATTTCGATTGACCACAGATCCAACACAAGCGTTTTGGACCCTAAAATAAATAGAATAATGATTTTCTGATGCCCCCTCTGACATACGCCCCCATCACAGTACCGTAGATCATTTGGCTTGGGATACACAAAACCATAAATCTTTTCTTGTGTATCCGAGACAAATGACCTACAGTTCTATGATGGGGATGTATGTCAGAAGGGGGCGCCAGATTATCAAATCTCAAATAAATATCATATGGGTATTGGTCCAAAGGAAGATTCATAAGATTGGCGAAGTAGTGTGAAATTTGGGGTATTACCAATAAATTGTCCGAGTTAATATCATTTATGCAATGTTGTAGGGATCCCCACAGTTCCAGGGATCGATTCTTAATTGTCGGTCCACAATTACATTACTGTGCACTATTTGTAAATGACTTGAAATATGATAAACACTTTATTAAGTGCAGTATTTATGCACGAAGAATGTCAAAAATAGGAAACACAATTCTCTTCTTTCCTTTGTTGTTTTGGGTAGTTTTGGCAAATTGTCAAGAAAAATTCCTCATTCCATGCAGCTCTTGGGGTATGTCCCTCGGTCGTTCAATAAATGCTTTTAACTAGACTGTATGTTAGATATTGTAGAACTTATATAGAGGCACTATGTAATTTGCTTATTTCTTCTCCTAACTACTACACACAAGCAGTGTATTTATATCCAAGTAATTGCTAACTAAAAAAATTAGTCTTTCTATCTTGGTGTTTTAATGTATATACCAAATATTGCTTGTAACAGCTTTCGTATGGTTGTGTTTTTTTAGTGTCTATTAATTTGTAATGCTTCTTTGTATTTACAATCAATGGTTGCACACTTGCACACACATAAATTTTGGGGAGTTTTTTGAGGTATCTCTCTGGATTTTGGTGAAAATTAGAGATAACCATTCCAGGTTTCAAATTGATGGCATACACCCCTTACTGCAGTCTTCCATAATTGACCAACAAAATATGACTGAAATGCCCTGTCAGCATTATCTTGCCAAAAACCCATTTTCTTCAACCTAGGGTAACCTTTTTTAAAATTAAAAAAAAATAAAAAAAGGAAAAAAGAAAAAATAAAAACTATTTTTGACCTCATCAACCTCTAACAAAACCCCCTTGATTTCTCTACTCCAAAACCCATTGTCTTCATCCTCCCCAAAAACCCTATCTTGTTTTTAAGGTTTGATGGTTAAGGAGAAAGAATCTTGAGGTTGAAGATATGGGTGAAAATTTATTTGAAAGGTTGAAGATGATGGGTTTTTGAGGAAAAAATAAGGGTTCTGGCGAGAGATTGAAGTTGAGGGAAGGTGCCCCCTCAGTGAGGTGGTAAAGTCTGTGTGGGGTAAAATCAGAGTTAGGATCAAACCCCCCCCCCCCCCCCCCCCTCTCTCTCTCTCTCTCTCTCACACACACAAAAGAGGAAAAAATGAAAAATTTGTGGGGGCATTTTTGCCCATTTTTATTGTCAGTCTCACTTGGAAGGTGGTCTGATTGAAGTGCGGTGTGTCATCAGGTAGAAAACCTGGTTGGGTATCTCTAATTTTCACCAAAACCTGGAGGTTACCTCAAAATTACCCTAAATGTTGTAATGTGAGTATGCAAATGAGGGTATAAACAGGGCCAAATTTGTTGTCTCTTGACATGGAATCTGTTAAATTGGATTCCATCATTGGGACCTTGCACTGACGCAGGATGTTCCCCTACCTTCATGATAGGTTTCACAAATATCATATTTGTCGAATCAAGCTTTATCTTGAAATTTTACATTGTTTTACAGTTTGTAAATAATGCAATCGAATATGACTGAATGCAGGAGGGCAAAGATGATGAGGCAAAAAGAAAGAGGAATAGGAAAAGGAAGAAGTCATCACATAAGGGCATCAAACCCAAGAGGCTTGATGGTTAACTTAGCCATCAAAAATTGGAATGGCTTACGATGGTTTGGATGTTTTGTTCATCAACTTTTGCTTTGAAGGAAAATAAAAGTTCAATTTTGTATTGGAGGTGGCATGGTTTGCAGGATCTGAAATGTCAATATTCACATAGTAATTTAATTGACTATGCTGAAGAGTGTCCAGATTTGGCATGTGCAGCAGCAGATTCAATTTATATCTGATCATATTGTATTAAACATAGGATTAATATTGTGTTTCTATCACTTTGGCATGTGAGATCCATGGTATTGTAGTTACAATCTCAAATTTTGTCGAGGAGAGCATTAGGGTGACCTGTCACGATTTTTGATAAAAATGAGTATAAAGTGTCACAGAATTGTGGAAACGGACTCAAGTGCATTCCAATTCCAATGATGGAAAATATTTCTTCCATCTTTCACCTAAAGTGTATTATTTAGTACCTGATCTTAGTAGTCTCTTTGTGATGAAGAATAAAATCTAGCATACAAGATTATTTGGAAAAAAATTTATTCTGGGCTTAGGTATGGCATTGTCAACCAAATTTGATTTGGCAGCAAAGGTGAATGGAATTCTTTTTGAGTTTTGTGTTGTTTTGGCCCACAAAGATTGAGATTGCTATTGTTAATCTTGGACGACCGACTTCCTTGAAAGTCTAGCGTAAATTGATTAAAATGCCCACACTTCCAATCTTTGAAAAACAAAGAAAAATAATTCCTGGACCTTTTTCCCAAAAACCCATCTTTTCAAATTCTAAGATAAAATTTGTTATACTTACAATCAGAGGTTTTTTTACATAAATATTCAAAATGCTTAAAAATGATTTTTTTTTCAAATTTTTTTTTATCGGCGTATAGTCTCCAAAATTTGTTTATGATGCTTGAATTTTAATGATTAAGATAATTTTGACATTTTAATCAATGTCTAGAACGGGGTTTTGAAAAAAGGGATTTACTTAATGGAATATTTTGATAACCCATAAAAGTCAAGGATTAAGTTGAAAGAAAAATTAGCGCCGAGAATTATAAAGTAATTATCCCTTCAAAAAAAATTTAGGAGTAATTATGAAATATGCATTTTGAGTATTTCAAAAAAACTCACATAGTATTGAAGTCAAAAAAACAAACAAAATCTATATCATATCTAAAGTGTTGAGTTAACCATTTTTTTTATTGTTGAACAATTATTTATTTATTTATTATGAAAATATTGTGTAACTCGATGGTAGTTAAACATGATTTGAAAATGTCAAGTTCATCAATAATGTAATAAATATCATTGAGTTCAATAATATTAATATTTTGAATTTGATCATAATCATTAATGAACTTAACTCTTTTAAGTCATGTTTGATTATTGTGGAATTCCTTAATGACAAAGGCTGAATATATATTATTATATAAAAATGAAAAAGTGGTGATGTCCACAATTATAGATTATTAAGAAAGAAAAAGTTTACGATATCGCCCAAACAAAATATAATTTATAAACCGAGTTGCAAATCTCAAATATACCCTTAATCAAATTCAGAAATCCAAAAATACCCTTCTTCCACCTAAAGTCCTAAACTCACCCAAATGGTAGAATAGAACCCAGAAACACAGAAAAAAAAACAGAGGGAGAGAAACTATGGCTCCTCCAAAGAACAACAACGTTCTTTCATGCTCAATCTCTTCTCTCTTTCTGTTACTTTCTCTCTTCTGTATTCTCCCACTCTCTCTATTCTTCATTTTCTACACAAACCATCAACAACAACAACAACAACAACCCATCTCCTCTCTCTCTTTCTCTCCAAATCTGGACCAACCCATCATCAAAGTTTACGTTGTAAATCTCCCCAGATCACTAAATTACGGGTTATTAGATAAATACTGGTCCTTCACCGCTGATTCAAGGCTTGGAAGCGATGTCGACAACGAAATACGATCTCATCTCTCTGTTTCAAAATCAAATCTTGACGTTCTCCCTTATCCAGAAAACCCATTGATCAAACAATACAGTGCGGAGTATTGGATCTTGGGAGATCTGATGACTCCAGAGGAATTGAGAAGAGGTTCGATTGCGAGGCGGGTTTTCGATGTCGATGAAGCCGATGTATTTTTTGTGCCGTTCTTTGCTACTCTTAGTGCGGAGATGCAATTGGGGATGGGGAAGGGTTTGTTCAGAAAGAAAGTGAAGGGTAATGAGGATTATGAGAGGCAGAGAGAGGTGGTGGATTTGATTCGGGGTTCCGAAGCATGGAAGCGATCCGATGGGCGAGATCATGTTTTCGTTCTCACTGGTATGATATGTAGTTCTTCATTTACTGTTGGATTTTTATAACTGGTCATGTTGAAATGCAAATGTTCATAAATTCTCAAAATTCAATTTTGTTTGAAGTATTGATGACCTCTCCAATTCATTGAAATCTGAAAAGTGATAGAATTAGTATGGATTTTGAAATGGAGATATTCAATGTAGATGATGGGTAGTGAGTTGGGGAATTTTTGTAATTTTAGGGATAAAATACATCCTTGAAGCTGCATTATTGATACGAAATTAACTGGAACACCTAAAGCACCTAGGTTTCAATCTCGGTTTGACGTCTCGTCTCGTTCTTGAACAAGTCCGAGTTGTTTCAGATGAGTCAACTTGTATCGGACAAGATAAACCATTTAATTTAGATTATTTATTTATTTATTTGAAAATAATTATAATTTTTATTATTATTATAAAATAAGGTAGTTTAGAAGACGGTTAGTCACAAAATCATGTTTTATTTAGATAATAAATATTTAAATTCTAAAAAAAATTAATTAATTAGATTAAAATATACGAAATCCCAGTTGGTTTGGTTGAGTATTGGCCGAGATTTTCAAAATATAGTCCAAGTCATCTCGTTTATCTTGTGAGATGGTGTAAAGCTTGATGCAGCGTGTAAATCTGTCTCGGACGAGAATTGAAACCATGGATAATGGTGCAGAAAGCTAAGCCCGAGGGTGTAACACACCACCAAGTTCCACAGTAGACATCTCAAACGGCCTACTACGTCGTTAGTTTCACTCTAGTACTCTTCTTTTTGGGCCTCCTAGGTAGGCATTTCCCTTGGTTGGTCCCTTGAAGGAGTTGTAGTGGTGCTGACGTGATATCTTTTGATATGAGCCTAACTAGTATGTAAAAGCACCTAATGTGATAATTGGGCTGAAAGTTAAGTTCTTATCTTTTGGTGTCGTAGCAATCATCATTGCAAAATGGGTATTTTGTTGAGGATATTGATATTCTTATAAACCATCATTTTCTGTATCTTATGTTTGTGAAACTCTGAATTCTCTAGGAATGTATACAATGATGTTCTTACTTTAGCTAAATAAAGCAAGCTTTAGCAGCTTATGATTCAGTTTTTGAATTGTCAGGTTATGTTAAAACTTGAAGCATTCTTTGACAGACCCAGTTGCAATGTGGCATGTTAGAGCTGAGATATCTCCAGCAGTTCTCCTAGTGGTTGATTTCGGTGGATGGTACAGACTTGACTCAAGAGCATCCAATGGTAATTCTTCAGATATGATACAACACACCCAAGTTTCACTGCTCAAAGATGTTATCGTGCCCTACACTCATCTACTCCCTAGATTGTACCTATCGGAAAATCAGGATCGCCAGACGCTTCTTTACTTTAAAGGGGCTAAGCATAGGCACCGGGTTAGTATCTTTCCAAATTTGTCTAATGTTTTCCATTGCTAAGGCTTCTTCTTTTTCCATTTGTCAAAACATGCCGAGTCAAACTCGAATATATGGAGTTCTACTCAACAAACTACGCAACAGCATTTGGTTCTATTAAAACAACCCACATAATTCGAATTGCAGTTTCTTACTCGTAATTTATTGCAAGTTAATAATTAATTTAAGTTGCGTGCTTGAGCTCTCATCTTCCACTTACGTATTTAATTTCTACTGTATCTAAACTTTGAAATTTATTGCAAGTTAAGTTGCACACCAGATGCTTCTTTGTAGTTTATTGTCAGTTAAAGCATTAATTTAAGGTGCATGCTCGGGGAAATGGTTGGGCTGTACAAAATCACAATATTTTGCATGCCTTTCTATTAATTCTAATTGGTTAATTGATTGTCTAAATGACTGCAATTCTTACGATGAAACTACAACAATATCCAACCAACTCATGGAAAAACTCTACCTGAAGAGAGCTTTGTGAATACATATTTTACAGATTTATGTATTGATGTGCAAATGCCTCAACTTCTAAAGTGAAGAACATTGTAAACTATGTTAGAAAGTGAAACAACCATTTCTATCTTATGTTTAAACATGTTCTTATTTATATTCACAATAGCCGACCCCAAATATTTGGGATAAGGCTTCAATGATGATGGTATTTATATGTAACTAATCTGTTTTCATTCAACGAATTTGATGAATAGTTTGAAGTAGGCAAATCGTATATGGCCCCTCATCTGATGCAGATAATCTATATAATAAAACACAATGGTGGGTCTCACGATTTATACCCTATAAACAACGTATCTCTAGGAAATGTTATACCTTTTTCTCTTCTTCCTCTTTCCAAAAATATCTCTAACTTCATTCTCTTTCTTCTTACCCTTTTCCAATATTACCCCTCCAACTATATTCTTTACTCAGATAATGTTGTTCAGCTTAATAGATTTTATCTTCCAGGGAGGCTTGGTGCGGGAGAAACTATGGGACTTGTTGGTTGATGAGCCCGACATTGTCATGGAAGAAGGTTTCCCTAATGCCACTGGAAGGGAGCAGTCAATAAAAGGGATGCGGATCTCGGAATTCTGTTTGCATCCAGCTGGAGACACACCCACCTCATGCCGACTTTTCGATGCCATCCTAAGTCTTTGTATACCTGTCATTGTTAGCGACAACATTGAGCTCCCATTTGAAGGTATAGTTGATTATTTAGATTTCTCTGTTGTAGTGCCAGTTAGTAATGCCTTGGAACCCAAGTGGCTTGTGCAACACTTGAGAAGCTTTTCAAAAGGACAGAAGGATACATTCCGACAGAATATGGCTCGTATTCAGCCCATTTTCGAGTATGATAATGGCTATCCAGGTGGTATTGGGCCCATTCCTCAAGACGGTGCAGTGAATCACATATGGAAGAAGGTTCATCAAAAACTTCCCACTATTAAGGAAGCAATTATTCGAGAAAAGAGAAAACCTAAAGGTGTATCAGTTCCACTTCGTTGCCACTGTACATGATTTTTCAACTCTGCTCAATGTTCTTTCTTTATTTTTTCTTCACCTTTTGTTGTAGTGCAGAAATTGAACGTAAGTCAGAAGCTTGTTTTGATGTTTCTTTTATGCCATGAGATTATGAATTTCGATGAATTTTTTTTTTTTCTTGCAATGTCTACTGAAATTTGCCTGTTTATATTGTCATTGATTACTCTTAAAGTCAGCTAGTTTCTATTTATGATGGTCAGATCTGCCGACCAAATAGTTTGTGTTTCACATCATCTTGTTGAAGTGCCCTGTCATTCTCTATATTCCTGTTTTTTGTTTTTTTGATAGATCAAGATATTTTGTAGAATAGAAAAGAAGGTCAATTGATTTACCTACATGAACAACAGCAAAAAAAAAAGTGAAATTAGGATGATCATATATCATCCCCATCTAAACAGAAAACCATCAAAGAAAAATTCGGGGAATAATAGATCTTGACTCTGTTGGTGTTCCAATATTTACATCCTATAATTGAGATCTCATTGCCTTTTCTTTGATGCTTATGGGTTACCTAAGAGATGCTGAAAATTATTTTTTTTATGTTAAGTATTATTCCTTTCTATTGCATATACAACACAAATTATTACAACTACCACTCCATGGAAAAGATTCAGTTAATTCCCTGAGCTAACAGGATAACCTATACCATGTCTTCTCGTGGGGAAAACCATAAACAACAAACTGCAGATGATCCCAATCCCCAACGGAGTGATATTCAAAACTTCTTGGATTTCATGTTTTGGTTGCGGATAGAAGCAATTCAAAATGTTAGAATCTCTCAAGGCAATTGCCACAAACACAAAGACAGAAAGAACCGCATGGACACCGTCAATGAACCTAAGCCTGTACTTAGTGAGATCAGGAAGACTCGAGCCCGTTGGGTAGTCGAAAAGCCACATGCCTTTGAAGGTAGCTAGACCATGGTAGACTTGCCCGTCAGGTGATTTGAAGCTGTCGGTGAAGGAAGCGAGAGAGCACGAGGCGGCAAGGAGTGCTAGTAGGAGTTTTGTCATGGGTCGGGTGACTGAATCACAGGCCCCATTATTGGTGAATGTAGGGGTGAGGAGTTGAAAGGCTATGAGGGTGCCTGTAGGGAGGAGGTTGGCTAAGTGGGCAGTGCTTGCTAAGGTTTGGGTGATGGTGCGTTGCTGAAGGGAAGGAGACGATGTAGGGATTCTTTGTATTTGAACCTCTTCGGCATCCGATTCACTACTTGTATCCAACGGTGTCGTAGCTGTGGTGGATTTGGTTCTTGTTCTAAGAGACATGCTGTTGAAGGTTAGAGAGAAGATTTGGGTGATGGGTTTTTGAAGATGGAAATACAGATTTTGAGAGATGAAATGGTGGGTTATTTGAAGAGAGATGAATGGGGGTTTGTGGCTGCTTGACTTATGAAGAAGATGTTTCTCTTTGGGTTCCTTCTGGTTCTCTAGTTTGACATTTTCCATGTTTATGGGCAATAGTTTTCTCTGGCGTGAAGGTTTTGACTTCCAACTATGTTATTTTATTAGAAAAATATGATGATTCTATGAACCTGGGACCATTGAATATTCAATGACTCCACAGCCAAAAATTACCATGTGGCTCATCCCTTAGGGCCCACTGACCTCACGAACTTTTTGGTCAATTTTTTTTGTTGATGGGACCATAATATTATGCTACTTGTTCTAAGTTGTTAAATTGTCCTGATAGATTCAATTTTTTAGCCATTGAATTCTCTCTTAAGTTGTGTGTAATGAAACTGGATTGGACAGCTAGGATTGTCAAACATCGGAAATAGATGTGTGGAAAAGATCATGACTTTCACTTCATAAACTTTCACGTTCATGTGAAGTGAAGGAAATTTAAAACGTCACGTTTGGGCTATATAAGCGTTTGGCAGAAATGGATAATCCTCCTCGTTAAAACTGACGATGGGTCCCACATGATATAATATTGTCATATAACTACATCTTTATTTTGTGTGTGATTTGGTGAACCTTATCTCCTAACTTCAGCTACAAAGGACATTAGGTTAGGTGACCAACTAATGCAACAGCATGTTTTGTACCCTTTTATATAAGAAGAAGAAGAAGAAGAAGAATGGGTCACATCTTATACTCATTAGATCAAAGAGGGCAATTTTGTTTCTTAAGAGTAATCAGGATTGTGGCAGACCCCTTCACCAGAATATATGGATAAGAGAAAAAAAAAAAAAAAAAAAAGTTGCAATCTCATATAAAGGGTCCCAGAGACATCTTCCCTTACAATGGACTTCAATTCAGAAGGAAGATTAGAAGCAAAAATGATTTTAATATCTTGAGTAATTAACAATGAAGTAAAGTTTTTTCACACTTATTTTTGTATTTTCTTTGAACATTATTTATTTTCTATATAAAAGAAAAAAAAAAAAAACTGTATGGATGGTTATTTTTCTATGATAGAATGATGATTCAATTAATCTTTCCTCTTTAGATAATAATCCAATCAAAATTTCTCAAGTTATCACAATTTGTAGGAAAAATTCTTGATTGTTCAACTTCAATGAAATAAGAAGGCGGACCATGACTTTGTTTGAGGCTCTCCATTAAATACAACGATTGAGATGAGAGGGAAAACACAGATCTTCGAAAGACCATAGTTGTTTTCTTGAGATCAGTAGAGATTTTCTACTAGTAGTGATTTCCCATCTCAACCGT
This sequence comes from Akebia trifoliata, assembly GCF_017979445.1. Taxonomy (NCBI): domain Eukaryota; kingdom Viridiplantae; phylum Streptophyta; class Magnoliopsida; order Ranunculales; family Lardizabalaceae; genus Akebia; species Akebia trifoliata. The sequence continues at coordinate 2,568,068 of NC_141378.1, read as the reverse complement.
TTGTTTGATGTTGAGGCTAATGTTTGTCAATTATCATACCATATAACATGTGGTCCATGTGTCTGAAATGAGCTGTCCATAATATTTATTGGATGGTTAATATCTTCCAATCAGACAAATTTTCATGGAAGAGCTCCCGTCTAGAGGGTCTAGTAATTGAATGATCCGGATTAATAAGAATATTCGTTACAATTAAATGATATAGAGGTTATGATGACGGTGAATGTCTTTTTTATACTCAAACCATATGCTATATATATATAATAATTGCTATTTTGTTATAAAAAAAAAAACCAAAAAAAAAACATCTAAACCTATCCAAACCGATCGAGGGGTGACAACAGAAAACTCCTCAGTCCTTTCCAAGTATATGTTCCAACTCAGGCGATTAGAACTCAGTTCTAATTTAAAAACAATGCTTCTACAAGACTCAAACTCATCCTTATTTTAATATCACCCATACATAAGATGAGGCTTGAGGATTCAAGAATAACCATAACTATGTGTTAAATAGTCCTAGGTAAAACAGGAATCTAGAAATTAGTATGGACTAGAAGCCAAGACCCAAAATCCTTGTACACATACGAAAATCTATCAAATTAAAGAACATAAACACCCCCATAAAAGGGGCAAATAGGTGAATTAAAAGGATTAAACCAAAGAGGATAAAGTAATGAGACAAAAAAACGATACTTCAAAATATCAAAAAAAAATGAAAGATATTTCTGCTTTGGAATCTTACTAGATCTAGCAATAGAGATACTATTAAAGATTCTAATTACAGAACTGCACATCCATCTTAAGATGCTTCAAGCTTGGATTTCTATAACACAGGAATCAAAACCCTCCTCTACTCCTAGGGTCATCAGGTCTCCAATCCATGCCATTGTGACCGGCTCCAAAGCCACTAGGTGTCCCATATAACTGCCCTCCAAACGGCTGACCCCCAAAATTACAAGGTTGGATCACTCCATTCCCTGGGTGGGGTTGGGAACCAGGTTGTAGGGTCCACTGCGTGCCAGGTGGCCAAGGGGTAGCCATATTTTGCTGGCCTTGCATCATATTGATTGGAGGTTGCGGTGACTGCAACTGCATGGGATGCGACACCAGCTGTTGCTGAGATGGGTAATGAGGTGGCAATGACATCAAATGCTGTTGGTTTACCATGTGTGGTGGCAGGTTTAGCTGTTGAAGGCTGTTTACTAACTGTGCTGGTGGGGGTGGCGGCAAAACTTGCTGTGTTGGGGGTTGTGGTTGCCACTCTGGGATGTCATCGTCATCATTCCAAGGCTCAACCTCAACCCCAACACCTCGGTTTTGCTGCCAGTTGTTAACTTGATTTGAACGCATTTCACTGTTTCCATACTTATGTATCAGCTCTCTCATTTGCTCGACTGGGCGGGTAGGTGGTCGAGTGGGAGTTTGCAAATGAGCCATTCCTGACCCCTGGGAGGGATTGTGGGTCGAAAACTGTGACATTGGGAGGTTTGAACCTCCAACAAAATTGAATTCTGGGAGATCATCGTCATCCCTTACAGCTGCTGGGCCAAAACCAGGCGGTACATCGTCAATGGGTTCATCCTCGACCGGGGGTTCATGATTGGTGGGAGTTGGGTCTAGAAGGTGGGGTGCTTTGGTGTTAGAATTTGTATTGGTTTCCCTTTCTTGCTGTTTCCTAGATTTTTTAGAGCTGTGTTTATGGTGGGAGGAAGAGTTGGGTGATATTTTGGAAGTTACATGAGGCTTTCTCCATAAAACAATGCCAATGACACCATTTTCTATGGCATTAAGAGTATCTGTGTGGTCCTTCGGAAGGTGTTTGCAAAGCATTTCAACTGTTCTTTTGTGAGGTGGGCAGAGATAGAGCTCAACCGCTGGTGCAGGCTCAGCAAATCCCACTCGCTCGTCCACAACATACGAGCCTACAACCTGCAGAAGGGATATTTGGGTTAGGATGCAAATGACAGTACTTAATGACAGGAGGGAAGAAAATGAGACAGGAATTTAGCCATCACCTCATGAAGGCTATCGCGTCCGCTCTCAGGGGAATCCTCCTTCCAACAAAAATGAAGAACCTGCGAGGGGGTAAGAATTTCATAAAACACTGCAACACTGAAGATAAAAATGTTCTACTTTAAATAAGATTAAAAATATATATAAAATAGTGGAAAATGGATGTACGGGATTCACAATTCAAAAATTAAGTAAAACTGGATGATCAATGGTGGGTATAAATGATCTGCCTTTTTTAATTTTTCTCCATCTCACTTTGATTAGATTTCGTTACAAAAGGAGAAGACGAAGAAGAAAGAAAACATCAAATCCTAATAAGATCCACTAAAGGTAGATTGTGTATTGTTATTTCAATTATAAGCTATCATTCCTATTCGGCCAAGTTCCACTGATGCACGGGAAGTGTCAGAATTGGACAAGGGAATTCAGGAATAGGAGTGCTTGACTGAAGACGGGGATGAATTGCAAAATAGTATTCATGTTGCAAGGCCAATATTTGAGCCAAGGCATAAATAGTGAAGATGATGATTATAATACCATATGTATTTGATGTCATACTGTCTTAAACACATTTTAGTGCAAAAATAATAAATATATTATGGGCAACTTTGGCCAAAAATAAAATAAAGAAAATTTAGTAGTGTCTGGAAGTGTTGGAATCCATCACGTTAACACTGGAAAGGCACCTGTTCAGAATAACTCATGAAGCATAGCTCTTTGTATTGTAACAACCTTGTAGATTTGTATCACAGAGAAACCCCCAACTAACACCCACAAACACAACAATAAAGTGATATCTGTTACCTTGCCCTATGACTGCTGGATTAGCAAACCCTTCTTTTTCGGGTGCATGCCTCTCATTTACAAAAAAATATTACAAAAAGCTAATATTAGATTATTTATATGGAATTTTGAAGAACCTTTAAAACTTAGGTTGTTTCTTGTCAAAACGTTTCATAATGTATTTTATTTTTCCTTTTTTTCTTCCATTTACACACTTGGCCAATACACATTCTAATTGGTCAATGCCATTATCACATTCCTGTACTGATCAAGTAAAAACCACCATAGATCATAAGATATTAGATTGCATAAACAGCAGTCAGGAATAAAGAATCAAGAAATTAAATAAGATACATGTCAGTTACAAGAATACTATATGAGATACCATGATCGCACGACTTCGAGACATACGAAGCTCTTGGAGGAACTTCTCAAATGCATCAAGTCGAACTCTACCCTTGATATCAAGAAAGCTGGGCCAATCTTTCACAGATGTTTTTTCACCACTGTAAAAGGAAAAAAGAAAAGGGGGGAGGAGACTCAGCAAGCAATTACAATTTTTTATATCAATAGTGCGCATGCTTGTATGAATGTACTAACATACTTAAAATGAATCAAAATTAGATGATATAGATATTTACATAATCATAATTCATTTACACTAATTAATGATTATTATGTGCAATTATTTTATAAGTAAATATTACTATTATTATTATTATTAAGTGTAGTTTACAAGTCCTCTATTAGCAATTTATAATTTTTTATCAATATTTTTTTAATATTTATTTCAAGATAGAATCTTTTGGTTGAAGTTTACTGTTCATTGAAAATTTTCACCGAAATCATGCATTTGTATCTAACATTTGACTATTTCAGTTGAAATTTACTATTCACCTTAATACTTCATGAAATGAATGGTATTTCAATCGAAATAACTATAAAAAGAAATTGACAGCTAAATTTCATGCCGGACCTTGTGGAAATGGAAATGCTATGGTATATTTTATGGACACATGTCAAAATTTAATACCATGATTGTAAGTATGACATAATAAGAGAAAGGAGGTCGAGAAGACCAATTCAATACAACACTCATTAAAATTTACAATATTGCAAACCGATTTTGTAAATTAACTGATAAAGTAGACACTATTTCCCTTAACAATTCCACTTAGAAAAAGGCCAGTAGTGAACAGTGATCAAACCAATTTGGAACGTAAATTCTAAATGCATATCCAAGTTATAGCGTTGAGAAGCTTGGATCAATTCTTTAGAATTAATCAATATATATTTTTAAGTAGTAGCAGCACGATACATTCATTTTAAAAGCAATTGTTAACACATGACCTGTACAAATTGTGTAAAGGTAGAATTGTCTTACTAGTTAAGGAGTTGTTTAAAATTTTCAGACAGATAGAAGGGAGCATCTTTGTAGTTAATGTGTATCCGAAACTATAAATGTCCACACAAACAAATTTCCCATTTCTTGATGAGATTCACATTGAAAAAATAAATGCAGCACTACCTAATAAGATAATTTAGTTTCACCCAGGAGTGTGATGTAAGGTACTTAAGTTCGAGTCCCAAACCAAATGGATATTTCATCAGGAATGCATATCAATGGACTTGTATCCATTAGCCTAACTTTCCCCCCAAAAAATATAAGTACATAACTACCAAATTTGGATTTCATGGCATCAACCTCTACAAAAATGCACTACTAATCGGGTGCGTATTAGGATCAGTTGTGGGTATGAACTATGACAGTTACGTCCAGAGTCCACAAAGTAGTAAAAGGAGAGGAAAAACAAATACCAGCATCTTTGACAAGGTACGTAATCCGAAAGGGAAAAACTGTATCAAGAATTGGAAACTACAGAGCTAAACAATAATTCATAAACAAGAGAAACACCCAATGATAAAACAATTACTTGTTTGCACCGTAGACAAGCGCAAACAGAAACGTTTACATTTGTTTGCGGGATGTGGGGTGCTTGGATGTTAAAATTCTGGTGGGCCCCACCGTAAAGCAACACAAAACTTAATTAAAATTGCAACGAAATCTCCGTAAAGTGTTGCGGAGAAAATACCTCCACAAAAATTTACGTTATGTTAAGTTTCCACTAACTTCTTAACCCTGTCTCTCTTCGCTTTCTTTGGCTATCTCTAACTTCTTAAGCATTACCCAGCGTTAATATAATTATTATTTAAACAAAAAATCGTTGGATAGAATCGTACTTGGAGCTAGTTTCTATCTATATTTTAAAATTACAAAAAAAAAAAAGGATTTTTTTAAACATTGACGTTTTTTTTTAAATATAAGAAAAGCGGGGATAGAATCCTACCTCGTTAATTTATATTTATTTTTTAAATTAAAATAAAATAATTGTGGGATAATAGTCTTACTTGCGTTAATTTATATTTATTTTTTATAAATTAAAAAATATATATATTTTTCATTAGATGTAGGATATTAAAATGAGTTTGGGGCGAGTTACATTTAGGCACTATTAGTACTAATATTGGCATGTTTGGGGCAATGGGATTTCTTTCCAAAATGAAAAATTAGCAAGTGAAAGTTGGTATCATATAGTAGATGTTTTAAGTTAAATTGTAACTGATTAAAGAGATTTTGGATTTCTATTATAACCTAGGTTTAAAGAGAATAGCATTGTACGACCTATATGGAAACACTTTGTCTATAATTTTTCGATTTGTTTTAAAGTGATATGTAACTATTTATCATTTTTTATTTAACTTTAAACAAGGTTTTAAAAGTTTTTTTTTCAGTTTTTTTTTTTAACGTTTACGTGATAATCAAGCAAACGTAAAATTTTGCATTAGACACAACCAAGCACTCCAGTCACAAAATTATGTAAAATTCGGTAAACACAAAATTCTGCAAACACAAAATTTTGTGTTTGTGGCATTTTACGTTGCAAACAAGCAGGGCTTTAAGCTCTTAAGTATGCACCTTTTAAAGTAGCCAATGACCGCAACCATGGCTGAAATATTCAGCTGAAGTAAGCCTTCCCAGACATGCTCTGCCTTTGAAGCACCACTACGAGGGGAAGTTTCTAATTCTATAGGAGTGTAATTGGATTTTAGGTTACCATCCGTCCTCCTATATTTCACCTCCACTTTATCAGGTTTATCCAGGGCAGAATCTATGGGATCTGTTGAACCAAGATCTGAGGACCCCAATTTGGATCCAACAACGGACCTCTTCTCATCTGTTGAACCAAGATCTGAGGACCCCAATTTGGATCCAACAATGGACCTCTTCTCATCTGATGTGGACAAACTTTGTCCAGCAGCATCAACTGGTAAGTCTTCAAATGGTGGCTCTGAATCCAGTGACTCCATGAACTCATCAAGAGAAACAATTGGAGGAAGAAATTCTGCATCCTTCAGTTCATCCACCACCAAACCTTGCATAAGATCAGACCCATCATTTGGAATAGTTAGGCTACTTTGCAGACTTTGTTCTTCTAAGTTAACCTTCTCACTTCCAACTTTGGTTGTTTCATTTTCATTAGGTTTAGACAGGGCTTGAGCTTCCTTCTCACTAGTTTTGGGTCGAAACTGAGTAAGTGAACTTGCCCCTACAGCAACCTCTGCTGAAGCACCATCATCTTGTTCAAATTCTACTTGAAACTCTCCTTTATGTGTTTTCTTCACCAAACGCCTAACATTAACATCTGAATCTTGCAAAACCACCATGTGTGCAAGCTCTTCTGCTTTTGCTATTCTCCACTCAGATAGTTCCTTTGAAGCCAGTTCCTCTGCAGTCATAGCACAGAGACGTTCCGGGGGAATTTCCCCAGACACTACTCTTTCTCTTAGCTCTGGATTATTACGATCTTTCAAATTGAACAAAAGAGACCTGCCCTTCTCCTTGTACTTCTTATTAACCCCTCCAAATAATTTGAAGAGTTCCGCTTCAATTCTAGTTGCCAGTGCTTGCGGAGATTGAGGCGCCGGTTCAATCCCATTTTCACCCTCTTCTTCATGTAGCAACTTTTGTCTTTTGGCTAAATGATTTTCCTTTACTTCAGAACCATCTACCTCGAGATCTGATGCCCAGCACAAACCATTCCCCTGCAAAAGATCATCCTTGATGAAGAAGCTGTTGCTGAACGAAACATCGTCATCGAGCAAAACATAATTGAATTGGAAATCTTGCCCATCAAATTTTGAGGTTTGAATAGCATTTTCTGTATTTTCATTAGCAATAATCTCCTGGGATGAAATTTGGCTATTGTTGGCTTTCTGAACAGAATCAATATCTTTGGAGGAGTTTTCCATGGGCTTTTCAGGTATATTGCATGAGCCAACACCAAGAGTTGTAGAAGTGGATTCAGCCAGACGAGGATCCTCATTGTCCGGCTTCGAAGTGCTTGCAGCCTCACTTTGAGAATTCTTTTCTTCTGTGCTTTGCTGCTTAGAAACCAAGGCCAATGAAGCAGCCAACGATTCCCTAAGCTTGGCCCTGACTGACTCAAATGACTCTGCTTGGCCTTTCGGAGAAGGTTCCATCTGTGCATTTCGCTTGTTTGGCATTGATAAATGTTGTGACCCCGAATAAGCAGGCATGGGTCCTACCTGTGTCATTCGTTTGTTTGGTGTTGATAATGGCTGTGAACCCAGATTACTGGCTATGTGTACCATCTGTGTCGTTCGCTTGTTTGGAACTGAAAATTGCTGTGAACGCGGACTACTCGACATTGGTACCATTTGAGCCATTGGCTTGTTTGGAATTGATACTTGTTGTGAACCCAAATTATTAGACATGGGCGGTTCCATCTGTGCAATTCACTTGTTCTGTTACTGACTGTCATGTACCAGATTGTTGGACATTGTGCTAATAACCAAACTAAAAAACAAATGCGAATATGATTCGTTTCTGAATCTGCAACCACTTAAATAACTTTGTATGGTTCCAACCAAATATTTTGAAAGCCAGCCCAGCTCTTTCTTCAATTAAGCCCACTAAGACCTGTATGGAAAAAAGTGGCAGTATTTCTATGAACAGTTTTTTCCTTAAAAAATAGTGTAGCAGCTATAAAAAAAATTTAAAAACAACAAATAGAACATGTAGACCTCCAGACCAAAGAACATATATAGCTGGAGTCCCTAGGCAGAAATAGCAATCGGAGTCAGTAAGATTTACTAGGATTAATTTTCAGACATTATTTTATAAGTACAAGATCAATAGAAAACAAGTGCGGGTGCATGCCATCTACAAATGCATCAAAATTATAAACTGCTAACTTTATATTCATGTAAATCCTCACTTGCATGTATCATTCCTAAATGCATTTACAATATCATGTAGATTGACAATTGTTATTGTTTTAAGTTGAAACCATGGTTTAAAATAAAGTTTGACGGAAAATAATGGCCCTTCCAAGGTTTAAAAAGCTTGAGGCACAATTGAGGCAGTTTGCCTCTCAGATATGAGTCACAAGCATCATCAAGGCAGTTCGAAGAGTGAGATAAAACCTTTTTTAAAAGAAAAAATTCTACATAATAAGATCAGCGTAGAAATAATATAATAAGAAAAATAGCAATTCTTTTCTTATCATTTACCTTTGTGAGTATAAATCATAATCGAACTATTACATTATAATCCTAATATTCAAATCAAACACAAGCACATGAGCTAAATAACTAACAAGTAGCACGCTAACAGATTACAAAATATCTGCAATTTCAGTCCCATTTGGTAACCATTCTTTTAGAATTGATTATATTTTTAGAATCAATAATGCCAAAAATATATAGCATAGCTAAATCTCAGAGAAATGTTACCAAACAATTGTATTTGTTTTTCTTCATTTACCATAACGTATTTTATGGATCTAACAATGGGGCGTCCAAGCATCATGCTTAGACTATGCATTTTACGACTTTTCCCAAATTATTATTCGTTCATAAAATATGCATAGGCCATCCTAAAAAAATCATATTAGGCAATATAGTCCAGTCTAGCAAGAATATCCATTATACAACTCAAAAACATCAACCAACTTAAAAAGGTCAAAACTTACAAAAGAAACACTCAGAAAATCCACCCCTCTACTTCACCGTAAAGTCACTATCAATCAATTATACCTACACTAGAACACAAAAAATTGTCTAATCCATGTTATCAACTAAGCTCTCCCCCTAAATAAACCACTCCAAACAATGAAGATCCCAATCTGATTGTGTAACAAATAACATGGACATGTTTATCAGTGTTGACACATTAAATATCTAAATGCGTCTGTGACAACTGACAACTGACAACGACACAAATATGCGTCAGTGTCAAACATAGATGCGATATGTACAGCATGGCACACCTTGAACAAGACAGAAAACAGACATGTTCACAAACTTTTAGCGCACTACAATATTTAATCCATATTTAAATTGCTTTCCATAAAAGAAAAAAGTAGTATGTAAAAATGTATAACAAAACATTTCCACACTCCATTGAACCATCCAAAATTGGGATGATTTGAGCCTCTTCATCAAATGATGCGATGAAATATCAAATATATTGGGATCTATGCCGAATTGTGTTCCATCTTGAAATGTGACAACATGCTCAATAACAGAAAGATGACATGTCCTCTTACATAGAAACGATGTACTTCTCCCGTACCATGCCAAAAAAAAAATATACACAAGCGAATTTACTTAAAACTCAGTAAACAATTGTGAACCTTATATCTGCAAAAGAGAGAGGTATCTAAAGAGGATACAATCTTCCAAAAATCCCTAAAATAAACCCCAAGATAGCAATCAACCCAACCAAGCTAGTTCTTTTTGATTGGTAATACTTGAACTCACGAACTCAAAGTTGCATTGCAACATATCAACTAACTGAGCTATGGGTCGAAGCTCACCAAGCAAGGTTTTTCCCCCTAAAGGTAGTTGTCTGAAGCCCTCAATCCCCTACCCTATGAATTCTGTGCCCGAAATCCTTTTTTTAAAGAACCTATATTAAAGGGAGAAGAACACCTAATGTAACACAACAAACAAAAAACAAAACACACACAAAATTACATCGTTTTTTAACTGGTAGAGGGCAACTCGTTAATGAGTTTTACTGTGCCAATAAAAAAAAAATGTTCATATTCAAGGCCACGCCCCGATGGACATCTCCAATTCGCAAAAGCATCCGTCGGTAAATAACTTGAATGATGAATTAAAGACTGATGGAACATCACATCAATTGGATTAAGAAACAGTTTCTATGTTAAAACCAGAATCTTATCTTCTTTCAGGAAAAATTAATTCTATTTCAAAACCTACTAGAAATATAAGAGCTAATGAACAAAGAGAGAGAGATTTACGCTTTTTAGGTCTCTGAAGACCTTCGTTTTCTTCTTCGTCTTCCTAGTTGTTCAAATGAATCTTCCTGCAGAAGAGAAAACTAAATCGATGAACAAAGAAAAATCAGAGCTTTTTAAGAGAAATCCGGAGGAATCGAAGAATACAAACCTGGGAGAAGAGATTGATCGATTCCTTCTCTCTTATACAGTTTTTTTTTTTTTAATGGATCGAAGTTCGAAGAGCGACGAACAAAAATAAACCCTGCGACGAAGGCTGAAACCCTAGAAAGTAGATATGTAAGACTGGCTTTTGCGGGGGTGTTTTTACGAAAGATAAAGATTGCTAGTTGTGCTTAAATGGTCAAAGAAGTTGTTTTATACTTGATGAACGGTTACTGATGAAAAAGATCTATCGCGTCAGCAGCACACGTGGCACATAGGCTTACTGAAGGTTCTCGTGAGTGGAGTTTGTCAATGACCCGATCCGACAGTTTACGTACTCGATCGTATTTTGTGATCCATTAGAGATCAATCCTATATTCCTATGAGTCGGTGGAGTGACCTCCAGAAGTGCGATATGAGGTACTGCCCGAGGTCACTTGAGCATTTTCTAATGGAAAGAGTGGAAAAGACTTGTAAAATACACGAAATCCTGACCGTTAAATACAAATCTAACAATCGAGATAGAATATATATCCCACTGTATGGTATGGATCAGTATAATTAAATTTCGAACGTTAGATTTTGTGGTTTAACCATGTTTGGTTGCATTTTTTGCACAAGACCATGAATCCTAAACTTTATATTATATCAGGTAAACACATTATCCATAACACCTAAACAAGGGTGAACTGGGGATTTTCTTGTAGTGGGGGGCAAAGTTTAGTTAATGTGGTAAAATTGACGAGCTTGAAGATGACTGAATTTGCGAGGAAGTATGGAGGGCAAGAAGAGAGCGGGGGCAAATAGGACATGTAATTAGTTGAAAATAATAGGATTATCTCAAATTAAAAGATATTTAAAACGTCCCCTATACCTAAAATAAGCGTAATCTTAAGATAATTTGGATGTGCATTTTAAAATCTATGCTTATTTCGCCTATCGTATCATATGACAAGATTCAAGCTTGAACTTATCTAATTAGATAGAAAATTCTGGAAGGAAAGACTTTTAATTAATAGAGTGAATTCTTAATTTTAAAGGGTATTAAGAGCAACTCCAACCAGTTTATATATATATATATATAATATATATATATATATATATATCTATATATATATATATATATATATATATATATAGTCCCGTTCGGCACCCTAAGTTTTACCACACACTTTAACAAACGCGTTTTGTCCTACATGGGTTAGAAGTTTCGGAATGGGCTGATTTTTGGTGAGGATGATCTCTATGGTGAGGAGATCATCCTCACCAAAAATCAGCTCATTCCAAAACTTCTAACCCCATCAAAAATGATTTACAAAAAATGGACGGTCCACGATTTTTGAACCTATAAACATGGGGCTAAACATTTCGGAATGGGCTGATTTTTGGGGAGGATGATCTTCTAATCATAGAGATCATCCTCACCAAAAATCAGCTCATTCCAATACTTCTAACCCATGTAGGACAAAAAACGTTTGTTAAAGTGTGTGGTAAAACTTAGGGTGCTGAACATTTCCCATATATATATATGGGAAATGTTCAACACCCTAAGCTTTACCCTACATTTTAGCAAACGTGTTTTATCCTACATGGGTTAGAAGTTTTTGAATGGCTGATTTTTTGTGATGATGATCTCTATGATTAGAAGATCATCTTCACCAAAAATCAGCCTATTCCGAAATTTTTAGCCCCATATTTACAAGTTGAAAAATCGTGGACTGTCCATTTTTTGTAAACTATTTTTTATGAGATTAGAAGTTTTGGAATTGGCTGATTTTTGGTGAGAATGATCTCCTCACCATAGAGATCATCCTCACCAAAAATCAGCTTAATCCAAAACTTTTAACCCATGTAGGACAAAACACGTTTGTTAAAGTGTAGGGTAAAGCTTAAGATGGCGAACGAGACCATATATATATATATATATATATATATATATATATATATATATATATATATGTGGGGGCGATTCAAGGGCCATATGAGAAAACATATGAAAAAACTTTCGTTTTTCAAAATAAGAGTTAGAGGTTTTGGATTGAGCTGATTTTTTGCAAGGATGGTCATTATGATGAAAAGATCATCCTCACAAAAAATCAGCTTAATCAAAAACTTCTAAATCCATCAAAAGTAATTTACAAATTAGTGATAAAAATTGGTAAAAAATCGACGGTCCACATTCTAAATCACTTTTAATGGGGTTAGAAGTTTCAGATTAGGCTGATATATATATATATATTTTTTTTGGATGATCTTCCCATCGTAGAGATCATCCTCACAAAAAATCAGCTCAATCCAAAATTTCTAACCCATATGTTAAAATTTTATAAAAAACGAAAGTTTTTTACATATGTTTTCTCATATGGCCCTTGAACCTGACCCTATATATATGGGAAATGTTCAGCACCCTAAGTTTTACCACACACTTCAACAAACGTTTTTTGTCCTACATGAGTTAGAAGTTTTGGAATGGGCTGATTTTTGGTGAGGATGATCTCTATGATTAGAAGATCATCCTCCCCAAAAATCAGCCCATTCCGAAATGTTTAGCCCCATGTTTACAAGTTGAAAAATCGTGGACCGTCCATTTTTTGTAAATCATTTTTGATGGGGTTAGAAGTTTTGGAATGAGCTGCTTTTTGGTGAGGATGATCTCCTCACCATAGAGATCATCCTCACCAAAAATCAGCCCATTCCGAAACTTCTAACCCATGTAGGACAAAACGCGTTTGTTAAAGTGTGTGGTAAAAGTTAGGGTGCCGAACGGGACCCTATATATATATATATATATAGGGTCCCGTTCGGCACCCTAACTTTTACCACACACTTTAACAAACGCGTTTTGTCCTACATGGGTTAGAAGTTTCGGAATGGGCTGATTTTTGGTGAGGATGATCTCTATGGTGAGGAGATCATCCTCACCAAAAAGCAGCTCATTCCAAAACTTCTAACCCCATCAAAATTGATTTACAAAAAATGGACGGTCCACGATTTTTCAACGTGTAAACATGGGGCTAAACATTTCGGAATGGGCTGATTTTTGGGGAGGATGATCTTCTAATCATAGAGATCATCCTCACCAAAAATCAGCCCATTCCAAAACTTCTAACCCATGTAGGACAAAAAACGTTTGTTAAAGTGTGTGGTAAAACTTAGGGTGCTGAACATTTCCCATATATATATATATATATATCCCGTTCAGCAACAAACATTTTGTCAAAATATTTTGTAAAACATGGGTTAGAGGTTTTGGAATGGGCTGATTTTTTGTGAGGATGATCCCTACGGTGAGGAGATCATCCTCACCAAAAATCAACCCATTCCAAAACTTCTAGTCCCAGTTTACAAGTTGAAAAATCGTGGACCGTCCATTTTTTGAAAACCATTTTTGATGGGGTTAGAAGTTTTGTAATGGGCTGATTTTTGGTGATAATGATCTCCTCACCGTAGAGATCATCCTCACCAAAAATCAATCCATTCCAAAACCTCTAACCCATGTTTTGAAAAATGTTTTGCCAAAATGTTTGTTGCTGAACATTTCCCTATATATATATATATATGGGTAGCGTTCAAGGGCAAACTTTTTAGCAAACTTTTTGGCAAAACATTTTTCAAAACATGAGTTAGAGGTTTTGGAATGGGCTGATTTTTGGTGAGGATGATCTCTACGGTGAGGAGATCATCATCACCAAAAATCAGCCCATTCCAAAACTTCTAACCCCATCAAAAATAGTTTACAAACAGTTTACAAAAGTTTGCCAAAAAGTTGGCCATTGAATGCCGCCCTATATATATATATATAGGGTCCCGTTCGCCACCCTTAGTTTTACCACACACTTTAACAAACGCGTTTTGTCTTACATGGGTTAGAAGTTTCGGAATGAGCTGATTTTTGGTGAGGATGATCTCTATGGTGAGGAGATCATCCTCACCAAAAATCAGCTCATTCCAAAACTTCTAACCCCATCAAAATTGATTTACAAAAATTGGACGGTCCACGATTTTTCAACGTGTAAACATGGGGCTAAACATTTCGGAATAGGCTGATTTTTGGGGAGGATGATCTTCTAATCATAGAGATCATCCTCACCAAAAATCAGCTCATTCCAAAACTTCTAACCCATGTAGGACAAAAAACGTTTGTTAAAGTGTGTGGTAAAACTTAGGGTGCTGAACATTTCCCATATATATATATATATATATATATATATATATATATAGAATGAGAGAGAGAGAGAGAGAGAGAGAGAGAGAGAGAGAGGAGAGAGAGAGAGAGAGAGAGAGAGAGAGATGGTCTCTATTTCACTATTCATCTTGTACAAATACCAATTGTGTCCCCATCATTTTACATAAATGCAATTCTTAATTCAATTTTTCAATAAAAATATGTTTAATTATAATTTTTATCCCTTATTTATTTTTAATTATTATTATTCAATTTTTTTTATTAAATATTTATAAAAAAAGATTTTAAAACTCAAATTTAATCAATTGTTCGATCAAATCTGACAAAAAATTATAATAAAAAATAAGTTTAATCATGAATATTCATTTTTTTTTTTTTGTAAATTTATATATATATATATATATATATATTATATATATATATATATATTATATATATATATATAGAATGAGAGAGAGAGAGAGAGAGAGGAGAGAGAGAGAGAAGAGAGAGAGAGAGATGAGAGAGAGAGAGAGAGAAGAGAGAGATGGTCTCTATTTCACTATTCATCTTGTACAAATACCAATTGTGTCCCCATCATTTTACATAAATGCAATTCTTAATTCAATTTTTCAATAAAAATATGTTTAATTATAATTTTTATCCCTTATTTATTTTTAATTATTATTATTCAATTTTTTTTATTAATATTTATAAAAAAAGATTTTAAAACTCAAATTTAATCAATTGTTCGATCAAATCTGACAAAAAATTATAATAAAAAATAAGTTTAATCATGAATATTCATTTTTTTTTTTTTGTAAATTTATATATATATATATATATATATATATATATAATTTGGGGTGTAACAAGTAAAGTTGGGTTGCCAATAGTATTTTTTTATTTTTTATTTTTTATTTTTTAATATTTAACTTGGGTTATAATAAGCAAAGTTTGGTTGTCAATAGCAAGTTTATTATTTTTCTATTATGTGAATAGTGATTTAGAGGTTGGGAGCCATTGGAGTTCGTTTAGATTCAAAAGAGAGAATCATCTCTATAATGAGAGAATATACCAAAATAGAGATATCCGTTGGAGTTGCTCTAATCAGGCAATTAAAATTTGTAATTAATTAATTCTTTTAAATCTATTTAAAAGATGATCATGAACTAGGCATCCACAATATAATAGCGGAAATGAGGAAAAATGATGAGACATATAATTTTTTGCAATTTGTGAAATGACTGGTTCTTCGCGATCCAGAAACATAGGCATTAGATTCATGACGAAACTTGTAAACAATTTTTTTTGTCTCCCTTTTTCAATTGTATTTACTTTTATGTTCTTATGTGATTGAATACGTTGAGGGATTCAAGAGAGGGAGCGGATCCTTTGTAATTGTTTTTTTCCTGAAATGCTGTGTATTGCACCTAAGTGATTGAGAGAGTCACATGGCAGCGACCTTGAAATCTATCTGTTAGCAATTTGGAGTTGCATGACCGTTCATTTTCAAAGTCCTTGATCAAGACTAAATATTTTTATTTTTTTTTCAAATCTGATCTAAGGCATGATCCTTTTATATATGATGACTTAGTTTTTTTATTTCAATATTACCTCTCCACTGTGAAAAGAGTACTATACAGAGCTTCAAGAAAAAAACAATTAAAGGATCCACTCCCATTTAGGAGATTAACAACAAATAAAATGTTTGGAATAAATATTGATCAAATACTTTGAGATGTATGTTAATCAAATATGCTAAAACTTTTTATACCTCACGGTTAGATTCGAAAGAGAGAATCATCTCTATAATGAGAGAATAAGCAATTGGAGTTGCTCTAATCAGGCAATTCAATGGCCAACTTTTTGGCAAAACATTTTTCAAAACATGAGTTAGAAGTTTTGGAATGTGAGGAGATCATCTTCACCAAAAATCAGCTCATTCCAAAACTTCTAACTCAAGTTTTGAAAAATGTTTTGCCAAAAAGTTTGCCATTGAACGTGACCCATATATATATGGGTCAGGATCAAGCGCTATATGAAAAAACAATGTAACATTAATAAATTTTCAATTAAAAGTTTCGGATTGAACTGATTTTTTGTGAGGATGATCTCTATGATGGGAAGATCATCCGGAAAAAAAAAAATCAGTCCAATCTGAAACTTCTAACCGCATTAAAAGTGATTTAGAATGTGGACCATCGATTTTTTGTCAATTTTTGTTAATAATTTGTAAATCACTTTTGATGGATTTAGAAATTTCAGATTGAGCTGATTTTTTGTGAGGATGATCTTCTCATCATAGTGACCATCCTCGCAAAAAATCAGTTCAATCCAAAACCTCTAACCCATATTTTGAAAAGCCATTGTTTTTACATATGTCACTTGAACCGCCCCCTATATATATATATATCAAGGTAGGAAAATAAGTACCCAAAATTGAAAGGAAACATCACAAATGCATGGTAGAGGGCATAAACTACCATCCATCCCAATGAGGTTGAAGGAAGAAAGCGGATAAGGTGATTTGAGGATGAAAATTAACGTATTTTATTTCCTAGCAATTATTTATTTGTGTTCAAAATGACATTGTCCTATCTATAAAAGAAAAAAATCATTTTTTTTTATATAATAATATGTTCCTTATTTGGGATAGTTTAGGGAGAATAAAAAAAAAAAAGTATAATGGAGAAATACTCTTACTTCTCTAAAAATATTGTATTAACTCTAGAGAGAGTTTAATGTGAACGACATCTTAAACGAGACTTTGAATCATGAGTACTATAAACCATCACTTAATGAGGGAGCACTCTCACAAGGCCTTGAGGCAAAATTGCTCATACTGGGTATCGAACACACAACCTACGGACTCTCATCACTTATTGGATCCGAAATTGCCATTGAGCAACCCCTCTATTTCATTATAGAAGACTTGGATTCATTCTTTAACTTTATCATCATAGAATTCTAATCTTCATTTTCTTTTCTTTGTTGGCTTTATTATCATGAGCCCTATCTTTCGTTGTAGGCTTCAGATCAATCAAGTAAATCAAGAAGATTTTTTTTTCCTTGATATAGATGAATTTATTTTATTGTTTTGAAGCCGTGGAGTGAGTTTGATCTTGAGCCTAGTTCAGGGTGAACTGGTTTTTGTTTATTCATGTTGCCTGTTAATAAATAGGTCAGGCAAATCTCATGGGGAAGACTCTTTTGATGCTTTAGTTCATCTCCATCATTCCTCCTCACTCATCAAAGAAATAAATTGGCGATTGAAGAGGGTTTCAAAAGATGGAACTAATCATTGTTACTGCATCAAACCAACATATTCAAAACAGAACAATTAAAAATATATATCTTTTCATCAAGACTAAGAAGAAAATAAGTTGCAGAAACACCATCAAATCCAGAGATTATTATCATAGAAGAACAAGAACTAGTGGCCAGAGACTGGAAGAACTTGCAGCAAGGAATCAAATTAATAACCAATTCACTAATTTCTATGACAGGGCCATCATATATACAAGGAAGAGAACCCATAGCACAGAAAAACAAAAATGCCCATCTACATTGCTGGCCACCACAGCCTCACCCTCACAGTTGGTCTTCAACAAAACTTTCAATAATTTTGGAATTCGGTAAGAATCCAAACAAAAACACCCCCGAAAGTGGGTCCAGACTAAATACCAATCCCAGATCAGTGGGGCTAAACTAACGTCTGCTGGCCCAATTTTTTTCACATCCTAGATAAACCTACACCTCTTATGGTCATGTGCCCTTACAACGATTCTCTGTGAAAACAACTCTAGAAAGGGATCTATTACCCAATTTAATATAATTGTTTTCCTACTCTTTCAGTACCAATCAGGAGAATAATTAAGGGTAGTACCTTCAACTTTTATTGGTTTGTTGGTGGAACCTCAGTGCTTTGATTATGAAATGTCCCCAGCTTCTGCTGGCCTCTTAAATATTCTAACATCCCCCACAGAGAAATATAACTTATCCTAGTCTTCAACAATAAGCCTTTCTCTTCTCATCTTATCCATTACTCCCAGGACTTCTTCCAACTATAATGGCAAAAGTCGAATATATATTCTCAGTAACCCAAGACCTCCTTTTATTGGCCATGAGTATTCAAGATCAAATAATCAAACCCTTCAAAGGTTTTCGGAAAAAAAAAAGTAACTGACAAATCATGAAGGTGCAATGCACATATGAATGAGCTACTGTTGAGTGAATTTCTAATAGAAAAAAGAAAGTAATTGTTTTTCAGATTGCAACGAATCGTGCTCCCCCTATCTAGGCTTAGCATTAGACATCCTCATTAAGCCAACTTGTCATCAAGTGCTAAAGCATCATCATTGCATTCCAATTTGGGATGGACCCTCTTGGAGGTTGGCACGCCATGTGACAATTATCCCCTTACCGATGACTGCAAGACCATACATAAAGATGAAGTGCACTACATATCCCAAGCCTAGCTCTTAAATATTGATTGGTAAATCAAATGAAGAGGATCATCATCAACCCATGTTGGGTATTGTGAATTAGTGATGTGGAATTACCAATAGTTGTAACCATGACTGTAGAGACACTCCTAGCATAATCTGTTGTCATTGGGAACATAGTAGTAGTTCCAGCAATGGAGGAATGGATTCGTTCAGTTTGAGATAAGGCTTCGATGATGATCCAAGAGCATGTGAGAATTTTGTTTATTGTATGCTTAAGAACCGAAGCTCATTATAATAATAATGGTACAAATCACCATTGTCATCATCTACATGTTATCCTGATTACTGGGGTCGGAACATGAATCATATTCTATCAATTTGTTTTGAAAAATGTAAAACATTTCATTCCACAAGCAAAGAAAAACACAAGTACATAATAAAAGAAGGTCAAGAGGACCTACAAAAACTGTAGGCAGTTAGAGCAACTCCAACACACTCTCTATCGCACTCGCCATCCCCTCTCAACTGCCATTTTGGAGAGCCAAATCTAAAATGAGTCTCCAACACACTATCCAATCCCCACTCTCCAAAATGGAGAGTGAGATTTTCACTATCCATTTTGGCTAGCAAGTTTGGACTCTCTATCCCCCCTCAATTACTATTTTGGAGAGTCATTTTGGATTTTACGGGTCTCCAACGCACTAGCCATCTCCATCTCAATTAAAAAAATATAAAAGATTTATGGATAGCACAGTTAGAGTGTATACCCCTTGACTATCCAAAATAACTATCTATAATGGATAGCCATGTGCATATGGATATCATCTTTGGATATTCAAGGGGTATGCACTCCAACTATACTATCCAAAATGATTATTCATAAATATTTTTTTAATTCAACCCAAAATAGAGATGGATAGTGCATTGAAGACCCACAAAATTCAAAATGACTCTCCAAAATAGCAGTTGGGTCATGAAATTTTTTTGGAACCAAAAAATGGAGACTCCAAACTTGCTATCCAAAATGGAGAGTGGGATGGGTAGTACGTTGGAGACCCCTTATTTTGAATTTAACTCTCCAAAATAGCAGTTGAGAGAAGATGGAAAGTGGGATAGGGAGTGTGTTTGAGTGGTCTTACAGCCTAGTAATTGCAGAAAGAACAAAAACTGGGTTACACAACATCTAACACTAGCAACTACTTCTGGAAAAAATAAAGAAACTAGCAATTACTCAAATCAGCGTACTATTCCTCCTAAAGACAAAATCATCAAAAAACAAAACTCTCATTTCCTTATGGAGTTCGGACAATAGGAATAACATTATTTTGATCTCATGACAAATTTCTGTATCCAGTTCTCCCAATCATTTAAGATTTCTGATTTCTCTCTTTCCATGCATTCCCAATAGATTGTAAATGGTAATAGACTCCATAAAATCCCTCCTCCACCAGCAAAAGCAGGTGACTACCAACTTTTGAATGAAGTGAACACAACTTGTGGGAGAGATCCAACATATACAAAAGAGATCAAACAATAGTTCCTGATGGCTGACACTAGGTCACCAGTTGACCTTTTTCAACGTCAGATTTGATAATTGGGCAATAGTCTACTATGATGATCCCATAAATAAGATGATCAACCATCAAGATTTTGTCTAGTGTGGCGGTCCAACGAAAGAAAGCCATCTTGGATGGGATTTTGCTTCCCAAATCATATATACGAGAAATATGAAGAAGCTATGTTGCCATTTAACTCTATCATAAACTATGCAGTCAATGCATGTTCTTCCATATCTTTTTTTTGGTTTCATAAGTATGTTCTTCCATATCTTTTATTACTACCGCACCTTTTCTTCAGCCATATATTCATGTACAAAAATAGTGAAGTCCCACTTCTTCATTGTTTCCTTGAAATGGCTGCAATACACCTTTCAAAAGGAAAGAAAGAAATGGCTACAACTCACTATTACTATCTAATAAAAACCTACATAGCATTAATCACTCATTCCATTATCTTCCAAATCCAATATAATGATCAAGTACCTTTCTTGCATTAGTCACGCAAGGATAATCAAATCCATTCTAGGATAGAGTTCATCACTAGTGCTCTTCTCCTACCCCATATTGCAAGAATGAAGGAAAAAAGATCTTCAAAGGTAGACCCAAAAGTCTCTATGCCAACTATCCTTCGAAAACCTAATTCTATTTCCTAGAAAAACCTTATTCCTTACACTTCAATAAAATAAACTACTTGAATATCATACATAACCCTACAAATCCCATCTCTTTATAGACAATAGACTATCACTACCATCTACTTCATGTCATCACACAAGGTAGTCTCAATCAATTGCTCTTGAATGCATGACCTTACATCTCCGACATATAACACAACCTATCAGTAACAACTTAGCTCAATAGGTAGGGCAGAGAACTGTGAATATATATATTTTGATGGGTAAGCTGAACTTGGACCCGCGACATCAAAGTTGTTTAGCAATGTGTTAAACAAACTGAGCTATGGATCTAAGCCCGAGAACTGTGAATATGAATTTCACCAAAACAATTGAAACCAAGAAAAACAGTCTCTCGAACCACAAAAAAACCTTCGCCAGTCAAACATCTTTCCTATTCCAATATTCAAAAGCCTTATGTTTGGAGATCTTAAATTGTGAACTGCCTCTACAACTACACGTCCATGTTTCTCCACCATCAAGAATTCAGCTTCAGCATTGATTTAGGGTGCATCGCTAATGAGACCAAGGAGAAACTACTTTCCCTCGGACCATCATAGAGGAAGGTTCGTCCTGCCTTAAGCCCCCTTTGGTATGATAGAAACCTCCACTTTCAAAAGCCTCGCATGGAGGGGCACCTAAATTCGGCCTACCCACTAATAAATTTCCAACAACATCCCATATTAAAGGAAGTAAATAGCTAATGACATGAAATTTAATCAGAAAACTATACTAAATAATACTAATATAAGATTGCAATAATACTAATATAAGATTTCATTACGATAAGTCAGAAAACCCCAACAAACGTAGACGGAATAACAGTAATAATCAAATCCACAGAAGAACAGTGTAACATCTACAACCCCAAATTTTAAAAACCCTAACCCTAATTCCCTCTTCATACCACTTCTTTGGCAGGAGCAGGAACATCAGCAGAGATCTTAACGTACCCCATTTTCTTAGGGCTTTCAACATCATCAAAATCACCATTATCATCTTCAAATTCACGAACTTCATACCTGTTCGTGATCAGAGACCACGCCAAGTACATGGTAGCAGAGGTCAGAGCACCACAACCGACTCCGAAAAGCAAAGCCACAACAACGCTGAGAATATCTTCGGTTCGTTCACGGATCGAGCTGACACCAAAGGATCGGAATCGGGAGACAGGAGGACGACGGATCTCAGGATTGTCAGATGAGCGGAAGGGGATCGTACGGATGAATTTGAATTCGGAGTCGGATACGAAATCGGGGCGGCGGTCAAGGTCAACGAAGAGATCGGCTTGTTGTTTGGGGAAATCCCTAAATTCGCTGAAAAAGGCGATGAGACGAGAGGGGTTTTGGTTGTTAGAGGAGACGGAATTAGGATTTTCTGGGATTTGAAGATTGGGTTTGAAAGAGGTGATGGTGAAGGAGGAGATGAATAGGGTTTTGCAAGGATGGAAGTGGACGCCTGGTCTTGCGTTGACTCCAATGGCGAGAAGTCCGAATAAGAGAGAGATTGTGAGGAGTAGATGATGAGAAGAAGAAGACGCCATTGGAGATGGAAGCAAGAACAGAAGATTTAGATGAGAGAGATAAAGATAGAGATAGAGAAGCAGAAACAGAAACAATCGAAGAAATTCTATTTGTAGGAAGAAGACCCAGAAAAAGGTGGTAATTATGAGATACCCCTCCAGATTTTGATGAATTTATCAGATTCCCCGCGTTTTTCAAACTGATTATATACCTGTTTGATTTCGGCTTAACAAAATAAATAAAGAAATTATAAAATGACAAAAATACCTTTTTCTTGTACGGCAAGAGATCCTCATCTTTTTTGAGTTTCTATTGGGCACCCCAAATTTTACTTGTTTCACCCCAATTAAAATTAATAATAAATAAATCAAGAATAATGATTTTCTGATGCCCCACATACACCCTCCTATGCCCCCCTCACCATGGAATCGTTGATCATTTGCCTTGGGATACGTAGAATTCTAAATCCTTTTATGATGTATCCCGAGGCAATTGATCTATGATTCTATGATGAGGGCTTAGGGGGGGTGTCAAATTATCACGACTCATAAATCAATGGTTGAGAGTAATAGAAACTCTGTTTCTTTTTCTTTATTTAGATTTTTATTTGGCTTTTTGCTATATTTAAGATTTTTATATTATCCTAATGCTAATTCTAAACAATTACTAAAGATGTTTGAATGTGATATAATACTGATGTAATAACTTGAACCAAACTTTTACAATGTTTAAATGGTGATTTTAAAGATTAATCTTCAGTCTGCTCAAAGTTGACTATATCTTTAAAAGTAAACGTATTTGATCCTCAAAATAAATTGAAAAATCAAAAACCTATTTTATGAGACAAACAAGGGTGAATGTTTTTATTTATTTTTATTTTTTATAACCGAGAATCCATGAAGACAGTGGATTGGCCCCGTATTTGATCTTTGCCTAGATCATTAACATGTCCAATGACTAGTCCCGAGGTACATGCAACACCCGCATATTATTTGCACTAGGTAAATGAGGGTGCACCCTCGCAGGTGGAAATGATGAATGTTATTGGTAGAATTGAAATGTTGAGCTGTTGTTGTTGTATAATTTTAAGATAAAAAGGTCATTTTATTTTATATTAGTGTAGATAATTTTTTACAAATATCTTAATATATCGATCATTCTGATAATATAGATATGATAAAGATCATTTAAGATAAAGTTTATCCATGCTTACTCTATGTTTGTGCCGTTGCTTGTGGGCCATATGTGAGATTTAAATATATTTTAAATCATTCCACATAAACTTTATAAATCTAATTGTTAACTAAGATTATGAAATCACATATATCTCAGGAACATAAATCATGCTTCCTAATAGTTAAATTTAGGGGGCATACCTTGTGCCATTTGAATGGATTAAGTGAGTCAAATAATCCACGTGTATTTAATTCCAAACTCACCTTCGATTCGCTCTCTATCATTGATACGACCTTAGGGTTCTAGTGATTAATGGAGATCATTTCAATACAAAACAATAGCATCAATCTTTTGGTTGATTGACTCTCTCTCATTATTGGGAGACGTGGATTTGGACGAGATATGGTGCTCTAAGAGACTAGTTCTCTCGTCCCAAGTCTCGACTAATCAGGTCTATGGGTCTATATACCTTTATCATAAATAATAATAACAATAATACTGGAGTAAGTATATATAATAACTTAAAAAAAATATATATTTTACGGGATCATTCCAAAGTTTTTAACTTCAAATCGATTTTTCATGAAATTATAAAGACATAATGAATAGAATTTTTGTAAGATGATCTCCAAGTACGATGGATTAATGGCGACTTGACATACTATGCTTTTAAGGTAACTCAGAGCTTGATACCCTAAAAGAAAACTTCTATAATACCAACTTTTCAATATAACACACTGTTGATAAAATTTTAGATTACTTATTAGATAAGATTAAATAAACACCAATTATCTCTATCTCTTAATCTTATTTGTATAACATTGTTTTCATAGAAGTCCTAAAAGAAACAAAGAAAATTCATTCTCTTCTTCTAGAATCACAAAGACGTAGAGAGGTCAAAATTCTATATGATAAAAAAGTCAATTCTTGATGGGTCATCTCAAATTAATCTATTGCAATCATTTTAAAATGTTGCTTTGACATTTGAATCAACCTCTCCTCTCATTCTTTTTAATCTTTCAAATCAATTTTCTTATTCTTTTTGTAGGGTTTCTTTCTTCTTCCTCAAAGAGAACATCTCCGTGCTCTTTGAGTTGCAATTCACTTTTTGAATTTTTGCAAAAGTCAAAAGCCAACAAAGGGTCAAAAGCTGAAGTTACCTCGACCAATTTTTGATATCTTTGCTTTTATGGGATGAAAATTACAAGATTTCGATATGAAGATGTCTCACATTTTAGTCAGTGAGGAAAAAGTCTCGAATTGTTTATATGATTTTCGCTAAATAATGGTTGAACTCTTTTTTTTTTTTCCTTCTTTTGCTTGGTAGCTGAACACAATTAAGATGGATGAGTTATGATTTGATTTTATTTTATGTGTAATGATAGAATTGTCCTCATGCTTAGTTTATTGTTTTACAAACTCGGTATACATATCATAAACTTGCTAAAAGAAATTAAATTATCAATGTCTAGTATGGGTTTGAGCAATTCAAATTTCAATATAAAGATTATATAAATATTATTGTAGAACTTACAACAACCAAGCACCCGTGGCCTAATGGATAAGGCGTCTGACTTCTAATCAGGCGATTGTGGGTTCGAGTCCCACCGGGTGTGAATGTATTAAGGTTTTTTTTTTTATGTTTTTTGGCCTTTATGATAATTTAGATATATCCGTCAACATTTTGGTGATTATTTGAGATGCCCCCCCGTGTTTTTAAACTATTCACGTACACCCGGATATCAGTCTTCTCTCAAAGCCTAACAAAAAATGGCCTAAAATGCCCAACTCTTCGACCTCTCACCAAATAGGTAAATATGCTTCATTTTTCTTTGCAAAACCAGTAATCCTCAATCTTTAGGGTAAATTTTTTTGTCCTCCTCTTCGACCTACATATTTCACGAAAAGGGTAGGATTTTTGAGAAAGTAATAAATGACAGATTTTTGATAAAAAATCAAGGGTTTTCTTAAAAAAGATTGAAGTATATGAATTGAAAATGAGGTTGAGTAGAAATGGTCAATCTCCGAATAAATTCAAACCAATTCTTTATCCAATAATCTAAATTTCAATCAACAATAATCCCAACCCAAATCTCAACTACTAATACTCTTATGTAACACGATCTATTATATTATTGTACTCCACACAACTAACACTTTCAAGAGAAAATATAGGCACTCGGATGAGTTTTTTTTTTTTTTTTTTCAGGAGAAAAAACAAGGATTGTTTACATGAGAGTATATATGTTATATCGTTTTTGTTAATCTTCCTTGGTAGACTAGCTCGTGGGAATACCTCAAAACGTGGATGGGTATTCACATGCTCTCACTATTTTCAATCTTATTCAATTACTAGGGTTAGCAATATAATTTAAATTCCTCCTTTTTTTTGCATTCTTGGTAAAGTATTGACAAACTTTTTAAGAGAACTTCTATTTGTAGTTCAACTTTCTCTTAATAACACATTAATTAATGAAGATAAGGGCTTTTAGGTCACATTCTCCTAGCCTCTTAGAGGAGACCTAGGTCAAAGGGGAATATCATCAATTTGAAAAAATAAATAAAAAATAAGGGTATATATTTGCCAAAATGTGGAAAGGTTTGTTTAATCTTTTCTATCATAAGGAGATAAAAGTGAGAATTGTCGGTGTAAATCTACATTAATTAATATTTTTTTAAATTAAAAAAAAAATGTCTTACACTATTAAATTATACAATACGTTATAAGATTAAACTATGTATTTGAATTTCTAAAACAACATCTTTAATTATCAAAATATTAATTTTTGTAACTCATGAGAAAATGTGTGTAACCTTTGAGAGGTACATTAATAGAGCATCTTCAACATACTAGTTAAAGTTTGTTGACTTTTTTACTTTAAAGAGTGAAAGGTGAAACAATTGTCTCCAAGAGATTATTTAAAAGAAAATGTTAAAATAAAGAGGAGGCTTCCACCCTCTACATGTAGAGAGCCTCCAATGCTAGATATTTTAATGTTAAAAAATAAAAAACACTTTATGTACTAACTTAGTAAGATGTGGTTGGGCCGACATGGATTATTACGACGACAATTCAAAATAACAATCTTATGGATTTCATGGAAAAACTCATCCAAAAAAATAAGAATTTTTATTTTGAACTTGATTCAAGGTATTGAAAATAGATTGCTATTAAACTCCCAAAACTTAAAATTACAATATAATGATGAAAAATAATATGTTTTAAGAATTTTATCCTCTACAAGCCTGTAACATTGGATCATATATTTAGATGCCAAGGTGTGAGCTCACAACCCTTAGTAGGATTTAAGTAGATTTTAGCAAATGTTTATTTAAAAAATAAAATAATATTAAGTATTAAGAATTGAGAAATAAATATGGAATTGAAGTTGAGATCAAATTTTAAACTATCTAAAATAATTTTTGTTAATTTTTTTACAAAAAGATGTTCTTTATTACAAAGAAAACATGATTTAGAGATGCTCTTACATTTGAAGTATAGTGGTTCAAATTCACAATCTCCTAAAAACAATTAAGACCCTTAAAATTCAATTCCAACCAGAAAAATTTATCCTAGGGATATATTTCATATCTTCAAGATATATCTTCTATCTCGAACTTAAGATTTCATATTTTTAAGTATGAGATTGTGTGTATTTATAGAATCATTTTTAATAAATCTGTGGATTCCTCTCTAATAATATAAAATATAAATATATTTTTATGTTTTAACATTCTTTTGACAAGTAACAAATGTGTAATGATAATAACACACATTTTGAGAAATCTTTATTACATCAGCATGGGTCATTTCCCTAATCACCTATAACACTTTTACTTGAACAACATTTGCATGAGATTTGATTGATTTCTTTAACCAAAAAAGAAAAAGTACAACACTTTTACTTGAACAAAACTTGCAAGAGATTTGATTGGGTTCCTTTGACCAAAAAAAAAAACAGGGTAAGTGGGTGTATCCACACTCATAGCTAGTTCAACAATCATTTGTAAAATTGTGCAACCCATGATGGGCTAAGCCCTTTGTCCCAATGGTTGCCCATCATATCACCTAAAATGATAATCTAAGCCTCCTCATACTTGCTTTTAAGTAACCCCACCACTCTAAGTACATTACCATTGGTGCTCAACATAGTGCTTGGTTTGATTAACTATTCATTCATTTCCATACTCTTCCCTTCATTTTAAAGCAGCTTAGGCATAATTAGTGGAAATCCTCAAGTGCTTTGTTTGCCAGTTGAAGAAAAAGAAGATGTCAAAGTTGGTGTGCGATAGTCATTGAGAAAAAGAGTAGAATGAGGACTCAAAACTAATAATTATTGGCCATTCTTCATTCATGTATCTCTTACTTTATGTAGAGGTCTTGTTACATTGGTTGATTCTATACCATTACAATTGTTTTGTTACTTCTAAGCATGGTTTAATCGATTGATCTCGATTTGACTCGGTCCATTATAACAAGAATTTTCGAGTCAAGGGTTTAGACCCATAACTCAGTTGGTTTGACATATTTCAAAACAACATAGAGGTTGTGGGTCGTCCAGCTTACCCATAAAAATAAATTGTAACAAGAATTGTTGGGTCAAGGGGTTAGACCCATAGCTTAGTTGGTTTGACACATGAGCGCTGATTTTCTAACTAGAAAGTTTTCACTCGATCAATACTTAGTTGACATGGCACGAACATGGAACCATAGATCCTTTTTCCTCTAGATACACAACTGCACATCCTCATTGTGTATCTCGAGAAAAAGATCTATGTTTCTGCCTCCGTGCCATGTCAGACGAGTATTGACTGAGTGGAGACTTTCTAATTAGAAAATCATAATTCTTGACATATTGCAAAACAACTTAAAGATCGTGGGTTCAAGTCCAGCTAATCCATAAAAATAAATTACAACAATAATTGTCGAGTCAAGGGGTTAGACCCATAGCTGAGTTGGTTTGACATATTACAAAACAACTTAGAGTTCGTGGGTTCAAGTCCAACTTACCCATAAAAATAAATTGAGTTGTGATAATCTTACTACCCTACGTGGCATACTCAATTGACTACTTGACGTGTCAAGTTGGGGAATCGTAGATCTGCACTTCTCGGGATACATGATTCCCTCAAGATACATTTTTTATGGGGGAAGTGTAGCTGTGTATCTTGAGGAGCAGATATCTACAATTCTCGAACTTGTCACGTCAAGGTAGTCAATTGAGTTTGCCACGTAGGATAGTCAGATTATCACGATTCAAATAAATTATAGTAAGAATTGTCGAGATAAAGATTTATTTATTTTTTATTATTATTATTTATTTATTTATTATTATTATTATTATTTTTTTTTTTTTTGGGGGGGGGGGGGGGGGTTGTGAATTAAACCAAACTGATATTAAAGAAAAAATATTCCCAATATATAATACATATGTGTCCGCTAGAATCCATGACAACCATACTATATGAAAGAAAGGGAGAAATCTCGAATAACCTTGGTTTTGATAGATTTAACCTCCCTTCTTGCAAACCAAGACCCTTAAAACACGATGAATCACGGTTATGGAATCTGAGTCAATTCTATCTTCTCCACGGCCCTACCTTCATCATAGTGATTTCCCGACATAAAATTGGATCCTATTTGACTTTGACATAACCCATCAGACTCCCGATAATACTTTTTATACTTTAATAAAATAAAATAATAATAAGGTTAAATCAACTGGTTTTTAGTGTACCTTTAAATGATTTTCAAGAATTTAAATATTTATTATATTTGTTATAAGAGAAGATATTGTTATTTTAAAATATATTAATCCAATTAAATATTTATTATATTTGATAAACATAAGATATTGTTATTCTATCTTTATCCACAACGTGAAAAAAACCTATATTTGATGGCCTAAGGCCGTTGAATTTCATAAAATTTGACAGATCAAGGCGTCAAAAATTTTATTGTCAATTTTTTCTTTTTCGACTGATCGAAACAATTAAATAAATGGAGGATGGGAGAAATTTGATGACTCTAAGCTGTCGAATTGGGGATCATCAAAAATTTCAACGGCGATTGGCCATCAAAATTCGCTTTCTAAAATTAGTGGGCTTTGGCCTGTCGAATTTTTTTGTCAAAATTTTCCTTTTTTCACATTTGTGATCATAGTGATTTCCGATATAAAATTGAATCCTCTTTGACTTTGACAAAACCGAATTTGAAAAAAAAAAGAAAAAAGGTTAAGTCAACTGGTTTTAGTGTACATTTAAATGATTTTCACGAATTTAAATATTTATTATATTTGTTATAAAATAAGATATTGTTATTCTAAAATATATTAATCCAATTAAATATTTATTATATTTGATATAAAATAAGATATTGTTATTCTATCCTTCCCTCCATCATAGTGATTTCCCGACATAAAATTGGGTCATCTTTGACGTTGAAAAAATCAATCAAATTGGCTTATTATTTTTATACTTGGAAAAAAAACAAAAAAAGTCAACTGGTTTTAGTGTACATTTAAATGATTTTTAAGAATTTAAATATTTATTACAGTTGATATAAAATAAGACATTGTTATTTTAAAATATATTAATCCAGTTAATAATAGAAAAATAATGAGTTTTGAAATTCAATCAATTTGTGTCAATTGATGTTGAAATAATAATATATTTTTTGTTAACCATTCCCAATTTGTGATTATTATAAATATGATGCATTTTCATCAATTTTTTTTTATGGTGGCCTTGAAATCTTAATAGTTTTTGTAAAATGATGAGAGACAATGTCTAGACATCATCAATTAGGTATACTTTTAGTGTGGACCAAATTTAAGGGCACAGCTGATAATATATGACATTTTTTTTTCCATGAACATAACATGAAATATAATTTTTTTTTTGGACCCATACCTCAAGTTCCAAAAATATAATTTACAATATGGATAAAAATTTATTTGATATTTGAGATAATTGATGGTTGTGGGAGAAATAGAAAACAACATTAATGTTATTTGTCAAATTATATCAAGTCAAGTGGAATATACAATCAACTTATGGACATGTTAAGGTGAGTAAATGTTGAGGAAAATTTAGGATTCTTGTTTGGTAAATTATACACAATTATTAAATGAAAGATATCTGTCTAGGAGGTTTATCGTAAATCCAACACATCATTTATTTTTTAGTTTATTCTTGTTTGATAAATTATACACAATAATTAAATGACAGATATTTGTTTAGAAGGTTTATCGTAAATCCGATACATCAATTATTTTTTAGTTGATTCTTGTTTGATAAATTATACACAATAATTAAATGAAAGATATTTGTCTATGATGTTTATCGTAAATCGAACACTTACATCCTTGATTTGGAGATATTTCTATTAATTTTCAAGAATTATCTTGTTACATATCTTTCTCCCCCATTGTCTTGTTTTTACAATGTATCATCATTTCCTTTAAATAAATAAAACATAAATGTTAAAGAAATTAGTCGTCAAAAAAAAAAAAAAAATGAAAGAAAATCTATTTTAATAAATTCATAATTCTCCAAATAAGATAATCACCTCAATTGGTTAAGAGTCTTTCCTCTTTAGAACTCTCTTCTTAATACGATCATGCCACGTGGAAAATTCAAACATGTTCAATGGAGATCTTGAGATACTTGCCAATTTGTTTTTTGAGATTAATATTGGATCAATAATAACATCGAGATTCGCATTGATTGGTATCATGGTTCATTCCTAATAAAGTGTAAGAAAAAAAAAAGTGTTTTTTAATCCCTCCATTGTTATTATCTTTTCAAAACAAAAGCTCTACTAATAGTTATCAATGGGCCGAGTTTTAATCTGGCCCAACTAGCACTAGGTTGTTATGGCCCAGCTCATTGACAGCCCAACCTGATTAGTGCCTTCGTAAAATATCGTAAAAAGTGTAAGAAAAACCAAAGATTTGCAACACTTGGTATTTTTTGCCATATTTTGTCGATGCTTGGTTACCCTCATCAACACTACGTTTTTTATTTTTTTTCCTTTTGAATTAAAGCAAATATTTTCTAAATTAAACGTTCAAAATAATTTTGCATTGCAAAATTTTGCCAATTTATGTGACGTATCAAATACGATCACAATTTAGTTAAATAAAATCAAATTGTTTTCTCAGAAGATTCCATTAAGGTGATTGATGACTCGTTGATGCTCCAAAGTCTATGGCACTCAATTAAAATCTTTTCTAAGTTTTGTGTTAATTTGCTTTTAGGGAGTGTGGGTTATTATGGGTGTACCCCTACAAGCACACAATATCACCTAATTTTAATAATTTCTCCATCCTACTCTATTATGCACCTAATCTTCACTTGGTCATGTGGTAAACATGGTTTTAATTAAAATCCGAGTCATCTTTTCTTGGGCGAGTCAAATTGTTTAAATTTACTTAATATTAATATTTTTATATTTAAATATTTATAATATATTTTTTATTATAAGGTGGAACAATAATACTATCAAGAAAAATATTTATTATTTTATATAAAAATATAAACCTGACTGACTCGACAGACGTTTTTAATCTCAGACAAGTCAATGTGATGGAGATTGAGTTGCCAAGTCATCTCGGTCTTGGACGAGTTTTAAAACCACGGTGGTAATCGAATTTCAAGGATATCTAGATTCATCATGTAAAATAAAGTATCTTCATATATAGAAATTCGATAGATATTTTTGGTATCAGACGAGTTAATATGATGAACGATTGACTTGCCCAAGTCATCTTTGTCCAAGACAAGTGTTAAAACTGCGGGGATGAAAGAATTTCAAGGATCTTTAGAATCATCTGACGGAATATAAAGTATTTTTTTAATATTTATTTATATATTTTTAATTATACCTGATCATTTTAAATCCTTCAACTTGAACCAAAACATTCTTTTCACATCATTATTATATGTCTTCTTTATGATTATCAAAATAATCCATGACGACTTCCTTCTTAAATGTTATTATCTTCTAATTGAATTTTTTTTCCATGTTGAAAATTAAGATCCAATATAATACGTCTTTTGAAGTTCATTCACCAAGTGAAAAGAAACACATATCATCTCACCAATGTCAACAAAACACACCACCATGACTACCATTGAGATCACTCATGGAGGAAGAAGGACAAGGAACCAAGCCAGTATCACCCTCAATTATAAATAGGAGGCTTTTCTTTTTGAAGAAAGTAAAATCAAAGAAAATGTATCCACATTTATGTCAAAATCAGGTCTTGTGAGCCTATTGAGCATGAAATTTATGTCATTATTAGAAACTAGCACAAAAATATTTTAGAAATATATTGTCATATTTAACTTACCCCCTAGATTATAAGGAATTATGATATGTTTCCTTAAATTTATATAAATTTGAGTCACCTCCTTAAACTTTTGACCCAAGATAGGTCATTTACTCCACATTTTCACTCTTCTAGCTATCGTCGATGTTATATAAACAACGCATATATAGTGTTCCATGTACATTATATTGCCAATCTCAAGCCTGAATAAAGGAGTGTTGCATTAGGTCAACAATTGACGTAAAATTTTATCATCCCCTAACATGAATCTTGATCAGATATTTCATTTCGTTCTTCCTTAGAAGTGATGCGGTGCTGAGGTCACTCCAAATAGTGTGAAAAAGAGAAAACATAAATTAAATCTTTGTAATAAGGTTTTGTTGTTGTTATTGTTGTATAAATAAAAATAAAAAAAATAAAATTAAAAATGAATCCAATGATAAGAGTTTGTCAATAAATTTAATAATTGATTTGTTAGCCAACTTTGAGGGGGTAATGAAATATTTTTTTGCCAAGCAACTATTAAATATGGCTTATTATATAAAAAACACTTATTAAAAAAAAAAAAAAAAGATGGTTGGCGTTTAATTGCTTTTGCTATCTTTAAATTAAAGATTGCTTTTAAGGATGAAACCAATTGTCAGTGGTCCCCTATAAACCAATTCAATTGAATTAATACCATGAAACAGCTTTTCAAATATTATCCCATATATATACATTCTCACTCTGGACCATCCAATAAACCCCCCCTCTCTTTCTCTCTCCTAAATGGGAACACCAACGTACGAATGGCACGTGTGCTACATCACTATAATGGTGGAAAAAAAAATTCACCTTGGCCCCACTTGGTACTATCAAGGTAAAATAAAATTTTCCAGATTGCCACGTATTAGAGTCTGTATGATTGGAGGGAATTCGTTTTCAATCGATTATAAATTTCTCGGGAAAATGTTCTTGGGAAATAGAATTTCATGGAAAAATGATTTTAATTAATTGTTTGATTGCACATAAGAAAATGTTAGAAGGTAAATTGGTTTTTATTTTGGGATGGGAGTGATTAGAGAATAACATTAGATAATGGGACAAACAAATTTTTTGCAAAAAAGAAAAAAAAAATGAATTCGAAGGAAAATGCACTATCATATATGTGAAAAATTGTATTTTCCAAGAAAATCATTTTCCCTACCATTTTTCACTTGCAATCATATAGCCACTAGATCAAGTACTTGGTTTTCTATCATAAAAAGTAAAAATTTTGCACACCTATGAAGACAACAAAATCTTGAAGTGCAAAACTTTGCATATTTACGATGATTTGTATGCGTAAATGCGTCACATCACAAGTAAAATGGAAATTTTTTTTACTAGACCCCATTGACTAATATTGACATAAAATAAAAATTTGCAAATGTCGGATGTTTAGTTGACCAATTACAAATTATCCCTACTTTAGGTCCAATGCTTGGTTGTCTGTCAGTATACATGAAATTTTTGCGCGTGGTCGCACAATTTATCCAAAGAAATGGTACCAAACTTTGTCATCCAAAAATCAGTTCAAAAACCACAAAACCTTAGTGTGCAAAACTTTGCGAATTTACAGTGTTTTGTAGGCATACCAAATAACACAAAATGACCCACGTGTCCCATCGTGTTGTATCTTGTATAAGGAGGAAAATTCACCAAGGCTCTGGTTAGTGCTATTGTAACTCACACAAATATTTGCGAGGACTTTGGCTGCCTTTCTTAATCATAGTTTGTAAACTTTTGTGGATCCTCATGAGATCATTGAAGAAATGTCAAAAAATTATGCCATTAAAAATTCTCTACAAAAGACCATAGTACCTTATAGTGTAAAATTTTGTAAGTTTACGTACCCAACAAGGTCTAGGAGGGGAAAAGGTGAGTTTATTTTGTGAATTTTTTTTAGAGTCATGTTGGAGTGACCTCATATCGTACAACTTAACGTGAAAGTGGATAGAAACCAGAAATGAATTTTCATTTGTATCTTGGAGAAAAAATATCTATGGTTCCCATACACTTACATGTGAGGTCTAATCTTAGGTCACTTCAGCATTATTAAATTTTATATTTTTTTTGACAATGTGTGTAGAATTAAGGCATCTTGAATAACTTCTATACTTAGACCAAGCATGAATTCAACAACCATATTCCCAAATGAGCTACCCCTTTATGTAAAAGTGTAAAATGAGAAATTTGGTTTAATTTTTTAGTAGTCCCTAAACCTTAAGAAAAATGAAAGTTCCCATTTAAGGTAATTGTAATAAAACAAATTACATAGTCCATTATTATGGTCTATCAACAGTGTTCTACCTACCAATCAATCAATCAATCAATTATCGTCAAATCCTTGGTACAAAAAATTAGGTTTGACTTTACCAATCTTGGTACGTGTACAACTTTTATCTAAATCTATTTCTTTTCTGAGAGACAAATATTCCTCGTCTCTTTGAGATGTATGATACTATCGATGAAAGTCTTATGGTTATTTTCATTATTTAGTAGGGCATCTGCAATTTTATTTTAGTCCCTAAGTCAGTTAATAGTTTCACAGAGTAAATAAATGTGCTAACTTAACTAAATTTGGTAAAAACGCGTGGAATGTTGATCTCATGTTTATAGACCATATTTTAGTCCATGAGTCGAGTCATGTCAAGCTTAGATGAGTCCAATATTTAAAAACATAATATTTTCAAATAAATAAATATTTTTGTTTTTGTTCTCCAAAAATATACTCTACGGAGCTGAATAACACGATCAAGTTTCTAACCTGAGTACATGAATTTTTTAGTCGACTGAATAAAATTTTCGAATTACCTCAAAGAGTTGACTCATGAGGTTTTGGGATTGAACCACACTGAAATCCAATCAAGTAGAGTTGACTCAACCAAGTTTCAAGTGGACTCGACGAGTTTAAAAATTATGATCTATAATAATACACACTAACATGGTTGCCTAAGAAAGATTACTCTATTGTTCACTTTCCAATGAGATCTCAAAAGACCAACATGCTCTCAAGTGTCCCATTCTTCGAAAACCCACGACCACTCTACAAAACAAAATTATAAATTAAATAAATAAATAAAATTAATTAAACATCATAGTCCCCCACCCACCCTCCAAAGTAATTAATTAACTAATAAAAAATCAAAATTAAGAAATAAAAACCATATAATGTAGGTATGTGATGCAATGGTACCCGAAGAAGCATCCGGTTCGGGTCACTCTAGTTGATCCATCCAGTTTAACAAAGAAAACAGTGACATTGTATGTCATTATAGACGATTTTTTTTTAATACCTAGAAATACAAATAAAAATAAGTTATTTGAGAGAATTTATTTTCCAACAAAAAATTTCAAAATTGAAAGGTTTTTGTAGATCCAGTTCACTGGTTCAACCATCCGATCCATTTTGATAGATTGAAAGCGTTGTTTTTTATTATTTTGACCAGAATCTAGTAGCTGAAAGTTGTTTTTATCAAACAATAATCTAAATATCTATCCTTAGAGCATCACTTCACCAACATGATTAAAAGTCAAATTAGCCCAAAATCACTTCTCAAATTCTCGAGGGTTGAAACAAATAAGATTCCCAAACAAGGCCTTAAAAGAACTAAATGGGTTGTCTAAAAAGAAGAAATTTTTTTGCTTAGTAGAAAGATATGAATCTCAATACAAGGAAACCCATCATCATTCATACCATTTAAAGAATAAAATAAAATAAAAAATCTAGAAAAAATACACCCACAAATTTCAATAAAAGAAAGAGAGGAATTAAAGGAGGAAAGTCAGTTGCTCGAGGAAGAAAAGAAGCAAAAGAGCACTCATATCAAAAGGGAAGAATATGAAGAAGAATCTCAGTCAAAGCATTCAAACTTCTGGAACCAAATAAACATAAACAAATACACTTGAATAAGAACAACAACTATATTATAAAACCTCATCCAAAAAAACATAAAAAAATTAATAAAAATTTGTATATATAGATCTCTTTGAAGGGTGTAAGAAAAAAACATAGAGAAGTGATTAAAAGAGAGAATTCATGAACACTTCATGTATTTTTTTTTTTTTTGCCCTTTTTTTGCTTCAATTGTTTATGTTTTTTTGCTTCTTTGTTTTTCTTTCTCTCCCTTTCTGCCCATTAAAGAATGAAAATGGCAGATTCCCAATCATCCTTTCCCCTCTAAAGGAAACACCCATCATTGCTCCCAACCATCTTTTTCACCATAGAAATCTGAGCTTTTAAGTCATTCTCTTCTTCTTCTTCTTCTTCTTCTTTCAATTTAAATATCATTCTCTTTATCATATTTTTTCTTACTTTCTATGATGGATCCTTCATCAACTACTTCTGTCAATGGCTTCTATTCCTTCCTCACTCGAGGAATCGATGATCTCGAACTCTTGTTCCTATCTAGTAACTTCATGTCAATTCAATTCCTTCAAAGGGTCCTCTCGCTTCTTCGATCTTTTCATTCACAGTTAACCATTCTAGTCCAAAAACTTCATCTACCCGTCGGAGAGAAATGGCTCGACGAATACATGGATGAAAGCTCTAGGCTTTGGGAAGCTTGCCATGTTATAAAGTCAGGCATCTCTGGCATGGAGAATTACTATTCGGTTGGGGCCGATATAGTCTCCTCCCTCGATGGTCACCGCAATCTAAACCCACAGCTCTCTCGTCAGGTGAGAACATCAATCAAATTAATGTTAAAAAAAAAAAAAACAGAGCAATTCTTGGTTTTTTATTACTTATTATAAGCATTGATTTGATCCATCTATTCTAAAATTCTTGTTTATAGATAATTCGAGCGATATCTGGTTGTCGTAGACAAGCGGTTGGATTGGAGGAGGAGAACAAAGCGTTAATGGAAAATAGAATCCAACCTCTCTCAC
The DNA here is from genome assembly GCF_017979445.1 of Akebia trifoliata. NCBI lineage: Eukaryota > Viridiplantae > Streptophyta > Magnoliopsida > Ranunculales > Lardizabalaceae > Akebia > Akebia trifoliata. Next base: position 2,529,985 of record NC_141378.1, on the reverse strand, counting down.
TTCGGTTCGACGAAAATGTTTCCTTTGAATCTAAACTCAATGGATTCAATGGTTTTAGAGGTGTTTTATATGCAATGAGGAATGTAAGTTCAGTTCTTTTGATGATCTTGCTTTGTGGATTGGTCTATTGTTGGCCCGAATCAAGTTTCAATCGAGGAGGATATGAGGGATGCTTGTTGTTTGGATCGGGGTTCATGGTATCAACAGCAAGATTGCATCAAAGGGTAGAAGCAGAGATCAATCAAATTGAAGGGCGCCCGGGAATTTTACTATTTGAATTCCGAAGGGCAAAGATTGTGATGGAGGAGCTAAGAACAGAGTTGGAGAGTAGGTCTTCTACTCAGGGATTGATCGAGTGCGAAGTGGAGGTTGGAATTCGAGAGAGAATTGAGAACATGAGGGGCTGTTTTGGGATGTTGAAATCTGGAACTGATGGTATAATAGGGCAACTTGATGACTTCTTTGATGAAATTGTTGAAGGAAGGAAGATACTCTTGGACATATGTAGTCACAGATAGAGAGATAAAAGAGTCTGTTTTGGGGGAGTGATGGAGGGTTTTGTTACAAATTTTTTATCACTTTTTTCTTTTTTTGGGGTTTGTTTGTTCTTGTGTTCTATTTGTTTTGCAGATACTACAGGTGTAGATTTTCATGAAGAACACAAATGGGGCAAAATTGAAGAACAAAAAAAATATGATTTTGGATTTCAGAGAAGTCATTATTGATTGTCTATGGTGATGAAGAAGTAGAAGAAGAAGAGAGAAGCAGAAAGAATAATGAATGTTAGGTAGAAGCATCAATTGAAATGAAAGGCAACCCCATTCAAGAAAACTCTCACCAATCATCAGCTTCTTTCCTTATGTAAAAAGTTATTATTAAAAAAAAAAAAAAAATTCATAAAGGAAAGGAAGATGCTTCTTATGTTACTCAAGAACTCTCACACTACAACAATGTATGAAAATTTTGAGATTAGTGAGAGATTTTGTTTAATTTTTATTTTTATTTCTGAAAAATACCCTTTTTTTTTCTTCTTCTTTTTTATTTAATTATTATTTGAATATATATATATATATATATATATATTAAATATTTGGTTTTAGGTGTTGTGGTAAATGAGTTAAAACATTCCAAGTTGTGAAAGAATGATGGGGGTTGTGGAAGTAGAGAAACCAGAGAGATTCCTGGGTTGCTTTAAATTCAAAAGCAGCTTCTTTCCTTTGGAAGCTTTTGTCTGATCTGATTCGGTTCTTTTGAAAGCAACACAGTTGATGATGAAAGCTTCTCAATACCAGCCCTTCCTGACATGTTTCCGCTATATGCTTTGCTTTCTCTGTTCCCTTTCTTTCTTTCTACTTTTTTTTTTTTAAATTTTATTTCTCTCTTCCAATTTTACACTTTCCTGCTTTTCGACCATTCATCGGAAATCAATGCCTTCCCTTCAATTAAAAATGCATGATATTCTCAGGCACGTTTACTTTATTTCCAGCATTTTTTTTTTTTTTAATTTTAATTTTAATTTTTGGTTGGCCGTCTTAAGCATTACTGGGTTTTAAACTCTCATAATAGAGATCACTTGATAAGTGGGGTCCAATAAAAGGCAGTCACAATCATGGGGTCAGTTAAAGCTTGAAAGAGTGCCTTGACAGTGACTACAAAGAGGGTTGAAAGGCAACTAAAGAGAATGAGAATTGAGAGAGCAATTGAAGACGAAAAGATTTTGCAAAATTTTCAAACCAACCCAACCAATATTAACAAATCAAGTATAGCTAAGTCAACTAATAAAACCATTATTTAGGGGTGTCACTGGTTCATATTTCGTCGGCTCAGAATTGATTTATAAGCCACCCAATTTCAAGGTCCCCCAACATTTTCTTGTCCAATAACCGATTAGATTCAATTCATATTGTATAATGGGATAAAATTTTGGATCTGATCCAAACCCATTGACAGCCCTAAGGCAGTTGCCGACCCCCCCATACAATTGGTCCCCAGAACTAAACTATTATGTTCCTTTATTAAGTAGGATGAGTGAAGATTCTAAATTATTGATCAGTAAGATAAGGGGTGAGGAACACAGCTCGCTTTCTGCTCACCTAATTGCCTTTAAAACATTAAATTGACTGAGAGGAACATCTGCAAGCATAATCACCAAATACTCTTTGATTCCAACCAATCATCAGGACCACTTCCAGAGTCGACTATTTCCTGCAGTCTGACCAAAGATCATTCTATATATAAAAAAGCTTCCATGATCCTTTACTTGACCCAAAATCTAATCAACTTTGGCCTGAAAATTGGGACCATGAAACCTTTTCCCCCCACATACAAAGAAAGCCATTAAAAGCTCAAAACCAAAACTCTCCTTTTTCACCCATAAAGGTGCCAGATGATGTTTGACCCTCTCCGAGTATTGTGAATTTGGGTTAAAATTACAAATGCAGAAGGGGCCTACAAACCATGTGGCCATGAACAAAGTTTTATATCATAAATGTTTCACCACACACTACTCGGAATATGGATTGACTAAGTTATGGCTGCAAACAAAAACGTGAAATATTTTCGAACGAGATACTTAGGTATCACAATATACAAGTACAGGATTCAAGTTTCTACCACCATATTGTAGTTGCATCTTTCAAATTAACAATATAAGAATACAGACCGCTCTGAACTCCACACTTTCAGTGGGACCTCCACATACACATTTATGTTATTATATCAAATAAGAATGAAAAGAAGAGCCTGTATAATTTTTACAAAAAAGAATCACAAGTAAAAGTTGGCCAAAGGAATGGGGGCAACAACAACAACCGTAACCAAGGACGGCAGATGATTCTGTTTGAAACTTTAAGATGACAAAAGAAATTTGTAGGGGAACCAAAAAACATAAATCTGAGGCCAAAAGGAAGGTTGGGAATTAGATTTTTTTTACCAAGCGAAGCAGTCTGTTCGGTCCCAGAAGTTGAAAGAAAAGTAGCTGTGATTAAGTTGCCAGTCAAAACAGTTTCAGACATCAAATCCAGGCATTGCAAATTGGGAAGCAAAATTCTCAACACGGTTCCGAAGCTCAACAATATCCCTATTGCTTTGGAGACCCCTAAGAAAATCCTTCTGCAACTTTCCATGTTCCCTTTGCACAATACTTGCAATTTGTGCCGCCCTGAGGAGAAAGTCCACAATTGTCTCAAAATCAGCCTCTAGACAACCCCTTGATGTCATAGCAGGAGTACCTGGAAAAAGATAAGATAGGGAAATTATTGATGCTGCAACACGCTTTTCCTCTGTTATAAGGAATTTCTGATGAGTAATGCATAAATGTCTTTACGTACCAATCCTTACACCACCGGGAGAAATAACACCATTATCACCAAATATAGCACTTTTATTGAGAGTAATGTGGCACCTCTCACAGACTTTCTCATAGTTCTTACCTACAGGAAGGAGGAAAAACAAAAGTCACGACATGCCTTCAGGGGTAAAGAACAAAACATTTTCCATGACATCCCTCTACATGTAAAGAAAACCCCAAATACAATGTCTCTGTTCCATACAACGTGGAGGGAAATATTAAGATGCTAAACCTTAATATATCTTTTTTTTTAATAATAAAGGTCAATACATCTATCAACAGGATAAAAACAAGATCCTATAAAATGAAATTTATGTATCCAAAATGTCATCATCAATACAGTCATAATTGAACCTAACTGCTGCTTGTGGAAATTAAGAAGAAGCTACAGAAAATTTAATAGAGCTAGTGCCACATTTAACGATTTTTATTTTTTTTTCCTTCCAAGCCACCACGATACATCAGCACTCCAGAAATAGTGCCACGACTGCAGTGTTGAACCTCAATTTTGATGTCTTAGTAGGCCAACACTGACAACAGTATATTTTGCACTTACTTGGCTAAGTCGCCCTCCACCTTAAACAAGTAGGTGCCACTTTTATATTAAGTTCATTGAGGCTCGTGCAAATTACATAATGAAAACTTATTGGTACATACATATATAAGGTACCCACCTGTCAAAACTTGACTGAAATGTCATACACATATCAAACGTATCAAATTCCTTGTTTTTTACACAACTAGAATTCTCTTTTCCAGTTATTAGGGACCAAAATTAATAAAAAGAAAAAATATGATCCAGAAGCCCAATACCTGAGGAGCATGGGGTGAGTTAATAGAGGGGAAAAGACATAAAAATAATGGATCCAAAATAAATAGAGATGAATCCCAACTAGCCAACTACCTCATCATTAAATTGCTACTTAAAGTAAACTTCAGTTTTACTATTTTATTAAATTCTATCATAATTATTATAGCAAAAACTAGATTTCCAATATTTGGTTGATTTAGTAGTTAAGAGTCTTGTGAGCCAAGGTTTCTATTTAATTGTTGAGTGATCAACAAGTTTACAGAAAATCTATATGTTAAGTAGTTGGTTTATACTTTATGATCCTAAATTAGAGATAAGTTGCTTGATTAGTATGTTAATAGACTTAGAAGTCTTTCTATTTTCAATTCAGAAAGTTCATCTGTGCAAGCGCATAAACAGGAGAAGTCCCAAATCCCAAAACTCCATATGTTCAGGTAGTGCCTCTATTGTATGCGATGGAAATGAAGTAGAATTTGATTGAATGAAGAATTTACTTTGTTCTCACCAAGTTTTCCCTTCGTGTGGGGTTGTGACTCGTAGTAACAGGTAAATTAAACGGAGACACCCCTTAATTTTTCTACACTCATCCTCCTTATTTTCCTGTCAAATCCAAGCCAATAAAACCCTAAAAAGTAAATGTGTACCCTCTTAGTCTCTGGAAATAGCCTCATAAGTTCAATTTACTAGTCCATATCTCGTTAAAACTAACCGCATCACAAATTCTAACACTAAACCCTCTTTTCTAGCCCATAAAATCTAAAAATCCAGCACTAACCTTTTTAAACCTACCCAATTTAAACTTAAAAGCCTCTGTTCAACCAATGACAGTTATACCCTAGCTGTCCCACATCAATCATGGCATTAAAGCTAGTTGTCCAACAGACACTAAATTAACTACTAGAAGACCAAATCTCCAGAGTTCATAATTTTAAGGATAAAATTCACATAAGAATAGAGGCCATGAAACCTAATTATGAAATGCATTTCAGAATTAAGATCATTATGAAGTTCAAAATGAGCCCTTTCTATGAAATGACATTCTAAGTTCAAAGAATGAAGTTCAAGGTCATGTTTCCATAAATAAAGGAAACTATCATTCACATCTCTGCGTCTAATATTATTACTACTTACCCGAAGCGTACACACAAAAATGATAGATACTAATACACACTAGAGGATGCCTGGGCACCCTCTTTGGGGTTAAGGGGGTAGAAGAGGAAGGGTAGTAAAGTTGGAGGGGTATTCTAGGTATTCTAGGAAAGAGGGAAAAGAGAAAAGGAAATAAAGTTGAAAATTATCCTCAAGATGCGTGGGAGATTGAATCTGAATCCCTCTTGGGGGGGAGGAGGGCGAGGGGTGAAATATTGGGAAGAAAACCTTGTGTGTGTGTGTGTGTATGTGTATGTATTGGAGTCTCATAACAGGTTTCACAATCTTTCTGCAATACATGCTAACAGCCCTAAAGAAAAACTATTTGCTACCAAAATGTCTTCAACATTTCATGAATTGAGAAAGAATACCATCTCATTGCAAAATGATCCTCCAAAAATAATGCCAAATCCAAAACCAAATTCAAAAAAAAGATTCAGCCTATACGGAACAAGTGCCAACGCTCACCAAAGACAGACTTCGGGAATGAACAACTCACTCTACACCTCCAGCTTCAAAAGCATTTGTTTGAATAAGTTTACAAAGGATTGCAGATAGCCACTACTCGAAAAGAAAGAGAGATTTGTTTCAAGTCACATGATTAACTTAACGGAATAATTCCATTACTTGGTGTTTAAAAATTGTCATGTTTTTGCCATCCATGATATAAAATTTACAATTTGATCCGTAAAGACCTAGTCATCCATAGCAAAGGATAACTGAGAAAGCTTTCACTAACTAAACAGAACAGTCAGTTAGCAAAAGCAACTATAGCAACACCTTCACCAAGAATGAAGTTAAACAAAGGTGTTGAACCGCAGTATAGATAGTATAAATAGAAAAAGCAGTTGATTTATACAATGATACCTAACTAGAAAAAATCAGAAGAAATGAAGGAATGATATTTCAATCATGTCCTAGATTTCATGTATAAGCTGCAAACTATTGGCTCAACATGACTGTAATTTATTTTGCAAGGAATAAAAAAGTTTAGTATAACAATTTAGAGAGCAAGGAATACCTGTTAAACCAAGATTGCTCAGGTCCCATAGCACTAAATGGTTGTCTGTACCTCCTGTCACCAATCTGCATTTTCTTCTCAACAAAGCATATGCTAAAGCCTGAGCATTTCTTTTCACTTGTTGCATATATGCTTTATATTCTGGAGTAGCAACATGTTTCAAGGTTATTGCAAGAGCTGCAATGTGGTTATTATGTGGACCACCTTGCAATGATGGAAAAACAGCAAAGTTTATTCTTTCCTCAAAATCATATTGGTAGTTATCATCTCCTGGGCTCAGAAATGTCCCTCTCTTGCCCGGCTTTACGCCTTTCCTGTAAAAAATTATACCTCCCCTAGGCCCCGGAGACTTTTGTGAGTAGTTGAGGTAACAATATCACAATAATCGAAGGGACTAAAGCATTCCTGCAAATTTCACCATTTAAAAACATAAGTACAAGTTGCTTACCAAAATTTCAAAAAAGAGGTGGTCCAAGAGTATGCAAGAATTACAAACTTATTAGATGAACAAAATCTTCAACTAATGCCTAAAAGGACTTATGGTGTTACGGTTTATAATTATCACTTCTTCTTCATCATCATCAAAGCCTTATCCCAAAGATTCGGGGTCGACTAAACCAATCATGTTCCTTTGTTCATTATTTCTAGAGCCATGACTTATGTTACTGAAAGTGTGTTCATATCTTCACGATCTCAACTCACATTCTTTTGGGCCTTCCTCTCGCTCTTTTAGAACATTCAACTTATATATTCCTTCTAACTAGGGTAACAAATGACCTTGGTTGAAAATGCTCAAACCATCTCAATCGATTTTTTCTAAATTTATCACCAATTAAACAATTAAAACTCCTAAATTTTCTCAAATGCATTCATTTCTCTCTTCTTATTTATTTATATTTTTTGATAAGCAGAACAATTATATTAAAATAAACTGATTGATTGAGATAACCAGCCACAGTACAAGAAGCAAAAACAAAGTAAAAAAACCAGCTACAAGGCTAGTTTGAGCATAATCAATCCCATCTAAACACAAAATCTTCAAAGAACAACCCTTTGAAGTCGGAGCCCAAGTTGCTCCAAAAGAACATAAAGCCTAACATTTCTAATCTTAATTTTCCTAGTCTTTACACTCATCAATCCCAACATTCTCATCTCTGTTACACTAAATTTATTAGCATGATGCCAACGTTCAGCTCCATAAAGTATAGTTGATTTTATTGTTTGTCACCTTATGAATTACGCTAAATTTATTAGCATGATACCAACATTCAGCTCCATATAGCATAGTTGACTTTATTGTTTGTCACCTTATGAATTTTTATTTTACTTCGATCAATTTGCATTGGTCACGTAGCAATCCCGAAGAGCACATTCACTCGAACCATCCATCTCTGATTCTATGGGCAATGTCTTCTTCAATCTTTCCATCCAATGATATACTCAAGAGAATGAAAATAATAGCTTCGGGAATTTTTAGACCATGAATTTTTAGTGGACATTCTTCTTTGTAGATGTCAAAATAAACTTACATTCCACATAAAAATAAAGATAAGCGCAGAACTATAAGCTTCAACTCGCGGTCTACTAGATTATTTAGAAGGAAGGAATGTAGTAGAAAATCTATTTATGATCACCATGTTGCTCATCAAATACAATTGTTAACCATTGCTCTAATTGCAAAGCAAATGGTGAAATTGGGGAACACATTCTTATTCATTTAAGTATTTTCTTTGAATAGCTAAGAAACATCAATATCGGATTTAGGGTATTTCATTCATGGTTCTTACTTATGAGATAGTATTAAAGAAACACCAATAAATCAGACAGCTTTAAATAACGATATGAATTCCTAAGCAAATGAATTCTAAGAAAATAAATTTAAATAAAAACATGATAAGCAAGATCGCACCTTCGCGGCAACAAGACCACTAATATGGGCCATGTCACACATTAGTATCGCTCCACACTTATCCGCAATCTGCCTAAACCTTGCATAATCCCACTCTCGGGGATATGAGCTGCCCCCACATATCAATATCTTGGGACGGAAATCAACTGCCCTCTCCTCAAGCTTATCATAATCAATGTATCCTGTATACGGATTCACCTTATAAGGAAAACTCTCGAAGAAGATAGACGTTCCCGAGACCTTCTTCCCACTCGGTGCATGGTACCCATGACTCAAATGCCCACCCGACGGCAAATCTAAACCCATTATCCTATCCTTGGGAAGAAGAAGACCTGTGTAGACAGCGAAATTTGCCGAAGTACACGAATACGGCTGAACATTTACACCCCATTTATCAGATTCGAGATGAAAAGCCTCCAAAGCTCGCTTACAACATAGTAGTTCAATCTGATCGATGTGTTGATTCCCAACATAATATCTCGCACCAGGCATTCCTTCCGAGTATTTGTTTGTCAAATGACTCCCAAGAGCTTCCATTACTGCCCGACAAACATAATTCTCCGAAGCTATGAGTTCAATTCCTTTAAATTGCCTTTCCTTCTCCTTCTCCATGATTTCATGGATGTCTGGATCAACAACGGATATCGATTGATTGCCCCAAGCCTTGACTGAAGCTCGCCTTGATTCCAGACTCGTTTCAATCAAAGCCCTCTTCGACGAGGGAGAAGAAGAAGATGAAGATGAATCTCCATCTCTTCGCCTCTTCAAACACACCGAATGCCCTAGAATGCTGAATTTTTCCTCTCTTCCCAACTCTTCTTCTCCTTCTTCTTCTTCTTCTTCACGTTTTCCTCTAACCACTATGGCCTCATCGTCCAGCAATTGCAGAGGAGTCGACGAAGAAGAATCGATTTTGAGAGAGGTCGAATCGTCAGAGATCAGAGTACGATGAGGTAGAGAATCAAGCTGATGAAACCCTAATGAGAGAGTTGATTGAGCGTGCGAGAGATCCATGAAGTCACCTAGAAACAAAAATCAACGAAGTTCGTAGAAACCCTAGAAAAAAACCCTAATTCAACAACAACAGCAGAAACAGCGACAACAACAACATCTGGAGCAGTTGAAGTAATGGAAGATCGATTGGGCGTAGGTTAAAGATGCTTCCATGGAGATTTACGCAAACCCTACACCCTGTAAGTGGTGTGTTTGTAACTTGGTGATAAGTGCTGGGAGAGATGAGAATATATAGTCGTATGGTGCAGGGTGACCGGTGGATTGGGTAATTATTAGGCGAATGTATTTAAGGGGGATTGCACCTGGACGTGATTCGGGCTCTGGGAATGTATTAACGTGGTGACCGAGAGCAGCCGGTTCATGAGAGAGAAGGAACACATTACACATCACCATTTTCTACGGAAAAAATGTCAAACACGTTGAGCTCACAAGGGAAGGAATGGATAAAACAAGTTTGATGCGAACTCCTCTTACCAAATAAGATGCGAAGCCTGGACAGACAGACACGTCATAGAGAGGCTTGAATTTACAACATCATTGCCAGTAGTGGCTCCCTCAAGTTTGGCCCCTAAAATCTTTGATAAACGTACCACTTTCATTTTACAATGGCTGATGGCATATCCACTCTTGACATGAAAATGCATGAGAATCATAAATATTTTTCATCAAGATACAAGTGAAAAAGTATGTATAATTCTTATCTACTTTCATTTTAAGAAGTGTGATATAAGATTTAATTCAAGATCACTCTAGTATGATTAAAAAAAATGATTTTCTTAGATAAAAAAAATTTCCTTAGAAAGATTTTATTGCCACACCAAATTTTACTAATGTTATCCCAATTCATATGTAAATCACCAAAACAATTGACATACATCTTGAGCAGGGCGTTAGCAAAAATTGGTGGGAGCAATAGAAATTTTATTTTTCTATAATGCAAATTTCCTTACACCCTTTTGGAATGAGATTAGTAAATGTAATTCATTGAAGTCTTCAACATGCAATACTGAGTTAGGAGACCACCACCAAGTTTCGAACACATGACCGATGGTAGCAAATGTTTTTTTTTTTTTGTTATATCAAAAGTCAAGACACTGTTAAACTTTTTTGAAAAAAATTATTTTTATAATATGGTATAATGTTGATAAATTATCTTTTTCAAAAGAAATTTTTTATTATAATCAAATCAGTTACACCCAACTTTTTTCCAACCCCGTTAGTGGGCGTCAATTTTTAGTTGCTTTTGACCAGTAAAGTAATCCCCAAGTTTCCCTCACCACAAGTTTGGTGCCTGGGTTTAGCAAGCAAAGGCCCCGACTAGGAGGTAGGAATTGAACAACCTGTCTTGCTCCAGAGGGGTTGGAGCTTTTAGTGCAAATGTGCTTGAGATGATTCTACTCAATTGTTACACCAATCACAAGTAAACAAGTGGTCGTCTTTTTAAAATTTCAACTTTCTGTTGATTTTGAATTTCAAAATTAATAATGGTAACGATGACGATGATGATGACCATGGTCATTACTATCAGACCAATAATATTTTTGTTTCTTACCCTCTTTGATCTAAAAAATTAAGAAAATGTGTGATCTCTAATCCACCAATATCATTTGGAGTTTAGGATATCAAGGATGTACTAACGACAACTTCTACCAATAATACCCTACTCATCTTAGAGATTATGGGATTTCCATCTAAATGAGGTCAGAATCTTTTTCCAAACATAAGTATTAGTTTACAAATTCTCAGTTGGAGCTGATAGAGCTGATGTCTCACCTATGAAAATATGCCTAATAAATAGTATATATTTCATAGGTTCACTAAACCATGAATATTTCAACTTAGTAAATCCATGTCCAAAACTTAAATTGTACTTGAATATTATTTGAAAATTCCAGGTTTTGACTTTGCACTTAACAGATTACTAATGTTCAAATACTTTTCAGATACACATTTTATATATATATATATATATATATATATATATATATATATGTTTTAAAATATCTAATTTGATATTTTTTTATATATAATGGGTGAGGTCGGGGGACAACTATTTGTTAAACTTTTTTTTTACAGCAACACCCCTATGTTGTCCATTCTTTTAATGTTTTCTACAATACCGTTAGATGCCATTGAGTCTTGTAGCGTGGATGGCATCCGAGCAATGTTAAAAGAATATATAATAAATAGTTGTCCCCTTATCTTGATCCTGATCCATATATAATTGTATTATTATTTGTAAAATATATTTCTAATAATTGAAGGTCCAATCCAATAAATGCATGTAACAACTAGGTGCCTTACGGAATCAAATATAATCAAGTATTATTTTAATTCGATTCACATCTCATATATTATCAGATGTTCGATAAATTAATTGAGTTCGAATATTAGTTAAGAATAGTCATTGGATTTCGAATCTATTTTGAATATCAAATATTTTTCACATTCGAATGTCTTTATTCCTTGTAGACCAAATCATATTTGACGTCGTGCTTATTTCGATTGGCATAGATATTATGAGAGTGATCATGATATTCAATAAACTAGACAATCTTTATTAGTCTTTGATTGTCAGTTTGTTTGTTTCTTTTAAAATAACAAAGAAACAAACAAATTGACAATCGAAAGTTATAACAAGGCCCTAAATATCCTTAGATTACTCATCAACATGGTTTTAAAACTCGTTCGAGATCGAGACATATTGTCCGAGTTAACTCAGTATCGGAGTTGAATGAGACCAGCTCACAAAACCACTTTTTTTTATCCATATTTAGGATTCACGTTCAATGTTTTGATTTTTCAAACGACTCATCTCAAACGTATGGGAAAACTCATCTAAGATGACTCGATATCGGTCCTGGATGAGACGAGGTGCGAAACCGAGTTTTAAAACCATGCCCATCAAGGAAAGAAAATAAAATTGGCCCACCTTAATATTCCTAGAGCTAAGATAGTTTGGCCACTCTTGGCCCACAAATTGCACAAAAATAAATTTTTAAGTATTTAGTACCCAACAGAAAACAAGTGGAAAAGAAGAAATCCTCTCTATCTATTTCACTCAAGAAGCATGCATGATCCTTGAAATTTGACTTATAATGGCAATTCTTCAGTTCGGATTCGTTCCCGGGAACCCTTTATCGAACACTTTACCCGCCAACTTCTCATCCAATAAACTAGACAACTTCCCGCTTAAATTCAAATTCCGAGTTACAACGGCTAGAAATGTTTGTTACAGAGATTTAGCAGAACCAAAGGATGTCATTCTTGGGAATGATGCTTATTCTAATGTTAGAACAAAAAGTAACGATGGGATCGATGACGATGAGTGGATTCATCTCTTAAGACGTTCTAACATCCGAAGAACAGCCCATGTTTCCGATGCCAAGCAATTACATGCTCGAGTCGTGAAATCGGGACTTTTCGGATCGAAGAGTTCGATTGCTAACAAGCTTGCAATCCTGTATTTGAAGAGTTCGAGCTCGGTAGATGATGCTCGTAGATTGTTTGATGAAATTCCCGAGAGAACGGTTCCTGCCTATGCTGCTTTGATCGGATCATATTGTCGATCTCGGCGATGGATTGATCTTGTTTCTGTTGTTAGGTTGATGGTTCATGAAGGGTTGCAACCCGATAAGTTTCTCTTACCAACAATTCTCAAGGCTTGTTCTGCACTAGAGATTTTGTCAATGGGTAGAATGATTCACGGGTATGTGTTAAGGAAGAATCTGGAATTAGATGTTTTTGTTGGGAATGCCCTTATTGACATGTACGCAAATTGTGGGGATTTGGGTTCTTCAAGGAGAGTCTTCGATACAATGCTAGAAAGGGATGTAGTTACATGGACGGCCCTTGTTGCGGCACTCGTGGATGCGGGGCTTTTGGGTGAGGCAAGAGGGGTTTTTGAATCAATGCAGTTGAGTGGAGTGAAGCCTGATTTAATCTCTTGGAACACAATGGTGTCGGGATTTGCTCGTAATGGAGAGATTGACGAGGCCATTCAATTGTTAGAAGAGATGCGAGAAGAAGGGATGAAGCCCGGGGTTAATTCTTGGAATGGAATTATCTCGGGCTGTGTTCAAAATGGGTACTTTGAAGATGCTTTGGATGTGTTTGGTAACATGTTGCAGTCTTGTGAGGATCCAAATTCCGTGACGATTGCAAGTATCCTTCCGGCATGTGCGGGCTTGATGGATTTGAAATCAGGAAAAGGAATGCATGCTTATGCTCTTAAACGTGAGATCCGGGAGAACATTTTTGTTGCGGGTTCATTGATTGATATGTATTCAAAATGTGGGAGGATCAATTGTGCTGAGAGAGCATTTATGGAGATAGAGAACAAGAACACTGCTATATGGAATGAGATGATTTCGGCTTATGTGAACGATGACAATATGAAGGAAGCATCAGAGCTGCTTCAATTAATGAAAAGTGATGGGTTGAAGCTCGACGTGATCACCTATAACACATTGCTTGCCGGGTATGCAAGAAATGGGCAAAAGGATGAGGCATTTGAGCTTCTTTTGGAGATGGTTCAAATGGGTTTGAAGCCTAATACAGTTTCGATGAACGTATTAATCTCCGGTTTTCAGCAATCCGGGCTCAGTGGTGAAGCTCTAAAGCTGTTTCGCGTCATGCAATCTTCTTCCAACACCATCACCGTTAATGCATCAGTCCGCCCAAACTCCGTCACAACTACTAGTGCCCTTGCAGCTTGTGCGGACTTGAATACATGGCGCCAAGGTAGGGAGATCCATGGGTACATACTGCGAAATGGGTTTGAGTCTAACATCTTTGTCTCAAGTGCATTGGTTGACATGTATGCAAAGTGTCTTGACATGTATTCAGCAACTAAGGTATTTTACAGGATCGAGGATAAAAACACGGTGGGTTGGAATATTTTGATGGCAGGCCTCATCGGCAACAAGGAGCCCGAAGAGGCACTAAATTTTTTCCCGAAAATGCTTAGAGATGGCCTCACACCAAGCTTAATCACTTTCGTGATTCTTCTATCCGCTTGCAGTGCTCTAGCAGCTCTGAGGCTGGGGAGAGGGTTACATGGCTCTATTGTAAAGTATGGGTTTAATGAGTCCACCGTCACTCTTGCAAGTGCTCTTGTAGACATGTATGCTAAGTGTGGAAGCATTAAAGAGGCAAGATTGGTGTTTGATTCTGAAGTTCAAAAAGATGTAGCACTATGGAATGCCATGATCTCTGGCTATTCGGTTCATGGGATGGTCAACGATGCTATTGCTTTATTTGAAGAATTGGAATCTACCGATATTAAGCCTGACCATATTACCTTTACTGCCCTTCTTTCGGCTTGTACCCGTGAAGGTCTAGTGGAAGAAGGATGGAAATATTTCAATTCCATGGTGGGCATTTATGGAATTAAGCCTAGATTGGAGCATTATACGTGCATGGTTGCTATCATGGGAAGTGCAGGTTTGCTAGAAGAGGCTTTGGACTTTATCGGAAGAATGCCATATGTAACTGACGCTTGTACATGGGCTACTCTTCTAAGAGCATGTAGAGTCCATTCAAATCCAGAGATAGGAGAAAGAGCGGCTAAAGTGCTATTTGAGTTAGAACCAAGTAATGCTTCAAACTATATTCTTCTTTCCAATATCTATGCCGGGGCTGGAATGTGGGAGTCTGCTAAGAACATAAGGAGTTTGATGAGGGGTCTTGGGTTGATGTCATCTATTAACGAGTGCAGCTCCATAGATGTTGGTGAGGCTATATATACGTTTAAAGGGGGAGAGAATTTGCATCCCAAGTTAGAGGAGATTTTAGGGATGTGGGATAAGTTGGCTAGTGAAATGGAGGCGGCTGGATACTTTCCTCTTAATCCTGTTTTCGAGGATGAAGAAGAACTTGATATCTTCTCTTGCTTGCACACGGAAAAGCTTGCCATATGTTTTGGCATTATAACTTCTAATGCTTACCGTCCGATCCGTATCTCGAAGAACGTACGGATGTGCATTGATTGCCACACATCAGTGAAACAAATATCCAAGATTGATGGAAGGGAAATCTTTGTGAGGGATGGGGCTTTCTATCATCATTTCAAGGATGGAATATGTAGCTGTCAGGACAGGTGGTGAGGTACAACAGTAGTGCACTGCAAGATGGAAGTTGGAGAAATCGATCTCTCAGAACCGCTGGATCGAATGGAATATGGCCCGGATTTGCACTCGGACACGATGGTTTTCTTCAGCTTAAGTACATAGTTGTGAACATCAGGTGCTTTCAACTTCATGATCAATTTTTATGGGGAGAACTAACATCATACAATGAATACCTTGTAAGATTTTGATGAAAAATAAAATTGAGCTGATGTTGTAATTACTAATCTTTTTGTTGAGATCATTCTTTGTTCTTTTTTCCTGTCTAACATTTAACCGAGGAGTGTCTATGGATGTATTAATTCTGTTTCTTAGCTGCCAAAAAGTGGGAGAGAATATAGAAGTGTTAAAGGTAGTATCCCACAATTTAGGAATGTGTGAATCTTGTGAGCCTGTAAATCATCTGCCATGATATTCTTACATGGCTTGTGACTGGAAGTAAAAGAAATTAGACAAATAATTTAGGTAAAGTTCAACGAAGGTCAATTATAACCCCAAATTAACATAAATATTCAAGTTGAAGGTCCTAAAAAAATGAGTGGAAGACTCCAAATAACTTGAACGGATACAATAAAAATAGAACAGAGATTTGTTGTTAAGAAAAATTGGAACTAAGCTAATGAACCAATGCCATGACGCCATATTTATTGAAATAGAAAGTTTTCTCAACAATTTTATTGTTTGGATTTCACCCATATTTCAATACACATGATGCCATGCCGTTGATTCGTCACGTTAGCACTGATTTTTCTTAACATCAAATATCGTTTCATAAAAATGTATATGAACTCACCCATAATAACAAGACGTAGCTCTGAATAGAATGCAATGGAGGAATCTATATAATGAAATACAATGGTTGTCATCTCCCAATGTTTATCCATTATAAAGAGTGGTTCGGACTCAATCTTTGTGTATCTTGAAAAATAAGTTCAACTCTATTTTTTTTCTCATTTCTTTTCTCATTTCTTTTCAATGATACCCCTTCAACTTTATCGCTTTTTCTCTTCTACTATTTTCAATAATATCCTCTCTAACTTTATTCTCTTTTTCCTTTTTTCAATTATACCCCTCCAACAAATTAATTGCATTTACGCTCCTATCCCTTTTCTAATAATATCCTTACAACTTTATTATCTTTTATCTTTTACCCTTTAAACCCAAAGACCTTTCTTAAATATTTGGGATCAGTTAAGATTTTAAAGGATTGGATAGTTTTATTTGCACATACCAAATGACTCATTGGATGCACTTTAAGTGAAAAAATGTAATTATATATTTACCCTTTTGTGTTTACTCGTTGCACCTACTACAACTCACTGAACAAAAAATCCATTTCTTCTTCTCTCTCTATATGAGAGGTTGAATCAATGAAGATTAGATTTTTTTTTCTTTAAAGTTATATTATATCTTTTATTTTTTTTGCATTTTATCATCGGGGTATATATATATATATATCACTATTAAAACATCCAAAACGATGATTTTGGGTCGAAGAACTCCCAGATTTTTTAGCAGATTTTGTTCTATAAGTTCAAACTAAATTTATTTTATCAAATTCAATAATTAATTATTGAATATTATCAAATAGATTAGGTAAGTACTTACCAAACATTATAAAATTAATTCAGTAAATGCCTATCGAATATTACAAAATAGATTTGATAGGTACCTACCGAATCAAAATTTTCTCATGTAATTGACTTTGACTCGATTAAAGGTGTTAGGATAAGAAAAACAAATAAGATCAAAGCCTAAAACCTTTATCGAAATCTTTTTAAATGCAAAGAAAAAAAAAATGAGAGAGAAAAAGAAGAAATGGGTTCAATAGGCTATTAGGTGAGTGTAATGAGGACTAAACAATAAAAGAAAAAAAATAAATTAGGTGTGTGCAGTAAGACATTTTATCTTTTAAGATGGGTTTTCGAGAGTAAGTGAGTACAATGAGATGTTAACGTGTGTGCAAAATTTCAAACAGAGCCGCTCGAAAGGAGTTATTATTTTTTTTTTGAATTACCTCCTCCATTAATTAGGCAATATAAAATGCGCGACCCTAACCTTTAACCAACTAAGCATTAGATGACAAAAGTACCCTCACCTAGAGTCCATAATTATTCATCCACTACTTGTATTGGAGAGAGGCCTCATAATTCATCCAACCAACTCGACAGCATGGATTCTTCTCCATCTTCTCCTTCTTATTGGGATTATCTTATTCTACTTATTCTTCGTCCGATCCTTGCTGTCTCCTTTGTGTTCTCTTTGATTCTTCTAGGTAACGCAATTCATCTCTCTCTTAAAAACTCGATTTTTCTTTGGTTTTAAGTTAATGAATTCTGGAAATAATCCCTTCTTAGGATCTGGGTTTTTGAGATTATTGTTTTTTAGGATATGGGTTGTTGTTGATTATTGTTCTAACCCTATTTTCCCCTTAAATTTGTAAAAAATTATTGGATTAATTGATGCAGGTTGGGTGTTGGCATGGAAATTGGTTCTGGTTCACGTTCCTTTGGTGCAAGAGATTTGCAAGAGTTTGAGGAAGAAACGAGTAAAGCCAAAGCCCCTCACTCGTCGATTCGCTCGATTTTACAGTGGCGTCGAAGCTCGTAATTCGCCTTCTGGCTCGTAATTATATTACTTCGAATTTCTTCTTCTTTACTTTTGTAAAAAAAAAAAAAAAGAGTAAAAAAATGCACTCTTTTTGTGTTCTTCAAATAATTGGAAGGTTGATTGGTAATAATTCTTGTTTAGATTGTTTTGAAAATTGTTTGGAATTCTTCCACACTCAACTAAAGATTAAAATTCTCTCAAATTATAATCTCAACATCACAAATCGTTGTAGCACTCAGCTCAAATAATTTCAGTAGTTGTTTACAATTATGATTAAGCTCATATGAAATCCTAAACCCTAAAAAAAAAAAATGAATTTTCCCAAAATGTGTGCAACTTTTGCAAAATTTCCAAGTCCAGTACACTTTTCATTTTAATTCTCAAAACATGTTTTCGAGCGAATTTGCTTCGTAGATATTCTAATAAAAAGTGACAAACTCGGTGATAAAAAAGTGACGATCTCACTGATAAATTAAAATACAAATATACAGTATTTTACTATCACTGAAGGAGGGGGCATATGTAGAGTGGGGGCACTTGCCCACACAAGAGTTTTCAAATTCTATGAATTAATGTGCTATTGAAACAGATTTTAGCGGCAGATAAAAAAATCTATCACTATTGCCCTCACAATTTTTTTTTTCACTTTTAGTTGCTCTCACAATTTTTATTTTTTTCACGTTTAATAATTCCAACAATTTTTTTTCTACTCTTAATTGCACCCACATGAGCAAAATCCTAACTCCGTGATGACCTGGCATCAACAAAAAATTTCAGCAATTTGCAAAAGAACAACAAAGCAACAAAAAGAACAGAAGGATGGGGAATTTTTGTTTTACCACAATTTTATGGGATGTAAAAATCGTATGGGTCCTTGTAGTTTTTAGTCACAGCCTAGGGTTGTCAATGGATCGGGTCGGATCAAATTGTTTTGGAAACAATCAGATGATATGATTGAATCAGATACCGACCTGATTCGGTAACAGTTGGATTGGACCCTTGGTTGGACTGGTTTTTTAATTGGGTCTCTGTTTTACAATTAAATCTGATCTGAATAAATCTGATTGGTTATCAAATCTTATTCTTATATGAACCCAAACCCTCAATCCAGATCTGAAGTTGTTGGATTGAAATGGATCAGGTTATGGATCTAATCTGATCCAGATTAATTCAAAATAAGATAAAAAATTGAGTATATGGTGTGGGTGCCTTGTTGCATTGTAGGAGCCTAGGAGGAATATACCTTGAACTTTGATTTGAATTTGGAATGTTGAAGGCATAGGGAAACAACAATGGGTCCTTTTCTTTGCATCAAAGGGTCCAAAAGCTACTTGTTCTCTCTCTCTCTCTTTCTCTACCCATTAAACAAAAGTTTAAGTTGGCTTCAAACACCTTCATATATTCAGACCACTTTGTTTCTTTTTCTTCTCCATCAAATTCAAAGGAGATTGATCTGATCCATCTAATCTACCATGGATAATGAGGAGTCTAAACAGGATAATGAGAGGGTTTCGTCTAACCAACTCGAACAAATTGACTCAGATTTCATCTTTGCTATAGCTTTGCAACAACAGTCTCTTCCTTGGGAAAGGGACCTTTTACCAAACAGGGTGAGTGAAATGTCGAATTTATTTTTCCATACCCATTTTAAAAATATTTTATATAATCCTATTTGGTAATAATAATAAAATTATCAAACCAGTACCTATTACACTTAAATTTATTGAAAAAAAATATATATATATTTAAAGAAAAACAATTTCAGTAGGTACCCCATTCGATAAAAGAAATTGCGTTACGTCCCTCTCCTTTTTTTTTTTTCCATTTTCATTACACCGTTTATAGTTTTTGGATAATTTTGGCATACCCATGAATTTTGCCTATTTATATTTAGGTCCCCAAAGCTTGTCAAATTAATGACATACCCCTTGACCTGAGGATCACATCAGACGGATTGGTTCGAGTTCAGATATGATCAAATTCAATTAGATATTTAGAATATATATATATAAACTTCATATATTTAAACAAGATATGTACATAAACTTCATGTATTTTATTGGATATATAAATATAACTAATATAATTTATA
This sequence comes from Akebia trifoliata, assembly GCF_017979445.1. Lineage (NCBI taxonomy): Eukaryota > Viridiplantae > Streptophyta > Magnoliopsida > Ranunculales > Lardizabalaceae > Akebia > Akebia trifoliata. The sequence goes on along the minus strand of NC_141378.1, from coordinate 2,509,902 downwards.
TACACTTTTCACATTTTATCGAATCCTGGCTCTATTAGATCCAATAGATTATTAAACTGGATCCTTAACTGTACTTCAAATTAAACTTTTCATTTAATATATATATTGTGGTTAAATTGGTAATGAATAAGGTGATGGTCTTGATAGGAAAGAGAATTCATGACACTTATGATGAGCGAAAGCGAGAGTGATGAGGATGAAGATGCCAATGGCCGAGAAGCTCTCAATTTTGATCAAGAAAATGCAATTTTTTACGGTAAATCATTTTGCTTTTTATTTATTTGAAATGAGGTATTTAGGTTTCTAAGAGAATCTAACTAATCCTCCAGACATGTGCAATCCCCTCTCCCATACTCATTAAGTAATTTCTGTGATAAATCCATGAGGGTGGCCCCTCTGGTGAGGGTGGGGGGATCAAATGGGATTCGAACTCAAAACCACCCCTTTCTGAGACGTGGTCTTGGCCATATTACCAAATTTGTGGGTTTGTCGGTAGTTATTTTTCATTCTAAATGATTTTGAGGTATGTTTAAATAAAAATAAATAAAACATAAATGCTCCCACTTTTTTATTTAAATTATTATAATCAAGGTCATTTTGATTATAAAAAAAAAATCAATAAAATTACAATCACGACCATTTAATCATGTTAATCTTGAAAATTCTTTAATCAATATTTTAAATTACAAATAACCCCTTTTGATACATGTGGGTTTGCACATGTTACCTTCTAATTTCCTATTTAACGAGACAAAGGTGAGTATCATTGATGCAAATTCACATTAATTAATATTTTTTAAATTATAAAAATACATTTTAAATTAAATAATCTATTAATATATTTGAAATAATATATAATAATATAAAATAAAATATCATTTTATTTCCCTCAATGGCACATGCATAGCACGTTTCCTTTCCATAGGAGAACATCATAATCTTGGAGAAAATAACAGCATTGTACAATGGCTATTGCATTAAAACCATGATTTAAGTATACATATTTTTTTATAGTTATTTTATTTTTTATTTTTGAAGTTGAAACAGAGGAAATAGACGAAGAAGAAGATAGCAGCGACGATGAAGATTATGATGAACTATTGGTACATTCTCTTAACAACATTCCTTTCGCTACCATACTTTGTGTAAACTCTAATTGAATGTTTATCTTCTAATTATTCCTATTAGTGGGTAGCACCTATCTATATTTTCATGTTTTAATCAAGCAATATATCTTAGATGATTTACTAAATCGGGCGTGTATTTTGCCAAAATCATAGTCCAATTTAAAATATTTATCAAAAAGTGCATATATCCGTTTTAGTGTACATTTATTTTTACCATAGGATATCCATTGTTGTATCACTTTTATAACTTCACCCCTTTTGAAAAAATAAGGTTTTTTTTTTTTTTGTGAAATTCAAAACAATTATATAAAGATAAATTCCTACCCATTTTGATAAAAATAAGTAAATACCAAAATGGAAACATGCTTTGACCGCGGTTTATTAATGATCGACAAAAAGGACGATTATGCCATCATTTTCGACCATTGGCAAAAATGTGTCAATCTTCAACCATGTTTTGAAACCTGACTTCTCATCTCGTCTAAGCCCCCATTGAGATTTAGTAGACTCATCTGAGTCATATTGTTAAAATCAGTTAAAATATTTAATATAAAATAATTATTTTTTGTTATAAACTAGATCGATCGATTTTATTTTTGTAGATCATAAATATTAAAATTAATAAATTTATATAAAAAATAATAAATCAATCAACTCAGCCAAATTTTCATAAACACATTTCCCCAAAATTTGAGTTGATTGAACTATTCTTGTTCCTCCATTTAATTATATTAAAAATTACGAATTCTATTAATTCAAGAGCTCACAAATCAGCTCTCGTCATCTCAATAAACCAACGAAGTCTTATTCCAAAGATTTGGAGTCTAACTAAATGATCTTCTTCCTCCATTCCATTCTTTCCAAAGCCAAGTTCTCTAGTATCGACAACGAATTCTTATTTGTTATCTTCGTCTCCATCCATGGTCTCTAGACCTTCCTCTCGCTCTTTTAGAATCTTCAACTTGAATAATTCTTCTAATTGGGACGGAATTCAGTGTGTTCAACTCATTTTTTTTCTTCTTTCTCTCGCTCTCTCGTGATCTTAATCTTCAACTTGACATAGAACATCACTTTGCAGGAGTTGGAGGAAGATGACGGTATCGATCCAGATGAGTTGTCTTATGAGGTGAGTAGATCGTTTAGATTACTATTTACATATATATGAGTTATGAACCGATGACTTTGATGCAGGAGTTGATCGCATTGGGAGAAGTACTTGGAACAGAGAACAAAGGATTATCAGCAAATGAACTCGGTATTTATTTGCGACCTTACCCATATAAGTGCCAATTCGAATGCAAATTTGGCTTTGATAAGTAAGTTGAGCGACCTTGCTATTTTATTAAACTTCAAAGAAGAAAAATAAAATGATGTCGGGAGGGAGGGATGGCTATTGCACGAAATCTTTCTTACTTGAATTTGGTATTGCAGGTGTGTGATTTGTCAAGTTGAGTATGAAGAGGGAGAAACAGTGGTTGCACTTCCTTGCCAACACCCATATCATTCGGATTGCATAAGCAAATGGCTTCAAATTAATAAGGTAATTAGCTGCTAATTTAAATTTTAATAGATATGGCAAATAATTATGGAAATCGCAATCCCATGCCATCGATCTTCCCCCAGTCTCACTCTATTTCGTCTGCCAACTCTTAATACTATTAGTGTTAAGCTGGTTTATCACCTCTTGCAGGTTTGTCCAATTTGCAATGCTGAAGTCTCCACGTCCCCTTCCACCGTTCCTACGACTACATAGTGTAAATATTAATCAAATACATGTACAATACTGTTGATTCCCATTAAGTTACCAGGGACATGCGTCCATGATTATTAGTGTAATGGCATTTACTTGATATATTTTCTTAATTAATAATTTTTTTATTAAATAGTAAATCTTTTAGATACAAAATTATGATAAAAATATATATATATATATTACCAAGGCTAATGGTCAGGTAGAATAACTGCAAGTGTAGATATGGTTTGATGTCGAAAAAAATAAAATAAAGGCAAATAATTAATTTGAGATGATGCACTAAAAAATAGTGAACAAAAAAAATTCAGCAAATATAAGGAGGGGTTTTGTTTCCTTTGTTTTTGTCAAAAACAATAACACATGAGAAACAGTCATTTAATTGGATTGCAGTAACCAAACACAGTCACGATCTTTCGTAAATCACAAGACTAATGAACCATTATGGTCACATAAATGCCTTGTATGCCCCAAGCACCATCAGAGAAACCTGTACGAAAATTATAGTTATCTTCCCAATGCTTATTACATTCCACCATTGGACATTCCTCAACATTTGCGTGCGTAGAATCACGATTCACGACTACCATGAGTCATGGATGATGAAGCACAGAAAATAAATCCAAACCATACAATCCATAGCATTTAAATTATGTCCTGAAATCCTACCAATCAATTTAAACATCCGAGAATATGTCTAAGATTAGTTCCATCCATATGACCACAAAGTTAAGACTAGAGAGTTTGAACGGAGCAACTAAAATATCCAAACACCACCTAATTATCAATGCAAGAGTCAGATAAGGGATCAGCTTCCTGCCTTCTTCAGATCTGCATACAGCCAAGTAAAGAACATAGGCTAATTTTTAAACGCAGCACATCATCCAAAATAAATAAATAAAAACTAAAATTTATATCATAGAAAACAAAATTTTCTGATTGACAGACCCTTTTAGTGCCACAGCTCAGTTCACATGCATTCAATCCATTTTTTTCAGTACTACCTTTAGGATCTCTTAATCATATGCCATTGTTAAAAGAACATAAAACATTAGTTAAAACCTAGTTAAGATGGCTTGAGGAAGGAGACCCACCCCTTGTGCTGATGTACAAATTATAAGTTAAAACTCCTATTAATAGCAGAACTAGTTTATAATGATTACTCCTTGTGCAAGTTTTGTCTAACAAGTTATCTAACTGCAGCACAAGCATAGCTAGTCATGTAGAAAGTGTATGTAAAAGCTCTAACAGTGGTGGTTGCTTGGTACTATTATTCTAGTTTTTATGACCAAGCTCTGGATTGACGTGATACATCGGTTACTCACCCATCATTCTGAAGCATATATCACATAAATTAGTTTGTAATTCAATGAAATTAAGATGGTAAGTATAGAAGAAATGTAGGCATACCTTAACGAGTGCCAAAGAAAATACTTATTAGTTTGCCAAAGGTGCCATAACCAAAATATACTCTAACATGTCCTCTTCTTTATAAAATTCACCTCTTAAAGGGATTCGGATAATGATAGCTAGTATGTGTATGGAGTTCTAAACATGTTTAAAACGTGAGGAAACTTGTGATGATATCCAGCATTAAAAATAAAAACCCTGCAGATAACAATAAATTTGATGGTAGTGCTTTTCCACTCCCCTTTTCATTTCACCCATGGATCAAACATTTTTTTTTTTTTTTCTACTTTAAATAAGTATAAATTCATTAAGAAAAAGCAGGGTCGAGCGAGATGACCAACCAAACAAAAGCAAGTACACACGGACCACAACTGGAGCCTAGATACATAGCTCAGTTGGTTTGACAGATTGCAAAGCAATTTTGATGTCGAGAGTCAAGCCTGTTTCCTTCAAGGATGCGGCTATTTCGCTCCTACCAAATTTCCCAATAAATTGTGAATGGTGTAAAGCTCCACAATACTCTCTGTCCCTGAGAAAGAGTATCCAAAAGCTAACCAAGACTCGAACAGATCTAGGAAGACACCCCGGCAAGCCGAACAGCCCGAAGAAATGCGACCAAATTTCAAACGCAACCCTACAATGCATCAGAACATGATCTACCGATTCTCCACCCCTTAAGCACATCACACAACAATTAGCCCCACAGATGCCTCTATGCATCAAGAACTATCATCCCCCAAATCACTACATCCAGGAAAGGAGGAGACCCATCATTACTCAAAAAGAGAGAAATATCTTACTTATAACAACCCAACCTTGCTCACCCTCCAAACACGTACATCCTCAGTCTCAATGTCGGAAATGAAGGAATTAGTACAACAAATGAACCTCCCAACCACCTCCCATGTTCCAACGTTGAATGCTCTATGGAAACCAAAGTCCTAAGAGCAAACTCCACCTGACATAAACCTGAAGCTAGAGACAGGAAGACCCTTCTGTGAAGAAATCGAATACAACACTGGAAACTCCTCCAGCATTTTTAACAAATAAAAGGAAACTATAGCAATCTAGTTTAGGGATTCAAAATAAGAATATAAATTTTGGCTTCAAATGAGAAGAGTACTTCGTCTAAATGAATGCTAAACATTCAAGTGGATGAAGCAGAAAAAGAGGAATGGAAAAAAACACTCCTCAATCTGGCACTGTTTTATAAACTCATTTAAGGGGATGTCAGATCATGGCTTCAAAACTCGGTTTGACATCTTGTCTCATTCATGGATGAGATCAAGTTGTTTTGAACGAGATAAACCATCTCACTCGGTTTACAAATATTTATTCATATATATAATTATATATTTTTTACAAAATAAGGTTGATGAGAAAATATTTAGTGATAAAATCACGTTCTATTTATATAATAAATATTTCATTCTAAAAAATTTATTATTTTAATCAAAATATATAAATCTCAATTGTCTCAGTCGAGTTTTACTGACTCATCTGAGATTTTCAAAATATCGTCCGAGTCATCTCAGTTATCTTGTAAGATAGTGTGACTCCTGAGAGACGCCATGTAAATTCATCTTGTTGATGGATGATACAGGAATGACTTGAGCGAGTCATCTCGGATGAGATTTGAAACCATGTGCAAGATTGAGGTCCTCGATAGGGTAGAGATGGTCACACAACTCTAGAAAGTTAACTAAAATATTTATAAGCAACATGATAAGAAAGAATAGTTAAATACTCTACCATTAAATCCTTGAAACAAGCCTACACGTGATAAAATTACTAAACGACATTCAATGAATGGAATAAACCATGGTTTACAGAAAAATACAATATTAAAGGCAAGGACTAGAAACAAGCTAATCCAAGGTTACCTTCAAATAGACATTAAACCCTGTCATCGCCCGATAAGGATTCTTAATTGGCTCTGCAGTTGCATTAAATGGAATAAAAAATGGTAACAGAAAAATACAATATTAAAGGCAAGAACTAGAAACAAGCTAATCCAAGGTTACCTTCACATAGAGAGAAAACCCTGTCATCACCCGATAAGAATTCTTAATCGGCCCTAGTTGCAAAAAATTCAAAACCAAAGTCAAACAAGGATGACCACAATTGTTTCTCAATTTCTTGGCAAAAATATCATTATTCAACTCATATGTTAATTCATTCATCCAAGTGAGGTTAGCACTTTCTGAGTTTCTTATTTGTGGATTAAGAGTTTGAAGAGGAGAATAGAAGAGGAGATTGGAGAGATGTGGGAGACGAAATTGACTCCAACCCTAGCCGCACAATTTATTATATATCATAACTTTATAATAAAAGAAAGAAAAAGACAATACTACTCCTACTAATAATAACTTATCACTCCTAACACTTATGATACACACACAAAAATGATTCAGTAATACCTGTACAGCATCTCATCTCCAAAACTTCCTTCACAAGGACCATTCTTCCACAGCTGAGACTCTTCAACATTGCATGTCAAGCCTTTCATATAGCCTTGTGTAAGGATAGAATCGATTGTCTTGATCACGCCTTCAGTCTCTTTGTACCGTATACCACCATTGCATCCATTGGTGTCAATCCCTGCTGCAACAGGCTGGCATGTGTGAATTATCTTACCAAATAACGTAAATGAAACACCATTTGCCTTCGTAGTTGAGTTGCAGCTCTGCTTGCCTAACACATCTGTGCTAAAGGAATGCACACTACCCTGGCTATGCAGGGATGAGTTATCAGATTGTGATTTATCCTCAATGTTCAAGTCGATGGGCATGGAACCACCCAACTTTGGTGCCGTGTTGTTTCCATAGAGATGCTCAGAATACATGTGATGCATATTATTACCTACAAAGCTAGCTAAACTTGGTACACAAATCGGATCATGCCTGGCTCCCTGCATGCCAGCAGGAGAAATGTTGCAATGAAACAGTGATGAGTTCAAGTGCCCCATTGTTGAATTAGATACTCTCATAGGAAAGTATATATCCCCCCGTCCATCAGTCAACAACTCAGAATTCTGAGTAACTCTGAGCTTCTTTATGGGAGGAAATGGTGTAGGAGGTGGTGATGTGGCATCAACCAGTTCAACTTGCCAAGGGTTCACACTCTTCACATTCTTCAAAACTTCAGGCTCATCCCAATTAACCTGAAACAGCAATTATATATCATAGTATGGTAAAGTGGAGTTTAGGATTCTCTCTAATAGGATTAAAAGGGAAAACATAGACAAAGATATATGAATGAAGTAGATGAAACAGTTAGTGGTTTCTAGTCAGGGATTTTAGAATTTTAAATAAAAAGAGGGTTAAGACTTTTGCAGAAGATAATGGACAATTCAATTCGTTGGACTGTCCAGCGTTTTAGTAACGTACCGGAAAGTCCAACATTTTAACCTATAAATGGTTTTAAAATGTTGGACAGTCCAACGAGTTACTAAAATGCTGGACAGTCCAGCAAGTTAAGTCGTTTCTGGAATTTCTAAAATTTAAGTATTTTTTTAATAATTAATGAAAATATTGATGCTTAGTGTTATATTTTCTACAAAAATAAAAAATAAAAACCCATTGGAATGGGTGGAACTCATAATCTATGATAAATGCTATTTATATCTTGTAACAAGACAAAAAAGGGTGGAAGTGTTGCAGTAGTATCCATGGCATTGGAATCAGATCCGAATCTTCTGCAACAATATTAATATGGAAGAAAGGTAAGGTGTAGGTTAGAAACAGCCATCCCGCTTATCAGTTACATCAAATATTGCCATGTAGCACATTTTTTAGGCTAACTGGTTCACTAATTTGATAAACCAAACAACCAGATTTAACTTGATAGGTGCCTAGTCAATGGCTTTATGTATTTTCTATCAAGGCTTGTAATCGTCATATTTAATACACATGGGTCTGGTTCTGATCAGGCCGACACCTTGAATTTTTTTATCAGGCTGGTATTTGGTGAGACCAACATGTAGGACTGGTATTTATGACCAGCAGTAGTCGGGTTTCCTCTCACAGCATTTGTACAACATATATTTAAGGCATGGTGGGGCCCACCTTTAGCAGGAATAAACATACCTTATACATATTTTTAATTTGCATATAACTGTTCATTAGGAAGTGTTAATATAGTTACATGTTTTTTTTTTCGCTTTGATTAGTGAAAATTTTATAGCAGTGCAAAGAAACTCCTAAGATCAAGATGACCAGTTGAATACAAAAGCAAGGAAAAACAAGATATGAAGACAACTAGAAATGGCAAGAAAAGATTAAAGAAAAAAAAATTTGAACACAAATAAGTCCCTGCTAAAAATTGATTACCAGCGGAAGACTAGATCCTCATACATCAACCCTTTACATTCCCAGAACGCCACCGTTGACCAAAAGAACATAAGAGCCTCTAGGTTGAGAATGATTCTTTGAAGATCCTCTTCCTTGCCTTCAAATGCCCTAGAATTACATTGTTTATAAATTCCCCACTAAATAGAAAATGGGGCAAGCCCCCATACTTCACCCCTCTCACTGAGAACGTTGCGAGAGGTCCATTACTTGATGGGCCACTGTCTTTTTCGGTCAATGATGTTGTGTACATGCGTAACCACGATCATTCGATCCAACCTAGCAACCTCTTTGTCAAATAAGATGGAGGTAACATTGGATCACAACGGCCTCAAAATTCCTTTGGATAAGAAAAGGTCTTTGTATCCTCGAGAGACATGATGGTCCTTTAAAACATATTATAAAGACTTGAGCAGCATCGAAATTTTATTGGTCTACCATGGTCCATAGGCATAGAATATGCCAATTGCGAAATATTGAATTATCTCCCATCAATCCAGACGCATTTGTTGCCTTGATTGCTATGCCCACCTACTTTTGTAACCTGATATGCTTCTCTAACTGCGAATCATGGTTTTGAAAATCATACAAAACCAAGATGACTCGTATAAGATGTGTTGATTCTACAATATCGACTCATCCAAATCGTCTCGGTATTGTTCGGGAGAAGAGACAGGAAACCAATATTGAAAACCACACTGTGAATCATGGGATTTGCTAGTTCACTTATAAGATTGTATATTAGTTCACTTATAAGATCTCTTATTAAAGATCGTAGAATCAACATTTAATACCGCATATCAAAAGAATTCTTCATAAACTTCATAAACAATCAAATTATCAATTGAGGTACAATGTAGGTTGCTATACATGGCATGGAAGATCTTAAATTGTATTTTCTTTTTTTGATAGATAAAATATCATTTCATCAAGACAGTCGAGATGACTGACGCAAATAAACAATACAAGGAAGCACAGTTAAGGAGACACAATTCCACAAACTTGGTCCCAACTTACAAGAAAGTCTTCAAAAAAGATCCCCCTAAACTCCTTAAAAACCTTAAATGGAATTTTCACCTCTCCTATAAATTTCACCTCGCCTATAAAAAGAAAAATACTCATGAATTGTAATAATCATAAACAATCAAATTATCAATTGCAGTACAATGCAAATTGCCATACATGGCATGAATGATCTTAAAATGTACTTTCATCTCACCTATAAAAAATAAAAATACTTATTAATTTGTTCTTATAGCTCAATGTAATTGAAAAAAAAAAAAAAGGAACATTTGGTAGAGAAACTCCTAAGATCAAGATGACCATTTGAATGCAAAAGCAAGGAAAAAAAAGGCATTAAAACAAATAGAAAGGGAAAAAAATATTATAAATAAATAAACCTCGAACCCAAATAGTCCCTGCTAAAAATTGATTCCCAATGGAAGACTAGATCCTCATAAATCAACCCTTTACATTTCCAGAACACTGATGACCAAAAGAACATAAGAGCCTCTAGGTTGAGAATGATTCTTTGAAGATCCTCTTCCTTGCCATCAAACGCTCTATAATTACATTATTTCTAAATTCCCCGCAATATAGAAAGTGAGACAAGCCCCCATGCTTCACCCTCTCACTGAGAAGATTGCGAGAGAGCCATTACTTAATGGGCCACCATGTTTTCCGATCAGTGATGTTGCGTTATCACAACCATTCGGTCCAACCTAGCAACCTCTTTGTCAAATAAGATGGAGGTAACATTGGATCACAACGACCTCAAAAGTCCTTTCTATAGGAAAAATTCTTTGTATCTTCGAGATACATGATGGCCCTTTAAAACATATTATAATGACTTGAGCAGCATCGAAATTTGATTGGTCTCCTCGAGATACATGATGACCCTTTAAAACATATTATAAAGACTTGAGCAACATCGAAATTTTATTGGTCTACCAAGGTCCATAGGCATAGAATATGCCAATTGCAAAATATTGAATTATCTCCCATCAGTCGAGACTCCATTTGTTGTCTTGATTGCTATGCCCACCCAATTGTGAAACCCTGATATACTTCTCTGACTGTGAATCATGGTTTTGAAAATCATACAAAACCGAGATGACTCGTACTAGATGTCTTGATTCTACAATCTTCACTCGTCCATGTCATCTCGATATTTTTTGGGAGACGAGACGGAAAATCGATATTAAAAACCACATTGTGAATAATGGGACTCGCTAGTTCACTTATAAGATCTTTATTTTTTACCTTTTTTTGCATATTGGTTCTCTTATAAAATCTCTTCTAAAATATTGTAGATTCAACATTTAATACCACATATCAAAAGAATTCTTCATAAACGACCAAATTATCAATTGCGGTACAATGTGGGTTGCCATACATGGCATGGGTGATTTTAAAATGTACTTTCATCTAACCCATAATAAGAAAAATGCTTATGAATCCATTAATATAACTCAAACAGCATTCATTACAAAGGGAAATATATAAATAAATTAAAAAAAAAAAAACAGAAATTTACCTGAAGTGCACGCCAGGGAGAGCCACGCCATGGTCTGTGACCCGGCAATGCAACTGCCGAAACCGTACCCTGGAACCATGTCATCCTAGACATATCCTCCGTTTCCACTGCCATCTTAATCCTCATCCCAGCAGTCCAATACATGTTCATCGATGCCTCCACCATATCAGCTTTCACAACAAAGATTGGTGATCCCGCCTTTGGATAACAATCAATCTCAAAAGGCCTACCAACTCCTGATAGTTCAGCAGCCTCGAGTACTGATTCAGGAGAAACCCTACTTGAGGCATTACTCCTGGAAAACCCTTCCAATGTTGCTCCCTCCCCAACGTGACAACTCCACCGTCCACAATCACCAATCACGCTTAACTTAATAGTCCTCCTAATCCCAACAAAGAGATCACCACCCCGATTCTTCATGAAAACCACAGAATCTCCAGAAACAAGGCTCTTAGAGTTCACAAACTTACTCCATCCAGTCGTCAAGAGATGACGAAGAGGCGTTCCACGGAAAATGTGTCGAAACTCCCAAACTACTCCATGAACATCGCGCACGGAAATCGTCTGCACTGGAGGCTTAGCGCTGTAATCCAATGGTGGAAATACCGAATCCGCACAAAACCTAGGGACAGAAAATCCACCACCATTGTTGGCATCGCTCTGTGTAAGAATCTTTGAAAACGAAACAATCTTCTCTTCTTCTTCTTCATCATCACCACCACCATTTTCTTCCTTCTCCGAATTCAGCAGAAAACTTCCAACACTAAATCGATCAAGAGGTTCGAGACGGATCTTTACGAAAGGCCTATCAGTTTCAGGTTCAGCAAGGAATCGAACAGAGACGATTCGACAGAAAACGTAGGGTTTAACAGAGATCGAAGAGGAGAAATCTGGTGGAGACGAAGCTTGCTCAGAATGTCCTTGAGGGAAATAGTAAACCATAGAACCAACAGTTGGGATTTGAACTGAGCTTCCTGCGCAAGCCTTCCAGATATTTTGATCGATCTCTGAAACCACGCCTACAGTCCTTGCCGCCATTGTTAGGGTTTCGGATGAGAGCGACAAAATTAGGGTTTTAGATTCGAAGTCTCATCTGATAACTGTGTTTTATTACTCTACCGGAAGAATCGCAGTAAGAGAGAAGAGAGAGAGGAGGACAGTGCCTTCTTGGGTCGGAGAACGAGCACGACTGCAAAACTGAAATAGTATGAAATTATTATTTTGCCCTTGGTTTTTTAATTAATGTACTATTGAGATCGACTCTGCTGCGTTTGGATCGGTGGAGTCATATCTTTGCAAACCGATTCAAATCAAATTGTAGATTTTCTTGAGACTCCCTAGGATTGCGATTGCGATCTCATCTCAATCTTTGTTTGTTGGAAACCGTCAAAGATTGGATCCACGTCAGATTCGGTTTTTATGGGATCTCAATATTATAAATTAATTCAAACCTAAGAACACTCATCTGATAGACAAAATCTAAATAAATTTCATACTTTTATATAAATATATATAATTATTACATATATCATCTCACATTTTATCCTTCCTGTTGGATTGGCACATGATTCATCCAAAGCTGATCCAATAGTTCATTAAATTACATTCTTACTAAAATCCAAATCCATGATCCATACCCAAGGTTATTGGATTAGAATGGATTGGGTTTTGGATCAATTTTCTAACCATGATTGATCAACGGTCTTGATTTCTTTATGCCAATGTTGGGCTTATATGATTGGCTAGTAATCTCAATGAGTTGAGGACTCAATATGTTTCATTGTGATTTTCGAGATTGCATACCTCGTTTTTCTATTGGTCCACGGTATTTTCGTAAATTGAGGATGTCCTCCTAAGTTGTACATTTTGTAATTTAAGATATGAATGTGAGGTTTTTTCTTCTATTTTTCCTTATCTTCCGAAATCACATTCCTCTAATATTCAATATAAGGAAAATTTGTCCAAATCATCTTCTTTTAAAGAAAAAAACTTTTCTCACAAAATTAGAAAGGAAAATAACAATTTGTTAAAGGTAAAAAAAATGAAATTTTCTTCGTTAAATATGAGTTTTCAATTCATTATAATGATGTGGTGTTGGATTGCCAATATGATAATCCATGTGGACCCAACCATCTGTAGTAAGATTTGAAAACTTACTAAGTGAGTCAAGTTAGCATGACTCTCTTTTAAAATAAACTTGCGTCATCTATTTGAACGAGTCAAGCAGAATTAGTGGAACACCTCGGCTGAACAATTCACGTTCTTCCATTCAGTCTGTTAGAAATTAGAATCACACCTTTATTATAGGAGTGGTCGTAGAGTGGCTGCGCAGGACACTATTGTTGGACATTTAGCTGACGTGGAGGTGTGCACAGACTCTAGTCATGCTAGGGTGATACAAACGGAGACACAAAAGTGATAAAATGATGTGGTGTCGCGTACATTATCATAAATGTTTTTCCGAGAGATATGGGTAAAAAGCATTTACGGTTATGTATGCGCCACCATATCATTTTTATCACCTTTATGTCTCCATTTGTGTTATTCCAGCATTTTCGGTTTCTCGAGAAAATGTGTCTATGGTTCCATTACACCTCCACGTCAGTGCAGTGTCAAATGCGGTCAAATTTTATTCAATGATATGTTAAGAAAAAGAGAGCTGTTATTGGCACACCAATTCCCATCCAAGGCACCAAAGAATTGCATACAGTTGGTGAGGCATTAGCAAAAGTTGGTGTGGCAATAGCAACTCTCCAAAAAAAATAAAACAGCCAAATTTCATATTGAGAAAGATCCATGGGAAAATCCAAAAACAAATGTAGATGATGAAAGTGAAAGCAGACATAAGTAATTATTGAATCAGATGTGGGTACCCTCCGTCATAGTCATCGATACTCATCATCATAGCTTTGTAAGTTACTTAATAGGGATGTTTACGAAAAAGTAATCAACTTTTGACGAATTTACAATTCCGATTCACTGTTCATTGTACTTACCAAAAACATGAACAATAACATTCATTGGTTTTTAAGTAACTATTTCACAAGTTTAAAGTGAATTCGTTCTAAATTTTTCTTAATGAAAACGTGATTGTTCACATTTTAATAATTAAATGAACAGTGAATCGGAATAGTAAATAATTCATTTTCAACTCACGAAATAGTAATTCACCTTATTTAATTTCTTCATTTTGTTTTTATAAAAAATAACAATAGTTGTGATCAAAGATGGATGAACTGCTAATGGTGGATTGCTTCCCTTTAATTACAACTTGTGTGTCCTTGACCTTGATAGTCTTTGGCAAAGCATATCGTCATCAAAGTTCACAGATCTTGATTATGATCAATGTCATAAATGAGTAAGATTTGTGAACTTAAACGTTTTTACGTTTCATGTGTGTGTGTGTCTCACGATCATCTTCAATTAGTCCTCGATGATTTGTGTTCCTTGACAAAACTCAACTTCACATATTGTAGATCTCAATCATTGATAATATATATATATATCGGTGGTGTTAGGAGACCCTAAAGAGAGTCAAACATCTTTTCAATATGTAGGTTATAAGTTTCGGAATTGGCTGATTTTTTGCGATGATGATCTCTATGCTGAGAAAATCATCCTCACCAAAAATCAGTCCATTCCGAAATTTCTAACCCCATCAAAATTGATTTTCAAAAATTGGACGGTTCATAATTCTTTAACTTGTAAATTACGATTACAAGTTTCGGAATGAAATGATATTTGATGAGGATAATCTCTTCACCGTAAAGATCATCCTTGCAAAATAATCAGCCAATTCCAAAACTTCTAACCCTTATTTTGAAAAATATTTGACACAATATTATTTTTGTAGATATCTTGATATACTTCTCCCCCTCTTGTAATATCATACTAAGTGGTGTTGCCTTTTCTACTTATTTCTTTCCTTCTTCTCATTCATTTGAAAAAAAAAAATTACTGTTTCTACTTCATTGTCAAGGTTTGGACCATTTGATTTTTATATTTTTTTAATAACCCTTTCTTTGGATTTTGAAGGACCTTTTTTTTGTCATTCTTCTAACATAATTCATAATTTCATCTCAAATCATTGTTGTTTTCCTTCATTCAATTCATCAAATCATCTGATTTTATTTTTTAATTTGAAAATATATTGCATTAAATAATTGAATAAATCATAAAAAGGGCGAAGTCTTGACTCTTGAGGTCAAGCCCCCTAGATGGCCAACCACCATGATTTATCTCAACTTACCCGGAACTTGTAGTCGTGAGGTATTGCATGCACATGGGAGGATCTGAGTAAGACATGGTGTTTTAATAGTAACTCCAACATACAATGGTTGGGGTTCTGTATCTTCTCCCAATTATCATTTTACATAGTCAGAGTTCTTTGAAAGCACTCCAACACACTCGAGATTTGACTCTCTAGTTTGAAATATGTTGAAAAGAGAGAAAGTGGGACAAATAAAGGAAGAGAGAGTTTCTCTTTCTCCCTCTCTCTCTATCTTTTGACGGTAAAAAATGATGGTAGTTGTGAAATATTTTACTAAAGTTGAATTTTTGAAAAGTAATTTTGGTTAATATCATTGGAGTGAAGATCTCTTGAATAGACAAAACCACTTTCCACATTAAAATACCTAATAGATATGCCTGGCAAATATGCATATTTGCATTGGACTTGCTCTAAAAAACTAGTTGCCTCACCCCTCCTGTAGGGCCCATAGATCCGAACAGACCCATAATTAAAAAAAGAATAAATCACACCCACAAAAACCTCTTTAAACATTTAGTGTTAAATTCTGTGTTTCGTAAATCATTGTTGAAATCAAGTAGTTTGGATTACTAGAGAACAAGTGATGATATTGTCACTAAAACAATAGATTTAACAAGAAAGTTTTTGGGAAAGAAATATGGATTTTTTGGCAAGAAACTAAGTACAAGGGTGTTTAGGTCACATTCTGTTAGTCTACTTCAAAAGATCCCACGGCCAAAGGAAAATACATTGGATGTCCTAAATTATCAGAGAAGGATAGAGATACCCTCTTGTTGTGTTAAGTAATCAAGATACCCATGTGTTTATAAACTAATTACACACTCCTTTTAACTCTATTTTACCAAGTTAAAGCAAAATGATTTAAATGCCCTCACCTTTTTAACATTTTTTTTCCTTCATGTGCCTTCTCAAGATTATATGTATTTTGACCTTTACGACATTTTTGTGTAGAAAAATTAAGTATTTTGTCGAATACAAACTTAATAATACTTAGAATTATAGCTGGCCAAAGTTTGAGTTTGATATATCAACCCAATCTAAATGGGAAATTGGATCTCCAACCATTCCAACAATAAGTGGAAGCTCAGAAGTCAGTTGGCTTGGAATCTTTTGTACCTTCAGAGACTTATTGAATAATATCAAGCTTAAAATTAATTTATCATAGAGGTCAAAAAAATTTGAATGCGACTTATGAGAAACATTCAAAAGTCTTAAAGAGAGTCAAAACATTTATCAATATATGAGCTAAATTTTTTGGAAGGGACTGATTTTTTGTGAGGGTGATCTCTATAGTGAGGAGATTATTCTTACAAAAAAAAAAAAAAATTTCTGAACCTTCAAACCCTTATATTGAAAAATGTTTAGCACAATGTTTGATTCTCTTTAAGGTCTCCAAACTCTACCAATGAGGCCATGACATATTGAGGGAGACAAATCAGGGGTTTTTGGATGGAGGTTGGAGATGAGGGTATTTCAGTCGTTTTATCATAAATCTATAAGAGAAGACGTAGGCAAGGGTGGGCATGTCATCGATATGAAAACATAGCTGGGTTACCCCCAAATATTTACCTAAATACACCCAACAATAATAGTAGGAGAGTGAAGACGGAAATATTTTGTTTAAAGACGAAGAACGCGAGACAGGAATATTTCTTTTCCCAAATAGTGACACATCAACAATCTCTCTCTTTCTCAATCTCAAATTCAGAGTGATTTGAGTTAAAAAGAGGGGAGAAATGGATCTTGGAGAGTTGTGGGCGATCTTCGGACCTGGCGTTGCTGGTGCAGTCTTCGGTGCTGGTTGGTGGTTTTGGGTCGACGCTGTTGTCTGTAGTTCTGTCAAGATCTCCTTTCTTCACTATCTTCCAGGTCTAATCTCCATCTCTCTCTCTCTCTCTCTCTCTCTCTCTCTCTCTCTATTTATGTGTACGCGATCTATTAAAAAATGAAAAATTTAGGTTTAGTTTCCACTCACGCAGGCATCTTCGCATCACTTGCGGCTCTGATGTTCAATTGTGTTAGAAGAGAAGACATTGATTACTCACCTTATGAAGAAGGAGAGTGGAGGTTAGATTTTTTTTTTTTTTAGCTGTCTTTAATTTCCATGTTTGGGTTTTCTTCATTGATATCTTGTTTCAATTTCAACTGCTTTAATCTCCTATGAGTAGGTCTAATTTTGTTGAATTCTTGTCTTCGTTTGCTTTAATTGTATATATTTTTTTTTAAATTCTTATATTGAGGATTTCGGTGGTTTTTGGAGAACCCATTAGGGTTTAATTTGCTAGAGTGTTCTTTGGTAATTCAACTAAGCCAGGGTTCGGTGGTAGCATCTGAATGCTAAATGCAACAATTAAGACCCTTTTTTTTCTTTGAGGGTGGGTGTTTTGGGGGAGGGGGGGATAAGTAAGGTAAAGATTCATTAAGAAACAATTGGCTACGACAGAAGGAGGATGAACAGACCTCGAAGCATGCGTGAATGATTGGGGTTTTCTAGTTATTGGCCAGAATTTAATTTTAATTTTAATTGTATTAAGTTTACAGTAGTTAAAGAAATTTGGATAACCCAATTCATGAAATTAAGATAGTTTTCTTCAAATAATATAAATCCAAAACATTAAAAAGGTATAAATTGACATGTACGTCATAGTAAACCCTAATGTACACCTGATTCACATGGACGAGGAAGAAGAATCCCTATTAATACACAAAGTAGCAAGAATGAGCTGCTGCTATAGCATGCACAAAAGAAGATAATAGAATGTTAGGGGATGGTGACTAGCATACCCTGTTGCCCCTGCCAAAAGCAATTGCCTTCTTGGTGAAGAAGACATAGGTATGGTAGTTTCTTCCCCTCAAAGGGGAAGGAAATCTTAACTCCTATATGTACTAAAGACATGGTTTTTTTTTTAGTATATTAGCATAGTTATAATTAATACAATATTGTTATTAACAAAATTAGTTTGTACAATAAGTAAAAAAAAATCTAAAATTGAGTTATCTTGAGCCAAGATCCAAGGTTTCTGACCATGCTAAGTGGTGGTCAATGTGTTGCCCCAGTGATGGCTTGGCCACAATGCTTGTCTATTTTATTTTTTATTTTTGATAGGTAAATGCAACTTATATTAAATGTGGTCGAGGTGACCAACAAGAATGAGTACAAAGAAACAACCCGACCATAACAACAAGTACAATCTACAAACCAAATCCCATCTTCGCATGAATCATCAAAGAAGACTCCTTGATTGATTGGTGATGTACTCTTGTGATGATCGTGTTAAATGCACGCCACATTTGAGAGTGATCTCAATCAGACAATTTAGTGATCAAGGGTGATCACTTCTTAACTTGGCAACCATCTTTCGAAACACAGTGTCCTCACCAGTCACCACAGCTTCTATTTCTTAAAAGCATGCAAAAAATTTATTGCCTTAGGTCTATGCTATTGTATAGAAACCCCTTCTCATATTTGTTGGATAACTAAGCTTTGGTTATTTAATCATCATATATGTGCTCATCGTCACTTTCAATGAAATCCTCATAAAAGACCAATCTGTAATGATTTTGATTGCTGCCACATAATCATCTCCCTAATATATATTTTTTTATGTTGGTAATCTATAACTTATCAGAAAAAAAAGTCGTTTATCTATAGCATACCCTTCTTCTACAATATTTAAGATTTTTATTTGAATATAAAATTAAGGTTTTAATGTAAATCAGTACATGCTTACATCATCTCACTCTCTCTCACATGCAACAACCTTACAATGATGCTACTCTTCTGAAGAAAAAATTGCGTCAGCTTTTGAAGGCCTTGTTTTCCCACATATTGGACACATGTTGACGCACTTTTTAAATAAATCTTAATTTATTAAAATATTATTTTCCCTACTATTGTTTAGTTCTTGATTTTTTCAGCCAAACTCCTGCCTCATGCTATAATTTCCAATGCCTAGAAAATTAGTCTCATTTATTCAAGTTTACTCTCATTTTTCATCCTCTTGGACACATGGAATCAACCATGTTGATCTCTTGTTTTTTTATTGGTCTAGCTATTCTTAGCTTGACAAGCTCTGCAAGCTCTATCTATGCTTGGAGTTCCATTTTTTTTTTCCTCCCTTTTTTTTTGTGTGCAGTTCCATGTTGAGCACAATAATGTTTAGGTTTATTATTCTCACACTATCATGCCCCGTTCACTAATGTAACTTCTTAAATTGCAGATTGAAGCTTTGGCTTTTCTTTGCGTATGTTGTTTCCTTTGTGTCTCTAGCGGCATCTGTTGGCCTACTGGTACAAGATGCACTCGTGGAATCTGGACCTTCAGCATGGGCAGGCACTGCTGGTGTTTTGCAGTGTGTGTTTGTATTAATCAGGTACATGCTTAATCGACTAAAAGCTCTCTTTTTTTTTGCAAGGAAAGCGAGATTAGTGGTCAAGAATTAGAAGGTGAAGGCTGGTTTTGAACCCAATATATATAAGGCCCATAAGTTGGACTTAAAATCGATTTTATTAGGTAATTAGGCATATACACTGGGTCTGGTTAATGAAAATAAATCTTGTACACTAGGATAGCCAAACCTGTACCAATTAATAATGAGGCCCTGAAAGATAATGCGGATAATGCCCTAGAAAAGCAAACACAAGTTTTAGAAAATATCTGTTTTCCCTGGTTGACGTTGTATCATTATATTAGTGATGTGTGTTATTTGTCAGATAAAAGCAAAAGGGCATTTTATCCATTACTCGTAAAATGTTGGTTGCTCAAGTTTTCAAGCAAAATAAAGTTCATTTCTTATTGGTATATTTGTTGAAAACTGCCGCTGTCTTGAGCTTCAAGCATGAGACAAGGTTTAGTTGTTACGGAGCTGTTCTATTCATTTGTTTGAGTGTAGCACAAGAAAGACGCATCTTAGAAGATAAGTGTAAAGAACTTCGCCTATATTTGAAGATTTTGAGTTCAAGATTGCTCTTTGGGTTTCTAAATTTTAGGAGTTCAAAGGAATTAGAATGACTTCAGTGGAAAATGATTTTGAAACTGGTCCAGAAGAGGATACCTGGATGAGTTTGACAAGCCCAACTTGGAGAATATTAAATTAAATTACAATAGGCTGCTCTTTCTGAAATATTAGAAAAATGTCATTTTCTTCAAATTATGCACCATTTTTTTAAATGTTATGATAAATAAACTTCATGGAAAAACACATTATAAGAGCTTGTTTTTTTTTATAAAAAAAAAAATTCATTGTAAATAGTCTTAACAGGATTGGAGTGTTACCACAGTACTGCTGTTATACCCGTGTTAGATCATGTCGTCCTTGCTCTACTAACTAGTTGATGTACTTGTGCAGCGGACTGATCTACTGGACTGCCCATTCAGAGTAACTGAGGCAAATCATTCTGGAAAAGAAACCGAAGCAAATCAATCATCCATGTATAAACTTAAGCTTTCTAATGTGTGGAAATGAAAAATATTTACCTTCTATAATTTTTTCTGGGCCTTTTAGGTAGTTTTCTGTAAAATGTACCTATTGTACTGGATCTTGAACATTCAATTGGACCCGTTGAATGCAACTCTGATTGAACGTGTTCATGGTCTATTCTTGCAGTAGATTAGGTTCTTGTGGCTGCTCATGATATCTTAGGCTTTGTACATTTAGACTGGTTAGATCTAAGCACTCAACAAAAACTTACATGGCACGCAAACCTTGCAGGCATGGAGCTTGATTTGATGAAAGAGATATCTACTGTGGTGCTTGAGCTCTTGCATTACCATTTACTTGTAGTCCAGGAAATGTTGATGGTATAGGCTTGGAACCCTACATACATATTGTACCTAAAACTGGACTGAATTCTGTAAGAGTTTTATTATATCTAGATACTACTGTTCTTACCTTGAATTTGAATTGGGGGAATCACTGTTATTATTGGGAGTGTTTGGTTGCAATGATAATACTTCATAATAGAGTTTGTTCTTTGTTTCGGATTGGATAAATTTACATCGTGAATCTTCTCTTTTCAACAATATGTTCTACAACAACAACGAAGCTTCATTGTAAAGAGTTGGGGGTCATTTATTATTGGGAATGAGTTAATATTTGTTTGCACTGTTTCCATCGGGCTCTTTTGAATCTTCCTCTGTTCTTTAAAGACGACAAGACTTTGGGTTTGAATATTTCTTGTAACTGGAGTTGTAATTAGATATCCTAAGGAGAAATAATAATATCTTTGTATATTTTGGGGAGAGCAAAATGGATCTCCAAACCATATGCATGTATCCTTGCTTCACATTTGAATAATTCTCTACCTTTTCATATATTTCATTTATTAATCATGTTAAAGCGTCATTCACTTTTCTTTGGACGAAACCTTAGCCAAGAAGTAAGCCTTTTCAGGAAATTTTATTTAACACCTAACAATATTAAAATATAATACTCAAAATGATAAAGGTTAATATATGATCTCATTTTTATAAAATTGGTAATATTATAATTATAGAGATTGAGCTCTCGAAATATTAGTTATAAATATCTATCCACCCTTATCTTCCTTCTTTAAATCTGAAACATCAATGAGGGAAATAGAGGAAGAGAGAGATCATTAAGAGGAGAGACCAAGAAACAGAATTTAGGATTTTCTTTAAAAAAAGAATAAACTTATAATTGAAGATGTTTTTGACATGAAAACTAATTTATTTAATTGACAAAATACTTCTAGATCTAGAAAAGCCTTTCTGTGAAATAAAGCTCTTAAATAAAATTACTACAAAACAATTTTTTTATTTAGTTTGAGCAACTTTTTTAAGCTTTGAAGGAATTTTAGTGCAAAAATGGCAATCTAAAGTGCCTTTAGCTTTACTTATTTATTTATTTGGTGGGAAGTACCTTTAGAATTGTCATTGAATCTACAAATCTCCTTTTTGTGTTTCCACGTATATACCTATCCACATTCGGATTTGCTTTCACTGTTTTCTACTCATCTTCAAGTTACTTTATCTCAGTTAACCTTATTTAAACCTAGTAGAAACCTTCCCTCATTCTCTTCATAATATACATATAATCTGTCAAAAAGCTCTTTCATAAATCTTTATAATGCCATCCACCATGATCATCATCAAAGTTTTATCCATAAAATTTAAGATCATGTTAATGAATCTTGTTCATTTATTCAATTTTTTTTAAATGTAAATCTGTATCTCCTATTAATTCAACTCTGTTAGTCTCTTTTCTCCGCTTTTCTTTTCATGGCATGGGTATCCTCATCCTTCGGGTGAGATTAATCCCACGGTCACATGTAGCGTCCCCTTGAGTTGAGGGTGGCCCCAAGTTATTCATCGTTTCATATCTTTTATTAATTTAAATCTGTAACATAATAATCTCATTAATTCAACCCACACCATTTTTAGCCATTTATTTTTTCACTCTTTTAAAACTTTTAATTTGCACATTCCTTCTATTTTAGACCGCGATCTCGTCTTATCATAATCCAAGTTAATCCTTCGAGTGAAAATCATGACATGTTCAAGGTTAAAAATCTTCAACACTTACCGTACCAAATTGAATCAAATAGTCTTCAGACCTTGTATTTTCAAATTGATGGCATGCCTCCCTTGAAAAATGACCTAAACGCCCTCATCTTTTCCATATAATCAAAGAAAAGAATCCTTTATTTTTTTAAATCCAAAAACTAGTCATTTTCAACCTCTTTAGAAAAAATATTTTACACTACTCTTCAACCTTAAGAATCTATTTCAACCTTCAAACATCACGAACAATATAAATATTTCATTAGAAAAATTAAGGATTTTCTATTAGGAATTAGGATAAAAGTTGAAAACTATGGATTGAAGATGAATTTGAATAGACTTAAAATAATTCTAAGATGACATTTTTGGAGAAAAATTAAATGTTTTTTTTGGTAGGTTAAAGATGAGGGAATAAAGATCATTTTCTATTAGTCTTATAAGGTAAGACCAAGGTCAAGGGGGGATGTCATCAGTAAAAAATGCACGGGTATCTCTAATATTAACCAAAATGTTATCTAAACCCAAATCATAATGTTATAGCATCCATTGGTCCAAAATCGTAACAATTGTCAAATTTCTTCCAAAATTTAATAAAAATAAAGACAATGAACGATAGTGAGACTTGAGAGAGAAGAATATATGGTTACAATTCAAACTCATGAAAAATTTCATACAAAACCCCCCATTCCCTACTATCTCTCCCTCCCCTTTTGCTCATAAAAGTGACAAATTGGTAGAAGGGTTATATTGAGAAAGGAAATAAAAATTAGTTGGACTCAAAAAGTGAAGAAGATACAAAGAGGACTTTTCTGTAAATTATACATTTAATCCGTCTACTCCACATTGCTTGTACGTTAATAACTGCTTCCTCGGACTAATCACAATGGCACAATCCACCGAAACCTATCCTCCAACAGCGCATGTTAGCAATGGTACCAAAATATAAGAAAGATATCAAATGAAACAAAAGAAAATGTCTTAATATAAAAGGACATTTAGGTCATTTTCTGTTAGTCCCTAATAAAATACTAGATTTAAACGGTATCTCATAATTTTGAAAATACAAGGGTTTCTCAAATATATTCACTAAAACTCAGATGGGGTATACTCTAAATTACCCAAGAAATTTTATTTTTAACCAGTCAAAGAAAATACAGTGAGAATCAATATCAGATATCCCCACCAAACCCAAAAGATAGCGCATGTTAGCATTACCAAATGGCGCAAGTTAGCAAAAAGGAGGACTGCAGTGGCGTGGCGAGTGGGTCACATTATCAGTTTCACTGAACATAAAGGAAAGTAATGGCGCACACTAGCCGAAAGCAAAGAGAGGAGAGGATTGGTCGTTGAACCGGCAAACGTACCAGTTTTCCGGTCCAACCGGTTTTTTGTCTATTTTCACCCAAAAAAAGATACCAGAGTGTTCTAGTAGTGTTAGTGGTTCAACTGACCGGTTCAACCCGAAATTTAAACAGAGAGAGAGAGAGAGCAAACCTTAACCCTAGGAGAAGTGAAATCAAGAATCCGGATCTTAGCACCAACATCACCAGTAACCCTAAGTTCAACCCGATCATTAAGCGAAGCATCTTTAACCAAATCGGTAGCATAAGCTTGAAGAAGATTAACCCGGTCGACTCCAACCGTAGTCTCGACCTTTCTAACACTATGGGCCGGTTGATAAAACCCAGGAACCGAAGCAACCCCAAGAGGAACTCCTCTGTACATGACGTAGAACTCCATCCCACTGTACTTGATCCCAACCTTGTTAGGATTAACGGCTGTAAACACCATCTTAATACTCAGAGACAGAGATGCCGTTGGTGGGATTGTTGATGTTGAGGACCCACCAACAAGTGCTGATGGTGTGGCTGAGATCCCAACGTATTGTACCCCAACTTGTTGGAGTTCGAATTGGGGTTTTTTGGGTTTTACAGCAAGGACGATTACGAGGATTATGGCGAGGACGAGGAGACCTAAGAAGGTTAGGAGGAGAAAGAGACAGCAACAGCAGCCCTTGAAGGATGCAGCCGAGGAAGATGAGTAATTGGTGTAGTAATTGTTGCGGCTGTGGCTGTGGTTGTGGTTGTGGTGATTTGGGGGTTGGTGTGGTGTGTGCTCACCGTTCATGTTAGCCCTCGTTGTCATGTTTTGCTAATGTGCTCACTTAACTTGGCTTTCAGTCTCTCTCCCTCACCATGGTTTTTGTTTCTTTAGCTTTGAAACAGAGAGGGAGAGAGAGAGAGAGAGTTCACTTTGTTGATATTTTTTTTCAACTTTTGCTTGCGAAATTCACTCCCTCGCTGGTCGAATTAAATAAAGAATACTTTACCGTACAGATTCCAAAACAATGTAATACTTGTATATCCTCCTTCGATGAGAAAATTCTCCTCAAAGTCAATTTTACCTTCTTTTTTTCTGTAAATTTTTATTACGGCCCACCAAAGAAAATTGGTCCAAAATGATTTTGAACGTACGGTTGTGCATTTTTATGAAATATATATATTATTATTATTTCTGTTTTAGGAAAAATAAGGTCCGTTCTATTTGCACCTACCTACCTCACTGATATTATCACACTATTTTGTTATAAATAAACATTATTTATAATAAAATCACTTATAACGGTATTGTAGTATTGTCATTCTTAACTTTTTCTTTCAAAACATGAGCCGTTCTGCATTGTGTTCAATACTAAATTGACATGAAAGTGTAAAGATTTCTTTCCTCTAGATACAAACAGGGGCGGAGCTGGTAAGGAATTGGTGAGGGCAATTGCCCCCCCCCCCCTCTCTCTCCAAAAAAAAAAACCTTTGAGACACCCCTATATTTTTAACTAATTACATGCCTCATTTGTCCCCACTCCCTCATCTCCCTCCATTCAAGTTCTTCAATTATACAACTAATCATAGTTTGCCCTCATTACAAGAAAATCCTAGCTCTGCCCCTGGATACAAATAAGGAAATTTATGATTCTTTATGCATCACCATACAATCTCCAACGAAGGCAGTTTAACATTTTTCATAAGATATTTCTTCTACAATCTTATAAATACATGAAGAAGAATTCACAATACAATGTTACTTACCTTTAAAATATAAAAATCTCTCTCATTTGCATACTAGCAATTCACTTGTTCAATTCATACAAACATCTTAATTACAATATCACCACAGACACAAATTTTTCATCCTAAATTTGGATTGGTTTGCGGCCTGACAATGCCTATTCCAACCAACTTGCTAACATATTTATATAGTCAAATTTATAATTTTATAATAAAAATTAATTGTAATATCACAAGTTTACTATGATTCTTATTTCTTACTCTCTTTTCAAGTTTACTCTTACTCTTACTCTTGTATATGTATATGGGTGGTGTTCAAAGGTCCTAAAGAGATTCAAACATTAATGTTTTGGTTAGACGTTTTAGAATTGATTGATTTTTTGTGACGATGATCTCTATGATAAAGAGATCATCCTCACAAAAAATCAGCCCATTTCAAAATTTCTAACCTTATCAAAAGTGATTTATAAAAATCGAATAATTCACAATTCTTCAACTTGTAAACTAAGGTTAGAAATCTCAGAACGAGTTGATTTTTGATGAGGATGATCTCTTCACCATAGAAATCATCCTCACAAAAAATCAATCTATTCTAAAACCTCTAACACCTATTTTAAAAAGTGTTTGGCACAAAGTTTGACTCTCTTTAAGGTCTCGAAATGCTTTCCTATATATATATGTATGCAATTTGTACGTAATTGACATGACAAGTGCGCATGGAATCACAGATCTTTTTCTTCAGGATACACAAGAAAAAAAATCTATGATTCTATGCACTTGCCACATCAACTGCATCAATTTTAACATGCTATTTTATCATTAATCTTTTTTATATATATAATATTCAAAATTTGACATGAACTCAGTCGAAACCGATTACAACCAGATCTCGACTTGGTCAGATTTAGGTCCATAAGGGTAGAGGACTTGTCTAAGGTAAAGTTAGACTTCCTCTTCAGGGTCGGGTTAAGGCTCAACCAAGCCCGGTTTGAACCCACCACTTAAAAGCCCCACTTCTCCTACTCAAACAGGGCATGCTTTTGGTCTTTTCCTAGTCGACTCTAACATGGGCCGAGTGGTTAGTGACTTGAAGTGGGTAGCTTTTCTCGATCTCTTTAACGTCCTTTTCTCATTTCGCTATCGCTTTTCGCTTTTTTCTTCTTTTGTGGTGTGGCGGCTTCGATCTTGCTGCACAAATAATATTAAATAAAGGGAATATATGGTATGTATAACGTCCTACTGTATTAAATTGACTCACTGGAATCTTAGGATTTCCCCTTTATCGAAGTAACCAATAAAATTTGGGTCAATAAAATCAATCACGTTGGGTTGCAAGATTTACGGCTATGCAACCTCGAATACTATTTAATATAATATATCGCGAAATGCGGTGACGAGAAACATAAGCAACTATAGAGCACTAAGGGAAGGAGTGATATGGTGCTACGCTTGTTCACAAACAATACATCATCATTTATTGTGGACCGTCCAATATTTAGATTATTAATGAATGATGCACCTATAATTAAATTGATTGAATGATTAACTTTCAACTTGTGCGGTTAAGATCACTATGATAACCCTATCAAATCTACTTGGTTCAATAAAATCCTTAGATGGGAATGGGACTATAGTTAGAAAATATTTTGATAGACAATTTTGACCACTAAAAATTCTGACTTTTACATTCCTAATAAATGAGGTTTTATATGATTGCAAGGATTTCATTTTAAAGGAATATGAACCTCTCTCACGAAAATAATTATGATAAATATTTAATATTATAATAAGAAAATCACGATCCTATAATCATGTTGGATAGTTTTTTAAAAGAATAATGTTAAAGTGACTCTAAATTTATACCTCATTTCAAACTTTTGTGACATGCGTGAAAAGCATATATGGTACCTACACACCTTCATGTCAAAAAAGTATGAAATGAGGTACAATCTTAAGGTTACTTAAGTACGATTCTTTTTAAAATTACAAAAATATTCTTTTACCATGTAATATTCAAAATTCCTTAAATGGTATTTCAAATTACAAATATGCCATTATGATTGATGTGCCTTTGCACATACCACCTTCTAATAAATTTTAATGGAGAAAAGGGATTTCACTCCCTTTGATATTACTTTGGATGGGAAAATGTGCAATCACACTTGAAAATCACATTTTCAAAACTAATTTTCCATCCATTTTCCATGCACAACTATACAGACCCTGAGAGAAAAATTGAACTGATTTAAACATTTGCAAAGATGACCGAATCTTATTCGTGAGCAAAAGAAAAAGTTCAAAAAGATCCAATATTTTACAATCACCTCCTAAACTTTTAAGAAAAAACCCTTGATTTTTCCCCAAAAAATATGTTATCTTCAAACTCTTAAACCTCTATGGTAAATTATTTATAATTTATTTAATCCATCATTCAATCTTGTCTTGACTCATCATAGAAAATCTTCAACTTTTTTTTTTTTTTTTAAATTCAAAATTTCATTGTCTCTACTTCTAGAAAAATCCAATCTTATTCTTTAGATTTGAAGGTTGAAGTACATAGAATCGATTTGAAGGTTGAAGTACGTAGAATCTTGACATTAGAGGCGATGGTTTAAAAAAAAAATTTATTCAAGATTTGACAATCGATTGATTTTAGAAAAAATAAATAAAAGATTCCGGGCTATTGATTGAAAATGAGAGTATTTAAGTCATTTTCTAGGCTATTATAGAAAACCAAGGTCACGGGGCATGTTATTGTTTTAAAATACAGTGGTGTTTCAAATATTTGCCAAATCAGAAATCAGAGAGGTGTATGTTTAAACTTTAAACTTTAAACCACCCTTTATTTTATTCCTTTTTAGAAGACTAAAGTCAGCAAAAAAGAAAAAAAGGGGGAAATTAATCTTACCCTTGGAGACAATTATTTAATTTTATTATGAAAAAAAAAAATGGTGTGTCAGTGAAGTTCTCTTAAATTGCATGCCCTAAGCTAAGCATTATCACAAGCAAAATGCTGAAGTAATATTAAAATTGACAACGATTCTCACATTGCTGAAGTGGATGTATGTATGGTCCGTAGATGTTTTTCATCGAGATACACATGAAAGCATCTATGTGTGCACATCCACATCAACAATGTGAGAATCGATGTCAATTTCAATGTTAATCTTTCATTGTCAACTAGATTTTGATAGAATTTGTGTGTGTGTGTGTGTGTGTGTGTGTGTGTGTGTGTGTGGGGGGGGGGGGGGGAATACGAGTCGAGACTCAATCACACCCCTACCGTGATAGGCTCGAGAATCATAGATCTGCTCTATACCTTTTATGGGGAATCGTAGTTATGTATATTGAGAAGAGTAGATCGACGGTTCCCGAATCTATCACGTCAGGGGTGTCGATTGGGTATGCCACATGGTTAAGTCATATTATCACGATTCTTGAAATATCTCCATGTCTTAGATTAGTTCTTAGTATTTGTTTCCCTTTTTAAGCATTATAGGCTATTAAATACCATAATTATAGACTACAAAGGCATTGATTTCTGTATGAGAAATATTTCCGTACTAATTTTGTAAAGATTTTAAGCCTTACTAAGGGTCAGTTTGATCAAATGGATTACCACATCAACAATCTAACACTATGGCCCTCTAAGTTTCATTGAAGACTCAATCAACACCCCTAACGTGATAGGTTTGAGAATCGTAGATCTGCTTTGTACCTTTTATGGGGAACCGTAGTTATGTATCTTGAGAAGAGTAAATCAACAATCCCGAATCTATCACGTCAGGAGTGTCGATTAAGTATGCCACATGCTTAAGTCAAATTAGCACGATTCTCGAAATATCTCCATGTCTTGGATCAGTTTTTAGTATTTGTTTCCCTTTTTAAATATTATAGGCTATTAAATACCATAGTTATAGACTACAAAGGCATTGAATTCTGTACAAGAAATATTTCCTTACTAATTTTGTAAAGATTTTAAGCCTTACTAAGGGTCATTTTGATCAAATGGATTACCACATCAGCAATCCAACTCTACGCTCTCTAAGTTTCATTGAAAAATAAAAATTATTTAATTTGAACTTAATCTAAGGTTTTAAAAATGGACGAATATTGAACTTATACATAACTCCCAAACTTAAAATTGAAATTCAACGATGAAAATTAATAATTTTTTTATTTAAAATTCATAAATTATTATTCTCTACAATCCTAAAGAATCAGATCATGTCTTTGGATGCCACAAGTTGAGCCCAAAGACCCTTAGTAAGGCTAGTCGGACTCTTTTAGTATTGGCTGGCATATAATGTCACTTGAAAAAAGTTTTGATGTAGCCATGGTTGACCAAAATGCTCTTATTAGTCATTAGAAGGTGGCATCACCTAACTCATATGTACCAAAAGACGTATATATAATTTAAAACATTGGTTAAAGGATTTTTGAATATTACATAGTGAAAAAGATATTATTGTAATTTTGAAAATTAACCAACTGATGATCGTAAGGTAGAAGCTTAATGCAATTTTCTCGAGATTTGACTTAAATTACCCTCATTATATTAATTTCCTTTTACATTTGTTTCCCCTGTGGGTTTCCCTTTTTGGAAGCTATATGCAATTTAATACCACAATTATAGACTACAGACAAGGGCACCGATTTCTGTATAAGTTGACTTATAATCTGAGTTGAAAAAGTTTTGCTGTAGCTATGGATGATCAAAGTCTGATGAACTCGACCCACACACCTATGAATTTTTGACATAAAAATTTTAGATTGGTGATTTCTAGCCATTGGATTCGAACATTTCTTGACATGAGACCTCTGGACAAGTCCATGGTGGGACCAATATTCATGAGTATCAATGGGCCTGAATGCATGTGTCATGTGGCAATTGGGATGGTGAATCACACCTTACACCACCAGTGGTGTAGCAAAGTTTTTCCCACTTAATTTCACTCATTTAATTTGCGCTCATCCAACGGCCAATGTTTCTAATTCTAGATTTTACAAGATTTGTGTTATTTAACGTAATAGAAATCCTCCAAATTCCTTATTCTATATAACGGTAAGTCTCTTTCTCTACTTCATTACAGTCATCCTTATTAGTTAGGATCATCTCTTCAACTTTTATTTTATTTTTGCTGCTCTTGTGATTTTGATTTTCATTGTTGGTCAAGCTAACTTTTACCAATCAATTGGGTTGATCAGACGGCCAGGAAAAGGAAAAGGAGATGGGACCCACTTGGACAACTACCCTGATCATTGTGACAATAATGTTAGTGGTTGTGGCTCACCAAGTCACCCACACTGGTAAGATGTTTTTCTTTCTCAATTGTTTAAGCCCCTTGTTTGCATGTAAAATAAGATACACTAGTATGGGTATGATCCTGTGTTTAACTGTGCATTGAAACTCTCTGCTTTAGACCATCTCAAGAGTCAAAAGCATGTGCATAGAGCCATAGATTTTTTTCTCGGAATACACAATTGCACATGTTTATGAGATGTGCAATTGTATATCCCAAGGAATAAAATATATATACTTCTATGCACATGCTACTTCAAGAGAGTATGTGAGGGGGGAGAGTCAGATTCTCATGATTCTGGGTTTTATTTTTTTTGAAAAGTATAATATATTGACAAAGAAGGAAACAAAATACATGGAGGCCGAGAAAGCCTCCAAAAGAGAAAGAAAGAAAAAAACTTAAGCTACATTAATCACAAAAAGATTGCCATCTAAAAACGAAATCATCAAAAGTTATCCCCGCGAACTGAATGTTCTGTTTAGACCACATGTATAAAAAGCCCAATATCTCCAAGAAGCATGCATGAGAGCTACTAGTCTTATTGTTGAACACTCTGTTATTTCTCTCCTTCCATACCCCCCAAGCAATAGCCGTCGGTAGCATATCCCACAAGATCCGTTTTTTGGTGTGAAAAACATTACTGGTCCATTCTACTAACAAAGAAGAGAACTCACGCGGGGGAACCCAATAAACATGGAAAAGCTCGAGGAAATTTGACCAAATATTATACGCAAAAGAACAGTGAATTTTTCTTTTAGTAAGAAGTGAATTCTTCTTTTTTATTGGTGATTTTCTGACACCCCCCTCTCACATACTCCCCCGTCACAAAACTGTAAATCATTTGTCTCGGGATAAGCAGGATCATAAATCTTTTTCTCGTGTATCCTAAGACAAATAATCTATGATTTTGTGATGGGGCGTATGTCAAAGGGGGGCATACAAAAAGTACTAGAAAAATGCAAAAAAATAAAATAAATTTTTTTTCGGACTTCATATTTGCATCCTCTAGCCTCATTAGCATCTCTGATACAAGATAAGGGATTACTCTGTTAGGTCTTTTGGGGTCTAGATCAAGCTTGGCCCATATGCCACGATGGATACTGTATAGGTAATATTGGTGGGCTGAAAACTGTTGCAGGTGGTCGAACAATTGGTGTTTGCTATGGGACACAAGGGGATAATCTTCCATCACCAAAAGATGTAATTAACCTTTATAACAAGAGCGGATTCGAATTCGTTAGGTTGTATGAACCGCTGCCGCACGTATTAGATGCATTGAGAAGGTCCCAACTTCCTGTCTCCCTGGGCGTAAGGAACGAAGACGTAGTCAAAATCGCGACAAGCCAATCTGCCGCCAATGATTGGGTTCAAGCTAACATTATCCCATATAAGGATGATGTCTTATTTGGTTGGATTACGGTGGGTAACGAAGTTATCCCTGGAAGCATTGCTGATTATGTTCCTCTAGCCATGGGTCAACTTTTCGACGCTCTTTCCTCAGCTGGATTATTAGGGACGGTTAAGGTTACGACGGTCGTCCCATCCACCGTGCTTAGCGTCTCTTACCCTCCCTCAGCGGGTTCTTTCTCTCCAGAGGTGATCAATGTTATGACCAAAATTTCCGGTTTCTTATTCCACACCGGTGCACCCCTCATGATCAATGTGTACCCATATTTTGCTTACGCTTCCAATCCAAACGACATCTCCTTGGACTATGCATTGTTCAAATCCCAAGCAGCACCAGTTATTGATGGGAGCTTGCAATATTTCAACCTCTTCAGCGCCATGGTAGATGCTTTTCATGCAGCTTTGGAGAAGATAGACTTCTCTGAAGTCAGAATCGCTATAGCGGAAAGTGGTTGGCCAAGTGCAGGTAACGAGCCATATTCGAGTATAGAGAACGCAAAAACCTATAATACCAACCTCATCAATTATGTGCTAGGGAATGGGACTCCAAGAAGGCCAGATCACAGAATGGACACATTTTTGTTTTCCATGTTCAACGAGGACCTCAAACCTGCTGGGGTTGAGCAAAATTTCGGATTGTTTTATCCCAACATGGAACCTGTTTATCCTTTATCGGGATGATTGGGTATTTAAGATCATATGGACTTTGCTTTGTAATGTTTTCTTTTATTGGAAAAGAAATAAAACAATTGAGTGATTGTGAACCTAATAATTTTCAATAATTTTACTTGTGTCCTTTGATCATTTGATTCAAACTGATTAATGGCTTGGTGGTTTCAATGCGATCCCCTAAATCTGCATGTCTGAATTTGCCTTCGATGATTCCACAGATCCTATTAAAAAAATTTCAAAAGCTTAGTCTGGATCCAACCCATTGACACCACTTGTAACCAAGGGTGGAGCTAGTAAGGAGCTGGTGGGAGCAATTCCCCCCCCCCCCCCCCCCCCCCCCCCCCCCAAACAAAAAAAAAAAAAAACTTTGAGACAACCTTATATTTTCAACTAATTACATGTCCCATTTGTCTCCATTCCGTCACCTCTCTCCCCATTTGCCCCCACACCCTCACCTCCCTCTGATTTTTGCCCCCACAAAACTTTTAAACACCCCTATATTTTCAACTAATTGTATGTCCCATTTGTCCCCATTCCCTCACCTCTCTCCCCTTTTACCCCCACACCCCTCCTCCCTCCAATTCCCCCCCTTCAATTTTTTGTTGATGACATTACCTCTTAACAGGGCCTTCTCATGTACCAATTGGAAATGACTTAAATATCTTTTTCTTCAATTTCTAATAAAAAACCTCTGAATTTCTCCTTAAAATCATTCATCTTCAAGTTCTTCAACTATACAACTAACCGTAGTTTGCCCCCACTACAAGAAAATCTTGGTTCCACCCTACTTGTAACTATGGAAGAATACATTAGGAACTGGTATTTAGTAACATAAATAGGATCCATACTCATAGAGATGTGAAGAAAACGAAACATCAAAGAGGACAAAATTGCACAAAACACAAGGATTCATGTGGTTTGGCAATGTGCCTATGTCTACATATCAAATCAAGAACAATCACTAGATTCTCTTTAACTTTTATAGCCCTGGAAATCCCTAGTTATAAAATTGGGAGTTGCTAAAACGTGTTTATCTCCCCAAAATTAGAAAACCCTTAAGAAAATATTACATAATTTCCTTTTTCGTAATTGTAAAAAATTTAATCCATGACGCTGCCTCCTGCACCCCCACAACTCTTCGTACTACCAACAGAATACAAAACATTTACACAACAAGAGATGCAACACTAATGCAGATTGATGAGCAAGAAATGCTATACAAATTGTCCCCTTATATTATACATGAAGATGGAGAAATCAGACAGGATGTGACCCATAGAAATTGATATTTATTGCCTAAAGTAGAGATATGTTACTGGAGTATTATGTAATCAATGTATGCCAATAAATCTTGAAGAAACTTCACAAGATAATGTTAGATATGCGTTAATTAATAAAGGCCAATTATAACCTTAGTTAGAATCAATATTCAAATTGAAGACCCTAAAAGAATGAGAGGAAGATTTTAAAAAAAAAGAAAAGAAAAGAACATGATTGATCATGGAGATAATGAAAGTAGATATAAACGCACTCTCAATTATAGAAGACTTGCTTTAGATATAGTTAAATGGAGGGACGACGATTTGTATAACCAACCTTTATCGAGTTAAATGTTGAACAGTGCGGAAGCGACCTATACTTTAAAAAAAAAAATGAAAATGGAAAAGATCGGAATGCGTTGATGATGAATACTAAAAGTGAAAAAACAAAAATAAAAATGTATACTTTTGAGAGAATCTAGCTGGCTAGGAAGCTCCCAGTAGCAAAACAAATGAAGAAAAGTATGATAGAGATAGTTTTTGGCATGTACAACAAAGGCAAATGACAACACGGTAGTGAGAACATACACATGTTTTGGCAAAAGAGATAGATCTAAAAAATATTGGAAGGACGCACGAAAAAGAGTTCAAGTTGCAGATATTTGTGATAAATGCATAGATAACTATGATGGAATTAATATATTGTGATAAAAGCATATATAATTAACCCTGAAGCACTTCAAAATTTCAAATGTATTTATTTGTACAAAGATATTAAGAAACCCATTCATTCTACATCAAATATGCCATTAAACCAACACCTGGTTTGATCAACATGCACACTTCCACATGAGAGGAAACCCTTTTTTTCATGGTAATTTTGAGGTATCCCTCCAGGTTTTTGTGAATATATGACATACCCTCATTTTTTCAACCCGATGACATAACAGATATACCCCCTTACACGCTCTTGCAAAAATCCTTTTATTTAATTTATTTTTTACAAAAGAAAAACCTTAACTATTTCTTGAGAAACAATTACTAATAAATAAAAAGGTTGAAGAAGATATATAGAATCTTGTGGTTGAAAACGAGTGTTGAATTATTATTTTTTCGGGGTTTTTTTTTTTTTTTGAGGGAGTGGGGGAATCAAGGGTATTTTGATATTAAAAAAAATTATTTCTCTCTCATGGAAGACTGGGGTCACATGGGTATGTCATCGGTCTGGTAACCCTGGGGTATCGTAAAAAATTGAAGCAGAAATCCATGTTGATATTATAAGAATTAATTCAAGATAGAATAGTAGACCAAGTGGTAAGATTCCTATAAATGAAAGTAAATGGAATTTTAGACTAACAAGGATTTCATTGAGAAGAAATCAAATTCAAGACTGAAGGAATTGAAAATAATTAGTACATGATCTAAGTATGTCCTTTGAATCTATGTACACAAAACATAACCAAGAATCCTTCACTACAATTAATTGTAGATTTGGCTTATCACAAGGGGAGAAAGATGCAGCAAACCAATTTGTTATTAAAGCTTCCAATGTCCTCATCTCTAAAGACCCAAAAAAGGCTTTGTAGGCTGAACTGACTGACTTTCCTTAGTGATGAATGAGGTGATGGCAGCAGCAACAGCAACCCTAAACTTAGGATCAGAAGCAATCGCGCTCGCGTTTTCCTCTAACGACTTATTTTCTTCGACGTTCCATTCCATCTTATTCATTCCTTGAGTTTTGATGATTTGGGCAAGATCTAAATCACCCATGTTTACATTTGTACCATTGATATGGTAGCTTGAGTTGCTAGGAACCCAAGGATAATTTATTTGTGACAATGAATGTGAAGAGCTAGGAATGGTGAATTGTTGTTGTGGACCATATACATTGTTGGTGAGATCAAGAACAAGTCCTTTGGAAGGGTCATTAAGGTCGAAGTTATTGTGGATGGATGATGATGAAGAGAGAGTTGAGTAGTTTATTAAGTGAGGATTTAGAATTGGATTACTCGAATTTGCTCCAAATGCTGTCGAAGCCATTGCTGTCGCTCCAACAGGTAGCGGATGGTTGTGTGTACCTTCATAAGTTGTTATTAGTATTGACATGTCGTCGAGGCACCTTTGTACCTATTCATAACAGCAACAAGATGGATAATGAGATCTTGATTGATTGATCGATCACTCTGAATCACTTACATTAGATACTTTAATTGACTGCAATTACTAACAAGAAACCTCAAATAAAGCCTTAACCCAAAGATTTGGAGTTTGGAACATCTCTCTGACCTCCCAAACCCTAAATTCCTATCTTTCCGAGTAATGGAGATAAGTACTTTGAGATGATAATTGATAAGTTAGGTCCATTTTAATAACTTATCTCTATCATCCCCATGTTATCTCCATGAGATTTATCTCTCTTGTAACCCTAAAATGAGTTACATATATAATATATATGGAAACCCAAAA
This sequence comes from Akebia trifoliata, assembly GCF_017979445.1. Classification (NCBI taxonomy): domain Eukaryota; kingdom Viridiplantae; phylum Streptophyta; class Magnoliopsida; order Ranunculales; family Lardizabalaceae; genus Akebia; species Akebia trifoliata. The sequence goes on along the minus strand of NC_141378.1, from coordinate 2,472,766 downwards.
TAACAAAATTGCAGCTAAGATCCCCAATTTGGGTACGAGTGTATAGTACTTTTCTAGTGTGCTGTAAACTCCAAATGATCCATCACCAACTAGATTTAAGGCATCAATTGCAACAATATTGAATAGAAAAAACTAATTGAAATAAAATAAATTAATAAAATGAAAAACTTAATATTGAAATCCAATGCCATCATTAGTATAATTACCTGTTTTCGAACGGGGCATCCAGGGGCAAATGTGCATCGATAATACGCTCTCGGGCAAGGGTTTCCTTTGGATATTTTCTGTCCATATTTCCTCCATTGGCACCCATCATTCATCTACATAATTAAATTTTCAACACTCCATTCTATATATTTACCTCATATCTAATCTCTATAAAATGTTTGTAAAAATTTTCTTATTATAATTTATGTATAGTTGAACTCACATTAGCTTCTTGGCATCTAGCTCTGACTGAGACTCTAGCTTTTCTATTGGGAGGGGATGCAATTTGGCTCGTAATTCCCTCCAATTCGCTCTTATATAACTTGTTTTCTGTTTGAACTGCTGTAGTTTTCCTCTCTTCCTTAGATTCTTCTGTTTCATGTTGGTTTACATGAGTTTGTATCCTCAAAGATAATCCTAGTCCGGCAGGTTCTCGAACTTCAACGCCTTGAGATGACCCCAACGGAAGTATCTGATTCATAATGTCTAGGGTTTTGGGTATTTTCTTTGATCTTTGATCATCGCCATGGCCATTGAGAGAGAGAAAGATCTCGGGATCCTAGATCAAATAAAATAAAAAAGATCAATTGATAAGTAAAGATAATAGGCAACGAAACTAATCTAAATGCAATGAAAGTTTTACCTTTTTTGTATCATTTTGTTGGATGACTGCTAATTTCATTTGGAGATCATAGTAATCTTTCATGGTTTGCTCAACCACCTTCCTTAAAGCTTTGTTTTCTTCTTTCATTCGATTCATCTCCACCTGTAAAACAGATAACTAATACAAAGTAGTACTTAGTAGCAAGCGTTTGACTAACTGAAATCCATACATGTATGATTAACGTAAGATCTAAAATCTCGTCTAAAGTCAAAGTTTCGATATTTAAGAGAAAATCAATCGAAACATTCCAAGACAATCCAAAACATTGAGTGCTTTATGATCAATTATTCATTTTGATATAAATCGAACAAAACGCTACCAAACTTTAAACCATGTGTGTATATATGTTGGAGATGATATATGGATTGATAGAGATACATTAAAGAATACATAATCAAAGTGGTATTTAATCTTAAACGATAGCGAGCTCCCTAGCTACTAACACAAATCCATACATGTATCTATATATGGAGAGAGAGAGAGAGAGAGATGGGTTGTTAGTGTACCTCTTGAATCTTAAAATTTTGTTGGAAGGAATTCTCTAGTGATGCATCATCTTCATCTTCTTTTAGATCATTTTGGTGTTCTTCTTCTTCTTCTTCTTCTTCATCAACTTGGTGTTCTTCACCAAGTCTCCTTTCTTCTTGGCCTTCTATCTTCAGAGACAGATCCATCTCCATTGTCTCCGTTCAAGACAAGCTCTCTCTCTCTCTCTCTGCTCCTATAAATGCTGCTTTTGAGGCACCAAAGTCAATTCCCTGATATATAAGACGTATAATTAGACACAAACGGATGCATCAAAGTCTTGACTTCAATGAAGTATTAAAAAATCGAAATATTAAAAAAGATCCTTCAAGATAGAACTAGTTGATTGCGTTTGTGTCCAACAACCAATAAGATGGTATCATGTGGGAAGAGAATCCGGGCTCTGCTGACTCAATTTTTCATATTTAGTTTAGAGTGTGCTCGAGTGACCTCAAGATTCGACCTCACAACACACATCTTGACATGAAAGTGGATATGAACCATATATACTTTTTATTCGTATCTCGAGAAAAATATTTATGATTTCTCTTGCACTTTCACATCAAGATGTGCGGTACGAGGTCACTTAGTCATTATTCATTTTGTTAAAGTAAAAGGACAAAAGTTTAGGAAAAAAAATGGACAACCAATTGCCTATGTCTGATTTGAGACGCCATCACAAAGCTCCCTAATACCTGTTTACATTAATAGAAAATTACCGTAATACCCATTATAGAAATCTGTTTTCTCGGATTCAAAATCTTGTTTCGTTATCAGTGTTTGAAAATTTGATTTTACAAATCAAAATAAAAATTAAAATCTCATTTAGCAATCATTATTTATGAAAATTGATCTTATGAAAAAAAAATCGCTTAATTAAGCATATTAACATTGAAAATGAAAGTAAAAAAATATTTATCATTGAGATTCCAGACCATAGATTTGTAATTTGAATATCAAATGAGGTTGAAGATAGGGGACATTTAAGTCATTTTCTTTTAATTTAAAAAAAATTTCTAAAAAATATGTATAAACTAATCAAAAAGTTATAATGATTTTATAATAATAATTATTATTATTATTATTATTCACTTCATTTCATTGACATAATAATATGCCATTAAAACTTAGTTTATAGGATTATTTTGGTCATTTGAGACCCGTTAGGGTTATTGATGAGAGGATAGTAAATTGATCACAAGATTTACTGTGATTATCACGATTCTAACATGGATATGCATACATAATCGTAGATAATTTTTATTCATATCACGAAAAAATACATTTATGATTATGTGCACATCCCACGTCTGATTCGTGAGAATGGTAATAAATACTTTTTTATCATATCAGCATTTTTCAATGATAAAAAAAATAAAAAAATAAAAAATCGAATCTTAGTATCACCTCATCTGATGGAATACGCACCCCGTACGAAATCCCATGATAACGAGAGCTTTGGGATGAGAATTTAAAAATGTCAACTGGAGAACACCTCAACCCCTATACTCTTTATGATTAGAGCCTATTTAAATAATTATTATCTTTAGACTCTACGCCGATCCCAAGGTTCACCTAATTTTACCATTCCATACTTTAGTTATACTTTATTTTAAATTAGAGATATTCTATAGTCACACTAACTTTTACTAACAACACACCAATTTCACATGTAAAAAAGATATTTATGAAAATATGCACAATTTTTGTTCTAATTATAGTTTCGATGCATTTTTCATTTTATTTACAAAAACATACACGTTGTTAGGGCTGTCACTGTTCACTTTTACGCATCTACGAACTTGTAAATTTAAAAATAATGAACTTACGAGTTCTTAGAGGTGTAAAAAAAATGAACAATATACCAAAATCAGAATTTTGTCATAATCATTGCACGATTTGAAGATTCGTCCTCTATAAATCATCATGAAATTAACACAAATGTTATATTGTTGTTAGTAAAAGTTGGTGTGGCGATATAAATTCTCTTTAATTATATTTTTAAAATTCGATGAGTCAACTTGAAACTTAGTCGATGACTCGATTGGGATAGAACTACCTTGTTGTGTGAAGGAGTAGTATATTCAATTGTTTGAAGTGATTATCTCTCAAGATTCTTGGAGAGAAAACAAGTCGACCTGCAAATCTTCTTTCAAAACTTGGGAATTTCTTATTAATAAAGGCCGAGTCCCATTAAAGTTCGACTTATTGATCATATAAAAAAAAATAGAAATTACTCCATTTAACATCTTTTCTTGTGGTTGACATAATAATTATTGACTAGATTTGGATGAAAGTTAAAATCCCATCATTTGTTACATCCATTAATGGGGGGTGAAAAGCATCTTATCACTCTCACCAAATATCTGGTTCTGGAAGGCTCTTAAGTCTTAATACACCAAGTTTTGGCTCATGGGCCAAAGAAATCTTGTATCATATATATAATTTAAAATACAAAATCCAACCATAGAGATTTATCCTAGAGATTCTAATTAACCTCGGAAGATGGATTATATCTTGATGACCATTGATTTGTGTTCTAACGGTTTATATGTGTGTGAGAGAGAGAGAGACGTGGAGAGCTAGCGTAGCCGCAGCCACAGATTCCGTTGGGGAAGGTTACACGTACTAATAAACAGAAAATGAGGGGAAAATGGTAGATGAGGAGTATGTACGCCTTGTGGTATGGTTCCTCTGATGCATGGGAATCATCTGGAACCATCAAACGCCTAGAAATAATATATATGGGAAGCGTTTGGAGACCCGTATTAGAGTCTAACATTGTGTTAAATATTTTTGAAAATATAGGTTAAAATTTTCAGAATGGATTGATTTTTGGCAGATTTATCAAAATATGCATAACATTTCGAATATTTATCAAAACAGTACACTGTAGCAATTAATTCCGAAAATAGTAAATTTACCATTTTCGGAATTAATTTTTTTTATCAAAATGGTAAAAACAGTAAAATGTATTTTTTTTATACTGAAAATACCCTTTTTTTATTTTTTGACTGAAATTACGAAAATAAAATTGATTTTGGTAAAAAAAAAAGTATAAATACATATGATTATTGGATTACCGAAAGAGAGTGAATCTTTTTAGTTAGATTTTCATTTTTTTTTAAGGTTAAAATTGTAAATATATATGTAAAACAAAAAAAGGGTATTTTCAGTAAAAAAAAATATATACTTTACTATTTTTACCGTTTTGGTAAAAAATATTAATTCCGAAAACAGTAAATTTACCATTTTCGAAATTAATTGCTACAGTGTACCGTTTTGGTAAATTATTCTTGATTTTTTGTGAGGATAATCTCTATGGTGAAGAGATCATGCTCACCAAAAATCATCTTATTCCGAGACTTCTAACCCTAGTTTACATAGGACCTTGATGACCATTGTTGAGGTGATTTTTTCTTCGATCACAAAAACCTCAAGATCATTAACAGAATGCGTCCAAATCCCTTTGTCATCACCATGCGGTCCTCTTTACTTATGTATATTATCATCAATCTAGGGGACATACGATTATCCATATCCTAGGTTCAAGATGTCAATCTCATTTCTAGAAAATTGTCTTATGTGAGAAGGTTTTCTTATCCGGGCAATGAATTCTCACAAGGTAAATATATATATCCATATTCGACGGTTTAAGGCTGTCGAATTTCATAAAATTCAACAGACTAAAGCGTCAAAATTTTTATTGTTGAACGTTTATTTTTATTTATGTTTCGACGAGCCGAAATTATCAAATTAATGGAGGATGAGAGAAATTTGATGACTTTCGAATATATGGAACATAAAAAAATTTAATAGCCCTAAAACATCAAAATTCAATTTCTAAAATTTGTGAGGCCTTCACGTAGTATCTATCTCATCCAATAAGATGGGTCTTCCTAGCAAATAGGACTAACAATTGATTGTACAGTCTAAAGGTACCACCATCTTTTGCAATGTCCAAAAGACTACAAGTGAGACTAGAGTTTATATCTTGTAATGCATATCTCGAGGTAATACATACATGTGGCAACATGATAATTATGGGAATGATGAATGGACCCAATATATTGTCCTCAAAGCTTTGGTTCTTCTTTCATTAATTATTAGATCATCAAAAATATAAATTTAATGTTAGTCAAATAATGGGAAGGTCACAATAACATGGTTAAGGTCTACTCTATTAAACTATATCTATGACGTATATTTAGGTCATCGAGGTGTAATCTCTTGTTGGAATTAGAAAAAACAAATGAGATTTGACATTGGTTCCTTCAATTACCCTTCTTAGACCTTCATCATCTATGATGCACACATATGTCATGATTTTGAAAATGGTCCGAGACAGAGGTAATTCACCCCAAGTCATCTCGATATAGTTTAAGTTGATAAATTAAACGAAATAATGAGATGTCATGAACGAGTCTTGGCCTTCTTCCTTTTCTTTCTTTTCGTCTTCAAGACTATTCCTCTTCTTTCTTTTTGTCTTTTTGATTGATAACAAAGCAATTCATCCGAGAGACTTCTCATGAACAAGATGAGATGAAAACAGTGACTTATGACTATACAATTTCATTTTTAACCTTATCTCAATGAGACCATTATCTAAACAAACCACCAACATTGAAAATCCATGGTCACAGTTTTCGGCACACAAGACTTTGTGAAGTTTAATGTGGCTATCTCACGTGCAAGGTCAGGTCACCACATAGTGTTTTAAGGCAACAAAGAATTGAGGACCCAGTATATCATCATCATCATGAATCAGATCTTGTCATTGAACTTCAAATAGATCCAATCAGGGATATTAATGTATACTGCAATCAAAAATAATTATCCTACTTCTGTGTAAATCTTGTTTAGCACTGAAACAAGAACATAAAAAGGTTTTAATTCTCAATTGGATTTTTGTTTTTCTTTCCAGAGCAAACTAACCTTCAATGCACCCATATTTTGGCTAGAAACAATTGTTATTTTGTTTTTTGGGTTTGAGTTGCTATTACAAGTTTTGATTAAATTAGAGATACCCCTATCATGTATAACACTGAGGTTTCATAGTTCTGTTACTTGTGACTGACCTACAAGGTAATGGGTAATACATAAATTATGAAGGTCATGATCTTGTTAATAGTGACTGACCTACAAGTTAGCAGGTTATACGTAAGTTAGGAATTGAAATTTTGTTATTTTTGGGAGATCAGTTTATTTCCAGAATAAACATAAACTCAAAAAACAAAAAAATGATTCTCTTCTCAGAAAGGCATTAACACCATAAGCATCTTTTCCAAATTGGGCTTTCTCCAGAAAAAGAAAACAAAAGACAGGCAAAAAAAAACCAGATTTCTCATACTCTGCAAGATTCTTTGCTTCCCATATTGCAGCCCAAAATTAGCCCATTTCCTACATTCATCTCTTTCCGACAACAGAAAATCTCGGAGCATTCAAAGCACAGCAAATCATTAAGCTTCACGGATGACTGTAGGACCTGTAACTTAACGCACTTTATTTTAGGCATATGGGAAGATTACAGGCATCCCACCTGCTGTCCTGTCTCCTCCTTTGACACCCACTCGGCCTGTCGGCTTTCCATCTCAATCTCAATTAGAAACTTTGGGAAAGAAAAAAAGAACAAAGAAAAAACGGCAACTAACCCTTTGCCAGCAAAATATGAACATCCAGTATGTAAAAAAGTAATTGAAAGTCATGCATTTGGTTTGGTGTCCGGCGAATTTGGTCCAGAAGAAGCATTGCCCACACTGCCCACATGAGAGTTAAGTAGCAATTGGAGCTTTGGCTGCAGCATCCCTTCACATGGTTTCGAAGTTGGCTTCAATTTCAAGTGCTGCACATGCAAATAAATGCAGCCAACGTAAGATAGAAATTTCTCACTAGTGTAATTTATTGTGTATGAATATTGAGAAAAACAATTTTTTTTTTTTTTTGGAAAATTAATTTCTCAACCAAAAAAATAATGATCACACGAAGATAGATTTCCTGATAAAAACGTTTGCCAGTGTTTGATTGCACATAACAATAGCAAAATGTCAAAAGTCAGATGGAACTTAGTTTTGGGGGTATGGGGATGTGATCTCGAGAAAGAAAACATTTGTTGTTATCCAACAATGACAAATAATCTCTCTCATTGGTCATCATTCGGAAATTGTTTTCTCCAAGGAAAATGAGCAATCAAACACATGCCAAATTGCATTTTCCAGCAGACTTAATCACACAGATCATACACACTTACTGAGTATACGAAAGATGTCAGGCAATTCTGATAGAAATTGCTAGAACTATGGAGGGAGCAGGATTGGATACCTCGTAAAAGGAACTGATTTCCTCCTCAGTAAGGCCTTCCTCTTCTCCTGCATTTTCCTCCCACCCAAGCGATCGAAGAAAGGCGGCCTCTTCCTCATCCGGATAAAGAATTGTGCCGGAGCTCAACTGCTTCTCTACATTGTTTGGAGATCCCTGAAAGTCTTCAAAGACACTGCCATTGCTGGCTATGTCACCTCCATTCTCAGTTGACCAGCCCAGAGTAGATGGATCTAACACAGGGGTATAGCTACCCTGACTAACAGTAGCATTAGTAACCTCAGCAGTCAGTTCATCCGTCTTCTTCAAGACAGTTGATGCCACAGCAGAGCTTGGATCTGGACCAGCAGAAGTAAAGTTCACAGAATTTTTCTTCCTCATGAGATTGAAGAAATCATTGCGGCTCTGGACTTGAGACCTCTTTTCCATGGAGGATGTGAGGGTACCAGGCAGAGCAGATGCCTTACGCTCAGCCACAGCATGTTTTGGGTTGTTCGGGTTCCTTATAGGAGCAAATGCAGCCGATGGAGTAAGCGGTTTGTTCACGGATCTGCCAGCATTTGTCAGATTCAAGCTATCCTTGGTGGTTGGTGAATTGTCATTCTCTCGTGCTCCTTTGAGGACAAGCTTGACACCATGAGATGTCTTTGCAACATCAGATTTGACCGGTCCACCACGTAGAGCTTGATTGACAGGGTGTAATGATGAGAGCTGTTGCTGCCCAGTCTTGTTAGCTACAGCTGTCTCACTTCTGGCTGCAGCTTTGGGTTTCTGTTTCTCCGAATTCATAGCCTGGAAAAATATTGGAGTACCATTGGACATTACAACAATTATTTTTTTGGCAAGGGAAAATAGATGGTCAAAATTTCCATAAATTATTAATAACTCCAACCAGCATTTCTCTTCATGACCAAATATAAATATAAATATATAAAGGAATAATCAAAGCACTGCAATCCAGAAAAGTAAAGCTAAATTATCAATAATAAACGCATTTCTGTTAGTAATATTAATAATGACATTTGGATGGGCATTAATTGAAAAAAAAAATGTTGCTCAGCTAGTAGGAGACTGAATTACAGAATCATGCAAGGGTTCCAATTGCCTGGTTCAGATCACAATTATCACAAGTTTTTGAACTTGATTCACAAAAACTACACAACCAGAGACTAAAGATTTCTTTAACCCAAATAGTATCTTGTTTTGTGATAAGACAAGGCAACCATTCTAGGAGATATAAAAATGACAACATAAGACCCGAATCCAGTTAGACTTGAGGTCATAACACATTTCAATGATCATAAAGTCAGAAAGACAAAACCACTAACATTTTTCCAGAATTAGTAAAAATCACAATATCAGCCGAAATGTTATGGTTTTTGTCAAAAATCTTGGAGAAAGGTAGGATTCTAATTCAACAGGGAAGCTCTGCCCAAATTTTCCAGCCAAAAACAACAGTGTTAGCAAGGTTGCCACCATCACGTACATTTTCTCATTAGTAACTCAATAGATGCAGACAATCTAAATGATCTCCAGCAACCCTGGAATATAAACAAATATAGATTAATACTCCAACCAGGTTGGTGGTCACCTTAACCCCAACTAGCGACAGGTTGGTATGTATATCTCAAGTTTCACAGTGATCACAGTCAAAACAGTACAAGAGAGGGAGAGTAGAATATTATCAGGAAACAGTATAGAAAATGGGTTCTCTTTCTTTTCTTTTCTTTTCTTGCCTCTTAAGCAAATTTCACTCAAGTTCTTTGATCTGCTGTTGTTTGAATGCCACAATATTCATCTGGTTAATGCTCTCAATGGTATATCGATCATTTGCTATCCTTTAGGCTACCTATGTGTTGCTTATAAACCTAAGTACAAGACGACTTATTCATACTACCTTTTTTTTCTCTTTTGATAAGATCATTTATACTACTTTTTTGCAGGTCTGTTTCTTCTATCCTTTCTCTTTAATCATCTGATAAATCCATCCATTTCTAAACCCAATATATGAAAACTTGATAGCTAATTGAATAACTAGACCAGTTTCCACTAGTCAAACCAGCTGGTACCTTAGTTTTCACAAAAAAAAAAATTGATAAATAGTTTTCAAACAATTTCTCATGCTACTGCTTATGAATAAGTAATTAAGCATTCTCCTCGGTGGTCTTCAAAGGTGTTACTAAAATCATGATGTTAGTGCTCACCCCCCGACCTCGACATAGATTACTCAAACACAGAAATAGAAATGATACAAAAAAACATAAGACAGAAAGAAAAAAATAAATAAATAATTTGTGTCTATAAAATCGAGTTCTTAAAAAATTTAGAAACTCTTAAAGCTTTAAATTAAAACAATCGCATTCATAATCCCCTGAAACAGTAATCAGATCATAAACATAGCACCACCATATCAGGAAACTCTTCTCGTGCTGCATTTCTGAATAATAAATATGTTCACTATTAAGAAAATGACAATAAAATTCCCTTAGAAGGTTAATGATGACACTGATGTATTTATATTTAAGTTAAGGAAGATAAGACCAAATCAGCGGTAGCTAAGATTCCATACCCAATTCTATAAAACTCCTAGCACCACATGGCAAGCCTGAGTAGTAATTCAAATGTTCAATATCCAGAACATACAAATACTGGAAGAAGAAGGGCTAGCAACAACATCAGGAAATCCTTTGATTCAAGATCCAGATACTATTAAATTCCTATGAAACATGACATTAATAAATTGCATTCACAAAAATATTTTTCACTGTTTTGCATATTTTCTGCCTCCAAGATGGGAAGACCCATTTCTATTACCAATATATTGCCTCTTATGCGATAAACATGCCCAAATCTTTTTAAGACCTTCGACATAAAGTATAATGTTAATATATCTTTTTCTGGGCGGGCAGGATAAACCCAAAAGAAGGATAAATCAATGACGCCTACAACATGAACTCATCAAACTGAATATGTGAAATCAATGTAAACTTGATGAATGAAAGCATTAAATATCTCTCCAAAATACAAAATGGGAAAAAACAGTTAAAACATCTATTTAATAAAACACAATTGTGGACCCTACGCTCTCTCTCTCTCTCTCTCCCCCCCCCCCCCCAACACACACACACAGATGGGTTGGGATTTAATTGCCCTACAAATCTTGACGAAACTTTTCTTTACTGTCTTCCCTCTTCTTTTCCTTTCCAAGGATGCCCTTCCAACGTTATTCTCTTTCCTCTTCCACCTCCCTATCTTAGAATACCCCTCCAACTTTATTGTCTTCCTCTCCTACCTCCCTTTCCAAGAATGCACCGCTAACTTTATTGTCTTTCCTCTCCTACTTCCCTTTCCAAGAATGCACCTCTAACTTTATTGTATTTCCTTTCCTACCTCCCTTTCCAAGAATACCCCTCCAACTTTATTGTCTCTCCTCCACTATCCCTTTTCCCATAATAACCCCCAAACTTTATTATCTTTCATCTTCTACCCCCTTCAACCCAAAGAGGTAACCATGCCGTAGGCACGGGCAAATTCTAGTACATTGGAAGACAAAACAAAACAAAGAGAAAAGAAGACAGGCTGGTGCCCCAGCAAAAATGTTTTAAAGGAAGCCACATATGTTGGAGTAGAGAGGAAACATGAACAGAAAATTTTCTACAATCAGACAACTCCAACATCCGATAATAAAAGTAGTTGCAAGACAAACTAATTTTTTTTTTTTTTGGCTAAATGCAAGACAAACTAAATTGAAGATTAAAGAAAATTTGATTTTAGAGGTTCAATGTAGAAAATTATTAGATGACAGTCATCTTGTTAAGTTTACATTCAATGATGTCATTTATTATAGGACAGCTATCGTTAATTAACTTAAGCGTACATTCACTTAACCAAAATAGGACAGCTATCTGTAAAACAGCCACAAGAGTACTGCAAAATCAATGGGAACAAAACAGCAATTATTTATAAGGCCTTATGACTGATTGGAACTGCTAGTTCCTTCGTGGTCATTGACCATCTTTACGAAAGAAAAGCGCCTGCTTCTTACACCTGAGAGGCAACCCCTCATGAGAGGAGGTGATTGTGGCTTAAATGACACTTATTTCATAAAGTATGTTTCTTCCGAGCAGCAACAATAATGACAATGCATGGTCTGGAATGCTGTCTACTCATGCCCTATAGAATGCATTTATTGCGTAAGCAGTCATTTCTTTCAGTAGCCTTATATGATTATACCAGGATACTTCCCATCCCCGTGCCCCTACAACCAGTCATACTCAACAGTACACATTTGTTAAACCATTGCAATGAAACAGTGATTCAAATGCCTACTAACAGTTGAAATAAGCATATAATCTGAAATTATATGTCAAAAGATCGACAACTAGAATACATATGAAACCCCATCATGTGTTAGTAAGTTATAATTAATACAACAATAAACTCTTAAGTAATTGCTCAAACAGAACTTTAGTTCAATGTGCTGCACTCTAAGACAAACAAAAAAAAAAGATCGAAAAAAAAGAAAGACACATTAGTTTAACAGAACTACATGCTTAAGGTACCAACTAGGTAAGTTGATAAAGTTGGAGTGGTAATACCCAGACATGGGATCAGAACCCCGCCTTCACTCTTGTACCTATGAAAAAAACGAACTACATGCTTAAGAGTTTAGATGTTTCCCCAAGCCTGTTTTCTTATTAATTAACAGATTTAACCCACCAACTATGTGTTCATGCAACCCAAAAAAAAGAAGAGGGGGTGGAATCAGGATCAAGTGCAGTGTACCGTTACTATAGAAATGGAACGGTGTCTATGTGGCATGTTTTGGTGGGAATTTAAAAAACACCGGACTCCTAACCAAGCCGCTTTCTACATGGCAAGCAGCCCGACATGTTTAATCTCAAAATGTGTCACGTAGACACCGTATGTTGTTATAGGAACAGTACACAACTCTAGATTGCAACTCAAAAAAGAAGTATTACACAACTACAAAATTTGTCCATTGATTAAACACCAAATTTATTAATGCTTTATTTTGTCACACAACCATATCTAAAACAATGTGCTTCAAATCTTACAACCCATTCGAAAACTGCAAAATTCCTTCTTTGGTTTTTCAACATTTATTATTGCATATACTTATCAAAAGAATGAAAAATATTTGTGACATGCAACTTTAAAATATTACCCAACAAAATAAACAAATGTTAGAAACCACATCTCAATATAATTATCCAACTGAAAGATTCCAATAACGAATGGCAAAGTTGAATAGAAAGCTCCTAAAAGATATAAATACGGGAAGAAACAGTTCTTACAGAGGTCTTAGGCATCGAAGGCGTCATGGGTATTAATTGCCGAGATTGTTTAATTGCCAATTCCTCGAGCCTTTGAGTCTCAACGGATAACTGCAACCAAAAAATAGAGGATGCCATAGTCAACAAAACAACTCAAACATAAACGTAAATAAAATGAGCAACAGCTCAGTTACCTGGGGAGTAGTACGAGCACGTGAAGGGGCTTGTGCCAACGTTTCAGCCATATTAAGACCAGTTGTCGTGCTAGAAGCCAAAGAGGACAAACTCCCTGGGGCATTCCCCATGCTATTGCTTCCAATTATTACGGGCACCTCAACCAAAGCTGAGGTCCAGCCATTACCCCCGATCGTCGCTGATGAACCTATGGGCAAGCTCTGAACAGCGGTGCTCAAACGAGGAGATGATATTCCTACCATATCAGAAACACGTTGTTTTTCTTCGGCTCCAAGAGAAGGAAAATCTCTTTCAAATGCAGCCTTATGAACGCGGCTAATGTTACTGCCCCCGACACTATTACTGTTTGAGTCAGTTACAGCTTTTCCGGGCCATACCTCACTTCGTTTTGTAGGTCTCATCGACTGCGAACGTCTTAACAAATCCTTCTCAACCCTACTAGTGAGGACATTGGCTGATAACCCGGATCTCTTTTTATCATGAAAATCAATGGGATCCCCCCTCTCCCAATCCCTATCCCGGTGGCTCCTAGAAAAACTACTGTAAGATCGGGACCGGGCAGAAGGATCCTTGTCATGTACCATTGAACCATTACTGCTCGAACTCCTCCGGAAGTAGGACGAAGAGATTCGATCAGAAACGGTGGAACGAGGACTATCACGATCACCAGAGTTCATGGACGATCTGTTTCTTGTTGAAAGCGTTATGTTCCGATCATCTATGACATTAACAACATAACAAGACCATGTAATAATTAATTACAATAAAGATACGGAAATGGATTATGAGAACCAAAACATTGAGGAAAATTAAGTAAATCAATTGTACCCGATTGCAAGGATGACGTTGCGAAATGGTGGGTTGTACTCCCACCACCACTTACACTTCCTGTACTCCTCAACCATTCTGGAACTAATGTAGGCTCACTTCTTTCCATTACCAATGTCGAACATGATCAGATATAAACAAAAGAACAACTTGTACTTGTTTAAACCCCTTCGACCTTTTTACGACAAAATTGGTATGTTTCTGTACAGAAGAATCCAGTCTAACCCTAGTTTTCTTTTTTAATTTCCTTAAACACGAAATCTTTCTTTCTTGCCAAAAAAAAAAAAAATCAGAGCAAATACTACTACTTCTGTCAATGAAATTCAACAAAATTTTAAAACCCTAAGTAGGATTCTTTCCCAGCACTGTACTCTGTACAGTGTACACCATCTAGAATCGCCAAGAATCAAGATTGAAATGCGCCAACTCTAAATCGTTTATGAACCCAAAGGAGCAGACCATCTCAAGAGATGGATTTGTAGCCAAAAAACACACTCAGAAGATCCTAATCTCTGCAACAACTCACCATCAATGGCCCAGAAAAGAACTATCCATCACTTAAAGAACAATGAAGGCTTCTCCATTCTCAGAAACCCTAGAATTATATAGAAAAACCCTAGACGGTTACCAAACCAAATGAACAAAACTGGAAATATAATAATGAGGAGGTATGGAAAGAGAAACAGAAACCTCGAGAAGCGAAATTTCCAAGAAAACTAGGGTTGGAACAGATTATATAGAATCAAAACCAAATCGTAATCAAATCTTAGATCATTAAAGAAAAGATAAGAAGGGAGGAGATAAAGAGGGGCAACTAACCCTACCCTTAGGCGAAAACATGTAGTTTCTGATGCGGCAATCGCAACCGCAAGATCCAATAAGAGAAATCTTCACCGTTCGATTAACCGACTAGTTTTAAACGCTTACCAAGTGTGTTTTAAGAATCAAAATATGAAGAACTTCAAAGGAAAATGAGAGAGAGAGAGAGACTACGATGGACGTTTGTGAGTCTGTGAGAAAGCGAGAGAGAGGTGTCTTTGTTTGTTGTGTTATGTGACAGAGCGATTAAATAGAGAGACGAAGATATAAATCCCTTTGATTGCGCCGCTTGGGAGAAAGATAGAGAGGTGAGCGCGCGAGTGTGTTTAAGAGCGAGAGAGATAGAGAGAGTTTAGATGAATATTTTGTGTTGCTGTGAGAAACAAAACGTATGAAGAGCAGTTTCTTGACTCTTCATCTGCTTCAAAAATAATATGGTAAATTAAAATTTGACCCCTGTAATGTGATATAATTACATTTTGAACCTTTAATATTTTAATAATTTCACTTACATCCCTTACTATTGTGAATTCAGATGTTATTTTATAAATATCATTTTTTCATAGTTTTGAGCATGAACTCATTTTTCATAGCTTTGGTCGACCAGTAGATCGAAGGGGGTAAGTAAACCTCTTAGATAATTATAAGTGAGGTTAGTATAATTAACAAAATATTAAGGGTTGGCATAAAATTATGCCAAATCATAAGGGGTGAAAGTGTAATTTATCTAAAATAATAATAATAATAATAATTTTAGATAATTTAGATATACTTCTTGATTTTGATGAATATTTGAGATACCCCCTGTAACTTCAAATTAATGATATACCCTTTCACTAGACTTCGCAAGTGGACAAGCGAAAAATGACCAATATACCCGAAACCCTTGTTTTTCTTTCTAAATATGCCAATTTTACAGATAAGATAGTTATTTTTCCTTCCTTTGCTTTTTATTATTAGACACCTCATTTTTTCTTGTCCTACTAAAAATAACCTAAATCATTTCCTCTCCCCTAAATTGCACTCATTAATGAATGAGTCTATCTTCTTCTCCTGCTAGCGTTCTCTTGGATGAGACATCAAATCGAGTTATTTCCTCTAAATGGGCCTTAAATAGTGAAAAATAGGTATTTTTAAGAGTTGATGAGATGGCCAAGAACCCCACCTCATAGAGGAGGTCTTGAGCTCAAATCCCATTTAGGAACTACCCTCTAGAACTTATCCTAGAAATTACTTGGTACATATGGTGATGAGATGGCCAAGAACCGCACCTTAGAGCGGAGATCTTGAGCTCAAATCCCATTTAGGAACTACCCCCTGAAATTTATCCTAGAAATTACTCGGTACATGTGGTGTGAGGGGATTGCACTTACCTTGAAGATTGGTTGGGCGTTCTAAAAGGATCAAATACCTTGATTCAAAAATAGAAAATTATGAATAAATATTTTTTTGGAGCTATATATTCATTAGAGCATCTCATGACTAATAACAAGTCGTGATATATGGAGGGTTGAGGTAGACATTAGAATGATATTTAGAAAATCTTAAAATGATATTATTAACTTTCCCATCATCTAATAATCTAAATATCATTTTTAAATCTCTGCCACAAACTTCTGTATATATCATCTTCTCGTTAATGATGAGATACATTGAAAAATGATTCATTTCATGGCATATTCTAGCACACAACCATAATTTTGTGGTCCTATGAAGAAAGAACATTCAATTAATTTAACTAAACGACTACCATTGATCTTGTGAGAGTGACATATTCGTAGATGGCTGAAAATCCAATCATGCTTGCTAGAGTAATCAATTATTTGTGAAGTCTACCACTTTTGCATCCCGCTCGTTTTAAGCCTATCAATGTCGGTGACTTACTAGATTAGATTCGCCATGATAGCTCCCGTAAGTATATAAAATATGATCGTACAACTTAAATAACTCTTTTACATATATGTACATGTATTTGTTAGAATATATGGCTGTAAATGCCATTGGTTCTATGATGTGTCCATGCCAAGTGGCAACATGAGATACACTATTATAAACTAACCGTTGGAGGGGATATTTAATCTCGTACAAGATCGCAAATGTACCGTATATGCAAAGTATATACATGAGAAAATACTTTCTAGTATATACCCATATTGGCCGGCACTGTGGGTCCTGTTTTGGGGTTTAGCTTGATCACTGGTATACATCTATAGACTAATCTCCGTTGACGATCCTTTCAAAATCCCTATTGCTCTTTCAGTATGAAGTTGCAATTTTCTTTGAAAGAGTAGTAAAATGAATAAATGATTTAGGTTGGGCATGACGCCACTACCATTACCGTGGTGTTGTACCCCAAGATCGGCCTTGTGTAACTCATACTTTGATGTCATCTATAAATTATTTTATTGACAATTCTTAGATGTCGATACACTAGTCGTAGACAAGTTTTATAGAAAATTACTTGAGCCAACACATGGAGGAAAACCAGACTTGACTTTAACTTTACTTGTTTAGAAAAAATTAAGTGATAGTATTAACTTTTTAAATCTAACAATAACAAACTTTTAATATTGAGTCGTGATTATCCGACTTCTCCCTCTTACATACTCCCCCATACTCTCTTGATGTGGCATGTGCAGAGAACCATTGATTTTTCATCAGAATACATGAGTGCACACCCCCAAAAATAGGAGTAGCTGTGTATTCCAAGGAAAAAAATCGATAATTCTATGCACATGCTACATTAGGGTAGTAGAGGGGGAGTAAGAAAATCATTATTCTTTAATATTTATTCATAATCTCTAGCCCTACCTTCTATACATCATAACTTGTTATTTATAATGAAATACGAGAAACATGATTAGGTTTATTTCAAGTTATATACTTATACTTAAATCTCCTTGGATTTTACATTCTTTCATTAGATTTACTAAATCTATCGTTTGAAAAAAAAAAAAAAAAAAGGCAAAAACTTGTAGGCTATCCTTAGTTAAAACGAGGAATCCAGTTAAAACTTCCAATTACACGTAAGTTAAGTTCTTTAATTGCTTTGAATGTATTTTTTATTGCACCAATCCCTTAGATTCTCTCACTTCAGAAGTCTCCGTCTTTTAGGGTGTTGAGATATGAGATATTTATAGTTTTTTTAAACTTATTTTAAGATTACTTATTTTTGTCGAGGAAACGACTATTTGCATTCGTCGTTTTTTTTATACCCAATGATCCACTTTAAAACACCAAATAGAAGATGGTAAAATAAATAAATTAACCGTAACAAAAAGCTTTGCATGCCCACTTAAAAATACGATCTTTTTTGGCTTGGTATGTGTGAAGGATATTTCTTGAACAAGTGATACGTGGAACTCTCGAGGAATCCTAGTTGAATAACTGAATTACATGATAACCTAACCGATCATCTGACCTACCAGATTTGCCAAGCTTCAAAGGTGTGGGATCTCTGAACAAATCTTGTAAAAGAATGGAACACATGGTATAACTACTTTTGCGAAAATCAAGGCAGGTCCTTAAATAGACGTAATTGTTCGAATGAGAATCATGGAGAAAATCTGAGGAAATATAAGGAAAAAAAACCCCTATAAATAGAAAGGTGCAACATGGTAAAAAGAAATGAAATTTTCTCTCTGAAAATATTCTACACCACTTGTGTTATAAATTCTGACTTGGGCATCAGGGTGATATTGTTACAGGCCCTCCTAGGAACACACAAAAATGAGAGTACTTTTATCAATGAGGATCACGAGGTAGAGTGAATTTTTTCATCTACAGTATGAACTATAAAAAAAAAAAAATTCAGTGTGACTTGGTAGGATCCTACCGAATATATATGGACTTAGGGTATGTTTGATTGCACATGAAAAATAGGGTAAGAAATCATTTTCCATGTATTTGATTGCATTTTTACATGGGAAATGATTTTCCACCCTCCTCCAAAAGTTCCACAAAACCTTGATTTTATTTTCCCATATATACGTGTGAGAAAATGAAATTCACCTTTATTTCCATCCCCAAATCAAAATCCTAACTTTATCTCTTCTTTTTCTCTTCTATCATAGCCACCATCACACTCACTCTTTCATTCTCTCTCTCTCTCTCTCTCTCTCTCTTTCTCTCTTTTTCTCCCTCTCTCATCTTTTTCTTCCTCAAATTTTTTCCATCATTTTTTTTAGATGAAATCAAACAATGGAATTTAATTTTCCAACCCCATCTATTATCCACCACTAATTTTTCATGAATTTCAAATTGTATAGAAAGTCATTTTCTATGCAATCAAACATACATTTAATAGAAATATATCAAGTGTGACACGGTAGAAATCTATCAAGTTCTTTTAAATAGATGCAATAGGATCATGGAGAATCTCTATTGGAGAATTTGTACTAAATTATTTCTTTATTGTTGTCCAAATTTCATAACAACTCAGGTACTAGGATTTAAGGTTTTCATGGTCATTTCCATCTCACTTTGCAAGTTTGTACTACTTCTTGTATTTGAAACATAGGCGAAAGAGTGGAGAGGAAGAATGAGGGAGAAGAAGTCCATAAGAGTTTTGATTTCCTCACTGTAGAATAGCATAGGGGTTGCAAATGACATTCCAACTATTTTGGGTGGTGCAAGGAGTAAGTGGGTGTGGTGAGCAAAAATGATGGGTGCAAATAACCTAACTCTTTTGTTGCAATGTCAAATGTAATGAACGACATAACCAAAAGCCCCGATAAAACTTGCATGATATTTAACTGGGATTGGCTATTGTACACCACCAATTTTCGATTGCATCCCAGCACTGGAAAATTCCCCTCTCCACTCCATTTAGATGATTACACTCCAAAAATAATTTAAAAGAGATTGTACTCCCTTATTGTTTGTTATGTCCATATAAATGATTGAAGGTTCAATAATTTTTGTAAGAAATATTATCGTTTTGGAACCGTGTTTACAAAATTATGTTCCCTTGAAATACCTGACTCATATTAGTTTTCAAACAGAGATTAGAAAATCAATACCTTAATTAAGTTAGAGTCAAAGAAAATACGAACAAAATCAATCACAAAACACGAGTAAATAATACAAAGCTAAGAGTTAAACTAAAAGTTACACCCTAAAATGTTACGTATTGGACTACAAACATTATGTTAAAATAGAGGTTGTAAAAAAAATTAAAGACTGACATGCAATTAATAACAATCAGTGATGTGCAACCAATAGGACTCGTTTAGTTTCACGAGTTGGTGTGTCATAATAAAAAGTTGTTTTTGGAAACAAAAGTCTTTATTTGGTTTATTTATCGGACATACTCCTTTTAAGTTATAACAACTCCAAGTGGGACCTTACTTTATCAAGTTCATTACTCAACAAACCCTAAGGTGGGACCCACCTTATTTTCAAAGATAAATATTTAAATTACCAACTATTCTTTAAATCAAATATCAATTACATCCTCACCCTCCTTCCAGCATCCATTCTCCCTCCCAAAACTATCATATGGCCCACATAGTCGGCCACATTAGCAATTCAACCCCACAAACCATGTTAATGTAGGTATTTAATATTTTAAAGTTATGTTGGCCCACAACAAGATTTGTTGGGTAATAAACTTGACAAGTAAGGTCTCGTTCGGAGTTGTTAGAACTCTAAGGGAGTTTTTCCAATAAAAATCAAAGAGTGAGGTGTCCACGATAAATCTATCTTATTATTTATGAAGAAACATTTTCCTTACTAACTTAGTAAAGATTTTAAGCCCTACCAAGGCCCGTTTTGCTCAAATGGATTATCAGATCAGTAATCCAACACTATAGTCCTCTAAGTTTTATTGAAAAACTCAGATTTAAAAAAATATATTTCAAAATGTAATTTCTTTTGAGTTTGATCCAAAATTTTGAAAAAGGACGGTTATCTAATTTCTACATAACTCCCAAATTTAAAATTTTAATTAAATTGTGTAAAATAATTTTATTTCTTTTAAAGTTCATAGAATTTTGTCCTCTACAACCATGAATCAATTGATCATGTTTTTATTTTTCACAAGGTGAGACCCTTAGTACGAGTGAAATCCTTACTAATTTAGTAAGGCTAGTCGGATTCTTATTTCTACGGGGCCATATTTTTTATCCCACTATTTTGATCGAGATCATCGGTTATCCAGTTGTAAAATCATGCGCGAGCATCATACCTAATTTATCGCCGCTGTACCGTAGATTCTCCCATAAAATGAACCCTCTTCATTCGGTGTGGTGAGTTGTGACTCAGCCTCTCTCTCTCTCTCTCTCCTACTATCTTACGCAAACTTGAGCGAGCGGCAGAGAGGAGGAGCTCTGAAGCGATGGGTGAGCAAACAAACAGTATAGATTTCTAGTTTTTTTTGTTCTTTTCCCGATTTATGATTCTTTAATCCCTAGTTTCTGATCGAAAGGTTTGAGCTCGATTTATTTATTTATTTATAATTCTGATATGACATAGGGTTTCTGATTCATCTTTGTGGTTATCATTTTGATTTGTTTCACTTAAAGTGTAAATTTTCATTTTTCTGCAAATTTCGATGATTATTGAGGTAGCTTTTTTTATTTCTAGATTTGGAGGACGAGATCCAGTCTAGCATCCGGTCCTTGCAGTTGGACTCGTTAGGTACTAATTACACGACTCATTAATCTGATATTGATCCACAAAATGAATAAAAAAGTGATAATTTTATATTGACTTGATGTTCTTTGCGAATGCTTCGATTGAATTTCATCAGAAGAAATAGCTGTTCCTGAAGTACAACTGGAAGAAGTAAAAGAACCAGATGTAATTGGCGAAGGTTAACATCGTTGTACCCCTGAATTGTGGTTTAATTTTATCTTTTTTCTTATAAAAAATCTGAGTATTTATTTACTTATTTTCTATGGAATTTGATCAAACTAGACTTATCTTATCAAATTAAAAGAAGTGTGTGTGTGTGTGTGTGTGTGTGTGATAGTGTGATTGTGTGCATGTGAAACTGAACATCATGTTTACACACAGTTCAAGAACATAAAGTTCACATCGGGGAGTCTCTTAGCGTTAATTTCTGTCGGCCTTTGGTCTTATCCCATTCTATTGTATGCAAGCTTTATGAAACATATTGCATTTGTAGTCGTATTTACTGTTTTTTTTCCTCTTGGATACACCTGAACTAGTGTAGCTTTTTTCTTTGTTTTTGGGGGTGGGGTTTGAGAACTGATTCAATATTGGTTGTTGGACATGGACCAACTTCCTTGCCCCTCCTCTCTTAATAAGCAAGTGAATTAGTGGTTATTAATTAGTTGGCGAAGGTGGTTTTGAACCCTGGTCGTAATATAAACACTCACTGACTTTAACCAACTTGGCAAGCAAGCACCGTCAGATTTAATTGATATTCAGGAAATATAGCTTGTTTACCGCCTCATAAGCTTTAACCCGCATTTATTGTCTAGGAACTTACTGCACAAGGGAATACTGGTGATGTATAGAATTACAGATTATCACTTTATGTTTCTTTTAATTGCTGCCATAGCGGCCCCAATTACCTTGAATCAGTAAATAGAATTCTCCCGAGATAATCTGTTTTGTCATCCTTTGCAGATGTCAAGGATGAGGCCCACACAAGCTCCCAGCCATTGCAGATGGAGCCCAAAGGTATCACAATCTTTTTCTGTGTCTGTCTGTGGGACGGTGCTGATTATATATTGCTGGGATAATTTCTGTGCATATTTACTTAAGCATCACAATAACTATTATATTGTTATGATGTGCATTGATTTTTCAGTGAAAGATAAGGAAACGACTGCTCCAGAGGATACTGAAGAACTGGATGAAAATGAAGAAAAAATAAAGCGACACTTGAATGTTGTATTTATTGGCCACGTTGGTAAGTTGGCCTAATTTATATTTTGGCCATTTGGGGTTTCTTTAACCTGTTCTACATGTTGCTCTAGACATTGTGCACGTTGGGTGAGTTTGTTGTGAATGTTATACCTTTGGTGCTAGTTATGCTCCATTTTAAGTTTATGCTTGAGGTTAATGATGCGCGCATACTAGGGGCGCAACTTGGTTCGGTTTAAGGCAAAATTTCTTGCATAGGTACGCCACTTTCTTGCTCTTGAAATTAGGACCGTTATCGGGAAAGCCAGCAGGTGACTTTTTTTTTTTTCGTGCGACCCCTTCTACCTCGACTCAACAAAAGCATCGATCATCACATAATACGAAATCTGTCTTGATTGGGACTTTGATTTCCAGACTTCCAGTTCAAAGTGAGGAAGAGTGGCTCTCCAAAGTAAATTGTCAACCTTTTGAATTCGCCTTGAAGTTGATGAATGATTGCAAGGCTAGCAATTTAAGGCAAAATTGGAACCGAACTGATATAGGTTGGTTCCACAATATAAGAACCAAAACCTAACCGAAATGCCAATGGAACCAAACCAAACTAAAGCCGGTTTGTTCGTTTCAGTTAAATGGGCCGGTTTGTTCGTTTCAGTTAAATGGGCTGCCCATATTTTATAAACTTGCTTTGAAATAACATATTTTTAATGATATATATATCATAAACATAAAATTTCGTATAATAAATCATTAATCTATCCATAAAAAAGTCATTAATTCATCCATGAAAAATTCATTAATCCATGTCCTAACTCCTAAATTAATAGTATATATACATGTGGGTTGGGATCCTTCGACTCCTAAGAATGACTCGTGAAAAAAACACATGATTCCAACCCTTTAAATACAAAATCCAATGGTTGAGATTTATGAGTATCTTGGTAACACAAATCTCGGAGATACGTATCCCGATGATATATCTCAACCATTGGATTTTGCATTTAAAGGGTTGGGATCATGTGTTTTTTCACGATTCATTCTTAGGAGTTAAGGGATCCTGACCCAATATATATCAATATATAGCATGTAAGGGTTCGGTTCTACACAAGCCTTGAAGTAAGAACTGAACCAAATTGATTGGTTCTCCATTTTCTTAACCTAGAATTGAACCACAACCTGTTCCAAACCAATCCAACCCAACCCAAAGCTATTGGTTTGGTTCTCGGATTGAACCGGACCAAGTTGCACCCCTAGCACACTTTTTGTGCAGACAGCGTTTATCACATTATTCATATACTATATGTGCGTGTCGGGTCGGTTTATTGAACCTTTTCCCTAGTTATGAGTCAACAGGGACAATTGGTTATCCCTCTGTACTCAGTCATATGTTGTATGCTGGTTGCAGATGCAGGGAAGTCCACAACTGGAGGGCAGATACTTTTCCTCAGTGGTCAGGTTGATGATCGAACAATCCAGAAATATGAGAAAGAAGCAAAGGATAAAAGTCGAGAAAGTTGGTAAGTTCTTTGGCGCAAAATCCATTATTGGCTAAACAACCATTTCGTCATGCCATTTTCAACTTTGCTCTAACTGAAGCTATTGCATAATCAAAAACTTTCCCACAAACAAATTCATGCCAATCCCAGCTGTATCAGATCGATGCAATGCAAAAAAGATGGATAGTTAAAAGGAAGAGGTATTTTAAGAGGTGGCACAAATTACAGATAAAGATGCACCAAGAGTGAAGGTGGGATGGAGGAGTAGAGTAATTAGCGGGAATTGGAGATTGCTCGTTCGCTAACATCCTACTAGTGAAACAGTCTCCTCCTAAGCTTTTGAACCCCTGCTATGTTTCCAACTACCATCTGCGATGACGGTTCATATCATTTGAAATTGCAGTAGGAAGAAAACATGTATTAGTTCGTCCTTTCATGATCCTTAAGTTCAGACTTGAACTTTCTTAGTGCTGGCAGTGACAGTGTCTGTCTGGGTTGTTATTTTTGTGTATGTTTCTATAGACACTATTGTCTATAGGAGATATAGCGTTGAGTCCTTACATAGTTGCATTCATCTTTTCACCTGTTTTGCCTTATTTATTCTGTTTAATTCTCACCCCCCCCCCCCCCCCCCTCCTCTTTTTTTTTCCTGAAGAGTTGCTTCAAGGCTTGGTGTAAATTAAAAATAAAATAAAATATGGGTGATCGTTTGATGTGGTAATTTGCACACTTCAATAATTGACATACTGAATGTTTTATCTTTGCACTTTCTTGTGTTTTGTAGTTCATTTTTTGAATTTTAGATTAAGATATTCTTGAGTCTTTTAAATCTATAACAGCAATCCTGTGATTGAGTATTAAGTCCATCCCAGTTCCAAAATGTGTTTAGTTTTTCTTGCTTCACATTGACACAATTTTATTGGCACGAGCGGCTTATGTCAACATCCTTTGTTTTTTGTTCATCTACATGGTTGGTGGATCATGTAGTATGAATAAAAACAGTCTTGTTTCTTATTCTTTTGGTTTTCCTTTACATAAACACAATCCTTCATGTACTAGGTATATGGCGTATATCATGGATACAAATGAGGAGGAACGTGAAAAGGTATGTCTTGTTTTCTACTTTGGTTATTGATGGTAGGTTATTGCTTTATCGAATTCAGTTCTATCTTTTTTCTTCTTTTTTTCCCTTCCTGCCTAACCCTTGGTTACAAAAATAATAAAAGGGTGTTCTATATTAGATAACATCAACAAGGGCGTCTCTTTTCTCCATATGAAGTAGACTACTTTTTTTTTTTCCATAAATTTTCCTAAGTTTGTCATTTACTTAATGTATCCTATTATTTATTTTTAGTGTTCTTTTTAAAGCTTACTCATGACTTACTCCGCATGCTGCCTTGCGGATTTCAATCCATTCTTTAGGCTTATGAATCACCTCTCCCTGGTCTCCAATTTTGAAAACATTGCTACCCCTCACTCAGTCAGACATGGTGTTGGTGGAGATTATTGATGTTGGTATAAGAATGTTCCTACTGAACCCCAAAATTTCAGTAACAAATGCTTAAGGATTAGAACGTGATGGAAAATATCCAAGGTGGTTCTATTTGATGTATCTAAATGTCTTTGGCCTACTTTGCACCCAACACTCAATCCATACATGTATTTGTTGAATTTTGGTTGGAAAGCTGACTTAATTGTCCTCAAATAAGTTAATACACACCACTTCATAACTCCTAGTTAAAATTTGACAATCCACATGTTATGTTTTTTCCTGATTTTGTATACCTGTTTTTAAATGTTCTAATTTTTCTGTTATTTTCTTAATTTTAACTTTTATTATTATTTTTTCAAAGTAAATTGCTGAACAATGTGATTTATGCCCATCGTACATCAAGAGGGTCTGACAACTTGCCTCATGCATCCACCTTAAAAAAACTATTTCTGAATTAAAGTGTGATTGCCATATATCATGACATCTCTGTTATCTTTATCACACTTGAGATCATTTAATAAAGGGCTCAGCCATGTGCATATAATGTTGGCTGTCCTCATTAAATGCTTTATTGTTTGAACGGATGGTGTCTATGTATATTCAGCCGGGTCTCTGAACATTCTGTGTTTTCTTCTTATTGTATGGGAAGTGTTATATTTTGTTCTTTGTTGCAAATGCTTATTTCAGGGAAAGACAGTGGAGGTTGGTAGAGCACATTTCGAGACGGAAAACACCAGATTCACAATCCTTGATGCTCCGGTAATGTTTTCTCCTTGTCGCAGCCATCTCTTCTATCGTTCATATCAGTCATAAGTTTCATTGTCGATAGGTCTTTTCTGATAGTTGATTTAAGAAACTAAAGAGGAACTTTATAGCTTGTACGGAGTTTCTTAGGCCAGATACTAGAAGATTTGCAGGTTACGCAAGCCATTGGAGCCTTATGCCTAAAGGCTCACCTGTGGCAGAGCTCTCAAAAAGGCTTGAGGCTTGAAGGGAGATACCCTTTTCGCTCAAAGGCTTACCCTAAGCTTACGCCATAGGAGAGTGACGTCTTTTTGGTGCCTTTAGACTAAGGCGTGCTGCTCCTAAATGTGGATGGCGTGTGTTCCTTTTTTTCGTGACATAATAATCCTTTTTTTCGTTACACAATTTTTTTTCTTGTTTTTCTCTATTTTTATGTGTCTTCTGTATCCTTCAGGGTCACAAGAGTTATGTCCCAAACATGATCAGTGGGGCCTCTCAAGCTGATATAGGGGTTCTGGTAAGCATATTGTTGTGATGCTTCATTCTTGTAGTTCATTTTTTGGATGAAGTCTAGAATTTAGTTGCATAAGATATATAGGTAATATCTGCTCGGAAAGGGGAATTTGAAACGGGATATGAGAGAGGTGGACAGACCCGTGAACATGTCCTACTTGCCAAGACCTTGGGTGTGTCCAAGTTGCTTGTTGTCATCAACAAAATGGACGATCCTACTGTTGGATGGTCCAAAGAAAGGTACTTTACACAATCTTTGTAATGTTCTGCGAACGTTTCTTCTTCTTCTTTTTCCCTTCTTGAGAAGCTATTGTTAGGATTCCAATATTTATCTATTTATTTGCTATTACTAGGTATGATGAAATAGAATCAAAGATGATTCCCTTCCTAAAGTCTTCGGGTTACAATGTGAAGAAAGGTAATACAGGACCCCTATCCTATAATTCTCCTATATAAACATTTTAAATAAACTTGTCCTGGCAGCTTGCTTTGATAATTTTCTGAAGAAGGGGTATCCATCATATACTGTTAACAAATGTATTATGTTTTTGGTTTAAGATTCCTATTAATTTCTCTTAAGGTTCCATTATTTTATTTGTTGTATACTTATGCTGGGTTGTCTGATTATTTATTGACAATTCACTGCATGCAACTTGCAGATGTTCAGTTTCTCCCTATATCTGGTTTGATCGGTTCTAACATGAAAACTCGGGTGGATAAGAGTGCATGCTCTTGGTGGGATGGTCCATGCCTTTTTGAAGTTCTGGACCGAATAGAAATTCCTCAACTAGATCCCAAAGGCTCATTCAGGTAAAAAAATACGATTTCCATGTTTTTTTTTGGTTAGGTTTATGATTGATTTGTTCCTCCTTAGTGATAAAAAATGATGTGTTTCCTCTCATTTTTATAGTATTCTGTGTTTGTGTTTGGTTCTCCTTCTAGTTTGTTAAAATGCATGACTTCTTTTCCTTTCATACACTACATTGAGTATGTTCCTCCACGCTATTTTACCTGGATACCTCAAAATGGTTGCCTTGTCCATATTGACAATCTCAAGCTCAGGTGTAAAGGTCGTATCCACACCATGTAACATAGCTTCCAATCCTTTTTTGTTTCTTATGAATTTTAGTTTGCTGGTTAATTCTGATCCAGTTCGTCTTTAGTTCATGTTCTGATTGATTTCAACACTTAAGTGAAGTCCTGGTGGAATTTTTACATTTTATTCTCATATGTTTCACTTCTTCGGTCATCACTGAAGGAGCCTCAACAAGTTTAAATTTTGCCACTTTTTTTTTTTTTTGGGTTATATTTTCTGGGGTGGGTTACTCGGATTCAAAGGTATAACTCCTGACGTGATTATTTCAATACAGTCGTGACAAAATGGTTCAGAACTCAGTTAATTCCTGGTGGCGTTGGCCAATTCAAATCAGTTCGGCCACTGGCCTAACAGGGTTTCATTCACAAACTTGTTTTTGAAGGTCTTGGATTACATATGCTCGAATTAGGATGCTTTCTTGCATAACTTAGGTTGGAGAATCCTTTCCCTCCAAAACAGTACATTTATACACCTTGGATCCATCGAAACATTCTTTGCCACCACCACCACCAAAACCTGCCAAAGATGATCAAAGTTACATAGTCCTTTTTCCTCTTTCAAACAGAATGCCCTATACACCACAAGGTCCTTGCGAAAACCGTTATCTTGCAGCACCATTATATTAATGCTTATAGAGATCTATGAGGGGTTCTAACATCTGCCTATCAGGATAAAACAGAATATGAGAAGACTCTCCCTCTCTCTTGTTGAGAGTATGTTTTCTTCCACTCTCGGGTGTGTTGTACCCCAGTTAAGCTCCGTGACACTCTTATATTCATAGCCCTCTCCAACAGATCAGTCTTTTGGAGTAGTTGGTTGGTTAACATGGTATCAAAGCGCTGGGTTCGTATCGGTCACGGGTTCGATTCTTTTCACCCTTATGGGTGAGGGGGAGTGTTGAGAGTATGTTTTCCTCCACTCTCAGGTGTGTTGTACCCCCGTTAAGCTCCGTGAATACATAGCCCTCTCCAACAGATCGGTCTTTTGGAGTAGTTGGTTGGTTAACATCTCTCATGTGTGATGTGCCCCCGGTTTGGCTGAGCGAATTCTATTCCTCCATTCAATTCTATTATGCAAGTGTGCTGCTGCAACTGTTGAATGGTTATGGATCTAACATTGGTTTTGTGGATGTGTTCTTATAGTATATCTTAATATTGTAATATATATATGCTGGAACAATATTGGATATTGGTTGGTAAAATCTTCATCACTTGTCTAATTTGAATGTTTGAAAAGTAGTCTGAATGTCTCTTGAATCTTGATGGATTTTAGTGGTGCTGATAAAGCATGGTCTTATATTACTTTCTTTGACTGTTGTCGTTACTATCTTTATTGTTCAATTGATTAATCTAATATATCCTTTTTGATATGCAGGTTGCCAATTATTGACAAATTTAAAGACATGGGAACTGTTGTAATGGGAAAAATAGAGTCTGGTAGCATTCGGGAGGGTGATAACTTGTTGGTCATGCCCAATAAGGTCTGGTGTTTTAGCTGAGCTCTCTCTCCTCTGATTTTGTCTTGTTGCAGCTATTACCAGTGCTTGAAGATTTTGCGTGTTGAATTGACAGGCTCACGTGAAAGTGCTTGCTATATACTGTGATGAAAATAAAGTAAAACACGCAGGACCTGGTGAAAATGTACGAGTCAGACTGTCTGGGGTTGAAGAAGAGGACATATCATCTGGTTTTGTCCTATCAAGTGTTGGTAAGTTTTCTTCCGTGATGAGCTAAATAATTTAGTATTCTGGATTGTACTGTTTTAATACTGCAAGATTTCTTATAGGAAAAATGATGCAAACTTCAGCACTACAGGGAAATAATATATGATTAGACATATGATTTTTATAACAACTCAACTTGAAAATTTCAAAACTCCATGGATTGGTTGACTTCTCAATGTATGCTTTTAGACTGAGTTGGATGACCTGAACACTAGCACCCTAACAATCAAGTTGTTTAGGAGTTTCGTGGAAAAGAAAAAAGCCCTTTATCGGATTTGAACCGATGACTTACGCCTTACCATGGCGTGACTCTACCGCTGAGTTAATAAAAGGGCCCATTTTTTTCTTTATTCAATTCATGAATTAGCCCACTATGAGTCTACTTCATTTATACTTTTTTTTAAATTTTTTTTTATATAGTTTACACTAGTAGAAATGATGGAGGTTAATCAACCATACCTCACAGGGGAAGCACTCTTTTATCAGTGAGAAGGCTATTCCTTTGTAAGTGTTGCAGTTATAATGGGAGACAGAGATTATCCCACTTAATCCTGTGATTTGCAGATGCAGTTATGATGGAGTTGGTTTCCTTTTTGAAGTCTTTTTTCCTTATTGGCATTTCAAAGGATATGGTGGACACTTCTTCCTTTAGTTGACCAGTAAATCCTGCCAATAGTTGTCGGGTTTCATCATTCTTGGGGTTGGATCTCATCCAATTTGCTTGAGTTGATATTTTGCTGTGGTCTTCTCAGCAATATTTTCAAAAATCCTTGATCTGATAGGATCTTACTGAAAAAGAGGATCCATTTGCGGGAAGATATGTATGAGAAGAGAGGATATTTTTCTGAGAGATGAGGATACCATAGATAAAGGGTCCAAAAGCAAAGGATATGTCCAAAAAGCAGGGAGTTATGAGGCAATATAAAAAATCTGTACTTAGAAATGAACTGCTTAATCAAGTTTATTTGGTGTATAATTTAAGAATATCAAAGTTCCATAGTCAGGAATGGGTTCAGCCGACCTATCCTGTCATTGGATATAGTTGTGACACACAATCTTCCACCTAAAAGATAAGACCTCAAAGAAAAGACCACATTGATCTTTGGAGAACTTATACCAACAGAGAGTAATGCCTAAATTAGTGAGGATGACCTTGCGAACATGAAGTTCCTTTCCATCCAAGGTTCTATTTCCTGAGTTAAAGGTCATGGATTATTAACGAGAAAGAGGATACTGAAATGGGATTTTTTTTTATATACCTAATAAAATAAAATGATGGAACTGTATCAAATAGCTCAGGCAAAATTGCAATTAATAAGAATATTATTTACAGATTCACCACTACCTTGGCATAAGAAACAAAAGTGTGTGGTAGGCTGTGAGAAATAAGTTGTGGCCAAATTTTCCTTTCACTAAAACCATCAAGAATCTAATTAGAAAGTATTTTGTAATAGCTGAGAGACTACCGACTTCAAAATAACATTTCATTGCATTTGGGCTCTGAAACTGGCAAGAGATCTTGTAGTTGGACTTTTGATGGTGCCCTAGTTCTCGACACATTTTGAACGTGTTTGGACTGGGAATCTGCTTCAAGAGATGAATTCTAAAAGTCTACACAACAATAGATTTCTATATTTTGTAGGCAAAGAGTGAAAATAGGACACTTCACAAGCCAAAACTCTCCCAGGCATGATTCTGATTGAAAAATTGGAAAATATCATGTCATTGATTCCACATACGTTTCCATGTTGACTTATTGTTAATTTTGGGATTATATTTTATGGTTTGCTATACCTTGCAATTCTTATTCTTTTTTTCTTCTTCAAATTGGGTTACTTCTTGGGGATTTAATTTATTTCCCTTCTTGCAGTGAAACCAATAGCTGCAGTTCTTGAGTTCGATGCCCAGTTGCAGATCCTTGAGTTGCTTGACAATGTATGCATACATAGTTTACAAGGAGCTTTCTTTGGCTCATGTAGTTGGGCTTTCTAGTTCGTTCTTGCAATGTTTTTTTCCTTTAGGTTTTTGAAATATTTTATTATTATGTACTACTTGAAGCACGTACTGACATTTCCCGAGATTCCAGGCAATTTTTACTGCTGGTTACAAGGCAATGTTGCACATTCATTCTGTTGTTGAGGAGGGTGAGATTATTGAGCTGCTACAGCAGATTGATCCAAAGACAAAGAAACCTATGAAGAAGAAAGTTCTTTTTGTGAAGAATGGTGCTGTTGTTGTATGTCGCATTCAGGTGAACTATGTGAGCTACTCTTAGATACATCAAAATTCATTTACTGGACTAGGGTTAATTATTTTTCTTCACTGTGCATGCCAGGTGAATAACTTGATTTGCATTGAAAAGTTTTCTGATTTTCCTCAGCTTGGAAGGTTTACACTTCGTTCTGAAGGTAATATACAGACAAGCATTATTCTACTCACACAAGCAATCAGGCTACTTCTATATGTTATGCAGTTCTGAGATTATTGTGTTTACAGGAAAAACAGTTGCTGTGGGGAAAGTTACAAGTCTTTCTTCTTCTGGAAGTACTGGGTCTTGAACAGTTTTGACATAAGAAGTAAGGAGCTCCTGATTCATTTTCTGTGACAATCTTAAGAGACCCATTGTGACGACCCCTCCGTTTTTCAGTTCTTTTTGCACCATTACTGAGTCTCTTCTTGGGTTGAGGATGATGCTTTAAGTGGACTCAGATGGTTGTCTAGACTCTAGAGAATGGTCATGTGGTTAATACATCCAAATCGGAGAATACTCTTTCGAGTTGACTCAGAAAACCCCTTACAAGGCCATGCTATTATTGGTCTACTTGTATGCATTTTTATCAGAAATAAGAAAGAAATGAAACGAAATGAAAAATCTAGTAATCTGTTGGGAATGGGTTGCTGGCTGCTAATATGTTATGTGGTGAACAATAAAAGCTAAAAGAGGAAAAAAAATAAAAAGAGAAAAAGGAAACTAGAAAAAGAACAAATATAGTAGAGTTAGCTTTTGATTAGTTTAGTTTCAACTGTTCATAATCAGGTATTGCTTTTCTTAGTTATTTTCCCACTTAATTGACTTGAAGAGCAAATAATATATACTGATGAGTAATAAGTTATTGTACCAATAACACTTGTTGTGGGTTGGCTAATTGTCCTTGAGTGTGTTTCATCTCTTCTTGTCTCATAGTTGAAGATCACTAGACCCAATGTTACCCCAACTAATTCAATCTAAAGCATAAAGTTCAGGACACAGACGGTAAAGGTTTAGTGAATTTGATTTCAATCAGATCCTGTCTTTACACTATATGACTTCCTGACTTATCTTTCTTGGACTATTTCTCTCATTGCCTTCTTTATTTATTTTATGATCCATTTGGATTATCAACAAATGGTTGGTGAGAGAGATCTTAATCAGATACATTGAAAGCTTTCCTCATTTAAATCATGTTGATGCTTCTACATGAACCATATTTCAGTCAATAATGTTTTGGTTTTTTGATCCCCGACTGAAACACAAATTTAAACATTCATGCCTATTTCAATGACTTGTCATCTGCTTGTACTGTTTCTTTATTGCATGACATGTTCAATTTTCTCTCTCTTGACAGGCAGTTGAGGCCTTCTAATTTTATAGGTCAGGCAATGCAATTTGAGGAAGAACAAGCTGGCTTTAATCTAAACAGCGGGAGCTCTTGAACTTTTGAAATTAGTGATACTAAAATACCATAATAGAGCTTCTGATATTTGCTGTGTGCTGAGTTTTTCATCTACATCTGTGACATGTGAATGTGGACCTTTTATCGATACCATTTTTACAAGTTTTCAACGTTTTTGATGTTTTCATTCATATATGACCTAATTTAAACGTGCTTGCCTCGAACTTAACTTATATAATAATTATGGTATTTATTTACTACTGTAATGCCATGTTGCTCTAGTAGGTAGTGTGCTGCAATGAGCCATCATCCTGAGGATATGTGATAGATTGGTAGTATTTTGAACCCCCATATGTGTCGCATTATGTTTTCCCTGTGTTTTTATTATGAATAATGATTTTCTGATGCCTGACACCCCCTCTGCCAGATGCCTCTGGATGTGGCATGTGCTAGAATCATAGATTCTTTTCCTCGGGATACACAACTGCACATATTTTGGGGATGTACAGTTGTGTATCCAGAGGGAAAATCTATGGTTCTCGCACATGCCACGTCAGGGGGGCATGTGTCAGAAAATCATGACTCTGTTATTATTGTTAGTGGGTTATTATTGAAAGAAAAATGATGGTAAGACTCCATTGGTCTAGACTGTTAGGATGGTCCCTGAGATTTGTGTGGTGTGAATCCCAATGAAATGAATGGGCGGTTTTATTGGGCTAGACAAGCAGCAGGTTATTGGTCAGTAATTATTTTGGTGTGAGAGGCCAGGTTTTGAATTAAGGCCCTACAGTAATTGCCAAGGTAAGAAGTGTGTAATCAATCTCGCTTCTTTTAAATGACAGTGAAATGAAAAATCATGTTCTAGAGAACTTTGAATCATAACTATCTATCCATTTATAATCCTATTCTAATTGAATTTCATAGTGAAGATAAGTCACACTTTGACACACAAAAATGTCTTCAAAGTCAAATAATATCGATAAGCCACCAGTTGACAATTTAAAATAATGTCTCAAAACTAAGTATCTCAAATTGTAGGCCGGGCAGGTTGGAATTTTAATTGTATCATGTTGAAATGTATATAACATGTGTTTGACATGATTCATGCATGGTGCGTGTGGCCTTGGAAATATTTTCTTCACTCTGGTCAAATATTAGTGTCTTCTTGATTACCAATGAGTGGGAAAACGAGTTTCATTTAAAGAATGTGAAGTCATAGATGCTTGATTATGTATTTGGTAAATGATTTTCTGATAAAATGTTATCGAGTCGTGATAATCTGATGCCCCCTTCTGACATACACCTCCATCATAGAACCGTAGATTTTTTGCCTTGGCATACATTATAAATGATCTACTGTTCTGTGATGGGGGAGACGAAAATTCATTATTCAATGTTATTCTATCATGATTACCTCCACCCCCAACACTAAAAACTGTAGTTTTAATAGTCAGTCTCCAATCGAGTCAACCTACATGGGTCAAATAAAAATGTATTAAATTTAGGAACCAATTAGTTGCACGCCACTCATTACTAATTGCACTTCATCACTTAAAAAAAATTAATATCTTAGAACAATAAGAACTCGGTTAGGGTATGTTTGATTGCATGGAAAGTCACTTTCCATGGAATTTGAAATCCATGGAAAATTAGTAGTGGAAAATAGGTAGGGTTGGAAAATCAAATTCCATTGTTTGAGTTCACTTGGATAAAATCATGGAAAAAATATGAGAAAAAAGAAGAGGAGAAGGAAAAAGAAGAAGAGGAGAGGAGGGGGAGAGGAAGAAGAAGATGACAAGGAAGAGGAAAAGGGGAGGATGTGGCGGCGATGGTGGCGGCGGTGACGGCGGTGACGGCGACGGTAGCGGTGGCAACAACGGAGGTAAGTGAGGAAGATGGGGGGAAAACGTGGTGGTGGTGGTGGTGCCAAAGGAGGTGAGTGATGGAGAAGAAGGAGAAGAAGAAGAAGAAGAGAGAGAGAGAGAAGAGAGAGAGAGAGAGAGAGAGAGAGAGAGAGAGAAGGTGGTCGGAGACGGAGCCGACGGTGACGGTGACGGTGGCGGCGACGGAGATGACGACGGCGGTGACGATGAGGTTAGTGTAATGATGGTGGTGGTGGTTAAGGGAAAGCATATGTGTTTTTCTTAAGATTGGAGTGCAAGCAGACACTAGTGGTGTGCAACTAGTCGGTCCCTAAATTTATAAACACTTCAAATTTTTTTGTAATATGTTAAAATAAGCAAAATATTCAAGTTTCAATAATATGGTAATAATGGCAACATAAACTATTAATTGAATTTCCTAACTCTTGAAGCGATTAATTACTTGTTATATTTTTCATTCAAGTGTGTTTTTAATGAGAGTCAAGCTCTCATATGGTGTCCCGTTTCTATAGATGGGAAAGGTGTTTACGTGACACAATTTGATTAGGAGATAAACACATTGGATTGCTTGCGGCTTGAGCACCAACTAAATCATGCTTGAATCAGTGCCACTCCGATCCGATCTGAACGGATTAATGAATATGTAAACTGAATCCTATC
This sequence comes from Akebia trifoliata, assembly GCF_017979445.1. Taxonomy (NCBI): domain Eukaryota; kingdom Viridiplantae; phylum Streptophyta; class Magnoliopsida; order Ranunculales; family Lardizabalaceae; genus Akebia; species Akebia trifoliata. Next base: position 2,436,823 of record NC_141378.1, on the reverse strand, counting down.
CGTTTCATTTCATCCTTAATCCGAAATCGATTCGAACACCACCATATTTTCAAATTATCAATGTTAAAAAAAATTAAAAATATAAAATTTTTAAAAATCTACTTTCCTACTATAAATATAGGCAAGTTATGGTGAGATTTCGTTTCTCCCAGTGGCGTAGTCAAACCTCGGTGGATTATTACTCTAGCCTTGTGTTTGTTGCGATCCTATAATTTCGATGATCCTAACTTTGTATTTCCTTTGGGCCCACTTGTTCTTAAGAGACACGTGCACTTATTGCATAACGTGAAAAAAGTAGGGGTGTCAATTGGTACCCATATAACAAAAAACGAACTGAAACCAAAAACCCCAATTCTGATTCCCTTTTTATTGGAATTGATTAGAGCCGGGTCTAAAATGGAATCAAACTGATAGGAAACGAAACCATTAGGTTCTATCCAGTGGGTACCTGTGGATACCCAGAACCGATTTATTTTTTTAATTTCTTTTCATACTATAGATGATTTAAATTTTTTTTTTATTATTATTATTTAGAAATAAATGCATGCTATATAAAAATCTTCAATTTTTCATATTAATTATCAATTGAAGCTTAAAATGTTTCTAAAAATTTATTACTTTTAATTAAAATAAACTATTATTTTTAAAAAAAATCATTAATTTATAGTTTTAGTATTACCAGTTATAACTAAGTTAATAATTTTTATAATGATTTATTTATTTATTTTTTTTACTTCAATTCTTAAGAATTAGAAACTAAGGGTACTTCTGATTTTTGGTGGTTTCGATTTCATTTATTTTGGAATCAGACTCAAAACTAACAAAAATTGAAATCGAACTAACTATAATGATTATGATTCTAAGTACGGATCCAAAGCCAACCCACTGACACCTCCAAGAAGAAGTGATCTCCACATAAGTCATTTAAGAAGAAAATTCCATATAGAAGTCAAAGTCAATTAATTCAAATTGATGTTAGGATTTTGGCATTGGACGCTAGACTTATACAAAGGCCCAGACACAAACACGTCATAAGATACTTAAATTTGAGGAAAAATTCAACTATGCCCATTATTTTTTGACTCCCCCTCCCCCCCGCAAAAAAAAAAAAAAGACTTGGAACATGATGATTCCTCATCCAACCTCTTAAGTCACCAATCAAGTTTAAGTGTTTTGTGTGAGTGTTATTAGATTGAAAAATATTGAGTGACATCAAACGTTGGATGTTAAAAAATACAGCAAATCGACAACTTAATAACGCGTATTCGTATGGACCTCGCATGAAATTTTTTCCTTGACGTAGTGGCCTCTATATATGACGATAACGATGACGATCACACTCCGCGTTTTTTCTTTGTCGCAACAACATTTGACCAGTCAGCATTTATCCGGTCACACGTACTACGGTCAAACCAAAAAAAACAAGGACACACTTTGTATCCAACGAACCAATCATATTAAACTGTGATACTAACCTGTCTTACCATATTGGTTCCTAAATTATTACTCAATCTGAGCCAGTAAAACAAGGTTTGTAGATATATTGTATTTTTTAAGAAATTCAATTATGATTCATGTAGAAATATTTTTACTCTTTTTAATTTTTAGAAAATTTTAACACTAAAAACTACTCTTATAAGTTGCATGTTTGAATTATATATGTACATATGAATTAAACTAATAAATCAAAATAAATCAAGAAAAAAAAAAAAAAATCTTCACCAACCCTTATGAATCTCAAATCAATAAAAACAAACAAACAAATAAAATAACATTTTAAAAATATTAACCTTAACATGTGGACATGTTAGGGATTCTCAAGAAATGTTTCTCTAAAAAAGGTTTTACAAATCTATTTGTTTTGAGTAATGATGAACGCTCGCGATCTCTATGCAATTGATATGGTAAGGGCACAGAATCATAGATCTTTTTACTTGTGTAACTCAAAGAAAAAGATCTATGATTTTGGGCCCTTACCATGTCAATTGTGTATGATTTATCGGGTACATTCATCACGACTCATTTATTTTTCATATATTAATTGTTTGTTAATCGAAAGTTTTTATTGTGAGTACAACTTAAAATAGTTGAGGAGTATATGTGTTTTTCTTTTTTAAATAAACAAATTAAGTGGTTAGTCGATGCCCATATACAAGTCTGGTCCCTTATCTACAGGGATATCTATCTAGATATTAAAAAAAAGAAAAAATGATTAGTCTACTCAGTGTAAAAGAGGATTAACAGGATTTGAACCTATGTCTCTAATAGTATACATTGCTCAGTTTCATTTTGATAATAGTAGATCTATTATTTTATAAAGAGTTAGGTTAACGAATGCTCTTTAGGTACACAAGTCAAGTTGCAATAAATGTACTTTGAATATTGGAATATGTAGGTATTTTAGGAACAAATAATGTTTTAAAGGGTATTTTTGATACAAAATTCAATTTTTAAAGTATATTTATTACACTTTTAGGCGTGCCCTAATAAGATCTTTTTATAATTTAAATTAATTTATTTAAAAATGAGAAAAAATTTAAAACATTTAAAAAAAAAATTGTTTAGTGCAGTGAAAATCGGAATGAATTTCACAATATTTTCACTTATTTTTTTTTTAATGTTCGGGTGTGGGGTTGGGAGATCTGATTTCATTTAAATGCGTCTATCTGATCTTACGTGTCACTATCTAATCACCTAAACTGTCCAACGACGTTAGACGCTATAAAAATCCCATTGCAACTTGCAAAAGAACAAGAAGAAAGTGTACCAGACCAGCGAAGAACACGTACGGTCGTGTACACAAAAGAAAAAACTACAATTCTCACAAGAGACAGACAGACAGAGAGAGAGAGAGAGCGCTTCAGGTGCTAGGGTTTCTTCTTGGTGGTGGAGGTGATGGTTATGGCGCGAGCGACTCTGCTCTGGACTAGTACCACATATGAATCACCTCTCTCGATTGTTCGGTCACACTAACAAAATGGACTCCAAGCAGAAGCGAAGGAAACCAAAGCTCGAGCGTCGCAACGCCGTAAAAAACATCGACTACGAAGCTTCTGCGAGTTTCTCCTCAACAGATGAATCTTCACCACTTCGAACTCGATCTCTCGATATTCCCCCCTACTCGGATCGTACCAGCTTTCGGATTGGAGGAACTGAAGGAGAGATAGATAGAATTTGTTGGAGTTTAGGGCTTTCTGGACCTGAAGATTTTGCGATTTCTGAAGCTGCTTGGGAAGCTAGGAAGGCTAAGTCTTCTTCTGATATACTTCCGCGTTCTCGATTGAATCAACCTTATAGCCCTAATGATTCGGATCAGGTCGATGATGGATTATTGATTAGGTCTGGAGATAGGGTTTTTGATCAATCAATGATTGAGAATGATAATTTGGCTGAATTGAGTAATTCTCGGAATTTGGTTGCGGTCGAATCTACTAGAGGAATTAAGGGCATTCGAACGCCTGTTCTTGCTCCACCACCATCTATATCGATCCCAGTTCTTCAAAATATAGGTTCGACTTGGGATATCATTAGGGGTTTAGCTCCTGAAGATGACAATTTAGGTTCTTCATCGAAATTACATGTAGATACGAGCTCTTCTGATGAAGAAGATGAGGAAGTATCTGTATCTTCAGAAGAAGCTGAAGATGAAGGTGAAGAGATTGGTAGAGAAATTGTTGAGAGAGAAGAGACCCATGGTTTGAGGTTAGGAGAGACTGTCGTTCTATCTGAATCGTGTTCATGTTTTTCAACTTCAAATGATGATGATTCTTCAAGTTCAAACACGGACACAACTTATATTATTTCACCCAATGGTCGATTCAGACGGGAAATCAAGTCGTGGACTAAAGGCAGTCTTCTGGGGAGCGGGTCGTTCGGAACAGTGTATGAGGGGCTCAGTGAGTAAGTATAATTCTGATAGTCCACGATCATCTAGGATTGGCAAAAACAGGAATAACTTATAGTTCAATTTAGTTCTCAAATTGACTCTTTTTATTAAAACAAAGTGATTTCTGGATATTTCAATCATAGATTGCATTGATACCTTTGCACTATGATATGTTTGGGTGCTCATTGAGCTTTTTCTCTGCAGCGACGGATTCTTTTTTGCTGTAAAAGAGGTATCTTTGCTTGATCAAGGAAGTCAGGGCCAACAAAGTATCCATCAACTTGAGCAGGTGAGACAATTTTAAGTATTGTTGAGTTACATCAAATCATGAACATAAAATACTTATTGGCGATCTTCTTTGAGTATGCATCCAGAAATTATCATACTCATGATCAAAGTTGCTTTTTATATTGTCTCTCTCTTTAATTGATCCAGGAAATTGCCCTTTTAAGTCAGTTCGAGCATGAGAACATAGTTCGATATCTTGGCACAGACAAGGTAGTGCTTCTTAGCTTTTCTGAATTGGTTTATACGCGCTGCACTTCCTACCTTTTTTTAGTAGGGTAATATTTAGAATGGGTAAGTTTGAACTTCATAACCATTTTACTTACTAAGAAAAAAGGAGTTTGTAATAATTATGAACTTGCACCCTTAGGCATAGACCCATAGCTTGGTTGGTTTGACACATTACAAAACAACTTTGAGGTCAAGGGTCAAGTCCAGCTTACCCATAAAAATAAAAATAAAAACTTGCAATCTCATGTTGTGGTCTTACCCGGATACTCTTATTAGACATGCTGACATTTTTCATTTTGACAATAGCAAAATCCTTTTAGTATGAGGAGATGCAACATCACAACAAAATGCTACAATCACCACCACTACCATCATCATCATCAAAGCCTTACCCCAAAAATTTGGTGACTGCTGACTAATCCTGTTCCTCCATTCAATTCTATCCAAAGCCATGTCAACAAGTTCTACCATGGGCAACACATACACGAACTCATAAAGTTCAAGCCAGATCCTAGACACCGTCAATTGAAATTGAAATAGCTTCCTCATTTCCCTCACGATGCTCATAATGAAGGGAAAAGTCTAGGCTTCTTTTTAACATCGTTGGTTTGCTCTTCTTTTGGTGCAAGCAATTTAAGGAGTTTAGGGGATTCTTTTCTGAAGACTTTATGTTTAGATGGGATTACGTAATTTTTTTTGATAAGTTGGGATTATGTAATTAGGGAGTGATTGTGTCTTGCTTGTTGTTTTTGTGGTCTGTTTGATCCTTTCTTTCGAGGGCTTCTTGTCCTCTCATCAATAAAACGTTTTCTTATCAAAAAAGAAAAAGAAAAGGCTAGGCTTCCCATATTCCTGTAATCTCTTTACGTATTGAAACCATCTATCCGCATGACTAGGACCTTCCCCAATCCACTGAATAACCTTAAGCAAGTCGTTTTCCATTGCAAATGGATAATTGATTAAAGAGGATGAGATGTGGAGACCTTGAATGAAGAACATTGAATCCTCCAAGTGAAAGGTGCTATCCTCCGACCTGGCTTGAAGGTTTTGGTGGTGCTACTTACTAAGCTCTTGAAAAAGACTAAACTCTTTTCAATCTTCTTTTTTCCCCCTAAAATTGCTTATAAAATGTATACAAAATTAGATTGCTTGTAGAAAGACTTTTTATTTACACATAATATTCGTTTATTAGTGTAAATGAATTATTAGTTATGATTAGTTTGATTTCATATAGATTGCTTGGTATAATTTTATATTGGAGTAGACTTTTTTGAGGACTACTTGTTTAAGTAGGATCTATCATGTGAAGCTTGAGGGGCTTGTACTTCTCTTCTTTCCTTGTGCTTTTATCTTCTTGTATTGTGGCTTCCTTGGCCACCTGCTCACTTTCTTCAATAATATTATTATCTATTAAAAAAAAGTAGTTAGATATCTGTCTGACATCTTATTTTGATTATTCTAAGCATATAGCATGTACATACATGCTTATTTTTTAATTACTTTGATAATTTTTTTAATTTCCTAATAAATATTTAGGAATAAAAAAAATACTTGTAAAAAAAGTTAGGAATAAAATTATAAGAATATGATAATGTTGTACTTACTAGCTTGTTAATTTAATCTAATGTTTTAATGTGAATGTGTATATGGTTAAAAAGGCGTTGTTGTTCTCAATTTTCATATAGAAGATAGGTGTTCTTGGTTGTTGGACTCTCTTTTGCCACTGCCAACACTCTTTATATTTCCATCGACGAATGGTCGTTTATTGTAGTTTGATAACTTATGAGTTTATTTTATGTCTATTTAATCATTTTCTATAGTTTCAATGAAATGTTTCTTCATATTCCATCATTTCGACAAAAGTTGTAGTTATTTCCATACTGCTCGAAGTATCTCCATTTCCAAGTTGATCAAAGTAGACAAATGGAACTTATGCATAGTACTTGATCATGGAGGTTCTGGTTAAATTGCTGATTTTTACACAATAATTTACAGGATGACGCAAAACTCTACATCTTCCTTGAACTTGTAACAAAAGGTTCTCTTGCACACCTATACCAAAAATATCATTTGCGGGATCCTCTCGTCTCTGCATACACAAGGCAAATTCTCCATGGTTTGAATTATCTTCATGATCAAAATGTGGTTCATAGGTGATACAACTGAACTTTTATCTATGCCTTGGTTGTACTTATTTTCATCTTAAGGTTTTTGTTTCAAATTATATTCATCATCTCTTTCCCTCGAGGTTGTTATATCATATCTGTAAGTGTAACCAAGGTGCTGCATGTAACAAAGGTTTGCTTGGCTTAAGGAAACGTGGTCTTCTCCACCTAGGCTTTTCCTTGTGGAAAGGCTGGATATAATTCTAGGGACCATTAGTTTTCATTCATGTAACATTTACTCGGATTCATGTCCTGGTATCCTACATTGACTTGAGATGGCAATACTAGACATTTAAGAATAAACCTACTTGTTTGAGTAGGTGAGGGCCTGGTTGTTGAGCAACAGATCTTGGGTTTGTGATCTGTCTGCACCTTTTGAGTTACTGATCTCACTATAAACAGGCTTACGCATTGGCAACGCTTAACATTTTTTTTATTTATTTTTACCTAGGCCAATCAAATGGATTGCATTCGATAAATATTTCTTTCATTCGCTTGCATCTAAATCATGTACTTCTTTTGAGCATTCAGAATTGTTTACATATGATGACTAGCGTGTTGCCAGTTTTCCAGTGTCTGATGATATAGGAACATCATTAGAAACTTTATTCTTTTTTCTCTAAGTAATCTTCTCTTTTGCTTCTCATTTTCAAGGGATATCAAATGTGCTAATATATTGGTGGATGCAAATGGATCTGTAAAACTTGCAGATTTTGGATTGGCAAAGGTCTCTTTCTTCTCAGCTTGCTATCTCTTCCATGTTTCTTATTTGTAAACTTCTTTATCTTACATTGCTGGTTTGCACCTTCTTAGGCAACTAAACTCAATGATGTGAAATCTTGCAAAGGCACTGCATTCTGGATGGCCCCTGAGGTTTGCATTTTCTTTATGATAGTGTTATATTATGCATCAAGTGCTGGTAATTGTGTCAGTTTAATCGAACAGATAACCATATCTCAAAGCATGGTGTTAAATATCAACCAATAAGGATGCCTCATTGTAACGGAATTTGTCTGTATGAGGATGATATAGCTGTCTCTCTAATTATCAAATCTGTTCCTCAATTGCAGGTCGTTAATCGGAGGGGCCGTGGCTATGGGCTTGCAGCAGATATATGGAGCCTTGGTTGCACTGTCTTGGAGATGTTAACTCGTCGGCTTCCTTACACTCCTTTGGAATGTGTACGCAAATGGTCTTTTCTAAGTTTATTTTTTTAAACTTGCTTTAGCTCTGCTCTTGCACTGTTTGGCAATCTGATGATTCAGAACTTCAAATGTCAAGAGTGCCATATTCATCAAGTGCCACATATCTGATGATATTTTAGGCAAATATTTCACCCTTTCAATCTTCCATACAAATTTTGTACCCACTTTGGATATTGTTTCCAACCCTCTTTTATTTTATTTTATTTTATATATAGGTTTAAATGTGAAGGGATTTTTATCCCTAGTATGTAGTATTGGTTTCAAGCTTTAGACGCTTTTTCTCTTACGATTTCTCTTATATGACAGATGCCAGCATTATTTAGGATTGGCAGGGGTATCCCACCACCAGTTCCTAATACCCTTTCAAGTGATGCACGGAACTTCATCCACCAATGCTTACAAGCTAACCCAAACGATCGGCCTTCTGCTTCTCAACTCTTGGACCATCCATTTGTGAAGAGGCCTCTTCCAATTTCCTCGGCATCTGGTTCCCCCACTTTGCATAGTGACAGGAGACGATCTTAGATTCACCTTCCATCAACATTTGATGTTTGAAGATAATTAAGGTAAAGATCATTTTAGATATCAAGTGTTCTATTCACAATGGAGATTAACTTGACCCAAACATACAATTCATTTTTTATGGTCTGAAATACAATTCATTTTGTTTTTCTTAGAACCTAAATACTATAACCTAGAAAGTAAAAAAAAAAAAAACCCTACAATTTTAATTCATACAATTCACTAAAGTGGGCCAATTGTTTTTTGTGCTCTATTCACACAATTTTAATAGAAATTCATACTTCATATTGAAGTATTCTATTCACACAATCTTAGGATTTAATAACATTGAAGTGTTCTATTCATTTTTGTTTTTCTTAGACCCTAAATACTACAAAATAAAAAAATTAGTGTATTCTTTTATTTTTGGATAACCTAACAGTCTAACACAAAGGAGTTAGGACAATACATGCATGTCCATCTATGCAAACTCAAAAGTTTATAATTTATATTGTTGATGAGAAATCAAAGTTTGTTTAATTTGAGACTGAAGTGATGCAGTTGATGGCAAGGGTTATGCTAATAGTTCTTTTCCCCCCTTCCTATTTAGACTGCTTAGGTGTTGATACAAGATTTTGATCTTCTGGAGAATACATCTTTTGTTCATATATTGTCCTTATAGAGGTTGCTAGGTATATTGTTTTGTTAATATTTGAGTATTTATTTAAAACCTTGTCATTATATGATTGTTTCAGGAGTAATTTAATTAGGCTTAGTTCATATTTGTTTAACTCATAAAGAAAAATTTTTGTGGATCGTATGCTTCGTTTGTTTGAATTCCAATTTGATCTGAATCATACTCCTTGTGATTTTAAAATCCGATTTGATTCTAACAACATTGGTTCATGTAACTTTCTTAAACATATTTTCAGTAAGCTAAAGTTATAATCTCTCATTCTGTATACGCATTCTTTTTATTTCTGCAGGATTGCTAGTTGAATGATTTATTGGGGGCTTGGGGCTCATTTTCCATATTTTTCGGCTTGGCTCAGATGGCATTCTTATACCCTCTGTTCCACCCCAATTGGTGGAGAATATAGCTAAATGTAAACAATTTTATGCAGCTTACCCATGTATAGACCAATCCAGCCATGAATCCAAAGTCCTAAAGGTGTTAAGCATGCGCTTTGTCTCCACATTGGTGTTATGTTTACCTGTAGCATTTAATGTTTCATTATTTCACCTTTTTGTTCTGGTTTATTTATATCCTGTTAGTGGTTGTATGTGTGAGATTGTTAAGTATCTTTCTTTATTTTTGCAGGCAACACGAGAAATAGAGAAATGATTGTAAATTGAAAATGGATAGTGTGTAGCTTAGCAAAAAAAAAAAGAAGAAAGAAAGAAGAATTTGAAGAAAAAGGGAAATTAATAATGTGTATATATTCTAAATATATGTTCATGCATCCCTAGCTGAAGTCTTTGTCCATTTGAGACATTTTTTTTGCATTTAGAGAGCTTGCTTATACGTTTGGTGGTCTGAATTTGTTAGCTTGGAGGAAAAAGCAACCAGAAAAATAGCTGAACTGCATATTTATTTTGTGACGAGTTACATATTGTATGGAGAAAAGGGGAAGATTGCTGCAGTAATTCAATGAAAGCCAGCACTAGACAATTGGAGGCCTAACTCTCTCAACAAAATGGTGAGTAGATGAGATTCTCAACTAGTCGGACATGATTGGGAGTTCAACTTTTATATGAATGTCCGTATCATAAGTTTGACACTTGCATCCCTTAATGCCATGGCAAACACTCTTTTGTGCCCAACTTACTAGATGGATATTGGGCTTACCCTTTGGTGACCCTAGACAACAAACAATGGCCTGAATGGTGATTTCTAGCCCTTGAATTTTATCATTCTCGTAGGTGATTTTCAGTCATTTGATTCGAGCATGCGTTTTGGGTATTCGAATCAACATCTTGAAATCACCAATCAGGCTGATTTTGTGTAGGCCCACTAAGAGGTGTGGCATTGATCCATGGTACCGATTGGCCTGAATGTGCCACATGGTATTTTTGGCATGAGTACCCATGCCAGGTTCTCCCATTGAGCTTTAAATCATGCACCAAGCCAGTCGTGCACCTTCTTAGAGCAATCAAGTTCAATGATGTGAAATCTTAACAAGGGACTGCACTCTAGATGGCCCCTGAGGTGTGCAGTTTCCCTTTCAAAATGTTGTATTCTAATGCATTTTGTGGAAGTTATTGTGTAAATTTATTTTATTTTATTTTTCTTTTACACCCCCACTGTTTAGCTGATGATACATTAATCCTATTTTCCCATTGAACTCTTATCTAAAGTCATATCTTCATGGAAAGCATATTGCATTCTGTATTTGTAGAAGGGGAGCTAACTATTTATCCAGTTTTTCCTTTATTGATTTGTTCTCGTAATAGCTACATGGTGGACTCGCTCAATGCAGTTAATGGTCTATTGCTGGTTCTGTTATGGTTGAGGCATGATGTGATTGGGTTTTCCCAACGTTATATTGGACAGCCCTGTCAATCTGTTGTGCTTATCCAAAGCTTGTTTATTGGTGCACAAGTTTTGTATCAACTGATATTCTAAATTGGTAGGGCTGTGTTGTTTCAGTTGCAAGGGGGGCGTCAAGAATAATTCAGAGTTGGAGATGTGTGTACTGATCAAAAATATTCCATGGCATTAAGGCTTAATTACGTTTCATGGAGAAAAATGTTAGGTAATGAAGAAATAAGACAATTTATTGTGTAGTTGAAATGGAACTATCGAAAAATGTAACACTTTAGATCCAAGAGAATTTAGCAAGCAAGAAAAAAAAAATGAAAGTTTGAATCAAATAGTTTGAACATTGTATAGAAAGATAAATGACAACATACTTGTGAGAAATGAATCTTTGGTGTAAATTTAAGGATCCAAATAAGCAAGAGGCGGAGGAGGGTTCATGTCACGAACCCCATAAATAGATAGTTCGGGCTAAAGTATTAATTTTGTGAATAAAATGACATTAGAAATGCTATTCCTGAATTTTCCTTTTCTATCCAAGGAGATCGAAACCACTTTCTCAACTGATACGACATTTTTTGCTAACTGTACCTTACTTCTGAGTTTAACCAAATGAGTTCTCAATGGTGTATTGGGCGGGGGGGCACGGAGAGAGGCTAACCAGTAATGCGGTAAATGGAATGGGAACATTTAAGGATTTGTCCGAGCCAACCTATTGTAGGTAGGTGCCTTTCTCTGATTGAGATGGATATCATTTCTTTTATGTTTTCACTGGTACCGGGCACTTGCACACACTAAACACGCTCCTCCCTCAATATAATACAACTGCAAGTATATATATTATATTATATAAATAAAGATTACTTTTATTGTCCAGCCAACATTTTCTAATAAAACCTCACATTTCAATAACGAATGAAGGCACCTTCTTATTTTCCTTTTTCCTAATTACCCTTATTCTCTTGGTCTACTCTCTCTTCCTCTTATCTCACAATTAAAATTGAAAACAAATAAAATAAACAAACTGAAGCTATTCACTCTTCCGTTTAATCAACAATATTAATAAATTGCATCATTTAAGGTGATGTGAGAAAAAGTGGGTGTGGAAAAAGTTCTCAAAATAATATTGAAATCACTTTACTTTTCTTCTGTGGACATCTTGAGCCTTCTAAAGTAGAAAATCAACCTGATTGAAGTGGAAACTTCTGAAGAAAGGGGAATAAAAATGTACTTTCAACAGTTACCAAAGCTACATCAAGTACAAGTCTAACCAACAGCAATTAGACTAAAAACTAAATTGAAGGGGGAAAAAATGCCAGTTATAGAAAAAGGTAAGCAAATCCACATAAAATAAAATTCGAGAGTGCACATATATGCAAGTTAACTCTTAACAACAATTATACCAGACTGACTGACAAGATAAAGCAAAAGCATGCTACCAACGTTAATGTTGACATGGCCATACTTTGAATTTACAGACAAATGTTAACCAACGGATTTGAAAACTCTCTATCTAAGATAGCATAAAAAGGCACAAATGGGCTTGTGGGGTGTGTGCTGAAACTCACTTGCTTACACTAAAATGCATACCAAACTCAGCTGGTAAGGAGCTCTTGTAAGCATTTGCAACAGCTCCGGCTGTTTCAGACAGATCCCTCTTCATTTGCGAAATTGTTGATTCCATGTACTCTTTGTACTTTGAGATTGAATCGACGAGAGAAAGGAGCTCACGCGCACACATCTGGGTTTCTTCATCAGTTTGCTTGATCACATCTTGCAACTTTGCATCAGAGATCTGCGCAGAAACTTTTGGATTAATCAGGAAACCCATCCTATTATTCCCATTACTGCTACATTCAAAATAGTAAATCGGGAAAAACAAACCGCACCCTCAGAAACTCTTCTGCTTCTCTTTCCATGGTTTCCAAGTTATGTCTCCCTCTCTCAACATCTTCAATCATTCTTTTAGCTTCTGCAGCACATCTGGATGTGTACTCTTCTGTTTCCTTCTTCATCAAGCTTAATTGAGATTCAACCTGAAAATATGAGTCAATTACCATAAGATTACCTGTCACAGCAGTTCTTGCACAAATAATTCCAGGAAGTAATTCAGATATGTAAATATTTTATTTATTTCAATAAAATGTCCTATGACCTAACAACAATTTAAGCTTTGAAAACCAATAGACTTTTGATAAAGATTGTTTAAAACTCAACAGATGAATAAAACTGTGAGAACAAAGTCCTTGGACCTTTCTGTCTCAGTTTAGCTTCACATTCTTGATTATAAAGCCCAATTTGAATCAACTGTGACATTTCTCATTTTTGAATTTCCAACCACTGTTACCACTTGTGTCCTATTATGCAAGGAGAATAATCTCTTGTTGGTGCAACCACAGCACAAAATAAGTACCAAAAATGAAAGATAAATAGCCATTGTGTATAAGTGCATCAACTCATATGGGGTTATATTGTTTGTTTATTACTCCACGCAAAACCACTTTTTGTAGGGTACTATGGGGTACCAACCAGTATGTATAGAAGGTTGGTTTCAACAAGTTAAAGCACACAACATTGATAAACGAAAATCATACAGGAAAATGACATAATAACTAAAAAAGGTGTGTTCCGACTTGAGTACTGTGATGCCATTACCAAGGAAAACAAAGGACAAAGAATGCTTCCACTATAACATTCTAAAGAACATTAACCTTGAGGAGAACCGATAAAAAAAACCTCAGAGAAAACTTCAGCAAGATAGCCAAATTCCAGCACCAAAAAAGAATGTTTATTTGATGTTATTCTCATGCAGATCTTATTGAATGTTGAATATAACATGAGCATGAATATGTTAATGACTAGCAGCATTCCATGAAATAGAGATCTGGTATACATACTACATCAATTTGAGATTGAAGTTCAGTGAGACGGTTTCTTTTTGCCTCGAGTTTAGTAGCATTTTCTCGGGATTGTTGCTGGAGGGAAATCAACTCCTCCAGCTTTGCCATGGAGCTTCTCTTTATCTCATCCGCAAAAGAATTAAGTGCGGGTTTTAGTGTCGATTTGTAGTCGATCCCCAAAACATCAGCTGGTGTCGATCCTTTGGGATTCAGCATATACTGAAGATCATTTCCAAGCTTTAACCTGGAAACCATAAAAAAGACATAAATCATAGGGCATTCATTAAATACAACCTCACACTTAGTTATAGACTTACGAAGTCGAAATTAAGAATAAAACTCTCAAAGATAAACAAAAGAGTTCAACTCAGTCTGAGACTCTCAGTTACTCGACAATTCACAGGGGAAGGATCATAATTACTATAGCTTGAAAACTGGTCAAGAAAGACTGCTGAAGAAATAAGTCAAAAACCACACAATCCATCCTGGCATTTACTAACATTTGGCTGATCCAGAAAAATATTTCAAAGCATTAATCAAGACGAAAGCCCCTATGCCCCCACACCAACAATAAAAAACAAAACAAAATGAAATGAAACCCGCTAAAGAGAAGCTCCTCCATCTACTTCCAAAGACCCTCCTCTCCCTTGTCCTCAATTTTAATCTTGAGGGAAAGGTTTCATTCCAAATTTGGTATCTCAATTTTAGATTAGATTTTTATAGTTATCAATTGAGATTGTACTTAATTATATTAAGATTCTAGATGATTAGACTGGATTGGCCTTCCTATCTTATCTTCAGGAATCAAGATATAAATAAAGGTAACTTTTGGTGAGGGATATGAAATATTCCCCCCCCCCCCCCCCCCCCCTCTCTTTCACACACAAACGAGCCATGATAAAGGAGGTCGACCCAATGGTTTTAAAAATCATCCGAGACAATATGAATCCCCTGAGTTATCTCGACATCATTTGTGAACAAGAAGACACCAGATGACCGAGTGTAACCCTTTTCCTCCTCCTCTTCTTCTTCTTCCTCCTCTGCCACTTTCTAGTTCACAGAACTGTAAAAGAACCCCATCATCTTGTCTGAGGTAACAAGATGACTTAGATGAATCATCTCATTATTGTCCATGGTTTTGAAATATTGTATCGATTGAATGTTTGGTTAATTAAAAAATTGATACACTATTGGCCGAAACATTTGAGACAAAATGATACATATCCGATACATGAATGTTTCGAGGTCAATGTTTCATATTGGTCTTGGCCGATACTGATATGTATTGACCAATACATTCTGATATTTTAATCCCCAATGAACAAGAAGGGATGGTTTTCAGATATTGAAAATCACAGGTTGGTTCCTTGAAGAGGCCATGTCAACGAAATTATACTAATTTTTCTAATTTATTATCTTTTTAGTATCAATTTCGTAACATATTTATAAAATGCAATGACAATAGATACTTAAGGCAGCAAATCAAGAATTGAGATTCAAAAGTAATCACCTCCTAATAGCCTGATTACATTCAATGGAAAGGCTCTCGAGCTCCTTGAACTTCTGCCCTAAAGTCACATCAACATCCCACGACTTCTCTTCCCACGAATTCCTTGCAATCTCCGCCTCTGCAATATCTCTCTCCACAACCTGTAACTCCCTCTTCATCCTCTCCACATCCCTCATGTTAACCTTCTGCGCATCAATCTGCTTCTTCAGCTCCTCATTCTCCTCACTAATCCTCCGACTCTCCTGAATCTTTGTTTCCAATTCCTTCTCTTTCTCCTCCAATCCCTTCTCCAAAGTTGCAACCCCACTCTTAAACCCATCAATTAAAGCATGAAATTTCCCTATATCCTCTTCTAACACAGATTTATCCTTCTCAAGCACTTCTCGAGCTGATGGCGCCGATCTCATTCCCTGTAACTTAGCCTCGAGATTCGCAACCTCATTTTCCAAGGATTCAACGTTTTTAGCCTCGGAATCCCCTTCTTGATCCAATTTCTCGGTAAATTCACGATCGAGAGCATCAACAGCTTCATCATCACCACGGATATAATGCGAGTAACAATCTAAGGCGTAAGCCAAGAGTTTGTTTTCTTGAAGGAAAGAGCGAGTCGTGTTCGTCGATGCAGACGATGAAATATGATCGTTATAGAGAGCGATCTCGACAAGCCAATGGATTACTGCAAGGAGAGAAGGCCAAGCGTGAGGAGTTCCAGGAGCTTTGAGAGCGGATTTGTTGAGTTTAAAGGGGCAATTTAGGTATTTTAGAAGAAGAGGGAGGTCTTCATCAAGTTTGATGTGGGCGGCTGAGATTGGCAAATCAAGACGGGTTAAGATGAATCTGATGGCTTCTGTGATGTCTTTGGCGGAGGGAAGAGGAGGTTTGAGGTAGAAAGGAGCAGAGTAGGAGGATAGATAGGCGTTGATGGTGCGGATGGCCATTGATTGGTAGGATCGGTCATTGATGGGAACGGTTGAGATGCGATTGATGGAAGGGCGACTGCTGCAGTAACTCGCATCAGAGTCACGGTTGCTAGTGGTGTTAAATTGACGGTTGAGATCGCTGGTTGATGAAGGTCTCTCTGATATTGAGGTGTCCTTTCCCCTTCGTCTTCCTCCTCCTCTCATCTCTCTCTTTCTTTCTCTCTCTCTCTCTCTCTCTCTCTCTCCACTGTGTGGTGCTTCCCGCCTAAAACCTAAAAAAAAAAGTTGAAAAAGACACATTTGAAGAAGAGAGATCATACTCCTTATGTTTCCAAACTAATGAAATGCGCCTTGACCTAAGTCTCCAAAACGACAAAATGACTTAAATGCCCTAGTTCTCAATCTCTGATTTTATTCCCAAAACAAATCATAAACAAAAATTAAAAAATATTATCAATCTGAGAAATTTTGAGATTAACCAAGAAAATATATAAATTACCAACAAAAAATTGACTAATGAAATTTATTATAAATTAATTTAGGGTAGTAATAAACTGATATTACAAGGTGTTGTGTGTGAATGAACTCTGTAAGTGTTTTTTTTTTTTTTAATAGTATATTTATATTATTAATTAAAGTTGGTTTGCTAGTAGAATCTTTCTTTTATTATATGCTGTGATTTCACATTAAAATTACTTGTAATGTCTATTCATCTACCTTACTTGGTTCATCGGTTTGAATTCGGGTATACAAACTATAAGCATAATTATAATGTTAAAAATTCAAAGTTAAATAAAAATAAAATAATCTAAATTTTAAATATGAACAATGAAAACAAATATAATAAATCGGTTTGATTCACCAAATCAATTAAAAAATTATTTGATTTGTCAAATCAAATGTTTTGATTCGTCGAACTCAACCAAAATTCGATGGGTTCATGATTTGCTAAATTTTACGAATCAAGTACAAAGTGTACCGCGAATTGGTTCATTTCATACCAATTCGTATTTTGAACTAATAGCAATGAATAGGTTAATATAACTATTTATAACATAGGGATGTGTTAATATCACAATCCTTGATTTACTTAAGTAAACCATAACTAAAAGTCGTGAAAAGAGTAAAAATTACCATAAATTTTGGAGAATGTACAAGAAAACGTGTAACAATTACCAATAAAAAATATATAATTTATTAAAATTAGTTATATTTTATTTATTAATCGACACACAATCATAATATTTGATTATAATTCAGTTGTAAATACATATTCATTAAAAATTATAAGAATAATAAAATTATAATATATATCATAAAAAAACCTAGTGAGTGAGAATTAAAATGTGTAAACATTTTCTATCATGAAAATATGGTTATTTAAAACATTAAGTAGTGGCCCCACATTTATATGAAATGAATAGTGTGTCCCACATTATATGATTTTCTATTTTTTATTGTGCTTTGCATTCTTAAATCTAGGGCTCCCAGTGAATCTGTTGCGGACCCGATTGGGTCCATTTGATACCAATATGGTAAGGATCGTATTGAACCCATAATTGATTTGATAAGCATTGGATCAACTTTTGTCAAATTGACCTTTTATCGAATTACAATATTAAGATCCATACCCTATCCTATAACAATTGGGTCGGACCCTGATCGGACCAAACCCAATTCAATATACAAAATCTAAATGATCTTTATATATATTGAAAATATACAATATAAATTATGGACTTTCTATTAGTTTTTTAGATTGGGCCCTTGGATCTAAAATGATTGATCCAGATCTAATAGGTTTAAAAATAATTCCATGTACATGTTCATTTTCACATTATTTATGAGAAGGATATAAGATTTATTTTTCATATTAGTTTTACGACAAATTCATAAATAATTCATCTAGTTTACTTTTTTGTTTTTTAGGATATAATATAATTTAAGGTTTTAGAAGTAAATAAGATATTGGTAAGATGCGTAGATAGTATTTATTTATTTTTTATTTTTAGTAACTAGGCCAAGAAACATCCCCACATTTGGTGAGACTAATCTACCTGGCTGCACACACCATCCAACACCCTATCACGTGTTCAACATCTACATAGCCACATTTTTGTCTAGGGGTGTGTAGAGATTAGAAGACATGATTTGGGGAGCAAATCCAGTCGCTCCTCACCATCTCAACTAACCTTCGATGGGTATGTCGAGAGTTGTTCTCATGACTTAGGTTCAAACCGCATTTTTACCTTAATAACTAACTACCTAGCTTGACTATTAATACTAACTACTATTTATTATTAAATAATAATAAAAAATTAAATGTGATATGGGTGAAAACTAAAACCATACAAAGTATACGTGGAAGGCTATGGATGAGTGAGACAGAAAGTATTACAACATATATGGGTAGCAAATCATCTCTCTTTCTTATATTTTTGGGCACTTTTCTTTTCCTGTGAGTCTCACTCACCTACGCAACCTTCGCGAAAACGAGAGGGGTCAGATGCTCCTCTCCCGCTCGTAACTCACGACCTTTCAATCTTCGAACCCTACTCATCTTTAATCGATTTCCAGGTACTTGGATTTCGATTCTAGGTTTTCGATTTTCAAAAACATTTGTTCTCCAAATATTTGAACATTTATTTCTCCCTCTGATAATTGTCGATTGGATTTTTATGAAATTCTTGGAATATTCTTGAGTCTTAAATGTACGACTTGTAGAGCTCAAGCCCATGTGTTTGTGATTTTGTTTATTATATAATATTTGCGTGGAATCTGGCAGATTTCTTCTATAAATATATAATCCAACTGTCTCGCCCTGGATTCAAGTTGTTTAGATCTTTATGAGGGTTTCATTTGGGGGATTGTTGAAATTTTGAGAATTTCTATCTGTTTATATACATTTTGGTCTCTTTAATTAGTTCGTATTGGATCTGGAATTGCTGAAATTAACCTTCCCTAGGTTAAGGTGTCCGGTCGGCGAAATTAGGTTTGATTTCCGAAGAATTACAACTCTGGTACTGTTTTTCTATGTTCATTTTAATAAATATGCCTGCTTTTATGATCACTGCTATAGTTTTCCGGTTTTTCTCATGATATTAAGCAAACATTTACGTGATGCATGATAAAATTACTGTACTTGTTTATATTTTTCCCAATACAGTATTTATCTCCCTCTTGTTTAGAATTCTGTATCAAAAATTGATATTCTCCACTGGGCATGCAAATGATGAAAAAAAATAAAAAAAAATTGAACCTTAAATTGGCTAACAAACATGGTTTTAGAACTTATCCCCAAGTCATCTCAGATATAAATGAGTGGGGTATCCAGTGTTGTTGACCCGTCTCAGCGACTCGTCCAAGATCCTATGTCTTGGACGAGATTTTGAAGATCTCATCCGAGTCATCCCAGCCTCGTATGAGATTTAAAACTATGCCACCACCCCTCTCTTTGAATATGTTATTTCCAACCTTGGATAACCTGTTGAAGAGACATCAATGGGTGTTTGAAAGCCTTTACCTTGAATTGGTTGGTGATAAGTAAGACCATATGTATGGTGATATCTGGATTACTGTTTGTCCTTAGGAATTTGTTTAAAACAATTTTTTACTAAAAGGTAGCACCATCAGCTTCACCCACACATGTTGTTGACATTATCACCAATAGTTCTAGAGGTCGAAATTCCTAAACAATCTGAAGAGCTCATAACAATCATCCAGAGGTTTTAGACTGGTATGGAACGTTCCTGATCTGGTCCAAATAATCTTTCAGCTTGTTTAGCAAGCACATCCAGGATTTATTAGAAGAGAGTTTCTTCGTTTTTCAGGTAACTGATTTGTTTACCATGTCATCTGTGAATAGGGAATGCTCTTTTCCCTTTTCTACTGTAATTAATCTTGAAACTCTATAATGGGCTTTATAAGCTATTTAATTTTTTCTAATCAATGCCGATGTTCAATCTGCAAGTTTTAGTAGCTTGAAAAATATTAACTTAAGGTTATTTTTTCTACGAAATGGAAAAGAAAAAAAAAAAAAAAAGATGTAGGCAAGCCTTCAATATTTGATGTTACTTGTGTTATGTCCAGGATGACTAAGAATCAAATACCTTAATGCCCAACTCTAAAGGTGTGATCAAGTGATACATAGTCAGCTTCATGCATTTTTTTCCACGTTTGATTCATTTTTCAAATGGAAAGGTACTTTTTAAGAAAATGATTTCCAATAAATCATTTAATTAGGAATGGATTTTTTTTTTTTTTGGGGGTGCTTGGCTGCATGTTATCAACCCTATATATATATGTTATTTGTGTTCTATTTAAATGTTGAAAGAAAATAACTGTCTTGTTACATCCTCTCTATTTGTTTTAGCCTCTCATGGATAGCTTTTTCTCTACATCGTACTCACTTGAACCCAATTGTTTGTGAATGTTTAAACACTTCTTTATTAAATTTGAGGAGGTTTAATAAATGTGTTATATTTGTTGTCTCATTGATATGGCTTGATTTTTTATAAGGCCGTTTCTTCTCGAGGTGGTCCAATGAACCTTTTGGCTTTGTAATGCAATTGTCACAGAGGATTCCTCCACATACATTATTTTTGGATTATCAAAGGAGATTAGTAGACATTTTTTGAAGATAGAAGATGCTCTATATCGAGATATGTTATACCATTGTATATTGATGGAGTGTAATTTTATGTTAGAATAGTTCAACAGGATCCCAATTACAAAATTACTTTGGAAATTGCGATCATCCTCATTTATATTAGTGGTAAGAAATTGGATATTTATCTGTCGTTACTTTGCGAGAGAGGTGTGTGGGTTTTTCTATACTTTTGGGACCAATTGGATATTTCAAAGATGTGTTGAAGCTTATTTAAGGGTGCCACAATACCTTCTCTTCTTGGGAATAATTTAATACTTCCTTTCTATTTTGATAGAAAGGAATTGATGTATTTTAGGATAGATCAAATACTTTGGATGAGTGCTAAACATCAAAGCTTTGTCTTATATTTGTTTAGCACCTACCTCTTCTAGAGTTTAGAAGTGAATGGCCAATTCGACGGGATTCTTGATTGGATCAGGAATTCAATCTCAATGATGAATCCATTTGATGACTCCGATATTGTTATTCACGACATTGATTCAATTCAATATCATCAGAATGCTATTCATCCCATTGAATTTATAGGAGAAACATTTATCATCTTTATGGGATTAGATCCGGGAGAAACAGTTATTTTTTCAACTGGTCGGGGGGGGGGGGGGGGGGGAGGGATATTGTATGCCATTAGCAGACATAGGTTTCAAGGATCTACAGATCCTGAGTCAACTTGGGATTGGAGGCCAATGAGTTGATAATGCCATTTTCAGCTTCTGTATTTTGACAAATTTAAACCATGAAGCACTTTTGGGGGACAAAAAGTGGGATGAGACCCCTGAGTGTGTGGAGACTGTATTGACATTTTTGGGCAAGATCTATACTACTTACTGAAGGATGTACTAAGATGAACTTTTTCAGCTGTCAAATCTTCACTTTCCCAACTTATTTTGGGATTTGGGACAGTTAATATCATGCAAGATTCACAGGACAGGCCTTTCACTGACCACAAGCAGTATTTTAAGGTTTTGCATCCCTTCGCTAGATCCCGCTCTCAATGAAGGTTCATTGTTTGGTCTTGCAATTGAAGGGCAAAAAATTGACAATTAATGTTGTCAAAAGAGTCCCCGGCTTTATTAATGGCAGCACTTATTGGTGATATTTTATGGAAATCACCTATCCAAAAAAGAATACGAAAGTATTTTGTAGAGATCATTTATTTACTTATATGCCTTCCAAGATGACCTTTTCTTGATTCTACAAGTCTGGCGGAAAAAGTGCAATTTGTGCTTGTTCGTGGCGGAAAAAGTGCTACATATTGCCAGTAGGTCTTGAAGTGGGTTTTAGTGAGGACCCTTTCTTGATTCTGCAAGCCTGGGATTCAGGTATCAGCAACCCTGCAATTCGTGCCTTGTTCTTGGCAGAAAAAGTGCTACATATCCACAATAGGTCTTGAAGTTGGTTTTGGTGATGGGGGAAAGTAAGGTAATTATACTTGACAAGGAAAAAAGAAGAAAGTGGAGGTAATTGTGTCCAGCAGCAGCAATGATCTGAAGTTATGGTGGTGTCTGGAGCTGGTGCATTTTTTTTGGGGATCTTGTTACTACCACACCCGTTCAGTTATTTGAAGGTGCCATTCTACCCTGGAAGTGATTAGGTAAGCTGGTAGGGGTGTCTTTTCACTTTGGAGGATGATTTGTATTTTACATTTTCTTCTACTTTTTTCTTTGAAGAATTTCACATGCCAGGACATATTCTTGCTCCTGTAGTTGATTCCATGTAAAAGCATGTTTGATTCTGAGAGTCTAGGGGAACTAACTAGACATCTTATGGAACTAACCAGACAAAACACAAGCTCCGTAGAACTGCCTTTTTCTCCTTTTTTTTTTTTTTTGAGGGGTTGGGGGAGGGTATTCTGAGATTTGGACTTTTTACTGTGCATTTAAGATACTTTTTTCCCTGCACAAGGCAAAGATAATGTACAAGGAGAAGCCTTGGAAAGAATATATTACAAACCCATTAAGGTTTTCCTATCTTCACCTTTACTGAACATTTCATCTCAGAAACCAAATCCAGCTGGTTTTTTGGAACTGCTTGTAACTGGAATTTCCAGCACAGTGTTTTTCTTTTGAAATGGAAACTTCATTGACGCTTGAGGCTATGAGTGGGTCCCTTGATGTAAGGTTCCATACCTTTGCCATGGTGTGGAAGACATAAGCTGCTGAAAGAGAGGATGTATTGAGAAATCGTTCAAGCTCACTTGCATTTATATCTAAATAAAACATTGTTCTCCTTTGAATATTTAGCAATGTGACTTGAATTCGGGCCTACTTGTATTGAAATCTAGTTTCCTGCTTTCTACCTATGCTTCCCAATTTGTTCACACACTATTTTTGCATTTAATTTAGCTTTTCTTTGTTTATTTTCCTCAATCTGACTTTTCTCAACTTTTGAATTTGTTGAATAAATTTCAGCTTCTTTTTCGAAGATGGCAACAGGTACTAGGAGCCGACGTAGACTTACTTCTCATCATTACAGGTCAACTCCATACCCATTGCCATCTTGCCGTCTGGGGGTTTTGGAGAAGGAAATGCATAAGAAGGAGAACGAAATTCACCAAAAGAAATCCAAGATAGCATTGGAGAAGAAGGATTGGGAAGATGCAACTTGTTCAGTCTGCATGGAGTACCCTCATAATGCTGTCCTCCTCCTCTGCTCCTCTCACGACAAGGGATGCCGTCCCTACATGTGCGGTACCAGTGATCGGTATTCTAACTGCCTTGACCAGTTTAAGAAGGCCCATACCAAAGTAGCATCACCACCAGTGAACAACTCAAGTGTAGGTTCAGGTTCCGGATCACCTCCTGAGAAGTGTGAAGTAATGGAGCTTGCATGCCCTCTCTGCCGAGGGCAGGTGAAGGGGATGACGGTGGTTGAACCTGCACGTGAGTATCTGAATGCGAAGAAGCGAAGCTGCACTCAGGATGACTGCTCGTTTATTGGAACATATAAAGAACTCAGGAAGCATGTGAAGCAAGAGCACCCTTGTGCACGTTCGTGGGAAGTAGACCCCATACATGAACAGAAATGGAGACGGCTTGAGCACGAAAGAGAGCGTGATGATGTGCTTAGCACAATAAGATCATCAATGCCAGGGGCGATGGTCTTGGGAGATTATGTAATAGAGGGAAACCATCATGACTTTGATACAGATGATGAGGATGTGGAAGCTGACGAGGATGACGGGGGTTCTGAAGTAGGCTTTGATGGTACGGGTTTATTCGACTTTTTATTCCTTTTGCAAGCATTTAGGCCTGCAGGGAGTGGCAACCTCAATGCACGCCTAAGGAGGCTTGAGAGGGGTCGCCAACGAATGTTGGATGGAGTAGGGGGAGGTGTTGGAATCCCTACAGCTGCATTTGAAGGAGACAACAATGATGGGTACCCAGTTAGCCGCAACAGGGGTAGAGTGTTGGGTCGTGGAAGATCGGAGAGGAGACGGAGACGTAGAAGCCAGCGGAGGAGGTCGGTGGTAGATGTGACTTAAGGAATAGGAAACGGGGATGCGATGAGATGTGTAGGCTTTTAGTTATTATTTAACATAAGGCATTTGATTATCTTGTCCCCTCAATTACATGGATATGTTGTTGATTTAATTGTGGAATTCTATGTGAAAAATGGACTCAAAAATGAGAAGAAAAGAAAAAGATAGCTCGATCTTTTTCTCTTTTTTATTGTTAATTTATTTTATTTTTTTCACTTTTTTGTTCATCTGGTGTGTTGAGAGTCCTTGCATTGCAATTGAACAACATGCTTTCTCTGCTAATGGTATATTGGGTGTGACAGTTATGACTTGTACTAGTTTTGTTAATGTGTCAAGGAACAGATTCTGGGCATCTGTAAACCCTAGAGTCCTAAACTGGAGCCTAGATACTGAACACAGGAGTTTGAACTTTTGAATCAGTTTGATTCTGATATTTTCTTCTAATACAACGATATTTCATTAATGGATCTGATCTGATTTATTTTAATTTATGGTGGCCATACTATTAGTTCTTGCTCTTTAATTGATAGTTCTCACAATTATTTGGGAAATCTTTGGTTATGGACTTATTTGTTCTACAGAAGATTGGGTTAAATTTTTAGAGGAAAAATGGCTTATTATGGGAAGATGGTTATTTTTGTTGTCGTAACACTAGTTTTGAATGCATTAAGGTTATAGTACCTGAAGTAATTGATACTCTTATGTTGAATGCAAATTATACACCAATCAAACTAAGAGAACAATTATAGAAGATTATGATACAAGACTACACTGTGAAACTGACCGTTCAAATCAAACTTTTCTCCATTCAAAAATATAATTTTGTTTCAAAATACCATTACAGTATATGACAACTTTACCTTTTAGTACATGCAGCACTTCCATGCATGAATTGAGATCAATCAATTGGAGGGCAACCCTTGAAAATACCGTAAGTCCAACATTCTTGTGCAATGGAAAAAAAAAGGAAGAAATTCCATAAATTGGATCTTAATGATCCTTGAAGAATATTTTTGCAATGGAAAAAAACATAAAATTTGATCTTAATCATCCTTAAAAGAAGTACAATTTTAATACACCATCTGCAGTCCAGAGGGATGCATAGGTGGATTGCGTTTACAGTCTGGAGCTAAGGCACGATGGGCTGCACACAAGCATATACGATTCGATGCAAAGTTTGCCAATGCATCCACCACCCCTGCTTGTTGCCTACTCGAGCCTTATTCAAGAACTTCACTCCCAAGGGAAAGAGCATCTTTGAAGAGCCTGAACAGATTTGAGCTATATATGTCTGTCATTAAACACATGGATTATTTGTAGCCTGAAACAATGATATATCACACAGAGGAGAGTCATATATCCTATATCTTTTTATCAATCATGAAATTTTATGCTGCAATGCTACAATATCTGTGACTTAATACAGGTGCAAGTCCTAGCTGCCAACTTTGGCATAGCAAGGACAGATCCGTTTGAGATGTTCAACCACCAAAATCCAGTATTTCCCTCTTCATCAAATTCATACCCAGTATCAGTGCCATCCCGGCAAGTCTTAAATTTTTTAAAATTGAAATCACCTGAAGTGGCGCGTGAAATCAAGATGGAAGGGAGTGTCATGGGATCAAGTCAAGATGGATGCATCCTCTGACCAGTTTGGTTTGCCTGAACAGCTGACTTCACCTGCAAATAATCAGGGAAAAAAATATTCATTCCACAGCTTCTCCGAGTTCCTAATACAAGATCAACACAAATGACTACATTAACTCCTCGACTTTGATTAAAATGTAATTACCTATTCCGGATTTGTTATGATGCATGGCATTGTCACAGAGACGAATTCAAACCTTCCATTTTCCAGATTTAACCCAGTATTTACATTAATTTTAAATATCAAAGAACTGTTTTTCCCTTGTTGCACAAGCATTTTGAGTAGAATTAACCAGATCCTGTAAAAGTTTGGCCTCTTCCAGGCCACTTTCTCAGTGCTCTTCACTTGCAGGCTCTCATGTGCTTTCAGTGACCATGAGCTGGCAGCCTCTTTTCCCTGGGAAGCTTTGGTTTGAGCATAGGCTCTCTGATTATAATGACCCATCACATGTTCTTCTTTCTGAACGGGGTTTTGATCCATCTTTTCGCCTCTGTAGCATTGGTAGACCCTCTCGGCTGTAATGTTTCCAAACAAGAGCTCTGCACTCTTGTTGGTGACAAGCAATGGGATGTAGTCTGATTGATCCCATACATATAGCTGCAGCAAATAAAAAAACAAAAACAGAGCTATCAGAGGTCAATCATGCTTTGGCATTTTAAAAGAGCAGCCAGAGTGCTAAGAATAGTGTGGACATTATGCAAAATATTAAAAAAGAAGAAGCAGAAGATGCTCAAATGATGCAATCCATACACAAATCATCCATACACTCATTTCAAGGATAATGGGAAAAGTGAAGAAAGCACAGAAAATTTAGTGTAAACGTTTCAAATCCTGGGAAACCCGCAGTCTCAGCATTCTCTACAACACCCGAAGATACTTTCCAAAATAATGATTTTAACATGGCTTCCATGTTTTACAAACAGATTGAAACAATGTTTGCATCTAGTGTCAACAAGGATGTGGCATGCATATTTCTGTTTAGGCATGTCTCGCTGCAGACAGTTGGAAATAAACAGGTTTGTTGAAATATCGATCCCCCAAAAGGCCGAAACCAGATATGCCGACTCGCCCATATACTTATTACAAATGTTAAGTGATATATTTTTAAAAAAGTTCAGTTCAAGTTTAGTATACTTGAGAAAAGAATCCATTTTAATAAGCTGGCATCTGTTATAATCATATAAATAATGGTTGAAAACAAAATTTGAATAAATTTGGAGTTGTTTAAAAAAAATTTGTTGTTGTGTGTCCCAACAAATGGGTACGACATGGAAAATATGGAGTATCCTTATGATATAGGTATTAAGGAGCATATGCTTGATATCTATAGGTTTTAATAACCACATTTCAAGAAGCAAAAAGGAGTTCAAATCATTCTGAACATTAATCCTAGATTTACCTAACCAAAAGAGCTTTCTTTCCCCACCATTTCAAGGGGAGCATTCTGCCTTTTCGGATAAATGAAAGAGGAAAGAAGAGTTCCTTTACCAGAAATGGTTTATATATCAAGCATGCGACATGAAGGCAATTGGACCTTTTCTGAAAATAGAGTGGAGCCATGTTCTTCTCCAATAAAGACCTTTCGCAAGAGAATGAGAAAGAATAATTAACCTTAATAGGAACTGCAACAAAAAACAACCTCTGAAACAGAGTGATAGATCAAGCTTGCATACCCATATTCTAAATCCATAGGATAACCACATAACTTGCAGCCCATACAAATGAGATCTTCTGCTATTTTATTATCTCCTATCATAAACAGTCTCTTGCTGACAAACATCCTTTCCTTATCAAATTCTCCATCAGTTCTACACGTAAATGGCAGAAAAATTTCACCCACACATGCATAAAAGGCGGCCTTGCAGGATATGGTTAGGCATGATATTTCTGAAATTGAGACGCAATCGCGATATTTTTCTTCTTTATGAACCTTCCAATTTTTCAGAAGTTTCCTGTTCTGTAGTGCAATGCTTTTGGTCAGTGAAATCCTGCAAGCATGTAATATGACGGAACACAAACTATATTTTTAGATCCAGCATTAAAGACAGGCTTGAATGAAAACAAAATCATAAGTGACAGGTTTACCATCATAAAAAAAACTCCTATCTGAATACATTATATAGGATGCATGCAAAAGTAATGGTTTGAGGCACATGTGACTTGACTGTTTTGAGGAAACTGAAGTGAAAGTTGATGAAAAAGGTACACTATAAATGGTATAGAGAATACTTGATAGGTATGCAGCTGGACACTGTGAAGTGTAGCTCCAGATCGTTGCACCCATTCTATCACCTTCTTCAGCTTTTCCTGTGTTGTAATCCCAACTCGGCGACGTGCTAGTAAGTCATCCACACCTACATTATCATGGAAAATTTATATTATTAATAGAAAGTAGTAAAACACATTTCTTAGTTTATATTCTCTCATAAAATTCAACCACAGAATAAAAATCAAGAGTTGGATGGCTTGTATCAGTCATAAAATACTTCACATGTTAGAAAATCTTAAAAGGGTGAAAGTCTCAGTTAAAAATCATGATGGAGGAAAAATAATTTACAATTATTTAAAAATGTTTTAGAATATTAAAGGCATGATATTGGTAACTTAGGAGTGTGTTCCAAGAGTCCAACTGGCAGAACTCAAGAATCCATGGAAGATTTGAGGATATGAAACCAACACCATAACCTATTAATAGTTGCAAATTGAGGAATTATCGCAAAGGGAGGTAACACTATAACCCCAAATAACAAAGAAAAGGTGATGGGAAGAGTGATATACCCTCGGACACAAGCAGTTCATAGGGATGGACTAAAGGTATTAGCGATGAGAACTGAACTGTTCTAGCCTCAACAACATCTCCAAATTTTATGATCTTTACATCTGGAGCAAGCAAAAAATATAATAAGATTTAAAACACAAAAACAATTCTCCCATTACCCAATTATACAATTCAATGAAGCAAAGATAGGAATGAAAAACCATAAACCACATGCATGAGTAGTATAAGACTGATATCCAATGAAGAATAATACAGTGGCAGATACATAAAACTCCAAACCAGTAAATCAATAGAGTCTAGAAAAAAGTACTTTCACATAAATAACGCATAATAAATAATTATGTTAACACAAAGATAACAAAATTAAATGGAATACAACTGCATATACTTCAACGCAAAAGAGTTCACCATTATTGTGGAACTTCTATGAGCCTTTTGAGGGCAAGCTAAAATTGAAAACACGAAAACCTTTGATGCCATTTACTCAAACGGATGACCATACTGAATTATTAGCAATAAACATACTTGTGACAAACCCTGTTTTAATCATCTAAAGAAGCTTCAAGGGGATGTACCATGTTAGAAGAAGTAAAAGAACATGCATTTACTCCAAAGGTCTACCATTACCATATGAGAAATTAGAAGGCCAAGGGCATGGAATTTAAATGGTTGAAAATCATGAATATTTCATTGTAATATTTCTAACTAGACATCGTTATAGTCACATTGATGTCTTGTAAGTAATTCTAGACAATAATTTAAATCTAAGATTTTCTTCCATTTTCTTCATATGAAGTTGTGATGTACTATATTTATGTTTTAAAACACAAAAGCATTTCTTGAAAGCAACAAAATATTATAGAAGATATGTGGCTAAAAACCATTTAGTACACAATAGCTAGACCCTGAAAGTAATGTATACAAAAATTATAGAAGCCAACACAAACATATCAAGTTAAACCCACAGAGAACACATTTATATAAGAAAATTATCTTGATTATAGAGACCTATCATTACATTACATGCGACCCTTCTGGAAATAAGATATGTTGCATAATTCAAAACCGAAGAACACAGGATCCTAACAACTGGGAATAACCCAAGGCTCAAAAATACCTTCTTTTAATTTAATTTAATTTAATTTTTTTTGCTCATTAGTAGTATTTACAGCATCAAATTTGGAAAATCAAAGGGATCTCGCTTCTCACTTTGTAACAAAATTACATCACCAGCAACTACCATCGACCCCATTTCCTTCTGCCACAGAGATACTGAGAAGTACAATCGTGTATCATCACCAACCTGAACGTCAGTCCTTAACAATGATCCTCTTTTTGAGGACTTAAACTTCTGCACAAGAATCAGTTGATTGTTAGCACCAATTAATTTAGTTCTTCAAGAAAATGAAGCTATAAGGACAGGTTTTAAGAAGATAGCTGACATTTCTTACATCATTGTTTTATTCTATCTTAGATAATCAACAAATTAAGCCACTTAAATTCAGTTGTAGTTCTTCGCAATGTTCGTGTTTTGGCTATAACTAACTCAATTCGTACACGAATTGTGTGAACTTGGACTTGTTGGATAGCTAATCGAATAATCTTTCCAAATGCACCCAAGGAAATTGAAACATTAGGGCACTTTTTAAGTTAGAAAAATGGAAAAATAAAAATAAAAATACATGAAGTTGCTGAGATTGAAATGCAACAGAAACTAATCAACAACAAAACTATGTACCCTAATCAACAACTGAAATTCGATTAAAACCAACAACTTGGAAAAGAGAGAGACAGAGAGAGAAGGGGAAGAAGAAGAGCAGATCAAGATTGATTGGTGGAGAGGGAGTTTGACCTGAATTGGTCGAGTTCTGTGGACGAATACGAGGAGCTGAACATAGTCGCCAATGTGGAGAGAAGCTTTCGAGAGATCGATTAGGGGTCCGTACCATCCGATTGCTGTCATCTCTCTCTCTCTCTTTGAGTGTGAAGGAGAAGAGAATAGGGTTTCAGATTTGTGCTATTGAGTTTGGCGCGCAAAACGATTTGAGCATGGATGAATCAATTTAGACATAAGCCCTCCATATTCTGCTAAATATATGAGATGCCCTTTCAAGCTAATGTCCAATATGTCCTCATCTACTCTTAGATCCCTTCATCTTCAAGCTCTAGCCCAAATCTTCATTTTTGTCTAACAATTCATCATCTTCAAGTTCACCAATCTCTAGGATAAATTATTTTTAACCTATTCAATTTTTACGTAATTGATTACCATTGGATTAGAGAATAAACTTTTTTTATTTGGATTAATGATTAGTTTTTAATTAATCTTAGGATTAATTGATTAGAATTTGGTAATATTTTTTTTTTTATATATATTCTAATTTTGAAAATTAGTGAGAAAGGCTAGGGCCTCTCTCTAAAAAGGGAGATGTCTTGACTTAAGTTCAAGGCCCTTATTGCCCACCAAATTTATCCTAACTTACCTGATATGTGTGATTTGTAGAGTATTGCATGTGCTTGGGGAATTTGAACTATAAATGATGCTTTAAGAGACTAATTGCCTTGTCTTTACTAATCAGACCTATAGATTTGAACATTCTCGTCATAAAAATAGAAAATAATATATATAAAAAAAACACAAAAAGAAAAGAAAATAAAGAATCAATAAAAAATATTAATTAAATCATTTTGGGTTTAAGAGATTGATCATCTTGCATTGATTTAGCAAGTCCAGTCTGTCGATTTGGTTAGTCTCTTAAATAAAAAATAATTTTATATTGAAGACATCGTGCCATTGGACAATAACGACCGACTGAAAATTTACAAAAAAGGAGGGACATTTTAGGAAAGACGGTAAATTAGGTATTGTTGAAATTTCAAGATAAATAAAAGTCATTTACCCGTTTTCGTAAAAGAAAGTATAAGAGCAAATTAAGATAAAAACAATATCTTTTTTGACCTGTTGGAAAATATATGTAGTTTTAAAAAATTATTTTAATAAATATTTAGAAAACTTGATTGGGACAACAATTTGCAAATCTCTTTCTACCATTTTTTTAAAAAACATCCTTAGTTTTATTCACTTAGAAAAAACCATGTAAAATAGATCATACATAATTATTTTATTTGGTGAATAATAGGTAAAAGGGAATCTCGAGCTAACATATGTAGCTACTATAAATATACATGATGGTCACTCAATCCCAAATCACAATTAGATTGATGTATAAGATGAATAAGAGAAAAAAGAAGAACCATGATTGAGGTAGCTTGAGCAGATATGAACACAATTGAAATTACATCAAATAAGATTTTCACATAAAAGCTCTAATGATAGTGATCATTGATTCGACCTAAGAAATCTATAATTCAGACCAATCAAATTGAAGGCCCCCGTTTTTGGTATGAAGCCTTATTTTATTTCAGACTGGGTCAGTGAGGCCCATTTATTTACCGGATTGGATAGGACTTGGACTATGAAGCGGTGTTTGGTCTAAACCCATAACCCGACCTGTTGAGATATTTTAGGCAAGAAGATTTTTTTTTTTTTTTTTTTTAATGGACATAGACATCGTTGAAATGAAGATTTCTGAAATTCTTAAAAGACAATTTAAAATCTTCCTTCGATCATAATTAATGAATGGAGCAGAAATTATATTTGGACTGTGGACTAGATTTTAGATTCAAGGCCCGACCCGAAACCATATAGAGCTTTGGTAAGGACAAGTCGTTATGGATGAGTTTAAAAGAGAGGGACCTTTAGAAGGTTCTATGGACCCTTTAGTTTGACTAAAAACTCTCTTTCCCTCCTTTGGTTTCAGATATCAGTAGGCCCTTTGAACGGAAGAAAGCATAGTAGTGGGCCCACCAAATGGCTTTTGTGAGTTGGATGGTTTCTTTAGTCTCACACACTCGAACCTAACAAGGGATGGGGCCATGTGGCATGTCACCTACTTGTGACATGGGCCAAGCACGTGAGGACATTGCAACTTCACATCACGCGACGCGTGTCAGACGACATGTGTATCATTTGTGGGTCTCACTCCCATGTGTGTCCTTATCCAAATGCTTGATCTGATTCCATGCTAACAAGCCTACAACATGGATGAAAACAAATGGTAGCCTTGGATCGGCTCTATGTATAGTAGTTGTTGTAGTAGGAGATAGATGTTAAGTATGAATCCTGTACTCCTGGGAGTTAGATTGCATCATAATGTGTAATTCTTGGGATTAGAGTGTTTATACATCGAATTGATATTGATTTAATGGGAAATTTATTAGACCCGGACCCCTTTTTAAATTCTAGACCTAATTCAAGATAATTTGCAATATTTTGTATATGATTCGAAAAATACAGTATTTTTTATTCCAATCCAACCCAATTCAATTTGATAAAAGTATATATGAAATATAAAATAGAAATAAAATATAAATATACATCATTTATGTAATTTGATCCAAAGCCAATCTGATAAGACCCTTAACCAGATTGGTTCTTTATTTAAACCTGAATCCTTAATATAGAGTTATAGACTCGTTGTTATCATATTGAAATGGATCAGATTTTGGATTTTTTTTTTAGCTGATATATTCATTAATCATGGGCTTTATGAGAAGACCCATATAATATTCCAAGCCCATAATGACAACTGCTCTAAACCTACGGCTAGAAATCACCCATCAGGCTGAAGATGAGCCACAAGTGAGGAAGTATGAACTTTCATAGTGCTCTGTAGCATCCAAACATCTGACCTCCAAAGAGAGGCAAGTGGATTGATCGAGGGGCAAAATAATTGAAGTATTCCATGATGGTGACCGAACGATCCTCATCATCTTAAAAGTTCTAAGAAGGTTTAATGGTCCCCACCTGACAACCAATCAGGATGGGGTGATGGTCCCACACAGCTGGTTTGGCTAACGACTTTTGGTCAAATTAGTCTGATTTGATGAAGATATGTATCTCTCACTGTACTTCCGTTTAGCACCCAATCATTTCTATTCAAATGTCTAAAAACTTGCCACGTGAAGAGAAAAAATGGTGGAGTTGGGTGGATTCTTTGATCTATATAACATCACTGCCACGTGTAAGAGCCTTTGCCACTGCAGGCTTTAAAGTCTGCAGCTACATCCCAGAATGCTACACGGCATAAGAAGAAGAGGTTGGGAGAGTGACTGGCTGACTGCATTTACTCCTTTTTTTTTAATCTTCTGCCCATATTTTCTTTTAAGGCCTAAAGACACTTTAGTCTAAGTAAAGTCACAATGAAGTGAACCTATCCTTTTACATGGCCCACCTATCACTATTGGGAGAACTTTTGCTGTCACAACGCAACTTCGAGAATGACATGAACCTACCGAATCATGCAAGGCCCACCTCTAAATGCATTGGTGATACCACACCTTTGATGTAGTATTAAGCTGAAAAAAACTTAGCACTATTTGGATGTATTGCTAGAAATGAATGTATTTGAGCCCAGTAAATGATAAGTTATGATAAAGTTGATTAAGATAGTTGGATCATGAGAAACACGTACTAAAATCTTAACTAGAAGGAATGTGTAGCTGAAGATTATAAAATGCGAAAGGAATAGATAGCTATAACGAGAGTGGATATGAAAAAATTAGAAGTAACAAAATATAATTTATTAAATAGAAATGAATAGAGAAGACAGATTTGTTTTGCCGACACAAACTTTTTGGGATAAGGTTTCGTGATGATGACATTAAAAGCTTTAGGTTTGATTTCTTATCAATGTAGTACTTTCATAGAATTAGTAAAAGGAAAATTTCTCAAATAATTATAGGTATTTTTGTTTATTCCGGAAGTATTACGAGTGTTGACAGAATTATCACATAATGTTGACACTTTGAGAATTATTTTTCAACAGTATGTGGTAAGCTTTGTCAACACATGTAACACTGTCGGTAGTTTTTAAAAGTTTGATAATTATTTGAAAATTTTCCCTTAATAAAATAATCGAATGGTTCTGATAAACAATTAGGCTAACTAGCCATAATATCATTAATTGTGATTGAAGTTGATTGAGGATATTCATTACGTAATGCCAAACAAGACATTATTGAATGGGGTTGAACCTATAAAGTTTCTCAAGAGTTTTGTCCATTTCATTTGGCCTTAAGAAAATCCAACAATTTGAACCAAACCAATTATTTATTCCTGCTCAAGGTATTTGTGCTAATGGCTAGGCAACAAATTTTTTTATGCCTTTTGTCTCTGGTGATTGTTTGTTGCTAACATAATCATGTCGGTCACTATTGTATATTCGTAAGGATCATAGAAAGTTGATTTAGATGATTCTTTCATGTGCAATACGAGCCGATTATAGTCTTCAGTAGAAGGAACATGCTACTTGAAGGTTTTAAAGGACCAAGAAGAAGACCCAAGAAATGTGATTTGAAATAATGGGAGAGGATAAGAACACACTTGAAAGAATAAAATACATGACTTTAGAAATAATTGTAAGGAAGAACAAGATTTGCTTGACTGACTCCAAATTTTTGGGATGAAGTGAGGAGGTCATAAAGTCGCAATAGTTCCCTTGTAGTCAATCAAATATGCCACTAATGCTGAGGTGCGACAGAGACATATCAACCCTTCTAGGCCACCATCGCCATAACGAGTCACCACCGACGAGTATGGGACCCTTTTCGTGCTTTATAATTTAGTGAGATTCATTGCAAGACATGCTTTATGCATCTATTAGATCAAAAAGTCCCAAATGATCTAATTTAGCCAATCAATTTGATAATAGCTTGATGACCATAGAATCAAGAATTAAGAGAAGCCCTCAAAAAACAAAAGGAGGGGTTGCATTTCATTAAGTTGAATTACTTAACACACACACACACACACACAAGTTACAAAAGCCAATCCCTTTACATACTATATTTTAATTTCAACTTTCTTCCTCTTTTTCCCATAAAGGAAGTTAGGGAGGGAATCTGCTCAAGTTTTGTGAGGAGGGCATTGATAACACTTGGTGAAGAGACCAAATGTATCCACTTGTTGTATGAAGTTGAGCATACTTGCCCACCCTCCAAACCCAAACCCAACTACCAACACCCATCCCACCACAAATATGTTCATGGAGTAACACCCTGCCCAACCTCCAAGGAATGATGGTGGTCTCTCCACTGCATTCTGCAAAAAGAAAAGAAAAGCAAAACAAACCATTAAGTATACTAGCTACTTGAATGATCATGATCATGATGATGGTGTGGTGGTTAAAAATTAAGATAATTAACCTCTCTTGCGGGTGCAGGAGCAAAAGTTATCATATGGGCTAAGGCTGGGATTATGTAGACGGTGAAGCTGACAAGGAGAGAACCGACGGTCGAGTTGATGGGGCCAAAGAAGGGAAATATGATGGCAAGGAACCATATTGGGATTACCACGGGGAGTCTAGTTAGAGCCCTCTTCAATACGCTCTTCGTCTCGTGTACTCCCAAGAACTTCTCCCAAACGAAGTATAGAGGAGTGCATGCAAATCCGAACGTTATGAACTACATCAAAAATCAAAAATCAAAAATCAAACATCAAATTAAATATGTTAATCTGAACTAAACTTAATGACCTTTTCTAATCTAGAATTATAGAATTCAAGTTCCACAAATCTTTGATTACTACCCCCAATAACAAAATATTAGTCTAGAATTAGCCAAGACATGAAAAGGAAAACTTATATAGCCACACCAACTCTTTTTCATAAACACACCAACGAATGAAATTATTTATAACATAGCAAATAATAATATCTTTCTCCCCTTTAGTTCGAATTGCATACAAAAGGAAAGGGTTGCAATGATGAAAAATAAAATAAAAAAGGTTATCCCCACCCAATTTAAATCCAATGATTGGTGTGTTATATATATATAAAAGTTGGTGTGAGAATATAAGAATATTCTATGAAAAAATGGGCTGCTCACCTGATGCATGAGCATGAGAATAACTGCAGTGTCTCTGAAACCAGATCTTGGGAGCAAAGAGAAGGCATTGGCATGGTTAAGAAGCAAATCCCCAAAGGCCCAGTACACCGAAATTGCCGATGGTAGGGTTAGGGTTAGCACGTATAATGTCGCTATTAAATATATCATCTTGAATTTCTGTGGCTTCCACATTGCATGCATTATCTCCCTACAATTAAAATCAATGATGCATTATTATTATTTTTATTTTTATTCAGAAAAGAAAGTACAATTTGTATGGGTGCAACATGTTTTTAGTGATTTCTAATAAATCAAAATCTTATCTAAGATGGTCGAGAATGTGCCCATGGACTTGTCGATATGCAATCAAACATGAATACACTTATCCATTAAAATAATCTGTCTGTCTATAATAATAGACATTGAAATTAAAAAGAAAGAAAGAAATATTGGGGAATTTGATTTAGGATCTGTATGATTGTAATGAATTTGTTTTCAAGAAAATGATCATTGGAAAATGAATTCTGCCGTTTTACGTCTGGGAGGGAAATTGAACTCCAAGAAAAATACGTAATCATACACCTAAAATTTGCATTTTCCCAAGGAAATGATTTTCTAGCCATTTTGAGTGTTAATGAGTTCTCACACTGTGACAGCATGTCCTCCAAAGGTGTATAGAATGTTGGTAGCTCCAGTAAAATACAAAACCATTTTCGCTGGGGCTGAATGTTTCACTCCTTCAACCTTGAATTATCCAAATAAGAAAAATCATAAATTAAGTTAAATAAAAATAAAAAGTGGAATCGTATAGAGTTGTGTTTCTTTTTATTTTATTTTATAGATGAAATCGAAAAATTATAAAAATGTATACCTGTCCATGGAGTAAGGAAGCAATAGTTAGATACCACGCAGTATAAGTTGTCATTGTGAGTCCTAAAAATGACCAAATTCTGTAGTTATGAAATGAAGGAACAAAAACTGTTGTAGCACAACAGGCGCCGAAGATGTAAGTCCAAGTTCTCTTATCAAGATTGTCGTTGATGTAGTAAATATTGCTGCATCAATGTCAACACAATATAACAAATATTACTCTTTTTTTCTTTGGAAATAAAAACAACCATCTAAAAATTCAAAATTTATACATTTTACCTATTAAAAGTATTAAAAAAAAAAAAGGATTTTTTGAATGACCCCCTCATTAATTTTTTATGCAAGTTTAGTATTGATCTACACTGAGCTTTAATTTTAGATGTTAATTTGGTTGTAATTTAGATGGGTTAGGATCCAACATTATATATATATATATGGAGATATTGTTCAAAAATGTTATTGAGGAAGGGCTTTTATAACTATGCAAAAAAGTCACTGGCCAAGGGAGATAACAGCATATTTATTTTATGAATTTGAAGGGGCACATTTAATTCTATAAACTAATGAGGGTGGAAACTTTGAAAAACCCAAAAAAAGTTACCTTGCACATGCAATTAGCTGAATTACAGATCCAAAGAGAAGGAAAGTGCAGTTAAAAAGCAATCCTGCATTCCTCCAATGTTTCCCCAACAGTCCATCAAGAACTTCAAACCACTGCAGATCACAAAAATTATTTATTTTTTCTTCAAAAATTATTTGAAGACTTCCGACAATCCAGAATCAGAATCTAACAATGGGAATCAAAGTCGTCTCCCTTAAGATTCATACCTGAATAACATGGTTTCTAAAATCAACTTTTTCTCTCTCCTTCCTTGTACGGTACTCAACATAAAGAACACTAATAAGATAAGCAGTCCAACTTCCCATCAACCCATAGAATAGTTGAAAGAGAATCCCAGATAGCATTCCTAGTTGTGAAAATGAGTACGGCAATGTGAGTAGCACCTGTGCAACCTATACACACAAAATAAATAAAATAAAACAAAATAAATACACATTATCTTCTATATCAACGACAACAAGTCAAAAACAACAACAACAACAACAATTATGGTTATTTACACACTTCCCTCATATTTTAGTCAATATTGGAGATACCCATGTTTTCAAACTGACAATATGGATCCTTGACCTTGGTCTTCTCTAAGAGATTAATGAAAAAAATGACCTAAAAACCTTATCTTTTTAACCTGTAAATCCAAAAACCCAGGATTAATTGTTTTCTCAAAACCTGCCGTCTTCAAGCTTTTGGGTAAATCTGTTTAACCTTATTCTCAGCCTTGAGGTCCTCCTATCTTCTTCAACCTTCAAACCTCAAGAACAAGATAGGATTTTAGTTTTTTTTTTTTTTAATTCAAGGGTTTTTTCTATAAGAGGTTAAATGTATCAAAAACAATTTACCCGGTGAAGATGACCGATTTATAGGAGAAAAAACTAGGACTTTTGGCTAGAGATTGAAGATAAGGGCATTTAGGCCATTTTTTAGTTAATCTCTTGTAAGAGAATACTGAGGTCAAGGAGCATGTCATCAGTTTCAAAAATACAAAAGGAGGTGTCTGAAATATTTGCCAAAAAAGTGAGGAGCTATGTGTAAATAAAATAATAATAAATCTTGTAAGTGAGTGAATGAGTGAGAGTGCCTGATTAGAGGCGCAGCTAAACCAGGCATCGTAGACAGAACCACCATGCCAGAAGAACTTAGACAATTTGCTCTTAGCAGTCTTAGAATTGCTTTCTTCGGCTTCCATCTCTATGTAGTTGCCAGCAATAACTGTCTCGACCTTCTCAGACGCCATTGTTGTTGTAACAATGGGTTGTAGTGTTGAGGGAAGAGCAAATGATGAGATTATAAAGAGGAGAGGAAGACCAACTTTTCTTTCCTTATTTCTTTGGGTTGAAAGGTTTCGGGTGTTTTGTGGGTCCCTTGCTCGCATGCAACGCACGAGCGGGCTGACCCACCACACGTTTTTATAGAGAAAGGGAGATAATTAAAGAGATTTTTCTTTTTTAGAAGGTTAAAAAAGAAAAAAGTAGGGGGATGTATATGTGAGAGAAAGAGAGATGGAGTGAATGATTGCTTGGAGGTGGGCTTGTTGGTTCACATGATTATATCACTCGTGTGACAACTGGCCTTTCAAGAAGGTCTTACAACTATCACACCTCCCTAACCTTTTCTTTTTCTTGGGGACCAAAGTGCCTATATAATAGTCCTTTTTTGTTTTTAAAAGGGAAATTATTCAATACAACATGACTACATCAATAGAAATTCAAGTAATCGAATCAGATACAAAATTCCATCCGATATGGCAATGTAGGGTTTGGATTGAGAATGTGGTATTTGATAAATATGCAATCGTATAAGGATTCAATCATCGTTTACCATCTGCCATTGAGACTCTGAGAGATATGGTAATATGGAGAGATTGTTTTTATCATAGAAAAGTCAATTTAATATTTCACAGAATCCCGAATAATCAATCCCACAAAGTCTTATGAGTAGTTTTGGAATTTGGGATTCCCTCAAAACACATATGTTCGTGTGATTGGTCAATCTAAGATTTATCGTTAAAATCCTAGATTGATTCTTCTGTGAGAAAAAGAAAACATTTGCTTAGGGTGAGAGGGCGAGTTTAGTTGAAAGGTTATTTTTAGGAGAGTTTAGTTGAAAGGGTAGTAGGGCGTAGTAGGGACTAAAAGAAAGCACATGGCCCCAAACCCAGCCGAAACTAAGACTCGCCCAGAGTTGAGTTGAACCCAGTCCAATCTGATAAAAGCCCAATAGGCCTGGTGCAAACAAAGCCCAAATATAGGTCTAACCACATGCATTTCAAATATTTGGACAAATATTTCACACATAGTGGGAATAGTGCATGTCTGCTTTGGAGCCCTCATTCATGACTTTGTCCAAATGCCAAATTTGATTCTGTCTGACCTCTTAAGTAAGGTGGTTTGTTTGTGGCTGTCTGGCTGTGCTGTTTCCAATCTGCTATTATTTCAGATCTGTATGTCTTTGTCTTGGGAGTATTATTTCCGTTTATACATTATTGAAAGAAGTAGTGGAACAGTGATTTCTTTTGAGCAAGATTTGGTTTATGGACTATGAAGTTAAATAAGTTAAAGAACAAGAAAATTGGTTCTTCATTTTAGGATATTTTTTTTCCCCTTAAACCATGTCCATGGGATTAATTTTAATCAAGACTGAGTTTTTTAATATGGTTTGTTGTAGTGGGTGAGAAGTTAAATTGGTGATTATCTTTTGTTGCAGAATTCATTGTTAAATCTTCAAGCAAAGAAAAAGTTTTTTCTTCCTATTTTTTTCCATTTTAATTTTATAAAAAAGAGAATTGTTATTGGTGTCCTAACTTTTACTTATTACACCCCAATTTCTTAAATTATCTAAAGATTAAGAACTACCTTCAAACATTATAAAGGTTTGACTCAAATTATTATCTCAATATTACAAAACATTTTAACACTCATTCAAACAATTTCAATAATTATTTACAATTATGATTAGGCTCATATAAAATCTTAAACCCTCTCCCAAAAAAAAAAAAAAAAAGCTTCGATTGACACCTCAACTTTTATTGATTCTCAATCATTTACATCTGGGATTTTTTCCAAAACTTGCTCAACTTATGTCCAAATTCTGATTTTTGTATATTATTCACTTTAATTCCAAAAACATGCACTTCGAGTGAATTCATCATTTTATGATCAATGGATGTGCTTGTATATCCATGAATTCGTAGATATTAAAAGTAACGAACTCATGAGTTCATATGTTATAAAAACAATAGATGCATGTTTTGGAATTAAAATGAACAGTGTATTGAACTTGAAATTTCGTCGTATTCAACGCACGAAAATGAAGATTCACTCTTTTCTTATTTTTAATTGGTGTGTAATAAGTAAAAGTTAGGGGTATGTTTACATTGACTTCTTCGAGGTAGAAGCAGTTATGTTTATGTTTGGATTAAGAAGTACTTGGATAAACAATTCTTGTTAGTAGTTAAAATTGTACTTTTAAGAGAAGTACCTCAATATATACTTCTCAAATGTACTCTTGCGACAAGCACTAAATTCACGTCATTTTTTATGTTTATTTTCAAGTATCTCCCTAAAAAAAATTCACAATTATTTTCTTACCCTTCTACGTTATGTTTGAACTCTGACAATCTATTTGGATTAAGAGATGAGAAAATATGCAATTTTCTCTTTCTTTCTTTCTTCTGATTGGATTGTTAAGTGAGTAAATAAGAGAAGAAAAGTGAAGCGAAGATAAAGGAAAAAATGTTAAATTTGATTCTCTTCAAAATTAGGGAGACGAGAAGGAAGAGAAAATAAATAAATTTACATTGAAGTTTGTCCTCGTTAGTTTTAAAATTTTCAAAATATAAGTAATATTGGCAGGCCAGTTATTGCTACTTACGCATCAAGTACAAAAACAAATTTAATCTGATTTCAGAAACCCTAGAGATTTGGAACGAAGGAGGCGACCTCGACTAGGAGACGACCCGAGGTATCATCTTCTCTTCTCTTCTCTCCGCTTCTCTCAATCCAAACAGAGCGTAAAGTCTTTTCTAATTTTCCCTCTCTTCTCCGTCTCTAGCACGAACTCCTCTCAATCTCATCTGCAAAAGCTCGACAACATCTCCAACACCGATCGAAATCAAAGTCTAAAAATTGGTAAGTTTTTTGAAACCCCCATTTCTGAAATCCTTCTCCATCTTCATCGCTATCGCTCTCTCATTTATTTTCGTATTTCTCCAGCACGAACTCCTCTCAGCTGATGGAATCGATCGTTTACCTCTATCTCACAGATTGAAATCTGATCATTTTTTCACCATTATCAAGGGTCTGAACATCTCCAACACAGATCGAAATCTCGCACCCACCAAGATCGAACACGAATTCCTCTCAGTAAGTTTTATCGAAACCCTATTTTGATCGTTTTGATTGATTATGGTCTGAACATCTCTAATAAAAAGGGTAATTTGAATATCTTTAATTTTAGTTCGTTTAGTTCATTTTCTAAAGTTATTGTCCCCTCAATTAAATAAAAAGATAAAATCTTATTAAATGGTATTTTCCATTTGCATGAGTATAAATGTATGCTTAGGGCATTGTGGAAATCTAAAAAACATGGTCAAGCAAGATCATCTATGGTTTGAACTTTTAAAACCTTGTTTGATGATGGTGGAGCCCAGAATATTGGACCTTAGAATCAGGATTTGGACCTTCAAAATGGTTCAATTCTTTTTGGTCCAACTAGAAAAAAACAGAGAT
This sequence comes from Akebia trifoliata, assembly GCF_017979445.1. NCBI lineage: Eukaryota > Viridiplantae > Streptophyta > Magnoliopsida > Ranunculales > Lardizabalaceae > Akebia > Akebia trifoliata. Next base: position 2,393,941 of record NC_141378.1, on the reverse strand, counting down.
TAGTTCTATCTTGAAGTTGATGTTTTACAAGTCAAAATCTGACTTCTTGGATAGTGGATACCTATAGTAGAATCAATGAGATAGTTTTTTTGATTAATTTGAATATCTTAAGTTTTTAGCACATCTGGCCTGAATCCCTTGCCATGAAACACAATTGGATTCGACCATAAGCTATAGTTGATACTGTTGAGCATGGGGAAATACTATTATAAATGCCAAATAGACTGTGTTTGCCTAAATACACCATTAGAAAGGTTAAAATTTTGTATTTTTCTTTAATTTTTAAAATAGATTGTGTTGGTTATTTTCTTGTTAATTCATTGTGTCAAAATCACTCTTTTGTTCCCATTCCAGCATCTAAATCTTCAAATGAAAATAGAAGTTCTTAACACTATGATTGTTTTTTTTATCCAAGACACTTGTTTTTGAATTGAGACAACATTTACTCTCTATATGTGAAATAATTTTATTGTTAATTCATTGTGTCAAAATCACTATTTTTTCTTGAATCCTAAACCCATGCATTGAGTACATTTGTACATTTGTATAGATGCTTCGCTGCATTTTGATATATGTGTCATAGACATAATATCTGTAGTGACTATTAGGGTATACTTGACTGATGGCATTAACAATCATATTGCTCGATCAATAAATATTGTCTTCGGGGTAATAAGTTGGATGAATCGATCCATATACTATGCTTTCATAGTTACTCTTAACACATGATTAAGTTTTCTTGTTGGACACTCTTTAGAGGATAAGATGTGTTTTCCCCATTAGTGATATTAATAGTGCTTTAGTATGACTCTATTTTTTGCTTCTACGAAGTTATGTTCTTTATTTATTTTTTGCTTCTCAAAATATAGCTATCATGTTTTTATACAGGTTTTATTTTTCATGTCTAATATTTAGGGGAGGTTTTGTTAAATTAAAAAAAAGAGAGTATATTTTGAGTTTAAAATGATGTTATAACGTTTTTATTGAATAAAAATAGTAACTATTACTTTTTTGGAGCATAAGTTGTTGAGTTATAATGTTAAAAATAGTAATTGTTACATATAAGGGCATTCTGGTCATTTTAACAGAATCCAGAATAGTTCTCAAACACAAAACTCTGTCAAAAGTACTTCTCATAGTACTTTTCAGAACCTGCATCCAAACACACAACAGTTATCCACCTACTCCAGACAATACTTCAAAAAATACTTCTGGGAGTACTTATGTTCTAAGTACTTCTGGCTCTATATCCACACAGGCCCTAGGGTGCCAATAGTAGCTGTCATAATAAAAATTAGGCCCACCCCAAGTTCGACCCGTGGCCTGCATAGAGAAGGACCATGAGCTCAGATTTAACGAATTCTAATTGGATTTGCTCGATGTACTTTACTAAGTGAGATGGCCTTTGGTTGAAAAAAGTTTATCGACAGAATTACTAAATCATCAGTGAGGGGGAATTTAGTCGAAAAACAGAACTATTCAATGACAACCATCACTATTAGATTCAAGCCCAGCCCAAGGTCTTGTTGATCTAGGGCTTCAGAGTCGATCAACTCTCTCTCTCTCTCTCTCTCTTGATACAATGATAAGAAAATAATTTGATTATTAGATCCCAAATTAAGGTAATGCTAATATAAAGTATATTGAAATAACGTTAAACTCTTTGAAGATGTTGCACCAATTGATCTAATCTAGTCCTAATTCAATTTAATCTTTGTATTCCAATTTTCAAGGAAAGATGCTTTGTATCAGTGACATCTGTTCAAATTCGAGAAGGGTTAACTTATCAAGTTGGCCCAAAAATTAGACAAGTAGGTTAATTAACCCGTTAATGACCCAATCCTTCTGTTGGGGATGTTGTTCCCATTCTCAAATCTTGTTATGACGCTTTGGGAGTGAATCCTTCTCCAATCCCCATTCTCAAAATATAGAAATTTGTTCCCAAAATGTTGGAAAACCGCTCTTCATGAAGATTCTCATTCTATTTGTCATATGAAGTAGTTTTTATTTCTTAAATAATTATTAGTCATGTATGTCTTCAAAAAACAAACAATGAAATATTGGCGACTATTGCAATTAGAAAATAATAATAGTGTAACGATGAAAAAAAATTCAACACTACTATAATTATAGAATTAATCCAAAGCATTTGAAATAGAAGAAACTGCAATCATTAAATTACAAATAAATAATATTAATCAATATTATGTTTTTATAACTAATTAAAGTGGGGAATAACATAGTAACACTGGTGATACTAGTCAAGTCATATAAATAATTAATCGAACTTAAATTTTCCGTTGAGGAGACGATCGGACCTTCAACTACTAACTACCAGGTAAATGTTCTCTCACACACAGATCTTCAACTGCATCCGAAGAAACCCTTAATTTCTCTCTCAAAATCTATCATCTTCACCGTAACCTACTGTAGAAAACTCTTATCCCCCCCCCCCCCCCCCGAACTCCACTAGTTTTCTATTTCCCTAAAAATCGTAACTTGCCTTGAGGTTTGAAGTAGATTGTAGAACATTAGGATTGGGGATTCCTGATTGTGAATATGAAAAATCAGGGGTTGAAGATGACTGATTTTTAGGGAAAAATAAATAAAAAATTTGGTTGTACAGGTTGATGGTGATGGGTGTTGTGTGTATCGTCTATTAATTTGGAAAAATGAAGAAGTTGTGCCCTAAATCAACAGTGCACAGCACAACTGCGCATACTCTCATCTAGAATTCCATATACTCGCTTTGATAAGAAAGTGAAATACTCCAACTTACATGGCATACCATTGATTCTGGCTACCAGGGAATAGTATAGAACAATCTTTCCCGCTTTGGCCCCTTAAGTGGGGGCTTACACTTGCTGTGTTGGAGTACGTCAAGTCATATATTCACTAATATTATCTCTTCTATACTCATTTGTTGATTGTCATCATTTTTTATTTATTTATTTATTTATGTTTTTTGTTTTGAGAAGTAGATCAATTGTATTAATAAAAAGCCCGTTGAGATAACCAGCCAAAGTGCAACAAAAGCATACATCGCAAAATGAAAATTAAGCAACTAATTATCAAACAATAGTATCCCATCTAAATACAAAATCATCAAAGAACACACCTTTAAAATCCGACTCCAATTTACTCCAAAAGAACATGAGTCCTAGCATTTCCATAATAATGTCTTGAAAAAATGAAACCTGCTCATTGAAAACTCTTCTATTCTTTTCTTGCCAAACCACCCAACATACGTCAAAAGGGGTAATGTACCATAAGTAATTTTTTCTTTCCCACTAAAGCATTTTGATTCCAAACTTGGAAAAGAGACAAAACTGAATTAGAAAAAACCCATGAATCCAAATTCTATGCACCAAAGGAAAATGAATCAACAAGTGAGAAATCAATTTCCCGTTTCTTAAACACAAGGGGCAAACATTTGGGCACACAAAACCCCTAATCATAAGATTATCGAATGAAAGAATTTTACCAGATGCTGCCAACCAAATGAAGAACGATGCCTTTGAGGTAACTTTGTGCCCCCAAATGGGATTCACTGGGAAGGAGGAAACTCCTTGGTGTGATAATGACTCCCGGAATGAACTTACCGAAAACTTTATGTACTTCATGTTGATTATCATCTCTTCTTCTTCTTTTTTCCTCTCTCTCTCTCTCTCTCTCTCTCTCTATATATATATATATATATATATATATATATATATATATATATATATATATATTATTCCTTCCTCATGTATATATAGGGTGGAGTTCAGAGGCCCTAAAGAGAGCCAAACGTTGTGCCAAACATTTTTTCAATGTATGGATTAGAAGTTTTGGAATGAGCTGATTTTTGGTGAGGATGATCTTTTCACCATAGAGATCATCCTCACAAAAAATCAGCCCATTCCGAAACTTATAACCCATATTTTGAAAAATGTTTGATACAATGCTTGGCTCTCTTTAGGGCCTCCGAACGCTTCCCATATATATTGATAAATAAGGGAAAGAAAAGCAATACAAGAGGAAGGTCGAGATAACCAACCAAATAATAAAAAAACGGTAATAAAAAAAAAAAGAAAAGAAGAGAAAGATACTAAGAATTTGATAGATTACAAATAACGTCCCAACGAAGAAGAAAGTCTTCAAAAAAGATCCCTTTAAACTCTTTGAAGATGTTGCACCAAAAGAACAACAAGCCTAAAATCTCCAAGAAGATCTCTTGTGTAGATCTTGACTTTCCTTCAAAGGTTCTTCCTCATATATTTTTAGTAGTTATCAGCCATTTGTGCCCCTATTTAAGTTGGAGGGTAACATTAAAGGTATGGGGGTTGAGAAGAGGCAAAGCCTGAATTCTTTATCGGAGATTTTAAACTTTCTAGTTGGATTAATTATGACTGTAAATCAAGGAGAAAGTGGGGGGTAGAAGGAAGGTGTGAATAGTGTTCAACTAGTAACACAAAAGCGTGGTAATTAAGGACGGGTTTTGCAGGTGAAAGATTTATCTTTCCATTTTATTATAACAAAGCTGTAGAGATTGGACGAAGATAAATAAGGGAGATATGGGCCAGGGCTTAGTAGGAATTTCAGTTGGTGTGCATTCTTACTCTTGCTTTTTTTTCTTTTTTTTTTGTAGTTGCATTGATCTCCCTTTTCCTTGGGTTCTGACTAGTGTGTATAGCTCTACAAATCGAGATATTTGCCAAGAATTATGGGAGAAACTTGATGACTTTGATAGTCTTTGGGCCCAATGGTGTGTCTGGAGGGAGATTTTTATGTGATAAGGTTACTCATGAAAAGAAAGAGGGTTGTAGTGTGAACACACGTATTATAGATTTTGGGAAATCTTGTTAAAAAATCTAGTAATGACCTTCCTTTTTTTCGTAATTCGTGGAAGAAAGGGGATTCTTTATTTATACAACATATCTATAGTTTTCGTCAAGAATTATTGTATTGCGCTCAATGATTTGACTCTAGTCTCTATATGAGGGGTTCAGAGTCAAATGTGGAGAGCCATTCATTTTTTACAAGGTAAACTTGGATAAAACTTATAATCATGTGAGATGGGATTTCCTAGATTATGTATTGGGGATGATCACATGTTTTTTCATTGCAATACGGCTCGAGTAATGTGGTGTACCCCTTTTGGAACTCTTTGTCATCATTGATTATGCCCAGGAGTACGATTTTTTTTTTTGTGGAGGTCTAACGGGTTCCCTCTTAAATGTCTGTTCATCTTGGCACTCGATCTGCCTAAATTTATTTATTTTAAATTGTGGACCACATTATCTAGATTTAGTTCTATTCTAAAAAGTAAGGGATTTTGAGGGAATTGTGTGAATTTAGATTGTTTAAAATTGTAGGGATTTTAAGGACAGGTGTGGGTTTTACTTCTAAGTTACAAATCAATATCATATGCTCTCTGGGTAGGGTTGTTCTCCCCCAAACGTATATCGCCGCTTGTCCCCATTAACAATATTCTATGGACCACCAGGGTTAGAGGGAGACATGGTGTTAAGTTGGGTGTGCTACTCAATCTGCTCAAAGTTGTTTCTAAAGAGATTGCACTCCCTCATGATTTTATACTTGAAACTGGTTCTCTTGTTTAAGAACAATTATAAATCTCTCTTTGGTTTCATGGACAATTTTAGATTCTCATACCTCTCTTATCTTACCAGAGAGACTTCGCATTTAACATTACCACATGGGGACTTCACCCGAAGAGGAATATTCTGCATTTGAAGAGAAAGTGAAGCGGACAATTTATATCGACAACCTGTCACCAATGGTTACGACAGCTGTCCTGAAAACTGCACTTGGACAGTTTGGGAATGTAACAAATGCTCAGTTTATCCCAAACTACACGGAATCAAAGGACATACCCCAGTGTGCCTTGGTGGAGATGGAGACTGCTAAGCAGGCTAAATCAATAATAATTGAGATGACCAATTATCCGTTCATGATGTCTGGGATGCCAAGGCCTGTGAGAGCACGTGCGGCTGAGGTGGAGATGTTTGTTGATCGCCCCATAAGGCCTGGCCAAAAGATACTCTGCCAGTGGTTGGAGCCCAAGGATCCAGATATTGAGGTAGCAAAGAAGATGAAATTTCTCACTAGGAAATATGCCGCGGAGGCTTCATTGATGCTCAAGGTAGAATTTGGTGTTTCATCCGGTTTCCAGTTGTTTCCTTTGCTTTGAAATTCAAGGTAGTACATGATAATATACTGCTTGAACGGAGGGAAAATGTAGGAATTCTGATGATTAGATTAAATTTTTTTTTTAAATTGAGAAACATTTTCCTTATTTGGTAAGATTTTAAGTCTTACTGAGGGTCGTTTTGCTCAAATGGATTACCATATTGGCAATCCAACACCACAGCCCTCTAGAGTTCATGGAAAAACTCAGATCCTAATTTTTTTATTTTTTTGAAAATGGACAGCTACTGAACTTCCACGGAACTCCTAATTTTTTTTTTTCCAAAGTTCATAGAATAGTGTCCTCTACAACCCCCGTGGGATCGGATCAAGTTTTAGGATGCCACAAGATGAGGTCAACGATCCTTGGTATGAGTTGAAATCTTATTAAGGCTAGTTGGACTCAAAAAAATTGGCATCCATGATCTGTGGTCCGATCTTTTTGGCCAATCACTGCATATATAGGAACCATTTCTATGCATGGGGTTATACTGTCATTCCTCTTTGCAGCTGTGTCTAATTTCTTAATGCCAAATGCATCATGATCATGTTACAGCTTCAATTGGAAGAAGAAGAGAAGCTCGCAAAGGTGCAGGCTGAGGGACTTAAGGCAAATTACAAGAAGTATGAGATGATGGATAACCTCATGGCTGATGGAACTCTTGGTCGCTTGGCACGCAGATACAACTTGAACATTATGGACGATTGAGAGATTTCTGATTACAGCTCTCATTTCTTCAGTTCATGTAGTGGTGAGAGTCATGGTCTACACATGAGATGAATTTTTGGGATCTTGGAGTTTTTTTCCTAGTGCTGCTCATCTTCACATGCCATTCTTTTGGGTGATGTATATACCATGTTCTGCAAGAAGTTATTCCCATGATACACAAATATGTGAATTTTGGTGTAAATGATCTTTTCATTGCGGTGGAGTTTGTCATCGTAAAAGATCAGTTCATTCTGATATTTCTAACCTTATCAAAGGTAGTTGTAAGTTTTAAAAAATTAAATTTTCATTTTTTGTATTTAGAAGTTTTTGTGAGGGAGAAGAGGGGGTAAAGAGTTGATATTATCACGTGCACATGCCGGTAGGTTTTACCAACTCACTGAGTTGGCCCTTATAACAACTTAATCAATACCTTTGAAAGGTGGGACCTCATTAAAAGTAGGCTTACTGATAATATAAAAAAATGATAATTGTAATATTCAAGTCCAAACTTACCCCCATCAAAAAAAAAATTGTTATTATTGTTTGCCTAAAAAAAAAAAAAAAAAAAAAAAAAAACAAACGATACTTACTTAGGTGATATTGATACGGAAAGTTAAACCCTCACCTTTCGGTTCATTTGTGCTTGATGATTAATGTCCATTGTCAATCACTTTATGGTGGTATCAACTTTAGCGTCCATCAATTTTTTTGTTAGCATTTTATTTTGAGCAATTGTGAAGATAGATGAAGTAGCTGAGATGAATCTGCATGACAATTAATATAGTAAGTTTGGTTTTTGGGCTTATAAGAGAATGAAACCTATCAGAATGTTTGGTACCTCCCCCTTTCTTTAAGAAAGCAAAGGAGCATCCATTAGTTTAGTTTGCGAGCACACTTTATTCACTCACACATACTCTTCAACAAGCTTTTGAGCTGTTTTAATCTTTTATAACATTGTATATAGAAGGAATGAAGTCGAAGAGAAGAAATTCATTTAAAAAATCATCACATCTATGAGGACTGATCATGAACCCCATTTTATCAGAAGGCCCAATGTTGAGGTTATTCAAGCTTCACTGGAGATGCATAAGGAGCCATATGGGTCTTCCTCTACTACATCTACTAGGCCTTTTTAAGTGATTGGTCATTGATTGCCACGTGGAAGCATAAGGTGGGTCCATGGTAAAACTGACAAAATGTCGTTTGGGGGAAGAAGGGAACACCGAAAGGAACTTTAAGTTATTTTAGTCTGGAAACGGTTGGGGGAAGGAATCAATCCATCGTGCAAGTAAGGATAACCTTTTGTGGACGGCCAGCTACACGTATTCTCCCTTCCTTGCTCTTTAAATTTGTATGCATTCACCTTCTCACACTCTTATCCAATGTTTGAAGTCTCTCAATTACCCAAAGAGAGAGAAAGAGAGAGAGAGAGAGAGATGGCTTCGCATCTTTGTGTACACTCGACATTTTTGATAATCTTAATTATCATTGTATCAGGTAATATTTTCTTTCTTGAGTCATGCTGGAATAACATTGAAAGTGACTTTGATTCTCACATTGCTGATGTGAAGGTGTACACATAACCATAAATGCTTTTCACTCGTATCTCGATGAATAGCATCTATGGTTCAGTACATACATCCATGTCAGCAATGTGAGAATCAATGTCCATTTTAATGTTACTTCATCATTTTCCTATTTTCTCTTAAGAATCGTGATAATCTGACTACCCCACGTGGCATACTCAATCGACTCCCTTGACGTGACATGCTTGGGAACCGTAGATCTGTACTCATCGGGATACACAACTGCACTTCCCCATAAAAATATAGTTTTGTATCCTGATGAGTACATATTTACGGTTCTTGAACATGTCATGTCAGAGTAAGTCGATTAAGTGAGTCATTTTATCACAATTCTCTCTTAATCCTTTTTTTTTTCTTTCCTTATAAAGCTTATATTGCTGCACCAATGTTTAGAGATGAAGATAACCATACTATTTTTCTAACCAATCTTGCAGATTTATTGGATGATACACCAATACTGAAGATATATTTTTTTTTAAAAAAGCTTAACGATTGCAATCCAATATATAAAACAAAATAAATATTTTTTACTTGTTTTTTTTTTTTTTTTAAATTTCTATCCTTGTTACACTTGCACTCCATGAAAGAAGTTGACACTAATACTGAAGATAAAAGACCCATCATTAGCGGGAGTCCCTCTATATTTTTATACTATTTGTATATCAAGAAGCTTTGAAAATTAAATATTGAGTTTACCAAACTTTTGCACCATGGTTCCTCTATGATTTTGAAGAAGAAGAAGAATGCAACTTCTTTTTCTTGAAGTTAGATCATAACAATTGAGTGCAAGTGGGTTCTTAAGTATTGGAGTGCAATTGGTACTAGGTGATGTGCATCTAGTTGGTCCCTTCTGCTTTTTTTTTTGGTCAAAATAACTACATCTTCCTTATAAATTAGTTTAATTTGAATTATTTATGCTTTTTAATGTTATGAATAGGGGCACAACTGTCAGAATCGGCGAGAATTTTCACGATAATTAATGACTGCAAGGAGATGATTTGGCCTGCAATCATCCCCGGTGAGAACTTCAATGGAGGCGGGTTCCCATTAAAACCAGGCCAATCTATCGTTATTACCGCTCCAATTGGTTGGTCGGGGCGAATTTGGGGCCGAACCGGTTGTTCCTTTGATAGTAATGGTATGGGCAAATGCCAAACTGGTAGCTGTGGCAACAACCTCAAATGCACAGGTGCAGGCCAAACACCAGCCTCACTTGCCGAATTTACCCTTGCATCACTCGATTTTTACGATGTTAGCCTTGTTGATGGATTCAACTTGCCGATATCCATCACACCCCTTAATGGTAAGGGAAACTGCAGCAATGCAGGTTGTGATAGTGATTTGAGGGTCAAATGCCCGTCGGAACTAGCTCTAAAGGCTGGTGGGAAGGTTATTGCGTGTCGAAGCGCTTGTGATGTGTTTCAAACCGATCAATATTGTTGTAAGGGAGTGTTTGGAAACCCATCAACATGCAGGCCTACGTACTACTCGAAGCTCTTTAAGGAGGCATGCCCGACCGCCTATAGTTATGCCTACGATGACCCATCTAGTATTTTAACGTGTACCGGAACAGACTACATTGTTGCTTTCTGCTCATCCCGGTGAGTATTAAGGTTTATATTTAGTTCGATCACATTATCTTATATCAAACCATTAGAGCGATTCGGGTATATATAAAAATCTGAATTTCTTCAAAAACCTCTAATATAATATATATAAAAATAAAGTCTTATTCCAAAGATTTGGGGTCGGGTAAACAAATTATATTCCTTCATTCCATTGTTCAAAATCAAAAAATAACATCCTAGCATGATTAAAATGGAATGTCAATTATATATGCTAACACGACCCTTCTCCTTTGTCCGAGCTTGATTGGTGAATTTGCTTCATCGTTGGTTCAGTCCAAGTTTGAAAACACTGATCGATCAATATTTCATTATTTGAGTTTTGGATTTGGTATGGATCTTAGATAGTTTCATGGCCAAAGGTCAAAACTAACTATTCATGGACCTCAAGATTTATGCTCACTTACCATGATTGGTTGGGCCTTATTAGTGGGTTTAGAGGCCAATTTCATCATGGGATTGACCCACCCACTAGATGGTGAAAAGATTATTAAAGAAAGATTCTATTACCACACCAACTGTTGCTCGAGTTCAAACAAATCTTGGAGTGACGTTAACAAAAGATGGTGTGGCAATATAAGCTCTATTGCTTGAAATTACCAGTCAAGCTGATTCTTTGCGTGTGTGTTTTCACTATATATATATATATATATATATATATTAATTTACAGCTTTTATTAGGTTTGCCAGGCTGGGAACATTTCAAAATTTATTAATATATTTCAATTATGGATAAATCATTTTTTTTTTTTACAGAGCTGGCTTTGTTGATGTTTGTTTTCAGGAATCGAACATCGTGTACTTATCACAATAATCGACTCATTTGCAGTGGATCAAACGGTTTAAAATCACTCACTGGAACATGGTGGGTCCTGATATTCTCATTCATATTGATTAATTTCTGGTTTATTGTCTTAGGAAATTAAAAGGCCACTTAAAGGTTCTGCTTATCTGTACTTTGGAAATTGAAAAAAGAAGTCCTCCTATGCAATGTAAATTTGTTTATTTTCAAATTTCTTTTTACTATTACATGTATGTATCGCAAATAAAATCATGTCAAATATTCGAATCGGCTTTTTTTTTTTTTTCATTCGTCAATGGGAGCGTGCCTCTTCACTTGTGGCTGTGTTAATGAGCAAAAATTGCCAAATCATGGCTTGGTTGAGACTTTATGTGCCCTTAACATTTTGGTGACTCCATTTAGGATTGAAAGCTTCCATTATCATATAATTCTATTGAGTGAAAAACACAAGATGGAAAAATGTACCACTAGAGGTATCAATGTGAACCCTGAATTTAAATTATACAAGTCAAGACCATATGAGGCCTACTTTGCCAGCCCATTATCAGCCCAAGGCCCATGCTGCATGGCACAATTTTCCAGGCCCACTGGGCTACTCATCCTTTTAGTGCCCCAAACATGTTGGATATTTTTATCCATTGGATTTCAAAGTTTTGAATTTTCTACAATTGACAAACTTGATTACAGGGATGTGAGATTATAATTTTATTAATTTTTTATTATATTACCTTGGAATGTAAAGGTTGGGGGCATTTATGGTGGTCCAAATTTTGGTGTGCAACAACTTCAACTCTGCCTCTCTCTCTCTCTCTCATTATCATAGTAAAGATGTGGATTATAATTTTATTTTATTTTATTTTATTTATAAAAATGACCTTCATTCTATTATTACCTATTGTCTTCCAAATTTTGGTGTGCAACCTCTTGTACTCAGCCTTGTCTCATTATAATACTAAATTCAAGAAATGACAAGTGATAATATTCATTATATCTACAAGGATAAAATTTAAATAAATAATGATTTTATATAAGATAAAATTAAAAATGGAAAAAGGAAGTATCATACAATTTGAAAATTAAATTTTTTATATTATATTATTTTAATAGGAAATTATATAAATTTTTGAATATTATGTTAAAAATAATGAAACGTTAGAGAGATATGATACAAGGAAAATAATAAAATTACTAAATCGTTCAGATTTTTTAGAATACTTTTTGTTAACTCCAATATCTCAATTAACATCATTTTTGTTCGAAAACTCATTATATAACTTCTACTAATGAAGCTTGTCATACTAAATGTTTTGTAAATCAACTATAAATGACACTCTTATAAAAAATTAATGTAAATGAAATGGTCTAAACTTACTATGGATAGGTTGCATTATTTATGCATGAAATGGAGATGAAAATTAACAATTGGAAATTGTATTGTTTATAACTAATTTATATAATTTTTTTTTTCTAAAGTAGTAGCACTTTTTTAAAATCGGATTTTTGAAACATTAAAATTTTAAACTTGATTTCAAGTTTTATTTCTTCAACACATGCGTTTCAGCCGGTTCTATTGTCTGAAACGAGGTTTTAAAACTCGCAGCTCAACTCATTTACACAATTTAATTTCAAGTTGGTTATACATTTAAAGAAACTTGTTGAGTCAACTCAAAAACTTGGCCAAGACACATGTCACATATGTAAAAAGGATTTTTTTTGTAATTTTAAAAATTAATCAACATGATTATAGGTAGTGGGATTGCAAGTTTCTTGATTTTTTTATAAAATTTAAGATCCTATGAAATTTAAGAGGAATGCTAGCAAGAGTAGCATGCCATGTGCAATCCCATATGCAACAAATGACTAATTTATAATTTAAAATATTAATTAAAGGGTTTTTGAAATAGTTCACTTGCAATACACAAACAAATGTTGTTTTAACTCCAAAATAATTAAATCACATATATTGAAACCAATTGCTATAAATCATAGATAAAGCTAAGTCTTTATTTAGGTTCATCAATGAGTGTGGACCAAACATTTATGTTATAGGAAATCAAACTTAGCCCCTACACCTCGAGATCAAATCTTTTACTGGAATGAAATAAGAAGGAAAAATTATTCTGAAATTCTCATGTAAGGTAAACTAAATTGGTTCATATTTTACTAAAGTTAACATTTTCGTATGGTAAGTAATACCATAATGAAAGGTTCTTCTAATGATGATTAAAAAAAACTACCAACTAACCATATGGTTGGATTGTGTAACATTTGTTTTTTTATTGGCTCGACTAGCGGGATGTACTAGACATGGGAGGGGGTATGAACTCAAGACCTCTCTCTTTGTGGAAAGATGCCCTGGCCTTTTGGTTGTTGGATTGTTTAACATAATATCCATATTAGGTTCAAAACAATGAATAAAAGATATATTAGGCTGAAAACAAAGAATAGAAGATATATAGATAAACAAAATATACATGTATACCTACTTATATACAAAATAAAAAATAAAAAAGTTGAAGATGATGGTTTGTAAAAAGGAAAATCAAAAGTTTTTTTTGCTATAAGTTGAAAATAAGGGTATTTGGATTTTTTTATTAATCTTTTAAGACAACTGAAGTCAAGGAAGGCATGGTGAGTGTGTCATCCGATTCTGAATTGAGTCGTGATGTAGAGCGATATCCCCGTCCACACAATTTGATAGGGAAAAAATGCATTGGGCTGCATGAACAAATTGTTTAGGAGCTTGAGGTTTTTAAATACCAATTAAAACATGCCACCTATCCTATTTATTTATTATTTTATTTTATTTTACGTTTGTAAAGGGACACGGTATTGGATCCTAACTCTTCTTAATTAGGTTCAGTTCGGTTCGATTCCTAAGAAACTTAGAACCATAATCATTAATATTAGTTCGATTCCGATTCTTGTAAGTTCTGGGTCCGATTCCAAAATAAATAGTACCGGAACCGTAAAAATTTACGAGTACCTACCAATTTCGATTCTCAAGAATCGAATGAGAAAAAAAATATTTCAAATCATTATAATAAAAAATTTCCTTCAAAATATTAACATATCATCAATAAAATTATTAACTTAGTTATAATTTGTTATATTAAATATAAAAATTAATGATTTTTTTCAAAAGTAAAAAATTTATCTTTGTTAAAAGTAATAATTTTTTAGAAGAATACCTCATTTTAAACTTTAATTGATAATTTATATGAAAAATTGAAAAATTATATATAACATGTATTTATTTTCAAATAAAAAATACCTTAAATCTTCTATAGTATGAAAATAAATTAATTCCGGGTATCTGCGGTTTGATTCGAGTTCCATTTATTTTGGAACCTAACTATTTCGATTCCTATTGGTTCGATTCCGTTTTAAACCCGGCTCTAATCGATTCGAATAAAAAAGGATCCGGAACCAGGGTTTTTTATTCCAATTCCGGTTCGGATTCGGTTAAATGGGTACCCATTGACACCCCTATTTAATTATCTCCCTGTTCTATTAAAACCCTCGCTCCCTTGCTAATCTCTCTCTCTCTCTCTCTCTCAACAATGGCGGGTGGAAAGGTCTCCTTCAAAGTCACACTAACATCCGACCCAAAACTTCCCTTCAAAGTGTAAGTCAAGAGCTTTTCTAGGGTTTCATCTTTCTAATTGTAACCATCTCTTTGTCTGATTTTGTTTAATTTGTGTTGCAGTTTCAGCGTTCCAGAGGCAGCCCCTTTTACTGCAGTTCTGAAATTCGCTGCAGAGGAATTCAAAGTACCTCCGCAAACCAGTGCCATCATCACCAACGGTACCCATTTCTTCTCTCTCTCTCTCTCTTACTTTAATTTCTTAATAACCCTTTGAAAATTTTGATTTTGGGGTTCAACATTATGATTTTATGCTAATTATATTTATGGATTTGGTTCTCTCATCTTCTTTGTCCTTTCGAGCTTTATTGCCTGTTTTGATTGCTCATTTTGCACCCATAAAAAAGCAATTATTTTGCTTCTAAGAAAGACCTTTAAAAAAAATGGTCCAGGAAGTAATTTCTTTGCTTAAAAGGAAGATTTTTTTTAAAAAAAAAAAAAAAAGGTTCCAGGTCAGCATGAAGGAGGGTTGAATTGGTTTTGGCAGTATTCTTTAAAAATGTGTCTCTTTACATGGATTGGATTCAAATTCATTGAGTTGAATATCAAATTGATCTGAAAACTCATTTGTACTCTTTCCATCAGATGGGTACAATTTGTTACGTCTACATAAGTATTTATGTTAATTCTGTTTATGGGTACAATTCACCGTCATCCTTCTTTGCAAGCTTTATCACCTGTTTGGATTCCCACTGTTGCACCCAATTTTTTTCTTAAGAATTCTTAAAAAAAAAAAAAAATTGTTTTTGGGTTTGAAATTAGTTATCCAAGCAGTCCCTTAGGATTGTATTACTGCTTCCAAGTCTGAATGAAAGAGGGTTGAGTGGGGTTGAAGGCATGCTGAATTTTTT
Organism: Akebia trifoliata; assembly: GCF_017979445.1. Classification (NCBI taxonomy): domain Eukaryota; kingdom Viridiplantae; phylum Streptophyta; class Magnoliopsida; order Ranunculales; family Lardizabalaceae; genus Akebia; species Akebia trifoliata. The sequence goes on along the minus strand of NC_141378.1, from coordinate 2,378,533 downwards.
TTTTGACAAAACTCTTTAAATGGATTCCTGTTTATTGGGTTGAATGGTGAATTTATCTGGAATCCTGTTTGTACAGTTTGCATCAGATTAGGTGCTAGTTGAAATGATATGTTATGTGGGACCCAAGCGGAAGCCCTTATTCATATATTTTCGCTATGCTCTTAAATTCTCAATCGAGTTTTTCACTTCGTCAAAGTTGTGAACATTAAGTAAATTTCTAAGTGGGTGGTATTGGTCAAGTTTAATAATTCGAATTATGTTATTTGGGGTTTCAACTTTTAAATAAAGTTGCTATCTTCATTTGGACTGCTTATTTGGTTGGGATTGTAAACATTGATCACTTGATTAATTGCAAAAAAAGTTAATTTTTTGTTTTTTTGATAATGTGTAAAGCTAGTCGAAATTTTGCTAATCCTATTCAAGTGTGATGATGATAATATGGGATTTACTAGATTTTATTGAGGGCAATGATGGACTTCTCGGGGGTTAATCCAACTCCTGCCTTTTCCCCTAGAATTTGTGTGCTCTAGAGTTTCTTTTTGTTTGCTGTTCATTGGGATCCTTGGACGGAAAGAAACTTTAGGGTTTTGACGGAAAAGTGGAGGATGTGCAGGCCATTATTTTTTATGTTAGAGCTGAAACGTTCACATAAAACAGAAGATGTGGCTCTAAACATAATTGAATAGAGGAACATGATTTGTTTATTTGTCCCCAAATCTTTGAGGTAAAGTAGAAGATGGGTGGGTTTTGGGGGGGGGGGGGGAGGTTGTTTGTGTCATTTAGCATCTTTTGTGTAGCTCTCTTCAACTCAGACAATATATATTGTTTTGATTGAGTAAATCTATGCTTATAAAAAACACCAACATTTGTGTAAAAACAATATTTCAGGTGCATTCTCTTTCTAGTTTTCCTATAACTGGTTATAATATTCAATCAGGTTTTGATTTTTGACCTAGGAATCCTCCTAGTTCTAGGTGGACCCATTAAATTGTGGCTCTCACCTCCTGCTTTTAATCTAATCGTAACTTGTAAGGCTGTGTTTTTCATGAGCATGGTCACACTTTGATGAAACCAGACTAAATTTCTACATTTTCAAGTTATAGAAATATGGCTGCATTACAGATGTTGGATTTTGATTTTAAATGATGTTTTTATTTTGATTTTTTTTCATTTGTTTCTGTTAATTAATTTGGCAGCTCCTTTTATTTCTTATGCAGATGGTGTGGGCATCAACCCTCAGCAAAGTGCGGGTACGCCAATTTTTCTTTTCTTTTGTTGTTTAGTTTTGTGTTTTAGATGTCATCAGCATTTGCTCTATGTTTCTCCCTTCTCGAAATACGTAGTCACTTTGATTATTTTTTAATTATGTAGCTTTAGATTATATGGAATTGGGTGTGACAGGGTTATAGAAATAAAATTGGATAAATGGATTTGAAATGAAGATGCGCATCTACCAATGTTATGATAACCTAGCTTTGAAATTTGATCTGATATAAACAGAGTAACCTATGGATCTATTCATTGATAATGGATAAAATATGTGGATGTAGATACACAAAACCGAAACCTGCAATGTGGGTGTAGAAGGAAATTTGTGGTTCACATGGAACCCATCTTTGCAACACTTGTTTTCTACTTGCAAAGGTATACGTAGGAGTGTCAGAAACACACGAGTATAAAGAAATGATAAAAAATTTAAGCAATCCCAGTAAATTTTCAGTGCCCACAAACAGAAAAATCCAAGTCTCACTCAAGATTCAAGGTTGTGGGGTTTTAAGGTATGAATCGTGATGAGATATGGACAAGTTACACTTCAAGCCATGCCTAGTTCATGTTAATTGGATTTGTGCCGTAGTAGTACCTCTTCATAACATGGTTACAAGAAATGCAATTCCCTTACTGATAGGAAGGCCCAGTAGAATTGGATGGAGACAGTGAAATCAAATATGAACTCACTCTCAATGACAGAAGACTTGGCTTCAGATTGAGTGGAATGGAGGAACACGATTCGTCTAGCCGACCCCAAACCTTTGGGAGAAGGCTTTGTTGTTTTTTAGTGTGAATTTAATTTATACAAGTGTTACCTATATCTTCTTTCTCATTTTCATTCTTGACTAATTTTAATTATTGTTAAAATTTTGGAAAAAAGAGGTTTCTTGTTATTTTTCCTGTTCTTCATATGTTTTTTCAACCTAACATCCACGCTTAATACAGTCTGACACTAAAGTGTTCATCTTTGTAGATTTCTGGTTACATATGTTACTAAATGTAGTGCTTAGAACCTTTATATATGAAATATTCAATGGAAACATTATAAAGAAGAAAAAATAAATTTTAGATACTTAAATGATTCCTTTGCAAATTTAATTGTTGGTTTTCAGGTAATGTCTTCCTTAAACATGGGTCCGAACTGCGTTTGATTCCCCGTGATAGAGTTGGAGCTTCAGGAGAGCATTAATCTCTTAAATGATGCATGGTTATAAGAGTGAAGAAAGATTTTCTATGTATTTCCCTTACCTCACATAAAGGCAATGTTAATCGCTCGCATCTCCATATTCTGCTCTATTTAAATACTATAGACTCGGGTACGGTGTGAGGTGTAAATTGATTGTCTCTAAATAAATTTAAGAAAGAAATACATTTTACATTATGTTACCTTAATTACAATTAAGTGGGCATGTCAATGATACCATAATTTGCCTCTCTGTGTGAGTTTCTTGAAGAATTTCCCACAAAGAAGCCGTAAAAAACTCATGTAACCAGAAAAATGCGAGCTCAGCTTCTCCATTTTCTCTCAAGTATCCAAATAGAGCACTTACTCGAGCCCTTATGGGAAGCCAAACTGCCCACTTAAATTTGTCAAACCAACACTCGAGAAGAAACAGAAGACCCCCCCACCCCACACACACACACACACTCTCTCTCTCACACAAACACACACACACATGGTGTTCCATGGCACCCACACCTCCCAATAAACAATGGCTTGGTATCTCATAAAGCAGTACTCCCCTCCCAATGGTTGGGAAGGTGAACCTACAATGTTTCAACCCCTGGAAACGTGCACCACAGGCACAACGGCCACAACCCATATATAGAGGCCTATTTACGTGTTGACCTACTAATTGGGCCTCCCAAAAAGCCCAACTCTAAATGTATCGGCTCTGGCCTTGCCAGCCCAATATCTAAATGGACGTATTTATATTATGAAAACCAGTCCATGTTGGGCCGATAAAAAAATACCCGGCTAATTAAAACACATGCTCTATCATTGGGTTTTCCGTCTTCCTCTCATTCTTGTAGGCCATTCAACTTAAATTACTCGAAATATTCCTCGATATTTGAATGTTGGGTATACTCAAAGTTTTAAAACTCTTTTTTTTTTTTTTTCGGCTTATTGAATTCAGAAAATCTAAAACGCCATCTTAACTCTTTATCTCCTTCATGGAGGATGTTTATGGATTTGAAACGTATTATGGGATCTTTACGCCATTGTGGACGAACTCAAGCTTTCAAACATGGAAAATCACTCCATTCTCACTTGATAAAACTTGGGTATTTGAAGAACGTGTACACCGCGAATAATTTGATTGCAATGTACGAAGATTTCACCCTTTTAGGAGACGCACGAAAACTGTTTGATGAAATGCCTGAGAGAAACGTGGTCAGTTGGACCACCTTGATCTCGGCGTATACCACTGCAGGTAGTCCTGTTGAGGCTCTGAGAATCTTTACTCGGATGTCCGAGTCCGAATTGGAGGCACCCAATAACTTCACATTTTCTGCTGCCCTGAAAGCATGCGCTTTGGTGGGGAATCTCGAATTGGGTAAGTTGATCCATAGAAGTGTTGTTAGAGCTAAGTTGCAATTTGATACAGTTTTGATGAACTCCCTTATGGACATGTATGTTAAATGTGGGAGCTTGGGTGACGCCCGACAAGTTTTCGATTCGATTTTTCCTGTTACTTTGAATTCATGGAACACGATAATTGATGGGTATGCTAAGGTCGGTTGGATGGAAGAAGCGGTGAATCTATTTCGTCAAATGCCTGAACCTGATATTGTTTCATGGAACACAATCATTGCTGGATTTTCTCTCGATGACAATCCACGGGCTCTTGAATTTGTATATTTTATGCATAGAGAAGGCGTAAAGCTCGATCTGTTCACGTTCCCTTGTGCTCTAAAAACTTGTGGTTGTTGGAATTTAGTTACTAAGGGGAAACAAATTCATTGCTATGTGGTCAAATCTGGTTTTGAGTCTGATAGTTTTACCATGTCGGCTCTTGTCGATATGTATGCAAAATGTGGTGAAGTCGTTGAAGCAGAAAAGCTGTTTGTCGAGTATTCAAGCAAAAAAGGGTCTGTTCATGATAATTTGGTACTTTGGAATTCAATGCTTTCTGGGTATGTTGTTAATGAACTAAATGTTGCCGCATTTGATCTGGTTTCTCAAATCTATAAATCGGGTGCACCTCTTGACTCCTATACTTTTAGTAGTGTTTTGAAGGCCTGTATTAACTCTTGTGATTGGAGACTTGGGCTTCAAATCCATGGTTTAATTGTCACCTATGGGTATGAATTAGATTATGTTGTTGGAAGCATTCTCATAGATTTCCACGCAAAGCATGGGAACACTAGGCATGCATTGGGATTGTTTAAAAGGCTTCCTAAGAAGGATGTAGTTGCATGGGCTGGTTTGATTGCAGCGTGTGCTCTAAATGGGTCAAACCTTCTAGCTTTTTCACTTTTCAGAGATATGGTTTATTTGGATCTTGAAGTGGATCAGTTTGCTGTTTCAACTGTCCTTAAAGCTTGTTCTAGTCTTGCAGGAATTGAAGGCGGGAAACAAGTTCATGCATATTGTATTAAAAGTGGGTATGGATTGGAGGAGATAACAGTGACCTCTCTCATTGATATGTACACAAAATGCGGTGGAATTGATGATGCATTAAGTTTGTTTCATGGAGTGACAGAGAGAGATACCGTGTGTTGGACAGGGATTATTGTGGGGTGCGGGCAGAATGGAAGAGCAAAGGAGGCAATTGAGTTCCTCCATGAGATGGTAAAATCGGGAGTAAAGCCAAATGAGATCACTTTTCTAGGTGTTCTTTCAGCATGCCGACATGGTGGTTTAGTTGAGGAAGCATTAGTGCTTTTTAAGTGCATGGAAGTAGAGCACGGACTAGAACCACGTTTGGAGCATTATTGTTGCATGGTTGACCTTCTCGGTAGAGCTGGATTTTTTGAAGAGGCCGAGAAGTTAATTGTAGATTCACCGTACAAGGATGATGGAACCATGTGGGGCTCCTTGCTTTGGTCTTGTGGAATTCACTCCAATGCTACACTTAGTAATCGCATTGCCATATACCTTCCAGCAATCTCTCCAGGAGAGGTTTCAATCTATGTGACTCTCTCAAATATTTACGCTAGTTTGGGAATGTGGGAGGATTCGACAAAACTGAGAGAAGTTATCAAAGGAGTGGGTATTAAGGAAATGGGAAGAAGTTGGATTGAGGTCAGGAGCTAAGAAATGCCACCCAAATACACGGCATGGTAAAACTTGAGCAGCTCTAGAACTCAGGATGGAAAAGATGGACACGGGTGATGGATCAATCATTTATGTGAGGTCAGGAACTAAGAAATGCCACCCAAAGACATGGCATGGTAAAACTCGAGCACTCTGGAACTAGGGATGGAAAAGATGGACACCGGTGATGGATCAATCATTTATGTGTGGTTAATAATCAAGCAATCTGGGTATACTCTAATTGGACCATGCACAATTGGAGCTGTTTGAAAATTCAGCAATTTACACAATTTGAACTCTCCAAGCAACCAATGTTGGATAACTCTTCTATTGAAGGCTGGCTCGCCAGGTAGTGTTCTCACATCAAGTTGCAATATGTGTCTGTTATTGCAAGCTCCGCCATTTCAATATAACCCCCAAGATCGGTGGAAAAACTGGGTAAGATAAAATTAGAAATGAATGCATTCAAGAAAATGTAGGAGTAGCTTCCAATCAGCAATGAACTAAGAGAAAATCGATTGAGATGGTTTGGGTATGTTCAACGGAGGTTGTTTACTGCCCCAGTTAGAAGAATATTCAAGTTAAGGTCTTAAAAAAGTGAGAGGAAGACCCAAAAGAATGTGAATGGAGCTAGTGAAGGCAGAAATTTGACGAAGATAGTAAGAGTTGAATGGCAAAATAGGATTCATTTTGGAATTATTTTCTGAAAACCATTGATGGAAGTTGGCACAACAAATGCTTTATAGATCATCATAGACAATACTGCGGTTTTCAAGCCAGTGGAAATGCTTGTTGGGGTGCTATACCTGAAATATTGTGTGCAATGTTCTACACAATTTATCAAGTTTTCATCAATCATTGTTTCTAAAAGCAAAGCTTGGTTGCACTTTTGTTTAATCAATGTTTTTTACTGGTGAAGATAGATGGGCAGAGGGCCCCTGCTTGGTGAGCAATAAATCATCAAAAATGTAAATATTTGTAATGGATACAGTGTTTATATATGATTGGTGACAATGTTGTCCTTTCAAATAATTATGCCTGAATCCACATTTATAACACAAATCAGTTATATAAAAAAACTGCAACAAAAGAATAGCTGCCACTCACATATAATGCTGCTTTTTAACACTGCAAATCCAGTATTCCATTTATCAAAAAGATAACAGAGGATAACAAAGAACACTGCATGTGACTCTATGGCAATTCGCAATCTTTAATCATTGTGTTTGGATAGCTGGCCATGGATTGCCAAATTGCCAACACTAACTCTTAGCAGAATAGTGAGCAAATCAGTGTCCTTTCTCAATGGTTGGATTCTCAGATTGTCCTGAAAAGATCCAAACCATCGAGAAAGAACATTTAGGCTGAATACCATACACGTATTGACACTGAGATTACATTAAACATTGCTTTCAAAATAAAAGTTCCCATTGTTTTGTAACACCTTGACATCAATTGAGGTGCACACTAATCATGAGTTGAGATGATAAAGGATGAAATATTAATATCTGGCAGCTTCTATGCAAATTTCCTTGATTGATCATAGAAGCTGAACACCTTAAGTGTAGGAACAGAGACAACCTATATCAATTCAATAAATTACAAAAATATACAACCAAAAACATGTAATCTACTCAGCTCAATGAATAACAAAAACATCCAAAGCATTAGGTGCTCTCTGCTTTTCTTTCCTCTTTAAAAGAACACCTGAAACCAGCTGGTAGAGATCACGTGGAATTCCAAACAAAATAATGAAACAAAATCATAAAATACACTTCTTAAGCTGATGTTTATACTTTACATGCTTGGGGTCTATTACTCTTTCTCAAGGTTTGCCAGGTGTCGCAGGAGTTGAGAGCAAAGACTTGTCACTTGCGACAGCAAAACACAATGGTCTTGTGATGTAGAGAAATGAGATGTTATATGAGGGTCAGGGTCCATAAGGAGCTGTTGAATTTGAGAACACAAACTCGATGCTTTATGATCATTCTCATAAGCTTCAGAAATCTGCTGAAGCAGTTTACAACCATGGTCTTGGGGTGAGGACAATTGGGATGGTATTGGAGGAACAAGAAAGGGATGCTGAAGTAACTGAGGTATTCGCCACCTGTCATTGCGCTCCCATGAAAGACAATTCTTCATTAGATCGAGTAACCATGGGTTTGAAACTGGTTCATATGTAATCTCATGGTTTCTATCTGTTATGACCTTAAATTTGGCCCAAAATGTCTTGTATTCAGAAAATGGTGTCCTCCCATAGACCATTTGGTACAAGATGCAGCCGAGAGACCAAATATCAGATGGCCGACCGCACTTGATTGTGTTTCCGTCTGCATCGTTCTCATTACAAAGGAATGCTTCAGGAGACATGTAGTTCAGCGTACCAACCTGTAGTAGTAGATATTAAGATGAGTAATTTGTTGTTGTTTTTTTTTTTTTTTTTAAACATATTTTCGTAATATGTTGATGAAGATGATTGTTAAAATCATGTTTATTCATTAATTTATGTCAGGTAAAATCGTTTTTGGTATCCTTTAGGTTTAGTACTACACATTGCTCCACTATGTGAAGGAGGTTAGATCTCTGTATAATACACCAAATTCAATAAAACTAATTTTCTTAACATATATACGAAGTAAGTGAACGAAACCTGTGAGTCACGTTGGATGTTAGTCGTATCACTCATTATAGCTTTGGCAATGCCAAAATCAATCAACTTGAGTGAGCCTCTGACAAGAAGGAAGTTGGCTGGCTTCAAGTCTGAGTGTACAATGCGTTCCTCATGTATTGTGTTTACAGCTTGAAGTATTTGCTGCCAAAACAGAACACATCAGCATTTTTCCATATAGAAAATCGAAAGACTGATCAAGTGTTGTCTTATGATCAAGAAGTTCATATACAATGATCTTCAAGGGAATATGACTTGCAAAACTATATTTCCAGGCCAACCAGCTTCAGATGAGACAAAATGGAACTCTATTTTTGCATTTGAGAACCTTAAATAGGCTTGAATTGATTTAAGAGATTGGCAAAAGGATCACCTGGAACAACAGATTAGACTGAAGTAACAAATTAATGCGAAAACAGAAAGGAATGCACAAATAAATAAACTTAGACTTAGAGAATTTGTGTTTGGTCATTCCAATGCCTTTCAAAAATGATGTTCTTTTATAATAATGTTCTTCTGTCTGATAGAACACTAATGTAGCTCTCACTGAATATAAATTTGGCTAGAGTCATCAAGCATAAAATACAGCTTTTGCTGTAAATAAATATTTGTACAATTTATGGTAGCAGCATGTGAATATAAAGAATCACCATTCTTACAAAAAATTCTAGAGTTGATCAAGTGAATGAGGCAACAAAATAATTCCTGAAACAGAAACAAGAGATAATTTCACTAAATTCGAGGGTGGGGGGAGGGGGGAAAGAAGGCAGGCAGGCTTTAAGCCAACATGCAGTTTCCCCAACACACATTTCTACTCATCAGAAATCATGTTTAAATTTTTTACCGTGTAAAATGTGTGTTGAGTGTATTACAAAAATTTACATCATGTCTGTGTAATTGGTCGATAGTCATAAAAATGTTGCAAAAGTATTAGAGGAAAAGAGAGAAATGTCAGAAATGCCCATCAAGAAGTGACAAATGCAGTTAACACTTCAGAGCTTGAATAAATTATAAGCTGACAAAAAGCAAAATGGATGGGGAATTTAATGAATAGACAGTAAGAAGATGCTGTGAATAACAATAAAACCAAGTAAACAAGAATTCAGATTTCAATAAAATTCCGCTTCATCAAAATTAGGAAATTGTCTCCTATATATGCAAAACAGGTCATGCAATTTCTGGAAATGGAAGTTAAGAAGTGAAGCACATGAGGTTGGATCAAAGGAAAACTTCTCTTTTGCCATTTTTGGGAGTTTCTCAAAAGAAGGTAACTCTAAGACTGGCCTCTTGAAACTGGTTTATACTGCTAGACAAAATCATGTTTCCACCTTCAGGAGTCGTTGTCTAAGGCAACTGTTATGTGAACCATCATCAGTAAATTTTCTAATCACATGTAAATCACTAGGTACAATTCACAATCATGAATTAGGGCGAGGTGTGGATTAATACCTGCCAATAAAACCGAAGCCAGTTCTCATCTATATTCCAACTGGAGCTATCCATTTCTTTCCATTTCAGTGAAAGCATATGAGCCAAATCAATTTCTCCATATTCAAGTACCATGTAAATATATGCATCATCCCTGATTCTCCCATCCTTAATATTCATGGAACAATTCAGTACCTGGGCGAGCAAAATTTCATCTGTCACCTAGGAAGGAGCCACCTGATATCATTAGTGCTAATGAATAACATACAGGATGATAAAACAGAAATATATCGTTAGACTTGAACATAGAATAGAAATATTAGCCAACTTGAAAGGGTCCCTTCCACTAAGATTTTGGTTTGTAATCATTTGTATGCATGTGTGTTGTCTGATTGATAGCACTTAGGTAGAACCACACAAAAAAAAGGCTTCTATCTAAGGGTACATACATTTGCTCCATATAGGAGGAAATACTAGTACGAATGTTGCACTTGTACAATCGATATGGATATAGTGCAACCATCGATATGGATAGATATTGATGAAGTCAAATTTCAACATCATGTGTCAAGCTTTCTTAATGCAAATAGCACCGGATCATTCCTCCCAATAAGGGAAGGCTATGTAAGACATGTGAGAAGAAAAAAAACACCAAGGTCAACACCTAGAAGAAGAAAATAATAAATTAACTATTTTAGAAAACAAGTTTTTACTATGTATAGTAATATCCTATAACAAACTACATCAAATTTTTTTCAAAAATGTTTGAAAAAATTTAAACGATGTAGAAATTTCATAAACTAGGTAAGGCATCTCCATTGATGATGATGTCAGATCTAAAAACCAAGTCCTAAAAGAAAGATCTCTACATTCCTTGAAAGGGGATGACCATTGATAACAACAGCCTGAAGGTCTTCTACCTTGCTTCCAAACACCCTTCAATTCCCTTTCTTTCTACATACCCCCATGGCAAACAGGAGTGTGCTTTTGTAGCTTGATGAAAACGGGAGAGTGTTTCTAATAACATTAATCATTTCATAACATTCCAAAGAAAATTAACATAAAATTTTCAATTACATGGAATTGTGATATTTCCACATTGGTTAAACTATTTCAATTTTCTAAGCTAACCAAAATAGACACAAACATCAAAGTTTAACACCTAGTTCATGAATTGATTAACTATATCACAAGTCAAGGAATAGCTGAGGTCAAAGACATTTACCACCCTATGCTAGACTCCTCAATTCACCTATACCCATGTGTTTTTACTTTCTAGATAAATTATTTGCAGATTGCCACAGTGTCATTATTTAACTAAACCCAATAGTAAACAACAAATATTTATGAGACGACCAATAAGGATCTAAACTTGGTAAAGATTTCTCAAAGTAATTAATTAGACTAATGTTTGCACATTGCATTGATGAGAAGTGTTTGTACCTCATAATCAATCAGTTGTATGATGTTGGTCTTTCCCTTTAACCTGTTTAGATATTCAATCTCTTGACAAAACCCATAAGCAGTAGAGTAATCACGACCTTTAAGCTTGATCCTTTTAAGGGCATAAACAGTACAATCTGACGATATGACCTTGTAAACCTCACTACTTCCTCCGCTACCTATCTTTCCAAGCTTTTGATAGAGCTTCCCATGAACTTTAAAGAATAAATCTGGATTATAATTCTTCTTACGAGGAACCGATGCTCGTTTGTTACTTGCAGCATTTTCTGGTTTAACAGATTTGGAAGATTCCAGTTTCACATCTGAAGATGAGTTTGTCGTCATTGGAGCCTGAGATTGCACATTAGTAACATCACCCGAAAACTCTTTTGGTTTAGCTGACCTATCTTCGATAAGAGAAGAACCCAACCCATCACTTTCCTTCGATACTAATCCTTGTTGATCCTTTGACATAACATGACCCCTAACACCTACTGGGGTCTCTAAACCAGAGATAGACACTTGAGTTGGGGCGGATGACGTGTCAGCTAACATCGTGCTGGTGGGCTGAAATGTGTGACACGGTGGTTGCACGGGATCTCCTTGAGTTGTACGATGAGGGTTCACATTAAGTCCTTCCAAAGGTTCTATTTCCATATGAGAACTACTATCTTGACATGAACGAGAGTTATAGGTTGTAGAATTCACCATTGGTGCAGATTTCGAGTGGATTGATGTTGTGGTCATGCACGATGAGCCCACAACTGATGATTGAGTCATGGGAAGGCTTATGTCCTTCCCATGAAGTTCATGGAATTGACGCTGCTGACCTTGCACCAGTGTGTTTCTCTTTGCTAATAAAGAATAAATCCCAACATCTGACCTCAAACTGATGTCAGACATTTCCGTTTGCTGAAAATCCCTCTGTTTCAGTTCGTGATCGTTAACAGCTGGCATCTCTCCCTGATTGCTCGCATCCCATTCCATCTCTGCCAATTCAAGAGAACCCATATGAGACAACAATGTTTCTTTCATCGATACCTGCATAAACAGAGCAATAGAAAATTATGCAAAACATATTGCAGCCAAAGCTACTTACTCTCACAATTTGCAGGTTCACCCAAATAAAATTGAACCTTCTTCTGAGGCTCAATGGTTGAAATGTGTTGAGGTGCAACACTTGAGGATGGAAAAAAGTGATCATTTTTACAATCATGGACGGGATTAGTTTCGTTTTTCTGCAAACCAAAGGGATCATTGGTCTCATTGTAGGTTTTTGTTGTAGTACACATAATTGAAGGCGGAGCATATGAAGAATCATTAGGGTTTTCTGCAGCAACAGCAATGTTCTTCCTCTGCTCAATCAACTCATGTGGTGCTTTACCCTCTTTTGACACCACATCATTAGAACTACTAGTACCAACCACATTACCGGTGTCGGAAGTAGAGGTTTTCAACAGTTCTCTTTGGGGAACCAAAATTCGCGTTGGTCGAATACTACTGGACTGCATTGCACCTGAAAATGTCTCATAGCAAACCGAATTAACAAACACTAATTTTATACTTTTAGTCTGCATTCTGTATTGGAATCGAAAAAACTGTTTTTTTTCAAACCTTGAACACTAGATAACTAATATAAAAAAAAAAACCCTAATTTTAGATTTTTATTCCGTACTCCGTATTGGAAATGAAATAAAATTCTATTTTTCCAAACCTTAAACGTTAACTATTAAAGAAAAAAAAAATCCTAATTTTAGATTTTTAGTTCTGTACTCTGTGTTGTAAATGAAATAAAATCCTAAATTTTTACAAACCTTGAAAGTTCAAACTAGCAAAAATCAAAACCCTAGAGAGGGAGAGAGATACCAAGAGGTCTGTGACGCTTGAAAGCGGCTTGAACATGCCGGAGGAAATCGGATGACGAAGATGAAGAGATGGAGGAGCGAGAAGGGTGGGCCTTAGACAATATCGGACGGTGGAGATCATTAGTTGATGAAGGTGGGGCCGGAAGGTCAGCCTCCCTCTCCATGGCCAGATCTCAACGGCATCTCTGATCCGCGAAGAGGAAACAAAAGATGTTGTGAAAAGCTTCAGATGGGGAAATCTAGGGTTTTTCCCATGAGTTCAGCGAAGCTGATTTTGCTCTGAATTGTGATTCCATGGAGGAGGATTTGCTGTTTGCAGATTGGGGCAGAGAAATGGCGGAAAGACGCAAAGTTTAAATGAGAAAAACACATATTTTGTTGCTGCTCCGAATTTTAGGTGACTATTTGAAATACAGCCCTCTATGTTGTCAAGTTGATGACATGCATCTTGTTCCTTAGTCTTCTCTTGTGGACTAATAAATTGACCCAAATGCCCTCATCTTCAATCTTAATTCCTTTCATTTTTCAAATTGTTTGACCTCTAATTAATAATTTTTAACATATTCAATCTCATCTATAATCCATTATTTCCAACTCTCCTTAACCCCCTCCTAGCATACCCTTCATTTTTCTATGCAAAATTCTATCATCTATGTATTTTTCCAAAAATCCTATTTTGTTCCAAGTTTGAAGGTTATAAAGATAATTAGTTTTGATAAGAAAAATCAAAGGTTTTATTATACGTGTTGAAGATGCAAGTATTTAAGTCATTTCATATTTTTGCAATGCACAACGTGGGATTTTGAAATTCCTGGCATATGCAAGAGGAAAATGTTGAGGATGAGGGCATGTAAGTCATTTCATATATGTTGTGGCATATGATAGTAAAATTTTGCAAGAAGTTATTTTTTTTCTCAAAATTTATTTTTCTATCTTATTGAGAGAAGAAAAAAAATCTCCTACTTGACCCTTACGCTGTGCTTGGATTGAGAGAAATGGAGAGAAGAGAAGAGAAAATAAATGCCTTCCTCTCTATTTCTCTTGTTTGGATTGTTAAGTGGGGAGAGAAGAGAAACGAATTGGAGAGAAGAGGAGAGAAAAGTAGGTGAATTTTCTTTCTCTCCAAAAGTTCAGAGAGAAAGCCTTTTAAAATATTTTATAATTTCAATTCTACCTTTATATCTCTTTTAAAATATTTTAAAATTCCAAAATTATCCCCCGTTCTGTCCTGTCAATCCAAACATGGTGGAGATAAATTGAGTTTCTCTTTCCTTGTCTTCTCTTAATGAGTTTCTCTTCTCTCCACTTATCTCAATCGAAACATAGCCTTAGGATCTACCTGGCTGCACTAAGAGATTAGTAGGAAATTTTTTCAAGGGAAATGTGATTTTTAGGTATATGATTATGTGAGATCTATTTTTATTGAAAATGATTTTCTCGACATGTCGAGGCATTGTAAAACATAGAAGGAGAAGGTAGAAAAAGCAGTCCAAGAGTGATACCACAACTCTGAAAATTAATTTTCTTTAAAAATGTTTTCCTTTGCAATTAAACATACTATAGAGAAATATTATTGGGAATAAACCGCAATAGTATTATAGAAACCAGCAAATACTTCTGAGGAAATCTGCTTTCATTTGCTTTAGAAAAAAAATTTCCTTGAAACCATATGGACTAAATTTTCTCTATTATTTCCTTGATAATTTCCATTTTTATCTTTTTTTTTTTTTTTTAAGACCAAATTGTGTGTTGATCATCAACACTATGTACTGTACACGCTTTTACCAAGTACCAATGTGAAGGTGGGTTCAACGAGATTTGAATTTAGGTCATGAGAACATTCTAAAAGTTTTCCGATTTTATTCAAAAATTGCAAAGTCAATTGACTAGGATTTAAGTAGCTTCTCAAGGAGTGTCACAGAGAATGTGATATTTCCATCCAAGTTTTACATTGGTTACATGGAGAACTCTGTTTCACATTAATTTGAGTTGTTAGGTTGAGTTGAGGCATTTTGTTTTCATAAAATTGATTTTCTCTTCAGTTTCATTAGAAATAAAATTATTCAATCAATGCGGATTAAGGTAGTAAGCTGACTCATTAATATTTATTTCAGCCAAAATAGAAGGTGCAATTTTTACCAAGAGTGCAACTTGGTTCAGTTTGGGGAAAAATTGAAACCGAACCAACATAGATCGATTCCACTAAATAAGAACCAGAATCGAATCAAATGCCAATAGAATTGTGGAGGATATTTTTCGTATGGCATCAGAGAGTAACACGTGGCATGATGGGATCATAAAAGGGGAACTCCAAGACTTTGATACCCAAATTCCAACCATATAGAAAAGGCATCATAGACGACGAACACCATAAGAATTTAACCATTCAAATCTCACTTCTTGATAAGGTCAGAAGATAGGAAGTCAGATGGTTAGGAAACTCGGATGCATGGGGAGACTAGCTCTGGAATTCAAAAAGAAATAGGTCGGAACACACAAGGAAGATTTGATCACAATAGTAGTCAAAGTTCGCAAAGATAAGGGAAGATCCCTGATTCGAAGGGATAAACGAACATAGAATAAGGGGCAAGTACATTTCTAATAAGAGGGAACTACTAAAACAATTAGGGGGTGGGGGAATTTAGGAAGGAAATCAGGAGCATCCTTGGGTTGAAACCCTATAAATACAAGGATAATGAGCACTAAAAGGTATGCAATTCCTTCTCCTTTAAACTTTACGCTATTTTTGTATTAAAGTCCTAACTTGGGTGTTGGAGAGGTGTTGTTGCAAGCACACCCAAGAGCACAGAAGGAAGAAATCAATCAACCATTGGAATCTCAAATTAGTGCAAGATTTGCATCTACAAGAACCAAAACAACCCAAACCGAACAAAGGTCAGTTTGGTTTGATTCGATTTTATGGGTTGCCAATATTATATAAAGTATCTTGGAAGTAACATTTTTTTATAAAAAAAAAAGTTAGAAGATTACCAACTAATTAGTGATAAAGTCATTCTGAAATTTTGCTTCTCATTCAATTTAAGAAAAGAAACCATGATTGTCTTTTTCAAAGCAGAATTAGCTAAATTCAACCATGCCTAGTTACATACAATTTACTTGAAGTTTTATAGACAGTGGAGCTTCACTTTGGGGGGCACAAAAGTATATTCAATTTTCTCCCAAAGCTACTTGATTGACAAGGTCAGCATATTCTACCAAATTAGATGGAGATCCATTATATTACTCAAGCTTTGGACTCTCTATTCCATCACATTATTTGTTGTTGTAGTCCCAAAAACTGTACCTTTTCCCTCTTTTTTGACTGTAGGCCTCACCACCTTCCTAAAGTTGTTTTAAGTTCAAAAACTGCTTTTTGATTTTATATGGTTGTATTTGTAAAAGCATTTGACCATTCTACTTCTTTTTTTGACCAATCATGAGTTCTTTTGATTGGCAACCTGAAATATTGGGGATAAGGCTTTGATGAAGATGATGAGTCCGGAATTGTTTAAAATAGAAACTGAGTTAGCACATCATTTTTTGTGTTTCTATGGTGGGGAGATCTTCACACATACATGTTTCATGACAACATATAGACCTTCCTCTTACAAGTTGCATTGTTCAACAATTGAAGATAATCAAGAAAATGTTGCTAAAGTTAAAATAGTTGTGTGTGATGCGAAGCTGCGTACACACTGAGTTTCCATGGAACTTGAATGTCCCGACGTTTTCATTCAAGAATGGGTCTCCATGGATGATTCTGACTCTGTCACCCATCCACATCTGTGGGCCCACTAGTGCTATCAGGCCTTTCGTTTGGACTTTTGATGATCCGAGTATTCCATGAATTCTTCTGCCACTAGTCCTACACCAGCAATAACAAACCATGACACCACCTGGCCAACATTGGCTGAAATGACATGTATGTGTATGACATGGGGTATTCTTGTCGTTTATAGCTATTGACTTGGTTTAGGCACCTAATCGAAGTTGTCTATCTCATTCAGCCCATAACTCACCCATCTTACATAACTAGGTTAATGAACACTATTTTACATGCCTTGGTGTTGTTTAATATATACGTCTTTGAAGACTCATGTTTTCAAACTGACGACAACCAACACCTCCCCCCCCCCCCTCAAAAAAAAAAAAAAGACCTTGTAAGACTAATAAAAATGATCTAAATGCCTTCAATTCATAGCAAAACCTAAAAAGACCATTTGATTTTATCAAAAAGCCCATTGTCATCAAACTCTTCAACCTCTAGGATTTTATTTTTTTCGTAACTCTGTCGAACTTGTCTATCTTGTCTTCAGCATCTTATCAAAAAGCCTATTGTCATCAAATTATTCAACTGCTAGGATTTTTTTTTTTTTTTTTGTAACTCTATTAAACTCATCTATCTTGTCGTCAACATCTTGTCAAGAATCCTTATTTTTTTTACCCCTTGAGAAAATCAAGGGTTTGTTCAAGGGTTTGTGGCACGATATCAAAGACAATAGCATTTAGGTCATTTTTTTTGTTATTCGCTTTGTGAAGATTGTGGTTTAGGGGTATGTCATTAGTTTGAAAAGGTATCACAAATATTCACCAAAACCCTTTCTAAATCACCCATGTAAATATGGGTAGGGCTGTCAATGGACCAAACCGGGCTGGTGTTTATTGAGCCTCAAAATCATGGTCTATGCTCATGTTCACATTAATTAAATATTCTACTGAAATGAAGATACAATGAGCAGGAATCCCATCCTTCCTAAAACATAAACCTTGTATCATTAAAAAGGGATGAATTACTCATTTTGTTTCCACAGCTACATAGATTGGCTCGTTCAATCTAAAATTGCAACCTCTTTCGTATCGCCTCCCATGACCATGCCACATCCTTGATTATAATCTTATATTTTAGCGAGCACGACAAGAAAACCTTTGCCTATTGAATTGCTAGAAGTTATAATAATCATTTTACATGCCAATTCAGTAAGACTTACCATGTTGGAGATTTTGATTCTCAAATTCCATGTCATAAAAGTTCCTCATCAAGCCAATACGGCATGAAAACATTAACAAGAAAGAAAAAAAAAAGTTGAACAAGACTTTGGACAAGAGTAAAGCCAAAGGGTCCAGATTCTACAAAGGTAAATGACGATGCACATAAATGTAAAATACGAATATTCACTCATGTGATTCGTGCACAATTGCTTGAACCACTATATCAATTATTACAAAATGGCAGCATCTTTGAGCAAAATTTTATTGCATTTTTGCGAATTTAAGCTACTTCCCTATAAGTTCTAGAGCATGGGTGAAAATACCTATTTTTATCTTTCAGCAGGAATTATTGACATCCCAACTTTATTCACTATTGTGAAATATGAGATATTCAAAATATAAACATACGGAAAGACAGGCTTCAAAAGCTGCAACAATTTAAGACTAATGTAAAAACTCACACATCAAATATAATGAGGAAAGTACCAAAGGAAAATCATTCATTGTTGGATCCATCAAAAACCAATCCATTATAAATGTAAGAGCATCTATCAGTAGAAAATTTTAAAACTTTGTTTTTAGGCCGATTTTCCAAAATATGCACTCAACATTGTCAAATTTCCATTTCAGCCCTCTCTTCATTTTAATTTCAAAAATGATAAATCTATCTTTTTTAGAACTAAAACAATTTATTTAAGTGGAAAAAAATTTTGTTTTATAAAGATTTTTTTTTTAATCATTTACTAAATTTAAAATAGAAATAAATATTTCTTATTTTATAAGACAATAATTTTTTTCCCCACTTACATAAAATGTATCAATTAATTTCAAAAAATGTATATTTCCCCTTTTGTGAAATTATAATGACTAGTACATTGAAATGGGAAGTTCACAACAACAAAATTTGACCTTTTGGAAGTTTTATAATTTAACCTTTTTTTATATTATTATTATTATCTTTATGGGTTTACATGCATTTTAAAATAAATGATATTGAAGTGACCTCAAGATTGTACCTTATATCACACATCCTAACGTGAAAGTGTGTAGGAAAAGAGTCGTGATAATATGACTATCCCATGTGGCATATGCAATTGACCCTCCTAACGTGGGGTGTGCCAAAATCATAGACCTTATGCCTCGGGATATACAACCACTGCACATCCCCATATACACAAATGCAAATATTTATGAGAATTACGATTGTGTATCCCGAGACATAAAATCTATGATTCAGACAAATTGAATCGATTGAGTATGCCACGCGAGAGGGAGTCATGTTATTACCACTCCAGTTAAAATCACACAAGGCAACCAAATATGAGTGTGAATGATATGGTGCAAAAATTTACAATAATCTTTTAGTTAATTGAGGGCAGCTAAGCAGTCCAGCTAATTTTTGTTGCAATAGAGTGGCAAGTGCCTACCAAGCATTTGGCATCACAAAATTTTGTTTTACGTTAATTCATAGTTTTTTGCAATCGTACAGATATCTTGTCCGCAAGGACTTCTTAGATTTGCTGATATTGTGCACACGTCCGAATTGTAATGGGTATGACATCAAGGACAAGTGCAACCTCGTACAGACACGTGGAAGAAATGCAACAGAGGCCTTCGTAGACCGGCCCCATCACCCTGATTCTGAACCTTACGTACGATACGTGTCGGTCATAACGTGCCTTGTCTAGTCGTCATGTGGTCCCGAGTGTGTCTACGTACGTAACTCACGTACGCAACTTGTTCAGTTGGCTCACACGATCAATCAGCCAAGCCGAGTGCAGCCGTTTTTACCAAGCCAAGTGGAGATTTGACTCTTGACCAGTAAGAATGCAACAGGGGACCACTGACGTAGGTGTAGTTGCCACGTTGGAATACAGTCAGCATGTGTACCGTTGACTGGATTATGGTCAAACGAAAAGGACGGTCTCTTTGTGATCCTGTGCATCATGGAGTACGGAATCACTCAGGTCCCCAAACTTATCTGTTATCGTAGAAAGCGACTTCTCGAACGTCATTTCATCAACACAGAGATTGAACCAAATTTACTGACCGAGATAAGTGACACGTATGGAAACTGGTTCGTAATATTTAGTGATTATCCTTTAAAGTTAAATAAATCTCACTTTTTATTTTATTTTTTTCTAAATTATTTCTTTGCAACAAGGAGAGATTTACAAAATCTCAAATAAGCAATAACTAAATGAGGATAATCAAAATGCCTTCAATACAATTGGGTTAGTGTGATTGGTTTATGATTTCTTTTATTTGAGCAAAATGATAATTTTCACAAAAATATTTATTTTTATTTTTTATGATGGGGTATCCATATGAAGAGCAAACCCGCTCGTATTTGGGCTTTGCCCATTCCATAGACTATGATCTTGTCAAGGACTAGACCATTTGTTTTTTAAAATGATTGAATAAAAATGACTTAAATCATTCATTTATATGTTTTATCAATGAATTTAAATATGAAGTTCAACTTGAAGAGGAAACTCTAATTTCAAAAATTAAAGGACTATAGTTAATTCATTGAAAGATGATTTACTTTTAATGCCCAATCTCTTCTCTAATGTTATTTCTTTAATCGTTAGTTAATATGAATTTTTCTAATTTAGAGTGTTTCATTTCAAACCGTGTCATTATGTCATATATTCTCAAAAGTTGTAAAAACGACCAAAAAGAGAGAAAATGTCCTCCCAACAATGAAGGTTTTAATTTTAAATTATTTACTTTGTTTGAATGGTTATAGATAGATTTGGGAAAAACGATAGGCTAACGTCTTATGTCATCCATCTAATGACATGTTTGTTATCAATATTTTAAAACCCCGAACCAATCAATGGCAATTGGCTAGTGGATATGGTCCAAATCGGTTCAATTGACAACTCTGACTAGTTTGACCCAAATTTGAAATATTAAATAAAATCTTTTGATTCCTTCCCATACCCATGTCCCATGTCTCTTCAACCTATAGTTCATTTTTCACCCTACTCTTTCTTTAGTACTAAGATTTGATCGACTTCAACCTTCAAAACATTTTTATCATTCCCTTCAATCTTAGGATTCTATCTACTTCTTCAACCTTCAAATCTCATGACACAAGATATGATTCTTGAAGTAAATAATGATGGAATTTCATATGGAAAAATCAAGGGTCTTCTTCAAGTGATTAGGTTGAAAGTGATAAATTGAAGATGAGGGTTGCAGTGGATCCGAAAGCTATCACAAGCCAATTCAATGAAAAAAATTCATTTTCAAAAAGCCCAATTGACTTATGTGATTCAATCAGTTTGATTGGCAACTCAACCGGCCTAGCCAAGTCACAAATAGTTTGATTATAGTATTTATCTCTCATAGACATACCCATTTGATTAATTCATGAGATAGTCCTCGTTTTTTTATTTTTTTTTAAATTGATGACACGCCCCTTTGTCCAAAGGTCTTCTTCGATAGACTTTTGGAAATTGACATGAATGTTTGGACATCTGTAATTGGTAATCAAAATACCCTTGGCAATTATTTCTAAATCATTTAGTTTCAATCTCTATGCTAAATTATCTTTAAATTAATGAAAGTCATTTTTAATCCATCACTTTCAAACTCCTCCTAATCCCTTGGGCAAAACCCTTGAAATCATTGGTTTTCTAAAATTTATAACTAAAAATCCCTTGATTTTATTCCTCAAATGGATCATTTTCAAGGTCTTCAACACTTATAATAATTTATTTATAGGTTATTGAACTTTGTTATCAACTCATTATTTTCATCTAAACCAAACATGGTTTTTAAACTCGGTATTGTGTCTCGTCTCGTTTAGCTCAGGTACCAAGTCGTCTTGGACGAGTTTTCCGATACGTTTGAGACATCTTGTGAGATAACTCAAAAAATTGAACGTTAGACGTAAAACTCAATCAAAAAATAACTTTATGGTTGGTCTCGTTCAACTCTGATATCGAGTTAACTCGGATGATAGGTCTCGATCTATGATGAGTTTAAAAACCATGAAACCAAAGGGCTTAGAAATATTTGATTTTTGAAAAAAATTACAAATATTACATTAGACCCACTCATCATACCAATTTGGACCAGTCCAACTAATCAACGGAGGCATTGACAAGCCTAATTTCAATACTTTGCATAGGACACGCTTTTAATGATCAAATTGAAAACAGGGGATAATTTATTTAATATTTAAAAATAAATAATATATTTTAATGATGGTAGTTGCTTTTATCTCCAATGGCATCTTTTTTATAATTTATGTTATTATTTAAATCGTGGCAAAATGATAGGTGATCTTGTCAATCGAATAAACGGTTTTATCATGGGAGAATAATTGAAAAAGTAAGATTTGAGAGAGAGTCGTTTCAAGTTTCAACTCTAAAGAGAATTGGTAAATAGTATTTGAGTTTGGGGTCTGCCGTGTGGAAGAGTAATTTGTATCTCTTACGACATCTGTTGGAAAGTTTGGTTAAAAACAATGAAACACTTACACGTAGGAAGTACAAAGCATTTTCTTCTACGTGTCACTTTATCATTGTTTCATTAACAAGTAAAAAAATAAAAAATAAAAAAGTAGGAGAGGTCGGAGGATCGAATCTTTTCGGATGAGAGATTCGATATCCTTTTATCCCATCACATTCAATCTCCTTCGGTTCGGTTCGATTCGGTTCATGGTTCACGATTCACGGCTCAGAAACACAAAATCCGTTTAGTTAATAAACGCGATGTCAGGAACTGCCACGTTGCGTACGACAACGCAATGGTTTTTCGGTGCTCACGGTGACACTTTTGAAATCGTGGTCCGGACTCAGCACACCACCCAGTTCAGGCGTACCCACGCGTCCCCTGCGCGTCCAAATCTAAAGTCTCGTCTCCAACAGCCAGTTCAGTTCCGATCAAACCCTACTCCTGGTCCCTCCCTGCTCCATCACTTTTGTTCTTCCACGTGTCCCCATCTCACCTCCACTACGCCAGCTGTCACATCTTCACAACACCGAAGCCAAACTCATACTTTCCCTCCTCCATCTCCACCAACTCTGAAGCCAAATCTTAGAAAAAGAGAGAGAGAGACAGAGAGAGAGATTCGGAGGTTTTGGTTTTGTGTTTGTGTGGGTCATATTGTCCGGTGTGTGTCATCAGATTCCGATCAATACTTCGCCGGAGTTCCAAACTCTCCGGCGAAGATGTCGGTTTCGTGTGGAGGCGGAGTTCTCGAAGTCGCGTTTCGTTCTATATTTAGAACTAAATAATGATAAATAGCTAACTAGATATAGACATAAATAGATAAAATTGTACGCGTCTTCCTCTTCCATCCATTAATACCAGTAGTATCAGAATTTATCTTCTCCATTTTTTTTTCTGGAAAATTTTTTCCACCAATTTTGTTTTCTCTGATTCCTCATGCATCCTTTCTGTTGCGTCTCAACTGTTGGAGATCGGAACTCTGCAACATCATCGTCTCCATTAGCTGATTTGATCGCGATGCCAACCGTCAGATCCGATTCGGTAAATCGTGGCCGTGAATCTTCGTCGTCTCCTTACGCCTCCAGTTCAGATCCCAATAACAATGGCTTTTATCACAACCAGAGCGACAGCAACTTAAGCTACAGTAGCAGCGGAGATCACAGCCATCAGATTCAACGATTGGCGCCATCATCAACCGGTTCGTTGTCGCGATTACCGTCGATTCATGAACCACAAGATCATCGAGATGTGAAGATCAACAATATCGTTGGTAACGAAATCTCTGGTATTCTGTACAAATGGGTGAATTACGGGAAAGGTTGGCGTCCTCGGTGGTTCGTACTCCAAGATGGAGTTCTCTCTTACTACAAGATACACGGCCCAGATAAGATCTATCTCAATCAGGAAACCGGTAAAGGATCGAAAGTTATTGGAGAGGAATCGCTTCGTAGAATCTCTCGCAGCAAGAACAGCAACTCCCAGCTTCGTCGCAAGCCTTTCGGCGAAATTCACCTCAAGGTCTCTAGTTCAATTCTCAATTTCTTCGAAAAATCTTTATTTATTTATATATATATATAAGGATTTCATACATAAAATCTGAAATTTTGAATTTCTGATTGAATGGTTCATTTAGATTTCTTCAATCCGAGAGAGCAGATCGGATGACAAGAGATTCTCAATTTTTACTGGAACAAAGAGGCTACATTTAAGGGCAGATAATCGGGAAGATCGAGTGGCATGGATGGAGGCATTGCAGGCAGTGAAGGATATGTTTCCTCGAATTTCAAACAGCGAGTTAATGGCTCCTGTTGATAATGTTGTTGTCTCCACAGAGAAGCTGAGGCAACGGTTATTGGTCGAAGGAGTGAATGAGACAGTGATCCAGGAAAGTGAGCAGATCATGAGGAGTGAGTTTTCGGCGCTTCAGAACCAACTTGTGCTTCTCAAGCAGAAACAATCACTTCTCGTTGACAAATTGCGACATCTAGAGGTATATATAATGATTCGTAGAAAACAACATCTTTTGCGAATTCGGAATTCTTCTTCTTCTTCTTCGGTTTCTCCTGTGCAGAATTCTGTAAATCCTGATGGTTTATGAAGTATGAACCACTCAAATTACGAGCCTGTAGGCTGGGCCGGAGTTTGCAATTGCATTATTGGTTTATTTTCTTCTACATTAGCTTTAGATAAATTTGATAGATTTATGATCCATTTTGTATAAAAAGGGAGCGATGATAGAATCCTCTCGCTGATATTTTGTTATAAACAAGAGTATTTATCAATTTCAAAGATCTTTTTCGATTCTGGGATAATCTCGTGTTTCAGATAGATGCTAGTTTTGTTTTTTTTTCCATTTTGAGGGATCTTCGTGAGAAGGAAACAATGAATTGGGGATGTGACCACGACCACTGTGGATAAGAGGTGTGGTTGGAAGTATATATCTTGGTTTGTCCGAATTGTGAGTACATTTCATTGTTTAGCTTCATGTTCCTCCCCTATATGTGTGTTTTTTTTGGAATAAAACAGTGATTCATTTTATACAAAGGGGGGAAAAGGTAAAAGAACAAAATAAATTTGAACATTTTAAGCTATAAAATACTTTTTGGTAGGTTATAGGTAAATGAAAATTATATTGGATGTGCTAACTTGGTAATGTTTGTGAGTGGTAATACCACAACCCAGGTGCGAAACCTGTCTTCACCCATTATATGCACACAAGGTGCACATCTCAAACATGAGCACTAACAAAAGCTGTCAGGGATCTGCCCTTTTAAAGCCTTGGTGAATGGACCAAAACCCTTACTAGCTATTATGTTTTTATAGCATTAAGCATGATGTGTAATACCATGCCTCTTATTTTTCTTTGAAAGTTTAGTTGAGTTATCCTATTTTGTTGGGAATGTGGTCGATGAATCTCTGAAAGATACTTCATATCTTTAAGAGTCATTGGTTGACGTCTATAGTTTTTCTTGAAGGCTATCTAACAATGACATGGGTTTTTTTCTATTCTAGACATGCATGGACATGCGTATCGATCTCAGTACACATCATGAAGTTCAAAGGCAATGCCACCCATGGTTTACAGTTTCAGTCTTGAGATATGTCTATATCACTTGGAAAGGCTTCTTGATAGAGGCATTACAAAAAAAAATCGAGAGAAACCCAAGATGAACTTCTAATGTCTCATCATGACACTCTCGAGTCTCAGAAGAGACTAGATTTTGAACCCTTTTATTTATAAGGTTTTTCTGTACAAAATGATTTCTAAATGCTTGTGTGTTTGGCGTCCATACACTAATTTATCAAGTTGTTAAACATAATTATAGGTGTTTGATATTATAAATATGCTCATTAAATTATTTGGTTATTGGATTGCTATATGATGTATGAAAATGCTTCCTTTTATTTTCTATATATTTCTTTCCTTGTTTTCATTTTTTTATAAAGAAAAAACTTCTTAGTAAGATATATCTAAAATATAATATTATAATAGAGGTGTACAAACATGTCATTTAGTTCTTTCAAAGGACCATGTCAGATACATTTATGCATGTCGAGTACCTACACTCGTAACTATATTCTTGTTACATTGTTTGGAGGGATGTAAGTCGAGAATCGGACAAAGAATGTAGAGTTGTGGCAGCTTCGTCCCTTAGAGATAATGCTTAATTAGCATAGTTTCCATGGATCAAGTATATATATAATTTTGTACCCTTTTATATGTAAATTAAAAGAAATATACTTTGACTTTAAATGTCACTTTAGAAAGCAGATATCTTTGCAGCACATGGTAAAGTCTTTCCAAAGGAAAACTGTGGGTGTCAAGCAGAATGACTCTTAAGAGATTTCTACGAATCAACACACTGACATTGGTGGACTAAGGCTTTTCTTACCACTACTACTGGAATTAGTGGTAAGAATTTCATGGTGCATCACCTGTTCCATAGGTGCCAAAGGGATTGGTTGTTTATGTTTTAATGGGAAGTAAAATAAAAACATTTTTAAATTGCTTACTTTTGGAAAAATGGGTAATAAATAATATTACGAATGAAGATTGTAGAAAAATTGCTTGTTACCTTTAATGACAAAATAAGGAAAAAAAAAGCTTATTTGATCTAGTTATTAGTTAATAGTATACATTTTTTTGTTTTCATCCTTTGAGATTCTGTCATGATAATGCAAATGGTTAGACCGCACAAAGCATTATAGATCCTTTAATGTTCCAGGCTTCTTAGCTTCCTGCAAGTCTGAAAGGGTTGATAATTTGTTTGTCCTAGATTAGTTGATCACAGGAAAAAGGAAGATACATTACTCCCATTTATTAGTGGGGTATTAATTGTCGTGTCAAAGAAATATCCTTCTCTCAAGAGAGCTTGTTCACAAGCCATACAATATGTGTCTATGTGTCTTTCTTCTTGAAAGATGACAGAATAGTTGAAACAATAAATTGTGCGCTTATAATTGACAATTGCATTTGTAAATGTTGTGTAAAGAACTACTGCTTGAGGTATGATTTGGTTTAAGGTTGCAGGTACCTTCTGATTACTTCACTAAGTAACAATTGTTGAATCCAAAATGCTTAGTTAACATGAACTCTACTATCTCTTTATGATATTGATCAACTTCCAGTGTACACTTATGGTTAGATAGTGAACCAGTTTATGCTTGCTTGTGTTATTTGTTGAGATTTTTCAGTAGTTTAATTACTAGCAATATTGCCTCCTTGGTTGATTAATTGCCTAATTTTTCTTTTTGATCAATTGATCCTAAAAAGCTAGTTAATGGTTTTGTGATTGTCATTCACCTATGTTCTATGGAACAAGGAAACTCCATTAAGAGTTTGGGATGTAAGAAATTGTGTCTTACTCAGTAATTTGCTAAGTTTTTGGGTGTTGATACCTCTGACAGGATGGATGCAGGCCCTGTTTTCATTTAGTAACCACTAACCACCACTTATTCAAAAGAAAAAAGAAAAATTGTCTTGTTGTATACATGCTGACACACTTCTCTGACAAATCTCAATTTATTCAGATATTTGTTTTCAGCAATTATTTATATTATATATATGAATTTAATGTTGTCACCTTATGCAAATATGTTCTTTCTGAATTGTATACTTAATATGAACTAAACTATCGTAAATTATGGAATAAACTGTATAAATGTGTCAGTGTTGGGTTCATGAGGGTCAGTCAATTGTTTGACACTTTTTAGTGATGTCAGACACTGATCTGTGTCAATGTCTTTGTTACAGTCCTTTTTTGTTTGTTGTTAGTTTATGCCTGAAGTTCTTCCATGGTTACCATGCCATACCTTATGATGTGCTCCATACAGTAGTTTGATTTTGTTATTCATGTTCACCTAAAAAGAGGTGAACAGTAAACCATTTGTTTAGATTTGGCTTTCCTACATTATCTACATGTGCTCTTATTCTGCTCATTTTTATTACGATTTGTTTTATTATTTTGATTTTCTATCATTTTCTCATTTTCACGACTTCTCATATTTGTAAAAATGTTTCAATAGAACTTTCAATGCTTATGCTTCATACAGTCTCGGGGCTTAGGCTTACACCTCTCCTTACTTTTTTTTTGACTTGTCTTGATGCCACCTCTGCTATTTGGAGTTATGTTTTTCAATTGTAGAAGTTGCTCATAGATTGGAAAGCTCCTTACTGTTGTGATATGTGTAGTAACCATGCCATTTGTTCTCCTGTCTAATCTACTCATAGGTTCAAACATCTCTGTTATGTTGATAAAATCATGGCAACATAAAATCGTCTTCCTAATGAATCTCCAAATCTAAATGTATGGCTCAAGTCTTTTCCTGAATGCCTTTGGTGGATGTCACCATCCAAGGGTATTGCATTGATAGTTTGACTTAATATGTATGGAATTTTTAATTCAGAACCTCTTCTTCACAGTCTGCTAAAGAACTACTCATTTTATATGTAATGTGTAGACAGAAAAAGTTGATTTGGAGAATACACTTGTTGATGAGAGCCAGAGACATTGGAAGGAACATGGGGCTGCCTCTAGATCAAGGCAGGACAAATATAGTGGTATGATGCCAAGTAAAATGATTGTTCATTAATATTGATTAGTACTACTCTTGTCTCTCAATGTGATCTGGTTATGTTGTAAAGCATTTCATTTAATTTACCATAAAGGGAATCTTCGGAACAAGGTTTTTGTTGACCTTTATTCTATTGTTTTCTCATAATAAGAAATGAGCCTGGAAAATTATTTATTATCTGAAAAGTGAATAAAATGGTTCATAAGCTGATAGGTTTTTTGTTTGTGGAGTTTTAAAGATTCAATTGGATATCTGTCCCTCACTTCCTCGTCTTTATAAATATTAAATTATGAACATGCTATGGTTGGATTTTATGTCCATGTTAAGGCCGATGGCATATTGGATCTTTCTGTATTCCAACCTATTTATGAAGGGCATCTTGAAGGCATTTGAACTAGACTAAATGTATTGTGAGAGGTACAAATGAGGTATTGTTACTTAATTACTAGATGTAGTTCCTACTGTTGAACTGTGTGCATTCTATACTAGTGCCGTTTGGCAATCTCTGAAGGTATACTTGGTGATCTCTATGTCAAAAAACAAAGAAGCAAATATTGAATAAAGGCAACCCCCTACTTCTTGAAAATCAAGGACAACAAAACAGGCTTTGATCTTCAAAGTCACTGTCTCATGACTCTCCTCCTTACTATCACTCTCTTGTTCTTTTCCTTAGACAAAGATGGGAAAACTCCACGTGGAAGAAGGTTCTACAGAATTTTCCCTCTTGTTGAGAGGGTTTTCACATACTATCCCTCAAATGGATGATTGTCTTTGGAGCTCCTTCAATGCCAATGATCACAGATAACTCCCACCTACATAGGCTGAGCAAATGGGCAATGCATTAAAAGGTGGTCCACCATTTGCTCTCTATTGTCTTACACATTATGTACATGCTTAGGAATTGCAAAGCCTCAACTGATCAAGTGATTGATTATGTGAATCTTACCCAACAAAGACTACGTCCTTAGAGGGAATAGGAGTCTTTCAAATCATCTTAGCTGGAAATGGGGCAAGATCTTTGTACAATCTCCCTGTTGAAAGAATAAACTTTGCCCTTGGAGGACCATTTGCATACTCTTTTCCTGTTCCATCGGTGAAGTATGCTCTCCACAATCCTATCAAGAGGGGCTATTATTATGTGAACCTCCAATTGTTCAAATTTCTTTTTTATGCCAAGGTCCCATGAAATGCCCATTTTTTCTACCTTCAAACACTGACTCTTCAGAGTTCCCTACAGTCCTATAAGGAGTATATAGATAGAAAATCAATCCTTGAAGGAGATTTCTGACACCAAACACCCTCCCAAAGCCTGATTGAGCTATTATGTAATTTGATGATGTGATTTGTTCATCGAGGAAACTTTGGTGTTAAAACTCTTCTGCCTTTAAAGTACTCTATCAAAACTGAGATTTCTTTATCAAAGAAATGGACTTTTTTGCTACAGTTGCATATTATGCGTTCATTCCATTTTTATTTTTTTTTCATTTTAAATTAGGTAATACATTCTAACCTCTTATGGGATCAAACATGCTGGCTAAAGCTGCTATCAATGACTGTCAAATGACTATCCTTGGCCAATGAGATGGTTTGGACATGTATTGAGAAGACCAATAACAAAAACAGGTAGGAGCAGTTTGGTGAATTTGAAATATCTAAAAGGAAAAAACTAAAGGCTGAAAATGGCATAGATGCATACAGTCATCAACATTTAGTCTGCAATTCTTTGACTAACCACTACACGGAGTTTGGTACATGTCATTTAAGCTATAAATATGAATTTGATGGGACATCTAACGGAGAAAAATTCTGTTTTTTATTCTATATCGAGATTAAAATTTAACCGGTTGTAACTATTTCTTTTTCGTTTCTTTATTGCACTTTTATCTTTTTTTCCTTTGATCGGTAATTTTGTATTGATTTTCCTTTGCTCTTAATTGTGTCATAAGCTAATTCTAGTTTGACTAGACTTTGTAGATCAACTGATTGATTTGCTTGCTTATAGGTCTGCTTCAT
This sequence comes from Akebia trifoliata, assembly GCF_017979445.1. Lineage (NCBI taxonomy): Eukaryota > Viridiplantae > Streptophyta > Magnoliopsida > Ranunculales > Lardizabalaceae > Akebia > Akebia trifoliata. The sequence continues at coordinate 2,348,052 of NC_141378.1, read as the reverse complement.
TTAATGCATTGATCCAAAGGTGTTATGGAAATATATTAAGTGAATATCAAATGCTCAACCCAGTTTTTTTTTTTTTTTTTTAAATTGCTTTTCTGATGTTAATTTTGCTGGATAACAAAAATGGTGTGTTAGTTCACACTCACTTTTAGCTATGGTCTTTCTTCTATAATGTCCTTAAGCAGACCTTTTTTCTTTGTTTGAGTGATTTTTCAGAAGGAAGTGCAACTGAATCTGATGATGACAATGAAAGACACGATGCCGCAGAGGAAGAAACAGATGATGATGACAACACTTTCTTTGATACACGGGATTTCCTCTCATCAAGTTCTTTTAAAAGTAGTGGGTCTGAATTTCAGAGATCATCATTCAATTCTGATGATGAAGAGCTTTATGCAATTGATTCTGAGGATGGTATTGATCCTTCCATTAAAGCTGTTGGAACTAACTATCCTTATGTTAGTCGGCGTAAGAAACTCCCTGACCCAATCGAAAAAGAGAAGGGAGTTAGTCTCTGGTCAATGATTAAGGATAACATTGGGAAGGATCTCACCAAAGTTTGTCTTCCTGTTTACTTCAATGAGCCATTATCATCTTTACAGAAGTGTTTTGAAGATTTTGAATACTCTTTCCTCGTCGACCGAGCATATGAATGGGGTAAAAGGGTAAGCTTGTAATAAGAACTTAATGACCTTTTTTTTCAAAACCATATATGACAGTGAAAGTGTTTACTTTAATAAATTCTTTCATAATATGCCAATCTTCAAATTTATTGCTTAATGCAATGTCTTCATAGTTTTCTAATCCTCATAGGCTTGGCGCTAATGTCCAAATATTTTAAAACTGCATTATTTTGCACTTTATGGTATAAGTTTGAAGTATTCCACCAAAATATCAAACTATTCTGTATGCATTTTCTTATTAAAATTATAGTAACCTGTTTGATAAAATTTTGTAGGGTAATGGCCTTATGAGGGTTCTTAATGTAGCAGCATTTGCTATGTCCGGATATGCTTCTACTGAAGGAAGAAATTGCAAACCGTTTAATCCGCTTTTGGGGGAGACATATGAGGCTGACTATCCTGACAAAGGCCTTCGTTTCTTCTCAGAGAAGGTTTCATCTTTACCCCTAGCTACTTCCTAGATTTAAATCACACCACACCACTACATTGTCAGGCCAAATATAATGTGGAATACATGTGTACATTGTGTTGGATATTTGGATCGGTCGCTATATGTACAAAATCTATTCGAAGAGATAGTTTTTCTATCCTTCTTAGGACCTGCATACCATATAGTTCTTTTTTGGTTATCGTTTCTCTGTTAGTACTGTTGTTAAGTCGAATAAGTTCAGTTTATATTTCTGTAGATCCAAGTTTTTGAAGAAACTTGGATACGGGTTTAGCCCAAATACTCTGTGGGCACTGTTCCCAGTTTTTTAGAGTCTTTTTTAAGAAATTTGGCTCATATGACTACCATTTGTGTCTTACCTATACTAATATTAGATCCTTAAAGTTTTCCAAATTATTCTGATGCCCACATTGCATAGTCTGATATACCATGTGCCTACGATTTTTTTTACTTGATACAGGTTAGTCATCATCCTATGATTATGGCATGCCACTGTGAGGGTAATGGATGGAAATTTTGGGGTGATGGCAATCTGAAAAGCAAATTTTGGGGTCGTTCAATTCAGCTCGACCCAGTGGGTTTGCTGACTCTTGAGTTTGATGATGGAGAAGTTTTTCAATGGAACAAGGTATAAACAAAATGACTGAAATCACTGAATTTATTTCTTGTTGAGTTGTCAGCTTAATGGTGGATTCTCTCGATCAGGTCACAACCTCCATTTACAACCTTATACTGGGGAAGCTCTACTGCGATCACTATGGTACAATGCGTATACAGGGAAATCGTGAATATTCATGTAAACTGAAATTCAAAGAGCAATCGATCATAGATCGAAATCCTCACCAGGTGCCCCATTATTCTTATCTTGTTATTCATTTTTATTGTATCATAATCAGTACCTGGAAAACTTCTACTTTACCTCGATTCTTGTGTGATTCCTCAATGTTCTATTGTTATTCTTGCAATGGTACTGTAAATGGCAATTTTACATACTAGATATATTAGGATCAAGATTTATGACAGCAGATTTTTAATTTAGCAAAAAATATTTTTATTTTTATTTTTTCTTACCCTAATGTCTAATATGGTCCCAAAGAAGTTAATATCCGTAAGATGAGAAAGTGAAATCTTTCTGATTTGAACCGATATTTGGAGATATGTCTCAAGTAGTATATTTTCCTTAGAAAACAAGACATGGTAACTTAAAAACTTATTTTTTTCTATTTCAAAAGTTAGGAATGAATACATTCAAGAAAATGTATGAGTAGCTCCAATAGGTCATAAACTTTGAAATACAGCCATATTTAGAAGGAATTTTCAAGTTGAAGGTAGAGCAACAGGAAGATGCAAAAGAACTTGGATAGAGATATTGAAATCAGATATGAACACAATTCCAACAACTGAAAAAGTGGGCTTTGGACAATTTGGAATGGAAGAAGATGAGCCGAGCCCAAATCGTTGGGACAAGGCTTTGATGATTATGATTGTTAGTCATGATAAATCAAGTTACTTCGGGTATCATATAAAATTTAAAATTACAATTATCATAAATTTTGTAGTTAAGAACACTCAAATGAATGGTTATCATTGGAAAGTAATCTGTGAAAGATTTTTAATGGATTCATTCTTTACAACAATTCTAATTATGGACTATAAGTACTGATTTTTTTTTAAATCCATCTAGGTTTTAAAGTGAATGTATGAGAAGCAGACAGCAGTACATGTCCTCTCTTATTTTCTATAGTGATAGTAAAAGACTACTTTACACAGCATGCCCTTATGAAGACTTTAAAGATATTTCGGAGGGCATTTTAGAATAAGAACAGCAAAAAAGGTGTATTGAGGATTATGCTTTAAACCACTCGGTTTTTTTGCATCTAGGATGAAACCTTAAAGAATCATTTCGAAAATGCTTACCCAGTCGAGGCTTAAGCCTTAAGGCATAAGGTGTGAGGCTCAGGTGAGTCTTAAGCCTCCTGTCTTTCATCACATAGACAGAAAAACATATAAAAAATATTTCCCCCCTCCCCCTTCTTTTCCCCAACCTATTCCTTCTCTTTATCTTCTATCCCTAAACAACATTCATTAAGATGATTTAAATTGTCTTCTGCTCATTTAAACTAGTAAATATGAAATACGTTGTCTCTGTAGCTTGAATTAGAAATGTTTTCAGGTAACTAAATTTGTTAATGATGGAGTAAAGAAACTCATAGAAACTAGAGTTTTACATGGGAGAAGGATAAAGTCTCCTGGATTGAGGTCCACAAATTCACAAAGAAGTCAGCAACTAACCATTATTGTCTATATTATCATGTTTGCTAACAATATACCTTGTAAACATTGTTTGGTTGACCAATCAAGGGACCATACTCCTAATAATGAACTTAAGTTGATAAATTGTAAAAGATACACAAGAACAAGTAATAAATGCCTTCAAATGAAAAAATAAAAAATTTGATTCTTGGAGGTCTCATACTAGTTAGCCAGTGGTTCAAGATCCTACCTTAATATGAGTGTTTTTTTTTTCTGTGGTAAATCATAATAACTAGTCCCTTTTAACTTCAATTACACCTTGTACCTTCTTGAGGCTTACTTTTTTTTTATTATTATAACTTGGGTATCCGGGCCTCTTAGAGAACCTGACTAATCCCACGAGCCCTTTCCACATGTACCATATTGTACTTGGATAAATCCCGCCGGGGGGGGGGGCACCAAGTGGGGGAATCAAACTCAGGACCTCTGCCTCCTGAGGCATTCCTAGCCATCTCACCAATGTCTCGTTGGTTCTTGAGCCTTACTCCTAGGCTTTTGGAGGCAAGGAGGCTTATATGCTTCACACCTTTCAAAACATTGGCCATGGCTCAAGAGTGAACCACACTATCATCATCATCATAACTATTACTAGTCGAGTACTAGTGGGTGGGGTGCACGTGTAATTAAGTGGTTATGGATTTGTGGTCGGGGTAGAGATGGAAAAAAAAAAAGGCAAAAAAAGGACACCTGAAAGTTGCTCAAAGATGTTTTTAGAATTTAATTTTCTAGAAACATTAGGTAGTCTCCGTCTCTTCGACACCTGGTACACAGTTCTCATAGTTGCTCTATATTTCAAGAATAGTGAACGGTTTTGTTTTTAACTGTTTGATCAATTAACCCCATGTAAGAGACCTTGACCAAGGATCACTTTGATCAGATCAACCATCTGACGAAGTTTCCTCTAACCTTTAGATAGATTTGATACAGGGAATCTTTTGATAGAGCCCACAATGTGAAACAACTTGAATTGAAACAAATATTGCCCACTTGCAGTGTGGTAGTATAGTGACCACCCCATGCATACGGACAACTACTGCATCTTTGGTTAAGTCCTATCTACCTTACATGACAGATGTAGTTGTGTTGTATTGCAGGTACAAGGTATAGTTCAAGACAGGAGTGGTAAAACAGTGGCTACGCTTTTTGGAAAATGGGATGAAAGCATGCATTATGTGAATGGAGATTGTTCTGGGAAGGGAAAAGGACCGGAATCGTTGTCCGATGCCCAATTGCTCTGGAAGCGGAGTAAGCCATCCAAGTTTCCGACCAGATATAACTTGACACGCTTTGCAATTACACTCAATGAGCTCAACCCTGAGCTGAAGGTGACGATGATGTTCTCAACTGATTTACTGCAATCTTCCAACCAATGCCTATATACTCTTGCAAGTAATAATGCATCTCATCTCTAGGTACAATTAATATTAATTCTTAAATGCAGGAAAAGTTGCCACCAACAGATTCAAGGCTCAGACCTGATCAGAGGTGCCTAGAGAATGGGGAGTATGAAATGGCAAATTCGGAAAAGTTACGGCTAGAACAGAGGCAGCGACAGGTAATTTTGTCTTTAATGTGTCAATGAATTGGACGCTTATATGCATAGATTTCTTTGTTGATGGTGTTACTCCATGTAACACAATATAGTAGAGATAACGAGAAATTGGGTTAATGTGGATACAGTCGCGGAAGATGCAAGAGAGGGGTTGGAAGCCGCGTTGGTTTGCAAAGGATGAAGGGAGTGATACATATTGCTATATTGGTGGGTACTGGGAGGCTAGGGAGAAGGGAAACTGGGAATTCTGTCCCGATATCTTTGGCCAAGTGCCCACGGATCAAATGTTCGACCGAGAATCTGACTCTGTGTCCTCATACCAAATTAACTAACAATGCTCGCCATTTCGAGCAATTGAGGTGCCACACGGCATGTAAACAGAGGTAGATTAAAGGTGGTTGACATGTAATAAAAAGACATTCATCCCTCTTTCTAGATTTTTCTTAGTACATAATATAATTCTGTAACTATAGCTTATTTTTTAGCCACAATACTAGCTTTCTATTTGTCCCTCCCTCCCCACTCGATTTTCATAAGTGTTACTAAAAGTCACCAATCAAGTTGGCTTTTGGTGCATGGGTCTAGCAACCTTGGTTTTATCCTTGTGTTGTAATGACCCCATTTCCGCCCCAATGGCGTCTGGGTCCATTCATGGGGGGCGTAGTCAGGATTTTATTGTAGTAGAGGCAAACTATAGTTGCTGGTAAGGTTGAAAAGCTTCCGAGAGTAATGCTTTTGGGGGAGAAAATTCAAAGTTTTTGATTGTATTTTTTTGTTTGGGATTGAAGAAAAGGGTATTTAGATCATTTTCAATTAGTCTATGAGAGAAGGCCCAAGTCAAAGGACAATGACATCTTCAAAAAATTGAGGGGGAGGGAGATACAAATTAGAGCGTGGTGAGTTGAAAATACACTGAGTATCTCAAATTAGAACATGGATGCAAAGGGTATCTAAAAACATCCAAGATATTGACTGCATCTGGTTCTTTACTAGTTCCGCTCGTGTGTGTTGTCAAATGATATTAGAGTTCATCTAAATGTATCAAATGGCATCCAAGTCCAACCAAAATGTTGCGTGGCATAGTATTTCAAACCACACTAAACACTTGAAAATTTGGTCCCCCGCCCTTTGATAAGCAAAAAAAAGAGACATCAAAGATTATAACCTGATATTATGATTTCCAGCCGTCGTATTTGATTTAAGACTCGTGTGGTCTCATTTCACAAGAGAACATCTATTACCACCACAATATTTTATATAAATCAAGTATAAAATACCAAATAAGAATGAATATATACATGTGCATAGAACCATAGATTTTTCTTCAAGATACACATGGAAAAAATCTATGGTATGTGCCCATTCCACTTCAGTTGAGTTTTTTTTTTTTATATTATTATTTATATTCAGTTTATCATTATTATTTTTTGAACCACAATTGAAAAAAAAAAAGTTACTTTTTCATTGGTCATCCAATATGACTGGAAAATACTGTTTCCCTAACCTTTCTGTTTTTATTTTCTTCTTAAAATCCTTGAAATCAATTTTCTTCTCCCATTTATCATTTTTTCCAATGAAAATATTTTTATGTTCACTACTCTCGGATTTTTTATTAGAATACTTTGCATCTTTTAGAGAATTTTTTTTAGATTAAATATATATATATATCTTAAAGTTCTGCTTATTTCAAGTTTTTTTCTTTTACTTATTTGATATTTCTCCAAGTTTAGGAGAACAGTATGACCTACCAAGGAATGAGAACCAACACAACACTTCCAAAGGAATTAAACCCTCAATTAGAAAAGGATAAAAAATAAAATAAGAATCAACAACTCACAGGCAAACACAATCAAGGAATCCAATCTACCAAAAATGAATCACCCCTTCACTCCTCAAATTTGACTACTACATTTTCAACACTCTCATTGCACAACACGAAAATTCATAGTATTATTGTCTTAAGATTGAGATTGGTCTATGATTAGGATCTTATCAAAGACAATTAACTACACAAAAAATGATATCTTTGAATGAACACGTGAGTTGAAAAGTCGATGATTGAAATGGATAACAATGAGTCCAATTACTTGATCAAATTCTTTTCCATCTTGACTTTTAGACCTAATTTTCTTTTATTTAATCTTTGATTCTTGAGCCTAATGACTTGATTAAAATCTACCTCGTCAATTTAGCAGTCAAGTCAATCTTTCAATAATTCAAATTCCTTTTGAAGACTAAATTCAAAGACATAGCCTCCCTGTCTACCTCAACCACATGTTGTAGAGCTTAATTTCTTTTATTTGACAAGAAAAATAATAGAAAACAAACACGTAAATCTTTCACGCCACCTATCCTTTCAAAATCTGACCTCGATATCACTATCGATCTTAGAAGCAATTTCTCTCATTCTTTTCCTCTCCCCCAATCACTCTAGTGTTTGGAACGTGAAAGTGAAAGTACAATCGTCTCCATCCCATAAATCTATTTAATTATATTAATAATGTAGTATAAGAAAGTGGTGGTGTCAATAAAAGTTTTCTCTAATAATAAGAAAATATTCTTAAGAATTTTGTGTAAAAATGAATTTCTATAGCCCATTTGCAAACACAGTTTGGTGAGCGTGGAAGATCCTCTGTAACACTCTTTTCCCGTGGCGCCGTATGGCACTTAATCTATAATGGAGGGAGGACCATATTCAAATAAAATACCAACACAACCCTCCAGTGCTAAAGGCCTAAATCTGATTTAATAAAAAACAGCATTTCCTATACATAATCCATGAGTTTGAAAATGGGCGGTCACTGAAGTTTTAATTTTTAAAAGATCTTCAATGGTTGTGGTTGATTGGTGCTTTCCTATCTATCAAAAAGTGCTACAAAGAAAAGAGTGCTGTAGAGAATCCACTCCTGTTAAGTTTAATGTGTGATATAAACAAGATAAATTATTTTCCTAATAAAAAAATGATTAAAAAGTTGTAAAATCTTTTTGAAAATAATGTATCATAATAATAATAATTGTGCGTGTTATAGGATGTAAGAAAATAAATAAATAAAAGGAAAGTTAATAAAGGTTCATTGTATGATAGAAACAAAAGAAAATAAAAATTGAATTTGGAATTTATAGAATCTTTTAGAATTATTGTACCAAATTAATCACATTTGTTGTAAGATTTGTAAAGGAAAAAAATAAATAAAAAGGAGACTTGTTTAAGGTTTAAACGTTTGGTTCAATGTAGGGGTATCAATTGAGTCCACTGGCCCATTAACCCAACCCCACCGGACGAACACGAAATAAATATATTATTAATAGAAAAATATTTGATAAGTTCTATGATCTTTTAAAATTGGAGAGTTAATATTTTCACACCAATTTTTACTAATGCCAAGCCAATCCTTATATAAATCATCCTAAAAATTGCACACAGTTGGTGTGGCAACAACAACTCTCTAAAATTAATGTATCGCATTAATTATGTGTGTTGTACCTTGCCATTTGAAAAAAAAAAAAAAAAAAAAATTAAGAAGGAAACTTATGACACAAATAGAAAAACAGATTACTTACATCTAATATATTATATTTCTTTCCTTAAAATTTCAAGAAATTTTTTCCTATATGAATCCGAGGTATGATTATAGCATCAAGTATTGTATTATTGAGATCTTTGTTTGACATGTTAGCCCTTTGATAAGGGGGATTTGTCAGTTGTGATGGTTCTCAAGATTAATAACTTTTTATATAACATGAAAAAATCTATTTTTATAATTTTAGAAAACAAACTAATGTATTTCTAAGAGCGGCAGTGGAATATTGTTTTATCCTATTTGACAAAAATGTCCATGATGATAATAAGGATAAATGCAAATTTTGAGGCATTTTCATCATCCAAATTTTGATATTGAACCACTTTACTTTTTCTTCTCTTGTTATAAGAGTAAAAAAATATGAAATAAAAATGTAAATTTCAATGAACTATATTTTTTATGATCAATAATGATAGATTAAGACTTACATCCATTTGTCGAGATCAAAATAGGATTAGATTCAAATCAAACCTCGAACCATAACAAGTTGCTATTTCATCTAAACTTGGTCCATTGAAAATCTTAGGCCTATGGCACAATCCCTTTTCAATGGGTATTAATAGTCTTGCAAAATTTGGATATCGTAACTCAACTCTTTTTTAATTACTCTCATGATTGATAGAGCTCTCAATGGTTTCATGTCAAAACACCTTCTTCAACCTCTTGTAATTTCCATGCATCACTTTCCAAAATTTGTTGGTTCTTCCGAAGAGCATGAGACCTCCCAAAACCTTTACGAAAAGAGGCATATCATTGCACTTTTTATGATGTCCTCGTCGATATCTTCCAATTTCTCACAATCTTCTTTGCTCCACCCCGGAGATGCAATACATTGTATCAGTTCTTATAATTAAATTGATTCGACTAATGAACCATCGATTTTGATGATTATTATATGCTTTTATGAATATAAGTAATGATATATAGGAAAAATATATGCATATTTTTAAATAAACATAAATCAATCCAACCAAATTGAACAAGGTTCGATCAATTTGACAAAAATTCAGTTCAATCATCCATTCGATTTTTTAAAAGCATTGCTTTTGACAACCAAGAAATGAATCAAACGATCATGCTCTGCATCATGATACGTAACTTTTTGATTTATTTCAAACCCTTATTTTTTTTTTCATAGATATTTAGGATATCTCCTTGAAAAGACCACGTGTCATGATGCAAGGAGGGTTCCATCAAGTGTTTTTTTCCCTCTTCAAACATGTTGCGAAAGACCACCTCCTCAGAAAGTACAACTGATCTCTAGGTAATTTGTGTTTTCTTGACGATCTCAGCCGTACATTGGACAACTGCTGTTACACGTTATTGGAGAATTGAAAGAAACAAAACTTGGAAGAATGGTTAAAATGTTATAATAATCGAAATAATCTTTGACTCTTCAATCACGTCGAAGAAGTAGAAGAAGAAGAGGAAGAAGGAAATCATATCGAACAAGGACGCAGTAACAACATCATGTTCATGTGGGCATTTTGGTTTGATTGATTGATACAATTTTCGAAAAAACGAATCACATCGAATCTCTTACAACCATTTTAATTCAAATTTTATATTTCTTCTACTCGACAAGATCTCTCTCTCTCTCTCTCACTCTCTCTAAGAGAGATTTTGAAGATCAGTCACACACCTGCCCTATCTCTCTCCTCGTGACTTTCTTTATAGTTTCAGTCTACTTCTAGAAGCTGTGGAGATGACATGCATCAAGCCATTAATTAAGTTCGTCCTTTGGGCTCATAATGGGTGGGTTTGGGTCGGGCTTGATTCAATCCCAATCGGGTCAAAACAGGTTACGCCTGATTCCGGTCCGGATTGATTTTCAGGTTCTATAAAAAATGATTTCATGCATCTTTTAATATCATTTGATATTTTTTTTTCATCAAAATAAGATTCAATCTCTCTTTCTCTCTATCCTAATTGAAAACATGAAAGTAAAATTTTATATCTATAATATACATATTTTAGGTCCTACGCCTGACTATGATCCCAAACATGATTTGGGTCTAGTTTGACTAAATCTAATATCTAAATGAGCTTAATAACATTATCCAAACCAAATTCATGATAGATTGGATCAGGACGGGTTGGGCAGACCCAAGTTGTGAGTTGCTTCCAAGTTCCAATAAGTGGGAAGAAGTTTTTATTAGGGTAATAAGGCATTGCCTCTCCATTTTTTGGTGAACATTTGATATGCGTCCATATGTTTTCAAACTCATGATATGCTCCATCTTGACCATTATCTTCTATTAGAACCTAAAAGAAATAAATCGAACTACTCCCTTCATCAAGGGAGTGGATCCTTTGTAGTTCATGTTTCTTGTAGTGGATTAGGTGGTAGAGAGAGTGCCACTTGGTAGCAACATTAAAATTTTTTCATTAAATTTCATGGAGTTCAGTAGCCGTTCATTTTCAAATCAGGTCTAAGACATAATCCGTATATCTCTGAGGTGTTAGATTTTCCTTCTAACATGATCTTTCCATTGTGGAAAGACCACTACAGAGAATTGCTAGAAACACAAACTACAAAGGATCCACTCCCCTCCATCAACCTCTTGGAAAGATGTTCAGGACCACACCTTAGAAATAAGTGAAGGTCCTGAGTTCAAACGTCCCCTTCAGAGCCACCATTGGTTTGTTCTTACTCCCAAAATGCTTCAAGTGATATTTATTTTTGTACAAGTAAGTTAGTTTGTGATATTTATTTTCTACAAACTGGTGACAAGGTGGGCACATCTCTAATTTGAGGACATATATACAAAGGTATATAAAATATTCACCAAAATGTGGAGAGGCACATCTCATCAACTTGAAAACATAAGGGGCCTCATGTCATGCAAAGGAGATAAGGAAATTGTTTCTCCAATATATGGAAGTGGGCAACCTTCTTCAAAGTCAAACTCCTATTGGTAGGATCTATATAAAAATCATGTTAGATGATCTAATTATAATAAATCATCCCTACTTCGGAGGTCAACTTTACAAACTTTATTTTAGATCAAAAAATTTATATTAAAAAAGAATTATGAAGATCATTATTTTTAAAATGTCTCAATGGTCGTATCCTTGAGTCCTCGAGTGCACATAATCATTTTTCATCAAACCTAAAATAAGCTTGAATTCGACTTAGATCCATCGAGACCAAGCTAAGACATGACTAGTTTAGCTCCAAATAAAGGGGAGAAGGGGGATCAGATAATTTTTTTCCCCCATTTTTTAATCTTTGGATCAAATCCAAGAGACAAATTTATGAGTGATTTTGATATAATACCCCATCACATTTGATGAATATTTTAGGTACTCCAGCGTATTGACTTTTTTTTTTTTTTATAACGGGGACTAACAAAAAAAAAATGACCTAAATACCATCAGTTTCAATTTTTAGGTTAACTTTCTAATTTATAAAATATGGTGTGGCAATAGAAGTTAGCTTTTGAAAATACGGGTTATATTTACAAATATTAGCAAAATCTGTAGTGGCTGTCTAATCGCCCTAAATTATTAAATTTATCACGTTGAAGGATTGAGGGCTTATCATGGTTGACACGTAGCAAAAAGTTGTGCGTCGCACTTCAACTAGGACGTGAGAAAGTGGACCCCACAAGAGTGGAATGGCCTCAATTCCAACTACAAAAGGGACTGTTTGCTACAACTCATTTTCATTTTCAGTATAAAAAAAAAAAAAAATGAATAATAATTGAAAATTTGTCTTAAGGAGTTTACTACAGAAATCAGATCTCAACTAATTAATTAATTAACATATAATATGTTTGTGGGTGTCAGGAAGTTAGTTCTGATTTGGATATCAAAATATCAGGACTTGTAACCTATTTACATGTCATTTAAATCTTATCCCCAAAATATGAAAATTCATTTACTTCCAAGTATCATGAATTAGGGTGGTGATAACAAAAGTTGGTGTGGCAATAGAATCTCTCTAAAGTATAGAAAATTCTGGTCCCCGTCAAATCACCACAAGTTGACGTATTTGAACTTTCGTAATGGCAGTCATAGCCATATATTATATATGTTCTAATTGGAACTTTGAATTAATTTCCATTGGTCTAGACGTATAGGTTACTGTTGCTATTTCAAAACATTGTTGATCCAATTTTAAAACTGGACTCTATAAATTCCGTGCGTACGAGTGTATCGAAGGAGAGATACATATATCACATGGTGGGCCCAGTAAACGTGTGACGTGAGCACCTAATTGTTACAGTAAATCTTGTAGTCTAGGAGTTGTACAACTCCCTCTCGATAAATTTTCCACGTGGCACAAACTTTTGGGTCTACTCCACCCAGTTTTGGTGGGAAAGGGTCAAGCCACATCTTGGGAGTAAGGATTTTTGGTCTTTTTTCTCTTTTGCTCTTTTAGTACATTGAACTTATACGTTCTTTATAGACTAAGGTGTTTCTTTGGTTTCTTTTCAATATATTTTCATTTGTATTAGTCATATGACCTCAAAAACAAGTCAAACCAAATGCAATGAAACTAGTAATCAAATTCATCTTTAACTCTTCAAATCATGTTTAAGAAGAAGGAAATCGAAGGACACTATTACAATATCATTGTCGTGAAGTGTCATGATGTTCGTGTGGGCATTTTAGTTTGATTAATTGATATATTTTGTAACAAATGAATCACATCGAATCTTTTCCAACCATTTTTATTCAAATTTTATATTTCTTTACTCTCTTCTGAATTCCAAACTCAGTTTTTTTAATATTGTAAATGAGGATGCATTAGGCAAATCCTATTTAAGATTGGAACCTTCTTTCGATGAGTGGGGGTCTATTAAATACCCTCTATTACCTTAAAAAAAAAAGATCTCTAACCCTAGTTATCCCTAAGAGAGAGAGAGATTTTGAAGATCAGATCACCCACCTCCCTTATCTCCCTTTTGCCTTTCTTTATAGTTTCAGTCCCCATCTAGATTGTGTGGATATGAGATGTAACAAGGCATCAAGTAAGTTCATCATATAGGCTAAGAATGGATGCGCTTGGGCCAAGCTTGATTGAGACCTAACTCGGTCCTTAAAAGGCCAGTTGTACTTAGACCACTACAACAATCTCATCACAAGTTATGTCTGAATTGGGTCTTGATTGATTTTGGGGTTCTATAAAAATAAAAACAAAAAGAGTCCGGATCCTATGCACACAGGGTGGAGGAATGATGGCATACATCCATATGTTTTTAAACTGACGACATGCCCCATCTTGAACTTCGACTACTATTAAAGAGTGAAAATAAATCAATCAAACTACCCCCTTCATCAACCTCTTGTAGAGATGTTCAGGACCACATCATGACGTGGAGTACTTAAGTTAGAATCTCCCCTTAGGGGTAGGGGTGTCAATGAGTGCCCATTTAACCAAAATTGAATTGGAATTAGAATCGAAAATCCTGATTTCGATTCCCTTTTAATTGGAATCAATTAGATTCGGATCTAAAATGGAACCAAATCGATAGGAGCCGGAACTATTAAGTTCTATCCAATGGGTATCCAAAAATGATTTATTTGGTCATTTCTTTTTATATTATAGATGATTTGAGGTATTCTTCTATTTCAATATTAATGCAAATTATATAAAGTTCTTCAATTTCACATATAAATTATCAATTGAGGTTTAAAATGAGCGATCTCTTCTAAAAATTTATTACTTTTACATAAGGTAAATTTTTATCTTTGAAAAAAAATAATTAACTTGTTTTTTTGGTATATAACAAATTAGATTTAATAATTTTGTAAGTAATATGTTAATTTTTTGAAAGGAAAAATGTTTATAATGATTTGAAATACTTTTTGAATGATGTTGAAGTGACCTCAAGATTGTACCTCACATTGCACATCTCAACGTGAAAGTGTATGGGAACCATAAATGCTTTTTATCAAGATACAAGTGAAAAAGCTTCTATGGTTCCTGTCCACTTTCATGTCAAGATGTGTGATATGAGGTACAATCTTGAGGTCACTCCAGCGTGACTCATACTTTTTTTCTAATTCTATTATTGAGAATTGGAACCGATGGGTGCCCATGTTTTTTTAACAATTTTGGTTCTGATTCTATTATAAATGGAATCGAAACCAAAATAAATATAATGGTTATGGTTCAAGTTCCTTAGAAATTGAACCAGAATCAACCCATTAACACTCCTACTTAAGAGACACCATCAGTTAGTTCTTACTCCCAAAATGCTTCAACTTGAAGTGGTACATATTTTGAGTAATGCATTCGATGAAAAGTTTCTATGATTCTATACACACCTCCACATCAGCAAAGTGTAAATTGACAATGGTACTTTTGTAAATTAGGAATGTCATTCAACACACGTGGGTACATGTGAACGGTGGATCCCAGATTTCTATGAGCTCCACCAAAATTTTGTGAGCAAACAATTTTTCGTGAATAACCCACTTCAAGGAATTGAAGGAATCATCTCTCTGCATGACACGTGACGTTTTTCTTGTGAATATATCTGAGATAGCTTGTCCACAAACAAGACATAGTGGGCATGTCACCAATTTGAGAACATATACAAGAAAGTATATCAAATATTCACCAAAATGTGAAGTGGCGCATCACATCAACTTGAAAACATAAGGGGGCTCGTGTCATGCAAAGGAGAAATGGAAATGATTTCTCCAAAATTTTGAAGTGGGCAGTCTCCTTCGAAGTGAGACTCCTATTGGTAGGATCTATATACAAATCATGTTCGATGATCTAATTATTATAAATTATCCCCACTTCAGCTTTATAAACTTTATTTTAGATCAAAAAATTTATATTAAAAAAGAATTATAAAGATCATTATTGTTTAAATGACTCATTAATGGCCGTATCATTGAGTTCACGAGTGCGCATAAAAAAATTTATAATAATTTTTTTTATCATACCTAAAAAATTTAGTTTAGCTTCAACAGGGGGGGGGGGGGATGGTTTAAATTTTTATACCAAAATTTAACACCATCGGATCCAAAAAAAAATTTGTATTTTTTAAAAAATCTTTGGATCAAATCCAAGAGACAAATTTATGGGTGATTTTGACATACCCAAATACATTTTGATGAATATTTTAGGGACTCCCACGTGTTGATCTTGTTTTACTACGTGGAATGATTTAAATTTTTATACCAAAATTTAACACCATCGGATCCAAAAAAAAAAAAATTGTATTTTTTTAAAAATCTTTGGATCAAATCCAAGAGATAAATTTACGGGTGATTTTGACATACCCAATCACATTTTGTAGAATATTTTAGGGACTCCCACGTGTTGATCTTGTTTTACTACGAGGGACTAACAAAAAAAATGATCTAAATACCATCATCTTCAATTCTTAAGATACGTAGATCTTCAATCTCAACCTAACAAAAGATGGTGTGGCAATAGAAATCCTCTTTCGAAAACACTGGGACCATTTCTCAACATATTAGCAAAATCTGTAGTGGTTGTCTAAATCAACCTAAATTATTAAATTTATCACGTTGAAGATTGAAGCATATCATGGTTGACACTAGTCGCACTACAACGACTGTGAAAGTGGGTCCCACAAGAGTGGGATGGCCCAATTCCAACTATAAAAGGGACTGTTTGGAACGACTCATTTTCATTTTCAGGAAAAAAAAAATTGAATAATAATTTAAAGTCTGTCTTAAGGAGTTTGCAATAGAAATTAGATCTTAATTAATTAATTAAATCATGCATTTACTGTCGGTTAGTTAAATCTTGCGTATCAATTGATTAAATTAATGATCATTATTTCCAATAAAATATTTGAATTAAAAATATAAAGAACCAAATATACCAACTTAGCAATTTATAGATGATATCTAGAAGACATTAAAGGTCCACCTAACTTAAAAGAAATTGGAGGTCAACTTCAGGATACATGTGTGAGCCACCATCCTAAGTGGGATATGTTAAGGAAAGACAACCGATCACTTTATGTGTAAAGGTGTACCAAGTTAGTTTTGGCAATGGTTTAGTATAATGTAACCAAAATCTATTATGGATGAATCGTGATCCAGAACAGTGTTCCATTCCTATAGTTAGGCATGATCTTTATGTTGCACATTTTGGTTGGATTTAAAATACATTGAACTACGTGCACAAATTATTTAGGTGTTTGGGGTCTTTTAGACATCAATTATAATTTGTCACGTAAACACCATTCCCATGTTATAGGACCGAGACACTATATTCGGGATCTTGATTCATCACATATATCCACGTTTGTGAAATCCGACTTTGAAGCAATCAGATTGCTTCAAAGTTTTGTAGGAACCCTTTGTCTAATATGACATATAGCCTTTTGAGTTTATTTTATAATCCTAGGTTTTTTTTTATTAATATTTAAGATACCTCCTTAGAGGCACCATGTGTCTTTTAAAAGAGAGGGTTCCATCGAAATTTTGAAGTTGAATGAGTGGTTCAAAGATTTTTCCATAGTTGTGGGTGTCAATAAGTTAGCTCTGATTCAACTACCAAAATATCAAATATCTCGTAATAAGGAATTTTCTTCTTTGAAGTCTTATCCCATATTTGAAATTGATTGAACAAATTATTATTATTCTTCTTTTAAATTTAATATCACATCCCAACCCTATAAATTTTTTTTAAGGTGGAATTAATAAGTCGCGAGACCACCCATTTCAAACACATGACAAAAGGAAATATGGTCTTAATTATGAAGTCAATGAAACTCTAAGGTATTAACATTGAAAAATAGAAATATTTTGTTCAAGGGCTTTATAATATAATAATATACTACCTTTATACATATTAAAAAATACAATTTTTTTTACAAGAAAATGACAATTCTGTCCCCCATCAAATTACCACATCCACACACTAGCTGACGTATTTGAACTTTTAAAATGACAATCATACCCTTGTGTTCCAAATTGGAACTTTGAATTTCTATTACTCTAGACCTTTTCACCCTTATAGGGTACTGTTGATATTTCAAAACATTGTTACTATAAATTCCGTGTCGCGTATGTGTATATCGAAGGACAGATACATCACATGGTGGGTCCAGAAAACGTGTAACGAGACGAAGTGCCTAACCATGTAGTCTGGGAGTTATACAACAACTCCCAACCTATCAATTTGCCTCGTATAGCACAAACTTTTGGGTCCACCAGCACCTGGTTTTGGTGGGAAAAGAATAAAAAAAAAAAAATTGGTCTTCTCTCTCTTTTGCTCTTTTAGAAACTTGAACTTATGCGTTCCTTCTAGACTTTCGTGATTCTTTGGTATATTTTCTAAATATTTTCATTCGATATTAATCTTATGACCTCAAACCCGAAAGAGTGGCCATGAATTATGGAATAAAATTGACTCGGTTGTAGGTAAATAAGACTGTCAATGGACTGGTTTGAAACGGACTTGGTTGACCATTGTGAACTCGAGACGAAGACCCTAACCTTTGCTTTTTCGATCAGTCCAAGTCGGGCTAGCCAGTCAATGGGCTTAAATAATAGTACTAATAGCAACATTTATTGATTTATTTATTTTCATATTTGAACTATAATTTCATAGATTAATATGCCATATTGGTGTAACATGAAAAAATTGAAATCTTATATCAAAATAGTATTTGTGGATGACTAAACAAGAATTTTGATTAACATAATTTATTGAGTGATAAATAATCAAAGCCTATTATTCATTATTGATTGAGATGGGATTGGATGACCAGGGGAAAAACACATGATCTTCAAAAATTAAAAAACAAAATCCAACGATACGGATATGTATGATAGCTCTACCTTTCTCCCTTGTAATGCCTCCGAATTGGAATGGAATTGAAATGTGGATCGAAACGTTTAATTAGCTGGAATTTCATAATGTATATATATATATATATATATATATATTATATATATATATATATATATATATATATATATATATTTGTCTTCAATAAAATTTTATTTATAAAATTTAGAATACATGAATGTATCTTGTATTTTCATGTCCATATCTTACTTATAGAAGTTGACATGTCATTGAAAAAACACGTGATGGTATCTCATCAAGTATGTCTAATCCATATATGCATGACGTATGCAAATAATAATTCTTAATCAGTTTGCATGGCTTGTTTAGGTTACTTATCTATTAGGCTGATTACTTTGTCTAATCACAGTATAGTAGAATGGTGTTTGCATGTTAAGCCAAATCAAACGTCTTTATAAATGTGAATTCTTGAGTAAATCAACTAGTTTTCTTTCCAAAGATAGTTCTGATATGTAGGATATGGGCTGTTTACGTTACTTTGCTACCTCACCCCCAACTATCCATGCCTCGAGCTCATATGTTGAATCACGATCGAGTCAATGTACTTGCTTTGTAATTTGGACTCGATTAATTGACTCGAATGCTTGGGATTTACTTGAATCCCTAGGTACGATGTGTCGTCTTACAGTATTTTATAAAAAATATCATCCACGTACACACATGCATTAACCCAATCCATGTTGAATGAACTAGAAAATTTTGAACACAAACCTTCTTATTATTCTCAGATAAACAATGAAACAGAAGTATATAATTTGAGGCATTCATACGGCTGACATAGGTAGATATTTAAACCTTTGTTTTTCCAGCAATTCAGAGGTAGTTGGATGCACGTAGGTCTCCCCCATATTAGAAAACTCAAATTAATAACATATTGGAAGACAGAACCTATATATCTGATGTTGATAGATTGATGGATGGACAATTGGATAATAATGAATTTAAAAAAAACTTCAAACCATACTTGAAACATGATCATAATAATTAAACTGATCCTGACCCTTCTATCACGTCCAAACAATTTAAGAAGAAAAAAGAAGGAATTGAAAGGAAATCTTACTGTCATAACATCATATATTTTTCGTACAGGTGTCACTCTGTGAGGATTTACTTTGATTGGTACTGTAAGAATCTAAGATCTCCACTTCTACATATAGTGCGAGAGTCCACCAGCTGTAGCTTTTGTAGACCCACTTTTGAGACGAGAGGCTCTTTGGAGGTTAACATGCATGACAATCTCAACTCGTGATTATAAACTCGTTGAGTTGACTTAAAACTAGGCATGCATCGACTTGCATTAATTGGATTTTGAGTTGATTATTAGGACAAAATATTAATGAAACAAACTTGGTAATATCATATAAAGTCCAACTAGCCTTACTAAGTTAGAATTTCACTTACGAAGGGTCTTTGGGTTTCAACTTGTGGCATCCGAAAATATGATATGATGCTTCGGGATGTGAAAACTGGAAAATTCGATTTCTAAAATTTAACGGGCACCAAGGCCCATGAAATTTAGAAATCAAAATTTGATGGCTCAAGATCGTTGAAATTTTTTATGTTCCCCAATAGATATCGTATTTCTCTCATCCTCCACTAATTTGATGATTTCGATATTTCGAAGAAAAAAATTTTTGACAAAGGAAAATTCAATGGTCTTGGGATTTCAATTATGGGGTTTTTTTTTTTTGCAGGTTGTGACACCTCCACGTCAGAAAAGTGTGAAATGAGGTCAATCTTGAGGTTACTTGAGCATTATTCTTTTAAAGTTAACTAGGGTTTAGTGGGTTCAAATTTGAACTAGTAAATCCAAACTTCTGATGTGATCCTTTTGTATATTACTTTGAGCACATTCGATTTGACTAATTCTTTTGTTAGAAAGTTTTATCAAAGTTTAGGATAAAGAGAATTATAACTTATATGACCGCTTTCTACTTAGTGGGCGTGAGACTAAAAATAAGTGCAGCGAGGTCATTTCAGAGTTCAATTTCTTCGGCATCTAAATAATTTACTAATCGACAACAATCTAAGTTTCATATCTTCGAGAATAATAGTGGACCATGCTTTGGATTAGAACAAGTGAGACCTATAACGTAATCCAAAATTGATCCTAACAAGTCCCATTATTCACACCACAAATCACAAGTAGTTACTTGAATATCATAACTAGCAAATGCGTATCTTTTGGACAAATATTTATATTGTTGCTCAATTGAATTAAAGTTTCTATGCCACTTCGACATAACCAATCATATCTACCCATGCATCCATATTATGTACGTCGGTGCAACAATTGATCCACACGTCCCCTCCCAATGTTCATTTTAAAATAAAATAGAAAGTTAGGCCTTAGTAGAGGGACTTTCGTTCTAAATAGTCCTTAAGTTTTGGACGAACTTTTAATAGTTCATTTAATGAAGTTTTCCTTTCTTGATAGTTATATTTTTTAGGGACAATTATCAAAAAAATACAAAAAAAAAAGTATTTATCAAAACAAATCTAATTTTTAAAATATTTCAAAAAAGATACAAAATCGGTCTTTCAAAGACCGGTTTTTCTCTCTCCTCAATTTTTCTCAACACATTCTCTCTCTCCTCTAATATTTAAAAAAAAAATGAATTTTTTTAAAATCGATCTTTCAAATACTGGTTTTTCTCTCTCTTCATTCATTTCTCTCTCCTCTATTATTAAAAAAAAAAATGAATTTTTTTTTAAATTTTCTCTCTCTTCATTCATTTCTCTCACCCCTTTTGTCTCTCCTATTATTAAAAAAAAAAATGATTTTTTTTTTATTTTCTCTCTTTACTTATCTTTTTTTTTTTTAAATAATAGGAGAGAGAAAGGGTGAGAGAAATGAATGAAGAGAGAGAAAAAATTAAAAAAAAATTCATTTTTTTAAGGAGAGAGAAAAGAGTGGGAGAAATGAATGAAGAGAGAGAAAAACTTAAAAAAAAATTCGTTTTTTTTAAATAATAGAGGAGAGAGAAATGGTGAGAGAAATGAATGAAGAGAGAGAAAAATCGGTCTTTGAAAGACCGATTTTGTATTTTTTTGAATTATTTTAAAAATTGGATTTGTTTTGATAAATATTTTTTTTTTCTGTATTTTTTTGATAATTGTCCCTATTTTTTAAATATCTGAATTATCCTTTTTCTCATTTTCTTCACATAATTAGGTTTTCTTATGATTATTACAATTCTATCTAACGATTTTTTTATTTTATTGTGAATGATGAATAGAGAATGGTATATTCTTAATTTTTGGACTGTTTAAAAAAAATGTCTTTTAAGCAATTTTACAAAAATAAAATGATGAGTTTTAACATAGATGTTCCTATCAATGGTCAAGTACATGTTAATCTCATGGATCAACCCGAAAGATTCTAAGTTGTGGCCTAATATATTTTTCCCACGCTTCTTATCCTAAAAAGACATTTAGTCGGTTACGCCAAATATTGGATTTGGGAATTTGGATTACAACTCGACCTTGTGAGCCAATCATAAGGTTGATAAACCAATCGTAACCACTAGATTGAATGCATGGGTCCCACTTACAAAGTGGATGGTGATGATTGTTGAGTCCATGAATCTCTATATGGTGTCAACATCCATATATTGTTTAGTAGATTTGTAGGATGTACCTCAGAGACTCAGACTTACTAAGAATCCTTGGGATATCAGAAGGACATAAAGAGAACATTCTCCCAAATAAAATATACAAAAGGCATTATTTAATATAACACATTGTTATATAATATGTAAAATAAAAAATATATTCTTAAGACAAGAAAAGGACAATTCTCTCCTCCATTACCACTCCTACAAGCCACACCGCACCAAGGCGCATATACGCTGACACGTATCTATACTTTCAAAATGATAAAAGAGTACCCTTCTGCTTGTGTGTTGTGTACTGCTTCTCGAACTAGTAGAGGTTTACTTTTCAAGACGACTCTTTACCCATTGATGCTACTTATGATATTTTCAACTGAATGTTAGACGTAATTTACTAATTTTATCCTATAAATTAATGGAGAATGTGTATATCGAGGGAGAGAGATCACATGGTGGGTGGGCCCAGTGAACGGACGTGAACTCATTTTAGGTAAGTTTTGATCGTGTACTTCGGGAATTACTTTACTCCACCACTCTGACTGTCACTTTTGAACACGTGGATTCAAGAATTTTGCCGACCCATTCCCTATCCAAGTGAAAGAGAGAGGAGAGGGGGAAGGCTTTGTTTTCACTGTTGTAGTCCTTGTTGTGTTTCCTCAGGATGCGAGTGAAAATTATCTACAATTATATTTGCACTTCCATGTCACAAATGTGAGAATCGGAGTAAATCCCAATGTTACCCCAGCACTACTCATACATTGAATAAACAATTAGGGTATATTTTATTGCATATGAAAAATAGGGTGAAAATTCTTTTTTTTTTTTAATGTCATTTTTTATTTATTTGATTGTATTTTTATATGAAAAATGATTTTTCACCTTCCTCTAAAAGTCCCATTAAACTTGGATTTTATTTTACACTTATAATCATGGGAAAATGAAATCCATCCATATTTTTTATTTCCAAATAAATATCTCTCTTTTTCTTTTCCACTTTCATCACATTTACCATGTCTGTCACCGTCATCATCGTATCTCTCTCTCTCTTTCTCTCCTTCTCCTTCTTCTTCTTCTTCTTCTCTTACTTATTTTTCATAATTATTTTTTTGTGGATTTCAAATTCTATGAAAGACGTTTAATACAATCAAATGCATCCTTAAAGGATTTTAAGAATCGAAACTCATCACTGCTAGTATTTACAAATCATAAATCAAATTATTCGCATATATATAATGATTTTTTAAGATCGTCTCACTATTGAGATTCAAATGCTTAGGAAGATGACACGTAAGTAGGCATAATTCATATTCCTCTCGCTAAAAAACTGCCATGGTGCCTTATCATTGTTCTTCTAGTTTAAGCTGAGCCCTGCAATTATAAATAAGTGATATGCATGTTTCATTCATTTAAGATCTAATGCAGTTGAATTACATACTAAATCCATCGTTGGAGTATTTCCCATGGAATATTAGAAGTCAAAGAATATAAACACCTCCATCAACGGATCCAAGAAAGGAGAAGTAGAGACCCAATCCCACGTAAATAAAAGATCAATGATATTAATTAACAAGACATTACATTATTGACCTCCAAACCCTATTGAAGAAATTGGATCAAGTCTTTGGATTTACGTATCAAGATGATGTCAGTTATAGTTCCGCGATTATACTTCTAAATATCTATGAAACTGAATTAATGTGCCACGTGGTAGAAATGGGGATAAGGATTCATTTACGTATTTTCTCTTTTTTAAGAATTGGACCGGCCACAATTAAATTACACTTTTACTCCGACAGCCTGTCATGCGCAACACGTGGCGCACATATGACGCCTTGGCCGTTAAACCTAGGAGAGAGAGAGTGCGTCTTAACAACGACGTGGGCCTCAGCTACATGACAACTAGAGCCCAAATGCATAATGGCCCCACACAAGAGCCATAGTCCAACTCCAACTGTAAAAGCGACTGTTTGGCATTGGCTTCATTAAAAAAATAAAAAGATAATTGAAAGTCACTCTTAAGGTTTTTAATATCATTAATTTAATCAATTAAATAAGTGATCCTTAATTTCTCTAGAAAATATTTGAATTACAACATGGGTCATGACATCGACTTATCAATTTGTTTATAATCCCTAAGAGACACCGATGGCACAACAAACTTAATTAAAATGAGAGGTCTCTTAATATATACTTTTTTTTTTCCTTCTTATTCCAATTCCAATAATGGGATCGCATAGATGACTCATTAAGCCAAACAACTTTATATCAATTAATGGGTATATGGTATTATAGGGTCAGTTTGGTTCACTCCACTTGTAACCAAAACCTATTATATATCATGTTTAGTAGTGTCAAACGAGTTGATCACGAATTGAATATTAATGCATCAATAAGAGCTCACAATATAAGATTCTAGTGATACACGTTTTAGTAATTAACTATATATAGATTTGTAATCAAAATTATCGATCAAGATTAAAAATGGAAATGACTTAATCAGCCACACAAGGTCCATTACTTCTACTTTCATAACATGTGGGTGGAGATTCTTGTTGGGGGCTCCAATTTTACTAATTTTGTAACTGTTCCATTAATACAAGTGGGACCAAATGACCTTAGTGATCTACTAAAGTAGAAAACTCACCTAACTAAAGTAATGGATTACTACTTAACAAAAATAGAGATCCTACTAATATTTAATCTTTATGTGTATATGTATATAAACTCTCGATAATGTTACACCCAAATAAAAATAGATAAAGAGATACGAGTTTTCAATTTCTTGGTTAAGGATATAAACTTAATTAAATTAGAACTTTCACAAATAACCTTAATTGTATCACTACTTATTTAATTATTTATATATTTATAGGTAAGCATGCATTTAATGAGTTTAGTAACTCAATGTTGGTGGTATATAAACCTATAAAGACTTTACCAAGTTAACTGGTGTTGATGTAAAAAATCTCTTTTTACCTTGAGATTTACATGAATTTGATGATGTTTTCTTGCTCTGCTAAAAACTCCTGGATGTACCCATACTACAAAACCTTCGACACCCAAGTTACTCCACAAAAAAATTTAGGTAGAATTTCAATGTTGAAATTTGCTTACTTTTGATTTGATCTTGTGTGTCTCTTTTATAGAGAATGAAATGAGGATCCCCCCACTTTTAGACATTTCCTGAGCTATCCTTATCATAATTAAGTAATCTTAATTTAATTAAGATCTTACTCTTTTTAGAATCCTCTCCTTTCTAGAATCCTTGTAACAATTGAAAGATATAACGACGCAATCCCTGAAAATCAGGATTTAAAATAATTTGCACTGACACATCATTAGAGAAAATCTTTTTGAAATTATGCCTTATGGCACTGTTGTCCACTATTTTGAGTTATGAACTAACCTCCCCCATAGCTTATAGCTTGATACATCTCATTAGGTCAGTTATCTATGTATCCTTACGAAATGTGTGTCACCATCCTAGGGCTTGCATGGCATCTACCATTATTTCAAGTTAAATATCATGTTTTCTTAATTGATTTGATCTTATCAATTTGAATTTGGATGAATCTAAAATAAATTTTTTTTTTCCTTATCGACTTAATTGTGATATACATTAAATTATTTGTTTTTCTAAAAGTCAATTAGTTTGCAATATATTTTTAATTGGTTATTATGAACTTAAGTATAGTTATTTTTATTTTAAAAAGTGAGACTTTCAGGGGGGACACATAAAATATTGTTATCCATTTAAAATTTTATATGATTTTTCAAGAAGTAAACTGATTTTGTGATTGTTGCGTTTGTTGCCCCAATCTTTTATCTTTTCTTGAAAGAAAATTATGTTAAAATTATAATCAATTTATATTTAAAATTCTTGAATCAAGTTGTGAGGCGAGTTGAATCGTACTGTTCGAACTCGACTCGGCAAATCCGATTCTTTAAACCATAGTTTATTAGAATAACTAGAATCGTCAAACCTTCTTTCTAAAATGGGACCACAGTCTACCACCCCTTTAGCCCACACCAACGATATACGATGTCAGATAAAATGGCACTTTAGAAATTATGACTAACTTTCCATCTCTCCTCTAAGGATATAACCGTAATTTCACCAAAGCACCTTCCCACAAAACATACCTGTAAACAGACTACCCTCTCTCACCTAGGCGATTCCGTCACGTCACGATGAAACCCAGAGTTTCTGCTGGGGACAGTTATAGGAATATTCTAAAAGAACTAAGGGCATTACCGTCATTTGAAATATCTCTTGCATTGTAGCAAGCAACGGTTCCCTAGGTAAAGCCGGCACAAAACCTCTCTCTCTTTCTCTTTCTCTTTTTCTTTTTCTCTCTCTCTATTTTTCTTTTCATTCTTCTCTTTCCTTCAGTTTTGTCTGTATTTCTCTTCTTCTGTTTGTAAAGGATTTTCTCTCTCTCCATCTCTTCTCCAAAGTGGGTTAAATCTAGAGAGAGAAAGAGAGGGAGTGGGTCATAGGAAATGCCACTGGAGTGTCAGTTTCCGGTAAGATTCCGGTGTGGGTAAGTGGGTTTTATCTCTAAAAATGCGAGAAACATTAGGTTATCAGGAAAACAACAACAACAACAACAACAACTACAGGAAGAAGAAATCTGAGGAAGAAGAAGAAACAGGGTCAGTGGTGGTAGTTCGACCACCATTCATAGTGGGTCGAAGCCGATCTCAACCAGGGACAAGAAGGGTCACACCCACTAACACAGGAGGCTCAGCCACCACAAGCACCACCACAGTTGAGAAAATCCTCCCAAACGGAGATCTCTACAAGGGTAGTTTCGTAAATAACATTCCACACGGTACAGGTAAGTATCTCTGGAGAGACGGTTGTATGTACGAAGGAGATTGGAAGAAAGGTAAAGCTTCAGGAAAGGGTAAGTTTTCTTGGCCATCAGGAGCAACATTTGAAGGAGAATTCAAATCAGGAAGGATGGATGGTTTCGGAACGTTTATCGGTTCGGATGGAGATACTTATCGTGGGTCATGGAGTACGGATCGGAAACATGGGTATGGACAGAAAAGTTACTCTAATGGAGATTTCTATGAAGGTTCATGGAAACGTAATTTACAAGAAGGGCAAGGAAGGTATGTGTGGAAGAATGGGAACGAATATGTTGGAGAGTGGAAGAATGGAGTTATTAATGGTAGAGGGGTTTTGATTTGGGCTAACGGAAATCGTTACGACGGACAATGGGAGAACGGTGTTCCGAAAGGTAACGGAGTTTTCACTTGGCCTGATGGAAGCTGTTATGTTGGTTCTTGGAGTAAGGATTTTAAGCATCAACATTTGAACGGAACGTTTTATCCGGGTTCGAGTCCTTGTAATCTGAGAAGGAGTCCTTTGGTCGAGGAGAATTTTTTGGTGGCGACACGGAAGAGGTCTTCGGTCGATGGGGCGAGGGGAAGTTTGAATGAGAGGAATTTGAATTTTCCGAGGATTTGTATTTGGGAATCTGATGGTGAAGCTGGAGATATTACTTGTGATATAATTGATAATGTGGAGGCGTCTATGTTTTATCGAGATGGAACGGATTTGAATCAAGGAGGAATTGTTCAGAGGAGAAGAAGTCCTTGTTGTTTCATGGGTGAGGCTAAGAAGCCTGGCCATACGATATCGAAAGGGCACAAAAATTATGATCTTATGCTTAATCTTCAATTGGGTATAAGGTAAGGTAATTTGTTTAATGGGTTAATAGATTTATCTATATTTCTTGGGTTTTTTTTTTTTTTTTTAAAGATTATTTCATTTCTTTATAGGTATTCTGCTGGGAAGCATGCTTCGAAACTTCGTGATCTTAGGTCCACGGATTTCGATCCGAGGGAGAAATTTTGGACCAGGTTTCCGTCTGAAGGTTCTAAGATTACACCTCCACATCAATCTGTGGAGTTCAGATGGAAGGATTATTGTCCCATGGTGTTCAGGTATATTGATTTCTTGAGATACCCACTTTTATATTGTTGATGAATAGTTATTTATTTATTCAATTGTGCTTTAAATATCGAATGCAAATGTGAATGCGAAGCATTGTTTGATTGGTTTTGTTGGGTATTCAGACGTTTGAGGGAATTGTTCTCAATAGATCCCGCTGATTACATGTTAGCCATTTGTGGGAATGATGCTCTAAGGGAGCTTTCTTCTCCGGGGAAGAGTGGAAGCTTCTTTTATTTAACACAAGATGACCGGTTCATGATTAAGACCGTGAAGAAATCCGAAGTCAAGGTTTGTTCCCACTTCTATGTACACACCCCTTTTAATTCCAAAGTAAATTTATAAATTTAGTCAGGTTTATTGGTTCTGAATTTTGATTTCAACATCTACATTCTGACTTTGTTAGTTTGATGAGACAGAATCTGAATTCTTAGTTAGTGGTTGTAAAATTAGTTTTGTGATCCAAATTCAGGTGCTCCTTAGGATGCTTCCAAGTTATTACCAACATGTTTGTCGGTACGAAAATTCCCTTGTCACTAAATTCTTTGGCGTGCATTGTGTCAAACCAGTTGGTGGTCAGAAGGTATGTTTAAGGATATTGTAATTCTATTGTTTTTGGTTGTTAAGTGGTTTGTTTGTAGATCTTAGTTGATCCATTTCTCTAATTTCATGATTCTGAATTGTTTACCAGACCCGTTTCATTATAATGGGCAATTTGTTCTGCTCGGAGTACCGTATCCATAGGAGGTTTGACCTGAAAGGATCCTCCCATGGTCGCACTACAGATAAGCCCGAGGGAGAGATCGATGAGACCACCACCCTCAAGGATCTTGATCTCAATTTTGTGTTTCGCCTGCAACGGTCTTGGTTCCAAGCGCTTATCAGGTTAGTTTGAATAAAACCCATTATATTTCTTCATTTAGTTTAAATGAACTGTCCCCGGTTTTAATGTTCTTGAGTTGGCCTTGGGTTGGGTTGTATACAGACAAATAGATAGAGATTGTGAGTTCTTGGAAGCAGAGAGAATCATGGATTATAGTCTCTTGGTGGGTCTTCACTTCCGAGATGACGATAGTATGGGACTATCACCATTAAGTGCACCTTCAGGTAATAGAATGGATTCCTCCATCTTGATTAATTGTTTAATTTTTTGTGGCACTTTAAAGTTCTTATATATATATATATATATATATGACATTTCCCTGAAGCCTTAAAAAAATATTATTTCTATTCCAGGAAAGAAGGATTCACACGGAATACACAGCTATCGCTCCCTCGAAGCAGGGTTGAAGAATATGGATCGGATTCTAGCTGGCCAGTATGTATTTCTCTCTGGTTTTAGTTGCTCCAAATTTTAGTTCATCCCAAGTTCCATTCTAATTGACTGGATATGGATCGATTCTAGTTTATCCGAAGTTTTATTTTATTTTAGATACATATCCGATGTTTTATTGTAACTTGAAGCCGACCAATCTAAGGACCATTCTACAGTATTTCAATAGATACTTTTCACATTAGATCCTATTTTTCTCATGCATGCCATTCATCCAAGAATCTATACATTATTGTCAGAAACAATTAGACGGATATCTTTTTTCCTTTCTATTTTAGAGAGGGACATAGGCCTTCAATTATTTTTTCTTCTTGTGGATTTGATTGAGTTGGGTTGAATTATTGAATGTGGCTTTTGTTGTCTAAAGCTGAAATTGTGGGTAGTTTTGTAGACAAAAGTTACGAGTGGGGTGTCCAGGTTGTGTTCTTCTAATTTTCCTGTATACAAACTTGGTTTCCTTTGATAATTCAAATCAGGAATCTTTGGGCACAATAATTCACACCCATGGTAGTTTAGAATTATTCGTTAAGGTTATGTATCAACTTTTATTACTTGTGTTTCTTCTCCAATAGAAACTCTTTGATAGAGTTGGAAGATGGTCACATGTATTTGTTTGTCCTGTATTTTATATCATCTTATCTGCGATGATCATGCATGATGTGTGATGTTCTATATTGGTTCAATCATGTATAATGCATTATTGATTTGGGTATTGGAACATGTGATTCTTTGCATCAGGAAACCATTGGTTCGATTGGGTGCAAACATGCCTGCAAGGGCAGAGATGGCATCGAGGGGTGACTTTGAGCAGTACACCCCAAGTGGAGGCTGCAATTCGGTACCTTCATGCAGTGGTGAGATCTATGAAGTAGTCCTCTACTTCGGAATCATCGACATCCTCCAAGATTACGACATAAGCAAGAAACTAGAACATGCCTACAAGTCCTTGCAGGCAGACCCTACTTCGATTTCAGCTGTGGACCCAAAGCTCTATTCAAAGAGATTTCGAGATTTCATTGGAAGAATCTTTGTAGAGGACAAGTAATATGGAAAAAAAAATGGGTGATGATTAACAGAATCGACAATGAATCAAAACGTGGGGGTAAATTTATCCCTGATGCAGGGCTCGGGAGGGTGTGCCACGGATGCTACACGGCTGGCTGACTTGGTTGGCTATCAGGCAGAATTGAAAAAGAAAATTTGTTGGCTGAATTTTGGAAAATCAGCCATGAATGGTGGTGGGGGGTGGTGAGTGTATATGGTTTTAAAGGGCAGGAGAATTGTTTCTGAATTTTAATATATATTTTTTTTGGTGGGTAACCATGAAATGTGAAAATTTTGGAAGATCGATATATAGAAAATAGAGAAATGCTTCCAAGAGGGATTTGAAATTTGGAATAATAAGAAGTGTACAGCTAAAGAAGGATTTGCTAGGGAAATTTAAGAATTTTTTGGGGCTTTTGTGGTATTTTAAGATCTTACAAGGTTTCCCTTTGTATGTAAGGAAGAAGAACCCTTGAGGGTGGGGAGTGGGGACCTCATCTCTTATTTGGGTTTTGCTTTTGCAGTGAAGATCAGTAACAAGAGAGACATGAAAAGGAGAGAAAAGCACAAACACAAGATGCGTTGGCCCAACTAATGTTTTTCTCCCCTCTCTCTCTCTTTGTATCTGTTTTTAAAGGGTAAAAAATCTTTTGCTTCTTTTGAATGGGCAAAAGCAAAATGTAGAGAGACCATTGACCAAGATTCATTCTTACAGATCAGCAAAGGATCAAACACCGTCCTCGTCCACATCCACATGGGGTGAGATCTCATTGGTTGTTCTACTTGCATATGCGTGCTGAGGAAATTGGGAGGGCAATTTTGTAACCTCTTGGTTAAGAGTTATTGGGACTGGCGTTTGTGCCAAAGAGGTCAAAGTCTGAATTCTGTCCCCGCCGAATCTCTGTACCTTACCAACTCTTTATTTTCTATGATAAATATTTTTTATGTTTTTTTTTTTTTTTAAATTTTATAAATTTGAACTTAAATAAGAAGACAAAGAAACAAACTTGGGTACTACAATGGGGGTATGATGGGGCTTCGATTCACCTCATCAATTCTTCACTCAAATCTCGATGTCTCAAGTGGGGATACAAGTTGAGATTTGGTGTAGTTTAGACACAGAAAGTTTGATGCCTAGAGATTCCTTAAATTTGATTGGTCATTTTTTATATATATTATAGACAAAATAATTAAGGAATGAATGGCGTGTCAACTTCTGTGCACTTTGCATACTTTATTGTTATTCGAGGTCACAGCAAAAACTTGTTTTTGGGGGTGGGCCAAAGGTGGTGAGGGTTTTACTTCCTCAAAAGGGCAAAAAGTCTGATAAAATATCTGATGGAAATGGTAATATTATTGATTACGAATGAATAAATGGTGGTGGGGGTCCAACAAAATAATTAATAATTAGAAAATAAAAAAAAAATGTCTGCTTTGGTGTGCTGGGTGCAGTGATTAGTCTTATCCTCGTTTCTAGCAATTCTATCGTTATGCTCTCACATGTATTCGCACAGCTCGTCCGCTTGTAAATATTAACATTTTTTTTCTTCTTAATTTTCGAAGCTAATAATATCATCGAAGTTCTACGAAACATAACTTTACAGGATTGAAGTTAGAAATCGTTGGTCTGAAGAATAATACTAAATAAATTTATCATGGAGGTTAGGTTGATAAGCTTGAAGATGGCTGGTTTGGAAAGAAAAATCTGGGGCATGACATCTACTTCAAAATCAAAATACATGGGTATCTCTAATATTTATCAAAACTTGAGGGGTAATTTTTAAAATTTTTTCTATTTTTTTAATACATAAATGCTTATTTCATCCCATATATCTCGTGAGATTCTGCTCAATTGAGAGAGATGTTGTTTATCCGTCTTGTTCGTGGGTCATCTTGGTCTTGGACAAGATTTGTACATGGCACTATAACTGATGCCATGCACAGTATTGAACATGCATGTTCAATCATACCCCACATGATGTTTACCCAACATAACACGCAAGATTATGTGTACCCTACATAAAATTGTTCATGTAAGGAGAGCAAGTCAGCCCAACATGATGTGAACCATCCAATTGTGGTATTACCAACTCAACAACTCATTAGGATGGCCACATTAATTTAAATGAAATATTACATTACTTAAGAGATCTTGATATAGGTTTTTCTCGTTAAATTCCTCTATTTTTATTTTTTATTTTTTTAAAGTCGTGCTGGAGTGATCTCAAGATTATACCTCATATCGCATATCTTGACATGAAAGTGTGCAGGAATCATATATGCTTTTCATCGAGATACTAGCCAAAAAAGCATTTATGATTTCTACACACTTTCACGTCACGATATAAGGTACAATCTTGTGGTCACTTGAGCCTTATTCTTTCTATTTTTTTTATCTAAATCGTTTAGTTGAAAAAAAGCTTACTAACTGAATTATCAAGTCATCACCAAAAAAGCTGGGTGGACAGTTAGCAATGAAACCTTATATTAGAGTGAAGAAAGTAATTTTTCATAATTTATATGGCCAGGCATGTGGTAAGATTTGGTTGTTGGAGGGGAAGGCCCAAAGGATCTTGTACTGCACCCCCACCAACTGTAAAAAAACAAAAGATGGTGCATCGCACTTTGGGCAAATGACAACCAACCCACATAAAGAGTAACTTAGACATATACCACATTTTAGTGAATGTTAGACCTACCATGTGTTTTTAAACTCATCAGTTTATGGTATATCATCAGTTTGCAAAGACACGTGAGTATCTGAAATATTTTACCAAGATGAAGATGAGTATGTCTAAAATAATCGATGCATATTAGACTTTAAACAGGCACATATTATTGACTAGAGACTGGAAAGAGAGAGTGAGAGAGATTGAGAGTGTGAATAAGGGTATTTATGTAAATATTACTCCATTTATAACGGGGTGGATTTCTCCTTGAATCCACCTTATGGTTGCTTCACAACAACCGACAATCTCTCAAGCTTTCTCTTTCTTTGTTTTTTACCTGTTATCAGTGTTCCATCCCAACTAATGGACTTTCAATAATTTTCATGAATTTTTTTAAATAATAATTTAAGAGTCATGTTGAAGTAACATTAAAATGTACATTGTGAGAGATATTTCTAACGTGTATGTGTGTCAGAATCATAAATGCTTTCATCGATATACATTTTAATATTAAAATAATATAAAAATTTTTATAGTTCATCCAACGTACAAGTATCACCTTGAGATTAAACCGTGTTTTAAAATCCAGTACTCCAAATAACTTGGACCACATGCTTAACCAATATTCTTGTTTTGCTAAATTAACCATCAATTTTTGTTAACGGTTTCTCATAATGAAAATGAACATAATTTAGGTCCAATGGCGGATTAGGTTATTAAAATATTGCAAAAATAAAAATAAAAAAGATGTCCTCATACCCATCTCGTGAGAAATCAATATTCAAACTTAAATTATTAGACTGTGGAGTGCAGAGAATGCAGAATATGGAGTGCCGGCTTTTAAAGGGTATCATAATAATTTCGTTATAGATCTAAATGCAAAGATTTTCTTGTTTTCAGTGGTTGAGCAAATGGTGGAGAGCCAAGTGACTTTAAGAAGAATTCACTTACAATAAGAAACCAGTCTATCAACAAGGGTGGATACACCATTTTAACATGACTAATGATAGTAGGAGGCGTTGACACATACGTCATCTGTACGTGGCAATGGCATAGAATCGTAGATCTTTTTTCCTTATGTATTCTGAAGAAAAAAAATCTATGATTCTGTGTCTTTGCCACGTCAGTCAGGTGTCACTGCCGACATTTATCATGACTCTTTTAACATTTTAATGGTAGTATAGTATGGAAGCTTCCTTCGAAAGATATAAAGATGATTTTTTGCTAGAAAAAGTAGCAAAATCAAGTTTAAAAATTTTCACGAGGATCGAGATAATTTAATACCAATAGGTGGCAACGTCGCTTTGTCACCTATTTCATTAGGAGCCATGGATTTTAATTTTTGTACCACGCATTGGTGCCTTTGCCATATCCATGTGACTTATCTCCAAGTGGTAGGATGCAAATGTTTTGTATTGTTGACTTATGTCGAGAGAGAAACTTTTCACTTGATTATATTTTTCTTAGATATCGTGAACATCAGAAGAGGTTTCGATGTTTTGATGTTGTGAATACCTTTCATTGATGCGGTGAGGATAAAACATCTAATGCTGTAGTAGATGATTGCTTGGCCTATCTAATCTTACAATTCAATCAACCCATTTCATATTGTGATCCAATCGACGGATCAAGAAGGTGGGATATTATAATTAATATTAGAAAAATTATAAATATTACATTATATTTTTTGAAATTGTGAAAGGTATAAACGTCCCATCCTTATTATAATTTTTTAAAAGTATAAACGTTTTATTCTAGTTACAATAGGGTAGAGTTCACACTATCCCACTTTATTACCTTTCATCTTCACCCCTTTCAATAATATCCTTTTTATTTTATAGAATTTTTTTTGAAGTGGACAAATTACTTCAAAATTTTGAAAGAACCCTTTCCATTGGATTACATGTAACATTTCCAAGGAGGTGTTTTAAATTTTGGTGAAAATATACGAGCGTAAAAAAAAATTCAAAATGCCATATGTCTTGTACCGAGGAGGGTTCTTCAAAGTCAAACTCTTATTTCACTATCTTTTCTCTTCTACTCTCTTTTCAATAATATCCCTTAAGAAAGATTGACACAAAATAATAGAATTCACATAATACCATTTTATTGTCCTTTCTCTCCTCTTCCCCTCTCCCCGCCCCCCTTTTTTTTCCCTTTCGATTATACCCTTCTAACTTACCATTTACCTGTTTTACCTTTTAACACCCCCCCTTTTTTTTTCCTTTCGATTATACCCTTCTAACTTACCATTTACCTGTTTTACCTTTTAACCCCCTCCCCCCCCCCTTTTTTTTCCCTTTTCGATTATACCCTTCTAACTTACCATTTACCTGTTTTACCTTTTAACCCCCAAAGAGGATGCCCGTGGGCACAGGTGAGGTGAATTCTAGTAGTACAATATAGTTAGAATAATGGCCTAGTGGATTCCACCACTTGAATGTTAGTGGCACACTTCTCCCGTGACCTATAAATTATATGTTTTGAGGATTTATGAAATTTATAATAATATTTAAGAAATTTTTATTAACCTCAAATAACTTGGCTGTATTTTGTATTTAATTTCAAAATCATAATCATTAAAATCTTATCCCAAAATTTTTTTAGGTTCAAGGAATCTTAATCCTTCATTGAATCTTAATCCTCCATTAATAGAAAGCAGCACTTATAGATATTGGTTGGCAGCGTATGTTGTGGCCATATAAAATCCAAGAAAGTATACGTTTTGTTGGTACAATTTTGTCTTTGGTGGATGTGAGCTATTAACATCAATTGAAACTAGAGACAGACAGAAACATATGGTGCACCTTTCATGCTGGTTCTAAGGGGGACAAGTAAAGAATATAAGAAAGTAGTCTCTATAGTAATTCTCTAATGTTGAATCATCAAAATACATTTTCAAAGATCACTCATTTCACATTGTGCTACTTTCATGGATGATACCTTGGAAATTCAACTATCTAAAAGTTTATGTGAGATTGATACCACATATCGTTGTCATCGTCGTCGTCATATGTATCTTATTCGACATACTTGCTAGAGTCATTAGGGTATATTACTAATGACTTGATATCATAACAACGGTTTCAAATCATGTTAAGAGATTGGCATTATTTCTTTTTGACGATAAACTTTAGGTAATCCATGTCTTTTGTCTCTGCTTGATATTAATGATGAAGGCCAATGTCACCTTTATGTATGTGGGCGCGCTCGAATGCAACTAGACCTAGCCAAGAACACAAATTTAATAGCGGGAGTGATGGGAAATGCGCACCCTTGACCTACTCACCACCACGACCACAAAAGAAGGCATATGGCATACTTTTTGGCCCACTGCCCCGTCAAACATATGGTTCTTCAAGACCTAATAAATATTCATTTACTCAACCCATTTTTTTTTAATCGAAAAACTTTAAATAATTACAAAACCCTTTTAACTAGGAAGAAAACAGTTATCTCTGAAGCCACACATACATTCGCTAAGGGTGTGCATGATTTCACTGGAAAATCGGTGGGAAAATGATTTTTCCAAAAAAAAAAAAAAAAAGGAAAATCATTTGCAAAACTAAAAATATATTCTTTTTGACATTTTCCAAGGGTTCCAAAGAAAACAGTTTATCACCAATCATACAAACCCTTAATTATGTTATAATTAAAAATGGTGCGGAAACATTTGTTAGAAAGTGTTTTATTTAAGTGCGTTTGATTGGACTGTAAACTTTTGACTTAGGTTATTGAGTATATCTAAAAGATACCAAAAGTACAGTTCCATTCACTTAAATTCTTTGTTTCTTATTTAAATTTGTCAACTTTTTGTGCTTCAATTGACCTCTTTGTCTGAGGCTCCAATGGGCTGGGCCCATACTTTTTTAGAAGTCCCAATCCAACCTGTTCATACAATTAAAATTCAGATTGGTCTTAGGGATTATTGTTGGAAGAAGATTCAATTGCCATTTTTTCAACGTCAAAAAGGGGAGTAGGGTGTTAATGGGTTGTGTTTGGGCTAGGCTACGGTTTTCCCATGTATCCTATGAATAATGGGCTAAAAAAAATTTAAGCCCAAGCCCAATTTCTTTATCTAGGGGTTCTCCAAATTATGCTCAAGAGATCATGGCTTTGGGAACGGGCTTTTGGTATCTCAATTGAACCAATCCAGCTCAAACAAATCGTACCTTCCAAATAGGTTTTAGAAAAAAATTCAACATAAATTGAAAAATATGTGTATGTCTTACCAATTTTTTTTTCACGAAATATTTATCGTATGTTGTCACCATGCAAGATATGATCTTTACGAATAATTACGCTCATGTTTCTCTTTTTGCATGGAAAGAATGTAGTTTTTTGGTTTTTTCCTATTTCTATAGAGCTTTGTTACCTGGTTTGTAGGTTTGCTCGGTTCGAATTAGGGTTTGGGGTTCGTGGTTCACCACTCAAGAATGAACTCTGTTCGTAGGGGTAGGTAGAGATAATTTGTTTCTTGTTTTATTGAGTTAGTCTCACATTGGACACAAATTGCCTTGTCTCTCTCCTTATAAGCTCTTGGGCCTCTCTACTCATTGCCAATTGATTTTGAGTTGGACCCCCAAATTTAACATGTTTAGCTTTGATTACCTTGATACGTCTGCTTGCTTGGTTCGCTTGTGCATATATAATTCAAGAATACAAGTATAAACAACAACAAAAAATAGAAAGACACCTTATCAAGTAAAACAATAGGCCTTCTAATTTCATGAACAAAACTTCTCATGTGGAAAGGGAGCAAGATTTACCAACCAAGTCATTAATTGCCATTTAGGGGTCCTAAACCACCCTAATTACTTGGCCTTCGTTATCCATGACTAACAACACCCTCTTGGGATTGAATATGTGGCTATTTTTTGCTTGCATTGATTAATGGGTCAGGATCCTTTGACTCATGAAGAATGACTCATGGAAAAAACACATGATCCAATGGTTGAGATTTATCCCTAGGATACGTATCTCCGATATATGTGTTATCAAGATACACATAAATCTCAACTGTTGGATTTTGTATCTAAATGGTTGGGATCATGTGTTTTCTCATGAGTCATTCTTCATGAGTTAACAAATCCTAACCCTTGTTAATTAATGTGATGTAACACAGTAGAGGAATCAAGTAAATGTTGACTCTTCATCAAAATAAAGGTTTTATTGGTCCCCTTTTGTAGGGGTAAGGTATGTATGATCCATAACTATGGTTGAGAGTGAGACACAAAAACATGTGATGTGCCATCCCTTGCTAGGTTATTGAGGGACAAGTATGAGAATTTGAAAAAGACTCCACCATTCCAATTAAGCCCAATATAGTATCAAAATAGTTTAAAAACTCGACCGATCCTAGTTTGACTCGGCTAGCATAGGATTGGATCATCCAAGAAATTCGACCAAACCCATAATTTAAGTATTTAGTATAAGGGATATGCAAATAAATATTCAAATTGAAGATCGTAAAAGAATGAAAGAAGGTCCTATAATATTTATAGAATAGTGGAAGTAGATATGAATACACTTTCAAATAGGAGAAGGGGTGAGGGGATGATTTTATTAATACTAGACTAAGAGTATTACTCAGATGGGTGATCTCTTGGGAAGTCCTCGTGTTGCACTCCTCTCTTAATAATTAATAATAAAAAAATTAAGAGAGAGAGAGAAAGAAGACAGTTCTGGAAAAAATGGAATACAGGAACAAGATCCATTTTGCCGACTACAAATCTGTGGGATAAGAGTTTGAAGATGATGATGAAGAAGAGACCTGTAATACGGACCCTGCTTTGCAGGTTATATCCTTTTGTCTCATTGATTGGGCTCATTTGTCTCCATGGAATGAAGTGTGGGGAAGTCCAACAAAAAGTTTCATTAGGAGGAGACATCTCTCTCTCTCAATTGATGAGCAATCAATGAAATAGTGGTCCAACTTTATGTGCATGACAACTCCAACACATGGGATGATTAGTAGAAGCTCAATTTTAAAGAAGGGATAGAAAACAAAATTAGGGCTATTTCTTTGTTGGACAAAAATCAATTTATATATTGAGAAAATGTGATTTGGTGGTCTTTGTTTCCCCACATTTCTAGATATTGTTTTGTTGGGAAAATATGATTTATCTATCATATGGGAAACTGCTTTTCTTACTCTTTATGGGAAAATGTTTTGTCCATGGGGACGAGAAAATTTTTAGACTGGTGCCCGTCCACTGTGAATCGCTTGTTACATTGACTCTTTTGAGATCCGAGTCATCTGGCCGAGTTTTTGAAAACTTGCAAAACTGATCAAGTTAAATATTTTGGAATCTATATGAAATAAGATTTTATAATTAGTATCTATTACAGGTGAAAATTAAAAATCTTCCACAAAAATCAAAAGTCCAGTAATTTCGTTGCTTTTAGTCAAATCAGATATATTCACTATAACCTCTCTTTTCTTTCTATCGATATTCTTCCACCGACATATGTGCTTTTTTTTTTACGATTCAATTGAATCTTTTTCATAAAGCAACATTGTGACAAGATGCTCATAAGAAAGAGAGAGCGTAGAGGATGATATGATATGATTTGGGCCTTATCTATATCTTGGATAGTTATAACTATATTCGAAAATAAAACGATTAAAATTGGTTAGTAGACGACATGGCACTATTTATTTTAAAAATGAGAAAATTAGTTTTTGTTCTCTATTAGAAATAGAAATCTTTAAGCATGAATTGTAGAGAGTTTTAGGAGA
This sequence comes from Akebia trifoliata, assembly GCF_017979445.1. NCBI lineage: Eukaryota > Viridiplantae > Streptophyta > Magnoliopsida > Ranunculales > Lardizabalaceae > Akebia > Akebia trifoliata. Next base: position 2,308,291 of record NC_141378.1, on the reverse strand, counting down.
ATGTTAGTTTCTAGGAGGAGTAGCTTCTTCTCTTCTACTGGATTCATATTCAAAGAACATTCAAGTTTAATGGTGGCATCAACCAACCATTCTGATGTTCATCCCACAAGTTTCTCCTCTAAGATCACACAAACAATCTGGGCCTTAACAGAGGGTGAGCCTAGTAGACCTCTAATGGACTCATCCGGACACCCGATGGGTCTGAGCTTCAAACCCAAACTTGGTCCTCTTAACTAAGTGGCTCTTGCCCAATTAGCCAAAAATGAATTGGGCTTAATTATCTTAACCAAGCCCAGTCCATTGTTCAATGTAAGAACCAAAATGTTGATTGGACTAAAAACTTTCAAATTGTCAGGATTGCCATCACTGGTCCAATTTGGTTAGACCAAATTTATAAAACGACTTTTAAAATATATGATTTTCTTAGAAAAATGACCTTTTATTTCATAAAAATATAATATGAAATATTTATTACAGAAGGCTTGGGGGACAAAAAAAAAACAAAAAAGATTTGATTATTAAAGAACTTTTAATTTTGGAAAGTATATTTTATTTCCAAAAAAAATATTTTTTTTTTCTCTAGGGTGAGACATATTGTACTTGAAAATGGATGTTGGAACAGTTGAACCAATGGTCCTTGGAAAACAACACTGGTTTTCTTTGAGCCAAAGCGGATTTATAGGGCTCAGTTGGACCACCGGTTTGGTCCAATTTTTAAAAACACTGCTCAAACCTACTGCTAGAGTGCATCCATATTTCCATCTAATTATCTTGTCAGATAACCCTAGAGGAGCAAGAAATACCAATTAAAACCCAAAGATCAAATAAGTTCAACTCTCCAAGTCAATAATTTTAAATAACAAAAAGCTGATCCAAATATTTTAAAAACAACAACAACAACAATAAACAAACAAACAAAGAAAATGTCCCCTCGATTATTACCCATCGCATATGGCCACCATCTGAAGGACGCAAACGACTTTATTACCAAAGTGCCTGCTCAAGGCAATAATATGAATGATGAAACCTTCAACACACATAAACAAAAACAAAAACAAGGATGGTTACTAAACTACAATGAAAGCAAGATTAGAGAGCTTACATTGCCACACTAACCTTTTACTATAACACACTCCTCGTATAATTAACATGGGTTTTAAGAGGAACGGTATTTTATAATAAAAAGTTGCCATGGAAATATAATCTCTAGAAATAATGCAATCCAAGAAAAGAATGAAAAAAAAAAAAAAAAATCTAAGATACACTCACTTGAGAAGGCCTTTCTTCAGGATGAAACAGAGAATTTTGTAAAGCACAGATGGTTTGTTTGGCACAAAAAGTTCAGGAACTGCAGTATCAGGGGACAATATGTCAATTTTGATAGTTTATGGATCCAATGGTGGTTTATTATTAGAAATATAGAAGAATCGGGATTTCGAAATCCTTGCAGCTGGTTTTGTTTCCTCATTTGGGTTGGCTCTATTTTTAGGTGCTGGAAAGTATCGAAGTCCATCCAAAGGGTTTTTAGGCTGCGGAAAGTATGGAAGTCCATCGGAAGAGTTGGAAACATTGTAGGATGGTTTCACTTGGAAGTCATTATCATCTGGTTTAGCATGAAATCCACTCATGGAATTAATTATGCTCGATTCCATGCTTTGTGTCAAAGAAGATAGACTTCCGGTTCCTGAAGAAGGCGTCTGTATAACCATCTGTTCCTTCGGCCTTTTAAAACCTCCATCAACGTCAAAACTTGTTCCTGCACATACCATAGGAGTACTTAGTGTTACCATAATTTTAATTTTCCAAACTATTTGCATTTTGAAGGGAATTGATCAGTAATATAATAACATAGTTCTAAAACTTGGTTGATTCACCTTGAAACTCTGCCAAGTTGACTCAACTAAATGCAATTTGGAGGTCACTAGGTATATAAACATGGAAAGGCTGGATATTCCAAAGTTAACTCTGAAACTTGCTAAGTTGTGTGTTATATTTAATTTTTGCCAAGTTAACTCATGATTCGGTTTGATGGACATCCAAGTTTTAAAACATTGGGTAATAGAAACTACAGAGCATAATTTCATTGGAAATCTCCAACATCAGTAGTCAATTGCATGGTTGACTAATATGGCAAATTTTATGAAAACAGTATGTTTTCTACAATTATTGCTACATAATATGTTTTATTTTCAAAAAAACGTTCGTCTGTGAATCATCCATTTAAACCCATTATTGTAATCTTCTACTATTGTCAAAAACAAGAGAAAAAAAGAAGATACTAAAGGCTCAACATTAGATGCAGAAATCATATTAATCTAAAAATCATCATTCACAAAGCCTTATCCCAACTATTTGGTATAAAATAGATTTATAAGGTAAGTACATAGTAGATGCTACCATTATTTTGGATATCTTTCTGGATAAGCAGTTTAACAGCCTTCTTTTACATCCCATCAATCAGTATACATCTTTTTATTGAGCTATAATTAGCAACATTAACATATTAATGTGAAAACATTGAGATAGAACTTCAAAATGTAGAAAATAAAGAAGCATCCAAACATTTCTAGATACGACAGGTTAAAATGCAGATGAGCTATGATATGTACCTCCATGAGTTGGGAAATATGGTTGATCTTGAGGTCCCTTAGCAGATGAGCTATGATGTGTACCTCCATGAGTTTGGAAATATGGTTGATCTTGAGGTCCCTTAGCAGATGGGCTATGATATGTACCTCCATGAGTTTGGAAATATGGTTGTTCTTGAGGTCTCTTAGCGGCTTCTGAGATTCCACCACCAACAACTTGAGGTGTGAGAGAAGAGATTTCTTTTCCAGAGTCAAAGCTTGATCTCTTCGCAGGTAGTGAGTTTCCACCTCCAACGACTTGAGAAGTGAGAGAAGGGATTTCTTTTCCAGGTTCAAAGCTCGGTCTCTTACCCGGTACTAGGACTCCACCTCCGTCGACTTGATATTTGGGATAAGAGAATTCTTTTCCAGATTCAAAGGGCCTCTTAGCAGTCAGTGAGATTCCCCCTCCAACGACTTGAGATGGGTGAGAAGAGATTTCTTTTCGAGGTTCAAAGTTTGGTCTCTTATCAGCTAGTGAGATTCCCACTCCAACAACTTGAGATGGGCGAGAAGAGATTTCTTTTCGAGGTTCAAAGCTTGGTCTCTTATCAGCTAGTGAGATTCCCACTCCAACAACTTGAGATGGGCGAGAAGAGATTTCTTTTCGAGGTTCAAAGCTTGGTCTCTTATCAGCTAGTGAGATTCCCTCTCCAACAACTTGAGATGGGTGAGAAGAGATTTCTTTTCGAGGTTCAAAGCTTGGTCTCTTATCAGGTAGTGAGATTCCCCCTCCAACGACTTGAGAAGGGCGAGAAGAAATTTCTTTTCGAGGTTCAAAGCTTGGTCTTGTATCAGGTAGCGAGATTCCCCCTCCAACAACTTGAGATGGGCGAGAAGAAATTTCTTTTCGAGGTTCAAAGCTTGGTCTCGTATCAAGTAGTGAGATTCCCCCTCCAACAACTTGAGATGGGCGGGAAGAAATTTCTTTTCGAGGTTCAAAGCTTGGTCTCTTTTCAGGTAGTGAGATTCCCCCTCCAACAACTTGAGATGGGCGGGAAGAAATTTCTTTTCGAGGTTCAAAGCTTGGTCTCTTATCAGGTAGTGAGATTCCCACTCCAACGACTTGAGATGGGCGAGAAGAATTTTTTTTTCGAGGTTCAGAGCTTGGTCTCTTATCAGGTAGTGAGATTCCCCCTCCAACGACTTGAGATGGGCGAGAAGAATTTTTTTTTCCACGTTCAATGCTTGGTCCCTTAGAAGGCAGTGAGATTCCCCCTCCAACGACTTGAGATGGGCGAGAAGAAATTTCTTTTCCAGGTTCAAATTTTTTGTTGTTTACGGGCTGGAACAATGTTGAAACAATGAATCAGCTAAAACCTTGAACTAGACCTGGGGTTGTGGCATCCAGATGTTTTACTTGGTACAACATCCATTGTTTCACAAAGAAAAAAGAGTTTACTTACAATTATCTATACACTCATGCATGCACACACACACACACCCCATACACATGTGCACATGCATTCCAAGTACGACTCGCAAGCGTGTTTGGAAAAATTTCTCCAAATGGGAAACTCTCAATAAACATTTAGTGTGGACATCTATCTAAAAGATGGAAATATTTTTAGATTTCCTTTTTAATTTTTAAAAATAGATGCATTTTTTCAAAGAAGTGGATGTATGTCAGTTAGTAGAAGATCAAAAGTCCCTGAAATTGAGGAGCTAAAGATAAATAACCAAACCTCTTCCAAGCATTCAAAAACGAACTATTGTTTTCTTATTCTACAATTTATTAAAATTTTGAAAATCATCATTCATGTTCTGCCGATCTTCAACTCTCCATGATATGTGATCCCCATACATACATATGTATAATGCAAATGTGCATGCCGATTGCAAGTGCTACATATGAGAAGAGAATCTAATTATAAAAATGAAAGCAGAGTTAAAGTTCTAAAAGTACTAAGCAATTAAGTCTGTTTGTACATGTAGCAGTCATGTTTTGCTGGTCTTCAACTCTTCATGATACATATCCCTATACATATATAAAATCTGACACCACATGCATGAACATAAACCGGGATCAACAACAGCTATACTTAAGGTATGAAATCAAGGAATTGTGGTTCTATCTACAGCTATCCAGCTAAAAGTGCAATAATGCAAATATTAAAATTTCAATGTGAAGGAAAATCATAATTCCGACTTACGCTTAACTGACTAGAATTTTTATACCATAAGTCCTCAGGATCATCGAGAAACGAACTCCTGAAGGCAAAGCAAAGAGAACATTATATATTTTACAAGATAATAAATTATGCTGATGGTTCAAGTAACATAAAAATAAATTAGCCTAAAAAAAGTGTAACATAGATCTAACAAATGAAAAACAACAGAAAGGACCATGGCTTACAAATAGTGATTCATAATATCGCATTCTTTTGCAGCATTTTCTTCAAATTTTGTAGCGTCCATAATATCTTGAATAAGTCTCACTTTACCGACTTCACTAGAAATAATTTCATCACTTTGGGATTGTAGAGACAAACAAGATGATCCCATATTTGTTTCATTTAAGCTGGAAATCTTTTTTTCTCTTATGAGTGAGCTGGAATCAGATTCTTCTTCTTTGAAAGACACTGGTGGCTTAAGAAGAACACTCCCATGACCTATCTCGGAGTCAAATGTTGGATCTTCATTTCGATAAAGAAGCTCTTCTGGAGGCCTAAAACTGCCGGATGCTACTTCCTGATCAAAAATATTAACTAGATCTCTTCTGAATTTCTCAATAGGTGAGAGACTGCGGCGTCTAATCGTTGACCTCTTTTTAGAAGGAATGCGGAAGTCAAATAATGTTGATTTGATTGGACCTGCAGATCAGAATAATATTAGATCAGTAGAGATGAAGCCAAGAAAAGTTTATAATTTATAAGTACAAGGAAATTGATAAAAAAATCTAGGAAGGACAAGTAATATGGTGCATAACATATAAACAAATATATTGCTGTCTTTTTAATCAAGTCTTATATAAAATATGAAGAAAAAAAACTAAAAATAGAAAAAATAAAGATAATGAAAAAACACTTAAAGGACATACTCTGAAGGGACTTTTAAAAGGATTAATCAGAGAAATGAACTTGTTTACATGACATGATCTCCTGTTTTGTTACTCATATAAGACGAGTCTGATCTGACCATCACCCTTATGTGCTGATATCACATCGAGTGCCCATAAGTTGAGCAACTCTTCATAAGTTGAATGCTGGCCATCCAACAGTGAGTGTTATAGAACAGTGACATCCTACTAAGTACTCACGACACCAACATAACAAAAATCCTGTCCGAGAAAATCCACTCCATAAAAGGTACTCAAGATAAAGCATCCGGTTCCTCCATTCCATAACCTTATCCCAAAGATTTGGGGTCAGCTAAATGAATTCTGTTACTCCATTCTACTCTGTCCAAAGCCAAGTCTGTTGAAAGTGGGTTCATATCTGCTTTCACGGTCTCTATACAATTTATTTTGGCTCTTCCTCCCACTTTTTTAAGACCTTCACTTGAATATTTATTCTAACAGGGGTTGTAATCAGCCTTCATTGATGAGTGAGGTCACTACAATATTGATTGAAGGTGAATATTCAATTCATTCCACAGTTCTTCTTTTTTTTCGGACTTTGCTTAAAGATAATTTTGAAGATTTGTAATTTGATAATAAAGGTAACATATATATTCGATTAAAGTTAGAATTCCATTTCATACCATATTTGTTGTTTTCAAGGTACAACTAGAAATCATTTTGAAGAGTGACTCGCAAAAAAAGTGATTATATATCTATGCATTATTAACATCTTATAATAATTTCCCTGTAATGTAATTGGAATTAGTTGTTCCCATAGCACTCCAAAAGTGTATATCCGCGAAGCTCTACTTATATTGGAAATTTTCTCCTCAATATATTTGTCCTCATGATAATAGAATCAAAACAGAGATGGTTACTTGGGGATAATTCCCGACAATCACTGTTTACTAGCGCAGAGTCTCTCTATGCATCATTGATAAAGTTGCACTCTATATACTTTATCCTAGTCCAACTTATTTTAAAGCTCTTAAGGCTCCAAACAGCTATCAAAGCTCTAGTTTTGCATTATCTCTTAAGGATGCGCTCATTTCTAATTTTATCTTTCCGAGACTGTCCACGCATCTATCTCAACATCCTCGTCTCTACTACACTCTGTTTATTAACATGATGCTTCTTGACTACCCAACTTTCAACTCCATAAAGCATAGCTCATCTTCCTATCATCTCATAAAAAATCCTTTTAGTTTGATAGGGACGCTTTTGTTACATAGTACTCCAAAAGTGCATATCCACTTTAACCATCCCAACTATGATTCTATGGGCAACATCGTCCTCAATCCATATGTGTAATAGACTTGAGATAACAAAATTGATCACTTTGAGGTATTTCTAAACAATCAATTCTAATTGGGGATTCCCCTTCCTAAGGTGTCAGTGCAAATTTACACTCCACGTAATCGGTCTTGGTTCTAACTCTAACATTTCTCTCCACAATTCTAGTTTTGTATCGATTCCATCTCTAGCCTCATCAAGTAATAGTAAATCATCGACAGTGCAATTACATTACTACAAGCATAAAAGCGACAAAAAACAAAAGTATTGGTGGTTTTGCAAAAGAAAAAAATACTATATAATAATAACAAACTGGGAAAAGAGGAAACAGAATAATGGAACCAGATGAACATACACAAATAATAATAATAACAACAAGAGAAATAACAAGAGTAAGGCAAAGAAATCATCTTTCGTAATTATTGTTGAGGCAAGGCACAAATCCATAGTCACAAGGCTGTAGTCTCAAACCTATAAAGTGAGTCTATGGTGTCGATGTTGCACAGTAATGGGGCAATATGCATTGTTAAAAAAACAATTAGTTTGCTTTTGTACCCAAAAAGACCCCTAATGATTTTATTACATACCAAAAATGACCTCAATAATTTATGTTTTAAACCCTTTTTCCCCTTTTTGAGAGAGAAAAATCATAAAATTGACTTTCAAGCCCTAGTTTCCTTAACTTGATAGATATTTTTAGAGAGAAAAATCAAAGGATTTTAGCTAGAGATTGAAGATGAAGACATTTAAGTCATTCTGATTAGTCTCTTCATCAAAAGTGGAGAGGAACCATTATATGGTTTCCCAAGAAATAATCATCGTTTCTAACTTGACCTCTCTATCTAATTTATGATTTCGTTTAACTATGCTACGGTTCGTCTCAAAAAGTCTCGGCCTCTCGGCTGAAACATTCGGAGACAAACCGAACATTTCGAGACAAAATAGCATAGAATGAAACATTCGTCGAAATATTGATTCCAGGCACGTTCCGTATTGGAATAGTCAAATAATGGTATATATCGGTAGTACGATATTTTAAACCATGCTTATAAATACTATTTTTTGTCTTTTTGTTCACAAAAACCATGCAAGATCTTTTTTTGTTAATTATTTATTGATCTCCTTTGGTATTTGTTAAAGTCCAGTTTACCCATAAAAATAAAAATAAAAGGTTTGCAATTATTGTTAATTTGTTAATTAGTGATACCTTGGCACTTCCAATTTCCAAGTTTTTGTCATGTCAATGTGTCAACACGACCTGACACTTAATGGCACAACATGACAGGCCTAGTCCCTTCCATACAAACGATAAAACCAATTTTTCCTCAAATGAATTAATATTAAGAATGTAGATCATCTACTTCGGTGACTTGGGTACTATTCAATTCCAAGTTTCTTTCATGTCACAAAAATGACTAAGAGTACCACCTAAAAGTTATGCTGTTACCACAAATTAATATTTGTATGCCCATGCCATTGTATGAAATTTCTAAAGGTGTCGTGTCTAACACCTCGACACTTAGCACCCATCTGATTTGTCAAGGTAACACTTTGTTAACTTGTCAATCACTTGGATTAGATACTTGCTTTTGACTAGTTATTACAAAAAAAAATTTATAAGTACAAATTTTATTGAAAAACTGAAAGATCGGCCAAGCTGGCCTACAACAAAGGAAAAAAGAAAACAAGAGAAGAAAACAATGGAGACAAAAAAAAAAAACACACCTGCCTAACAACCTAGTCATTACAAAGCAACTCCCACTTAAATATTTGATTTATGATTTATGCTTATTTAAGCAGTGAGATGTTATTTTTAATTTTTTTTATTATTGCGAAGCCTGTTTTTAATGGATCAATAACTCAGTGATAGCAGGTGGTATCATCACCTATAGGCTTTACCAACTCAGCTCGCAAGACATGTTAGTGATTTATTAATATCATTTATTTGGCTCGAAAGTTTCATAAGAAAAAAATTTATTATGAATATTTTATTAATTTATTTCTATTTATATGATTATTTCATTGTTTAGGAATTTTTTATTTGTTTAGAGTTTATTAAATATTTAATAAATTGAGGCTACACCACAAACTGCCTCGAGGCTTACACCTCATCTCATAGACTCAGTAACCAAGTTTGAATTTGGCAATTATTCAGTGGGGGGTCAGCTGGTTTAATATGGATGAATTTGACAAAGATTTGGAAAAAAACTCAATAAAATTTTGGGTATTATAAAAAATAAATTTTTAAGCATTAAGGAATGGGTACTTCAGAGAGTTTGAAAGAAAGAAAAAAAAACGCTTCTAGGCCTTTAAATAGGGACAAGGGGGCATTTGAGAGTGTTGTCAATTAATCGGTGTATCGTCAACTAATCAGAGAACTTTCAACTTTTCATCGATATGATATGTTGAACCGTCTTTCAGCAAATTTTCAGAAAAAAAAAATCCAAAAGTTGTGACAATGCTCACAAAGGCAAATCGCCTTAAAGGTTCCTTTAACTCTTTTTATACATTGATTTCTAGTGCACTACAGTGTTGCATGGAAGAGACAACCACCTAAATTTCGTAATGAAAGTCCATCAATGACCTTGAGATTCATCACTGCCTTCATCTACTCATTTGTGGGATTGATGACTTCATGCCAAAAAAAAGGCATAGTGGCACAAGTGGCTTTACCCACTATAATGTTATCGTGCAATAAGTGTATCTAAGGTAAGTATTGCATAAGAAGCATGACACGAACCTAATTTTTTGTATAAGGTAAAGAATGCTATATAATACAATAACAAAACTGGTTCCTATTTATGATATACATGACCCCTGTTGTTCGTACAAACACATACAGCCAAAAAACTTCTTCAACAGCTTAGTGAAATATTAATGATTCATTAACGCATAGATTTCTTTGTCTCTTTTTGGTTATTGAGAATGCCATCTTTATACTTGATAGTTGTAGGCCTTTTAGTATATATATATATATATGGCCAAGCACTGTCACAGTAAATGCGGATAGAAAAAAAAATATTGAAAATCCTAAAATGCTCTATAAGGCTTTTAATGTGCCTAGAAATATCACCAATTAGTCGGGTTTACATAAATCATTTGCTTAGCTTTATAGAAGTGCCGCAAACAAAGAAAAGTATGTGCTACAAATAATGTCCAAATATTGTTTTAAAAAAAAAAAGTACACAGTGACTGTTGAGGCATCCTAAAAGCATCACAAAAAAAAATGATTTGAGGTTTTCTTTCAACAATAAAACAAACAATCAAACTTAAAAGAAAGGAAAGACTCTAATCTGACTGTGATTAATTATCTAATAGGTTTTAAAATTGTAAGGATGAACCTGAGATGTCATTGCCCTCCGTGTTTCCCAACTGAACGTAACTCCCGGAGACTGACATTGCGGACCCGGAACTAGATCTGTTGCTTGTATCTTCTTCATATCCTATTGGATGCCGGTGATGTTGTGCAAATCTCTCTCTATCTGCCAAGCCAACTTCATTATGAGCGTTCATATGCCAATTGTTTGGCTTTGTGCTAGATGGTAATTTATTCTCTCGAGAGTCTTCAATGATCTCAGAATCAGGCAGTGGGACTACCCAAGCATGTTTCGGAGTATAGTTTGCAAGTGTTCCCTTTGTCCTAAATCTTGATCCACATGCATTGCACAGAACGGGCTTCCCAGGTGGTCCATTCCTCCAAAGTGGTGTGTCTGCGCCATTGTGTATCCCTCAGCATTTGTAAATTAGAAAAATGATTAAGCAAATAATGTTTTGAACTCACAACTAATTAAATTACTCACGAAAATAATTATGTGCCCATCAAGACCATCCATGGTAGGGAAGAAATTGGCAAGTAGATACAATTACTGCTTATTTTGGCAGTATATGCTCAGATTAGTCAATGACGTGTACTCAAAAAAAGAAAGAAAATAAGAAGCAGTTGAAATTACGTATTTAAAGAGATCAACTTGACCTACGCTTTTGAACAATTGGAAAGTTATTCCTCAACTCAATCACCAGAAAATAAAAAGATGTCGGACGAATGTATCTAATTAGCTATCAAAAATACACTAGTGATAGCCCATAAAACAAATTTAGGGAAAATGGATTTTGGTATGAAAAACAAGAGTAGGAAATGAAAAGGATAGCCCAGCAAGTGTTGGCCTCGCCTAAGCATGTCAGGCCCTTCTAGAGGGACCGAATCGTACCAGTTTAATCTTTTGTAGAGTTGCAATGTGTATACATCTGTATATACAATTTGAACCCTACGCCATTATCTAGAAAACAACAGAAGAAGAAAAATCAAGTGAAACATGTAAATGCCATAGCTTCCGTCAAATGGATCACGATGAATGTGGTGACAATCTTTTAAAACTATAAGACTACCAATCAGAATATCCTTCTTGTGATCATCCAATAAACAGTCTAATGCAAATTTTGTTCCATTTGTGTTGCTCTATACATTAGATATCAATAAGATAGATGTAGAACCTACGTTTTGCAGTTAAAACATGAATCCACGTTAATTCAGAAAATATAGAATATTTTACTAGTGTTGTATCTTAAGTGGGAGTTTTAACACAGTAGATTTCTCGCTTTTACTATGATAAGCAACGTACCAACAAAGAAAGTGAAAATGCAAGGATCCCAAAGTGATTGATGATTGTTCACATTGCAATGATTTAATCTAAACCTTTTCTACTTCTCTCCTTTCGGTTGGCCATTTAAACATATTTTCTTTTATTAACAATAACAAGATAAAATAAAACCCAATTCATCATAATCATCAATAGATATTTAAATAAGAACATCTAGAAGCATAAAGATCTCAAAGTGTCCAAACTGACATTGAAGCAATAAATCACTTTTCTAGAAGTGATAAAGCTCGATCCAAGATTTCTAGTAAGCAATCAAACAAGCAGGCAATGCTACCCAAACATTTCAGGGAATTATGGGCTAAAAGACTCTCCAAGCACAAGTAAAAGGATGGCTCAGCAATCCGATTATCTTATAGCGTTTAGATCTCAATTTTCAAGCATTTAAACTATGTAATCGACAGTTCTTGTATAACGACAACAACATGCATGTTCCGTCACATTACATTAGGAGAAATAGGGCAAAGAACCAACTAAGCCAACACACTCTATTAATTAAACAAGAAACTTAAATAAATCTAAACATGCAGGGGGGGAAATGAGATTTTACAAACCAATTCTGACTCATTGGTTGATGAAAATCAATCCCAATTGAGAATCTTAATTTCAATCCACATTGAGAGTCTTGATTCAAAGTCATGTCAACCATTTCAGTTCTGTACTCAAGAACAAACATCCCTAAGAACAGAAAAATATGATATTTCTTAAGGACTCAAACTCACTTGTGATGCCACAGTGATAACAAGGCCCTTGTTTTCCCATGCAAGCTTTTGTTTCTCTTGAGGTTTTAACCACAGTTTCTCTAGAACTGAAACCAACCCAACCCACCAAAACTAATCGAACTGCAAAGAAAAAAAAAACCCAACAAGAAGACAAAAACATGCAAGTCAGTTTCAAACATGCAAGTCTGCAGAAACAGAGAAGAAGAAGAAAAGGTGAAAAAACCAAGAAAAATAAAACATGGGCTTCAAGCTTTGAGACTAAAACTAGAAACCCATTTAGAATTAAAAACTTACAATAAACCCAATTACAACATTCACTTTTTCTCTATGATCCCATTTGTTTGTGATTTCCCCCCCTCTTTTAAGATTTTCTTGAGAAGTCTTAGTGGTGTTAACGAGGCCGTTTCTATACAGAAGAAGAGAAACACGTCTAAGATTCATTTAACAACACAGCTCATTACAAGTGCTAAAAAGCAGTCACCAAGCGAAATACACGAGGTGGAAGGGATGAGTAAGAGATGAATGAAGACAGAGGAGTGAGTTGGTAATTGGGTTTTCTCTCTCTATTTCAAATTTTTTTTTTGTAAATTTAGTGAGTTTTTTTAAACAAACGGATGAAAGCTTTGGAGGAATTTTGCAAAATGGCTCAATATCATTGGTTGGTTGCAGTGGTCATTCTCATGGACGTTTTGTAAAACAATTCTTTCCAAATATAACCCCACCCCCTTCATCAAAGGGGTTGGATGGCCACCAAGGTTCATTAAATATTTTTACAAACACCACCTTTTTATTCCAAAACAGACAAAAAAAATATTTAATTTGTTATAATCCATTTGTATACAGATACTCTTCTCACCTACCAAGGACATACATGTATCCATACATAATACATGGGTCGAGATCCAACGACTCATGCAAACACGAAATCCAATGATTGGGAATTTTGAGTATCTCGATAATATATATCTCAAATAACCTAATGAATCATCGTGATGCGCAACATTTGGTAATGATTCATCGGTCCACGAGTCGTATTTAATGCAATGCAATAAAATCTTATAACAAAATCTTACCTACTATCAAATTAAAATCTTTCATTAGAAAATCTACGACATGATCTCCCACACCAAGGATACATGTAGCACATAGAGAGAGAATAATAAAATTAGATATTTTTCAAAAAATACCCTTGATATATTTTTCTTCTTGAATTATATAGGGGCAAAGTAGTACTTTTGATTAATTGATATAAATAGCAACATTTAACTCTTTTTAACCATTAATTAGATTTTCGAGATCTCCTTGAAGACTTGAGATTTAAAAACTCCCTCACTATATCATGATTCACGATTTGGATAGATAAACATGTGATGCTCCATCTATTTTTCTCTTTTTAAAATTTGAATAGTACATTTTCAATATTTTTGTTTTCTTTGAAAAATTTCAAACACTACTCTACTCGTTTGTTGGATTGTGGTAAAAAAGAAGTCATTAGCAAAACTCTCGTTAAGAGAGCATTTTAAGTAGGGTGAATTACCATTTTCGTAAGCTAAAAATGAGTTATTTACTATTACGGCTAATTATTCATTTTAACTACCTAAACGTGAATGATCATGTTTTCATTAAAAGTAAATAAAATTCAGAATGGTAACGAATTCAACAGTTTTAAAGTGACTATTTCCAATTAGTCATTTTAAACCTGTGAATTCGTTATCGTTCACATTTTGGTAATTAAGATGAACAGTGAGTTGGAATCGTAAATTTGTCAAAAGTTGATCACTTTTTCGTAAATATCCCTTTTAACGATCAACTATGAAAATTTCAAATTTATTAAAATCTAGAAGTCATATTTATTTTTTAAGTTCTTCCACTACCTTATAAAATTAATGTTATTTATGACCCTAACTTATGATTATATCTTTGGAGGCATGTTGGACTCGAACACGTTTTCGAAGGTTGAGAGAACAATAGGCAATGTATTTTCAATAATGTTTTTAGCCATTCATACAACCATTTGGGATATTTTCGATAATAGAAAAATGCATTGAAAGCCTGAGCTACTATATACATTTGTCTTTTGGAAAATCCTAAAATTGTATTGTATTTTCGTGGCTTTTCATCACGAAAAACCATTATCATCACCTATGGACGTAGGCAATATTGTTGAATCATGTAAATCGTGTCTCTTGTGTGACTGGATCTTGTTTATTATTATTTTCCTCTTATTTTCATATTGTTTTGTGTGTTTATCGTCTAAATCATAGCATATTTGAGAGCTTTCGAGCAACATTCATTACTTAAATATCGTGTGTTCTATCCACTAGTTTTTTATATATGATTGAATATAAGACTGATATATGTGTGTATAAATAGGGCATGTTGATTGATATGTTCTACACTAGTAGAACTCTTATAAAATAGTAATAGAATTTAATGAAAATGACAAGTTGAAGTGAGTTTAGTTACACTAGAAGTTTGTCCATCAAAATTTATAATCTAGGGAAAATTCTTAAAAATGCATAAAAATATGAAATTTCCATTTAAGCACGCTATTCATTTTTTATTTTGAAAACGACAAATCTACAATTTTCAAAACTAAAACATTTTACTATGTGGGAAATACTGATGTTTAAATAGTAAATACTTTTCCGTTTTAATTTTAATAAATGATTAAAAATAAATATGCTTTATAAAATAGTAAATTTTCTCACATAAAATGTTTTAATCTCGGAAAGGGTGCATTTTTCATTTTCGAAATTAAAATGAATAGTGTGCTAAAATGAGAATTTCACAATTTTCAACATGTGCTTTTTAAACGTTTAAGTTATAATATCAGTGTCAAATTTTTGTCACCATCTTGCTGACACTAACATTAAAAAGGTGTTTAAACACAACTTTGGGAGGGAAATACGTGATCACTACACCTTAAAATTAGTTGAGTCTTCTACCAGGCAAACATTATACCTAATTACTATTTACATTTTCTACCTTAACGTTGATAAACTCTTTACAAGCATTACTTTTCCAACTTTGTTACAAACTCACACTTGACAAATCATTTATTTATAAATCTATGTAATAATTTGATGCCCTCCTTTGACATACACCCCCCACTATGCCCCCCATCACAGAATCGTAGATCATTTGCCTTGGGATACACAAGAATAAGATTTTATGGTTCTGCATATCTCGAGGCAAATGATCTACGGTTTTGTGATAAGGGTGTAAGGAATGTCAGAGGAAATGTCAAAGGAGGGACAGAAAAATCATTATTTATAATATAAACATAATGGTGGATCCCACAACAACTACAATTATAAGTTATAAACGCCTCATCTAGTTATAGTGGAGTGGGGTTCACATTAACCCACTTTATTATCTTTCCTTTTCTTCAATTCTTTTTTTAATAATATCCTTTTAATTTCATTTGATAAAATCATTTATTTTAAAATCCACATAATAAAATACAATGGGGGTCCACACTAATCCACTTTATTATCCAATCTTTTCAATCCCTTCAATTTTTTTATCTTTTCTATTTTTTCATTTTTTCAATAATATCCCTCTAATTTTAGGATCTTTCCTCTTTTACCTCTTTTTCAATAATACTCTTCTATTTCTACGAACTTTCCTCTTTTATCTCTTTAATCCCAAAGAGGATGCAGACAAACTCTAGTTATAGAATAACTTCCATTTGTGTTTAATTGAATATAAGTAACAAAATGACAACATTATGTCAAAGCAAACCACTCAACAGCATCAAAATATCATTTATTTTTAGAAGGACAAAAATATTCCTCAATTACAAAAAGGTTAGAGTCACTTCTTAGTAAAAAAAATTGTACAAAAAAATAATTATAATGGCAATGGTTTTTGAAAAAAAAAAAAAATCCACTACTACTAATTAAGATTGTACCATGTGTACATTGAAAACCTAAAAATCATACTATTTTCCTTTATTTTATTTTTTTCTTTGTCACTACTTTTTCACTCTAAAACATGACCAATAAATAAATAAAATTATCACAAAAATATTATGACATTTTTTAGCATTATATTTTTTAAACAATGCATCTATCAAAAAGATTGAAAACATTGAGTTATTGTCAAAAAAATGTGAGTTTTTGTATAATGCAGATGTAAAGTAACCCTCACATGATTGTAAATGGAGGGCATTTTTTGATATTTTAAATATAACTAACATTTAACAATTTACAATTTTAGCGATGTTAATTGTACAATAATATATAAGTTTAATGATATTGGATGGTATTTGTCAAACACATTAGACATTATTATTATCTTTTGTAATGCACGACTTAATATTTATAAAGTGAGAGCTAATCGTCATTCTATTTAGTAACAACCCATCCCCCAATAATAATAATAATAAAATAAAATAAATGTACCCCATATCGCAATACACTTATGTACTCTGATATCTTTGCTTATACCTTTGAATCAAATCGCTTTGATTTATACAATCATGGAAGTTTCTTTCATATATTTAAATAATTTCTAAGAATTTAAATGATTACAATTGATATAAAATTAGATTTTACTGATTTAAGAGTCCATTAATTTAATTTATAAAGAATGATTATTTTTGAGATCTAATTATATATTTAATTAATTAAAAAAAAAAAAATGAAGATTTACCCCCTTTTTAAAAACGGATAGGGTTAGTTGATTTGGCGCCAAACTAGAGAGAGAGAGAGGCCTGGGCGATCCATGAGCCTTCTTCGTCCTCAGTCGATAAAAGTACGGAAAAGCTTCTAATTCACTCGTGATGGGTCTCTATATCATCTCAATCAAAACCCTAGCCCTCTTAAGCTACCAAATCTCACTCAATCAGTTATAAATCTGCTTTTTTAGGGTTTTCTTCTTCTTCTTCTTCTTCCATGTCAAGATTCTATCTCTCACCTCAATTCGTAGTCTGAGAATCATACTTCAACACAGAGAACAAGATCAGAAAGGACCGTTCAAGAATATAGAAAGCGACTAAGTAAGAACTAATCGATCTGTTAATCCATCTATTCTCTATGTTCATTCAATTACAGCTAATTGAAGCTGTTTCATTGCTATTTTAAGAGTTATTTGTGTGTTCTGGCACTTAGGTGATTGAATTTGAAGGACATTATACGCTACAAAGGGGTTCAGCAACAGTAGTTGTTCCTTTTAATTCTTCTTCACAGACTATTGGATATGAAATTGGAACCACATTTGAAATCACAAGTACAATAAACTGATTTTCGCGACGGCTATGAGGTGAGAAGGAAAAAAAAAAAAAAGATCTTGTTGGTGTGCATATATCCTTGTTGGTGTGATATTTTTAAATAATCATTTAATTAAGTTATGGGTAGTTTTGTCTTTTCATCAATACGGTTGTAACCGTCGAACTTGTCTTTTGACAGCACCTTCAAAATGCGAAAGTACACTCTTCAGCCACTCTACCTGACTTGTAAACACAAGTCAGCCCGACAGAAAGTTTAATGATTGTAGAAATTGTCTTTTTTTACATTGATCATATTCCTCGAGATCACCAAGGCTCCACATTTATTCTGAGTTTTTTTTTTTTTATCTTCTTCTCTTCAAACCCTCACCATGGTATTTGTCAAAGATTCTTGATTCACAGTTATTTTGACTCCGTCTTTAAATTAACATATATTTTTATTATTTTATTGATTCCATTAAATCCTAATTTAATAATTTTCTTTCCTTGTACTCTCCTTCCTCGATCTATCCTCTAATCTTAAGAAATATATGATTATATATTTCTAAATTTGCATAGTCTATTATGTAATTGGATCATTTTTCCCTCAAAGACAATGAAAACTAGCAATTTTCAAGTAGTCTATAGTTTATCTTATCCAATCAACACAAATCTCTAGGTGATAATGTAAGGTTAAGACATATTATTTACAATCTATCAGATTGATTGGGCATTTCTGATGAGGGGCCTTGTTTATTCCTAATGACAAATCACGTGCCTTCCAAGTTGGCACACGACACGAAATGACTCTCATCAAACCAATATAAATTTTACGTGGCACATTTTCAGTTAAAACTTATTACATATTAGAATTTGCCTCGTATTGGACATAAAATTATAATTCAATTGATTTGACACATTGCAAAAATAACTTCAAGGTCTTGAGTTAAAGTCTAACTTACCCATAAAAAGAATTTGCCGGTGTGTACTACGCATAGACAGCTTTTTCTCTCATGGGTCAAACGGGTAGAAGAAGAAAGTAAGAGTTAAAAGACATGAAAGTTAAAAATTGTCATTCAGTTTCACAATGAGATTAAATCCCAATTCTTCTTTATGCGGGAGATAAAGTTAGTGGGATTCAACGTTGTATTTTATTATTTCGAATTTTTTCCCACACAATTTTCTTGGCTTATTTTCAGTGATTTTTTAACCGTTAGATTTGATCTTTTATTCAGGGTAATATGGATAGGAATCACCAATCAGAATAATTTTCTAGTGTGTAAGTCTATCATAAGATGGGCCAAATATCTATGGACCAGTTGGGCCTCAAAGTTGTCCCAAGTCCATCATTTAGAGTGTAAAAGATCATTTTGGGGAATCCCTAAGAATATATGCCATCTCATCCACGTTGGATATTGTTCGTCAAACGTCGTTGGAGACTAATTTTCCTAAAATTATTTCCCTCGTTAAGTTCCAACTGACAAAAGAAGCTTCTCTAACTTCCATGGCCTTATCTTCTTCTTCGGCTACTCTCTTAACAACCATTCAACCTTCCATTATTGATACCTTTCCAGGTCTCCTTCCTCACTCTTCAACCATAATCGTAAGCATCCCTTGCCAATCAAACAATAACAATCTCTCATCAAAGATTACAATCCCTGCGAAATGGAGGACTAGGGTTTCCTTCTTCTCCTCTTTCTTGAAGAAAGGAAAAGATATTAACACCCTCAAGAAGGATCTTCTCGAAGCAATCGCTCCGCTCGATCGAGGTGCCAACGCCAGTCCACAAGACCAAGAACGAATCGACCAAGTAATGTCAGATTATTTATATTAAGCAAACTAGGGTGATTTCAATTAATGAATTTATTTATTTATTTATTTTTTTGGACTTAGATTGCAAGAGAGCTTGAAGCGGTGAATCTGGTGAAGGAACCGCTTAAGTCTGATTTGCTGAATGGAAAATGGGAACTTATTTATACGACTTCGAGATCAATTTTGAAAATCGAGGTACAATGGTATTCCTGCTTTTTTGTTTTAGGGATGTATTGGGTTCCAATAATTTTCTCAATTAAACTTGTTTTTGGGTCAATCATGGCATATATGTCTAATTTCGTGACAGAGGCCCAAATTCTTAAGACCAAATGGAAAAATCTACCAAGCAATTAATGTGGACACGCTAAGGGCTCAAAATATGGAAACTTGGCCATTCTTCAATCAGGTGTGCGTCTACTCTAATGCTTATTTTTATGTTACCTGTTTTTCCTAAACATCGGTTTCCTTATGGTTCAATCTCTTAACAAGGGAAGAACTGAAGTGGATATAAAATGTGCCCAAGTATTGGTGGCGGAACCTTTCTTTTTCTAAGCAAGCAATGGTGGTTAGTGGTCAATGTGAAGATGGGTTCAATGAGATTTGAGCCGAGGTCGTTGAATCAACAAGCTACACACCTTTACCAACTTAGCTAAGTTGGGACCTTCACTGGTGGCGAAACCTAAAGGAAGGAAATTTTGTGTTTTTTAAGGAAAAAGATTGAAACATGAAGAAATATAGGACTTAGATGCAGAAACTATAGTATATGGGATGAAATGACTAATTTCGTTAGAGGGGCAGAAAAAGTTATTGGCTTATAGGAGAATCTAAAAAAAAAAAAAATTTGTGATGGAGTGATGAGGTTCCAAGGATTAGTAGAGAAAAATAACTTATGGTTCAGGATTGGGCAACGAAACAAAAGAGTAGAGAACTTTGAAAAATATAGAAGGGTTAATAGAATCTAAGAGAAGTAGTTGGCAAGGAAATTATCTTCAATTTGTTTCCCTTGTTGTATGAAATATCGAAAAGAGACAAGATTTTAAACCTTGATTAAAACATCTAATATTACAAAATTTTACAGTAAGGTTTATTAAATTATATTATTTGTATTTTATTGAAAAAAAGAAAAAGAAAATCATTAGTAGTTAAGGAAATTTTAAAAGTTAAATAGAAAATGTGAAAATAGTAAGGTAAAAGTATCATGCAGCATCCAATACTGGTATAATATTTTTTATATTGTGGGGATGGATACACTGGGCATGTTGAAGCGTTTGGATCGTCAGCTAGTCGACAAAGATAAGGACGCAGGGTGAACACTTGTTGTAGAATCATAATAACTAGAAACTCACTTATCTCACCACCAACTATGTTTCACACTAGTTAGTAGTTACTACTCCCTTGTACATATCCTTAATGATAACGTGTCTGCTTAGGGCTCAATTTCTCCAATATCCATCAAATTGACACTCTTGTGACTTAATCATCTGCTTTCTGCCCAATGAAGACCCCGTGGAGATTCTTCTTTTGCTGTCTAAACTTTTCTCTAATTGTATTAAGAAGATAGCTTCAATATTGTAACTACTTGGGAGGAAACCTGTCAATTCTTTGCTTTCTATGTCCTTGTTCTTTTGAATAGGGTAACAAAACACTTATCCTCCATCGTCTGTTGTTTCCTTAACTTCAAGTTTCAGAATTCTTTTTTTTTTTTTTTTCTTTCAAATATATAACTGAAATTTATTAATAGGAAATAGGAAAGTTTATTGGGAGGAGATCTTCCTTAAATATTACAACACGAAGATCGAAGGAAAAAAAATGGAACAAGGATAATGAGGATCGAAAATTTAAGCACTACATGTGAATCAGCTCTTCATGATTGGCAACAAAATCATCCATCTTTATGCCATGAGTTTCTTTAATGAGATTCCCGTCAATTTCATGAGTAGCTGACAAATATATATGATTTTTCAGCTATGTGGCTTTGTTTTCATAAGAAAATAAGTTGTGGAAAGGGTTTAAAGAATCCTTATTTGTTATTTCTTGGACCCCCACATGTTTCATGGAGCATTCTAAATTGTGTAGCTTCCTGAACATGTTGCTTTGGTGCAAGCTCTTGCGGTAGAAATAGGCGATGTTGAGGTCATTGTCATTTGTAAAAGGAATTTCTTATAACAATCAATTGCTTCTCTCTGTCTCAAGCATTCATTCTAATCTTTTATGAGAGCAATGTAACAATTTAAAGTTTGTTCCTCAAGTTGATGCTTGATATTTCTGCAGGTAACAGCTAACTTAGTGCCTCTCAATGCAAGAAGGGTGGCAGTTAAATTCGATATTTTCAAAATTGCTGGCCTGGTAAGTCATTCTTGCCATTTGAAAAAGATATGAATGTCCTTGTTGACTCTTGATCAAATAATCAGTAAGCTTCGAGTGATTATAAAGTTACAAGGTGACAAAAACCTTACAAACCTTCTGTGGTTGTTTTCAGAAAATGCATTTAATGTGTTTAGGGTTATTGGGTTATTTAGCATATGCAAAAAGGGGCAAGATTGTGATTTTTCTAACAAAAGGGAAAAAAAAAACGCTAATCATGTTAATTTATTAAAATTGTTTCTTTTCTTTTGCCATTTAATGGTGGACAGATACCTATTAAGGCACCTGGAAGTGGTCGTGGTCAACTAGAAATCACATACTTGGATGAAGAATTACGGTAAGGATTGTTGAGGTGCAAATGTGAAACCTTTAAAATGTGTAACAATCTCTTAGTATCATTTTGATAATTTTTTGCTAATTTATACATGGGTAGAATGGGTTGACCATGATAGAAGGATTCAGGAAGCTAGGTCAGCTTTTATTTGTACAAAAATGGATACTTTTGAAATACTTTTTAACACTCGATAGACATATTTATGCTTGAATTTTCTTGCATAGTTTTCCACGAGAATTGATCTAAACTCCCTCTCATAGCATACATGATTTGAAATTTTAGAAAGACAAACTGGCTGATCGCTTCTACTCTGTTAGCATGTTATGTGTGGCAAAAAGAGAAAGGTCTAGTTGGCTTACCAATTACATGGTAACAAATAGGCTGAAGAATTTCTCAGGATGGTCCTTAATAACAATCTTAATGAAAACTTTGAGCTCTGTTAGATAGGCCATCCCAAATAGATTTCAAAGACTATTTTAATCAAACATGCTAACACAACATGGTAGATTATAACTGTGAAATAGACAAACCTTAAGTGTCATTTTTGTTCTTGAGAACTGTTGATAAATAAATAGTTAAACATTCTCAAGTTACATGTTGATTTTATAGAGATGAGAAATAGTGCCTCTTTTGTTTGCAGAATCTCAAGGGGTGATAGGGGAAATTTATTCATATTGAAAATGGTTGATCCATCTTATAAAGTCCCCATATGATGCCGAAGTACTCTTGACATTAGTATTATTGTTGAGCTTCCTTGGCTAAAGCACCTTCTCCAAGTTTTTATGCATAGTAAGCAAAGCAGCTCGAAGAAAATAAATATCCTGGATTTATGCAGATAATTCCGACTTATGGGTATCGAGTGAATCAGAAGGTCCATGATGGCTTGCAAATATCTTAGATTTATGTGTCAGCCTTGATATTTTGTATATCGTATAACATAATGCAAATGATTACGCCAATTCATTGGCCAAAGCTGTATTTAGGGTATTGTTTCACATTGAAACTGTCGTTTAATTTGCTTTTCATTTTGATATATTTCTTTAGCTTGGGTGATTTTGAGATAAACTTCAGGGGGTTCAATCTATGACTTTTATGCCATTTGAATTCAATCTTCTATTATAAACCAACATATAATGATCAAAATGCCCTCATTTTCAACCTCTTGCCAATAGTCCATTGTCTTCGACCGTAGAGGTAATTTTCTTTTGAGAGCTGCTATTGACAACCCAACTTTTACTTATTACACCCAATTAAAAATAAAGAAAAATAAATGAATGATTGAGGATAAGTAAAGGTTGTGATTCCAACATAAGCTCTCTCTCTCTCTCTCTCTAGATTTCTATTTTTTTGGGTTTAACATCATATATGAGCCCAATCATAATTGTAAACAACTACCCCATTTGTTTGTAGGAGTGTTATAATCTTTTGTAATGTGGAGATTAGAATTTTAGCCAAAGCTTGGTAATGTTGAAAAATGTGCTTTAATCTTTAATTGGGGGTGGTATATAACTAAAAAAGTGAGAGTGTAATAAGTAAAAGTTGGAGTGCCAATAATCCCTTTTTCTTCCTAAAATACTTGTTCTTGATGATAGAGTAATTTTTTTTTTGAGCTCTGATACTCCTGACTATCCTATGTGGCAAACTCAATCGGCTACCTTGGCGTGACAAGTTTGGGAACGGTAGATCGGTGCTTCTCAGCGTACATGACTGCATTTTCCCATAAAAAAAATGTATCTCAAGCGAATCGAGAATTCCGAGGAGCATAGATCTAAGGTTTTCAAACTTGTCAGGTCAGATATTCTATTGGGTATGACACGTTGGGCAGTCAGATTACCACGTTGAGTATGTGTCATTCATTGGCTTAGCCATGTCAATGCTCCACGTGGCAAATTTACGAGAATTGGAAACGTTACTTTCCACGTTCCACGTGCGAAAGGTACTCTCCGCCAAAGACGTGGTTAGGATTCGAACACGAGACCTAGTATTTCGACCGAACTAAGCAAGAACGACAAACGTAAACTTCCACCAACTGTATTTTTGCCGGCAAAATATCAAAGTATAATTAATTAGAAAAATGTTTTTAAAATTAAACAGAAAAGGACAATAAAAGAAGAAAAATGTATCCGAAGCCTAAGAGAGCCTCATTTAATTCTCTAATGGCCTCTTTGGGCTCTCTCTCCTCTCTTCTTCTCTCCAAACCTCACTCCTTCTCTGTCACAATCCCTAATCCTCACCCTAACCCTAGATTTCTTCTCCATTCTAGAACTATTTCCATTTTCAATTCGTCTGCAAATTCCGACCAGAAAGACAAGGTCAGAGATTCTCCAATCTCAGAGAAGAAATCCTTCGCTGTCGCTACTGGAGATTTCTTCCTTGGACTCGCTTCCATGCTCATCAAGAGTAGGAGCAACTCTAAAGACGATACTGTTTCGGTTCCAATTACGATGTTTAGGGACATAGAGAATTCTGATCGAGAGGCGTATTTTTCTGGCCGAACGAACGGTATCGCTACAGTCATGGAGGATCCGATTGATTCGGAGGTCATTTGGGAGCAGAGGTTGAAGGATGTGGAGGCGGAGAGGGATCGAAAGAAGGTTACGAGTCCTGGGTTTAGTTTCTCCGCTGCTGGGCTTTTGTTCCCTTACCATTTAGGTGTTGCCAAGTTCCTTATTGAGAAAGGATACATAAAGGTGAATTTTTTCAATTTCATTCATTTTCTTTTATTGATTTTCGTTGAATTAAATGCTGTAATACGTAATTTTGAGTAGAATTAGGAATTGGACGGGTGAAGACTAGAAAATGGAGGAACTTTTTTGGAGTTGTGTAGCAAAATCAAACTAAAGGGAAAAATTTTACAAGGTAGCAATAAGACCAGTCATACTTTATCAGTCATATATATTAATCATCTCTTGATTCACTGTAAGATAGATAATGTGAATTTGATCGAGGAAATTAAAAGTTGGGGCATCTCAAAAGAGAGTAACAATAGGAAATTTGAAGGCATCTCGTTATAGTTAACTTTTTTTTTTTCTCCTGAGCTAAGATTCACCTGGAATTCAAAGGTGCACTTTTTGTGGTTTCTGCCGTTCGGTGGGATTCTGTAATGTGCGAGTAAGATTTTATTTATTTTTTGTGCTTTTTGCCGTTCTTCTGGCAGGTTGGCAGCCATCAGGGGTGTGTTTGGCAGGTTTTGTTCCAGCTCAGGAAACTATTCTTGTAGATCATATTGACCCTTAGAGTTGGTTTCCTCTGATTTTTAATGGAATTCTCACTTTTTTTAAAGAAAAAAAAACATTATAAGTTAATTTCACAACTTCTGTTAGCAGTCTTATGCTGTTTTGAAAACGAAAATGTTATTTCAGAAACCTAGGGCAGGTTTTTGTAATTTTCCCAGTGACCTATTTAGGAAATTTGATTTTCCTTCTCTTTATAGCAAGTTCAATTCTTTTGTTTCATGTCGGAAATTATTCATCAAATAGTCAAGAAATCTACCATTAGCAAAAAAAAATTCCATTATGTAAAGTAGTTTGCTTCTCCATGATACAGGAAACCACACCATTAGCTGGTTCATCGGCTGGTGCCATAGTCTGTGCAGTGATTGCCTCTGGAAGTAGCATGCAAGAGGCCCTAGAAGCAACTAAAATTCTGGCTGAAGATTGTCGGCTTAGAGGGACTGCATTTCGCCTCGGGGTATACCCGTCTTTCACTTATTACAATGCTATGATGTTGGTTTCATGAAAGCTATTTTTTACCCTTTTTATATTTTTTGTTTTCCTTTTAGACGATGAATGCTTCCACTGTTGATTGAAATTGATATTTACGTCAATAATTAGAATATCACCCTTACAACTCCTACACTATTTTAATGGTATTATGTTGGTTTCATGAAAGCTGTTTTTTGTCCCTTTTTTATTTTTTATATTCCTTTTGACGGTGAATGCTTCCACCGTGGATTAAAATTGATATCTACATCAATGATTAGAGTGTCACTCTTACAAACCCTAACATGTTTTATTGTCATTGGAAATTGAAAGAAGCTCACACTTCTAATACAGTAAATCATTTAGTAGCAGCAAAATGAAAGAGAAAATGTCACGTGGTATCAACTTTGATAATCATGGATGTATTTTTCATATTGCTGAGGATGAAGGCACTAAACAATAGGTGAACAGACCTTAATGGTTCAAAATACGTAAAACACAAGCTACTACTTATTTGTTTACCCATCTGTTTCCATTTTTCTCTCTTTTTTTTTTTCTTTAAATATAATGCTAACATCAATTTGGATTGGTCTTTTATTTACAATTGCCAGATTTTAT
This sequence comes from Akebia trifoliata, assembly GCF_017979445.1. NCBI lineage: Eukaryota > Viridiplantae > Streptophyta > Magnoliopsida > Ranunculales > Lardizabalaceae > Akebia > Akebia trifoliata. The sequence continues at coordinate 2,281,892 of NC_141378.1, read as the reverse complement.
ATGTATAAGTATGTGATTTGGAGGGGATTCAAAGTTTAGGAGTTGAAATATTTGGTTGGGCAGTCAAAATTTTTCAACAAGATAACATTTGTAATTGACATCATAATATTTGATTGAGATTCACTGTTCACCAAAATATCTGTAGAAATGGAAAGTGATTTCTCAAAATATATACAGAAAGAAACTACAATTCATATTTCTTGTCGTTTCCCTTGGATAAGGGAAATGGTCCACCAAATATAACTGGAAATGATGGAAGTGTAATGATGTGCACATATCAATTGCTGTGTTTAAGAGAAACTCAGGTATTTGACGTGTCCTTGTTTCCAACTGTAGGCTGTTCTTAGAGATGTTCTTGTGAAGTTCCTACCAGATGATGTTCATACAAGGTCCAATGGGAGAGTTCGTGGTGAGCATGTTTTTTCTTGTTAATCTTTGAACTTAAGATTAAGTTTGTTTTGATTTCACAATGGGAATTATTTTCTCAGTGGCCTAAAGAAAACTTAATTACCATAAACGGCCTTATATTGGTCCCCATCCCCTTGATTAATTGTTATTGACCAATAGAGATTCAAGTATGCCCTCAGTGGAGTGGTGGGATCATTTCTCTTGGGAAGCACTTATCAGTTTGAATGATTTAAACGTCTTTGGATTTTGCCTCCATTCAACTACTATATACTATCCAATTTAGTCAATTGCTTACTATCAGATAAGGCTCACTTCAGGTCGGGCCTGAATAGTATTGGACCAGGCCGAATGGAAAAACCTGAGACAGACCAAAGCTCAGCCAGCCATATTAGAAAATCTTCATTTTCTTCACAAATTCCAGTCTTCAAATTTCAACCTCTCCTCAATTCCTTGTATTTTTTACTTTTTTTTATAACAAAATTCCATCATTTTCTTAAGGTTGTAGATGACAAGTTTGAAGTAGATAGGTTCTTAAGGTTGCAGATGACTGGTTTTGAAGATGATGAAGAATCAAGGGTTTGAGGGTTTGAAGTAGATAGAATCTTAAGGTTGTAGATGACTGGTTTTGCAGATGAAATTCAAAGGTTTTTACCTTGTTGACAGCAGGTTAAAGACGAGGACGAGCTGGGCTGGGTACAGGCCTGTTTGGGGTTTGGTCTGGGTCTGGATCAGGCTCAGGTTGGGCTGCTTTCATACTGGGCTTCCAAGAGTAAGGCCCCTGTTAGCCTAACTCTACACCAGTTTGGGCCACAGGTCTTTTTTACACCACTATTTCCAGTTGACAATTTAGATACAATATGGATGTAACTTCGTAGCAGGACTGGATTCCATGCAAGAGGTACTTAAAAATAATAATAATAATAATTGTTTTTATTATAATATCACCATCATTTCTGTACCACACTACTTCATGACTGCGTTCTATCCATGGTCATATGTCAACTATGGTCTCCCATGCGTTCGGAACCAGATCCATTCTTTATTACAGGATTCCACTTTAAGTTAGAATAAACATGGTACAAGCAATTAAATTAACATACCAAGTGCTTCTTGTCACTACGAAGAACTTTTAGTTGATTTCTGTCTATAATATAACCTTTTTCTTGTAGTTGCCGTAACCCAGATCCTATGGAGGCCAAGGGGTTTACTTGTGGATCAGTTCGACTCCAAGGAAGATCTGATCGATGCAGTCTTCACGTCTTCCTTCATCCCAGGGTATCTAATAATGAATTTCTTTCATTCTAGGGTATGTAATATGTACCTTTTCCCTCTACAGTGCCTACTAATTCAATTCAATGTAGGTATCTTGCACCAAGGCCTGCAACACTCTTTCGCAATCGACTTTGCATTGATGGGGGTTTGACATTGTTTATGCCTCCAACATCAGCTTCTAAAACGGTATTTGCTTGAGATGATTTTGAAGCATCATATATTTTTTTATTATTTCTAGAGCTCAATACATCTCACAACTACAGTTTGCTCCATTCACGATTGTCTGTGTTGATTCAACACCAACTCAATAAAGTATGATCCATGTTTGGCTTTTAGCATTTTTCCCCTTAAGTAGATGATTTATAAGAACAGGGCTGGTATGTTTCATCTTCTTTGCACTACTTTATTGAGTTGTTAGACACAGATCAAATCTTTTGGTCTTCCTCCTCATAAATCTACTTATATTTATGTACTTAAAATTAAAATGCAAATGTTTCATAAAAATTTAGTTCCTGTATTAAACAATATTAAACATTTATTGAGAAGGCGATTTTGATTACCTAATTATCTTGTGAAGGTCCGCGTTTGTGCTTTCCCGGCTGAACGATTGGGATTAGAAGGGATTGGGATTAGTCCAGATTGCAATCCAGAGAATAGAGCTACACCCCGAGAGGTAATATTATTAATATTTTCAATAACCATATTTCAAGATCATAATTTATATCTCAGTGCTAATATTCAACATCCAACAATTCCAGCTTTTTCAGTGGGCGTTGGAGCCAGCAGAAGATTACATTCTTGACAAACTTTTTGAGCTTGGATATCTTGATGCAGCCATGTGGGCTGAGCAGAATCCAGTGGAGGAAGTAGTAGAAGATGACAGCATCAGCAACGGTCCCTGAATTGAAGATCTTTTTTTACTCTACTCGAGATGGCATACAAGAAGATAACGACTACAGTAGAGACTCTCATTGGATAGAAAGTAATTGCGCAAGAAATTAGTTTTGAGAAAATAATTTTTAGAAAGTAGTTTCTTTTTAGATTTTAAAAAGAACCTCTACACACACCCTGACATGGCATGTGTTAGAACCATAGATTCTTTTCCCCGGTATACACAACCACACATATTTATGGGGATGTATAGTTGTGTATCCTAGGGGGAAAAATTTATGGTTCTAGCCCCTGCCATGTCAAGGGGCGTGTGTCATATGCCCCCTCTATCATATGCCCCTGGACGTGGCATGGGCTAGAACCATAAATCTTTTTCCTCAAGATTGTCAAGGAATAACATCATGCAGCATTAGATCACTTCAATAGCAAAAGTTACCCCAAACAGCCATAAGAAAATATTTTCCATTCTGTCTTGGATATCACAGCTAGCCTATAATCTTTCTCTACTAAGCTTATTTCCTATTTGGCACTGGATAGCCTAGCTACCCTAAAACCCCTCTCATTTTGTATTACTTTCTATATTCATTATAATCTAGAGAATTATCTGTGTACTATAATACCAATCAGCTCCTAAATATGAGCCATACATTAAGATGTATTTATATTATATATATTGGTGCCTCTCATGAAGAAATTGTAAGTGAGAGAGCTTGATAAAATATAATTCTTGAGTCACAATAGAATATTGTTTATCTTCTTTGTACTGGTTGTTTATATTAACTTTATATGGTATCAAAGCACAATGATTCAATGGCTAGATCATCATCTTCCCCTATAGCCAACAATCAAACCTCAATCTGCCTTAACCTTGACCTTTCTCATTTTCTTCCTATCAAACTCATTGAGTCTAACTACCTATTATGGAGATCACAATTCATTCCTCTTTTAAAGAGTTATGATCTCTATCGACTGTAACTAGCACGACTCCAACTCCACTCGAATTTGTCATTGAGAACGACGTATCTGTCATCAATCCTGAATTTGAAATGTGGCAGCGACAAGATCAGGTCTTAATGAGCTGTTTATCTCCTCTTAGATTGAACATGTTCATGTACAAATAGTTGGCCTCTCAACTTCTCATGATGTTTGGATCGCTCTTGAACGATCCTACGTGAGTCACTCCAAGGCGTGTATCATACAACTATGTCTTTAGCTTCAAAATATGAAGCGTGGCTCGTCCTCAATTTCAAAGTATTTGCTTAAAATCAAAGGGCTTTCTGATGAACTGGTTGTTGTGGGCAAACCAGTCAATAAAGAGGATCTTATCCTCCATACTCTAAGTGTCCTTGGTCTTGATTACGGGGCCTTTGTTACATCTATCACAACTCACAGCGATTATGTCTCGTTTATTGATCTTCATGGAATGCTTTTGAAATTAGAAATTAGAAATAATAATGAGATTACAGTCTTTCCTAATCTCACTGTTGCCACTGCCAACTTCACTTCAAGTGATACTTCAAGCAACAAACAACACTCTTCTCATGGTGGTTGAGGGCATGAATCCTACCGTGGATGAGGTCATGGTCGTGATCGTGGTTACTCACATGGTAGTCATAACTAACAACCAAGACACATGAATCCATCACAAGCTAGTTCATCTGCACTTAAATCTATTTGCCAACTTTGCAACCGTGTTGGGCTCTTAGCAGTCACATGTCGGCATCGCTTCAACCATACCTATCAAGGTGAAACTCCATCACCATTTGCTGCTTATCAAGCCACGACTCCCAACATTGAAGAATGGTTTCCTGATTCGAGTGCCACAAATCATCTCACAATTGATTTGGCCAATCTATAATCTCCACATGAATATGTTGGATCAGATCACGTAACTATTGGGAATGGTTCAGGTTTGCGCATAAATAACATTGGTTCTTCTTATATTTCTACACCTACATCCAATTTATTACTTAAGGACATCTTACATGTATAAGCATCACTCGAAATTTGCTTTCTGTTTCTCAAGTAACTTGTGATAATAATGCGATGTTTGAATTTCATCCAGATCAGTTTTATGTTAAGGATCACAACACAAGGAAACCTCTACTCCGAGGAACAACTAAGGATGGCTTGTACCAATTGAATATCGATAGAAGTAAGAACAATAAAGGTTCTACTGCAACTCTAGTTGGTGAACGAGTTTCTATCACTTAATGGCACAATCATCTGGGTAATCCAGCTCTGTGCGTAGTCAAGCAAATTCTCTTTAGATTCAATCTTCTATTTTAAATAATGTTATAGATTGAATTTGTGATTCATGCCAACAAGGAAAAAGTCACTAATATTTACTTTACTCAGATGTTTGGGGGCCCTCTCCGATTTCCTCTTCTGATGGTCATTAATATTATTTTCATTTTGTTGATGATTATAGCAAGTACATTTGGATTTTTCTAATGAATAATAAATATGAAGTTTTGCAGATATTTAAGAAATTTAAATTGTTGGTAGAGAACTTGTTTGATCGGCGCATTAAACGCTTTCATAGTGATTGGGGTGGTGAGTTTCGTAATGTTTCGACTTTTATCTCACAATGTGGAATTGAATATCGAGTTTCATGTCCACACACACATGAACAAAATGACTCCATTGAGCAACGCCATCGTCATATTGTTGAAATGAGTCTTTCTCTTTTAACCCATGTAATGGTCCCTCAAGTTTATTGGCATCATACTTTTGCAGCTACAGTATTTCTAATCAACAAGTTACCAACACCTTTGCTTCAAAATGATATACCTTTTTACAAATTATTTCGGTTTAATCCGAATTACAATCTCTTACATGTGTTTGGTTGTACATGCTACCCGTACTTATGGCCTTTAAATAAACATAAACTGGATTATCGATCTTCTTAGCATGTATTCTTGGGATATAGTTTTCATCATCAGGATTACAAGTGTTTAAATCCCTCCACAGGAAACTTAATTATTTCTTGTCATGTCGTTTTTGATGAAATTAATTTCCCAATCTCAGATCGTGCTACAACTCTCTCTATGCCAACATTGAAAGTTTCACCATGTATTGTGGATCCTCCAATCTTTGTTACAAGATCACAATTTCAAGTCAATCGGGTAGTACTCACACCCAATGTTGCACCATCACAGCAATCACAAAAACCCATAATTCACCCACGCCACCAACCACTTCAGCCTTGCCTCCACATCCACTTCTTCTACCATCACAACAACTTTCAACAAATCCCATCTTCTCACCCACACCACCAACCACCTCTTTCACAAATACCCCTTGTATAGCTATCAACAATTCTATCCCTATTGCACCATTCCCATCCAACCCAAATCCACAACATTTACCCTCCATAAATAATCAAACAGTTAAGCTTCCAAGGGCTACACAAGTCTACCCCATGGTCATACATTCCAAAGTCGGCACTTATAAGAAGAAAGTGTTTACTTCTACTAAACATCCATTGCCTTAAGCATTCATTGTTGCTCGATCAACAAATGTTCTTGAACCTTCTTCATATACTCAAGCAAGAGGCCATAGTAGTGGAGTTCAATGCTCTTTTTCAAAATGGTACGTGGACTTTGTACCATCAAAAAATTTCATGAACAATGTGGGTTGCAAGTGAATTTTCAAACTAAAAAAAAATGTCAATGGGTTTATCACTCGATATAAAATTCGTTTTGTTGCCAAGGGATTTAACCAATAACAAGGTATAGATTATATTGAAACGTTCAATCCAGTTGTGAAACATATGTCTATCCGTCTTGTAATGTGTCACTTGTTGCCAAGGTTCTAATTGACCATCTTTATAATGGTATTGATTATTATATAATGTTATCGACATATAAATCAACAAAATACAAAATAATAAAACCGAACCACAAGGAAGCACCTAATAATAAATTAAAATATTAAATAAATGAATACCAAAACCAATGATGGCTCCAATGAAAAGCAATTTGATGTTAATCATTCTAAATGCTCAGATCCAACGGTTATAAATAAACAATCAATCACTTGTAACTGTACCAAACATTTATACTGCTGACGTGGAGATACGTATACAGACAGATCCATAGATGATCTTCACTCTTATCTCGATGAAAAAGTATGGTTCCATACACACATCCAGGTCAGCAAAGTGTGATATGGAAAGGAAATTGTCGGTGACATCAATCTCCTAGCTCTTCAATGAAGCTTTGTCTGTCTTGGTTGCTGAAGCTCTACTCAAATACTGAGACGTATGGTACGCCATGCCTCTTCGATACGTCAAAAAATAAATCCTCAACGAACGAATCAACCACTCACCGAACTAAGCCTAAGAGTGAGCTTTGATTGTGGGTTCTTTTCCTTAACAATCCTCCTCCGCCATCGTCGCTCTCTGTTTTGATCTTTCTTTCTCTCTCTGTTTGTTCCCATGGATTTCGCCATCCGTACATCTCTCTTCGATTTTCTCGCCTTGGTTGTTGTTCTCTTCGCCATTAAAATCTCGGAGGCCTCTATCCACGTTTATGATGGAGAATTCTTCAGAGAAGTAGGAAATGCTTATCTTCTCTCTGGCGGAAGTGAAGGCATCCTCTCTTCTCTCTCAGATTCTTCTTCTCCAGAGAAGATTGGCTCAGGGATCCATGATGGTCGTTCTTATATCAGGTAATCTATCCAAAATCTTCTTCTCCCTCTCTTCTTTATTAGAGAAGTCGGTAGTTTTGTCTTCGTTGATTCGATGTGTTTTTTTATAGACATTTTGGATTAAATTTGAGAAGAGATCGTCTGATTATGAGCTTAGAAATGTAGTTTGTGAAGTCTTGCGGGCGCTCGCAAGTACTTGGAGGTGTTTTTTGATATTTTGGATCAGATTTTAGCAGAGAACTTCTGATTATCTGCTTAGATATGTATAGGTGTTTGAAGTTTGTGTGCTCTCGCAAGTACTTGGTGGTTTTTTTTTTTCCTGAACATTTGGATCAGATTTGAGAAGAGATCTTCTGATTATAACTTAGATCTGTAGTCTGTGAAGTCTTGAACGCTCGCAATTGTTTGGAGTTTTTTTTGTTGGTTGTGGCGGGGATTTCTTCTCTGAAAGACGATCGAGAGCACTCTACTAAGGGCACAATCTCTTTCATTGACACATTAGATCATATTTGTGCAGAGATCCTCTGATTATAAGCTTAGATCTGTAGTTTGTGAAGTCTTGCAAGTATTTGGATTTGTTTTTATCACAATTACTCTATGATCAACAACATGAATCCTATTTCACTGTTTAACTCTACAAGGTATCATATCTCTAGTTAAAGAATTTTACTTCATATCTTCTCTTATTGCTTCTGTCCATGTTATTTTATCTCTTCGTCTTAAAACCCTCTACTCATACAAAAGGCTTATTCTCATTCATACTAAAAATCATCGTTGTATTCTGTCCTATATTTATGTTTTTTATACCACTAAACATGTTTGAATATTTATTAAAAAAAACTTGAGCAGGTTTGAGAATATCACCTTCTGGAGGGGTAAAGAAGCTGCTGGCCAACATTCAAGTATGGAACATAGTTCCGGGCTGATTCAAGCTTTTATTTTTGAAGCGGCTGATCGGGATAATATTGGTGGTTCTGCATATGGTGGACAAAGGTCTATATGTTGTACCCCAGATCTTGCAAAACTTGAAGGCTGTAAGCAAGGGGAACTCATTAGAAGACCTTCTACCGGGGATCTTGAGTGGCCTATTGTTTTAAGTACGCAGTTTAGTGGGAATCACTTATCTGTGAAAATGAAACCAACAGAAGTTTACATTACTAAGACAGGAATGTATAACTTGTTCTTTGTATCCTGTGATCCAAATCTAAAGGGATTGATGATGAGTGGAAAGACATTGTGGAAGAACCCCAATGGTTATTTACCGGGAAGAATGGCCCCATTAATGAAATTCTATGTATTTATGTTTCTCGCATATGTGCTACTCGGTATCATTTGGTTTTCTCAGTATGTGAGATTTTGGAAAGATATACTGCAGATTCAGAACTGTATCACCCTTGTTATTGTTCTTGGTTGGTTTGAAATGACTCTTTGGTACTTTGAGTATGCACATTTTAATAGCACGGGAACGAGGCCTGTTGGAATTACAACTTGGGTTGTGACAATTGGAGCTATAAGAAAAACACTTTCTCGTCTGCTTATACTCTCCATTTCAATGGGGTACGGTGTTGTACGACCCACTCTTGGTGGTCTTACTTCAAAGGTGCTTCTTCTTGGAGGAACCTATTTCGTGGCATCCGAGTTACTCGATATTGCTGAGAATGTAGGGACCATCAATGATATCTCAGGGAAAGCAAGACTCTTCTTGGTTCTTCCTGATGCATTCTTGGATGCATTTCTAATATTGTGGATTTTCACTTCTCTTTCAAAGACTCTGGAGCAGCTACAGGTAGCTTAATTTTTTTTTCCTAATTATGAGAGAAGTGGTTGTTTTTCAGGATTTCAGTTGATATTTCAGTGGGCTTTTATTTTATATTTTACAGACAAAAAGGAGTTCTGTGAAACTGGATATTTATAGGAAATTTTCGAATGCTTTAGTAGTAGCTGTGATTGCTTCAGTTGCTTGGATTGGGTATGAGGTAAGTTTTCCTGCAATATCTTTTTCTATATTTCAATTTGATGAAAGTCTCTTTATTTGATTCTCTTAGCTCTTATTTCACTATGGAAAAAGTGGGTACAATTGAAATTCTTTCTGTTTTCATTGTTGAGTATGCACCACTTGTCCTAATAAATACCAGTTAAGTCAGACATGAATGCATGTATAGCACACTCTTATAGAAAAATGAGTTAATTTCATTTTTCCTTAGTTCTTGAATTGCTTTTAACGGTTCCAATTTCTTGGCTCCTATTCTATAACAATCTCGCACTACTTTATTATATAACAACTCCAGTTTCATGAACTTTGTGTTGGGTGGTGCTGCAAACGAAATGAGGTATGTTTAATTCTTGTGGTGGTTGGTCATTGTGATCTAATGTATCATAGTCATTTTTGACATACCTTATTGAAGAATAAGTTTACAAAACTGCTCCCATCATCCATAAACAGATGGTCAAACCATTGTCATAAAGAGAACCTTGATTGCCCAGTGAGATGTCTAATGGGTGCAAGGATGAAATTCTGAGTATATCTCAGTCAGTTTAGGAGTGGAAATACTTTGTGGAAATATCTTGAACAGTGTGGAAATGTTATAGTCTTCGTGAAGATAATGAAAATATTGTGGACTTATATGAAGTATTGTACATTTTTTCATTCTAACTTAGGATTTGGAGACAATTATATTGAGTGCAGAAATGGAGATTGATATCTTGGTTACATTTTTCCATGGGTATCTAAGGCATTCTTAGGCCAAACAACCAAGGTTAAGAACTTCGTTTCATTTGAGAAGGTTTTGGACAATTTGAACATTCCAGAATGAATGTTTCAGAGGACTGTTTGGGTTTGTCTCAGAATGTCTCAATTCATCTTCTGGTTAGAAATATCATATGAATTGCCTAAACTGGGTTGAAGAGAAGTATCACTGCACCAGCAGTCCTCCCATATTCTAACCTTAACACCTTTTCTACATTGAGAACCATTTTTTCCTGAATCAAGTCATGGAATTTTGAATCCCCTTCTACACTCTCTCCTGAAAGACGGATTGATCATTGGGAGCTCCTGACCAAAACGCTCCTCACCATATCTGGCCCGATTGACCCAATTCCACAGATGATTCCGATTAATTCCAAATCTCCACATCCACTTTCCCAAAAAAGCAATGGTCATAATGATGCCCTTCAAAATTTCAGTTGAAATGAAAATTAATTTCTGTTGAGATGATACATTTTCTTTGGTATGAGTGAAATTTCATGTCATTCTTGTCTAAATCTGAAATTTGAAAAATTAAGGAGTCCTTGGACCGATTGCTTGTGAATTTTACCACCCCCTCCCCCCCACCCAAAAAAATAAATAATAATAATAATCAATAATTCTAATAATAGAAAAGATGATCTCTTCGACTGATTTCTGTGTCTTAAAAAAACATGGTGATTTCTTTTCCTCCATAAACCCCAACATATGGCAAAAGTTGTTGGTCTCCACGAGGTCCTCTTGAACCTGACAAAATCTTTACCGAGCAACAACCAACCCTCGAAGAAAAATAGAACTGACTGGGGAGGTAACCTCTGATACCAATGAACTTGGATTCAGCATATACAAAATGCTTAGAATGATTTATCATTGATCAACTACCTGAAGTGTGTGACTCTACACCAACAACAAGTAGTTGAAATAAAATAAAATAAAATAATAGTTGCACCTTTTTTTTATGGTTATGAGAGATTTTACTCTGATGATGCTTATGACAACGACGATGGTGATAGGTATAAGAGATTTTATTGCAAAAGACAGGAATACAAAGAAACGAAGTCGAGTAGACCTTCCTATTTAAAATGATGCAGGAGGCCAAACGAAGTTCCAAACCAAATACCAATTGTACCACTCCATTCTTGTCCTAAGCTTGTAATGCCAGACTTGAAAATATATGTGAAGGCCATACTATACCATGAGTCTAAATTTATGAGTCATGATAATCTGATGCCCCCCTCTGACATTTGCCCCCCTACACCACCATCACAGAACCGTAGTTCATTTGCCTCAGGATACACAAGAAAAAGATTTATGGTCCTGCATATCCCGAGGCAAATGATCTACGGTTCTGTGATGGGGGGCCTATGTCAGAGGGGGGCGTCAGAAAATCATTATGCTAAATTTATATGCAAGTCTGAAACATTTAGTTCTTTCAATGCCTTCTAACAGCAATCAATTTTGGGTCATGTTAGGAAATGAAGAATGTTCTGCTTTCTCACTAAAATATCGTAGGGACTTCCTCTGTTCTTCCCTTTTCCTTTGTACTCATTTGCACTAATTTTGAATTCTTTGTCCTCCTTCCTAAATTTGTGAGGTGAAACAGAAAATCTCCAGAATACTTGATTTGGAAGTTTTGGACCTACCAATATAAGTTACAGTCATCATGACAAGGAACGACCAGCTTATTCAGTTTATGGTCTGTTATTGGCCTAAATTGAGAACTTGGTCTGTTAACTCATTTTCTGATTTTTTTTTTGGAAACATTAAGATAAATTTGAGATTCTAAAGAGTATCGCATGGTTAGCAGGATTAGGAACAATCTTGGCATGAAATTTGATGTAAAATTGTGGAGCTACTCAACGCTATCACCATCTATAATTCTCTTTCGAAAGATCTCTGACATTTTGATCTAAATAAACCTCTCTCCCCTCTCACAGGTCTACTTCAAGGCAACAGATCCATTCAGTGAACGATGGCAGAGCGCTTGGATCATCACTGCGTTCTGGGACGTCCTTGCATTTGCATTGCTCTGTGTTATGTGCTATCTTTGGGCCCCTTCTCAGAGTTCTCAACGGTTTGTTTATGATTCTATAAATTCAAAATTGTTGGAAGACATGCCCTTAACCAGCTTTCTTACAACTATTATTTGCATTTCAAACCAGATATGCTTACTCAGAAGAAGTAGGGGAAGATTTTGATGACGAAGAAGCTCAATCGCTAACCCGAGGAGCACCAGAAGGTGATCTAAGTTTAGTCAAGCAAGAGAAGAAGGACAAGAATGTTGGAAACACCGGTGTTTTTGATCTGGAAGACGACACAGAAGAGGGCAAAAGGGAATGATCACAAAGAATTCATCTACAGATGTCCATTGTTTGTGGAGTGTCATGCCAAGTGCGATGAGAATCACTTGTTCTTAAGCACAAGATAAGAAGGTTTGGGGGAAATTTCCTGTCATCATTATGATTGCAATTCTTAATTTTATTGCATTTTAAGATCCAATGTTATCAGTTGCATTTCATCATCAGGAAGGCTTGACCAAATGCAATGTTAGTGTATCATACATTCACCCCTTTAATGAATCAGCAATCTTCAGAGGACTTTTTCAAACGTTTTCAACGGCTCAACGCTCTTCGTCCTTTTGTGAAACAACTAAGCTAACTTTATATTTAGATTTTTCATTTTCGGCACTGCTGCGATCTCATCTGTAAGTTCAGACTGTTGGATGGTTAATGTGATTCACATGTAGTGAATCACAAAGATAATCCAACAGTGCTGACTCTAGGGTAGGGCTCTCCTGGTTAAATGTGTTCATCAGCTCTCACTACCTCTATCCATTCTGTTTTTGTTCTTACTGAACATGCTCTTTCTTCTGATTGTGGCTGTACCTGACATTTATTGCCCAACAACCAAAATCCTCTCAATCAACATTCTCTTTAGCTTATCATTTATTGGGCTACTACTTCACCAATGCACCTTCTTCTCTAATCTCATCATTTTTTGTCTTTGCGCTCATCCCATCCTTCTTGGCATCCACATCTCTATTACACTAAATCAATGAACATGTCGTCTCTTGATTCCCAACATGCAGCTCCGTAAGGCATAGTTGATTTTTTGTTGTTTTATAAAATTTTCATTTTAATTTGATTGGGACCTTTGTGGCATAGTCCACTTTAGAAGCATATTTCCACTTTAACCATCTAGTTTTAATTTTATTTAATATCATCCTCCTTAGTCTTGCCTTCTTTGTGGATAATAGGGTTGCTTCGAAGTCATCAATTTTTATTGGGACTTTATATAGATGTCCTTTTGCATCTCTTTTCATTTTATTATAATAAATAAGTGCATTCTACAAATCAAGTGATAATGAAGGTGGCAATGCATGGAGTTTTTTTTTTTTTTAAATATAATTTATCTGAAGGTTGTAATCTTCTTAATAATAATTCCATATTTAGCACATCATAGCTTCATTTAGGTATTGATGCAATTTTATGTCTTGCTCCACTGGCTTCCTGTCACTGAGGATGATACTGGCGGTCCAATATTGTAAAATATTAATGGGAATAATAGAGTATTTTTTTTTATCACATCAAAACAATCTCAAAATTGGAAATCCTTTGTTCCTATCTTGTCAGAATCATACTTTGATCCCCTACATATGGTAACTGTTGACGGAGGTATGAGGTTTTCGTTTGTTCTTTCAACTCTCTCATCAATGGATTTATTTGTTTCTGCTTTAACTAAGATGAGATCTTGCTGAAGTTAACCTTGCAAAAAAAGAAAAAAAAAAATGGTTGGTATCAAAGCATGGGAGGGCAGGGATTTGTAATTTGTATTCAAGCAGTTTATGCACTCAACGGACTCTGTTCATACTTGGGAGACGTTTGCATGGTTGGATGTTACTACTATACCATACTATCAGGGCTGGTTGCCAAAGAATACAGTTAAAATTTGAAGCTATGAAACAAATAGACAGCAAGTCACAATTCTCAAAAAATAAAATAAAAAAATGAAGAGAATGCTTTTAAGAAGTAGTTTTGGATATCAAGTAGTATGGTCTGACTCACCCTTACTCCCTCAAATGCATATTATGAAACGTTGTTCCAACAAAAAAAATTAAAAAATTATCCAAAACCACCCACCCTGAGATTCATGTATTTAAGATTTTTCATGTTTGCACCTTATATATAAAATCTAATCAGACTGGCAGGCAGGCACCCTCGAGCCTTGATAATGTTTATGTTCGTTAGTTCGTTGGTTCGTGGTTGTGGTGAAACATGTTTCGCGCCGCTTTTACGTTTAACCAAGTGGAATCTTAAAAAGTACACGTTTTAACTGTTTTACAATTTTTACCCTTAATAATTACTATTTGTTACAAAATCTAACCGAACATCTCTCCTTATTCTTCAACTAGTTTAACCGTCCTCTTAATAATGTCATTAGATTAGACACTTTCCTTTGGGTATGCTAATAATCCACGTGGCAATTTACTAGTGGACAATAGTAACCGGTAAGTAGAGTCAGGTGAGCAATAATTTCCTCATGAGGGGTCGTTTTCGCGTGGTTGAGGCGTTCGACGCTTTATTTTCCAGTCAAAATTGGAAAATAAATGTAGTGAAGAAGATGATTTTCTACAAAAATTTACAATCACGTGCTCATTTATTGCAAAACAACCATTTGATTTTGACCACGTCATCTCATCCCTCCACGTGGAAAGAAATACATCACTACAACACACCAGTGAAAAAGTTTGAAACGGCAGTCCAGAGTCTAAGAAAATAATGCCAAAACAATATCTTTGATTCTCTGTGACTTCTGCACGCATCATCATTCCCTTGAGTTTTGACTCTTGACTCTTGAGACGAGGGAAAGGGCTGAAGCTGAATCGCTGTTGCTAAGTTGATTTAGCGACGACTACTGAGTAGGAAGGCAACTCTCTCTCTCTCTCTCTCTCTGGTTGGTGTTGGCCTTTGGGGTTTGAAGAATCTGAAAAAGATCCATTCGATCTCCAGGTTTCAATCTCTTCCCATTTTCTTAATTTTGGAAAATAGGGCTTAGATGGTTCCTTCTCGTTCTTGTGTTGATGACCTATCAAGTATCAACCCATTGTTTTAATGCCTTTTTTTATGTAGTTAAAAATACTGGGTTTCTGCAGAATTATATATTGAAATTTGCTCCAAAATCCGAATACCAATCAAGCAAATTTCGTTATGTTGGCTGGTTCGGGCACTAGTCAATTATTCAACCTATCCGATCCCTGTGGTTCGAGCTTACTTCTAGCTCTACCCGACGATGTATTCGTCGTTGTGTCCCGATCTCTCACTCCAAGGGACGTATGCAATCTCAGCATATGCTGCCGAGGCCTCAATTCCCAGGCATCCTCCGACAAGGTCTGGCTAGCACAGTGTGAGAATGTCGACCTAATCGGCTCACGAGATCTTGTAGAGTGGAGGAATGGGGTTTCCTCTTACAAGTCCCTTTGTAGGTTCATTTTCAGAGTTCGCCCTTTAATTGGCCTTTGGGTGCATCAGAACCCAGAGCTCGGAAATGTAGTTTATGTGATGCCCGGGTTTCTATCTGTCATTGGGATCCGCATTATCCCGCAAGAGCTTGGCCCTTTAGGCCTTGAGGATGGACCTTTGTTGTGGGCGCCAGTTTTTGAGATCATAAGTGATTCCGACGGATCAACGGCTTTCTTCCTCCATGGGCGAGAGAAGGATTGCGATTACTTCTATCCGGGTTCTCTCAAACAGGTTGACAAGGCTTGCAATGTGCTCTTACTTGAGGTTGAGCCAAAACGGCAAACTAGCGGAGGCAAATTATTGTTTCATAGCAAGAGTCTTGCTCATCACAATTTGGATTGGGAGGTTACAAGACGGATTTGTAGGTCAGATAGTGGGGTTTCAAGGTCTCAGAGAGTAATTGGACCGAGCAACTCTGTAGTTCCCTTTAGCCGCTTAGCTTTTGCAGACAGAAAGAAATTGCTAGAGCTTGTCATGGATCAAGTTAGTTTAAAGGTTCCTAATTTGGCGAATGGGCCTATGTTTCCACAATTGAGAGAGAATGATGAGAGCCCTCAGCAGGATTTGGTGCTCTTATCAGAGCGTCGATCTCTACTTATGAGAATGTATAAGCTTGGTGAGGACTACACTGATTGGCAGGAAGCACTCCGACTGCCTTTCGATCCTACCCAGATGGAATTAAGCAAGATAAAGAAAATTTTCGATCGCCCAATTGGTGGTCATAGCTCCCTT
The DNA here is from genome assembly GCF_017979445.1 of Akebia trifoliata. Lineage (NCBI taxonomy): Eukaryota > Viridiplantae > Streptophyta > Magnoliopsida > Ranunculales > Lardizabalaceae > Akebia > Akebia trifoliata. The sequence goes on along the minus strand of NC_141378.1, from coordinate 2,265,674 downwards.
AATGGGGATAGGGGTCACTTGTGCAGCACCACCAAGCGAAAAACTGTTGCAGGTTACTTTAAGAATAGCTTAAAACTGATAATTGGGAGGTCTAATTCGGTAAATGATAGTCGGGCTAGTTTGAGGAATGGTTCGAGTGGTGAGAACAAGCATGCGCAGCTTCATGAGTTTTTGAGGTCAGGTGACACAATTGGGTTGAGCTTAAATGCATCAACTGTGAAGCTATCTACTTATCGAGCATGGCCAAACATGCATGATAATAACCGGTTTGCATTGTACAAGTTGCCCATGCAGATCCCAACCGCCGGTCAAGAATACGCTGGTCTGTGGGGTGGATCCTTTGGTTGGCCTCCGGGAAGGCCTACTGAAGTCAAGCCTGGAAAGGCCCTTTTCTTTCTTGCACTTTCTTATGAGGAGTCCGAGGGACAACAACTTCTCATTGCGACCAAAATATTAGAAGGAACCCACTATGTTCTTCATCCCAATGGTTCGGCGATGTTTGTTGTGAAGACCAGCGAGTTGTCTTCGGATCCATTTCCATGGGTTACTGATGGAGATTCCTTTCCTGTGGAAGTAAAGAATGCTTACAATGGGGAGGGTATAGCAAATGGATATGGTTTTAGATATCCTGGCTCTAAGCCTGGTTCGTTGTTTGTGATCCAAGATGGGCTCCTTGCATTTGTTTGGACGGAATCTAAGGTTGTCTTGACCTTGCAGAGGCTTGACCTGCAAGAGTTATTAAAGAAAGGTGAAAGGGTGCCTGCTTTACCACCGATTATGAACTTTTCATATCTCACCAAGTCCTATTCAAATGTGTTCGCAGGCTTCTCTAACACTACACATTGCTTCTCTTCCCCAATGTATGTTCTTTATCATCCCCAGCTTCTATAATTTAAAATATTTCTTTTGGTTTGGATTGTTTGCTTGCCTCCTAGGGTTAGATGGAGTATGACTAGTTGCTTCTTGAACTTCCATTTTTTTTATTTCATTCTTGCAAGTGTAGATGACAGTTTTTTATAGAGAAAAACGGAGGTTGATAAATATACTCAAGCTGTAGCCTAATTCTCTATATGCCTTGATATGAATTTTCCATAGAACTTTAGTTGAATTCATTTCTCAAATGTTAATATGTATCTTCCTGTGATGATATTCTTGTTACCTAAAATTTCTTTTCTTCCTTTCCTCTTTTTTTTTTGTGCCTTTTTTTGTGCCTATTACTATTATCTGATTGAGAATGAATCTATTTATTCTGTACTAGGCCAGGAGCTTTTGTCTATCTTTTTGCAATGTACTTTTACTCCTTCAGTTGTAATTTTCTATTTGCTTTTTTTCCCCCCTGTACAATGGTGTTTTGCAGGCATTTGAAGCTTAAGGTGATCTCCCTCCTATGCACTTATATTTGTTAGAACTTAGAATTGCAGGCACAAATATCAAAACAAGTACATTATATATGTTTTTGTTCAAACATCAGTGACGTAAACATATTACTGGTTTTAAAGAACCTTCCTCTCTTCTTTTTTTGGGTTTTTCCGAAATAAAAGCAGGAAACTGGAGTGAAACTTGTTACATGGGGAGGGAATGCTTGTTGGCAATAGTGTTCCTGCCTTGATGGAACTTTGATTATTGACGCCTCTGAGTTTTGATATGATCAACATGCTGTATTTTTCTTTATTCTCTTTTCTTTTATGAGTTATTAAAGGTATATTTATGTGTTTCCCCATCAAAATATTATCCAGCATTACCGTCCATGTAAAAGCTTCCACCTTGGAAGGAGTATTGACCCTCATCCCCACCACCTCCAAAAGAAAAATGTGTGTTGAAGGTTCTAAGAGAATGGAAGGATGGCCAGAAAGGACTTGTGTTGTGGAAGTAAGAAAAACATTTGAAAAAGCACAGTTTAACCGAAGATATTGCCTTAGATCTAGATAGAGTGGAGTGCCGGAGCAGGATTTATGTCGCTGACCTTAAATATTTGGGACGGAGTATGTTAATGACCATGCTCTGTTTCGAAAGACACCTTTTTTTCTCAAGTATCTTACTGTTAACTCGATCAGTTCCTACATGATGCCCAACAAAATTTGAGTTTGGTGGCTACTTTACTTTTGATTTCAACTTTTCTTAAGGTGTTGATTTTATTTTCCATTTCCTATTGGAGTGAAAAGTGTGCTTCTTTATCCTTTCCATTTCTACTAGATAGGATCTAATGTTTCATTGTTCTCATTGAGATATATCTAATGATGTTGATTCACTCTTTCTTCATGACAGGTAACTTAAGGTCGTGGGTTCAAGTCCAGCTTATCCATCGGAAAAAAAATGATTCGTGTAATGTCTGCAGACAAAGTATCTTTGTTGCATCACCAGTGCTTTGATTTCATCCGTCGGAATGGTTCTTAGAAGCTGTTCAGCAAAAGCTGTTGCTTCAAATGCACCGAACTTTTTTCGTCCTCTCATTAGAAATTTGTTACTCCCCACACTCAAAAAGTCCCATCAAGAACCAAGTACTCTTCACAATCGCCAAAGATTTTGCGAGAAATTCTGGGACTCCATTCTTGGTGAGCATCGAGGTGAGTTAATCTTGTATGCACAGCTTATATGAGATAATGCCCTTAAGAACCAGATAATTGACCATAAACGTCAAATATTCCCATCCCATGTAGCTAAGGATGGTTCTAAATTAGTGGCCAAAGAATGGGAGAAATCTATTTGATCGATCTTAATAAAACCTCGGTGTGCATTGGTATCAAAGCATCTGGTGAGAGCTAATAAAGGTTGCTCTGTCATTGTTCAATGTTGATTGTAGAATTACCTTTTCTCAATGTGGAGCTTTTATACTCCAAAGTTTAGATTTGAATGTGTGATTGAGAGCTCTCATTATGTTATTATATAACTTGGACTTCTTGTTGATTTCATGTTTGCTTCCTACATGTTGCACTATGGCATGAATTCTCATTGTTTCAATTGTTAACTTGTCTCAGCCTAAGTAATTCACCACTGTTTTTTCTTTTGGGGGGGTCGGTTTAAGTGTGAAGGTAGGGTTTGATCTGAGGTCTGTGGTATTACCACTCGCAGACTTTACCAACTCACCAAATTGGAACACCCACCATAATCAACTTTAGATGGCAGATAATTAAAGCCAAAACTCAGCTTCATGAAGGTGCCAACTTGGTGAGTTTGTAAGGTCTGTAGTGGTAATACCACGGCCTAGGATCCAAACCTCGCCTTCACCCTTGTATCTACCAAAAAGCGAAAAAGAGAGAAAATAAGGTGATCCTCAACTTCACTGAACAAAGACAAGAAAATATTCAATCTGTGTTTGGCATTTATGTGGTAAAGAAAAACTCTGGTAGAAGCTGCCACCTTGGTGAGGTGGTGAAGCCTCTATGGTAATATAATAAATGTGGTATACATTTATGTGGCTTCGCACTTGAGCAAAACCCATATGAGAGCTGTGAAAGCTGTCTTCTTTGACAAGAGGTAATGTTGAAATTAGAACAGTAAAACCCTAGATGACTAACGTGCATGAAGATTGAGAGCACCGAACACAAATCGTACCCATACAAGAGAGCATCCTCTGCACCGTGGTCGACTCTACGATTATTTGAGGTCTGACATTTTTGTCACCTAATGGAAGAGGAATACAGTGCAGAACCTTAGAAGACGTCAAAAAAAAGGGCTGATATAATTGAGAGGCTTTTTTCATAGGCAAAATCTAAGGTCATCTGAGATCTGTTCATTGAAAAGATTAATAGAAGGTTGTCATTATGGCTGACTGGATAACTCTCAAGAAGGTGGCAGGATGGTACTATTGAAAACTTGCCCATCTTGCATTCCTGTATGTTAAACGTTTGTGTTTCCCTTTCCATAGGTGGTGGTGAAGCCCATCAAACTTGAGAGGATCTTTCATAAAAAATTTGTGGAACGAGATTTGTGCTTCAATTTCATCTAATGACATGGGAGAAATTTTTCATGTCCGAAGGGAGATGAGGATTAGGTATTAGTAGATTAAACCTTATTCAGCACTTCGTAGAAAATGGTTATGAAGGCTTTGGGAGAGTTAGTCTTTGGAGGAAGGTCAGTGAGGAGAAGTTTGGGATTTATAGATTTGATTGGAGCACTATGTCGGCAGGCGTGTGGATGTGGAGTGTAGAGAGGAATTCAAAATAGTGTGAGGTAGTTTGAAAGTGAAATAGGTTTTAAGTTGGGCCAGGTAATATGATTCATTGCTAAAGAAGATTGGGGGAGTGGAGAGAGGCCGCTAAAGATCAAATTTCTTCTTTAAAAGAAAAAAAAAAACAGCTAATCCAAAACCGTATCCAGACTTCAGGTATGCACTTCTTGGAATCTAGGTCTTAGAAGAAACCTAAATGATTGGAAAATGGAATTTGTTTATATGTTGATTAATGCTATAGCTGATGACCAAATATCCCAGTATACGACATGAGAGTTTGGAAAGAAGAAAAAAAAAGTCGAGATGGTATGTTTCAATTCAATCCATGTATTCCATGGGTAATGCTGGCTCGAGTACCATGATTCGGGGTTTTAGAATTCCTTAGGTCTTTTTGTTTTGTGTGTTTCATTGATAAATTTTTTGCTAGCAAGCAAAGGTTAGAGGTCAGCATGAAGGTGGGTTCAACAAGTTGTGATCCTACATCGTGGGATCAACACTTTGCATGCCTTACCAACTTAGCTAAGTTGGCACCTTCACTTAATTGAACAAAATTCTTCATTGCCCACAGAATCGTTGATTTTGTTACGTGTGTAAGTCGTCAAGTGGTGAAAATTTTAATCATCTATCAATGCATTGTCTCATTATCTATCTGGTTGATATGGCCATGCTTATCGTTCTTCCATATGCTGGATCTTTCCTTGGTGATGGGTCTCTTCTCTAGTTGGGTTAGTCATGCTTTAAAGCTAAACGTGGAAGTTTGTGGATAAAACTCCTATTTGCTATATGCTACAGTATTTGGAAAGATGACAATTGTCATGTATTTGATGGGAATGGGGTTGTGTGCTTAACAGGAATGAGGAGCAGCTTGACGATATCTTTTAAGGAATCAAGGCCAATCTGCTTTTATAGTCTAAAGCTACATTCTGAATTGAAAGGGTTTGTTTTGGTAGGAGTTTTGTGTTAGGGTAGGATTCGGTTTTGTTCGAGGGAAGGCCATAGCATCAACCTGGTGGGTGTGTTTTATAAATTGTTGTTTTGCTTTGGATGGTCCTCTCAATCATTAAGAGGGCCTTTCTTGAGTACTATGCTTCCTCAAAATTCCACAAATCAAAGTAGTCTAACTTTGAACACACTATTGCTCAGTTTTATCAAACCCAAAAAATCTTCTCAGTGCCTAATGTTTCTAGGAGTTGGTGTCTCTTTCCTTTTACTTGAAAGTTCCTCATCTCGACTTAACTTTGTCAACCCCTATTCATAGTTCAAAAGAGTACATACCCTTTCATAATTATGTTTCACTGGAATTTTCTGTAAAACATTGAATGTTTTGTAATATTTCAGTTGAGGAGATTATTTTCATTTTTCTTATGCAGTTGAGTAAAAACTGGTCAAATTTGTCCCAATGCAAGACTTTTTTAATGAGAAAATCTTTTTAATTCTTTGAATGCCCAAACACTTTTTGTAGCATATTCTTCAAAAATCTCTCGACTGAAAAATTCAATGTTCCAGGTCAAGGTTGGTTTGGATTTTAAAACCCCATCTCAAAATGCACTGTTTAAGATTAAAAATTTTAATACCATCACCTATAGAACACCACCCCCTTTTTACATACTCTTATCTGGAGTGCCGCCATAAAAAAAAGAACACCCTGGACTTAACCTGAACTGGTTGATGTCAATAAAGTCAAGACTGACTGAAGACAATTCAATATAGAATCTTTTTTCACCCGTACCTCAATGGAAAGCATCTATTGTTCCCTTGTGCTTTCACGTCAAGAAAATGCAACATGAGGTTCCAGACTCAGGTCACTTGAGCATTATTCTTCAATATATAATCCCAAAATCTTTTTATCCGATGTTTCACTGAAATATTGAACCACTTATCAATTGCAACCAACCAAACTGCATGTATCTTAGGTTCTTCTGTCAATCTTGGGACTTGTATGAGAGACTAGCGAATTTATTTTTTTACAAAAAACCTATATTCTCTTAAACTTAAGCTATAAATTTTATCTTCTTCGACATCAAGATCTAATATCCTTCAACCTTCAAAACAAAAGAGAGCGGGTTCTGAGGAGGTTGAAGACTATTAGGAAGGCAATTCAAGAGTTTTCAGCAAGAGGTAAAAATAACATACTAAACCCAAGAGGTTCAAGACAATGGGCTTGTGCAATTGAATACGCTTCTGTTAGCCTCCCATGGCACACCAAACCCAGGATTGATCATCTATCTAAATTTTCAGCAAAATCCGGATGGTATATCAAAACATTACCCAAAAAAGATATAACATACATTTTTGAGTGCTGAAAATTGGTAATGAAAGAGAGCCCAATCACATTGTTTTATTACAGAAAATAAAGCTGTTTGCCTGTTCTTATGCATCTCTTCCAAGGGACACCATCATCTTCCTCGGTTAAATAATAGATCTAGGGTGATGTATTGAGGTCGTCAATGATACAGAAACCAGATTGTAAAACTAATTACCTCTCATCATTAATAGCAGACCAAAATTCGAAGGTCAAGGAGTGTAGCTTTCTCATAATAGCCCCTGATGAAAGCCCTCTGGCATGAAAACGCATCAAAGCAATCAAAAAAAATCAGAAACATCCCAACCCACCTTGTTGGTATAGCAAATACTAAATATTTGAACTCAAGGACCTTTTGAGTAAATAAAAAACACAGACCTTGCCTTGTAACAAAACACAGATAATCCATGCACTCTCTTCATCAATTAGCGATATGTGATTTACATAAGGCTACCTGGCACTTTCTCTTTTTTTAATTAAGAGACCTCCAGAAGTCAATGCCACTTTTATTAGATCCAATTTGAATTACTGAAATCCCGAAGCTTACTGAGGAATCTCTCCATATCTTGTCTTGTTTTTATCCATTCTTCTCTCTCTATAACGGTAGTGGGATCGTCCCTTTGATTCTGAAGTACCAAAAAAAGTCCACAGAATTAGCAAATGGAAAGCAGAACCAATTTGCAGGGTAAAAGGAGTTGAGATGATCACCAATGGAATTATTTTGAAGGAGTTTCCATTGTCACGTATAATAAGCAGATCGCCTTTTCTATCCCTCTCTCTCCCACCTGGAACTGTAACCTGTTAAAAAGCAGACATGGCATCCCTACTTAGAACATATCAACCATAAAGCCAAGGATAATAAACACAAAGAACATTTCAAGTAACCGTTTATTGATTCAACCACCCATACATTTCATATAATTTCAAAGAAGATATATATATATATATATATATATATATATATGTATATATAGCAATATTTCTCTCAGAATCAAAATGACTCCATCTAATCTTGGAAGGAGAGATGAATTTATTCAACTGTCAAATCTAACATTAAAAACATTTGAAGTTCTGTTGGCTTTTTCCTACGTCACTCCACTTGGTCTACCAAAGCTCAGCCAGAAAACTTTTCATGTCAAAAAAGTACAATGGATTCCATCACTTCCATGCATAAAGGCGGTGATTTAAAGTTCAATAAACTAGCCTTGACTATTGGGCAAAAGAGGTTTCCAGCAGTCTCACAGTTTCAATGATCAAGAATGGCAGAGAACTAGAAGGCGGTTGAATTGGGTTGTGAAGTTCCACAGAATTCCCAAAACCCTAATATTGTAAAATGGATGGCATGCTATATCTCATTTGAGGTATGCGATGATTCAGAGGTTTACGTACGGCCCAGCATTCATTCTTGCTTGCCGGTGCTTGGCCGTAATAGGGCTTTACTTAGGATGCTAATCCGTATATAATGAATCAACTAATTCTCCTCTCAATGCACGGGGACCTTGTCCTTTAAGAGCTGTTTGCTTGCTTTTCTCTTGTTGTTTTGTATCCAGGATAATCATTCTATCTTTTAATGATCCCATCCCCTTTCCATTATTTCTTTGAAGAACAAGCTTCTTCAATTGGGTTTCTACACGTGGAAAAAGCTCTTCAAAATCTAACAAGACTGGTTATAAGATAGGATCAAAGAAGAAATTGAGCATTATCAAAAAAAATAATAAAAAATTAACATTAGCTGGATTGCCGCCACAGCTGCTCTCTTTTTCCCCTTTGTTTCAGAACCTTTTTGGGGTCATTTATATCCTTATTTGGAGTGTGATAGATAGCTTCAGTAAATGGTGTTATAAAAAAAATCGTGTGTCAATATAAACTCTCTAAAAGAACTATAAAACCAATGACTGCCATAAATTGATAAGTTGCTAAAAGGTTGAAAGGTGAAAGTCAAATTGTGCACATCATGAACTGAATGTTTAAAGATGCATTTTTTTTTTAAATGTTGTTTAACAAAAAAAAAAAAAAGCCTCACCAGAACTTTTGCACGGGTGATTGACTTTGTTTTTGAATCGATAACATAGATCTCTTCAAAATCTAGTACAAACTCTGGGTCACGTGATCTCCTGTTTCTGTAGTGCTTTGTCAAGAAAACCTGTTACAGAACACAAGTCAATGAACTTCAAAGTCAAAAATGAAAAGCATCAAATAGAGCTTTTAGTCCTTTCAGATCTACTATTAAGATCATAGGATATTTGCAGTCCTCTTCAATCACTGACTTCAAAGATAATTGAGCCAAGAGAACGAAAGTGATAGTTTTAGGGCATTTCTTTCCCACCAATCTCAATCTTAACTAACATCTCATCCCTTTGAGAGACATTCACAAATCAACCAAAGGTTTTGAGTTTTTCACTTAATCAACCAAAGCTAAAGCATCTGCAAATAACATGAAGCAAGGCCATCACAAAAGGCAATCAGTGCATCGATAGACTGATGGCTGACCAACTAGTGCAAATCTATTGTAACAAGGGCCTCATTTGTTTCACCACCAATTGTTCACACACTAGTTATAGTTTTAGCCTTTGTTGTGCACACTCAAACCGTCTCCATCGACTTTATCATTTTCCCTATTGGAATTATTCCTAGACTCCTCAAATGAGCTCATTTTCCTGTTTTATTCTATTCTTAGAGTCTTCAAATCACTGAGCAGAAAATACAGAGGTATATTATTATCCACAACTCTTTTTCTTGTTTTTGATAGGTATTATTATCCACAATTCCACAGAGATTCCAAGATGGTTGTCGATTGCAAGGCTCTATGATTTCTCTATCTGGCCAGATTAACCACTTAGCTGTTGGAAATTACACAAATTTTCAGGGGATCTAACAAGGAAAAGATTACATCAAAATATTTACTTTCCTCTGTGGCTGCAACACCATTTTCTACCCGAAAATGTTTCTGATTTTAATTAATAAGGATATTAGGGGTTGTACATATTATAGAATGCAATCCCCTCCCTCCAATCACAAAAGCCAATTTTTGGATTTTGGAATTCAACATAGAAACAGTAAAAAAACTATAATTAATTGCCAATACAACCAAGTCAATTGAACAAACAAGCTGATGTCAATCTCAATAGAAACACAATTTAGAAGGTAAAGAATTTTATTAATACCTTCATTATCTCCCTTTCGGACTTATAAAGTGGATCTCTAGGTGCATCAATGGGCGGCTCGGTAACATTGTAGCACCCATAATCACTTTTTGCACACCGAATATACTACACTTTTCATAACAAAATACAAATTAAAAGGCAGTACAGAATTACATAAAAGGAAATAAAAAAGATCTTTTTTATTTTATTTTTTTTTTTAAGTTTATATATCACATTGGAAATCAAATACGATCCTTACTAAAAAAAACCAATACCTTCTGAGGCATCGGTGCAAGAACTTTCGGAATTGCATAAATATCTGTATCTGGTGGAGTAACATACATCTGCACCAACAAAAACTTCAAAATTCATCCCCAAAAAACCTCTTTAAGGGAAAAGCTTAATCAATTGGATTCAAATTTCTAACCTCGCGAAAATCATAGACATCATTATCAGGGTCAGGAGGCTTTCTGATAAAGAAATCACAATCAAACAAACAAATCTTATGGAACTCATCCTCGTTAATCCTGTAATCGACCACCATTTCAGAATCCCAACCTTGCGTAGAAACAAAGCTTTTACTCTGAACCATCTCGATGTCGTCTTCGGGTGTTGAAGAAGAAGTAGAGGTGATGGAGAAGAGGCGATCGTACTCGACATCGTAATCCTTCTTGTTGTCGACCTCTTCGACTTCTTCTTCGTCCATGTCGTATTCATCAGAACCTCCTCCATCTACATCTCCTTCGTCTGCCCTAACCCTAAAATCTTTTTTGTGTAATTTGAGAGAGGAGAGTAAGGGTTTTGGAGTTGTGAGAGATGGGAATGTAAAAGATGAGAAGTGAGGAAGATGTGAGGAGGAGATGATGATGGATTTGGGAGTACAGGGACATGGTGGGAGAAGAAGTAAACTTCTCATTGCAAGTTTGCAACTCTTTACACTATTGACTCTACTCAACACACTCTCACGGGGCGGGAAGATCGAAAGAAGAAAATGGATTAGATTCCGAAAGGTTGGGGTGGTGGGACCACAGTTCTAAAGATGTTTTACTGTATATAACTAGTGGACAGTAATGATCCACTACTGTTTGCAGAGTCTAATCTAATCTATGCTGCCAAAGACAAAGCAACAATTGTTAGAGCAACTTCAACGCAAATAGCCATTCCGGCTAGGCATTTTATTATGGAGAGCTATGTATCGCACAATTGCGTATTCAATGGGTTTGCTTTTTGTACTCCAACCGTACTAACCAAAATCGTTCTTCACAAATATTTTAATTTTAATTTTTTTAAATTCTACACAAAATTCAATGTTTTTTTAATCATGAACCGATGGGGGGAGAGTTTGCCTCTCCCTCTTTCTCTCTCTCTAATTTTTTTTAATATAGAGTCCGATGCAAAGTACTTTGGAGTGCTGTCAAAAGGCTCTGACTCTCTAAAATGATAATTAGGAGAGGATGCAGAGTCTGAATCTGAGTGCGTTGGAGTTACTTTTAGACAATATTAAAGGAAAAGGTAAGTGTGCCAAGTGCTTAATTTCTAATGGATTGATGTGTTGTAAGTAAAAATTGGTGTGGCAATAAAATTTCTCTATTATTATTAGCAAATCCCATAAAAATATGAACAAACAACAAAGGAAAATTTTGTTTTTGGGCTGAGGCACATAGGTTTGTCGGTGAATTTTGTTTTTGGGCTGAGGCACATAGGTTTGTCGGTTTGACACATTGCAAAGCAATTGGTGTAAATTCAACTCAACTCAGTTTGTAAAATAAGGCCTTATCTATCACTATCTACATCAAAATGACTTTAATGATTGCTTCATAATAATAACCTAAGGCCATTATAACTGTGGTAATAATTACACCACCCGTGAATCAAACAAAGCAAAATCCAGGGTCATGCATTTAGTTTCATAGCCTACCCTCCCCTTCTCAGGCACTCAAAAAAAAAAAAATAATAATAATAATAATAATAATGAAAATGCTGTAATAACATTAAAATGTACATCGATTCTCACATCACTGACATGGAGGTATGTGTAAAACCATAAATGTTTTTCATCAAGATACGAGTGAAAAGCATCTATGATTACGTGTGCACCTCCACATCAGCGATGTGAGAATCGAGGTACATTTCAATGTTACTCCAGCACGACTCTAATAATAATTGATCAGTAATGCCAAAAACTATTGTGGTAGGATTCCTTTAATTGTCCTCCAAATAACACATAAGAAATCTCAAGTTAAAAATCATATATTGCTGCATCCACTATGATATTCATTGATCATGACCTTACAGAGAGAAAAAAAACAAAATAAAGAATTAGCACATAACGATCTCAACTCGACCGGAATGGCTGATGAACGTCACCACGATAATGCTACTCTATGATCAATCAACCATTCTATTTCCAAATACAAACCGACCTATAAACCTGTACCTTTCTGGGAAATTTACAGACAAACAAAAAGAGTTCTTTGAGCTGCACAACAGCTTAGGAAGGAATAAGGCCTTTTACAAACTGATTTAATGCAACACAGCCAAAGATTCAAGATAGTGGCAGCACAGAGCAACAACTCTGCTGATATCACTCGTGAAATTATCTTCGCAATAACTCGTGCACCTAGCTGTTGAAGTAAAGCTTGGAAAACATGCATTTATCAATTTAGAAGAGCTCTTCGGAATTGAACTTGTTCCAGGCTTCCTGTTTTCATGGAAAAAAAGTGAAGGCAAACACAATAAATTGAACCCAAGTAATTGTATTTGACAATATCATAATCATCACAAGGGCTATAATGTTGAATGCTCATTGCAGGACAAATGCATCAATGATGATGAAGATGGATTTGGATGATCTATAAATGTTTCAAATCCCAATATTTGGAATAAGCCATAGATCAGGAGGAGGATCTCTACATGATCTTTTGTGTTTTTTACTCTACTAAAGAAATAACACTAACCGTTTATTTCCAATTCTCTGCGCATGGTCACCTTTTTTTTTTTGCCTGGTCAAATTTCACTCCCATTTTATATAATCAACAAATCATTAGGTGGGAGTATTTCTTTCAATCAACAAGTTCTGCAGTCAAAAGAACTCGGGACATCTCTTTTCCCAAAAGGTTCATCCTTAAATACTTGGGTAACTCTTGTAATTGAAAAGAATCATTGGATGATAGAGATAGTAAATAGTAATAAGAAACCACCATTGACATGGGCTCTCATCTCAAAAGTACTACGATATCCTTCCCTATCTATATGTGTGTGTGTGTGTGTGTGTGCGCTATTCATGGTTCAATTTTTCGTGTCATTCTAGAATGTTTCGGACAAGAAAGTTTCACATTGTCTCATAATGTTTTAGGAAAGTTTCAGTTTCCTTTTCCTAATTGAAACATTGCATCGAAACAAGGTACCAACCTTGGTGTTAATCAATGTGTCTTATTTTTTCAACCTCTAATACCTGTTTTCATCAGTGTAGTAGAACAGCACTTGATAAATAGGGTCTTCTGTGACCATAAATAAATACTGGTGAAAGTTAAATGTATATTCAATTTGATTTTAAACTAATAACATACCTTAAGGAGGTCAAACACCTTTTCTGCTATATATTTTTGTTGAATACTGGCACCTTTCTGTTGCACCTTATCGGGATGGACGCACAAGGTTGCCTTTCTATAGGCTTTCTTCACTGAAGTAGCGGCAATCAAATCAATTAAGGAAATTGTCTGCCACCCACATTCAGGCCAAAGTACCTACCAATGGTATTCATTGTATACAGGTGCTTAGTTGGTGTGTACAAACATAGGTATATGCACAACGATTAAGATAAACCATGAATTTTACAGTTACTTGGGACAAAAAGAACTGAAAATCATTTCAAGAAAGAAAATAATTTGGTTCATCAAACAAAATCCAAAAACTCAAACATACTACAATCAGAAAAAAATCCCTGATGCAGCCACACACACAAAGATACAAAAAGAATGGAGCAAATCATCTTATAATACACAAAGGAAGACGGCATCACGTGCATTAGACATGAATGGCTTGTGCAAAATGCAACGAAAAAGATATTACTCACGGTCACGGTCTTTTTTGCAACATCCCTGATGCAGCCACACACACACAAAGATACAAAAAGGATGGAGCAAATCATCTTATGATACGTAAAGGAAGACGGCATCACGTGCATCAGACATGAATGGCTTGTGCAAAATGCAACGAAAAAGATATTACTCACGGTCATGATCTTTTGGGTAAAAAATCTTTACATGCCTCAATTTGTATTGCAAATAGGAAGCTTTTTCCATTAGCTTGTCCATGGCATGATTACCAATTTGAATTGTTTTTCTTTTTCTAAGAGCTTTAAGTCAAAAAAAAATTACAGTCTAAGATGGTTTTGTTAGTTTTAGGAAGTATTTATTTCAACTCATATAACTAAAAGGCATTTGTATTAGGAAAGCAAGGCAAGTCATAATTGAACCCAACTAGGAATTTCTACAGGATGTTGTCTAGTACATCTATATAAACCAAAATTGCATTATTTTCCTTGGACAAGTCTATGTGATAATACCACAAACATGGGTTCAAAATCCCTCCTTCACACTTAACCTATAAAAAGAAAAAGAAAAAAAAGTGATTTCCTGAATTAGTGTTTATTATTATGCATTTTGTGATGGTACACTAGTGTGTGGTATGATGCTTCATATTTGATTATTATGATATTAATCAGTGTTTTGAAAGGCCATAGGGTTGTATGCCTCAAGAAGTCCCTCAGGACGAGGTGCACCCAGGGACCTGAAGCGCAACTGAAAGACTCAGAGACATTGGATGTGTACGCAATGAATCAATGGCATTCAAACAGCATAGGCCTCATTTGAGCACCTTTAGGTGAAGGTGTACACCTGCCTCTCCCATCCTATAATTAATAAATGCACCCACTTTACTTTAACATGTATGTCTATATATAACATTCTTGCTGCTATTTCTGATGTAAATAAGTAGTGAGCAGCCATTGCTAATGGGTTCTGATGGAAAATAATAAATAAATCAGACATGCCACCCTGAGCTTTAGATCATCTCTTTAAATATATACCATTAGAAGAACAGTCATCTTTAAGACACAAAACAAAGGGAGGAAAGAATGCAGATCTTTTTTCAACCAAAGGAAATGCTATAAGATAGGATGCAATAAACAAAAGATAAAACATTTAAAAAAAACGCACATATTGCAAAGTTGATAACAAAGCACGCAAATTCCCTTCTTTTCCTGCGGCCCACCGTCTTATCTCAACATCTACTGTCTCTGCAATTCTCTGAAATCAATGTGGAGCAAAATTAGAGAAGTGACAATTAATTCAAGTGCGCTGAAGGAGGTATCATGTAGCTAGGAGTAACCGAAAACCAAACTTAAACCCAACACTCGCAAATATGATGAGGATGGAAAGTACCAATGCATACTAGAGAAAGCCAGTGCTAAATTAACTCCCATACTACACAATGCCAGTATAACACTGCATGATTCACATGACTTACATGTCTCTCTGCCTGATCCCTCTGAGTTTGAAGGTCACGCTGATTTTTCACAGCTAGTGCTTGTGCCTGAACATACAGACTCAATAATAAAAAACAATATAACCAGATTGTGAAAAGATCAAACAAAATTAAATCACAAGGTTGAGTAATGAACAGTTTCACTGCAAGTGAATAGCATATATAGTTATTCTACATTTAAGAAAACAAAGAGTAATAGAATGCATCGTCGTCACCATCAAAGCCTTGTCTCAAAAGATTTGGGGACGGCTGAACAAGGAGTAATAAAAAGAAATAGACAAAAAAACACACCGCACGCTCCTGAGTCCGTTGTTGGCGTTCCAATCTGGCTCTTCGTCTTTCTTCACTTTCCCCATCAATTTCTTGAAAGTCTCCAGATGATGGAGTACCTTTCACAAACAAAGATAGTTGAACCAATTAGCATCATAGAAAATGCCCGGGGATCTTCTCCTATCAGTTTATCAGGGGAGAATTTTACGGTAGCAGATGTAAAAGTTTCATTTTCTAACGAGTTACCTCCAAATATTGAAGTAAGGTCATCACCAAATTTCGTTGTGGAAGAAGCCTTCCTCATACTAGATGGGGTTCCTGTGGATGGCCGCCGGGGCACTTCAGGGACTTCCCTGTTCTGAAATAGGCCATCAAATCCAGCATCCTAAAGCATAAAGTCAAGAAGTAAATAACATAATCAACAAATATTACAAAAACTTGGATCTGGTCTAGGCTCTTACAGGAGTTGTAGTTCTTGATCTAGGTGCACTAGTTGGTCGAGCACCCATTCCAAAAAAGGATTCAAGATCACTTTCATTCTTTTTTTTATTCTCTCTTGCAACAGCAGCTGCCCTTACTCGAGCCTCTGCAGCGGCTCTATCAACAGCAGCTCTTTCTGCTCTAAGACGTACTTCTGCTTCAGCCCTTGCAACAGAAGCTCTCTCTCTTGCTTCTGCATTTGCCCTCTCCTTAGATTCTGCAGCTATCCTTTCTGCTCTTTCCCTTGCCTCTGATGCTGCCCTTTCACGTGCTTCGGCTTGTGCCCTTTGAACAGCAGCCCGTTCTGCACGTCCGCGTGCTTCAGCATTGGCCTTCCCAACAGCAGCCCTTTCAGCTTTAACACGAGCTTCAATAGCTGCTCTATCTCTTGCCTCCTTTGTGGCCCTCTCCACAGCTTGTCTGGCCTTTCCTCTCTCCCTTTCCATATCCCGCCTCCTTTGCTCTCTCTCTTTTTCCTCCCTCTCTCTTTGTTCCTGTTCACTATTTAATCTCTCTTGTTTTTCTCTGAGATCTCTCTCTTGAGAATCTTGCATGGCATTCTCATGTTCTTCCTGCTGAGAAGAATCCTTGCTTCTACCAACTTTTGTATTTTCTCTCTCCCTTACTTCCCTAGCATGCTTGAATTTTGCCTCAGCTCTATCCATAGCCACCTTCATAGCAGCCGCAGATGATGCAGCAGCTGGATTTGTGTCCAACTCTTCTTCGCTGGAAAGAACATCTGAACGTTCATCAGCATTATTTCGAAGACCACCCATGGAAAAGTCCTCGAGTTCATCTACTGAAGATGCATCTGCGTTCCTCACCGAATCAGAGTCAATTTTGGGACTCTGGAAGTTCTGAGAGGAATGCTGGAAAGTTGAGAATTTGTTAACCTTCTTTTTTGTATCTACAGCAGAAAAAGAACCATTATCTTCCTTTGAGACTTGTACTGGTTTAGGAGGAGGTGGCCTTGAAGGTGGAGGAGCACTTGTAGGTTGAGTGAAAAGAGGAATCTCAGAGACAGTGAGCCATACATCATCAACTGGTTCCAAATTGTCTTCAGATTTTGGAGACTTATATACCTACCAAAAAAAAAAAATCATTAGAATTAGCATTTACAACTGAAATATTTATAAAAATCTGAAGAAACAGCAGGAATTTGAAATGGATTAGGCACCTTGTTCTGGGAGGCATTTCCGGTGGTTTTCAATGAAGGTTTCTCAGTTGGTTCTTCGCCAGCAGATGCATGTATCGGGGTTGTTTTTGTCCCTTTCTTTAAAGGGCTCTTATCCTTCCCTCTGTTATTCATGTCATATGAAAATGAAGGAATGGATTTTGTGAGGCCGTCGAGGGGATCCAGGTCATTGAATACTCCACTAACAGATGAACCATCAAATTTTGCACTTCTAATGTTATTGGGCTTGTTAATTTGTTCCAATCCATCATCAGTGAAAAGCCCCGAGGACACATATGACGGGACCGAGGCTGACTCTAAAACTACAAAGGGATCTTCCATCACACTGGAAGAAGATTTAGTAGAAGGAACACTTGGTTGCTGCAACTGACTGGTTTTTCGAGTTGCCCTGTGCATAAATTGTTATGTTGCAGAGCTTAAATCAATTAATATTTTAATTTTCACATGAAATTGGCTACCAAATATAAGTGTTTCACTAAGATAAATTGTTCACAAGGTGAATACTCACATACATGCAAATAAGAAAGATATCAATGCCACAATTGCATGAGAAATTTGTTTGGAGATATAACCTAAAAAGAACAGCATTCCAAGTGCCAAGGTACATGCATGCCACATAGAACAACTTCTGTGATAATTTATAGGAATAGAAAATGTAGCATATTAACATCATTGGATTCCTGTTTTATTGGTGCAAATCATTGAGAACTTTAAAGACTTTTTTTTAGGATTTTCCTTTTAGATGGGATCATGTATCTAATGTGGTACTCTGGTTCTCTTTTTGAGCTGGTATGGCCTTGTTGGTATCTGTTTATCTTTCTTGTAGGCAGGTCTCTCTACCTCCTTTCTGGTTGCTTAATATACTGTTATTCATGAAAGAAAAATGATGATCAACATGAAACAACATAACGATGAGAAAAGAAAAACGTGAGTGCATGATTTTTTTGATAGGTAAAGATAATTTCATTAGAAAAAATGGAGGTCAAGATGACCAACCAAAAGGGTACAAAAGGTACAACCAAATCTGTCAAAAACCAAAAATAACCCCAAGTCATCCCAACTAATCCATAACTAAATTACAAACCCTATCCAACCAAACAAGAGAATCTTCAAAGAAGCCCCCCCCCCCAACACACACACCAAAAAAACAACAAAGCTAAGATTTCCACCACAAGGTCATGAAACCTCGGACTCCTTTCCCTCGAAAACCGGTTATTTCTTTTCTTCCAAATGCTCCAGCAAACCGCGAAAGGAAGAAGACCCCAAAGAATGCATTTAGCCCTGACAAAATGACTCCCCCGACCCAACCAATTCTCAATGAAAAACTGCATCGAGTAAGGAAAGCAACCCTCCATGCCAAACAAAGACAATTGGGTTAGCTCTACCGGGCAAGACCACACTAGGGGAGATTTGAATCCACGATCTACAAAAATGGAACAGAACGCCTCACCACCTGTGCTAAGCAGGTGGTTTATTCATTTTGGAAAAAATAGGATCGATTGCATAAATACCTAATGATATTTTAGACACAACGTACATCATCTGAATTGTCCACCCATGCCATTTTAGATGGAGCACCTGCATCTGACACATACTGGATTACGGTTACTGTAAGCGTATGTCGATGTTGTACCCAGTCTAAAAGGCTACTCTTACCAATAGCCAAGCAATTAAACTAGGGACCATAAAAAATTGTCTAACATTAAATAATGAGGTTAAGACCAATTCAAATGCAAGACCACTTTATAAGGGATTTATTGAATAAAAAATTTCATTTTGATTATGTATTGTTCCTTTGTGAACTCTAAGAATTGCTTGTATTAGCACCTCACAGGAACTTTTTAGGAGATTCTTTCTATAAGAAATTTTTATTAGTAAACATTGAGTCACACACCACTTGCATCAAGAGGTATGAAAGCAATTTTTTCATCAGACCATAGAAGAGATTTGGTTTTACATGTTGGCCTCTACAATGAACTCAAGCAAAAACCCACCAAATAATCACCAAATTAACAATTTTTGGGAAGAAATACGCACCCTTATTCATGGATTATAAGATAAAAAGAAATGGAGAAGTCTCAACTCTCAATAGTACAAATTTACTAGATTTCCCAAGAAATCCGCACTGAAGATGATGCCAATTGAGTATTCAACAGAAATGTCGACATAATCATCAGCATGCACTAGAACTTCAATAACTAAATAATTGAAATTCAATGTGAAAAAAAAAAATTGGATCACTAACACGTGCAATCTGAAAAGAGCCAAAGGCGTACCTGTTTTTCGGAGGACTGCTCCCACCAAACCCAGGTAGCAAATCCTCGAAATCAGACAAATTCTTCTCCACTTTTTTCGATCTACTTCCACTCGAACTTTTCAATTCTGCATCCGTTCTACCCAAATTCCCAAGCAGGTCATCGAAATTGGCACTCTGTTTAGAGGGCGTAGCCATCGATGAGAACACGTCTTTGTAATTAACAGACGATGAGCTCTTCAAACCCGACACCCCATCAAAGATATCATCGTCGTAAACAGGTTTATTGTAAACAGGAGAAGATGAAGTATTTGCACCCGATTCCTTTGATCCAAGAAATATAGATTCTGGTGGATTCGCGTACTTGGTAGGACCACCAAAAACATCATTATAATCACTTAAATCCCCAAAATCATTCGTTTTCTGATTACTTGTCGATCCAAAGAGATCGTCGTGATCGTCAAGTAAAGAATTACCAACCGAGTTCGAATTCCAATCCCGTCGCGCTCTGTTCGAAGAGGAGGAGAATGATCTAGTCTCATCGACCGATCCGATACCAAAGTTTAGGGTTCCTCGACTGCTAGTGGTGCCCTTAGATGCCCCCGTTGGAACCGGTTTTCCTTGTGGTTTAAACCCGAAATCCTTCGCTAACAAACCAGGGAAATCGTCCATGGTTTGTGTTTCTGTATAGTTTCAGATCTAGCAAGAAAAAAAAGAGGGATCTTTGATCGAAATCGTAGATTTCTGTGATGAATTAGGGCGGATAAGAGGTGATGAAATTTGTGTGGCGCGATAGATCGTAGCTGATACAATGAAGATCGAGATCTGGAGATGAATCAGAATGTGGAGGTCAGATTCGAAAGACGATGGTGAAGAACCATTAGAGATGCATGAAAGTTTCGGACTCGTGGTTTTTCTTCTTCTACAGGGTCTTCACTGCTCTGAAAGAGAAGGATGTTTGTTCGTTTTGGTAATTTGGTTTGTAATGGTTTAAAAGAACCGGATGCCTAATTCGAACTGGACCGGTGATTCCGGTTTGAGTCGGCCGACTTAATTCTTCCCAAGTAATATCAAGTCAATTGAACATCCATGTCACCGTAAAAAGGCTTAAATCGTCGACCTTTAAATGGCAATTTAAATCATTGAGATTGACATTGTTCAAAACGTGGAGCTTGTGATTTTACAATAGTTGGAATCAAAAATTTAAGTCACCGATCAGAATGGTTGAAGCTGAGTCCATTAATATCAACATTTAAATTGGGGAAATATTCAGCACCCAACCATTTTTGTGTGATGAGGAGATCATCATCATAAAAAATCAGTCTATTCCAAAACTTCTAATCCCGTCACAAATGATTTATAAAAAATGGACGGTCCACAATAATATCAACATTTAAATTGTTGAGAGCAACCTTGTTACAATCATCCATCTCTGTATTTGAACATTGTGGATAGCTTTTTCGGGCTTCCACTCCTCAAGGTAAAAAATTTCTTCAGAGGATGACTTGATCTTGATCTAACGGTCCTTTTGTTGTTGGTGATGATTTGGTACTACTTTTTCACCGTTTCTAGTGCAAAAGAAAGTAAGACTTGAAGCTTGCCAAAGATTCTTTGATGAATAAGTCAATAACAAAGTTTAAATAGTTAGACTAAATGATAAATAGTGAGTGGTAACAAATGGAATATTCAAAGAGAAAGAAAAAATGTGTGAGAATTTAAGTTTTTAACCCTCTCTTAATCTTTGAGATGGTTTTTATAGTTGAAATCTGGGATTTGTGTCATCACACAGTTGGTCTAGATGTAATACCAGGTAGGATGTGAGCTAGATGAAGCCTGGTGACTTGACTCTTGAGTTGTGTGTGCATGACTCATTAATGGTGATATTTGAATTAGATTAATAGTGCTTTACTGTATTTAATGTTGAGTCAGTATGATAATGTCATGTCTTCTCCTTATTTGATAAGTTTTTTCAAATATCACATTTAATGTCATGGATTTGGCATGAGATAGAACTCAAATTGTCATTAATGTCTTGTGTTATTATGTTGGGGCCTTTAGCCTAGATGAATGTTCTACTATTGAACCATGAGTTTATTTGTCTCTGCTTGTGGGTATTAGTGTCCTAATATTGACTATGCTTACTTATGCTCTATTTGTTTTCGTTGTGGGAGGGTGCAAATTGTGCCAAACGCAGTTGTCCAACCCGTTCAGCGTGTTTGACGTTTCAAAATTTATGTTGGGTGTAGAAAGCATTCGGCTACATTTCTGTCGAACCGATCGGCTTTCGACACACCATCAAGCCATAACTTCTAAAATAGTAGAGAGTTTTCATGTCCCATTCAAACTTTAAGATGCAGACTTATCTTGAAGAACTTGACTGGCCTTACTAGGTTAGTAAGGATTTCACCCTTACTAAGGGTCCTTGGGCTAATCTTGTGGCATCCAAAAACATGATCAAATACTTCAAGGTTGTAGCGGACAAAATTCTATAAACTTTGAAAGAAATCTAACAAAAAATTATTTTTCACTGTTGACTTTTATTTTAAGTTTAGGAGTTATGTGAAAGTTCGATAGCCATCCATTTTCAAAACCTTAGATCAAGCTCAAAAAAAAATTTCTTTCGAATTTTTTTATTTTCTTTTATCTAAATTTTTCGATGAAATTTAGAGGGCTGTGGTATTCGATTGTTGATATGGTAATTCATCTTAGCAAAAAAATACCTTAGTAAGGCTCAAAATCTTACTATGTTAGTAAGGAAAGGGTTTCACTATCTTAAAAGGGAAAAACTTTTCTTACCAACTTAGTAAACTTTCAAATCTAACTATTGGTCATTGAGCTCAATTGGATTGCAAAATTGGCATGCTGAAGTCACAACCTTGTAGATTTCATTGAAAAAACTTAAGAGGAGAAAAAGTAATAAAATATTTTGTTTTGATCTTGATCCAAGGTTTTGAAATTGAAAGGCTACTAAACTCACACCAAACTCCCAAATTTGTCCTCTACATCCCTGTGGCATGAGATCATGTTTTTTTGGATGCCACAAGATGAGGTCAACGACCTAAAATCTTACACCTAGGTGATTCATGAAAATTTGTTTTGCCATTTGATTCCACCTAGACAATTATCAAAAAGAGAGTTGGTTTTTAGCATACTTTTAAAACTTGTTGAGTAAACTTGGAATTCGGATGAATCGATTTGATTGGAAGTCCAAGATGTCTCGAACCCAAAATTTGATGCAACAAGCTCATTGAGTCAACTTGGCCAATCATCAAGTCAATTTGATTGAGTTAACTTGAAAATGCATCTCAGGAGGTAAAAAACTTGATCAAGTTATGCAATGATATATGATATTTTTTGGAAGCAAAAAATAATTGTTTATTTATTTTAAATTATTTATGAATGTAATCATTTTATATTACTTTTTTGAGTTGACTCAAGAGTTTTTTATTTGACTCGACATCCAATGGAAATTGAGTTTTAAAATTATGACTTTAATTTTTAAGGTGGGATAAATCCTATTTTTGTATTTATATTTAACACCTCATAAGTTATATAAAAATAATTTTATTACTTTAAAAAAAAAATCATACAATAGATTACCAAACAGTACACTTAACAAGATTATTCAGTAACAGCAAAAATAACTTTCTCTCAACTTCAGTAAGTGGTTTACCCTATCACGACTGTACTTTCTTGGATGCTCAGTTCATATAGTGCTACTTGCATCGAACTTTCTCCAACCAAAGAATTATGAGGTGATAGAGATGAGGCCTTTTAAGAAATAAATTTAAGTAATTGGAATGTTAAGATACCACTTAAAATTATGATTGCATTTGGAGACATGTCTCTTGTAGGTTCTATCAAGTAAATTTTACGTATTTTTTGTTATCCAATCTTGTAGTGGATTTATGAAGTCAAATTAGGATTGATTGAGTGTCGATACCATTGAAATTGTTGGGGGTGAAACGGGTTAATGGTCATTAAGGGAAACATGTCATCTCTAGATACGATCATACATTCATGATAGAGATGAACCTGACTTCACCAAATGAGATGGGATAGGACATATGGATAATGGCTCTTCAATAGAGAGCCATTCTACCATTAAGCCAAAGTGTGAGATTACGCATGCATGAGGCATGAAGTACGAGGGATCCTCGATAGAAGAATAATCCAATAGGTTATCAACTAAAAGCCAACGTATGCAATCTCCTCCCATATAAGTTAATATTTATTGAAAAAAGTATCGACTTTAGCGTTGAATTGGAATTGCAAACACATCATTAGAGTTAGAGAATGCCGATAAAAGTTATTTGGACCTGAATTGCTCACACTATGAATATAGGGAAGTACTGAGACAATGATTTTGTTGCATGATTGTGCAGTCATAATTTTAAAACCTTGAAAGATTGAGACCACAGTGGTAGATATATGTGTTTTTTACTAACAATGTACAAAATCCCTTCGATCTGAGAGAATTAGATGCTCGCTTGAAAAGGATCAAGATTGGAAGGCCGGGAAGGAGATTAGAAGGCCAAGCAACCGCATGCACACTAATTATCAACCAACATTAGCTTACATTTAAAGGAGAGCTTGCCTGACTTCACATCTTCCTTATTTAGTAATTCTCTCTTCATCATATGTGAGAAATCTTTTATGGATAGTTTTTGTTTTTTCTTTTAAATAAGGGAGTTTGCATCAAACACCTCTCAATGGAATATGTTGGATTACTACTGCAACATTATATTCATTCTAGCTTAGTTTGGGTTCGAATGTGTCGTGCAGAAGTGTAACAAGATTAAAAAAAATTACAAAACGAACACACAAGATTTACGTGGTTCAAGAAATTACCTACATCCATGAAGGAGAGGGAGAAAAATCAACTATCAACGATAAAGATTATAGACTCTCTGTCCATAGCCACAAGGAACCTCCCAGAGCAAAAAACACATAAGAAACCCTACTTGAAAATACAAAAATGCCCCCCACCCCCCTAGTCCCCTTAAAAAAAATAATAATAAGAATAAGAATAAGAATAATAATAAAATAAAATAAATCCTCTCGGGATCGCTGCCCCCGAACCTTGCATGGGCCCAATTGATACTGCCTTACCTCTTGAAGGCCAAGCCCAATAATAATACTAGATAAATCACAACAATGAATAGTTCATCCATTTAATTACCTAAAGTTATATATTCCTTTATAACAATTTTATTTATATATAATCTTACTATCTTAATCTACTATGCTCTTTCAGGTTGTCTTCTCGCTCTCATCCTTCAATGTGAAGAATATGTGAGTAATTCATACACAACAACTCTTTCTTTTATCAAGGGTTCTACAAATTGACATGTTCCCATAAACAATTGAAATTCTATTCCTTGATTCGTACCTTCAATGTTTGAAAACTTAATAAAGTTTTTTCGTTAATCCCTGATCAATAAACCTATAAAATTCCTCAAAGTGTATCCTACCAAACTCAAGTATTGTAAACAGTCCCTCATTTACATCCCAAAGCATCTTTAATTTTCCATTTATATTGGCTCATTCTTCAGCAAACCCTATTGATCGATTTAGCAATGATGAAAATGTATATTATAGTCACTAAATCACATGAAATTTCTCCCAACCCTTTCCTCCTACAACATTCTAGTCAAATAAAAGATTAAGCAACGACATCTTGATGCGAAACGGTTAAATGAACACCATTTCTTGCATACCATTTTTATTTTTATTTTAGGTGCCAAGACTGCCAATATATTTGCTGAATGAGAAAAAGCACAAGAAGTATTTCATCAATCTTACCTTTGGATGTATGAAACGTAAACAAGAGGATAACCTGACACCTAAAGAAATTTCCATCACGAAAGTAATCAGATACAATTGGGTTCTGGTTGGTTCGGTTCATCCAAGGCCTTAATCCAAGTCCAACCCAAATTCTGTTTGGATTCAATTATTTAGATCCAAACCAACCCAAACCCGAATTGGGGTCCCCAAGTTTGTACCTTTTTCTCTACGTGGCTAAGCTTTCACCATAGTTTTCATCTGAGAAGAATATTTTGCAACGTAAGAGAAACGAAAAAGAAAAGAAAAAAATCGCGCTGACCACTGGCCTTGCTCATCCTTATCCACATTAACCTTACGCCACGTCACAACCTTACATGAAAAAGTATATCCTACGACGTACACGACTTTAATTATTTGGACCAGGCTGTGTCCTAGAAGATAATAGGACAATATATTGAATGATTGTGCTAGTAAGAATATGGACGTCAGAAAACTGCTCACGCATCCAAGTTTCAATGTATAGAGATACACTAGATAATTCCTCCTGCATAAAAGCATTAATGATTTCATATGACGTCATAAGCATACGTGTACACGCATATTCTGACGTGTAAACATAATCTTTCGTCGAATGCCTAATAACGAAGACCGAGAATTGACACCTTCCAAATGGACAATTGGTCAAGCGAACCTGTACAAACGTCCAAAACAGGTGACGCACAGAGTGACAGATATGGAACGCTATCTCCTGACACGTGTTCAGTGTAAGTTTACAAAGCAAAGACACGTGTGTTACTTCATTCACCTCACGTATCAACAACGAATGACCAGAAACAGCCGACCAACCGATTGAATATATAAATACTGGAAACTATCTTGCATTCCAAGTTTCAACCAAAGTTCCATCGTTGATCGTTCTAACTTGTATCCTTATCAAAGAAGAAGAAGAGAAAGTAGATCAAAGAAATGAAGGGTCGTGATTTAGAGTTACCTGCAGGGTTTAGATTCCATCCAACGGACGAGGAGCTCGTGATGCACTACTTGTGTCGTAAATGCGCTTCTATGTCGATTGCTGTTCCAATAATTGCAGAGATCGATATTTATAAATACGATCCATGGCAACTTCCAGGTAATATTTTACTTAATTTGCTTTTAATTTTGATTTTTTAAAAGTCAACTTTTGATCTTAAAATCAGAGTTTAATTGTGTTGATTTTGGGGGATTTTTTTTATTTTTTATTTGAGCAGGCATGGCTTTATACGGCGAGAAAGAATGGTATTTCTTCTCTCCTAGGGATCGGAAGTATCCGAACGGGTCAAGACCGAATCGAACCGCTGGGTTTGGGTACTGGAAGGCAACTGGAGCGGACAAACCAATTGGGAATCCGAAACCAGTTGGGATAAAGAAGGCTTTGGTGTTCTATGCTGGAAAAGCACCTAAAGGGGTAAAAACTAATTGGATCATGCACGAGTATCGACTTGCTAATGTCGATAGGTCTGCTCGCAGGAAGAACAGCAGCTCATCAAAGGTATTAATTAATAGGGGGATGAAATTACTAATTTGACATTTTCAGTCCCATCCGGTCATTATTGAGCCAAGATCCAAACCTGGCCCGTCTTACCCGTTTGTTATTCCAATCGAAATGTCACTTGTAAAATATATCCGGGTTTGGATTTTTTATAAGACTCGGTTTGGTTCATGTTACGTTGTTAAATGGATTATGTTTAGGCTAGGTTTCAAAACGGATGAAAATATACCCATTTAACGTCCGAACCAAATCTTGCCTGGCCCAATTACTACCGGAAGTCGTTCCAACTTCCGGTGAAGTTGTCAGATTCCGAACTAAGTATATCTGACATTCATGACTTGTGCAGCTAGACGACTGGGTTTTATATCGAATTTACAACAAAAAAGGCGACACAAGGAAGCAATTCGACGTAGAAATTCAAGATTCGAAGCCGGAATTTCTGAAACACGACCGAACCATGATGCCTCCACCAACAGTGGCGTCATCGGCGATGAACGAGTTTCTTTATTTCAACCCGTCCGATTCGATTCCGAGATTACACACCGATTCGAGTTGTTCGGAGCACGTGGTGTCTTCTGAGTTGACGTGCGAGAGGGAAGTCCAAAGCGAGCCTAAGTGGCTAGATTGGGAAAGAGCCCTCGACATAGAGACAAATAACGACATTGCCATTGAAAATATCTATTTTCCTCAATTTGATAACCAACAGCTCTCACCCTTAGGTGACATGTTCATGCAACTGCAGAAGCCGTTCTGACGTGGACCAATCAAAATTGAGATAATATAAGTCCCATCCATCTTTCATCCGTGTCGCACCTTCGTTGTAGCTTTTACGTGTAGCGTTGAATGCACGCAGTACACGAGACGGAAGTCTGTGAGTGTGCACATGCGAGCGTGGCGCAGCATGCGTCGTTGATCTTTGGAGCTAAGACAGCTGAAGGGTTTTGCTGACGAATCTCAATGATATTGCTAGTTGCTTGTATATAATGGACGGTTGTGATTTTGCCTTTGTAAATTAAGTGGTTGATTGATCTCGGATACGTTGTATGTGGTCTCAAGTCTTAGTCATTAAGATATTTGATGCAAGGGGGTCCCCTGCGACTCGAGAGAATATTTGTACGTTTGCTATTTTTGTCTTTTTCTCTTAATTTTTTTGTTTTATAGCAGAAGATTTTGTCTTCATTTTATATATGTCGAACAAAAAAAATGGGAAAATTACTTAAAACGACTCTTGTGGAGGGATTTCTTTTTAAATAGTCCCTAAGTTTTGGACTGTAACATGATAGCCCATTTAGTAAATTTTTGTTTCTTAATGTTCCTCAACCCTATCTGATGTTATAATGTTCTTGAAATTACCTAAATAATCTTTTTTTTCCTTGCATTTTTCGGTAACTTAGATTTTTCAATAGTGATTGCAATTATTTTTTATTAGTGTGAATTACAAATGTAAAATCCAAATTTAGTGGGTTTGGACCATTGGAATGGATCCAAATAAACATATGGGTTGATGTCCCTTGACCCGAATAGGATCCAAGTCAAACATGGGTCTCTGTCTCTATATTCATTTTATTTTTTAAATATCTTTAAATTGTGACTTAGGTGGCATGTATTTAGACGTGGAACAAATATTTTCCCGTAGTTAGGGCAAATTATAGTTGTCCGATAAGATTGAAGAACATGAAGATATGTGATTTTGAGACGAAAATTCATGGGTTATTCGTTGAAAGTTGTAAAAAATGACATTTCTTATTAGTCTATGATAAAAGATCTAAGTCAAGAAATAATGTCATCAATGAGAGTGAAGGCAACAGTCGGATATTAATCAATTAAAATGTTTTAATAAGCCCATAAACTTGAATGGGGTGAGGGCAATTGCTAAAAATTTGTGTGTGAGGGTTGGGGGGAATGCAAGATATATCAAATTCTTAAGAGGAGAATCTAAATTTTTTTAAGTTTTGTGAAGGCAAGTGTCCCCACAATAAATCCAGTCTGGCTTTGAAACGGTCCGGTCGATTCAAAATTGTGAAGGAACCTTCCTTCGAATTGCGACACGAAACATTTTGAGTTTATTTCAAACCATTACTTTTTTCATAAATATTTGGGATACCTCACTGGAAAACATGTCATGACTCATGATACAAAGAAGGTTCCTTCAAAATTTTGAAGTTGTTTCAAAGTTTTTTCCGTGTAAATCCGCCCATGCATGTATTGAGGCATCGGAGGAGGATTTCAATCCTACACATTCGATAAATACGATCTAGACTCAGTAAAAAAAAACATAAAAAAATCACGATAATAACAAATCGCACAAGATGAAAAATTATACATTGAATCATAATTAGAAACCTAAATTGTAAGGATGGAAAATTAAAAACAAGGGATTGATAAATAGATTTAAATGAGGACATCCCATCCCAAGTTGTTGTCTGCATATGGCAATCCCCTATAAAGAAAAAATGGGGCTGAAAGACATAATTAGAATTGACTTTAGAGAGATTTACTAGGCAAACCTATTTGTTCCAATTTTATTAAAAAAAACTATCACACTTCATATGTTTGTTACCATCACAAACCTTACTTTATGAATCCGACTACCACGACTAACGTGATAAGATTTCAAATCTTAACAAAGGTCATTGGGCCCACATGAATTATCAAATTAGCAATCCAACAAAACAAACTTCTATTTCATGTAAAATCTTAGATTCAAAAGAAAAAAATAAAAAATAAAAAAATATATATATATTTTTAAGCTTAATCGTAGATATTGAAAATTGATGGGTATTGAAACTCTCAAATTCAAACATGAAAATTTAGTATTTAACAAAAAAAAAATCATTTTTCAAAATTCTTAGAATTTTATCCTCTAATTTTTTTTATTTTATATATCAGATAATGTTTTTGGATTCCACAAATTGATGCGGTTAGAATCCACTAAAAAAAAAATAATAATAATAATAAATTAATCACATAAATTTAAAATTAATGACGTGGATCCCACTCCATGATTTACTATTAACCAACTTGATAAAGTGAGGTTTTTTGGGTAACAAACTTTAAAAAGCAAGGTTCACATGGACTTGTTAGAACTCCAAGGAAGATTTTGTAATAAAAGTACAACAGTTAGATTTGAGATTAAATTTCTTTCAACTTTATTTCTTAATCATTAATGGTCCTGGTGATGTCGATGGAGTTCTTTCTCAAAATCAAATCATTGATAAATTTTGAATGAATAATTTTTCTTTAGATGGTGAAAATATGAAATCAAGCAAAAAAATAGGTAAATCAAAACTTAAAATCACAATAACCACTCGATCAAAATGAAACTCACCACTCACTATGAACCCAATGCCTAAATAAAAAAAACGAAAAGTCAAAAAAATTGGTCGGTCTGTCTCTTCCCACGCGCACACATCTTATTGGACCACTTCATAATTTTTATTTTTATTGGAAAAAACTTCTTTGAATAAAAATTGAACCCAAAAAAAGAAAAAACTAAGAGAGAGAGAGAGAGAGAGAGAGGGGGGGAGGGATGGCGAGAGGGGAAAGCTACCAAAACAAGAACAGTGGAGCTTTCTTTGTGGCAACTTTAGTACTCTGGTTCGTCTCTGTAATCTTCGAAATAGTGTTCAATAAGAGGACAGAGCTTATATCTGTTGTTGCTGGTTGTTGTTTCTACAAAACTGCAAACTGGGTCATCCGCTCTACTATCTCTCGAGACCCTCTATTCGTCAACACCAGCGTCTCTCTTCTTCATTCCACCATTACCTCTGTTTCAGGTCCTATTTTCTCTCTATCTCTTAAGTCTTATCATCTGATATATACGTTTCTTCTGCTAGTATGAAATTGTGGATGTTCATTTGTTGGTCAGGGTTTTGTTGTTCTCTTGGTTTGATGAATGTGGTGTTCTGTTTAATCTTAGGTGGGTTTTATGACCCCAAAGAGATATGGGCTTAACTTTCAGTGGGTTGTTGAGAAAACTGTGTAATTGTTTTGTGAAATACTAGTTTTGATAAGGTGTTTATTGCCCTTGGTTTTAGTGCTTCTATTCTATCTGTGCTGTAAATGTTAGTGGGTTTAGATTAGAAGCAACGAGAGAAGTGGTATTGGAAAACTTAACTCAAAAGGAGTTCTGCTAAGTAAGGGATTTTGTGGTCTTTCAATTAACATGATCTAAAACGAGTAACATATCTTTTTCAAATATATAATCTTCATAATCATTATATATATGCATCCCAAATGTTAGGGTCAGCCAACCCCAAATTTGGGTTGTGGTTTCGATGATGATGATAATGTCACTCTTGGTATGATTCAAAGACTATTCTCTAAATGGAAGATGGGCGTGGGTAAGGTTTTTTTTGTGTGTGTGTGTTGTGTTCTGGGGGGGTGGGGGGCGTGGCTCAAGGAAGGAGATGAGAATATGTCCCCCCTCCCCCCAAAATATAAAATGGAACTACAGAAGAAGACAATATAATACCACATCATATCTTAGGTTGGGAGAAGTGATACTTTTAAATTTCTTTTGTCGAAGGTATGAAATTCTTGATAAAGTCCTTGTGCCTAACACATGCATCGATTCTAGAATTGATGGTCGAGAAATTGGTACTTAAGGCAAATGTGACATGCGAAGCGTATAACCATGTTAATTGGTGCTTCTTGGATAATGTTCAAATATGGAGAAAATGGGTTTGCATCTCAATAGCGTCGCACTTGGTTCCTGTTAATGATAACTAGATGGTATTTTTTTTGTAATTCTTAGGTCTTCTTCTTTGCCTCTTGTTACGATATGGTAGTTGGTCATTGTACTTTGATGCCCAAGTTAGACTGCACACAAAGAAGAAAGAAAATAAAAAAGGAAGCAAAATATTCAAATAAGTATTTTCTCAAGTTCTATGTCTTGTTACCAAGGAAATCAACTCCCTATTTTATTTTTTCCAAGGAAACAATTGTCATTAACTCTTAAAAAAGTAATTTGGCACATTTCCTTTTTGGATTATTTCTAATTAAATGCATCACATGTATTTTTGCAGGATCGTGCCAAATTTTTTTTTCATTTATAGTCTAGAATTCCTTTCCTTGTCCTACTTGGTTTCTAATTCCACCTTATCTCTTAGAGATTCGTACTTATCCCTTATAATTTTAGTTTGGGTGAAGCTTCCTAAAAAGTCAGGGCAAGAACTTGATCAAGTAATTTGCAGAAGAAATCAAGTTAGGATTTAAGGTTTATGAAAGTCTTGTACTCCTTCCCTATTTATAGAAAAGGAGCATGGGAAAAGTGCAGACGACGTAGAGAAGACCATGATGGTCAAATGGAAGGAGATATGCCCAATTGTGAAATAACGGCAAGTGCCTTAATTTTATATCTTGTCAGAGCTAGGAGATGGTTGGCGAGACAATTTTCATTCTGTGAGTGATACATGGCAAAAAAAAAAAAAAAATCTAAGCATCCAAGGCATGCGTTCTCAATATCCCAAGAGAGCGTAGTTGTGGGATGTAAAAAATTGTCATTTTACCACAAGGTGCCATATGTCACCTTGAGATGCTCAAAAACCCTAGATTTCAACCCGATTTCTTTGAAAGGTTGCTTAGTCGATTTCTTGGGTTGATTTTTCGGGATGCTCATTATAAAATTGAAATTAGAAAGGATCGGTGTGGATTTGTTGGAGGTAGTGGTGTAATTTAATTCCTATTAGGACATGAGGAGTCTTAGAGCAGAAAGGAAAGGATCTAACACGGTCATGGAAAATGATATGTGATGTATTTAATCCCAAGAGAGAGTTTTCCTGATTCCTTCCTAAAAGTTGAATGCAATAAATGCCCCTGAGAAATTTATAAATAGGGAGTTGGTCTCTAGTTAAAAAAAAAAAAAAAAAACAAAAAATGTGAATCTTGAGAACTTATGAAAATACTTATTTGAATACTCTAGTTCTTATTTGCTTTCTTTTCTTCTTTATGTGTAGCCTAAGCCAGAGTACAATTGGTTGGTGCCATATCCATGCAAGACGTGTGGAAGAAGATTTGGCTACTCATACACTTATCTCTAGGTGTATATAGCATTGTTGAGAAATATTATTCCTATATTTTATTATCAATTTCATTATAATTTATTTTATTTGCATGTTTATCAAGTTTGTAAGAACTTAGAATGCATAAACTCAACATTTTGTCGAAGAGTAGTTAAAGAGTATGCGAGAGTAGAAGAGAGAAATAAATAGCTTAGAGTTATGTAGCAGGGGGGTGGGAATGGGGTATTTATAGGAATTGATAGGTTAAAAAGATTTACTTAATGTTTCAATATTCCAATCGTCAAATTTTTTACCATTGGAGTAATATGATCACATGCAAATATATGATGCTCCCTTACCCTTCTTTTAAACTAGTATGGTAGCCCTCTCATTTGTTTTCTCATTGAGCTTTTGTACATTTTTCCTCTTTCCTCTTTTTTTATTTTATTTTATTTTTTTATTATCTTAAAAACAAAAATCTTGCCAAGAACTTTGGCCAAGACTATGTGTAGACTCACACCAAACTAATATACCCAGAATCCTTGAGCTCTTTGGCTTTCCTTTTCTTGGTAACCAAATTTATGAAAGTGGCATTAAGGCTTATAATGAAGATGTGTTTTATCCTCCAAAACAGCTTCTAGAGTTTCATGACTTCTTTTAGTTGTAAGCTTGGAAATATACAAGCATAACAACTTTCTTAAAATTCTATGAAATAATTTTTAAAGCAGCAAATTTATTGCTTTAAAATTAGAAAAAAACAATGAACTTACTGCTTTTCGGATTTTATCTCTGCTTTAGCTGTTTCCATAGTAGAGATAAAATCTGAAAAGCAGCAAATTCATTTCTTTTTAATTGATGTGTTCGTTGGATACGTATCTTCAAGAATATTCCAGTTTCATTAGTCGTTGCATCTTCCTCCATTATTAAAGTTTGAGGTAAATATCTGAAATCGCATAAGATATAGCTTATGATTATTCCTTTGTAAATCTTTGTCTATCACAACTCACTCAATACAAAATCAAACGAGATGATGAAAAAGAAGATATTCACTCACAGATATTCTCATTACTAGATTTTGGAGAACCAATTGGGTTTGCAATTGAAAGCCCAAAGATAAGCTAACCTGTAAGGGAGTTATGCTTATTATAGACTACATTTTGATGGCATTGGACCAGTGATTTTCCTCATCACTTGCCTCCAATGCAACAAAAACAAGGAGTCATGGGAATTATTACTTTTGGATCCTCATAAAATATATTGAAGGGAGAAGTTATAAACACCCATATAGATCTGAATATCTGATTCATTTGTATGTTTGCTCAGGCCAAAGAAAACTGATCTAAGGAATCTTTGGTTGGGTTTGTGAGAGGTGGGGAGCATATATGATGCAAATACAATTATGTTAGCTTCTATATTACCTCCACGTACCTCCACCCTTCTTCTTTGGTTTTGTACTAAGTGAGTTGTGATAGATAAAAAAATATTTAACAATGGAGGAAGATGCAACGACTGATAAAGACAGAATGTTCTTGAAGATACATATCCAACAAACACATCAACTAGTACAGCCTCCAGAGGAATGAGGGGACTGCAACGAAGACTATTGGATCTAAGGATACATAGAAGATAAGATAGAGAAACCCATTATACATCATGAGTTTTCAATTAAGTCTGAAGAGTTGAAATTCCATGATAGATTGAAGTGGGAGGCTCGTCACATTCTTTTATTAACCGAGCTTAATATTGAATAAAGAGATTATTTGGAGCCGGAGATCACTTATTTTATTTGCAATGTCTACCTAAATATGCGCAATTGGTAGCTAAAGATCAAGAGCGTCATAGATATAAACATTTTTTCAACAGAAAGGCTAGATGGCGAGGATGTAAAAGATGTTGCTTATGCTGATTTTGTAGGAAGAGGTTCATCAAGAGATTTACTTGTGGGGATGACATCGTAGCTCCTATAGAAGTGATAATAGTCAAAGCCAAGAGTACCCACCCCCTTTTCTCCCCCTCTAGAGGATAAATATAAGTAGAATTATATACTTTTATTGTCTATGATGATTAAGAACTCCTTCCTTTTGTAGTTAAATTAAGTGGGTTACTCTATATGAAGATTTAGTTGCATTTTTGGAACATTGATCTTCTACTACTTCTCTTACTTTTGCCTTGCTAGGCTTGATAACTTAGTGTGTCTGTCGATGTCATGTGCAGTGATTCTCATTCTTGTTAATCAGTGGGTTGCAAAGGGTCCAGATGAGATGTTTGAGCACTCGCAGTTGTTTGCGGGAACGTGGCCAGGGGCATACCCAGCTTTGTGCTTCTCATGCGGTTACTTTGCATATGACCAGTGGGATATGCTCCAGTACCGACTCTACAGTGGCTGGATCCCATCGATCCTTGTACACCATCTGATCCTCCTGATGTGTTTTACATTGGCGCTCTATCGCAATGTGACCATCAACTACCTTATTCTCACCCTCATATGTGAGGTACGTCCTCATAGCTTTACTCATAGACCTATCCCAACTGATTTTTTTATTTTTACTTCAAAATTCTTTCACTAATTTTGTAAATAAGCGGAGCAGTCAGAGAACACAAGTGGCTGTATCTTTTCAACCTGTTTCAATTGTAATATAATACCACATTATAAGTAAATTTGTTTTAAGACAAAAATGTAGCTCTGACTGGATACTAGTATCAGGTACCGTTAACACTTAGGGTATATTTGATTGCACATGGAAAATAGGGTGGAAAATCAATTTCCATGGAAAATGATATTTTTTAAGTGTTTGATTGCACATGGAAATGGAAATTCATTTTTCACTCTAATAAAAAAGTCCATCAAAACATGGATTTCACTTTCCCACCCATATGGGTGGAAAAGTGAAATCCACCCATATTTTCCATTCCCAATTCTTCCCCACTCATATGTTCTTCTTTCCTATCATCACCACCACCATTACACTAACCTCATCGTCATCGTCATCACCATCGTCATCGTTACCGTCACCGTCGCCGTCGCCGTCTCCGTCTCTATCATCACCATCTCTAGCCACCTTCTCTCTATTCTTCTCCATCCCTCACCTCATCCGCCACCACCACCACCACGTTTTACTCCTATCTTCCTCATCATCTTCTTCCTCACTTACCTCCGCCTCCGCCGCCGCCACCATCACCATCACGTTCTCCCTTCTTCTTTCTTACTTACCTCCATCGTCACCGCCACCACCACCATTTCCGTCGCTGTCACTGTCGCCGCCGCCACCGCCACATCCTCCCCCCTCCCTCTTCCTCCTCATTTTCTCTTCTTCTTTTTTCTCATATTTTTTCCATGATTTTATCCAAGTAAAATCAAACAATGGAATTTGATTTTCCAACCCTACCTATTTTCCATCACTATTTTTCCATGGATTTCAAATTCCATGGAAAGTCACTTTCCATGCAATCAAACATACCCTTACAATAATGATAATGGTCTCAAATGCTGCATATTGTTTGCATGTATTTTCTCATAGAGAGATTCTATTGCCACACCAACTTTTGCTAACAGTTTCCCAATTCATATGCAAATCACCGTAGAATTAACACATATCTTGGGGTGCTGTTAGCAAAAGTTGGTGTGGCAATAGAAGCTCTCTTCCTCATATCCCATTGTATACTTTTTATTTCCCGAACTTTTTAATGTAATACTTTTGGTTTTGTCAACAACAAAAAATAATTAAGTCAAAAGACTATAAAGAATTTGATTTTTCATTAAATTTATCATGGTGTATACAATAAAAAGGAAAAGAGAGTTACTATTGGCACCCCGACTTTTGCTTAATACACCTCAAGTTCTTAAATTATTTTATCACACCCCAATTAAAGATTAAAACACACTATTCAAACATTACAAAGGTTTGACCCAAATTATAATCTCAATATTACAAAACGTTATAACACTCATTCAAACAATTGCAGTAGTCATTTACAATTATGATTACACTCGTTCAAAATTGAAAGCTAGCAAAAATAAATTAGTTTATTTATTTATTTATTTATTGGAGTGCACTAAGTAAAAGTTGGGGTGGCAATATCAGCTCTCAAAGAAAATGAAATTGGGTATTGAATGTGAGGCCAGTATGTACATTCATATCCTGGATTTCAGAAAATTGGGACTTCTATAGCTGTTTCTCACATTAATGTTTGGATCATTATCTGTATCTGGAATCTGGAGATCTTAGCTGAGCATTCAGTTGACCCAACTCATTACTGCCCAATCTGTCAAAGGTTTTTATTTTTTATTTTATATGAAATAAGTAGAAAGAAAAAGAAAATCTACTCATGTTTCAACCCGTGCACCAAAAACAAGTGGGTCATTTAAGATGATGAGAATTGACCACACATTGTACACATTTCTTATCTTTTAGATTGGAGTATGTCTAGACATGGATGTGTTTGAATGTACTTATGTTAAGGATGTGTTTGCATCTGAGGAGCTTATCTTTATATTATATGCAGCTGCATTCGATCTCTCTACATGTGAGGAAAGTTCAGCGGATGGCTGGACTACGAGACACCAAGAGCAAAATCGTTAGAGCTGAATGGGTGCTAAACTGGGTGTTGTTCTTCATAGCGAGGCTTGGATCTCATATTTTAATCACGATCAAGCTTATCAGAGATGCTGACAAATTTGGAAAGGGTATCGAGCTCCCTCTTGCCCTTTTCGGGATGTTTGGAATGAATTTGCTTAACGTTTTCCTTGGCTTGGATCTTTTGAAAGCTTACAAGAGAGAGCACAATCATCAGAACTGATTTTTTTGATTTTATTTTTTTATTTTTAAAAGAAAGAAAGATTTGTTTGTATGTGTGTCTGTGAATACAATTTCTATAAATGAAAATTATTATAGTTTGATTGCAAAAAAATGTGGTTCTGACCTTACTTCATCAACTACCAAACAAAGTAGTAAATAAGGATTCAAAAGGTTGGCTTGGACCTCTTGAAAGCTCACAGGAGATAGCACAATCGCGACGACAGATGACAAGGAAAAATTATAAATAATTATTTGTTGTATGTTTTTGAGTGTGTAATTACATCTTCTAGAAATGAAAATAATTATATTTTGTGACAAAAAGTTTTTCTGGTATTGCCCAAACAAAGTACAAAAATAAAGCTTTTAAAAAGGTCCTACCGGGATTCGAACCCAGGTCGCTGGATTCAAAGTCCAGAGTGCTAACCACTACACCATAGAACCTTTAGTTGACGATGGTCTCTAAGTTTATTTATTTTAAGCTTAGTTCTTGAATGTAAGCATTCTAATGTTTTCCCTTGACTCTTCTCTTTTTATATATATATATATATATATAATTGTTTTAAGATAATGCCTTATACTACGTTCCGGTCAGGATTTTTTCAACTCGATCTACACATTTGAGCCATTCAAATTTTTAAGTATTCTACCGCATTTAGGGTTACAACATCACTTGGTTGGATCATATTTCTTGAGATTACAATTCGTGCACAAATCTCTACCACCATCAATTAATCACCATGATATTGCACATGTTAGTGGACCATGCCTTTGGTTCCAATCATTTCTATCTATCGGATGCCTAATATCCTTTGGAATTTTTAAGGTAATTAAACTACATCAAGAGTGGTTGGTCCACCATTTGAATGGTTGGACCAATGGCCACATTAAAAAACTAGGGTGATCGTGAAGTATTTCAAAGAAGAGTTACCTCTAAGTAGATCTGCCATGTGTCTCGACAACCTAAATTAAATGGAGTCTCACCTTAAAAGTTTCCATGCCACCAACTTAGAAAACTAGGTATTTAGGTGTTGGAATTGAATATTTGGATAGGACAAACATAGCTCAACAATCCAACTACCCTTACAAGGCGGGTTCAATCAAATTCTTGGTGGTTGGGATTTTTCTTATGAGGAGTTCTACCAATATATGGTTTACCTTTCTCTTTCCTCCTTGATGTGAAGGTCTTCTAGATCAACCACCTTGGCTTTAAGTACTTCTTGATTGTATGAGACAATAAATTATGATAACTTAATAATATAGAATTGCGGGAGTTATGGGTTATTGTAGTAGATTCCTTGACTTGATTTGTTGATCGTGATCATCCAATCTAATGACTTTTCCTCTTGACTTGCGCGCCAAGTGATTGGTTCCACGGATTACAATAATGGTTGCCCACTCTTTGGTGGATTTATGCACCAAAAAGTAGTCTCATTGGCGGTTTATAACCATTTGATTTGAGTGTTTTCGTCGTGCATGTGCTTGAAGCCAGAGGAGAAAATACTCAAATCTAATGGTTAATATACAAGTAAAAAATATAACTTTATCCCACCATTATGCACTTATTACATTGAAATATGAGGCAATTAGTACATAAGATGTGGAACAAAAAAAGAGTATTAATAGTATATAAGATATATAGGATAAATGTTGTTGATTCATTCAATTTTTAATTAAGAAAGAGTATTAAAAGTATAGTC
This sequence comes from Akebia trifoliata, assembly GCF_017979445.1. NCBI lineage: Eukaryota > Viridiplantae > Streptophyta > Magnoliopsida > Ranunculales > Lardizabalaceae > Akebia > Akebia trifoliata. The sequence goes on along the minus strand of NC_141378.1, from coordinate 2,226,505 downwards.
TAATTTGAGTGTTGGAGTGTTTATGACATGCAAACTTACGGCAAAACGTTCAAGACAAAACATAAGATCATGACACAAGTATTTAAAATGCACGAATTTAAAAAAAAAAAAGAAAATTGTATTTAAAAATAATCGAGTAAGTTAATTTTTGGTCTGCATGTGTACAAAAATATTAGCTTTTTTTTTTTTTGACATTTACATTCTGTGATTAAAGGGATAATATCATAAATAAGAAAAGAATGAGAAAAATAAAATACAATAATTTTCTTATGAGATTTATCATCAGATTGCAACTAGTACATCTATTAAAAGTGATAAATCGACACACTAAAACATATGCAGCTGATGTGGCAAGGGCACAGAATCATATATATTTTTCTTCGGGATGCACGTGGAAAAGATCAACGTTTTTGTGCCCTTGCCACGTCACCAATGTACAGATCACGTATGTATTACCGTGTCGATTTATCATTAGTCTTATTATTAAGATTCAATCGTGAACATGGTTTTAAATCTCGTCCAACATCAAGACGACTTGTCCAATTCATTTCAATATTATCCATAAATGAGATGGATAGACAAGTCAAACATATAAGACAAGATTTAAAATCATAGTTCATTTTTCTCATTATTGAATGAGACGATTCAAAGAAAATTCGTTCGAGACAACTCGATCTCATTAATCGATGAGACAAGACATCAAAATAAGTTTTAAATCTATGATCTTAAATAACAAGTTGCAATAAAAAAAATTGTTAAGACTTGGGAATGCTAGTTAGGATCCCACACAGATTTTTCTTGGACTGAGTGCATTATATGTCATGTGCAAGACCCTGAAGAAGAGGCATACATTAAGGACACCCACTTTACTCCCTTATTGGTTCACCCCATCTGCCAAGCTCATCAATCCGCCCACACATTGAGGTGGAAACCAGCTTCAAAATTTTGAAGAAACCCACTTCATTGGATTACACGTGGTAGTTTTAGGTGCATTTCAAATTTGAATGGAAACATAGGGGTTTGAAATTAATTGAAAAAGCCACGTGTTTTGTAATAAAGAGGGTTCTTCAAATTTTGAAGCGGTCTGTCCACTTCAAAGTCGGACTCCATTGGGGCTGTTTAAGTGGTCATGGTCCATCAATGGAAGTATGGATTCCATCATGTCTCAAAATAGTGTGTACTAAAATAATTGTTGCAGAAAGTTTTTATTGCCACACCAACTCTTTGGTAACACATTAATTCATTAAATTATATTTAACATACCACACAAAGATACAAATATACCAAACTTGGGACCTGAAATAGAAATGAAAAAATAATACTGGAATAGTAGGAAACAGTTGCAATCAATCCAACAAAAATTCAACTTTCTAATTCTTAATCAAATATCATCATTCATAGTCTTAGAGTTTGAGTAAAATTTAAAATCATTTGCACATAGAGCATTTGTATTTAATTTCATGTATCGTGTTTTGAAAAAAAATAAAAAGATTTGTTGTTGTGTCCATAAATGATCTTTTGCCATACCAAGATAAATTGCACTTTTCTTGGGCCCATTGAACGTTGATGGACGATATTAAGATGTATCGGACGAATCATCTCAGTCTCAGACAAGATTTAAAATCTTGTTACAGGGTGTTATAAGAAAAACATGATACAGATGATCCACTCCTAATTATTTTCGAGTTTGAAATACCCATCAATAAAAATGCATTAGGTAGATTTGGATGAGAAGCATCAAACATGCGATTTGACGTGTAATTTGTGTGTGAAAGTGCTAGTGACATTTGTAGTTGAATTTTTTTTTACTAACTTGATTTATTTTCATCCTAAACTTATGGGGTGTATTAAATATTTTTTTTATTTTGAAGGTGGATTAGTATGCATTGTCACAAAATCAGACTTCCATCTTTACTATTATAATGAGAAAAGGTGGATTAGAAGGGATACGACACCAAATTTAAATCTCTCAAATACCTCGACCTTTACATTTAAATTTAATATAATCAGAATCATTTTAATAAAAAAGTCAAGAAAATTGTTGTCTGAACCTTAGAATCACATTGATTAATTTTTAAAATTATAAAATATTTTATTTATTATAAAAATTACAGATAAACCCTTTCGATAGCATTGGAACATGGCATATGCCACCTTGTAGAATAAATAATAAATATTTAAATTATAAAGAATTAATCATTATAATATATAATATATTATTTAAATAATTCCCACCGATAATCTCGTACCATTATCCCTTACAACCGTCCAAGTTAGTGGGCAAATTACATTATGGATAAGACACAACAAGGCACTATTAAACTACTACACATCTCTACGAAATTCTACAAACTATCCCCTATTTAAGATGAGGGCCCACCAAGTGAATGGTTCTGATCATGACGGGTGGGCCAATCCCATTGGTGCATCATCATTAGCACTAACTAAGCAACTCAAAACATTTTGTACTCAGCACAGAATTAAATATAAAAATAATTGAGAACTGAAAACTGACAACATGTGGTGGGGAACTCTACATTTAAATTTCTGTTTTCTCTCTCTCTCTCTTACTTTCTCTTTCACAGTTTCACCTTTGCTTCTCCCCAACGCAGCAAAAAAAAAAAAAAAAAATACAACGTAAAATAACAATAACATGGTCTCCACCATTAACTTTCCATCTCGTCGTCTCTCCTAAATTGCAGAGAAAATCTATCAAACATAGGGGGGGAGAGAGAGATCTGTTACAGATGCTTTGTAAATGGGGAAAATCTATCAAACACAGCAGCAGCTGCAAGAGCAGATTCAAGAGAGACAAACGGAGAGTTCTTCTTCACGGATCTTCTGCGAGAGTTGTTCGATTGGTCTTCTTAGATTCTGGAGTTTATTCAGCTTTAAATGCCTCTTAGTTTTGATTCTCAGCGTTTCTCTTTTCCTTTCTGCGATCTTCTGGCTTCCTCCTTTATATCGAATTAAATCTGAGTTCGATGCTAATGTTGAAGATAAACTCAATGGTACAACTCTTTCTCCTCTTTTTTTCTTAATTTGTTTATGGGTTTTTTTCTTTCTTTCTTTTGTAACTAGGGTTTTGGGTCTGATTGGGGAGATGGGTACTCGTTTTTTCATCCTTCTTCTAGGTTTTGGAGATGGTTTTTTAGTTATTTGTTTCTTTATGAAGAAAAAAATGTGATTTTTGGTAATGCATTAATGGACAGGATGTTAGTGATTTTAGGGTTATTATTAAGATAAGAATTTTCTTTATTTATTATAATTTTTTGATCAACAGAATTAGGGTTTGTTCTTCTGCTGAATCCAACTCAATATTGAAACCTAATTATTGTCATCCACTTATGAAACGTGTTATAGTAGTTTTGTAACTTGTAATTGGGGCCAATTTTGTTGAAAATTGATGCTTAATAGTGAGAGAACATGAACCACATCTGTACTTGTAGATGGCATTCTTTCCAGTATATTAATTTATGAATATTATGTGTTAGACAATAAAATAGGGAAAAAAATCATTTGTTTCTGTATAGTGCGAGTTGAATTTTTGTTCATGGAGAAGAGGAGTTCTCCATGCATATGTGTAGTTTATTGTCTTGATTTTGGAACAAAAATTAATGGCATCGGTAATGCTTTGTTGCAAGGTGGAAGCTTTTGGAAGATTAGTCACAATCATGTGTTAGTGCCGACTGCTGAGGTGGTCAATATTTCGTTATATTCTTTGAGCATTCAATGAGATGATCGATCCCCCTCTCTCACCCAAGGTTTAAAGTCTTGTCTCGATGAAATGTTTTGGTCAAGAGAAAAATTGAGACTGTTTTGACCAATACATTCCCAAACCATTCAATGTTTCATATCGTTCTCGACCGATACATTCCGACACAATACGATATTTGGAACCATGCCTTCACCGAGCTGTTTTCGTACGTGAATTAACCACAAACCACACATCTTATAAATTGAGAATTCTACGTCAGAAGATCCATCACCAAAGCCCTATTGCTCACGACGCAAAATAAAAATAAAAATAAATAAATAAATAAATAAAGAATCAAGAAATAAACTAAATAATAGAGATAAGGATGAAGAGCTCATGAGGATTGTGATACATATAGGGAAGTGATACTTTTTTTTCTTATGATCTACCACCAAGAGGATCGTCTCATACCAAAGCTTCTAAGTATGTTTGTGGAATGAAAATTCATTGAATTTGATTCATTTTGGTTAACAATGTATTTGGCGTGAATATTTGACCTTTTGATACTACGATGGGTAGTTGGATAAGGCCTAATAATGCCTCCTACAAGATGTACAATCTGTTCATGGATCCAATAATGGGAAAAAAGCAATGTCATTAGAAAATTTGTTACTATCATCGTTTGGGTATTTAATAAGGCTTCAAATAAGCTTCCCTTGGATGGGACCCTCATTGGCAACTTCACATTTAATACAATCGTTTTTCAATTATTTTTCCTGAAAAAACATATTATATGGGTGTATTATTTAGGAAATAAGGAATGGTATGTGTATTTCTAGTCTCAACCATCTGATATATATACATATTTTTGTATAGTGTGACCCAAAAAGGGCAGCAATAGGGAAAACTAAAATTTGTTTTATACAATGTAATTTCTTCTGTTTTTCGCTGTTTTAGCAAACTTGAATAAGAAGAAGAAAAAAAACACCTAGAAATTAAGGGGAAAAGATCACTTTATTACCTGGAGTGTGAAGGAAGCAGTGAAATTTCCATTTGTCTCCGATCTCCATCACCATCCTCATGGTTGGTGGCCGTGAAGATTAGGCCATCCAACAAGTGGAGAGGAAATGGAGATGGTGTAGTAAATAATTTATTCTGGTTGAAGGTTAATTTATGATATTTTATAGTAAATTACCTGTGTGCGTAACTGTGAACCACAATTTTTGGTTTTGGGTAAGAGGCGTTATTATCAAAGCCAATTTCAAAACTGAAATTCGAATAAAAAGGTAAAATGAATTAGCGCATTCTTAAAAACAAAGGAAAGATAATAAATCAAAATAGGCTGATCTGTTTTCAACGTTCTTCACCATGGTTGTTTACAAGCTCCATTTGTTTGTCTTTTGAGCTGAGGGAGTTTCTTCTTCTTCTTTTTTTAAAACTTTTCTAATGTTTTGGTTTCCTGTTTTGAAACTGTTTCTGTTCAGCTACAGTGCAAGCAAGCTTCAGACTGCAAAAGGAAGCTTCGCTGCTTGTTGCACGCGCTAAAACACTAGAAAATGACATCTTGGGAGAAATAGGTGTGCCAAACACAAAGGTATTATTTATAGCCTCAGATTATGTATTTCATTGTATCCATTTCAACCGATGAACTATCAATCTTACAACAAAAATATTTGTGACAGGTTTCTATCCTATCTGTGCACCAAGCTGGTACATCAAACTGGACTGATGTGGTGTTTGGTGTCCTTCCAGATCCAAAGAATGTTCCAATAAATCCCGTGTCCCTAAGTGTGCTGAGATCATCTTTACTAGAATTGTTCCTTCAACATTTGAATTTATCCTTGACAACAACAATTTTTGGGCAGCCATCTTCCTTTGAGATATTGAAGTTCTCTGGAGGGATCACCGTGATTCCTGTGCAATCTGCTTCCTTATGGCAGATGCCCCAAATCCTTTTCAACTTCACACTAAACAACTCAATTTCTCAAATACAAGAATATTTTGACCAGTTGAAGGACGAGTTAAAGTTTGGGTTGCATTTGAAGCCTTACGAGGTTTTACCCTTTTTTGATAATAATCTCTTAAACTGTCTACACTCAATTGGCTACCAAAATGTCTAATTTTCTATTTTGCATGCAGAATGTATACGTGCAATTGACGAATGAAAATGGTTCTACATTGGATCCCCCGGTTGTAGTGCAAGCATCTGTTCTAACAGGTGGAGAGGCCCGTATCCTTGTGCCAGCAAGATTGAAACAGCTGGCTCAGATCATCACACGATCTCCTTCTGCAAAGAATCTTGGCCTTGATCATTCAGTTTTTGGTAAGGTGAAGGAGATTAGTTTATCATCCATTCTAAATCGTACACTCACTACGTCTCAGGGTTCTCCAACTCCTTCGCCATCCCCATCCCCATCTCCATCAGAAGAAAATTACTACGCTGCACCATATATTTCTCCGTACCCCGCTCCATCTCCATCTTATGATACCTACCCGTATGCTCCAGTTCCTTCAATTGGGCCCCAAACACCTTCACCCTCACTTTCAAAACCTCCAACACCTTCGGTGATTACTACTCATCCACCTAGACGTAGTCCATGCCATGGTTTCACAATTTCACCAAGCCCCGTTCTGACTGCTCCAGCTTTTTCTCCTCATGCCACTACCACTCATTCTCCGTTGGGTCCCACGCTGCAGTTGGCTCCAGATATCTCGCCTTCACCTACTGTATTATCTGGCTCCAGTACAGGTCGGGACAGGAGAAGTGGAAAAGCTTCCATCTCTCCGTCAATTGCCTCTGCCTCATACCCAATATCATCATCCTCATCTTGTGAGTTACTACTGCCAATATATTCTTTCTTGTTTCTTTAAGTTGATGCTTATCTTAGTTATGCTTGTAAAATTGGATATTTACCTATCAAGTTCACCGATTGTCCTTGTTCTTTCATTTAGTGATCCACATAATAATTTCAAATATTGTATGGGATAAATTAAAACATATTCCCATCATTGTGATTTTTAATATTTATCACAGACCGCTTGGGCCTGACATGGTAAGGCTCGGGTGTTTGCCATGTCCAAGAGTGTTAAACAGGCACTCCATAGGCCAGTACATTATTGGCTGATGGATAGGCTCCGTGATCTGAAGCTAAACATTATAAATAGCCTAGATCGTTGGTGTTATCTTTTATCGCATTTAATCAGGTTCTTTTACTGATTAATGCATTCATCTCCACTTGATTTATTTTATTCTGATTGGTATTGATATAATTGTGTCTCAGTAGGCTGAGGGTTTATTTGTTCTTCTTTTTGTTTTGGTTTTTTTTTTTTTTGGATAAGGATAATTTTATCAAAGGGATGAATCCCAATGGAAGAAAAAAAAAACAACCTAACGAACAAGGCATACCACATACACAGAAAAAATTAGGGGAGACCCGAGAGATATCACCTAAGAACAAAAATCTTTAAAAGAGACCTTTACATTACTGGATTATCCTGCAACCAAGTTACCAAATTCACTCGAAGTACACTGAACTGCGAACCGGTACAAAGTGAGCTGGTTCGCGTACGGTTTGTTTGGGTTCGTACAATACAACAAACCATGTACCACCAAATCTGCCCCCTCCTTCACAACATTAATTAATATTCATCATATATGGGGAGTCCCTACCTTTTCCAATGGAATTTTCTTGTTGGAAATTTTAAAACCCATTCATATATTCTTTGTCCATTGGTGTGTGATTCAACTCATAAGATATGTCCTGTTTATGATCCTTAATATTATAATATTCCCTTTGAACTATTTACAATCCCTTTTGAGACTTTTCCGAATCCAGCAATTGGCACCCATTTTTGTCTATAATATTTTTCTCGTATCAATGAAACGTGTAGCCTGGATGGATACTTGAGTAGTTCTCACAGTGAGCATGATCTGCAACCTGGAGATATTTGAAGCTAAATCTGGTTGGAGGACCTGATCTAAAGTCTTGACTGACTTTCTCTGTTCTAGCTGGTATGATTCCGTGAGAAACCTCCGTAGCTGATTTTCCTTCACTAGTTGGTGAATGCTTTTGCTAGTGTTTCTAGTCCATATACTGGTTTAAGTTCTTGTTTATAAGATAAAAGACAAATGTATTGTGTATTCTTTTCTGCAAGATTTCGCTGAAGTGGGTTTCCCGTTGATTGCTAAGTCTTATTCATATTCCTGTGTGGTTTGCTGCAGCTTTTGTCGCTGATCGGCCTTACAAGGTGGTGTGGCTAGTTGGATTGTTGGGGTTCTTGATATTCCATCTCCTTTGCAGACCATATTGTTAGATCAGTTCCACAGCTGTTATAATCAAGCTTTCCGATTCAGTCCCAGGTTTTGGCCACCACCCATGCAAGTAAGCACTGCAGAGTATGGAAGTAAGGTTTGAGGCTAAGAAACAGTTTTGCTCTTCTCCAGTAGTTATTGGAATCAATTTAAGCTTTGGATGGTAGAAACCCCCATGGAGGTAAGAAAAAGGGGGTCTTTCTAGGTAAGCAATTTACATGTGTTTTGTGTATATATTGGAGGATGTTGTTCTTCAGGTCAAAAAGCCACAAAGGTGGTAGGCCTCAGTTCTTTCAGTCCTACCTTATGTTGTCCAAAGAAACTTGTTGTTCCCAAAGGGGAATAGTTGTTGAGGGGATGATGAATTGAGAAGCTTTTGATCTTTTGAAGTTGTAAAGGGAAAAAAAAAAGAAAAAAAAGAAAGAAAGAAAGAAATACCACTTGTTCAAGTGTAAAATCTGAAAGTGGCAAGTTTTTTTTCATCATTTTTTGTGCATTTCTGTCTCTATTTTGAAAAATGTGAAGTCTTTAAACTGGGCCAAGTTCAATTGACCTGGTACACCATTCTGAAATGAATCTTGTTCTTTCTCTTCTTTCATTCAGTCATTAATGGAGATGCAAGATTTGTTAGGCAATATGAATTTTTGAGATAAGGATTTGATGATGATTTACTCATGATGGTCTTCCTATTTAAACCTTGGGATCCAACCAAATAATATTAATTTGATTTTTTTATTTATTTATTTGGGGGGGGGGGGGGGGGGGGGGTTTGTAAAATGGTAGATTTGGATTCGCATGTGACTTCACAGTGTGTATCTCGATGTTAGGATTGGTCTTGTGCATATTTCAATATGTCCAAGGATAATCTAAGTGCCCATCCTGAGATTTGCGTTGGTTTAGGTTGATTACGTTCTTTTTGGGACTGGTTTTTATCTGAATGTAAAGCAGAGCTGCTATTGGCACCCAACTTTTACTTAAACATCCCAATTATAATAAATAATAATAAAAAAGGTCAATGGCTTAGAATAAGTAAAAGTTGGGGTATGAATAAAAAAATCTCTCTTCCTCAACTGTTGAAGTTGTTTGAATGTGTTATGAAACTTTTAGATGTTTAAGTAATAACTTCGACCAAACTTTTGTAATGTTTGAACGGTGTTTCTTAATCTTTAAGTAAAATGTGATAAATAATTTAAGAAATTAGAGTGTAATAAGTAAAAAATTGAGGTGCCAATAGCAATTCGCATATAAAGAGGTGGAATAAGAGAGGCATGTAACATTGCTTGGGTATTAGTGGAAGGGCTCTTTGGACTTTCAAGACTAATGACATCAGACTTGCGATGAACCTTGTAAATAATTTTCTCTTTTTCAAATATACTGTATTTTGTTTTTTAATTAATAGAGAATTGATCCCTAAAATGAATGTTTGTTGGAGGAATCTGGAGAGAATCATTTGGTTTATGCATTTTTAACATGGGATGACTCAAGTAGGGACAAAAATAATATCCACAATATTCATGAGGATTACGATTAAAAATTGCTCAAATCCAATCAATAGTAGTAATCTAACAAGCTGACTTCTGATGACTATAATACACGAGGGTTTGGATTGTTTGATTGAAAACTATAACTAACTTTAATATCTATGAATACAAGTCAAACTTATAAGATGGGTCTACACCTCTTAGGTACACATTACTTTCCATGAACCTCGCTGTCAGCTATTACTCAACGCGTTTCAGAGCCACCAATTTAGTCACTCTAAATATTGCTCCACGTAATCCATTTTTATTGAATCTACTGCCCCATATGATCTTCTGGCCCACCTTTAGGTAAATTTTGATAAAATTCAGTTGTGTTCAACCAGCGAGCCTGTTTACGAGATCATTTTCGATAGATCATATTAGGGTTTAGGCCTGAGTCAGGATTTAGAACGATTGTTTATGTTCTATCGAAATGGAGTCTACGTGTTAAGTTCTGGTTGGTTGGTGTTTAAAACACGTTAACTCCTATGCAAGTCATGTACCCGTTTTGGATCACGACTCTTTAAGCCCTGATAAAAAAAACTTAAACTACGTTGCTTAGCAATTTGACTTTATGCAATAAAAGTGGGCCAAAGATTTGTTTTTCAGTGAGCTACAATTCCAATGATATCAAACTGATTTCTGCGTTTAAAGTGTGGACACCAAACATTAGAAATTAAACTGATTTCTGCGTTTTAAGTGTGGACACCAAACATTAGAAATTAAAAAAAAAATCGGAGTCTTCCATTGCCGGGATTTGAACCCGGGTCGCCTGGGTGAAAGCCAGGTATCCTAACCGGACTAGACGACAATGGATTTGTGATTATTATAACGGTTTTATATTAATAAAGCTTTTACCTATATGAGTGACAATGTCATTTTTTGACATGCCTTTTTATATTGTAGCGTCATAAAATTTCTACTTTTATCATTGCTTTATGGTATAATATTTTCAAAATCAACTCAAATAGGACTAAAGATTTTTCATTGGACAGATTTATGTTCGTAAAAAAAATAAAAATAAAACTTCGAAAACATGAATACAATTTTTATATATAATTTTTTTTTTTTTTTTTACCTCTTACCCATATTCATAAAAGGATAATAGTCACAAAAACCAATAATTCATTCATGGAACCTATTTCATTACAAATCAAAGTGAATCATTGTTTTGATGTGATTTTCCAAATACTAAGTACTATTTGTCATCTCTCGAGTTGATTACAATCGGCCAAGTAAACCATCTTAAGAAGATAGATACCATGTTCGACTTCAAGTGGTATTTGTGTCAACCAGCTTGAATTGAAGTGCATGATTGAGATGAGTTTCCTAAACCATATGCGTATATTACTTGCCTTCTATCTTATTACAAGATCACATAATCGTTAAACGGTTGTCATGGAAAGGACCCTTCCTGAGACAATAGGTTGTTTTGGGATAGGACATGTGTATGATCGTAGTTTATCCAGGCATTAAAAGAAGTGATAGTTTTTCCCTTTTGATTTTCTTTTTATGGAATCGATCAAAGTTGGGTCTAAAATGAAATCAAACTTATACGAACCAGAACCGTTAGGTTCCATTGAATAGGAGGAACCTATGGGTACTCGGAACCGATTTATTTTGTCATTTCTTTTTATACTTTAGATGATTTAAGGTATCTTTTTATTTTAAAAATAAGTGCATGTTATATAAAGTTTTTCAATTTTTTATATATAAATTATTGATTGGAACTTAATACGAGCTATTTCTTCTAAAAATTTATTACTTTTAAATAAGATAGAATTTTATTTTTAGAAAAAATCACTTATATTATTACAAATTATAATTAAGTTAATGATTTTATGGATAATATGTTAATTTTTTGAAATGATTATATATATATATATATATATATATATATTTTTTTTTTTATTTATATTTAAAGATTTGAAATACTTTTTTTTTTTTTTTTCATTTGATTCTTAAGATCCGAAATCGATGAGTACCTACATTTTTTGACGATCTTCGATTCCATTTGTTTTAGAACTGGTCCTGGAATCGAAATAAATATAATGCTTACAGTTCTAAGATCCTTAGGAATCGAATTAGAATCGACCCCATTGACACCCCTAATCAATGCTCAAAGATAAAGAAGACAATAAAAATGAATTGACCTTGCTGAAGATATCATCGTGTGGTACGTAATCGACTTAAACATTTTTGACAAAAAACATTAGTAACAAATATACAGACAAGTGATCTGATTAAATATCCATATAATAAAACACAATAGTTGTTTTCCCCTATAAAATGTGCTTTAGATTCAATCCCATACGTAATTAAAGAAATAATTTCAACTTTATTCCCTTCCCTATCCTCCCTTTCCAAGAATACTATTGATAAGTTGATTTTCTAAAAACTAACGATTTATAATGTGGCACGTGAACAAAATCATAGATCTTTTTTTCTTTGTGTATCTTGAAAAAAAAAAAGATTTACGATTCTATGCATTTCCACATAAAGAGAGCGTATACAGAATGTTAGTTTATCACGAATCTTCCAAGAATACTCTTCAATTTTATTGTCTTTTCTATCTTCCAATTTTTTTAATAATACTCTTCTAAATTTATTGTTTTTTTATTTTATTTTATAATATTATTATAATTTTATTGTCTTTCCTCTATTACGCCCTAACCCCAAAGATGTAAGTACATAAGTTAAGATCAATTTTTGAGAAACAATTCATGTGCCCTACTTCAATATTTGGGGGATAAATCATGAAGGATGGTGTAGGGGAGAGCCACTACCGTATGAAATCTTGAAAAATACTTTCCTTATTATCTTAGTGAGAGTTCAATTATTACAAAGGGTTATTGAGGTGAAATGAATTATTACATTAGCAATTCAACACCACAGTCCTTTATATTTCAAGGAAAATTTCAAATTCTACTCTCTTTTTTTTTTCAAAAAAAATCTTGGGGGTTTGATCCTAGATTTGGAAAATACATCACTGCCAAACTCCCAAACTTAAAATAAAAATTTAATGATTAAAAATGATTTTTTTTAATTTTAAAATTAATAGAATTTTGTCTTTCTATATTCTTGTGGCATCACATCATCTATGAATGCCACAAGGTGAGCTCAACAGCCATTAGTAGGATTTGAAATCTTACCAAGTTCAGGAAGGTCAGCATTACTCTAACATCTTTGCGCCCATTGTTTCACTAAAACGTGACCCACATCTATGCCACGTGGCTCTTTACATGGCAATAGAAAATCTGATAAGATGTGGGTCCCACTACTCTAGTTTTATTTCAAGGATTTGTGGGAGAAAGTTGGTGAGGTGAGGCGGCTTCGAGCGGACAAAAACCCTAAACAAGCATTTGAAACCTTGAAGTGAGCGCAAAACTGTATCACTCAATAAAATTCAAAGTTTGAAACAAGCGGGCCTCCCTCTGTCAAATTCCCGTTAGAGAAAATTTTTTGAATTTTGAAAAATCAAATCAAATAAGCGTCTAAAAGGCTCTAACCCTCAAGCCCCCTTCATATAATCCCTCCAACAGTCCAGCCACTCTCTCTCTCTCTCTCATGGATTCTCTACCAGATGCAATCCTCCAATACATCCTCTCCGACATGAAGAACGCTAGAGATGTATCAATCTGCAACTGTGTCTCCAAACGTTGGAAGGAATCCATGCCTTACATCCATAGCCTCTACTTCCCTCGCAACTCCTTCGACGATTTCAACTCCATAGATGAAAACCCAGACGCCATTGTTGGTCGAATGATAGCTTCAACCGTTTCTTTAGAAGATCTCGTTGTTTATTGCCCTTTCTCAAGCACAAGTCTTGCTTCCTGGTTGTCTACAACTACCCATTCTCTTCGCCATCTCGAGCTTCGCATGGATAATCTTTCTGAAAAAGGTGATTCTCACCAAGATCCCTTAAAGTTGGACTGCATCGATTCTTCAAGAAAACTTTTGGAGTCTTTGAAGCTCTGGGGTGTCCTCATGATTTGTTCCCCTAACTGGGGTTCTTTTGAAAAGCTTCGCAGTCTCGAAATTGTTGGGGCGAGATTGAAGGATACTCCACTGTCTGATGCGATTCGAGCTTGCCCAAATCTTACGAATTTGTCTTTGCTTGGATGCGATGGGTTACGATCTGTTTCGATTGAATTGGAACAGCTGGAGCAGTGTAGATTGGATTTTTATGGGTTGGGTAATTGTTCTCTCTTTTTAAATTCCCCCAAAATTCAAGTTCTTGAGGTCCAAGGTTGTAGTTGGATTCGAGTTAATCAGACCCATTGCTTAAAAAATCTCTCAATCGCCAATAATACAGGTAATCTTTAACTTAGAAAATCAATTTTGTTAATGGGGTTAGGGTTTATCTCCATTTTTGCTGATTTTATTAGATTTTTTTTTTTTTGTAAATATCTTCACAGGTAGAGTTTACAAGGTTGATTTTAGGAAACTTGAGGCTCTAGAGTTCTTGTCCATCAGAGGGGTTCAATGGTGTTGGGATGCTGTGAGCACTATCCTTCAATGTGCTAATAAAGTTAAAAATTTGGTCATGAAGATTGAATTTACCGGGGATTTTGACACCCTTCAACCCTTTCCGGAGATCGATTTGGTTGATTTCTTTAATAATCATCCGAAGCTCCAACGCTTTGAAATCCATGGAGCCATGTTTGCTGCCTTGTGCCAGAAGAACAGCTTAAGAAGCGTTAGTACTTAATTTCCTCTCTCTTTTTTTTTTTTTTTTGGCATTTTGCATTTGGCTTATTAGACAATTCATATATACATTGAAATTTGAGAAGAAAAAAAATTTCTAGGTGGATTCAAGGTTTGTGATTCCATGTTTGGAAGAGGTGGTGATCACTGTGAGGTCGCCGCTAAATGCTGAGCAGAAGATTAGCACTCTCGAGTCGTTGTTGAAGTATGGAAAGAACTTAAAGAAGATGGCGATTAGGATTCTTCAGATGAAGAACTCCCATAACTCTGCAGATGACTTTTTTGAGGAGATTTGCAGGTTCAGATACATGAACCATAAGATAGTTCGGATCGAATAAATCTGTAGGAACCAAATAATAACCAGTTCTTCTTTCCATCCACCCCTTAAGTTCCCCTCACTTGTTTTAATTCAAATTGTTGGATGTCTGATGTCATTGATTAATGCTTAACTTGTGATGTTCTTCACTCCAATTAAATTGAAAGTTGAACATTCTTTACTTGAGTGGTTCATCTGTTGTTCTTTGAATTTCTCTTTTATCTCTCCCCATTTGTCGGTAGCAACCAAGACAGATTGATCGTACCACCTTTCGATTTGTATGCCAATTTAATCTGCACTAGTTTCATTATAATGTTTAATGGGTTTAGAAGGAAACTGAAGTTAAGTTAGGATTTAACTTTGCATCCTTTAGGATGATAACAATTGGGTAGATCCAAAGGATAGCTTCCCATACTGTTTGGAACAAATGTGGTTTCAAGGATAAAGAGAGTAAGAACATCATTTCAGAAATTGTCTTAACTTGTATGAGCGAATTTTATGAACTTATGTGAACCAGAAATGGCATGATTGGGGATTGTAAACTTCATTTACTTTGACCATTTGCCATATTTATTATAAATTACTTGAAACATTGAATAAAATTTACTTGTTAATTTTATCAATGGAGAGATTAGTAAAGATAAACTGTTCAACGAAAATATTTGGGAAGAATAATGACGAATGCACGTGGTTTTTGTGTACGGTTGGGTACATTGCTGATGTGGCAAGGGCACACAAAACCATAGATCTTTTTCATTGGGATAAACTGTGTGCATTCATCACGACTCATTTGGGAATCGTACGAGTAGCTTCAATAGGTAGTGAATTTACGATAAAATTGGTAGAGATGTTTTAAGCATGTTCAATGAAGGTCATTTATAGTCTCAATTAAAAGAAATATTTAAGTTGAAGGATTTAAAAGTACGAGAGGAAGACCTCGAAGAACTTGGTTGGAAATAGTAAATCAAACATGATCTGAATC
The DNA here is from genome assembly GCF_017979445.1 of Akebia trifoliata. Lineage (NCBI taxonomy): Eukaryota > Viridiplantae > Streptophyta > Magnoliopsida > Ranunculales > Lardizabalaceae > Akebia > Akebia trifoliata. Next base: position 2,210,971 of record NC_141378.1, on the reverse strand, counting down.
GGTGTATAATTACGTTGGTTGGGGGTGGACTAATGAGGAACTTCCACGTGGCCTCAAAAAGCATAAGAAGATTGAGACACGTGTTGTGTCATTAAAGTTAGTAAACATGCTCAACAGATATTTGGTTTAGTTGAGATATTTATGTGTCAACTTAATTGAGTTCTCAAAAGGGCCCAAGTTTAGTGAGATGTGGTAGAACCCAAAGCACTCATTTGAATATGATTGAGTGATGAGTTCATTAAGGAGAAATCATGGAAATAATAAGATACAATATTAATAACAAAAGATATTTTGGACAAAGTGGAATGGAGGAACATCAATTTATTTAACCCACTCCAAATCTTTGGGATAAGGCTTATTGTTGTTGTTATGAAAGAGTTCTCCTTTACCCATTTGAGTGTTGGTGTGAAGATGGTAAGCTTCAATCCGTTTTTACTCATTACATGCCTTGGTTTTAAATTGAAGACATAAAAATTTGACAAAACACCTAAACAAAGCATTACTTTAACAAAATTTCAATGTGATGACTCGTGCCTGTTGAACTTTTTCAAGTATTGACTAATTAATTTTCTATGATATGTGTGGCAATGGGTGCAATCATACAAGCATTAATGCACTGAATCCCATTAGAATTCCCCAGTTAAGTGTTTTTAGGCGAGAGTAATACTAGCCTCCTTTGAGCCACCCTCCAAGGTTTGATTGATCCTCGACTCAACAAGTTTCACCCATAGTAACAAATAAACCTGTCTTGTACCTCTGATGATTAAAACAATTAAAAAAAAAAAAAAAAAAAACATGATGTTTTGAAAAAAAGTCGCATTTTTTAATGTATTTTAAAGTCACATTTAAAAAAAAAACAAACTTGTTTTGTATGTTGTAAAACAAGCTTTTTTTTTTTTTTTTTTCATTTCGATAGTTCATTTTTTTCAAAGTTTTCCTTTGTCGTTTTAAACCCATACTCCAACTTTGTGATTATGGTTGCACGTACGACTTTCTCAGATGGTGGTGTGTGTGATTAGTCTCACCCAAAGGGTGTGGATACCTATGATATTCACAGAAAAAAAAAAAAAAAAGATGTAGTAACAGGTGAAAGCCTAATAAAGACTATTTTACCAAATTGGGCAAGCAGGAGGCCAATATCATCATGTCACATGCATTCGAATGTTGTAGAAGATTGTCAAATGATCGAGATTCAATCAAAATGATTTGTTCTGGCAGAACAAAACCCAGTAAGACTAGGTTGTTTCCATAACCACTGTATAAGGGGGCATTTTCAGATGCAAAGACACATGATGGGAGACTGAAAAAAGAATAGCGAGGAGGCAAGGGCGGAGCCAGGATTTTACTCATGTGGGGCAACTAAAGAGTGGAAATTTTTTTGTGGGGGGCAACTAAGAGTGTAAAACAGATTGTGAGGGTAATAACGGCATATTTCTTTATTCGCGACTATCATCTGTCGCAATAGCTCATTGCTCTACAGAAAATTTGAAAAATCTTATGGGGGCAAGTGCCCCCATTGCCCCCACTCTAAATCCGCCCCTACGAGGAGGTATTGTTGGTTGATCCCTCTGGGAGTGACAAAGTGCTTTCATGTGCTAGTACTTGACGTAGAATGAAATTTTGAAAAATTATTTAATGCCTCTTGTGGGAGTAATTTCTTTCCCAACTTTACCCTAATTTTTTTAGTGCTAACTTGATGGTCCGTTTAGTAGATTTTTTTCTTTCTTAATGCCCCCTAATTCCCATTTCAATTGGTGACATTGATGGTTCAAATTATAGAGATGGACAGAAATGGTTGAATTGACATTTATAATCATCAATCTCAACATTTAAATTTTAATTATCAAGATCAATAATTTAATTTGTTGATCTAAATGATTTGAATCTCCGATTTTGTTGGGCGAGTGACATTAAGAAAGAAAGAATTCAATTAAATGGGTTGTTTGGATATCAACCCAACTCAAAACTCAAGGAGCATTTAGAAACATGTTCACTCCCATTAGGTTCCATCAAGTAATTTTCCCGAGTTATTCAAATTTAAAGACATTTGGATAAAAAACCCATGAATTATTGGGGGTTTCATTAATGTATATGTTCCAGTGATTGAAGAATGAAAAATTAATACTTTATAACAATTGAATGGATAACAAATTACTCAATAAATTAACGAGGAAAAATTAAAAACTTCATTTTTCGTGAAACCTCCAAATAGTTAGAAACTCAGTTATGACATGGTTTCCTTTGAGAAACATTTTCCTTATTAGCTTTGTAAGATTTTAAGCCTTACTAAGGGTCGTATTGATCCAAGGTTTTGAAAATGGGCGGTTATTGAACTTCCATATAACTCCCAAACTTAAAATTAGAATTAAACGGTGAAATATATATATATTGTTTTTTTTGCATTTTTTTCCTTCAAAATTCGTCCTCTACAACCTTGAAGCGGATCGTGGTTTTGATGCCACAAGATGAGTCCAAGGACCCTTAGTGAGGGTGAAATCCTTACCAACTTAGTAAAGCTAATCAAATTCCTTGAGAAACATTTTCCATACTGACGTAGGCGGTGTTTATTTGAGTTATTTTTCAGCGTTTATTGTTGGAAAAAATAAAATTCAGTATTTTTTTAATCAAAATAACACATTTGTTTACTCATATTTTTAACGCTTATAACTGAAAATAAGTGAAAAAAATTCAACACTATTTTACTACTTAATTTTTGCGTTGAAGCGGTAAGGACTACGTTTTTTTTTTGTACGGACAAGTATGCCCTTATACTTAAAAGAATATTACTTCTTATATCTTATAGATAAGTATATAAGCACCCCATAAATTAATAAACCCACATCATGTCCAAATTATTCTGTCTTATATAGGTAAAAAGTTTTGGAGTGAGTTGATTTTTTGTGAGGATGATATACGTACAATGAGGAGATCATCCTCGCCAAGAATCAGCCCATCCCGAAACTTCTAACCACATCAAAACAAGTTCAAAAATCGTAAATCGTAAATTTTTTAAAAAACTAGTTTTGACGTGGTTAAAAATTTCAGAATTGATTGGTTTTTTTTTTATAAGGATGATCTTTAGACCATATAGGTTATTCTTACAAAAAATTGGCTCATTCCAAAACCTTTAACCCATATAAGACAAAAAAAAATATAAATATGATGTGGGTAGCCCTTATTAATTCGTTTTATGCTTTCATAATTACACATCCTTCATTTCCATTGAAATTTATTCATCCCAAATTAAGGTCTTTCAATGTTGATTTCAAAATTTGGTGACTTGCATGACATTATTATTTTTTATTTGAAATTTGTGGGCTTTTAAAAATAAAAATTATTATTTATAAATTAAAATTTTGAGTATTACTTATTATTAAAAAATGAATTATATTTTAATTTTATAAGAAATAATATATTTTATTGTGTTTGATAAAAAATAAGCATTTGAAACATGTAAACAATATATAATATGATTGTAAAGGTAAAAAAGATAATTTACTAATTTCAGCAATGTGTAACAAACATTATTTTTCATCTAAACAAACAACTTTTTCAACACTTAAATTCAATATTATAAGTTTCAACACTAATTTTTTTGGAAAATTTATTAAAAAAATAAAAAAAATTAATTCATAAAAAAATCAAAAATTTAAAAAATTATAAACATGAACCTTTTTCGACCCTTTAAGGGTTGAAAATGTACAGAAGGATAAAAGCCCAAAAATTTCTCTCTCCTACTACTTTCCTTATGTTCTCTCTCCTCATTCATTTTATCTCTTTATTCATTTTTCTCTCTTACTTACACCTCTTTTTTCTCTCATATATTGAGATATTGATCTTAATCAATGTGATCATGATCCGTATTTTAGGACAATCATGATCATGATCAAGATCTCTCATATTTCTCTCTTCGATTTATTTGTTGATCGATTATAACAACAACACGATCATGATCCTGATCGTGAGATATTGATCTTAATCAACGTGCTCATAATTGTCCTACAATACAGATCATGATCTTGATCTTAATCAATGCGATTATGATTGTCATAAGATACGGATCACGATCATGATCATGTTGATTAAGATCAAGATCTCATGATCATGATTTTGATCTTGATCAAGATCTCACGATCATGATCTTAATCTTGATAAAGATCTTAATATATGAGAGAAAATAGGTGAAAGTAGGAGAGAGAAAATAAAGGAGGAGAGAGAAAATATGAAAGTATGAGAGAGAAAATAGGAGAGAAAATTTTGCCTTTAAAGAATCCAAAAATGTTTGTGTTTATAATTTTTAAAATATTAGATTTCTTTTATGAATAATTTTTTTTATAATAATAATAATTTTTTTTTTTTTTCTTTTCAATTTAACAAACTAACACCTAAGTAAGATTTTAAAATGGATCACCATATCAACAATCCTACACCATAATCCTTTAAGTTCCATCATCCCATTAAAAAAAAAGAAAAAAAATAAAAAAGAAAACAATTCCTTTTGAGCTCGAAGATCTGAACTTACACATTACTCCCAAACTTAAAATTGAAGTCAAAGGTGAAAAAAAACCTCCGATCATCTTTTTGGATTCTACAAGGTGAGCCCAAGGACCCTAGTGAGGGTGCAATCCTTACTATCTTAGTAAGGTTAGCCGGACTCTTTCTAGTTAGGTCAAAATGGCGGGAAACCAAAAACTCTCTTTTATACCCTATAAACCATCTCGCAGAAGCACAGATACATACAGTGACGATGGCCTTGTTGAGAGAGAAACCGAATCACCATTTCTCATACGAAGCTAAGTTGTAGAGAATCAGCATCAACCATGTCAGGTGGACGTACCATCCGTGTCCTGAACGTGGCAGAAAAGCCATCAGTGGCCAAAGCCGTGTCAGGAATCCTATCTAGAAACCAAGGTCTTCGTGTCCGAGAAGGTCGGTCTCGATACAACAAGATCTTCGAGTTCGAGTATTCGATCCGAGGCCAACGATGCAACATGCTTGTCACCTCTGTTACAGGACACCTAATGGAGCTGGAATTCGAAGATCGGTATCGAAAGTGGCACTCCTGCGATCCAGCCGATCTCTACCACGCCACAGTACGGAAATCTGTACCACAGGACAAGTTGGAGATAAAGAGGACATTGGAGGAGGAGTCGAGGTGGTGTCAATGGCTTGTGTTGTGGCTTGACTGTGATCGAGAAGGCGAAAACATCGCATTCGAGGTGGTTGAGGTTTGCTCTGCCGTAAACCCTAATCTTAACATATGGCGTGCTCGGTTCTCCGCGTTGATCGATAGGTGATTATTTACTCAATTGGATTCTTCTTTTATGTTCATTTCTTGTTTGTCAGAATTAAATGATGTTTGGTTATGTGTGAATGTTAGGGAAATTCATGAATCAGTGCAGAATCTTATTCGACCAAATCAGTTGTTTGCGGATGCTGTAGATGCTAGGCAGGTGAAATCTCTTTTATGTTTTCTCCTCTCGTTTTTGGTTCATTTAGAGAAAATGTACACCTGACTCTATAATTGATTGGGTGTTTGTAAATTTACTTGATCGAAATTTTTTTAAATATATTTGGGAGTGTTCATCAATACCTATTCGATGTACTTAGATTCTCAGTTTCGGCATCTTGGTAAGCAAGCAAATGGATTAAATAAAGGTAACAATTGGATACAGAAACTCAGGGGCATACCTCTTACAGTATAACTTTTAGAATTCTGAAGGAAAACAAAAAACTGAACATAAATCTACTCAGACAAATCCAAAAGAAATTCAATAAGTCATCGATTACATAATGACACGTTTGATTACATGATGACACAAAGGGTTTTGACTCGATCCTTTTAGATAAGATATTAAATATGAAATCTAATGGGTACTAAAATAATTTTAATTACTAAGAAGGGCTCATTACAGTGAAACATGTGAACTTCTATGGACCTCCCACCTTAGCTGGCACATAGAATAATCCTAGTCGTGCGGCAGTATTACTCTTTCAATAAACATTCAGGTTGATTTTGAACTTTCTGCAGGAAATTGACCTACGGATTGGTGCCTCATTCACCAGGTTTCAGACCATGCTGTTGAAAAATGCCTTTGTTATTGATTTCACAGGGGACGACAGGAGTCTTGTTCTAAGTTATGGTCCTTGTCAGGTTTGAGAACCATTTGATGATCTTGACTACTATATCTAATGTAACAAACTTGATGTACCTTGTGGCTCTAATGCAATTTCTCAATAAAAAAAAATATTTACTGACAAGTTGGTCTTATTAGATTCCTCTTTTATGCTATGTAGTTCCCGACACTTGGGTTTGTTGTAGAACGATATTGGGAGATACAAGCACATGAGCCTGAAGAATTTTGGATGATCAATTGTTCTCATACCTCAGAGGAAGGCATTGCTACTTTCAATTGGATGTAATTTGTTACCGCTACTGACATATTATAACTCTCTCTCCATTGTTTGCAATCATAGTTCTTATCTCATTTATTGTGTCATTATTGCAGGCGTGGACATATGTTTGATTACACTTGCGCTGTTATAATTTACGAGATGTGTGTGCAGGAACCTACTGCCACTGTTAAGTCATATATGAACCAAACACTTGAATGTGATGCTAAGTTCCACACATCAGTTGTTACAAAATATGATTACTTTTTGAAGTTTATATTGTCTTTTTTCTATTTATAGGTTACAAAAGTTAGGGATCAACAGAAACTGAAGTATCCCCCACATCCTTTGAATACGATTGAGCTTGAAAAGCGTGCATCCCGGTACTTCCGAATGAGCTCTGAACACACTATGAAGGTTAGCTTTTTTCCATTTGGCACTTGCTTCCACCAGCCTCACTGTGTTCTGGTTCCATGCTTATTCCTCTTTAAACTTGTATAATTTAAGTGACTTGAACACTGGAATATCAAAATGTATGTCACAACTCTTTATAGTTTCGGCCATTGTAAATTGAAGTATAAAGATGTGGTTAATCCATGCTTACATTTCTTGCAAACCTAAAGTTGATTTCCAGGACTTTTGAATTTTCGAACAACTTCATCTTGATTTTTTTAGCACTTGTGTAATATAGTAACAGGCTGCTTCAGAATCTTCTATTACCTTGTTTTGGTTTATATATTTAATATCCGTTAATACCTGATATTTGACATTTTGTTTTCTTTGCTTGTGCAATAGTGCTTATTCCCTTGTTTTTGTCTCCTTTACTGTTTCTACGGTCTACCATATCCCTTGATGCGATCTTCGATATCATATGTGTTCCATACTATCTGCTATTTATGCAAACTTTTAAACTTACAAGTTTTTCTCAAGCATATATGTTAATTCACATCATCATATTGTACTGATGTCAGTATCTTCTTAATAAACTTAAGTTTCTTATTTACAAATTTTATTCAGGATTGATTCTTGTCTTGCATTGTTTCAGGTGGCTGAAGACCTTTACCAAGCTGGTTTCATCAGTTACCCTCGTACAGAAACTGACTCTTTTTCAGCTAGGACCGATTTGCATGTAGGTAACTTAACAACTTGTTGACAATCATGTTACAAGTTCTAAGAACAATGGTATTTTTAATTGTTACTTTTCTCAAATGTCATCAGCTAATTATTTTTTCCCTTTTCATTGAACACTATACTGATGATTATGAAATTGTGATGATATTTTATTAAAACCATTTACCCTGAACCCATGAATTTCAACTGAAAGTCAACTTGAAGTCATTAGTTGCTTTCTCCTTGGCCCAAAGGCACTCGTACAAACCTTGAAGTAATAATTGGAAACTTAATGTCTGGTGCTTGTGATGCCATACCTCACAATCCTATAGTCTGGTAAAGCTAATATTGGAATGTTATTCATGGTTAAAGTCTCCAAGACTAAGGAGGGTCTATTGGACCAAAATATGGCCATAATCTCTAATACATGCACATTCTATCTAATAACAATTGATAGCCTTGCACTCTTGCGTTGACCACTACAATCATGAAAATCTGCCCGTTACACTTTTTGCAAACATGGCAAGTTCTAGAAAAGAGAGATGATTATCGGGAGTCATCTCTGAGAAATTGGATGATTTTAATTGGGTGGTCAAGTAGAAGATTGCGAGCTAGATAAATGGTTTAAAGTATCAACATAATTTGTATCTTGTATTTACTTGAGTTACATAGTGAAAGTTGTGATAGTCAGTGGCCATGGATGTAGCCCTTAGCGGTGAACCATGTAACTATTGTCTCTTTTGTGGTTGTGTGCTTTGTCTATTTCTTGCTGATAGTATTTCTTGAGGATTCTTTGATTATTCCACTACGCTGGGGACTATGTTCCAACAACTAGTAGTGGAGTGCGAGTGAGCAGGGTCTCATCTCATAATAAGCCAATACCATGGGTTCGGTCGAGCAAGATACCAGTTTTTTGTTTTGATCTCAGCATTGCAGTTCTGCAAAATTGCTTGCTTGCTTTGTCTATTTCTTGCTGCTATTATTTCTTGGGGATTATTTGATTATTCCACTACATGGAACTATGTTCCAACAGCTAGTATTGGAGTGCGGGTGAGCAGGGTCTGATCTCATAACAAGCCAATACCATGGGGTTGGTCGAGTGAGTGACTAGTTTTAGTTTTGAGCTCAGCATTTCAGTTCTGCAAAATTGGTTGCTATTCAAGATCTAATGAGTTTCGTGGTGTTGTCTTTCCAATGGTTTAATTTGGTCATATTTGAGTCTAGTTCTAGTCATTGGTACTTCCTGTCCATTATCAGAATTTTCTGTATTTGCAATCTGTTGGTTTCCGCTGTCTACTCTGTTGAATATTTGAATGTTGGGCAATTTTTTTTTTAAACTAATGTTGGTTCTTGTGTACTTATAGGAATGATTGCTCATTTTCTTTCAATGAATTGAAGTATCATAAAGTCCTCTTCAATTTGATGTAGGCAATTGTGCAAGAACAACAAGGACATCCTGAATGGGGATCATATGCACAACAACTTTCGGATCCTGGAACAGGACTTTGGAGAAACCCCAGTGATGGTGGACATGATGATAAAGCACATCCACCCATTCATCCAACAAAGTTTTCCACTGGAGAATCTGGATGGAGTCAAGATCACTGTGTAAGTATGACTTACCATAACCGTGAAGAGATGAAAGTTTTGCTGTGAAAACTCTTAAGATATTATTCTCTTTTATCTAGAGTGAAAGAACGTGGTTTATAATGTTTTTCTGGAGTTCTAAATTACTATCTTGATTGTATCCAGAGATTGTATGAGCTTGTTGTTCGCCATTTCCTTGCCTGTGTCTCACAGCCAGCTGTGGGGGGTGAAACTACTGTTGAAATTGATATTGCTGGTGAATTGTTTTCTGCATCAGGACGTGTAATTATAGCTGTAAGTGTTCTAATGCAGTATTTGTTTCTCCATGTGTTTTTTGAGGTATCTGATAACAAAGGCAATATTCAGAGAAAGAGACGTAATGACTAGATTCAATAATCGAGTCAGTCTTAGATCCAATCAGCATTTTGGGTTGGATTATAGGAGTACTGTATTAGAGCAGGTTGATTAGTCTATTTTGATCTGTACTAGTGGGTTCGTGGGGGACCAGGACTTACTAGTAATTATTGACAAAGTTTAGGGTCAGAGGTAGTACAGTTGTAAAATTCAATGGTTCTTCAATAGAACTATCTTTCAAGTTGGTATTTTTGCAACTTAGCAAGAACAGATGATATATGTCTCCAGTACCCCCTGTTTTACTTTCCATTATAATAAGTAGAGTGCTTATACACTAGAATTTGTTGTTTTAATTTGCGTCATATGAAGCAAAGCCTATGGGTAAGGTCCAATGCATGTGTTGTCCTCCCTGTAAAGGTCTCTGATACTTCACCTTGGATGTCCACTTTTTAAAGCTTTATGTGTTGCGAACAATATTTCTCATAGTACCGATAAAGTACCATAGCTTTTGAGTCTTTATCCTATTCATAATAACTTACTTTCATTGATGTTTTTTTTTTTTCTGAAGTATATTCATTAAGTAGAAGATAATCTTTTGTAGGAAACCTTTTATGACTTATCATTATTATTTTTGCAAATGATTTCTTAGGAATAGGATATATGAATTAACATTCCATTCCTTCCCCCCCCCCCCCCCCCCCCCCCCCAACTAAATATCATCATATATTCATAATTAATGACATTGGTACTTAAGAATTGTTTGACAGCTGATATTCCAGCATGCTTCCACTTTTTATATTATTTTTTCAAGAATTCTCACTATCGTCTTCAATTCCAATATATTTTTAATGCTTTTATGTGGAGGGATCCCTATGGTGGGCTTTTCAGAGCTTTTCTGGATTGCTCATTTGTGGACAATACTTTCCTCAAGTCAACGTATTAGGTTCCCCTTCTATGTACTCTTGAGCTATGGTATCATTATCCTTCATGAAGGAAATTACTAAAGGCTTTTGCTATCAATCTGCACATCTTTGGGTTTCTGTTACTTAGTTTTGCCTCTGGATGTTTCCCAGAAAAATTATTTGGATGTGTACCGCTTCGAATCTTGGGGAGGTTCTATGATCCCAAAATATATATTTGGGCAACAGGTCTGTTATCGATCAGCACATTGTACGTATGCATTTTCTTATGTGACTTGAAGAACTGTTTTGTGTTTGCATTTCTGGTCTCTAATTGGGAATGCTATTCCTAACTTATTGGCGATGTTGCAGTTCACTCCAACAACATTGACTCTTGATTCTGGTGTTACAAGGCCACCGCCTTTGTTAAGTGAATCCGATCTGCTGAGTTGTATGGACAAGGTCAGGATGATTTCTCTGTTTTGGATCTACCTCGAATTGACTTTAAAAGATGTTGCATTTTCTAATTTCTACTCATACACCATAAGCATTTTATATGTTGTTTGTAGTACTTCTATAAAAAATTTGCATTTTGTTTGCCTGATTATATAGGCAGGCATTGGCACTGATGCAACAATGCATGATCACATAAAAAAGCTTCTTGATCGGTTTTATGCAACTAAAGATGCAAATACTCGTTTCTCACCTACCAATCTTGTAAGTGGTATTCTCTTAGAAAGTTAATGACACATTTTTTTTTGTTCCCTATATGCATTTGAGTTTTTTTTGTGTGTGTCAACCTGAACCTTTTGAGGGTAAGACTGCGATGATGATTCTTTATGTATGTATTATGTGAATCATTTGGTCTGATGAAAGTGGATGGCTTTATGTTGGAGGGCGACTTAGATTCAAATTGTGTTCCTGAATGTCCCATGATTGACTCATACATATATAATTTCTGATGGAGGCGTTTGCGTAGTTATGTAAAGTTGCAACCATACAATGCTGTTAAGTAAGATAGGCACATAATCTCTCTCCCCTCCCACCCATCAGAAGGGTGTGCAAAAGTATTCACATCCTCATGGGTATCTTCAAGTAATGTTATGTTCTAGCTCTAGATATCCCTTCAAGACTACTAATTATCGCCCTCAGAAAAAAAAAACATTCACTACTTTTTCTTTTTAATGGTTAGGAATGGAAATGATCTGTGGCATTGATAACTAATAAGAAGGTTCCGTTGACTCAAGAATGACACAAGATCTTGACCGTGTAGATACAAAATCCAATGGTTGAAAATTATCCTTGAGATGAGTATCATCAGGATATGTACTGTTGAGATACACATAAAAATCTCAACTGTTGGATTTTGTGTTTTCATTGTCAAAATCTTGTGTCATTTCTTGAGTTAATGGTACCCAACCCATATATGTTGTCTCTCCGTCTCTCTCTCTCGCTCTATATATATATATTGGCTAAGTGTATATGCTGTGTATTTACAACACAATGATTGTTTGGCTGATTATGGGCTTTATTGAATTGTAGGGCGAGGCACTGGTAATGGGATATGATGACATGGGGTATGCCTTTTCCTTTTGTTGTTCTTTTAGATTAATTCCTCAAAACATGCAAATATTTTCTATTGGACTGGTTTATTGAAAAGTATGTTTATTTGTCAGTAGTGGATAACTAGTAGGTGGTGTTCCTTTAGATTTCTGGCTCATTTTCCATGTGCATATATTTCCTCTCTCAGTTTGGATGCCCCATAGCTGAGATGGATACATTTACTTCTTGAGCTTGTGAGTTTCTTCGTTTGCTGCCTTATGTCTTTTGTTGGGACATATTGGAATGCAACCGAATTTTAGATAGTTAATGGGAGACTTGGGGGAGGTGTGCAAGGCTATTAGAAATGAATTCTGGGAAACTAAGGATCTGTATGATTGCGAAATGAAATCAGTGGGAAAATGATTTTCCCAAGCGGGTTATGTCTGGTATTTGTACTCAATACTCTAGCTTGAGTTAATTGTTGAAACATAGGAGTTGTAAATGTAACAGTGTCAAAGGTGCCACTGGGGTGAGTTAGTGAAGTAATTATGTTGTAATACCACATAGCTGGGTCAAAACCTACTTTCACCTACTTGGCAATCTAAAAAGAAGAAGAAACAACATCATCCGGATGATAACACCATGACAGATGCAACTTTAATGGCAAAGCATTGGGTTTAGGGTGCATGGGTTTCACACTATTTCTTAGGTTCATTATAATGGTCAACCTTTATGGATAATAGGTATTACTGATTGGTTGTTTCTTGAGACTAAGATGTTATAGATGCAATTGACATAAATGTCTTGATGTCCATATTTGATAAACTACACAAAAATACAGAGAAATCTTTGCTACCAGTCCAAGCTGTTTACATCACTTTGATGATGATGATCTGATCTATTTTATTATACCGCAGACACATGGATCCACTGTCTTTGTTTTTAAACTTTGAATTGTGTTGAACTTGATGTATCAAAGAACAGCATTCCAGGCAATGATATGTTTCTATTTGTAGTTTGACTCAGTTTGAAAGGAAGTTATTACTTTTAGAATTATATTAAACATGTTATTTTGATATCCTGGTTTTCAGATACACACATATGAAATGGATATAAAAGGGGAATGATTGATCTGTTCTCTTTCTGTTGATATAGACATCTATGGACTCTAGTCCTCCAGGTTAAAAATTATATTCTTCACCATTTGGGTGTTTATTTGTTGTGATGATATTTAGAATTATTGTTTTAGGTATGAGCTTTGGAAACCATACCTTAGATCTATGATGGAGTGTGACATGAAAGCGGTTAGCATAGGGACAAAGAGAAAATCTGAAGTTTTGGAGACTTGCTTGCAGCAGATGAAAGCTTGCTTTTTAGATGTAAGTAGGTACAAGACCTGATTTTGTTAAATTAATACTGAATAATTTTTCTGTGAAGTCATCCTTTAACTTTTAATTTCTCCTTGTCTGTTTTTAACTGTTCTTTCTCTGTTTTTTTTTTATTGATTCCATGATGGGCTAGCTCTCTCTTTTCTAATTTTTCTTTTACCAATCTTGTGCAACTAGTTGAAATGTCCTTCATACCCTATGTGCTTTGTATTCTGAGCTGAAATTGACCAGGTAAACACTTAATAAAAAAAATTGGCCAGGTAATATGCTTATATCCTTGTTCTATTCTTCATAGTTCCTGTACTAATATAAAATACAATTTTTCTCACCCACACCTCTACTATATCAATATTTAAGTGCGCAACAAACACTTCTAGAACAATTTTCTAAATTACATATGGACTTGATTTAGAGGTCATGGGCTGCATCTAGTGATGGATTTTTCTTGGATCTAAAAGAGATGAAGCATCCCTTTTGTGGATGAGTTTGATTCGAGTCCTAATTAGAAAAGCCTAGAGATGGATTTTTGAGCTTTTTTGTCATTGAGATATATTACTTATAGCCACCAGTTTCATTCTTCATAATTCTTGGCAAGGGTCTTTGGTTTACTTTAGGTTTCATATTGAGAAAACCCCATGGGAAATTTAGCGGGAACAAAAAAGGGAAAAAATAAAACCAACTTAGCCAAAAAAGGAGTATATTTAAGGCTATAAATGCACATTAGGCTTTATATGAAGTTTATAATAATCACTAGAAGTTTAAATTACATATTAACTTAATAAGAGGTTCATAATTTCATATGATGATTTATGTAATGGATTGAGCACTAGAGAAGGTGAGAAAGATGCGTACAAGCTGGCATGAGAGAAAGAAAAACTAAGGGCCTAGAAAATGGTAGGTTTATTAAAGGCAAAGATGGGAGAGTATTGCTACGAAATGAAGATATTTGATGAAGGTGGTCAGGTTATTTAAAAAAATTATTAAATGAGGACTATCGAAGGGTCATGGGGTTAGTAATGAATACATGGGAGATCCAGACCATTCATACTAACCTAGAATTAAATTTTCACTAGTGAAATCAGCCCCACCAATGATGAAAACAGGTAGGTTTTTGGACCAAATGGTATTTCGATAGAAATAGGGAAACACATGGGAACTTTTAAATTGTCCTAGCTAACTAAAATATTCGATAGTATTTTAAATATTAAAAAGATGCCAATTAATGGAGAAAGTGTATTGTAGTATCTATATATAAGAATACACGAGACATACAAAACTGTACCAACTATTTAGGTATTTAACTTATGAACCAACTATGAAACTATGGGAAAGAGTGATCGGACAAAGGTTAAGAGTTAAGGCAAAAAATTAATATATCGGAAACCAATTTGGTTATGCTGAGTAGATCAACCATCGAGGCAAGTCTTTCTACTTTTTTTTTTTTTTTGAATAGTATAATATATTGAAAAGTGGGAAAACAAAATACAAGGAGGCCGAGACAGCCTCACACAGATCAACAAGAAAAAGAGAATGAAAAAAACTAAAAAACTACAGAATCATGATAGAGAAATATTGACATATGGTTTTTATTGACCTAGAGAAAACATATGAAAAGTACTAGAGAGTACTTTGCACTGTATGAAAATTTCCCATTTTCGGGAGATTGAAATATATCTTGACGTCAATATTCAATATCTTGGTTCTATAAAATAAATATTTGATTCTTGATTAGGTTGTCACTTGTTCACCACCTGCTTTTTTCTGAACCTTGAGCAACTTATGCATTTTGTTTTTTTTACTATTGTCAGACATTGTATTTCCACTGTAATTTGAAGTATTTATATGTGTGGTTAGATGTGAATTGTCATAACAAATTTGGATATGTTTGCAGGCGAGGGTGAATAGAGTTAAACTCCTAGAAGCCATGGCGATTTTTTTTGATAGGTTCGACCTAACCTTCTCTAGCGATTGGGGTTGTTGTTACTTTTATGGATTATTTAACTTCTATCCTTATATTCAGGTCTAACCGACCAGGTGGAGATGAGCAGAGTGTTGTTGGAGATATTGTTCGACCATGTGGTGCTTGCCATGAATCTGATATGACGCTAAAGCAAAGACCGGTAACTATCTTATTAGCTTTTACAGGAGCTACATAATGAATCCTTCTTTGGTAAAGGAATCATAAGTTTCCTTTTTTTTTTTCCTCTTTTTTTATCATTAATCATAACTAGTCATTTGGTTTCTATGAATTCGTAACACTTGTCTTGGAACTTTATGTAGACTATAGTGTCCATGTGCTAATGATATTTCTCATCTAATGTATGTTCTGACCAACTCATGAGCAGAAAGCTATGAATTATGCAGGTGCAACCTACTTGAAGTATTTTATTGACTACATTGTCTATATGTTTTAAAATTACAGTCATGTGACTCTAGTAGTTACTTAACATCATATCACTGCAAGTGTAAGTTGTTGCATTTGGGAATAATGATATTCTATACCTGTGTCAATTGTCATTATTTCCATACCCGATTGCTTGCTTTGAGGTGTTATTTTATTAACTTACCAATGGACTATGATGTGTAGATATGCATATGGCAAGGTTTATGTTCTTGCTTATTTTCGTTGTCTTGGTCAGCTGACGGATTCAGGTTGAACGAGATGAGAAAAAAGCATTGGAATAATAATTATATGTTTTTATATGCAAAGTTATGGATATATTACAAGAAATCATTCTATGGTTCATATTAACCTTTGATTTTTCTACTTGAAATTTCCAAAACTAGTCATGTTTTCATCTTATACTTCAAAACTTCTGTCTTGTTCTTGAAGGTTTAAGGTTGAAGTAGATAGAATCTTGAGGTTGAAGATGTCCTTAGATGTTGAAGACCAGTGTTGTCAAATGAGATCGCTTATGCTATTTTCTATGAGTAAATCGCATATGCCATCATGGCATATGCGATTTAGGGTTTCTGGTTCATTATGCGATGGCATATTACTCCAATAGGCAATGATTTGACTATTGGAGCACTAAATTCAAGTTTTTTTTAAATTTATCTTCTCCTACAACTACCCTATTTCCACCCCCTATTCATGCACTATTCTAAGCTATTTCTTTTATTCTTTCACTCGCATCTATTCACTTTAAATCTTATTTTTAGTTTATTTTTTCAAAATATTGAGTTTATGCATTCTAACATAAGATCATAATATCCAATGATTAAACTATTAAAGCAAAATCCACTTTAATTATCTAGAACTAGAATTTGATAATTAAAGTAGGCCACCTTCGTATCATGAATAGTTTATATATTATTGACTACTTAGCTTCTTGAGTTCTTTTATTCTTGTTACTAAATGACTAAATGTAATCAATGTTATTCAATTTGAAAAATGAGTGCTATCCAAAATCCAAATATATTGTTGTAGGTTTGTTTTTATTTTCTTATATTTTTCTGATTTTTTAAATATCCCCCCCCCCTTATTTTTATTTTTTACTGTATTTATTTATTTATTTTAAATAAAAAAATATTTTGTGCAATATGCGACCGCATATGCTATTTGATAACATTGTTGAAGACAGTGAGTTACATGGTTAAGATGGGGGCATTTCAGTTAGTTTTCATTACTTTAGTTAAAGTTTGCAAATTCAAAACCCTAAGTACAGGGCGTGTAGTGAAGTAATAAAATACACGAGAGTCCGAAGTCAATCCCCAAGGATTGGTATGTAACCAAAACTATCGGATTATGAAATCTAAAGGGAGAATAATAAAAAAAATCTGAAATTTGAAATTATTTTTGAATGAAAACTAAATCTAACTATAAAAAAAAAAAAAAAAAAAACTAGAAGTCAATTTGGGAAAAATGTTAAGGAGTCAAAAAACCCACCACAAAATTATAGCAGATATTTTTATCACTCGATTAAATTTGAATAAAAATTCGATTTAATTGGAAAATCTAGAATTGAGATTTGCACCGGTTAAGTTTTCCATAAAAAAATTTGAATTTATTAAATATATTTTTTAAACAATTTCCACCCTTAATTTACTACAGGGAATCTCAAGCATCTTATGTAATCAGAATATACATCAAATCAATAGATTTTATAGGTAAGTTAAATTACTAGTACTTAAATCAAACAATAATTTAATAAATTCAAGAACAATAATCCACTAATTTATGCATACAAAAAATTCAATTACAATCCTGTGGCTTCCTTCTCCCCTTAACAATGATTTTAGCCGTCCATCTTAAAATGTATCATTTTTTTTTATTGACTTAAACAAATAAAATGACAATGATTCAAGTACGTGTCTCATTACCACAATGACCCAAGCACAACACTTCCAACACTTCCTCCATTACCATCCCTTTGTGTCCATCATATAAAGCCATTCCAATGAACCAACTTTCACTCGTGGCAATTGATGTTCAATCCCTAAGAGGCGGATGAGATCTTCAGATACATGTTTTTTATGATCTGATAAAGGATCAAACTTATTCCAATGTTCCTGCTATTCTATATTTTCTTTGGGAATCACTCAACCTATAGGAACCATTCATGATACCTAAAGGAGGCAGAGGTTTTTCAGGAACAAATCTTCAAATTAACAAGGTTTCAGCTTGTGAAAATCTACCTGACCTATTTATTATTTTTAATACACCCTATATCTGGAAAATAGGTCAATAGCTATTGACATTTTCCCAGAATTTTTCGTAGTGAGATCACCAGTGAATGCTACCCCAACTTTACTGCTTTCACTTGAGGAACCCTCATCAATGATGTTTAACCAAAGATTGGCCTTCTCTATGAGTATTTGATCAATGTAATGGCCTCTGCTATACATATTTGAAGACTTGGAATATATACTGTAGGAAAAGCAACCTTCGTCGGTTTCTTATGTAATCTATGTTGTCCAACAGAACGTGTCATGGTAAATATCTGTGGAAAGTTTCATCATTGGCATTATTTTATTAGGTTGTTCCCCTGGTTCTTTGTTTGTATCACTGATGATTTACTACAATATGGAAACATTTAAATCTCATATTTTTCTTTTTGATCTGGACGTGCTAGAACTTTTGGTATGGCATGTTTTGTTTTTTTTGCATTAGCAAATTCCAGTAATGTATCTACCTTTCAGTTGATATCTGTAGTTTTACTTGTATATTCTCTCCCACGCGCAATCATTCTTGTTCATATTTTGGATGAGTTGCAGTTCAAAATAGTTTTACTTTTGAAGTAAATTTTATTTTACAAGTAACTGTTTCCTAATTTCATTTTTGTACAATGTTCTTTCCCTTTTGCAGGATGGTAAATTTATGGTTGGATGCTTGGGCTTTCCACAGGTTGGTTTTAGTTGGTCCTTGAAGTCTGCTGTTTCTAGAATGTTATACATCCAAATGAAATATTCAGTTAACTTTTACAAATGAACTAGCTAGTTTTCTTGTTCATTTTATGTTTTAACATGATCTATGTGATACCCTATAAAAACATTTGTGTGTGTGTGGGGGGGGGGGGGGGGGGGGGGGGTATGCTATCTTTATGCTTGAAAACTATGCCACCTGGAAACTTAGATGTGATCCAACGTATTTGTATCTACAAAATATGATATAATAATTCTAGATTTTCTATCGATATTTTTACATTAAAAATTTCTCGTTTGATATTGCACTCTTATTACTTTCTTAACTCTTAATGATTTTCTTGTTTATTGTATCAAAACAATGTATACAAGTTTTTTTTTCATGACATAATCCCAAAGTAATGATGCTTACCTTACAAAGCTAGGAAGTAAGGAACATTAGCACAATATTACATGGGATGTCCATTTGTGCCTTGGTGTCACAATCATGGACTATTTGGCAACGGAGGGACCATGTGATGCACTAGTCATGGCTCAACTATCGAAAGCCTTGACTGCCTGTATATGCCTACTACCTGATACGATGTTTTGATGTTTCATGCAACACTCACATACGCGCAATGCTATGTTGAGGGCTCCCCACACCCATGACAGTGTAATTGGCCATAACCCTAGTATTGATGCAACATATGCATGCTATGTTGAGGGTTCCCCCACTGCCTTCCTTTTTTTCTGATAAAAATAATAAGGTATGTGGACTGTATCAACAACATAAGTATGAAGGAGTAGGGAAGAGAATCCCCTATGTTCAACAACTCCATGTGCACAATCATACCATAACCAGGACCCCAAGCTATTGATTTGGGGGCCATGACATCATGGTCAGAGGTGAGTTATGACATGTTTGACCCAGGCATTTTATTTGCATTGAAGTGTATTTATGATAACTACATATTGTAGGAAACTGAATTTATTGATAATTCTTTTTCTATTGCTATTACAAATGCCTTAATAGGGTATTTATAGACCAACTATCCTATTACAAGAATATTCTAGAAAACTATCTTATTGTAGAAGATTACAAGAATATTCTAGAAACTATCCTATTGTAGAAGATTATAAGAATATACAAGAATATTCTAGAAACTATCCTATTGTAGAAGATTATAAGAATATACAAGAACATTCTAGAAAACTATCCTATTTTTCTAAAATAAGTGTAGATTTTTCAGCACTCCCCCTCAAGCTGGTGAATGTATGTTTTCCATTCCCAGCTTGCCAATGACCTTTTGAAATGTGGTTCCAGGTAATCCTTTAGTTAGAACGTCTGCCAGTTGCCCTTCTGTTGAAACGTATGGGGTGCAAATTAAACCACTGTCTAGTTTTTCCTTTATGAAATGTCGATCCACTTCCACATGTTTTGTACGATCATGTTGCACTGGATTATGAGCAATATTGATGGCTGACTTGTTATCACAATACAACCTCATTGGACTGTCCCAGGTGATTCTAAGATCTTCCAGAATTATTTTGATCCACAGAAGTTCACAAATTCCTTGTGCCATTGCCCGAAACTCTGCCTCTGCACTTGATCTTGCTATAACCGGTTGCTTTTTACTTCTCCATGTAACTAGATTTCCTCCTAGAAATGTACAATAACCGGACGTCGATCTTCTATCCACCACAGACCCTGCATAATCTGAGTCTGTGTATGCTTCCAAACGCAAGTTTGCTCCCTTTTTAAATAAAATTCCCTTACCTGGACTACCTTTTAAGTATTGGAGGATGCGGTATACGGCTTGCAGGTGTATACTCTTAGGATTGTGCATGAATTGGCTAACCACACTAACAGAATATGCTATGTCAGGCCTAGTATGAGAGAGATAAATCAGTCTTCCAACCAATCGTTGATACATCCCTTTGTCTACAATCTCATCTTCTGGAGCTTCACTTAGCCTATGATTTGCTTCTATCGGTGTCTCCATGGGCCTGCAACCTATTTTTCCAGTTTCCTTGAGAAGATCTAGCACATACTTCTGTTGTGAGACAAATATTCCTTCTTTGAACGAGCAACCTCTATACCTAGGAAATACTTCAACTTGCCTAAGTCCTTTATTTCAAACTCTTCTGCAAGACGTTTCTTGAGTGCTCCTTCTTCCTTCGCATCATTACCAGTGACAATAATATCGTCCACATATACCAGTAGTGCAGTTACTCCCCCAAAGGCCGAGTGTTTTATGAATAGAGTGTGATCACTTTGACTTTGTTTGTAGCCCATTCCTAACATTGTCTTTGTAAACCTTCCAAACCATGCTCGTGGAGATTGTTTCAACCCATACAATGCTTTCTTCAACCTGCATACCTTCTTATCTCCTGAATTGTCATCAAATCCTGGAGGCCTCACCATATAAATTTCTTCCTCTAGGTCTCCGTGAAGGAAGGCGTTTTTCACGTCGAATTGGTGTAAACTCCAATCTAAGTTGGCTGTTAATGACAACAAAATCCTTACTGTGTTCATCTTAGCCACTGGTGCAAATGTTTCTTCATAGTCCACTCCATAGGTCTGTGTATAACCCTTTGCAACTAACCTGGCCTTGTATCGTTCAAGTGATCCATCAGCTTTATACTTCAGAGAAAACACCCATTTGCATCCAACAGGTTTCTTTCTTTTGGGTAGCTCTACCAACTCCCAGGTTTTGTTCTTCGCGAGTGCATCCATTTCCACTTTCATAGCATGTCTCCATTCTTCTTTGCTTAGGGCCTCGGATAGTGTTTGTGGTATGGTTGTGGAGTTTAGATGGGTGAGAAAGCTTTTGTGTGATGGTGACACTTTTTCGAATGACACAAAATGAGACAATGGATATTTTGTACAATTTCGGGTACCTTTTCTAACTGCAATGGGTAAGTCAAGATCATTTTTTTCAAAAACTTCAGAAGACAAGTTGATGACAGGGATATCAATATTTACCTCATTTCCGAGAGTTGGTTCAGACGCTTGAGTTAGCTTCGGCTTAGCAGTGGAACCTCTCTTCCTTGAGTAAACTTGCAATGGTTTCGTGATAACTGATTCAATACAAGTATGTCCTGGGGTTATAGGTTCAAGCTGTCCAACTTCGGGTTGTTTTGAAGGCTCAACTTGTTCTTGTTCAAGTTGTTTTGGTGGTTCAATTTCAGGCAAGGGAAATGGTGGAGTGTTTTGGGTTGGTGGTTGGCTAGCTTGAGCAGGAAAGTCCATTAGAAAGCCATGATCCCCTTGATCCTTATCTTCACTAGTAAGTGTCTCCCCCTGAAGAGAAGGTTGGAAAAAACTTTCACCTTCAACAAAAGTTACATCGGCGGACACAAAGATTTTGCGAGATGGTGGATGATAACATTTATAACCCTTTTGAGTTGAGGAATACCCCACAAAGACACACCTAAGAGCTCGAGGATCAAGTTTACTACGACCATGAGAATGAATATGAACAAACGAGACACATCCAAAAACTCGAGGTGACAATCGATTGTGAGATGCAAAATCAGGAAAAAATTTGGAAAAGACCTCCCAAGGACTTTTAAAATCAAGAACTCGAGATGGAGTACGGTTTATTAAGTGGGTTGATGTGAGAACTGCTTCACCCCATAAGTATTTGGGGACATTCCGTTGGAATAACAGTGCACGAGTTGTTGACAAGAGATGGCCATTCTTTTTTTTTGCCACTCCATTCTGTTGGGGTGTATCTATGCAAGAGGATTCATGTATTATCCCCTCTTTTTGAAAATATGGAGATAATACTTTATTAAAATATTCTCTTGCATTGTTAGATCTTATTTTTTTAATTTTAACCCCAAATTGATTTTTGACCATGTCATGAAAGATAGGGAGAACCGTACAAACATCAGATTTTTGTTTTAGCAAAAAAACCCATGTGACACGAGTACAGTCGTCAATAAACGTGACAAACCATCTAGCCCCTGAAATATTTGAAATTCTTGACGGTCCCCAAATGTCACTATGGATTAATTGAAAAGGAAATGAGGATTTTTTATTACTCAAAGGAAAAGAAACTCGTTTGTGTTTGGCAAACTCACAAATGTCACAATGAAATTCACGAATATCAATATTCTTAAATAAGGAAGGAAACATGATACTCAAAGTCCTAAAGGAAGGATGTCCAAACTGAAGGTGATAAAGCCAAATCTGGTCTTTTATTGGAGATCTTGTATTTGACAACAAGGAAGATGGATTGTCAATCCTGCAACTCTTATTTTTATTCTGCACATCAAGGTAATAGAGGCCACTGCTTTCCTTAGCATGCCCAATCGTCATCCCCGTAACTTGGTCTTGAAAAATACAAGAGGTGGATGAAAATGTCAAGCTACAATTCAAATCCTTTGTAAGATTTTGGACAGAGACTAGATTTATTGTAAGTTTTGGAACGTGCAAAACATTTTTCAGAATTAATGAAGGACTTATGTGAATATCTCCTTGACCTGCTACAGTAGCAAGTGACCCATCGGCCAATGTAATTTTTCTATTACTAGAACATGGACTATATGTGGAGAATATAAAGGAGCAATGAGTCATATGGTCGGTTGCTCCTAAATCAATGATCCAAGAGTCGAAATAGTTACTATCCGAGACATTAAAGGCATGAGAAGAAGAAATCATACCTGAATGTGCAAATGAACACATACCCGATGGTTTCTCCAAGGAGTTGAGAAGTGATCTTAGCCATTCAATGTCTTCTTTGTTGATCTCCTTGCTGTTAGAATTCTCTTGAGCACCCGAGCCATCACTGCCGGTTCGTGCCAGATTAGCATGTAACTTTTGTTGCCAATTCTGTTGCCAGTTTCTTGATCCTCCATCATTTCTACCAGAAAAGTTTTGTGGTCTTCCATGAAGTGTCACCATCACAGACTGATTGGTGGCTCTTGACTCTTTTGATATCGTGAATTTAGCAAAGATCACAAGGGAAAAATAAAGGGAGGGTAAAAACAGATGAACAACGAACAAGATGGAAAAAAAGAAAAAAAAAATCGATTCCTCGGATATGAACTTAAGGCTCTGATACCATGTAGGAAACTGAATTTATTGATAATTCTTTTTTTATTGCTATTACAAATGCCTTAATAGGGTATTTATAGACCAACTATCCTATTACAAGAATATTCTAGAAAACTATCTTATTGTAGAAGATTACAAGAATATTCTAGAAAACTATCCTATTGTAGAAGATTATAAGAATATACAAGAATATTCTAGAAAACTATCCTATTGTAGAAGATTATAAGAATATACAAGAACATTCTAGAAACTATCCTATTTTTCTAAAATAAGTGTAGATTTTTCAGCACATACCCCTAGAGAAATGATGGCATTTGCAACCTAAATTCTTTAATGAACGCTGCGTACATGTAATGAATAATAACTGATAAAATAGCTAAATTTAAAATTTTCATGGCAAGCATGATGACCATAGCTACACATTTAAATAATGATAAGTGCAAAAGAAAGGTTTTCTACATGTATCTGTCGGATGTCATACAAACATAGGGTGGGACCTAACATGCATAAAGTATTCTTATAAACAGAAGGTTTCTTTTTTTTATGAAGCCACTGGAACTTTTATATCATTCTCAATGACTTCTTCTGTGACAGTTTCTTTGTATTAAGTGTAGTGACAGTTGTTTCCTACCCCTTTCAGTGTAGGAATGTTGTTTGGCTTCCAGGATCCACATCAGAAGCAGCTGTTACCACTCAAGTTTGCAACTCATGCACTCCTGGTACATATTTGCAGTTCTTATTGTTCTATTTCTATTCACCTCAATTAACATGGTGTGGTTTTCACTGGCATGTTCCCTTAATTCTCTATTTACTTCTTGTACTTCGGCCACTCAGTTTCTGTTCCAGATCTATTTACATTGTCTATTTAAAATTTGTTTCCAGGTCCTGTTTTCATGATTCAACTTAAGTTTCGTCAGATGGAGATACCACCCAACTATGATACTGATCATTTGGGTATGTGCACCATTTACATTCTCTCTGCATAATTCAATCTTTGCATGTTGTTTTCAATAGATGGAAGACGCATCCTTATTTTATTTTGTTGAAGTTGTAGACCATCATATTGTAAAAGTTTTAGCAATTGATCTTGACATTTGGTACTCCACATGTCAGTTCTCATCTTACTTTTTGGTAGTTCATGGCTATAGATAAATCTTTTTCATGAACACAGAGAAGGTGGTTAAATGCCAACCAAGCATAGAATTATTAAATATTCTACTATTGAAAGAGGCAATAAGAACATACATGGAATAAAATCCAAAATTTGTATCTTTTAAGACAATTCTAACCGTTTTAGGTTCTAACAAGATTTTTCGTTTGGTTGGTGAAAAGTAGTGTCAACTGCCAAAATCAATGGGACACCAGTCAAAATCGTCCTGATGGAGCAATTTTTTTTTCCATGGTTAATTTGATGGAGTAATGGAAAATTGCTCATCTAACTAAACACCCTACAAGGCCATGTGTATGACATCCACATCACCACTAGATGGATTATTGTCTTTCACTGACAGGGTACCTTTTCAATAAACTAGTAAAAGTTTACATGCATTGCAGTTGATAATGTGGGTCCGCTCGCGTGGGTGGAAAAACAGAAATTCTAAAATGCATATTGCGTTAGGACTAACATGCCATGGGTAATGTTCAAAGTAAGCACGGAACACAAAATTTCTACATAAAATATTGGACCTTACATAGAGGTATTGGAGGTGTTTCCTTGCATAAAATATCTAGACGTTTGGGTCTAGGGGAAATGTGTATTTGTAAGATTCTTACGCTCTATAAGGGGATATTGAAAGGAGCACAATTGTTGAATCTTTAAAGATCGTAGTCAGACGGTGTGAAATGAGATTTGCTACAGTAAATGTGGAGGGGGGTTAGGCTTTGGCCTTCAAGGAGGTGGACACAACTCTGCTTGAAAGTTGCTTTGGAGGTATGGTATGGAGCAGAAAGAAATAGCCTTTGGAGAATGTTGGTTATTCTTATCAAATATGGTAATGAGGGTAAGGAGTGGTACCTTGAAGGTACCACTTTTCATTTCTGATGAGGCTTGCTAGGGATTGTGAAGCAGTTGTAACTTTCAGAAATGGTATTCAATTCAAAATAATTTCAGAGAACCCCTTCAGGTTTTGGGAGGTTGTGTGGTGTGGTGAATCTTCATCGAGGCTGGCACCCCATCAATTTTTTCTCAAATGGAATAAGGGAGGATCTCCTTTATGTTAAAGATTACGAAGATTGACGATATGGCTTCATCTTAGGACTTGGAGATCCGGAAAAACCTGAACAATTGGGAGATTGTTGTCATGTAACCCTTCTTGATGGATCAGTGGATAGAACTTACAGCCACTGGAAGATTGTTTGTTCCTTTCTGATGAAATCTTCTTCCGTCGATAGAGAAGAGTGCTATTTGAGAATGGCTCTGTTTCTTAATGCAGGAAATTCAGTGAGGACAACAATGCAATTTTTACTTAGCAAGTTAGAATTTACTGGACTCAAATAATATTATTATCTCATAATATACGAAAATATACATTGTTAGGCTATATTGATTTGTTGTGTATCCATGCACTTTATTGTCATGTTTTGCCCAGAAAGTCAATGTGTAAAAGCATCTATTATTCACGGCATTCTGAGCTCGTCAAGTAACTGCTAATATGGCACAGTTGGGATGGTTTGTGCATGTAAACTGAAGACAATGACAACACTTGTGTGAAGTATTGATTTGGTGCAAGCTGAGGATTCTAAAAGACATGAGAAAGGATGCGAATGAAAAATGATACGAAGGCAGATGTTTTGGCTGAAGATAGCGCTAGATGTAGTTGAATGATGAAAATAGATTCGTATTGTTAGGGCATTGGTGATGTTGATTTGTAACTTGTTTACATGGTTTATTTTCCATATCAGTAGTTATTAACTTAAAATGTTCATTTTATTTAATGATTTTGTGGTATGTAATTGGCATCATTACTGAATTACTCACATATCTTGTTGTCAGGTTGCATTGGTGGCTGCGATGAGACACTTAGACAATTGATAGAAATTTGCAGAACAGGTTCCCGCAATACTGTCCCAGGTCTGTGTTATAACCTTATTTATTCCCCATGTATAAATCTTATACGAACTAAGTTGTTGGCAACCTATGTGCTTGACCAAGTTTGAAGTATTACAACAAATGAAACTTATTTCTAAAGCCAAAACAGTTCAAACTTAGTTCTAAAACTCATTTTCCAATCTGAACCAGGAGTTGATTTGCTAAATCTACTTCATCTTTGCTAAAGAACTATAGATAACTGCAAGTTTGGGAACCCTTAATTGGAATGTAATATGCCATACTGATGGCTTGTAAGAACTATGATTTTATGTTATTTCATTATCTTATCTTTCCTAGTCGAGGATAAATGATTCTCGTTTGAGATAGCTTTTCTTTACTGAGATATGACTTCAGTGATCAATATGACTGTATCCTGAATCTAAGTGTAGCTTGTCGGATTTTTGCAAGTATTTGACTAATTCATAGCTCAAGTTGATATGGCTTGATCTAGTACATCCTGACCTTTTAGACAAACAGTTGCAAAAAAATCAAGGATTACGTATTCCACTTCAATGTTTGTTCTTTATGGGATTTAAGAGTTTTGAGGGTCTAATTTTTATTCTAAGCAGAACTTCATATCCTTCTCCTTCCCTTCCTCTTTATTATCTCATGTTTCTTGACTTTTATGGATATGTTAGCGAAGAAAATTGCAGTTGTATGTGACTCGTTGTGCTTTTCTCCAGTGTAAAAAGTAATTGTTTCGTGTAAATCTGAGGATCGTGTCAAATGAGCAAAGAAAATGTAAAGCTGAGAAATTGAGTTCATAGCTATTATAATCTTTGGAAACTTAAAACTAAAGATAGAGAAAGTTTCCGTCAGTGTGTATATAGCAATCACAAGGCATATATTTTTTCTAATTGGAAATAAATGATCTATTAACTATTTTTTTTAACGTTCATTGCTATTGTGCCTTTCTGTAATTCTGTCCATTCCCTCTTATTTTTTCTACCATTTTGAACATTTCCATTCGAGTTTGTGTGGATTTAATCACACAAAAGGTTGGTTTAAAAGCTTTCATTACCCAATACAATATGGTAACTTGCACACCATCAGAGCTGAAGAATAAGAGGAAAGCAAAGTGCCAGTTGTGTGCGAAGTGCATGCAGAACAGGCACTTTTGGAGCTAGGGTGAAGTTCCATTATTCAAGTTCCTATGATTTAGTGACCAGTGATGCCACCATGGTTTAGTGACCAGGATGCTTCTTATAACTCAGATAAGCATAAGTCTAGTTGGCATAGTGAGCTAAGCCCCCCAATGTAAGACACTTGACTACGTCATACCCAAATACAAATTTAACAGCACATTTGTAATGCCAAAGTGTAACATTTTTTGGTGCTGGCTACTCAGACATGGAAACAGAGATTCTTAATTTTGAGTGCAATCGTCTTGAATATGATAATCCCTAAAATTCAGGGTACAAAAGTCATAGATCCACGCTGTCAGAATTTTTTGAGAATACTATATCATAGTTAGGTGGGGAGGGGGTTAAGTAGTACTTTTAAGATGTAATGCACAAATCTCTGACTATTTTTTTACAGTTAATGCAGCAAGAGGGCGTGGACAAACAACATCCTCCAGTAATGCCCACAGAGGGAGCACAAGGCAGAGTGCTTGCATCCACTGCAGGCAAACAGGGCATTCTTCAAATGATTGCCCTTCCCAGGTTCCACATTCCTCGAGTGTTCAGTCTCGCAGAAGAAATTCACAAAGTGGTACGATAGATGAACTACCTTAGCTCCTTTGTATCATTTTGAAGATCCGTAGAAGCACTATCACATGCATGCCCCAATAGTCATTCCTTAAGAAGGCATTTGCCAATACATTTATCTCAGGAGCTTTGAAAACTTTGAGAACTCTTCAATAACCTCTGCTTCATGCTTACATTTCTTTAGTAGCATCTTCTTCCAAAACTATAGAGGTTGAACTGAAAAGCTGATCTTGTGTTTCTGACAATGTAGGAGAAACTTCGATCCCATGTAATATATGTGGAACACCATGCTCTGTGCGAACTGCTAATACAGCTAACAACAAGGGAAGGAAGTTTTACTCATGTCAAATACGGGAGTGCAATTTCTTTGTGTATGTATACTTACTTTTTCTCTCTGCTGACCTGTTTTGGCTTCTCAATCCTAGCTCCCTTTTTGGTTTCCCCCGTCTTCCAGCAATCAATCCCGTCCAGGGACTTAACACATATAAAATGCTCATAGTTTTAGCTTGGTTCCATCTTTTGTTACATTCAATACCATGGGATAAAATGTGACATTTTCATGAAATTTACCAAAAATTTCTATTTCCCCAGGCCTCAATAGGTAGTTCAACTGACATCTTCTTTTTGTATATAATTAGGTAGAGATAGCTGTTCATTTCGTTAAATATTTCAATAAATAATAAATTTTGACTGATTTTCTGAAAAAAATATTAATATAATTTATGAAGTAGCAAGCAATATATTAGAAAAGACTTTTTAGTTACTCATAATATTCATTAATTAGTAGAGGTGAATAATGATCAATTAGTTATTCATACTTACTTAGATTTATTATAACGTACATATGCGTAATTTAAAATCTTGTCTCGAGACCATGTCGGTTAGGAGAAAAGTAATGTAATTAGGGAGTGATTGTCATTTGTAGCTTGTTGTTTATCAAAAAAAAAAAAAAAAAGGTCTCAATTTAAACATTTCGAAACAATCAATGTTTTGCTTCAATCTCAGTTGAAATCATAATGTTCTTTCAGAACATTCCAAAATGAGATGAAACTTTGGACCACGAGCACCCACATACAATCATTCATGTTCAATTAATTACCTTTATAGGTAATTTTTTGTACACATTTAGAAAATAAAAATAAAAATAGTAAGGCATGAATGGAGTACTTAATAATTTGTTAACAAGTATTTTACTTGTAAAGGTGTATATAGTTAATGTGACAAGATAATTCTCATTTCCTTGTATACTTGTTTTTAGTGTCATGCTCTTTAATTCTTGCATCATTGTGCATTAGAATGTTATTAATCTTCATTTCCACTCTCCATACAATTGTTTCTATTATAGTTTGGCGACTTGTTTGTCTGTTTTCATACATGTTTTTTCATTTTCTGCAGTTTCATCATTTCCATGAAAATGGAAATGAAAACGGTACTAATTTTCACTGATTGAAAATTCTCTACAAAATGTTTTCATTTCAAAACTGGCAAAACAGACACTGAAACCAAAATTTTATACCTTGGTCAATGTAACATGACAGAATATGTTTGTCTTTATTTGAAATATGCAATTCCTGACTCTTTTAGGTTTCTCCATAGAAATTGTACACTTCAAGTCCCTTTCATATATCTCAGTGTTCTATATTTGGTGGTTTTTGTACATATTTCATGGTCAAATGACCTCTACTTGCTTTCTGAAACATTCTGATCGGCCAACTTGCAAATCCTGTTATTTTCTTGGTTGGAGTCTGGATTACAGATTTGATATTTTTAAAAAGTAATTATGAAGAATTGAGGTGTTGTAGCTGACCAATATCATATATGACATGTTGTATATGGTGCAGATGGGAGGATAGCATTAACAACAGCACAGCAGGAAGTGCACCGCATGCAAACAGTGGTAGGTCAGCTTCTAACACCAGATCCAATCCCAGCAGGAGGGGTGGCCGTGGAAGGGGTGGACGCAGTGGACAGAACACAATAGACGCAATGTTTGTGTCAGCAACAGGTGACCCCATTTCTGGTAGGTGTTATGTTTGTGGTGATCCATCACACTTTGCAAATGTGTGCCCAAATCGTGGTACATGACCTATAGCCCACAGGATACAATCAAAGAAATTTCCTGATTATCTGCTTCTAATACAAGGAAACAGTTCAATTTGTCACAGACCATTGATGGTTTCTTGTGGACTTAAATTAGAAAGATCTATTGTTATTGGTACTTCAAGTCATATCATACATGACCTGTTGTATATTGTTATTGGAACTATTTTAAAGCGATGACTGTCACAATGTTCCCATCCTTGCATGATGTGAGAAGCATTCTTTGTAATTGAGAAACCTTGTATCAAATCTTGAAAATAATAAAATCTAAAATAAACAAATACAAAATACAGTAAGACTTGATGATTTTGCAGTGCCTACGTCCACAGATGTATGTGTAGGAAAATAAAATTTTAATCCTGTCGTTCGTTCTATTTTATTTTTCTCATACAACTCCGAAGGACCGCTTGTGATTAGGGCTGCAACCTGGGCTGGCTGGCCTGAGCTCAACCCAATTGATGAGTGAGCCTGGGCCGAGTTATGTAGAAGATAAGTTGAGCTATCTTAACCCGAGCTCTAACTTATTGCAAGAATATCACGTTTAGTGGGGTTATCCAGCAAGCATGCAAGTTTGGGAAGTAAATCAAGCTCCTGTTGACTCCACGTGAGAGGATTGATGTGGTACATCTAGTTCATTCATGTTTAACAGGATCAGATTAACCTCGACACTCAAAATGCGAAACATACCAACTTCCCAGTTTGTAGATTGACTAGTGGGGATTGCAGATTTTGTCTAATTTGTAGGTCAAATCACTGTGACTTGAAACAGAGCCCATTTAGGAGAAGAGAGAGAGAAAGGGGCTGGGCTTCTTGTCAATTGAAGTTTGATATGAAGTGACGCAATACATATGAGGACACAGGTGAGAGATTTATTTTCAAGCTTCTTGCATCAAGAGAGGCCTACAAAGGGTAATGGACTTGTTTTGCAAAGGTAACCCATGAGTGTAAGTGCACGTGTCAAAGTATCAACCCTAATATGTGTGGGTCACAAATACTAAAATGAAATAACCTCAAATTTTAAAGTATCTTCATCAACCGACACTGGTCCCTCAAGAGAAACATTATTGATGCCCTACACACACCTGTTCACTTGAAGTACTAATAAATGTAAAATGCCCCTTTTAATACAGTAAGGAGTCCGTATCCCATGATGCCCTTGAAGGCCCACCACCCATATCACGCACCTCTCTCTCTCTCTGTAATAATTTTGACCAAAATGTAATTTTGTAACAAACTGATTGAAGGGCACATGAGAAGAGCTTGTGAACTCCCTATCTAATGATGGACCTCCAAATCTAATCGGTGACTGACTGCCAATACACACACACCTCAACTCCTCCCAACCGACAAATATTATATATTTATTATTATAATATCCCACCTTATTATTCTTGATATATCTCAGTCCACAACCAAACAAGGAAACGTGGCGGTGGCTCATTGGATATTGTCCAACTAGAAAAAGATTTGATTTCGAGGCAAGCGAAGGTCATTTTCATTTTCACTCATACATTACTTCTGCCTTCGTTCATTTGTCCTTATCTAATGGACATGTATGCATGGACATGGACCCCCCTCCCCTCTCGGAGTAACGGTTTCATCTCCTTTATTTCCTTTTCTTAGTTAAGAAGCGTTGGAGTTTTTATTGTTAATCAGTCGCTTTGTCCACTTAAACAAACTATTGAAATTGAAATTTATTAAGCATGGAACCTACTTACTTCTTAAACATCACCATAATGAAAAACCTCTCGCGCGCTTTTAACTAATGTTTCCTAATTTTCCGCCAAAATTCAACTAAGCTATATTGCTTTAATTTTATTTAGGGTGATTTATAAAGCTGCTGAGATTGCATTTTAGGTGATGTGATGCTCTAAACCTAGGGGAAAAAAAAAAAAAAAAAAGAAGTTATGTTGGACGACACATCATCAAAATAGGAACCAATATCTCGAAAAGTCCAATTGTGGATCACTAGGCCTGACGGAAGGCTTAAAAGGAGAATAGTTGTTGAATGTTGGGACCCACTCAAGGGTAGGAGTATGAGTATCTACGACCAAACGATTTGTTGCATGGTGATGGGGGGGGGGTCCATCCGTACATAGATAGATTTATGTGTATCAACATACATGCATAGATCATCTTTCAATTATTACTACATATAAAGAAACACAATTTCTCTATCATAAAAAGTACAGATGAATCTGAAGCTTGAAATCGTTTTATTAAATTAGTACGACCACCGACGAGAGAAATGACAAATCCCATCCCACTTGATTGATTTGCCGTGGGGCCATTCATAACGTGCGCTGACGCATGTTAGATCGTCCTCGTGTGTTGCACTGTATAATTAAGAAGAATAACTTTAGCAAAACATAGTTATTCTAATTTTTAAGGACCCAGAGTAGGGGCTGTCAATGGGTGGTTGGTACAGGGCTGGATATGGTTTATGGTTGATCCCTGACCCAGCTCTAATAAGACGCGTTGTACTTTAGACCAGTCCAATCAGGCCTAATCATCCTCAAAATCCAATCCGATCCTAACGCGCATGAATCAGGTTTGAGTTGAGTTTTGAATTTTTTTATAATATTATTATTTCTTATCCATATTGTAATTTTTTTTATTATTAAAAAAGTCTAATCTCCGTCTTAAAAAAGACTTAGGGATGAGAGTGAACTTATTATTTATAAAAATTATTATTAACAGGTTAGGCCAGTTAAAATCAAGTTTCTACCCTCTATCTCTCTCTTCTGTTTTTTTTTTTTTTTTTTTTTCCGGGACGGATTGGTTCAGCAGGCCCAATTGTGATACACCCGTTGGAAGACGTAACACGTGAAGATTGATGGTGGTGAAACCAACGTACATGTCTGTGGGATCCACTGCACTCTACCGTTTATTTCTAATTTTTGTGTGGATTTTAACTGTTATATACTTTTTATGGGTCTTTCTAACGTGTGTCCTTAAGGCACTTGTTTAAGGGTAATAAATACACTTTGGAAATTGGAATTTGAGGGTACTTTGGTAAAATATAATTTTTGGTACAAAATCCAATTTCCAAAAGTGTAATTACTGCACTTTAATGAAATCTAGTTTTTTATTTATGTATAAACGAAGGTAAATACATATTAACTCTATCACATCTGGGGTGACACAGTATTTACTATGATTCTCACAATTCTGACGTGGACATGCATATATAATCGTAGATGATTTTTTCTCGTATTGAGAGGAAACACATCTATGGTCATGTGCACATTCCTCGTCAGACTTGTGAGAATCGCAATAAATGCCCTGTGTCATTCTAGCATTTTCCATTTTTTTTTTTAAGTAATGAATAAACATATAACGTGGTCGTCTTCTTGTGGAACACGTGTTGGGACAATGGTTATATTATTTTTAGTCAGTCTAGCCTAACAACCTTGTAAGATTTCAAATCTGACTAAGGTGCGTGAGCTCACATTTTGACATTCAAAAGCATGATCCGAAGTTAGAGACTTGGAGAGGACAAAAATTTTAGAACTTTAAAAAAAAAAACATTAATTCTCTCCATTAAATTTTAATTTTAAGTTTTGGAAGTTTGACAACATACTATTTTCAACACATTGGATCAAGTTAAAATTAAAAAAAAAAAAATTCTTATTTTAACCTGAATTTTTTCATAAAATCTAGAAAGATGTTATGTTGATTGCCAATGTGGTTATCCATGTGGGTTCAACTAGTAAAATTTGAAATCTAATTAAATTAGTAAGAATAGTTTTTTTTTTTTTTTTTTCTAAATGAGTTGAAGTAATTTAACGTAATTGTGTATGGAACTTAGGATATGGGTACGAGGCAAAAGAGGAGCGTGGGATGTTAGTGTGAGCGTTAGAAATTGGACCACGAATAGACTACAAGAATACAAGAGCAGAACTAGGATTTTCTTATAGTGGGGGCAAACTACGATTAATTATATAGTTGAAGAACTTGAAGATGAATGGTTTTAAGGAGAAATTCAAAGGTTTTTTTATTATAAGTTCAAGAAAAGGATATTTAAATAATTTTCAATTAATATAAGAAGACCCGGTCAAGAGGCAATGTAATCAACAAAAAATTGTAGGGAGGGAGGGAGGTGAGGATGTGAGGGCAAATAGGGAGAGAGGTGAGGGAGTGGGGACAAATGGGACATGTAATTAGTTGAAAATATAGGTGTATCTCAAACTTTTGTGGGGCAATTGCTCCCACCAACTCCTTACTAGCTCTGCCGTGCAAGAACAAATAACGCAACACGTGGCAAAATTTTGAAATGAGAGGTGGACATGAATGATGGTACTTGTGATTCGTGAACGATCCCTCCCAACTACAAGGCTCAAAACTTTCAACCTAACATCGTGGTGGCCTATTGAACCGTGATTCCAATAAGTAAATAAATTTTTTTTTTTTTTTCATTTAATAAAATAAAAAATGAAACGTTTTTTTTTTTTTAATCTTTCATTACTACTAATTTGTCCGGATTTAAATTTTTATTATTATTATGGTTTCACGTTAAGGATTTGTAATCCAACTGACAATATTCATCAATCTAGGACTACCCAGATTTTTTACCCACGACGGGCATCGAAGTCCCATTTCTATTTGTCTAGATGTGATGCAAGCAGACCAATTCAAGTGCTTGAAGAGTGTTTCCACCAAAACAAATACGATTTTCTCTTAAGATATTTCTTTCATTTTTCTTTTATGTTGTTTATGAAATTTGATTCGTTTGGAGTTATGCGATTGAAGGTGTAGGGTTTTATATTAGTCACTCATAGAAGAGTAAGTCAAGAATTTGAAGCTTGAAAATATAAAGAGGCATCTCTAATTTTCACCAAAATTTAAGGGAACATTAAAAATTAGGATTTAAGTTTTTTATTTTAAATGTTCTTGTTGGCATAAAAACAAGAAGAGAGATTTATCGGGTAGACCTATCTCTTGCAATTTTCTTAAAAAAACTCTCTTACTTTATCAAGTTTGTACCTAGAATAAGCTTTACTTTATTAATTATGCTCCCGTGACTAATTTTGTATGATTTCAAATCTTACAAAATGTCATTGGGCCGACTTGGATTATCAAATTAGCAAATCCAACAACACATCCATCTAAGAATATTGAACATTTCAAATTAAAAAATATATATATTTTTGAGCTTGATCGTAGGTTTTGAAAATGAGAGGCTATCGAACTCTCACATCTAAAACTAAAATTCAATTGTGAAAATTAACTCTCTCTTTTATTTATTTATTTATTTATTTATTTTCAAGTTCTTAGAAGTTTTTTTCTTTATAATCTCGTGACATCAGATCATGTTTTTGGATGCCACAAATTGATGTGGTCAAAATCCACTCCAAGATATGCTAAGTAGCAAATTAATTGCATAAATTTGAATTTTATGATGTGGATACCCCACTCAAGGGTTTGCTAGGTAACAAACTTCATGAAGTAAGGTTCCCTTGGAATTGTCAGAAGTCCAAGAAAATTTTTGCAATTAAAAATGCAACAATTGGATCTATTGAGTAAATCACTTGTAAAAAATATCAAAAATCAAAAAGTAATGTGCCTTCAGAGTGGTGTATGGTTATAATATTATGGGGTGGTCATATAACACTCGTAAAGAATTATTAAGAAAAAAAGTTTGAAACACGCCATCTTACTTCAAAATTTTGGTAGAACCCTCTCAATTGACTTACATTACACGTGGTGTATGCAAGAAGGTATCACAAATATTAATAAACAGTAGAAGTGTTACAAAAGCCACGTGTCAGAGGAGGATTGCTCCAAAATTTTGAAGCGGCCAGGCTTCAAAGTAGGACCCGGTTCCGCGGTAGCTGGAAATTTGATTTTTTTTTTTTTTTGGTTTTGTTACGTTTCTTAGTTGAGAAGTGAATAATAGAGTTCAATTTGCTGAGTTAAATCCTTGTTTTGATCACTCAGTTTAATGAGGTTTATTAATTGAAGGTACTTAAACATCACAAAAGTCAAAACCCCTTTTAAAATCCCTGTTTTTTTGGAGGCTCGTTCCAACGTATGTTTCTAATTCACTGTGGTTTTAAGTAACCCCCCAACATTTGAAAACTTTTCTTTAGATTCCAGCTTTTGGGCGCCGGCATTTAAATTATGTCCAATTGTTAAGCTTAATGTTGTATTAATTAAAGGTCCGGGTAATATGTTCCTTAAGGCTACATGTTAAGCTGCATTAAATTCACCTTAAAAAAGATTATTTGAGGGTATTTTTGATAATAAAAAAAATCTTTTAAGAGCATATTTGGTAGGAAATTCAATTTCCAAAGTTTATTCAATGTAGCTTAACATGTGCTCTTAGGGCACATGTTAACAAAACCCTTTTAGAAAATGAATGTAAAAACACATGGTCTTGACTATCTAAATGTGTGATTCAATAATGAAGAATTTGCGTATGACAATAATACATTTCGATGACACTAATCCCAAAGATAAATCCTAAATATTGGATTGTGCATTTACACAATTGGAATTGTGTGCTTTTACATGAATCATTGGAACTTGTCCTTAAATTAAATTAGGAATTTATTTAAAAATTTAGCACTACATATCTTGAGACTGGAAAATAGTTTTCAGGTGTTACAACAGCTCAATAATAGAAATAAAAAGATAAGAGAACTACGCTTGTCTCACTAATACCCATTGCCACAAGGTTAATCTTAGGTTTAAAACAATGAATTGAAGATAAAATTGGGAATATAGATAAGTTGGGGAACTTGAAAATAATTAATTTTGAGAAGAAAATTTTGAATTTTGTGTTAGAGGTTGCAGATGAGGGCACTTGAGTCTTTTTTTCATAATCTATTTAGAAGACTGAGATCAAGAGATGCATGTCATCAATTTCAAATC
Source organism: Akebia trifoliata (assembly GCF_017979445.1). NCBI lineage: Eukaryota > Viridiplantae > Streptophyta > Magnoliopsida > Ranunculales > Lardizabalaceae > Akebia > Akebia trifoliata. The sequence continues at coordinate 2,173,514 of NC_141378.1, read as the reverse complement.
ATAGGAGTATATCTAATATTCAGAAAACTATGAGGGGGTCATATCTAAATCACCCATTATTTTTTTTTTTGGCATTTTTTTATATGGGTTGGTGCTGGACTTAAATCCATGACGTCAAAGTTGCTTTGCAAGTCAAAGTTGCTTTGCTAAGTCTAAGACTTATTTTGGTTAATTCGTTACGGAACCACCACATCATAAATAAGATACGTGAAGTTGTGAATAAGACCATCAGCTGAAGGAGCACGTATTGGGACGGTTTACCTTTCTATTTTGGCAAGTATGGAGGGACATATCTATATAACGTCTTTAATTTATTCTGAGCCCACTGACACGTGGCATGAAAGCTTAGGCCGTTTGAATTGAAAGTTAAATTGGGTCACGGATAATTACATAAAGCCCTTTTTCTAGTTAAATCAAAAGACCATACTACTCTCCCATTAAAGACTCACCTAAGAGAGGGTACACTTACACGAGGCTGTATTATGTATTTTTTAATGTAATCCTGATAATATGACTCGTCAGGTGACATATTCAAATGACTTCATGAAGTGGATAAATTTGATCACCATAGATATGTACTCCTTGGGATACACTTTTTAGTGAGGAAGGACAATTGTGTATCCGAAACATATAGATTTATGATATCAAAACTTATTACGTCATGGAGTCGTTTGAGTATGTCATCCGGTGAATGAGTCATATTTTCACGACTCTTTTTAATATTATAATGCTTTCAACCACATGTTTCAGAAGACCGATTTGGAAGGTAAAATTAACTGTTCGGAGTTGAAATTTCTTTAGATATGGATTTTAGTGAAACATAAGAAAGTTTTTAGTGAAATTATTGATTCCTCGCCAGGAGAAACGATCCAGTACTTTTAGGATTCAGCAAAACCATTGCTTTTTAAAAGCAATCAGTCTGTGGTCCATGATCAGGATTTGATTAGGCATTTTCATGATCGAAGACTATGACCAATCACTATTTTACATCAGCAGGCAAAGCCATGTGATAGAATATCCAAGAAGTGGTCTTGGGCCCACAACATGAAGGAAAATTTTGGAAAGTGGGTGGTGGGCCACCACCATCACATCTCCGGTCAAGGCCACATCATGTAATTTCTTTGGTTTTCGACAATACAGGATACATAGTGGAACCCAGTTGAACCGTGGGTTTACCTTTAGAAAGGTTAAAAAAAATAAGGTATTAAAGTTTATTGCTTTTATGTTTCAAAAAGGCTATCTATGGAAAACCAATCCAATCTGTTAATAAGGGTCATTATGGTGAAAGGTTTTGGAGTCCAATTCAAAGATCAAATCTTATTAGATTATGGATCAATTATATTTTGATCCCAATAATGACTTGATATGCTTGTATATATTATTCTCTAAATATTGTATTTGAGTAGGATTAGCCTAAATAACATAATTGAGCTCCCATCCTTTTGATCCCAATCATCATTATTTTATGCAAAATTGGATATTAAGTGTGGGGGTAACCGAGCTGATTTTCCCTCAACATGGTGTGCTCATAAGTAGAAGACTTCTAGCTAGTTTGATTAACATAGATTGGTGTTTCTCAATATATTTCTTTCATAAATATTCTCTGTCCAAGATGAAAAATCGGAATCTTTGCATGCAACTTCGAAACCAGGGTGCTAAGTAAATATTGAGTCTAACATTTGATCCCTGCCATTTTGTAGCAGGAGTTACAAGTTTGACAAGCAGTTAATGAGCACACTGGCATTCATTAACCACCTTCGAAGATTGTGAATGCATGCGATAAATCATACATGGTTTATACGCAACTGATGTGGCAAGGGCACCTAACCGTAGATCTTTTTCCTCGTGTATCCTAAAGAAAAAGATCTATGGTTCTGCGTCCTTATCACGTCAATTGTGGATGACTTACTACGTGCATTCATCATGACTCTTTCAAAAAATAATGCCACCAATCACCAGGGGCAGAGCTAGTAAGGAGTTGGTGGGGGCAATTGCCCCACAGAACTTTGAGACACCCCTGTATTTTCAACTAATTACATGTCCCATTTGTCCTCATCACTCCGTCACCTCTCTCCCCATTTGCCCCCACACCCCTCATCTCCTTTGAATTTTTGCCCCCACACCCTCATCTCCCTCCATTCAAGTTCTTCAACTATACAGCTAATGATAGTTTGCCCCCATTACAAGAAAATCCTAGCTCCACCCCTGCCAATCACTCAACAATTACAAAGAATGGGAGGCTACTTGCTTGATAGGAGAACTAAAATTACAAGATAACTAGCGCGGGAATTATGATCATAAATTCTATAAAATAAGAGAAAAAGTGGGTCACAATCCTAAATATTTTTATTATATAACAAATGAGTTGAGCGTCAAAGCATTTTTGTAGGTTCACATCCCCTAACCTTTGGAGAGCTTAAATCAAAATGAGAGCAAGAGGATCTAAGCATCAAACAAATCCCAAGGCAAAATGCATATATTTTTTTCCTATATAATTGTGTTATTAAATGAACCATCCCAAAAAAAAAAAAAATTGTTATTAAATCAATTCTGGATCATCTATATCTGATCCAATTCATCCAAGATATGTTGGCAGCCATGTGGTCTGACTCAAAGGCACATGTAGATCACTTTTGGTGAATGAGAGTGATATATTTTTTTTCAGTAAAGTTTCAAAGGAATCTCATTTGGACCGGTTCACCAATCCGGTCCAGCCTTACAAACACTTACTAGCATGAATGCAAATGGTGGTAAAGCTACAACTAAAAAACACTGACCTTACTAGCATGAATGCAAATGGTGGTAAAGCTACAACTAAAAAACACTGACCTTTGAGGAAGTAGAGGCTGTGGATGGCCCACAAAGCATACATTCTAGCAAATCATGGAGCTTAAGCCCAAAATATGAATTAAGTGGGGGCCCACTAGGATATGGGTCAGGCTATTTCACTCAGCATTTGTGCTCACTGCACCCACTTAAAACACATTTTTGTATGGTATTGTATAAAAGTAAGTGGGAGGTTGAAGAAGAAGAAGAGGGAATTTAAATCATTTTTCATTAGTCTAGATAAGAAGACCAAGGTCAAGGGTGCATGTTGAGGTTTGAAGATGAAGGCATTTAAATCATTTTTCATTAGTCTTGGTAAGAAGACCAAGGTCAAGGATGCATGTCGAGGTTTAAAACATGGAGGGTTATTTCTAAATCATAAATAGATAATTCACTTCGTCAGCCATATGGAACGATTGGATTCCATCATATCGAATTTTGTATCACGTTTTCTACCAAATTCTCAACTATTTTTATCTAAAATAAATTTTATTATCAAAAAAAAAAAAAAAAAACACTATAAGTCAAAATCTCGGTTTCGTGCATTGACACGTGTGTGTCGTTTTTAAGTGGGCCCTAAGTCTTAATCTTTGACAACCTACTTCTTATAAGTAATATGGTAAAATTTTGTACAAGAGAACCCGCAGTACTTTAATAGAATACTACGAGAAATACGTTAACAAATTGATTTCCCTTTCCGTTTTGGTGGGCGAGGGCGACGAAAAAGCAAAATTAAAGCAAGAAATAGCGGTTAAGCTATTCCTTCTCACAATTAAAATACTAGCTTTCTAGTTTCGATTGATTCTTTATAACTGACACATATATATATATATATAAAGATTGATGAAGCTGTGGTGAAGGACAAAGTTCTGATTGAGCAGAGGATGAAGAATCTCATAAGAAGCCAACCAGAAAGAAAAGAGGAAGACGAAGAAGAAGTTGGTGGAACAGTTGTGGTTGGAGTGAAGTTGGATCAACAGAGCAGAGAGTTACTAACATGGGCTCTTGTTAAAGTATCTCAACCTGGAGATCTCGTCATTGCTCTCCATGTCCTCAATAACACTGGTAAATTTAAATTTTAGTAGAAAAACAATCAAATGGGTTGTTTTCAAATGCTAAAATTTATGAATTTTCTCTCTTGAACTGTGATGGGTGGTGGTTTTTTTTTTTTTTTTTTTTTTTTTTTTTAATTTTCGAGAAAAATCAAATGGGTTGTTTTCAAAATTTAAAATTCATGACTTTTCTCTCTTAAACTTTTAATGGGTGGTTGTTCTTTTTTTCCCCAATGCTGGATTTAAATTTTATATATAAAAAAATAGAATGGGTTGTTTTCAAATGATTCATGAATTTTCTCTCTTAAATTTTGATGGGTTGTTGCTTATTTTTCCAATGCTGGATTTAAATTTTATAAGAAAAATCGAATGGGTTGTTTCCAAATGTTTAAATTTATGAGTTTTTTCTCTTAAACATTGATGGTTTTTTTTTTTTTTTTTTCTTTCTTTTTTTTGCACAGAGGTTCTCGATCAAGATGGGAAATCTTCATTGTTATCTCTCATTAAAGCTTTTGATTCTGTTCTCGCTGTGTATGAAGGTTTCTGCAACTTAAAACAGGTATACCTTAGTCCAAACTTCAAATCAGTTGATTTCTAATTCTTCCCCTCATTCTGTTCCTCTGTATCTGGTTTGACTGAAGAGATTGAAATAATTTCAGGTTGATCTCAAACTTAAGATATGTCGAGGCTCATCAATTCGAAAAACTCTGGTTCGAGAGGCGAAATCCTATGTTGCCAGTAAGGTTATTATTGGAACTGCCAGGAGGAGCTTTCATTCAGCTTCGGTCGCTAAGTACTGTGCGAGGAATCTATCGAGAGATTGTTGTGTGCTTGCTGTTAATAATGGAAAAATTGTGTTTCAGAGAGAAGCAATTAAGTTAGTCAATAATGGGTCAAGAGAAGGTGGGTTTTGTTATTTTTCTTTCATCAGTTTGTGTTTGGGTTCTGGAATATTGCTCACATTGAGTTTTTTTGGGCAGGAGCTGATGATCGTCGGCCTAAAAATTTGATCTTAGCGATTAGTCGAACATTGATTAAGAATTCAAAAGTAGTAAACAATGCCACTGAAGCAATATCTAATGAAGATACCCGCCAAAATTCTTTGCTGGAATTATTTAAATCTGGTTTGGATTGTTCTAAGACTGCCCTGAAACAGAACTGTTCAATTTGTGAACCAAATTCTGTTTTCTCGGATGCCCATTGCCCTCAACCTGAACAACAGTCCTCTAGTGATAGTGTTGAAGACAAATCTTTGGCTTTAGTACCCGTACAGAAGGTAGAGACAACATCGAGATCAATCTCACTGTTGATTGGGGAATTGCCTGAATCGAGACCAGGTTGGCCCCTACTACACCGGGCAATTTCACCCCACCAACAATCCTTGGAGAGATCTTCAATTAGGCAAATTTCTGTAGTTCAATGGGCAATGCAGTTGCCTAGCCGGCATTCTTCCACATCAATCCATCCTGATCACAAACAAAGTACTAGTGATCGAGGCCAATATGGGTCTTTGAATTTGGATGGAGAGAGTGGTGCCATTGTTCCAGTAGAGAACAATGTTGCCTCCCCTCCACCCTCTTTCGAGCAAGGGTTAAAGATCCTTCCCAAAGAATTGGAGTGCCTTCACGAGAAGTACTCATCAACTTGCAGATTGTTTGGTTACAAAGAACTCCTCTCCGCAACATCTAACTTCATGCCTGGTTTGTTTCCCTCTTGGTTTGGTTAATATCATCTTCAGTAAATGTGGTTTTCTCTAATTATTCTTCCTGTAATTACAGAGAAGTTGATTGGAAAGGGAGGTAGTAGTCAAGTCTACAGAGGTTGTCTTCCCGACGGTAAGGAATTAGCGGTGAAAATCTTAAAGCCTTCTGCAGAAGTGGTGAGAGAGTTTATTATGGAAATTGAGATCATCACTGCATTACACCATAAGAACATCATCTCCCTCTTTGGGTTCTGCTACGACGATAGTAATCTTCTCTTAGTTTACAATTTTCTCTCAAGAGGAAGCCTAGAAGAGACCCTTCACGGTACATAATTATAAAATTTATTTTGTTTAAAGGTTTGATCAAATTTATAATTATCTAATCGACTGTTTACTAAATTAGGAAATAAGAAAGATAAGCTCTCATTCGGTTGGGGAGAGAGATATAAGGTTGCCGTGGGTGTAGCTGAAGCACTGGAATATCTACACGGCAACAATACCCAGTCTGTTATCCATAGGGATGTGAAATCATCGAACATCCTTCTATCCGAAGATTTCGAGCCCCAGGTGATGCATTTTAGTCTTATTTACTACACTGAAAACTGATGATGTAGTTCGGATCTCTTAATATTTATTCAATTCTTGCTTCTGTATTCAGCTTTCGGATTTTGGACTTGCTCAGTGGGCTTCAACCTCCTCATCCCACATAACATGCACCGATGTTGCAGGAACATTCGGGTTTGTAACTTCTCCTATACTTTCCCCATGATCTATACTAACCGTAGATTAAGTTGGTATCAACTAACAAGTCCTTCCATGGCAGATACTTGGCTCCCGAATACTTTATGTATGGAAAAGTAAACGATAAGGTCGATGTTTATGCATTTGGGGTCGTACTACTCGAGCTTATTTCTGGAAGGAAGCCTATCAGTACTGAGTATCCAAAGGGTCAAGAAAGCCTTGTTATGTGGGTAAGATCTACTACTTAATCCTATTGAGATCTACTTAATGTATTAAATTTACAACTTGAGCATAACTAATGGAGGATGGATGGTCATGGATAGGCAAAGCCAATCCTAAATGATGGGAAGTTTGTACAATTGTTGGATCCAATCTTGGGAGAAAATTACGAATGTGATCAGATGGAAAGGATGGTTCTAGCTGCTACCCTATGTATCAGACGATCACCTCGATCTCGACCTCGAATGGGGCTCGTAAGTTCTCTCTCATTCCACCTAAACTTTTCCATATTTTTCATTGTTTCTAATAATCTTGTTTTTGACTCCACAGGTCTTAAAGCTTCTCCAAGGTAATGCCGAGGTAACCAAGTGGGCTAGGCAACAGGTTAGTGCGTCTGAGGAGTTTGATGGGCTAGACGATGAGTCAGCTCCACCTCCTGACATACAGTCCCATCTTAACCTTGCGTTGCTCGGGGTGGAGGAGGATTCACTCTCAATCAGCAGCATTGAACAAAGTATCTCATTGGAGGATTACTTGCAGGGGAGGTGGAGCCGCTCATCAAGCTTTGATTGATAATGTATCATCTGTATATATATATTTTTTTACCTTATGATTCTTTTGGGTTTGGTTATAAGTGGGTTTTGGATGAGAGGTTGTTTGCTGAAGGTGTGCCCTCCTCCTTTCCTTATAATTGTTTCTCAGTCCTTATTTTGTTTGGGCTTATAGATACTTTTGGTGGTTGTTTGTTGAGTTTTCTTGATTGTAAAGATTTGAGAAGTGATGGGTAGTTGTTATGCTGTATTAGTTGTCTGTTTAAATGGGCACGAATACCCTTTTCAGCATCTGTTGTTTCCAAAGAAAGCTAATAAGAACATGCCTGCTGAATGCTTGGTTTCTTTACTTCATTATTTTCTTCTTCAACTCTTTTAAGATTCTTCTTAAGTTGAATGAGTTTTTTGTTGTTTAATCATTTGTAATTGTCTAGATCATCACATACATCTTGGTGGAAAGCCTAATTCTTGGAAAAAATTTGTGCAATTTAGGATTCTGATTGTCCAAGATATCTTTCACATTACTCAATCCTTTCTCACCCCAATGTTTATATCTGGATTTATTTGATGGTTGAATGAAAAACAGAACAAGTATTTGAGGTAGCTTTAGAGAAGTTATTCCATCATTTGTTTCAGAGCCTATACTTCTTAACTTTATAAATCTACTTAGTATCTAGAGCAAAAATTGTATTGTATTATGATTTTGGAGAACTTGAGGAATACTTGGTACTAAATTGCCTTGCAACCTAGTAGTCCAAATTCTCGCCCTATGTACACTTGTCTCTTAAGGTTCTTGATCTACTGAAGTTCAGTTCTTGGCACATAGGTGGGACTTCCCTCTACCGGACCCTGTTTTTTCACCCTCTCTAGCATCAGTATGAGCATTGGCATCGAAGTTTGATAATGGGTTTCAAACCTTGAAAGTATTGAAGATCGACACAACAATAAGAATAGGCTTTGATTTCTTTCCTCTTTTCCTTCTTCACATCAAAGCATGAAGTCACATGAGAGAGGGAGATGGGTTCATGACATGGGTGAGCTGGTTATCCAGAGAGGACTAACGTCTTCCCATAGCACCAAGCATGCTTAAATGCAAACCTACTTAGAATGCATTCCAATTCTCATCCGTCCCATAGAAATCCCAAATTGCATAAAAAAACAAACAGATTGGTGTGGACTTATCCACACAATTATGCATTCTTCCAATAGGAATCTTCTTCTTTTTTCTTCTATAGATCCTCATTCAAATCCCTTAATCTTAGGGGTGCAACTTGGTTCGGGTTAGAGCAAAACCAGAACCGAACCGACTAGTTCTAGAACCGAACCAACCCAAACCAACCTTACTTCGATTCGGTTCCATGGTTTGGTTGTAAATCGCAGTCCCAACCGAAGAGAGAGAGAGAGGAACCTATTGGTTGTTGCAGGTCGCAGCCGCAGAGATCAGTCGACAGCTGCTGGCAGCCAGTCACAGAGACAATGATAAGGGTTTGGCAGCCGCTCATAGAGACGAGAGAGACAGAGAAAGAGATGAGAGACGAGAGAGAGATGAGGTGTTTTGGTTGGTGGCAGCCGCTGGCAGAGACAATAGAGAGATGAGGGTTTGGTTTTAGCCGGTGGCAGCCACTCGCAGAGACAAGATAGAGAGACGAGAGAGAGATGAGGGATTTTAGCCGGTGGCAGCTGATCGTAGAGACGAGAGAGAGAGAGATGAGGGTTTGGTTTAGTTTCGTTAAAAATGAAAAATCAAATAAATATTATATATTAAATTAATATTTTTTTAAGAATAAATATTAATTCTGTTTTTGGTTTGGTTCGGTTTTTTATATTATCTGAACTGAGAATCAAATCGAATTCATCGATTTTTTTTTTTAAAACTCAAAACCGAATCGATATAAGTGTTAACCGAATCAAACCAATCCAAATTCCATGGTTTGGTTCGATTCTCAGTTTGAATCGAATTAAGTTGCACCGCTACTTAATCTCACATAAAGTCACGCATTTTTGTATATTAGTTACAAGGAGTGGCGTGTTACTATTCTTGGAGATCTATACACCAAAATCAGTCTGGGCCTGGATCAAACATTACCTTGCCAAGAAACATCATGATTTATAAAAATTTGTGAGGATATAAAAAAGGGTCCCGTTCGACATCCAAAATTTGTTTTATGTGGGTTAAAAGTTTTAGGCTATTTTTTATTAGAATAATGATTTTTGGACGCTCTCTTTGACTCACGCCCCCATATACTCACTAATGTGGCATGTGCTACAACCATAGATTCTTTTCCTCTGGAAACACAACTGCACATATTTACAAGGATGTCCAATTGTGTATCCCGAGAGAAAATTCTACGATTCTAACTCATGCCACGTCAAGAGGCATATGGGGGATTCAGAAAATCACGACTCTTTTTATTAGGATAATCTTTACCTTAGAGACCATTCTCACAAAAAATCAGCCCATTCTAAATTTTTTAATCCCATCAAAAATAATTTGAAAATTAACAGTCCACAATTCTTCAATTTGTAAATTGGGTTGGAAGTTTCAAAATGAACTAATTTTTTAGAGGATGATCTCCTCATCATAGAGATCATCCTCACTCAACATCAGCCCATTCCAAACTTTTAGTCCTTTTAAGACAAATTTTAGCTGCTTAAGGGAATCTTAAAAAAAAACTCTACATATTTTTTAAAGAGAGATTCCATTGCCACACCAACTTTGCTAACCACACCCCATTCATACATATGTAAGTCATCCAAGAATCAGCATGTATTTGGGGTGGTGTTAGCAGAAGTTGGTTTGGCAATATAAGCTCTCCTTTTAAACTTTTCATAATTGTGCAAGCCTATTTCAAATAGATCCATTAGGACCCCATTTGAACCTGATTGATGCTAATTAGCTCAAATAATGGGGTCTAGTGACATGGGCAAGCCCGAAAGTTGCCTGGCTGCTCTTACTTCCTTATTTTAGACGCATGTGCTTACGCCACACACATATTTAAATATTTTATATCTAATTTTGAAAAAAAAAATGACCTTTAAACCTTACAACGTCGGTATTATTTTAATATTTAATTATCTATAACTCAACCGTATTTGATACACCTCAAATCGTCTTTAATCCTCGCAAAGAAATTTTTTGGAGACAACTGCAGAGTTATCCTTGGTCCCCTCAAGATCCCCATAAAATCTACTCCAAGCTAGGCATAAATGGATTAGATTTTCTCCGAAATTCGAGTGATCTGAATCCGAATTTAACGAATTTGATTCAAATTTGATTTCTTGGAGTATATCCAAATAAAAATAGGTCGGATATGGATTGACATCCCTTGAATACAGATCCATCTCTATATCCACTTAGATCAAAATGATAGTTTACTTTGAAAATTATATTTTTATGTTTTTCTAGATATCTTTCTATTTCTACTTTAATGTAACAAGAATTTTATAAAATAAAAGAATTATAATGATAAAATGCAATAGTGTAGTAAAAAATATTGAACGATTCAAAATTATTCAACTTAATCAAACTGAATCAATCAATTCGATCGGTGAAGATCTGAATATGAGTTTAGTGAAAATAAAATGATTCGGATATGATTTTAATTAATAGAATTTGAGTCAGATTTAAATACAGATTTGAATCTAAATAAAAAAATTTGAATATAGATATTGATGTACTCAAATCCAACCCAAACCCAACCATTTACTAAGATTTAAAATAAATAAAACTAATAGAACAACTTAATTTTTAAAATATGATTAATGGTGTTTAATCTAATACTAATAAATAATTTAATAACCTTCATTTTCATACATTGATGTATTTTGTTAACTTGATAAAAATAATATATTAGAAATATGATAACTAACACTGTGATCTGATATGACATTACATGGGGAAACAAATTTTGAAAGATGACCATCCAACTTAAGCAATGTGATGTGGTTTTAATATTTAATTTTCGTTGACTTAAGCCGTGTTTGGTGCACCTCCAAATGTTCACAGATTATCATAAAGTAAACTTTTGTAGACAATTACGAACGCTTGGTTTCATTTCTGCAAACAACCACAAACTTTTGCACACCAAGAATTTTCTCTGTACTCTGTACAAATTAGTTTTTCCATACTAGCCTTTTTTTTTTTTTTCCTTGGAGTACAAACAAGGTCTTCATAAATAAAACCAAAAGAGATATCTTAGGGATTAAGATAAGATTAATAATATCTAACCTATTATTAATAAATAATAAATAAGCTGTATGGGTAGTAGTGTCCTTTTAAATAAGTTCAGTATTAGATGTATCTTTGACTTGTAAAAAATTATATTATTATTAGAAAAATGAGAACTATAACTAGAATGGGTCGGGTGATCTCAAATGATATTGGATGAGATACCAAAGGTGCGTGGGCATTAAAGTAAAGTGTACACCAAAGTCATGATTTAGAAGATATATTATAGATATTAAGCATTAAGTATTCTAAAGAGTCTTGAGATATTCAATACCTAACGTGACAAGTTCCAGAACTATAGATATGTGCTCCTCGGGATACATGATTCCCTCGAGATACATTTTTTATGGGATAGTGCAGCCGCGTATTTTGAAGAGTGCAGATTTACAATTCTTAAACTTGTCATGTCAAAGTGGTCGATTTAGTTTATCACATGGGATAGTGAGATGATCAAGATTTATGTAGAGTACTATTTCTGATATGCCTTGAAGTTCAAACTTTGGACTATCAAGAGATTACAACAAATGTTGGACACTCATCATATTAAATCATCTTTTATAATTTTTTTTTAAAAAACTATTTTTTATTATTAAAAACAAAATCAATCTTGTTTTTGCTAATTTCCCATAATTATTAATGTTTGATTATCAAAGATCCATTCATCAAAGAAAATCATATTATTTCCTTGAATTATTTTTTTTTCAAACAATTTGCTGGTATAACCACTTGTTCCATTTAAACGGGTGATTCTTTCACATATATATATATATATAAATTATCTTACTATTAGAGAATTTAAAGCAATTAAATATAAAGTCTACATTACTGAATTTAAGATAATTAGAATAGTTTAGTATTTAACAAATAAATATGATATTCAGCTATGTAATATTAAAATATTTTGTATATATTAACAATTTTGTTAGGTTTTAATTGGGTTTTTAGTATAGTAGCAATGGCTAACATTTTGCCATGAAAAGAACCATTGTATGGCTATCATGATAGGGCCCACCACTGCAAACTTATTTTTTGAGTTTATTACACCGACCAATTGTTGTTGGTTACTAGTGGGCCCAGCTGCCGCTCCATATGATGGAAGCTTTATAGGCAAGATATTCCAATTATCAAATCAGAATCAAGATTCATGATCTCATTTCATAGAATTATATTTTAGTATATCTCTTAGCTTTAATTTAACATATATTTTTTGAAAGAAAAAAAAAAAAAAACAGTAATAATAATATTAAAGAAATCTTTTTTATTGCTCACTAATTCTGCTCTTTGTGTTGGTGAAGCCAAATATTGCCATGTGGCACTTTTTGTTTTACTTTTTTCTATCCATACATGAATGTATCAAACGGCTAAAATGGTGGAGCCAAACATTCATAGGATAAGTATGATCTTTGATCACAACACGTGGAATTTTTTGATAGGGCTAACATATGGAACTGGTATGTGTGGTCAACAGTAAAGGTTGCCTCTAATAACTATATAATTTGGACTTTATATAACCGGATCCAAGCAATCCCTAGTTTTTCGCATCCTGCTTTGGATCGATATGGAGATCCGGAAAAGAGTCTTATCCATCTTTATATTAGATTTGATTAATTAGACGGTTCATATCCAACCCGAATCAGATTGGGATCACAACAAAATCTACATACATTATCTGGGCCTGAAATTAATTAAATACAATGTTTTAAGAAAATTAATTTTCTGAGAAAATGTATTTTTAATAAAAAAACTTCCTCAATGTTTAATTGCATTGCACATAGAACATTGTTGAAAGAGTGGTTTTAGTTTTAAGGGTGGGGATAAGATTTTCCAAGGGAATTGGGAAAAATGAATTTTTAATGTATTGTGAGCATTTGCATTCTAGAGAAACTTACAATTTTCTGGGAAAATTATTTTCCTCCTGATTTTCTCACTACTCATAAAGCTCCTTACTACGATTATAATTTAACCCAATTTCAGAGAAATATTAATTACCTGTTTATCCCTTTTTACACAAATTTTCTCTGAAAACTAATTTGATGTCTTTATCTTGAAGTCTCCTCTTCCACATAAATAGTTTAATCATGACGACCCACCTGTAGTTGCGACAATTAGTGCAATTTCCAATTACCCAATCAATTGGTCACATCTTAGATGGGCCATAGCCCACAATCTAACTCAACCATCAGATCCACAGATGTTTTTGTGGACCTTTTACTCTCTTTTTTTAATTTCCTGAGAATAAACTTCAACATAACATTTTAATCCGACTCGGTGAAATTTCAAGTTGACCTGGTCGAGTTACTGAGTTTACTCCACAACTTAGTTGACACTTGAAAAATCTTTCTTGGGAAACAAAACACATCCAAATTCTACAAGCCCATCTAGAAGGATAAAAACAAAGTAGTCATCCTGGAGAGGATATCCTCCCTATGAATCATAGACCATGATGACAAATCTCGAGGGCCATCCAAAGTTACAACAATAGGGAGGATATCCTCCTCAGAAATAATAATCGGTTGATTCCACCATTTTCTTTTTTCTTTTTCTTTTTTTGGATTTTTATGTGATATCCATCTAGAAAGGCTTGACTTTATGGAATTCATGAAGCATACATTAAGTTTTGTAGAGGAAATGACAAGGACCTTTGTAGGTAAAGATAATGCACATACACCTAACTTCTTCCACACAACCACAAGCACCCTTTCAATCTCATTTTCTTCCATCTCTTTTCAAACCATGCTTGATCTCAAGCAAGGACTCAATCCATCTGAGCTAACCCATAGATTAAATGGAGATTATCAACCAAAAACAATGAATTTCGATAGGAAAACTCGAAGAACACCTCGAAATTATGAGAATTATGGTGAAGGAATTGAATTTAGAGCAAGTAAGGAAGAGGAATCGGGGGTTATATCGCCGCCCTTATGGAAGACAAGTCCACTAACAGAAGCTACTCCATTACAATCTCGCCCCTACAATCATCACCAATATCACATCCTTTCTCCTACGTTGCGATCACAAGCGATCATAAGAGGTCGGCAAGAGTTGATGGAGATGGTAAAAAACATGCCCGAATCTTCTTACGAGCTATCTTTAAAAGATCTCGTTGAGCATCCAAAGGTGCAAGGAATTGGACAAAAAACTGTTGTTGAAGAAAGAGAGTTGAGGAATGATTCTATTGGCCGAGATGAGAATAAGAAGAAGAAGAAAAATAGGAAAGCGCAGATGTCGAGAAGCGAAAGCATGAATAATGAACCTTTTCTTCTAAAGATGTTCTTCCCGACTATTTGGGGACAGAAGAAGAAGAGTTCAACAACTAGTCCTTGTTCAAAGGTATCACCAAGACCTCCATCCGTAGAAGGGGAGAAGGGTGTCGATAAGGAGTGGTGGAAGAAAAGGTTCTTGAGTTCAGGAGAGAACGAAAACAATGGATCGGATAGTATGGGTGGAAGCATTAGTAGCAGCAATAGCAGTAGAAGCAGGTAATTATTTTTTATTTTTTTATTTATTTTTTCTATAAGGAAATAAAATTGAACATAACCCATGGTTTGATTTGTATCAAACACTAAAAAAAAATCATGAATATCAGTGATTAAAATAAGAAATTACTTGATTATGTTTGTTGAGTTTTTCTTCTAATTTGTCTCTCCATTTTCTTTTGGGCATGAAGAAGGTCTAAGACAAAATAGCTCAAATCCCAATTTTACAAATTTTTTATCTTTTCCATTTTTTCTATTTTATTTTATGTGTCTATTTAAAGAGAGAAAACCCTCTCCTTGTGAATATGATTCATTACAAAAAGGGTTTTTTCCCCATTTGTCTATCTTTTTACACAAAATTGACTAATTGTACTAATTCCGAAGTAGTAGGCATACCTGAATATAAATAAAATTCAAGTTGCATGTTTGATTAGTCTGTAGAAGTCACAAAAAACAACTTAGGAAAGAAGGAGAAGCAGCTCAAATTGAATTATTTGCAGCACGTGTGTGCTTGTGTGTGTGTGTGTGTGTTTGTCATACAAAATTAAGCTTATTATCCTCAATATTAGACACTGCCCAGCAATTGAGTAGACCTCACCTTCAAACTCCATAGCTAAAAATATAATTGGATTAGCTGTAGGGCCACCAACTGAATTGATTCTGATCGATGAGTTGGTGTGCCACTATAAATTATGGAGTGATAGATGCTTTTTTACACAGATTGATTCTTATAAGTGTTGCACACATGATTCTTGAACATGTCTTGTGTGTATGTTTCAGGAAAATGAGTGATTTCGTACCCAGTTGTTGGTCCTTCTGCTACACCAAGAAAAGCAAAACCAAGGGGTAGAAAGGAAGACTATTTTGAATGGGGCTCCACATAGATATTCTTGTAATTATACTTAGAAGTAACAGAAAATAAGAGATTATTATTACATAAGAAGTTTGAAGCATATTTTATGTAAATTCTTTACAATGTTCTGTTCCTTCCCTTTTAATGCGAGTGAAGTGTTATTGCCATTATGGATGATCTTAAGCATATTGTGTAGAGAGTCTAACCTACACATAAGTGCTAAAATGCACCCACGAATGGTCTGAAAATCATGGAGATTTTGTAATTGGAGTAGCAATAATAATATTGATTGAAACAAAGTTTGAATTTTGTTATTTCAATGTAATTTCCAACTTGGATGGATACTAGCAACATCTACGAATGATATAGATATTACATTGGGACAGATTACAGACCTATTACTAGCAATTCCAACTCATGCATGTCAGCAGGCTTTGTTACTTTGTTTGGGGACTTAAAAAGAGAAGCTAAGGAAGAAGATTTGATCCAATCTAAGACTGCTAATCATTGTAGACCTCCCGAGTCTAGGTCTTGAGGCATATGGGGATGTGTTGAATATGCTTTTATTAATGTTTGCCTTTGCATTTCCTTTATATGATTCAGCTAGCTATGCTTTGAATGATTTTCTTGCCGCCACGAGTAGTTTGGTTGTTACAGCCTTGAGAGATTATGATAAATTTGGGGGTCCAACTCAAAACCAATCGCCAATGAGTGGAGAGGTCCCGGAACTTATAAGGAGAGAGACAAGGCAATGAGTGTCTGATGTGGAACTAAACTCTAACAGATTATAGGACCAAATAGCAGATTAACCAATAAACAATCCCATCTTCATGGAATTTAGTTTTTTTTTTTTTTAACTAAATTTTTTCTAAACTGGATGAGAATGGGTCCAGCTAATCTAGCACTTGAGGCTGTGCTGCACCACTACATTAATAGATTGCTGAAATTCTGTTATTGAAATTTGACTCTTTTATAGATTTGTTAAAATTTGATCTTTAGCCTCATTAATGAAAGGGACCTACTGGTGGAGTCCCAGTTCCAATTTAGCTGTTTTCCAACTCAATTATCACATTGATTGTGTGGTTTGGGTGTCATTTGACAGATTGTGCAGAGAGAGTTATATATAACATGCTTATAATACTTGTCGGTTTCATTCTAAATTAATAAATCAGCTAAGATATTTACATTGATTAGATAAAATAAAAAAGAAAAACAACAAAAGAGGAGTTGAGCTTTCACAATCTCAAAAAGTTTATATTTATAAGATATCAATGACATCAGAAGCCAACTGCACGAGCACACTCCTCAAGAAAACACATATTTTTCATGTACTGTATAGACTGCTGATTAGCTACAACCCTACAATAATCACTCAAGCTTTTGGTTTTTATTTAAACTTATGTTTGTTCATCATTTTTTTTTTCGATTGGTTATTTGTTCTTCATCAATAATAAACAAAAATCTAGGATATCAAGGGGGCCTGCAAGTGTTGCTGGTGAAGATAAGAATCAGAACTCCTATCCCTCTAACTTTTGCTCTGTCCAATAAGATGCCAAATTATGAAAATGAGGCAGAGGAGGAGAGAATTGAAGTGGTTTTGTAGAGTGAAGATTCTACACTACCACCTATATGTGGGGACAACCAAGTGCAACTTTTTGTCGTGCAGAAGCGCCCAAATACCTTACAAATTAGACAATGACCACACTAAGAATATGCGTAAAAGTGAAGAAAAATCACTAATCACACACGAAACAAGATTTTTCGTAGTTCGGAAAAAGTGCCTACATCCACGGGTGGTGATGACGATTTCTTATTGATGAAGTCATAAAAAACAATACAATTTTAGGGTGATGTACCCAAACCCTGCATACCTCCACAAAAGTAACCTGAGATTAGGGCCATACACAACACTTTTGTGGAAAGATCTTGGATGAATGGTTTCTCTGAAGTATGGAGAGAAGACTTACAAAAGATTTTGTTGCTAATGATGTCCAGGGGAAAGCTATGTATACTGATTGTGAAAAGCTCCCAAACAGTTGAAGAGATGAGTACATAGGAATGGGAAATGAAGAAACACATGAAGTATAAGACAATGTGACATGTACAGGTTTCTCTTTAGAGAAGAGACTAAGACAAAATACATTGAACAAGAATTGTGAAGATGGATTTATACGATTTCTATTACATAACATCATGATTCACTTTGGCAATGAGGTCTTATGGGATTTTGAACTTAGGAGAAAACTTTTGCTAGTGTGCTCACTAGCATCAAAGCCATCACCCCTTTTCCTTAGATAAGGATAAACAGTTGTGATCATGGAGTCGCAACTACTTGTTCACAATAAGATCCTTCTAAACTTTGGATACTTCTCACAATAATGTTGATTTTTCATGGTTTGCTTCTCACAATTAATGTGATAGGTGGTTCAAAATTCCTTTTTTTTTGTGCATGGTTTGCTTCCTTGATAAACTTTTACAGTAGATCATTTGACTAGCACAACAATTCTAGTGGTGAATCGGTTAAACGGGTGGGTCACCTCTATTTAGCCTATTTGATTTGTTGGGCCTTACCAAACTCAGTGTTGGAACCTTTTCAAAATTGGTACAATTTGGGATTTTCATAGAGTTTGTTCTCGTTCATGGCATATTGGGCCTTTGGAGTGAGCAAAAAAAAAAAAAAGGGTATTCGAAAGGAAGGAGGAGGAGACACTATTGTTTTAAACATTAGTCCTATATGCTTCTTTGGTCTAAGCTCTTTAGTGAATGTAGAGGGTTGTTCTTTGAGATTTCACATTTATATGGGATATTAAAGGGAGATGGGTAGCTAGTCTTTCTTTTTCACTCTCATTATGATAGGGAGATGGTTTTAGATAACCATTTATTTCTTGTTTGCTTGAGGTAGGTCCTCCAAGACCTCCTAGGCCCAGTTGTACTCTTTCATTGCTTTTGATAAAATCTTTACTTTTTCCCAAAAATAGAATAAATCTTCTTTGTGATATTTATTATGTTCTTCCAAATGAAATGAAGAAAAAAAATAGAGATGATGAATTCTCAAATGTTTTTGTTTCCTCTGTTCATCTATATCTAGGTCCCAAATAAAATGTTCAAGTTGTTTCTTAAATACTTTGTAGGAAACAAATCTTTGGTTGGCAATTTGCAAACCATTGTTTATCAATGGTATAGAGGATCCAAGAATGAAGTATCTGTCATATGGTCATAGAAAAATAGGTTGATCGACGGCATAAAGGATCAAAGAGTTTCCATTACCAGTTTTATGGCTTAATGAAGAGTCTAATGGAATGTTTATTTATATGTCACAGTAACCACCACATTTATATCCTACAACAATATACCAATTGTACCTCAAGTCTATTGGGCAATAGCAGCATATAATACATTTGGCTCTACCAACATCCTTTGAATATAGACAATATATATATAAGCACTAGGGTCATTTGAAATTTTGAATGAGATCTATGAACAAGAATGTTCCACAGCATTTCAACAGGAGAAGAATAAAATGTAAAACCCCAAAGCTTCATTCCAAGACAAAAAGTTTTGAAATTAAAAAAAAAAAAAAAAAGCATTGTAAGGTTTTCGTACAAGGTACAATTCAATCACAAATTTGTGGATATTGACAAACATGCAGCATTCACAAGAACCCATTGTCGCTTTCGAATACCCTTTAGCTATTACTTATCAGCTCACCATTTCAAGTTTAAAGTTCTGGATTGCTAGAATTGTGGATCCCCCTATTGAAAGAAATGGCCTCATGTCCTCCTTTTTGTCTCATCCCACCACTAGACTTAATGTCACTTAGAGTGTTTTTCTTCAGAAACCGTACTTTTGACATATGTTGGTGGGATTTTACCCTAATGGTTAGGATAAGTTTATCTGTTGTTACCTATAAATAGTAATGTGTGGACATGTTTTACATAGTTTTACTGATGGACAGGTTTCAGGGCTTGGGTTTGATATTAAAACTTTAGTACGTGCATCTTTCTTGTATTGTTCTTCTTAGATCTTGTAGTGAAGAAGATTTGATCCATCCGTGGATGTAGGCATTGTTACCGCACCACATAATTCTTGGTGTTCTTTTGGTCCGTTTACTTTCTTCGCATATTATTGTGCTTATTAATCGTGACAGGGTTTTTCCGCATTTTCACTCAAACAATATATAATGCAACAAAAATTAGCAAAACAAGGGCTAATATCCTTCATTCCTACAACATCCTAATGACATTAAAATAACAACCAATATTTTTAAGGACAGCATCACATTTTAAAATTGACTAAAACATGATCACCATCCGATTATTTACAGATGCTATGAGATAATCAACAAACGCAGACCATGAAACACCAACTCCTCCAATATAGATAGATCATGTCTATGCACACAAAAAAAAAAAAAAGAGGAAAGAAGAAGTAATGAGTAAAATTTGTTATCCAAGGAAAATCCTCAAAAGCCTAAGCCTACATAAACTGAAAGAAATTCGACACGAAAATTAAAAAATAACTCCTCATTCAAGTAATTTAAAAGGGTTTAAGGGAAAATGGATGAATCAAACATTATAACACCGAAAGATTCAGGAAAATTCGTGTAGATGTATCGAAGTCGATCATTAACAAATGTCTTATTTAATCTACAAAGGGCGGATATGTACTAACTTGAATATGGATTCTGATTTTGAAGAGAGAAGCATCGAGCCATCGAAATCGAAAACATAGTTTCGATAACCGGTTTTTGGGATTGACTAAGCCGGTTTCGTTCCTGGTTTGGACCGATCAAGTAGGTTCCTCCTAACCTAAACCGGTTCAAATGGATTTTAAAACTTACTGTAATTGATTAAAATTTCAAAAAGAAAAACACTTTTCTTACTAACTTAGTAAGATTTTAAGTCTTACTAAGGGTCGTTTTGCACAAATGAAAGTAAAAATTGGACTGACTTAAATTTGAAAAAACCACATATTTCATATAATAGTAAAGATAAAGGTGAGTGTTGTTGATGCAAATTTACGTTAATAGATTTTTTTAAATTACAGAATTAACTTTAAATGACATGACACATTATAAAATGAAAGCTTAAATTAATTATAAAGATAATTATAATCTTATATAAATACTAATTTTTATGATTTATGTGCAAACGAACATGCCATCCACTAGTAGTTAGTAATGTGAAAAATAAATTATTTTTTTTATGATTATCAGTATAAGTTTTTCAATAAATTCTAGTCTTATATATATATAGGGGGCGGTTCAAGGGCCATCTGAGAAACCGTCTAAGAAAACTTTCGTTTTTCAAAATAAGGGTTAGAGGTTTTGGATTGAGCTGATTTTTTGCAAGGATGGTCACTTGATGAGAAGATCATCCTCACAAAAAATCAGCTCATCAGAAACTTGTAAATCCATCAAAAGTGATTTACAAATTAGTGATAAAAAGTGTAAAAAATAGACGGTCCACATTCTAAATCACTTTTAACGGGGTTAGAAGTTTCAGATGAGCTGATTTTTTTTGGATGATCTTCCCATCATAGAGATCATCCTCACAAAAAATCAGCTCAATCCAAAATTTCTAACCCATATTTTAAAATTTTATTTACCGTCGAAAGTTTTCTTAGACGGTTTCTCAGACGGCCCTTGAACCTGACCCATATATATATATATATATATATATATATATATATATATATATATATTCGTAATCGTACCCTTGTAAATAGTAGACCGGGTCAGTATCTTGATTTTACCCAATCCATAAATCATTGTTTGTTTCAAGGACTAGTCTTCGGGTACGTGCAACACCTACACATCACACATACTAGGTAAGTGGGGGTGCGTCCTTGACGAATTAATTTGAACTCTCGACCTAAGGGCATTAATCACTTATTGGTCTGAAATTGTTATTGAGCCAATCCCTCAGGTTAATCTTATACCTTTCTTGTGATTGCTTGTCCTTAAATTTGTGCATTTTTCATTAAAATACTTAAAATTATTATCTTGTTGCACTGCCCTTCTTCTTCACGCACCTCTTTCTATATTCCCCATTTTCTAAATTATGAGTATTAAAGCACATGGAATCATTCTAAGAGGAAGACTAATTTTCCTTTAATCTACCAAAGATAGACCTGTATTAGTGTGCCCATAAAACTATGGCACTTACAATGTATCAATATTCTGTTTTAAGGAAGGACATCAAGTTCTTTCTCAATTTTAGAATCGAAATTTTATAGTCACCTTTTATTATTTTTTCTATCTCTCCACCTTGTACTTCCGATGAGAATGATTTTCTGCTTCAAGTCAAGTGCCTTTGTACTGGTACGCATTTTAACTCAACTGTAGATCTTGTATGATTAAGAGAAGATGAATTGACTTTGACTTGACTTTAATTGATAATGGTGGACCCAAACAGTGTGATGATGAGAGGAAGTGCGTCTGGTAAGAGCCAATCGCCCATTTTTGTCCTCAAAGTCAGAGTTATGGAGGGCTCACTAACACATAAGCTAAAGCCTCAACTTATTATATATATTTTTTAACTGATTGACAGTTTTCTATCCGTTGGAATACAGCATTTCTCATCGGTAATTTTTAACCATTACAAAATAACGTTTTTTTCTCGCCGTTACACCGTTATGATGGTATGTTCTTAAGTCCAATTTTTGTGTGTCGGTGGATGATGAGTTCACATTCCACGTGTGGCGTATAATCCGCGCTATGGACAAAAGCCCTTTCTTTCCTTCACCGACGTGATGTCTTTTCTATAATATTTCATGAATAATGTTTTTTTTTTTTCTTTTTCCAAACGCTTTTAATTAAGGTGTAAGTACCTATCACATAAAATTACCAAAAAGGCTATATAGTAATGAGACTTTTTTCTAGGGTCCAACCACATTGGACACTAATTGCCCAACGGATGTCTGAGATGGGAAAGATTTCAAGGTGATCAACATCTCTAGGAAATATCTTTGTATCTTAATTAAAAATTTCACACCAAATTGGACTCTAGAATCTTTCATAAATCACAAAAAATCCTTATCAGACATTGTTAAATCTTCGTGACTTCGAATGGGTGTGCTTCCCAAGTCTTTGCTTCAAGTGTCTATATGCCCCTCCACTAAAAAAGTAGATACCTAACTAGCTTAACACGACAAGGTGAGATTGCACGTGTGACAAGGTGGGATGGTGTGTGCAATCCCATCTTGTCACCAGGGATTAGTTGAGATGGTAAGAAGCAGACTAAATGTGCTCCCCAAGTTGTGACTTTGAGTCTCTATATGCCCTCGATTTTTTTACTTTAGATTATAACCTCAACATTACAAAATGGTATAACACCTTATCAAACAATTTCAATAGAGATTTTACAATTATGATTAGACTAAGTATAAAATCCTATCCTATATCCAAAAAAATAAAATAAAAAATGAGAGCACTTCTATTGGCACCCCAACTTTTACTTATTTCCTTTGGGAAATATCTCAACCATTCATTTGAAGGTTAATAAATAGATTTTCTATCGTCACATCAATGTTTGCTACGAGCACCCCAGATGTGTGATAATTTCCATTTAAGATAATTAGTAGAATGCATGTGCGATGCACATGAGTGAAATTAAAAAAATATGAATTATGTGATAGTGGCCTAAAATTATGATGCTTTTATCACGTGCAATTAAAAAAATGATGTAAAAAATCTAATTTTCAAACAAAAATTATGAAAATAAATTACAAAATCAATAAAATTAGATTTTTCTAACGATGTCAAGACAAATCTATAAGAACCCCGAATCATTAAAAAAGATAATAATCAAACTTGTTAACCATTAAATCACAAATTTTATATTCATTTAACCTGTAAAAAAACAGTCTTCGGGCAATGTTGATCAAGAACATGTATTCGAGGCTATAAAATCATATTAGGAAACAAAAGAAAAATGCCTAATAAACTTATTTGCAAAAAGAAATATGAATTTAAAAAAAAAATCAAGTAAAAAATGAATATTCTAAACATGATAACACATACAAAACTTATACATGCTCACCATACAAATCAAAGCATGGAATTTCATAATAAATTTCTTCTCGTCAATTATTTAGTTATAAATGAAATCTTGTTCTCACTCATTAATCCAAATCAAGAGATAAATATTCAAAGCCAATAATAATAAATATTTTAGAAAGAAAAATATTTTTTTATATTTCTAAAAGATACTAATCATTTATGAAAATCATTTTTTAAGAAAACAACTCTGATAAAGTTTCAAAATAAGGAATGTCTTGAGCTCCAATTTCAAAAGGATAAAAAAGAATTCATCTTTTTCCCTGCATAAACTTCATGCCCAAATAAAATAGATAGCTAAGAGAAAGAGAGAGAATAAAATAATATTCATAAATAATATTAAATATAATTATTCATATTTTTAAAACTAACTTATTTCTGCAAATTTGTGAACAAATTGTTTCACCAATAAAAGAACTTTAAACTAAGATTTTCTAAGAGAGAGTACAAAATTTTAAATCTTTAAGATAATTTTTTAAGCATATTGAACTCGTTCAAGTTTGTCTTCAAACCATTATCTTCAGCCTCTTTGTCAAACCTTTTAACTATTACAAAAATATATATATAGGGGGCGGTTCGAGGGACGTGTTAGAAACCGAATGAGAAAATCATGTTTCTCTTTCGTTAGATTTAGAGAAAACAACGGCTAAGATTTCGTCTGACGTCAATTTCAATTGATAAAAAGAAACTCGTTATTTTTAAAAACTCCCTCATTTTTTGTTTTTTTTTTTTAAAGGAAATAACTTTCAAAACACTCTCACAGTCTCACACGAAGGTCAAGTCTCTTCTCTCTCACTCTCTCTCTAATGGCGGATACCAAGAGCGGTTTCTGTTTGGAAATGAAGATCTACCACAACCTACGACCGGCCGTTACCCTCTCTCCGACGATTACCATCCCTCCAGCGAATTATCCACTCTCCATCACCGATCATGTCTCCAATCTCCAACGCTTATCCTCCTCACCGAAAACCACTGCACTGATCGACTCCTCCACCAGTAACCACCTCTCTTACTCATAATTTTTCCATCAGATTGAAACTCTCGTCACCTCTCTTCAAATCCAAATCGGTCTCTCCAAAGGAGATTCCTCTTTGGTAATCTCTTCATCCAACATTCAAATTCTAAGTCTCTACTTCTCTCTAGGTGTCGTTACCCTCTCACCAATCGAACAAGCACCAAATCTGAAATTTTTCGCCAAATCGAGCTTTCCAAACCAGTAATCGCCAAAACGGAGGTGAGTCAATCCAATCCAGCAACGATTCTATACTCATCTAGTACAACTAGACGATGGATTTTATGTCGAGAGTAGAGAGGGAGAGATGGATTTTCTGTCGAGAGTAGAGAGGGAGAGATGGGTTTGTTTGGATTTCTGTCAAGTTTCAATGAAACAGAGAGGAGAAGTTTTGTTTAAAAAAAAAAAAAACAAAGAGAAATGAGGGAAAAGTTGAGGGAGTTTTTTGATAAATAAAGAAACTCCGTTCCTTTAATTGAACTGACGTTTCTCCCCATCTCCCCCGTCCGTTTCTCTCCATCCAACGTATGAGAAACGTGGTTTTCTTATATGTTTTCCAAAACGTCCGTCGAACCCCTCCCATATATATATATATACACACACAGAAATCATTGAGACATTGATTTTCTATTACAAAAACATACATCACATGTGAATGATTTTTAACTTGGATGAAATGTAGATTGTGTAAATGATCGAATTACCTCTATTTTAAATTTATTGAACCCACCTTCAAAGTTTGTCTTCGACCCAATATCTTCAACCTCCTTGCAAAAACCCTTCTGCTATGACAAAAAAAAAAAAGGTATATTATTCCTATCATAATTATTTTTCACTCATTCATGCTCTCTTAAATTAACACATTTATTACAATTTGTAAACAAATCAATTCACCATTAAAAGGACTCAAAATCTAAATTAAGATTTTATTAGGAGAAATATAGGAGTTGAATGAAGATGAATATCAAATTCAATAAAAAATATATAAAAAATTATATGAAAATACGGGGATTGAAGATAGGAATTGAACCTCAAGAAATCTGTCTTAAATTTTTTTTTTTTTTCAGTTGGACTGTTGAAGAATTACAAAAAAATTATAATGGATTAATTAAGGCTTACTCAACATAATAAGATCATTCAAATTTATTAATAGTAAAATAAATTCAAATTGATGGATATTAAATTCATTATAAAAGTAGGATTCCCTCATTTATCCAAATAAAATAGGCACATACTTTTTTTTCTCACAGATTTAAAAAATTTCATAGCATTAACATTAGAAAATTTATCATGTATAATACAACAAAATAAGATTAAACTAAAGAAATAATAGCTAAACTTAATTTTTTCATTAGTAAAAGTACTGAAGTCCATGTAGAACATGTTGTCCTTAAGGTGTTAATCGCCCCCACTCAATCATAGCCTTTGATGCCATCAAGTTCATGGCAGTACACCTCTTAAGATACAACAATGATGTCTCTTTAATGGCGATACAATCACTCGTTGAGATAACAAATTTGACCATGTAGAATGTCCTTCAAAATTAAAGAGTATAATGAAAAAATAAAAATTAATGAATTTTCTTTCAATCTTTTGATCATCTCCATCTCTTTTGATTCTTGAAAAATCAAAATTAAAGATTTTCCTTTTATCTCATCACCCTTTCTTGTTTAGTGGAAGGAGACCAATTTAAAGAGATTAATCTCATTACCTTATTCATTCACTTCTTATGACTCATGAATCAAATATCAAATAACAAAAAAAAAAAAAAAACTTTAAATGTAAAATAAATAATGAAAATTAAGGGCGTGTTTGGATACCAATAGCAGAACTACTGTTCCAAAGATCAGGAGCTAGAATACTCTGTGGAGGAGTTGGAAAAGTAATTCTGTGCATAAATGGCGTTTGATAATCAACTCTGTGAAGTACTTGCAGAAGTACTTTTGTGCTGGAAGTTTGTTTGGGAACCATACTGACTTCTCGTGACTTCTAGAAAAAAGGTCAGAATACCCTTATATTATACTAGTTATTGTTTTTAATTTTTTAGTATCATAATATGCCTTCAAACTATACTGTTTTTGACATTTTAACTATAAATATTAATATAATATAATATAATAAATATTAATATAATATAATATTTTAAATATTAAATATTAATATAATGTATTTAAAATGGGGGTATTTTCGTAGAAAATTAATAAAACAGGGTATTTCAGTAAAGTTAGGGGTATTTCGTAGAAAATTAATAAAGTTAGGGGTATTTCAGTAAAATGAGCCGTTAGAATAGTACTCCCCGCAAGATGCGAAATTGAGAAGTAGGTTTGAGCGACTTTTTCATAAAAAGTAATTTTTTACTTTTGCGCGGAGTAATTCTTCAAAAGAGTTATTTATCTAAATTATCCAAACGACTTCTAACTCCCCGCAAAAGTCAAAAGTGACAAAGGAGTCCTATCCAAACGCTATCTAAGAGACCATTAAAGTAATTCTTTAAAGATCAAAATTAGGATTTTTTTCTCTTCTCTTTTCTCATCTCAATGTCTTTATTTTTTCGAGGAATGTGACTAATTCAAGGAGATTAATAACATAAATCAATTAATAAAAAAATAATAAATGATTATAAATTTTCGAAGAAAAAAAACTGTAAAATAAATAATAAGAATTAAGAGATCATTAAAACACTAAATAGTTATAGATGATCATTAAATTACAAAATAGTTACATAAAATAATAAATATATATAACCACTAATTTAATAAAAATTATTTAGATGTAGAATTGCTAAAAGATAAAATAAAAGGATATACATGAAATTTATTCATAGATAATGCTATTTTAGTCAATTGAAAATATCGTCCCAAACAATTTTCTTTTTATATAAAAAGATAAAAAAAAGAAGATATAGAAGATGTGAATTGGTGTGCTCTATTTAAAATTGGTTTGATAAGAATAATAAATGAGAGATAGAGGAGTAAGAAAAGAAATGTTTCAATACTTTACTTTAGATGGGTGAAATAAGCCATTTAGGTTAAAATTACATTTAATAGATTAGTCAAAATGGGTATGATAAGAAGGTGGGTGAAATGAACCATTTCGGTGTGTGACAGTAGCCCTTCCCATAAAAATATCCATTGATATACGGTTTATTACGAATCCGCGTGTAATCAATTAGTCCAGCTGTCATTTCGCAGAAAAGATTTCCCTTCATATTCTGCTTTCGCGGGAAACGAGTTTGATGCGAACTGCTCATATAAAAAATGCTATGGAAGCAAGGATGAATCGACACGTCATCAGAAGTATGGGTTTGGCTTTGATTTTCAAATCTTGAAAATATTTTACCATATAGTTAATTAATTAATTAATTGGATTCTAACGTAAGAAGAACTTAAAAGTGTTCCACGAGGCATCATACATCAAGATTTATGTATTTTGTAATACAACAAATTCTTATAAAAGCTCGCATGATCGCATCAAACTCGTTGCCGCCGATGCCGTCTACCCCTCTCTCGAATATAAAATTAATTTTAAAATAGTAAAATAAAATAAAACAATAAAAACTAAAGTCTCTTCAACTCTATATATATATTCTCTCCGCCCGGATTCTCTCAAAGTAAAGAGAAGGAAAGTGGATCAATGAAGAAAGCTTCTTCAGATCTATAGTGATATTCTAAGCAAAGAACGGCTCCTGGATTCTCGTTAATCAGGTCACCTTTTATTTCGATCTCTCGTTATTTATAACCTTTTATATCGATCTCTCGTTATTTATAGATCTTTTGAGGTACAGATCTTTAGATGAGGTTTTCGTGCTTGTTTCTCGTTTTTGAGCTGATAATGTTGTATTTTCTCAATTATAGAATGAAAATGTGGATCTCTCTCTCTGTTTTATATGTATTTGATGTAGATCTAGTGTACTTCCATGCGTTTGTTTGGCTTTTATTTTTGATTTTATGTTTTTGTTGGAAACTGCATAAGATATGGACTGATTCTAAGTTATAAAGTTGTTTTGAACTTTGAATTCTTGAATTAAATAAACTAGAAGATTGTGGAGTTTCTCTGCATGTAAATCACCTGGTTTTCAATAAAATTTTAGTGCTTAGTGTTTTTTAGGGTTCATTTTACTGGAAATCTTTTTTTTTCCCTTCAGTATTTTGAATTGTTTTTCTGTTTATATTGTTGTAACTTGTAAACAAAGATTTCCGATTAATATCTGCCTTCTTTCTTCAGATGGATTTGTTTAATTCTGCTCATAAAATCTGATTTTACAGCTACACTTGCTAGTTCTCAGTTTTAAAGCTCTTCTATGTAATAACTTATAATTCCAGTTGTTCGGATTTCCATTTCTGGAATAATTTTGTTTTGATTTTTCTTATCACTCTAGATCTTGTAATTTCAGGTCTTTTTCCTTTTCTGATCTAGCTTCTTACTTATGCTGATTTAATTGCCTGTTTGAATCACCATTTTTCACCAACCCCCCCATTTTGTTTAAATTATCGCAGATCTGCTAATTCCAGATGCGGATCTCCCTGTATTTTACTAATATTTTTGTTAGATTTGTTGAATTTGAAATTTAATGATGTGATAAGAAGATATGTTTGTAGACTTTTTTTAATTGATTTTTTTTTTTTTGTTCTTGCTTCCTTCAGGTTCATACTTTGGAGGGATATTTATACATAAAGAAAAAAAAATGGCATTTGGAAAAAATTCAAGAATGGACAATAGGAAGTCATCCTCCTACTGTTCAACCGTAACTATCGTCGTGTTTGTTGCCCTTTGTTTGGTTGGTGTTTGGATGATGACATCTTCATCTGTAGTTCCAGTGGAAAATGTAGATTTGTCCTCCCATGAGGAGAGCAAAACAGAGATGAAACAACAGGTAATTGAGACCGAATCTCGGCAATTTGAAGATAATCCGGGAGATTTACCTGAAGATGCAATGAAAGGAGACACCGATAATAACAATTCTCAGGATGAAGGCAACTCTGATGTCCAGGAGAATGAGAAGGTATCTGAGCAAACGAATGAAACTAATGCTGAAGAAAATCCTGAAGAGAAGACTGAGCCAGGGGAATCAAAGGCAGATAATGGAGTGTCTAATTCAGAGGGTGGAGAGAAATCTGATGAGAGTGAGAAGAAATCAGAAACTGAGAAGAAATCAGAGTCCGAGGACTCAAATGAAGCAAATCAGGATAATAAAATGGATGGTCAATAGAGGAGAAGAAAGAGGAAAGTCAAGAGAATCAATCTAAAAATCAGGTTTCAAATGAGGTATTTCCTGATGGGGCCCAATCGGAGATTCTTAATGAGACTACCACTCAAAATGGGGCGTGGTCAACTCAGGCCGTAGAATCGAAGAATGAAAAGGAATCTCAACAACAGTCTTCTGGGATCAAAGAGGGTGGTGGCTATGGGTACAACTGGAAAGTTTGTAATGTCACTGCTGGATCGGATTACATTCCTTGCCTTGACAATTTGCAAACAATTAGGAAGCTTCCGAGTACGAAGCATTATGAACATCGAGAAAGGCATTGTCCTGAAGAAGCTCCCACCTGCCTTGTTTCTCTACCCAAAGGATACAGACGGCCTATTGAGTGGCCTACTAGCAGGGAAAAGGTAGAGTGCCTACATCTTTGCCTTTGTATTCAAATGATAAATCATTTTGTTTTTAGTTTCCTTAATGAAAGATGGATTATTATTGTGTGTGTTTCTTGCAGATATGGTACTACAATGTTCCCCACACCAAGCTTGCAGAGGTAAAGGGGCATCAGAATTGGGTTAAAGTTTCTGGTGAATACCTTACCTTTCCTGGTGGTGGAACTCAGTTTAAAAATGGTGCTCTACATTACATCGAGTTCATTGAGAAAGTAAATGCTTCTTTCCCTTATATCTCCTTGAACTATCACTCGTCTCTCTCTATTTTTTTCTCACCTTTTTTTTTTTGGGTCCAATTTCTACAAATTGCTTTTTTTTTTTTGATAAATAATTTCTACAAATTGTGCTTCATCATGTTTCACGTTTTTGAAAGATATAGAAGTAGTTTATTAGAATAGAGGATGGTTGAGGTGAACATCGAAGAGGGCAAAGTGCATGGATTAGCCTTCCCATATTACAAATTATACCCATCTTAAATCTTCGAAGGAAAGACTCTTAAACTCATACAATTTATAGCACATAACTAGAAGACCCAAATGGATATAATAATTTCCTAAAATGATTGCTCCTTCCCTTCAAAAATTTGAATTTGTGTTATACTTGTTGCATGTTTTATAACTGTATTTTGTTTCTATGACACTTCATTCATCTTAGTCATGCTTTCGAGAGAGTTTCTTTGCACAAATTAAAAAAAAATATTTTTGCTGAACCTATTGATAGGAAAAATCTAGTAGTTGACTGGATACTTCTCTATAAAGGAAGGGAGGTATGTACTTTGTGGAATTTTGGTTAGTCTTGAATCACCATTTACTTAAATACTTTTTTTAAATCTTCTCGCCTTTCTCTTTGATCTCTAATCTAATACATATAATAGCTTACTGAAAGAAATGTGTGTTCACTATGTTTACTTTGTTTCGCTTTCAATATAGTTTATCTTCTTATTCTAATAATCTTTTTACTGACTAACTATGAATTTCCCCAAAGAACTGTTAATTGGTTGAGATCAGTTAAACGTTGTCTTTATAAGATTTATGAACAACATTAATTTATTTGGTCTTCACTGCAGGGTTTGTCTGATATAGCATGGGGGAAACGGTCCCGTGTAGTACTAGATGTTGGATGTGGTGTGGCCAGTTTTGGAGGATTTCTTTTTGATAAGGATGTGCTTACAATGTCATTTGCTCCCAAGGATGAACATGAAGCCCAAGTGCAGTTCGCACTTGAAAGGGGCATACCAGGTATATCAGCAGTGATGGGGACCAAGAGATTACCCTTCCCTGGTAGGGTGTTTGATGTTGTCCACTGTGCACGCTGTAGGGTGCCTTGGCACGTTGAAGGTATTTTCAATCTTACAATCGCAATTTGATTCTTTGTTTTAATAACAGATTTTGTTATAGGAGCTCATTGTGATTTAAAATATACAGGTGGTAAACTTCTCTTAGAGCTGAACCGCATGTTGCGACCTGGTGGTCACTTTGTGTGGTCAGCTACTCCAGTTTACAGGAAAGGCGAAGAGGATTCTATGATCTGGAAAGGTA
This sequence comes from Akebia trifoliata, assembly GCF_017979445.1. Classification (NCBI taxonomy): domain Eukaryota; kingdom Viridiplantae; phylum Streptophyta; class Magnoliopsida; order Ranunculales; family Lardizabalaceae; genus Akebia; species Akebia trifoliata. Next base: position 2,141,608 of record NC_141378.1, on the reverse strand, counting down.
GATACCTCCTTACCTAGTCACTTTGTGTTTAAGAGAGGGATTTCTTGGATAAATTTCTAACAATGTTTCTTCTCATGAAATCTATTGTAGAAATGGCTGAACTAACAAAGAAGTTGTGCTGGGAGCTGGTAGAGATTAAAAATGATACAGTGAACGAAGTTGGTGCAGCAATATTCAGGAAGCCATTATCCAATGAGTGCTATGAGAAAAGACCCGCAAACGAGCCTCCATTGTGCCGAGAGTCTGATGATCCAAATGCAGCCTGGTATCTTTCTTTATTATATGAGTGCATTAAATCAGTTGTTATTTATTCCTTAAAGTTTCTTGACACATGTTTTTGTGGTTGTAGGAATGTGCCTCTGCAGGCATGTCTGCACAAGGTGCCAGTAGATGCATCAGAGCGTGGGTCCCAATGGCCAGAGCAATGGCCGGCAAGGTTGGAAAAAACACCTTACTGGTTAAACAGTTCTCAGGTTGGAGTTTATGGAAAAGCAGCTCCAGAAGATTTCACAGCGGATTACGAACATTGGAAACGGGTTGTGGGCAAGTCGTATCTGAGTGGGATGGGAATCGACTGGTCTACAGTGAGGAATGTCATGGACATGAGATCTGTTTATGGAGGGTAAGCAAAATGAATTGTAGCTCTATCTAAATAGTCTGAGATTATCATTATTGTCAGTGATTTTGCATATCTTATTGATCTTGTGTGAGCTTTAGGCTTCATTGGAAATCTCTTTGTTCATCTCAACAACTATTTGCTCTTGATTTATTTTGCCACACGGTTGAAAGGCATATAGTTCTGTTTAATTTCTTTTCCTGTTATCCTGATTGTGCTTTTCCATGGTTGTGTTTACAGTTTCGCTGCAGCTCTGAAAGACTTGAATGTGTGGGTCATGAATGTGGTTCCAATTGATTCACCAGACACGCTTCCCATAATTTATGAACGGGGTCTCGTTGGGATCTATCATGACTGGTGTGAATCGTTTAGCACCTACCCCAGAACTTACGACCTTCTTCATGCAGATCACATCCTCTCCAAACTCAAAAAGAGGTACTAGTCATATATTATGGAAATTCCAGTATTAAACCTCAATAAAGAGAATCATCCACACATGGTTTTCAGACCCAGTTTGTGGTCTAGTCTATGCACCTACCGAGACAAAGTTGTCTTGGATTAGTCAACTCATCTTGAACAAGTCAATACCTGTCAAAGCGGTTAAAATAAATTTTAATAGTGTATATTTTTAATAACATAAATATATTATGTTATAAACTGAATTAATAGATGCTCAAAACACAAAATTGCACTTTACTTAGATTTCAAGGCTTCAAAATTTTAATTTGGGTTTGTAATGGGGAATTTGTGGTTCAGTGTTTGTTAGGGTCTTGGATCTCCATTCCAAGCCTGTATGTAGTTTTTTTCATCTAAAAACAGATTTACAATTCTGAAAATCAATTGTTTTAGATTAAGAAAATGCCAAAACTGTTTGACTCTAGAGAGTTTTGAAAACTTGGCGGAGTCAATGTTATGGGCAATTCACAATTAATATCTTGCTTGGATACTTCCGAGTCGAACCATGTGCCTATTATGGTTCTCATTATTCTTCTTCACTACATCCTTGTCTTATTTCTGGGGAATGATTTTCCGACTGCAGATGCAACTTAATGGCGGTGATCGCAGAAGTTGATCGGATACTAAGGCCAGAAGGAAAGTTGATTGTGCGTGACGATGTGGAGACCATCACTGAGGTGGAAAACATGGTGAGGTCTATGCAGTGGGAGATTCGGTTGACTTTCTCCAAGAACAAGGAGGGATTGCTGTGTGTTCAGAAGAGTATGTGGCGACCCGAAGAGATAGAGACAGTCACGTCGGCCATTGCTTAAAGCTTTCGGTGCCACGTGTCCAAGATTAGGTATTCTTTTGTAGTTTTTTGCTATGATTCGTAATTTAGATTTATGATAATTGTAATCTTCTCCTTCTCCGTCCTCAATGTTTTACTTGTGTTGCTTGTTCTTTTCTTAAATATATACTCATAATCAGAAATCCTTCTTGTTTGTTTAATTTTCTTATAGAAAGGAGAACCCTAAGTTTTGATTGTAAAATCACATTTAGATATATATCAATGGAAATCTATGCATTCTTGAAGGTGAAAACATCTCTATATTTCTCATGGAAATTCAGATACATTTCTCTAGATTTTGTACCACTTGTAATGCAGTTTCTGAGTTACTGAACCCTCACTTGTAGTTTATATAATGTATGGATGGGAAATATCGAATTTACACGTCTCTTCCTGAGTGACGTAAAGGCTTGTGTTTTCCTCCGGCCCATAAAATTCGAACTCATCCTGCCGTGTGTCCTATCAAATAAATCGCCGCTATAAGGTTGGATTGGATTACAATCGAATAATAATTGTAGAGGGACTTTGTGTTTCACACTGCATTGATGCGGTGGACATAGATTATTTCCTCGAGATACGACTGTAATATGATTATGTCCGTCAGTGCAGTGTCAAATGTAGTGTAAAACGAAGTCCCTACAGAATGACTCAAGTTTTTTTTTTTTTTTTTTAATCTTCATTTTCAATCTTAAATTACCTAAATGCATTCCGTTTCAAGTAATTTTTCAGTCTCTTGGTTAAAGTTTTTTATACCCTTAATATTCTATCACCTTAATCCTTCACACCTAGGGACTTTTGGAAAAAATATTAAAGAAATGAATGAATTTTGAGTAAGAAGTTCAATGATTTACGAACTAGAAATTGATAGGTCTTCGGGAGAAAAATGAGGATTTTTTAGCAATGGGTAGAAGGTGGGACTATATATGTCATTTTGCATTAATATACAATAAAAGACTAAGGTTAAGGGGGGCCTTTCATCAATTGGAAGATGTATCTCAAATATTCACCATAAATGCCCAAAGAGCAATTCCAACCCATGTCTTGAAAATTTGGCTCCAAATTGACTTTTTTTTCTTTGAATTTAGAGAAGGTGTTTTCGTTCGAACCAATTTGAGCTTTAATTGGTCACACCTTTAAATCATTATTCATTCTTTAAATCTCATATTGAATGAAAATAAGTAAAGGGTAAAAACTCTATTTAAAATATGTTTTATAAAAAGATGAAAGTTAAAATGACATTTATGTAAAAAAGTAGGGATACAATGGGTATTTAAAATAGTGAATAGTGATTTACAGTCCAACTCTAAAATTTTCCAACGTCTCTAGATTTAGAGCCTTGAATAGTGATTTAGAGGGATTGTCAGAGATTTATAAACTGGTTGGAGCTAGGTTCGGATATTTTTGTTTATAAATTTAGAGACCGGTTGAAATTGCTCTAAGAACATCTCCAACAGTGTCAACTCAAGTTCCATATAGTGTCTCAAAGATGGAATATTCTACAAACGATGCTATATTTGACATTGGTTTTAGAAATTTTTTTCCCTGAATGAGTATCACTGTCTAAGATTGTACTTTTTTCCCTGAATGAGTATCATTATCTAAGATTGTCCTTTCTCCTTCTGAGGAGAGTACAATTTTAAAACTTAGAAAATTAGGCAAGTCAAAATCATGTTCGGAGATATCTACAAGTTACAATTATTTTAACATCACTCGGATGTCATTAATTTTACAAGATCCAATGATAACTAATGGTATTGTAAAAAATATTAAAAAAATAGATGGCATATGGGTGATTGTATAGAAATAATTGTCAGTCTTAGATGTCACCCCAACACATCCCTGTACATATATTCAATAAAAATGGTGATTCTCATAGGTTTTTTTTTTTTTTTTTCCTAGGTGTGAAGGTTACATCAATTGACTTCTCAAATATCTAGTAGAATCAAGAGTGAAGTTTTTTTATTTTATTTTCAAATTGCCAGACTGGTTAAGGACTTTGTTCATTCCATGCATTATAAAACAGTGATGTCTATCGACGAATCTTTGAATTTTTCCCAAATTGACCACGATCCTATCCATTCTCAGCCAATTTTTATTTATTTATTTGATTGAAAATTGATTCGGAATTTTATGCTTTCACATTACATGCTGAAAATCCCCCTTTTTTTAATGTTGTTTTGTGGTGGTCGGTCCCGCGCACTCCTGCAGGCTGTATCTGTATCAAACATGGAAGCCAACTTTGCTGGTGAAGGTCTTATCTGGTCGGGTTTATCTCTTTTACATATTTCTTATAAGGGTTGTGTTGGAGTAAAATTGTAATGTACATTGATTTGTACATTTTAATGTCGTGGTGCGTCCATAACCATGGATTCTTTTCACTCCTATCTCAATGAAAAGCATCTATGGTTTCGTGTGCACGAACACATCAAAATCTACGAACAATGTACATTTTAATATTACTTCAGCATTATCCTCTTTATAAATGTCACTTTGGAATTGAAGCCCAAACATTTGCATCTTTATTTGATAAAATAAATAATAGAGATCATTTTGATGGTGATCTAAATAATTTTTTAAGAGTAGGGATCCATAACAGTGTCCCGGACCTAACCAAGGTCTGGTGGCACCCCATTTTATGCCACATGGTTTTTCTTGGAGGTTGCACTGACTGACTGTAGGGCTATGTGGTCCTTCGATGAATCTAAAAAGAAAATAAAATATCAGTTTGATTGGTGATGTGCATCCATTGATTGTAGCATTGTCTTAAAAATGATTTTTAATCATTGGATTTGAACTCTTTTACAATAACTTAGATATAGTGGATATAAGTTATCAAACACTATGATTTTTGGTATGTAGGTTCGCCAAGGAATGGACCACATATCCATATGGTCAGTGAGTTCCAAAAATGTCATGTAGTATAAAATGGAGTGCCACTTGACCTTAGTTAGATACATGACACCAATTTAGATCCCTACTCGTTTTTGTAAGAGTTGTGATAATCTGACTACCTCACATGGCATACTCAATCGACTCTCTTAACGTGACAAGTTTGAGATTTGTGGATTTTGTGCGTCTTGGGATGCATGATTCTCTCGAGATACACATTTTTATTGGAAAGTGCAATTTTATATCCTAAGACATATAGGTCCACGGTTTCAAACTTGTCACACCAGGAGAGTCGATTGAATGTACCACGTGGGATAGTCTGATTTTAAAGCTCTTCCACGTATAAAGGTATGGCCGCCTTACAAAATATAAGTTTGACCTTTGGTCATTGGTGAGGTAATTCAAACGTTGCTCATTGATTGAGGATTGATGAAGACCCTTTCGTGAAAGTTTTAATTAATTAATTTTTTTATGGGTAACTTTGAAATATATCCATCGGTTTTGACGTGTATTCGCGATTCTTGAAATTTTCAAAATGATTACAAGTTCTTTAGACTATGATTTTCCCTAATAGATTAAGAAAAATAATTAAAATATCTCATCTTTGACCCTTATAAAATGAAGATGAGGTGATTACTTTAGATGCCCCTCTTGATATTGAGATTTCTCATAAGGATTTGAAAGAATTAAATAAATCAATGAAAAGAAAATAAATAAAGAAGATGATTTTTTCCTTTCCAAAATTTGGAAAAATTTAAGGTCCACTAATAAAGGATAAATCCAATGGGAGGGTGTCATATCATCTAGTACATCTACAATGAATTAGTTTTGATTTAGATAAGATATTAGTAATCAACAATCATAAACTAATCAATTTAACAAAGTAGCACCTTCATTAGAAAAATAAGTATATCTAGAGATTCAAAATCCCACGAAGCAATGAATTCCACCCTCTAGGGTCTGATTGACGCTCAACTCAATTAGTTGCATGTAGAATTTTCTGAGGGGACGATGCGTGTGATCGTAGGATTAGTCTCACCTGAAGGGTGGGAATACTCATGAAAAAAGAAAGTATATCTAGATACATCAATGGATCAACTCCAGCTTTGAATTGTTAATTTTTTGGTTTCAGTCCATGGGTTACGATTCTAGTTCTCATATTAATTAAATTGGAATAAAAAACATTACAAAAAAAGAAAAAAAAGAATTATTCTTAAACTATTGGTCTCTATCAATTTTTAATGATTTCGTTTGTCAATCAATTTTGTTCCAAGAGGCTGTTTTTAATCATTTCCAATAAAAAGGGATTCAAAACCAAGGTTTTGAGTTTTGGTTAGATGTGTACCCATTGATACTTTACAAAAACCAATCTCAACCATATAAGCCGGACATCATTTGTCCAATGTTTTTGGATGGAAGAACATCTCCCCATCTGATCTCAACATGACGTTGCAAGGATGACGTATATTGATCAACCAATCACAACCTTTCTTCATTCTTAAATACCTCTTCCACCCTCAATTACACCTCCAGTATTGCCACTCAGCTAGAGAGAGAGAGAGAAAGGAAAGAATGAGTGATGGTGGGAATCAAATCAAGAGTGGTGGTGGATGGCGCCAACAGAAGGAGAAGACCCAAGATGCGGCCAAACAAAAGAAGGGTAGTGGTAATTTTGCCACTGTGGCACCTCCCAAGAGAGGTGGGATTATGAAGAAAATTGTTGCTGAAGTAAGTGCAGCTCTATCTTCTTCACCACCCCATCATCACAGCTCTTATTCTTCTCATTGATCACACGTGTAATGGCTACTAGCATGTTTGTTTCTCTTATTGTAAAGTGGTTAGGGCACCCTATACGGCTGAGCAGGTCTGACCAATTCTAATGCTTTTAAAATGAGAAAATCTAGTATACCCTAATTCTTCCAAGGAATTGGGTTATTTCGATTTGATTGACCAAATTAAATGATTTTAGTGATTTGTATCCAAGAAGTGTATGCTATGATATTGGTGCTTTTCTCCTTTTGGTTCACTATTTTTTTGGAATTTGTCCTTAAGATGAGCTCTTTTAACTGACACGAAGATCATAACTCCGCTATGAGATCACACATCCACACCTGGCCGAGGACTTCTTTGTTTCACACCTTAAGCTTTATTTTTCGTGTTGCCGATGGCTTACACCTAAATTGGATTCTAGACCTATCTTCATAAGATAAAGATGACCATCATTTTCTAATCAAATCATATAATTCCTAAATAAATCAATCACATATTTTCAAATTGGAAGAGGTGGTAATGGTCAGATCTCGATCTCAAAATTGTCAAGGAGAGGATTTGAACTCAAGACCTCTTCCTTTTTGGAAAGAGAGATCCTGGCCACTACACCTAATACTCCGATGTTAAAATCATCTATAATTTCATGCACAACATCGTGCACATCATTGCACGGTTCCTTTCGTTTTTGTAGGTAAACAAGTGTTTGTGGCTAAGATGAATGTTGGTTCAACAGGGTGGCAGGGGCAGAGCCACTAAGGACATGGGGGGCAATTACCCCAACACCCCAACAGAACTTTGTGATACCCTTGTATTTTCAAATAGGTACATGTCCCATTTACCTCCACTCCCTCATCTCCCTCCTCATTTGCTCCCACCCCCTCGTCTCCCTCCAATTTCTGCACCCCCACCCCTCCTTCCAATTTTTGGAAAATGATATTGCCTTTTAATTGAGGATTCAATCTCTAAATTTCTCTCCCAAACCATTCATTTTCAAGCTCTTCAAGTGTAACATCAACTATAGTTTGCCCTCACTACAAGAAAATCTTGGCTCCACCTCTAATCCTAGGTCATGGTATCATCGGTCCATATGCCTTACCAACTTATCTAAGTTGGACACCTTTAAATGTAAATCCTCTAGACTATATGATATGATACAATATAATATATGGGATACACTTAATCATATATTATAATATGATACATTGCATCATATATTCTATTACCTGGAGTATAATAAACTGACATGCTTCAACCATCGTTTCAAAACTTGGTTTGACATCTGGTTTGGTTCATGGAGGAGATCGGGATGTTTTGGATGAGTCAACTTGTCTCACACGAGATAAACCAATAAACTTGTTTTACAAATATTTATTCATACATATATATTTATATAAAAGATGTTTACATAAAATCATATTTTATTTAGATAAGATGTATTTAAATTATGAAAAAAAAAAAACAATTACTGGCTCGGCCGAGTTTTACTAACTCGGACAATAATTTCAAAATCTTGTCCAAGTCATTTATCGTTTATCTTGTTAGATTATGCATAGTTGAGATGCCACATCTATCCGTCTCACTCACGGACGAAATTTGAAACCAAGACTATAGGTTGTTCTTTTCTGTGGTGGGGGTTGAGCTTTGTCGGGTCTTACTTGGTTTGGCCCACTCTCTTATCACCTTATCTCCCGTTAATTTGATAACCCTGTGTTGGTTATTGTTAGATTTCAATAATATCGGGAACATGGTCGTCATCAAATATATTGTCCCAAGATATTGATTTTGGGTTGGTTGAAATATCAATTGTGTCAATAAAAACAATTATTATTTGGATAAACCATTTAAGTAGGGGGCCATAGGAAACGGAAGTGAGAATGGTACAGGATATAGAAAGAAAGCTTATACTGTCACACCAACTTTTACTAACACAACCCATTTCATATGTAAATCACTAAAGAATTAACACACATCTCGGGTGGCGTAAGTAAAAGATGGTATGGCAATACTTAGCCATCCAAAATAAATAAATAAGTAAAATAAAACAAGGTAAAAGTGGATATTGCTGTTTAAATGTAATTATGTAATTACTATTAACCTACACAGTAATCAAAATAAAATGAAAAAGTCTAAAAAATTAGAGAGATTTACTGGCAGATTTTTATTACAAAAAACACTCTTGGAGTTCTAACAATTCTAAAAGTACCTTACTTTATGAGGTTTGTTACCCACCAAGCCTCACTTTATCAAGTATGTTATTGAGCACACCCAACATCATAAAATTCAAGTATATTGGGTTAATTTATTACTTAACATGATTGGGAGTGGAATCTAATCGCATCAATTTGTGGCATATAAAAATATGATATGATGTCACATAGAAAAAAAAAAAAAAACACAATTAATTTTCATCACTATATTTTAATTTTAAAATTGAGAGTTCAATGACTATCCCTTTTCAACACTAACGATCAAGATCTATAAAAGATTTTTATTTTTGAATTTTTTATTTTTAATCTGAGCTTTTCCATGAAACTTAGAATGCTGTGCTATTGGATTGTTAATTTGATAATTCATCTGGGCCAATAACCCTTAGTAAGATTTGAAATTTTACTATCTTAGTCATGTTAACATAATTCATAAAGTAAGGGTCGTTCAAGTAACAAACTTATAAAGTAAGGGAGTTTTTATAATAACATTATATACAACAGATAGTAAATCTCTTAAAAGGGTATGGAAATAATTACACAATGTGTCAGAAGGTATGAATCCAATACCCATCTTTGTGTTTTATTTATTTTTTTGGGCATGATTCGGTGGGTTTTTCAAAACCTTATTCACAATTTGGTAATTATTTCTCCATAAAAATCTGCTGTTGGTCTAATATTGAAAACCACGTGGTTCAAAAGAAGTATGCGTTTATGAAGAAATGATCAGTCACCCTAAATTCGATTTTGGATACGAATGTCTACCTATGTCAATCAGATCTGAATGTATAACTAATAACTCATCATGCAGAAATGACAAAATAAATTTATTATTTAAGATTAATTACAACAGAACACTAATTAGTACATTAATAGCAAACTTACCCTTATAAGGGCTGGGGGACGGATACAACAAAAACAAAGAAACAAGATAAATTTCCTAAACCGTACGTGATCAAACTTTTGATGAAACTGGCACACTAACCATTTTAATTCCCAAAATATGTCAATTTTTTTTTTTTAAGTGACTATCTTGTAGATATAAAGTAATTAGATCACTGATATTTATTTTTTTAAGTAACAATCTCTCAGATGATCAGAAAAGTGACGATCTCACAATTTCGTTATATATATATATATATATATATATATATTTAGTGAGATCGTTACTATATAAACTAACTAACGAGATTGTAACTTTGAAAAAAAAAAAAAAATCAGTGATCTAGCTAGCAACTTTATAAGTGCAAGATAGTGACTTAAAAAAATAAAAAATAAGATATCGTTGTTCACATTTTGGGAATAAAAATGAATGGTAATTTATTCAGCTGAATTTACCTAAGAAGCAAAGCCTGATCACGATGCAGGGGGATTAGGAGACGAAGGTGATACAGTTGATCTTATTATATCAGACACAATTTGACGCATCACTCCCCCTCTCTGGGGTGGGGCCATTTTAGGAAAATCACCACCACCACCACCACCACCCCTCCTTCGTTGGTCCCTATCTCCTTGATTCCTGCCGTTCTGTCTGTTCCCTCCATCATCACCGTTCATTTGATCACCACTGTTGATCTCTCTCTCTCTTGAAGCGTTAAGAGTTGGAGATGAGAGTGTAAGAATTGGAGAAGAGTGTCAAGGTGTGAGGGTCAGGAGGAGTAGCGATTAAATTAGATAGAAAGTAGTTGGGCTTGGGCCCCACGTGTCTACGTCATCCGTTAGTGTCAGCAAAAGAGAAAATAAACGCACGCGCAGGGACCCATACATGATACATACCATCTTTTTCTCGTGTCGTCTTTTCATTCATTTACGGTGTGCGAATAGATTTATTTTCACTGAAAATCGATAAAGAACTAAAAAAATTATTAATTTACCGAGTCAACACGAAGTTCACTGAGTCTGTTAGGAATTATGCCGATTTATATAAACAACTATATTATTTTTTTCTGGGAAAAAGAAAATATTATACGCTCAAAATATAAAAAAAATTTATATATTTTTTTCTTATCACCTGATAAGATAAATGCTCATATTAGGTATCAAACTCATGATCTATGGGCATCAACTGTTTATTGGTCTGAAATTGTCATTGAGACAATCCCTCACGATTTATGTTTAGAGAATTTAATAATTTTGATAAATATTTTATTACTCAACTCAATGAACATCCATCTTGAATTGAGTCGACTCTTGAGTTGTTATTTTTTTTACTGTGTTTAGTGAATATTCTTCAGTCTTGAGCTGACCATACCCCCAACAACAATTGTGCACTAATAGAAAAAGTTGGTAAAGTAATTATTAAATGTTTGCAAAAATTGACTACCCAACTCACCAAGTCGAATTAACAAAAACCTGAGTCAAATATCAACCCAATCAAGTCATCTCATAATCCCAAAAGAAACTCAGTCAAGTTGTGCTGTTATATTTAATATTTTTTGCACATAATAGAAAAGAAATATTATTATTTTTCTAAAATAATAATATATTTATAAATATTTACAATTACGTATCCGAGTCAACTCTTGGGCGATTGTCATAACTCAACAAGTCAATGAACATTAGAATTGAGTTGAGTATACGAGTTTGAAAACTATGTTTGAAAATGCATCCACTATCACTTGAAAGCACTTCCAACTCTCACGAGGAGTGGAAAGCAAAATCTAGGAATGTTATGGAATTGGTTGCAGATGAATAGTTGTGGGACAGTTGCATTTCAACCTAGAAAAAATACCCATTTTTATATTGTAAAAATATATATTATCCATCGTACGGTTGTACATTTTCTTTATTTTTTAAAAACTAATATTAAGAAAAGAAGAAGACATAAAATATTTGAGCTTTCTAAAATTTTTTTTTTTTTTCACAAGAGAAAATAAAGAGGGTGAATTAGGCACTATCAGAAAGAATATTTGAGATACTATTGAGTTTAGTCCCACATTAAACATTCAATGCTTTGTCCTTTTTCGTATAAATTCCTGGGTCTCTCCACTTGTTCTCAATTGATTTTGAGTTGGACCCCCAAATTTATCATGGTATCATAGTGGGTCTTTCTTTCTTGCACGTCACTTAGTTCATATCTTCACATGTTTTAGGTCAATCTGACTCACACTTTTCTCCTTGTAAGCTCTTGGATCTCTTTACTCATTGCCAATTAATTTTGTGTTAGACCCCCAAATTTATCAGATACCTTGTGTTTTCTTCAAATATTTCAAAATATTTGCAAGACTAACAAAATATAGTCTAAATGCCATTGTCTTGAACCTCTAAGGTAAAATTATGTACTCTAATCTTCCAGCTTTAGATTTTATCTTCTTTAACCTCAACAATCTATTAGAATTTATAAGTAGAAAAATGAATGGTTTCTATTAGAAATATGATGGATTGAAGACGAAGTTGAATGGATTAAAAATAATTCTCCCCCAAAGAATTTGAAGGTGAATAATTTTGTTTTTATTTTTGTTTTTGCTAGAGGTTAAAGATAAGGGCTTTTAAGTCTCGTTTAATTAATCTTCCATAGTAGACATAGATCATGGAGGCATATCCATAATTTTTAAACTCGTCCGAGACCGAGACGTATCATCCGAGTTAACTCGGTATCAGAATTGAACGAGACCAACTCACAAAGTCATTTTTTGGTCGAATTTTACGTCTCACAGTTCATTTTTTTTTGAGTTATCTCACGAGACGTCTCAAACATATCGAAAAACTCGTCCGAAATGATTCGATATCGGAGTTGAACGAGACGAGACACGATACCAAGTTTAAAAACTATGGGCATATCATCAATTTCAGAATGCAAATATAACTCAAATATTCACCAAAATGGGGAGGGGCATAATTAAATCACCCAAAATAAAATTATAAAGCCAGACTTGACCTGTAAAGTGACCAAATATGATTGATCTGACTTGGACTTAACAATTTTTGTGTAGGTTTGGTCCATCAATCTTGATAAATGGGTGCGTTGGTATGGACAAGATATTTGAGACCTCAAGTAATACCGACTTCATTTATGACAAAGCCCATATTTTGTTTGGTTAGAGATAGAAGACAAAAAAAGAAAAAGAAGAAAAGAACAGGGACTGACATGGTAAAAGCGGATATAAAGCCATTTGTACTATAATATAACATGTTGAGAGAAAATCGAAATGATGAGTTAGAATCGTTGAACTGGCGCCAAATTTTGGGTGAAGGCAACGACAACCGATGATGGATGGAAACATTACATGTGCACTTTGGTCTGGTTCAAACTAGAACCGAATCAAATAATATGGTTTTGAATTGGTTAGATTTGATTTATAATGAATTTTGATTCGATTTCGAGTTAACAAAGTAGTAAATCGATCAATTTGATTTGATTCTTGGTTCAAGCCTAATATAGAATCGAATCAAACCGAGAATCGAATTATTATATTAATACAATTATAAATAAATATTATTATTTTTTTAATAAATTATAGGCATGTTTTATGAATAAATTGATTATTATTCTTATGGATAGATTAATAACATTTTTTTTTTATGGATGGATTAATGACTTTCTTTAATTGATGGAAAAACTAATCCTATATATAGGGTCGGGTTCTTACGACTCCTATTACGACTTACATTACGACACACCATTTTGTCTTATATGGGTAAAAATGTTTGGAATGGATTGATTTTTTTTGTGAGGATGATCTCTAAGGTGAGGATATCATTCTTGCCAAAAATCAGCTCATTATGAAACTTCTAGCCCTTTGTTTACAAGTTGAAAAATTTTAGACCGTCCAATTTTTGTAAATCAATTTTGATTGGGTTAGAAGTTTTGGAATGGGGTGATTTTTTGCTAGGATGATACCCTCATCATAGAGATCATCCTCACAAAAAATCAGCCCATTCCAAACATTTTTGCCCATATAAGACAAATGGTGAGTCGCAATACGAGTCATAATAGGGGTTGTAATAACGCTATCCATATATATATATATATATATATATAGAAGGGGGTGTTCAATGGCCAACTTTTGCCAAAAAGTTTGCCATTGAACGCTACCCATATATATATATGAGTCACGTTCAATGGCAAAGTTTTTAACAAACGTTTTGGCAAAACATTTTTCAAAACATGAGTTAGAAGTTTTGGAATGGACTGATTTTTGGTGAGGATGATCTCTACGGTGAGGAGATCATCATCACCAAAAATCAGCCAATTCCAAAACTTCTAACCCCATCAAAAACAGTTTACAAAAAATGGACGATCCACGATTTTTCAACTTGTAAACATGGGTTAGAAGTTTTGGAATGGGCTGATTTTTGGTGAGGATGATCTCCTCACCGTAGAGATCATTCTCACCAAAAATCAGCCCATTCCAAAACTTCTAACTCATGTTTTGAAAAATGTTTTGCCAAAAAGTTTGCTAAAAAGTTTGCCATTGAATGCTACCCTATATATATATATATATATATATTACTGAATAAATACATTACTGAATTTTTATTGTTATTAATGGATAGATTAATGACTCATTATATGAAATTTCATGTTTATATTTAGTAATTTTTATTAAAAATGTTTTGATTCAATTTGATTTTTAAGATATTGGCAACCTGTAGAATCGAACTGAAGCAAATCGACCTTAGTCCAATTCAAGTTGGTTTGGGCCCATGCAATGTAACTAGTTTTTGTTGCTTTTAAGTTTTGTCTAAGAACTCCTCACGTGGGAAATGTTTTATTTTAATTTTTGACTCTTTTATTTATTTATTTATTTACAACAGTGAATTAATAATTAATAAGATTGTATAAATAATTAGTATAATTCTTAATTGATAGATAAAAATAGTGAAAATAAAATTCATTTTTATCAACTCCAATAATTAAGATAAGATGATGATTATATGAGAGGGGGTAATTAAAAAAAGTATTTCTAGGTTAAATTTCCATGGATGGATTTAGTATTTAAATGGATGGGCACACATTAAAGTACAACAAATAATGATTTTCATAAGAGCATTTTCGGTTAACAATCCAATTTCTAAAGAATATTTATTGACCTTTGCCTAGACCACACGTTAAGAGGACACCTAAATGATTGGAGATTTTGGGTGTTATTTATGATGATAAATGATAATAAATGAAATTTGGTGTGCGGTCTGTCCACACACGACACATCCATAAGTGGTGTCATTGCTATATAGAATAGTCATTGCTCTCCAAATACATCACACCATACCACACCCAATCTCTCTCTCTCTCTCTCTCTGAATTAAGAAAAGATGGCTTCCTCTGATAGTGTTGAAAGGGAAATGAAGGGTGATAAGTATCGATCACATATAATTGGAGAAGGAGAGAAGAACACCAAATGGAGATTTGGTGCTCCTCCCAACTATGACGTTGTCAATAAGCTCTTTGAGCAAGGCAGAACCAAGGTAACAACCTTAATTCATCTTCCATGTACCCTCTCTCTCTCCCTCTCTTATGTTCTATACGACTTTTCTAATGGTATAATATGTAGATTTTTTAGACTAATGATAACTTGACGCTATAAAACATGACACTCTTTATATGAGAACAATAGATCTTTTTCTTTGTATATCTTGAAGAAAAAGATTTATACTTCTATGTATTGTAAGTTAAAGAGAGCGCATAAAGAACATCAGCTCATCATGACTTATATTTATATATGAGTTGGGATTCACAGGCTCATGAAAAAGGAATTCATATGCTCATACATAATTCCTATTGTTCAAATAAAAAATCTAATAATTGGAATAAATGACATATCTAAGATAATTACTTCCGACACTTGGATTTTCCATTTATACGATCGAGATTGTATGACTTCTTTTTCATGAATCTACAGATCACAATCTTTATATATTATTATTATTTTAATTATCTAAAACTTTGCTTTCTACTAGAGGAACCCAATAGAGTGGCAGGACTATAGTTCATAAAGGGGCTCTATGTGATGATTTCTTTGCTACAGTTGATGAAAGATTCCTTCGCCTGGTTTGGTTAAAGTCTAGGTTGAAGACTTATGGTTATGTTTAAGATCATAAAATTTTCTTGAATGCAAAAGGAGGGGCCTTGAAGCCCAGCTTGCCAATAAAAAAGAAATAGAATCATACCACAAATAATGTACATCTTAAAACATACTCTTTAGTTTCCACCTCTCTCCCTTCAAATCTAAAATAAAAATATATTATTGGTGGTTGTTTAGATATACCCCTCAATGTTGCCTATGTTTTCAAAATCATGACATCCTTTATTGAAGAAATTTTTCTTTAAAAACTAATAGAAACTTAGAAAGTGGCTCTCAATGTGAGGATCTTCAACATGTAAGCAAAAAAAAAAAAAAAACCATTATTTTTTCCCCTCATAATCAATCCCATCTTCAACCCCTTAAGGCAAGGTTGAAAACAATGGATTGAACATAAATGGATTAAAAGAAATTTTATATAAAAGTTAAATAACTTGAAGAAGACATATTTGGAAGGAAAAATTGAGGGTTCTTTTAAGTAAAGACTGAAGATTAGGGTATTTAAGTTATCTAGAATTAATTTATAAGAGAAGAACAAGGTCAAAGGGGCATCTCATCAATTTGAGAACATGACTGTAAATTAATTATTGACATTATAAATTGTTTATAGTTTGCCTCTTCCGCCACATGACGTTATTAATGGGTTGCTATTTTTTTGGGACCTTAAGAAAGAAAACTTCAGCTTTGCTTCTTTGGCTCATATCAAGGTTTAATCTATAAGACTGGAATCAATTTTCTTCCCTACCGAATGGTCAACTTGACCTTGTTTTTTTATTTTTTTTTGCATTTTAAATAGAGAACTGATTTTTAAAGAGTCGTGATAATTTGACTACCCCACATGGCATACTCAATCGTCTACTTGACGTGATAAATTCGAAAATCATAGATCTGCATTCCTTGGGATACATGGTTCCCTTGAGATACAATTTTTTATAGGATAGTGCAGCCATGTTTTTTGAAAATCATATGTTTTTTATGTCGGATTATCACGACTCATTTTTCACAACATGGTACTGTTAGAGGGGTCATGCAAAATGATTATTAAAACCCCATTGTTAGTGAAGTATTGACTTTAACTTACAAGATATCTAATAATTCCATAATGGATGAATAGCTCTTGGCACTACTAATAAACACAGCCTCATATTAATATTTCAAATTCGATAATGATACGTGGAAGAGGTACGAACAACCATTAGGGGATTAATCATTCTCTCTAGAAAAAAAGAAAAGGGGAACCAATTGCCTGGCTACACATGTTATGTATCCTTAATTATTTGAGATACTTTAACGTCTAACGAGATAGTGACACATGAGAAGAAACATAGGCTACCTTTGTGGAGTCACTTTTCGAAGAGGGAAAAAAAAGAGGATAGTAGTGCACATAGTTGTCAATTTGAGAGTTCACCTAATCCAAATTAACAAATCATAGGAAGTTGCGTGCATTGATGGCATTCCTAATTTATAAAAATATTTACGTTGAAGTCTTCAAAACACACGATGTCTTGTGATTGAAAAATTCGGGATTCTATACAATCTAAATGTTTTTTTGTGCTAATCTTCTTTTTCTTTAAAAGGATAGAACGAACTAAGTTCCAATCACAATAGGATTTGTTGTTAGTAAAGTTAGGTTAGGTTCTAAGCTATTAAAACAAACATCAACCACCAATAGTAACATAGAGATATGTGGTGAAATTTACAATAATTACATATAAAAAAATCATAAAAGTTTATTATTTTAATTTAAAATCCTTTATTTAATTAATTTTTTTTTTTCAAAAGCCTCTCTATATTTTCTTTCAATTTTTTAAGTCATGGCAAAAAAAAAATGGTCTCACAGGTCATCATACTTCTTACACTTCCTATATTCCAAGAGATTTAAAAAAAAAAAAAAAAGATAGAATACAATTATTTGATGGTTGTGGCATTGAAAAGAAAGAGAGAAAATAAAATAAAATTTTGATTTTTGATCAAAATTGTAGTCTTAGGAAGGTTAAGACAAGATGCATCTCAATATGAAATTTAAGTTTTTCATTTACTCTCCTCAAATTTCTTAGATACACATGGTACAATTTATTGGCTTGTCAGAGGATCTATGTCCAACACCTCTTAGGTTAAATTTAAATTAAATAATTTTTTTTTAAGATGAGGAAAGTTTTATGACCGCACCACTTATGTTATGTGCATCCAACAATATGATTGGATGTAGAGTACAAAATTTTAAGTCATTCATTTTCAAAATCTTGGATCAAGTCAAAAAGATTTTTTTTTTTTTTTAAATTTAAAATTCCATTTTCTTTTTAAAAATCTGTTTTACAATGAAATCTAGAGGGTTGTAGTGTTGGATTGCCGATGTGGTAATCCATGTGGCCCGATGACTCGATGGCTAGCTGACACATGTATAGAATTCCAGGCATCCCACATAACATGATCTTGTTGATTTTGTGTCCAAACAAGGTCGAATATATACTCATAATTTATCCATGATTTCACTCTAACATCTCCCATCGTTTTATAGGAATGGTCAGAGGAATCCTTGGAGGGAAGAGTTCAACGACTGGTGAAGACATGGGAAATGGAAATTTTCCATAAAATAAGTGTAGAAGACTTCAAAACCATAAACCCTGAAAAATATACGCTCAGTCTCAACGGTATTAACTAACACACTTGTTATAAACCCTACTACACACTTCATCACGATCATCTCACCATTTAGTACTTGTTTATCTATCAATAAGAGTATATATGAAGGTCGTAGGAACATGTCATTGAAATGGTGGGTCTCTCATGATGTGCAGGAACAACACCACTAGCCCTTGAAGATATAGTGAAACTTGGAGGCTACAATGTGTTGTTGCAAACTTCTTTGCCCGAGAATTTACGTGGCTACAACCCATCGGTTGAAACATCAGAATCATCTCATAATGTGTTCACCACGACTTTCCCTCGAGGATTTGCTTTGGAAATTCTTCAAGTCTATTCGGGTCCTCCTGTAATTGCATACAAATTCAGGCATTGGGCTTTCATGGAGGGTCCTTTCAAAGGCCATGCTCCCACTGGGGAGAAGGTTGAATTCTATGGGATAGGCATCTTTCAGGTATTCTTATTCTTCTTTTCTCTTCCCCTAAATATATTTCCTCTGTTTTATTTAATGAACTATCAATATTAATGTCATTTAACTTTTTTGATTGATAAATTCTTCTGTATTTGATTAAAAATCTGACTTTAGGTAGAATTGAATGGAGGAACAAGTTCATTTAGGTGACCCCATATTTTTAGGATGAGGTTTAATTTAATGATGATCATTGTCATCCTTGTTTATTTTTTATTATTATTATTTTTTTTGGACTAAATTCTCTTAGATTTGATAGAAGACGCGACTTTAGATATATTTCAATGAAATACATTTAGTTGAGATTGATCCCAAATTTTAGGCTAGGAATGATGATGATTATGATCGTTCTCGATCGCTTAGTTTAAGACATAATCAACTTAGTTGATCATTATTAAAGGATTTTTTCTCATATGTAGTTATGTGGGTTATGTTTCAGGTTGATGAGTCACAGAGAGTTGAGAAGGTGGAGTTCTTTTATGATCCAGGTGAACTAATTGGACAACTTCTCAAAGGTCCTTCCTTGGATGGGTGTGAACCCACAGCAACTTCATCTCTTGGTTGCCCATTCTTGAACAAATCCTAAACGTTAGTATTCTACTTTGAAGAGTGACTTCAAATATGTACCCTTTTATAAATTGCGTTAGTTGTGTCGTGTGTGAGATCTGAGTATGTTAAAATCGTGCATTAAGTGGCACTATTATCTAAATAAATGCCCATTTCTCTTGTAATATTTTCAATAAAATAAATTTAATGTTGTGAATTTATGCATATCTTGATAATATATGTCTTGTTTATATGCATCCCAAAGATAAATCTCGACCATTAGATTTTGTGTTTTAACAATAGGGATTGAGGGCTTTTTCATAAGTCGATCACCAAAATGTTAGAGAATCAAATGTAACATATTATGATACATGAGATACATTTGTATCATATCAATGTATCTCATCTCAAAAGTAAGGGAATGTTGAAGAATAATATATGTAACAATATCAATTAGGATATTTTATATTAGAAAGTTTTTAATAAATTAAAATATTTATATTAGGTTAATTTCTTTATCTTAGTTGATATAATCCATATAAATATCCTATCAGGATTCATGTAATATTCGTCTAAGAATTATCAATTAAACTCAAATTTCTTCACGGACTTGATCCACAATAACACCAAAAGACCTGATATTAAGACTCAGATAAACGACATGGATAAAGGGTGTCAATGAGTTGGGATGGGTCGAAACCCAAATCTTAAGGGACAAATTATTTTATCCACGTAACCTAAATTATTAACAACATAATTACAATTTATTCTGATAAAGATATAAGTTAATACTTAAAAAAAAAATTGAAAATTAATTTTCTTTACAACTAATAAGCTTTCAGTAGAGATGACTTACTTTAAACTTAAATACATATATATAGTTTTTATGAAAATTCGAAGGTCTTATTGTAATATCTATTAACTTTTAACGGAAGGAAAGCCTTCAATTATCTATAAAAATAAAATAAAAAAAAGAAATGACAAAACAAATAGATTTTCTTTACTATGGGTTTGGTTTGGAAATAGTTGGTTCGGGTTTGGGCATCCACCAATTAATTCATGAGCCAGGCGTCGGAGTTGAATTTTCTGCAAATTTAAGGCCAACCAAAAGCCTGGTTTGGCCTGGTCAATTGAGACGCCTAATAATGATAGTTGACTACCATTTACGGGTCTCCCCCAACCGTACGGTACATCACCAACCACAAAACACGCGTCATTGACGTTGGGATCACTTTCATCAGTGTTTGGCTGCAACTTAACTCTTAACTCTAGGGGATAGAGTTATTCAGGAATAAAAGAAATAGAATTATACCATAAATAATGCTCATCTTAAAACATACTGTTTGGTTTCCACCTCTCCCTCTTCAAATCTCACAATAAATCATTAATTGGCAAATTGTAATCCTAGAGATTCGAATTCGAATTCAAACTTGAAGAAGTCAAGTAACATTCTGATGTTACATGGGAAATTATGGAGGTATTGAATGGTCTCGGAGGAATCTCAACAACCATACTACCTTCTAGCATATCGATCACTTTTCTCATGGAAGGTCGCTTAGACTGGTCGAATTGAATACACCAAAGTCCCACCAATTCCATCCTACTAGCCATCTCTTCTTCTTCTTTCCCATTGCAAGCGTGCCATTTCGATCCACCATTGCCACCATCATTATTCATCACGTGGTGTGCGTAAACCCACTCGGGAAAGTACATCTCGCTCGATTTGCTAGCATCAACCTTGTAGTTCCTCCTCTTCCCTGCCATTTCCAGCACTACCATTCCAAAACTATAAACATCGGACTTCTCCGTCAATGGACCACAATTCATCAACCACATTTCGGGTGGAGCATAGCCTGGAGTACCCATCCCATGTGTGAGTGATGCATGACTCTTCTCCCTATTCAAGGCCAATGCCAATCCAAAATCTGATACCTTGGGCTTGAATTTATCGTCTAGAAGTATATTATGAGGCTTTATATCACAATGTAATATTCGACTTTGACATTCCTCATGAAGATAAGTGATCCCTTTTGCCGTCCCAATAGCAATGTCGTGAAGTTGACTCCAAGTCAACATTTCCTTCGATCTTTGCTTCTCTTGGTGAATGTATTTCTCAAGTGACCCATTCACCATGAATTCGTAAATAAGAGCTCGTTTTGATCGTTCGAAGCAGAAGCCAAGAAGACGAACTAAATGGTTATGGTTGATTTGGCCAATAGTGAGGACTTCGTTGAGGAATTGGGTCTCACTTTGATCGTTCTCGCCGAGCATTTTAACAGCAAAGGTTAATCCATTGGGAAGTTGGCCTTTGAAGATAGAACCAAAACCTCCTTGACCTAGTTTTTGGGTAAAATTGTTGGTGTACTTCTTGAGCTGTTTGTAGGAGAATCTGGTTGACCTTCCTAAGGTGTAATTCTGTAAGAAAATCTCTATAGAAGCTGGTGTTGTGTAGTCTCCTTCGAGGTAGTGCCTTAGTACTTGCTCATCTTCGCCTCTAAACTCACTTTTTCTCATATTATTATACCTTCGTTTGTGGTATATGTAGCACACGCACAGGAACAAGGCTACTCCCACCAAAATTCCTTTGTACACAAACAATGACAAATGTTAATCATAGAAAAGAATTTTGCTTATATATATATGACATAGTATCTAGACCCTACTGGTTTATTTGATGGTCCGGATCAATGCCAATTGTGGACCCTAGATGATATGATGATGCTCCTAAGAAGCATTAGATAATTAAGACCTCCTCAATCCGGGAGTTGAATTACTTAATCCAGCTCCACATATTCCATGGGGCACAGTTTTGTGGGTCTACTGACCCATGAATACTTGCCCATTATTGGTGAACCTTCACACAGAAAACCAGCTTGATTAGCAATTTTTTTGGGTCGGTCTCGGACAAGTTTTAAAACCATTGGCCTAGAAACTCAACCAAACAGGTAAAAGTGGGACATGTGTTTAGGATAAAATTGTGGGCTTCAGTGATAGAGCATATCAGTAGTAATGAGAGGTTCTAATTTCTTACCTACAATCATCACAATTTTCCTTGTATGTGATGGTGTCAATTGATGAGTCTTCTCAGCCGAAGCATTAAGTTGAATGATAAGCCCTTCAATTCATCAAAATTGGTGTGTAAACTTTGGGAAATCTTGTAATTTAAAGAAATTAATTGAGGAAAGATGATCTGATTTTAACAAACTTACCATCAGAACAGTTGTATTTATGGACCCCATCCTTACAGAAACAAACCCCATTACTCTTCTTTCTTTCTTGATCCTCAAGAAATCCACATCTCCCATTGCCCATCTCCATGCATGGATTGCAAATCCCATCCATCCCAACAGAAAAACCCTCCTGAAGAACTTTCCTCAAGTTCCTAACCCCAACGAAGTTATTCTTAAGAATCGCAGTAGGAATTGCAACTCTATAGGCTAGACAATTGGGTATGTAATTTGTGAACCCATCAAAGAAATAGCACAAGTTATTACTCTCCCAACACTCCAAACAAGGAGCCTTAATCAGCCCCTGCAACGTGTCGCTATCAGGTTGATCGGTGCAATTGAAGAACGTACCCGTTCGATATTCTGCTGAGATTTTTAAGCTTGCTAGGAGGATCCATTTCTGTGGCTGGTATGCATCGTTGGGCGTTAAACTGGAGAAAGGAGGGATGGGTCCACAACCGAAGATCGATACGTCGGCGAGCTTGACCGACTTGTTAGAGTAAACTTGCTTGGTAAGGTCTTGTAAGACCTTGTATTTGAAGTGAGAATTCTCTTCATCGATGAGGAAGAGCGTTTCATTCTCACATACCATCCTTATGTACGCACTACGACATAGTGGATTTAGACCGAAGGGGAACTGTAGGAGGGACTTACCACATGTCGACGGCGCACACTGGTCGTAATAGTAGGAGGAAGTGTTGGAGGCATAACTTAGGTGCACAAGACCATAGAGGCCGAGGAACAAGTATAGGTATAGGTATTGATCAAGTGCAATTGGCATGGTTGGATCTGTTTTAAGATGATAATTAACACTGATGGTGGAGACGGAGAGGAGAAGATATAGAGAAGAAGGTTACATGGGTGGTGAGACTTCTCTAATAGTAAAAGAAAGAAAAGAGAGAGTCAATGGTTGAAGATTTGGATTGTTTCCTCGATCGTTTCAATTTTATTTTTTTTTCCCATGGAATGGTGGCAATTGTCGTAGATCTTGGGTTATAGGAGACGAGTCTGGCTTCCAATCAGTCTTTGGTCTTGAATCAAACTCTACTCATATCCATATAAAGATGTGATCCACCATCCTCTTCAAGGCCCATATCAACGAATTACCCTCGTCAAAGCCCATATCAATGGATTGGTGTATTATGTGATATAATATTAATATACAATTAATGTACCTAGAATAAATAGGTGACAAAAGGCCTAGGAAAACCACCAATCAATATCATGAAGGTTACGTGGAAAACACCAAGAGTCAACGATTGATGACTGATGAGGGCAATTTATTTCGCCAATTGGACTAACTTAATTGGTGATTTCTAACTATTAACTTAGGTATTTTTAATAATGATCTTCATGAACAGGTCATGGACCATAGGTTGACCAACTTTGAAGCCTATTAAAAAGATTATAGAAATCCTGTTTATGTCACATGGATACCAAGTTTAAAAAAAATAAGAGAGATTTAGCTGGCCGGCGGGCCCAACTGTTGTATTTTTATTAATTACAAAAGCTCTTTTAGAAATTCTGATAACTCCAAGGGAATCCTACTTTATAAAATTGGTTACCCACCAAACCTCACTTTATCAAGTTTGTTATCGAGCAAATCCTGGAGTGGAGGTCCACATCGTAAAATGCAAATTTATAAGTTAATTTGTTACTCAACATATTTGGAGTGACTTCTAATAGCATCAATATGTGGCATCCAAAAACATGATTGGATGTCATAAGGTTATAAAAGAACAAATTCTAAGAAAAAAATTAAATTAAATTAATTTTTTTTTTAATTTTCACTATTGATATATATTTTTAAATTTGGGAGTTCGGTAATCATTCATTTTCAACACCTTACGATGAAGCTCAAAAAGATTATTTTTTAATCTGAGTTTTTCCATGAAACTTAGAATTCTGTGTTGTTGGATTTCTAATTTGATAATCCACATAAGTCCAAAAATCCTTAGTAAGATTTGAAATCTTATTAAGTTTGTCATGGTAGTCTAATTCAAAAAATAAGGCGGATCATTGTTTCCTGAGTAAACTAATTGTCTACATATTATTGAAGGAAAATTTTAATAAATGCAAATTGGTCAGACCATACGGAACCAGCGTCCGACCAATTTCACAAGTTTTAGGTTCATCACTGACTCATAGGGCTGTTAATGAGTTGGGTTTTGGCACTATCCTACATAGATTGGGTTTGTGGAGAGAAATTATATATCCTATTTTGGTATTGAGAGGCCAAGTAGACCAAATTTATGGTTAAAGCTGAAAAAAAAAAACTAAAATATTCTATTATGGAGTTTGCAAACCGGCCCGAATACATGTAGGCTAGGCCAAGGTTTGGACCTAGACATTTTGTTGTCTGGCCCGTCTCGACCCAACCATTTCATAGGTTGGACTCAGGCTAAGATTTGTCTTCAAGGGCTCCTCCAAAAGCCCATGATAAATTTCTCCTCTTAAGTTAGTTGTTGGTAGTAGGCACTGTTCTCAAGTCAGGTATTCTAAGATTAAAAACCTATAAACAAGAGGCTTTGATTTATTCCTCAAACATACTTTCCTTGTTCAAGAGGAGAGGAGAGGAGAGAAGAATGGATGAAGAAGAGGGAGTGAAGAGAGAATTGCTTTCTTCAACTCCAAAAGCCATTCTTTGCTTTTCTCCTTTATATCTTTATAAACATTTTTTTCCCCAAACCCGAACCCATTTGCATCCTAAAGCCCATTAACATGTCTGAGGCCACTCCTACTCTTATTACGACGGTCAATGGAATTAGAGATCGTCCTTACTGGTGCTATCAATGCAATCGGGCGGTCAGGATTACATCTTCAGACCCATCAGATATCGTTTGTCCACGTTGTTCTGGCCAATTCGTTACCGAACTCGACATAGCAAGGCCTAGACTTGTGGTCGACCTCACCGACCCGGATCCCTCTCCGGAGGCCCGATTATTAGAGGCTCTGTCTCTCATGATGTTCCCACCAATCCGACGACCCAATCATGATTTTGATGGGAGAAATTTGTGGGAACCTGAGCCCAGACTTGAATCTGAACCTGAGCGTGGACCTCGTCATTGGCCTTGGATTGTCCTCCGACCATTAGACCCAATTCATCCACCCGGAACCATAACCGATCCAGAAAACCCGGTTCCTCCTGGAGTCAATCCTATGGACTATTTTTTGGGGGCAGGGCTGCATCAATTGATAGAGGAACTGACTCAAAATGATAGACCGGGCACACCACCCGCTCCTGAATCAGTGATTGATGCAATTCCAATGGTGAAGATCACGCCAAACCATTTGATCAATGATTCATATTGTTCGGTCTGCAAGGATGAATTTGTGATTGGTGAGGAAGCTAGGGAAATGCCATGCAAACATTTGTACCATTCGGAGTGCATTATTCCTTGGTTACGGATACACAATTCATGCCCAGTTTGATGATGATTCGTTGTCATCCTTGTTCATTTTTATTTTATTTTTTTGGGATTAAATTCTCTTAGATTTGATTGAAGACGCAACTTTAGATATATTTCTGTAGATGCGGATTTTCGTTCTACTATAAGATCTAAGATGCCACCTTGCGATCCCCTCTTCTCATTCTCCTAGGTGTGCCTACAATGACACCACTCCGACGCCCAAGTCAGATATTTAGTACAAAAAATAAGTGAAGTTTGGAGAGGGGAGAAAATCATACCTTTTAGCTCATGTGTCCATCTATATATATATATATATATATATATATATATATATATATAGGGTCCCGTTCGGCACCCTAAGTTTTACCACACACTTTAACAAACGTGTTTTGTCTTACATGGGTTAGAAGTTTCGGAATGAGCTGATTTTTTGTGAGGATGATCTCTATGGTGAGGAGATCATCCTCACCAAAAATCAGCTCATTCCAAAACTTCTAACCCCATCAAAATTGATTTACAAAAAATGGACGGTCCACGATTTTTCAACGTGTAAACATGGGGCTAAACATTTCGGAATGAGCTGATTTTTGGGGAGGATGATCTTCTAATCATAGAGATCATCCTCACCAAAAATCAGCCTATTCCAAAACTTCTAACCCATGTAGGACAAAACACATTTGTTAAAGTGTGTGGTAAAACTTAGGGTGCTGAACATTTCCCATATATATATATATAGAGATGAGACCTTAGGACTTAATTGGACTCAACTACCGATTTTACCCTTCTCCAACTTAGAAGGGGATTTTGGGACGTATCTCGTACATATTTTGTACTTTCTACCGAGCTTACCTTCGTATATCCATACCAAACTTGAATCCCTAGGTGTCACGTGTCACCCCTTAGTTCATAGTGAGAAATATCCTCCACAATACCCCCTCTCGGGGGTTTGGACTTTTAGTCCGAGCGCCCGAGAATAAATGAATGGTAATATGTGACACGTGGTCACACACCCCATAAATTGTCATTTTCTGATTATTGACTGCGCTTGGTACCATCATAAACCCGATCTCCAAAACCAATAGATATAACCCCCTATTGTCGGGTTTGAAACATAAATCAATTAAACCCACCCCCAATGGATGGACTTGCCTCCCTTATAAACCAATCGTTATATATATAATTAAAAAACACAGATGAGTAAACCTGGCCCTCATTGATCGGGTTTGGTTTCTTTCACTCGCCAAGATTTTCGTTGTGTACCGACCCCCTTACGATCGAGATTTGCTCCTCTCATGAACCAGGATTTTCGTTAAATAATAGAAGAACCGACCGAAGTCCCAGATCGAGCTTGAATCCTGAAATGATTCAAGACTTAGATTAATAATAGAAAAACTCATCGAAATCTCAGATCGATCTCGGATCTCACAACAATTCAAGACTTTGATAAATAGTAGAATAACCGATCGAAGTCCTAGATCGAGCTTGACTCCCAGGCTTTGATAAATAATAGAATAAACCAATCGAAATCCCAGATCGGGCTTGGATCCCAGAACGATCCAAGACTTTGATAAATAATAGAATAACTGATCGAAGTCCTAGATCGGGCTCAATTTCCAAGACGGGCCAAGGCTTTGCCAGAAGAACCGACCGAAATCCCTGATTGGGCTTGGATCCCAAAGTAATCCAAGACTTTGATAAATAGTAGAATAACCGATTGAAGTCCCAAATCGAGCTTGGCTTCCAAGACGGGCCAAGGCTTTCCGTTATACCAACCCTTCGATTGGGCTCGGCACCAATGAATGACCAAGGCTTTGCTAGAAGAACTGACCGAAATCTCAGATCGGATTTGGATCTTAGAGTGATCCAAGACTTTGATAAATAGTAGAATAACTGATCGAAGTCCTAGATCGGGCTTGGCTTCCAAGATGGGTCAAGGCTTTCCGTTATACCAACCCCTCGGTTGGGCTCGGCACCAATCAAGGGCCAAGGCTTTGTCAGAAGAACCGACCAAAATCCCTGATCGGGTTTGGATCCCAGAGTGATCCAAGACTTTGATAAATAATAGAATAACCGATCAAAGTCCTAGATCGGGCTTGGTTTCCAAGACGGGCCAAGGCTTTCCGTTATACCAACCCCTTGGTTGGGCTCGGCACCAATGAAGGGCCAAGGCTTTGTCAGAAGAACCGATCGAAATCCCAGATCAGGCTTGAATCCCAGAGCGATCCAAGACTTTGATAAATAATAAAATAATCGATTGAAGTCCTAGATCGGGCTTGGCTTCCAAGACGGGCCAAGGCTTTCCGT
This sequence comes from Akebia trifoliata, assembly GCF_017979445.1. Lineage (NCBI taxonomy): Eukaryota > Viridiplantae > Streptophyta > Magnoliopsida > Ranunculales > Lardizabalaceae > Akebia > Akebia trifoliata. The sequence goes on along the minus strand of NC_141378.1, from coordinate 2,113,223 downwards.
TATACCAACCCCTCGGTTGGGCTCTGCACCAATGAAGGGCCAAGGCTTTCCGCTATACCAACTCCTCGATTGAGCTCGGCATTAGTGAAAGATCAAGGCTTTCCGCTATACCAACTCCTCGGTTGGGCTCGGCATTAGTGAAGGGCCAAGGCTTTCTTTGTAGGCCGACCCCTAATGGTCGAATTTTGCACTAAGTGGTACCGCATGACGGACTTAAGATATGGACCAGACTCCCCATATGAGTCGGGTGTGGCGCTAAGTGGTCCCGCACGACCGACTTAGGATATAAACCGAACTCCCCATATGAGTCGGGTGTGGCGCTAAGTGGTCCCACACGACTGACTTAGGATATAGACCGAACTCCCCATATGAGTCGGGTGTGGCACTAAGTGGTTCTGCATGACCGACTTAGGATATAGACCGGACTCCCCATATGAGTCGGGTGTGTGTCAATTCATCTGTATCCTGCATCTTTAAAATAACATAGACACAAAACAATAATAATTACATAAAACAATAAGGCAATTAGTTCTTAGTCTGGTGTTGTCGATCTGTGCCACTCCATAGATTGTACCAATCTCAATTATAAAATTACCCCCTAAATTAAAATCAATTGACTTACTGAGTCGATGTTAGTGAGTTGGGATTGGTTTCCCATATGCTTCGGTGAGTCGGGGTTAAATTGAACCCTCACATATATTTTCCATTAATCCACTAAGCTATTTGACTCGGTCGAATTCCTAATTATTCGTTACACTATTTGACGAAGCCACTAAGCTATTTGACTCGACCGAATTCCTAATTATTCGTTACACTATTTGACAAAGTCACTTTGTCTCGATCAAAATTTTGAATTACAAACTTAATAGTTCAACTTAGTGGAATCCCTCAACTCATCGAGTTTCTAATAATAACCTTGTCACCTTATCACCTTATCTCTCGTTAATTTGACAACCCTGTGTTGGTTATTGTTAGATTTCAATAATATCGAGAACATGGTCGTCATCAAATATATTGTCCCAAGATATTGATTTTGGATTGGTTGAAATAATCAATTGTGTCAATAAAAACAATTATTATTTGGATAAACCATTCAAGTAGTGACCATAGGAAACGGAAGTGAGAAAGGTACAGGATATAGAAAGAAAGCTTATACTGTTACACCAACTTTGACTAACACAACCCCATTTCATATGTAACTCACTAAAGAATTAACACAGAACTTGGGTGGCGTAAGTAAAAGATGGCATGGCAATACTTAACCATCCAAAATAAATAAATAAGTAAAATAAAACAAGGTAAAAGAGGATATTGCATTTTAAATGTAATTATAATTATGTAATTACTATTAACCTACACAGTAATCAAAATAAAATGAAAAAGTAAAAAAAAAATTAGAGAGATTTACTGGTAGATTTTTATTACAAAAACTTTTTTGGAGTTCTAACAATTCTAAAAGTACCTTACTTTATATGAAGTTTATTACCCACCAAACCTCACTTTATCAAGTATGTTATTGAGCACACCTTGGAGTGGGGATCAACGTCATAAAATTCAAATTTATTGGGTTAATTTATTACTTAACATGATTGGGAGAGGAATCTAATTGCATCAATTTGTGGCACATAAAAATATGATATGATGTCACATAGAAAAAATAAAAAAAAACACAATTAATTTTCATCACTATATTTTAATTTTAAAATTGAGAGTTCGATGGCTATCCCTTTTCAACACCAACGATCAAGATCTATAAAAGATTTTTGTTTTTGAATTTTTTATTTTTAATCTGAGTTTTTCCATGAAACTTAGAAGGCTGTGCTATCGGATTGTTAATTTGATAATTCAAATGGGCCCAACAGCCCTTAGTAAGATTTGAAATTTTACTATCTTAGTCATGTTAACATAATTCATAAAGTAAGGGTTGTTCAAGTAACAAACTTATAAAGTAAGGGAGTTCTGATAATAACATTACAACAGATAGTAAATCTCTTAAAAAAGTATGGAAATAATTACACAATGTGTCAGAAGGTATGAACCCAATACCCATCCTTGTGTTTTATTTAATTTTTTGGGCATGATTCGGTGGGTTTTTCAAAACCTTATTCACAATTTGGTAATTATTTCTCCATAAAAATCTGTTGTTGGTCTAATATTGAAAACCACGTGGTTCAAAAGAAGGATACGTTTATGAACAAAGAAGGATCAGTGCTTTTTCTCGTGCCGTCTGTTCAATCATTTACGGTGTGCGAACGGATTTATTTTCACTGAAAATCATTATAGAACTAAAAAATTATTAATTTACCGAGTCAACACGAAGTTCACTGAGTCTGTTAGGAAATTATGCCGATTTATATAAACAACTATATTATTTTTTTCAGGGAAAAAGAAAATATTATACGCTTAAAATATAAAAATATTTATATATATTTTTTTATCACCTGGTAAGATAAATGCTCATTTTGGGTATCAAACTTATGATCTATGGGTATTAACTGTTTATTGAGGCAATCCCTCATGATTTATGTTTACAGAATTTAATAATTTTGATAAATATTTTATTACTCAACTCAATGAACATCCAACTTGAATTGAGTCGAGTCTTGAGTTGTTATTTTTTTTTGCCGTGTTTAGTGAATATTCTTCAGTCTTGAGCTGACCATACCCCAACAACAATTGTGCACTAATAGAAAAAGTTGGTAAAGTAATTATTAAATGTTTGCAAAAATTGACTACCCAACTCACCAAGTCGAATTAACAAAAACCTGAGTCAAATATAAACCCAATCAAGTCATCTCATAATCCCAAAAGAAACTCAGTCAAGTTGTGCTGTTATATTTAATATTTTTTTGCACATAATAGAAAAGAAATATTATTAAAATAATAATATATTTATAAATATTTACAATTACGTATCTGAGTCAACTCTTGGGCGATTGTCATAACTCAACAAGTCAATGAACATTAGAATTGAGTTGAGTATACGAGTTTGAAAACTATGTTTGAAAATGCATGCACTATCACTTGAAAGCACTTCCAACTCTCACGAGGAGTGGAAAGGAAAATCTAGGAATGTTATGGAATTGGTTGCAGATGAATAGTTGTGGGACAGTTGCATTTCAACCTAATAAAAATACCCATTTTTATATTGTAAAAATATATATTATCCATCGTACGGTTGTACATTTTCTTTATTTTTTAAAAACTAATATTAAGAAAAGAAGAAGACATAAAATATTTGAGCTTCCAAAAAAAAAGAATTTTTTCATAAGAGAAAATAAAGAGGGTGAATTAGGCATTACCACAAAGAATATTTGAGATACTATTGAGTTTAGTCCCACGTCAGACATTTATTACTTTGTCCTTCTCCATATAAACTCTTGGGTCTCTCCACTTGCTCTCAATTGATTTTGAGTTGAACTCCCAAATTTATCATGGTATCATAGTGGACCTTTCTCTCTTGCACGCCACCTAATTTATATCTTCACATGCTTTAAGTCAATCTGACTCACACTTTTCTCCTTGTAAGCTCTTGGATCTCTTCACTAATTGTCAATTAATTTTGAGTTAGACCTTCAAATTTATCAGATACCTTGTGTTTTCTTCAAATATTCCATAATATTTGCAAGACTAACAAAATATAGTCTAAATGCCATTGTCTTGAACCTCAAAGGTAAAATTATGTACTCTAATCTTGCAACTTTAGGTTTTATCTTCTTTAACCTCAACAATCAATTAGAATTTATAAGTAGAAAAATGAATGGTTTCTATTAGAAATATGATGGATTGAAGATGAAGTTGAATGGATCAAAAATAACTCTTCTCTAAAGAATTTGAAGGTGAATAAATTTTTTTTTTTGTTTTTATTTTTGCTAGAGGTTAAAGATGAGGACATTTAAGTCTCGTTTAATTAATCTTCCATAGTAGACATAGATCATGGAGGCATGTCCATAGTTTTTAAACTCGTCCGAGACCGAGACGTATTGTTCGAGTTAACTCGGTATCAGAATTGAACGAGACCAACTCACAAAGTCATTTTTTGATCGAATTTTACATCTCACAGTTCATTTTTTTGAGTTATCTCACGAGATGTCTCAAACGTATCGAAAAACTTGTCCAAGACGACTCGATATTGGAGTTGAACGAGACGAGACGCGATACCAAATTTAAAAATCATGGGCATGTCATCAATTTCAAAACGCAAGTATAACTCAAATATTCATCAAAATGGGGAGGGGCATAATTAAATCACCCAAACTAAAATTATAAAGCCAGACTTGACCTGTAAAGTGACCAAATACGATTGATCTGCCTTGGACTTAACAATTTTTGTGTAGGTTTGGTCCATCAATCTTGATAAATGGGTGGGTAGGTATGGATTAGATATTTGAGACCTCAAGTAACACCGACTTCATTTTTGACAAAGCCCATATTTTGTTTGGTTAGAGATAGAAGACAATAATAAAAAAAAAAAAAAAAAAAAACAGGGACTGACATGGTAAAAGCAGATATAAAGCCATTTGTACCATAATATAACATGTTGAGACAAAATCAAAATGATGAGTTAGATTCGTTGAACTGGCGCCAAATTTTGAGGTGAAGGTAACGACAATCAATGATGGATGGATGGTAAACATTACATGTGCACTTTGGTCTGATTCAAACTAGAACCAAATCAAATCGATTGTTTTGAATTGGTTTGATTTGATTTATAATGAATTTTGATTAACAAAGTAGTGAACGGATCAATTTGATTTGATTCTTGGTTCAAGCCTAATATAAAATTGAATCAAATCGAAAATATAATTATTATATTAATATAATTATAAATAAATATTATTATTTTTTTTAATAAATTATAGGCATGTTGTATGAATAAATTGATTATTATTCTTATGGGTAGATTAATAACATTTTCTTTTATGGATGGATTAATGACTTTCTTTAATTGATGGAAAAACTAATGAATATATATATGGGAAATATTCAGTAACAAACATTTTGGCAAAATATTTTTAAAAACATGAGTTAGAGATTTTGGAATGAGCTGATTTTTAGTGAGAATGATCTCTACGGTGAGGATATCATCATCACCAAAAATCAACCCATTCCAAAACTTCTAATCCCATAAAAAATGTCTTACAAAAAATGGACGGTTCACGATTTTTCAACTTGTAAACTGGGGCTAGAAGTTTTGGAATGGGCTGATTTTTAGTGAGGATGATCTCCTCACCGTAGAGGTCATCCTCACCAAAAATCAGCCCATCCCAAAACCTCTAACCCATGTTTTGAAAAATGTTTTGCCAAAATGTTTGTTGCTGAACGGGACCCTATATATATATATTTTTGAATAAATACATTACTGAATTTTTTTTAATTATTGATGGATAGATTAATAACTCATTACATGAAATTTCATGTCTATATTTAGTAACTTTTATTAAAAATGTCTTGATTCAATTTGGTTTTTAAGATATTGACAACCTGTAGAATTGAACCGAACCAAATCGACCTTAGTCTGGTTCAGGTTGGTTTGGTTCTATGGCAATTTGGTTCGGTTCCGATTTTCATTTAATGGAATCGACCGATATTGGTTCGATTAAAATTTGGCTTCAAACCGAACCAATTTGCACTCCTAAGAAACATAGATTAGCTATTACGATTTAATTAAAATGTCATTGACATTACAACCTTATAAGCTCCTCAATATGTAAGAGAATATGATGTATGAGATACATTATATCATTGTCAATGTATTTCATCACAAAAGAAAAGTAGTGAGGTAGTGCTGGAAAACAATTAATGTTGCAATATCAATTTGGATATTCAATGTTAGGAATATTAATAAAATATAATATTTATATCTCATGTTAGATTTTATATCTTGGTTAATATAATCTCTATAAATACCCTATTAGGATTTATATAATATTCATCAAAGAATTATTAAAAAATTTAAAATTCCACGCATCATTGTTAAAGAAGAGGTAGTTTCGGATCCAACTTTGAATACTATATGATATATTGCCGCAACTTTAAGAAACAATGTGACAAAATAAGGCATTGATGTGCTATATAGACGAGTAATTTTTTGCTCACAGCCCAACACAGGCTTGACATTTGGTACAAATGACATAAGCAATATTTTCTCTCCTGTATGAGAAAATGAAATTTCCTAATTAGGTCATCTTGTGTTATTCAAAAATTTGATCCAATACCACATTATTGTAGAGGACGAAATTCTATGAATTTTTTATAATAAAAAGAAGTTATTTTTCACCACCAAATTTTAATTTTGGTTATAAATTTGGGTACTTGGTAACTGTTCATTTTCAACACATTGGATCAAGCTCAATTTATTTTGTCTTTTTGATAATGAATTTTTTTCATAAAATCTAGAAAATTAAAGTGTTCAATTGCTGAGGTCAAACCGATTTTTGGGCACTAAGCAAAAGAAAAAAAATACTCACATATAGACAATGAGGTCAGTATCAATCACCCAATAATGCTACATTGCTACCTCAGCCTATATATATAGATGAAACCAACACATAATATTTTCACTAATTTTGGGTGATATCTCAATAAGTTAGCTTAGGAATAACTTATCTTGACTTAATATATCGAATGGCTAAAGTGATACTTATAATATCAAGGTAAGATGTGTTTGATCATTAATGTGGAGAAAATTCGTAAGTATATCTCACAGTTATTATATTTGGATTAATCGACATAAAAAAAGTGTAAAGTTCAGTTAGACGGTTATGATCATTCGGGATGTATTCTTTCTTTGATATGATATGAATTGCAACAAGTGCTAAATAACGTTCACTGGAAAATAAAAAATCTTCTTTAACCATTTGCCTTAAAGATGATTACAAATTGTAGCCAAATATCAAATTTTAACCTAATTTTCTGTCACTAACAGATTTTCCATCAAGGACCGATGGTGCAAGAAGATGCAGCAGCCAAGAAGAAGACTAGTGTCATTCTAATGTCCCTCTTTCAATTTACAATACTAATTATATCTTTGATTCAAATTAGGGCTACAATTTGGGTGGGCCAAACCTGAAAGTGATGGGTTGAGCCTGATTTTAGGCTAGGTCTCTGGACATAGTTAATTTGGGTTTGGTCTTGGATTCGGGCAACAACAAAAATGCCCAACTCAAATCGGGTTGGATTCGGGTATAGCCATGGGTGGCAACCCGATTTTCCCTAACCTGAACTTAGTATGTATACTTTGTTTCTCTACATATCAAAGCTAATGTGTGATTATTTTCATTTAATAACAACTGCTTTGTTATTAATGTTCTTATTTATGTAATTCTATATTATCATGGATATGAATGCATGTTATGTTGAAAATTACGATTAACAATAAATAAATTAAGATGGTAGCTTTGGTTAATCATCATTTTCTCCAGCTTATTAATTAATAATTTTATATTTGTAAATTTTGAAATGCAATTGTAGAAATATAATTATAAATTTTAAGTTGTTTTACATACTACTTATATTTATATAAGTCATTTACAATATGAAAAAGCCCATATTTGACGGCCTTAGGCAATCGAATTTTCTAAGGCTATCAAATTTCATAAAATTAGACGGACCAAGGAGTCAAAATTTTCATTATCAAATTTTTGTTTTCGTCAGGTCAAAACTATCAAATTAATGAAGGATGGGAGAAATTTGATAGCTCTAAATCATCAAATCTGGGAACATCAAGAATTTCGACGGTCCTAGACTGTCAACATTCAGTTTCTAAAATTCATGGCCCTTGACCCGTCAATATATATATATATATATATTTCGAATTTCCCAATTGTCATGTAATGATTTTCATTATTAAATTATCCAGTATTAACGGGGAATGAATTAACCCGAACAACCTGACTTGGGTTGGGTTTAGGTTGAGCATCTCAAGCTCGAGGTCAAGTTAGGCATGGGCATGGGTTGGTGTTTGTCAAGTTCCGATTAGGCGTGGGTTGATCTCCAACCTTGCCCAACCTGACCAAGTTGCAAGCCTAATTCAAATCTTAAATGAAATTTTAGACCCATAGCTCAATTGGTTTGACAAATTGCCAAAAATGAGGTCTTGGATTCAAGTCTAGCGTACACATAAAAAAATCTTAAATTAGAAAAAAAAAGAAAAAAAAAAGGATAAAATAATTTTCAAAGTCATCGCTCTTATCTTATTTTTCTTAGGAAGTAGATGCCAACTAACAATACCGAAATCTTTACTTTGGTTTGTACAAAAAAGGATAAATTAGATGCAAATCATTCATTTCCTTAATTTGATTGATTTATATTATCTATTATTTTTTGGACGACGGGGTTTTGGACCTGCAGGTCTGATTAGCAAAGGCGAGGGAATAGGTCTCTTAGAGCATCATATATATCTCACCCAAAAATCCTTCAAGCACATGTAATACCCAGACAAACCACACATGCTAGGTAAATAAGGATTAATCTCTGTGGGGGGCCAACGAGGTGATTTGAATTCAAGACCTCTAGAGTTAATAAAATAATTTCCTAATACACATTTATGATTTTAAGAATCAAGCTGATGATTTGATAAATTTTTTGTCAATTTAGTTGGACAGATTAACATTTAACAAAGAATTTAAAAAATATAATATGGTTTTTTTTTTTTTTTTTTCAAACAGTCTTCTTTGACTTTGATATCGGACGGTACTAAATATGTATTAGTAAGTATGATATTAAAGAATCTTTCATTAATTTGAAATTTTAGTCTTTTCCCAAGCATCTTATCTCAGAAAAGAAGAATATAGTCCAAAATTTTGTCTGTTTAAATGGTTCATGAATAAAGCAGCTCAGTCGATTCGATCATTGAACCACCAATTCTGCAAAAAATCAATGTTTCTCTCAAAGCTACTGAACTTATTTGAACCGTACCGAATGTGTTAAAAAATTCGGTCAGACCTTATTAGTCAACTGGTTCAGTATGATTTTTATAACATGGAAGCCAATCCTAACTTTGACCAACACGCAAGAAAAATTCAATAATGGACTAAGCTGAAAGATTAGATTTGAATCTTCGACGTTATTATACGTCCAAGTCTATCTTAAAAAATTGTGTGGCGAGGATGAAAACTAAAAGGAAAATGCTGAAATAATATTAAAATTGATATCAATTCTCACATTGTTGATGTGGATGTATGTATGAAACCATAGATGCTTTTCATCGAGATACGAATAAAAATCATGTGTGCTCCACATCAACATTGTGGGAATCGATGTCAATTTAAATATTACATTAGATGACTAAAACTAAAACTAGGGACGTTGATCATTTTTTTGTTCGCTTCAACAATTAATCTTCCAACCAGTGAGGACGACACTTTTGTGAAAAATATCACATTTTTACACACTGAGATCAAAGAAAAATCATGATTGGTATCTTTTGGTGAGATCAACAAGAAGATCAAGTCAGCACAAAACATTAAGAAACTCATTTTTTTCAAAGAGGGGAAATTATAAAAAAAAACCTAAAAAAAAAATAAAATAAAATCGCAAAAAGGTAATAATTTTGTGAAAATTAGCAAAACGAATTTATTTCGGCCCTTTAAGGGTTGAATTTTCGACCTTTTAAGAGCTGAAATATATATATATATATATAAGTCAACAATTCTGGTCGTTATATTTTTTATTTTTATTTTTATTTTTTGACACTTTTAGGAACAGTCTAAAACCGTTCCTAATTATTCAGGAATCGTTCTCAACGGCTTCTAATGCTCCAGAATATGTTTTGATTGTTGTAAAATATATTTTTTATTTTATTTTATGATTTCGCCTTTGTTTAACCACGTGTTTGACCCCATACATAGATAACAAAATGATGGGATAAAATTTACATTTCGAACGTTAATCTCGACTACAAAATAGGTAATAAGTCTCATTAAAGATGGATCATGTAAACATCTGATCAAAATTTGGTATCCTACGGTCCATTCCCTATTTTGCAACCAGGATCAACAATCAGAATGAAAATTTTATCCCTCCATTTAATCGTCTACGTGTGGGGTCAAACACGTGATTAAACAAAGGGAAAATCATAAAAAAAACCTAATAAACAAATATTTTGCAAATATTAAAACAAAAATATTTTGGAGCATTAGGAATGATTAAAAACTGTTCCTAAACATGCTAGAAATAAATAAAAATAAAAAATTTAACAGCCGCAATTGTTAACTTTTTATTTTTTTATTTATTTATATATATATATATATATATATTATATATATATATATATATATATATATATATATATATATATATAAAATTAATAAAAAAATATTTCGGCTCTTAAAAAGTCGAAAATTATAATTTTATAATAATATAAAATTTTGGCCCTTAAAGGGCCGAAATTTTAATTTTTTAATTAAAAAAAATTTGATCCTTAAAAGGCTAAAATAGATTCGTTTTGCTGATTTTCACAAAATTATTACTTTTTTACAAATTATTCTTTTTAAAAAAAATAAATTTCCCTTTCAAATAAGGGGGCTGATTTTTGACCTTTTATTTTTTTGGGCCCATGCAATGTAACTAGTTTTTGTTGCTTTTAAGTTTTGTCTAAGAACTTCTCACATGGGAAATGTTTTATTTTAATTTTTGGCTCTTTTATTTATTTATTTATTTAGAACGGTGAATTAATAATTAATAAGATTGTATAAATAATTAGTATAATTCTTAATTGATAGATAAAAATAGTGAAAATAAAATTCATTTTTATCAACTCCAATAATTAAGATAAGATGACGATTATATGGGAGGGGGTAATTAAAAAAAGTATCTCTAGGTTAAATTTCCATGGATGGATTTAGTATTTAAATGGATGGGCACACATTAAAGTGCAATAAATAATGATTTTCATAAGAGCATTTTCAATCCAATTTCTAAAGTATATTTATTGACACGTTAATTGCACACCTAAATGGTTGGAGATTTTGGGTGTTATTTATGATGATAAATGATAATAAATGAAATTTGGTGTGCGGTCTGTCCACACACGACACATCCATAAGTGGTGTTTTTAGCAAATCAATTGGATGTACCTATCCCCATTTCCATATAGAATAGTCATTGCTCTCCAAACACACCACACCATACCACACCCAATCTCTCTCTCTCTCTCTCTCTGAATTAAGAAGAGATGGCTTCCTCTGATAGTGTTGAGAGGGAAGTGAAGGGTGATAAGTATCGATCACATATAATTGGAGAGAGAAGAACACCAAATGGAGATTTGGTGCTCCTCCCAACTATGACGTTGTCAATAAGCTCTTTGAACAAGGCAGAACCAAGGTAACAACCTTAATTCATCATCCATGTACCCTCTCTCTCTCCCTCTCCTATGTTCTATACGACTTTTCTAATGGTTCTCCTACTATAATATGTAGACCTTGTAGACTAATGATAACTTGACGCTATAAAACATGACGCTCTTTATACGAGAACAATAGATCTTTTTCTTTGTGTATCTCGAAGAAAAAGATCTATAATTCTATGTACTGTAACTTAAAGAGTGCATAAAGAACATCAGCTCATCATGACTTATATTTATATACGAGTAGGGATTCATAGGCTCATGAAAAAGGAATTCATATGCTCATACATAATTCCTATTGTTCAAATAAGAAATCTAATAATTGGAATAAACGACATATCTAAGATAATTACTTCCGACACTTGGATTTTCCATTTATATGATCGAGATTGTATGACTTCTTTTTCATGAATCTACAGATCACAATCTTTATATATTATTATTATTTTAATTATCTAAAACTTTGCTTTCTACTAGAGTGAACCCAATAGAGTGGCAGGACTATTAGCTCATAAAAGGGCTCTATGAAATGCTTTCTTTGCTACAGTTGATGAAAGATTCCTTCGCCTGGTTTGGCTAAAGTCTAGGTTGAAGACTTATGGTTATGTTTAAGATCATAAAATTTTCTTGAATGCAAAAGGAAGGGCCCTAGAAGCCCAGCTTGCCAATAAAAAAGAAATAGAATTATACCACAAATAATGTACATCTTAAAACATACTCTTTAGAATTATTGTTGGTTGTTTAGATATACCCCTCAATGATGCCCATGTTTTCAAAATCATGACATCCTTTATTGAAGAAATTTTTCTTTAAAAACTAGTAGAAACTTAGAAAGTGGCTCTCAATGTGAGGATCTTCAACATGTAAGCAAAAAAAAAAACCATTATTTTTTCCCCTCATAATCAATCCCATCTTCAACCCCTTAAGGCAAGATTGAAAACAATGGATTGAATATAAATGGATTAAAAGAAATTTTATATAAAAGTTAAATAACTTGGAGAAGACATATTTGGAAGGAAAAATTGAGGGTTCTTAAAGTAAAGACTAAAGATTAGGGTATTTTAGTTATCTAGAATTAATTTATAAGAGAAGAACAAGGTCAAAGGGGCATCTCATCAATTTGAAAACATGACTGTAAATTAATTACTGACATTATAAATTGTTTATAATTTGTCTCTTCCGCCACATGACATTATTTGCGGGTTGCTACTTTTTTGGGACCTTAAGAAAGAAAACTTCAGCTTTGCTTCTTTGGCTCATATCAAGGTTTAATCGATAAGATTGGAATCCATTTTCTTCCCTACCAAATGGTCAACTTGACCTCATTTTTTTATTTTTTTGTGCATTTTAAATAGAGAACTGATTTTTAAAGAGTCGTGATAATTTGACTACCCCACATGGCATACTCAATCGTCTACTTGACGTGATAAATTCGAAAATCATAGATCTGCATTCCTTGGGATACATGGTTCCCTTGAGATACAATTTTTTATAGGATAGTGCAGCCATGTTTTTTGAAAATCATATGTTTTTTATGTCGGATTATCACGACTCATTTTTCACAACATGGTACTGTTAGAGGGGTCATGCAAAATGATTATTAAAACCCCATTGTTAGTGAAGTATTGACTTTAACTTACAAGATATCTAATAATTCCATAATGGATGAATAGCTCTTGGCACTACTAATAAACACAGCCTCATATTAATATTTCAAATTCGATAATGATACGTGGAAGAGGTACGAACAACCATTAGGGGATTAATCATTCTCTCTAGAAAAAAAGAAAAGGGGAACCAATTGCCTGGCTACACATGTTATGTATCCTTAATTATTTGAGATACTTTAACGTCTAACGAGATAGTGACACATGAGAAGAAACATAGGCTACCTTTGTGGAGTCACTTTTCGAAGAGGGAAAAAAAAGAGGATAGTAGTGCACATAGTTGTCAATTTGAGAGTTCACCTAATCCAAATTAACAAATCATAGGAAGTTGCGTGCAGTGATGGCATTCCTAATTTATAAAAATATTTACGTTGAAGTCTTCAAAACACACGATGTCTTGTGATTGAAAAATTCGGGATTCTATACAATCTAAATGTTTTTTTGTGCTAATCTTCTTTTTCTTTAAAAGGATAGAACGAACTAAGTTCCAATCACAATAGGATTTGTTGTTAGTAAAGCTAGGTTAGGTTCTAAGCTATTAAAACAAACATCAGCCACCAATACTAACATAGAGATATGTGGTGAAATTTACAATAATTACATATAAAAAATCATAAAAGTTTATTATTTTTATTTAAAATCCTTTATTTAATTAATTTTTTTTTCAAAAGCCTCTCTATATTTTCTTTCGATTTTTTAAGTCATGGCAAAAAAAAAATGGTCTCACAGGTCATCATACTTCTTACACTTCCTATATTCCAAGAGATTTAAAAAAAAAAAAAGAAGATAGAATACAATTATTTGATGGTTGTGGCATTGAAAAGAAAGAGAGAAAATAAAATAAAATTTTGATTTTCGATCAAAATTGTAGTCTTAGGAAGGTTAAGACAAGATGCATCTCAATATGAAATTTAAGTTTTTCATTTATTCTTCTCAAATTTCTTAGATACACATGGTACAATTTATTGGCTTGTCAAAGGATCTATATCCGACACCTCTTAGGTTAAATTTAAATTAAATTTTTTTTTTTTAAGATAAGGAAAGTTTTATGACCGCACCACTTATGTTATGTGCATCCAACAATATGATCGGATGTAGAGCACAAAATTTTAAGTCATTCATTTTCAAAATCTTGGATCAAGTCAAAAAGATTTTTTTTATTTTTTAAATTTAAAATTCCATTTTTTTTTAAAAATTTATTTTACAATGAAATCTAGAGGGTTGTAGTGTTGGATTGCCAATGTGGTAATCCATGTGGCCCGATGACTCGATGGCTAGCTGACACATGGATAGAATTCCAGGCATCCCACCTAACATGATCTTGTTGATTTTGTGTCCAAACAAGGTCGAATATATACTCATAATTTATCCATGATTTCACTCTAACATCTCCCATCGTTTTATAGGAATGGTCAGAGGAATCCTTGGAGGGAAGAGTTCAACGACTGGTGAAGACATGGGAAATGGAAATTTTCCATAAAATAAGTGTAGAAGACTTCAAAACCATAAACCCTGAAAAATATACGCTCAGTCTCAACGGTATTAACTAACACACTTGTTATAAACCCTACTACACACTTCATCACGATCATCTCACCATTTAGTACTTGTTTATCTATCAATAAGAGTATATATGAAGGTCGTAGGAACATGTCATTGAAATGGTGGGTCTCTCATGATGTGCAGGAACAACACCACTAGCCCTTGAAGATATAGTGAAACTTGGAGGCTACAATGTGTTGTTGCAAACTTCTTTGCCCGAGAATTTACGTGGCTACAACCCATCCGTCGAAACATCAGAATCATCTCATAATGTATTCACCACGACTTTCCATCGAGGATTTGCTTTGGAAATTGTTCAAGTCTATTCGGGTCCTCCCGTAATTGCATACAAATTCAGGCATTGGGCTTTCATGGAGGGTCCTTTCAAAGGCCATGCTCCCACTGGGGAGAAGGTTGAATTCTATGGGATAGGCATCTTTCAGGTATTCTTATTTTTCTTTTCTCTTCCCCTAAATATATCTCCTCTGTTTTATTTAATGAACTATCAATATTAATGTCATTTAACTTTTTTGATTGATTAATTCTTCTGTATTTGATTTTTTAAAATCTGACTTTAGGTAGAATTGAATGGAGGAACAAGTTTCATTTAGGTGACCCCATATTTTTAGGATAAGGTTTAATTTAATGATGATTCGTTGTCATCCTTGTTCATCTTTATTTTATTTTTTTTGGGATTAAATTCTCTTAGATTTGATTGAAGACGCGACTTTAGATATATTTCAATGAAATATTTTAATTGAGATTGATCCCAAATTTTAGGCTAGGAATGGTGATGAAATCAAATTAGTTGATCATTATTAAATGAATTTTTCTCATATGTGGGTTATGTTTCAGGTTGATGAGTCACAGAGAGTTGAGAAGGTCGAGTTCTTTTATGATCCAGGTGAACTAATTGGACAACTTCTCAAAGGTCCTTCCTTGGATGGGTGTGAACCCACAGCACCTTCATCTCTTGGTTGCCCATTCTTGAACAAATCCTAAACGTTAGTATTCTACTTTGAAGTGTGTCTTCAAATACGTACCCTTTTATAAATGGCGTTAGTTATGTTCTGTGTGAGATCTGAGTATGTTAAAATCGTGCATTAAGTGGCACTATTATCTAAATAAATGCCCATTTCTCTTGTAATATTTTTAATAAAATAAATTTAATGTTGTGAATTTATGCATATTTTGATAATACATGTCTTGTTTATATGCATCCCAAGGATAAATCTCGAACGTTAGAATTTGTGTTTTAACAATAGGGATTGAGGGCTTTTTCATAAGTCGATCACCAAAATGTTAGAGAATCAAATGTAACATATTATGATACATGAGATACATTTGTATCATATCAATGTATCTCATCTCAAAAGTAAGGGAATGTTGAAGAATAATATATGTAACAATATCAATTAGGATATTTTATATTAGAAAGTTTTTAATAAATAAAAATATTTATATTAGGTTAATTTCTTTATCTTAGTTGATGTAATCCCTATAAATATCCTATCAAGATTCATGTAATATTCATCCAAGAATTATTAATTAAATTCAAATTTCTTCACAGACTTGATCCACAATAACACCAAATGGCCTGATATTAAGACCTAGAAAAACGACAATGATTAAGGGTGTCAATGAGTTGGGATGGGTCAAAACCCAAACCTTAAGGGACTGATTATTTATCCACGTAACCTAAATTATTAACAACATAATTACAATTTATTTTGATAAAGATATAAGTTTAAACTTTTTTAAAAAAAATTGAAAATTAATTTTCTTTACAGCTAATAAGCTTTCAGAAGAGATGACTTACTTTAAAGTTTTCATGAAAATTCAAAGGTCTTATTGTAATATCTATTAACTTTTAGCAGTAGGAAAGCCTTCAATTATCTATAATAATAATAATAAAAAGAAATGACAAAACAAATAGATTTTCTTTACTATGGGTTTGGTTTGGAAATAGTTGGTTCGGGTTTGGGCATCCACCAATTAATTCATGAGCCAGGCGTCGGAGTTGAATTTTCTGCCAATTTAAGGCCAACCACAAGCCTGGTTTGGCCTGGTCAATTGAGACGCCTAATAATGATAGTTGACTACCATTACGGGTCTCCCCCAACCATACGGTACATCACCAACCACAAAACACGCGTCATTGATGTTGGGATCACTTTCATCAGTGTTTGGCTGCAACTTAACTCTTAACTCTAGGGGATAGAGTTATTCAGGAATAAAAGAAATAGAATTATACCACAAGTGATGTACATCTTAAAACATACTGTTTAGTTTCCACCTCGCTCTCTTCAAATCTCACAATAAATCATTAATTGGCAAATTGTAACCCTAGAGATTTGAATTCGAATTCGAACTCGAAGAAGTCAAGTAACATTCTGATGTTACATGGGAAATTATGGAGGTATTGAATGGTCTCGGAGGAATCTCAACAACCATACTACCTTCTAGCATATCGATCACTTTTCTCATGGAAGGTCGCTTAGACTGGTCGAATTGAATACACCAAAGTCCCACCAATTCCATCCTACTAGCCATCTCTTCTTCTTCTTTCCCATTGCAAGCGTGCCATTTCGATCCACCATTGCCACCATCATTATTCATCACGTGGTGTGCGTAAACCCACTCGGGAAAGTACATCTCGCTCGATTTGCTAGCATCAACCTTGTAGTTCCTCCTCTTCCCTGCCATTTCCAGCACTACCATTCCAAAACTATAAACATCGGACTTCTCCGTCAATGGACCACAATTCATCAACCACATTTCGGGCGGAGCATAGCCTGGAGTACCCATCCCATGTGTGAGTGATGCATGACTCTTCTCCCTATTCAAGGCCAATGCCAATCCAAAATCCGATACCTTGGGCTTGAATTTATCGTCTAAAAGTATATTATGAGGTTTTATATCACAATGTAGTATTCGACTTTGACATTCCTCATGAAGATAAGTGATCCCCTTTGCCGTCCCAATAGCAATGTCATGAAGTTGACTCCAAGTCAACATTTCCTTCGATCCTTGTTTCTCTTGGTGAATGTATTTCTCAAGTGACCCATTCACCATGAATTCGTAAATAAGAGCTCGTTTTGATCGTTCAAAGCAGAATCCAAGAAGGCGAACTAAATGGTTATGGTTGATTTGGCCAATGGTGAGGACTTCGTTGAGGAATTGGGTCTCGCTTTGATCGTTCTCGCCAAGCATTTTAACAGCAAGGGTGAATCCATTGGGAAGTTGGCCTTTGAAGACAGAACCAAAACCTCCTTGGCCTAGTTTTTGGGTAAAATTGTTGGTGTACTTCTTGAGCTGTTTGTAGGAGAATCTGGTTGGCCTTCCTAAGGTGTAATTCTGTAAGAAAATCTCTATAGAAGCTGGTGTAGTGTAGTCTCCTTCGAGGTAGCGCCTTAGTACTTGCTCATCTTCGCCTCTAAACTCATTTTTTCTCATATTATTATACCTTCGTTTGTGGTATATGTAGCACACGCACAGGAACAAGGCTACTCCCACCAAAATTCCTTTGTACACAAACAATGACAAATGTTAATCATAGAAAAGAATTTTGCTTATATATATATATATATGTGACTTAGTATCTAGACCCTACAGCTGGTTTATTTGATAGTCCGGATCAATGCCAATTGTGGACCCTAGATGATATGATGATGCTCCTAAGAAGCATTAGATAATTAAGACCTCCTCAATCCGGGAGTTGTATTACTTAATCCAGCTCCACATATTCCATGGGGCACAGTTTTGTGGGTCTACTGAACCATGAATACTTGCCCATTATTGGTGAACCTTCACACAGAAAACCAGCTTGATTGGCAATTTTTTTTGGGTCGGTCTCGGACAAGTTTTAAAACCATTGGCCTAGAAACTCAACTAAACAGGTAAAAGTGGGACTTGTGTTTAGGATGAAATTGTGTGCTTCAGTGTTAGAGCATATCAGTAGTAGTAACGAGAGGTTCTAATTTCTTACCTACAATCATCACAATTTTCCTTGTATGTGATGGTGTCAATTGATGAGTCTTCTCAGCCGAAGCATTAAGTTGAATGATAAGCCCTTCAATTCATCAAAATTGGTGTGTAAACTTTGGGAAATCTTGTAATTTAAAGAAATTAATTGAGGAAAGATGATGATCTGATTTTGACAAACTTACCATCAGAACAGTTGTATTTATGGACCCCATCCTTACAGAAACAAACCCCATTACTCTTCTTTCTTTCTTGATCATCAAGAAATCCACATCTCCCATTGCCCATCTCCATGCATGGATTGCAAATCCCATCCATCCCAACAGGAAAACCCTCCTGAAGAACTTTCCTCAAGTTCCTAACCCCAACAAAGTTATTGTTGAGAATCGCAATAGGAATTGCAACTCTATAGGCTAGACAATTAGGTATGTCATTTCTGAACCCATCAAAGAAATAGCACAAGTTCTTACTCTCCCCACACTCCAAACAAGGAGCCTTAATCATCCTCTGCAACGTGTCGCTATCAGGTTGATCGGTGCAATTGAAGAACGTACCCGTTCGATATTCCGATGAGAGTTTTAAGCTTGCTAGGATGATCCATTTCTGTGGCCCGTATGCATCGTTGGGCGTTAAACTGGAGAAAGGAGGGATGGGTCCACAACCGAAGATCGATACGTCGGCGAGCTTGACCGACTTGTTAGAGTAAACTTGCTTGGTAAGGTCTTGTAAGACCTTGTATTTGAAGTGAGAATTCTCTTCATCGATGAGGAAGAGCGTTTCATTCTCACATACCATCCTTATGTACGCACTACGACATAGTGGATTTAGACCGAAGGGGAACTGTAGGAGGGACTTACCACATGTCGACGGCGCACACTGGTCGTAATAGTAGGAGGAAGTGTTGGAGGCATAACTTAGGTGCACAAGACCATAGAGGCCGAGGAACAAGTATAGGTATTGATCAAGTGCAATTGGCATGGTTGGATCTGTTTTAAGATGATAATTAACACTGATGGTGGAGACGGAGAGGAGAAGATATAGAGAAGGTTACATGGGTGGTGAGACTTCTCTAATAGTAAAAGAAAGAAAAGGGAGAGTCAATGGTTGAAGATTTGGATTGTTTCCTCGTTTCAATTTTTTTTTTTTTTTTTTTTTCCATCGAATGGTGGCAATTGTCGTAGATCTTCGGTTATAGGAGACGAGTCTGGCTTCCAATCAGTCTTTGGTCTTGAATCAAACAATACTCACATCCACACAAAGATGTGATCCACCATCCTCTTCAAGGCCCATATCAACGAATTATCCTCGTCAAGGCCCATATCAATGAATTGGTGTGTTATGTGATATAATATTAATATACAATTAATGTACCTAGAATAAATAGGTGACAAAAGGCCTAGGAAAACCACCAATCAATATCATGAAGGTTACGCGGAAAACTCCAAGAGTCAACGATTGATGACTGATGAGGGCAATTTATTTCGCTAATTGGTACAAAGTTTGTCTTTTTCTCCATAAACATACAAGATATCTAACTTTATTGGCGATTTCTAACTATTAAATTAGGTATTTTTAATAATGATCTTCATGAACAGATCATGGACCATAGGTTGACCAACTTGGAAGCCTATTAAAAAGATTATAGAAATCCTGTTTATGTCATATGGATACCAAGTTCAAAAAAAATAAGAGAGATTTAGCCAGCCGGCAGATCCAACTGTTGCATTTTTATTAATTACAAAAACTCCCTTAGGAGTTCTGACAATTCAAAGGAAACCTTAATTTATGAAGTTTGTTTTGTTACCCACCAAACCTCACTTTATCAAGTTTGTTATCGAGCAAACCCTGGAGTGGAGATCCACATTGTAAAATCCAAATTTATGAAGTTCATTTGTTACTTAACATACCTTTGAGTGACTTCTAATAGCATCAATATGTGGCATCCAAAAACATAATTGGATGTCATAAGGTTATAAAAGAAAAAATTCTAAGAAAAAAAAAATTAAAATTTTTTTTTTAAATTTTCAACTTTGAATTATCCTTTTAAATTTGGGAGTTTGGTAGCCATTCATTTTCAACACCTTACGATGAAGCTTAAAAAGATTATTTTTGAACTGAGTTTTTCCATGAAACTTAGAATTCTGTGTTGTTGGATTTCTAATTTGATAATCTGTATAAGCCCAAAAACCCTTAGTAATATTTG
Organism: Akebia trifoliata; assembly: GCF_017979445.1. Classification (NCBI taxonomy): domain Eukaryota; kingdom Viridiplantae; phylum Streptophyta; class Magnoliopsida; order Ranunculales; family Lardizabalaceae; genus Akebia; species Akebia trifoliata. The sequence continues at coordinate 2,092,480 of NC_141378.1, read as the reverse complement.
AAATCTTATAAATTTTGTCATGGTAGTCTAATTCAAAAAGTAAGGTGGATCATTGTTTCCTAAGTAAACTTATCATCTACATATTATTAAAAGAAAATTTTAATAATTGCAAATTGGTCAAACTATGGAACCAGCGTCCGACCAATTTGACATTTTTAGGTTCATCTCCGACTCATAGGGCTGTCAATGAGTTGGGTTTTGGCACTATCCTTCATAGATTGGGTTTGAGGAGAGTAATTATATAGCCTGTTTGGGTATTGAGAGGCCCAGTAGTCCAAAATTTATGGCTAAAGCTGAAAAAAGAAACTAAAATATTCTATTATGGAGTTTGCAAACCGGCCCGACTACATGCAGGCTAGGCCAAGGTTTGGACCTAGACATTTTGTTGTCTGGCCCGTCTTGACCCAACCATTTCATAGGTTGGACTGACGCTAAGATTTGTCATCATGGGCTTTAAGTCCTCCAAAAAAGCTCATGATAAATTCCTCCTGTTTAGTTAGTTGTTGGTAGTAGGCACTGTTCTCAAGTCAAGTATTCTAAGATTAAAAACCTATAAACAAGAGTCTTTGATTCATTCCTCAAACATACTTTCCTTGTTCAAGAGGAGAGGAGAGAAGAATGGATGAAGAAGAGGGAGTGAAGAGAGAATTGCTTTCTTCAACTCCAAAAGCCATTCTTTGCTTTTCTCCTCTATATCTTTATAAACATTTTTTTTCCCCAAACCCGAACCCATTTGCATCCTAAAGCCCATTAACATGTCTGAGGCCACTCCTACTCCTATTACGACGGTCAATGGAATTAGAGATCGTCCTTACTGGTGCTATCAATGCAATCGGGCGGTCAGGATTACATCTTCAGACCCATCAGATATCGTTTGTCCACGTTGTTCTGGCCAATTCGTTACCGAACTCGACATAGCCAGGCCTAGACTTGTGGTCGACCTCACCGACCCGGATCCCTCTCCAGAGGCCCGATTATTAGAGGCTCTGTCTCTCATGATGTTCCCACCAATCCGACGACCCAATCATGATTTTGATGGGAGATATTTGTGGGAACCTGAGCCCAGACCTGAATCTGAACCTGAGCGTGGACCTCGTCATTGGCCTTGGATTGTCCTCCGACCGTCAGACCCAATTCATCCACCCGGAACCATAACCGATCCAGAAAACCCGGTTCCTCCTGGAGTCAATCCTATGGACTATTTTTTGGGGGCAGGGCTGCATCAATTGATAGAGGAACTGACTCAAAATGATAGACCGGGCCCACCACCCGCTCCTGAATCAGTGATTGATGCAATTCCAATGGTTAAGATCACGCCAAACCATTTGATCAATGATTCATATTGTTCGGTCTGCAAGGATGAATTTGTGATTGGTGAGGAAGCTAGGGAAATGCCATGCAAACATTTGTACCATTCGGAGTGCATTGTTCCTTGGTTACGGATACACAATTCATGCCCGGTTTGTCGACATGAGCTGCCCATCCCCCTTGATCAGAATGATGATGATGATCATCTGGAATTGGTTAGTAATCGACGCCACTGGAGGTGGAGATGGTTGTCCTCTTTATGGCCCTTTCGATGGAGACATCGACAGGTTCGTCCTCCAGACGATATCTTCACTGCTGCTCGTAATGGTAATAGTTGAATTCCCATTATTCTTCTTCATTACTTTGATCATTTACAAGTAATGTTATTGCTTAGTTTTTTTTTTATTTTACATTTTAATTTTTATATCTATATCACTTTCATTGTAGATAAATTTTATATTGAAATAAAATAAAAATTATTCCTAAGTGTTATATAAATTTTTTGGGATATGGGTTAGAGAGATTAAAATGAGTAACAAAAAAAATATAGGTTCAATTTTGTGTTTAATTGTTAAGAGTTTTCACAAAATCTTAATGTCAAGTGAGACAAATCATTTATTAATCTTTTACTCTAGGAAGGTATGTATAATAACAATTTTATGTTTAAAGAAAGCTTTAATCTTGGGATGTCTTCAGAAAATGCTCTTATACAATCAACTCATGATAATTCTATGATTTAAGGTAGTCTTGTGATTTAGAAAGATATTTTATAACTATACCTTAAGTTGCCCAAATTTAAAATGAGAGACATGTACAATGTCAGAGTTTGTCGACGTTGGGGATGCTCACATTTCTCTTGTGGAGAGGATTAGGAACCGACACTGTTGGAGGTGTACTCAGTTGTTCTCTTTACGGCCTTCCTATTGGAGGTGTAGTCGGTTGTTCTCTTTGCGGCCTTCCTGTTGGAGGTGTAGATAGAGACAACTTGGTCCTCAAGACAATAGCTCCACTGCCATTAATTCAAGGTGGTAATAATTCAATTCTCACATGTTATCTTCAGTCTATGTCCTTTTTTTAATACCATTTTAGTTCAACCTTTAGGGTTGGAGTTGGCTTGAACCTAACTCTTTGGTTAAAAAGAGTAACTACATCGGTCCAAAATTGCATATGTGAACCCTAGTCATATTTTCTTTGGAATATATATATTTCTTTTTATTCGGTGAAAGGGTATAATCTGTGATAGGGAGTTTTTTTCTTTATCGTGGAATTGGTGTGGATTTGTGGACAAAACTCAATCTTGAGGTAATCATGTAAAATCTTTGTGTTTTTATGTGTGTGATTGCATCTTGCATTTTGACTCTCCATTGCTTTAGTTTTTTCTTGAGTCGTGTTGGGGTGACACAAATGAGGACACAAGGCTGACACAATGACGTGGTGGATGCTTTTCCACAAGATATGCGTAAAAAACATCTACGGTTATGTCCCCTTCTGTGTCATTCCAGCATTTCCAGCATTAGTCTTTTTTCTTAACAACCTTGAGATTGAGTTCAATGAGGCCTCAAGTGAATCTTAGGGTACGATGAGAGAGAGAGAGTGGGGTGGAAGTATGGAAAGGGAAAGGTATGTAACAGTACCTTTGGGGGCATGTGTCTTACGTTACCAATTAACCTAAGCGAAGATTGTTTCCACAGATTGGCAATTGATGTATTCTGAATTCTAAATAAATGATCTAGAATGTTGCATTAGGTCGAACACTATTTTGAAAATGGTTTGGAACTAGTGTCACGGATTCAAATTTTTTTCTTTCTTTGGATTTGTAGGGGTTCAAAATCTTAATGAGTGAAAGTTTGTGAATGTTGTTGATAGCGATACCATGACCTAGGCTTTGCATACCACTAATCCCGTTTGTCTAGCAAAAAAATAAAAATAGAAAAATTATATAAATCTAAAATTCGTCAAATTTTATTGTTGTAATTTGGCTTGGGTCGCCATATATATGTTGAATTTTTGTATGGAAATCATCCAAAATTAGTTAACAGCATATCCGATAACATAAAAATAATTAAGTCATGTAAGGTTAGGAACATTTTCAATTTTCAACCTTCCTTACGATGTAACTCAGTTGGTTGACATATTACAGTGCAATTTGAGGTCATGGGTTACCCATAAAATTACATATTTACCAAAAAGGGATTGATCCATTTTGGTATTTATATTGACCAAAATGGGTACTTGCTGCAAGTTCAGAAGAAGGGTCTAAATTAATACCAAATAAATATTGAATAATGCTGAAGTGGTCTCAGGCTAGAACCTCATATTGCACTTCTTGACGTGAAAGCGTATCTGAACCATAGATGTTTTTCATCGAGATATGAGTGAAAAAGAATCTATGGTTCCTATCCACTTTCTCGTTAAGAAGTGTGATATGAGGTTCCAGCTTGAGGTCACTCCAACACGACTCATAAATATTTTTAAAAAGTGCTTAGGCCAATAATTTTCACAAAATACTCATCCGTTTTGGTAAAACACCCTTGTTTTCTTTTATTACTAACTGCTTCTATTAAATTCTTGATGTTATAACCATTTGCTTTCAACAGCTAACTCTTGGTGGCGCTCTTGGTTTCGTATCTATCATCGCACTCCCAATGTATTATCACTTTATCAAGGTATGTAATTTAATTCTTTGTGCTGCCACTGCTGAAAAATAATGTTTATATTTAGATTAATATGAATATTTCCTGTAGAAGTAAGATAATTATTTTACGTATCTTTATTCATCTTCTAAATATTTACTTGTTATTATTTTTACATAAATAATTTTTATTAATAGGGGTGTCAATGAGTACCCAATATTTAACCAAAATCGAAAACCCCCGGTTCCTTTTTTATTGGAACTGATTAGAGCCGGGTCTAACATGGAACCAAATCAATAGGAATTGGAACCGTTAGGTTCTATCCATCGGGTTCCTTCGGGTACTTAGAACTGATTTATTTTATCATTTTTATTTATTTATATTATTGGTGAATTTAGGTATTCTTTTATTTCATAATTGAATGTATGTTATATAATTTTTTTTAAAAAAATTTTCTTATAAATTATTGATTAGAGCTTAAAATAAATTATTTGTTCTAAAAATTTATTACTTATTGATAAATTTTTATTTTTGAAAAAAATCATTAACTTGTATCTTTAGTATAACAAATTTTAACTATGTTAATCAGTTTTTTTTTCATTATATGTTAATTTTTTGGAAAGAAAAAAAATTTACTTCTATAATAATTTGAAATACTTTTTATCTCATTTGTTCTTGAGAATCAGAACCGATTGGTGTACTCATGTTTTTTTGGTGGTTTTGATTTTGGTTCCATTTATTTTAGAATCAGATTCGGAACCAAAGTAAATATGATAGTTATGATACTAAATTTCTTGGGAACCGAACTGGATCCAACCCATTGACACTCCTACTTGTTAATTAAAAAGACTCGGTAAATCATAAAAATAAAAAAATTATGTGATACTTTTACTTAAATAACATGCGGCTATCTTAATATTACTTTGTTGGTTAATATGTTGCAGTTGTATTTTCCACTGGGAGTATTCAATGTTCACAGCAAGTATTGACCATTTGATTCAGGAATACGGATTCGGCCTAAAAATGTACTCAAATTGTGAAAACTTGTGCAGTTGTCAATTGTGATACTGATGTGCATTTTGAGTACTTAAATGTTTCTTAATATGGACAATGCTGGACTGACTTCGTTGGACACTTTCAACACTTCATAACATTGTGATTTTGTTTTGTTTTGTTTTGTTTTGTTTTTTTTTAAGGTTGTGTCCAAATACTACAGGTACAAGCATTCTTTAAATTTACTTTTATTCCCTTAAAATTAAAATTTGTATATATTTGAGGTAGAATTAATGATATAAAAGTAAATTTAAAAAGAGTTGTGCTGAAGTGACCTCAAACTGTAACCTCATATCGCACTTCTCGATGTAAAAATGTATCAGCCTGAGCAGCATTATTTCCAAAAAAAAAAAAACTCAAAATTCACTCAATTGCACAGAATCATAGATATTTCTCATGTTTATACCAAGGAAAAAATCTATGGCTAGGTTCACATGCCATGTCATTTGAGTGTTTTTTAAGTCAATTTATCGTGACTTAAAAAATAAAAAAGGTCCAATTAACTAGGAAAATAGCATATCTTTCTTCAAAAAAGTCATAATTTTTTTAAAAAAATAAAATAAGGGATATTGAGATAGTCCATTACCCTTTTGATTTTTGATTTTTTGATTTTATTTTAAACAAAGATGAAAAAACAGAGGAACCCATTGCCTAGGTAAGCTATGTTTCTCTTCGCACCTAAATCTTGCATTAATGGACTAACTTCGTTAGACACTAAAATTTATGAATAAAAAAAAAGAAAATTTTGGTGTCTGCGGATTAAAAAAAAATTGCAATCCTCCTCAATATTTGAAATCTTATATTGAATTGTTGATGACCTCAAACTATTTGAAAGATCTATAGGGGGTATACCTTCTCTCTCTCTCTCTCTCTTTATATATATATAAATAAAGTTTGCCAAGTTTGGTGCCAAACATTTTTAAAAATATGGGTTAGAAGCTTTGGAATGAGCTGATTTTTTGTGAGGATGATCTCTATGATGATGAGATCATCCTCACCAAAAAACAGCCTATTCCAAAACTTCTAACCCCATCAAAAGTGATTTACAAAAATTGAACGATCCACGATTCTTCAACTTGTAAACTAGGGTTAGAAGTTTCAAAATGAACTGATTTTTTATGAGGATGATCTCTTCACCATAGAGATCATCCTCACAAAACCTATTCCAAAATTTCTAACCCTATCAAAAGTGATTTACAAAAAATGTTTGGCACCAAACTTGGCAAACTTTAGGGCTGTCGAACCGCTCCCATATATGGGGACGGTTCAACAGCCCTAAAATTTGCCAAGTTTGGTGTCAAACATTTTTCAAAATATGGGTTAGAAGCTTTGGAATGAGCTGATTTTTTGTGAGGATGATCTCTATGATGAGGAAATCATCCTCACCAAAAATCAGTCTATTCCAAAACTTCTAACCCCATCAAAAGTGATTTACAAAAATTGGACAGTCCACGATTCTTCAACATGTAAACTAGGGTTAGAAGTTTCAAAATGAGCTGATTTTTTGTGAGGATGATCTCTTCATCGTAGAGATCATTTTCACAAAAAATCAGCTTATTCCAAAACTTCTAACCCCATCAAAAGTGAATTTACAAAAAATGTTTGGCACCAAACTTGGCAAACTTTAGGATTGCCGAACCGCTCCCTATATATATATATATATATATATGGTCCCGTTCAGCACCCTAAGCTTTACCACACACTTTAACAAACGCATTTTGTCCTACATGGGTTAGAAGTTTTGGAATGGGCTGATTTTTGGTGAGGATGATCTCTATGGTGAGGAGATCATCCTCACCAAAAATCAGCTCATTCCAAAACTTCTAACCCCATCAAAAATGGTTTACAAAAAATGGACGGTCCACGATTTTTCAACTTGTAAACATGGGGCTAAACATTTCGGAATGGGCTGATTTTTGGGGAGGATGATCTTCTAATTATAGAGATCATCCTCACCAAAAATCAGTCCATTCCAAAAATTCTAACCCATGTAGGACAAAAAACGTTTGTTAAAGTGTGTGGTAAAATTTAGGGTGCTGAACATTTCCCATATATATATATATATATATATATAGGGAAATGTTCAGCGCAAAACATTTTGACAAACATTTTGGCAAACATTTTGGCGCCGTCCGATTTAACGCAAATGAACGGATCAGATTCAATCTCTACGATTTAACGTATAATTATCCGTTTTCAATTAATTATAGCGCCATCCTTATACTTTCCATTATTTAGTGTTACCTCCCTCTCTCATTAAACTAAAAAAAAAAACAGAGAGTGAGACTCTCCATTCTCTCTCTCTCGAATGGACTCTCTCTCAAACCCTCTCTTTGTCTCTCTCTCTCTCTCACTCACTCGCAAACCCTCGCTCGACCTCTCTCATTCTCGCAAACCCTCGCTCAAGCTCTCTCTCGCGAACTCTCTCGGTTTGATCTCGCTCTCGTTCTCACTCTCTCATCATCGCTCGCACGAACGACGAAGACTCCATCTCCCTCGCACAGGTACTCTCTCTCTCTCTCTCTTGGATTAATTTGAGTTTCGATTTAAGCTTTATCTCCTTGGATTAATTTGAGTTTCGATTTGACGAAGAAAGAAAAAATCCGAAATTATTTAGGACTTTTTTTTATCTTCACTTTGGTAAATTAACAATAGACTGTGAACCTGATTGAATAACAATTTTTGTATTAATTTGAGTTTCTATTCTTTGATTTGAGAATATTTCAACTGTGAAATATTTCACATAAAAAATTCCGATTAGTTGTTGTGTTTCTTGATTTTAATCGAGTGAGCAAGTGAAATTTGTTAGGTTCTCTATTGGTCCCAAGTAACCAACCAATAAGATCACAAACCCACAAACATAAATTTGAATTTAGTTTATCTAGTAGACTCATAACTAAAACACATGAGAAATTCATGACATACTGATTTGGAATAGCAGACGTGCACAAAAATAGTAACTATATGAAATTGGCACCCACCTTGTGATAGTAAAGATAGTGAAAGTTTGAGAGAAATTTTGAAGGTCTCGAATGTGAAATCGGTTGAAAAGAATAGTTGGATTTCAAGATTATCGAATTCTTGTTCGGAAGATGCGAAGGCTCTTCTAACACTTTTGACTGTTAACATGCTCTCTCGGTCTTTCATGGCGGAACCAAAATCAATTCCGTCACTTTCCATGTATCCAACACTTGATATTGGGGGCCGAATATTAGCAGAAAAGGTAATTTTGAATCTTTTTTATTAATTTGTTTTCGTTTCAGCTTTGTTTCTATTCGGATTTTTATAATTGAAAATGTTAGAATTTTGCTACTTTGTTTCAAAACCAAGTTTTAAAAACCTGACGACAAGTACTGACTGAGTTTAGTAGTTCCTCATAAAAAAGTATATAACATGATGGGCTTTGGTTCTTTTGGAAATATTCTTTAGGTCATGTATACACTTAATTGTGTCTGTCTTTAATCAATATTACTTTACGCAGATACCAAGGAGACGGAAGACGCTTCCATGCGATGAAGATTGAATGGGATTTTGAGAAATTCATCACACTAAGAACTTTCAATGATCCTTCTAATGGATACCTTGTAGATGATGTGTGTGTGTTTGGAGCGGAGGTTTTTGTCTGCAAGGAAAGAAGTAGAGGCGTAGGAGAGTGTCTCTCGATGATAAAGGGAGCTAGAACTAGTAAGCACACTAGGAAGATTGATAACCTTTTAGATGAAAAAAGATTTAAGCAACGTCATTTGGAGTCTGAAGCATTCATGGCTGGAAATCACGAATGGTATACATACATACATACATATTAGTACTATTTAATTTAATTTGTTTGCAATTAATTGGTATATATTTTGTAGGAAGATTGAGCTCTATCCAAATGGACGTGGTGAGGGAAATGGAAATAGTGTTTCTATGTTTTTAGCTTTGGCTGATTCATCAAGACATTCTGTTGGTAGAAAACTGCATGTGGATTTCACCTTGAGCCTAATGGACCGAAACCTGAAGAAACGACAAGCTAGTGGTAAGTATATGCATAGATCCTTGTACATGTTTTAAAACTCATCGATCTAAGTTGAGTAAAGTCACAAGTTGATTTTTATGAGTCAAATAATTGTAAGCTTTGTTTCTAAGTTGATTTTTATGAGTCAAAAATCCTTAAAACACTAATCTCAATTTTACGCTCTTTGATTACCCATCAAGCGATCAAAACCTTACTCTGTTCTATGGGTGCTCGAATATAGCTATAGCTGCACCACCAGCCCCCAATTTTACTTGTTCAATTAATGGTGTTATTAGTGATGTTTATGTGATTGGGTTTGGTTCAATTCCAGTAATTGATGGCTTAGGGAAGTGTAATGTTAGTGTTTGGTTCCAGTTCTTCTATCATCTTTTCAGGCACTTAGGAGCAATGAATCTAGTCTGGGTGAGGTTCTGAACCAAGGGTTTGATGTGCAGTGGTTCATGAACAAAACATTTTCTAGGGATTGCGTCGAATCTGGAGGACATTGTGGCTACAATTGGACTTCAAATGAACCGATTTGTTTTTGCAACGATGAAGCTTATTTAACGTCTTGTCCTGCCTCAGGTACACATCTTAAAACTTAAACTTCGTGTGATGATTCTCTTTTTCTTAGTTCTTAAACGTCTGAAATCTGGATCGTATGGTTTTAAAACCTAGCTTTCCGAATTCCTAATCGGATTGTCAATCCCCGATGTGTTTTAATTCCAATCGTTGTCATCATAGGAACGGGACAACATTGTGGATCGGGAGTCACCCAAAGTCGCACGCACACGTAGTCAAAGTTCAAGTAGTGCTTGCTGCCCATATATTTTTTTAATATTTATTGTTCTAAAGCAAGCAACACGGGTTCCCAATTTTTTACGGAAAGGAGATTAGTTAGTTACAGTGTTCCTATATCATTGGTTTTTGGGCCAGCTTAAGAATTACCTGTTTCATAGAGCTATTTGCATACATCACTTTTTCGTTAAATTTTTTTTTCCTGCTTTAGTGGGAATGCTTTTCATGTAATAGCCATTAATGTCTGTTCTCAAATCCTGTCCTAGTTTAAATAAGTATCATTATTTCTTGCTTGTTCACAGCAACAATTTGACCAGAGAGTGTAAATGTTGAAGCTGATTTTTTTTCTTCTGTTATTAATGTTTCAGGTATCATATTTTTTCAAAAACCGTGATGTTACAGATATAGTGATCTTCAAGGCTCCCCTAGGCCTGCAGGTACAATATGCAACTTTACCATGCAGTCTTATTCGTGCGATATATGTGATAAAGCCCTTCGAAATTACATTATTCAGTTACTTTGTGCAGGAAAATGGTTTTGATGTGTTGATCAAAAGAATTGTAGCCAAGGCAGGAGATTGTGTTGAAGTGAGCTTTCCCCTCCAAATATAAGCTACCACTTTTACTCTGGAAGATCATTTTGTTTTACTCTTTTTGATAATGGGTTCCACTTCTCTGCATGTCCATCACTTGTAATTTCAGCCCACATTCTTGAACTACTTGAAGTAGGTCCCTGTAAGCACTCCAATCATATTGCTTAGGACCCTTAGCTTGTATTACACCCCACCACACATCCACCATGACCCCATCAACATCTACCCCTCTAAGTTGCTTGAGTTGTTTCTCAATTTCGTCTTTGTTTTCAAAAACATTATCAACTGTCACCACGCCGAACTATTCCACAACACCCAATTACATAACCAAAACAAAACAAAAACAAAAACAAAAAAACATGACAACATTAGTATTTGATGATATATGTTCATGACCAACCTTAGCATATAGTAAATATTAAATGCTTATGTTCCAAAGTTTAAATGATACTTACTGGTAACATGACAAATATAGGGACATAATTAGCCAACATACTGTCTTTCTAAGTGAGTAATGTTGGTGCCTGCATTTTTTTGAAGAAAGAAAGAAAATGGTCTTAGCTCTTGGGGGGTTTCCTTTGTGAGAATAGCAATGGAGATGCTAAGCTTTGCTGAATCAACATTGCTTTATAATGTTGGAGGCAATCATCATCAGGTAGATACCCTTATCTTCAGGACAAAGACCTATACCTGTAAAGTGGACCCACCTTGGTCGTATAGCTAAATAAAAAACTAGATTTACTGTGGCACATACATTTACTTTAATGAGACGTTCCAAATTTGTTCATTGTTTCTTATTTTAGGCACATTTTCTTAATCAATCATAATGAGTTTATCATTCTTTGTGTTGTGCAGATTTTCGCATTGTTCCTAAGGCCAAAGAAGGAGCACAAGTATAGGATTTACTGGAATTTTTACCACCATATTGTTGGATACTCCATCCTTGTTCTTTGTATCGTCAATTATTTGTGTTTTGTGTTCTAAATTAAATCAGGAGTGTGACATAAATAGCTGTATATATATCATATACTGCTTTATTGTCAGTTATTTGTAGCTTCGACAGAATTTTCGATCTTAATAAAGAGGTTTACATGTATATTAATTTTCGATCTTTTGTTTTTTCTTTTTCTAATTTTTTTTTTTTATTATTTCGTTCATTGTGATTGGTGAATTAGAGGACCGTGTTATTGTTTGTTAAACCTCCAAATTTGACGGTCATACTTTATGGATTTTTTTTTTGTTTTTTCTTAACTCCATTCTCCAATAATTTGATAATCCAGGGCCGTCAAAAAAAAAATTCTACAAGAGAATATTTGACGGGAGGGTCCGTCAAATTTCTCAAAATTTGACGAGCTAAGACCATCAAATATGAGTCTTTTTTGAAAAAAATGTGTTTTGCATCTCTGACAATTAAAAAAATGTGACTTTTTCATTTATGCAAAAAAATTGCCATTTTATTCTTGATTTTTTTCACATAAAAAAAGGAATTAAACACTTATATTTCCAATGTGGGTTTGATACATAATAAAATTTGGAGATTCACAAATGTAAAAAAATGGGATTTGATGATAATAACTTGAATTTATGAATTTCATTATATATATAGGGGACGGTTCAGCAGCCCTAAAGTTTGCTAAGTTTGGTGCCAAACATTTTTCAAAATATGGGTTAGAAGCTTTGGAATGAACTGATTTTTAATGAGGATGATCTCTATGATGAGGAGATCATCATCACCAAAAATCAGCATATTCCAAACTTCTAACCCCATCAAAAGTGATTTACAAAAATTGGACAGTTCACGATTCTTTAACTTGTAAACTAGGGTTAGAAGTTTCAAAATGAGCTGATTTTTTGTGAGGATGATCTTTTCACCATAGAGATCATCCTCACAAAAAATCAGCTTATTTCAAAACTTCTAACCCCATCAAAAGTGATTTACAAAAAATGTTTGATACAAAACTTGGCAAACTTTCCAATGCTATCTTTTCTTAACTATTTCTATCATTATATATGCATATTTCATTTTAAGTTGCAATTTTGCATTTCTTAACATGTAGTTCCATTAATATAACCTCAAGAGCATCATGCATGCCCCCGGGTGGTTTATGTGTGTTATGCGTTTGTATCCAGTTTTGGCAAAGGCATGGGTATAATGAAAGCATTGCATATCGATATATGCAGCACTTCACAACCTTTAGAGAAATGATTTTGGATTCAAAAACTCAAAAAAAATAAAATTGATAGATTGAATTTGTAGGTTCATGTTAAACATTTTTATTTGATTCAGTAGGTACCTAAAAAAACATTACAAAAATGATTCAATATACAAAAAGAGTTGCCTGTACATACAATATGTCTCATTTACAATTCTTGTTCAATACATAAGGCATGTTTTACTCCTGTAATGGGCAAAAGAACACAAGACTTCATACAATTGCAAACATTTGATTTGGATGACATGTACCACACTCCTGTTTTAATATCCCCCTTGCTTCTTCAAACAACTCAACAGCCTCATCAATCTTGTACACTTGTACACAAGCCAATCCCATCTGATTCAGTATAACCCCAAAGAATGTTGATTTCCTCTCTCTACTAGCTCTAAGCTTTGCTACAACACTCTCAAAATAGCTCCGAGCCTCTCCATATCGTCCAACCATGTAAAGCATCACACCCATCTGTGCTTCTATTCTTGCTATCGTGCTTTGTTGCCCCAGTATGTCTTCCAACAATTTCATTGCCTTTTGTAAGAGCTTCAATGCTTTCTTGGGCTCATTCACAGATTCGTAGATGGCGCAAAAAAAAGGTGGGTTGAGTAGAAATCCTAACCACGTAAGAGGTCAAGATTAAAGCATTTTATTTCATCCTCTCTAGTTACAAAGCATGTTAAAGCGTGGGATATTTTTTACTTTGGGGCCAGTCTGATTGGACAGATGGAAAATGTAATACATCGAACTGTATTTTTAACCACAAAAGGGAGGTGCTTAACATACTCCAGTTTGAAGTAATGCCCTCGCATTTCATGAATCCACCATAAAACCTTTAGGAGGACACGAGGAACATCTTCCTTGAGAATAACATCCAGCCACTTCCCAGCAACAGCAGTGTTTAAAACAACCAAATCAGCTTTAAGAGCTGTGTCTACAGCTTCTTGGCCCTTTGCAAAAACGACCTAACAATGCCAAAAAACCTGTAATTAGAAGGGTATATAGAATATTGACAAAGCCAAAAACCATTTAAACTTATGGGATTTGAGAACAGACATTAATGGCTATTACATGAAAAGCATTCCCACTAAAGCAGGAAAAAAAAATTTAACGAAAAAGTGATGTATGCAAATAGCTCTATGAAACAGGTAATTCTTATGCTGGCCCAAAAACCAATGATATAGGAACACTGTAACTAACTAATCTCCTTTCCGTAAAAAATTGGGAACCCATGTTGCTTGCTTTAGAACAATAAATATTAAAAAAATATATGGGCAGCAAGCACTACTTGAACTTTGACTACGTGTGCGTGCGACTTTGGGTGACTCCCGATCCACAATGCTGTCCCGTTCCTATGATGACAACGATTGGAATTAAAACACATCGGGGATTGACAATCCGATTAGGAATTCGGAAAGCTAGGTTTTAAAACCATACGATCCAGATTTCAGACGTTTAAGAACTAAGAAAAAGAGAATCATCACACGAAGTTTAAGTTTTAAGATGTGTACCTGAGGCAGGACAAGACGTTAAATAAGCTTCATCGTTGCAAAAACAAATCGGTTCATTTGAAGTCCAATTGTAGCCACAATGTCCTCCAGATTCGACGCAATCCCTAGAAAATGTTTTGTTCATGAACCACTGCACATCAAACCCTTGGTTCAGAACCTCACCCAGACTAGATTCATTGCTCCTAAGTGCCTGAAAAGATGATAGAAGAACTGGAACCAAACACTAACATTACACTTCCCTAAGCCATCAATTACTGGAATTGGACCAAACCCAATCACATAAACATCACTAATAACACCATTAATTGAACAAGTAAAATTGGGGGCTGGTGGTGCAGCTATAGCTATATTCGAGCACCCATAGAACAAAGTAAGGTTTTGATCGCTTGATGGGTAATCAAAGAGCGTAAAATTGAGATTAGTGTTTTAAGGATTTTTGACTCATAAAAATCAACTTAGAAACAAAGCTTACAATTATTTGACTCATAAAAATCAACTTGTGACTTTACTCAACTTAGATCGATGAGTTTTAAAACATGTACAAGGATCTATGCATATACTTACCACTAGCTTGTCGTTTCTTCAGGTTTCGGTCCATTAGGCTCAAGGTGAAATCCACATGCAGTTTTCTACCAACAGAATGTCTTGATGAATCAGCCAAAGCTAAAAACATAGAAACACTATTTCCATTTCCCTCACCACGTCCATTTGGATAGAGCTCAATCTTCCTACAAAATATATACCAATTAATTGCAAACAAATTAAATTAAATAGTACTAATATGTATGTATGTATGTATACCATTCGTGATTTCCAGCCATGAATGCTTCAGACTCCAAATGACGTTGCTTAAATCTTTTTTCATCTAAAAGGTTATCAATCTTCCTAGTGTGCTTACTAGTTCTAGCTCCCTTTATCATCGAGAGACACTCTCCTACGCCTCTACTTCTTTCCTTGCAGACAAAAACCTCCGCTCCAAACACACACACATCATCTACAAGGTATCCATTAGAAGGATCATTGAAAGTTCTTAGTGTGATGAATTTCTCAAAATCCCATTCAATCTTCATCGCATGGAAGCGTCTTCCTGTCTCCTTGGTATCTGCGTAAAGTAATATTGATTAAAGACAGACACAATTAAGTGTATACATGACCTAAAGAATATTTCCAAAAGAACCAAAGCCCATCATGTTATATACTTTTTTATGAGGAACTACTAAACTCAGTCAGTACTTGTCGTCAGGTTTTTAAAACTTGGTTTTGAAACAAAGTAGCAAAATTCTAACATTTTCAATTATAAAAATCCGAATAGAAACAAAGCTGAAACGAAAACAAATTAATAAAAAAGATTCAAAATTACCTTTTCTGCTAATATTCGGTCCCCAATATCAAGTGTTGGATACATGGAAAGTGACGGAATTGATTTTGGTTCCGCCATGAAAGACCGAGAGAGCATGTTAACAGTCAAAAGTGTTAGAAGAGCCTTCGCATCTTCCAAACAAGAATTCGATAATCTTGAAATCCAACTATTCTTTTCAACCGATTTCACATTCGAGACCTTCAAAATTTCTCTCAAACTTTCACTATCTTTACTATCACAAGGTGGGTGCCAATTTCATATAGTTACTATTTTTGTGCACGTCTGCTATTCCAAATCAGTATGTCATGAATTTCTCATGTGTTTTAGTTATGAGTCTACTAGATAAACTAAATTCAAATTTATGTTTGTGGGTTTGTGATCTTATTGGTTGGTTACTTGGGACCAATAGAGAACCTAACAAATTTCACTTGCTCACTCGATTAAAATCAAGAAACACAACAACTAATCGGAATTTTTTATGTGAAATATTTCACAGTTGAAATATTCTCAAATCAAAGAATAGAAACTCAAATTAATACAAAAATTGTTATTCAATCAGGTTCACAGTCTATTGTTAATTTACCAAAGTGAAGATAAAAAAAAGTCCTAAATAATTTCGGATTTTTTGTCTTCGTCAAATCGAAACTCAAATTAATCCAAGGAGATAAAGCTTAAATCGAAACTCAAATTAATCCAAGAGAGAGAGAGAGAGAGTACCTGTGCGAGGGAGATGGAGTCTTCGTCGTTCGTGCGAGCGATGATGAGAGAGTGAGAACGAGAGCGAGATCAAACCGAGAGAGTTCGCGAGAGAGAGCTTGAGCGAGGGTTTGCGAGAATGAGAGAGGTCGAGCGAGGGTTTGCGAGTGAGTGAGAGAGAGAGAGAGACAAAGAGAGGGTTTGAGAGAGAGTCCATTCGAGAGAGAGAGAATGGAGAGTCTCACTCTCTGTTTTTTTTTTTAGTTTAATGAGAGAGGGAGGTAACACTAAATAATGGAAAGTATAAGGATGGCGCTATAATTAATTGAAAACGGATAAATTATACGTTAAATCGTAGAGATTGAATCTGATCCGTTCATTTGCGTTAAATCGGACGGCGCCAAAATGTTTGCCAAAATGTTTGTCAAAATGTTTTGCGCTGAACATTCCCATATATATATGGGTAGCGTTCAAGGGCAAACTTTTTAGCAAACTTTTTGGCAAAACATTTTTCAAAACATGGGTTAGAGGTTTTGGAATGGGCTGATTTTTGGTGAGGATGATCTTTACGGTGAGTAGATCATCCTCACCAAAAATCAGCCCATTCCAAAACTTCTAACCTATGTTTACCAGCTGAAAAATCGTGGACCGTCCATTTTTTGTAAACTGTTTTTGATGGGGTTAGAAGTTTTGGAATGGGCTGATTTTTGGTGATGATGATCTCCTCACCATAGAGATCATCCTCACCAAAAATCAGCCCATTCCAAAACCTCTAACCCATGTTTTGAAAAATGTTTTGCCAAAAAGTTTGCTAAAATTGGCCATTGAACGCCCCCCTATATATATATATATATATATATATATATATATATAGGGAAATGTTCAGCACCCTAAGTTTTACCACACACTTTAACAAACGTTTTTTGTCCTACATGGGTTAGAAGTTTTGGAATGAGCTGATTTTTGGTGAGGATGATCTCTATGATTAGAAGATCATCCTCCCCAAAAATCAGCCCATTCCGAAATTTTAGCCCCATGTTTACACGTTGAAAAATCGTGGACCGTCCATTTTTTGTAAATCAATTTTGATGGGGTTAGAAGTTTTGGAATGAGCTGATTTTTGGTGAGGATGATCTCCTCACCATAGAGATCATCCTCACCAAAAATCAGCTCATTCCGAAACTTCTAACCCATGTAAGACAAAACGCGTTTGTTAAAGTGTGTGGTAAAACTAAGGGTGGCGAACGGGACCCATATATATATATATATATATATATGGGGCGGTTCAAGGGCCATATGTAAAAACACATGAAAAAACAATGGTTTTTCAAAATACGGGTTAGAGGTTTTGGATTGAGCTGATTTTTTGCGATGATGGTCACATGATGAGAAGATCATCCTCACAAAAAATCAGCTCAATCAGACACTTCTAAAATCCATCAAAAGTGATTTACAAATTATTGATAAAAATTGACAAAAAATCAACGATCCACATTCTAAATCACTTTTAATGGGGTAAGAAGTTTCAAATTGGACTGGTTTTTTATTTTTTGGATGATCTTCCCATCATAGAGATCATCCTCACAAAAAATCAGTTCAATCCGAAACTTCTAACCCATATTTTGAAAATTTATTAATGTTACATTGTTTTTACATATGTTTTCTCATATGGCCCTTGATCTTGACCCATATATATATATATATATGGGAAATGTTCAGCACCAAACATTTTGGCAAAACATTTTTCAAAACATGGGTTAGAAGTTTTGGAATGGGCTCTACGATGAGGAGATCATCATCACCAAAAATCAGCCCATTCCAAAACTTCTAACCCCATAAAAAATGATTTATAAAAAATGGACGGTCTACGATTTTTCAATTTGTAAACATGGGGCTGATTTTTGGTGAGGATGATCTCCTCACCGTAGAGATCATCCTCACAAAAAATCAGCCCATTCCAAAACTTCTAACCCATGTAGGACAAAAATGATTGGCTAAAATGTTGGCCAAAATGTTTGGTGCTAAAAGGGACCTTATATATATATATATATATATGGGTCGGGTTCCTGCGACAACACATTGCGACTCACATCGCGACAAATCGTAGAGACCGTCGGATTTAGCGAAGATCTGCGGTCCAGATCTAACTTAAGTTTACAATCGATGTAAAACAATAAAGTTTTGAAAATTAGAATCGCCTCCCTCTCGACAAAAACAAATCGACAGATTGCAGAGAACGTATTCTTCCTCGTTCCTCTTCTCAACTTCATCTTCTTCCTCTTCTCAAATAAGATCTCGTTGTTTACAAAAACAGATAAACCCTCTCAAGTACGTCTTCTTCCTCGTTCCTCTTCTCTCTTAGCTCTGCTAACAAACGACAACAACGACAGATTCGATCTACTCCTCTTCCTCTTCGTTTCCAGCAAGATTTGGGTCCTCTAAAGTTCGTCTTCATCGTTCTTCACGAATCGTTCAACATCGTCTTCTTCTTCGACAAAGTCAGATCTGCGGTTAAGATCGATTTGAGCATCTAAAATCTAGGGTTCTTGTTTCAAAACTTCGACTTCTTCATCGTTTTAGTGGTAAGAAATCAACCCTTAATTAGTTTTTATTTTTTATTTTTTTATTTTATGTTCTGAATTCCAGTATCTCTTGAAAATTTTTGTATAAAAATTTGTTTTTATTTTAAATTTGTTTTTATTTTTAATTTCATGTTTTGAATTTTATGTATGAAAATTGTACATGTTGGAATGCTACTCTCATTTTATGTAAATTTTGTAGTTTATTTTTATGGTTATTCTGCACTTGTGGAGGAGTTGAGTATTCGTATTTCATTTTATATAGATCTTCTTAGGTTTTCTATTGAAAAGGATTTTAGAGTTGAAGTGGAAGCTATAGGGTACAGGCCTACGCTGTTTTTGAAGTCTCTTTTGTGTATCTCAAGTATGTGGCACTTGAATATGCAAATTCTGGATTGTTAAATGAGAAGTAAGATATTTACAGTTTTGAGAATCAGAATTTCAAGTAGAAACCAGGGGAAATTTTGGACTTATCATGCTTTCAATGAATTGTGGGCTGATTGAATGCATGTTCAAGGATTGAAATCCCTGTAAGATTAATGCTGAAGAGTTATTAAAGTCTCGTGTCTAAACCTCTAAATTGTTTTAGTTTTTTAAGATTTGTACTTGTACCCTTATCTTTCCTCTTCACTTCTGAAATGCATTATAATCTTGTACAACAGCGCCAGATTCTTCGGAGTTTTAGTCACTTGAAGATGGTATTGTCATTCCTCTTGGCAGACCAAAGGAGCAGTGGAGTGCCAAGGTACTGCACTTTGTATTAGGGATTTAATGTTGTGTGGTATTATAGTTGCCAATAACAATCTCTAAGTTTTACATTTTACTTGTAGATGAAGAGGTTCAGAAAGCTTTATGAGTTGTTGTTATAATAAAAGGTAACTTCATGTGTGCACTTGCCTCTCTCTCTCTCTCTTTTAAGAGTTGTGGTTGAGTTTCAGAATGACCGTGATCTGCCTTTGAGCAAATGTAGCTTGATCCATTCAATTGTGAAGGGTTTATAATTTTGAACTCAAAGAGAAGATATCCAACTGATGGGCTCATAAAGAGAATGACCATGATCTTCACCTTTTGTTTGATTATGGTATTGGCAGAATGGACTTGATACCTAGGTGGAGAAATCAAGAAAGCAAATGAAGGAAAGAAAGAACAGGGCTAAGAAGATTCGTGGAGTGAAGAAGGTGGGTGGAGAAGCATGTATTTTTTTTAATTTTTTTATTGTGTTTTGTGTTCCTTTCTCTTTTTGCATTGTTTTGTGATATGTCATTCTTATGTACTAACCCCATTTCTTATATGCAGACTAAGGTTGGAGATGCTCCCAAGGCCGGGAAGAAGAAATGAAGAGAAGTGGGGAGTTGCTCATGCCCTATAATATTAGTTTGTTATTTTTTTTCTTTTGAGTTTTATTTTATCATGGATTGGATAGAGAAGGGAACACTGATGTCCTGTTGATTTTTGAATTTTAAAAGATGCAAGACTTTGGTGGATTTTGGCGTGAATGCATTCGCTAGCACATTTGACATTTGGACTGTGTTCCTTTTTGCATGTATTTGAGGTTGAAGTGGGGAGAGAGCTCTAGATGGACCAATAATTCATGTGGTCAATGGGTTCGAAAGGATGACCCATTTTGCACTTTTAGGTGGGCAGTCACTAATTGTCATCAAATATTTTTTTTGTCAAAAACAGGTGTGGGCCCTTTGATTAAATGCAACTTGTGGCAAATACAGCCAATGCCAATTCCTTCTTATACGTGCAAAAGAGATCTCATCTATTCTTTATTTGGTTGGCTTTTGAGACGAAAAACTCTGCTCAAATTTCTTTTTAAAATCAAAATTTGTACAGGAAACTTTATCGAAAATCCCAAGACACATATCGAAATTTGAGCACTCTCTAACATTATCGAAAATCCCTCCTTTCACTCCTCTGAAACAATCTGATTAAACTACCATAGGCCGAGGCCAGAGACACATATCATCTCGAAAACATTTGGTTACCTCCATTGAGGTGGGGGACGACTGGGCAAGGTTGCTAAAAAAGAGGGTACACCTTACACCTTAATGATTATGTTCAATGCTTCTGTATTGCCAACATAAGTTACCATGAGGAAGCCTCCAAAGCATGCAATTTTTTTGGTGCATTGGCAGCATGGCCTTGATGTATCACATGTTGCTTGAGAACCTGAGAATCCCCACCTTATCTGATCTCTACAATGCCACAAGTGAGAATGACAAACCCAAACCTTGATGAGGATCACCACAAACCAACTGAAAAAAGGTCCAATGCCCCTAGAAAACTTGCCTAATCCCAAAGCACCCACCTACCAAACAAAAAGCAAGACACCAGCCAAAATGTCAATAATGAGGTACCTGACTAGCCTTATTTGTGTTGATGAATTTTTTGACGATTGGATTTGCGGTAGCGTTATCCAATTTTTTTTAATAGATACATTATTAACTGGGTCCAATGCCCCTAGATACAATTTTGTACAGGAAGCTTTGCTTTTCCCCTTCTTTGTTAACTGGGTATCAGTTGACTCTCCTAGGCCCTTGCATCGGAAGATTTATTGAGTAGTACATGAATGACTGCTTCGATGCTAAACATGTGATTACTTGTAGGTAGTGATTTGCCTATTAATACCTACACACCACAAATACAAGTAACATACCATCAATTTGGAAAAAGGGCCATCATCAAGAGCACTTGGACATGTTGTAGGACACTGCCAAATCATGTATACACCTCCTATTACACTGATGTTGGTATAGGACTTGTGCTTTACCTTGGATGATTCCAATTAATGGGCAGACAGAATAGGTTATCCCTCCCTCACATCATGGGACATAATCTATGCTACTACTACTATCGGTGCTCCAATGCTGCCAAGTAGATACTGGATGTAGCACATCAAAATAAGTATAAACAACATTGCCCACCAGAATCCTAGGGATGGATCCTTTATAGGATGCTTTGTGTTGATCAACTGCTTGATATATATAGATTATGATCCAAGGACATTGTTATGGGTGGAGAAAACCATCAACTGGAAGCATTGAAACATTGTATTGAATAGCATTGAAACATTGTCAAATACTTTTAAGAGTAAGATTGACTGACGACGTATGGCTCCCAACTCTAACCTGTAATCTCTTACCAAAAAGATTTTTAAAATCATTTGTACAAGTGGCAGCATCATAGCCTACCTGAAAATCTTCTTTTTCAACCACATTAAAAATAAAAAAAAAAAGAGAGAATAATAATATAGAATGACCCAACTTGTCCTCCACGTCTTGGAGATGCCATTTTCATCATCAGAACAAGCCCACTAGGGCACCGTTGGCATGAATAAACCTGCGAGAGCACCATCATCGTGGCCCTGCCTGTGCCCAAGTGTGTCATCATGGCCAAGTTCTTCACTTAGAGGTGTCAACATATCACCATCACAATTGAACATAACATCTTGAAAGTACCACTGGGTTGGGCCTTGCTGTCGCATGAATGACTGTCCCACATGCTTTGGTTAGAGACCACAAACAGACCTTTGGAATAAGAGGCCATTCAAAGTTTAGAGATTGTTAACTAGCAACTATAATACCACACAACATTAAATCCCTAATACAAAGTGCAGTACCTTGGCACTCCATTTCTCCTTTGGTTTGCCAAGAGGAACGACAATACCATCTTCAAGTGACTGAAACTCCGAAGAATCCAGCGCTGTTGTTCCAGCCTGCAGGCTGCAAGTGATAAACTTATGCACCACACTGAGAATGGATTCAACAGTATAAAACAGATGGACAAGGAGAATGGATTTTCAGATATTGCAGACTTCATTTTTATCAATGATCCAAAGAGGGGAGAATCCTTTAGAAATAAATGGACTAATTTTCATGGATGATAACAAGAAATTTTTGTTTGCAACAAATTGATATTCCGAAGTCCAAACCAATTGATTGTATCCATTTTAGCATAAATAGACATGTAAGGGAGGATGAGAAGGCCTGCTCACCAACAAAGACTTAGCCCAGAAGGAACAGAAAGAGCAAAATAACCAATCATTAAGAGAAGAAACTTAGTTAGAGGTTGAGAATTCTTCATGCTTGGATCATTAACCAAATTTGAGATTATTATGTAATAAGGATGGTTGGGACATCTTGGAATTCCACTTATTGATACCACCTTTAGGAGGAGCAATTTCACATCCAGGATGGTTGGAACAAGTCAGTTCAAACTGAGGTCATCATCAAAAGTATTTTAAGTGCACAACTGTGACCAATAACAAAGCGAATGATGATGCCCTTCTCTTCCAGCCTCTTTCGTTTCTCACCTATTGCCGATTTTTTAACCAGAACCATTGTCACAATATATATATTGAAGCAAGCAACATAAATAATATAAGCAGAAAACCAAATGATAATAATAACAGATGCTTAATCACATAGCTCCCAGATTATTTGGAACTCCATTAAAAAGATCTGTCATTAAAATTTTGAAAAGATCTTTTCAGATTATGCATCTGCGATTTAACAAATTTTGCAA
Organism: Akebia trifoliata; assembly: GCF_017979445.1. Lineage (NCBI taxonomy): Eukaryota > Viridiplantae > Streptophyta > Magnoliopsida > Ranunculales > Lardizabalaceae > Akebia > Akebia trifoliata. Next base: position 2,069,216 of record NC_141378.1, on the reverse strand, counting down.
CTCCATTATTCAGATTAAACAAATGAGAGTAGCATTCCAACATGTACAATTTTCATACATAAAATTCAAAACATGAAATTAAAAAAAAAAAAAAAATTTAAATAAAAACAAATTTTCATACAAAAATTTTCAAGAGATACTGGAATTCAGAACATAAAATAAAAAAATAAAAAATAAAAACTAATTAAGGGTTGATTTCTTACCACTAAAACGATGAAGAAGTCGAAGTTTTGAAACAAGAACCCTAGATTTTAGATGCTCAAATCGATCTTAACCGCAGATCTGACTTTGTCGAAGAAGAAGACGATGTTGAACGATTCGTGAAGAACGATGAAGACGAACTTTAGAGGACCCAAATCTTGCTGGAAACGAAGAGGAAGAGGAGTAGATCGAATCTGTCGTTGTTGTCGTTTGTTAGCAGAGCTAAGAGAGAAGAGGAACGAGGAAGAAGACGTACTTGAGAGGGTTTATCTGTTTTTGTAAACAACGAGATCTTATTTGAGAAGAGGAAGAAGATGAAGTTGAGAAGAGGAACGAGGAAGAATACGTTCTCTGCAATCTGTCGATTTGTTTTTGTCGAGAGGGAGGCGATTCTAATTTCCAAAACTTTATTTGTTTACATCGATTGTAAACTTAAGTTAGATCTGGACCGCAGATCTTCGATAAATCCGACGGTCTTTACGGTTTGTCGCGATGTGAGTCGCAATGTGTGTCGCAGGAACCCGACCCTATATATATATATGTTCTTTTAAAAAAAAAAAAAAAAAATCCCAAATAACATATTCATGATCCTCATCATGTTGGTGCCCTAATTGAGCATGAAACGTCAACATTATTACAAACGCAAGATTGCCCTTGAGATCGGAGGATGGGATGCCATAGATATCCTAGATTTCTCTGATAGACATAGATTTCAACTCAATCCTCGATCAATCATATGAAAAAAACAAAAAAAAATAAATCCCAAATTGCAACTACAAAAGAAATAGTCCTCAAAATTAGATAATCATTCCACTAGTTAAAAGTCTTCCTATTTTAGGACTTATTTTAGGACTCTTACTAAAATCAGATAAGATGCCACATAATATGATAATGAATCCAATATAAATCTTGGGATTCACACTAACATGATTCTTTAGATCTAAGGCTGTCAATGGGTACCCAATTACCTGATTACCCAATGCATTCAAACACAGGTTAGTCGATTTTGGGTCTACCATTATGGACCCAATTATTGTCGAGTCCAGATCATGTAACCATCGTAAGGATTTGATAATAATCAAGTATTCGAAGGCAATGAGTACCGAATTAATAAATTTATAACATTTATGATAAAATTAGTAGTCCAATAAAATACTAGAACTATTTCATCTTTTGTATTTTCTCGACATGAATATTGATTCATTTTTCACATTTTTCAACAATTTTAACAAATAAATTGTACATATTATGATTTTATTCTTAAAAGTTTGATTTGCTTGAAGAATTCTTTATTGATCTTAAATTTCAATTGAGGAATTATAAGGTAAATTGTTATATTTATAAATAATTTTTTTATATCAGATACTCATTTTATGGATATTCAATGGAATATTTGTAAGGCCGTTCTGATCCAAAGATCCTATATTAAAAATCAAAACGAATAAAAACTGACAATAAGATTTGATTTAAGGCTTCATTTTTAAGGGTCTGTTTGTTTAAGCTTTAGAAGTCAGCAGTTTTTTTTTTTTTACTTTTTAAGTTTTACCTAAAGTCGTTTAAAGGGGATTTCTTTTTGGGCTTTTGCACAAAATCAATTACGGAAAACGGTTTGCAGCGAAAATGTAAACCTATAGACCCTCTTTCGTTATATCGATTTTTAGCGCAGACGCTCCTCTCTCTCGTTGCAGCTCCCAACCTCGGCCAACTCCTCTTAGTAATCTCTTCGTCTGCCCCAAATCCATCGTTTTTCAGCACAGGCGCTCCTCTTTCGTTGCGCAAACCCATTGTTTTATCGATTTTCAGCACATACGTTCCCCTCTCTCGTTGCAGCTCCCAACCTCAGCCAACTGCTCTCTGTAATCTCTTCTTCTTCCCCAAAGCCATCGTTTTTCAGCACAGACGCTCCTCTCTCTCGTTGCAGCTCCCAACCTCAGCCAACTTCTCTCTCTCTTTTATTCTCTCTCACAGAAGGACCAAAGACAATAAAACAAAAAATTGCCGACGACTCCACCGTTTCTCATCAAAGCTAGGGTTCTTCTTCTACTCTCAGTCCCCTTTTCACATTCACTCATCAAAACAAACCTTAGAAATCAAAATTCGACAAATTTGTAGTTCAGGTACGTTCTTTTTCTCTAATCTATTTGTTTCTTAACTTCTTTTTTGTGAATTTCTGAGCTTATTGGTTTGATTTGGAACCAATTTTTGGCCCAAATGTGAAATTTCATCAATAAAGTCTTGCAAGATGGTTAGATATAATCTAAAAGGTGATTGAAAGATCATGTGTCATGTTTATCTTCAAAAATGTATAATTGATGTTGAAATTTCAAAATAAAGGGGGAAACATAGAATAAAAGAAAGCCATTTTATCAGTTTGAGAGGGAAGTTTCAGAGGTAGACAATGGATGGTGAGGGGTTTTATGGGGTACTTGGTTGCAGAGGCAGATTTGTCCTCATTTTTTTTCCAGATAGGATTGTGTATTATCTTCAAAAGAGGACTTTTTTTTGGAAATTTATTTTGCCCCTTTTACTAATGTCTGTAATTGAGTAATTGGGTCTTTGTAATTGTTGATGAATTTGAGGGTTTTGCTTTTTATGTGTTGGTTAGTATTTGTCTATCTTAGGATTGTGTATTATCTTTGAAAGGGGACATTTTTTTGGGAAAATAATTTTCCCCCTTTTGCTTGTGTTCATAATTGAGGTGTTGGGAAAACTACCATACAATGTGTAATATAATCACAGCAAAAATTAAACCCTTTCCCACTTTGAGTGACCAAAATAGGTTAAAAATATTCAACCAATATCAACACCACCATTATACCAAATAATGCCAATCCAAGTGCAAGATAATCCAATTGAGCAAAATAAACAATCACATGCAACACAAGATTTTTATCGTGGAAAACCCTTCAAAGTAAAGGTAAAAACCACGGGACTTGTCTCGGTAGTCCACACTCAAATTTTCCACTATCAACAATAATAAGTTACACCAAAGTTCTCTCAAGATCAATCTAGAGGCTCACAAGATTACAATCAACATCAAGAATAGCTATTCTTGGTTCAACACTACAATAAACATCATCTAATAAAGATGGATTCCACAAAAAAACACAAAGGGAAAAGTTTAGGTCTCACCAAGAAAATCTCTCAATAAAGATGAAGAGAGAAGCTAATCTGGAGAAATCAATCGGAAGAGTTGTAAAGGTTGTTATAAGGGTTCTCCACTCCAAATTTGAGCCAAATCGGACAAAGTTTGTCCTTTAATCTTCTTGCCCTAACTCTCTAAAGTCCACTGCTTTTCTTTTCTTTTTCTCTCAGCCTTGCTCTTTTCTTTTCTCCTTTTTTGTAACCCCAAAAACAATTGCCCCAACTAAAGAACTAGCTGCTGCCCTTTTTCTTTTTAATTTTTTAAGTTGAATGGGCTTTTGCCCTTATTTCCCTTAGGTGGCCCACATGAGGTGGACCCAGCCCAACATGAGGAATTGGGTCTTTGTAATCGTTGAAGAATGGGTATGTTGCTTTTTTATGTGTTTGTGTTTGTTTATCTTAGGATTGTGTATTTTCTTCAAAAGAGGACTTTTTTTTTTGAAAATTATTTTACCCCTTTTACTTATGAAATTTGTAATTGAGTAATTGGGTCTTTGTAAAAGTTGAAGAATTTGTGGGTATGTTGCTTTTATGTGTTTGTATTTGTCTATCTTAGGATTGTGTATTATCTTCGAGAGGGGGACTTTTCTTTTTTCTTTTTTTGAAAATTATTTTTCCCCTTTTACTTGTGTTTGTAATTGAGTAATTGGGTCTTTATAATCGTTGAAGAATTCGTGGGTATGTTGCTTTTATGTGTTTGTATTTGTCTATCTTAGGATTGTGTATTATCTTCGAGAGGGGGACTTTTTTTTTTTTTTTTTTTTGAAAATTAATTTTCCCCTTATACTTGTGTAATTGAGTAATTGGGTCTTTATGATATGTTCACATTGGCACACTGCCAAGCCACATAAATTCTTGTGTTTGTGTGTGATTATTCTTCTCTTTGCTGCCTTATTTTTCATAAAATCTTCTTCAAGATTTCTTATGACGTCAAAGGCAGATTCCCAATGAAGCTATTTTCTATTTTTCTTTTCTTTTCTTATTTATTTATTTATTATTATTATTTTTTTTTTTTTGGGGGGGGGGGGGGTGTCAATTCCATTTGGGAATTTCTTTTTTCTTGTTTCATGTGGATGGTAATGTTGGACAAAATTATCTAGGTTGAGGACCAAATTAGTGGGAAGAAAATAAGTACCAACATTTGCATCTTATGCAAGGATAGTGGTGATTCCATTGGGCATCTCTTCTTCTCTAGTTGGATTTGGCAAAGGTTTTTGAGAGTTTTCTATATGCTGTGATTATTTTTAGAGAGCCTTCATTATGTATAGAAGGGTTGGAGTACTCATGCCTTCAACTTTAGGGGACAAATACTTGGAAAGTTCACTTTATTTTCCATTTTTTGGGTTGTATGGAAAGAGAGGAATAGGAGAATTTTTTAATAGGGAAGCAAAGGCTCTCTTATATTATTGGGCATGTACTATTCCGGAGTTTTATGCTCATTAGATTTGAAGATTTTGTATTTAAATGGGACACCATTATTCATTCTTTTTAGTTTTTGTTAGCTTTTAAGGTTATTATCTCTCTCACTTGAATATATGTAAAAATGATCTTTGATCCAACCTCTGGAGTCCTTTTCGTTGGCGTTTTGAAAATTTTAAGCTTTTGAAGAACCCATAATCTTTCATTTTATCTTTTTATATATTTGAATGTTCTTTTGATAGCTTTTGGCATGTTTGAATATTGACTATAAGTAGTAGACTGAGTGATTACTATAAAAAATAGTGACCCAACTTGATTACCACATGTTTCTTTGAATGCTGATTATGAATAGTGAGTTGCTTGCATGTTGAATTCTTGAGTTGGAATCTTTCATTCATTCTTATATTTTCCTTGTGTTTACGCTTTGCTTTTTTTTTCCTTCATGTGAATTTTATTTTTAATTGATTTCTTGAACTTGAACTTGAATTTAGGTTTCTCTCCAGTTACTTTTACAAGTCTTCATAAATAGACTTTCTTGCAAACAACATACATTACTTTTAAAAGAAAAAAAAATTGTTTTACCCTCCTGAAGTGCCAATTTAGGAATTCCTTTTAGTGTTCTGTTTCTGAAAGTGCATTCCAGTCAACAACCTATCAATTAACAGACTTTTTTCTATAGCCAAACTTCAATGTATTGTGTTACAACTCTCTTGGTTCATTTTACACGTCATTATGGTACCAACAGATTGAAGATATTGTGCTTCCTCAGGATTCGACGAGGGGAGGGATACAACAGCTGATGGAGATAACGGAGTCCATTCTCGATATTCCATTGCAAGATCCACCGGATGAAGAATTTTCTTCTGCTGATCTGAACTGGACCAAGTTTGGAAGTGATGAGCACCATGATGATGTGGCCCTTATTCCTTATGATCGAGTTGATGCATTTATAATCGGAGAATGTTCAAATGTAGAATGCCCAACACGTTTTCACATTGAGAGAGGTAGAAAACGAGCGGAAGGTAGCTTAAAGAGCTATAATAATGATGAATATCTGGAATATAGGCTGTAAGTAACATATTCCATTAAACTTCAGTTCCTTTTTGCCCTTTTTTCTATTAAAAGGTTGTTGACATAAAAGTGTTGTGCCATTGGGGCTACACCATGCATCAAGCAGTAGAGTTCCATTGGGGGCTCATCTCACTGAAGGACAATAGCTAATGTTCAAATGTAAAAGCTAATCGATCTTATGAAAATTTTCTACATTGATAACCAGTCAGTATTTTTTTTTTTTACACTCATGGAAGTCTCAAATTTAATTTACCTATCGAAATTAAATTATTATAAATTTATTTATTTGCCTCTTAAGCTATTGGTGTTCATTTGGTCCTGAGAATTACGGAGAGGGTGGGGGTATATTACCCAGCAGGAGATATCGACTCAATACCAGAAACCGGGCTGCTAGACCACAATCTATGCGAGGCTGTACTTGCCATTTCACAGTGAAGCGTCTGTATGCCCGCCCATCAGTTGCAGTACTTATATACAATAACAGGCGTCAGCATGTAAATAAATCTGGTTTTATATGCCATGGTCCACTAGACAGAGATGCTATCGGCCCTGGTGCCAAGAAAATCCCATACATTTGTAATGAAATCCAACAACAAACAATGTCAATGATTTATCTTGGCATTCCTGAGGAGAATGTGATGCAGAAATACATCGAGGGAGTTCAAGGCTACTGCGGTTCAAATGCAAAAGTCAATAGCCTTGCATCCCAATATGTCCACAAACTTGGGATGATTATAAAGAGGTCGACACACGAGTTGGATCTGGATGATCAAGCTAGCATTCGATTATGGGTCGAACGCAATAAGAAATATACATTCTTCTATCAGGATACTTCGGAAACAGATGCTTTCATCTTGGGGATTCAAACGGAATGGCAGCTACAACAGATGATCCGTTTTGGTCATCAAAGTCTTATGGCAGCTGATTCAACCTTTGGCATAAAAAAACTCAAGGTTAGAAACACATTGTCATTATAACAAGCTTATGTTACTATATATCTAATATGATCATGCCATGTTGTGTTTGATTGACAGTATCCACTATGCACACTTCTTGTGTTCGACTCGAGACAACATGCACTCCCAGTTGCATGGGTGATAACCCGTAGCTTTGCCAAGCAAGATGTATCTAAATGGATGAAAGCTCTTGTTGATAGAGCTCATACTATAGATTCTACTTGGAAGATTAGTGGGTTTCTGATTGATGATGCAGCTGCAGAGGTCGATCCAATCAGGCAAGACGCCCTTGATCTTTACAATTGATTAATTTAAGCTTCCATAATAGTACGGAGTTGTCAGGTCTTAATGCATTATTGACTGGTGTTTCAGGGATATATTTTGCTGTCCTGTTCTTTTTTGCCTTTGGCGTGTTCGTAGATCATGGTTGAGAAACATTGGCAAGAAATGTAGTAACATTCAAGTTCAACGAGAGATTTTTAAACGTCTTGGTCAAATTGTCTACAATATCTGGGGTGGAATTGATTCTGTGGAAGCCATGGGGGAATTCATTGAAGATTTCGTTGACCAAACTGATTTCATGGAATACTTCAAAGCCTCTTGGGTGCCTAAGATCGGTTAGATGAACTTCCTTCGTTAAAAATGGATTAATATGTATATATATATATATATATCGGGATCCGATGACTCATCGAAATAACACTTGATCCCAACCATTTAAATACAAAGTCCAACGATAGAGATTTATAATCAAGATAAGTAACTCCGAGATTGTGTTATGGAGATAAGTATAACTGTTGGCCATTTTTAAACGGTGGGGATCATGTGTTTTTTCACGAGTCATTCTTCATGAGACATGTGTATATATATATATATATACTAGAAATGTGGCTTAAAAGTTTTTATATATATATATATTTTTTATTGCTAGAAATGTGGCTTGCAACTATGAAAACACTTCCACTTGCAAGCTTGGAAGCATCTGGGGCCATTGAAGCATACCACTTGAAGCTGAAACTCAAACTCTATGATGATTCACATCTTGGTGCACTCCAACGAGTTGATTGGTTAGTGCACAAACTGACAACCGAGTTGCATTCAAGCTACTGGCTCGATCGATTTGCAGATGAAAGCAATTCATTTCAAAATGTCAAGGATGAGTATATTGCTTCTACATCGTGGCATCGAGCACTGCAGATTCCAGACACAGCTGTTATCTTGGATGATAAAGACCACCTCTTTGCCAAGGTTGTAAGCCAAAAAGACTCTAATCAGACACATATAGTGTGGAACCCTGGATCAGAATTCGCTTTTTGTGATTGTGCATGGGCTATACAGGGAAATTTTTGCAAGCATGTCATCAAGGTCAATATGATTGTTCATAATCGTCAGGGTTATCAAGCGCCCATGTCATTTCACTCATTCCGAGAGATCTTAGTAAGTCTGTGGCAAAAACCCATGGATGATTCGTTTGAACTCGATCAGTCAATGGCCTGGACTCAGCATATGTTCAATCAAATTCAGAGACTGGTTGAGCTAAACAATTCCAAAGATATTGGCGATATAGTAAATAATCTGCCGTTGAAGTGGGTTGCTAAGAAAGGCAGAACATTTAGTGGCAGACCATCATTGACCTTGGCTCTTCCTCCTAATGTGAAGAGTAGTTATAAGAGTATTTCCCTTAAAAAGAATCGAAAGCGGAAACGAGTGTTACGGTTAAGGTGATACTTGATGGATGAAGAGAGCTTTGCCTTTGTTGGTAATTTTTTTTTTCCTTGATGCTCTTAATCGTTCATGACCTGGTTCTAATCATTCTATTCGTGCTATTTATGGTTGCTACTAGCGTTGGTGCATTATACAGTTTGATTTCAATTTCTTCTTTGCAATTCTTTCTTATACAATTTTAAGAACTAAGCTGCTTCTTTTGGTTCTTACTTCGCATACTGTTATTGTTTATACTCTTTACAGGTTGTTTAGTGCAATAATAATATCCATTGAGATGGCATTGCTCTCAAATTTCCCGAAATCTCGAGGTTCTTTCTTTGTTCTTCACATCTTTGTTTTTCTTTGGGATCCATAAAAATGCATTGATGGCATGGTCTAGTTGCCTTTTATGAGAAGAGTCCTCTCAATACGTGGCGATGAAGCATCTGTATTTGGAGTACAAGATGACTTAAAGGATCTTGAGATCGAAATTGTTAAGTGGGCCCTCTTCAAAAAAATTCACCTGTTTGTGAAACGACCATCTTGGGAACTTGGTTTCAGGTCTTGATGGTTAGAAACTGGTTCCTAAAGTTGCGCTGAAAGCAGTCTGCTTCACCAGAGGATATTCAAAATTTCAATTTTGTTAGAAAGCTTCTTGGCTAACCTGAATCCTTATAAACTAGAAATGTTTTTGTTTTCATTTGGCAGGATGATTAGTTTTCCGACTCCCATGGAGCTCAAAAAGTTCAGTTGCACTCAGAGACCCTTTGATCATTGCCTCGTCAACCAAGGATGGCTGATTATATTATATACATTTGAGTGGGTGGTGGATTCAATTGATTAATCTGTGTGACTAACAGTGCAATAAAACAATGAGCTTGAGCTCTCTTGTATCATTTTTCAATTAATATTTGATTATATTTAGCAATCGAGTAGAGGAGATAAATGAGAATTTTTTATTTTTTATTTGCTAAGGCCCCAGTCTCTCTAGGGCATGGTGGGCAAGTATGGGGTTGAGGTTTCTCAGTTGCCCACCAAAGACTCCTCAATGGGTCAGGAGGACTCATTTAGGCCTATTTGTGAATGAAAATGGTCCAGTAGGAATTGATTGACTAGGGATGTGGAGGAAGCATGCAAAATAGAGTGGTTTCCGCTCTGGAGTTGATTTGCATTCCTACTTGTGCTCTCCTTTGCATCCAATGAGTTATACTTTCGAGCCTACTGAGCCATGAATGGACAATAGATGATCTATTACTGGAGAAAAATCAGATTGATTAGTGATTTTTAGCCCCGAGTCTGTATTTTCGTCCTAAGATTCAACACACCGAACAGTCTAATTGTACTCCCTAACAAAAACAAAATGTTCAAATTGATGGATCCTTAGAAAGAGTGACCTATAGCTGTAAAGGAAAGTGGGAGTATGGGTTGCAACTCAACTCTTTGGAGTACAGGATCTGTACTCAGGATTATAGTTAATCCAATGGACCAGATTTGGGATTTTAGATCACTTTGGTAGATCCCATTGAATCAGAAATGACTTACATGCCCCCAAACCAATTGTATTTTAGTGAAATTTTGCTGGAGGTGGTGATCAGGAGTCAGGACTCCCAAGTGACAAACCCACCACACAAATCTAATTGTGGGGCCAAAGAAGAGTTATTATCTGCCAATAGGCATGGAGCAATCTCACCTTATCCACACTCCCACCACACTCACCAAATCCTAAAACTAAAACAAATCCCATTAACACCACCTCTATACTACAACTTTCTCTTCACCCCCACTCAAGTAATCTGAATTCCAACTTTTCCTCACAGTTAAGCAATGGCAGCTATGAATTCTGGTGTGTTGGCTTGTAACTATGCTATCTCGGGCATGGGCTCGGCCGATGCTAATTGGAAGCTTGCCTCGACGCAATCCGTATCATTGCCGATTGCATCAGGTCCCAAATTGCCTATGATCAGCGCCCAACAGGCTAGAGTTTCTAACTCAAAGGAAGGGAAAGGGAGTGAGGGAAGAAGAGCTGCAGTTCTTGGCTTGGCGGCCGTTCTTTTCGCTTCTGCCTCATCTGCCAATGCTGGAGTCATCGAAGATTACCTCGAGAAGAGTAAAGCTAACAAGGTTTGTTAACATCCATTGGAGGTCCATGTACTTCTAGACTCCAAATAATTTTTACCCATAACCTGGTTCTAGAATCCGATATTACGTGTAGTTTGTACTATAAAAGTGATTCTTCTATGATCAGAACATAAATATGCTAAAATCAGAAATAAATCACAACCCATTTCTTCCTTTTTTACAAAAAGACATTTTCGGGGCTTAGATATAATGTCTCAAGGGGGTTTTCTTGCCTCGAACCAAATTTCCTATGTATCTAAACAGTAGAATACAAAAAGGGCTCGATGCCTAGTGGATGGAAAAACGCGCTCTGTAAAACGCATAGCTATACTTTTAAAGGTTGCAGATTTAAGTGTAGCTTATTAGTAAATATGAATGAGTTTGCAGGAACTAAATGACAGGAAGAGGTTGGCAACGAGTGGGGCAAACTTTGCTCGTGCGTACACAGTTGAGTTCGGCACATGCAAGTTCCCATATAACTTCACAGGATGCCAAGATCTTGCTAAGCAAAAGGTATGAATCGTACTTGAGTTTGTGCTATTGTAGTGACATTAAAGTTAGGCTTTAATTTTATGTTGTTTGGTTTTGATGGTGCAGAAAGTGCCATTTATTAGTGATGATTTGGAGTTGGAGTGTGAAGGGAAGGAGAAATACAAGTGTGGTTCCAATGTTTTCTGGAAATGGTGATCAGCTGAAAAAGGGGGAATTACTCTACGGTCACCAACTTGTACTTTAGTTAATCTAATTAAGCTTTCCATTTGAAGAACGTTAAAGATCAAATTTCTTTGTAATCTTCTCTATTTTTTTTTGTGTTCCATTGGCTTTTTTTTTATTTTGAAGTAGCCAAAATACTATTGTAGTGTGGATGCAAAATGAAAGGGAGGTTTATGTGCCTATAAATAATCCATTATTTTCCCCAAGAAAAATTCATGCCTAATGTTCCAATCAAAAGAATAATTTAGCCGTTAAGTACCTTAGTAAGAAGGACAATGTGCTGGCAGAGGAACAATGAGGCTAATGAATGGGGTTTGATATGCATTATTAAACATATCTGCAATGTTATGGCTTGGAATAAATTGAAGAATAATTTGGCAGTTATTTTATACTTGTTGCTTATTTAGTTCATATCTTAGAAATACCTAGACGTTATTAATTTTACATTTGATGGTTGTTGATTTTGTATCTTAGAAATCTCTAGATGTTTGAGTCATTTACTAAAAAAGTAAAGACATTAATCTCCTTCGAAAAGATAATTTTAGCTTTTACTAAATTCCTTAAAATGTTGAAAGTAGAAAACAGATTTGAATAGCTTTTCGCTTCTATCTACTTTTGGCCTAGCTTTACGAATTAGATTCTTTCTTGAGTGGTGAACCATGAGTTGGAAAGTCAAATTCAAATCGACAAACCAGCTCGTTGTTAGAATAGTCCCACATTGCCTGGGTACTATTGGGAGGTGCAATGTATAAAGTGGGGGTAACCCTCTCCTTGCAAGCCGGTTTTGTGAGGATGAATTAGGCCCATGGGCTTTAACACTTGTAACATAGGTTCAAATGCATTTATTAGAAGAGGAGTTTTGTTTTGTAAATCATAATTTGAAAACTCAGAAAACATGATCAGAGCTGAATATTCATAGAGCCAGAATCATCGAAAACTGATGAGTCCAACTTGGAGGGATGTTAGTTAAAAACCCTTTGGGATTAAAAGGGTAAAAGAGGGAAGATAGAAACATTAGATGAGAATTATCGAAAAAAAAGGGGAGGGAAAAGACAATAACATTGAAGGGAAAGAAGAGGAAAGATAATAAAGTAGGATTTTGCGGATCCCCATTTTTGTCTCAATTTGTGTACCCCATAAGTTTGTAGATGAGTGAGATTCATTGTTGTGTTTTATTATATAAATTAGAGCACATGCATCCTCTTTGGGGTGAGGGGGGTAAAAGAGAAAAAATAATAAATTTAAAGGAGTATTAATATTTAATTAGAGGGATATTATAGAAAGAATCTTACTGCCCCTACTAAGTTAGTAAGGACTTCACCTTTACTAAGGGTCCTTAGACTCACCTTGTGGCATCCAAAAAAATGATTAGATGATTCATGGTTGTAGAGTATAAAATTCAATGAACTTTGAATTTTTTTTTATCTAAAAAAAAGTTATTTTTCACCATCGAATTTCAATTTTAAAATTTGGGAGTTATGTAGATATTCAATAGCCATCCATTTTCAAAACTTTGGATCAAACTTAAAAGAAATTGAATTTTCTTTTAATCTTAGTTTTCGATGAAACTTAGAGGGTTTTGATGTTGGATTGCTGATGTGGTAATCCATTTTAACAAAATGACCATTAATTTTTTGAGAATCGAGTACCCTTATAGACAGCGGACCAGGTTTATATCTTGGTTTTGCCCAGTCCATAGACCATAGTCTTGTCCCAAGACTAGTCCCGGGGAATGTGCAACTTCTGCACATTACAAACACCGTAAAGTGATGGTCAACCCTCATGGGCGACTCTTAAGGAATTAATGCTCATACTGAGTATCAAACTCACGACCTACGAGCACTAACTGCTTATCGGTTTGAAATTACCATTTAGCCAACCAGGGGCATATTTACAGTGGGAGAACTTGCCCCCACAAGAATTTTCAAAGTTTATGGATTAGTGAGCTATTGCGATAGATTTTAGTGGTGGATAAAAAAATTTGTTGCTACTGCCCCACAAAAAAAAAATCCTCTCTTATATTCCCCATAATTAGGTTATTTCATTTTTATTTTTCCCCACAATTTTTTTTCTACTCTTGGTTGCCCCCACATGGGCTAATTAAATACTGGCTCTGCCCTGGGAGCCAACCCCTTGGGGTTGACAAAACAACCCTTGGTAAGACTAAAATTCTTATAACGTTAGTAAGGACGGTGTTGTGCTTATTGAAAAGTAGATAGAGAGAAAATATCCTATAGATGAAATGAGAGAAAGTGATATTTAATAAATGTGTGACCACTACTATTTTATCTCAATTTTTATATCCTACAAATCTATAAAAAGAAAGTGAGACTCATCATTTTGTTTTATTACATAGATTTCTAACCCGTCGTGATGCCTTATTGAGACACATTGACTGAGTTGATGGGTATAATCAGTAAGTGGGTCCCATTTGGCTGGGTTGAAGAGTATACTCAGTAAGTTAGTTCCATGGATTCAAGGCATCGAGTCACCTGGAATTACAACTGAGTCGACCCGATTAGTTTAAAATCATGCAGTAGAGATCTTCAATTTATACATCATGTTATAATGATGAAACTCTAGCGTAGGATGGATCCCTATGCTATTTTACTGATTTTCATCATCTCCAAACCCTAAATCTAGTTCCTGACCCTTAAAACATCGCCAATAAGACACGGTTGCATGGTCTTTCGGTGGTTTTGATTACTTGGCTGTGGATGTAAAGCACTGTGGGCTGCTCCTTCATAATATAATTTTTTTTTTTATGGGTTTTTTGAATTTTAACCGTTTTTGAGTTTTAGTACCAATTTGTTGAAATGGGTATGGGATTTAGTATATAAAGAAAAATATCTGTAAAATATTAAAATTTAAAATCATAATTTTTCTATTTGTTTTAGAAAATATAAAAATAAATATAGCACATATAATTTTTCAGAAATGAATAAAATTCAGGAATATGAAAAAAAAAAAAAAAAAAAAAAAAACTAAGGGTTCGGAATGAGAAAATAAAATAAAAATTTGAAGAGACTGAAATATTTCATTTAGAGTAAGATAAAAGAGCGTTTTCAAATTTAAATCTTTTCATTCCATGTTTGAGTATTTCCTGATTATCTGTGATTGGAAAATTTGATGGTCTAAACTATTTGTGGAGTATAAGAACTTATTTTTTGATGATTTTATATTTAGAAGGAACACCCGTGTAGGATAAAATGGATATAATCTTTAGGCATATATGCTCAACCTCGTAAATTATTGTACAAATTTTATTCAAATAAATTCTACACTAGTGAAAAATTATCTGGTTAGAATAATTATTTTGAAATTCTCTAATATATATTTATGAGTGATTAATGGCAAATTGGTTTGAGAGGGTTTTACTGGGCTACGGCAGATTGGATTAGCACACATTCAAACCAGACTCGAAGGGTACCTTTAAGGCATTGCTTATACGAGCATTCCAGATAAAATTTTGAAGAAAAAAAGCAGTATTTCATTTGTAACTATCACAAAAAACACTTTATTATTGATAATAATATAATAATAATAATATTAATAATAATAATAATAATAATATAAAAAAAACTATTCTCTTCCTCCCATACATCATTCATCCCTTCCTCTCTCATACATGACAACTTCATAACAATTCTAAAATCACAGTTTTTTCATGTTGGAACCAAGAGTCTTCCTTATGTCATCAGCTATGTTTTGAGCATCCATAGACACCCCAGCCAAGCCTCTCCTTGCTAGTCCCGCACAGTACAACCCATTTTGCCCCTTCCAGTGCTTAGGAAAAGGAGCGCTTGGCATTCCTGCATCGTTTAGGAGATGCCCTTCATCCTACATTAGGTGAAGAACATATATGGATATTATGAAAATGTTTTATCTAATAGGATGTGATCTTAAGATAGAAATGAAATTAATGATATAAATACCTTAAGCCAATTGTTAGCAAGGCTTTTATAGCCAGTGGCAAAAACTATAGCATCAAACTCCTTCGTCTTGCCATCCTCAAACACCACCTCATTTCCATTTATGCTTGATATCGCCGGCACGGCCTTCATATATTGATACAAGAATCGAGTGTTATGTAAATATTTTACGATTAGTAGTATAAATGATAAGATGTGTGGACAACAAACATATCATGATCTCATGAAGATAAACTCAAAGCTTTTAAGGTACCTCTGCGTCTCCATTTTTTATCATCTCCATGGTCCCGACATCTATAACTGGAGACCTTCCCGTGGCTGCTTTGAGATAGAATGGCCCTTGCGCTGGCCTTTTAATCCCAAATTTTGAAAAATCTCTGTACTTTAGTTTGGAAAGTGTCAATACCAAACTATCTACTAAAAACAATGGAAGGAACCTCATGAGGAACATGCCGGCATAGACCAACTCCTTAGTGAGGAAATGGAACTGCAGCCAATTATCCATCCATCAGCAAGAATAGAACCTAACAAATTATAAATTAGAGGAACTAAATATAATTATAAAATATAGAAATAAACATTTATAAATTTTCAAAGAGTAGGGGAGACTCAGAAGGATATAAAGAGAAATTGTTACAATGATCGAACACAATTGTGGAAAAAAGCCCAAATTTGATGGCCTAGGGTGGTCAAATTTCATAAAATTCGACAGACCAAGAGGTCGAATTGGCATTGAATTTTTTATTATCAATTTTAATTTTCGACAGACCAAAATTATCAAATTAATGAAGAGCTGTCAAATCTGGGAACATTAAGATTTCAACGGTCTTAGACCGTCAAAATTCAATTTCTAAAATTCGTGGGCCTTGGCCCATCAATTTTTTCTATCGAAATTTTTCAATTTTCACGTAGTGAAAGTAAGCCCATTTTCAATCCATTACTTAGGTCTCCCTCAGAAGAGACTTGGAATCCTCGATATCGCTATAATATAAGCTGCTTTTTGGTTAGGCTAGATATATTAAAACTAAATTTACTGACGGTATTGATTATGAGTCTAGATGGTTATCATATTCATCAATACCAGTATACATACACCAGAATTAAATTAAATAAATTAAAATAAAAGGAAAGGAACTACACATGAGCTTACCGGGTTTCTAACAACTATGGATGTTTTAGCTCCGAAAATTGCAAGATCATAAGTAATTTCCATCCCCGAGTTGCCACACCCAACAACCAAGACATTCTTTTCATGATACTTGAACCCTGACTTGTATTGACTAGAGTGGATTATCTCCCCTCCTAAGCTATCTAATCCAGGAATCTCAGGGATATTCCCCTCGCTATTTTCTCCTGTCGCCACCACCAAGAACATACTAGTATATCTCTCAACCTCATTTGAGACTGTGTTCCTGGCTACGATAGTCCATTTTCCAACAGACTCATCGAACATTGCCATGTCAACGGACCGACAATATTGAGGGCTTAAGTTAAAATGGGCTATGTAGTCGTCTAGATATTGAATGAATTTGTTCTTGGGTATGAAGGTTGGTGTATCAGGGGGATATGGCATGTGAGGGAGTTGGCAAAACATCTTTGCTAAATGCAACTTAACGCGGTCGTAAGACCTTTTTTTCCACAAAGAGGCATGACAATCCTCTCTTTCAAGAATAATGTTGGGGATTGAATGTTGGTTTATACAAGCTGAGGTAGCCAGGCCTGAAGGTCCTGCTCCTATAATGACAACGACTACATCCATTTCAACAGAAAAATCAAGGACTCAATACTACCTCTTTAGAAATAACAATGTTCACCTAGGACTTCTATTTTTGTGTTGTGTGTGTGTGTTTTTTTTTCTCTTTGGGTGCTTTATAGAAGCATAGAATAGCTACAAAAAAAATATAATTAATGAATAAAATCTCCAAATCTTAGGATAACATCTACCTTCACAGATTTGGAACATTCACTAAAACATTTTAGGAAAACTATTTATTAAAAAACTGGGTTCAGAGTATATTGAGATTAGATTAGTTGTCTATCAAACAGTATTAATAGGGGCGGGATGGTGTACTCGTGGTAAGATAACTCATAAACAAAAACATAATCCCAACCATTGAAACATAAAATCCAACAGTCGATATAAAACATGTATGTTGAAGATACCTCATGTATTCCTAGATATATTTTGACCACTGGATTTTGCATTTTAATGGTTGGGATTAAATGGACCCCAACCTTTGTATTAAGTGTGATTATTGAAAATACTATGGCTACGTGACCATACCTATCCATTGTCTTGGTTTTGCTGCTTAGGTAGGTAAGATTTCAAAACCATAGGGACAGTTAGATAAAAGAGATATTTACAAAAAAGTGGTCAACTTTTGACGTATTTATGATTCCAGCTTCATATTAATTACCAAAACGTGAACGATAACGAATTCGGAGGTTTTTAAATGTGATTGTTCATGTTTTGGTAATTAAAATGAAAATTAGTCAAAATCATAAATAACACATTTTCAACTCACGAAATAGTAATTCACTCTAGATAAAAATTGCTCATCGGGATTGAGATTATTTTGTTGAATGAAATTACATATATATACAATTTTATTAGATTTGCATACTAGTATTTTTTTTTATGATTTTTTTATATCCTTATATTGAGTACTATAGCGAAAAATAAAATAAAACTGCATGTTCAGAAACCAACTTAGTTGCCCTAATCATAACAATATACAGTGTTTTAATTTGCCAACATAACGCGCTAAGAAAACATACTTCTTATGGAAAAGCTATGTGAATAGATCAATCAAAAATCATATAAATCAATGTCTGAATATATTTCATAAGAAGAAAAACTACACGCCAATCGCAGCTCTCTTCGGCCGCACCCTTTTCTCTAGTGCTCGATTGTAATTATCGTTACTGGTTTTCAAACTTAAATAACTTTTTCTAATCTAAAAACTGAGATAAGAAGATTGCTCATTTATTAATATGGATAATTGTTCATATAAATTCTCCACATTACAACAAGTTTTATTTATTTTGATAGATGGTAGAATTATTAAAAAAAGGTTAGCAATCCACACATGTAGTCTTTATATATGCTTTGGCTAAATCAAATTAGATCGACTCAATTCTTTAGAAGCAGATGAAGGTTTAGCCAAGTGCATTATTCCTGATGCTATGCGTCTCCAACAAATTCCAAACAAAGACAAATTTACAATTGGATGGGGAGGTGAGCCAATTAATTCTTAATCAGAATAAGAGATATTGAAGAATTGGTTCTAAATCAAGATCAAGGAGGGTAAAAATCTTGGTCCTACCTATGAACTTTCAATTGGCACTAAATTAAGATCGGAAAAATGAGGTCTCTCCTTCCGGGGCATAATAAGGCTATTTCTAATTATTATGATAGCATTGTGTTTTGCATAAGTTTTAGTAGTGTTTGAGGCAATTTAATTTTGAAGATCCTTTTCCATTGCAGTTGTCCATGTTCAATTATAGTCCTTGTGTTAGATTTCTAGGTGTTTAGAAACAAAGTTTGTATCCTAGTAATGTAGTGGATATACAAATATTATGTTCAACTATTACAAATTCTTCTCAATTACTTATATGCAATTCTATTAATCATATGGCATTATATAATGCTAAACTAATAAAGTATAAGTAAATATCAAACAATAACAATTTTTTGAACAATAAATGAAAGACATGCATTTTCCTCATTCATTCTTGTTGATCATATAGTATCGTTTTGAGAAAAAGATTCCCAGAAAGAAGGCAAAAATATAGTTATAAACTACTAAAGTCATTTAAAATTGTTCATAAAAAAGCATTAAAATAAAGAAAATGAAAAGTAGCTAGTGGTGAAATAAATAAATATACCTGATGAGGAATCGATAGCTTTGTGTTCGTTAGGTAAATCATTGATCCAATAGTAATGATCCTTCGAAGCTCTAAAGTTTTTGGAGCTTGATGTAGAATTCCATTAATTAAATGCTCCTTACAAAAACAGTGATTTTGTTTTCATAAATGTCTAAACATGTTGATCTAACACTTCAAAAAAGAAATAATAATGAACTATTTCTATGGTATAAACATGTTAATCTAACACTTTAAAAAAGAAAGGTGATTTGATGATGAATATCTTAAAACCACATTTTTTTTCTTTCCTATTTCTATTTGCATAACTAGGTACCCATATTTTTAAGTCCTTTGTCATGTAAAAAATTAAGAAAAAACTTTTGTTTACAAAATGACTTATCAAATAGTGAATCATACCTAAAGTTTACTATCGGCCCCATTCTTATATATCTTTTGTTATCTACTCAAATATAACAAAACACACCATTTAAAAACAAAACAAAACTCACCATTTAATGCTATAGAAGTTATCTGTTTAAAAAATACTTTGATTTTTCAAAAATATTTATTATAATATCATGGTATGCTTGAGTACATTTGGCTTTTTTCATTTCTATACCATAAAAAAATTGCCCCATTTTTTGTCATGCTCAAACACAATAAAGCTCACAAATTTTTTTTTTTTTTTTTTTGGTATTTCCATAGTTGAAGATCCTAAAATGAAGTTTTTGAAAAATTTACTTTGTTAAGATGATGGATTATTTCGTGTATTTAAAAACTTGATTAGAAAAAAATGCTTAATACCTAAAATCACAAAAAATTATACCAGGAATTAGAGACACATGCACAAATATGTTATAAAATATATTGGAGGTTACTCATTAGAATTTTAAGGATTTAAGACACTTCCGAAATATGGTACGATTTAGTATAAAAATAAAGTCAAGAATATGTATCTCATCTTACCATGAGATTTGCAAGGCAAAAATTCATTACCACAAAATAGATTCATTCGTTTGGTATAAATGTTGATAATTAAAATTCGTTCTTCAACAATACAAAAAAAAGATATTAAAACAATCTCTTCTAAATGACCATATCAATGGTTAGTTTCCAATTTACAATACAATAAAAATGAGATTTTTGTACGAATGCTTAGAAAAAAAATTCTCTTAAATTGTTTAAATATTCTAAAATTGAAAATTGAAGAAAATTCTTCCATAAAAGGCGAACCAGGAGAAACAATCAAATAGTTACGCTTTTAAAGATAAAAATCCCCAAAATTTCTTACAAAAAATCTATCTTCGACATTAACAAATTAAACTAAGAAATTCAATAAACATACCAAATCATATAAATTAAAAAGAAAAGAAAACAAGCTTACTTGCAAACATGCGACTATCTTCGACATTTTTTAGTTGTTCATCTTAGAGGAGAATTCAATTTCTAGAACTAATTTTGACGAAACTAGCAAAACTTTGATGGTTTTGAGATACCACTTCCTGCATAAAGTTTCTTCGATGGAACCAATGGAACTTTTATTGTTTTGAGACACGTCTCAATGTGAGCATTTCTTTATTAATTATCATGATTATATAAATAAATTAATATCAATATTAAACTAATTATATAATAAAATACAATAATGGGTCACACTCAACTACGATAAGGGAGGGAATCCTCTGTAGTATGTTTTCCTAGCAATTCTCTGTAGTGGAATTTGACGACTGAGGGAGAGCCACGTCACAAATGTACAAAATCTCATTGCTTAAAAATTAGAGTTCAAGGACTGTCCATTTTCAAAGCCTTTGATAGGCTTAAAAATTTGACCTTTTAAAAAAATAAATGGAAGTCTGATTTACATCATAATCCTTACAAGGCTAAGGTGTTAGATTTTCTTTCAATATGTCAATCTCTACTACTTAATATGTCAATCTCTACTACTTAAAAGTCACTACATGGAAAATGTACTAGATAGGATCCGCTCCCTACATTTTTCTTGGGGATAAACATCCACTCAACTACTTTTTTGTGGGGTTCATTTTACTGCCTTTCTTCTTATCCTCCCTCTAACTTCGTACTTTTTCCTCTCCTTCCTCCCTCCCCCTTTTTTGATAATATTTTACCCCCCTTTTTTCACTAATACCCCTTTAACTTTTCTAACTTTCCTCTTTTACCCCATTTTTTTATAATACCCCTCTGTCTTTACTATCTTTCCTCTTTTACCCTTTTAACCTCAAAGTGGACATCCACGCCGCAGGCATGGGCAAACTCTAGTCATTAATATAATGAAATATGTAAGATTAGTATTTTTCTTTTAAATCATTCTTGTGCACGTGCTTGAACTCTTTAATATTTGTGTAATATCTCTATGTGAAAGGTTTATTCAATTGAACCAATAAAATCTTTATTATATTGAAACATCTTGATGTCGTGCCAAAATCTTAAATTGTTTTGGTCGCCATTTATGGTATGATTTCCATTTTTGAAGATAGCATATGCATTCTTGGTGAATTCAAATTTCTCATTTCATGAATAACACAAAGGTTCATCTGCCCTTCGTAGCCTTCAAAATTGTGTTTGGAGTTGTTCAGATATTTTGTTAATCAAATTATTCTATTAAGAGTAATTTGGTAATTTCCTATGAGGGTATTTTCACATTTTATCTTCAGTAATTAAGATCCATAGGTAGTTTTGTATTTGCCCTAATTTGAAAGAAAGAGCTGCATTCTTCATCTTCTCTCATTTACATCCCATTTTTGTGATTTCTCCTACATTACGCCTTTATGGCTTGGAATACATTGAAGAATAATTTGGCCACTATTTTATACTTGTTGCTTATTGATTTCATATCTTAGAACACCCTAGACGTTATTAATTTTACATTTGATGGTTATTGATTTCTTATGTCTGCAATCTCTAGATGTTTGTCATTAACTTAAATAGTAAAGACATTCTCCTTCAAAAAGATAATTTTAGATTCTACTAAATTCCTTAAAATGTTGAAAGTAGAAAATAGATTTGAATTGTTTTTCACCTCTATCTAGGTTTGGCCTACCTTTATGAATTAGGTTCTTTCTTGAGTGGCGAACCATGAATCGAAAACCCAAATTTGAACCAACGAACCAGCTCATAACATTGATTCAAACGCATCTAATAGAATAGGAGTTTTTTTTTTTGTTTTTGTAAATCATAATTTTAAAACTTAGAAAATGTGACCAGAGTAGGATATTCATAGAGCTAGAATCATCGAAACTGATGAATCCGACTTGGATGAGTAAAATTAAATATATTAAATACTTAAAGTTTTGCTTTTAATACATTTAAAATAGATAATATGTACACTTTTGAGCACAGACATCCTCTTTGGAGATAAAGGAGTAAAAGAGGTAAAATAATAAAGTTGGAGGGGTATTATTAAAAAATCTTTGGGGTAAGGTGATCAAAAAGGAAAAATAATAAAATTGGAGAAGTATTAATGTAGGCACGAGCATCCTCTTTAGTATTAAAAGGGTAAAAAAGGAAAAAAATAAAAAAGTTAGAGGGTTGTTATTAAAAAATCTTTGGAGTTACTAAGGTAAAAAAGAAAGATAGTAAAGTTAGATGAGTATTATGAAGAAAGAAAAAAATGAAAAAATAGGAAAGACTATAAAGTTGAAGGGGAAGAAAAGGAAAGGTAATAAAATGAGATTTTGTGGATCTCATTCTTTTATCTCAATTTTTATATCCCACAAAACTGTAGTTTTGTAGATCCATTGTTGTGTTTTATTGTTTAGACTAGAGTACAAGTATCCTTTTTGGGATTAAGGGGTAAAAGAGAAAAAATAATAAAATTGGAGGAGTATTAAACTTTAGTTAGAGGGGTATCATTCAAAGATTCTGACCACCCTTAGTAAGTAAGGATTTCACCCTTAGTAAGGGACCTTGGACTCACCTTGTGCTGTCCATTTTCAAAACTTTGGATCAAATTCAAAAGAAATTTAGAGGGCTTTGGTGTTGGATTGCTAATATGGTAATCCATTTTAGCAAAACAACCATTATTTTTTTGACAACTGGGTATCCCTGTAGATAGCGGACCAGGCTTGTATCTTGGTTTTGCCCCGTCCATAGACCATGGTCTTGTCCATGACTAGTCCCGAGGCACGTGCAACTTCTACACATCACAAACACCAAAAATTGAGGCACAATGTAAAAAAAGCCCAAATTTGACAGTCCTGGGCTATTAAATTTCATAAAATTCGACGGACAAAGGGGTTGAATTGGCTTCGAATTTTTTATTGTCAAATTTTTTTTCTTCAACGGGCCGAAATTGTCAAATTAATAAAGGACGGGAGAAATTCGACAACTCTAATTCGTCAAATCTGGGAATATCTAGAATTTTGACAGTCCTAAACCGTCAATATTCAGCTTCAAAAATTCGTGGGCCCGTCAATTTTTTCTGTCGAATTTTCCAATTTTCACGTAGTGAGGGTGCACCATTGTGGGTGGCCCTTGAGAAATTAATGCTCATACTGGGTATTAAACTCACGGCCTACAATTGCCATTGAGTTAACCAGGGGCGTATTTATAGTCAGGGAACTTGCCCCCACAAGAATTTTCAAAGTCTATGGATTAGTGAGTTATTGCGACAGATTTTAGTGGCGGATAAAAAAATATGCCACTATTGCCCCCACAAAAAAAATTCCTCTCTTAGTTTTCCCACAATTAGGTTTTCTCATTTTTATTTTTCCCCACAATTTTTTTTAAACTCTTGATTGCCCCCACTTGGGCAAAATCATGGCTACCCTTAGATGGGGTTGAGCAAAAAGACTTAAAATCTTATAATGTTCGTAAGGACGGTATTGTGCTTATGGGAAAGTGGAGAGAGAGAAAAGATACTATAAATGAAAGAAGAGAAAATGAAAGATAATAAAGTGGAGTTATGTGAATCTTACTCTTTTATCTCAATTTTTATATCCTACAAATCTATAACAAAGTGAGACCCATCATTGTATTTTATTACACAGATTTCTAACCCGCTGTGATGCCTTTTTGAGACACGTTAACCAAGTTGATGAGTATAATCAGTAAGTGGGTCCGTTTGGCCAGGTTGATGAGTACACTCACTAAGTTGGTTACATGGATACAAGGCATCGAGTCACCTGGAATTACAACTGAGTCGACCCGATTAGTTTAAAATCATGCAATAAAGATCTTCAATTTATACATCATATTATAATGATGAAACTCTAGCGTAGGATGGATCCCTATGCTATTTTACTGATTTTCACCATCTCCAAACCCTAAATTGAGTTCCTGACCCTTAAAACATCTCCAACAAGATAAAGTTATATGGTCTTTTGGTAGTTTTGATTGCTTGGCTGTGGATGTAGAGTTTGGTGGTCTGCTCCTTCATAATATAAATTTTTTTATGGGTTTTTTGAATTTTAACCGTTTTTGAGTTTTAATACCAATTTTTTGAAATGGGTATGGGATTTAGTATATAAAGAAAAATATCTGTAAAATATTAAAATTTAAAATCATTATTTTTCTACTTGTTTTAGAAAAAAAAATTAAATATAGCACATATAATTTTTCAGAAATCAATAAAATTCAGGAATATGACAACAAAAAAAAAAAAAACTAAGGGTTCGGAATGAGATAATAAAATAAAATTTTAAAGAGACTGAAATTACTGAATGAAATATTTCATTTATTAGAGTAAGATAAAAGAGTTTTTTCAAGTTTAAATCTTTTCATTCCATGTTTGAGTATTTCCTGATTATCCGTGATTGGAAAATTTGATGGTCTAAACTATTTGTGGAGTAAAAGAACTTATTTTTTGATGATTTTATATTTTGATGGGACACCTGTGTAAGGTAAAATGGATAAAATAATAACTAATTATTGAGTTATAGCATGATATAATCTTTAGGCATATATGCACAACCTCGTAAATTATTGTACAAATTTTATTCAAATAAATTCTACACTAGTGAAAAATTATCTGGTTAGAATAATTATTTTGAAATTCTCAAATATATATTTATGAGTGATTAATGGCAAATTGGTTTGAGAGGGTTTTACTGGGCTACGGCAGATTGGATTAGCACACATTCAAACCAGATTCGAAGGGTACCTTTAAGGCATTGCTTATACAAGCATTTCAGATAAATTTTTGAAGAAAAAAAGCAGTACTTCATTTGTAACTATCACAAAAAACACTTTATTATTGATAATAAAAAATAAATGAGTGCTGGGGTGACACAGAGATGTACTGTGATTCTCGCAATTCTGACGTGGACATGCATACATAACTGTAGATGATTTTTACTCGTATCGCGAGGAAACACATCTATGGTTATGTGCACATCCCACGTCAGATTTGTGAGAATCACAGTAAATACTTTATGTCATTTCAGCATTTTCCTAAATAATAAATAAATAAAAAATTTCTCTTCCTCCCATACATCATTCATCCCTTCCTTTCTTATACATGACAACTTCATAACAATTCTAACATCACAGTTCTTTCATGTTGGAACCAAGAGTCTTCCTTATGTCATCAGCTATGTTTTGAGCATCCATAGACACCCCAGCCAAGCCTCTCCTTGCTAGTCCTGCACAGTACAACCCATTTTGCCCCTTCCAGTGATTCGGAAAAGGAGCGCTCGGCATTCCAGCATCGTTTAGGAGATGCCCTTCATCCTACATTAGGTGAAGAACATATATGGATATTATGAAAATGTTTTATCTAATAGGATGTGATCTTAAGATAGAAATGATATAAATACCTTAAGCCAATTGTTAGCAAGGCTTTTATAGCCAGTGGCAAAAACTATAGCATAGAACTCCTTTGTCTTGCTATCACCAAACATCAACTCATTTCCATTTACACTTGATATCGCCGGCACGACCTTCATATATTGACACAAGAATTGAGTGTCACATAAATATTTTACGATTAGTAGCATAAACGATAAGATGTGTGGACAACAAACATATCATGATCTCATGAAGATAAACTCAAAGCTTTTAAGGTACCTCTATGTCTCCATCTTTTATCATCTCTATGGTCCCGACATCTATAACTGAAGACCTTCCTGTGGCTGCTTTGAGATAGAATGGCCCTTGCGCAAGCCTTTTTATCCCAAATTTTGATAAATCTCTGTACTTAAGTTTGGAAAGTGTCAATACCAAACTATCTACTAAAAAAAATGGGAGGAACCTCAGGAGGAACATGCCGGCATAGACCAACTCCTTAGCGAGGAAATGGAACTGCAGCCAATTATCCATCCATCAGTAAGAATAGAATCTAACAAATTATAAATTAGAGGAACTAAACATAATTATAAAATATAGAAATAAACATTTATAAATTTTCAAAGAGAAGGGGAGACTCAAAAGGATATAAAGAGAAATGGTTACAATCATCAAAGTAGGCCCATTTTCAATCCATCACTTAGGTCTCCCTCAGAAGAGACTTGGAATCCTCGATATCGCTATAACATAAGCTGGTTTTTGGTTGGGCCAGATATGTTAAAACTAAAATATACTGATTGTATTGGTTATGAGTCTAGATGGTTATCATATTCATCAATACCAGTATACATACATCAGAATTCAATTAAAAAATTAAAATAAAAGGAAAGGAACCACTTCATGTGTATAGAAGCTTACCGGGCTCCTAACAACTATGGATGTTTTAGCTCCGAAAATTGTAAGATCATAAGAAATTTCCATCCCCGAGTTGCCACACCCAACAACCTAGACATTCTTTTCATGATACTTGGACCCTGACTTGTACTGACTAGAGTGGATTATCTACCCTCCAAAGCTATCTAATCTAGGAATCTCAGGGATATTCCCCTCGCTATTTTCTCCTGCCGCCACCACCAAGAACATACTAGTATATCTCTCAACCTCATTTGAGACCGTGTTCCTGGCTACGATAGTCCATTTTCCAACAGACTCATCAAACATTGCCATGTCAACGGACCGACGATATTGAGAGCTTAAGTTAAGATGGGCCACGTAGTCGTCTATATATTGAATGAATTTGTTCTTGGGTATGAAGGTTGGTGTATCAGGGGGATATGGCATGTGAGGGAGTTGGCAAAACATCTTTGCTAAATGCAACTTAACGCGGTCGTAAGACCTTTTTTTCCACAAAGAGGCATGACAATCCTCTCTTTCAAGAATAATGTTGGGGATTGAATGTCGGTTTAGACAAGCTGAGGTAGTCAGGCCTGAAGGTCCTACTCCTATAATTACCTCTACTACATCCATTTCAACAGAAAAGTCAAGAAGGACTCACGACTACCTCTTTAGAATTTACAATGTTCACCTAGGACTTCTATTTGTGTGTGTGTGTGTTTCTCTTTGGGTGCTTTATAGAAGCAAAGAATGGCTATAAAACAAATATAATTAATGAATATACTCTGAACCTAGTCATTAACACACCTTTCTTCTCTCTTTTGCTACCTCAATCCTCCTTGGATCCAGCAATATATTCCTTTTTCATCACAATGTTCTGCAGTACAGTTTGTTATGTCCAATCCAATAGAAAAACAGCAAGTGTCATCTATACACAAGGCAAGGAATAAAACATTCTTGCCAGGCTGGATTAGCGACAAACCAAACCAGCTGCCAGGTGAGACAAACCAGTCAGCACCTAAAGATTTTGGATCACTATACCACAATCTAATAGTATCATTAGGGGCGGGATGGTGTACTCGTGGTAAGATAACTCATAAACAAAAACATAATCCCAACCATTGAAACATAAAATCCAACAGTCGAGATAAAACATGTATATTGAAGATACCTCATGTATTCCTAGATATATTTTGACTGCTGGATTTTGCATTTTAATGGTTGGGATTAAATGGACCCCAACCTTTGTTTTTAGTGTAATTATTGAAAGTAGTATGGCTAGTGACCATACCTATCCATTGTCTCGGTTTTGCTGCTTCGGTGGGTAAGATTTCAAAACCATAGGGACGGTTAGATAAAAGAGATATTTACAAAAAAGTGATAAACTTTTGACGTATTTATGAGTCTGTCGTCATATTAATTACCAAAAAGTGAACGATAACGAATTCATAGGTTTTTAAACGTGATTATTCATGTTTTGGTAATTAAAATGAAAATTGGTCAGAATCATAAATAACTCATTTTTAGCTCACAAAATAGTAATTCACTCTAGATAAAAACTGCTCATCGGGATTGAGATTATTTTGTTGAACGAAATTACATAAATATACAATTTTATTAGATTTGCATACTAGTATTTCTTTATTACTTTTTTTAATCCTTAAAATAAAAATACATGTTCAGAAACCAACTTAGTTTCCCGAATCCCACCAATATACAGTGCTTTAATTTGCCAACATAACACGCTAAGAAAACATACTTCTTATGAAAAAGATATGTGATTAGATTAATAAAAAAATAGTATAAATCAATGTCTGAATATATTTCATAAGAAGAAAAAGTACATGCTAATCGCAGCTCTCTTTGGCCGCACCTTTTTCTCAAGTGCTCGACTATAATTATCGTTACTGGTTTTCGAACTTAAATAACTTTTTCTAATCTAAAAATTGAGATAAGAAGATTGATCATCTATTAATATGGATAATTGTTCATATAAATTCTCCACATTACAACAAGTTTTATCTATTTTGACAGATGGTAGAATTATTAAAAAAAGGTTAGCATTCCACACACGCACTCTCTATATATGCTTCGGCTAAATCAAATTTGATTGACCCAATTCTTTGGAAGCAGATGAAGGTTTAGCCAAGTGCATTATTCCTGATGCTATGCGCCTCCAATAAATTCCAAACAACGGAAAATTTACAATTGGATGGGGAGGTGAGCCAATTAATTCTTAATCAAAATAAGAGATATCGAAGAATTGGTTCTAAATCAAGATCGAGGAGGGTAAAAATCTTGGTCCTACCTATAAACTTTCAATTGGCACTAAATCAAGATCGGAAAAATGAGGTCTCTCCTTCCTGGGCATAATAAGGCTATTTCTATTTATTATGATAGTGTTGTGTTTTGCATAAGTTTTAATAGTGTTTGAGGCAATTTAAGTTTGAAGATCCTTTTCCATTGCAATTGTCCATGTTAAATTATAGTCCTTGTGTTGGATTTCTAGGTGTTTGGAAACAAAGTTTGTATCCTAGTAACGTAGTGGATATACAAATATTATGTTCAACTATTACAAATTCTTCTCAATTACTTATATGTAACTCTATTAATCATATGGCATTATATGATGTTAAACTAATAAAGTATAAGTAAATATCTAACATTAACAATTTTTTGAACAATAAATGAAAAACATGCAGTTTCATCATTCATTCTTGTTGATCAAATAGTATCATTTTGAGAAAAAAGATTCCTAGAAAGAAGGCAAAAATATAGTTATAAACTACTATAGTCATTTACAATTCTTCATAAAAGACCATTAAAATAAAGAAAATGAAAAGTAGCTAGTGGTGGAATAAATAAATATACCTGATGAGGAATTGATAGCTTTGTGTTCGTCAGGTAAATCATTGATCCAATAGTTATGATCATTCGAAGCTCTATAATTTTTGGAGCTTGATGTAGAATTCCATTAATTAAATGCCCCTTACAAAAACAGTGATTTTGTTTTCATAAATGTCTAAACATGTTGATCTAACACTTCAAAAAAGAAATAATAATGAACTATTTCTATAGTATAAACATATTAATCTTATACTTTAAAAAAGTAAGGTGATTTGGTGATGAAAATCTTAAAACCTCATTTTTTTTTTCCCTATTTCTAATTGCATAACTAGGTACCCATATTTTTAAGTCCTTTGCCACGTAAAAAATTAAGAAAAGACTTTAGTCTACAGAATGACTTATTAAATAGTGAATCATACCTAAAGTTTACTGACAGCCCTGTTCTTATATATCTTTGGTTATCTACTCAAATATAACAAAACCCACCATTAAAAAAAAAAAAAAAAAAACAAAACTCACCATTTAAAGCTATAGAAGTTATCTGCTTAAAAAATACTCTGATTTAAAATTTTTTTTATTATTATAATATCAGGGTATGCTTGAGTACATTTGGCCTTTTTCGTTTCTACCATAAAAAAATTGCCCCATTTTTTGTCATGCTCAAACACAATAAAGTTCACAAAAGTTTTTTCTTTTTTGTTTTTGTATTTCCATAGTTGAAGATCCTACAATGAAATTTTTGAAAAATTTACTTAGTTAAGATGATGGATTATTTCGTGTACTTTAAAACTTGATTGGAAAAAAAGGCTTAATACCTAAAATTACAAAAAATTATATTAGGAATTAGAGGCACAAATATGATATAAAATATATTGGAGGTAACTCATTAGAATTTTAAGGATTTAAGACATTTCCGAAATATGGTACGATTTATTATAAAAATAAGGTCAAGAATATGTATCTCATCTTACCATGAGATTTGCAAGGAAAAAAATTCATTAGCTTAGAATAGATTAATTTGTTGATACAAATGTTGATTTATAATTAAGATTCCTTCTTCAACAATACAGAAAAAAGATATTAGAACAATCTCTTCTAAATGACTGTATCAATGGTTAGTTTCCAACTTACAATACAATAAAAATGAGGTTTTTGTATAAATGCTTAGAAAAAGAAATTATCTTAAATTGTTTAAATATTCTAAAATTGTAAAAAATTTAAGAAATTCTTCCATAAAAGGCCTACAAGGAGAAACAATAAAATAGTTTCTCTTTTAAAGATAAAATACCCCAAGATTTCTTACAAAAAAACCTATTAAGGTTAGGATTTTATAAAATTAAGAAATTAAATAAACAAACAAAATCAAATAAATAATAAAGAAAGAAAATGAGCTTACTTGCTAGCATGTGACTATCTTCGACATTTTCTAGTTGTTCAGCTTAGAGGAGAATTCAATTTATAGAACTAATTTTGATTAAACCAGTAAAACTTTGATGGTTTTGAGATATTACTTCTTGTGTATCGTTTCTTTGTTATTTTGAGGCACGTCTCAATGTGAGTGTTTCTTTATTAACTTTAGAAATAAATTAATATCAATAACAAAATATTCATATAATAAAATACAACGGTGGGTTCCATTCAATTAGGATAAGGGTCCTCTGTAGTACATTTCCCCTACAGTTCTCTGTTGTGGAATTTGACGATTGAGGAAGAGATGCATCATAAATATACAAAATCTCATTCCTTAAAAAATTAGAGTTAAGGGACTATCCATTTTCAAAGCTTTTGTCAAAATTAAAAAATTGACTTTTTTTTTTTAAGTTTGATCTACAACATAATCCTTACAAGGTCAAGTTGTTAAAATTTCTTTTCAATATGTCAATCTCTACTACTTAAAAATCACTACAAGGAAATTGTACTACAAGAGGATATGCTCCCCACATTTTTGTGGGGGATAAACATCTACTCAATTACATTTTTATGAAATCCACTTTATTGTCTTTTCTCTTCTCCTTCTAATTTTAGACATTTCCCTCTCCCCTCCCCTCGCCCTTTTTCTATAATATTTTACTCCCCTTTTCAATAATACCCCATTTAACTTTAATACTTTCTACTTTTACCTTATTTTTCAATAATACCCTTAATTTTAACCATTTAAGAGTGGTGGATGAAACATACGGAGCAAATGAGACACACTTCATTTTCTATTGGTGTATCAAACTTTGCTCTTGGATTGGTGGACCAAATTTTTTCCAACAAAAAATAGACATGATTGTATAGAAATATATATATATATATATATATATATATATATATATGGGTCGCGTTCCTACGACCCCCATTACGACCCTCATCGCGACACACGAAGTCAGCCGTTCGATATTTGCAAGATCTATGGTCCAGATCGGGTGTCATTTTAAAAACGTTTGCAAAATAACATTTTTTGCATATTTGGAAGCACCTCCCCGTAAATCATAAATCGGATTTTGAAAACAAAACTTCGTCTTCTTCGTCTTCTGCCCTCTGCTCTGCATTCAGAACTTCAGCTCCTCTTCTGCACTCTCATCTGATTCATTGTCTTCCTCTTCTTCTCACTTTGATACGCGCAAGATCCGAAGACGATCTATCATCTCTTCGATTCCTTACTCGTTATTTGCGTTCGACTTCCTCTCTGCGTTCAACGACACACAGACCAACAGATCTGAGTTTGAACGACAACCATTGCGTTTCTGACATCGTTTGTGACGGCACCGACGAACCATTCGACTTCGTCTTCACTCTCTCTCTCTCAAAGGTAAGAAATCACAAACCCTTCTAACCTTTTTATTTTTAAATTTTTTTTTAAATTTCATGTTTTCTTTGCTGAGTTTCTTGCAATCAATCTCCATTTTAGTGTGTTGTTGGGTAGGAAACGTTCTATTTTAAATTTCATTATGTCTTTGTCGATTTCAACCATCAAGAACTCCAACTCAAACAATGATTCTTCATAGTATTTAGCACTGCAGGGAGAGCCAGCAGAGAAGTGAGTTTGGGGGTTTGGTTAGGTTTGTGGGTTCCAGGTGAAGGTATAGATGAGAACGAAGAAGAGTGAAATGGGAATAATGGGGTTTCGTCAATTTTAATAGAGAGATGGGATCAGAAACCATGTCCCTAGTTTAACCATAAAAATTTATTGTCAATTTTATGAAGTATTGAAACACCTCAGGCTTTGTCTTTAGTTTAACCATAAAAATTACACATTTCATATTTTGAAAAAAGATTTAGATCTGATGTTCAGTAATGTTAAGAAGAAAAAATAAGAAGAAAAGAAAAAAGAGTAAGAATGATTGAGTAGATGTTTAAGGAATTGTAGTGTGTTGTTGTTTGTTCTGGTAAAATTTTTAGAGGGACATTTGATCCCCATCTTTGCATATTTTCAGATTGCCCGTTCTAACACGGCACTTAGTGTGAAGGCCGTGTTAGAAGACATTCCTAACCATGTGAAGGCCACTATAGGGGGTATGTCATAAGAGGATCCTCGACTACAATCTCTTCAAAATGATTGCCTGACTCATGAACCTAAATGTTAAGCTCGGTTCAACAGAACGAGGGTTGAAATCCCTATCAAACTCTTGTAGAATGGTAATTTAGTCACCAAGGTCTTATTAGCGGTCTCTACGTTCAATTATTTGCTAGGTATTGATATTTGATCTTTTATGTTTATTATTTTGTTATATTGATTTTGTTTATAAGGATTGGTGAGAGTTGGTTATCTTGTTGTTGGATTTTGAATTATGGGCTTTGTCAGTGCTTTTGAGTTTCTATATTATTGAATTTGTATCATTTTCTATTGAGTTTTTGAATTATAGCTTTTTCTAATTCGTTATTTCATTGAACATGGATCATTGAATATGCATTGGTATGATTGAAGATTTTCGTTTTCTTTGACTTCAGGATTTAGATTTTAATTTTATTGTATCGGAATGCGGGTTAATGAATTTGAGTTGAGGAATTCTTAATTTATATTAATTTATTCTGTTTATGATCAGTGTAGTTCAGAGAAATTTACACCATTTCTTTGGTTTGGCTTTCCATTAGTTCCCTCTTCTATTCATCTAAGTATATATATATATACTTATCGTGGGTACCCCCCCCCCCCCTCTTTGGGTGAGACTAATCCTACGGTCACATGCACAGCCCCCTTGGAAATTCCTACGTGCAACGGGTTGAGTAGAGTTGTCTCTATCGATAATCCATCCAATTCAGTTTCAAAGCATATGTTCATTTCCCAGAAAAATAGTGATGTCTTCTAGTTGAATCCTTCCTACATTTCTAATACTTAATTTAATTTCAAAGTATATGTTTATAGACTTGTAAAACAACACAGACACCAATGGAACTTGGCAACGAATACCACTATCGGTATCGGACACTAATATTAAGTTCAAACGCTGTGATCCAAACAATCCCAAATGTTATATACAGTCTACTCCATTTATTAAGAGATATTAATAAAATAAAATAAAAATTCCATCTAAGTTTAAGTTGATAAATGTGAAAATCAAATCATATGAGCACTATGTAAATAATAGCTGAAACAGGATATTTGGTAAAAGAAGATTTGGTTCAATCAGAATGCTTGTGTGCTCAACGAATGTGCAAAACAGGTATTAACCCATCCAAAATTTCATACAATGGAATAATGTAATAGTTGTTGTATTCCCATGATGAATATACAATGGAATAATGTAATAGTTGTTGCGCGTATCTGGGATATATTTGTTGCATTCACTTCCCTAATTTATTTATTGTGAACTTTTGATCAAATGGACCAATTTGGGTAGTTATCCATCAGTTCTCTTCTCATGTTGGGTTTGATTAGCCTGGATTTACACAATCTTTTGGGTTGTAAATGTAGCCTGGTACTCTGCCAAGATATTATCTCAATAATAGACTTAACATTGAAAATAACCGATACATGCATTTTTTTTTCCCTTCTCTTGTATTGGGGCTACCTCGCCCTCCATTTCTTGGTTTTCATAAGTGTATGAACACTCCATTATATCTGGATATCCTTCTTTATATATGCCATACCTTCTCACAAAGAGGCCACCATTGATCATTTGCCTTATCCCTTACCCATACAACAACTCTTGGAATCTGGTTTGAGAAGGAACCTTCATTATGGGTATTTTAGCAACACTTAACTTGGTACAGTCATTAATCAATTTGGACTCATATGGCACAGTCAGTGAAGCTCTAGCTTACAAGTTACTATTTGTGTTTGTGTGTGCTTGTGTCTCCAACGTTTGCATTCTGAATTATATAAGATACAAGAGGTAAAAGTCCATCACTTATAAATTTGTTTTTGATTTCATCGTCTACAACTAGAACACATCATACCACTTTACAATAATTCCCATTTTACTTCATATTCGAAGTTTGACAAATTGTAGACATCGAGGATTTAATAGCAATTTCCAAAATTTATAAATGTGTTGTTTTTAGATTATGTTCCCTTTGATATGCTGTTTGGAGTTTGACCGTCTTCATTAGTGATGGACTGACTTCATTCTGACTCCTTCCAAAATATGATTGCATGCCTTCATGTTGATAACTTGCAGAAAAGTTGCAGATAGGCCATGGGATCCTGCTAAGTGGAGTGAGATTGCTGATGTTGTAGCAGCACTTTCTATTCCAGTTATAGCAAATGGTGATGAAGATTTGCTATGGCCTTGATGGGAAAGGTCACAAACTGTTTCCAGCCTTGTGACAACTCTCTAAGTTATACGTTGTATATTAGTGAATGAGCAGTAACCAATTATAAAACAATACTTATGTTGGTTATGTAAATAGGATAAGAGATGATGTTGCTGGCCATTAGCAACACTTATGTTGGTTATATTGTTCATTTTTTTTTTTTTTTTTGCATTCCTATAGTTTGTTTTGAATCTGTAAAATAAGGAAAGTGGTTGCTTATTTTTTCATTGTGAACTATTCTCTATAACTTAAGTTTTGGGAAGTTTTGGATTTTTGTACTTCCTAGTTTCTCATTAATTAGTCATGTGGTTATAGTTTTGTTCAATTTTTGTATTTGCTCGAGATTCAGTTCAAGTTGAAGAGTGCAATACATCTTTTGTTCCAACTCTCTCAGTGTTCTCTTGAGTTTAAAGAGTATTATTAAGTATTCATTATTTATTTCAATAAGTACTGTTATTAAGGATTCTCTAAATCACTTATGAGTAGATTTACTCAAGCATCATCACGCCTCAAATAAAGAAGCCAAGTCCGTGACATTGGATTCTACATTATTAACACCCTCAGAGATGTATTTCCCCCATAACCACTAAGAGAAAAAGAATGGATAGATATTGCCCATAGTGTATGAGCACTATTTTTTATTGTGAAGGAGACTGAACCCAAAGTGATTCTGAATGTGGTAAGCGATTGTGATGCTTTAGTGGATTAATGATTCAACTTACATACGTTATTAGGATACTACTAATTGGGTGACAGGAATCTGTTCTGATACTTCAATGTAAGTGTGAATGTCGCATTTGGACTATATTGGTCCTATATCCTTACTTATTTGGCCATCCTTGTTAATGGTTTTTCTATTAGCTTTTCCTATGAATGTGGTAAGCGATTATCAATGTTTCTGCTAATATGGGCCTGAGGTGGCTGTCACATGTCAGGCACTTTGCATGAAAAGGCTGCATTGAAACTTTTTATAAATTTTTATCTAAGATTTTTAGAGTTTATTGTTTTAGTTATTTTTAGTGAAGCATTATGGAACAAAGAAGCATGGCAGAACTGTTGTCATTGTTTGATTTGTTTAAAGATGTACTAATTCATGGTGACAAGAGGCAATGGCAATGCAAGTTGTTTTGAAAATTGAATTTGGAACTAGTTTCAACTTGCGTAGTTTGAAGCCTTCGCACAATTTGCTTTTGTTTTCGATAAAGTCGTTATTCTGTTTTACATCTTGTTTCAAGTGTTTTGGATTTGTTGGGTGGGTTCAATTCACAAAAGGCCTGAGTTTATGTTAAAAAATTATTGAAATACTTAGTTTTCTTAACCAAGCATGATTGGTCTTCAACAGAATATCCCCCTTTTATTATTGTACCATTCTCATCAACAACATCATAGGTTAAGGTATAACCCTTTGAGCAATGGATTTCCATCCCATCATTACAATACTCACAATCTCTACACAAGTTCACATAAGTTCCCATTCCAACATGATTACCACTTTTAAAATGTTCAACATTGAAACCAACCTCTTTGACAATTCCAACAATCTCATGGCTGCAATCCAATACATCTTGAATAATTAGTTAGAATGATTTCAATGGGCATAGCAACCCCATTAACCACAACTGGACCAACATAAACCAGTTTTTTTAGCAACAATAAATGGTACAAACTTCACTAACAATGATTTGAACTGCACCCAGTATGAAACTTATTGGAATGGAACTTTGAGATCTCCTATTCAAGTACAACTTCATCGAATCAAGGGTAACTGAATAATGAGAACATTTGTCAAGTTAGCGGAACTTGTTTATTTTCATGGTGTGGAAGCTTGAATCTCCCGCTTTCATGGTGTCTTGGTCTTCGGTGGGGAAGGAAGCAACTGCACAACATAACAAATTTCATCACCCAAACTCTGCGCTATATAACCATAGATATAGAAACAAACCAGGATTTTGCCATTACCTGATAACAAGAGATCAATGAGCTGACAAATCCAAAGCCTCCTGTTACACGGGGAGTGACTTTCTTAGGTGCCAGTTGAAGCAACCCAATCGCAACCACCAAATCCATACCAACTTTTACGAGAGCCAAGGTCCTATCATTTGATTTTTTGAGTTTGTTGCAGTATTGCTCGTTCTGCATTCACGAAGGCGGTAAAAAAAGAACCAATCTTTGGAATAAAAATGGAGAAGGAGAAGATATGATAGGGTCACACTCTTAAAACAAGTCTGCACTGTCAAGCTAAACATACTTGATTAGCTATCAGTGTTCTTGAGATCCTTCTCCAACTTCTTCATTGATGCTGAAAGCCTTCCAAGTTCTGCAAGCTTCATATAGAAAAGAGAGGAACAAAACAGACAGTTCAAGTTGGGGATCATATTGTGAATGTGTATTCAATCAAAAGCTAAAACGTTCATTTATTCACATTCCTATGTATAAAATCTTTCTCATTGAAGCTGGAATGTAGATGGTACAAACCTCAACCAAGGTGGTACAAGCCGAGGAGCCCATCCAACAGAAAAGAGAGATCCTGCCAATTAGCTCTACACGTGCTTTGTTCTGGAGTACCAATAAACTAATTAAATTTTTTTTTTCCCCGCAAATATTTTATGAGGAATACATAATGGCAGGAACATAAAAACAGTACCTTATAGATGCCAGTTCTCCCAAGCCAGACAATTTGATCCAGAAACAAGAAAGTTGACAGTAATGCATTTTTGGACTGAAACAAAGTATCACATTAAATAGGCAATGAATTTGTACGTTTCCAAGTAAAACAATTGGAAGAGGAGTTCCTTGAGGAGTTGGACTGATAAGACCATGCAAATCATTGACAAACTGCAAGTTCAATAGCATGAACCATCAAAATGAGTCAAATATAGAAGAGCACCCAAAAGTGTATTCAATCCATGATTAGTCTTTTCTTCCTCTTTAAGGGTGTAGATAAAGTAAATGCATTAGAAACCAAAGTCTGAATATGGCATCCCTGATTCCCATCAAAGTAATATATAGTTGAATGTGAAAGCATGCTAGAAAGAAAGTGGTCTATGAAGTATGAAGATAATAGAAAAAAAAGGGGGCAACAACGGCTAGAAAGCCCAATATCAGGAAACCAGTTCTGCCTTTCAATGGGATTTCCATTCTCCACAACCTACAGCACAGTCAAAATGACCTTATCAGCTTCTAAGAGAAACCTAAAGTTGGTAAACAAAATATAGATGGTCAACTAAGTAACATGAGTAACATGAGCCATGGACATGTGATTGGGTAAAGGTAAAACATACCAGCAGCCTGGCCCTCAGGATTCTCATAAGCCAACAGTGCAGACATACAATAAGTTATATATTAGAAGATATAAGCGTAGGATACAAATAACATACGACGGTATGTTTGGGTGTAAACTCTTTAAACAAATAACATAGCGTAGGAATTCAATTCCCATTTCTCAAATCAATCCAACTAACTCAAAAACGTAAGAAAATTTACTAATTATCACCTACAATGAGAAAAAAAGGCCACACTCACCCACACACAGCTATAATTTCATCAAACAAACAATTGAAGAAAACCCATTATAACAAAAAGTTCAGAACAAAAGAAAACATCAAAGAAGGGGAAAATATATACATATTAAATGACACACCTTTACAGGAAGTCTTTCAATCCTTTTAGCCAGCTTTCGAGCAAATGGGTCTCTGATTCTCTCCACTTGCTTCGAAAGAAATGACGGGAACCCATCTGCTGCAACCCCTCTACACCTCCTAAAACATCTGCATTTCGTCCTTGTTCCTGTTGGTGGGGCAGAAACAGAACCCACTGTGAGAGCGAGCATTTTTCACTGTTGTATTCCTCTAGCGTACATTAGCATCAACAAACACCTCGTTCTACAAGAGTTTGATAGGGATTTCAACCCTCGTTCTATTGAACCAAGCTTAACATTTAGGTTCATGAGTCAGGCAATCATTCTACAAGAGTTTGATAGGGATTTCAACCCTCGTTCTGTTGAACCAAGCTTAACATTTAGGTTCATGAGTCAGGCAATCATTTTGAAGAGATTGTAGTCGAGGATCCTCTTATGACATACCCCCTATAGTGGCCTTCACATGGTTAGGAATGTCTTCTAACACGGCCTTCACACTAAGTGCCGTGTTAGAACGGGCAATCTGAAAATATGCAAAGATGGGGATCAAATGTCCCTCTAAAAATTTTACCAGAACAAACAACAACACACTACAATTCCTTAAACATCTACCCAATCATTCCTACTTTTTTTTTCTTTTCTTCTTGTTTTTTCTTCTTAACATTACTGAACATTAGATCTAAATCTTTTTTCAAAATATGAAATGTGTAATTTTTATGGTTAAATTAAAGACAAAGCCTGAGGTGTTTCAATACTTCATAAAGGACATGGTTTCTGATCCCATCTCTCTATTAAAATTGACGAAACCCCATTATTCCCATTTCACTCTTCTTCGTTCTCATCTATACCTTCACTTGGAACCCACAAACCTAACCAAACCCCCAAACTCACTTCTCTGCTGGCTCTCCCTGCAGTGCTAAATACTATGATGAATCATTGTTTGAGTTGGAGTTCTTGATGGTTGAAATCGACAAAGACATAATGAAATTTAAAATAGAACGTTTCCTACCCAACAGCACACTAAAACGGAGATTGATTGCAAGAAACTCAGCAAAGAAAACATGAAATTTAAAAAAAAAATTTAAAAATAAAAAGGTTAGAAGGGTTTGTGATTTCTTACCTTTGAGAGAGAGAGAGTGAAGACGAAGTCGAATGGTTCGTCGGTGCCGTCACAAACGATGTCAGAAACGCAATGGTTGTCGTTCGAACTCAGATCAGTTGGTCTGTGTGTCGTTGAACGCAGAGAGGAAGTCGAACGCAAATAACGAGTAAGGAATCGAAGAGATGATAGATCGTCTTCGGATCTTGCGCGTATCAAAGTGAGAAGAAGAGGAAGACAATGAATCAGATGAGAGTGCAGAAGAGGAGCTGAAGTTCTGAATGCAGAGCAGAGGGCAGAAGACGAAGAAGACGAAGTTTTGTTTTCAAAATCCGATTTATGATTTACGGGGAGGTGCTTCCAAATATGCAAAAAAATGTTATTTTGCAAACGTTTTTAAAATGACACCCGATCTGGACCGTAGATCTTGCGAATATCGAACGGCTGACTTCGTGTGTCGCGATGAGGGTCGTAATGGGGGTCGTAGGAACGCGACCCTATATATATATATATATATATATATATATATATATATATGGGTGGCGTTCAATGGCTAACTTTTTGGCAAAACATTTTTCAAAACATGAGTTAGAAGTTTTGGAATGGGCTGATTTTTGGTGAGGATGATCTCTACGGTGAGGAGATCATCATCACCAAAAATCAGCCCATTCCAAAACTTCTAACCCATCAAAAATAGTTTACAAGAAATGGACGGTCCATGATTTTTCAACTTGTAAACATGGGTT
Source organism: Akebia trifoliata (assembly GCF_017979445.1). Taxonomy (NCBI): domain Eukaryota; kingdom Viridiplantae; phylum Streptophyta; class Magnoliopsida; order Ranunculales; family Lardizabalaceae; genus Akebia; species Akebia trifoliata. The sequence goes on along the minus strand of NC_141378.1, from coordinate 2,028,387 downwards.
AGAAGTTTTGGAATGGGCTGATTTTTGGTGAGGATGATCTCCTCACCGTAGAGATCATCCTCACCAAAAATCAGCCCATTCCAAAACTTCTAACTCATGTTTTGAAAAATGTTTTGCCAAAAAGTTTGTCGAAAAGTTAGCCATTGAACGTGACCCTATATATATATATATCGTACTTGTATCTACCGACTGGAGTTTTGACTTAAGGATGTGGGTCCACCGAAAAATGATCTCATACCCAATAATTTTATTTACAAGTCACCAATCAAGTTGAATTTTTGTTGTAAGATCAAAGATGATAGTGATAGATAGTGGTGGAGTTGGGTGGCATCGCCGAACTCTGGAGTACAGGATCATCGCTCAAAAAACTTTTTGACTTCCATTACTTGTGATTGATCAAATAAAGGGTGTGTGTGATTCAGGGACCATTTTTAATACCGTATATCGCGACGTACAGAATTACAAAGATTCTTCCTTTGTTGCCTTGGTTCGGAAGAGTAGGTGAAACCGTGAAAGCGAGAACCTTTTGAAGCTTTTTTTTCCCGTCTTTTTTTGCGTTTGTTTTCGAGCTTTTTCTCTCTTTTTCTTCTCTGTTCTTGTAAATCTAGATCTGTGTTTAGGGTTTATATGTAGTTGTTGCGTCGAAGGTGAGAAAGGGCTGATTGAAGGATTGAATTTGATGGATTTATCAAGCACAAGCCAACCAGAATTCGATTACTTGTTCAAGTTGTTGTTAATTGGAGATTCTGGGGTTGGGAAGAGTAGTCTCCTTCTGAGTTTCACCTCTGATACCTTTGAAGATCTTTCCCCCACCATTGGTAAATTTCTCTCCTCATTTGTACATTTGATTGTGAGTTTTAAGCAATTTTATGCAAAATGTTTCGTTTGGATACTTAATTTCAGATCATAATCGTAAGTATGATTAGAGAATTTAGATACTTGTTCAAGCATTGTTTCGATTGGGTTTCTTTCTGATAAGGTTCCATGGTCCTTGATAATGGAATTTATCATCTTGTATCAGAAAATTTAGTTTGTGAGGCTAAATGTAATATTTTTAGCTAAATCAAACATTTTGCAGGATTGATTAACAGAACATATTTTAGTATTACAATGTCTCACTCTGAGCGAAATCTAGATCTGAAACCTTGGTCATAGGTAAACAGAAAAAAGAAGAAGGATTAAATCTTTAAAATTGAATCCTCAAATTTCTTTTAAGCACTCAAGGAATCGAGAAACATGGAGATTCTGTATTGTGTTTTGCGCTTCATGTAAACTGCGAAAATATCGTCACATGGACATGTGTTCTACAAATAGGGTAAGTGGCTGCTATGTTGGACTATCATGAGTGCCCCTAGCACATCTCATGGATGAAACTTGACATTTTGCTCCTTAAGCCATTTTTTCAAACTATAGTAATTGTTATATGAACATAGCCAATTGTATGATGAGCCTTTGAATTCTTTATGGGTAATAACCATATTTGCATCCTTTTTTTTTCTCCTTTCTAAAGCACAAAGTAATTTGTATCATGTTTATTTTTAGTGCTTGTTCATTAAACATCTTGTAAGTTTACAAATGCTTAGATACTATAGGGTTAATTAGCTATAAGAAAAGTAATATTTTATCATGTTTCTTTGATATTCGAATCTGATGTCCCTCCCCCCCTTTCTTTAGGTGTGGACTTCAAGGTAAAAGTGGTTACTCTCGGGGGTAAAAAGCTGAAGCTTGCAATCTGGGACACAGGTAATGTGTGTGCATGTGTGTGTGTGTGTGTGCTTCGAGGGTTTGAGCCAAATGTTCTTTTTCCACATATGATTTATGTTCCTCTTCTTGCTTTTGTGTTTCCATTTGTGAAATTCTTAGTGTTGTCTCTTTTCCCTGTATATCAAAGACCTACTTTCACTCTCAAGCTGGATAAATATACATCAAAGGGCCACTTTGTCACTAACATTGTAATCTGATATTATTTAGAACGTATATAACAAGTAAAATGTCTTCTTTTTTCCCCGGTAAGTACAATGTCTTCCCTAAAAAGATTCCATGTTGAACAGTATATTATACTAATGGACACTCACTGACACACCTATCCACATGAATCTTAACTTATTAAAACATAATTTACTAAACTATTTTGCTTTCAGCTATCATTTATGAATGATTTATTTGTTTGATTTCATCAAGTTATATAAATTAATTATTTTTATATTGTATGGTTTGCGGGAGTTTTAAGTATTCTAAAAAATAAATCTTTCCAACATAAGAAATTAATGTCATAATGTCATTGTATCAAGTTTGTGTGCCAATACAAGAAAGCGTGAATTGATTTTGTGAATTTTTTTTTCTTTGCTAAATGAACAAGGATTCTAATATGAGAAACGGACATACTTGTTAGGATTAGATACTCCCATTGTGTTTGTTTTTCTTTCACCTAACCTCAGTATGTCATTTAATTTTTTCCAAACCATGTTTTCTTTTCTTTTTTTCAAAGATGGAAAGATTGTCATAACACGACTCCATAAAGGTATTATTTTAATCTTGCAGCTGGGCAGGAGAGATTCAGAACATTAACAAGTTCATACTATCGAGGAGCCCAAGGGATCATAATGGGTTAGCCTTTTCCCCCTTCTTGTTACTCTTGTTCTCGTGGAGACTACTGCTGATTTTTTTTTAACTGTGCCTTCTTATTTATTTAGAGAGATTATATTGCCACACCAACTTTTGCTAACGGCACCCCAATTTGTATGTATATCATCAAAGAATTAACAAACATCTTGGGGTGTTGTTAGTAAAAGTTGGTGTGGCAATAGGAGCTCTCTTTATTTATTGTATTGGTGATAGCATGAATTCATTTGGAATGCAGTCTTAAATAGGGTGGGAGTTGGTAAATTACCTTAACAGTGCGTTGGGCTCATTTTCACCTGCAAGAATCCTCTATTTGACATGGAATTTTTCATTGGTAGTATTGAGGACCGACCTCTGTAATAATGCCTTCTTACATTGTCGTGTCATTGGCGACAGACATACTTTTATTGAGAAAGATCAGTAAACGTGATTGTTGAGAAACCCTTCCACTATGACTTTGTTGGGATGGAAGTGGTCATGAGTTCCTTTTTTCCAGCTTTTGTTGTCTTTAGATTCTCAGTTCTCACCATCATCCCCAAATGTCCAAGTTTACGAGAGCATCAGGATCTACTTCTGGAAGTCAAGGACAGTAAGGAGAAAAACTCCAAACTACATCTGGAAGTCTAGGCTTTTGCCACCAGACCTCCTTATCTAAACCCTGAAGTCATTTATCACCGCAGTCCAACCCTAACCTAAGGTATCAAACAAATCATTCGAGCCAGGTTTCTTCAACACAAGGAGATCAAAGGGATCGAGAAAGCATTTCAGTTGAAGAAGAGGACATGGGGACTTTGAAGGGAAGAATATTATTTAGAATTTTCTTATTTTGTTTGATTTTATCTGGTGGTTTTACTTGTGTAGAGGACCATTTTGTCATAGTATAAAAGCTTGGCTTTCCAACCCAGGAGACCTGAGGCTGAGGGGCATCCCAATCCCATCTCATCATTTGACTAGGAGAAGTCGTCAAACGATGATTCTAATAATGAGTTGGCATTACCTATAAATAAAAAAATGAGTTGGCATTCTTTTAGCTGCTGTAGAAATAATGTCTGGCCTTGTTGTATTAGGTATTTTATGAATTAGCACTTCTTCACGTGTAATGGATTTATGTTTTATCACTGACTTAAGAAGAAAATATGATATCTCTTTCAATTGAAGTTGGTGAGGATAATAATAATAGCAACGTCAAGAACTATATTGAACTAGCCCATGTATTATCCGCCTCCTATTTTTTTATTTTTTTTCTGAAGTCGGAAGTAAACTTTTTGTATAGATTCTTGAACTCTATACTTCAACATAAACAAACAGTTTTTATCTGGTTTTTAAGAGGAAGGGTTCTTCTGGTGACTGTTCAACCATAATTTCTTCTCTTCTTTCTTTTTGGAACACTGCAGTTTACGATGTAACAAGGCGAGATACATTCACGAATCTTTCTGACATATGGGCAAAGGAAATTGATCTCTACTCAACTAATCAAGACTGCATCAAGATGCTTGTTGGAAACAAAGTTGATAAGGTATTTCTTCTAATGATCTAACGGTTAGAATGCTCTCCTTTTACTAAGGGATTCAGCAATGGTTTGCTGCTACTCATTATTGAGTATCTTATCTGCTTAAATGGAAATTATGAACTTTTTTCCTTGTCTTGCTTTTATTGGATAGTCCCCCACAAAACTATGTCACAAGACATACAAATCCAAGGTGGTTTGATTTTTCCAGGAAAGTGACAGGGCTGTAACAAAGAAAGAGGGGATTGACTTTGCTAGGGAATACGGATGCCTTTTTCTTGAATGTAGTGCAAAAACTCGGGTAAATGTAGAGCAGTGCTTTGAGGAGCTTGTTTTAAAGGTATTGATTTTGAAAGCAGCTTTTTTTTTTTTTTTCCCCGCTTTTGTTTCATAATATTCGATATTGTTGAAATGTGCCTTCATGATATCCTTATGTGCAAGAAAATGAGGAGCGATTGCATGGCTTATGATGTGCAGATTTTGGATACACCGAGTCTCTTGGCTGAGGGCTCAGTGGGTGTGAAAAGGAACATCTTCAAAGAAAAACCTCCACCAACCAGTGAATCAACTAGTGGCTGTTGCTAATCGTGTTTGTCGTCTTCAACTACTTTCTCAAATCCCTTAAAAGGAGTGGTGGTTGTAACCGTGGTGGTGGTGATCTCCATTTTCAATCTGACGAAGTCTCGCTTATATATTGCATCCGTCCTTTGCGGGAAACTATAAAACCAAATCTCAAATTCTAACCCTGTTCATTTCTCATGTTTTTCATGTCTATTTTTTTCCTTGTATACTGATGCCTCTGGTTGTTAGTAAAGCTCTCTGCCATCGTTGATTTCTTTTTTGTTTTTGGTTCCATGAATTGAGGCTACTTGGCTTGTATTCAATTAGGAGTCACAATGGGGCACACCATGTCTAGACTGACTCTAGATGGTGTTCGGTTGCTCAGAGTTGGGTTGACCTTACCCATCAAACAACCCCCTAAAAATGGCATGGCGCAGCAAAAACTGAGCCTAAGAAGAAAAACTTTGTTGTTTAGGTAAAACACAATTTTGACCCCTATGGTTTGGCATGATTCTATGTTGATCTTCTAAAGTTTTCACAATGGCACTTACCTCCCATATCATACGAGTATGACAAAGGTTGATAATGTTCAAATGCCATTTTTCTATTTTATCTTTCTTTCATTGAAAAAAAAATAAAGGTAAATTTTAAAAAGATAAAAATGCCCTCATCTATGCATTCTCGCGTTCTTACTCTGAACCCAGTTTTTATTAATGATAAAGAATGACAATTTTTAAAAGGGTAAAAAATATCATATGTTAAACATGACGGGTTTTGGGTGGCGTGGAGGAATCAGTGGCTTTAAAAATAGATTAGAAATACTTCTCTAAAGGTTGAAGAAAGGGTAGAAAATGAGGGGATTTTAATCATTTAGATTAAAAGTTTCTTACTAAGATTGAAGTCAAGTGGTCTCTTTAATTTTTACTCAATTATTCATAGGATTCATATCAAAAGCAATTTACAAATGGTCTTTGACTATAATTATCTTTTTAAATTATTTTAGGATGCACCATCAATATTCAACATTATAATTTTTTATTAAAATATTTTATAATGAGTAGGGGTGTCAATGAGTGCCCATTTAACCGAAATCAGAATCGAATACCCCAGTTTCGGATCCCCTTTTATTAGAATAGATTAGAGTCGGGTCTAAAATGGAACCAAACCGATGGGGGCCAGAATCGAAACCATTAGGTTATATCCAATGGGTACCCACGAGTATCTGAAATCAATTTATTTTGTCATTTCTTTTCATATTATGAATGATTTTTAAGGTATTTTTTATTTCAAAAATAAATGCATATTATATAAAATTCTTTAATTTTTCTTATAAATTATCGATTGAAACTTAAAATGAGTTGCTCTTCTAAAAAATTATTATTTTTAACAAAGATAAATTTTTATTTTTGAAAAAAATAATTAATTTTTATCTTTAGTATAACAAATTATAACTAAGTTAATAATTTTGTTGATAATATGTTAATTTTTTTATAATGATTTGAAATATGATTTTTGTCATTTGATTCTTGAGAATCGGAATCGATGGGTACTCGTGATTTTTGAAACCAGAACCGATAAGAATGTAATGGCTATGGTTCTAAGTTCCTTAAAAATCGAATTAGAACCGACCCATTGACACTCCTAATAATGAGGTATTTTTGTTTGAATTGTAATGGTCTTGGCCATGGTTTCAAAACTCGTTCGAAACTGAGACCTATCATTTGAGTCATTTTGACGAGATAGATGGACAAATCAATTTTTTGATCAAGATTTGAAATCCCACATTCATTTTTTTTCATTTTTGAAGTAAACGCAACAACCATATCGAAAAACTCGTGGCATGGAAGAGATGAAACGCCAAACCAGAGTTTTAAAACCGTGGTCTTGGCTTGGTCTGTTATTCATCAATCGGGAGCAGATGTGGAGTGAACCTAGTCATGTAACTCATGTTTTATGAAATTGATCCGATTCACTATCTGGACTCGTTCGAGTTCCCAGAAAACAACTACGGTTGTGAGTTATGACGGTTTGAGTCTTTGAGATACTCTCGAGTAACAAAAGAGAACCAAACAGAAACAGAGCCACTTGCCAAGAACAATGGGTGCCTCCAGAGCACCCATTTTCGATCTTTTTCGTCCCTCAACACCCATACCCCAAAACCCTAAACCTCACCAAAGAAAAAACCGTAAGACCGTAAAGATCCTCTCTGCAACTCCATCAACAACGAGGCGTTTATTGCTGTTCTCTCTCCCCATCTCTACAACTCTTCTTCTCCTCCCCTGTACCACTCAACCTCTCTCTTCTTGTGCTCTTCCGAATTTCGATCCTGTGAGCCCTGAAGAAAAAGATGCAAGTAATTCCCTCACTCGTAGGGTCTCGGAAGCTGTCGAATTGCTCGAGAAAGGGAGAGATTTGCAGGCTCAGGGGGACTTCAATCGAGCTCTAGACTACTTTACTGAGGTACCCATTTCTTCATTTTCCATCAATTTTTTTCCGTTCTTCGAGTATTTATGTTCGAGTATTTGATGGTGTGTTGGTTGATGGGTATTTGAGGTTCCCTATTCTTTATTTTCTAGTAATTTCTAGTTTTGTGAACAAATTAAGTAATTCTTATCTGATGGCCAGAACTTGGGTCGTGGACTATATTCTAATTATATATTAAAAAAATATATTAAATTTCTTTGAGAATTTAGGCTAAATCAGGTCTTGGTAGCCAATTCTTGTGATTTTCTCTTAATTCTCTTATTCTAAAGCAGTTTTAGTGTAAAAATAATAAAATAAAATAAAAACATTTTCTTTGATAGATTGTACACTGGCTTATTTTTGTTACTAGGTAAATTTAAGTAAAATGGGATTCTTACAAATCTCCTTGGTGTGGTTTCATAGGTACTTCATCTTTGTTGATTAATGATTTGTTTCTTCAGTGAAAGTTCAGTCTGTTTTTCTCTGAGATTTGTTACAAAGTAAAGTGTAATATTGCCAAAAAGCTATACTCTCTTTGGATTTAGTAATGTTGATCCAACCAATTTGTTTCAACTTTAGAAATTCTTGATATGAAATATTCTTATTTAATCGCGTGGACACAGGAAGCATACACACCACTCTTTCTTCTGCAGATTTGATAGTATTTGTTAAGTTTGTTTCATTAGTGTATGGTTGAAACGGGTAAAGTCACATGTGTGCCCTAGGGATTAGTCGGGTGCTCTGAGAAGCCTGGATACCCAAGGTATCAAAAACAAAACAAGGTGTAAAGTCCATTGTAAAAGGTTTTGAATTTTATATTGAAGATATTAAATGGGTTCTCTTGGAGTAACTTGGAAACACTGTCTCAAAGAACGGCTCGTAGAAGCTATTTCAAAATATATCCAAATATATAAAATGAGACTTTTATTTGTAGATTGTTTCAAGGACATTTCATTTATATGAAATGGATTCTTATTGTAGACTTGAGATATCTTTTTCTTTTTAATTATGTAAGATGATGAAACTCAACCAACTCGCCAAGTTGGTGCCTTATGAAACTCAAAATATTTCATTTAGGGAAAACTACATGTTCTTTGATTGAAGACTATTGTGGAGATTTCTAGTGAAGGAATACCTGTCTATTTTTGTCAGGCATTAATCAATTGTTGCATTTTCTTTCGATTTCCTATGAGAGATATCCAGTCTATTTGACCCTTTCCATATGAAAGTTGCCAGAGAGCTGTCCTCTCAACTCTTAGTGATGAGAATTTGGCGACATGTGAAATTGAATGAAATATTTTAGAATGATCTGAAGAATTAGTATATCTCAGCATTGAAGAAGGAGATGATCCCCTTTTTGGGTTATCCACTTGAAGTTTTCTTTTTTTTTTATAGCTCATTTGGGAAAAGCATACATAAATGGACCAACCATAAAATGAAGTGTTGGTTTTTCAGCCAAAATGATTTTCTGTGCTTACGATATAAACGACTCTTTGATACTGGTGGCAAGTTGAATAAATAATGTTCATCACACATATCCAAACATTTAGGATAACAGAATCCCTTTCTAAAGGAATTCTTTGAATTTCTTGAAAAAGGAGAATAGTCAACTGTTTTTGTTCCCTACACTACTCCCTGAAAAAGAATTATTTTGGGAAGACAAGAAATCAAGAAGACCCTTCTCTTTTAGGTTATTATTACGAGTCTTGATTTCTTCGGTATATTTTGACTACGAAACATATTATCATTATGTAAATGAGCCAATTCATGTCTCATTTTTACTGTGGGAAAGTTTCATCACCTCTTATTTATAGGAAAAGTATGTGACGGCTTCCTTCTTACTTGTTCACATCACTTTAGGTGGTCAAAGATTACAAAGAATTTGCCTTTTCAGACTATGCAAGAGTGGGAAGAGCATTGGCCTTGTATGAGGTTGGTGACAGAGAAGAAGCAATTGCTGAGATGGAGGATGTTTCCATATCTTTAAAGGGATATCCAGGTAACTTGGTAGAACGAGGAGATAAAAGTTTCTGGCTTTCTGCTACAGACACTACAAAGGCACAGAAGAAGAATAATTTAGGTTAATTTGTTTTTAATTGATCAATGATCTCTTTCTGCAGAAGTGCATGCAGCTCTAGCAGCCGCCTTGTACGTGGACAAACATGCTCCACTGCTCGCCGAAAACCAGTTCACAATTGCGACTCTGCTTGATCCTCACTATACGGACCTCACATACGTAAGAGAAACAAAGCATTGGCCCCCAAGTCTGGTTAGTTCTTTGCAACACTTCATCACACTTTCTTAGGATTTTTCAGTATAAAGAAGAATACCAACTTTAAGATGTTGCATCCCTATTCTTTCTTTTCTTCTTCTTTTCCCTTTATTGATTGTGATATAATCATAAAATATAGATTCTCCAATTATCATCCATATGCTGAGACAATTCACTTCTGTATTATTTTGATACATTTATAAAAAAAATATATTGGAAAATGGGTTCTGTGATCTCAATTTCTTTAACTTTAGTATTATTTTCTAATGGTAGAACATGATTTGCATCATCATTGTCACATACAAATGAAGTCACCTTTAGATTCAGATTAGGCTATCTAAGAATTGAAATATTTTCTTCAAATCATCCCAACTGTACACACCATTGTCCCTCACCTCTCGGATGCACTTATCCTTGCACACTTTGTGGTCATCGAACCCCGGGTATATTGTTATGAAGGTGTTTTCCCATTGGCCCGCGCGGTGGCCAGACCCAACCAAAAAATTTCTCATTGTAAGGCACATTAAATGTAGCTTCCTCACCAGTGGCGATGCTGCCATACTCCTCCCAATCCACCAAGGCATGACAAGTTATATAAATTTGCTTGCCACCTTTCAGTTTATTGTGTACAACGATCATGTCTGATAGGCCCGATTCGCATAATTCCTGTAATAGTACCATCACCGTGGTCGCTATGGAAGACGATCTAACGGTCGCCATGCCTACAATTTACTCTCTCTCTCTCTCTCTCTACAATGGTGAGTCGGAAATGCCTTGGTGCAGTAACATATATAGAATGGAAGAGAGGTTATATTTTGTAGCTGTAGATGTTGTAAGTTACAAGTTACAACTCTTTATGGATTTCAATGTCCCAATATTTTGCCTTTAATGGGTCGCTCATATCTTAAAAAGAGTTATTTTATAGTGTCCAACTAACGGCTGAGATCAGTGATCAGCTTCCCTAAGGAATCCCTTGAAAATCATCATCCCATCTTAGCCGTTGGGCAGTAGAATTTTCCTTAATAACTTACTCTCTCTCATCCGTTTAGCGTTAAGAGTCTTAGAGAGAAGCCACGGACGGGCGTTTTAGTTTCGATTTTGTGGGGTCCAAGGATCAATCAGCACAGTTTTTCTTGGCATCTATTTTTTAAGGGAATCCCTAGGCAATATATTCCCATCTCATCAGCCTTGGGAATATCTTCTCATCTAAGCAGGTGACGTTGGACACTAAAGTGTTCCTAGGTAGGACAGGATCCATGGAATGGTAGTTGTGGGTCAGCTACTGCATGGTCTCTTCAATCTCATTTGCTCGTTGGACACTTGAGTGTCGGATGTAGTTGGACCCGATAAAAGTTCATGCATTACGTTGGAAAATCAATGCCCACTAGCGTTTTGTGATTCTCATAACGTTTCTAAATGAGAGATTATATTTCCACGCCAACTTTTACGAAGATCACCCCAATTCATCTTCTTTACTATTGTATGTGAGAATGCGGAGTAGAAGGGGTTCCATACCAAAATTTGGATCTCACAAATGTGCCCACTTTTAACTTTTAACTTTTAAATTTTATATAATCAGGGTCATTCTGGTCAAAAATAAAAATAAAAATGGCACTCCCACATGAGTCCATGACCCTTTAACTATTATAAATTTTTCAAATTACAAATATTCATTTTACCATTTAATATTCAAAAGAATAAATTCTATACCGACTCAAAAAAAGAAAAAAGGAAAAGAGACTTTCAAAATACACTCACTGACATGGCAGTGTGCAGGGAGCCGTTGATTTTTCCTTGAGGAAAAAACTATGGTTCCATGCACAATGCGACGCTAGTATCTTTTTTTTAGTCAGTTTAGCATGATTCTATTAAAAAAACCCTTTAATTAGTATATTAAATTACAAATAACCCTTTTTAAACATGTGTGTTTCCACATGCCACCTTGCAGTATGATATTAATGAAGAATTGGCACTAATCTCGGCAATGCTAGTAAAAGTTGGTGTGGCAATAAGATCTCTCTTTCTTACATGATTTTAAATATCATTCGAGACCAAGACGATTTGCCCGAGTCATCTCGGTCATTCACAACAAGATAGATTTGCAATGTGATACAATCTTCACACGAAATCATTAGATAACCACAATATCTCGGATGAGATAAGTGAGAGAGAGCGATTATAATGCAGATTAAAAAAATAATAATCAAAAAAATAGGTTCTTTAAAGCAAAGACGTCCATATATTTGCAAATATTAAAGATACCTTGTGTTTTCAAATTGATAGAGATGATACCCCCTTCCTTCGTCTTCCATCTCAACCCATGCCCTTGATTTTCTCCCCAACCTAGTCTTTTACAGGTTTTTAAATTTCAATCTAAGAGATTTTCCACCTTCCACCTTCAAACCCTAATAATAAGATTGGATTTTGGAAAGTAAAATATTATGATTTTTGTCCCTCAAATCCATTTAAGGTGCGGCTCTATTCAACCTTCAAACTTCAACAAGAGGAAAGGATTTTTGGGATGTAAAAGATGATGAAATTTTTGTATTGTCTCGTCATTAACCAATATGAATCGTCTGAAACGAGATGACTTGTCTGAGACAACTCAGTCTCGTTCATGAACAAGATGAGATAACGAGTTTTGAAACCTTGTTTTCTAAAATCTAACAAGCCTTGCTACCATAACTGACTAGTGTTTATATTGTCACACCAAATTTTCTATTAACACACTGTTGGTGTTTCACACCAAAGTTTTAGAAAAGGAAGGCTTCTCTCTTGCCGAGGAATTTCAACTCATTTCAAATTTACTCCTCTACCTTAAATAAAAATCTTCATATTAACCCAACCTATGTTACCTTGTTCCCTTGGTTCGAATTTGAGTCTACGGTTGTCACTCTAGAACGAACCTAGAGTTTGTAGAGATAATTTTGTGAAGAACATTTATGTCATGTCTTCAGTTTGAAATCACAAGGTGTCTTTGATATCGACCAAAACCCAAATTGTGGGTATCTCCTCTAATATTGACCAAAACACCGGGCATCTAAAATCAACCAAATAGGTTTGCTTTTTTCCACGAATACAAACTGTGAAACCGTATGGGTGACTCTGGTAACACAAAATCCTACCTTCTCATTCTTGTTCTCCATAGTCTTTTTTTTTCCTTTTGCCTATGAAGTAAAAGATTATTTGGGACCTAAAGCTTCCCCATGTGATCGTTGACCATGCCAAGGTTTGCTTGACCTAGAAGTGCTTGCATGGATTAACATAATTAGTTTAAGTGGCTCAAAAGCAACATGTTAATTGGCCCACACAATCCAACTTAATTTCTACTTCTAGTAAGCCAATGTTGATTATTTAAAAGCAGTGGAAGCCACTATTAGATTCTCGAATTGTCATCCATATGCTGATACAATTCACTTTGGAACTATGTAAATGCAGTGTTGGAAAATGGGTTCAGTGATCTTTAATATTATTTCTGGGTTGTCGCTTTTAGATCCCGCGAATTGGAACCCAGATTTTCTTCAAACCATTCCATCGGTACACGCCGTTGTCCCTCACCTCTAGGATGCACTTATCCTCGCATGCTTTGTGGTCATAGAACCCATAGTATATTCTTATGAGGATACTTTCCCATTGGGCCATGCAGTAGGACGGCCTCAAACCAAAAAGTTTCTGTATGTAAGGCACATTAAATGTGGCTTCCTCACCAGCGGCGATGTTGATATACTTCTCCCAATCAACCAAGGCATGACAAGTTATATAAATCTGCTTGTCACCTTTCAGTTTATTGTGTACGACGACCGTGTCTGATAGGCCCGATTTGAATAAGGCCAGTAATAGTATCATCACCATGGTCACTATGGAAGACGATTCAACGGTTGCCATGCCTACAATTTATACTCTCTCTCTTGTCTTGTCTACAATGGGGATGCCTTGGTACGGTAACAAATATATAGAATGGGACAGAGGTCATATTTTGTAGCTGTAGATGTTATAAGTTACAAGTTACAACTCTTTATGGATTTTAATGTCCCAATATTTTGCCTTTAATGGGTCGCTCAGTTACTTGAAAAGAGTTGTTTTATAAGGTCCAACTAACGGCTGAGATTGCTGATCAGCTTCCCTAAGGAATCCCTAGAAAATCATCTTCCCATCTTAGCTTTTGAGCAATAGAATTTTCCTTAATAACGTACTCTGTCTTATCTGTTTAGCGTTAGAGAGAGGCTGTGTGGAAGGACGTTTTAGTAAAGGATTTTGTAGGGTCCAACAACGTTGGACAAGGGCGGATCAATCGGCACAGTTTTTCTTGGCATCTGTTCTTTAAGGGAATCCCTAGGCAAAATATTCCCATCTCATCAGCCTTGGGGATTATCTTCTCATCTGAGCAGGAGACGTTGGACACTAAAGTGTTCCTAGGTAAGAGTAGGACAGGATCCATGGAATGGTGGTTGTGGGTCAGCTACTGTGTAGGAAAATTCTTGAACTAATCCTCTGAAATCTCTTCAATCTCATTTGCTCGTTGGACATCGAGTGTCCAACTACATTAATCAATGCCTCTTACGTTTGTGATTCTCAATTTCTCATATCGTTTCTAAAACGTTTGTTCCAACAAGCCTTCACTTGCTACCATCTCTAAAGATAATTTTATATTGGCACATCAGACTTTTTTTTATTGACACACTGTTGGTGTGTGACTGTGTGTCAAACTAAAGTTTTCGAAAAAGAAGGGCTTCTGTCTCCCTGAGGACTTTCAAGTTTCAACTCATTTTCAAACTTTTTTTATTTGTTTATTTTTTAATTTTTTAATATACAACTTATTTCAAACTTACTCCCCTACAATCCCTTCCCTTGTATCCTCTGAAAATGTTCTTATTAATCCAACCAAAATATATAATTACTTGGTTCGCTATGTTCAAATTCGGATTCACTGTTTGCCACTCTATAACGAATCTGGTGAGTAGAGTTTGTTTCTTAGAGGGAATTTAGATCATTTATGTTAGTATAACAAGAGAAGAAGACCCCGTTCAAGGGGGCATTGTAAATGAAAAAGGTTTGAAAACAAATGGGTATCTCTGATATTGATCAAAATGTGTGGTTTGCAATTCTTTCCATGAACTACTAAGTACGAATTTTGAATTGGTTCACTTGGTAATTCATGGTTCCATATACTATAGAAGCGAATCTGGTAACACAAAATCAACCTTATTCTTTTCTCCATAATCGTAGCGACAATGGATCACCTGCCCATTGTCCAACTCCTCGAGGAATTCAAAAAATAAAAATTATGAGAAAAATATTTGGGACACTAAATCGAACTTCCGCTTTAGAAATGTATTAATGGTATGATTCCAACAATGCAATTACTTAGCAACCATCGATCAATTAAATCATCGATATCTGCCTCGTTTTAATTAGTTTGTAACTAATGACCATTCAAATCCAAACTTGAATGGTACTAACAAGAGGTATGATCATTGGAAAATCTTGTGTGTGTGTGTGTGCATGTGTGTGTAGGTGTGTGGTGTTTTCACTGCGTTGATCTGATAGCCATAAATGTGTTTCCTCAAGATATGAGTAAAAAACCCCTATGATTATGTGCACACCACCACATCAAGAATGTGAGAATCAGTAAATCCCAATGTCACACCAGCATTACTCGTGATCATTTAGTCAGAGCAGACAGCTAGCATGTTAGGCTTGAGCCCATGACGAATGAGTCATAACCTTCTTAAGCAAGAGGCTCCCTAGCATGTCAGCCACTTAAGTCATGGGCTTTTGCCTGTGAGAGGGGTTCATGAAAATTAAGGGTGCAACTTGGTTTGATTTGAGGTCAAATCAGAATCAAACCAACCTAGGTTGATTCCATGAAATGAGAAGCAAAACCGAACCGAATTGCCAAAGAACCGAACTAAATTAAATTGACCTTAGTACAATTCAGTTCTATGAGTTTCCATAACCTTCTCGAAGCAATGTATTTTTAATAAAAATATTTTTTTCAACTTTAAATGAATTTACTTGGTGAGAGGGGATTTGGAAAAATTCATTAATCTATTATCTATCCATCCTTAAAAGAATTCATTATTCTATCAATAGTTTGGCTTATGAGAGAAATACTTAAGATTTGAAAATTTGATAACTTGCTCTGAATCCAACTTCTTTGTAGAATCTGGGTTTCATTAATGAGAGAAATCAAAATCTGAAACCACATAGACACATTGAAAAAAGATTGTACAAGAGAGAAGGAAACTTAATCAAGTAAAGAGAGAGAGAGAGACTGACGTGAATATGTTGAGTAGAGTCTCCGGAGTTGAGGGGTGGTAACCATGGCAAGATTGCAGAGAAGCTCTAGAGCCTGAAGAGAGAGAGAGAGAGAGAGATGCAAGAGGTTTCGTTCCCAAATCTAATAAATCATTTTATCTTATATAGGTTTGGGTCTTAGGTTGGTTCGGTTCTTTACATTACATGAACCAAATCAATTGGTTCTATCTTTTTTTTAACTTGAAACGGAACCAATACTCACTCTAGAGTCTAGACTGAACCAAATCAGTCCAAAGCTCTTGGTTTTGTTCGGCTCTTGGTTCAAACCGGATTAAGTTTGCACCCCTAATGAAAACCCATTTTAACCATAAGAGGGTTATTTTTCTCCATGAGATTGGTGACTATGTTAGGGTTTGCTTGACCTAGCTAGAAGTACTTGCATGGATTAACATAATGGCATGGATCCGCTTAGTTTCCACTTCTAATAAGCCAATATTGGAACCACCATCATCGTCCCTACATAACTAATTAAAAGGTGGATGGGATGGGGCTTACGTATCAAACACTAAGCTTTATGAAGAAGCTTAGATAACCTCAAGGGCATGTCAAGTGCAATCATAACAGTTTGCATTTTGATTTCATAGATTCTAGGAAAGCCCTCTTAACTGCACTTGAGTTAGCTTTGGTCACAATAAAGAAGCAAAATGATCACACCCTCACATCAAATTTTTGGAATATCAGAAGAAAAAAAAAGAATGGAAAAAAAAAGTGGGTGTTGGGGATAAGGAATCAACGGGTACCTAATTAATCGATATCTAATTCGAATCAAAATCAAAGATTCAGAATTTGACTTGTATCAATATCATCCAAGTCTTATCCAAAAGATTTGGGATTGGTTAAATGTATCATGTGTCCTTGTTAAAATAGTTGGTCTTTTTATTTATTTTTAATTTATATATTTAATAATATATCTGCATACCCTTGACCATAATCAAATTCAATTGATCTAATTCTTGAACCACTTCCTCCAATCTCATAATTGGAACTCCAATAATTATTATTATTTTATCGATAAATTTGTTTTTATTGAGTTCAATATCTCGATGATGATGAGATTTGAACCTAGGTTTATGATATATTACCCAAAACTTTATCAAATAAGTTAGCTGCCCCCTGTTACTATTACTAGTATGTACTCTCACAAAGGAACATGTGATCATTTACAAGTGTGAATGCTTACAAGGTATGTGACGAAATGCTAGCATAAGCAGGCACCCAATAAAAGGAATGAATCCGACTTGTTTTAATAAGGTAGTAAGTTGGGAGTTACGTGGAAGTTCGGTAGGTGTCTATTTTCAAAGAGTCGTGCTGGTGTGACATAAGGGTGACAAAAACTCGTGATGTCGGGCACCTTACCGTAGATGTTTTTCCCCGAGATATGAGTAAAAAGCATCTATGGTTATATAGTTATATGCGCGCCATCGCATTATTTTTGTCACCTTTGAGTCTCTGTTTGTGTCATTCCAGTATTTTCCATTTTCAAAATCTTGGATCAACTTAAAAAATAAATAAAATCATTTTTTTAATCTGATTTTTTTCAAAGCAAGTTCCAGGGCTGTGGTCTTGAAGTGGTAATCCATCTGACTAAAACGACCCTTAGTAAGGCTCAAATCTATACTAACATAGTTAGGAAAATGTTTCTCAAAAAGAATTGTTCCTTAGTTTTGTGACACAAGACAACCACCAGAGAGCATCAAACAGGAAAAAAGAAAGATTAAAATAAATAAAGCAAAGGAGGAATGCTGAAGGCTCAGCAAGCTAATAGTGATGCTTGGGTTCCACCTCTTCTCCATGTTTATCCTTCCTCTCCCAATTAGCCAAAACATAAGAAGTCTCTTTTTGTGGAAAAACAATTACATGAAAAAAGTTTTCTAACCTTTCATGTTGGTCTATAAGAAGAAAATACAAGAAGGAAAAGAAGTCCATTGAAGATACTCTACAACAACATGGATAAGTTCTCTAAGCTTTCATGTTGGTTTATAAGAAGAAAATACAAGAAGGAAAAGAAGCCCATACTCTACAACAACACAACATGAATATTTACTTTTGGACAAAATGTTGATAGGAGCTCATTTAGGTCTTTTTATTTATCTAATTTGGGAAAGTTACTATTTCATCGAGATCATCTTGCAGCAGAATTATTTATCTAATTTGGGAAACTTATTGTTTCATCAAGATCTTCTTGTGGCAGAGAAACTTCATCTAAACATGAAAGATCCGTTTCTTCTTCATCGTCATCCCACAAGCTTCCTTGAGAATCATCACTTCGCTCAAATACTTGACATAGAACCCAGTTACTCCGGTCCTAACAAAAAGAAAATTAATTATAGAATCCTACTTAATATTCTTCGACATATTGTCGGCTTTAGTCCTACATTTTTTCTTCATGTACCAAAAGAAATACATAATTAAAGAAATTTTTTAACTAATATGGCAAAGAGAATGCTAACCATTTTTGGGGTTCCTCTCTTTTTACTAGAACGAAAATCCAAGAGACTAAATTCATGCATTATCCAATTTGTTTTGAACCCCATTGAAGCTTTGCGGATGTAGAAGGCGAGATATTTCTTCATACCAACTTTTTTACCATCATTTGTAACAATGGGTTCATCAACACACATTGGCTTCCAATACCCATTAGCCGTAATTCGATTGGGTATCCTTCGACTGAAGAAATACCATTGATTATCACTTGCTAACGCCTTACCTACAAGCTCATAAAAAATATTAAAATTGAAAAAAAGAGGTTGCATTAGTTGTGTTAAATGATATAATGAAATTGGATTAATAAAGATAGTTTGAAAAACTCAACAAATTAATCAAATAATTTGTAAAGAGAAAGAAGGGATAGAGGGATATATCACCATTAAGTTCCCATGGATCATAGAGATGGAGATCAAGATCAGGAATAATGTCGGGGTGACAAGGTAGGAGTGACGCTTTACGACAAAGGAAATGAATGACAAGTTCTTTGTCGGTGGGAGAGAACCGAAAGCCTGGAGGGAGGTTTACATTACTGTCTCCCATCTCAGTAGTAAACAAATAAGTAGTAGTGGTGGTGGCGGTGCTTTAGGTTTTTGTGTGTTGGATATTTATAGGGAAAGGGTGAGGGAGAGGGAAGTTGAGTTTAATTAAAGGTGGTGGGGAACGGAATATTGTTAGATGTTATTCAAGCTTTAGTCCAACAATGGTTTGACAAGTGGTGAAACTGACGTAAGCAATATGGGAGAAAATTTCTCTCTTGCCCACTGTGGAAAAAGGAATTTGTGGGGGATAAAAGGATTTTATTTTTTTTTTTTTTTTGCTTTTAAATGGCATTCAAAATCATGAGACCGTGTCTCGGGGTTGTAGGGGACGAAATTCTTTCAACTTTAGGAAAAATCTAGAAGACTACGGGTGTTAGATTGCCAATGTGACAAATCATATGGGTCCAAGAAATTTTTGTTTTTTTTACATTTAAAATCTTAAAATAAAAGTTAGTGGGCAGAGGAGGTCGGCCGGGTAGTTGTAAGAAGTTTCTCTCTCTTATTGCTTGCGTCACTTTTGCCACATGTCAAACGGCTGTTGCACTGTCCAATAACAAAGGTTTGCCATGCGGTGAAACTTACGTACGCAATATGAGAGAAGAATTCTCTGTCCTGCCCGTATGTGAAACGGCTGTGGGGCTGTGGGCAAATGTTAGTGATGGAGGGAGCTAGTGGTGAAACTTTGGTATGTGAGTCAGCAGCAAACTTCAATACTTAAGCTTCCATCTTGAGTCCACGTGGAACCATCAATTTTTAACACAACTATACGAATATTTAGCCAAAGTTCTTGTGTCATCCCAGCTGTTTCTTATTTGTCATTGTGTGCCACGTGGTATGAAGAGAAGACCTAGAGTTTGGTAGCTAACCCAACTTCTTGGGTATAGAATCTGGATTCAGTTTATTTTTTGGAATATTGTATTGGGCTTGGGTTGGACCGTTAAGTGAAACTATGACAACCTATAAAGAGGAAGTCTGACCCACCAAGCCCCCAGCCTAGAAACATTCCATTTGACATCTTAACTAGTTTATGAACATTGTGATTATTAAGGGTTTTTGTTCCTATGTAGTTGGTGGGATCAACTTTAAGTAACATTTGTTTGCACGCTTGACACGTGCTATTAAAAACCATCATGAAAAAATTAGTGCACTTCAAACTTATCATAGGTCTTAGGGAGCTTGATTGGCTTGCCGTACCAGAGTCAGAGAGGTGTAGATAATGGGTGGTGGTGGTGGTGGTGATGTGTTTCTCCTCATTTTTTTATTTTATTTTTAATTAGAGTGGAGTTTGATGTGAGAAATGATTCTCTTCTTATCTCCTCCTCCTCCTCATAAAAGGATAGAAAGAAAATTTTCACATCTACTTTCTGCCCACCAGAATGATATCTTTCTAGCTTCTTTGATTATTATATCCATCATCACAGATCCTAAAGATATTTTTAGGAGAAATGAAAGAACACAAGTAGGGAGCAGGGATGCCATCCATGACATTCTATCAAAACCCGGTGTGATCTATCATGGATCAGTTTTGGATAGTATTTCTAGGCCTGATTCATGTTTAGGGACGGAATTCAACTTGGGACCAGGAGCTAAATCCACTGACCCGGCCCAGTCCAATAACTTATTATAACTTAATTTATAACTATATTTATGTATGTATAAGATGGTGGTATACATGCAATCGCACATGTATAAAAAGGCTTATCTTATCTTTAATTTAAAATATTGATTATAGGATGTTTGAATATTACATATTTTTGTAATGAAAAATACTGAACTGACTTCTTTGGACACTGCTAATGTGATAACGTTCCATTTTTTTTTTCTTTTACACAAACCTATGATCCTCTGCACACTTACCACCACATGAGCAGTGTTGCATGCAAGGTCATAGGAAGACTGTTATGCAATTTTGAAAACTTAGCTACATGATTCTAAGGTCGTCAGCAGCAATTTTTTTTTTTTTTTTTTAAATATCAAAGTGACCTTAATTATATTAAATTAAATATAAAAGAAATGACCCTGATTATATTATATTTAAAGAGATTCTATTACAGCACCAAATTTTGCTAATGCCACACCAATTTATATGTAAATCACCAAAAAATTGGGGTGACATTAGCAAAAGTTGGTGTGGCAATAGAAGCTCTCTAAATTTAAATATAAAAGTGAGGGCATTTAATTATACTCTGCTCAGTTTTAGTGCCGAACCACTTCTACCCTGCCTTCTCTCATTATAATAGTAAAGATAAGTACTATAATTATATTTATTTATATAATACAACTTTTTTTACAACGGCTCCATGATAACCCCAAATACTTGTAGTCCAGCTTGGGCTACACATTTTTTATTTGGCCCAGTCCGTTGGGGATTGCGCTAGGCACATTGACATCCCTACCTTGATACCTATCCAACCCCAGAAATGGAAACTACATATATTTCCTATAAACAAACAAGAATTCAGTGTAAAATATATATATATATATATATATATTTCCTATAAACAAACAAGAACTCAGTGTAAAATATACATTAAAACATTACACGACTTCATGGATCGGTATCATGTCAACAATGCACTGACCGTAATTAGTAAATGTAGTAAGATCTATACAACAATTCACATACAAGAATTCAAGTAGACGTGAATATTCTTACAAGGAATGTAAGTGCTTGACTCTCTGAATTGCTTGTTTCACCTTTGCCGACGGTTCCTCATACAAAATAGTAGGGTCATCAAGCTGAGAAGCCAAACTAGGCTCACCAAGAAAAGCCCGGAATGAGTCCGCTACAGAATATGAGAGAGATTGGAGATTGTACCCGCCTTCCAGGAAAAATACACAACGGCCCCCACATAGCTCTTTGGCTAGTTGCTTAATGTTTGATGCAAGCATGTAGTATGTACCTGTTGTAAATTGCAGAGAAGCTAGAGGATCCAAAACGTGGGCATCGTAACTAAGCAAAAAAGAAGTGTGTAAGTAGGATAAAGGGGAATCCACGTAAATATACATAGAGAGATCGCAAGTAGATCTATATCTGGAAATTCAATTTTTCTTTTAAGTTGTTAGCTGATTAACTAGAATTGTAGGATGTAAGCAGTTGGTTTGGATTGTTAGACTCTAATTTTAGATTGCAAGAATCAGATCATAAAAATCGGTTTCCAAATTCCAGAATCTCGTTTGGCTACACTTTCTAGAAACTAATTTCAGAATCTCCTCTTGTTGACCCTGTTTCTACAGTTGTGATACATAATATTATATACCTAAAATTTAAATAATAATATAATATATATATATAAATAAAAATAAAAAAGAACAAGAACAAGAAAAAAAATTACAAAATCACAAGAACCAGGTCATGTCTTATTTTTTACTAGAGTTTGCCCATGCCTGCGGCAAAAGCATCATCTTTGAGTTAAAGGGGGTAAAAGAGGAAAGATAGTTAAATTGGAAGGATATTATTGGGAAAAAAAAAGGAGGGAGGGGGGGAGGAAAGACAATAAAGTTGAAGGGGGTGAAGAGGAAAAGGCAATTAAGTGGGGTAGTGTGGACTCCACTCCATTGTGGCTGAAGTGTGACGTAATTATAGTTGGAGTGGGACCCACTGTTGTATTCTATTATATAGATTTTAGACAATTCCTATTTCCGGTTATGAGTGAATCACTTTAATAATCCGAATTAAATGAAGTATCAGATTCCAGAATTGGTCCCTAGAACCCAAAGTAAACACCCCCTCTAGGTCTCATATATGTCATCCATACATAGTTTTAAGCCCAAGAGTGATGTACATAGTAAAGTCCAACAATTTCTCAACCATAGTTCAAATTTTAGCGAACAAGCAACTTACCCAGCTGAAACGAGAATGATATCTGGTTTGAACCTTTGGCCGCATGGTACAATGACTTCATCAAACACGGATCTCATGGCAGTATCACCTGAACCTCCTGGTAAGGGCAGATTTAGTGTTGTTCCCTCTCCACTTCCATGACCTACCTCGTCTATCTTACCAGTACCAGGGTAGCTTCCATCCTACATTTATAGAGATTAAAACAGGATTCGATCACGTCAAACTTATCAAGATGAATCTCTAGCAAAATACAGATGTTAACTAGGCGGTACAAATCATGCTTTGCAGGACCAACAAACTATATGTTTAATTCCATCAAGATAGACATGCCTAATACATGTCTACTCCGCAAACTCATAATAGCTGATAAACATGCAAACAGTTGATAACAAGCAAGTAGTATGCCTATAAAAGGGGCACCCCCACCACGCGGTACGGATTACATTCGTTTTTTGAATTCTTCTCCACATCTACTTATCTTATTATTGTATCTCCCCTTAACTTGATTGCCGGTTCCGTACAATGTAAAGAAGCACACTCCATAAATCGAAGTTAATGTTTGGGAAGGAAGATCTACTATTGAGATGGCTTCATCATCAAAACTCAAATTATTTTCAAGGTAGACTTAAAGCTTTATTTCAAGATATTAATATGTCCAACTACATGCTCCCTCATGAAATGAACCATTCCTACATGGGGTTGGAACTCAGGATAAAAGACATCTAGATGGTTTATGTAGACATGTAGTGAGTAGAGACTAAAATGAAATATAAGTTTAACTGACCAACGCATCATAAATGGAAGTAAGATACACTATAATTAAAATTTAAGTGAATCGTATCTTACTTGATGAGTTGAAAGGAAGAATATATCTGGGTCATCATAGAAGGCATCATTTGTTCCGTTCCCATGATGGACATCAAAATCAATAATGAAAACACGCTTTAATCCATGCACATGCTGAACATGACGAGCTGCGACAGCGACATTTCCAAAGACACAAAACCCCATAGGCCCTTTAGGAATAGCATGATGACCTGGTGGTCTTATCAAAGCAAATCCCACAGGTGGATCATGGCCGATCTTTGATGCTGCCACCTGAAAGATAATATGGAATATTTTGGCAGATTAGCATCCCAAACAAGAATTTGACTAGATTAACATCAGAATAGGACTTGAATATGGAAGGTGGAAGGCTACGCAAGGAAGCATATGTTGTGGACTTGTAGTCATACTTGACATAGGAGTATATCTCACTCACTTTTTTTATTAAATAAATTAAAGTAGAATGACTAATTTAAGACGACGTAAGTTAGGTTGGAATATCACCACCGAATCAACTAAGGAAATTCCTGCTCCAGCTGCAATTAGCGACTCCTGAAAGGTCTGCACCGTTACGATGCCATAAATAAGATAACAATGTTACCCACCAAAAATGTTGCAACTTAGAATCATTTTGACAATATCTTACAAGTTACAAATCCAGATAAAATTGTCACATAATTCAGAATCCATTGAGAACATGAACAAATTAAGTAGCTCCAGAAAATAGGGGAAGAAAAAAAGAGGACTGGTGCTTACAGTTGCAGTAGCATACGTCGGTCCAGATCCTTCAATAAATATAAGACCTTCTTGAGAAGCCTTACCCATAGACTATAAACATAGAAATGATGAAGAAAAAAAAATTAATTAGCAGAGACGCTACTGAAGTTATAAAAATTACTTATCTTTGGACGGAATGAAGAATTAAGGACAACTCAAAAAAGCTGATTCCAAATGAAATTGTTGCTCACTTAATCATGTATTCCTAAAATGGTATTTTTGATATTCTAGCGAGCAAAGAAAATTTCTTAAAACTTGGAGTGGGATTTAAAGGAAGAAGAGAAACCCTTAAACCCCTCCAACCAGAGCCCTCTTTTGCATGGCTCAGAAACTTCCTTTTAAATTTCATATGGAAGTCAAAATGACTGTAAAAGTAGAAAGGTTGAATAATTAAGAAAAAGCCACCTTCTCAAGACCAAGAACATAAGCTCTTGCATGAACACTCGCAATATCTTCCACGGAAGCAGGCTTAAAATTTTGAACTTCAATGACCTCTGAACCACGGAACTAAAATAAAAAATAAACCAAGATGATAAGAAATAAATCAAGCAATCGTTCCAACTTAAAATAGTTCATTCACAAATTTCTCTAGAGAAAATAAAAGAATCAAAAAATAAGTGACAAGTTTCATTCAACATATGAATTCAGATTCAGTAAAGAATTAATTAAAGAAGAATATTTATCAATGGGAACACAAGCAATGAGATTGTGTTTGTCTCAATGGTTAAGGTCTAAACCCACATAAAAGACAGGTGTGTTGTGTTGTTCTTTTTTATGAACAGTAAAACAAAGGAGAAAGGTTACCACTTCGGAGACATGTGTAGAATGTTATTCATTTTGCGTACGTTACTCCAATGGGGGTTTTTATGATATATGGGGTTATTAGAGTTGTCACTGTGCTTGTTCTATCTTTTCTTATAATATGGATTCCCTAATTTCTCTTGCATAACAAATGTTTAACAGACCTTCTATGGGTCTTAATGAACTTCTTATGATCAATCCCGAACTTTAACCAAATGAAGTTTAGGGAGAATTTGAAGGTTAGTACCTTGGATGCAATCATGGTCACATTGTCAGCTTATCTAGGTAACGTAGCCTCAAAGAACAAAAATCATGTAAACATATTGCAAAAAGGGTATTTTACTTTTTTCTTTTTTACCTATTAAAAAAAAAAAGGCATTTTCTTGCTTTAAAATTCACAAAGGCAGGGCCAAGATTCTATCAACGAAAGGTGATAAACTTAACAATCTTTCTCCTAAAGGTTTATCTTAAATTAATAACTGTTTGACAGATAGCATTGAGAGAGGGCAATACATATTCCATACCTTCGCACTGAGCTTCATCTTTTCAAGAGCAGTTGTGATTGCAGGAACCCTAAAGTTAGATTCTGGATGCGACTCCTGTTGGTAATAATTAATCAACAATCAGTTTGTGAGTCTTGCCTTAATTATAGCTGCATGGTACTAAGTTTTAATAAATCTCCAAATTTCACACTAAAACACGTAAAGTTAATTTGTTCCAATGTTACTTCCCATGCCTCTTTTGAACAAGTAAATTATAGAAAGAAAGTATCATTCTCCAACACTATAAAAGTAAAACAATTAAAAACATATGCAAAACAGTACGTCTCAATCTCTAAATACCTGGTTATGACCCATAGCGGGAGCAACACAATAGAGTACACGTGCATCAGATAGTCTCCTATCAGAAGTAGACACAGGATCATTTTCTACACCATTTGAACAAGAAATAGAAGTTCCATTGCTTTCTGAAGAATATTTCTTTTCTGATCTCAGATGCTTGTAGAAACTCCTATGTTGTACGGATATTTTATTTTTGGAGCCACTTCGGTAATGATGGCTCTGCTTTGACAACTGATGGCGCATCAACAAGGAAAAATGCCCTGTTACAGGCACATATATTGTTCTTTGTTAGTTAAGTGGTTACAAATATGACACAATTTGCATCAAACTTAACTACGTGGACGTCAAATGTGTAGCATATTAGAAACACATTATGTGATCGAATCATAAATGGATCATCAATCAAAATAATCAATCTTCTAGATATGCCCACCAGCACAGGGCCTCTTCACTATGGAGCATAAGGTATCAAAGTTTAGTCGAAGAGCCCAAGTGAAAGTTAGAAGGAAATCTTTCTAGACAATAGTGTTAACCCATCAAGTTCTAATCAGATATCTCCTGCGAATGTGTGTTTACTCCGATTCCAATCGATGGCACTACGAAGCAGCTAGTAAGGGTCTCATCATTGGGCAACGTCACTGAAATGTATACATCAAATACCCGGGCCCACATTAAGCAAAAGAAAGAGTGTGTGATGTGGGTTGGGTCATGAGAAGCTCAAATTTTGTAGATTTCTTCCTAAAAACATTTTCCTCCTATATTTCTCTCCAAAATTTTCACCTTTCTTCACTAAAGTTATATCCTTAGTAAGACACTTGCATGACTATAATGGTATCACATTTGGGAGTGAAAGTTATGGTTTCCAAGACCCAACACTGTCCTCCTATTGGAGTCCTACCCTGACTAATGAAAACAGAGCAAACATCTACAATCCACAACCACCATGGAGTTCATATTTATGAAGTTATCTTTAAGAAAACATTTACAACTTAGAAGGGGCAAAGATCACTTGTTTTCTTCTGTGTTTAAGTATATTAAAATCAAACATGAAATTTTACAAGATTTGAAAAAAATCAAATACCCTTTGCAGAAAAGCATTCACAATGCTTTTTTGATTACTAAAATGCAATAACTTCTGCCCAGGGACTTGGTTTAGTCTAGTAATTCTATGGAAACTACCCCAATTATTTAACTTCAACGAAGAGAAATCAAGAAAATGGAGAGAAGTTTAATGGAAATGGAGTACCTGCAAAAGCTGGGTGACGATGGATTGATTGGAGCTCCATATCCGCACACACTTCGCTCGCTCAGTGACAAGGCCGAAGAGTCGATGAACTTTCAAGATTTTTATACGGAGGTTATATTGCCCCACCAACTTTTCTGTATCACACCGCCAAATACTATCGAGCTTATGTTGTCACACCAATTTTTTTTTATAACAAACCCATTGTTGAAATTAAATCAGGACAAATAATAATTAATCATTTTTTACTGGATTTTCTTTGAAGTAGAAAATCTACCATTCCGTTTTTTTCCTTCTTTAAAAATTAGAGAGAATTTAGAAAATAGATTGAGAAAAATATATTAATTCTTAATAAATAATTGATATGAATTTAACCAATATATTAAAAACACTTAAGCATTAATAATTCAGAAAATTAAGTCCATACCTCCTTGGGGTCATAATGTATCGCCATACTGCATAGTCGATGTCCATAGCAGCCAACTTTGTGACGGCTTTCATTCTAGTAACTATTTTTTAGGGTCCCTATAGTTAATTTTTCGGGTCTCCTTGTCTACTAATGCCTTTTGTACCCACTTTGTGGTGGATTTCAAAAAATTAGTACCCTTTTGTTTGGACCCCATAGACAACCTTATTTCGAATTCGCTTCTCCCCAGGGTTGAACCCGAGAGATATGGTGTTGCTTCTAATCATACCAAATAATACGAACTCAATTGACACATCGAAAATACCTAGATTTTAGTGGTGCAGAAAGCTCAATTCATATCTCTTCAGGATCGTAAAAACCATTCAAAATCAATTCACCTCAATTCAAAACAAATATATATATATCCCTCTTTGAGTGATGATACAAGAGACCTAGGTTCAAATCCCGCCAACTCCAAGTTACATAACTCATTAAAAACAAGTTTACCAACAATTAATTAATTAATTAATTAATTAAAAATCTTGGAAGTTGATATATCATCATTTACCTCTTATAAATCCCTCTATTTTCTTGTCAGAATATTTATTATCCATTTTCTTCCTCTTCAAATAATCCTCTTTGTGCTTTTTATCTCTTTAGAATTTATTTTCATTTTCCCGAGGAATTTCTTCTTTTTCCAAGAAAACCAATGCTCTAGGTTCTTCCACCATTTTCTCTTCTAGAAACCTTTACCAGATTTCATTCAAATATAATTATTAACAAGTTCTTAATTGTACTCCCCCGTTTGACCTTGCTCTTGATCTTCCTCCCTCATTGCTTTAGAGTTTGAGAAAATCGGTTATGAAAAAGCATAGCAATTATCCCTCTTTCCACTCCCAAAAAAAAAACTTGTTTAATTATATACTGAACGTGAAAGAATAATTTTCTGTTGATTGTTAATATTTTAGTGTGAAAACAAATGAACCAAGGAAATTAAGTCACTCCTTTCTCACAATTATCAATTGCTCGGGTACAAATTCCATTTCTAAAAGTTCAAATTGGACAATCCGACAAATGAAATAATTCATGTTATCGTGTTAACTTGTTTGAGTAATAAGTAAATTCTTCCTATAGAGTTTAATCCATGATGGGCAAGATGGACTTGAACCCACTAGCTCAAAGTTGCTTTGGAGTATGGGTCTAATCCCAATTATATTCTTCCTTGCAAACAGTCTAATCCATTTTCATCACAAGTTTTTAATGCTTAAAAAACGGATTTCATCACCAATCCATCCATGAGGACAACTGTATAAATTGGTTCGATTTAAGTCCAAACCCATCGATTCAACATAAACGATAAAGATAAATCCTACCACTCCCTCCTTGGGAGTATGGAACACAAACAAAAGTTCCGTCACATGAATCAAAAGTTCCAAACTCGTTGGATTAAAATAAAAAGAAAAGAAAACTAGCCAAAAAATTTATATTTCTCCATCCTGATCATTAGCGAAGCAGATATTGTTAATTTGTGATTAAGATAATACCCACTACTCTTTAAGCTATTGCATTATTTACTGGCCAAATGCAACCAATCATCAATCGTCTCAATCACATTGCTGGAATCCTCCTCATGGGTCAGACCAACAAGATCTCTTATTTATCAACAACAAATTATTGAATCTATTGAATTGGTCACACCAATGCAATTTTCCTTTCAAAAGGAATTCAATTTCAATGGAATTAGATTTTTTTTATGTATAGGTCATCATCCCATTCAAATAAAAAAACTTACAATTTGATATTATATATCATCTATTGTAAATTATTTCTAATAAAAAGGGACAACTATAAACACCTTATTTTCTTCACAGTGGACTTAGATTCTACAGAGTTCAGTTCCAAAGCTCTAATAACAATAACTACCTTATAATATTGCCTTTAGGCATCATTGCCATCAACCCATGAGTTTAAGAACAAACATCACTTGCATTAATTTAGAAATTGTATTTTCTATGTTATAAGGGTACTACTTGGGCCAACATAAATGATCTTATTGGCCTCAAATACCAAAGAACATAGAAACATCACACAATCCTTTTTTTTTTTTTTTTTTTTTTTTTTGGGGGGGGGGGGGGGGGGGTTGATAGGCAACAACAAATCAAATTCACCTAAATCTACTTCACTTTGGCATTCCACACTCCAAACCTGCCTTATTACACACTCAAAGCTTCACCCAAGCATCCATTTGTCGTGCTTGATATCAAGCATCAGACCAGAAGATATCCAATTCACCCCTATTGTCTTCTGGAATCCCCAAGGCTTCCCATACAGCTCTCGAAGCATCAACGATGTTGTTAGGACATGGAGGCTGGAAATCGTGATCCGCATCACACCCTTGTGTAGAATCACACTCATCCACCACCATAGCCACCACTCTCCGCCCATTCGCACTTATAGTCACATTTTTGTTGCACCTTTGCTTTCGGCTGAACCACCCGGTCGATAGTGCGACAACTGGGGTATTGTCGGAGTGGAACTTATTGTCACATTCCGATGGACCGCCACCATCACCACCTTTCTCAAAGCTGTTAATAGTTAAAACTGCTTTTGTTCTACGAGACACCGTTGGGGAGCATTGAAAGGTGTTGTAGAGCTTACCCTCTACGCAGCATTCGGAATCGTTATTGGTGTTGCATTGGCCTGGAGGGGGTTTCCTCCCCCTAAGCTTGCCACTAGGGCTGCAAGGTTTGGCTTCAATTTTCAGGAGAATTGAAACAAGAAGGAATAGTGAGAGAAGACATAGTCTTAAACAAACAATCTTCTTCATCTCTCTCTCTCTCTCTCTCTCTCTCTCTCTCTCTCTCTCTCTCTGTGTATGTGTGAGAAATAGATGAATGGGTTGTACTACTTATATAGATGCCATCTCAATGCCCCTTTCATGGCTTTGTGGTAAGCAAGCTGTTGGATCTTGGTGGTTTGAATTGATCTTTTGAGAACATATATACAAATATACAATCTGCATTCTTAAACAAACAAATATTTCTAATCGGCTACATATTTAAATCTTTTTTTTATTGATATTCTTTGGTTGGGTTCTTCCTTCCTATTTCATTCCCTATAAAATTTAAAATTTTCAGTTTTGTGTCATATATATTGTCTTTTTCTACCTCCCCATTTAAATTCTGTATTTTATTCTTTTAGCATATAATCTCAGAATATGGAAGATAATGGAGTTCGACCCGTGACCTCCAGGGATTTTTTTTTTTTCTAAGATCTCTAACCCTAGTTTTTAGTTTTTAATGAGACAAGACTTGGACCATGGTCTATGATATTATCCCCCATAGATTTTACCAACTAAACTATAGGAGTAGGGAACATAGTATTATTCACGACTACCAATAAGATTAGAGTTAATTAATGGTATCTTAATATTTTTTTTTATTGCACTCCAGTTACTAAAGTTATTTATTCTATGTTACATAAGATATAGACACATTATTTAATTATAATAAGAAAAAAATTGAATGAACTTAGATTTCTCTCTTTCTCTAATCTTATAATATTTAGAAGTTCTACTAAGGTTCTCTCTTATTTCCATCATCAATCTCACAATATTACAGTCCCTAGTAAGAATCCAGCATTTACGTCGATACCGTCGTTCATTAATTAGATCCAATATATATACATATATATAAGTCGGGAATCTTAGCTGTCATTTTTATCAGAAGCAGGGTGACAACTAGATTTAAAGGGTCAAGTATTTTTTATTTTTAACGCGTAACAAGAATACCGCTGGTGTACCTTGTGACAATGAGTAACTTCATCTTCTCTTCTTTTTTTTACCTTATTAAAACCTCTCTTTTTTTGTTTAATCCTAAAGAAACATGTACCCATGTATTTGTATTAGAATCACATGTCACTTTCGGGATTCTAGAATCCAATTCATGCCCAAATAGAATCCAACGTTACATTTGGTTGATGTTATAAAAGGGAATCTTTCTTAATTAGAATTGGAAATCGATTAAAATGATGCGGGACTCATTTCTTGTGATTTTAGAAGTTTTTCTTGTGTTAAGTGGCAGTTTTTACACATAGGTGTATAATACATTACATTCTATTACAACTGTAAAAACATGATCAGCAAAATGAGATTCCGATTCTAGATTTATGGATTAACGAAAATGTGCGAGAGTTCTATTTAAGTCTAGTATTCTACGTCTATGGATCCCTTTGGCAACATAGATGGGATTTTGTGGAGGTCGATTTTGGGATAAATCAACCTCTACCACCATTTTTCATTCAACCCCCCAAAACGATAATGAAAACATGAAAAAGATTAGAAGACAAATTTT
Source organism: Akebia trifoliata (assembly GCF_017979445.1). Lineage (NCBI taxonomy): Eukaryota > Viridiplantae > Streptophyta > Magnoliopsida > Ranunculales > Lardizabalaceae > Akebia > Akebia trifoliata. Next base: position 1,996,528 of record NC_141378.1, on the reverse strand, counting down.
TTACGTGATTCGACAAATGTGCTTACGTCCACGGACTCGAGGAGCTGTTTCATTATGAATCTCTTGGTTACATGGCATCCTCAACTCCTCTTCCCCTCAACCTTCTTCATCCTCTTTTCAATGGTCTCAAGACCTTTTTATAGAAAATCCCTAAAAGAGTTCTAACCCTTCTTAGGATACAATTGACCAGATTACCCTTAGCTAAATTAGTTATTACATTAAAAAGAAAATTAAACCTCTTCAAATGATGCCACGTGTTCACATCGGAATACGTGTTGATATTGCAAATGGACAATTCAAATGAGGGACGATTTGATCCATTTTGATCTATTCCCTGCTTTTCTCCAACTGAGACCCAAACCCATGGTCAATTTATGACCGAGTCACCGAGCTTATCCTCGTATCTCTGTACTTGACTAAAATCCCTAGGTGTCACATGTCGCCCCTTGATACCTAGCAATAAATATCCTCCACAGATTTCTCATTAATTACATTGTCGATCAATTAAAAGGGATGTAACAAAACTTGATAGAGAGTTTGTTTGGGATTTCTCGAAGTCATATTGTCTTCTTTTCTTTTTTTAACAAGCAGTAATTAGTTGGCAAAGGTGGGGTTTTAAACCCAAGCTGTGATATCAATTATCTTTAATCAACTTAGCAAGTCGAGACCTTCGAATTTTATCAAACGAAATCATGATTTAATTTAACTTCACATATGATATATAGATTGTAGAGGGTAAAGTTGGTATTGGACGTGTAGCGTAAATAAGACGAATATCGATAATCAATGCACACAATATTCAATACTTATCTTGAGGCATTGATTGATATATCCTTAATTAGATTTTTTTTATTAAGATTATAATCTTATTTAGAAATAGAAAGTCTCCTAATTGACTAGAGAATATATATTTGTAAATAAGGATAGATTTTGTAGAGAATTCTGATTTGTTTGACTTTTCATTTAAAATTTATCTTTCTATCTATGTAAAGAAAACGATTAGGAAGAAAGGGGGGAGGCTCTTAGGAGAAAAAAAGTTGAGAGGATGCTAAGGTTTATAAATTTTGTAATGGCTTGAAGTATAGTGGAATGGCTCTTCGGAGTCTGGGGACGACGTAGTCCGATTTTGATATGAACCCCATAAACAAATCTTGCTTTTTGTCATCTCTCTTTTTCCCTTCTCTGTGATTATTTTTCTATATGATTTTTGATCATTTGAGTGCGTCAAGAATAATAAAGTTCGATTGTTAGGGGTAAATCTTGAGGAACCGACGGCATCCAAGATTTTACCTCTACATAGATAATTTAGGAACTTTATTGAAAAAACTCTCATGACCACCTTACCTCCTTATACTTTTTTTATAAATCCATTTATATAAACCCAAGCATTTAAAGACAGCCCTCACTAGTCTTTTGTAAATTGTATTTTTCTATTACAATTGGTATCATTAGGAGTTAGGACCACCATGAATGTTCTGGTTGGCCTCAAGTACCCTCTTTACAAACATATAAACCTCACATACACTATTCTCTCTTTCCTGGTCTGTCTTTTATAATAAGCAACGACATATGAAATTAACCTTATTTAAACATAAAAAATTAACATTACTCTGGCATTCCTTACTCCATACCTGCCTTATTACAACACTCAAAACTTACTTGAGCATCCATTATTTGTGGTGCTTGATATCAAGCGTCAGACCAAACGATATCCAACAGACCCCAATCATCTTCCGGCACCTTCAAGGCTTTCCACACAGCTCTCGATGCATCAACGATGTTGTTAGCACATGGAGGCTGATAATCATGGTCGGCATCACACCCTTGTGTTGAATCACACTCATCCACCACCATAGCCACCACACTTCGCCCATTTGCTCTTATAGTCACATTTTTGTGGCACCTTCGCATCCTATTGAACCACCCAGTCGAGAGTGCAACCACTGGTGTATCATTCGAGTGATACTTATTGTCACATTCCGATGGACTGCCACCATCACCACCTTTCTCAAAGCCATTAATAGTTAAAACTGCTTTTGTTTTATGAGAAACCGTTGGGGAGCATTGAAACACGTTGTAGAGCTTACCCTCTACGCAACATTCTGAATCGCTTGCCCGATTACATTGGCCTCGAGGGGGTTTCTTCCCCCTCACTTTTCCACTAGGCTTGCAGGGTTTGGCTTCAATCTTAGAGAAAAGTAGTGTAACAAAAAGAACTAGTAAGAGAAGAGTACTTAGTCTTGAACAAATAGACTTCTTCATCTCTCTTTCTCTATCTATATTCTTGTATGAGTGTATGTGACAAGTATAAGCATGGGTTTTACTCCTTATATAGAGATGCTCTTCTCAAAATGCCCGCTTTGGCATGAAATTACAAAACTTGTTGTCCATGGCTTTGCTGTTAACAAGCTGTTGTATATATCTTGGCAGCTTACAGGTATTTTGGTAATTATAGTAGCACATATAAGGATAATAATGGAAAGAATAAAGAGTAGAATCTACAGCCAATGTCCAATTCCACTTAGTGGGGATCCTGTAATACCCTGGACTTAGTTTAAATTTCGACTCCTGCTCTCCTATAATGAAAATAATTTGATTGCTCAATCCCCACATGTATAAACTAGTCAGGTTAATTAAACATACAAAGTCTGGAAATAATCAGGTTATAGTTAGTTTGCAATTACCAACCATAGAACGAACTCAGTTCGTACGAGTAGGCAGAGATAATTAGTTTTTGATTCGTTAGATAATTCATTTTTAATTTGTTTAGTTTTCGTTAATTCAATTCACGTGTGCATATATATATAATTCAAACATACAAATTATAACTAGTACAATTATAATGTTAAAAAATCAAAGAAGTAAATTATAGAGATAGAGGCCTAATCGAATTGTGTGCTTCCTCTCTTTTTCAATTCAATCTAGTAGGAAGTAACTATTTAACTAGTATTAATGCAATATGATCATGAGCTTACTAGATTCATTGTTAGAGAAAAATCCGTTCCCCGGTCTGCTGTCTATAGGGATACCTGACTACATATAAAAAAAATCCGCCAATCATTGAAGAAACTGTAGTCATAGGATAGACCAAATAACGAATATGGTAACGCAGATTTGACGGCCAACCCCAAGATAAGGGAATCCTTTAGTCAGAATCCAACAATCATGATGTTGATCTCGTCCTCCATTTATGTATGTAGGGGAATCTTATCCTGAAAGACAAAAATGTCACTTTTATAGGAAGCAACGTGCCAACTCGATTTAGCTCATTAACTACGATTATAATTTGGGCAAGGGCAAAAGATTCGTTACCACAGGTAGCATTGGTGCTGACTCAAGATCAAAATTAATTAACCGTTTGGCTTGTCTTGATGCCTCATGATCCTTTGTTAATGGTTGTTATGTTCTTATCTAGAATCTCACTTCTTTCAAATTAGTAGTAAAGATTCCTCAAAATCATAAGCTCGCACATTATCACATAAGTTTTAAAGATAAATATATCATTTTATAATATATTATATAGGTAATTCATTTCAAACGCATTACTCGACTATACTTTCTTAAGAGGGGCATGTTCGACATCCTACTATTTATCCTACGTGTTTTGTCTTACATGGGTTAGAAATTTTGGAATTGACTGATTTTTGGTGAAGATGATTTCTATGGTGAAGAGATTATCCTCACCAAAAATCATCATATTCCGAAACTTCTAATCCCATAAAAAATTATTTACAAAAAATGGATAATCCACGATTCTTCAACTTGTAAATATAGGATTAGAAATTTTGGAATGAACTGTTTTTTAGTAAGGATGATCTTCTCACCATAAAGATCATCCTCACCAAAAATCAGTCCATTCCAAAACTTCTAACCCATGTAAGATTATCCTCATCAAAAATCAACCTATTCCAAAACTTCTAAACCATGTAGGATAAATAGTAAGGTGCCAAACATTTTTCTTCTTAAAATTTAACAAATATATGTATGTATGGGTGGGGTTCAATAGACACATAAAGCTACTCATAAAGCTACAACGTTTTTGTCTTATATGATTAAAAAGATTCGGAATAGGCTGATTTTTTGTGAGGATGATCTCTATGGTGAAGGAATCATCCTTGCAAAAAATCATCCCTTCCAAAATTTCTAACCCCATCAAAACTGATTTACAAAAATTGGACGGTCTAAAATTTTTCAACTTGTAAACATAGGGCTAAAAGTTTCATAATGAGCTGATTTTTGGCAAGGATGATCTCCTCACCATAGAGATCATCCTCACAAAAAATTAGCCCATTCCAAACATTTTTACCCATATAAGATAAAACACATTGTAATTTTATGAGTAGTTTTATGTGTATACGGACCCTGATCCTATATATATATATATATATATATATATATATATATAAAGATAATTTCATAAAACAGGTCGAGGTGACCACCAAAAAGGGTAATTTAAATATTTAATGTGGATTTATGATAAGACTTTAATGAAAGTATGTTAAAAATATCTACCAAAAGTTTGATTTAGCATCCCAAATAATGTCATGTGCACACTTTCTCATCCAACTTCCCCGATAGATGTTTTGAGTTCGAGGTCTCTGACAATTTTTGTTTCCAAACCTTCAGAACATAAAAACAGATCAAACACTTCTACGAAAATACATGCACAATAAGCATGTTAATTATTAATAAAATTAAAATACCACCAAGTGAAGTAAATCTCAACTCTCATCGATGACCGAAGGCATGTACAAGAGAAATACATTTGTCAAAATGACAACTTCTACCAACAACAAAAAAATTAAATACATCTTAGTGATGGATTTATCCTTAAAAAAAAAAAAAATTAACAAGGCAGTCACCAGGATATATGAACTCTCATGAACATGTACCTCCCAAGTCTACTCATAACTCAATCCGGAATATTGCAGTTGCTGCCATGATCATCGATATTCAACTGAACACTTCAAAATCAGCTGGAATTCTCAGATTGAGCAAATTTAGACGACCCATTAAAACCTTCTGTAAAAGCCACGCTCAATTCATACATCTTTATGGAGGACTCGTCTTCAGAGCCTTCCCAGGTACACTCGACCAACTCAACCAAATAACAATGGTAAGGCCTGCAAACCAAGCCAGCAATGTCAATCAGCCAAGAAGTACTGGTATCATCAACAATCTAGTTAGTTGAGAGCCTCCAACTTTTGGTGTGAACTGTTTCATTAGCAATGAATTCCTGTTTTTTCTTTTTTTCTTTTAATTTCAAGTAACTAAATGAAGTGGCGACACGAGCAAGAAAGGTCTAGGACAGAGAAGCTTAACTATTCAGTTTTACATGTCAGTATGTCCAATGAAGTGACTTGAACAGAAGTTCAATGTTTTCCCTATTAGGATATCCATAATACCATTTCATGGTGCATTTCCTGGTTGAGGTTTAAAATATCCATCCAATAGTGTGCTCCAGTGCACTCTCAGGATCAGAAGTGACTTGAATAGATTCAATTTGACCCAAATTAGGGTACCATACTTTCGCCCATGGCATGCCTCCCTATTGGATCACATACTGCACTTCTTTGTCTGCATAGACTAATGTGAATATATAGTAGATACATACCATAGAAATTATTAACGACGAATTCTCAAAGGAAGTGATCAGCCATTAAAAGTTGAGGTTTTTTCGTATCTTCTTCAATCTCCATAGAAACTTCAGATTTAATTTCCTGGATCTTTTTATCCCAAATGCCATCTATTAGCTTCCATGTCTCATCACTGATAATTTGGGTCTGCAGACAATAATAGGGGAAAAAACACATCATATAACCTGACATGAGCATATTGTCATGATAATAGGGTCAGAATATGCTTTCTTTCTTACCTCTAACGGGCGTGGTGCACCAAACGTTGCAAAGCCTACATTCCCTGGTGCAAAAGTGACCCTTCCAGGAAGTGAAATTCCCTGGAGTCCCCATCTTCCGGCATAAGTAAGTGCCCCATACTCGTCAACTGGATGCACCGGAGGCTACACCAATGAGAATTAAAAACGAAGATTAATTCAAGGAAGCAATATTTTATAGCTTTAAAAACAATATCGAAAGGGATTCTCTCTCAACCATACTAGTATTAAATTTCCCTGGAACTTCTCCACCATCCCAAGATACAAAATTATTTTCTTGGAAGTGACCACGTATGTGACTACCTTTTCTTTCTTTTTCTTTTTCTTTTTCTTTTTCTTTTTCTTTTTTCTTTTTCATTTTTTTGATCGGTATAAGGTTAGTGGTTAGCAAATGAAGTTGGGTTCAAGGGGGTTTGGACCAAGGACGTGGGATCACTACCTTTTCTATAGAGCCTCTTGTACATACAAAATTATTTTCCATTGATTCAATTTATATAAGTTCTGCCTTTGATATAAGTTCTGCCTTTTTCATTTAGAGATCTTGGGTTTGCTTTTCCTTTGGTCAAAGTTGAGCAAAAACTTTGAGGGAGCGCGTTTCCAAGACTTTGTTTTTAATTGGGATAACATATGTGACTAGTAGTCCCTCATAGGGCATGTATTTTTTATTTCTTTCTACTTTTTTTGTTGTTTTTGCTTTTCTTGCTGTTTGGGGGCTACCTCAGCCTCCTTTTTGCCTTTTAATTTATAAAATTTATACTTATCAAAAAAGAAAAAATAATAAAGGAATAATGTATAAAGAGGAAAATATATGACAAACATGCACTTAGGATTTAGAAAACTTTCAGGTAAAATGAAACGCAATGGTACAAACTAATAAATTAATTTGAATGACAGTAAAGATTATGTCCTCTCATAAAAGGGAAAGAAGAAAGCCAAAAATGACATGCATGGAGGTAGTAAGAAAAGAAACGAAGGAATATGCCTTGATTATAAGACAAGGTTAATGATAGAATTAGATGGAGAAAATAGGCTTCACTTTGCCAACCCTAGTAATTGAGACAAAATGCAAATTATGGTGATCCTATCATAAATTTTAAATAACCCAATATGAGATTTGTTTGTTCAAGTTGCAGAGTGAAGTTGCTACTTGAATTAAACAAGAAAGTCCCAACCTCCTAGAAACTGCATCTCAGAAAACTAACACTAGTGTTAAGAAGGTCAAATTTATCTTTCCAAAGCACATTATAATTGCAAGGGGTGTTAAAGAATGTAAATAGTTCAGCATTGTGCAGCAGTGCCATACAAAGAACCAAACATTAACTTCATGGACCACAAAAAACAATAAAAAGTAAGCTCGAACCAGAACAAAAAATTGTCACTACACGAATCATCGGCTATATTCAAGAAATGGAATATACCTGAGGTATTCTTGGAGCTTTAGTGTATATATCCCAAATTTCCTCAGCTTTCATCTCTTCTTTCTCAAGTAAAATATCTGGACACGATGCAAAAGCAGTAGCCCATCAGCACTAAAAATTTTAAAAGTACAAACACATTTTGAATTATATGAAAGCATAACTCATTGACTTTCTGTGACTCCCAATTCACCAGTGTAAGTTCAAGTTAAAAATTTTGGCATCTACTGGACAATCTAATTCCATGAAGGGTTCAATGATAAATAAATAAATCCAGTTGACAATTAGAACAAGATGACCTGTGATTGTCTCCACAGCTGAATGGTATTCGTTCAGCACAGATGAACATTTTTCAACAGCAAAGCGCATGTATTCATCTCGAAGTGCTTCCAGTTTTGATGCAAGCTGTGAATAAAAACTCAAAAATATATACGTAAACTACTCATGCGATCTTTTATTCCAAATAGATCTACCTGCAAAGCTGCCCCCAGGGGGAACGGAAAAAAAAACTGTTTTTGAAGGGTAAATGATCATTTTCATATTTTCTTTATTAACCCACCAAAATGAAATAAGATAAATAAAAATTACAAAACAGGGCCCATTAACCTACATTTGGTACAAGATCGCTTTGATTTCTATAGTATGCTTTTCCAAATGCGGTCATCCCTGTTTGCAGAATCAAAAATTCTGCGAGTCTTGAAGCTTCAGACGTTGCATTTGCAGAAATCCAACACAAGTTGTCAACCCCGAACATCTCCTCCTCGATTACTCTAGCTATAGATTCAAGCAATTGGTAAAACACAGAAGGTACATGGAGCAATTAGTCATTCCATGTTTCTACTAGTTTGATTGCCAAAAACAGACAATATACTAAAATAGAAATTTTCAAAAGAATATAATAACCAGCAAAATATCACTCTCGTGTACATTACAGAATCTTAGAAGATGAATTATTCTTGGTCTCTCGTCGGCAAATTCATGTTGAATTAAATATCTTGCCTCAAATGTTAAGACAATAATTTATACACTTCAGTGATGGTACTCGAGTTCACTGTGAGGCCTGACTAGTCAAGGTGAGGCTTCTTCCATGACTAGTTTCAAACAAAAAGAAAAGAAACCCTATAGTATCAAGATACGATAATTAAGAATAGTACTGTAATTTATTGAGGACAGTTAAATATAATATTATTAGGATTCTTTATATATATATATATATATAAGTAAAGATGATTTCAATTCAAAAACGGAGGTCAAGGAGACCAACCGGAAAACAGAAACAAGCAAGCACAAGGCTGTAAAACAGCCACACAAAAAAAAAAAGTTACCCCATACCTACATTGCAAACCCTCTCCCAATATTATTAGGATTCTTGACAAAAGATACACGGTAAACCATCCTTAAGTTGCTTAAGTAGACGAAGTTTTCAAAGTTGCTTTATTGCAAACCAATCATATTATTCATAAATAACCACATGTGCATCATGTAAAACATGTTTGTTTAGACTTTTCAAAATGTCACAACCTCCCAGCTATAAGTTGGTTTTGCGAGAAAAATAGTATCGTTAGAAAGCTCACAGCGAGATCTACACGGTGATTCCCTATTGAATATTTTATTCAAGTTATAAAAAAAAATATTGGCAAGATATTCAAGTAAAAAAAAAAAATTTATTTGCATTTTTCCTATTATGTCCAAAGAAATTTAACAATAATGCATACAAAAGTAATCTATTTATTTTATCTACCCTTCTAATAAAGCTTCCATTAGTTGTATCTAAAACCCCTCATTATTCAAGAGAACTCTCTAGACGTAAAAAAGAAATAAACAATTTCGCAAGCTAACACAGTCGTAGACTTTCTTCATGTCATATCCATACATAATCCCTAGACCACAGAACCCCACCTCCCCAAGAAATATTCCAAGAATTCCCAATGACATGATCATAAATTTCAATGTAAACAGAGAGTCCCGGGGACCCCAACTGAATTTTGGAATCAATGCATTTATTTGCAATCAAGGCACCATCCAAAAAGTGCCTACCCTTTATGAAGGCCCCTTGTTCATATGAATTCACATATAGTAAACCATATGAATACTCGAATCTTGGGTCTTAAAAAGTTATTTATAAATACCCCACCAAGCTTTAGATTTCAGATCAAGGTACACAAAAACCAGCGACTTCATCAACAACCCTACTGAGCTCCCAGTTTACCCATCTAAAAACAAAACTGAGCTCCACTTCTGACACCTGAAACCCAATTCCTGGCATAATTACACAAACAAATGGTAGATTGAAAGCCAATATTGTAAAGCTATAGTTATCATTCAGAAGGGAAAACAACTAGTAGATATTTCATTTGCAGGCATGCACATGAATTATCAATTATAAATTATTAAACTAAATTTTACATGAACACTGTTTGTATCAGAAGCAAAAAAACAAAATAGAAATAATTAGCAAGCAATAAAAATTAAACAAGATCAAAACTATACCACATAGTAAAGGTAGGAGCAAGAAACTCACGTGCACATGCGCGTACTATAGAGTTTACATAGTCTGGCTTCTTTGAATACACTCTTCCTGATGTTTCAGTATAGCGCATATTTGGTTGGCTATGAATGGAACGAATATCTGTCTGCAACAGAAATTATCACACTTGCATCAACAAACAAAAGTCCCTGATCAAGGAACACTTAAAAGCCATCACAGCAACAGACAGCATAGAAACTTCCTTTCAGGAGAAATAATTCACACAAATCTCATATGATTTTATTGACCTCTGTAAAAGGGCGGTAAGGATTTGGATAGTAACATGCAAGAACAGCCACGGCTGCTTCTCGATAAGCCAACCTCAACTTTAATTCCTCTGGAATTTCAGTGCTATCTTCTTGACCTGTTTCAAATGTGCCCTTTTGCTGCAAAAGCATACATTGCAGAAACAGAAATGGCATGAGCACATTTAAAAAAAAAAAAAAAAATCAAAGCAGTTAAATAATGTTTTTATCCAAGAGTGGAATGAAAAAGAGGAGACCCACCCTCTTCAATGCCTCTAACAGTTCCTCTCGTCCAATGTAATCTAAATCTTTTCTGGCAGTCAAGATTCCAGCTTCGTTCCTGTCATCCAGCCCAAAAAAAAAATGTCAAACTTCTCTCCCAATGTTGAGATAGAAATAATTAAGATAAAGCAGTACTTACAGTACATTTTGCAGCTCTGCTCCAGTGAAATCAACAGCAAGCTCTGCAACTTCATGAAGGAGAGTATCTTTTTCCTCTTCCGACCGGAAAAACTTATTCCTAGCATGCACCTGTTATGCATTGGATCACCAATAAAAATCTCCAATAATGAAGTCATAATACAGACTTCACAAATCTGAACTGAAAAAAGACCAACACACTGGAAAACATACCCGTAATATGGCCAATCTTCCATCTTTGGAGGGCAAACCAACCCTTATAATCTTGTCAAAACGGCCTTTTCTCAATAAAGCAGGATCGAGTATATCCAGCCTATTAGTTGCACCTATAACTAATACCTGACAAGCCCAAGTTTAGTAATAAATTCCTAACAATCTCTTTGGTTAAATCTGCAGAAAATATCTTAAATCATACCTGTGATGTTGAAACTTTAAATCCATCCATCTCAGTTAGTATCTGAAGCAGGCCTTGTTCTCTTTCTGCACCGCCCTGTTATCAGTAAAATATACATTTAATTACAGAAGCACGTAGTAGAGAGCATGAAGAAGCAATGGAAATAAAAGATGGCCTAATTTAAAATGGGGTTTCAAACTTATGAGTTGATTACATAAGCACAATAGTATCAATTCTAACCAAAGTTGGAAACAAGTGTGATAGTGAATTTGACTTGATTGAGTCAGAATCCAAGTTCAGATTTGGGATGAGGTGAATCCTGTGAGATAAGGCTCTTAGTGAGCCAAGATCGTTCAACTTGATCAAAGAATTGCTTCTCAACGAACAAAACCTGAGCTCTGAGTCTCAAACCAGGCTCATTCAACTAAATGCTCTCGGCAAATTACAGTAAATCATCATTATTTAATTACTTTATCAAATATTGTTTTTCTTCTGATCGTTACATAGAAAACGTTTTACATGTATCTCTTACACAACTCAGTTTAAAATTCAACCCAAAAACCTTCCACTGAAAATTTTTCAGCCAAACCCTAAAATCGCCTGCAAACATCTCCCCCTCCCTCCCAAAACTCCATGTCCTTCAGTTATAGCAAGAAGGAGACTCTCAAAGCACAATGGCTGGTATTAATGGTGAAGAAAAGGTCACATAAGGGTCGATGACAGTGGACTGTGATCCCTTCCTGAAAATTAAGGATTCCTATTTAAAGATTTGCCTTTCCTCTAAAGCTTTCTCACCTCGTCATATTATTTGATAGTGATGGTTTGCAGTTTGCTCTTCATTTGTATTCAAAGAAATGATTAAGGTTCACAGTTTTCTATCCCATATATGTTTGATGAGTGCCAAGACAAGCCAAACCTAAGTAGTAGCATTTCCACATATTGTCTGTCAAATCACCTAATTTATCAATGTGGGACAATTTCCTCAAAGAGGTTTCGAACAGTTTCAGAAAAGAACATTTAAATAAAACAAGTATCAAGTTGTGGAACAAATGGGCTCAAATGATAGAAAATTAGATGGTAAACTCAACAAAAATTGTTGATTTGTTGATGTAATGGCATACAGGAAATAGAAACAAGAAGCAAAAATAAAAATTATTTAAATACACAATATTTAAACTTAAAAGAATGAACATCATGGATTATCTTACCCCTCCCAGATCAGGTCCACCACGTTTACTACCAATTGCATCAATCTCATCAACAAAAATAATTGATGGTGCAAAGGATCTCGCACTAGCAAAAAGATCCTTGACACGAGCTGCTGCAACACCAACAAACATCTGTAGAAGAAATAAAGTTGTAGATTAGCCAAAAAAGACACGTTAAAACAAAAGTTGCATATGTTTCCAGACAGAGAAATGACCAAGTGATGCAAACTAAAATCATATATCTACATTTGAAACCTTGACGCATTAACTAGTTTACTAGTGCATGACAATAATATGCGTATTGAATCGAGAGGATATGTATCAATTAGTACCAATGACATGTATAATAATAGTATGTATATCAATTCAAGAGAAGCAATCCTAGCAAACTAAGAAACTTAAAGAACATCTATAGAAGCTACCAGGTCTTACTAATTGCCCGTGTGTTATTCTTTAGAATCAAAGATGTAAAATAGAAAAAGATGGCTCTAGGGTTGCTTCCAGTATACCAAGAATACCAATATATGACATCTTTAGCCAATGACTTGCATCGTCGTTGGCATTCCTGTGAGTACAAGTTATGACAATACATAATCTATTTTCCTTGACATGTGTCTCAAATATTTTCTACAATATTTGCATGTCTCAGAACAAAATCCCCACGCACCCACGTATGGAGTTGCTAGAGTCAACTCCAACTACCAAGGGAGCATCGAAGAAGCAGAAAGACTTTTAGGCCCTTAAGGAGAGCCCTCCCTTTTGGCTAAACACAAGCCTTGAATATGATCTACAAAATTTGGTGTCTCAAAAGAAATTTCCATGCACCTAACAGCTATACACTATGGAGTTGCAAGAGTCAGCCTCCACTACCAAAGAAGCCTAGAGAAGAAAGAGACACACTTTTAGGCCTCCAAGGAGAGCCGTCACTTTTGCCTCATTTGACTCTTGGATGCCAGTTGAACCAAAAAACACCTTCAGCTTGGGAACCGTCACTTTTGCCACATTTGATTCTTGGATGCCAGTTGAACCAAAAAACACCTTAAGCTTGGGACCTCCATCTCTAAAGTGTTTCTTGGCCAACCAGGCTGGGATTGTCAAAACAGCATTTGTTAGAATTTAAGAGCATTAAATAAAATTTAACTTTACCATCCTCTCTTTAGCTTCTTATTGATTTTCAAGTAACTTTTCCATCGAGACTACATAAAAATAGTTTTCTAATCCAATCAAGGTCAGTTACATGGTATTCTGAATTCTTTCAAAATGTATATTTGCCTAATCATCTAAAGCTTCATATTGAGTAAATTAACAAATTATGATTTAGTTTTAGCTAGGAAAAATCTAGAATCCACCTCCTTTGAACGCCCGCACAAAGAATGAATAGTAGAAGCTTCCAAAAAATTGTACCTTTCATCCCCAAATGCATTGGTGGACCCCTGCCATGCAGTCGACTAATGTAACAATAAAACATCCAAATTATCCAAAGATGTTGGAGAAGTGAATAAAATGCCTCCATTAAGAGGTAATGCACATCTTCCTCAGCTTCAATGCAAAGGAAACAAGAAGAAAACCATTTTGGAGTTGCTTGCCACAGCGATTTAGTGATCAACTGTAATCACGAATCACCTTGGAGAAGTGTTAACTTTAAGTGGACTATGCATCCACAAAATGGAATGAGGAAAGACACTTTCCAAGTTACTGATCAGCTTCTCATAAAATCAATGGACGTACAGGATTCCTTGTTCAAACCAACTTTTAAATTCTTCATATGACTCATTATCTAGACTCCCTAGTAATGGTCTGATATCCTCCTCCCTTATATTTCCTACAAGATCAAATACTCCACATCACCAACCTCCCTGGGCCCCAAATAAAAACACTCGTTTGCAAAGGCATATTTAAACCAGACTATCATATAAAGAAGAAAATCTAAAACAAAATTTTATATCCCCACACTAATGATTCTCCCAAAACTAACTTTATTCATACATTCCTAATACTCATTCCAAAAACCCTATACCTTTGGACACTTGCTTACAGACCTTGAATACACATTTGACACCCAACTCATATCTTCAATGAACAACCTCTCCCGGAATTACTGCCCAAATAACTTCCATAAAAAAGGGAGGTCTTACGGTCACCTGCTTCAATCAAAAGTGTTCCAAAGCAGAGCGTTCAACAAGAAGAAATTGAAAGAGACCAATGCAACACTTCCAAGATCAAGTTAAAAGTTACATAAATTTTACAAGTTTTATGGCGAAGAATGGCAATTCAGAGTATAGACTGCAACCTGAGGGTGAGTTCTTCTCCATAGGAAAGGATAGATAAAATTTGAAAAGGATTGATTCTTCAACAGAACTTCAAGAAGAAACAAGATGACCTAAAAAACCAAAAAATATGGGTTCGAAGGATCATGGCATAAACATTACAGGAATATTCCGGATGACATTCTCAAACAGAGAAATTCAATTGGCACCTACTTCAGCCCGATTTTTTTTTTCTTTTGGTTTGATGGTTTGAGTTTTCTGTTTGAGTGGTACCTTGCAATTAACAGCAGTGAGCTTCTGTTAAAACACTATGGAATTATGGATAACTGAAAATCAGGTTTTCTAGATACATATTGTAATGCAGCAATCAAACATGAGAAGTGAAAAAGAATAATTCAAAAAGTACATGAATCAATTTACAAAACAAAATAACAAAATGATCAAAGAAGTACTCCACATGGAATCAATAGAAATTTGAATGCAATCGTGTAAGGGAAAAGCAACGTTTGTGTTTCCATAAATATAGGTATTATATATTATCACCTCTACAAAATCAGTGCCACTTGATGCAAAAAAAGGAACTCCTGCTTCACCAGCTATTGCTTTGGCCAGCAGTGTTTTACCAGTACCAGGAGGCCCATGAAGAAGCACACCTTTTGGGCAATAGATGCCTTTATTTTGAAATTCTTCATCATTCTTTAGTATTCTGACAATTTCTTGGAGTTCCCTCTTTATATACTCCTGGCCGGCAAAATCATCGAATGTGACACCAGTAGTTTCTTCTGCCGATATGAATTTCGCCCTGGTGATACATTAATATCAAACCATGTAAAGCTATGCACTATGAGGAACGTTCAAGAACTATAAAATTTAATGTCAGTACGAGAAATTGCAACTCATACCAAACTAAAAGATCATAATGACATTGAGTGAACACCCCCAGCTCTTTGAAAAGCAGAAAAAGAAAAATGAATGGAAGAACAAAGAACTGTTTCTAGATGGGGGAAAATATGATACAGATATTTTGAAATGCAAGATGTAAACCTCCATAAGGCTCGCAACATGACAAAGATACCTTCCAAATGCAAATACAAACCACCATCAGGTTTGTGACATGCAAATTAGTTTCTTTGTTTTTGTAGGTAAAAGAGAACCTTTTTTTTTATATTGAGAGGGCAAGAGACCTCATTGTACAACAAAGAAAGGATCCAGAGCAAACCCACCCTCCGTTCTAATCTTCTACCTTGAGCATTCTTTATTTCTTCAATGAATTATAATGGTGAATGAGTGGGAAATAATTGGAAAATGTACTCCAACAACCAAGTTATCGGGGAATTGATCTCCACTCAACACCCTTGGTTCCTTATATCCTACCTTGATCATTCTTTATTTCTTCAATGAATTTAAAATGGTGAACAAACAGAAAGGAATAGATCGTGATAAACTTCACTTGGTAGGAAATAATATGGAAAATATAATCCAACAACCAAGTTATCAGGAAATTGATCTCCACTCACCGGCTCTTACCCAAAGATCCAAGTGTACCAAATGATCGAAGTGCATGGCGTCTCAGAGGCTCTGCTTTTTTTGTGGGAGTTCCTAAGTCACTAGGTATTAACTTTGCATAAATTGGCCTCATGAAATTGTCAATCCAGACATATAAAGCAATAGCGAGGGCAAGACGCATTGACCATATAACGGCAATTGCAACTGTGGAGTAGACTTCTGCAGGTACGGTGTTCGCATTAAGAACATCAACATTTACTAGCTGCTGGTGCAACTTCTGCCAAACATCATTCCAAGAGTCAATTGGCATCCGATCAACCACATGGCGCCGGAAAACAATGTCCCCCTTAGAATTCCCTTCTGATTCTTCCATCTTTCCATCTTTGTAGTATGGTAGAATCACTGCAGAACGATAAAATCTAAAAGAATAAGCAGTCTTCACCTAGATAAGTGTCCAGGAAATGAGCATGAAAAGCAACTCGACAATGATTCCCAATCCCAAGCAATATAATACTATTTTTAACTAAAATGCCAACTTATATTCCTTAAGCATAATATACAGTGTCACACGTGTATGACAGAAATCCAAAGAGAAAAGTTGTTATATTTCAGTAGGAAAGATACCGGTTACATGATTATAAGTAGAAAAATAAAATTGGAAGGCTTAGGGAAAGAAGGTGAACTTCCCAACATGAATCATCCCTTTTAAAATAGAAATGGAGCCACAATAAATGAAACATCGATATGATGTCGACACCATATATTGTTTCGTTTAAACATAAACCAATCGCAATTGATACATCATCATCCAAATTAGCAAACAAACTAGTTTCTTTTTGAAACTGGTTTAAAAACCTGTAAAACTAGAATGCTAATAAATGAAACACCACAAAGATAAAGTGGTAGTGCATTTCTATGGTACCCAATTTGTTGCTACTAATCCAAACCATAAACTGGTACAAAGCAAACCAGTTAGCAGTATGGTTCATACTAGGTTCATAAAATCAAGCAAACCACGAACCCACCAAATTTTGATTGGGTTCGGTTCGGTGAACCAAAGCATTTTTTAATTGGTAGCAAACCAATTTATTATATCTTTTTCATTGTTTATATTTAAAATCAGGATTATTATATTGATTTTTTTCAATTTAACTTTTAAAAAAAAAAAAAAATAGCATTATAATTATACTTATAACTTGTATACTTGAATTATACATATGCACAAGTGAACCATGCTAGTGAATCGATCTAGGAAACCAAAGTGAACCAAGAAACAAATTATCTCTACCTACCCCTACAAACCAAGTTCATTCTAGAGTGATGAACCATGAACCACAAACCCAAATTCGAACCAAGTGAACCGAAAAACCAGGTAACATAGGTTCATTTCATCATTCAATGAATGTGAGCAATGTGTTTCATGTCATCAAGCATAACAACAAAAATCCCTAAATAAATAAACTACCACCAAAAATAAATAAAAAAGGTAAGACCTACCAGATATTGTCTGACCATAATTTGAATACTCCATAAATTGGACATTATTTGAATTAAGAAGTCTCAAAAATTCACTGTAGTCAATCCTGTGTGAGTTCTCAGGATCCCACTCAGTTCCCTTCAACTTCCCTCGCATAGTCAGTAATGTCCTGCTCCAACATGAAGCCAATACAAGTTGCCTCTCTAACTGCATGTTCGCCTTGTTCTCTAGTTGTTCCAATATATTTATGCGTTCCCTCTCTGCATTCTTGAGTTTCTGAAAATCCGAAGGTTTAAGAAAGTGAGCAATAGTTAACATCCAATTTTCAATTTATAATCAAAAAAATTATACAAACAGAAGAATTGGGGTTTCCAATTTCATGAATTGTGAACATCTAGAGCAAACCTAAAGGATTTGAATGTATCGAGAAGCATAGTATCTTACTAAACTAATTGCCTGTATAGCTTCCCATTTCTTCACTTTTTGCGCTCAAACAGAGTTCTAAACAGGATTTAAAATTCCAGGAAAAAGGAAAAAAGTTTCCTTTTTGGCTCAAAAATGGTAATCTAAACAAGAAACTAAATACAAATTCATAGGAAAAACGCAATTCATCTAATATAAATAAACCAAAAAAAAAATTACTCATTTAGTAGACCTCGAAGAGACGAGCGGATTCGATATCTTCTTCTTCTTCTCCTACGTCTTTCGAAACTACAATGGAGTCTGAATTCGAACATGAAGATTTAAAATAGGAATCACTGTTGATCCTCTTAGGACTAGTGATGAAGAGTGGGTTGTTCTTAAACCCTAGAATTGTTGCTCTGGAAACGTGGCGACGAAATGGGGAAGAAAATAGAGAAACAGAATTTCTTACTGTTGAAATTCTTGTTTGGGAGAAGAAATGTTTGGGAAACTGAGAGAAATCAGTGTGAGAAATCATCTTATTCTCTCACTGTCTGAGAGAGAAGAATGAGAACGAACGGCGGCTTTATCCTTTAAACAGATGGTATTTGATGATTAGGGAGAACTAGCGTGTTTGTCGTCAACACCTCTACCCGGTGTTAATTGCTCCGAAAAATAAATAAATAAATAAATAAATAAAGATGGGAAGGGGGTGGTGCTTAATGTCCTTATTCGAGAGCTACTATTAGCACACTAACTTATAACACACCAATCCATAAGTAAACCTCCACTTAATTTCAAAATGATTTGTGTGCGTGTGTTGTGGGTGTTTTGTGGGTGTGTGAGGAGGGAGGGGGTGTTTAGAGATTCTAGCAATAGATTTTAGAGAGACAAATGTATTTTTAGATAAAGAATGGATAAGGTATCACCCCACTTATTGTAATCATATCTTAACCTCAAAAATATGCCATGTTTGTCCCACCGATTGTTTGTTGTACTTTGTTACTTATGCACCATCTATAGTTCCCTACAGACTTTGCTTGCTTCCAATCAATCGATCAATCCTAATAGTTCTCCTTGACAATAACAATGACAAACCTCCATGATTTCTCCTCTTTAGAGTGATTTAAGGGACACTATGCCACTAAATATCCAATGACTAACCCAGTAGTTGGCTTGTACACTTAAAAAGAGTTTGGGGTTGTGTTGGAGTGACCTCTAAATTGACCTCAATACATAATTTGCTGACGTGGAGGTGCATGCAGAATCATAGATGTTTATCACTTTCAAAAGTTTAAGTGATTATTTATTGTTGATAGATTTTTTTTTCCCGTGAATCTAAATAATTTTATGGAGTATTGGGTTTCAAGCTTATGATAAGCAATCCTAGATTGTTGTAAAATATATGTAGAACCTCTGTTGTAGCACAAAATACTTTAAGAGCTAGCTTAGATTGCTCCCGTTCATTGGAGACACTTTTAGTTTTCTCGGCGGTTTGACTCATGGGCACGGATCCTGTCCGCACCCAAGCACATAGACTCCGCGGTTTTGTTATCACATTTCCCATTCCTTTACTACTCTTTATTTGTTTTTTTTGAATAAAATCATATCCCAACTTACTTGAAGCACCCCATTATGAGATTCATTTGAGAATGAAGAAAAGGCTCCGAGGCATCACAAGGAGTCGAAGTTCAATGAGAGGACTCCAAATCCAAGGAAACAAACTCGAACAATACTTCTCCGCTCATTTGACTTATGAAATATTCAAGTAAGACTCTCGTTCAACTCTTCTTCAAGTATTTGTGTCTAGTACATGTAGAACCAAATTTATATTATTACATTCCATGTGCTAGTATTTAGGGAACCTAAAATCGAATGGGATTTTGGTCGGGAAGGGTTGGAAGTTAGAACAAGACAAAAACATGTTATTTTTGTTATTGTCTTGGAAACACATGCTAAACTACAGAGTCAGGCACATGAATTGTACCAAACATTTTCCTAGCTAACATAGATCAAAACTACGTGGCGACTCTAATCTAACTCACAAGCTAAAAAATGACTAAATGTGACGCAACCTAGCATCCAAAAATAATATATCCAATCCAAGTTGTTTCAAAATGGACCAATTTGGAATCCGGACCATGGCTCCCATATGGACAACTATATACATAAATGACATTACAAATATTACTTACATTTTATTCACGAAGAAGTTGGATAGTTAAAATAAGTACTATACTTTCTTTTTTTGAAGCCGAGGTATTCGGATCTCTTAGAGCACTCGACTAATCCTCGACGCACATGCAGTCCCCTCCCCCCATGTGCATCAAGTAATTTAAGTGGTAAGACATTTGGAGTGTTATTCTGACATCTTAAGTTCAAATTCCCTTGACCCTAACTTCATTTGCTATCCATTAATTTTATACTTATAAAATAAAATAAAAAACGAGGGTGGCACCTAAAGGGGGATTCAACCTCATGACCTTTGCTTCCTAAGGTGTGGTCTTAACCATCTTACCAACCCTTTTTGTGTAAGTCATTGGTACTAGTAAAAAAACAACTTTTTAAGGGTACCATTGAAAGAAATTATAAAATAAAATATATAGAATATTGTAAATTTCTCGAGGCAACGTCCAACTAGCATTTTATTTATGGCAAATCAATTTAGAGATTGTATTTGATCTAATATTACAAAAAAAATTGTCATATTTTTGTAAACAAAGAGTGTATCTATCTGGTCACGTCGGATGCCTCACCATGTCAAACCTTAGGTCCAAACTGATAATCCTTGAGATCCACAACACAAAAATCTCGCCGGATATCTAACTTTTGGATATTGATTTTAAACCTCTACATATTTGCCACTGATGGATGTTTGGTTTAGGGTGTCAACTTGGTTTCCACAATATCCTTGTAATTACTAATAACGTGGCATCGAAAAATTCATATTAATATAAATAATAATCATATATTTAACGAATTGATTGTGAATCTCTTGGTGACAACGCTTGGATAATGCCAATATTTATAACAAATGACCTTACGCATTGAATATGATTGATTGCAATAAAGTAACGTGCCATTTAAATTAATCGCCAAGTATTCTATATGGCCATGATGTATGGTATATTGACATCAACTTAAGATCCAAACCATCAACAGTTCTTGAGATTCGTAATTCAAATAATCGAGGAGTTCGTAATGTTTGGATCTTGGTCTTATTTCACTATACGTATGCTATCGATAGATTATCATTTTTCTTTGTAAATTTAGACAACTTAATGGATGGTTAAGATTAATGGATCGACGGTGTCGACATTATCCATATAATATCCATGACGTGGTAGTGAGTTTTGACTCCATCCTCCTTTAACTTGGATAGTCGCTCGCTACCATGTCCCTTTCTTATAGGGCTTTGGGCCCATTGACAAATAAAATAAGATCTATTACTTGAACCTAAGATCAAACATATCAAATTGATTGGAATTATTTTCGACCATTGGATTCACAAGGCCAACCAATGGACCTACTCACAAAGCCCATTATGAAAACTTATCAAGCAGGCTTATTTTTGTAGTCAAACAGTGGTTCAAATATTGAGAGTAAATAAACCAATAATATTTTGCCACGTGCAGTGATAAAAGACAAAAAATTGTATACGTGCAATTGCCAATCCAAACTCTCTACGATAATTAAAATGAAAAACATTAAGGGTATGTGTTGATTGCATTGAAAATCACTTTTCATGGAATTTGAAATCCATGAAAAATTAGTTGTGGAAAATAGGTAGGGTTGGAAAATCAAATTCCATTGTTTGATTTCACTTGGATAAAATCATGGAAAAATATGAAAAAAAAGAAGAGGAGAAGGAGGAAGAAGATGTGAGGAGGGGGAGAGGAAGAAGAAGATGATAAGGAAGAGGGAGGAGGGAGGATGTGGCGATGAAGGTGGTGACGACGACGACGACGATTGCGGTGTCGGCGATGACTACGACGGTAGTGACGACGGCGATTGCGGCGTCGACGACGGCGATTGCGGCGTCGACGACGACGACGATGGTGACGACGGAGGTAAGTGAGGAGAACGTGGTGGTGGAGGAAGTGAGGGATGGAGAATAAGAAAAAGAAGAAGAGAGAGAGAAGGTGATCGGAGACGGAGCCGATGACGACGGCGATGGTGACGACGGTGATGACGACGACGACGAGGTTAGTGTAATGGTGGTGGTGGTGGTAATGGTAGTAGTGGCGATGGTAGGGAAGAATTGATGATAGAAAATATGGGTGGATTTCATTTTTCCACCCATATGGGTGAGAAAGTGAAATCCATGATTTAGTGGACATTTTGAATGAAGTGAAAAATGAATTTCCATTTCTATGTGGAATCAAACACTTGAAAAATGTCATTTTCCACCCTATTTTCCATGTTCAATCAAACACACCCTAAAAGGAAAGAATTTGAAATCTTTAAATTCTGCCACTATATAAGTGAGGATTCAAAGAGAAGTTTTCACTCAACGCGGCGCAGAACAGCTTTGTCTCCTTCGAGCTCTTCTTACTCTCTCACTGTCTCGTTTCAGCTCTCTCTCCCTCTCTTTGTCATGGTAAGATCAGTAGAGCTTCTAATTCATCTGGTTACGTGTTCAGGATTTGTTTTCGAATTTGATTTATTCCTACATTTTGGATTTCTAGTGTTTTAGATGTTCGATATAGTTTTTTGTTGGATTTGATTTTTCTAATCTTCTCTCTTGTTTCGGGTTGGTTTTTGTTTACGTCTATTTGTGTTTTTTTCCCTCTTATCTGAGTCTGTTTAATCTTTGTTGTCTGTTGTCTTTGCTATCTGGAGGAATTTTGAGGCCTTGTGCATTTGGTTCCGTGGTTGATCAAGGCTTTTTGATGTTTTTGAAGTTTATTTATTACTCTCTTTTCTGTATCTCGATATAGTTGATTTATCACCTCTTTCGGATTTTGAAGGGTTCTGAGGTTTTGTTATGTTGGATTCATCGTTTTTTTTTAATATAATCTTCGGAGACAAATATTGTTGAAAACAGGGTATGCCTAATGTTCATTGATCATGGCATCAACAAACATCAATGGTTTCTTTTATGTGAATTGTGTTTCTTGAATCGAGTGTCGGTTGTTATTCTCAACGAATCTTATTTTTGCCATTGGTGTTTAATTTAGTCCTGGATTAGATTTAGTTTGTCGCAGGTTTTGATATAAAGCAATTTTTTTCTCTTTTTTTATATCTTAGGTTGTCGAAGAAGACAGCTAAAGAACATTTCAAAGAATAAATAAAAAATAGATAGTACTGGTGGTGCTAATCTTTCCTGCTTAGTGTTGGAATTTAGAGGGTGAATTGGAAAATCCTTTAATATTCAATTAGTTTTAACCATATGATAAATCAATCTATTAACCATAGGGTATTTCAATCCCATGTTTGCTTTATGCTTTATGCTTTATGCTTTATGCCTTTTACTTTATTGCTTTAAGTTTAGTTGATAGTTTTGTTTTTGCCTTGAGTAATTTTAGTCCCACATCGACTAGGAGAAGAATTGATTTGTAATTCTTAAATAGTTGTGCTTCTAATAGCTTTAAAATGGATAGAAGTAGTGGGTGGGCTCACGCGCGCACACGGGGGCCCAAGAGGAAAACCCATGGTTCTAATTGGAATTTGGATCCACCGGTCTGAAAATCTCGGATTTACACCTCACGTGGGTGCGCGCAAAGGCCCGTTTTTGCTTTTATTTAAAAATTCTAGACGTTTTTAAATTTAAATTCTGTTTTGAACTAGTGTGTTTATTCTGAACCAGCACAATGTGTCTGTTAGGAATAGGTTTGTGACTGTTTTAAACAGTCACTTTCTCTTTATTTATGTCCAATGTTTAGTTGATTTAAATCACTTGATCTCTGATTTTATTTTACATCTTTTCGACTATTAGTAATTTATTATTCATTGTGAGAGCACACAACATCGTCGAGTTCGAAGTGGTACCGTAGCAGGGGCGAATTTCGTTTTAGGACAGTGCTTTGTGCATGCCTCAACCATTTCTTTTTTAGGTAATATTTTTCTATTACATTCAATTTCAAAATCAAGATTTGTTTTAACTTCTTCTCTCTCTGCCATAAGAAATCAGTATTCAGTAACAACACTTAGAAATGAGGCCAGCACGTCTGTCACCCGGTTTTCGCTTCTATCCTTTGGATGTCAAGCTAGTTATGTACTATCTTAGGAGGAAAGTCATGGGGAAAGTGCTGTGAGGTAGACATTTACAAGTTTGCTCCTTGGGATCTTCCAGGTATATCTCTGTTCTATTTTCTCTATTTTTTTTTCATCTAGATTGAGAGTCTTAATATTGATGAGGTTGAATGTTCTTGTTCTATGTAGTCATATTAGATTTTGATTGGCACTGAATTATTATTTAGTTTCTGAAAGGAGAATTTATTTTTGAAAAATAAGATTTTATATTATGAGAATGAGTGTTAATTTGTGTACGACTCTCTATTTGCTCTTTTTCCCCTTTGTTTCTAATTAGAACCCATTTCTTATCATGCACTTTCCCTTGTCTGCAGAAAAATCTCTCTGGCGAAGCAGGCACCTCGAGTGGTATTTCCAAGAAATATCCCAATGGGCTAAGGACAGATCGTGCTACTGAAATTGGATACTGGAAAACAACTGGGAGGGATAGTGCTGTTTTCCATAATTCACAGACTGTAGGGATGAAAAAGACATTGGTTTTTCATGTTGGAAGGGCCCCGAGAGGCACTCGAACAAATTGGGTAATGCATGAGTATAGACTTGAAGACAAGGGTCTAGAAAATATAGGAACCTCACAGGTAAAACTTGGGTCTCCTTTTTAAATTTTAGAGACATGAAAGTATCGATGCAATAATATCATATGGATACTTTGAGCATGAGTCAATCCTTACCTTTATCAGTCAGATATTAGTCATAAGTCATAACCATCTCAAGTTCAGACTTCAGAGTAAGATTGCTGGGTTTAGAAGAAGATGGAGATGGTATTTTCTTGGTTAAATAATTTTATCAATCCCTTGATAATGGTTCTATATTTGATTTTCCAGCATAAAGTATT
Source organism: Akebia trifoliata (assembly GCF_017979445.1). Lineage (NCBI taxonomy): Eukaryota > Viridiplantae > Streptophyta > Magnoliopsida > Ranunculales > Lardizabalaceae > Akebia > Akebia trifoliata. The sequence goes on along the minus strand of NC_141378.1, from coordinate 1,971,684 downwards.
TAGGATCCTAAAGTCCCATCCAAGGTGGAATTTTCATTTGGTTGGCTGGATTCAGTTTAGTTGATTTTTTTCCCTTTCTGTGTAAAACTATTAGAGATTCTATTAATCATCTCCTTATTTATTATTCCCCCACTCATGTCACCTGGGCCCATTGCATTTCTTTCTTTCTTTTTTCTCACATTTATGGGCTTTCCCTAGATCAATCACGTCTCTCCTTTAAAGTTGGCAGTCCTCTACTTTTAAATCTAGAGAGAGGCTTTTATAAGCTTGACACCTTGCTTTGTTTGTTAGCTTGTTTGGAAGGAGAGAAAAAATTGTCGCTTTTTCATGGGGGAGGAGCATTCCTTCCAAGAGGTCATCATTACAATCTTAAGCCTGTTTTTTTTTTCCTTTAGTAAATGTTTTGATGATTTCAACGGTTTCTTTTTTGAGGATTTTATATTTAAGTGGGATATTCTTGTGGGTCGGTCCTTCCATGTTTGTAGTTTTCCTTTCATTTTTTTTTCCTTTATGGTTGTTAGGTCTCTTCACCCTCTATGTTTAGTTTTGATTAATAAAGTTTTCTTCTTAAAAAAATAAAATCTATTGTGATGATTGGTATCTGATCCTTTTTAATTGTTTCAGGTTACTCGAGTTGTTTTCATGCCTTAATAAAAGAAACGATAGACAAAATGTCAGTTTTGATATGGAAGTATTTGTTCCAACTGTTTTGTGAAAATGTTTGGCTTGTACCATTGTAGGATGCGTATATGCTTTGCAGAGTCTTTGAAAAGAGTGGTGCGGGCCCAAAGAATTGTGAACAGTATGGAGCGTCATTTAAAAAGGAAGATTGGGAGGAAGACATGGTAAACAATTTCTTGGATTCTTCTCCCCTTGGCAACCATGGTTCTCCATCATTTAGTCTGGCTGATGACCAAAATACTGTCATGGAAAAGAACATCTGTGGGTCTTCATTGGGTCCTATTCCTTTTCTAAATGAGTCGCCTATTGCCAATAAGAAGTATCCTTGGTCGTCAGACTATGTTGATACTGAATCTCTGTTGGCAACTCCGAATGATGAAGATCCATTGTGTCTCATTGGTGATGATAACAGCAAGGTAACTGTAATGTGTTAGCCATTTGGCCTGAATAGATTACTATTATATATGTTCTACTTATGAATTTTGACAGGTCTTGTAGTTTAGAGGCATTGTTCAAATTATCCTTTTTCACTTGTTGCTCAGTTGTCCCGTCTTATTTCATGTGAAATGTACAGATGGGTTGTTTTATTCTCACTGTGTTTCATATTTTCGAACGTTATTAATCCAGACATGTTTTATTGGCTTTTCAGAGGCCACTCTTGACAAATCCTGAAAGTAATGTTGAAGCTCCACCTCTTTTGGATGACTGATGATTTTAGTGGTTTGAGGGCAGAACACCTCCCTAATGTGGGAGGCGAATATGTTCTGGATCAAACGATTCTAGGAGGTGATGTACTCTTCAACATTACTTTCAGGATTTTTCAAGCACCACCTCTTTTGGATGACTCTGATGATTTTAGTGGCTTGGAGTACCTCAACACCAGGGCAGAACTGAACATAATTGACAATTTCCACCTCCCTAACGTGGGAGGCAAATATGTTCTGGATCAAACGCTTCTAGGAGGTGATGTATCCTATATTGGGTTGGATGATCTTGAGTTCCCCATACCCCGTAAAAGAAAATCTTCAGTGCCCCATGGAGTTCCCTTTGGAAGCTAACGGTTTCTAGCACATTCCATATCACTACAGCACCAGTTCAGCGCTGAATCCAACTGATCAATTCCAGTCCCCTAGCAGTTTGGGATACAAATATGTTCAGGCGATTATATGGACTTGAATGACCTTCAGTATCCCATGATAAACCCTGTTGAAAGTTGTGAACCCATCCCACCTGAGGACTTGTGTGATATTTCTAATGATTATGGTAATCTGGAAGGTTTAGTTAATACAGCCCTTCCTTCGGAAACTGTTATGCTTGCTTATGGGGTAAACATGCCTCATTTTATGCTTCCGACTGGATCTGTTATATTTGAGGTGCACCTGGCTGTGGTTTCAAATGTAAGTTTTTGGTTGTTTATGCTTATTCCCTTGTTTTTCCCCCACATTTCTTGATTGTTTTTTCTTCTATACCATTTTTATACCATTATTTGATTTTTACTGATATTGCAATTATTCCAGGATAATGGATTTGGAGGAACTACGATATTTGGATATGAAGATGCCAGTCAAAACCCCTGCGGCTCCTTCAGGCGGAGTACCAGAAAGAGAGAATATACACACTTCACAAGCTAGAGGTAGCTTTCACTGTCCTCGATGCAATGCCGATGTTTTAGTGGATTTCAGTCTACGAAATGGAACATAAAGGGAGCTTGAGCAAAAACTATGAACCAAATGGATGTTGGGGTTCTATTTTTTATTTTTTGTAGTTCATTTTGTTTTGCAATTAATCACTGCAACCCTGAGTGAAGTCTTCAGTTTTTCTGCCATCTTGGCCTTCAATAAAGGTTATGTATCCTATGGTTTGTGCTGTAAGCCTCAGAGGGTGCAGCAAGTTTTTGCTGCCGTTGTAATTGATTTTCTTTAATAATAAACATTGTGAGGTCCATCTTCATTATTGCTGTCATGCTCATTCCAGGTAAATTGCACATTGCTTCCTATTTGAGACTCCAATGCCTATTGGGTTCCATCCCCAATCATGCTGCTTCGGCCGCAGATTGCTCATTTCCAACCAACCGAGAAAAGGGATCCAAAGGCTATATAGTCTATTTGCTTATTATGATGGCTCCCCCATCTATGTCAAGGTTGAGGTGTCTGTCAGGTGTGGGTGCATTGAGGACGCTTTGTCAAAAAAGTTGGGGGAGTTCCCTTGTCTGTGTTGTTATGGGCACAATCGCTCAAGGAGGCTACATGCGGCAGCAGCTTTACATTTATGTTTATCCTAGGTCCGCTCATAGCTCTGATGTGGGGCTTTCTCCTTGCAATGGTTGCCAAACTGGGCTGGTATGTGTGGAAACTTATTCTTAGTGATTGCTCAATCACATGTTATATCTCTAATTGGAATTGTTAGTCACATGTTTATAATTATCCATTTCTGTGTTAGGACCTTTGATTTTTTTGGGGTTGTATGCATGGGTGGTAGTCCATTTTTTTATATCTCTGTTCTATATTTAGGACTTTCGGTTCATTACTACTGAGTATGATTATCTAAGGGGCATGTTCAAAACTCTTGAACCAATACTTAGTAGTTTCGTTGATAAACAGAGCTTAATTTTACCAGACTAAATGGTTGTTGAGGGGACCGACCCAAAGCAACAAGGAAGCAAACACGCTGCCCAACGTCAAATTACAAACCCTTTCCCATCTAACAATAAAATCTTCAAAAAAGACCCCATTGAACTCCTTAGAAAACACGCTGCAATTTTTATTAATTAAATGTACTAAAAAGCACTAAGTAAGATTTATATATTGTTTCATAGTCCAACCCTACCATTGTCCTGTAAATTAAAAACAAAACGATCAAACTACATCTAGTGCATAAAAAATAAGATAACAAATAAAATAATAATAATAATTCAATATCCCAATATTTTTTTTGTAATGCCCAATTTACCCATGTGGACCACTCATCAACTAAAGAAGCTCCCATGTGGGAACCATTGCGTTACTATCCCACCAAATCAAGGTTTGGGCTATATTTTTCAACCCCTTAAATTTTAAGGGGCTCTGAATCATGCTTATCTATATGATAACACACAACGTTTGTCTTCCCCCAATGTTTATCCCCATAAAGAGCAGTTCTGATTCAATCTCACAAGCATCTCGAGGAACAATTTCAACTTTTTTCCCTTTTCCGTCATCTATTTTCAAGAATACCCCTTCAATTTTATTGCCTTTTCTCTTATACCCTCTTTCCAGTAATACACCTCCAACTTCATTCTCTTTCTTCTTCTCCCCCTTTTTCAATTATACCCCCTCAACTTTATTATCTTTACCCTTCTACCCATTTTCCAATAGTACCACTACAACTTTATTATCTTTCCTCTTTTACCCCCTTAACCCCAAAAAGGATGACCGTGCCATAGGCACAGGCAAGTTCTAGTTAGGTAATATAACACATCATGACATATTATTTGTCAATGTGGAAACAATGCCAACTAATTTACCTACTTGAGTGGTTCCCCTAAGAATCTGTCAACCCTCGAAAATCCCATATCATATCACTTATGTGAAGAAATTCTTGTATCTCTCATTCTATTCAAGAGAATATTTCAAGATCACCAAAGAAGAAAGTTGTTACATATAATTATTTGCATTTGAAAGATCTCTGCGTATAGAACTCGCATTTTATGATCTTTATATATAACAACTAAAGGAGGGACCTCTGATGAAAAGAAAAGAAAAAATCTTTTAAAGAAAATTGGTATTCTAGACATTACAGTTTTAGAAACTATTCTTGTAAAATTAAAGGGTTGTCATGCATGTAATACATTTCTAAGGGCTTTCTAGCCTCCAACTGTCTTTAATAAAGCTGAGATGGGAGGAGAAATACAGCATTCCTAGGGATTAGTGCAGGCTTCTAGATTCCCAATGGTCCATTTTATAGGGAAGTTGTAGGGAATATCTTCACATCTCATCCATTTGGTAGATACAGCCTCCAACGTTCCTTTTTTCAATTATTCAAGCAAATAATACAAAGAACCATTATGTTCTAAGGGTTCTTGAACAACTAATAACTCTCTCCCCCCCTACCCCACACCCCGCGGGCCCCAAACAAATTTCATCGAAATAAAATCTTCTTCTGATTCTTGAATAATGCATGCATTATAACATTGATAGTTATCATCAAGAAAAATATGCTACGATAGGATGGGTACTTGGAAAGAATTAATATGATGTTGCCGGATAAAGCTTCTAACATGTCTTTAATTTCTTTGAAATACAATCTCCTTCTTAATTACTGCATTAATAATTAAATCCATTGATATTTATGTCAACAAATACTCTACGATAGGAATGTGATTTAGAAAGAACTAATATGATGCACTTGAGACTTAAAACAGGTTTCCTATTCGGTGGATTACCTTCCATGAAAGTAGAATGCAAAACACTTGAAGAGGCATATTCTGGAAAACCCATTGATTATTTTTAAAAAGAATATTTGATTTGCTTTCTTATGTTCCTCTGAAGGATAGTCAAACTGAATCCTGGTAAGAAAACAATAGTGAGTCACTCCCTGAAAAACCCACATCCAATGACTCTTTTATGCCTTCGAATGTACATTATGGCATTTAGGTAGATGGATGGTCCGTGCTCTTCTATATAAGTGAAGTTTGAAGCTCTGAATTACAAATAGTAGAAGAAGAGTTGTGCTAATTTTCTGAAGTTGAGGAAGTTGACTCAATTGAAAAGATGGTGCAATTTGTTAAGATGGGTAGTTCAGGTGATTCTACCTAAAATGGTTCAAGTGAAGTTTGATGATTTGAACTATGAGCACTAGAAGAAGAGTGTGTCAAAAAAAATTCTATTGGATGAAATTGTCTCGGTTGATGAGACAGTTAGTGATGTAGAGAAGCAACTTAATGAACAATTGGAGACATTTGCTGAGATGGGTAGTTCAGGTGATTCTATGTCAGTCATGTTTGATGACCTTAATAATGAACACTTGAAGAAGTGTGTCAATTTTCTAAAGTTGAAGAGAAGCAACCAAATGGCTATATTTAAGAAGCATGTCAAGCTGCAACTAACCCTTGCTTGCCTAGCACAACATGGCCTACAAACACACACACATACACACAAAAGCTGGGAAAAAAGAACAAAACAGTAGACACCAAAAGGATATGACTTTGGAAACACATCTGCATATGTTGTGATCATAGAAAACGAAGAACGGTTCATGTTCCATACATAACAGTAGTAAAGCACATAACTATCTAAAGACGACCACTACTAAACCAACCCACCTAAAAAGGTGCCGAGCGTACATCCTTCATCTTCTTCTTGGGTGGAACCGGTATTGGACCTTCACCATAGTTGCTCTCCTCATCCGAATATAATTCACTATCGCTCTCATACAAAAACATTGAATCGTCATCCGAATCAATTTTTGCATTTCCTTCCTGCTTAACATTGCTTATCTCTGTCTTCAAACCCTTAATCATCACCATTTAATTATCATTGTAAGTTAGCCTTAGATGTAAATTTAAAATAACACAGTTGACCAATATTCCAAATCTCATAATGCAAACACATCTCAAGGATGTAATTTCTCCTAGGTTCATAAACCGCTAGTTACAAAGAATCGTTCTAAACTGACTTCGTTAGACACTGTGCTGATGTGGTAGTGGGCCCATAGATTTTTTCCTCGAGATACAAGGAAAAAAAAATATGGTTCTCTTCCCACTGCCATGTCAGTGCAGTGTTGAGCGCAGTGTCGAACAAAGTCACTCAGCATTCTCCATTTAAAAATATTACGATGATAGAATTATATTAATATTAACTATATGTAGCTGTTATAGAAGGCTTTAGAGTGTTTTAATGTAGGTAACAATGACTCAGTTGTTATGGCTATCCCTTTAAACAAGATCTGAAGCAACATAGAGTTCAATTCACAATAAAAAGTAACATATAAGGCTTTTTTTTTAATAGATAAGATTGGTCAACCTTATTAATTCAATTAGTTGATTCATCGAGTATATTGTATGAAATTATTTCAGAAATTCGTCGCTTGTTTATAGCGTATAAAATGTTTTTTAATTCCCTGTAGAAATATTTTTATTTATTGCATAAAAGTCTTGTCAGTTAATACAATATACACAATTAAAATAGGATTTATACTAATTCCATAGCCATAACTTCATAAAATATATTTCCCATTTGGGTGCATAACATACTTGTTTCTTGGGTGAAGTACCAAAAATACAATATTTTGAGAAGACTAACGATAAAATGATGCTCTAAAACGTACGCGGTTTGTGTGTGGCTGACGTGGCAAGTGCACAGAACTGTAGATCTTTTTCCTTGTGTATCCAAGGAAAAAGATCTACAGTTCTGTGCACTTGCCACATCAGCCACGTACGTTTTAGCACGTCATTTTGTCACGACTCTTTCGAGAAACTTTGTGTTGCTTGGATCATTTGATAACATCAACACTGTTGGATTTACTATAGAAATCGTATTGGAGTAATCTCAAGATTGTACCTCATATCTCACTTTCCTGACATGGAAGTGTGCAGGAACCATAGATGCTTTTTCACTCGTATCTCGATGAAAAGCGCCTATGGTTCTTACACACTTCAACTCTAGGAAGTGAGATATGAGGAACAATCTTGAGGTCACTGCAGCATTATTCAAAAGGAAATATCTCAATTCATAATGGATTGTCTCTTAAAGGTATAGTGTGCAGGTGATGGTATAGGTAAGATTGATGCCCATGGGATTAATTTTTGAAGGAAAAATAATAATTACATGATCAGATGGCCTGTAAATGGGCTCAATTCTAAGTCCATCAAGAGCTCAGTCATCAGCCACGTATACCATGGGCCTTTACAGGGAATTAATGCCGGCTTCATTGTGGATTTGAATTTTTAATTACCAAACTAAGAGGATTGTTTAATGCTCTTTTGATGTTTTGATATAAAAGGATGAAGAGTTGTTTGACGACCCCACGCTTGATAGGGATGATGGATAATTGTCAAGATTTGCCCATTGGATAGATCCTACATGGGCTAAATGCTGGCACTGATGTGCTAAGTCATGGGCCTTTAAGGATTATATTTTTAGACAATTTTTTTCGTAGAAACTGGGCTAATGCATAGACAATGATGTAAGTTATTATTATTTTTTTAGAGTCAAAATCCCTCAATAAAAATTTTGTTTAAAAAGTGATCTTGATTTGCTAATTAACTACAACAAGCCATTGTTCTTTTGGTTGAAAAAATATCTAGAATTATATAAATTAAGAGTAGTGAATGATGAATTATATAAATTAAGAGTCGTGAATGATGCACGCAGTTTTGGTACCTGACTGACGTGGCAAGGGCACAGAATCATAGATCTTTTTCATCGGGATAAACAGAAAAATATGTGCAGTTTTGTGCCCTTACCATGTCATCTGTGTACTAAAACCGTGTGCATTCATCATTATTCATAAATTAATTTATACAAAAATTTAATGCTAAAATATTAAATTATCTACGATAACGATAAAACGGTAATAATCATCCCGACAAAATGCGACAACTAAATCCCAACATAATACGACAATAGCAATTATTCAACTAAATCACTAAATCAGAACAAAAATACAATAATCATAATCCTTCTAAAAATTTAATTAGAACCACACCAACCAGTGATCACTTGCAGAATTCAACTTGAGAATAAAAAATCACCTAATTATCATATCAATCGGGCCTATTTTAATTGCGATCTGAATTGGCCAAATATTATACTTAGACCACAAAGCAACTGTAAATACTTGGGATTAGGCATGCATGTTGAAGATAAGTTCGAATTCATGGTCACAATCATCGAAGCTTCGGAAGATTAGGGATCTGGTTAAACAAATCTCTCCCACACCCACACCCACCCCCAATTCTGTCTAGAGTCATGTCTTTTATTATGTATAATTAGACTTCTTGTTTGGATATGTTAATGCATTATATATCAATTTAATCATGCACAAGTGGGATGGATCAATCTGCCAATTAATGTAACTAAATATATTTTCAATTGGATCTTTGTTGTTTCCAAGGTTCTATAATTATATTATCATGGGTACTTTGATTTACGCTTTTTTACCTCTGTGAAAATTTTAAGAGCCTCTTCAAAGCTCTTAGTCTCCACCACATGTTGAGCTTCCTCCTGCATGCATTTAAGTAAAAGAAAAAAAAAAAAAAAACTTAGAAAAAATTGGCAAAAATAGGCTAAAACATAAAATAAACACGTATAGAGTTCATTAAAATGACCCTTAAGAGAATGCATGTTACTTGCATCAGATATTTAAGAGAGAAAATAAGGAAAAATACTTAAAAATTAAAGATAAATAATTTAACTACCCTTGCAGCATTCATTTGTTCACTTGTAAGAGTCAAGGGTTCACTTTCAATTGATGGGGTTGCTTCAATTTGGTTTTCTGTAGATTTTTCCATTATTTTTCTTCAAACACACTAACAAGGAGAGGGAGAGAGGGAGAGAGAGAGTGAGCAGCAGTCTATTTGAAACGGCCGGCCCTCAGTAGTCAGTACTGACACAGAACGTTTGTTCATTACGATTGACACGTGGTACAAAGTTCCTGCTGGGTTAACAACCATGTTTCAAAATTTTGAAAATAAAATTTAATTTAATCTTTTTTTTTTGGCTCTAAAATCCAACTTTGGTGTTATTATGGGTATCAAAACTTTGATGTTGGCATCCCAGAATGGGGCATCTAGTATTTTTTCATGGCCCACTGCTGATTACATGAATATCTGGCCTGAGACTTTAGCAATGTCTGAACAGACATTGTAGGCTGTGTGCCCAGATATTGCTGAGATGAGAAGAAGAATAAAGATTTTTTGGGGCTTAGTGTAGATTTTCTAGAAAAATTACTGAGGAACTGTAATGTGATACACAATATCATCTCATTTAGATTATGATTTAGATCGATGTGATTAGATTAGATTTTCTTAGATTTTGATTCTATTTAGTATTCTCTACGATCTCTAGGTTCTTGTAATCACTATGAAGAGAATTAATCTAATATCCAATCTTCTTCATGGTATCAGAGTGAGCCTTTCTCTCTTAGCTGTCACCCAATTCATATCTCTACGTGCTCTGGCCCAGTCTAACTCATATATGCGAGGATACATTGAGTTTAGTCCCACATCGGACACTTATTGCCTTGTTTCTCTAAGCCCCTAGACAAATTCACCCAAGATCAAATCACTACCAATTTGTATGGTTCAGCCCATCATATTCTTTTAAAGATGTTTATGGATTGATGAAATTCCAAATTAAGGTTAATGATTGAGTCCATGATAGAGTCACATTGAGATCGTTTAAAACCCAAAAGACGCAATGGCCAATGATCAAACTCACAATGAAGCCTACATTGAACCGATTTCAAGATCCAAAAGAGGTCATTCAATAATGTTTATTTTTCGGGTTGTTCATTCATATTTGAGGTGATTTGATTTATTTCAAGCCATGTGATCATTGGGAGGTCTTCTTCGATAACGTGCATTTGATATTGGTGACTTGTCTTCGACATCTTGTTCTATGAGGCTATTGATGTCAGCAAACTCACATTAATTGTTGATCTCCAATCACCATGAGTTTGAGGAAGGGTGTTAGAGTATTAGGATTTCATGCATTGTAATAAGGTGTAATGTGATATATCATATCATCTCATTTAGATTATGATTTAGATAGATATGGTTAGATTAGATTTTCTTAGATTTTGATTCTATTTAGGATTCTCTATGATTTTTATATAAACCATTAATCACTATAAAGAGAATCAATTTAATATCCAATCTTCTTTAGGAACAGCTTTGCATCTCAACTGTTGGTTGGACACCGATGGCTAGAACTTCATGACTTTGGCACATTATACACTGTGAAATCAGATTGGTGCCTTACAGACATTAGGCAGCATTTCGTCTGAAGTTTTTAATTTGGTTTTAGTAATTTTCCAATATAATAAGATTTTTTTTTTCCACTTAGGTATGCAATATTTTGCATCATAACTATAGAAACACGATCAACTATGATATTTATAATGCCAGATAATATCATACTAGAGAATTCTGATCAATTTCCAGAAACATTGTAGCCAAATGAGACTGAATTTTGAAAATCAATTTTCATAGTCTGCTTCCAACAATCTATTATCAGAATCTAACAATCCGAGACAAAGCTCTAGATTAAGATAATTGCTGGGTTGGTCTAGAACTCGCCAAACATTCTTAGTTTTGGGCTGCACCCAATCACTGTAAGGTCAGCGATGTTTAATAATCTACAATTTTTTTTTTAATTTTAATTTTAATTGTTAGTAAACCAAAATTAATAGAAAATTTAACTTTAGATATAATTAATCCGAGAAACAACTCAGCTTAAATTTTTTAGACAAGACTTTGATGATAGTGGACACTTTTTTTTTTTTTTTTTTTCTGAACAAAATTCAACTTTCATCGTCTTGGGTGGAAAATGAGCAATAACCAATCAAATTGATTTTTGCTACTAATGTCCAAGAAGTGGACCAGGATCCCAAAGTTTATAGGGCCCAAAAGTGGACTCACCAGATTGTGGACCCAAAACAATATGACCCAACAATTGAAACCTTTTATATAAATCTCTTTGCATGAATTTAAACAATTAAAGATCTGTATTTCATTCTCTTTGTATAACTCTGCAAGCATCAAGACACTATTGAGAAGGTTGGAAGGAAAAAATTTCATCTTCACATAAGTGAAAGAGAGAACCATCTAAAGGAAAGAAAAACTAGCTATCATTAGATAGAAACCAAAGCACCGAAAAGGGTGCAGAGGCTATATCCCTCAACTTTGTGACAAGGTGTGGAAGTTGTGTTTGATCTTGGATGCAGTTGAACTCGCCCGAATTTTTTCTCACAATCCTTTTTTAGCCTCGCGACACTCTTCACAGACTCCAAACTCTTTGATATCAATCATAAACATCAAGAAAATAAATAAAAAATAAAGCAAATTAGAAGTCCCTTTCTCAATACGTTTTTTGTTAGATATTTGGACTCCATTTTGAAACAAAAAAAAACACACACACACACACACACGTTCCCTTTTTGGATATATATAATCATCAGAACAAATATATACTCTTTTTGATAAACATTTTATAAAGGAGCAGACTAATAATTTTGGCATTAAACTTGGCCGTTTTGGTAACCAACCTTTCAGAAAAATAGTTAAAATGGTCTTAGATTTTAACATAAACAAAATACTCTTACATATGAGAGCTTCTATTACCATGCCAATTTTTTTTTTCTAATCATACACCAATTATATTGGCACACCAGCAGTATATTGTGGCCCACATCCATCTCTCTTGAGAAGTTCTGTTTTTAGTTTTTGATTTCTCGGATTTTCCATAATTGGGATTTTGTTTTTCTTTTTTTTCTTTTTGGGTGATGTACCTGATCCAAAGTGCTGACGTGCAAATCATTTCCTTCTCTCCCTTCTTTTTTTAGATATAAAATAAGTTAGATCTAAAAGAAAAAAATCTTCACCATTAGAACAAAGACTTTAGTATATAAAATAAAAAAGAATTCGAGATTGATTATTGTTTTGTAGGGATTAATATAATTTTTTTAGAGATACAATTTTATTAAAAATTAATGAAAAATAATCTCAATGCCATCGTTGTATCCAAGCGGTCAAAGATAATTAATTCTAGGGAGAAAAATTAAGGATTCAAGAAGAAAAATCAAGGGACTTTTAAGTTATTTTTCATTAGTTTATAATTAAAAAAAATGATTCATTCGACAATCAACTATTTGACTAACCACGCTTTGTATAGGATAGAAGTTTTAGAATGGGCTAATTTTTATGAGAATGATCAATCTCGCTGCCAAAATAAATCAATCAATTTGTTCCAAAACTTTTTAACCCCATCCAAAGTGATTTACAAAGAAACATGTGATTATTCAACTTATAAATTGGGATTAGAAGTTTTGAAATGGACTGATTTTTTGTGAAATGATCTCCTCACCAAAATTTAATTCATTCCGAAACTTCGAACCTATATGAGACAAAATATGTTGGGCATAGAATATGACTCATAAAAAAAATGGTGGATTACTATTTCATGAGTTGAAAATGAGTTATTTACAATTTCGACCATTTTTCATTTTAATTATCAAAACATGAATCACATTTTTGTTATTAAAAAAAAAATTTCAAAATAAAGTGACTATTTCGCAAGTTCAAAGTGAAATTGTCACTTTAAACTTGCGAAATAGTCACTTTAAAACCTCTGAATTTGTTATCTTTTGTGCCAATCAATCGAATTTTAAATTATTCAAAAGTTGATCACTTTTTCATAATATATCTCTAAAAAATGATTAATAATGATTTTTTGACGCTCCCGTCAAAGAATCATAGATCATTTGCCTCGGGATACATAGAATCATAAATATTTTCTTGTTTGTCCTAAGGCAAATGATTGCGGTTCTGTGATGGGGGCTTAGATTATCACAACTCAAAATATTGAGGTCTAGAGTTATGTGATGAGGTTGCCCACTTCAAATTTTTTCAGATTGCATGGGACAACATCAATGCAATAGTTTTATAATTTCTATAAATAAAAGATATTTAAGAAAGTAGCATTACAACATGAAGTCTATATATTTAAAATTTTATTTTAATAAAAAAAATGTTATAAAATAAAAATAATATAGATTAATTTACCAACCCTTGCGAATTGGATTTGGCTGAAATTTAGCGTCCTTGGTTCACTTTCAATTGATGATTTTCTTTCCATTTTCAATTTCTGCAATCTTTTGCTTCAAAGATCAGAGAGATATCAGGGGCTCAGGGCCTTAAATAGAAGAGGTCACGGGTCCTGCTGTATCATTACATGATACGTGGCAGTATTGGCTTGCTTACGTGGTAGCTATAGGACACGTGGCGGAAGACAAGGCTCCTTCGCTACTTGAATAGAAGCTCCGGGTCACAAATATTATGTGATACTTACTCAAGACTCAAGAATGGTAGATTGCCATCTGGAAATTTATTCGACCTGGAATTTTTGTCTAGAATCGTACCCCTTAAGTTGGCAGTGATTTACGAAAATACCACTTTTGGATATCTACAACCTATAAAGGGGCCCATTCTGTGGCCCAAGATATTAGAAAGACTATCAGATGATAGTACTTTCGGCTAAATTGGTTATGAGTCGTGATAAAATGACTCGCCAGGTGGCATATTCAATTGACTCACTGACATGACAAGTTCGGAATCGTAAATCTTTCTGCCTCGGGATACACAATTACACTTCCCCATAAAAAAGTGTATCCCAATGGAGCCGTGGATCCCAATGCGGAATGAACTACTGTTTCCAAACTTGTCTACATTAGTGAGTCGATTGAGTATGCCACCTGGTGAGTCATTTTATCGGGACTGGTTGGTTATAGATGCTCATCCAAGATTAAAAATCTGATTCGCACCAAAGGTTGAGGGCATTTAGGTTATTTTCAGTTACACCTTAAGAGAATGTAAATTTCAAAGGGAGCATGTCACCAGTTTTAGAAACATGGGAATGTATCCAATGTTCACGAGGACGTAGAGGGATATGCCTAAAGGAAAATGCTACGGTGACATTGAAATTGACATCAATTCACACATTGCTGATGTGGTAGCATGCATAGAGCCACCATCAAGAAAAGTGTGAAAAGCATCTATAGTTTTGTGCTCACCTCCACATCAACGGTGTGTGAATCAATGTGAATTTTAATGTTATTCCAGCACGACTCATGCCTAAATCAACAAAGACAAATAAATAAATAAATACTGAGGGAAGGCATGTGGATTTATACATTACTAGCACCCTATTTGAAATCTGTTGATTGAAATGCAAGACGTGCTAAATATGATTGATCGATGTGACCAATAATGTGATGTATCATGTTTGATGTTCATTGTTGATCGTACTCATGTAAACTATTGCCTTTTGATATAGATTGAGATCGGATCATGAAGCTCTTGGTTGTTGTAAAACTTAACAAATGGTATTTCCAATCATAGGCTAAATCCATAACTATATATATTTGATAATCAATTATCCCTATGGACAACGGACTGGGCTTTGTCTAGTTCATAAACCATTGTTTTGTTTAAGGACTAGTCTAAGGGCACATGCAACACCTGTACATCACACACACTAGGTAATTTAGTGTGTTCTCTCGCGAATGGTCCCTGAGGAATTAATACTTGTATTGGATATTAACCTCACGACGTACGAGCATTAACTGCTTATCAATCCAAAATTGTCGTTGAGTTAAACCCTTGGGGTTCATAACTCTATATACTGAAATTATAATACTACAATAAGATCCTTGTGTGCTGCATAAATTGTGCAAAAACCCTTTAATAGGCCCTATACATTCATATTAGGCCCGTTGATTTGGAATGGGCCTTATGTGAAAATAGCACGATTTATACTAGTAATGCTTATGATTTGAACATGTCAAATGGTCCAAACCATGCATTAAGTCCATACATCTAATGATTTAGGTGAGAAGCATAAAGAAATCCTTAAAATCACAAAAATTGAAATGTTGTCGATTTGAGTTTTGGATCACTTAATCATGGTTATCAAATCAGGGGTTAGGCAAACCTTCAATCAGTAGTGAAAAAAAAACTTACAATGTTATACAAGTTTCAGTAGCTTTGTCCTCTCAATAACACAAACAAGCTCCATGGGACATGAATCATATTAAAATCTAACTGGATTTCTTGCTTTTTTTCTCTCTTAAAGAATCTATCAACTTTGAACTTACTAACCAAAATTTCATTATTTTCAAGCTCTTCCATCTTTAATGAAAAATTACTTTTAACCTATTTATCATCATCTTCAATCAGTCATTTTTAACAGTACTTATGAAAAATCATTGATTTTTATTTCAAAAATTTCCATTTTGTCACGTAAGTCATTTCTTTTACTCAATGACTTTGTCACCTAAGCCAAGGGTGGTGGGGGCATATCCTCAGTTTGAAATCACAAGGGTATCTATAATTTTAACCAAAATAGAGGGGCATGTCTAAATCAGTCCTGAAGAAAGATTCTTCTAAAATCTAAGGTAAAACGCCGTTAAATGCTTCTATATCCCACGGCTAAGGAGACAGTGCATGTAACAACAAGAGAATATAGGAAGCAGCTCCTCTGGAGCACAACTATCCCGTAGCAATGTTACCTCAATCTTCCATTGATGAAAGAGAGGCATAATATATAAACTAATATCACAGACATCTTGTGACCGTGATTTACATCTAATTTATAAAACAAAAATCAAAAAATAAAAAACGATGTTTTTTTTATATATATATACTGGATCCAAATTCTTTAAAAATGAATGGCCACTAAACTCTCAATTTTTTAAGAGTGGGATTTTACTGTATTGCTGATGTGGCATTTTTTCAACCGTCCAAACGTTATTACGTGGCTGGTACAGGATAATTGTGCCAGAGAGGATCTGCTTCGAGGAATACAAGCTTTTTTTTATACACGTGGCATACGTTTATTAGTGGTTGGACGCTTTAATGTACATCCTTAGAAAAAGAGAAGTTCAAGAATATTATTTGATTTAGTTATTTATTAAACAAGAAGTCGAGTAGTAGACGACAATTATAAACAAATTCAATCCCATTTAAAACGGTTGTGACGTCCGCAGAGACTAGCATACTCTCCCCCGCCAACGAAGAAACGAAGAACAGTAAAGAAAACCTCAGAAACGCAGAAAATAAAGAGATGCAGAGAAGAAGAAATCCTAGAAAAGATCCATTTATTTAAGCCAGATGAAGCAGAAAAAGTGATCGTGAGTTTTGTAGTTTCTCCAGTTTTGTTCGATCGTAAGCTTTGGAGTTAAGAGAGTTTCGGTAAGTCCTTCAATTCACTCTTTTTTGTGTTAGGGTTTCGATTTCCAACTTGTAAGACCCTAGATTTGGATCGAATTCCTGTTTTTTTGCCATTCTTTGATATTCTTTAGTTTCAATGAGGGGTTTTTGGTGTTTGTGGTAGCTGAGTTTGTGAGGTTTTGGGGAACAGTGTATGAATTGGGACGGAATTTTCTGGGATGGTATGGAGTTTGATCGATCCGAGTATTTGTAAAACACATAGTAGAAATTCTTGTTGTTACTGGTTGAAAATTCGATTCTTAAGAACTAACGGAATTCTATAGTGTTCAGAATCAAAGCTTGTTGTTGGGTTTTAGTCTTCGATGGTATTCGAAATCGGATATAGATGCAATTGCTTCATATAATGACTGTGCAGTTATCCCAAGCTTTGAATTTGGCTCTAATTTGAACCATTTAAGACTTTATTGAGTATTTGTTAGCTGTTCTTTAGCGAAGATGATGCCTTCAGGGCATCCTACTCCCATGGGTGGTGCCCAATCTGTTTCGCCTTCGCTTTTGCGATCAAACTCTAGCATCACTTTGCAGCCCACATTCCCTTCACCACGCTCTCAGTATAACAATATCAACTTGATTGGAAACATG
Organism: Akebia trifoliata; assembly: GCF_017979445.1. Classification (NCBI taxonomy): domain Eukaryota; kingdom Viridiplantae; phylum Streptophyta; class Magnoliopsida; order Ranunculales; family Lardizabalaceae; genus Akebia; species Akebia trifoliata. The sequence continues at coordinate 1,954,436 of NC_141378.1, read as the reverse complement.
TCCAATGTTTCTTCCCTCCTGAATCAATCATTTGGAAATGGTGGGTCAAACTCGGGGCTTTCGGGTTCGGTGAGTGTCCAACGTGGAGGCATTGACACAGATGCCGAGTCTGGCATGAGTTTCAATCCTTCGTCTGTCTCGTTCTCACTGTCAAATACGACAAACCCCAATTCTTCTGACCTAACTCAGGGGCAACAATTTCTCAACTCTTCTAACCATCAACAGCAGCAGCAACAACAATATCGTCCAGTTAAATTGGAGCCACAAATGGTGAACAATCAAAATGGGCCACAGCAACAGCTGCAGTCCTTGCAGAATCTAGGTCAGGTGAAATTGGAACCGCAACAGATTCAGACTTTGAGAAGCTTGGCACCGGTTAAATTGGAACCCCAGTATTCAGACCAATTGTTGTTTCAGCAGCAGCAACAACAACAACAACAGAAACAGTTCGTCCACATGTCGAGGCAGTCTTCTCAGTCGGCTGCTGCTGCTGCACAGATGAACATTTTGCAACAGCAGCGTCTCTTGCTGCTGCAACAGCAACATCAGCAACAACAACAGCAACTCTTGAAGACGCTTCCTCAGCAACGGTCCCAATTACAACCCCAGAATTTGCCTGTGAGAGTTTCTCCGATACCAGCCTATGAACCTGGGATGTGCGCTCGACGTTTGACACGCTACATGTATCAACAGCAACACAGGCCAGCTGTAAGATATTCTCATTTACAAAATGGTTTTTTTTGTCTGCAAATGGTGGGGAACTGTTATGAGTTCTTGTTTGTGCTTAAACCCATCTTTCACGCAGGATAATGATATTGAATTCTGGAGGAAATTTGTTGCGGATAACTTTGCTCGTAATGCCAAGAAGAGGTGGTGTGTCTCTCAATATGGAAGTAGTCGGCAAACAACTGGTGTTTTCCCTCAGGTCTGTTATTACAGAAAAACTGGTGAATCCCCCCTCCTTTTCCTTCCTTGTCACTCATACTAGTGAATTCAAGATATTCATGGCCTGATAGATATCTAGATATCTAAGTAATGTCTTAATGTGCTATATGGGAGATCCGATATTTAATTTCTTATCAGTGTGAAATTTCTATACAGTGATACATCTTGATTGTAATTTTTGCAGGATACATGGCACTGTGAAATATGCAATCATAAGCCTGGCCGTGGTTTTGGTATGTTTTACTTCACATAGCTTTCGAGCATTTTTTATTTTATTTACAATTCCTTGCCGTGATCTATGAATTTGCTCTATCTTTTACTTCTGATTTGCATTTGATCTCTTTTATCAAATTTTCGGACCTAGACCTGTTTTATTTGGCATATGGAGGGTTACTTCAAAAATTTCTTGCTGTTGAAGGTTTTTCATTTATTTATTATGTCTGATATGCTTTTATTATACTCTCAGAAGCAACTGTTGAGGTTTTACCGAGGCTGTTCAAAATCAAGTATGATAGTGGCACTCTGGAAGAACTTCTTTATGTTGATATGCCCCATGAATATCAGAATGCATCAGGTCAAATTGTCCTGGATTATGCAAAAGCAGTTCAGGAAAGTGTTTTTGACCAACTACGTGTAGTTCGTGATGGTCAACTTCGAATTGTTTTCTCTCCCGATCTTAAGGTTAGATGTTTATAGAATTGTATTTGTTTATAGGAAATTACATTTCTAGAGGCATTCTTGAACCTTGATCAACATTATCTTTTTTCTTTTGCCAGATCTGTTCCTGGGAGTTTTGTGCTCGACGTCATGAGGAGCTTATCCCTCGAAAATTGATACTATCTCAGGTAACCAATCAAATGATTCCATGATGCAATGTAGATGCTGGTTTGGTAACTTTTGCTTTATAACTATTGTGGCTTCTAGACTCACCACGCTGCCCCTGGATCACCCTCCTTACTTGATTAGACTTGATCCAGAATTGAACAAAAAAGTGGGCCTCTGTTAGCTTCAAAAGTGGGGCTAATTTGACTGGCTGAGTTCTTTACAACGTGTTGGCGCGTTCATGTCTCCTCTTTTGTTTAGCACTCAATTTCTTTGGTTTTTATTTTTATTCTTTTTTGGGGGAAAGAAAACAGGCCACACCATTTATGAAAATATCGTGTCGGTCACCATGTCCTGTTCATCTGCAGCCACTCTTCTTTAAAGTCATGAATTTACCAAATTTTCATTTTGTGTATTGTTCTGGTTGTGCCATTTAATGAGATAAGGTGAGATGTTTTGGAGTGTAAAGTGGAATATGGAGTATCTTTGTCACAAATTATAGATCATTGATGGGTTATGTTTCTAATTTGCAGGTTAGTCAGGTTGGGGCAGTGGCTCAGAAGTACCAGACTGCTACTCAAAATACTTCATCCAGTTTATCTTCTCAGGAGTTGCAAAACAACTGTAATATGTAGGTTATGTTATACAAAGTGTCTAGTTACTTTAGTATAATATGTGGTTCTTTTATGCCACCACATTTCTTCTTTTATTTTATTGGTAAGCCTATTTTTAATGAGATCAGTGATGGTGGGAATTGCATACCCCATTTCTGCTAGATATGCCATTTATAAGTTGATTTGATCCATTCATAGAGTGAATTGAGTGCTTGAATCTTCTGCTTTAGGAGAAGTATTCAAAACTTAATCCTCATGCAGCTATTTATTTAAATTTCTCCCGCATTATCTATATTTACGTTGTTACGGCTTTGGTTGATTCTTTACACATTCTGTAAGTGTATCTTTGTGACAATGTTTATATTTTGTTAATTTTTCAACAAAATTTAAATTAGTTGCCAAATATACTTACTTGAGTACCAGCTCAGTAGCTCTAATATGCAGCATCATGGGAATGCATTTGTGTATTCCATGGGCGTGCATATCTATGTTGAGTTTCACTAGGCAGTTGCATGATAGAACACTTTTGACAGAATATGAGAGCAAATTTTAATGGTTCTTATGAAGCTCTGTAAGCTCTCACTTATGAAAGGAATGGAATTATAATGCTTTTATTTCTCAACCTGGCATGATTCTCATTATTGTCTGTTTGTTCGTTCTAGTTTCATGTCATTATATTGTTTGACTCAAAAGATTTGTAAGTGAATTGCATAATCACAATTTGTTGGCATGCCCATGTGTGTGTGCATGAGTGCATGTGTGCACATAGTGACAAAATTCTCCTATTTTTTTAAAATAATCATGATTCTTTCATTCTGCTATTTAATCCAGACTTATTTGGAAAGCTTTGAAAAATGCATTTTTGTATATATTTAATATGAAAATTTGTAATTTTGTTTAATATTATACTTAACATATGATACTAGGGTTTGCCCATGCTTACGGCATGGGCATCCTCTTTGGGGTTAAGAGGGTAAAAGTGGAAAAAAATAAAGTTGGAGGGTTATTATTAATTTTTTTAAGTTACAGTAAACGATGAAAAATAATAAAGTGAGTTAAAGGGGTAAAAAGAGGAAATATTATATAGTTAGAGGAGGTGAAGAATAAAGACAATAAAATGGCCCCTACAAAATTGTAGCTTGATGAGATGTTTGTACCACACAAACTGTAGTAGATGGGACATTTATTCCCACACAACTGTAACAAAGCGGGCCCTACAGTTGTGTTTTATTATATAGATATACAATTTTATATTATCCATAAATAATAGTAGATTTTTTATTTTTCCTTATTTTTCCCCCGACTTTGCCAACTTTTGCTGATTTTCTCCAAATTTTCCCCTTGCTGAATTTTCTCGAATCCCAACTTTGTCAGTGTGTGCATGCATGCAAGCGATGTTTCTTTTAAGCATCATAATGTCATGTAGGGAATGTGTAGTGTAGTTCTTTAAAACCTGCATGTATTCCCTGTTTTCACCATGGTGTGGTTCTTTCTCTGTGTATCTTCTGTATCTTCAAGAAAGTAATCTTGTCCAGGTAATCCATTTTGTGTCTTTAAGTTCATAATTTTTCACATTTTATTCAGGTGATGGTTGATGAACTTATGCTGACCTGTGTATGTCACCATTGTTATATCCCTGATTGCTAGTGTCAACTAACAAATGTCCTTCTGCTTCAGGTTTGTTGCATCAGCTCGCCAATTGGCAAAGGCGTTGGAGGTGCCATTAGTAAATGATTTAGGTTATACAAAGAGATACGTACGGTGCCTTCAGGTATTGTGGCTTGTGCATTAATATCAATATAATCTTTTTCTTGATTTCAAGTTTTGTATGTGAATTCTAAGGAAACATCTTGAATCCAGTGAATCTTCTACTTCCAACAGTTGCAGAATGATATGTTGTTAGGGTCCACTTTAAATTGTGAAAAGGACAGCTAACATTTGATCCAACAAATTTGCTCCTGAATTTTTTAAAATTATCTAACTGATAATTTTTTCTTGGCCTGTCAAATATCTGTCTGTTGGAGTCAGGTTAAAGATAAAGCGCTTCTTCCATGGCATTGCTACCTTGATTTATTTGTTCTATGTAATGCATTTTGCTTTCTATCTTCTCCACACTCATGTTGGATAAGTAACTCATACTTCCTTTCCCTACGGAGTCTCTAACCTCTGAAAAAACCCCACTTTATTTTACTCTTCACATGAACAAAATAAATATGGAATTACTTATTTATTGGTGCAGACTTATAGTATACCAATGTCTGTAAGAGTGATGAGCCTGGTTTTTGGTATCTTTAAGCACAGCAAACCCTAGATTCAGAGAAATTCAACTCATGAATGTTTTTTCATCAATGTACTCTTGAAACCATAAATCGGGGCATTTGTTGTACTGATTTTTGGTCTGTTCGGTCTAATCTAGATAATGATACCTATCAATGTTCAAAGACGGAAATGATCGCTTCAGGGGTTTCACTTGATTTTTGGGTGGGGCCTAGAGATTACCTAGAACCTGGGTCATTAGTGGTCTCAGGGAAGCCTAGGAATCTATAGGGACTCCTTCCCAGACATCCTAAGCTCCTAGATGATGTGGTCTCTTTGACAACAATAGGGCATTTTCCAGCCCGTGGTGATAATGGGCCAACCATTGCTGTGGATGAGCAATGAAGTGATGAGTGAGTGTTTGATATGGAGGCAAGTTCTGCACTAGTTGTCATTAAGAACTAACGTACATGTAAGCATGCACAAATAATGATAAGAGAAAGGTGTAAATTGTTGAAAGAATTTAAGGGGATTTTCTTGTAAGATGGGAGTGGGTTTGTAATCTTGCTATTGTTTAACCTCCCTGGCATGGGTTGGTTGTCAATGTATTCTTTTGAGTTGACCATCTCGACCTCCCTAGTTCTAATAAATGTTTACCTACCAAAGAAAATAAGAGAAAGGTTCTGGTGTGAGTTTTCCAGAGTGTAGAAACAGGCTTATAGTGGAGAAGACTGGCTCCGTAACCTTCCCCTAATGATTATATATATAATGTAAATTGTATTTACCCATTCAAAAACCTCAATTCTTGTCAATGTTGTCAACAGGTGCACCATTTGTCATTTTCATCTTGCTTATAATATTTTTTTTTTCAGAGTGGGCTATTTTTTTTAATAATTAGAATGGGCTATTTTTGTTGAGGAAGCACTAATCTCAATTCCATATTGGCCCACAAAGCCATGTAAAAACTTCATAACTTTATCTGAACCCTATATATTGCTGGCATGTTTCTAATTAGAGTTCTCATCATTACAATGCATTTTTTATGTTTGTTTTCATTCTCCCATCGTTTTTTTGTTTTTTTGGATATGGAATAAGTTTGAGATTAGAGGAGTGAGGGACTGCTTTTTCTTCTTCCTGCGTATGATTTTTTTTGGCGGTGTATTGCAGATATCGGAGGTGGTTAATAGTATGAAAGATCTGATTGACTATAGCCGAGAAACAGGGACTGGACCTATGGGTAAGCTTCATGTCTTCCCACTCTTTTTATGCTATAAACTCCTGTGATGACAAATTGATTATGAACCTCACAGCTTCCAAATATGATTTCTCATGTGTACATCATCTTTACTTAATTTTTCTTTTTGTGCTTGGCTCAGTTTCAAATGATAGACTCACATCATATATATGTCCCATTGTTTTGTACAATAAATGGTTTTGTTTCTTCTTCAGCAAGCTTGATCAACTTCCCTCGAAGGACCAGCGGTTCCTCTGGGCTCCATACTCAAGGTCAACAATCAGAGAACCGACAGAAGCAATCCATTGCTCAGGACTCAAATAATAACCAGAGTTCTGTTGAGGCCACTGTCACACAACTTTGTGCAAGCAATGGTGTTGTCAGTGTAAATAATTCCCTAAACACCGCATCTACCTCCATCTCTGCAAGTAGTATAGTTGGGCTTCTCCATCAGAATTCCATGTATTCCAGACAGGAAAGCCTGACAAACAACGGAAGCAGTCCTTATAGTGGGATTACGGTTCAGATTCCTTCTGCTGGCTCTTCAAGTTCAGTTCCACAGTCTCAGCCCAACCAATCTTCTCCATTCCCATCACCGACACCATCCACATCTAACAATCCTCAGCAGACTTCTCATAATGCTCTACCAGCAACGGTCACTGCCGCGCATATGAGTTCTTCAAGTTCACCATCTAATATTTCCATGCAACAGTCGGCTCAGTCCAATGAGGCGGACCCAAATGATTCACAAAGCTCTGTCCAGCAAATCATACAAGAAATTATGATGTCGTCCCAGCTAAATGGAGGGGGTGTTGGCATGGCGGGAGTTGGCTCTATAGGGACTGACATCAAAAACCTAAATGGGATGGTAGGCAACAACAATTCAGGTATCACTGGTGGTGGTTTCGGCAAGATGGGTGGTGGAATTGGTCCATCATCTGTGACTAGTGGAATCAGGGCAGCGAGGGGCACCAACTCCATGTCTTTGAATGGGAGAGTAGGCATGCCTTCATTGCCCCAGGCCTCGAGCATGAACAACCATCATCAACATGATATGGGGAACCGGCTATTAAATGGGTTGGGAGCTGTAAATAGTTTGAATAATCTCCAATTTGATTGGAAGTCATCCCCATAGAAGGTTTGTAGTTCCCTATTGATGTGTTTCTGTTAATAATTAAATCTACTGGGGCAGTGGTGGTTTTTTCCTTCCACTTTGTGTACATTGGGACCATCTGCACCCACCGCACAATTTGATTTTCAAAGCCCATACATTTGTTTCAGTTTCATTCCTATTTCTTCTGTACTAATTTTATTTAGAAATTTGGAAAACATATAGCTTAGCTTCTACCATTGAAATTCTATATAAAAAACATGTATTTATCAAAGTGATGTATGGATAGTTGAATTGATGACATCCAAGTCTCAAACTTATGCCCCTTTTAAGGGTTGCAAACATACTGCAAGAAGAGCTTTCATATGGTCAATGGTATTTGCACTCTCAATTATTTCTTGATAATTGTATCGAGACAAAAGACACATGTTGCAACTAAGAGGAGCCATTATGTTACCCCTTTTAAACTTTGGTCTAGAATGATCAAAATATTTGAATCATGATTCACCGGGAACCAATGCAAATGGTTTTTTCAGTTGCGAGATAAGCATTAGTTTTCATTCTGCAGCATCACCGATTCACAGGTCACCATTTTCGCCAAGCCATTTTTAATTCCTTTATCTGACGTATGAATGTAGTAAGCTATGTTACCCGGATACTGATTTAATCATTTGATACCTTAAGCTTTAAGTGTAGATGCTATATCGACATTGTACTTGTCTCTTATTCTTGCTATGTTACACTGTAGATGAAGAGATGGTGGAAGTTTCTCTATATCCCATTTTTCAACTTGTTTGAGGTATTATATGATAATTTGGTTGAACGACAGTCAGTCCGTTATAAAATTAAATTTTGGCCGTTTTCTCGTATAAGTCATCTTTTGTAATGATGACATACACAGTAACAAGCTGTTGCATGTTGTTTCTCGTCGTGCTGCAGCATGATACTGGTTATAATAAGTTTAGTTCTGTGCAGCTTCGATTTTAATGCAGGGATATTTTTCATGCTCTACCAAGTGACTTGAGTCACATAAGTGTAGTCCTTCATATGTTGTTTCTGGTAAAGTAGTTAGTAATTCTCTGATTTTTGTTCATCTGTTTTTTTTTTTTTTTGTTTTGTTTGTTGGCTTTGCTGTAACGCTTACTGCTCCTCAAACTAAATTAGTTTGCAACTTCTTTATACTATTCTGTGAATGCAGAATCTTGTCTCCGTGGTTATTGTTTCCATGTTTAGAATTTTTTGGCATAATATCAACGGACCCACTTAAATGGAGATTGATTATGATCTGATTTCCCGTGATGCTTAATACTAATGTTGTTAAATAGTATATGCGATCATTTATGACTTATACAATTACTTTTATCTATAAAATAAAATAAAATGGGCCACACTTGTGCTTACACTCGTCAAACAAATATCGATTTATTAATATTTTATTTTCAACAACTATATATTTTATGTATCGTTTATATGAGAACGTGCATCAGCTTATCTAAGCACAGACTTTCTTTGTTGTATTAGAATAAACTAATTTTTTGTATTTTTAAAAACCAATTCCTGGAGTAAATTGTCCACACTCAAAAAATAAAATAAAATAAGAATAATGCTTTGGCCTCAAGATTGGATCTCACATCGCACACCCTGACGTACGTGTGTAAGTGTATGAGAACCATAGATGCTTTCCTCGAGATATCCAATCCATTTTCACATCGAGATTTCCAGCACGACTCATAAAATACAAGGAAAGGTGGAAAATTATCCAAGTGTCAATCAATGACTTTGACTTTCGATGCTGCCCCAAATAGTGGTGGTCGTCGAATGTCTCGTGTACGGTAATGTTGTATGTAATAAATTGTCAAACTGCGTACATCTGACGCTGTACCAATCAGATGATATAAGCCCCGAAAATGGTGAGCCACATCTTTTTCACTGTAGGACCCATCTCACTCAGATTCAATACCAGACTGCAAAGTGCAAGGAGAGACAATACAACACAAAACTTTTAGTTGTCCCTGAAATATCAGGGTTTTTTTTGTTTATATCAAGTCAACGGTCAACCCCCCTCTCTTCATCTCTCTTTTCCTTCCCCTTTTAAACAAGTACCAATTATCTCTCATCACCCAAGCAACCTTTCCTTCACCACCATCATCATCGAATTTGATTCTAAAACAGATCCAACGATGCAGCATCACCTTCACCTGTATATCTTCATGATCCTCTGTGGTCTTGCGCACCTTAGTCACTCCAACAACAATTCTTCCTACTACTACAACCAGTGTTCACCATCCACGTGTGGTAACCACCTCCTACAATTCCCCTTTGGTCGCAATTCGCTATGTCGTAGCGCGTACATAACGACGCTATGTGAGAACGGAACAGTCTTTATCACCGATGACGAGAACCCTTACATCAAATACAAGCTCCTACAAAACCTTACCAATCAAGTCTACTCCAAGAAACTAATCAAAATCGTCGATACCTCACTCTTTGGTTGTGGATCCATCCCTCCCTTCACTGGTAAATCTCCCAACGCCGGATACGAATCACAGAAGTGGGTCATGTTAGGGACCTTCCACTACACGTCCGATTATCGGACGGGTACATTCTTCAATTGTACCGACCAACCTGATAGCGACACGTTGCAAAAGCTGATCAAGGCTCCTTGTTTGGAGTGTGGGGAGAGTAATAACTTGTGTTATTTCTATGGTGGATATATGGATCACATACCCAATTGTAGACCCTTTAGAGCTGCAATTCCTGTTAAGGTGGTTAGCAACTTTAGTGGAGTTGGGAACTTGAGAAAGGTTCTTGAAGATGGTTTTGAGATTGAGTGGGATGGGATATGTAATCCGTGTATGGAGATGGAGAGAGGGAGATGTGGATATCTTAATGAAGAGAGGAAGAGTGGTGATGAGGTTTGTTTCTGTGATGATGGGGTTCATAAACACAACTGCTCTGATGGTAAGTTAGTTAAGATCATCATATCCATCTTGTTCAGCTTATTTTTACATGATTGGTTCCCATATATATATATATATATATATATATATATATATATATATATATATACTCAACCTTACTCTCTAATTTTGTTGTTTTGAAGGGATCATCATTCAACTTGATGTCGCGTCCAAGGAGGCCACTGGATCAACATCATCACATACAAGGATAGTTGTGATGATTGTAGGTAAGAAATTAGAATATGTGATTACTTATGATATTCTTTGATCGGATTCACCGAAAAAGGGGTCTTTTGACCTATTATTTCTCAAATAATCTGTTGATTATTTTCAAAAAATCAGTCGATTATTTTCAAAAAATCATTCTGGAACAGGCAACCTGAAATATCTACCTATTTTTCTTTTACGGTGTAGTGTGGTAAGTGCTGAAGGTGCTCATCGATTTTTTGAATATTTTTCGGATCTAAGCATGTCTAGTTTTATTTTTGAAAATTTCCCAAATTTATCTGAATTAACCAAACTGGCCGCTGCCAAATATCCGAATTGGGTTACAAGACTAGCAACGAAATTTCAAATGTCGCCCTATTAATTCAAGAGGCACCCCCACCTTTACTTGATCCACACAATACGCCTTTGTCGACCTACATATTAAAAAGTCAACCAGGTTGGTGGTGTGGTTTTGGGGCCGTTGGATTTGAGCATTTTTCAACATTGGCTTTATGAACATATCTTTGGGTGGGTCCAAGCCAATGGGGAGAAAATGACTAATTCAAACTAACTCTAAACAGCAAGAAATCACTAATTAGGCTGGTTTTTGGTATGTTGGACACCAATAAATGGGCAAACATTCATGGGTCAATGTTTCTAATGAGCATCATATTTTCCCTTAAACAGACCATTATTACTATTTTTATCTAGCATTGATCTGGACCATTGAATAAATGAGCTGGTTACAAAGACCAAGTGCTTTTGTATGATTAACATTTGCCATTGTTTGGTTACAAAGGAATTTTGGTGGGAGCAGCTCTGTTCCTGTGTGTGTGCTACATTTATTACAAGCGAAGGCAGCATAACATGAAACAAAGTAAGTTTCAAGGCGAAGAAGAGAAAGTACTAAGGCGCTACCTTGAAGGGGACTACACTACACCAGCTTCCATAGAGAATTTCTTGCAGAATTACACCTTAGGAAGGCCAACCAGATTCTCCTACAAGCAACTCAAGAAGTACACTGACAATTTCACCCAAAAACTAGGCCAAGGTGGCTTTGGTTCTGTTTTCAAAGGCCAACTTCCCAATGGATTCACCCTCGCTGTTAAAATGCTTGATGAGAGTGATCAAAGCGAGACCCAATTCCTCAACGAAGTCCTAACCATCGGCCAAATCCACCACAACAATTTAGTCAGGCTTCTTGGCTTCTGTTTCGAACAATCGAAAAGAGCTCTTATTTACGAATTCATGGTGAATGGGTCACTTGAGAAATACATTCACCAAGAGAAGCTAGAATTGAAGGAAGCATTGACTTGGAGTCAACTTTACGACATTGCTATTGGAACGGCGAAGGGGATTGCTTATCTTCACGAGGAATGTCAAAGTCGAATACTTCATTGTGATATAAAGCCTCATAATATACTTTTAGACGATAAATTCAAGCCCAAGGTATCGGACTTTGGATTGGCATTAGCCTTGAATAGGGATCGTAGTCATGCCTCACACACACATGGGATGGGTACACCGGGCTATGCTCCACCCGAAATGTGGTGGATGAATTGCGGTCCATTGACGGAGAAGGCCGATGTCTATAGTTTTGGAATGGTGGTGTTGGAAATGGCAGGAAATAGAAGGAATTACAAGATTGATGTTAGCAAATCGAGCGAGATGTACTTCCCTGAGTGGGTTTACTCGCACCATGTGATAAAAGTGGGTGGTGGTGGTTCGAAATGGCACACTTGCAATGGGGAAGAGGAAGAAGAGATGGCAAGGATGATGGAGTTGGTGGGACTTTGGTGTATTCAGTTTGATCCTCCTAAGCGACCTTCAATGAGAAAAGTGGTGGATATGTTAGAGGGGAATGTGAGTGTTGAGAATCCTCCTACACCATTTGATAGGAATATCTCAGCTTACGGATGGAGGAGTAATGACCCAAATGTGCCACAAACTGGGAGTCTGACTTTCAATGGAACATTAGAAAATACGAGGAGTTCTTCGAGTTGAGTCTCAAGAATTTTGTTACGTGGCGTGAGGGGTGCCAATTTGTACCATTTAGCAATGTATCTCAGTAATTTAGATTCAAATTGTGTAATTTGAGTAGAGGGGGAAATATGCTTTAAGATGGACATTTGTTGTATAATTCAATACCTGAATAAAGAAATGGATTACACTTAATCCTGAATAACTTTATCGTTGTAGAGTTATGTTGCAGCCAAACAAGGATGAATGTGTTCTTATGTGAGTAGGAACTTGGCATGAGAACAGAGCATGTATCCTACATACCTTCTCCGTCTCTGTTTGCTATCTCATATTAAAATTATATAATGTTTTCTTTTAGTACTTAAAATTGACAATATGTTGAAAATATTGATTTAGTTTTTATTTAAATAAATTGTGCCTTGAAAAAAAAAACAGAACAAGTGACTACCACCACCAATTCACCATTGTTGCTTCTTTATCAATTTCATAACCTCTAACCAACTAAAATGCAAAACTTATCAATACTAGTACCCTTATTAGTCATGTGTTCTTAATAATTAAAATAATTAATATATTTCTTATAATTAATTTCTCAAACTTGAAAATGTTTCTTTTGTATTATATGGGATAAACAACATTTTATTTTCTTTCAGTATTAAACCATTGTTACCTCTTAATTGCAATTATTATCATCCGAACCATTATTTATGAGGCTCATGGAGAATGATCGACTCCCTAAGCGTTTGAGAATGGAAGTGGCACTCCTATTCCTACTAGAAGGATCTGAGAAGGTGGGTTTTGACAGATCTTGTTGTTGGAGGCTCAACATCAATTTACTTTATTTATGGGTGGGGGAGGCCTACCATTATAGATGTATCTTGTGGTAGTTGAAGGCCCATCAAATCATCAATCGTAATAAATTATCGTTATCAGGGTTGTTAACGGATCAAGATGGGCCCTTTTTTATTGGGCCTTGAGTAGGTTTAAAAAATAAATTCCAAGCTTGGCCCATTCATCACTTGGGCCGTTATGGGTCTACAGAAATATTCCATGCTCAGGCGTATTCTTACTATATTCAAGCTTAGTTGCGGGCTAGGACTAGGACATGGTCAGCTTGTATTTGTTTTAGAATCGTGATAATCTGACTACCCCATGGGGCAAACTCAATCGGCTATCCTGACGTGACAAGTTTGGGACTGTAGATCTATGTTCCTCGGGATACATGGCTTCACATCCCCACAAAAAAGTGCATCTCAAGAGAACCGTGTATCCCGAGAAGCGCAAATCTAAGATTCTGGAACTTATTACGTGTAGTAGTTGATTGAGTATGCCATGTGGGTTAGTCAGATTTTATATATATATATATATATATATATATATATATATATATATATAGGGTCCCGTTCGGCACCCTAAGTTTTACCACACACTTTAACAAACGTGTTTTGTCTTACATGGGTTAGAAGTTTTGGAATGGGCTGATTTTTTGTGAGGATGATCTCTATGGTGAGGAGATCATCCTCACCAAAAATCAGCTCATTCCAAAACTTCTAACCCCATCAAAAATGATTTACAAAAAATGGACGGTCCACGATTTTTCAACGTGTAAACATGGGGCTAAACATTTCGGAATGGGCTGATTTTTGGGGAGGATGATCTTCTAATCATAGAGATCATCCTCACAAAAATCAGCCCATTCCAAAACTTATAACCCATGTAGGACAAAAAACGTTTGTTAAAGTGTGTGGTAAAACTTAGGGTGCTGAACATTTCCCATATATATATATATATATATATATATATATATTATATATATATATATATATATTATATATATATATATATATATATAGAGGGTCCCGTTCAGCACCCTAAGTTTTACCACACACTTTAACAAACGCGTTTTGTCCTACATGGGTTAGAAGTTTTGGAATGGGCTGATTTTTGGTGAGGATGATCTCTATGGTGAGGAGATCATCCTCACCAAAAATCAGCTCATTCCAAAACTTCTAACCCCATCAAAAATGGTTACAAAAAATGGATGGTCCACGATTTTTCAACGTGTAAACGTGGGGCTAAACATTTTGGAATGGGCTGATTTTTGGGGAGGATGATCTTCTAATCATAGAAATCATCCTCACCAAAAATCAGCCCATTCCAAAACTTCTAACCCATGTAGGACAAAAAACGTTTGTTAAAGTGTGTGGTAAAACTTAGGGTGCTGAACATTTCCCATATATATATAACTTCTAACCCATGTAGGACAAAAAACGTTTGTTAAAGTGTGTGGTAAAACTTAGGGTGCTGAACATTTCCCATATATATATATATATGGGAAATGTTCAGCACCCTAAGTTTTACCACACACTTTAACAAACGTTTTTTGTCCTACATGGGTTAGAAGTTTTGGAATGGGCTGATTTTTGGTGAGGATGATTTCTATGATTAGAAGATCATCCTCCCCAAAAATCAGCCCATTCCAAAATGTTTAGCCCCACGTTTACACGTTGAAAAATCGTGGACCATCCATTTTTTGTAAACCATTTTTGATGGGGTTAGAAGTTTTGGAATGAGCTGATTTTTGGTGAGGATGATCTCCTCACCATAGAGATCATCCTCACCAAAAATCAGCTCATTCCGAAACTTCTAACCCATGTAAGACAAAACGCGTTTGTTAAAGTGTGTGGTAAAACTAAGGGTGGCGAACGGGACCCTATATATATATATGTGGGAAATGTTTAACACCCTACACTTTACCCTACGTTTTACCAAACGTGTTTTGTCCTACATGGGTTAGAAGTTTTGGAATGGGCTGATTTTTGGTGAGGATGATCTCTACAATTAGAAGATCATTCTCACCAAAAATCAGTCCATTCTGAAATTTCTAGCCCCATGTTTACAAGTTGAAAAATCATGGACCATTCATTTTTTGTAAACCATTTTTTATGGGGTTAGAAGTTTTGGAATGGGCTGATTTTTGGTGAGGATGATCTCCTCACCATAGGGATTATCCTCACCAAAAATCAGCCTATTCCAAAACGTTTAACCCATGTAGGACAAAATACATTTGGTAAAGTGTAGGATGGCGAACGGGACCCATATATATATATATATATGAAAAGAGAGAGAGAGAGAGAGAGAGAGACTATACCATAGTGGTTGAAGAGCTTAAAGATTGATTTTAAGAGGAAAACAAAAACAGGATTTTTCTGATAAAGGTTGAAGACAAGGGCATTTAGGCCTTTTTCCATTAACTTGCATGAGGGGAATGTCTAAATCACCCATATCATTATATATTATTAATACCAGGCATTAGGTATATATATTATCAACAAGAACCTTAGCTAGCATGATTTATAGAGAATAAGAGAAGAAATCACAATTGAAGATAATATAATTTTAATCCCAATGTTTATTATATGGATTAGTTATCAATACTCTATTACTTGCAAGTTTTCAACCATTTGGGAAATGTGTACTATCTATGGTTGGGAAGTTGAACTCTAATTTTCCATCCCAATTTCTCATATTAACTACAAAACAAAGTAACCCACTAAAAATGCTTTCAAGGTTGACCTAGCAAGAAATTTTAACTAATTGTTAACTTCCAACACTTGCATTAGACATTATTTGCATCTCCCATAACAAATTAAGTGCTTTTGTTTTCCTTGACATATTATTTTTTTTATTATTTATTTATTGGTTGTCCTTAAAATATTGTTGCACCCTATATATCATTACCGTCGGATCAGGATCAAATAATGATTAAAACATGTGCAAATTAAATATTAATTATATGTCAAAAAACATGAAAATTAGAACAATGATCCATTGGGTGATAGCTCTTCTCAGATAAAAACTTTAAGGTGGATAAACTGTCATTTTCTTTTGACACTTATTCAATTAAGGCAACTCAGTCCCTTACGATATAATGGAGCTTTGGACAATTTTGTAGCCAAACAATATTAAACAAACCAAGTTCTAAAACAACCCTAAAAGACCAACCAACTGTACTTGACTTCCATTATTGATTATGATATGAAATTTGGAAAAAGAAGAAGAAGCAAGAAACTAAACCTTATGGGTCACTTCACATGACTTTGTGTTGGATCACACGTCATAACGTTCTAAGAGGTATGTTTGTGGAATGGGTCCCTTACGTAAACTCTTAATATTAATGAAACCAGCACTATAAGCAACAAAATTCATTAAATCAGAACAGTTGCAAGTGATAGTTTTGGAAAAATAGGGTTCTATGCGGAGCATAAGATGGGGGACCCATGTGACAAAAATGGGGTTGGATGTTATGTGGGTCAGTGGAAAGGAGGGAGGTTGTTGAGGAGTAGAAATGTGTTACAAATGCACAAAATATATAAAAACAATATATATATATAAAGAGATCCAACATTGTGTCAAACATTTTTGAAAATAGGGGTTAGAAGTTTTAGAATGGGCTGATTTTTTATGAGGATGATCTCAATGGTGAAGAGATCATTCTCATAAAAAATCAGCTCATTCTGAAACTTCTAACCCTAGTTTACAAGTTGAAGAATCATGGACCGTCCGATTTTTATAAACCACTTTTGATGAGGTTAGAAGTTTTGGAATGAGCTGATTTTTGGTGAGGATGATCTCATCATCATAGAGATCATCCTCACAAAAAATCAGTCCATTCTAAAACATCCAACCCCTATTTTCAAAATTGTTTGGCTCTCTTTAGGGCCTCCGAACGCCACCCTATATATATATATAAAATTGGTATGATCACTTCGAGTGGATCGACCTCTATATCTCTAGGAGAAATACAGGATTCTACTTTGGAGTCAAATCAATTCGAATATTTGAATATCAATCTCATTAGTATCTTTTTTTTTTTTTTGCCGAGTTCTTGTCTTCTTGTTTCAAGTAACAAGACCTCTTAACGGATTGCTCTCAAGTATTTCTTCTTCTCACATATAAATCCCTAAACCCTTGTTTATTAAATATTTCCTGCCAAATAGATTGGAAAGTTAAGATATCTTAATCATTTTACATTCTTAATCAAATATCTGAGAATTTAAAAAAAAAAAAATACAATTTCACCAATTAGATAACATATTAATATCAAATTTAATAATTCTTAATATTATTTTAATTAATAAATATGGCTATAGCAAAAAGAAAGGGTTTGATGGGCAAGTTTAATTGGTTTGTTGAAGTTTTCAGTGTTAGTTGAGAGAGAGATTTGGTTTTCGTGTTGGTGTAAGATAAGTTGTAAAAGTGGGGGGATGGAGAGCCTTATGGCGGAGTGAGGTAACTTTTAAATGGTTTTCATGAGAAGAAGACAAAGTGAGAAATGGATGTTTGTTTGTGCAAGTAACTGAAAGGCTTAGCACTTACTGTTTGAAAGCAATTTCAAACCTTTCTCTTTGTGGTATATGTTTATGTTTGAAAATACTTGCTTATTTAGAAAAAAATATTTGTTTGTGTTGGAGAGCGGTGAGAAACCTTTCCGCTGTGGATATCTTTCTAATAACATGCAGCTGTGGAAAGGGGACCATCATATGCCATTTGACTCAAATTTTAGACTTACACCACCTTGAGTGGGGGGTTTCTATTTTCTAAATACAGTCGCGGTCCAAAATGTGTCCCATTCATATGGCAATGTACAGTGTCTATGCATTGTACCTATATTATAGGAATGGGACACCATTTTGGACCTTGATTATTCTAAATAATGGTACTAGAATTCTGAATTTCACTCAAAATTCGAAGGACTTCTCTAGCCTCAATCTGGTTGAAGATCACCATGAAACAAACGGTTAGGATAAGAGGAAAAACACATATTTCCTAGAGATTAATACAATTTATATTCCCTTGAAAATAAATTTTTTTTCATCATCATACGTATCCCAAGTGCCCAACTAAGTCTGACAACTATTTAATAAAAAAATAAAAACACCCCAGACTTTATTTCATTAATTAGTTCAAGTTATTGCACCCCACTTAGACATAATATTCATCATCTCTTTGTTTTTTAAATCTTTTAGCAGTGTCAGTGATTTTCTTACCATTCTAAGATTACTTGAACTAAAAGCAATGCTTAAAAAATAGGTACATTAAAAACATTAACTAAAACAAAGTAACCAGTAATTTTTAATTACTAATAAATTTATATACCTATAGTTGATATTTTATTTTAGAATAATTTAATTATATGTCTGAAATAAGTCACTAATGAAACTTCAAAGGGGTTTGGTGTACAAACTCTAAAATGGTTGATTTAGAAAGTCAGTCTCAAAAACTTGGGGAAGAATTATAGATATGTTGATTGATTTAACACGATGGACATTTGAGTTAAATAAAGTTTTCAACTTTTAAAACATAGGTTTATAAATCAAGATAACTAGAATCTGACTAAGTTTTAACTTATGAGCTGGGATGTGTAAGCAAGAATTTGACTTGCCATCCACATAGATGAAGAGGAAAAGAGAGACATGTTACCCATATGTTTTCTTAATGCCGTACTTACACGCTTTAACCTTAACAAGTTTGTGCTGTGGCATGTCCATTTACATTTAAAAAGAAAATTGCATGTAAAAAAAGGAAAATTAGCTAGGGACTAAGATAATATTTTGAAAAATCACAGTTATATCTCTAGAGATTAGTATCTCCTAATTTGCTCTATTTGATAACCACCATTTAAAATGGACTAGCTAATTGAAACGACCAAGAACTTGTATTATATGCGCTAATTAAAATATGTGTATGAATAATAAACTTAATAATGTGTTATCTAAGAAGATAAAATCAGGTGGAATGTGCATCATGTCTTCTGAGAAGTGAACTTTGCACTGACTAGTTAACTATGCCATTTTATCTTCTTCTTTGCCTATTTTTTATTCAGTAAAGAAAGTCTTCCCCTTGTTGTTAAAAAGACTTAATTATATGGGAGATAGGTTGGATTTTCTATTGTAGTATGTGGCTCATATTGAGTGGAGTATGTATATAGAGAAAGCAAGCAGATGCAGGAGTGAAGTATAGCGTTCCAAGCGGAGCGAGGGACATATAATATATCGAATGGAATGGAGTGAAATGACGGCATTTACCTTTTGAGATGATTTATTGTTTTATTGCCAGGGATGATTAATAGGTTGGGGGTGTGGGGGCAACGCCCTCATGGTACAGTATAAGGATATTATTAAAATTTTCTAATACTTATTGTACGGCTAGGGTTTACTATAAATTCATATGATGTGACCTTAATTTGACATATAGTGAAAATTCAGCTCCTCGCTCTTATGGATGTAGGCACACCGTCGAACCACCTTAAATTGTGTGTTCTTGTTTTTTTCTCTTTTCGTACTATTCATCATAATTGCCGCACATAGCATAACAGTTTCCATGTATTAAAAATTTGTAATGAGTCTTTGCAGCTTCCTCATTCTTTTATTAATATATATAATTAATCTCCTTGGTGGCTTAGCCAAAAAAAATCACTAGGAACTCTATGATTTTAGGATTCGGACCCAATTTACACCACACTCTTATGTGATTTGGCAAGATTGTCTAGGACCATAGGCAATGATGAAATCCTTTCACCAATCCAAGAGAAAAAAAAAACTCGGCTACAATCTCTCAATCTCACGTCGTCCTTTGAGTAAAAAAATGAAAAACCATTCCTAAAATTAGTTTACTATGAATTTAGTCTGTACAAAGACAAAATTGCCCCTAAGAAAAAAGTTAGGGAATAGTGAAAAAAGTCACCCCAAATAAAATATTTCAGGACCTAAGAATTGCTCCTAGTGTTCAGATCATTCTTCCAATATAATACCACCAGAAAAATACAATGCACAAGCATAATAATCCATGTCAAAACACTGCACAAAATAACATTTAAAGACAATGCCAATATCCACTTGCCTCAGGAGACCAATCTTCTTGATTTTCTCTAGAAATTCATCTTGCTTTAGAAAAATTTCTAATAAAGATATGGCTCTATGGATATATTTGAATTGAGGAACATAATTCATTAATTCAAACCTAAATTTTAGATTAGGTTATGATCGTTATAAAATTATACATACAAGCCTAGAACCCATTCTTAATTCAATAAAGAAAATGTGTAATTTTTTTTATTTTTCCCGAAAGGAACATGAATCCTTGAAAATTTTGGGCCAAGGGCTTCACAGTTAGGTCAGAAGGTTGGACAGGAGCAAAAGCTGAACAAGATAGAATTGGAGACATCCAATAGGGATCCTCATGTAACAATAATTAGCACAATTAAGCAAAAAGTTGGGTTATAATCCCATTTTGATTGATTGCAAAGCAATACATTCATTTCTTTTTAGGGGAAAAAAGACTCACGGCCTAACTAATAAAAAGAGAAAGGTACACTTCCATAAGCCGTACAACATATGTTAAGGTTTAATAAGTTTACTAGTTATATTCAGTAGCTTCATTGCAAAATAAGGGTTTGATGACACCAAAATTGTCAACTTTTCTCTTCCATCAATTAATATTTCTATTGTTTTGTTCATCTATTCAGAGGCCTGTCCCAACAACAAAGAGGTAGAAGTAGGAAAGTCTAATAAATTAATGAAAAATAATGAATGCCCACGGTCTTAGTACTCGGTTAGGTACACGGTTGACGTGGTAAGAGCAGCACATCTTTTTCCTATGTATCCCGGTGAAAACAATCTATGATGCTATGTCCTTGCCATGTCAACCGTGTACCAAGCCCTCTTGCATTCATCACAACTCTAAATTAATTCAGTGCAGATTGTAATGGGTAATGGGTATGCTATGTTTTAAAACTCATGAGTCAAGTCAACTCAAAGATTAAATCAACGCTTTCCAAGTTTTCATCAGTGTTACTTTAGCACTAATTATGAAGTTTTTGCCTTGTTGGCATGTTGACACGACACAATACTTGGTATAGCACAGCACTAGATGTATATTTGGTAGACTAATTACTATATTTATTTTAAAAAAAATGAATTAATGATAAGAGTGTGGATCCCTTTTTCTATTTGAGTGCGGGTTGTATGCACTCAGGGTGGAGGATTGAAACCCTCCTCCCACACCCTAATACATGTCACATAAGCCATAATTCAAAGAAATTTTTAAAAAGAGATATTTTAGTGTTAATTCCTTGGGATTATGATTTATGTGGTGTGTATCGAAGGTGTGGGAGGAGGGTTTCAACCTTCCACCCTGGGTGCATACGTTTTGGACTCTTTCTAATAACTTGTGGGCGGGAAAGAGGGGGGGGGGGGAGGGGGGAGGGATGCTACAAATTACTAGATTATCACCTAAAAGATGTGTTGCACCACAAGTTATTATTTGATGACCATACTATCAAATCGAAATTTTTGATGATTATCGTGCCAAACATCTTTGGATGCTTAGATACATAGCACTTATGCCTTGTGTCAAGGTCGCATTGGTGTGTGTATCAGTTCATTTTAAAATTTTATTGAGTTGAGTTGACTTGGTTGAGTTTTGAGTTGATTTCCTGAGTATTAAAAAGCATGAAGAGGGAAGTTAAAAACTGAGTTGTTAATTGCCTAACTGATTTTGATTGATTAAACATAAAACCATTCCTGAAAACGGGGTTTGTGTGCGAAAGAGTGAGTATTATTAGGGAAGTTATAAGAATAGGTGGGATTTGATAGAGAATTTTATGAACCAATTGCAAAACACGAAAGTGCGTATATCATGTAATCCAGGAGTTGCGTAAAGTAACATGACTCCAGCACTCCTTTGCACACCACGTGTCACACTCTTTACTCTCACTGATTCAAAGATGCATAAATGGATCACATTCTGCGGACCTAAACACCAAATATCACCTTGATTGGTGATTTCATACCACTGAATCCAAGAATTTTTAATCATTAGCTTTACAAACAAATTCATGTGTGGGTTACATGCCCATGATGGAAAAATGAAAAAAAAAATCAATGATAAGAAATGACAAATCATACTGATGTAAATGTGCTGTAATAGATCCATGAGAGACACATTCAATATTGGTCAGTGGATCCAAGAAATTTGATCATGTATGTGGGCTTGAAGGAAAATCTGGAGTTGGTTAGCTATTGAACTCCATGAGTACAGGATTAGGATGGTTAGGAAATACATGAATAAATAGGATTAAAGTATCTTGTAAAAACAACAAGAGTGACTTTTCATCCACAACCCTAACCCACTTTTTCATTCATCTTTTTTCTCTTCTCTATTAATATAGTTAGTAGGTTTCCTGTGCTACCTAATCGATGTAAGAGAAATTGAGGTATATCAGAGATGATGGAGGAATATAGAGGCAGTAGTAGTAAAGATTATGATGCCAAGAGTTGCCCAAGAGGACATTGGAGACCTGCTGAAGATGAAAAACTTCTCCAACTTGTCGAACAATTCGGTCCTCAAAATTGGAATTCTATTGCTGAAAAGCTTCAAGGAAGATCAGGTAACTCTCTCTCTCTCTCTATTATTTCTTAAATAGTAAGAAATGGGTTTTTCTAATTATATTCCTCATTCTTTGCAGGGAAGAGTTGTAGACTGAGATGGTTCAACCAGCTAGACCCTAGAATTAACAGAAAACCATTCACTGAAGAAGAAGAAGTAAGGCTGTTAGCAGCTCATCGTGTACACGGAAAAAAGTGGGCTTTGATATCTCGACTCTTCCCCGGTAGAACCGATAATTCCGTTAAGAATCACTGGCATGTACTCATGGCTAGAAAGCACAAAGAACAGTCCAAGCTCTTCTACAACAAGAGAAGCTGCCATGATTTTCTTCATAGTAACTCCATAACTACCACCACCCCCTCTAATAGTTTTCTTGATCAAAGCTGTTCAAGATCTTATGGAGAGTATTACATGAAAGAATTCGGATATGATTCTAGTAAAATATTTGAATTTCAAAACTATTCCAAAGATAAGATCTCCGTGGTATCTCCTTCGAATTCATCTCATTCTTCAGCTTTTCCTGGATCAGCAACTACAACCAACTCACAACCATTGAATCATTTTAGTTTTGGAAGAAGAGATTTATTAAGTTCCAGTTCTAATGATTGCAACATGGAGAGATCACATAGTTTAGACCAATCGCTCCACAACAATTACTACTACAATTCTTCAATCTATGGTGGATATGGAAATTTCTTTGCATCTGGAATCCCCAACAAGAAGAATTTTGTTCATCATCCTTTTGGATATTCTAATCTTGTTAATGGTTATCGAAGTGATCTAACGATCAAGAACGAGTTAGTTCAATTTGGAGATAACTCGATTACCGTACTCCCGAGGTTGAGGATGACTACCCAACAAGAAGAAGAAGATGATCAGTCCATCAAACACGAGGATGTGCCTTTCATAGACTTTCTTGGTGTTGGCATCTCCTCTTGATTTCCTAATTTCATTTTTTTTTTCCTTTCCTATATCTCTCTGTGTTTGGATACAAATATCAAAATCAACTAGTGATTCAGCTATCATTAGCAAGAGGTCAATATTATTATTCTTTTTGGGGTGATTATATATAAACTACAATGATCACACTCTACGCAACTAAATATATCATGGAACTGCATTTGATGCTTGTTTACTGTTCATGCATGCGATCTTTTAATTTGTATTCTGGCTTCATGATCTGTAACTTCCTTTTTGAAATATAATTGAGTGATATATGCACCACAATTAGTTATCAAAGATTGAAGTTTTGTTCTATAAGTTAAATCAAATTTTGGATTTCTCCCAAATTTGCAAGCATGTTCATGGTCTCATTTCTTTCTTGGAATATATGCTTACTCTTTAGCATTGAATCCAAGACCAAAAATAGTGTCAGCCGTTTTCTATTTAAAAGCCTTGATTTTGAGAATAAGAGAGGTTCACTTGTGGGAAGGCTTACTCAAGCATCATCGGTATATATTGTGGAGCCTGATGGTTCTGATCTAGCTATAGAGATGTACTGTTTGTCAATCCATGACATCCATAGGTCAAGCTAAACCTAATTCATTAGGGATGTTACAGTAGTTTTTTATCGGAGAGCGCTTTTAATTCTTTATTGGCCTTCGGGCATTGTGAAAACTGTGTGGCTTCGTGTTTTTTCCCTGATTTATGGTTTTCCATGTAAATCCGTGTGTCCCTTGATAAGTTTGGGGGTCCAACTCGAAACCAATTGGCAATGAGTGGAGAGCCCCCGGAGCTTATATGGAGAGAGACAAAGTAATGAGTGTTGGGACTAAACTCAACACATCCCTGCACGTGTGGGCCGGACTGAGCCAAAGCACAAGAAGATATGCACTGAGTGACGTGGAGGAGAAAAGGGCATGCTCTGATACCATGATAAGTTTGAGGCTCCAACTCAAAACCAATGGCTATGAGCACTCAAGAGCTTATTAGGAGAGAGACAAGGCAATGAGTGTCTAATGTGGGACTAAACTAAACATCCCTGTTTTGTAGTTGATTTCTTTATCTTGCTTATTTTATTCAATTAATTTCATATCCCAGGATTGTAGGTTGTAAATTTTCCAGCAATGGGGTTGATTAAGTGAGTATTGTATGGGCATCAACATAAGAAAAATTTAAGTCTGCGAGAAACCTAGTAAAGATAAGTTAACATGATCAAGTGCGTGACTTAAGCAACGTAGTCAGAGGTTACAACGCACAAGGTGTGACTTATCAAAGGAAGGTAGAGGGCATTGGTCCCTAAGGATCGACACAGCAAGGCCTATGATAAAAGATAGTGACGGCTATTCTTTGGAGTTGATGAGGTACTCCCATTGAGTTTTTATGGGGTCAATCAATTGGACTAATTATCGATCCTTTATGCCTTGATGAATTGCATTCTAATCTTCTAGATGTCAAATACATCGAATGTGGAAAGAAAAAAGAAAGAGACATTCATCGAATCTGAAACATTCAATTGGTCGGTCGGCCATCTCTTGGATAATTATTCGATCATAATCTAGACCAACATGAGGCATGAAACTGCGCCTAATGCTGTAAAAATTTCCTTGCTTTCGACTTCTAGTTTGTTTATTAGTCCAAGTTTTATTCTAATGTATAATTATCAGTTTGTCAAGTGTAGTTTTGTGTCGGCATTATTCTGCAAACCATTGATCGAAGAATTATCCTTTAAAGTAAAAAATGTGGTATGTATGGATCATCATCTTTACTGATCATTGAGAGCATCAGATCCTCCCTCTCTAAATAAAATGATTATCAAAGTGAAGGATTAAATGTATAGAAAAGCAGTCTTATAGGAAACAAAAAATACTAGAAGCGTCAAATCCCTTTACTTGCAAGTTTCAACCATAATCTATGTACGATTACTTTTCTTCATGTATTGCCTTGCTCAAGTCCAACGCATGGGTCAAAATATAGACCAAGATTAAATGAGATCCGTCATGCATTGACTTTATCGTAAATTGGTTGGCTGGATTCTTCTAATTTCAAACAATAATATCTAGACAAAGTCTAAATCGATCCAATTTCAATAATTTGGATGAATGTTACTCCATTAAGAGAATCGCTCAAATTTAAATAATACCGTTCACTGCCCACCTACTACAATGATGTCCTCCATTCTACTTAACATACAATGCATCAAACAACACCCGCTGATAAAGAGTCGTTTCTAGGAAGACCGATGTTTGGATACCACAATGAAATCTAGAGACATTATTGGGTACTCGTTACGTTACATGGCTCGTATGGCTGCTACACTTCCTTAGCGAGTGCCTAAACGGTAATTAGGTTGGGGACTATACTCCGAATCTGTCATAAAACACTAAACGTCGTCTAGTTGCCATCTAACTAGTAGGCTGGCAACGAATGTGTATCACAACTATGCACGGAAAATTTCAATGATGCAATTAGAACAACTTCTGGGGGTATTTTCATAATTAAAAATGCATGTTTTTCCTTAGGATGCTATATGTATTCTAAGTTCAAAAACCCTAAAAAGATTATTATATTTTCGCAATTCTCATCAATAAAGAATTCTCATCACCACCCATGGACGTATGCAATTTTGCCAAACCACATAAATCTTTTTTGTTTTCTCTAATTTTAACTTCGTAGTTTATTAATCTTGATCAGTCGAATGGAGCTTTTCCGCAACATTTCTGATTACCCCACGTGGCATACTCAAAATACTCTCCTGATGTGGCATGTGCTAGAGCCAAATATATTTTTCCCTCGGGATACACAAGTGCACATAGTTATGGGGATGTGTATCCCAAGACATAAAATCTATGGTTCTAGCACATGTCACGTGGGGGATTCCGATTATCACGATTCTATATTCATATCAATGCTAGTCCAATGGCATAAATAAAGCTATCTTATTTATGTTTAAAAGTAGTCAATACATCTTAGAGTCGTGATAATTTGACACCCCCACGTGGCATACTCAAAATACTCTCCTAATGTGGCATGTACCAGAACCATAGATTTTATGCCTTGGGATACACATCCCCATAAATATTGCAATTGTGTATCCAGGGAAAAAAATGTATGGTTCTAGCTAGGGGTGCAACTTGGTTTGGTTCAAACCAAGAACCGAACCAAACTAATAGCTTTGGAACAAGTTGCAGTTCGGTTCTGGATTACGAAAATAGAGAATCGATCAATTTGGTTCGATTCTCGGGTCAAGCTTGTATAGAATCGAACCAAATTGAGAACTGAAACCCTATGCAATACATAAATATATATGTATATAATAATTATTATAAATTATTTTAGGAGTTAAGACATAGATTAATGTTTTTTTATGAATAAACTAATGACTATTTATGGATAGATTTGTAATTTGATTGTATAAAATTTTATGTTTGTTTTTTCATTAAAAAATATTACTTCCAATTTATAAAATATTGGCAATTTGTAAATCCGAACCAAACCGACTTTAATTCAGTTTGGGTTGGGTTGGTTCCAATGGAATTTGGTCCAGTTCTAGTTCTTATTTAGTGGAATCGACCTATATTGGTTCGGTTCCAATTTGAACTCAAATCGAACCAAGTGGCATCCCTAGTTCTAGCACATGCCACATCAGGGGAGTGTGTGAGTATGCCACGTGGGAGAGTAAAAAAATCATTACTCTAAATCTTATCATTGGTAGGTCCACTAGTTGGACCAAATACTCATTGTGCATTAGGGCGTGAGTGCTATGAGCTTCAAGCACAAAGTCTTAAATGGCCCACTCTTTAGGCCCCACAAACCCTTTAATGGTTGGCCCACTCAAAAATATGCACGATCGCTGATAGTTGGGTTTGAGTTCTATTTTGCATTGGATATTTGTACCCAATAGATTGGATAGTGAGACCCAACTGTTAGCCATGAAGCACATATTTGGTGGTCCATTAACGGGCCGGGCGGGGAAACATTATTGTTGTCAATGGGCTACAAAGAATGTAAATAAGCCCATTAATTTGAATATGGTGAACCTTCAGAGCAGAGGAGCACTTTGATTGATGACTCCCAGACCTTAATTTGATCTCGGCAACACAAAAAGATGGTCAATCAATGGCCTACAAAACATCATGGAAAAAAAATGTTTTTAATGGTTAGATAGAGGTTGCCAGTCGTGTAAGTTTCAAGGTTTAGGTTCAACAACAACGAGGTTAAAAGAATGACAGAGACAGATGGCACTATCAATTGAAACAGAGGTTGGTTTATAAAATTTTCATGGATATTTTTGTAATTAAGAAGTAGTTGAGGGGGGGGGGGGTAAAAACAATATTTTGAGAGATTCTTTTAGAGATATTCTATTGCCACACTAACTTTTACATACAACACAACAAAATCCTTTTGAAACTAAACACTTGTTTACATATGAATTGATTTGTTATTTTTAAATAAAAAGCTATTGTGCTAATAGCAGCTCTCTTCTATTAACCAAGTGAACATCTACTTATTATAACAAACCAATCTAATGTTAACTGTCCCTGAATTTCAATATGATTAGTGTGTCATAAGTAAAAGTAGGGACTAAGAAAATGATTACTGGATGGGATCAGATCTTCTAAAATCCATTAACAGCCCTACAAAGAGGAATTCTATTGTAGTCGATCAAATCATTGAAATATATCTAACTCTAGTATTAGCTACATGACATTATAAAAGGAAATAACAAATGGGCATCTCCACATAGAAACAACCATATCAGTGAACGTTAGTGTCCCACAAAAGCAGTGATACACATCTCATCACTTGCACTAACATAGGTGTGTATATTACAAATATGTTAGCTATGAAAACGACATTAGCGACTCGTGGTGGACAACGATAGCGATGCCTAGGTAAGGTCCATATCATTGGATGCTCTTTCAATTTTTGTTTGTATCTAAAGATTAGGACCACGAACCGAACAACTTGGAGCGACATGGCTACAGTAACAGATGCTTACACTCCTCTACTATTCATAGATTAAATAGAAAAAATTTCACCATCTTTGATGAGGATTTCTAGTTTCTTGTGAAATTTGTTCATTTTTTTTTTCTTTCTTTTCTCTTTTTAACTTTGTATTTTGGGTATAACGTATATAATGTTTCGGGGGAGGATGTTTTAATTAATGACTCTGTTTGCTTCATGGTTTATGTAGTTTTATTATTCTTTTGAGGAGATTTTGATCCTAAATATGTGATATTAATGTTAAGAGGCTTAACCTACAATCTCCTCGACGTGGAACCTTGAATCAAGAAGTTCAATGACCCTATCAACACAAAGCTCTTTTGGGCCCATAAATTTTCGGCTCATAGGTTCGATTTACACCAAAACTTGCCAAATATTGGAAATCATCAAGACAAGTCGGTCATGTCTAGATAGGTATTTGAATATAATAATTACAAAAAATTAAAACCAATGCTTAGAAATTTTATCAATATATCACAAATGCTAGAATCGGCCATCGCAGAGAGGGACCAAACAATTAAAATGGTTGTGGGCCCGAAGGTTGTGCATTTATAATATTTTTATGACATAATTACCGTAATTTTTTGAAAATAAATATGACGAGTCTGTATCAAAACCGTCTATTTGATGCAGAGTCTCAACTGATGAGGCTAAAATAATCCTTTTTGATGAAGATAGAAGGAAATTGATGTACGGATGAATTGGAGGATTGGATGTGGCGAACCAAGATTGATCGCGATACAAATATTGAAGAAGAAAGTGCCACGTAAGACGTTGAACACGTGATCTGCAACGTGCCCTCCACGTAATCTTCTTTTTACGGTTTCTTTTCTCCATTAAAATGTTCGTGTGTCCTAATAAGTCCAATAGCTCGCGTACTAGTTTTGGATATGGGATTTACTAAATTAACCCTTCCGTGCTTCTGCCCTATCCTTACCACATGCCAATGATCACACACACATACACATGGAATCAGCTCTCCTCGAGCCTTAACCAACTTGCCTCAGTGCCACCTTCAACTAAGCACCAAATATCTTCTGCCCTTAAGGATTATATTTTATTTTTCTTATTTAATAATTATAATAATATAATAATTAGAGAGAATTCAAACTCCAAAGTGAGTGAAATCTTATTTTCAAAATTGATCCAATTGGAATTTACACTCAAACTCCTCAAATTCACAATCACGCACCATCTATTCTACCTATTCTTATATCACTTTCTTTATTTTTATCAAAAAAATTTCTTCATAAAATCAGTATTTTTTTCTTATTCTTCTTCTAAGGTTTATTTTCCTACAAAAAGAAAAAAAATACTCTCCTTTGCATTTCTCTCACTTCTTTAATTTAGGATCTTTAAGATTATTTTTTATCTTTATGAGAATTTCTTCCTCTTCAAAGGAAACTATTTCTCTCACTCACACACATTTTAAATATGACGAAGAATAGATGGTCGACTAGAAAAAAGTACACTTCTCCCCACTAGCCACATCTGAAATACTTTTTTAAATTATGTACTTGGTATGTAATAATTAAAAGTTGACTCCTGATAAATTAACTTCTAACAACATTGACATACTCTCCCATACACTCCTAACGTTAATGTGCTAAGACCAAAGATTTTCTTTTTCATTAGGATACACAATTCCATAGATTTATGACAATGCGCAATTGTGTATCTAAAGAAAAAAATCAATAATTCTTGCACATGTCACATTAGAGGTGTACGGGGGAAATATGCCACATGGGAATGGATATATCCATTTTCCGGATGAAGGATTCAATATGCTAAGTTCATTAAAGGCTATTAGTGTTGATCCCCAATCAAAAATCCAAAATTGCCTTTACCAATTATATTATATACTAATCATTAACTCACTTGCTCACAAAAAATATAAACAAATCCCTCCGCTCGATACAAGAATAATCATCTTGGGCAGGAATCATTCAAATAAAAATAATAGTAATCTTGGTAGGTGATTCAATTTGTTAAGAAACATCAAATCAAACTGATTTTTTGTGTGTACGACCGTCATCAATAAGCGTATCAAATTGAGGTGGTGATGAGCTTGAAATTAAGATAATGACATGACATAAAAGGCACCGACCTCCCTCCCCCTCCCCAATACAACGCCCATTAAATTCTTATTTTGAAATGAATGGAAAGACAAGAAGGGTTTGGTGTCCCTTCCCATCAAGAGTTGATGCCTTTTACTATTATTACACTTTTCTCTTATATTGTACTTTGTTTATGGTTCCATATAATAGGCCTTCAACAAGAGATAAATAATAGGAAAAATTACTCACTAAATACACACCTTGTGGGAGGGGATTCGTTTTATATAATCACTAATTTTGGTTTGTGATTTGGTAACCAAACCTGTTCCCATACTAATTTCTCATCTTATTCACATAATTAAGTTTTTCAATTGTGATTGAAATCATTTTATATGATTTTTTTTCTACTATGAATGACAAATGAAGAATGAAATAATTGTAATTTTGAACATTTAGATATAAATTTTAATTTATTTCGATATGATTTATAGCAAAAAAAAATGACAAATGAAGTTGGAATTCTAATTATTTTTGAAGATTTCATCATAGATGATAGTTCAAGTGTTTGTTTCACAACAATAATATATGTATGTTAGGTATTTCAAGAAAAATTATCTAGTATTGTGGTTTAAAAAAAAAAATTTTGATCGCATTTACAATGTTGACTTTTAACAATTTTATGTCGGATATGATATGTTTTGTAGTAAAGTTTGACAATTTTAAGAGGGGGCATTTTCGTCATTTAAATGCTAATATTTCTGCTACATCTCCACTTCAAATATTCCACGTGTCCCAATAGAGACACGAATGATCCGGCTACGGAAACGTAGCGAATCACGTTTTATTCCTTGGTCTAAACGATTCTGAACCGCCCACGGTTCGTCTTATCAAATATCAACCCACCACACTCCACACATGCACCTCCACTAACTCACTCTTCACGCACTTATATATTTGCTTTCTCTCTCTCTCTCTTTCTTCTCACCACTCTCTTCTTCTTCTCCATCAAAGCCACCAATTCTAGCTCTCCTGATGCTTAAATCAGGACCATTGATGATGGATCCGAGATGGAAATCCAACATCGAATTAGCCCCAAATTGCCCTCGATGCGCCTCTACCAACACTAAATTCTGCTACTACAACAATTACAGCTTATCTCAGCCTCGTTACTTCTGTAAGAGCTGTAAACGCTATTGGACTAAAGGTGGATCCTTGCGAAATGTACCCTTTGGTGGTGGTTGTCGAAAAACCCGCAGAGGCAAGTCCAACAGGTTCCCACATCCAGGTCGGATCTCCACAATAACGGGCCGCTCTGTCTCACAGCCTAATTCTGATTTCCAGGAAGATGACACACTTGGGAATTGGGATCCAACGATCAAATCGACTAGAACCCATGGTTCAGATATCGATCTCGCCGCTGTTTTCTCTAAATTCTTGAATCAAGACTCAAGTTCGGATCCTGGGTCCGAATTCCCTAATGAGATAGATGGGTCTTTGGACTTGTTGAATTCTTCGAATCAGGATTATGCCATAGAGGAACAAAACGTAATCGAGTGCCAGGGGGTATTGAATCCGACCCAAGATGCAGAGTTGATAGGAAGACTACCGGAGGTGTTGTTTCAACCCGAATTCGACCCGCAGTTTGTGGGTCCTGATACGAACAATTACGGGCTGGACGAAGGGTTTCTAAGTGATGGAGTTGGTCAAGATGGTTTGTGGTCATCAGACGATTTTTCATGGCAAGCGTCGCAGCTGCAAGGATTCGAACAAGACCCGAATGATCATTTAACGTCCTATCCGGATCTACTACGCAGCAATTGGAGCTCCTTAAATATACCAAGTTATAGTACTTGAAACACAATTTACAGGTCTTCTACTTAATTATATTCGAGTGTGCTTTTTACCATTCTATGTGATACTTCGAGGATGACATTAATGATTAAAAATAGTATTTTTTTTTTTTTTAATAATAATAATTACTTTTATTATAAATTGGATTATATAAAGATAGATTTTATTAACACGTCAGCTTTTACTAACGCCACTCCAATTCATATGTGAAAAGCATTACACTCTCCTTCCCCCTCCCTCAAAGATTTGGGGTCGATACAACAAATCTCATTTCTATTCAATTATGTTCAAAATAACGATTACATAAATTAAAGAATAAATTTCATTATTGTGCATCCCAAGGTAAATGACTTATGATTCTGTGATGGGGAGTATGTCATGAGGGGGCATCATAAATTGTAGAATCATAAAATATTTAAATTCATAAAAAATGACCAATATTTGTAAATACTTGCAAAATCCACTTAGATGACAGACAAGTATGACATGGGTTATTCATAGTGGATATCTCACTTGAATGCCTCGAAGAACGAAATGACTTGTGTCAAGTTATTCCGATATGGAACATTATATAAAGACACATGATGGTACGCCTAGGTACGTAAGTTCAAACCCCACTGCCAAACTCAAATTTTGGTCACATGGATCTTTCATTACACTCTCGACCCTGTACACCTAAGAGCAGGGCTGAAATCCCACCATTAAACCTTAAATCTTATCACGACACCCCCGCTTCTAAAATTTGAAGGAACCCTCTCCATTGAATTACATGTGACATATTCAAGGAGGAGGTATGTTAAATTTTGACGGATATGTAAAGAGTGAAATAAATTCAAAATGCCACTTCAACTTTTGAAACGAGCCTGCCTGCTTCAAAGTGGGACTCAGGTTGATCTTTCATAAGAAGAATCTCCTCCCAATTGCATTAATTGAAAAATCTATTGTGTTATGAGTAGGATTTCAACTTCCCACCATTGCCCCCCCACTGTAAATCAGCCCCTGTGGGATCTATACAAAAATTCATACAATGGACCTTTTTTAACCGTTAGATTATAATACCAGAATTATATCTAATGATTGGAAATCACCTGCAAACCTTGGCCTAAAATTCGAACCATAACAGTGATAGAAGCTCATATGTTAGAATTCTCTGGAGCATTGGAAAGGATGAAAGTGAAAGGGCCAAGGGACCGTTGCTGGTTGCAATTCCTCCACAGATTCTAATTATATTATACTACTTAAAAATGTGGATCAGCATAATCTATTCTAATTCAAGATTAAGTAGATCCAAAATTGCGATGGTTTTTTCTGATTCCAATTTGGGATTATTAATCAAGCTCTTGTTTAAACTGGTGATTCAAATTGCACTGGAACATTACTCGTGTTTTAAGCATTTAGGAGAGTGATACTGTCAAAACAGCGAACCGGGGTCCCTAGGCCCACACACCGTCAGATGAACCATTGCTATCAGTGCGAAGATTATACTTGGGACTAGTGTGTTGTGGAATATCGAATGGTCCAGATCTTGGGATGACAGTCCTTCGAGTGTACAGTCTTTTTTGTTTCAGGACTAATAATTACACGACGCGCTAAAAGTACGCGGTCTGTTCGCAGCTGATGTGGGAAGTGCACAGAACGAACTGTAGTAGATCTTTTTGGTAATGTATCCCGAAGAAAAAGATCTATGGTTCTCTTTAATTGCCACGTCAGCCGCTACATGCTCGTGTTTTGGGTACTAGGATCATTAGTCCAAATCCATCAGATTCTGATTTTGGACGGAAGTAAATCAGTCCATTTAATGGCAACAACCCACCACGTGGTCTTGCTTCTTGTATACGTGTGTGAGCACGTCATGCTGACGAAATTGATACGACTGAAATGCCCTTTCCTATACTCACTAAAGACTTGGGCATTTTTCAAAGAGAGTTATTATGTTTGGGGGGATTCAAGACAATACACGAGTAACACTAAATATAAAAGTCAACCAAATAAAATTTAAAACGGGTCGGAGCGGGGCATCATTTCGTTATCACTTAAACCAGATCCGGCGGTATTGTTTGATTCGGGAGGTGTCAGATAGGATAATTTTGGGCTGTTATAACATATTTTATGTTGTATACTTCTTTGCTAATTGCTATGTTTTTCTACTTTGTCATTATAGTCATTTTATTTTGAGTGCTGATTTTCTAACTCTATCGAGACAGAATAACTCTAAAACTCATTGACGTTCATGTGTAAGAATCGTAGTTTTTTTTCCCTA
Source organism: Akebia trifoliata (assembly GCF_017979445.1). Lineage (NCBI taxonomy): Eukaryota > Viridiplantae > Streptophyta > Magnoliopsida > Ranunculales > Lardizabalaceae > Akebia > Akebia trifoliata. Next base: position 1,919,744 of record NC_141378.1, on the reverse strand, counting down.
GCGATATACAACTGTACATCCCCATAAAAAGATCTTTGTTCATGTTGAGGACGATTAATGGATGAGTTCGAGTTGGGCTTGGATAAGCCCTAAATTAAAAATTTAGGCTCATGAATGATCACAATTAGTTTGGATTGCACTCACATTACATTTTACACTTAGTAAAAATGTTAAATGAGTCGAGCTTGGGTGGCACAGAGGGAGACATAAGGGTGACACAATGATGGGGTGGCTCACACACATAACCGTAGATGCTTTTCTGTGAGATACAAGTAAAAAGCATCTATAGTTATGTGTGCCATCACGTCATTTGTGTCACCCCTATGTCCCCGTTTGTGTCACTCTAGCATTAGTGATATTAAATTCATGAGTCGTGATGGAGTAACATTGTGAGGGACATTAAGATATGTGTGAGATCTCGATGAAAAGCATTCATATACTCTTTGAAGTCGGACTCAGCTTTTCAAACCTCCAACTTGGCAAATGGGCCGGATGATAAATGACATCATGTTACTTGAGCTTAGAAAAATCTAACCAAGTTCTGTACATATTGTGACCAAATGTCAAGAATAAGCTGAGTCATAAATTAATGAATTTAAATGGGACCTAAACACCTGCCCCAAGCTCGTTTCATCTATTGGTTGAGTAGGCCACGTGGTATAAAGTGATTGGAAGATCCTACAAAAGGAATTATATGAGTGGCTGGTCACGCTTATTTTATAATCTAACACTTGCCAATTTTATTTTTTTATTTTTTTTTTTTTTTATAACTGGGTACTGTAGATAGTGGAACAGGCCCGTAACTAGGTTTTGGCCAGCCCATACACTATGGTCTTGTCCAAAGATAAGTCCCGAGCAACATGCAAAGTCTGGAACGCATCAGATACGAGCACTTGGCACTTACTTAATATTAAAAGAGAAAATTTATATAAAAAAAGGCTATTTACAAATTCAAAACATTAAAAAAAATTCTTATTTTATTAAAAACATATTACATCAGAAACATGAAAAAAGAAATACATTTATTTAAATTCGCACACACCTAAGGATTTATAAAAGAGAACGAGAATACATATTTGAAGATAAAGTCGAAAGTAGATTCCAAACATTTAAGATTTGTTTAAGAATGGGCAACCAAGAGATGATGTCGTTGCTGTGGCATTACCCCCATCCAAGGAAGGACCTTTGAGAAGTTGACCAATTAGTTGGCCTGGATCATAAAAGAACTCCACCTTCTCAACTTTGTCTGACTCACCAAGCTGAAACAAAACCCATATTAACTACATAAGAAAACTTCCTTTATTTAATATACCCTTAATTATTGATCAACATAAACTAATCAAATCCTTAGCCTACAAGAAAGTTAGGGTTATGACTTTCATTTAATTATTGCATAAAGTCATATCCAATCTTAGAGATTATACATGTATCACCATGGGGCAGATTTACACACAAAAAATTTACACTATTAGTTGCCCCCCACGTAATATTTTTCACTGTAAGTTATCCTCACAATTTTTTTTTCTACTCTTAGCTTACTGCACATGGGCAAAATCCTAGCTCCGCCCCTACCATGTTATTAAAAGAAGTGATCTTGAATGATTATCAAAGTCTTATCTTAAAAATATGGATCAATTGGAGGAATCCTGTTCCTCTTATTAAAATCACATCTTCAGTGAAAATTGAGAGGATCTATAATTCGTAAAAAGTTACATGACATTGATATTAATGGTTCATTAAATAATTATCAAGAAGAACACATATAGATAGAGAGAGAAAAGAAGAAGAAGAAGAAGAAGAATACCTGAAAGATGGCTATTCCAAAGAATTCAACCTTCTCCCCAGTGGGAGCATGGCCTTTGAAAGGACCCTCCATGAAAGCCCAATGCCTGAACTTATAAGCAATTACGGGAGGACCCGAATAGACTTGAAGAATTTCTAAAGCAAACCCTCGAGGGAATGTGGTGGTGAATATGCTATGAGACGATTCCGAAGTTTCGACGGATGGGTCATAGGCACGTAAATTTTGAGGCAAAGTAGTTTGCAACATTGCATTGTAGCCTCCAACTTTCACTAGATCTGCTGGGTATACAGGTGCTCTTCCTGCACATGGGAGACACCGACCCCATTTAATTTTCATGACATGTTCCTCCTACCTTTATATATATTTATTTATTGATATAAACGAATTAATTAATTAAATGGTGAGATGATAAAGTCTCTTAGAGTTCATACCGTTGACGCTGAGACTAAATTTTTCAGGATTAAGGGTTTTGAAGTCTTCTAAACGGATTTTATGGAAAATCTCCATTTCCCATGACTTAACCAGTCGTTGAACCTTTCCCTCCATGGAATCCTCTGCCCATACCTATAAATAAAAATAAAAATAAAAATAACAAACAAACAATTGGAAACTTTTAAAGAGTAAAATCATGGATAACTTTAAGATCATGATGGTATGTGGCTGGGAAGCCTAGAATTAATTCTTGGACACAAAAGCAATAAGAGGTCCATGTATCACTGTCTAATTGATTTTATTATTTATTATTTATTATTTTGATTTAGTGGTAGCTCGCAAAATGCAAAAGTTAAAAAATGGTTAAGAAGCAAATGTTGTTCAGAACAGTTTTCTGTTTTCGAAGTTTCTCAGAATCTAATTTCCCTCGTGAGCAAGAGAGAGAAATTTCCTCTCATATTGTTGATGTCATTTATGCCACATTTCAAATGGCTATTGGACTGTCTGTGAGCAAAACGGCACTCATAGCAGAGTACCCGGTACTTTGCTCATCACAAGCAAGCTTTGCTTATTTGAACAAAAGTCACCATACACATCCTTCTTCGGAACTAAGTTCGGCCCATTTTTCACCATGAAAGATATGTGTCAAAGTAGCGTGGTTTCAAAACGTCTCGTCTCTCGTTAACAAGACCGAGTCATCTTGGACGAGATATCCGATTTATTTGAATCATCTCAGATGAGATTTAAAAAATGCCTTAGAATTTGAACAAATTAATCATGTCTTTGAGACGACTTGTCAACTCTTGACGAGATTTAAAAGTTAAAACCATGCAAAGTAGACAACTTAAGTTAACCAACATCTTCCAACTAAGCAATGATTTAGTGAAATGTGGTTGTTTCTTTTTCCTCTAATTCTTTCGTTGGTTGGACCCTAGAAAAGTCGTATGTATGTATGGAGAGAGAGTGGTTACCTTGGTTCTACCTTCTTCAAAGAGCTTGTTGACAACATCATAGTTGGGAGGAGCACCAAATCTCCATTTCGTGTCCTTCTCTTCTTCTCCATATATATTTGATCGATATTTATCACCCTTCACTTCCCCTTCACAAACATCAGATGAAGCCATCTCTTCTAACTTAGTTAATAGAGAGAGAGAGAGAGAGAGAGAGAGAGAGAGAGCTGTTGGTGATAGGAGGTTTGGAGAGGAACGATTATATAGAGAGAGAAACCCAACCCATTTGCTAATAAATCACGTGTTGGTCTTTGTATCATGTGCCGTGTGTCGACCAGGCGCCAACTTCCATTTAACTAATTTCCTTACGTAATAAAATTGGTTACTGTGAATGAATCATGAATAGTGATTTTCAAATTAGAAAATCTTCAGTCGGTCAATACTCAGCTGACGTTGATCCATAGAATTTTTTCTCGAGATACACGCTGACATCTTTTATGAGGATGTGCAATTGTGTATCCCGATGAAAAATCTATGATTCCATATCCATACCACATCAGCCGAGTATTGACCGAGTAAAACACTTTATTGTTCGAAAATCAAAACTCATGAATTATATTGATAAGTATGATATAATATAAAATCATATAAATGAAATAATCATTTAAACTATTGGGCCATCGATCCTACCAAACTTGGTCTCCCATGTGAATCGAGCTAAGCCCAATAACTAAATATGCCACCCAAGCCTGAACCTGTCAAAGCGTGCTAAACCGACCCATTGACAGTCAATGTAAATTCTAAGGAGAGGTCCATTGATGAAATTGCATCACTCGACACATGAGTTCGGCACCACAGATCATGTGGATCTCACCATTAAATATGCATGTTTTGGCCCTATTTGTATAATTAGCCGATAATCATGCCCTTAGTGAGCACATGATGTCTTTCTCCTTTATTACATTGTCTACCCAGTTGTATATAAAAATAAGTAGTGCATCGTCCTCGAAATATGTTTTATATTAATTATTGGTGTTGGTAACATAAATTTTATTGTATTATTTCAATTTTTTAGATATCCTTATTTGTTTTTAATGTTCTATTCGATGAAGAGTCCCCTGCATCTTTTTATTTTGCAAGCATTGGTTAATGAAATCTATAAAATAAAACTCGACAAGTTGACCCTTACCCCCTCGAAAACACCCTCCAGTTTAATAAATAATAAATAACAAAAATTCCCCATGAAAGAAGCTCTTAAACAAAACAGACAACCATCTCTAGGTACACCGTATCGGCCAAAAACAATTAAATAATATATGGGATTTTCTTTATCTTAAAAAAGGAAAAAAAAAGGTTTTAAAAGTACTTAAAATACACTTTCACAACTCTATTAACTTACTTGAATTTTGAAAGTGTTTTTGTTCCATTCCAACGATTTATAACAGAAAATATAGAATGGAGAATGACATATTCATAACTAAAAGACTTAAATGTAAATTTTTATTTGTTTCGATGATTTGAGACAATGAATGAAGAATGAAGAGCAATATATTCATAATTTTGAATATTTAAATTTAACTTTTTATCCAAGTGCTTGTTTTGATATTAACATTATTTGCATTTCGCGAATTTAGTGAAGTCTATCCAACTAGTTCAATGCTTTAAAAATAAAAAAAATAAAAAGTGACAAGCATGTCATTGGATAGATTTTCACGAAATAGTGTAGCTCAGCACTTTAATTTGTCATTTTTAATAGACATATCTTCATGAAATGCTTAAAATACAGGTATTATAATGAAAAAACAAGGACTAAGATTAAAAAAAAAAACTCAATTATGATTAAAATTAGAGAATTCCGTGAAGATCTATCCAGTAGCAAGTTCGTTGTTTCAAAAATAACAAAGTAACAATTTCTTCATTGAACAGATTTTTATGAAATACCCAAATGCATAAATACTTAAAACAAATGATAATTGAATAAAAGTTATGTTTAAATATTTAAAATTATGAGTATGCCATTCTTCATTCATCATCACAAATTGTGTTTAAAAACTTAGATAAAAATAAAAAAATATGTGAAAAGGGATACTTTGTGTTCTTTAAATTTTGTTATAATGAGGAGGTATTTAGATAAAAATGATAATTATTGGAAGCTAGATTGTTAAGTTATGCTTTGTGTGTGTGTGTGTGGTGTTTTTTTTTTTTTTTTTTTTTTTTTTTGGGGTGGGGGGGTTGGTTTAGAAAGGAAACTCCCCATGGGGTTCATTACATAATTTTTGTGTGTTATAGAAAGGAAACTTCCCACCATTGGGGTTCAATAGGTAACTTTCCTTTTCTCACAAAATAAATATTATAAAAGACCAGCTGCCTTATTAAAAGGATCCGCTGCCATATCTTACCAATGACTAGGAGGTGGCCTGTGCAAACACACGTGTATTTGAGCGGGCCTATTTACAACATTCGTTGAATGTAGCCTCCAATTATGACTAGATCTGCTATGTGTTAAAAAAATACGCTCACATGCAACTATCACTTGTCAAACGTATGTTTTATATTCTTTACGTTTTCAACTTTCAAATCAAGACAAGATATAACTTTTTACTAATCTTAAGTTAATAAAATTCTGAATAGAAAAATCTAAAATTTTCTACGAAGGAGACAATGTAAAAAATGATAGATGAAGATAAGGTTAAATAGATTAAAGTTATCATTAAAAGTTAAAGAACTTCAAGATGATTGATTTTGAGAAGAAAATATAATAAGATTTTTGAAAAAATTACAAATAATTTTATGTAAAGACTTAGTTGGAGGTTGAAAACGATGAATTGAAGATAAAATTGAGTAGATATATCATGGAGATTGAAGAACTTGAAGAAAATTAATTTTGAGAAGAAAACGATGAATTGAAGACTAGAAATTAAAAATGAAAGCATTCGAGTCTTTTCCTCTTTTCTTTTAAAATGATTAAGGTCAAGAGATGTAAATAGCATCTCTCTTAATTGGATTGTAATAAGTAATAGTTGGGGTGTCAATAGAAACTCTCTTAAATTTTTAAGATTATAAAAAAAAATTTATTATTATTTTAAAAATCCTTTGAAGAAATATTTTTAAATATAAAAAAAAAGACCGTTATGATACATATGCTTTTGCACATGCCACTTCATGAAAGAAGGTGGAGTAAAAGTGGATTGGCAACAAAATTGAGTTACCATTGCCACACCAACTTTTGCTAATGCCATCTCAACTCTGTAATTTTTTTTGATGATTTACTTAAATATTAGTGTGGTATAAGCAAAAGTTGATGGGGACAATAGAATCTCTCTATAATTAAAAAGATTTCACTAACAAAGCCCTCACGTTAAAAATGAACGTGAATGACTATGTCACACTCAGCTCACGCACCCACATTTATGAAGGTTTTAGGAAGCCACGTAGACCGCAAACTTGGTCAAACAACAACACCGCGCACAAGAATTCATGTCATAGATCAGATGTATAAATTTTAACTAACAAACCTTTATTTTAATAATGATAATTTGACTTACTCACATATCATACTCAATCGACACACCTGATGAGATATGTTCGGTAATAGTAGATTTGTACTACAAAACTGTACTTCTTCATAAAAGATTGCAGTTTTGTATCCCGAAGAGTGCACATCTATGATTCCTGAACATATCACATTATGAATGATGATTGAATATGCCATGTGGATAAGTCAGATTATCATGCTTATTTATTTTTAATATTGATCATGGGTAATCAGGGAACTTTCTGTCAATCAGGAAACGGGTCTTTTTTTTTTCAATAAAATAAAATAAAAAAATAAAAAATCTCGGAATCATATATATATATCTATGAAGACTTGGCCTTGTTGTAGATAAGCATGGGTGGAGTAACCAAATTTGCCTGCTTCCAAAGAAAGTTGTAGACTTTTTAGGCCTTCAAAGTTTTCAATGATTGTAACATGTGGACATGATACATGGGATTAAGGGTATCAATGGACATTCGAAAAATCAAATCCAATTTCAATTCGAATTCAAAAAATTGAATATTATCCGAAAATTTTGGATATTGAATTCGAATTCCAATATTAACATTTCGAATTCGATAATGTCATATTCGAAATAATATATTATATATAAGACAATCTTTGTGGAGGGGAATAAGGAGAAAATGCTCAGATACCAAATAAAAAATGTCAAAATAATCTTTGATGCTTTTAAAACTCCCACATACTCTGGGGAGGGGTGCAAAATTTGTGATATGTGGGACATATGATTGCTGTCAACAAACCACTAAAGAGCATTTTTCATTTGGACCATCACTTGGAATAAAATTCTCACTCTTAATAATACCATTTTGAGGAGCATTGTTACAGTAAAGTTGTATTCCCTTTGTAAGGACAATGGGGAAGATGTCCATCATATTTTCTTCCATTGTTCTTTTGAAAAAAAAAAAAAAAAAAAAATTTGTCTCACTTTCTGTTTGTTCAAAATCGATTGGGTATTCCCGTATTCTATCTCATCATTGTTCCAATCTTGGTAGTCCATGGAGTTCCCATTGAAAGAAAGAATTTCATGGAGTATAACTCCTTTTGTCGTCGTATAGTGCCATTTGGAGAGGAATAATTTTTTCTGTGTAATGATTTTGTAATTCAACCTAACAGGGTAACTCAAAAAGTCAATTGACGTGTACCTTGTAAGAATCATAGATTTTTCTCCAACATGTGCAGTTGTGTATCTCGAGGAAAATCTATGATTTATGCACTTGCCATGTAAGTGAGTTTTTGAGTTATTATGTCAGATTGAGATAGAAAATTAGCACTTGTTTATGGGGATGTGCGGTTGTGTATCTTAAGGGAAAAAATTTATGATTGTTGCACATGCTAGGTCGGTGAGTTTTTAACTTATTCTGTCAGAGTCAAGTTATACAATCATTCCACTTTTTATTTTATAAGAATTCATGTTTTATGAAAATAGTAGAAACTGATTCTTTGAAAATCTGAAATATAATTTTTAAAACAATATATCATTCAAATCAACCACAAATAGATGGATTCATATCTGACTCGGATCAAGGGACATTAAATCATATTTGACCCATTTTTTTTATTCAAATCTATCAAGACAAACCTATTAAATTCGAATTTTGGATAAAATCCAACCCATTCTAGCGCTAGGAGCTATTAACACATGTGAAGGGGTCTTTGTTCATGTTGAGGACGGTTAATGGATGAGTTCGACCTGGACTTGGATGAGCCCTACATCAGGCCTAAATTGAAAATTTGGGCTCATGCATGATCTTAATTGGTTTGGATTGATCTCAAATTACTTTTTAGACATTGTAAAAATATTAAATTCATATTACTCTATAAAGTTGTTTAGAATTGTTTGATATTACTTTTCATCAAAATCGAAGTCTGAGTCTCTACCCCAAATGAAAAATGATTTGAGATGAGAGTAAACTTGTTGTTTATGATATGATTTAATTAATTTATTTATTTTTTTTTTGTTACAAAAACATTACAACTAACCATGCATCATGTACATGTGCATCACAGATAGAAGTTGGATGGGCTGGACTTGAAATTGTTATACTCTAGCGAGGCCCATATTTAATGAACTTCGATAGTTTATTTTATTTTTTAAGCGAGGCAGTTGGGTGTGGGGAATGTCAAAGACCCTAGGAAATTGGATAGTCCATATGATTTGTGTGTTACAAATTCCAAGGACAACATCAATCCCGAGGAAGATTCCATGCAGTGTTCATAGAAAAAACTTTGAAGCGGATAGGCCTCTGAGGAGACTACTTCAAAGTCGGACTCAGTTTTCACACCTTCACCTTGGTTAATGGGCCGGATCATGAATGACTTCGTGTTAGTTGGGCCTAGAAAAATCTAACCAAGTTCTGTCATCTAATGACCCAATGTCAAGAATAAGCTGAGTTAATAAATGAATGAATTGAAGTTGGACCTAAACACCTGACCCGAGCTCATCTTTTCATTTAATGGTTGAGTGAATCACATGGTATAATGTAATTGGTAGATCCTACAAAAGGAATTATATAGGTGGCCGGACACTATTATTTTATTGAGTCCAGATCGTATGCACTTAGGGTGACGAATTGAAGCCCTCCTCTCACACCCCAGTACACGCCAAGTAAGCCATAATCCAAAGAATTAGTGTAAAACTATCTCATTTTAAAATTTTCTTAGGATTACAACTTACGTGGTGTGTATTAGGGTGTGGGAGGAGGGCATCAATCCTCCACCCTAGGTGCATACGATCCATACCCTATTTTATAATCTAGCACTTGCACTTACTTTACATCAAAACAGAAAATCTATATTAAAAAAAGACTACTTATACATTAAAACGAAATTCGTATTCTATTAAAAACATATTACAACAGAAATATAGAAAAAGAAATACATTTATTTAGTTTCACACACAGCTAAGGATTTATAAAAGAGAGTACATATTTGAAGATAAACTTGAAAGTAGATTCCAAACATTTAAGATTTGTTTAAGAATGGGCAACCAAGAGATGAAGTTGCTGTGGCATCACCCCCATCCAAAGCAGGACCTTTGAGAAGCTGTCCAATTAGTTGGCCTGGATCATAAAAGAACTCCACCTTTTCAACTTGGTCTGACTCACCAAGCTGAAACAAAACATTTAAGAAAACTTCCTTTATTTAATATACCCTTTATTATCGACCAACATAAACTAATCAAATCCTTAGCCTACAAGAAAGTTAGGGTCATGAATTTCATTTAATTATTGCACAAAGTCATATCCAATCTTAGAGATTATAAATGTGTCACCTGGGGCGGATTTAAAGTGGGGGCATTTGCCCCTACAAATTTTTTTTTTACTTTATTAGCTCCCCCCCACAAAATATTTTTCACTCAAAGTTACTGTCACAAATTTTTTTCCAATCTTAGTCGCCCGCACATGGGCAAAATCCTAGCTCGGCCCCTATCATGTTATTAAAAAAGGTGATCTAGGGCTATCATCAATATTATCAAAGTCTTATCTTAAAAATATGGGGTCAATTGGAGGAAACTTGTTCCTCCAAAGTAATTCTTATTAAAATCACATCTTCAGTGAAAACTAGGAGAATCTATAATTCGTAAAAGTTACGTAACATTGAATATATCAAGAAGAATACATATAGATAGAGAAGAAGAAGAAAAAGAATACCTGAAAGATGGCTGTTCCAAAGAATTCAACCTTCTCCCCAGTGGGAGCATGACCTTTGAAAAGACCCTCCATGAAAGCCCAGTGCCTGAACTTGTAAGCAATTACAGGAGGACCTGAATAGACTTGAAGAATTTCCAAAGCAAACCCTCGAGGGAATGTCGTGGTGAATAAGCTATGAGACGATTCTGATGTTTCAACGGATGGGTCATAGGCACGTAAATTCTCAGGCAAATTAGTTTGCAACATTGCATTGTAGCCTCCAAGTTTCACTAGATCTTCTGGGTGTGCAGGTGTTCTTCCTGCACATGGGAGACCCCCCCATTTAATTTTCATGACATGTTCCTCCTACCTTTATATATATACTACTCTTATTTGATATAAACACATTAAGTAAATGGTAAGATGATGAAGTGTGTGTTCGCGTTAATACCGTTGATGCTGAAACTAAATTTTTCAGGATTCATTGTTTTGAAGTCTTCTAAACGCATTTTATAGAAAATCTCCATATCCCATGTCTTCACCAGTCGTTGAACTTTTCCCTCCATGGAATCCTCTGCCCATACCTAAAAAAACAAACAATTGGAGACTGTTAAAAGAGTAAAATCATGGATAACTTTAAGATCATGTTATGTGGGAAGCCTAGAGTTAATTCTCGGACACAAAAGCTAGCATTGAAGTCCATGTGTCACTGTCTTATTGATTTAGATTTTTTTATTATTTATTATTATTTAGTAACAGTTCGATTTCCCCTTCTTGCACAATGCAAAAGTTAAATGGTTCAAAAGCAAAAGTTGTTCGGAACAATTTTCTGCTTTCAATGTTTATCAGAAGAGTCGTGATTTTCTGACTTTCTCCCTCAGACATACTCTCCTAATGTGGCGTGTGCTAGAGTCATAGATTTCCTCGGGATACACAATATATCTGGAGAGTATGTTAGAAGAGGGGGGAGGGGGAAGGGGGGTTGGGTTTAGAAAATCATTATTCTTGTTGGAATCATTAATTAAGGTTATATTTTTTACTATTTTAGTTAAGGAAAATTCTAATGTCCAAAATCTCATGGAACATTAGTATTGTTCAACATTTTTTTTTTTTTTTTTAATAATACATTTCCTAATTTTATCTTTTAGTAAAAAATACAAGAGCATATTAACCTTTTACATAATAAATACATTTATTATATTATTAATAAATGCATTTATTATATTAGAAATTTTCACCATGAAAGATACGTGTAAAAGTAACATGGTTTTAAAACTTGTTTTGTCGTTTTGTCTCATTCGGGAACAAGACCGAGTCATCTTGGATGAGATCAAATTTATTTTAGTCATGTCTGACGAGATTTTTAAAAAATGCGTTAAAGTCAGAAAATCGTTATTCTTGTCAGAATCATTATTAAGGTTATATTTTTTACTTTTTTAATTAAGAGAAATTCTAATGTCCAAAATCTCATGGGAATGTTACTTTTTTTTTTTTTCAATAATACCTCTCCTTGTTTTATCTTTTAGTAAAAAATACAAGAGCATATTAATCTTTTACACAACAAATACTTTATTATATCATTAATAAATGCATTTATTATGTTAGAATTCTTCACCATGAAAGATGCGTGTCAAAGTAACATGGTTTTAAAACTTGTTTTGTCGTCTTATCTAATTCGTGAACAAGACCGAGTTGTCTTCGATGAGATCAAATTTATTTTAGTCTTGTCTGACGAGATTTAAAAAATTGCCTTAGAGTTAGAGCAAATAAGTTCTTTGAGACGACTTGTCAACTTGTCTCATTGGTGGATGATACCGAGACAACTCAGATAAGTCATCTCAGTCTCGGACAAGATTTAAAACCATGCAAAGTAGACAACTTAACTTATACTGATGCTGGAGTGACGTGGTGTTGGACCCTAGAAAAGTCGTATGTATGTAGAGAGAGAGAGAGAGTGTGTGTGTGTGTGTGTGTGTGTTTTATCACCTTGGTTCTACCTTCTTCAAAGAGCTTGTTAACAACATCAAAGTTGGGTGGAGCACCATATCTCCATTTCGTGTCCTCTGCTTCTCCATATATATTTGATCGATATTTATCACCCTTCACTTCCCCTTCACAAACATCAAATGAAGCCATTGCTTCTTACTTTGTTAACAGAGAGAGAGAGAGTGAGAGAGAGAGAGAGAAAGAGAGAGAGAGGTGGTGGTAATAGCAGGTTTGGAGATGAATGATTATATAGAGAGATCGAAACCCCACCCATTTGCTAATACAACATTCATTCAACCTTTCTAGTTTTCTTACTAATAAAATAAAATAATTCAGGTGAAGGGATATGAATTATATTCATAACTATAATATAAGACTAATGATTTTTAAACTCAACTTAACAGTCGGACTAAAAAAACTCATTGTCATGTCATGCGCAAGGAGCCATAAATTCTTTCACTTGGGATGCACAACTACAGATGGCAAGTCGGTTGTCTCTCCTGAGGGACAAAATCTATAATTCTTTGCCCATGACACTTCAATGAGTTTTGAGTCCTCCTTATCAGGTTGAGTTCACAAATCAGCACTCATAATTTGGGGTGTCAATGGGTAACCATTTAATCGAAACTGAACCAGATTTAGAACTAAATACCTAATTCTGGATTCTTTTTATTGAAACTAATTAGAGCCAGATCTAAAATGGAACTGAACTGATAGTAACCATAACCGTTTGGTTTTATCCAATGGGTACCCGCAGGTATCCGAAATCGATTTATTTTGTCATTTCTTTCCATACTATATATAGATGATTTAAGGTATTTTTTATTTAAAAAATAAGTGAATGTTATATAAAATTCTTCAATTTTGTATGTAAATTATCGATTGAAACTTAAAATGAGTTACTCTTCTAAAAAGTCATTACTTTGAACAAAGATAAATTTTTATTTTTGAAAAAAATAATTATTTTGTATCTTAAGTATAAAAAATTATAACTAAATTAATAATTTTGTTGATAATATGTTAATTTTTTGAAAGGAAATTTTTTTATAATGATTTGAAGTATCTTTTTTGTCATTCGATTCTTGAGAATCGGAACCGATGGGTACCCGTGATTTTTTACGGTTCTGATTCCAATTCTATTTATTTTGAAATTGGATCCGAACTTATATGATGGCTATGGTTATAAGTTCCTTAGGAACAGACCCATTGACACCCCTATTCATAATATAATTAATATAAAATTATAAAAATGAAATAATCATATACATTATTGGGCCATCCTAAGGGCCTAATTTAAAAAGACCAACTCGGTCTCCAACATGAATGGAGGTTTGCCCAATCCAACCTAATAACTAAATGTAACCTGCGTATACCATCCAAACCTGATCCTGTCAAAGCGGGCTAAACCCACCCATTAGCAGTCCTAGATGAATAACTGGTGTTACTATCCATCATTCAATAATGTAACACCATCAGTTGTATTGGACTCGTGTCAATGTAAATTCTAAGGAGAGGTCCATTGATGAAATTGCCTCATTCGAACACATGAGTTCGGCACACCTTTCTGATCCTATTTGGATAATTAACCGATAATGTCACCCTTAGTGAGCGCAAGATGTCCTTCTTCCTTATTACATTGTCAACTCAGTTGTATATAAAAATAAGTATTGCATCGTCCTCATGGTATGTTTTATAATATTATTGGAGTTGGTAACATATATTTTATTTTATTATATCAATTATTTAGATATCCTTATTTGTCTTTAATGTACCATTCAATGAAGAGTCCCCTACATCTTTTTCTTTTTCTTTTTCTTTTTCTTGCTTTGGTTAATAAAATTGTTGAAATAAAGTGAAAAAACAGGGAAGAAGATTGTTTTGAGACAACGAAAGATTGTTCTGAGACACTACGTTGTTTTATAGACAACAAACACCCTATTCTGATTGAACATGAAGATACAGATGGGTTATTGGCGAATTTGTCTTTAAGATACAAGAAAGCCAGTTTCTCACAATTGTATATTTTTTGATAAATTTTTTAATAAATTTTCTTGACATAATTAAATTTTTTGATAAATTTTCTAGACAAAATTGATTTCTATATATAGAGAATAATTTCAAAACTCACATCAATTCATAAATAAGAAAAATAAACTTAATAGGTACGAAACTCATTGGAACCACTAGGCACTTATTCCAATCCGAGAACACGTTAGGCATCCATAGCCCAATTCGATGCCCTTTGGGCCGGTTTGGAGCCTATCCAAAGTTGGACGACCCCCTGTCTTAGTTTCTATCTTTTTCTTTTTTTTTCTCTTTCTTTCTTCCTTGTTTTTATCTTATATACAATAAAAAATTATTTAATTTTTTTTTTCATATAGCTAAAAGTCATTAGGAACTCTCAACGAGAGTCTTTGGAAAGAAGAAAGAATTGAGAAAAAATATTTTTTTTAGATTTCAAAATTTTCTCCAAAGATTTTAGAAAGCAATGTGAGATTTACAAATTATTTGGAAAAAGAGTCAAAACCACTTTTCTAAACATCAATGCAAGTGAAAATATGTTAATTAACCAGTAGGATTGATTGTTGGTAACGACCATTGAACTCTCAAATTTCACATTTAAACGCAATAATAATAAATAAAAAATTCCTTTTAATTTTTCAATATCTTAAATTTTCACTGCCATGCCCATGACTCATGAAAGATGCGATCAGGGAACTTTCTGTTAATCAGAAAAAAGGGTTTTTCAAATAAAAGATACAAGTAAAAAAAAAAAAAAAAAATTCTCATTTTCTAAGCATGCGTGGCATCACCAAATTGAAGTTGACGTTTTAGACTTCTAGGCCTTTGGATTGATTCACCCACCCAAAGATTTCAATGATAGTTAAAAATAAATAATAAAAAATCTCATTTTCTAAGCATGTGTGGCATCACCAAATTGAAGTTGTCGTTTTGGACTTCTAGGCCTTTGGATTCATTCACCCAAAGATTTCAATGACAAGTTTATAAAAAAGATCTCTTTTTCTAAGCATGGGTGGCATCACCAAATTGAAGTTGTGGTTTTGGATTTGTAGGCCTTTTGATTTATTCACCCAAAGATTTCAAAGATCGTTACATTTGGACTTTAGTCACCCAAATATTTCATTGATTCCTGCATGTAGAGATCTCCATTATTTTTCTTTTGTCTCACTTGAGAGTTGTCGGGTTATAATTTTCTCTCAAGCTACTAACCCTAGAATCCGAATCAAAATTCCATCCAAAAAAATATAGAAAACTAAAGTCGAGCCACACATGGAAGACAATGGTCCTATACATTACTGTATAGGATAGGATATAGATATTACTTTTACACAAAATAGTGGTCCAATCTGTATCCTAGTTTAGAAAACAGTTAATAAAATTATTATTTTATAAACTATTTTAATTATATTTTATAAAAACATATCTATATATATAGCTATTGAGTCATGCTGGAGTGAATATAAGTTGGCACTTCATCTATGAGATTATAACCGGAAAAGACATAATGGAACGTTTCTTTTTTGTGGGTATATAGGACTTGAACTCGCGATCCCATGGTTGCAACCACCTTTCTTAAGCAAAGTAAGTTTCAGAGCAAATTGATGATATAATAAATGAGTTTCAAAAATACTATTAAGTCTATTTTGAGAAAATTTATCACACAGAATCTCAAATACATGAAAGTTAGAAATAGATAAATTTTCTGATTAACTTTCTTAACAGAATTGACCTCTATATATAGAGAATAATTTCTAAAATTACATCTACTCGTAAATAGACAAAGAAACTCAATAGGTATGAAACCCATTAGAACCATTAGGCACCTATTCGAATTAAAGAACCCATTAGACATCTCGTGAATCCATTCAGCACCCTTTGGGCCAGTTTGGAACCAATCCAAAGTTAGACAGTCCCTTATCTGAGTCTCTCTCTCTATCTTTCTTTCTTTTATATTATATAATATCAAAAAATTATTTAATTTTTTCCATATAACTAAAAGCCATTAACTCTCAAGAAGTCTTTGGAACGAAGAAAGAGTTGAAAAGATCTTATTTATAAGTTTCTAAAATCCCTCCAAAAAATTTAGAAAGTAACGTGGGATTTACAAATTTTTTGAAAAAATAGCTAAAACCACTTTTCCTAACTTCAATCCAAATGAAAAGACACCAACCAATAGGATTGATCTTCAGTAATGACCAATGAACTCCCAAATTTCAAATTTAAATGCAACAATTAAAAAAATTCCTTTTAATTGTTTTTCCCAATATCTTCAGTTTTCATTGCCATGCCCATGACTCATGAGAGATGCGGTCAGGGAACTTTCTGTTAATCAAGAAAAGAGTTTTTCAAATAAAAGATACAATAAAAATTAAAAGGAAAATCTCATTTTCTATGAAAATGGCTTGTTGATTATAAGCATTGGGTGGAATCACCAAATTGAAGTTGCCAGACTTGTAGGCCTTTCAATGATTGTTACATGTGGACTTGACAGGGGATCTCCACTATTTGTCCTTGATCTCACATGACGGAACGTTTCTATTTTGTGGGTATATAGGAGTTGAACTCGTGACCTCATGGTTGCAATCACCTTTCTTAAGCAAAGTCAGTTTCAGAGCAAATTGATGACAGAATAAATGAGTGTAAAAAATGGGAAATGTTCAGCAACAAACATTTTGGCAAAACATTTTTCACAACATGGGTTAGAGGTTTTGGAATGGGCTGATTTTTAGTGAGGATGATCTCTGCGGTGAGGAGATCATCATCACCAAAAATCAGCCCATTCCAAAACTTCTAACCCCATCAAAAATGGTTTACAAAAAATGGACGGTCCACGATTTTTCAACTTATAAACTGGGGCTAGAAGTTTTGGAATGGGCTGATTTTTTAGTGAGGATGATCTCCTCACCGTAGAGATCATCCTCACCAAAAATCAGCTCATTCCAAAACCTCTAACCCATGTTTTGAAAAATGTTTTGCCAAAATGTTTGTTGCTGAACGGGACCCGTAAAAAATACTATTAATATTACTATATTTTTACCTTCCACTAAAGAATGAAAACCAAGATGGGAGAAGAAATGCTTCAAAAGTTTATTTCTTCATTTGGATTTTTTTTTTTTTTTTTGAGTCGTGCTGGGGTTACATTGAAATTGACATCGTTTGGGACATTGGTGTGCATAGAACCATAGATGTTTCTCACTTGAATCTCGGCGAAAAGCATATATGGTTCTATAGACACATCCACGCCAGCAATGTCCCAAACAATGTCAATTTCAATGTTACTTCAGCATTCCCCCCCCCCCCCCCCCCCCCTTTTTTCTGCCAAGACTGAAAATGTTTAGGGACGATTGTTCAACACAAATCTAGTTTATCCATTTGTGCCATTCATTGCCACCAAGTAAGCAAGCAAACAAGTAAGGCTGTCAATGCTATAAAAGGACAGATGGGGTGAATAGGAGATGGGTTGTGGGGGGGAGATAATTTTTTTACAAAATAATTGGATCCTACATATGATGTTCAAGAGTGTCAGGTAGCTACTATATTGTTCCAAGCAATTACATCACATAAGCTTGCTTCTTTAATGAATTGTTCAAATGAAATTAAAGCTTACCTTAACATGTAGTAGAAACTTGTTGAGAGAAGTATTATTCTAAAATTTAAAAATGCCTACAAAACCTAAGCTTTTTATAGTTAAAAGTCACATGAATTGTGTGTCAACAATTAGTTCTTGGTTTCACAATGAAATTTTGTTGTTCATCGTTGAGTATTTGACAAAAACAGGACAAGAGAATTAAAATACCTGTTGTAACATCAGAATTTTTGTATGTTCCCTTGCTTCACGGCAAGGCTTTAATCAGATTTAGTCTTCTGCTGTACTCTCCAAGGCTGGCTCCTATGTGTCTTTTTCAGTGGAATGATTGCGGTTAGCAGTTACAAATCTTCAAACTTCTTTACCCTAAAAGAGAAAAATACACTAGTCTTGTCAGAAGATTTGTCATGAAAAATCCTTGAAAGAAATATGACAACATAGAGAACAGAACCTTCTGCGGCTGAAGATGTTCAAGCCATTCAAAATATTTTTACTATTCGATTCACATTAGCTCCTACTACCACTGAATTTGTATGATGCTTGGCCATAAGTATTATGTGGATCTCTTTTTCTGGAAGCTGTAGTAGCTTTAGAAGGTTGATTGTGTCTCTTCCCACTAGTCAAACCACCGTCACTGACACTTCCTTCGAGAAGATAATCATGAGCTTCTGTAAATTCTCCAGACCATGAATGTAGTGGAATAAGAAAACTATCATCCTTAGAATTTCTCTTCCGCTTCTCATGCTCCTTCACGTTTTCAGATATCTGATGTAATGTTTGGTTTATTTTTGCAAATCCCCGTTCCACTGGTTCTACAACATGTGAAACAGTGAATTTGACGTCGTCAACCACCTAAGAACACAAAACAGCAGACAGACAATCACTTAGGTGTGGAAGGATTAGATTAAATAATGAACTTCAATAACAAAAATCGCAACAATGTAAGCTAAGAGAATTATCGCACAATTTCCCCACTTCCCATGACCACGTCACGGACACTTTGCTTGAAATTTAATCGCTTTTCTCTCTCATCATGGCGAGCAAGACGCATCCTAGTAGACCTTTCACTCTCTCGAACTTCTTCTGGATCTGGGGGCGTACCAAGTGATGCATAGTCATCCATTACAGCTACATTACGGACACATCTTTCCCCGCGTATATAAGGTGTAGCTGGGAAGACGTAGAGGTGCACCACAGCAGAAATACCCATCTGTTTGGCATATGTATATAATTAGAACTCAATATGGAAAGAAAAGAGTAATCTCTTGAAGTTTCATGAAGAGAAAAAAAATATATGAATAGTTTTTTATATCCGATACCCTTTTATTAGCATATGATAGAAACTATAATAACCACGAGTACAATAAGAGAGTGGCAATGAATTTATCTTAAAATTCTTTTGACTTTGAAAGATTATGACCATTTAATAGTACAAGTTAGGAAAGATATGGTCTATTAGTTAACAATTTTTTGATGATATTGATTGGCTAGAAGTGGTTGCTTACTCATAATATGTTAGTATACTGCGGAAAATCTGTACTATTACTCCAATGTAGGATCATAACAAATGAACTACCATTTCCTAATGGCTACCAGCAAAGTAGTTCTTTTACCATGTTAAATACCTGTGTTACCTGTTGGCACTCATTTTGTTTTATCGGTTATTGGCATTCCAATTCAAACAAATATTAATTTATAAATCATATTGTTTTTCAACTATGACTTAAATACAACAAAGCCTTATCCAAAAGATTTGCCAGCCAGCTAAACAAATCGTTTTCCGCCATTCCACTCTATCCAGAGCAAAAGTCAATAACTTAGTAACTCGAAACAAAGAAAGGGACATATCGACTGAAATAAACATAGGAACATAGGCAACACAAGCAATAACTAGTATCCACTCTCAGATGCAGTAACTTAGTGAATCAGACTAGTAACCACTTTCAAATGGATGCACACCAGAAATAAATCAAAAATAAAAGAAAGCAACAGTTCATTCCACACCTCGATGCAGATGATATAGTCTTGAATACGTGTTTTCAATTCTTGTGCCAAAGAGCCTTTAAATGCTCCCATGGAGAAAAGGAATGCAACGGCGATGCCTTGCCACCATGTTAGGAATACAATTGATTTGAATACCAGAAACTTAGCAAGGGGTTTGATAGGTTCCAACTTCTCTTTAATGACGGAATAGAACTGTACAAGGCAATATAGGGCCCACGTCTGACTGAAATTCAGAACAACTGCCAGATACGGATAGCTGCATGCACATATAAACCATTATAGTAACAATAGAGTGTCAAGTTATATTTAAGTACACAAGCAAAAGAGTCAGGAATGTAACTGTAATTAGGCTACTCACTTAGTAGAGAGTCTCATGCAGAGTGCAAGATTTAATACAGTAAGACAGGAATACGGATGAACAAATAAGCTAAGACAAGAATACAGAGAAGAATAAAAAAAAGAGGACGATGCCATACCCATATTTCCACTCAAACTTCCCTTCTCCATATACCCCAAAGAATTCAAAAACAATTGCTAACAATGCGCAGATCATCTTTAGGATCATCTGAAAGACAAAAAAAAATTCAATAAACCAGAGATAATGACCTTCAAACATGAATACATAGATTAATCATCAAGAGAGCACATACATATTGTACAATTCCAATCTTTACTGCATGATAGAAATCAGGACCAAGATACCACTGCCTTAAGAAGCAATTCAATGGAAATGGATGTCTTATAACTCCATCATAATAAGCTTCTTCCAAAAGAGGTGTGCTGAAAATGATTCGGTCCCGAGATTCCATAAACTTAATTGTACTCTCCTCACCACCTTTGAACAACAAAATGTTAATCAAGAACAGATTATATGAAAATTTTCAGTATTGAAAAACTTTTGAGAGCTAGTTCCAACATATAATCAAAAGAGAACTTAAATTGCCAAACCAACTTCTTTAGTAACAAACCAGTCATGAAATCAAATGGTGTTTAGGAGTGAGCATAATGGCATAATCATTCCTCTCCTCTTTTTTCAATGCACTCCTTTTTTCTTTGTCCTTTCTCTCTCTCCCTTTCTCGTTCCATCTTTCCACTATGTTCAACTAAAGTCCATCTCTCAGGGTCCAAAGTTTGTTCTTAGATGTGGCTCTTTTCATTTTGTTCGCCGCCTTAGATTAGATTTTGATCGTGGATCATATCATCTCTCGGGGTATTCTTCAATGTGAAATTTTGCTACTTATGCAAAGCTAGTGGAGGATTTGTTGATCTCATTCTAATCCACAGTAGTTTGCAAGAGCACGTGTTCAATATTAAGTCTTATGTGTCTTGAATGGGTTTTCCCTAAATCATTCTCCTTCCTTCCAAAGTTGGATTTCCCTATATTTTAGATCGTGTAAGAGAATTTTGTGGAGTCTTCTTCCGATCACGATTTTGTGGGCAGATGAGGGGAGAGGAATGAATGGAATTTTGAAGGAAAGGAGTTTGAAGCCAACGAAGACGTCACCAACATTCAAAAACCTCCCAATTACAAAATCAAGGAATCCCACCTAAAAAAAATCAGAAAAAAGAAAAAGGGCCCCAAGAACTCCATGAATGCTTTTGACTAGAGGAGCATGTCGGCTTTACTTTCCGGGTTGATATTCTTTCCCTTCAAGTGCGTAGCATTCCTCCACTTTCAAATCCCCTATCAAACTGTGAAGGGTAGAAGATTCCAAATGATTTTACCTTTAGCATTAAAAGTATAAGAGGACCAACTTTCAAACAGTGGTCAGATTGACATAGGAATAGTTCAGACCATATCACAGGACAAGGAAAAATATGATGACTGACTTTAAAAGCTTCCTCTTTGCTCCTTTCTGCATTTAGGTTGGGCTCCTGGGCCTTTTCCAACTTAGGATTTTAGATTCTTTGACGTTGGAGTTTGCCAATATTGAAAACAAAAATTAAATAAAATTGATGCAACTTAAAGAACGTAAGAGAGATTGTGAAGCATATATGCAAAACAAAACTAAAAGTTGAAGCTCATAGGTAATGTTAGCACAAAATAAACTTCCATTCCTAAATCCAACTCCGAAACATCCAATGGCCCAGGTCAAAAGTTTTAGTGCATCTCATTTCCAACAACTCAGAAAAAATTTGAATTGATGTTCCTCACACTGCTCCATTGCTACCAAAATGAGCTGCCACTCTCAAACAATCCATACTTTCTAATGTAATAACCCATTTACTATCGTGCAAGTTGGATACTTGTCCTATATGGCTTAAAAGTTTTGGATAGGGATGATCTCCTCACCATAGAGATCATCCTCACAAAAAATTAGCCCATTCTAAAACTTCTAACCCATATAGGACAAATGTTGTCTCTCTAGCGTTGTTTGCCGAGCGGGATCCATACATATACATATATAGGGGAGCATTCAGCAGACAATCTCAAGGGGAAAACATTGGGAGACAAAATTTGTCATATATGGCTTAAAAGTCTCGGTTGGGCTGATTTTTGGTGAGGATGATCTCTATGGTGAGGAGATCATCCTCACAAAAAATCAGCCCAATCTGAAACTTCTAACTCTATCAAAAGTTGTTTCAAATTAACGGTAAAAATCGACAGTTCAAAATTCTAAACCACTTTTGATGGGGTTATAAGTTTCAGATTGGGCTGCTTTTTTGTGAGGATGTTCTCCTCACCATAGAGATCATCCTCACAAAAAATCAGCCCAATATATATGGGTCAGGTTCGGCAGCCAACGTTATGGAACCAACACGTTTGTCCTATATGGCTTAAAAATTTCGGGTTGGGCTGATTTTTTGTGAGGATGATCTCTATGGTGAGAAGATCATCCTCACAAAAAATCAGCCCAATCTGAAACTTCTAACCCATCAAAATGGTTTAGAAATGTGGACCGTCAATTTTTTACCGAAAATTGGTAAACCACTTTTGATGGACTTAGAAGTTTCAGATTGGGCTGATTTTGTGTGAGGATGATCTCCTCACCATAGAGATCACCCTCACAAAAAATCAGCTCAATCCGAAACTTTTAAGCCATATAGGACAACGTTGCTGCCGAACACCACCCTATGTATATAAAGTCCAATCTGATTAGAATGCAAAGGCTTTCATTTTGTTTTCTCAAGACAGACCTCAGAGATACCAATGTAACAAGGTCAGGTACAACACCCTTCACCCCCTACCAAACAAGACAAAAAAAAAATATGTACAATAATTACTACAAAGTAACCAATTCAAATGTAATTGAAACATATCTAAGCAGGCTATCAAATATGCTACTGTCCATATATATGACTCAAGCATTCAATATTGACAAATCCAAGAGAAGAATATAGTTCTTACATGAAAATAGAAAAGATAAAAATATAAGGCCATTGAAACACACCTAAGCAGGCTATCAAATATCTCTCAAAGCAATACAAAGCGAAAGCCTCATAACAGTCCCGCATTATTTGACAGATGAATGCAGCATCCGAATCCAATAAGGACACAAACTGTTTCAAAACATCAAAATGGAAATAGTTACGTAATACAACAAGAAAATTTATTGGCCAGTCCATATTAAATTACACGACATGGATTCAAGATCTTATAAAACAATCTTTCTAGAGGGGAATAAGGAGAACGTACTCCATTACCTAATATAAAATGTCAAAATGGTAGCACATGCAATTAATAATCATGATAGTCATTGATGCTTTTAAAACTCCCAAATACTCTGGGGAAGATGATTAAAACATAATCCTTGGAAAAGAAATTATTCATGTATAAAAACAATGAAAAGTTACCACTAATGAAAGGGGAGGGGTGCAAAATTTGCGATATGTGGGACACGTGATTGCTGTCAACAAGCCACTAAAGAACATGCTTCTTGTTTTTTACTTTACACTTCTTTCATCTGAAAAGGTTGAAGATAACAATTTTTCTAAGTCCATTAAATTGTTCCAACAGATGATGGTAGAGTTCAAAGGTTCCATCCAAAGTAGCATTTTTTTATTTGGACCATCACTTGGAATAAAATTCTCACTGTTGATAATATCATTTTGAGGAGCATTGTCACAGTAAATTTTTGTTCCCTTTGCAAGGAAAGTGGGGGAGATGTCCATCATATTTTCATCCATTGTTCCTTTGCAACAAAAAAAAAATTGTCTCATTTTCTCTCTTTGTTCAAAACCGATTGGGTATTCCCATATTCTATCTCGTCATTGTTCCAATCTTGGCAGTCCATGGAGTTCTCATTGAAAGAAAGAATTTCATGGAGTATAGCTCCTTTTGTCATTTATTGTGCTGTTTGGAGAGAGGAATAATTTTTTCTTTTAAGGGAATGAGAGCTCAATCCATGAAGTGATCATCAGTGCCATGGAAACTTTTTTCTTTTGGAGTAAAGCATTAGCTCAAAGATGTCTTTTTTGAGGGCTTGTTGTTTTGGTGGATCATTTAAGTTCTAAAATTCATATGTTGTGTATATTTTTTTCTTCTTTCAATTTTTTGAGTGTTGTGTTGTCTCTCTTTGTTGTTTGTAGCTTTTTATTGTTGGCTGGTCAACCGACCACCATTCCGTATTGCTTATATAAATTGTCTATCTATCTATATAATAAAACACAACGGTGGGTCTCACTCTGCTATAATTTTGTAAGAGATAAACGTCTCACTCAGCTACAGTGCAGTGGGGTCCATACTACCTTCTTTATTGTCTTTCCTGCCCCACTCCCCCCACCCAATTTTAATAATATCCCTCCAATTTTACTATTTTACCTCTTTTTCAATAATACCCATCTAACTTTATCATATTTCCTCTTTACCCCTTTAACCTCAAAGATTTTTAATAAAACCCCACCAACTTTTTTTTTTTCTTTTACCACCCTTAACAACAAAGATTTGAAACAACAACAAAAAAAAAAAAAAACAAGGTGTGCTCTCAAGAAGGAACAATCCATTGTCCAGTCTAATTATTTTATAATTAAGGTTTCAAAACTTCCATATTGTCTTCCAATGTTTTTTTAAATTATCAATTTCTCATAAATAAGAATACCTAGATAGAAACTGTTCGAAGTTCAGGATATACAATCATTCCTGGCTTTACTTTAGATTGGTTACAATCATTCCTAACTTCATGACAGCATATTCAGGTATAAGCATCATGTCACAAATAAGTTCTTCCAAAATGTCCTGCTACCCTGGCAAGCACTTTGTGCCATAAGGCACTCATAATAATTTCCTAAAACCTTAAAAATAATAACTATGTTTTTGGAAGAAAAAAGGGTTCACCGTACCGATTCCAACGCATAAACAGGAACCATTAGTATGAGTCCAATCAGAAACTTCTGCTCCTGAAAATGAAATGCCAGCTCTATAATTATCAATCCCTGTGAGAAGTGGCTAAAAAAGACAATCCAACAGCTATGTTTCATAAGATAAATAGTTGCAATGTTTATTGTGGTTTTTTAAACTCACAATCAGGACCCATATGGTTTTAAAAAAATGAATAAAGGACCAGATCATGCAGAAAACAAAAAATAATGAAAACGAAAAACAACATCCAAATAAATAGAGGACTGTAAGAATGAACCTCGGGTAGATTATAAGCAATTATGTGCTCAAATATAAGAAATAAGGACAAAACAAGCGCAATGAGAACGGATATTCCTGCAGTTATGATTGGCCAGCTATAGATTGACTCGTCCCCAAGGCTGACAGCCCATACTTTCTCTGATTGACTTGTAGATTCAGCCAAGGTAAGAAGGAAAAATGAAGAACAGAAAACTCCCAGCCATGCCATCAAGCAAATTTTATAGTGAATATTTATGAACATGCACAAAACTGAACATGAGCAATGGATACTCCCCCTCCAACAACTAAATTTTAATTAAGGGTGCAAGTCACTGAATAACATAATATAACGAGTATGATCCCGAATTTTTTTTTCGGGTTCTGGTTGAGCACTATGCACATAGCCTTCAGTTGCTTTGACTAGCAGAGAAGTATCATTCACATCAAATGCTCAATGCTGCCACTTAGGAAATTCTGCCTGCAACAACTGTGCCTCAAAACTGTGGTCAAACGTAAAAATATCAGCTGGACCTCTGAATAGAACTGACCCAGGAAAAATTCATACGTATTGGTGCCCACACAAATGCATCGAAGAAAGCCCACTGCACGGCAAGCTAAAAGGAGGCAGCAACTAACAATACCCTTATACCAAGGAATGACACTTGCTTCAGTAGAAACTACAATGGACGAAACATAAAATTCCACTTTTATTTCAGAGGTTTAAAACTCAAGGACCAAGTTCTGCAATGCAAATGGAAACAATCAGTCAACTGATCATTTGGTTTCAATTAAAGGAGAATCCTTTTAAATAATTAATATTGATCATTTGAAAAGAAACTAAATGAAAAAGGAACGAGAAAGCCAACTAGTGTGCAAGTAATGAATGTTCAGAACAATAAGATCAATAACTTTATTATAAAACGCATAAAAATTAAACGATTATATCTCCAACTAATATGGCAAGCATGTTGAAATCATACAGCAGCAAATTTTATTTCGCAGGAACATTATAAACAGCAGCACGGTGTTGGTATTGTCAGGATTTTCAAGGGAAAGATAGGATTCTATGTCATTTACTTCCTTTTGCAGTGTGTAAAGAGTGAGGAACTCTTGTGTGTACGATGGAAAGGAGCACACCAAGGGCTTTCAATATTTTTGTTGAATTCAAGGGCATTTTCTTTGAAGACTTTCCATTCCGGTGGGATTTAGTGAGTAAGATATAGGGGTAATTCTTTGTATTTGCATTGCAATGATCATCTCAACAATCGTGTTCACCTTTCTTTTTAATTAATAAGTCATCTATTATACCTTTCAGAGAGAGAGAGAGAGTACTCCAAAAACCAACTAATCAAGACTCTTTGGAAGTTCTCCAAGCTACATAACAGTCATATGACAAAGCCTTTACATGTACATAACTATGAGAGATAAATGAAATATTGAATTTAAGCTATATCATAGATGTTTTTTAAAGTAGATCTAACTTCATGAAGCTGCAAAATGCTAGACATGTATGCATACATATGCATAATGAAAGTAGAAATTTTCTAATACTACATAGTCTAAGGGGTTAGTTAATCAATTTTAGAGCACAAGGGGTGTCTCAAAGATTCACCAAACTTAACCACCCGAGTGGTGGAGCAGTGATTCAACAACCTGGGTGTGGGTCGTGAGATCAAGTCACCCCATCCGCGACTTTACCCAATATGCTATTTGTGGTGACAGGACATTTCCTCAAGGAGTCCCACTTCCAAAGGGGGTGAGGGCACCCTTGTCGCATAAAAAAATCACTGAACTAGGAGGGACATGTTTAATATTAAAAAAACATTTGAGATGGGGCATTAAACCACTTGAATGTTGGCAATTACATTGCTTTTATTTTTCTTACAAGTTAGTAACTTTTTTTTTTACAAGTATAATTTATTAAAAAAGAGAAACAGGAGGACAAAATGCCCCCCTAACAAAAGAAAAAAATAAATTAAAAGACAGGAAAGCAAAAAAGAACTAAAAAAAAAAAAATACAAGGCAAAACAAACAAAAATCAAAGAATACACACAACCCGAACTACCCATCACATAACTCAGCCCACTTGAACACAAAATCCTCAAAAATGATTCATCAAAATCTCTATTTCGCTTGCACCAGAAAAATAGCAAACCCAAAATTTTCAAAGTAACTTCTTGGGAAGACCTTTCCTATCCTTGAAACACCCTCCTACTCATCTCTCTCTCTCTCTCTCTCTCTCTCTCTCTCTCTCTCTCCGAAGCCCCAAGCACATTGCAAAAGGAAGAATAATCCATTGGTATATTTTCCTACAAGCGAAAATATAGTGGTCCACCAAAGAAAAAGAGTCGAAACCAAATTTGAAAGGACCCAATCTACATGGAAGAGAGAGGAAATGAACCCAAATAGCCACGGAAAAGGAACAATGAATTAAAAGATGACAACCCGATTCGCCACTTTTATTACACAGGAAACAAAAATTAGAATAACTCACCCATGCTTTATCTGATCATCCAAAGTTTAAAATTCTCCAGAGAAAGAGAAAAAAAAAAAAAAGGGCAACCTTGGAAGGAACTAGGGGCAACCAATGGAAGACTCCACGAAAACGAGATCAGAAGGGTGTAATAATGCTTTATGGAAAGAACCCACGGAGAATCTTTTGTCCTTATTCTTGCTTCATTCTCTTTTTGTCCTCCTCAGTTCCCACAATGTGAGTGGAATTCAAAATATCCAAAAGAGAAGCCACCTTCGCGACTTACTAGCTCACTTGATAGTCGGTATTCCCTTAGTAATAGCATATTTATAAATGTTTACTCTTTTTTTTTTTTTTTTTGCATGACCTTTACTAATTATAAAAAGTTGAAACATTAAATTTTTTTGTCATTTAAGACCGACCTAATCCTAAGGGGTCCAACACTAGGCCCCACCTAGTGCTTTTAACAACCTTGCTTGTCATTTTTTATTATAGCAAGTTTAAGTAGTTCTACATAAACATTATAGCAACTTTTCCACAACTTTGTAGGATTTACAAACTAACATTGAACATCAAGTTCTTTTTAGTTCATTGTTCTTTCTCCCAAGGTATTTGGTCTTTTTTTCCTTCCTTGTTTCTTATGGATTGGGTTTTTCCTAATACCTTCTTATTGGTGTTAGAAGGGTGGGTTTATAATATCTTCTCTCATAGAAAAAGGCATGTGCGGACTATTCTTCCCTCAGCCATTGCTTGGGATCTTTGGAAAGAGATGAACAACAAGGTGTTCCAAAGCAAGGAAAGCAATTATGAAACGGTTTATATGGAGATTTTAGAACTGTTGTTTCTTTGGGCGAAGCAGAGCAAGGATTTCATCGGGGTTTCTTTTGAGGATTTTGTGTTTAGATGGGATCGTCTTTGTATCTTGTAGGATTTTTTTCATTCGCTCTTTTGCTCTTATTTGTTTTCCTTTGTTTTGATGTTTTATTGTTTGGGGGCTATCGCAGCCTCCTTTGCAATCGCTTTTTGACATTTATAAAATTTTATACTTATCAAAAAACAAAAAGTCTCCAAAATAATCCAATTTTAGGTGTATACAAATCCAACTAGGGCCCTTTGTACGCACTAAAAAATATAGCATTGTAACTTCAACAAACTTGTTACTTGCTTTACAATTACTGAAGGTAGTACAAAATGCTCACAGATCAAGTTGAAACTATCTTAAATACTCCGTATATTCAAGAACTTTCGCATCCGATCTTCAATCTCGCACCCAATTATCAGCTATGGCATTGAAACTTAATCTACTCCTAATTTTAGCACTTTGAAAAGGGTTGGAATGTGGTGATTGAACTCATTGACGTAAACGAGACATCTATAATTCTTCAGAAACCTCAATTTCAATCACATACGACAAATTACAGATGAAACTGAATTTCAGCATAATTCGTAAAAACAGAACAAATATTTCCTCACCCCAAAAAAACGGGATTTAAATTCTTCCTCTTTTTTTTTAGTTTCAAGTAACTTAAGAGTCGACTAAACCCTAAATACGAATCGAACCCTAGCAGAATAAACCATACTTGCAGAAATCAAGAACACCCAAAACTTCATATATATTTCCAAATAAAAAATCTAGTATTAAATTTTTCCTCTCTTTTTTTTTTTTGTTTCAACTAGCTTAAGAACCGAAGAAACCCTAAATACATCAATCGAGCCTAGCAGAATCCACCATACTTGCAGAAATCAAGAACACTCAAACTTTATATTTGTTTCTAAATCAAAGATCCAAAATAACTTAAATGAATAATTTCTGTAAACAACACAAGATTGATGAACAATATTAAAATTTGTTCTAAGATCCAAACCTGTTTTTCCAAGGTTTCCCGAGAGAGAAAGAGAGAGCTTTGGCGGTTAGAAACACTATTTCAAGGTTTTCTTATATTTGTTTAAAAGTGGGCTTTCCACGTAAACGTATCAAGGATTTCGTGGGGAATAAGACACGTGTCGAATTTTAGTTGCTTATGCATCGTCGATAGCTGCGTTTTATTTGTTTTTCGGGTGGAGTGTCATTGTTAAACAAGGTAAGAATGATTCTGTCACAAGCGAAGCACTGTATTATGATGCTTAAGCGATGAGATTCCAAAATCAACTCAAATGATTCCTAATTACTTGTGGGGTTGGGCAAAGCAGCATAATCCACCTACTTTTTAATGGGAAACATTTGGCACCAAACAGGCCTGAATGGCCACAAATGTGAAGTAAACGGACAATAATGCAAATACGTGCACCATACCCGATTACCTGATACCTAGACCCAAACCCACTTATATGTGCTCTTTTTTAATGCCTTTGGGGCCCCTATTATATTCCGGGTGTCACGGCCCTATTCTTTCGAAACGAGGTCGTGCGGCGCAAGGGAGTCAAATCCACTTGTAAGCCTGTAAAATGATCGTACATCACACACACGTAGCTAGCAAACAAGTAAACAAAGCAACACGAGATAAAGTCCGGAGGCAACTTTGTTGATATAATATTGATTACACGGGGTGACGCGTTACAAAAGCAATAGATGCGTTACAAAACAATAGATGATCCTATAACACGTGGGATTTCCACGGAACTGGGCTTCAAGGGCTTCAACAACGTGGGTGTAGCCCAACAGGATCTAGGTCCGAATTTCTGTCCCGATGATCATTTTACGGATTTGAATGTAATCATTCCGCTCCATGTACTATCAATGTATTAATTCAATAACCTAAACTTTGATACCACATATGATAACTCTTCACAGGAGATCATAAGAATCAAAAACTAACGTCACAAAATTAGACATGAACAAAAAACATCTATTCAAAATTATTGAATCAATTACATCTTAAATCAAATAAAACAATCAAACTTTTCAGGTTAAGAATTACACCTAACGTTGTCACCGTGGATAAGAGTTTATGATCAACTCCTTTTAGATGAATCACGTAGGTTCTTTTTTATTTTAAAATTTGTTTCTTTTTCTAGTTAGGGGGGTCACTTTTATTGATTGAAATATACATACACACATCATGATTTCAAAAGCTCATTTGAGATCAAGGCATATCGCCCGAGTCATCTCAATATTAGGCATATATGAGACGGATGAACAAGTTAATTTTTTAGACGATATTTAAAATCTCATGTTCATTTTTCTCATTTTTGAATGAGATGTCTCAAACATATCAAAAAACTCATCCGAAACAATTCGATATCTGGCATGAATGAGCAAGACGCGAAACCAAATTTTAAAACCACGACACACATAAAAGAAGTGTCCCACAGTCACACTATTATACATGGAAGAAAGACAAGCACTTAAAAGGCTTATTATAATAAAGTTTCTAACCATCAATGATACTTACTATAATCTTGAATATTCTTTTTTTTAGAATCGTAATATTACTAAATATTAAAATATTGGTTACAAGAAAACCCAATTTATTTACTTTCAAAAAACACACAAAAACCTGGATGCTAATGGGCCACCCCAAAACGTGGGTACAACATAAAAAATAAAAAAAATAAATAAAGAATTTTAGCAAATTAAGTACCAAAAATAAATGATTAGGGAATTGAAAAGTCAAGAAAAAATAAGTCCAACATGGATTCATTGGGACAAGGGTAGAAAAGTAAAATCACAAAAGTTGATGATAGGAATTTTGTGTGTATTTGAGATTCCTCATTAAATTGTGAGAAAATGACTTAAAGGAACTAATAGATGGATTTCTTTCTAGCTAGTCCCTAAATTTTAGGGTTTCTCTTTATAGTCCATTTAGGGTATGTTTGATTGCATGGAAAGTCACTTTCCATGGAATTTGAAATCCATGGAAAATTAGTTGTGGAAAATAGGTAGGGTTGGAAAATCAAATTCCATTGTTTGATTTCGCATGGATAAAATCATGGAAAAATATAAGAAAAAAGAAAAAGAGGAGAAGGAGGAAGAAGATGATAGGAGGGGGAGAGGAAGAAGAAGATGACGAGGAAGAGGAAGGGGGGAGGATGTGGCGACGAAGGTGGCGGCGACGGTGGCGGCCATGACGACGGCGACGGTGGCGACCACGACGGCGACGAATACGGTGGTGGCAGCCATGACGGCGACGGCGGCGATGGTGGCGACGACGACGGCAACGACGGTGGCAACGGAGGTAAGTGAGGAAAATGGGAGGGAGAACGTGGTGGTAGTGGTGGCGGATGAGGTGAGGGATGGAGAAGAATGAGAAGAAGAAAGATAGTAGGTGGTCGGAGACGGAGCCGATGGCGACGACGATGGTGATGACGGCGATGACGACGATGACGAGGTTAGTATAATGGTGATGGTGATGGTGGTGGTGATGGTGGTGGTGGTGGTAGTGGTGGTGGTGGTGGTGGTAGGGAAGAATTGGTGATGGAAAATATGGGTGGATTTCATTTTCCCACCCATATGGGTGGGAAAGTGAAATCCATGATTTAATGGACTTTTTGAATGGGGTGGAAAATGAATTCCATTTCCATGTGCAATCAAACACTTGAAAAATATCATTTTCCATGGAAATTGATTTTCCACCCTATTTTCCATGTGCAATCAAACATACCCTTAGTAAAAATAAAAAATAAATAATCAGTCCCTAAATCTCACTCCTTGCATTTTTCATGATTGAAACGTCAAATATGCCCTAACCGTTTGAACTCACAATTTTCATCTAAAAAAAGTAGATCTTCAGCATCCTAATTTTGAAGACTCCATTCCAACGTAGAGGATTAGAGAAGGAAGAAGAAGTTATTTCCAAGCATTTTGAATATGCACATTAAAAAAAAAAATTCAATTTTTTGGATAAAAATAGATCAAGGATGGTTTTTCTTGTTTGAAATCATCTAAACAGAACATTATGTCAAGTTTTTAGTTGGTTTTTTCATGGATTTTAGTCCGAAAAATTTGAAAAACGAAATGGGGTGAGTTTTACTAACGTCGAGTTCACCCATTTTTATTATCGAGTTCAACATTTTTAAAAATTATCTTATTCAACAATAAAAAATGTCGAACTCAACAATAAAAAAATAGTGAGCTCAACAGTAAATAGCGGTGAACTTGACAATAAATTGAAATAACAAGATCAACAGTGACAAGAGGTGAGCTCGACAAAAAAATATTTTCCTCAACGAGAAATGAAAAGTGGTGAGCTCTACGATAATGAGGAGCCACTAAGAACTAAATGAATTAATGTTTAAGTAATGAACTATCAAACTATCGCCCAAAATTTAAGAACTATTTAGAAATAATTCTCTCTGTCAAGGTCTTTTGAGTAATTTTCCCTTAAATTTAAAAATGGGTCATGTTAAAATGTTCCCTTCCTAATAAATTGATGAAATAACCTCCCTTACCTCAGTCTTCTCTTACAAACTGATGAAAAAATGACCTCAATACCCTCCTCCTCATCACCATCACTTGCCTCACAGCACCATCATCATTTTCACTTTCATGGTCATCAACACCAGCATCATTTTATTCAAGATGTTGAATATGACTGATTTTATAAATAAAAATAAAGGGTTTTTTAGGTCGTTTTTATTAACTTAGAGGAGAAGACTGAGGTCAAAGAATCTACGGTATCTAAAATGTTTAGCAAACTATGAGGATTACGTGTCCTCTAAAGGATCAGAGTTACTGGCTCACTCCTTGTTTGGGCTTGCCAAATGGTGCCAAGTGTTTAATGGGCTCACAGCCCACTCACATCTAGATTTTGTAGCCACTACTTAATTTCTTTCTTATTTTCTCATCATGCCTTTGTCCTATCAATAATAATAGTTTTTCATTTCATGGAGAATTTATTTGAGTGGTTCCAAACTTATAACCTTCTGCATTGGTTCCATGGTCTTATTAAAATATGGGTGGTAACCCATTTCGAACTGCTGATGAGACTTATTTCTAAAATCAAAAGCATTAAAGATTATTATTTGTTGGATTCCACTATAATTTTTTTTTTTTAATGAATTAACGAACTCCAACTTTATTTTGCACCAATTATCAATTAAAGAGTTAATATAGGATTTAACCATGGTTCCAAGAATTGGAATTTTAGATTGTGTCGCGATAATCTAACTTATCAACGTGGCATACTCAATCGACATTCCTGACATAACAAGTTCGAAAATCGTAATCATGTACTTTTATGCTCTCAACAAGATACAAAACTGCACATTTTTATAGGGAATCATAATTTTGTATCTTGAGGAAAGTAGATCTACGATTTCCGAGCTTATCACGTCAGGAGTGTTGATTGAGTAAGCCATGTGGGTAAGTCAGATTATCACAATTCTTTTTAGATTATACCAACATAGACCCTTCGAGCCTTGAGTGAAACTCACCTAAATTTTTTTAAATAATACTTTTAAATATTTTCTCTTTTAGAAAAAAGGATAAAAATAATTTAATATTTCAATATTATTTAAAAATATTTCTATAATAAATACTTTTACAAAAATATCAATAATTATTTTTTATATTTATAAAAGTTCCATTGTACAAAAACTAGAAGACAAAATAACTAAATATATTACTGAAAGATGATAATGTTCCAATGAAGCATTGGATGATTATATTGAGTTTTCAAAAGTTTGATTGAATTTTTAAAAGAACATAACAGATAAATTTGAATGAGTCAATGGGATGCTTCATTTACAACAAAAAACTTGACCAATGCCTTTCAATTTCGTGAGGACAACCCAACAAGATATTAATTTATGGTAAATGAACGATCTTAGAAACTTGTCCAGTTCAAAGATGTCCAGCGCATATATTGAAATGAGTTGTGCTAGAGTGACCTCAAGCTGAAACCTCATATCGCACTTCCTAAGGTGACAGTGGAAAGGAACCATACATGTTTTTCACTTGTATCTCAATGAAAAGCATATATGATTTCCATATGCTTTCATATTAAAAAGTGAGATATGAGGTTCTAGTCCCAAGTCACTTCAGCATTATTCTTTTGAAATATCTCCATGCATGTTTAAAAAATCGATCAAATCAACCAATTTTGGTATTTTTTGTATAAATTATTGATCTTACGAATTTATTTAGTTTATATAAAAGGATATACTGTGATTGACCATCTATTAATCAAGTTTATTAAGTAAAAAGTTTAACATATTTATTAAATATAAGTAGATATTTTCAACCATCGATCTACCTCAAAAGATCCTAGAGATGTGCCTTTTCCCAACTTTAAAATAAATCAGGAGACCAGGATATTCAGGTAAATATTCTTTTTCTCAGAAATCCATCAAATCAAACCCATCTCACTCTCTCTCTATCCACACTGAAAGAGTGCTCTTACGATGACCTCATCCGCCACCTTAAAATGTAATGGCCCCACCGAAGACAAATATATAATAAAGAGCCCTACAAAGAGTCTTACTCAACAATCTTCACTCCTTCTCATACAAACATACAAACTAACAAACTTGGGTTGAAGATCAAGACATAGAAAGGGAAAATGGGTAGCTTAGAAGAGGAGAAATTGGTTCAAATGGTCCATGACTTCATTGAATCAGAATCAACATCACCCATCTCCTCAATATCTACTCAACTCCTCCCTCTTAATAATCATTCCAAATACCTCACTTTACAGGTTTCTACACTTATTAGTTTGAAATTTTATCTTTAGTTTATTGGTTATTTCTTGTTCTAATATTATATGGGTTTCAGGGGATTCTTGGGTCAGTCACAGATGCTGAGAAGTTGCTTCTTCAGAAAGTCTTGAAGTACTTGAGGAGTGTGAGATTTCAGAGGAAGACTGATAGTCTGAAGAAATGGCTTTTAATGAGGTTGAGGAATGATGGTTATAATGCTTCTCTATGTACAACTTCTTGTTCTTGGATCACTACTTTGAATTGTCCAGGAGGTTGGTTCTACTTCACTTTCTTCAGTACCCCATTTGTTTTCTCTCTCTCTCTCTCTCTTTGATTTATGTGTTTTGAATGAAAACTTCTTTTTCCCTTAATTTTTGGCTCTAATGTTTCACTTTTCTTGAGTACCCTA
The DNA here is from genome assembly GCF_017979445.1 of Akebia trifoliata. NCBI lineage: Eukaryota > Viridiplantae > Streptophyta > Magnoliopsida > Ranunculales > Lardizabalaceae > Akebia > Akebia trifoliata. The sequence goes on along the minus strand of NC_141378.1, from coordinate 1,883,698 downwards.
TTATTTTATTTGGGTTTTGATTATCACCTAACACCTTTTTTTTTTATACTAATATTTCAGTACCCATTAATTTTTTTCAGTACCCATTTTTTATTCTATTAAGGTTTTTTTTTTTTTTTTTACTAAAAAAACTCTTTTTGTTTCTTCTAATTTTGGATTATACAGGTGGTTATGAGTACATGGATGTAATGATGGTGGATGAAACTGGGGATTCAATTAGGTTGATAATTGACATAGATTTCAAGTCTCAATTTGAGTTGGCAAGGCCTACATCAGCCTACACATATCTCCTAAACCCTCTTCCATCGATCTTTGTTGGGAGTGAAGAAAAGCTACTCAAGATAATCTCTCTACTATGTTCAGCTGGTAAACAATCTCTAAAAGAGAGAGGTCTCCACATCCCTCCATGGAGAAAAACAAGTTACATGCAATCCAAATGGCTCTCACGCTGTCATAAAGTCTCCACTACTTCTACCAAACCTAGCAAGGAGGTTGGCAGAGAAAATAGTGAATCTTCTACCAAATTTGGTAAATGGTCACCTCCAAATATTAAGCCCAAGAGAAACGATTTTGGAGGTGGGTCTGCCTTGACTAGCCAATTTTCTCAAATGAGTATAAATTGCTGCTAAATTTAGCAATGGGTCTAAATTTAGATAGGTTTTTGAACTAGGGTTTTATTGCCTCAATTTTTGATCTTTTTGTTATAGTTTTTTTTCTGCATCTGATCTGCGAGGTATGTATTTTGAGACATTTGTTAAGCAAACATTTCTTTTTTGGCTTGATAACATTAACTCTTTTAAAAAGATCTCTTTTACAGCAATTAAAAAAAATGGATTTTCTTCTAATTTTAAGTCTTTGAGATAATTAAAATATTGTTTTTATTTTTTTAGATATTTCCTAGTACTCCTGTCTGACTGTGTCAGATAACTCTCCTTCATTCTGATTTAACTATCTATGGGAGTATCTTTTGTATTAAATAATTAGATTTCTGTATTAATTGATGAGTAGTTTTAGCCTTCTAGGTGGATTTGGAAACTTCGTAGGATCCCTGGAAAGTATGGGGACGAAAAAGGAGGAGAAACTTAGGGACCAAGTTAAAGTAGGAGAGGCTCACAAAATTTCGATGGAAAATTATTTTTCTTAAGAATTATTTACCTTTTTCAAATAATAGGAAAACGTGAAGGTTAAGTTAGGATTGGCAACGGAGCGGTTTGATATTGAATCAGTTTTACTCTTAATCGATTTGAATTTTTGTAGAAATGTACCCGATTAATAAGTATGTGAATCGAATCTGATCCGTTTTATTTCTTTTTTAATCCAAATTGGTCATGTCCGATCGAACACATGCCTTGTTTTCAAATTTTTAATGTTCGAAATCTTAAAAAATCTACTTTCCTACTATAAATATTGAAGAAAATAAAAAAGATTAAAATATTTTATCTATATATATTTATATAAAATTAAGAATAAAAATAAAATAAAATTATTGAGATAAGTTCGACTCGGATAGGAGTAGATCCGAATCTTATCCGAAATTATTTTGGATCTAAGATTTCAATCCAAATCCAATCCAAAAATTCAAATTTTCATGCATTTTTGGATTGGACTTGCTCGGATATTTAGTATATTTCGGATCATGGCTAGCCCTAGGCTAAGTCACAGGGGAGAACCTTATGTTCTAAACTCAATTGAGTCTACTTGAGTTGATTTGGCTTTAAACATTGTTTGAAGCAACTTCCAAAGTTGACTCATAAACTCATTTGAGTTATGTTTACGTTCAATATTTTCTTGAAAATTACAAATAAGCAGTAAGGGTTTTAACTTGAACCGAGGAATTGTTATAGATTAGTGAAGCCCTTTCCTTATTAAGATAGTTAGATTTTGAACCTTATAAAAAGATAGTTTTGTGCAAATGACTTACTCATTGGCCTTTCTACTCATTGCCAATTGATTGTGACTTTTGAGTTAGACCCGCCAAAACTTATCACTTATCACATTAGCAATCAACACCACAACCCTCTAAATTTCATCGAAAATTAAGATTTTATAAAAATAAAAAAATATCTTTTGAGCTGATCCAAGGTTTTGAAAATAGATGGCTATTGAACATTGACTTAACTCCCAAACTTAAAATTGAAATTCAGTGATGAAAATTAGATTTTTTTCAACAAAAAAAAAAAAATCAAAGTCCATAGAATTTTGTCTTCTACAACCCTAAAACATCCGATCATATTTTTGGATATCACAAGGTGAGCCCAAGAACCCTTATTGAGGGTGAAATCCTTACTTAGTTTAGTAAGGTTAGGCGGCTTCCATAAATTATTAGAACAATAATCCTGAAGTGATCTTAAGACTGCACCTCATTTGACACCTTGAAGTGTATAGGAACCATATATACTTTTCGTTGAGATGCGAGTGAAAAGGTATTTATGATTCCTATACACTCTTTCACGTCAAGAAAGTGCGATATAAGGTATAATCTTGAGATCATTGCAGCATGACTCTCGTTAGAGAGATTTTGGTTGAGTTAGATCGTATTAAATCTCTTATCTGATCATGTATTATGATGTTATCTCTTGAAATTGTTCATTTGTATGCTCATGATATGTATTGATCTTTTGTTTGGTGGTTGTAAAGTTGTGTGTCCTTTGGACGTGTCCATCACTCATCCTTGTGCTTTATTGCCAATTTTTTTTTAATATGTTATGAGTGGAACATGGGGACTACTCTCCTCTCTTTGCATGTAATATGTGTCGGATTATCAAGTTGTTGTTAGTTCATGTGTTCCCCTACTGTGGTACGCACGGATAAGATGATCTTTGATCACCAGAGATAATATTGACACGTATCGGACATATTAGTTTTGATTTTTGAATGATTGGCCTTTCTGTGTGCGTGCCTTTGTTTGATCCTAAAATAAAATAAAGGAGGGGGTAATCCACAAAAGTTTAGAACAGGGATCCAATCCCAATTTTAGAAAACTACAGGGACAACGATGGAAAGGTCATACATAAGAAAAGCAGGAAAAGATAACGATAAGACGTATGGATTATCGTACGAAGAGTGTATTAAAAATACGTCTCTTCAAAGTCCAACATCATAACCAGACACAAATGATGATTTCTAATGCTGCTGCTGCTGCTGCTGATGTTGATGACTTGATAGCATAGGAGGCCAAAATAGCAAATTTTCATTTTTTACTATTACTACTTTTGAAACAGCAACGTGTACGCGTGTGTGTGTGTGCGATAGGCAAAAATGGTAAAAGGTAAAAGAAAAAAAAATGATTTTTCCATTATGTACAGACTGAGACTCGGTGTGCCGCCACTAAATTAACCATAATAAGTACACTCACTCGATGTGGCGGATTGTAGGAACTCTATCCGGTAACGATTTCCTTTTAGTTTAGGACCCAACAGGGGTGGAGCCTGGATTTTCTTCTAGTGGGGTAAATTATGGTTAGTTATATAGTTGAAGCACTTGAATGGTGGAAAAATTTTTATACTGAAAAATACGATTGGAGGGGAGGTGAGGGTGTGGGGACAAAAATTGGAGGGAAATAAGGCTGTGGGGGACAAATGGGGAGAGAGATGAGGGAGTGATGATAAATGGGACATGTAATTAATTGAAAATACAGGGGTATCTCAAAGGGGGGGGGGGGGGGGCAATTGGCCCATCAGCTCTTTACTAGCTCCGCCCTTAGGACCCAATGTTCGAGTACAAGAAATGGTCGATGGGTTGCTGAAATGTGCTTGATTGATCATTTTTTTAACCGTACGATTGAACAAGCACCAAAGAAACCCTCAACAAATCAACCCCTGTGAAAGAAAAAACAAAAAAAAAGGTTCAGATTTACTGATTAGAGATTCGCTGATGATGTAGAATTTAGTGTCTAGTAGCCTAATAGGTGGAACCTAAAAGAATAAAAATACGAATTACAGACTTTCTTGGGTGAATGGGAGGAGATGACATCAAACCTTTGTGTTGGTTGGTACATCAAAATCGTGATCTGTTAGAGGGCAAATCTGATGTCGTGCATGACCTTCCGTGGGCCAATCAGTACAGATTAAGTTTAGTTTTAAAGAGCTGCTACTATTGAACCCGCAACTCTTACTTATCACACCCCAATTAAAAATAAAAAAAATAAATGAATGGTTGAGAATAAATAATGGTTGGGGTGCCAAATAGAAGCCCTCTCGTTCTTTTCTTTGCTGAATCATTATTTTTTGGATTTAAGATTTTATGAGTTAATCATAATTTTAAACAACCACTAAGAGTTGTTAGACTCCCCTGAATTATTAAATTGGTAAATCCAACACCACAACCTTCCAGATTTCATGAAAAAACTCGGATTCAAAAGAAAAATACCTTTTGAACTTATTGAAAGTGAATGACCATTGAATGTTAAAATTCAACTATGAAAATTAACTCTCTTTTTTTCAATATTCTTAAAATTTTGTCCTTTATATCCGTGGCATCTACCAGGTTGCTGGATAACAAACTTGATAAAATAAGGTCTACTGGGAAAATCTACCTTCTAAATTTTGATTTGGCGACAATTGAACATTGGAAGACAACGACAGTTTTATATGATTTAACAGCTTAACATCAATTTTTTTTTTTGACAACAGCAAACTCCAACTCTGTTTTAAATAGCAAAATTTCTGGACATTGACTACCTAATCATAGCCACCTTTACAACAACAGTGTGTGTGTGTTTTTTTTTAATGACATGTCATTTGTATATATTTTATTTTCAAAAAAATGATAATATACGATTGGATAGGTGCTAATAACAGTGGTTAGGTTAGAGGCATTACTTGATATCTAACTGATTATAATGGTGATATGAGTAACATTTCAGTAAACCGTATAAGCCCATCAAATAGGTCCAAATGTGGATAGTGAAAGCTGCCGTATCCAGGTGCATTCTGGTCGTTTGTTTCGTCACAGAAACTGAGATGAAACTCAAGTAAGATGCCCAAAACACTTGGTTTCAAACCATATTAGTGTTGGTCCGGACTATTCTCTGGGCCTCTTCCAAGTCCTTCAGGAACCTGCATTTCCCAACCAATACAAAAAATTTAGACAGTGAGGCGGTTTAGCTGTTACATAACGGAGAAAAGAAAAATCATCTTAACAACTTCAATTATAATTCAGTTAAATACTAAATCAAAAATTTCCCATAAACATACTGAACAAAATGTGGAAATCATCCATCTTGTATAGAGGTCACTAGTTAGACAAACAAGAATCATCCTGAACATAATTCTTTATAATTTTGCAAGCATATTAGTATTTGTGAAAACTAATAAGAAATCAGATGTCTCCTAGCTTCAGTGTATTTATTTCACTGATACATTATGGTTGCTCATTCCTTACTGTAGTTGAGCAGGAATTATATGATGCAAAGGATTGGATCTTAAGCTTTGCATGATGATCTATATTCTACAACAATGTCATATATTTTCTATTACGTTGGTCGATGCATTATACGTTAGTCATGAGTTTTGCAAATTAAACCGCCAGAATGTCACGTTGAATGAATAAACCAAGTGCAACATTTGACACTCAAGGTAACATGAAAAAATATATAAATAACAGCATTTGCACTGTTCCCCTTTCCTTTTGGTACCTGTTGACATGCAAAGGTGTGGTCTGGGTGCCTCGGTACTATGGACTAACATATTTACAACTCCTATTCACCTACTACTACCAGATAGCTTGGATTGCTAACAAGTAACCCTCAAACCCTGCCTAACCCTCCCCAACCACCACCACAAGACGCTACCATCATCGCTGAGATTATGATATCCAGATGAGGGAGTTGGGATGGTTACAGAAGTTGATGGTGGCAGGCGAAGCTAGGATGAATGGCAATGACAATGATGGATGCAATGAGAGCAATAGAGAGATCAGAAGAAGAAGGGGGGGGGGGGGGGGGGAATAGAAAAGATACAAGGGTTTGAATGAGAAAAGTGAAAAAAAAAAAAAAAAAGGATAGCAAGATATTGCCTTTTAGAGTGGTAGGAGGAACACTTGGGCATTACTTGTTGGCACTCCAGGGAAAAGAAAAGAAAAGAAAAGGTGCATGAATCCACCATTCCGAAGAACCTCCCAGGAAAAATTGCTTCATATGATGATCCTAACCATCGTTGGGCCAAATACAGGGAATTTACGGAGAAAAAAATGAGCCAATACAAAGGCTACCTAGGATCATCATATGAAGCAATTTTTCCTTGTGGCCCACCCAAAAGTAATTGGCAGATTGGATTTGGATCATATGAAATGAATTTTCTGATAAGTGATCAATGAAGTGGAACCCAGCATTTCAGCCATATCGATGACATAGATAGCACAATCAGTAGTGCTCAACAAGTTGAATGATCTGAAACAACTCGGATCATTTGACATTTTATGTTTCTTGAATAGCTATTTAATATTATTTTTAATAATATGTTATATTACGACTGGAGAATCACCAATACATCTCATTCCGAGAATATTTCAACTGAAGCCTTCTGGTTTTAAAACACTAATACGCAGCAATAATGATGACTAGGAATATACCTCTTAGAATTGAGCACCGCAGAACCACCAAGTATAAAACGCGTCCCGGAATTGGTGGCATTCTGTAGAGCCACAGCACGTGCCTCCTCGTATGTCGTGCCTCCAACGATGAAGATCACCACATCCTGAGGCCTGCTTAAGAATGAAAATTATATCCTTTAGAATACGTAGAAAAAACTTCCATGATCAACATATCACTAATATATTACTAATAAGACCTTATTTAAATCCCACAAGTTAGCCACAATTAAAATTCAGTTAACCATAAGAAAAAAAAGTGACTCAAACAGATGAGAAGGCAATCCATTTCATGGAAGAACCAAGGTGACCTCCCTTCGTGTGACATAGGCGTGGCACATACACACTGAGCAGGTCAGGTTCCACCTTCCTGTGAGTCCATATCTCTCATAGAAGATCCCCTTATCTGAGCATTGACTCAACTGTATGGATCTTGACTCATTTTTAACTGTACAGAACGAGAAAGAACAGACTCGGGGAAAACCCAATAGATCCCATCCAGGAGACCTTCCAAATAAAGGGATTTGGGTCCCGATCCCCTGATGTGTCACGTGTACACTACAGGCAGCTTGTGTAGCTGCATAACATCCTCCTGTTCTCACTCTGTATCCCAAACTTTACTTGCCACATGTTTATGCAGTGTACTAACCAACGAATGATAAAATTTATAATTAAACAAGCAGCAGTTAATTTTTTTTTACAAGGCATTTGAGAAAAAAAAATGATGCAAGTATAGACAACCTTCAAAAAAATACAAAAATGATTGAAACCGAGTCCTTGGATAAAACATCAGCTTAACTGTCCTTTTGAAACTTAAAAATATTACATGTCATGATTTTAACCTTTTATATTTCCTTGATTCTGCTACTTTCATGCTTTGAATATAAAAAGTTATAGCATCATCTTGGCTCTAATTCAAACCAAAGTCACAAGTTTGCAACTTGTTCCTTTCAGCTCACTGTCAAAGTTTCAAGAAGGACCAATGTAGGTCAACTAGTCAAAATTTGGGTTCCACAACAAATTCAATCATGACCTTAAATGAACAGTGCATGACCCAGGTGCAAACTAGTGATAAATTGCCTAAGGCTGATGGTCTAATTTCTTCAGAATACAAATTTTATGTTTAATTATTTAAATAAACATACAAATGTGTGCTCGTATTAGGTTTCTGGGAGTAAGTGTATGACACCCCATTTTCTAGCTCCAACATGAAACACAAGTCAGATTCTAAGTTCCATAGAAACTATGATCTCTATTTTATCAGAATACAATCTATAAAATTCAAAGAATTAATTGAATATCATTTAACCAATTATGTTTTATGGACTGAATGTTAGGTGGTCAAGAAGCATGACACTAATAAATTGAGTGTAGCAGAGATGAGGATGTTGAGATGGATGAAGAAAGGCTTGGAAAGATAATATTAGAAAAAAATGCATTCAGGAAATTGTAGTGGTAGCTGCAATAGGCAAATAAACTAAGAGAAAGTCAACTGAGATAAGTTGGGTCATATTCAACAGAAGCCGATTACAGCCCCAATTAATAGAAACATTTAAGTCGAAGGTCCTTAAAGAGTGAGAGGAAGCCCCAAAAGAACGTGAATGGAGATAGGGAAAACAGATATGAACTTCCTTTTAATAACAAAAGACTTGATTATGACAAAGTGGAATGGGGAATAGGATTTGTTAGCCGAAACCAAATCATTGGGACAACACATCCTTTGAAATGAAAACTATAGCAACTCGACTACCATGAATGCCTTCAACCAAACTCCAAATTGTTGACCCATGAGGCAGAAGAAACCGTGCAACAATCTAGAAAAAACAGCTAAAGAATTAATTGAGGAATTTTTGGAGAATCAAATGGTTCATTATAACCTACGTAGCAGATCTGTGTGTTTGTATCCAACATACGACATGTGGGACACGGTGCCTTTGAGAAGCCCGAAATGTAGATACTTTTAATTGCAAACGAGTGTCGGATGTGTTCAACATAGTAAATTTCTAAAACATCGAGCATAGAGGGTCCCTGTTAGATTATAACAAACCTGCCCTGCTGAAAATGATTTCCAACAAATGGGTAGTCCACATCTCTAAGCCGTCCCTTTGTGATGCTTTCCATGGTTTGAAATAGAAGAGGCTGGTGCTGGGTGTACACATTCTCAACCCCCTGTAACAATCATTGGAGATCAATGTTCAAGGAACCAAAAACCAAGGGATCCAAAGCAGTAATGCTAAAACAAACAAACCTTAATCCCACGGGCCATGTTACGAGCAATGTTTAGGAGATCCCTATTTCCATACAGATCACCAGTACGCTTATCCACACCCGCTTGCTTTAAGAGGAATTGAACGAGCTGTTGTTCCATGACGAACAAAACATCAAGCATGTTAGATTCTGAGTAGACCAAGAGCAGTGCAAACCATAAGCTCTGTAATACTTGCTCGAATTGTTGAGTCTCTAAAGGCTGTCTAAAGTTGAATTTTTAACAGTTATAGAAAATATTAATGATATGATAAGTTTTTTCGATAATATTGGTGGTATCTGAAAATAAAATGTCACAGCTAGTGAAAAATGTCACTGGATCATTAAGTGGGATGGCCACTTTGATGCAAAAATGCACAACAACTCAAGCAAGTACACCAAAGTGATAAAGGTAGTGCAGGATGATGGTTAGATACGTTACACCGGATTTGTACTTGGCAGACCGTGAAGCCAGCTTGTTACAAAGCTGCATCAGTTGAACAGGACTCTCCTTCTCATAGCGCAAAGCATACAACATCACTAGACGTAAACGGTCAACATCAGAGATGCTTTCATTATTCAAAAGGTTCATAACAGCCTGCAGAACAGTACAAAACAGGCACGATTAAAAATGTTTGAACAGAATGTATCCAAGTTGTTCTCTCTCACCTAACATCTCAGGGAATAAATCCCACTAGAAGTTACAAAAGATGTTTTGCAAGAAATAAGATGCAACAACTCTTGCATAACAGTAACTTTAGGGAAATTAGTTCACCTTCAGACTATGCAAAAAAAGATTAGGATAGTCCTGAGTTATCAATAAAGATCATATCTGAATCTCGATCATTAGATAGACATGGACCACCACCACATTACTGTGACTGAACAATGTTACATGTTGGAATGGAGTAGTGAAACTATAGGTGAATGTCTACTCTGACAATATTAAAATAGGACCAGACCATTTGAATTTATGTGAAAAGCAGCTTACTTTTGGAGAACGAAGGAAAATTAACCAAAGACAGCATATAGAAAATTACTACCAATATAATGCATAAGGTACTGCCATCCTGTAAATATTAACCAGAGCATACAGAAATTGCAAATGACATACTGCATAAAACAAATCTATTACCTCAAATGCTGCCACCTGTCCACCGTTGCAAGCCAACTCTTGTTCTGTTTGTGAAACTAACATGAGTTTCCTCTCTTCAACTATCTTGCTCAATTCTGTAACCATTGTCACATGCTTTGAGACATTGCCGTGCTTCTTTCGGTACTCAGGATAGTTGTCAACAAATTTGGCCATGTCCTCTGTAGAAGATCACAATATTTTTGAATGACATGTCAGCTATTTCAAACAGGTATTTTATGACTAATGAAAATAGTAAGCTGCTACAAAAAATTCTTCAACTGAAACTTGCAAGAAAAAAACACCTTATATGCACGCACCTATAGTTTGAATGTTCTGGTTACTCTTTGCTATCTGCTGGAACTCATCCACCATCCTCTTGATATTCATTCCAAGATCTCCAAAATTCTCATACATGTTTGCTTTAAAGAAGGCATCTTGTTCTGATGACAGCACAACCTCCTAATAAGAATCAAGAAGGAATTAGCATAATGATCTATCACAAGAGAAAAGTATCTTAAAAGCACATGATAGATGAGAAACTAAACCTGCTGATCCTTGTGAATTTTTCCGATATTTCTCAAGTCAACCTTATTGTCTTGAATACCAATCAACTCATGAACCATAGCCTACTTGCAATGGAACGGATATTAGTTCATTTAGTACCCTAAAGTACCATTGAAACAATAAAGTGATTCTGCAAATTTACAAACTGAGTGACTAGTTATGGTCATGAGTACCTGGTATGTCCATTGATTCAACAAGGGAGTAACAGGGTCATCCCTTCTATCAACAACTAGCAACAATGGAGAAATTTCTGTTCTTCTGAAATCAAATAGACCACTTTCCCTCTCATACATGAGCTTCTGTTTTCTCCAATAAGAGCAAGAAATGAGTCAGTTTCTTAGGAAAACAAATCCAGAAAATTCTACAAACCATTAACCACAGACACAGTCAACCCACGTTGAGACAATACAAATGATACAAGTTATATATATATTTTTTCTGATAAGAGTTTGCTTGGGCAGTAAATACCAGAATAAAAAATAAAAAAAGTACAAAGCTCACCGAAGCTTCCTGTGCAATCCTTTTTGCAACATCTGAGGTTCTTTGATATCGTATAACTGGTCGTCGTTTTAAAGCTAAAAAAACTGCTGCAATACCATCAACCACTCGATCACAGAATTTTTGTGAATTTGAGGGATCCACAACTGCTGGGAGCATGTAAATGTGATTCAATGGAAAATTTAAAGTGAAATGGTAAGGATCTATGGCACAGAAGTCTGCATAAAATTCCTGCAAGATCAAATTACTTCATGATTAAAAGTTAAAGGGATCATTACGTGAACTTTCAAAGTGAAATGATAATGTCTATGGCACCAAGTTCTGGATGAAGAGCAGTGTCTACAAATATATGAGCTGGATGAAGTACTGTAAGTATAAGATTATTCAACATAGATTTTATTAAACAAACTGCATCAAATCATAACGGATACAAAGCAATTACTGAATCAGGGAATACAATATGAAAAAAAAAAACCTCCAAGTAGAGTGGTTCCCTTACATAGATTGCAAATAAGAACATAGCATCCAATTATGTATCAGGAAGCTGGATAGAATCATCATCATCATCACAAACGAAGCCTTGACCAAAAAATTCTCCAGGAAGATGAATATAATGTAAATAATAAAATCATTAACTTTACAGTGGCAACATAGCAGTTTCACCAGAAACCTAATTGTCAAATATTGAAAAGTACGATCAGATTAGCTGTAATGCTCAAATGTTATGCTCAATATTTACAGTCGCCATGACAAGTAACTCAAAAAGTCTCACTCACAATAATACTAGAAGACATTGAAACTCATGAAGAGTGTCCTCACACTTCATTCCCATCAAATTATAGCTCCTCAATCCAATTTTCTTCCAACTCCAACTCTTACACTATCAATACAGTTCTAATCAAGGGGCAAGAAAAATGCATTTTAATGATAAGTTGAGAACTTATCAAATTAAGAAGTTTGTAGACCATCCACTATAAGAGACATGTAGACCATCCACTCTAAGAGGCACCAACATAGTTCGGCGACTTTGTTACAAGACACCCAACAATATGTTAGGAAAAAGTATTAATATGTAATGATTAAGTAACTTCAAATCTTTATAAAGTTATCAGAGTATTCCTTCAGTTTCATTTAATTATTTATCTATAAAAATGAAATCCCAGTGCACAAATGGCTAGAATTCTAATTGTTACTTACCATAAAGAGTTTATAAAGATTAACAACAACAGATTTATTTCAGAAAAAGAATATCTCAATGAAAAGTCACCTGAACTTGCTGGACAACTTCTTGCTCATCTGAATCAGCCAGGATATGAATTTGAGTATCCTTCATGATGTTAGAAAAAACTGTGCCAAAAAATATATATACATATATATAAGCATTGGGATCCGTAGATAGATGATTAGATTATATATATATATTTTTTTATAGTATATGAATAATAAAAACTAGTTATTCAAATAAACATCCTATTTGAACTAAATTAAGCATTAAAAATGTATTGTCCTGCCTAGTTGTCAAGATTTTCAAATTCTCTAGAAATTAAAGATCTTACAGAGGTGATACTCTCCGAATCTTGGACTAGCTAATTGTCGTCGAAGATGCTGAATGTTCTCCGATATTGGTCGGATAAAGTAAACTGCTTTGAGGTGTGACATAGATTCTTTTGAAGCAGAATCCAACATTTCTACCAGAAATACTTCCTTCTGAAGTAGATCTGACTGAGAATACACAACACTTACAATGCTAACCTGCAATTCAAGATACATACGGCGTCAAATTAAGCAATTAACGGACATAACACATCTACTTACGGTCCATTTAAACCGAAGTCTCGCAAATTGAAATAGGAGAGGAAAAAAAAGAAGAATCAATCTTTCCAATAAAACATGAATTTGATTCAAATCAGTTGAAACGAATCAAATGTCAAGAACCTCGTAGAAGTTGATTTGATAAGGTGTCAATTAAGCTACTAACGGACATAATTCATCTACTTACGTTCATTAAAACCTAAATCTCGCAAATTGAAGTGATAGAGAAAATAAAAAAATCCAAAATTTGATCCAAATGAGTCGAAAGGAAATATGCAATGGAGATTCCGACAATTAGGGAAACAAATCGAACGGCAATAATCTCATAGTGTTTGAATTGAGAGAAATTGGGGGTGGAGAAGAAAAGTGGATAGAGATCGTACCGTTTGGGAATCAAGTATAAGAACCTTCATGCCCGAGATGTCCTGCAACATCTTCGTTAAATAATCTCTTGCGGCCGAAACTAGCATCATTTTCGGAACGATTACAGAGCACACTAAGTCTAGGTTGAAAATTCTTCTTCTTCTTCCTTCGAGGATAGAGAAACAATTGTTTGTTTTTACCGTTTGTTGAAGTTTCGTATCTCTGAAGTCCTAAAACAGAAGCTGGTGCAGAATTCAGATCCGCGCTTCGTCTGCCACTTTGCTCTTCGGTTTGGGTGGAAAAACAAAGAATAAGCTGATGTTATTTTATTTGCACCTACCGCGTACGTTCAGTACACCCACTTGCCGCGTTGTCCACCTCAAAACGTGTTTAAAGTGGATTCTTGTTAGAATAATGATTTTCGGACTCCCCCACGTGGCATACTCAGAATACTCTCCTGACGTGATTTGTGCTAGAATTACAGATCTTTTGCCTCGGGATACACAACCACATATATTTAGGAGGATGTGCAAATGCATATCCCGATGCAAAAGGATCAATGGTTTTACTACATATCTTAAGAGTCGTGGCATACTCAATCGACTCCCCTAAAGTGGCAAGTTCAAGAACTGTAGATATGTACTCTTTGGGATACACTTTTTTATGGGGAAGTGCAGTTGTGTATCCCAAGAAATATAGATCTACTATTATCAAAGTTGTCTTGTCAAGGGAGTTGATTGAGAATACCCGTGGGGTAGCAAATTATCATGATTCATTGCTTAATACTATAAATATTGGGTGTTCTACTTGCACCCATTATTTAGATATGCACCTATTTAAAGAAATAATAAAAATATGGTAAAATGATCAAATTGATGTTAATAAAAATTCTCCAAGCACCTTAAAAAGGACTATTTTTTTATTTTTTCATACTAAAAATTTTCATCATGACTCGATAGGATCTTATGAAATACACTTAAAAGGACTCGGTAGTATCCTATCAAATTTAACACCATAAAGTTCTGATTGAATATTTTTGAATTTTGATAGAAACCTATCGAATCTTTGTTGCAATATTTGGCATTGACTTATTGAATAAAATTTCGTTTGATTTTTGCTGGTATCAATATTCCTAAAAGTGTTTCAATCATGGGTTGAGGTCAACATGGTCTTTTATACCATTTTTGCAAGTTCTAAAAGGTATTGTTTCTTATAATCCAAAATCTTTTTGAAGCTCATGGTAGATGCAAATAAGAAAAAGAATGAAAGAGAAAAGAAGAAGAAGAACAACAACAACAACGATGAATGAGATTCAACAGGAATGGGTGGGTTGAATGAGTATGCAAATGAGATTCGGTTTGGGTGGTGAATGTGTTGAATTTTATGGAATTATGATCTTGCTTTTTGATATTTTGTTGTTCCTTGAGTTGATTATGAAAGTTGGGTGAGGGTTGAGCTAATATGATTATGAAAGTTGATCTTATTTATCATTTTATACATGTAGTTATTTTATTTTTTCACCAACTCGATGAATGTAAAATTGAATTGTATTCGAGTTAATATGGTATTTTATTTATCATTTCAATTTTTTCATCCAATTTTTATAGAGTTCTTGAGAGGCAAATCAGAGCTAATACCACCCTCTCACTAAATTAATAATGATAAGCTGACTAAAAAAAATACTCAATTATATTCAACTGACATGAAATGTGCATGAAACCATAGATGTTTTGCTTATGTATCTCGAGGAAAACATATGATTATGTGCATGGTTTAAAGATTCGTTTCACAATGTTTCATACAAGACATTCCAATTTTTTAATCAAAC
The DNA here is from genome assembly GCF_017979445.1 of Akebia trifoliata. Classification (NCBI taxonomy): domain Eukaryota; kingdom Viridiplantae; phylum Streptophyta; class Magnoliopsida; order Ranunculales; family Lardizabalaceae; genus Akebia; species Akebia trifoliata. The sequence goes on along the minus strand of NC_141378.1, from coordinate 1,868,666 downwards.
GAGACGAAGTGATCTTGAATCCAATTTTTTTTGAAATTTCAATCATTTTCTCTATGATTTTTCTTAATCCATGAATCTACATGAGAAATTTGGGGGAGAAAGAGAAATGTGTGTGTGTGTGAGAAAGAGAAGGAGAGAGATCTGGGGAGAAAAAAAATATTTGTGCTCGAGAGAAAGAGGGAGAAGAAGTAGAAGAGGTGTTCCTAGTGTTGATCGATTTCTTTCCAATCTTCTTCTCTTCGTCATAATCTTTTTCTTACTACCTCTCTGAAATTAGGGAAAATTTTCTTCTCAAATGGTTTTTCAAACGAATGAGATGACTTGACCTTGGTCTCTTGTTAAAGATTAGGTCATTTAGACCACCCCCTCATGTTTTAGTAGATATTTGATACACTTTAGTGTTTTAAAACTGGTGACATGACCCTAGATCATGGTCTCTTGAGAAGGATTTCATTTTTATTTTATTTTATATAGTATTAATGTTTTGAATGCTTGGGGATTGTTCCGAGAATATTTCAATTTTTGAAAAAATTGGAACATTGGGATGAAACAAAATTTTCTACCATGGTTATGTGCACATGCCACGTCAGTTCAATATTTATTTGTTTTGAGTTGGTTTATCATGACTCTATTTAAAGTATACATAGCTTTTTTCAATCCAATCGACCTCTTCCATGTGGCACAAATAAGCGTGGAGAAAAAACTTGATCTATAAATGAAAGAACATAACTGTTCACCCATTCTATAAAAGTGTCAATGGTACCCATTTAATTGGAACCGAAAGCTCAGGGTTCCAATTCCATTTATTGGAATTGTTTGAGTCGACTGCAAAATAGAATCGAATCGAGAGGAACCGGAATCATGAAAATCTATCTTATGAACATCCAAAATCAATTTTTTTTGTCAATTTTTTTTTTTTTTTTTGCTATAGACAACTTAAAGTTTTCTTACATTTTAAAATTAAAACATATTGCATAAGATTAAAGATGAGCTGACTCGCAAAAATTGACGCTCTTGACGTGACAGTCCACAAAATCATAGATCTTTTTCTTTGTTTTGTGCACTGTCACGTTAAGAACGTTAGTTTTGCATGCTAGTTCATCGTGACTCATTGCATAAAGTTCTTCCAATTTTCATACAAATTATGTATTGAAGTTAAAAATGTGTTATTTATTCTAAGAGTTTGTTAATTGCAAGGAAGATGAATTTTAATTTTTGAAAAAATTATTAATTCATATTTTTTAGTAAAATAACATGTAATTAACTTAATAATTTTGTAATTAATATATTAATTTTTAAGAGAATCTTTTTTTTTTTAACACAATCCAAAATATTTGTTTTCATTCGATTCGGAAGGGATAAATACTATTTTTTTTTTTGCTGTTCCAATTCCACTTATTTTAGAACCGAGAAAACCCAAAATAAAATAAAAATAAAATGATGAATCTGATTCTAAGCATTATAGAAATTGGATTGGGACCCACCCATTACCCAGACTCATGCATGATTCGCCACTGATGATGGTCCAACATACTAAAATTAGATTCATTGATGATTTTGGTACTTTAGATTCAAGCATTTGATTGGTACACGTGATACTGCGTTCCAATATCATTGACTTATTGAATTCTAGAAAAAAAAAAAAGTTATACATCTTAAAAAAATATTAATATGAACCTCTTGGTGCGGGAATTGCGTTCCGATTCTAGATATTTGTTTAATGAAATTTTATAAGAAACATTAAATTTGACTAGAATAGAAATTGATTTTTCTAAGAACAATGATTTTCTGATGCCCCTCCAACATATGATCCTATCACAATATCATAGATCATTTATATCGAGATATGCAAAATCATAAATCCTTTTTTGTGTATCCCAATACAAATGATTTATGTTTATGTGATGGGGGTTCTGACGCACCCCTTTGACGTACACCTCCATCACAGAATTATATATCAATCGCCTCTAGATACATAAGAAAAAGATTTAAAATTCTGCATATCCCGTATCTCGATGCAAATGATTTGTGGCTTTGTGATGGGTAGGGGGCGTGTGTCGAGGAGGGGCGTTCGGTTATTACGACTCTCTAATTATACATCACGGATAGCATTTAAAAGTGGAGCTATTATACAAGTTGGTTACTATCCGAACCGGATTCGACCCGTTAACAGCTTTACTTCCATCTATAGTTGTATTGACTGTCTCGTTTGACTGTGTGGAGTTAAGTAGAGATTTTTCTAGCAATCATCCGACTTTTTAGCAATCATGTTCTTCTGATTTGCTCTCCAAAGATTTCTCCACACGAAAGCCACAAAAGCAAATTAAACCCCTCAAATTCAAGCATGGAGGCACACACAGAGAGATGAAAATGTTCGTTGTTCTACCAAACTTCAGTGTAATTGTAATTTCCCTGATCTGGGTGTCTCAATGAGCTTTTCGTTCTGACATTTGGAGTGTTGGGTTACTCCCTCTCTCTCTAGTTCAATTCGTTTTTCTGCTGTTTTGATACATTTCTCTTTCTGGGTATCTGCCTACATGGGTGTTTTAGTTTTTCTTTTTATTTTTTTATTTTTTAAAAAACATCTGGGTTGTTGTTTGACTTAATATTGTGTTAGTTTGTAAATTGATCCTTTGTTGCTTGTGGTATTTGGGTCGTTGGGTAAATTTATTTTTTGATTCACCTTGTTTTAGTTCCTTTGATTTTATTTTCTTTATTTTATTTTTAATATCTGGGTTGTTGTTTGACTTAATATATGGGTGCTAGAGGACTTGTATTAGTTTGTAGATTTATCCTTGGTTACTTGTGGTATTTAGTTCCTTTGATCTGTTTTCTTTTCTCATTACTAGGAGTCTCAATTTTATGTATCTGGGTTGTTTAATTAGATAGCTGTGCGTCAATCCTTTTTTTTGTTTTTTGGCAGTTCTCTTCCCTTCTTGCTTTAGCTTTTGGTAGAGTTTTGTTTGCTAGACTCCTTTTAGTTAGAATTTTTAGTTTCCAGTTTCTAGTTCAATTCAGTTATTTATTTATTGATTTTGTTTTTATCCTCTTTTCCATGTCATATTCATCAAATTTTCCAATGATTCAGGTTTCTGTTGGCCAGATTTTACCTGCCCTGCATTTTGTTTACTTGAGAGTTTTTGGGATCTGTTTGGTTTCAATTTTTATTATTCGAATGATTCTCAATTGAATTGCTTTATGTTTGTTTTAGATCAGGTCCGATCTGGTGCAACTGATTCAAGATGAGGGGAACTATCGGTACCTCACCTATTCCTGTGGAGCCTAGACTTAGGCTATCTGGATCAATGTGAGTTCTTCTTTCCTTAGTTCCGTTAAAACTTTTTGTTTCCTTTATTTTATATTGGTTGAGTGGTTTTTATATTCATTGAAATTTCCGATTAGCCTATTGTTTAATTACTAGTCTAGAATGAAAATGCGAATTAAACTATGGTCACAATCTATTTATATTGCTTTAGTTCTCATCTATGCTTACTGATTTCATTGTTCGATATGAAAATCCTTTGGAGGCATCTTCCTTTTGTTACTACCTGGGGGCTATGGCTGGAAAGGAACAAAAGGGTTTCCAAAGAAGTGGAATCATCTTCTCAGGAGATTATGCTAAATATCCTTGGGTTATTGTTTTTTTGGTGCAAATTGTGGCCCGACTTTAAGGATGTTTTCTTTGAGGATTGTGTGTTTAGATGGGACACGATGTGTGATACCTAGGGGCTTTTGCTTTTCTTTTCCTTTGGTTGGTCATCTCAACCGCCTTTGTATCTTTTGGTCACTTTCTTTTTTAATAAAATTTACACTTATAAAATAAAAATAAAAATCCTCAACGTTCCCCCATCACATGTTTTAGTCCCAATTCCTGAGAACTACCCTTAGTCTCTTAGTTCGTTAGTTTAAAGTTAGATTTCATGTCTTGGAACTCTCTAATTTTCCACATTTTCTCCTTGAAGAGGCAATTTGGAGAAGAAAGAAAATATCTAAATATAATTAAATATACAATAGTCCCTCAGTAATTAGCCTTCTAAAAATTAATAACTATCAATATAAACTATTATTTTGAGAAACAACGTGGTGTCATTTTATATGCTTTGAATTTGGAGTACAATAGCACTCATAAATAGAAAGCGAGTTGGATTTGGGGTGGGATTGGCTGTCTAATAGTTGTAGGTCATTGAACAGTTGACTGCACTGGGTTTCTCCGGACCTGATTGATTTTGAATTTTCCTTGTTACTTGGGGACGAGTTGTAGGATTGGACTATACGTATACCAACACAATCCTAAGATACTCTCGACATTGTAGCGGCATCTAGGTATGTTTGTTTTAATGATGATTAGTGGGAAGGTGTTGAGAATACAGGTACATACACATACACATGGATCTCATTACTAGGTGTAGACGTAGAAGATTCTGGGGTTCCCTCTTCATCAACTGAATCCTAAACAACGGTGATATCTTCCAACAAAAAAAATATAGAAGAATTGGATACAAGCATAGGAACATTACAGAGATGAACCGTTATCTACAGTATTCCACATTCGCATCACCACCCCCCTATGGGTTGAGTTCTTTACAACTTTCATTTTTCCTACCTTCATGATCAATTTAAAAATTCTATCGTAAGAGAGTATCCATATGTCTTTCTTGGTCCAAGCATGATTAACAATTGTTTTGTTTTTTAAATCTTTTTTTTTTTTTTTGAGAGATCTCATTGTTTGAATCATTTAACTGGCGAATTTATATTTCTCATCTTCTATCACCTATTGGGGCTATTCCTACATATTCAAATTTGTTTTTCTCAAGTCTTTTTTAGTACCCATCTTGGCATTCTCATCTCTACTACATTCAATCTATGAAGTTTCTTGATTGCCTAACATTCAGTTCCATTAAACATAATCAGTCTCACTGCGGTCTTCAAAAATTTCCTTTTAGTTTGACGGATGCATTGATGACATAGCACTCTAGTAGCATGACATAGCACTCTAGTAGCATATCTCCACTTTACTCATCCAGCTCTTATTCTATGGATAGCACTTCCTTATTCTCTCCATGCTCATGGACAATATAACTAACATAATGAAAATCGTCTTTTAGGGGTACTTATGCCCATTAATTTTTAGTAGCCCTTCCCATGTATGTCATTACTAAACTTGTACTCTATGGCATTTGTTTTTTTGCGTAAATTAAATTCATTAATCAAGGAAATGGAGATCGAGATGCCCAAACAGATACATGTAAAGCTGAAACAACAACTTGAATATCAAGGACCCCATGTCAACTCACTCTTCACATCGAATATTACAAATTCAAGTCCACCTACTTTGTAAGTCTTCAAAAAAACAGAAACAAAAAAAATCCCTCTACATTCTCTAAAAATGTTACACCAATAAATAAAAATCCCTTAACTAAAATGATTATCTTCTCTAGTGCATGTTCACTGTTCTCACAAATCCATTTGTTCTTGTCCTTCCATGTTTTCCAAAATATGGAAAATGGAGCTATGCTCCACAAGATTTGTTTTGAGGCTGAGAAGGGCACTCAAAAAGTACTCTTCAAAGTTCTTTCCCTGTGACGGTCTCCCTCTATGTTAGATTGAATCCCTTCCATCCGTTGGATTGCAACAAAAGCGTTTGTAGTGCAACTTAAGCTGGTATATGGGAATAGTTTTGTGTTGACTTCCCTTTCATCTCATCAAATAAGGGTATGGCATAAAACCAAATTGGTTATCTGAAATCTTTGTTTTTTTGTTTTGGTATTTGTTCTATCTCATTTTATCATAATTTCACCCCTTCGCAAGTTTGATGATCTGACAGTTAGTGCATCTCTGCTTTCTCCCCTTTTTTTCTTACATATACTTATTGTGGTATTTCTGTTTTCCATTCAACCAGTATCTTATTATTATTAAAGTATTATTAAATAACTTACTTAGCTAGGATGATCCGATACTTCATGCATTTCCATACTTCCATCGGGATACCGTCAATTCCATAATAGGGTTTCAAAGAAGAGAGCATACCAAAATCAGTACCACTTATCAATATGACATGTAGTATTCTTGCTCCTATACCAAAGATACCATTCTTGATATGAAGAATCTGTGATGGTCACAACTGCCAGGCCTGAAATATATTGCTTGACAAGTAAGCATGATCAAATCGGTTTATAATCAAGTTCAGTTTGGCCCATTCTTTCACTTATTATTTGACATGGACGAGGATTATGAGATTTATAGCTGATATGGATGCTTTCGGGGCCGTTCTATACCTATCCATTTCTACGCACGTAACAGTTTGACTTATTTAGCATTGATCCATTGTTTGACCAATTTTAATGAAATTCTTGGGTATCCTGATTATTGCTAGGGTTTTGAATATTGTTATCTTGATTGTCCTTTCGGGTAAACTGATCACCATTAGATTGGTTACTATTATTTCCTCATTTAACAACAAAGGTTGTATCTCCATTGGAGAGTTGATGAAAAGACTTCTGTCTAAATTCTTTAGTGGTAAGACTTGAGATGTTCTTTGCATAGGTTAGTATTGGTGGCTTTGTGGTTGCTGCAAATACATGTCTGCAAGTGAACTGCAGATGTCGGATGCATTGGTGAAGCCAACAACTTGACTCATGGCCTCTTCTTCCATGTCGAGTTATTCATACTTAGGACAAGTTGACCAAACTTCTTCCACTTTGCAAATTCCGGATTGGGTTCTTCTCGTTGATCCTCATGAGTGACCATCCGAGCAAGTGGAACAGAGGTTACATCCACAAATCCCATAAGATCCTGACAAGAAAGAAGCCTACAAACCAATTTCTCCACAAGTATGAATCTAGCTTCACCCAAAACAGGTTTGGAACATAAGACTATGATAATCCATTAATTTTTCTTGTTGATTTGGATGATCTGGCTTTCTTGGACAATCCAACATGGACATGTGCTCTTCTCAATCTTTAACAGAAGGCTATAATTTGAATCATCTCAAATATTCTTTAGAGTTTATATTCCTGACTCAATTAATTGATGAAACAATCTCCAATTCTTCAAGTTGGAGGGAAACATTAGATTTCTCTATGAATGAATGGGCTGGTTTCATTGATTCAAAGCCTTAAAAACTTTATATCTTGATATTTCCCGTGGCCTGCAGTAAATATAATTTGAAATAACATTTGGCCTCTTTGGTGATGGATATCTCTAATTTCATATTAGTTTGCCTGCTTCCAACACAAATTACTGGCTTCCCTTTAATATATCCACCTACATTATCTCTCTTTCATCTGCTTTTATTTAGTACTGTCTTCTTGAATACTTGATTGATCCAGTGACGACAAAAACAAAAGAAGGCTTCAAAGAAACAAGGATTTTAAAGAAATTGAGAAGCCCTTCCACATACCCACCCAGGAAAGGAGTTCAGGCTGCAAGTTTCCTTACTTAAAACTTATCCTGGTTATTATCATCTGTGGCACCTTTTTTACACTTCTCCACTCTCCAACAGTGCATATTAATGACCATCTATCACACTCCGGTTCTAGGTATGTTTTGATTCCTACTCATCATGCTTTCTATTTAAAGTTTTGGTATATTTATCAAAAGTTCTTTTGACAAAGGTATCTCAGATATTTTTGGTTCAAAAAGGGAAACTTTAATATTGGTTTATTTTATGTTGGGCATTGAGAAGACACGCATGGCATACATGCAAGAGGCTTGGGGATGGGTCTCATGTAAATCCCACTTCAAAACAAAACCTGACAAGATCCCAAGATATCATTTTTTCCAAACTTACGATATGTGGGTTATTAAAATCTTCCATTGAGTTTGATTCTTGTCTGCAGACATATCTTACATTGGACCCTACAAATGACTAGACCCAGGGTCTCTTGCATGTGCACTACATGTTCTAAACAACAGCTAAAACATAATTGAGTCAGATGTGTCCACTTTGAAATGACAAAATTACCTTATTTAATGTAAATGGCATACACTTATTGGTTCCATAAGTTGCCTTAACCATTTTAGATCTCCCTAAATAATATGAATTGCACGTAAAAAAAGCCTTGACTTTGATTGTTAATAGATTTGTAATGCTAATTTGTCTGAATGCAGGTCAAGTTTGGTAGAAAGGTGGATATGGGAGAGTCCTGTCGTAGATTCAAATTATGTATCATATTTAGAAGTTAACTGGGACCAAATTTTGAAAATCATTGGGAAAGTAACTAATAAACATGGACGTCAGGTAATAGGCTTATTAAACTTCAATGACACTGAGGTGGAACACTGGAAACAGCTGAAACCCAGTGCCGACTACGTTGTTCTGCACCTTGATCATGTTGGGAACAATGTCACTTGGGAGTCCTTATTCCCTGAATGGATAGACGAGGAAGAAGAGTTTGAAGTGCCTTTTTGTCCATCACTACCCAATCCCCGAGTCCCTAAAAAGACACATCTTGATCTCATTGCCGTCAAGCTTCCGTGCCATAAATTGAAGAATAATTGGTCAAGAGATGTTGCTCGGTTGCACTTACAGCTGGCAGCTGCAAGGCTTGCTGCCTCTGGCAGAGGTTATCGTTCTGTACATGTGCTCTTTGTAACAGATTGCTTCCCAATCCCAAACCTCTTCACTTGCAAGGAGCTTCTTGTACGTGATGGAAACGTGTGGCTCTACAAACCCAACTTGAGTACATTGAAGGAAAAGCTTCGGCTCCCAGTTGGGTCGTGCAAACTTGGAGTCCCATTCAAGGACAATGGTCAGTTGTAATATGGTTTTCTTTCTTTGGTTTTCATCAATTTTTTTTTTTGCATTTTTTTTCTATAATTTATCCACATTTTCCATGGAGCATTGTCAAATCATGTTTCCATGGCATGGATGCGTCCATCCATCCATGTATAACCATATATACATCATACACACATTTATATGTTTGTGTGTGATGTATTCTAAGCCAGGGCAAGAAGATGTAAGGAAGCCATCTTCCATGCCTCTATCATAAATGTGAACACATACATAACTAAATGATCCTGACCATGTAATCTATTTTTTGTTTTTATTTTAAAATATCTCATCTGTTACGATCTCAATTGGAAAAAAAAAGCATGACCCATTTAATCTCTTCAAAACAGGACGGGTTTACTCAGGAATCGTGCACCGTGAAGCATATGCAACGATCCTTCATTCTGCTCACATATATGTTTGTGGTGCCATTGCTGCTGCCCAAAGCATCCGAATGGTGGGTTCCACGAGAGACCTCGTAATACTTGTTGACAAAACAATAAGTGAGTATCATAGGGGTGGACTTGAGGCAGCAGGGTGGAAGATCCGGACAATCCAAAGGATTAGAAACCCAAAAGCTGAGAAGGATGCCTACAACGAGTGGAACTACAGCAAGTTTCGTCTCTGGCAGCTGACAGACTACGACAAGATCATATTTATTGATGCGGACCTTCTTATTCTAAGAAACATTGATTTCCTCTTTGGGATGCCCGAGATATCCGCAATAGGAAACAATGCAACCCTTTTCAACTCAGGTGTAATGGTGGTAGAGCCATCGAACTGCACATTCGAGCTTCTGATGGATCACATTAATGAGATAGAGTCCTATAATGGTGGGGACCAAGGGTATCTAAACGAGATCTTTACATGGTGGCACCGTATCCCAAAACACATGAACTTCTTGAAGCACTTCTGGATAGGGGACGAGGAGGAAAAGAAAGAGATGAAGATCCGTCTCTTTGGAGCTGACCCACCAATTCTCTATGTTCTCCATTATCTAGGTTTGAAACCATGGTTATGCTTCCGAGACTACGATTGCAATTGGAATGTTGACATACTACAGGAGTTTGCAAGTGATGTTGCACATAGGAAATGGTGGGCGGTGCATGACGCAATGCCGGAGAACTTGAAGAAGTTCTGTTTGCTTAGGTCCAAGCAAAAGGCGGCATTGGAGTGGGATCGTAGGCAAGCTGAGAAGGGAAATTATAGTGATGGACATTGGAAGATTGAGATAAAGGATGAACGTTTGAAGACATGCTTTGAGGATTTTTGTTTCTGGGAGAGCATGTTATGGCACTGGGGTGAGACAAATTGGACAGACAACGCGACTGTCTCTCCAGGTACACCAGCAACAAGTACAACAGCAACTCTCTCTATGTTGTAACTCTTATTTTTCTTTCTTCGTTATTCGATTTTCCCGTCATAGCTGTCACTAGATTCATTTCCTGATACGTAATTTTTTTCGTTTCCTTGTTACCAATATATATCCATGTCAATCACTTCCACGTAAGTGTTCTGCATGTATTCCACGATCTATCTTGTTTTCACACATTCAATGTCTCTGAAGCTGATACATTTGTGACTTTTTATCAAGGTTGCTAGTCCTCTTATGGTTGTAACTTTATAATGTTTTATGGATGTAAGAAAAAGAAAAGAAAGGGGCCTTTTCCATCAACCCCACTATGAATTGAGTCTGAATGTGTGGCTATTGTTGGAACCCCTACTGTAGCCCATAATATTCAGAAAAGAAAAAACAGACAACCGTACACAAGAGCTTCTTTATAGACAAAACTATATCTGTTACAGGTATATTTAGTAGTAGGATTTTCTTGTTATGGATAATTCATCACAATCTGAAGTTTCAGAGTTAATTTCACTTGAGAAATTATAGAACTAGCAGCACTTATATGTAGAAATCTCATTGGATTTACTTATTATTTTTACTTGAAATGTGGGAAAAAAGACAAATTGTCACAATTCACATGAAAGTAAAATCTTAACTATTGGGTTCACATGCAATGCTATATGATACACAAGTGATCTCAATAAATAAAAAGTTTTTTCAAATCAGGACAAGAAAAGACCAAGATTATTTTGTGGTTCACTAATGCCTACATGTGAACATAAAGTTGGTTCTAATGAAGACAAAACTTGCACCCAACAGCTAAGATTATTTCAAATCAGGACAAGAAAAGATGAGATTATTTTATGGGTCACTAATGCCAACATGTGAACATAAAGTTGGTTCTAATGAACTCAAAACTTGCACCCAACAGCTAAAGACTAGTCATATAATAACAAGAGGTAGAAGAAACTTCTTTGAAATTAAAGGGAACCAAAGTTCCCCTTCACAAGTTATTACATACTATTCATCTATCTAAATATTGGAAATATATAGTTACAAATGTTGCAAACAAGAGAGGTGTTTAGCAACTAGGATTAAGATGACGTCGGGATCCAATCATTTCCTTGAATAAAATTCTGCACTGAATAAGCATAAACATGCTCCCCCGGGATCTGACTACTCCACGACACCCTACCGGAAATATTACTCCCTGGGCCGGAATTCTCAAACTCACCGTAATATAGAGTCCGTAATGCAAACTCACCACTCCAAGGCATCCACCCTTGTTGGGTCACAAGAGCCTCTAAATAACAATGGATGAAGACAGTCCTTGAAAATTCCTTCCATGGTCTTCCCAAGTAGTTTTTATGAACCTTGGGTTTGCTATAATACAATGCCATGTACTCATCTGTGCCGTTGATCACACAATTTTGAAAAACAAAGCCTGTTGATTGTGCAGGGTCCGTTCGGCCATGGGCTGTTACTGCATTATTTTCACCCTTAGCCGGCGATAGCTGGCGAGGACGGACTAAGATGAGGGAGTCTTGGAAGATAGTGGCTGAGTTTCCAAAAATGAAATCCACGTTCCCTTCGATGTGACATGATTTGTAGAATTGGCGTAGGGAATGAGCATAAAGTGTGTCTTGGTTCCCCAAGAACTCGCAGTTTTCAATAATGGAAAGATCGCTATCTGATCGAAATGCAACAGCTTGATGTGCATCGGGACCCGCTGTGTTCTCGAATGTAAGATCACGCGCCATGAATCCGTCCCCAGCAACTCCTACAACAACAATTAGTATGGATGTTCATGTTGGTACTAGCTACACTAATAAAGTCAGACTCTCACTTTCAATAAGTCTTTGAGCTTGATTAATGAAGTCAGGCTCCCCAACCTTTACCAAGACCCAAGGAGCCTTAATAAGGTTTCTAACCCGATGCTATTAATTTCAGAAAGAGAGATTCTATTGCCACGCCAACTTTTTCTAAGGGCCCAATTCCCTAAGAAATGTCAAAGAATTAGCCAGATCTTGGGGTGCTCTTAGAAAAAGTTGGTGTCGCAATAGAATCTATTTTCCAAGGAAATAAGCCGACTCTCTTTCGCACATGTCACACTAACTGTAAAAAAGTTATAATAATTATCGTCATGCTTCTTCGTATCCAACGAACCAATCAAATAGTGACGTGTTAGAACAGTATTTCTTTCCCACATGTCACCTTCTTGTTGGTTAGAGAGTGAATAAATTCATGGTTTGTTTGAAACTTTACGTGATGTCGAGCAAGCAATGGGTCCCACCTAATAACTAGAGGTGGGACCCACTCATTGTGATATGTTCAATGGTTGAGATGCTACAATATTTTCCTCTCATGTTGTACATCTTACCCACTGTTGCTGTGTTGTAAGTGGAAACGCCAGGTTGGCCCACGTTCAATGATCCTGTAATGACGGTTTTACCCATCCCATCTCCTAAAAATACCACATTCTTCTTCTCTAACGGAACCCTAACGGTTTCCTTGTAAATCCCTTGTTTAATCTTGATCACAAACTTGCGCACCCCCTCGTTATCCGGCGCCGCGTCCACAGCCTCCTGCACTGTCTTATAACACCCCACCCCCTCATCCTTACACACCGTTACATCAGCAGTTAACCCCGACGGAAAACCGCCTTTAAACCCCAAGTTCGCCCCACCAATCCCACCATCCTCCCAAAACCCAGTTCTCTCCGTCACAGGTGGTTTCCAGGAATTAATTTCGTTCCCAAACAGGTCATACGAAACCACCATGCTAAGAGCATTACTGGTCAAGCCAATCAACGAGTCCATAAACGCCATTGTTTCATGGACTCGTTGACTATCGTTGACGTATTTAAGGGCTGACCAGCAATCGTATTGGTAGAGAAGGGCCGCACTCATCCATGCCCGAGCGTCCTTGCTTCTGCCACGTGGCAGAACGTTGACGGTTGAAGATAAGCGGTAATCCGAGTTGTGCAAAACCTCTAGACAGTTTTTCGCAGCTATAGAGCGGTTTGGGTTTCCTGTAGAGGAGTCGAGGATGGGTTTCACCATAGATTGAGCTGTTTTGAGGTTCTGGGTACAGGCCCATATCGCAGATTGGATGATTTCGATTGGTTTAGGATTCTGGGGAACATTATTAGATTGATGTAAAACTGTTTCACAGGTTTCTGGGTATCGGGTTGCTTTGCACGCTTGATGGATCTCTGGAGGGATTGAAGATTCCAATTGTGGTTTTGGTGGTTGTTTAGGTTTCTGGGGTTGATTGAAATGGTGACGATGAGTTGCAGAGGAGAGAGAGAATAAGAGGATAAGAGATAGGAGGGTGAGAGAGAGGAAAGAAGCCATGGAGATGAAGAGGAATGTGGGTTTGCAGGGGAAATGTGGGGTTTTTATGGGTTTTCTATGCATGATTGAGATTGATGGAGGTGATTTAATGGTGGGTTGGTGGGCTCGTGAGGTGTTAGTCGTTCGAAAAAACATCCATATTGGATAATTTTGTTTGGAGTCACGGGTTATTCTGCTTCTGTGAGTGGATTGGAGAGCGTGGCCACTACTTCAACAGAGATTGACAGGTTAGTGGAAGAACACAGTGGATGGAGATCCTGGTATTTTTGTGAAAAATATTAGTAAAGTGGACACCCGACATAGAAAACTAAGGTGTTACTCATGAACACCTCTCTCGCGTGTTGATCACTCCTAATATTACCACTTGGCATTTTTTTTTTCTTTATTGATAAAGATTTTCCTAACTTAGTAAGAGTCGTTATGCCCAAATGAATTACCACCTCAGAAATCTGTTGCTTCGAAAAACTCATATATATATATATATATATATATGTGGGAAATGTTCAGCACCCTAAGTTTTACCACACACTTTAACAAACGTTTTTTGTCCTACATGGGTTAGAAGTTTTGGAATGAGCTGATTTTTGGTGAGGATGATCTCTATGATTAGAAGATCATCCTCTCCAAAAATCAGCCATTCCGAAATGTTTAGCCCCATGTTTACATGTTGAAAAATCGTGGACCGTCCATTTTTTGTAAATCAATTTTGATGGGGTTAGAAGTTTTGGAATGAGCTGATTTTTGGTGAGGATGATCTCCTCACCATAGAGATCATCCTCACCAAAAATCAGCTCATTCCGAAACTTCTAACCCATGTAAGACAAAACGCGTTTGTTAAAGTGTGTGGTAAAACTAAGGGTGGTGAACGGGACCATATATATATATATATATATATAGGGTCAGGTTCAAGGGACATATGAGAAAACATATGTAAAAATAATGTAACATTTATAAATTTTCAAAATATGGGTTAGAAATTTCGGATTGAGCTGATTTTTTGTGAGGATGATCTCTATGATGGGAAGATCATCCGAAAAAAAAATCAGTCCAACTGAAACTTCTAACCCCATTAAAAGTGATTTAGAATGTGGATCGTCGATTTTTTGCCAATTTTTATCAATAATTTGTAAATCACTTTTGATGGATTTAGAAGTTTCTGATTGAGCTGATTTTTTGAGAGGATGATCTTCTCATCATAGTGACCATCTTTGCAAAAAATCAGCTCAATCCAAAACCTCTAACCCATATTTTGAAAAACTATTGTTTTTTCTTATGTTTTTACATATGGCCCTTGAACCGCCCCCATATATATATGAGTAGCGTGCCAACTTTTTAGCAAAACATTTTTCAAAACATGAGTTATAAGTTTTGGAATGGGCTGATTTTTGGTGAGGATGATCTCTACGGTGAGGAGATCATCCTCACCAAAAATCAGCCCATTCCAAAACTTCTAACCCATGTTGACAAGTTGAAAAATCGTGGACCGTCCATTTTTTGTAAACTGTTTTTGATGGGGTTAGAAGTTTTGGAATGGGCTGATTTTTGGTGATGATGATCTCCTCACCGTAGAGATCATCCTCACCAAAAATCAGCCGATTCTAGAACTTCTAACTCATGTTTTGAAAAATGTTTTTGCCAAAAAGTTTGCTAAAAAGTTTGCCATTGAACGTGACCATATATATATATATATATATATATAATATATATATATAGAGAGAGAGAGAGAGAGAGAGAGAGAGAGAGAGAGAGAGAGAGGGTCGGTTCCGTATACCCCTATTACGACTCACATTGCGACACACCATTTTGTCTTATATGGGCAAAAATGTTTGGAATGGGCTGATTTTTTGTGAGGATGATCTCTATGGTGAGGAGATCATCCTTGCCAATGGGCAAAAATGTTTGGAATGGGCTGATTTTTTGTGAGGATGATCTCTATGGTGAGGAGATCATCCTTGCCAAAAATCAGCTCATTATGAAACTTCTAGCCCCATGTTTACAAGTTGAAAAATTTTAGACCGTCCAATTTTTGTAAATCAATTTTAGAAGTTTTGGAATGGGATGATTTTTTGCCAGGATGATCCCCTTATCACAGAGATCATTCTCACAAAAAATCAGCCCATTCCAAACATTTTTGCCCATATAAGACAAACGGTGAGTCGTAATGTGAGTCATAATAGGGGTCGTAATAACGCCATCCATGTATATATATATAGGGGGCGGTTCAACGGCCATATGAGAAAACATATGAAAAAACTTTCATTTTTCAAAATAAGAGTTAGAGGTTTTGGATTGAGCTGATTTTTTGCAAGGATGGTCACTATGATGAAAAGATCATCCTCACAAAAAATCAGCTCAATCAGAAACTTCTAAATCCATTAAAAGTGATTTACAAATTAGTGATAAAAATTGGTAAAAAATCGACGGTCCACATTCTAAATCACTTTTAATGGGGTTAGAAGTTTTAGATTGGGCTGATTTTTTTTTTTTTTGGATGATCTTCCCATCATAGAGATCATCCTCACAAAAAATCAGCTCAATCCAAAATTTCTAACCCATATTTTAAAATTTTATTAAAAGCGAAAGTTTTTACATATGTTTTCTCATATGGCCCTTGAACCTAACCCATATATATATATATATAAACAAAAAACGAAAAAAAACAAAATTCCAAAAACAATATTTCTTTTTTTAAACTTATTGAAGGTTTTGAAAATGTATGGCTACCGAGCTCCCACGTAACTCTCAAACTTAAAATTGAAATTCAACTTTTAAAAATAATTTTTTTTTGTGATTTTTTTGAAAGTTGATATAATTTTATCCTCCACAACCCTAAAGCATTGGATCATGTTTTTCGATGCCACAAGTTGAGTTCAAGGATCTAGGGGTGCAACTTGGTTTGGTTTGTGGCAAATTGGAATCGAACCGACATTCCTATAGAATCAAACCAATCTAAGGTCAGTTTGATTCGGTTTTATGGGTTGTCAATATCTTATAATTTTGCTTGGAAACAACATATTTTTAATGAAAATAAAAAATAATGAATATGAAGACCCATAAAAAAAGAGAGTCATTAATCTATGTGTTAAATAATCATTAGAAAGGTAGTAAATCATTATGAGTTTGGATCTTGGGTTGGTTTAGTTCTATACAAGCCTTGAATCGAGAATCGAATCAAATTGATCGGTTCTCCATTTTCTTAACCCCGAATTGAACTGCAACTTGTTCCAAACTGAACCAAACCAAGCCAAAGCCATTGCTTTGGTTCAGTTTTCTGTTTGAACTGGACCAAGTTGCACCCCTACAAGGATCATTAGTGAGGGTGAAATCCTTAGTACGATTTCAACTCTTTCTAAGGGTTAGTAAGCTTTCAACTCTAACCAAGGGTTGTTGACCTCACCTTGTGGCGTCCAAAAACATGATCCAATGCCGCAGAGTTGTAGGGGATAAAATTCTATGAACTTTGATGTTATTTTGCACTGTTGAATTTTAATTTTAAATTTGGGAGTTGCATGGGAGTTCAGTAGCAGTCCATTTTCAAAAGAGTCGTGATGAAATGACGCACTAGCACGTACACGGTTGACGTGGCAAGTGCACATAACCATAGATCTTTTTCTTTGGGATACACAAGGAAAAGATCTATGGTTTTGTGCACTTGCCACATCAACCACTTATGTGTCAGCCTGTCATTTTAACATTAGTCTTTTCAAAACCTTGGATCAGTACCAAAAAACATAATTATTTTTTAATTATCTTTTTTGGATCTGATTTTTTCCACGAAAACTAGAGGGCTGTGGTGTTGGATTGCCAATGTGGTAGTCCATTGGAGCTCAAAGACCCTTAGTAAGAGTTAAAAATCTTAGTTAGTTAGTAAGGAAAGTGTTTCTGTTTTTTGTTTTCTGGGATAACTTGTTAATGCTAACTCTACATTTATCAAATTTCCCATAGAGATGGGGTAATTTGTAAGTTATTGGACTTGGGCATTTTCATGAACCCATTGATACCCTAATGTTTTCACTTTATGATTGGGTGAGTGATTATCATGAACAAACTATAAGTCACGTGAAATTAAATCTCACATGAAAGTGATATAATTGAGCTTCACAAGCTTATATTTTCTCAAGCTTGAGATAAACAAACTATAAACTCAAATATAGATGTCATTCATATATCAGACAGGCTTCTTAAAATAATTAATTGATCATTTATCATAATTTGAGTTAATATATGATTGGTAATCAAGGAAAATATTAGAATATTGCATAAATTTAATGTTGATGCATACAGGTTCTTCTTTTAGGTCTGCAAGGTTTGATTGATCTTCCATGCTATTATTGGGAGTTTCTATGTTAACACATGTGAGTTCGATTTAATAAGCCTTAGGAAAACCCTAATTTATCTTTTCTCTCTTTGAAAACCTAAATGCATTGTTGATTTTAATTGTACTTGTTCTTTAACTTGGGCGTAGAATTCTAGTTGATCTTTCTTTTTAATTTGTGGTGTCTTGCAAACCAAACATCATTCAAATTATTGACATGATCCTACTTGATGTCTTCAGAACCCTATAAATCTATGGATCAAATTCGTGCTATCAAGGTGACATGGTTAGAAAATAGTGTCTCTTGAATTGCACTTTGATTGCTATGTGTTCAGTAAATTCTTATACACTTAAGCTCAAGAAGCATCATGTTAATAGAGACAAGGATGTTGAGATGGATGAGTGGAGATACGAGGAAGGATAAAGTTAGAAATAAACACATTTGAGAAAATTTACGGGTAGTTCTGATAGGCAATAAACTAAGAGAAAGTTGGTTGAGATGGTTTAAGAAAACGTAGGATTAGCTAGATTGTCATGTAATGATATGGTAGACGGGTTTTTTTTTTCCATGCTCTTAACTGATGGATAGTAGACATGTTTTACGTCTTTAAACAATGGTAATAAACAAAGATGTTGAGTGATCTATTTCAGGATTTTATTCTATTTTCTCAACAGTTCCCCATGTGGCTCTTATACCATTGCTTACTTGATCTCAACATGTTTTTCAGGTTTTTGGGTTGCTTTCTTTTCTGTTTATCGATTTTTTTTAATATTATTTATAAAGGCAAAAGTGGTTTTTGTGGTTAGCACTTATTTGTTTCATTGGTATTTTAATTTTTGATTTGGTTACCGCTGTCTCAAGGGGGATGATTGAACCCACAACCTCAAAGTTGCAGTGCAATATGTCAACCCAGTTGTCCTTGGGCCCTTTATATCATGGAATATAAGATTTGTCTCTAACATCTCTATTACCTTCTTTCAGGAGGGAAGGACCCTCCCTGGAAATAATGGCTTAGCCATTCTAGTTTTGAATTATGAGATTAAAAATTAAAGTGCCTGAAAGCACGTTATTAGATAGAATCTGGTAAAAGTATTTGATCATGGATTCAATGCGTTGTGTTGTGTTTCAAGGACTCTTCTAAAATCCAACACTTAGTGTACTTTATCACGCTCATTTCAAGATTTTGTTAGGCATATATCATACACTGTGATTTCTTTTATATATATATATATATAGGATGGCGTTATTACGACCCCCTTTGCGACACACCATTTTGTCTTATATGGGCAAAAATGTTTGGAATGGGCTGATTTTTTGTGAGGATGATCTCTGTGACGAGGGGATCATCTTGGCAAAAAATCATCCCATTCCAAAACTTCTAACCCCATCAAAATTGATTTACAAAAATTGGACGGTCTAAAAATTTTCAACTTGAAAACATGGGGCTAGAAATTTCATAATGAACTGATTTTTGGCAAGGATGATCTCTCCATAGAGATCATCCTCACAAAAAATCAGCCCATTCCAAACATTTTTACCCATATAAGACAAAATGGTGTGTCACAAAGGGGGTCGTAATAACCCGACCCATATATATATATATATATATATATATATATATAGGGTCAGGTTCAAACGACAACCATTTCTACACACATATAGATAACGTGTTTTGTCTTATATGGGCAAAAATGTTTGGAATGGGCTGATTTTTTGTGAGGATGATCTCTTTGGTGAGGAGATCATCCTTGCCAAAAATCAGCTCATTATGAAACTTCTAGACCGTCCAATTTTTGTAAATCAATTTTGATGGGGTTACAAGTTTTGGAATGGGATGATTTTTGGCCAGGATGATCCCCTCATCACAGAGATCATCCTCACAAAAAATCAGTCCATTCCAAACATTTTTGCCCATATAAGACAAACACGTTGTCTATATGTGTGTCGCAGGAACCCGACCCATATATATATATATGGGGGCGGTTCGACGGACGTCTCAAAAACCAGATGAGAAACTGATGTTTCTCGGACGTTGGATGGACGGAAATCAACGGCGCACAGGCTTTCTCACGTCACTTCAGTTGTTAAAAACAAAGTTATCAAAAATTTCAAACAGATCCCTCGAATTTTATAACTTTTCAACTAACTCTCCTTCTCTCTTTTCTTCCCGACAGAATAACTGAGACTTCAATTCTCTTTTTTCGTCTCCATCGAAATACCTCGACTTCAAAACCGAATTAATGCTTAGGTCACAGGTCCTACACCATTGCTTTCAGCTATCTCGTTCAGTAAATTTCTGTTACCGTTGTAAAAATTTTGAAATTTAAACCACAGGAGGAACCTCTTTTGTTTCATGTATTTGAATCCATCAACTGTGAATATGTCGCATGTATATATTAAAAGTATGGGAATAGTTATTGCTACTTGAATACAATTACATTCATGTAATTTTCACACTATGCCAAACTATATACAATGGAACAGTTCTCCATGAGTCCTGGTCAGAAAATGGCATCAACTGCATCCTTTATTTTGTGGATTGGTTGCAACATTTTCCACAATACAATTGTTTAGATGGTTAAACTCATCGGTTGATGTGATCTTTTCATCTCCATCGAAATATAACATGCCAAATGACTAAACTTGTTAGGAACTAAGAACCTGCTGTGTACCAATTATGATATGGCACTTGTGGATGCTTATTTATTGTGTGGAGATGAACCCAATCATGAAGTTCGAATGGCGTACAGATAGACAGTTAAGATGGACTGTTAGATGCTCTAAACTATGATTCCCCATGCCAAAAATTGACCCAATGAGTAACATTTTTCTAACCACCAAAAGAGTTTGGTGTCTTTGTTTTTTGAATCACCCAAAACTTGTTCTTTTGTGTAACTGTCTCTGTTTTTTTTTTTTTAAACAAATTAACAGCTTGAAGGTTCCTTTCTAAAGGATGGCAATACCTATTCATTCTGGGCATTCTTCCCAAATGGAGTCCTCACAGGTATGAGACGAAGGGTTTTCTGCAGGGACGAATGGGTGGGTTGGGTTTTTTGTCGAGGCGAGACAGAGAGAGAGAGAGCGAGATCAGTCGACGTTTTTTGTCGGGACGAATGGGGGTTTGGTTTTTTGTCGAGACTCGATCGAGAGAGAGAGAGAGAGCGAGCAGTCGAGGTTTTCGATGGCTCTTAGTCGTTCTATCGAGACGAAAAGAGAGCGAGAGTTCAATCGTTTTGTCGAGAAGAAAAGAGAGGAGAGTTAGTTGAAAATTTGTAAAATTCGAGGGAGTTGTTTGAAATTTTCGATAATTTCGTTTCTTACAACTGAAGTGACGTGAGAAAGCCTGTGCGTCGTTGATTTTCGTCCATCCAACGTCCGAGAAACATTAGTTTCTCATTTAGTTTTCGAGACGTCCGTCGAACCGCCCCCTATATATATATATATGGGTATATGTATTCTCTTCCCCTTCAATGGCATAGTGATAATGATGGCGTGAAAATGTGTCTTCCTGACAATTAACTTGCTTGCCAGTCAAAATAAAAAGGAATGATTTGGATAATGAGGGCCAGTGCAATGCTGAATGATAAATCATTGATCAAGTTATAGACAAATCCCTTCAATGGACAAGTGACAATGATGGTGCAAACCATGGATGTGCAAGTGTTAAGGGTTGAACTCGATCACCAAGATTCGCAATCTGAAAGTCTCAATAAGGCCACATTACACACACCCCATGAACAGAATATAACCCAAGAAGTTTCAGGTCAGTAACTACATTAGCCCCTGAAGAAGGCGCGTTCCCATTGAGCAATGTAAGACTTCAAAAGCATCGTCCCATGGAGGTGATCCTTCTAAGAGTGGCAATTTGGAGGAAATCCTTCATCATAAGTGGGGAGTGGTACGGTTTGGGCAAAACCAAAATTATGGGTAAGGTTCTGATTTTGAGGGAATTCGGCTTCTCTAGAAGAGTTTGTAAGGGTTGAATTATGAGGGGAATTGTGGGAGGGATTGTGGGAATCCTTTGAGTCTTATCTCCAAAAAATTTCTTACCTTTCTCCTTCTAATGGTATTGAGAACCATGCCTTGAACACGGGACTTCAACATAGCCATAATTTTGTTGGTGATTCTTTCTTAAAACTTCTCTAATTTGATTTCTAATTGAGTTTATAGATAATATTTTGTGATAAAATCATTTTCACCAACTATCTTTTGTGGAGTTTTGATACCACTTGACGTAGCGAAAGCGTGCGAATCGATAGATTCGATAGGTTGTGTTCAATGGAATACTCTAAATCAATAGATTCAATTGATAAACAAGCAATATCTTGAAAGAAAATAAAGCATAAAGCTAAAAAGATAATTAAAAGAGAAAATATAATTAAATTGATTATTAATTGATTTTTAGATTTGAAGTTCCTTATGTAGATAATTCCATCATAATAATTTAGAATCTTACTAAAATATTAAAAATTAACATTCCTAACCTATTTATAATATAATATTAATTTTTTAATCCAATTAGAATTCAAATTGGACATTTCTAAACACTTCTAATTATAATCTAAATGATAAAAACGAAATTAAAATAAATTAAAAACTAACAAGGAATTGTAATCTTAATATAACTATGAAACATAAATCCTACTAGAAATAGAAATAAAATCTAACGGAATTAAAAAACTATTTAGAGTTGTAGATGTCGTACATCAGTTCCACGAGTTGAAGTGAGTTCGTAGAGTCAGAATTGTAGATGAAAGAGCAATTGAATGCATTGTGAAAGATCAAGACACTGCCCATTTAGAGGACATGAATACAGATTGGACAGGCGGACGAAGAGGATGAGAAAAGCAAATTATCTTCAAATTTGCACTCGTGGGGTTCGTCAAGGAGATTCTTAGGCCTACTTGGAAGCATGGTTTTTAAACTTGTCCGGGACTGAGACTTATCGTCCGAGTTAACTCGGTATCAGACCTGAACGAGACCAACTCACAAAGTCATTTTTTGATTGAGTTTTACGTCTCACGTTTAATTTTTTGAGTTATCTCACGAGACGTCTCAAACGTATCGGAAAACTTGTCTGAGACGACTCAGTATCAGTACTGAACGAGACGAGACGCGATACCAAGTTTAAAAACCATGCTTGGAAGGAAGGTCAAATGAGTGAGAAGGAGGAGCACAAAGCTATATTGAAGAAAGTCCTTGACAAAGTAACTGGTACTGTTCAAATGGTTCATATCTCATAAAGGA
Source organism: Akebia trifoliata (assembly GCF_017979445.1). Lineage (NCBI taxonomy): Eukaryota > Viridiplantae > Streptophyta > Magnoliopsida > Ranunculales > Lardizabalaceae > Akebia > Akebia trifoliata. The sequence continues at coordinate 1,845,629 of NC_141378.1, read as the reverse complement.
GAAAATTGGCCATTATTTGACAAATTTGAAGCACAAGCCTACCAAACTTATTCAAGTGGGTATCCATTCTGGTTTCTATAGAATAATTAATTCATGATAGAAACTATCTTTTCCATTTGCGTTGATTAGAAAATTTGTTTCTGCTTTACTTGTGTACAGGGCTTCCTACAGGCGTATGTGGAAGAATATCTGAAGAGTTGGACCATGTTTGAAACGTTTCAATGTTCATTTGTTCCTTGTATCCAACATGATGATCTCACAACTATTTCAATCTAATCTGGAAGATTTTTTTTTTTTTTTTTTTTTGAGTCAGTGATTTTCTGACTCCCCCTGTAACACACGCCCCTGACATGGCATGAGTTAGAATCATAGATTTCTCCCCTCGGGATACATAACTGCATATCTCCATAATTATGTGCTGTTGTGTATCCCGAACAAAATAATATATGATTCTAACACATGCCATGTCAGTGTGTGTGAGAGTGTGTGCCAGACCGGGGAGTCAGAAAATCATTATTATTATTATTTTTAATACTCATGTTTCAGCCACCATTTATGTAATACCAAGTTCTATTTTTATTTAACAAAATTTTAGGAATCACCATAGAATTCCAAAGAAATTAAATCAAAGAGAGTTTCATCATTGTCGATAGGGATTCATCACCAATCTTTTGATAAATATCTATTTAAGATTAGATGTAACCGTTCACAAATCAGAATCACTCTTTATTCTTGAGATAGAAATATTTTCGGATCAATTCTAATCCAACTCGATTTGTTTTAATAAAGGTTTATTTAAAATATAATATAAATTATATATCTAAATAATATCGAATTGGAAGATGGTCGATCAAAAACCAATCCGATAAGTTATTGGAATGGGTCCTTATCGGTACCCAAAATCCTTGATCTGGACCGGTTATTATTGGATTAGAATGGATTGAATTTCAGCTCTAATCCAATCCATCGAAAGGCCTAATTATAGTATCAAGTAATAACGTCATTTAAATATTTTATTTTTGATAAAAATAAAAAATACCATAAAAAAGTTCAAAAAACTCATATTTCATTTTTGATTCTCAAATTATTAGTTTTTAGTGTACCCAATGTTAGGTAACCCTGTTACATTATTTTCAGCCTTGCATGTTATATAAATATTTGAGAGGAGTTATCTAGAAGCAATTTTAGGACCCATCAAGAGAGATTGAACCTTTTCTTCTCTCTCCCTCAACAGGAAATCTGAAAAAGGCTTCTCTTTGGAGTCCTTTTCATTGGGAAGAATTATATGAACTCTTTTTCATCTTTGTACTGTCAGGATTAATGAGGTTGTATCCGATTCAATCTATCAAACAACATGCTCTTCCTTGATAAGAAAAGTATTTGATAAAGTCTATATATGATGGTGATGTAAATCTACCTTATATGTATATAGCCATTTTGTTGCAGGCTTTCCCATATTTCTCATATCAAAGGGTATACTAGAAATGGGACTTTTTGTTCTTACATTTATTGGATGCTCATATATTATTTTTTGGAATGATTTTTTATATTTAATTTCCTTCTTTTTTGTTTTTTTCCCCCTATATATGCTGAGTATTGATGGAATTTTCACATGTTATATGTGCATGCATGAAGGTTGATTTTCGTTATAAAAATTAAATTAACTTGATCTTATGATCATAATCATATAATTTATTATTATTTTTTTTTAAAGAAAATAAAATCCATATTGAGATAGTGAGACTATACTTAATATATATATATGCAAGCATTAAGTTAGTGGTTATCGTAATTAGTAGCTAGTGAAGGAAAGACCTCTTGAAACCCAAGTCTTGATATCAACATTCACAGACTTTAACCAACTTAACAAGTTGTAATCTTCATGGGAGTGGAAATGAACACACTAGAATTAGCAGAAGACAATTTAAAAAAAAAAAAAATATGATTGAAGGAATACGATTTGTTGTACTGACCCCAAGTTTTTGGGGGGTAAGGCTTTGATGATGGTGATTTTGAGCAATTAGATGCACATTCCACTAATTGACACGACCTTCCCATTGAATATGCTTCAAGACATGCATAATTGTGTTTATTTATTTGAAATAATAATCATTCATCATCATCTATGCTTATCATAAAATTTTGGGAGTCGACAAACATACCCTAATACGCCATTGATCTCGTTGTAGATTCATATGTTTATTGACCAATTCATATCGTTTCCCAAAGATGCGTGGAATATACTTCCCTAGGTGTACTAATTAATCCATGTGGACATTTGATTGATTTGATTATTATGGATATCTTGGCCTTCTTAGATAATCTTTACTACATATGACAATATGGATTGTTTATGATGTTCAACATTTTGGCTATCATTTTACAATGGTTCCCTTATACTATAAAATGATGATCACACTAGCAAGATAATTTTCCATTTAATGTAAGTTTTGTAACATCATTTTGAAATTTTTGTGATGAAAAAATATCCATGGATTGCGCGAATGGGAAGAACCAAATTTTCATTTTCATCATATTTTTCCATTAGTAAATAAGAAGCTAGTATATGTTCTTCGGCATCATATTCATTAAGTAGCGTCAACAAAATAGACTCAATCCTAAATTCTTGATGTTGTGGCTTCATGCGAATAATCAATCCCTAGAGTTGCTTAGATTTGTAAAAATCAAATTACTTTATTACAATCAACCAATCTACTTATGTATCTCCCTTATTCAGTCCATCTCTCATCTTCTGAAAAATAGTTTTTGTATTATCTTTTTTTTTTTATTATCAAAATGTCATAACTTTCGATTTATGAATTATTTTTTCTATAAAATAGAACTGATGATATGTTTACAATAGTAGATATTATTAACAATTATGTACACAAAGTAACCTAATTATTTGAATTAGGCCAATTTTGCACCTGTTTTCTTATTCTGATTTTTGTAACATGAAATAACAATTTGGATTATCCGAATATTTCAACTTTAAATCATCTTTTTCATGAGATTAGAAATGAACCAATATATTTTCTTTGAATTAAGTTTGTCTCCATTACAAACAACTCTAGTGTGACGAATGATCCGATCCAATCTCCATCTGACGACCCTAGAAATGCATGTAAAAAACAGTTGGTGAGAACCAATGAATTAATGTCAATGGGGAAAGTATGAACCTTGAGGTGAGTCTTTAATGATAATTCTCAAAAAAACATTTAGGGACTTGAAAGATCCCTTAATGCATAATTTATCATATCGAGTATCAATAAAGAGATTAAATACTTTATACCAAATATCATGTTTAGCACAGTAAATTTCTCTGTTAGCCTCAACAATTTCATCTAGCATTGAAAATTTATATGTCATCAAGTTGAGAATTTTGACCATGATTTCATTTAGCAGTTCTTCTGATGGTTTGGGAAGATTTATTGAGGAGCTAGCCTATTACATTCAAGCTAAACATAATCAACATTGAAATTTTTCGCTTGAGCAGACACGTTGTCTACGTCATCACTTTGATCGTGCGAATCTAGTGCTTTCGGTAATATATGAGATCAGCTTCTTTGTCAGAGATTCTTTGGTTCTACTTATATGGTATCATTACCATTTTATAATTGAAGATTAATTTCCCGATATGGAATATTGATCGTCGCCTTGATAGTGAAGCATCGAACAACAATATGCGTGAAATCTCAAACTAACCTTGGTGAGGTTCTTTTATGAAATTTATGAACATGGCCAGTAATTAGACTTTTGTTAACATAATGTGGTTTTCATTATCAATGGGAAACGATATTCAACTAGTCCTTGATCTGATTCAGACTAATAACATGGTCCCTCTAATTCCATAAGTAGAAAAAATAAAGCTAAGAGGACATTTTTTGTAAATAATAGTCTCTTAAACTTATGAAGATACGACGAATTCTCTTAATTGCTAGTTGAACTAGGTAATTATATGCTAGTTACACAAATCCATCTCGACCACGCATCTTAAAACCAACATCAGACTAATATGAATGATGAGGTTATGATGAGATCTAAACTTGCCAAAAACCAACATTCACATTCTTCCAAAAAACACTAGGAACCCTACATTGATTAAAAGAACATGGAAAGAGAAAAAAAAAACACCTATTGGAAGTTCTTCCTCTAGAGAACTGCTTTTCTGACTTTAGAGAGGTTAATGAGTAAAGAAGAAATCCACTAATTGAATGCTTGCAATAGTCATCCATAAAAGGAGAAACATAAAACTATAGGTATGTGCAAAAGCCTGCAAGTTTTTAGTACAAGGTGCAATTACTTCTTGACATCTTTGAGTACTTTTAACTGATAAAAAATTAAATAAGATCACAACCCTTGATCACAATTTTAATTTGTGGGATCATCCTATATTTTATTAATTCCTTGTTATATCTCATCAAGAAGACTCTTAAAGCTACAAAAATATAAGGTGTTTTCTTTGACTATCCAACATACCCTTCACCTTATTTTCTTATATATAGAAAGAATATCTTGTTATCAAATTGTATTTATTTAAGGACTCATTGGAAAACATATCAAGCTCATATTTCCCATCTTCACCTTTGTTCTTATTGTAAAGAAATCCCAAGCCCTTTTGGTTACTAGCTAGCATGGATGTTAACCACAATAGCAACACTTGGGATCTTGACATGACCATGGAGAACCCAATCCTCCATGATCAACTCAGCTATGATTTAATCTACCAGAATAATTTTCCACTTCAAACACCTCAAGTACCATCAACTACCCATGTACCCATTTCAAATTTCCCTACTAATCAACTCGAAAGAAACAAAATTGAAGAAGAAGAAGAGGAAGAAGAACCCGAAGAAGAGCTAGGAGCCATGAAAGAGATGATGTACAAGATTGCAGCTATGCAACCCGTCAACATCGATCCAACAACAATTCACAAGCCTAAGAGACGAAACGTACGCATTAGCCATGACCCACAAAGCGTTGCTGCAAGACATAGACGGGAGAAAATTAGCGAAAAGATGCGAATCCTTCAAAGGCTAGTTCCCGGGGGAACGAAGATGGACACAGCCTCCATGTTAGACGAAGCGATCCTCTATGTCAAGTTCTTGAAGAGGCAAGTACACAAGTTACAAGCCAATCAAAATTCAACTTCCAACATAGTAAATAATCACTTTGAAGATGGTAATTGGGCTACTAGATCCAACAATATTCATGGTTGCACCTCCTCGTTTAATGTCGGAGATGGGTTCACCTTTGGAGGCGGTGTGGGAGGCGGCGAGGACAACATTTCTTGTGATAATGGGTCATTTAATTATGAGGTAATTAATGAATAATGGGTAATATATTAGTGATTAGTGTGGTTTTTTTTTATTGATAAATAAAAATGATTGACGGATTGGAAGATAGGGAAGGAAGTGTATATAGTAAGTATGACGTTAAGCAAAGGTGGTTAGGATTTCGTTGACTAAGGTGGCACTGAATATAATGATAACCGTTACCATGAGTTACGTATGGATGCATATATTATATTATAAAGTTTATATTAGTCTCTTGTGGCCAGAAAGTTTGTTGGATCGACTCTCTTCCCGGGAAAGAAACACTGGTGCAGATATGATTATTCTCTCTCTCTCTCTCTCTCTCTTATCTCCTCATGTGTCCATGTATGATGTATAATGTATGATGATGTGTGTATCCATGTCATGGTATGGGTATCATGTGTCATTGAACGTTTGTGAAACATGAGAGTGACCCTAACCTTGGAAATAGGGGTACTCATGTCTTTAATGGAACAGAAGTGTTGTTGTTATTATATTACGTGTGCATGAGTTCATATATTTTCTGTGAAGACCTTGATTATCAAATTGTTTAATTATTAGTGAGAGAGCAAGAGAGAGATGTGAAGGATCAATGCTTTAATTTAGATGGTCAACTACGTCTAAGTTTCTAATTCTCAGTTAATTAAAATTTGATTTTTGTGACTCTTTATTTTGGTTTTTGATTTTGATTTTGATTTTTTTTTTCCTGTAAATAGGGTTGAATTAAGGATAACTCATGTACTTGCAGACATTAGTTATCGAACTTGCATTATTCTTTTGGAAAAATTACAATGAATCCTAATAGGTTTTATATCGAAAATAACAGTAAAAAACCCTAGCTAGGGATAGCTCATCTGAACAAATTAATCCCAGATAATTGGAAGGGGTGTTCAAATTTTACAACTTATTGGGCTGTGCAAGGTGGAATTCTCAACACCAAGAACCCCATCATTTGTTTAGTAAGCCAAGGAAGTTATATATTAAGATCATTAAGATCTTTCATAATCAACTTTTTAGCAAAGATGATGGATTAAGCTATATAAGGGAGGAGATTTGTTACTAGTTAGAGAAAAGGGAACATATTCTATATTGAAACTGGATGTTTAATACAAGAACCTGACTTGGGTTCTTTACAAAACTACAATACTACAATGATAAAAGAAAATCCGAAGTCTTTCCTAAAAAATTAGAAAATGCTAATTATTTCTACCCTAAGTAGAAGATTCTAATTTTTACTAACTCTACTTAATATCTTTACAACCTTTTATTGGTGATTAGAGACATCAATGAGAAATTACTAAAACAGCTATATTTTATCGACATTTATGAAAACGGCCATATGGTTATTCCACTTTTTTTTTTTCCTTTATATATATCTATAACAAAATAAAGGTTATATGATGTACCTGTTGTACTGAGAATCTGATTAATTAACCTTTATGCTCTTGAGTTGAATGTAGGTTTACAGAAAGGATAAATAAGTAAATAACAAATTAATGTGATCACAACTGTTTTTCATACAAAAACGATAATTATGAAATTGGGTATATGACCATTTTCGTAAATATTAAAAAAATATAACAGATTCGGTAAATTTTGCAAGAATATTTCATCATTTTTGTAAAACATCCATGATTCAAATGTATCTCATGCACCAGATATACAGAGGAGAGGTGAAGAAAGAAGGGTAGAAGTGGTGGACCAAACAAGAAGAACAATAGCTGAACTTGAATTGAAGGGCCCTTAAAAGGGACAGAATCATCTCTACTAGGCCAGGATCGATTAAGGGAAAGATTAGCCCACCTCCTAAGCCCAAAAACCAATTTCTTTACCCAATATAGGCCATTATGCAAAACCCAGCCCACTCATCCCTTCAAAGCCAATTCCCAAACTGTCCTTGCAATCAGTTTTAATAGAGTTGGAGCTAACCCACGATTTGTTTAATCCAATGACAGGGTTGTCATTAATCGTTTGCATTTGGGGATCCATCAACTATCTTTAATAAGCAGTATCATGCCTCTAATCCAGGTTTACTGAAATGTGAGAAAATAATAGATTAAACAATTGAGCAGAACCATGGAAGAAAAAACATAAAATAAAATTTAGTAGAACAGTTTGCTTAATTGATCAAAAGCTATTCATGGAGGAGGCTCCAGCGAAAAGAGATGTAGGATTTCACATGAATTGCTTAAGAAATGCAAACTTAGAAATATAGATTGACTTTGTCTAATTTTTTTCTTGAACTTGGACCATTTAGTCATTGAATATGGTGAGCAATGTTTCTAATTTGAAATATACCCCATATCAGAAGACTAAGGCATAAGAGAACACGCATAACACAAAAAGATTTCCGTGGTTCGGCAGTGCCTATGTACACAGATATGATGAGAGCAATTAACTACTTCGAAGAAAGAAATTACAGCCCAAGATTTATCCTTATAAACGTACTCTTATCTTCCTGTTAGATTTCACTCTTCTGTAACTCTTGAGGAGTTACATTACATACATACCTGAAACCAAAAATATCAAAATTGCTCGACCTTGAATTTGGGTATAAATGTTTATTGCATCCTTTTTTTTAATGTGCAAGCTGGACTTGAACCCACGACCTCAAAGTTGATTTGCTATCTGTCAAACCAACTGAGCTATGGGTCTAATTTGAGAGAATCCCACAATACTATGAATCCTCTACCCAAGACTCACTTGAGAGTATCCCCAAAGTTACAACTACCCACTGTGCACCTTGAGATGTGTTGACTAATGTGTTTGTCGATAAATATTTTCCTTCGCCATTGATTCAATATTAGAGTAGCCAGGAGCCCATAACTTCAGCACTAACATTTAGCCATTTTTTATATCAACTGGAACAATGCTCCCAAGATTTGATTTAATGAACTTTAGCCCTTCGGAAGCATTCCAAATTCCAAAATAAAAAATGGGAGAGTGGGAGTTACATGAGTAGGTCCCGTTTCAATCTTCATCGTGCAAAACAGAGTCAACCGTAGCCACGTAACCATGTTCTTTCATCAGTGCATTCAAATCCTTCAAAATTGCACGGATTACACCTGCACTAGGATGAAATTTGTCCCCCGCAACAAATAAGTTGGTCTTCATTCCCACAACAATCCAACTACAACCTGGAAACTTCGTCACTCCTCTTTCTTTCATCGACTTCCTAACTTTGTTAACCCCATCCCAATTCTGAGATGCAGCATATATATTAGAAAGCAGCACGTAAGGCGAAGAGTTTTGAGGTTCCAACTCAATAAGTTTCTCAGCTACTCGATGCCCCCGTATGTCATCCCCATGCATTCTACAAGCAGCTAGTAATGTGGCCCAAATCATAGCATCGGGTACAAGTGGAAGCTTATCAATAAACTCTTCTGCTTCTTTAATAAGCCCCCCACGACCGAGGAGATCAATTAGGCAGGCATAATGATCAACTCTTGGCTGAATCCCATAATAATTGATCATAGAATCAAAGAACCCACGACCCTCTGATACCATTCCCGCATGACTGCATGCTGTGAGAACACCAAGGAACGTGATATCATCGGGTTCTACACGTGTGTGCTTCATCTGGTCAAAGATCCTGAGTGCATCCTCGGCATACCCATTCTTTGCAAATCCAACAATCATCGAGTTCCAGGAAATTACATCTTGTTTACAATCCATTTCTTCAAAAACTTGCGCCGAACTTCTCACGTCTCCACATTTAGCATACATGTCAACAAGGGCACTACATGTGTACTCATCCAAATTGAAGCCAGTATGAATGATGAGACAATGAACCTCATTCCCATCTTTCAAGGCTGCTAAGCCAGCACAGGCACTGAGGGCACAAGCGAATGTCGCTTGGTCTGGTAGGGCATTGTCCCTACGCATTTCTCTAAATAACAATACAGCCTCTTCACTGTAACCATTCTGGGCATGACCCGAAATCATAGCGGTCCATAATACTGTGCTCCTTTGATTGGGAAACTCTATAAACAGCTTATTTGCATCTTCGTTGCTTAGGGATTTTAGGTACATTCCTAGGAGTGAGACCCCTAAGAAGTCATCGTGGTGTAAAATTCCAGACTTCACTATATAACAGTGCACCTGCTTTCCCAAATTCAATCTTGAAGATCCACTACATGCAACCAAAACGCTTGCAAAGGTGAACTTTGATGGTCTAAGTCCTTCTGCTTGCAATTCCTCAAATATATTAATTGCTTCCTCAGTGGCATTGTTCTCAACGTACCCCGCAATCAGAGCATTCTTGGATACTACACTCTGTTCGGGCATCCAAGTAAGCACCTTTTTTGCAGCCTCCAAGGCCCCACACTTAGCATACATGTCAATCAAGGAACTCCCAGCATAGATATTGAAGTCAAGACCGACTTTGACTGACAAGCAATGGATTTGCTTTCCGTGTTCAAGAGCTTGAAGATTTGCACAAGCACTAAGGATACTAGACAAGGACACTTCATCGGGCACAAACCCATCTAAGTTCATCCTTCGAAACATGCTTAGAGCCTCATCTTCATCTTCTTCATGAACATATCCGACTATGATGGCATTCCAAGAAACGTTATCTTGATGTTGGATGAGTTCAAATTGCTTTCTTGCATGTATTAAATCCCCACATTTAGCATACATGTCAACCATGGCATTTCCCACAAATAAGTTTGATTCTAAGTTGCTCTTGATTAAAAACGAATGCAGTTGCTTGCCCATATCTAAGCTTTCCAAGCAAGCAATAGCGCTAAGAACGCTGGTGTAGGTAAATTCATCAGGTCGGAAGCCGCAACCATTCATATTAAAGAACATTTCCATGAGTTCACAAGGGTGACCATTCTGTGCATAACCTCCAAGCATTGCATTCCACAACACAATATTTCTATCATCCAACGCATCAAACACTTTTCTTGCAGATTCCATGTTCCGACACTTGGCATACATATTGATTAATGAACTTCCCACGTAAACATTAGAATCTAAACCCAATCTGATTGCCTCAGAATGAACTTGTTGGCCTTGACAAAGAGCTGATAGATTAGCAATCGCACTCAACACACTTCCTAATGTGGACCGTGTAGGTTTAACATCAGATGCTCGCATATCTCGGAAGAAACTAATAGCTTCGACAGTGTAACCACTTTGAGCATGTCCCGATATCATCACATTCCATGCCACAACACTGGGATTGGGCATTTGTGAGAATATATTTAATGCGTCGGCTAACCTTCCTAGACCAACACACGCTGTGATAACGGTAACAGATGCTACTTGGTCAGGTGTACGACCTAACCTTTGCATATCCTTGAAAAGCTCGAGTGCTTCCTCAGGCAAACCAACTCGAACACAACCGGCAATCATGGATGTCCAAGAAATCATATCCGGGTGATTAGCTCTATCAAATACTTTTCGAGCATCGAACAAACGATCACATTTAGCATACATATCTATCAATGATCCTTCACAGAAAGAATACAACTCTAATCCCATCTTAATTACACTACAATGAACTTGCCTACCTAAATCAACATCCATCAATCTCGCACAAGCAGACAGAGCCAATGCAAAGGTGAACTGATTGGGTGACGTGTTTGCATCCCGCATTAATTGAAAATTCCATATGATCTCTTCTGGCAATCCACACCTTGAATACAAAGATAGGATTGAGTTCCAAGCTGACCCGTCTCTCTCATCAAGTCGTTCGAAGGCTTTTTGAGCAAATTCAACATCGCCACATTTAGCGTACAAATCTACAAGAGCATTTCCTAGATTCCCTTTCAATCCAAACCCAAATTTCAGGGTTTGGGCATGTAAAATTTTACAGTTTTTTACGGATTGAGTTTTTCTTTGGGGCATTTCATCGAGCAATCGGCGGGATTGAACTAATCTACATTCTTGCAAGCAAGTTTTCAAGAGAAAAGTATAAATGTCATGGTCTTGAGCTAAACACACCTGAAACTTCTGATTTCGGACAGTTTGTGAAGTAGTCGTTGAGAAATTGAATCGAAGAATGGAAACAGAGTTCAGTTTATGTAAGTTTGTGAAATGTGTTGCAGTGACTCTCATAACGGCCGCTATAACGATTTTTCAAAACTTGGCACCCTAGCTATATGGTTATGGTTGTTGATGGATCGGGTCCCGATCAGGTCTGGGTCAATCTGAGACCAACCCGATAAAGATGGGATTGGACCCGTATCTGAGCTGATAAGAATAAGATTGGATCAGGATAGGATCCAACTAAATTTGATTTACAAAATATTTAACATACATACATATATCATTCTCACATTTTAATTGGATCACGTCCCTACTGGATTGGGACATGGTTGATCTAGAATAAATATGATGGGTTAGCAAATCGGATCTTTATTGGAACCAAAATCATTTATCCAGATCCAAAGTTATCGGATCAGAATGGATGGAATTACTAGTTGATCAGATTCGTTGACAGCCTTAGTTAACACTTCCAACGATGGATTCGAATTTTGAACCTTTTATCGAATACTTTCCTTTTTAGAAATGATTATTTTTGAAAATGGGTTATACAGAAAAATACCAAACGGCCGAAATCAATTAGTGGGACCCACTTGACTAAAGTATTTAGTGGGGATTTTGTCTGTAAAAAACATATTTTTTCGACTAGGCATTACCCAAAATGATTTTTTCGATCCTTTGGTAGGTCTCCTATTTATGATTGAAGAGCACTTAATGTTGAGTAACAACTATTCTAAAATTTTGGGTGAGTCGAACATTAAAATTAAAAAAAAAAAAAAAAAAAACAATTAATACATCTGTAATTTTTATTTTGTGAAACTTTTTTTTTTTCTTCTGAGAAATATCTTATAATTAACCTCTACTTATGAGAATGTTTTTAAAACTCGTTTTAACGTATTATCTTGTACATGAACATATCGAGTCGTACTTATTTAAAAAACACATCAGGTTTGAGATGACTTGTCTATTTGTCTCGTTGGTGGACGATACTGAGATGAATCGTACACGTCATCTCGGACGAAATTTAAAACAATGCTTATTAGTGGATATTTATTTTGAGGATAATTTTACCATTTTTGTCGACATATATTATCTCAAGAGGATATTTCAAATGACCACATGTTCACCATGCCAAATATTGGATACCACATGAGCTTCTTACTCAACCCCTTTGTTGGCCTCTAAACTTGGAATCAACTTGATTGCTGATTTTTGGACTTTTTAGTTGTTGAATACGAGGGTGCTTCCTCTATTTAAGAATCACTTGAATTTCATGTGCAACTGTATTTCATTTCACGCATGCACACCTTTTTTATGCACGCAACACTGATTCTTGATTGGCTCAATCGAACATAGATTAATTCTCATATAAAATGTGTGAACCTAATCGCGAGGGGTTGGCTCAATGGCAATTTCAAACCGATAAGTAGTTGATGCATGTAGGTTGTGAGTTCGATACCTAGTATGAACATTAATTCCTTAAGGACCACCCGCGAGGGCATGTTACGCCCCAACCCACAACAGTACCAATATTGTCCCTGAGTTAACCGTCCAATGGGACCAGGGTTTTGTTCTTGGGCTTTTACTCCCAAAAGGCCTCGGTACCATGTAGGGTCGGTTTGCTTCTTATGAAAACTTCAAACACTGCACTCCTGGGCGATAGGGGACTAAACCTTTCATCCTCGTGTCGTGCTACTTCTAGGAGCGGGTTACTACATTAACCCCTTAATAAGGCACACGCCCACGTGTGCATGAAACGATCCCCCCGCCACGCAAGCATCAGGCTCTGATACCATTTGTTTTTAAAAAATACTGTAAACATAAAAGACATGGATGTAGGATTTGATCTTGAACAAAAATAGAATAATCGAATCGAAAATACAATAAAGATTAAAATACCTGGATTCGCTTTTCTGATTATCCGCGAAGAATACTTTGATATTTATCTGCGAAGAATAGGTGTACTACCTCAACTCTGCCTACACCTAAGGTGATGGGAACCTCTATCTCAATAATAGAATAATCTGTGTGTAAAGAGGGAGGGACGACCACCTATTTATAAAAGATGATACTAGATTTTTTACCCATCGTATAATTCTAGTATTAGGTGAATACCACTTAAATTTTGATAGGATGTTCACTGATCTATCATATTTGATGTTGGTAATCAATGCCAAACTACTAGCATGATTTCCAATTTTATCCTTAATGTTTTGAATAAATTACAATCCAGTATTTATATAAAATTTGTATATGTGAAAAGGTTATAAAATAATTTTAATAATGAAAATAAATAATAATAAAAATAATAATTCCAACAGGACACACCCTCACTTACTTGGTGCATGTGATATGGGCCCGGTCAGTTATTTATAGGGATATCGGGTTATAAAAAAAAAAAAAAAAATGTGCGAACCTAAACAGAACGTTTGTGATATAATATATCATTTTGATTATTTTTCTTCAAAAAAAAAAAAAATACCTTCTTATATATATATTCATGATCATATATACCAAGAAAATCTAATTTGACTAATTTTTTTTACCTGCTCAACTCAGTCGAAAGATTTAAATTCCCATCTCACATGTGTGCACCAACTTTGTCCCTTTGGGAGTAGGTAGGGAACCACTAACCAATTATCCAAGCCTTATCTATTGCTTTTGTGTAAAAGTAGATATTAAAACAAAAAAAGAACTGAAAGCCAACAACCCTTTATGATTAGCAAATAAATTTTAATAAACTAAATGAAACAGGTAAGGAAATGACCTAAAGAGGAGATTCCCTCAATTAGGGTTGCAAAAAAAGCATGAGAAAAGGAGGAGAATAGGAGGAAAGAAGGAACGAAGGAAAGGTGATGAAAGATAATGTACAAGTTGATATTAAGTGTGATGTTGGTTGGGTGGGTTTGTTTGATTGTTTGAGATGATAATGATGCCAACCCACATTGAATATTCCTGAATTAAACATTTAAAACTAGAGTCTCTATTAACTATTTATAGTCTCTAGAAAGAACCCCCTAAAGTAACCTTTTTGAGGATTTTCAGAGGATCCTTAGCCTACTGTAGCTTTATGCTTTTATGTATTATCTTCTTTAGAGTTAAAGGATTTGAAGGTGTTTGGGTAATCTTTGCTTTGGTAATTATGGGTTATGACCCCACATGTACCATAACTTGGCGGTTATGGATTTGTAAGTTTTCAACCTACAATAATATTCTAGGAATTTATGGATCCTTTGCAGCTATGAGACAGACATGATGTCTATTTGTACTGTAAATTTAGGGTTTGTTTGAGTAGATCTACTTTCAACCGACATAGAAGCACATTTCTATGAATCTGTTTGCATTGGACATCATTGTTTACTTATAGTGTTGGGGAAGTATTTTTAGGGATCAATAAGTGCTTGTAAAAATTGTGGGCCGTTATATAAAAAATAACTATTGCCTTTCTGATATGGGTCCCGTTCGCCACCCTTAGTTTTACCACACACTTTAACAAACGCGTTTTGTCTTACATGGGTTAGAAGTTTGGGAATGAGCTGATTTTTGGTGAGGATGATCTCTATGGTGAGGAGATCATCCTCACCAAAAATCAGCTCATTCCAAAACTTCTAACCCCATCAAAATTGATTTACAAAAAATGGACGGTCCACGATTTTTCAACGTGTAAACATGGGGCTAAACATTTCGGAATGGGCTGATTTTTGGGGAGGATGATCTTCTAATCATAGAGATCATCCTCACCAAAAATCAGCTCATTCCAAAATTCTAACCCATGTATGACAAAAAACGTTTGTTAAAGTGTGTGGTAAAACTTAGGGTGTTGAACATTTCCCTTCTGATATTTTTTGGGGTTGATCATAATTAATATCATCTAGAGATAGATTTAAGAGTGCAAAGAGATATGTGTTTATTTCAAGGCAGATTTATCAAAACATGCACAACTTTTTGTTTATTTATCAAAACGGTACATTGTTCAAAATATTTTCGAAAACGGTAATTTTACCGTTTTCGAAATTTTTTTTTTTACCAAACGGTAAAAATAGTAAAATGTATTTTTTTTTTTTTAATATCAAAAATACCCTTTTTATTTTTTTGACTGAAATTACGAAAATAAAATTAATTTCGGTAAAAAAGAAATTGTAAATACATATGATTGTTGGATTACCGAAAGAGAGTGAATCTTTTTAGTTGGATTTTCATTTTTTTAAGGTTAAAATTGTAAATATATATGTAAAAAAAAAAAAAAAGGGTATTTTCGATTAAAAAATAATACATTTTACTGTTTTGGTAAAAAAAATTAATTCCGAAAATGGTAAAATTACCGTTTTCGAAAATATTTTGAACAGTGTACCATTTTGATAAATAATTTTGAAAACTCTACCGTTTTGGTAAATTATTCTTATTTCAATACATAACTGTACATGACGAATGGGGATATTTGCATCAATTTTTCTTTACGACTTTTACGTTCCATCCCATCCTTAACAAAAGTCAGAAGTCAAAAGCCAAGAGTGGCCCAGATAATTTTGACTTTTATCACACACTTTTTATGCGCCTAATTTTTGTCAGAATGCAAACCCATGGATAATTTGACCAAAAAAGTGTTTTTGAGGGGTAGAAAGCTACAACCGCACCCACCCCTCCTTCTCAAGCTGTGCATTTTACATCTTTTTCACTGTGTCCTATTCTTTGCAGAAGTCAGAAGCCACAAGTGGATGTAAGCATTATCGGCTTCTAACTTCTTTTTGGGTTCAAGCCTTTTGTAGGAATGCAAAATTTGAGTGCCCACTTAAGCATATAGGATCAATCGAGTGGCAACTAGTTTTAGCAAGGGAATGAACCAAGATACATGCAGTACCGGATCTGATTCAAGCCCATAGTTAGATGGCTCGAGGCAATGGGTTCAAACCCATAGCTAAATTGAACAACAATTATAGAGGTGAGGTTAAAGGATGAAGGTTGCACCTTGAACAAATTCAGTATTATGTAGCTCAATTGGATGGTTATCGCACCTCAAGTTAATAGGTCCAAACCCATATACAGATTGGGTAGTGCTTGAGGTTTTGGTTTAAGGTTAAATGGGTTCGATCGATCTAACCCTAGCCTTGCTCTTGTTTTTATTGTCTCAACTCTCAAGCCTTTCTATTTGTTTGGAATTTTGAAAGAATTCTTAATTACATCACCATATGCATGCCTGTCCTATTTATTTATCGAGTCCTCATCAAGTATAAATAACAGAAGCCTACTTCATCATTGAGTCAAGAATTTAGAAACCATCTGATGAAGAAATTGCAATAATTGTGTGCGGCCGTTTTGTCCGACGCAACTCATTTCTTATTTTTGGATTTGAGTGTGACGATAAAAGCATAACTCCCAAGAGATGAATATTAAACAAATTCAAGAATAACAAACTCAAAACTATAAATTTTCTTATACCACAATAATTTAACATTCTCAAATTCAAGAATAATAAACTTATTAATTTATTATTCTCTCTCTCTTTGAAAAATCAGACCTCTTATGCATCCTTGGGCCACAAGTTTTTTGAAATACTCTTTGATGGACCTACACATGAAAAATCAGTGAACTTGATCAATGGATTAAGAAGAAGGGATTACCAACTCTTTAGAAAAAATTTCATGGGAAAATAATTTTCTAAAGAAAATAATTCCCACCGTACTTTTAATATGCCTAGCAAAATATCAAAAAGATAATTGATTTGTAGCATAGTTTTATAACTTGTCGGGTCGACTGAATTGGATTTTAACGATTTATCTAGTCAACTCATCCAAGTCAGCTCCAAAATGACCTAATTTAGATAATAATAATAAAAAACTTGTCCAAATTATTCAGCTTAATGGCTATATAATTTTTTTTCATGGAGAAGAAAAAAATGTATTTTACTTATTTTAAATATTAAAAAATATTTATATATTTTTATTTGACTTATTTGAGTCAACCTATGAGTTGTCAACTTGACTACACTCCGAGTTTAGAGTTGCCAATGGATCGGATATGACCCGAAATTCGATCCATCCCGATCTGATAACTTCGGGGCAAGATCGATGTTTTGGATTCTAATAAGAATTCGATCTGATATCTTATTGGACGGGATCTTGATCAACCATGTCCCTATCTGATAAGGACCCAATCCGATAATATGTTAGAAACTATATAAATTATATTATATTTGTTGAGATATATAAAGTTTTATTATATATCTAATCAGGTTTGGCCCAATCCAATTGTTAATGGATGGGATATGGATCCTAATATTGAGATCCGATAAAATATCCATTTTGATAAGGGTTCGATCTAATACTTATCAGATCAATTCCCGATTTGATCATTATTGGATCAACACCAAGTCAACCCCAATCCAATTTGGACCTACTCCATTGACACTCCTATTTGAGTTGATGCTCATTTTAGTTATTGGGGAAAGGGCGGTAATCTTATTAGAGAGATTTTATTATCAAAATAACTTTTGCTAACGCCACCCCAATCCGTATGTAATCTCTAAAGGGATTTCCCCCAAAACGTGTGCAATTTATGTTAAAATTTGATTCTGGTACGCTGTACATTTTAATTCTCAAAACATTTGTTTTCTAGTGAACTTGTCACTTTTATAATTAACGAATTCGCTCATAAATTACCAATGAGATTGTTGATATGGCAATATTGTTGATGTTCTATCATCAAATTCATTAATAACAAAAATGATGAATTCACGATTTCGAAGATTATAAAAGTGACGAATTCATTTGAAAAACATGTTTTGAGAATTAAAATGAACAATGTATCAAACTTGGAATTGTCATATTCAACACAGGAAATGAAGATTCACCCCTCTCCAAAAGAATTATCGCACACTTGGTGTGGTATTAGCAAAAGTTGGTGAGTCAATAGAAGTCACTATTATTAGAATATTGGAAAAAAAAATTCTAGGCATGAAACGAAAAACATATATTTCTTCCAAACGTGGAAAATATTATAGGTAGATTTACCAAAACATGCACAACATTTCGAATATTTACCAAAATGGTAAATTGTAGCAATTAATTCCGAAAACAGTAAATTTACCATTTTCGGAATTTTTTTTTTTTTTACTAAAACGGTAAAAACAGTAAAATGTATTTTTTTTTTTTACCGAAAATGCCCTTTTTTATTTTTTGACTGAAATTACGAAAATAAAATTGATTTCGGTTTTTAAGGTTAAAATTGTAAATATATATATATATAAAACAAAAAAAGGGTATTTTCGGTAAAAAAAATTTTTTTAACTATTTTTACCATTTTGATAAAAAATATTAGTTCCGAAAACGATAAATTTACCATTTTTGAAATTAATTGCTACAGTGTACCGTTTTCAGAATTAATTTCGAAAACTCTACCATTTTGATAAATTATTCAATATTATATGCATAAAAATTATATTTTTAAAATAAAATGACTTTTTTCCCTTATTTCCTTGAGCAACTTCCTCTCTCTCTCTCTCTCTCTCTCTCTCTCTTAACCTTAATTCTATTATTGATCAGGATGGTAGGGATTTTTCTTTCTTGAGATGTAGCTGGTGAGGATTTACCTTAATCCCGTTGACCTTTAAAAAAAACAATCAAAGGTCTGAGCTTTATAAGTGAGATGGGAGAACACCCTGCAAAATATGTACTAATCCCTAGACGTTAGTTCTGATCTCTAGGGAATAAATCACATCTGCCATATCTTCTATGATAGTATCAAACCTCGTTTGAGGTTAGAAAAGATCTTTCGGCGTGTCGGTCCACTAAAATAATCATAATTTCGTGAAGTAAATGACCACTGGCATCTACTCATCCCATTCCTAAGAAACCTGTCATTTTCTCCCATCTCAGCAGTATGTTTGATGCTTAGTATCAAACGTCATTTGAGATTAAAAAGAGGATAGAATGATTAGTCAAATGTCATCGTTGACCATTCTTTTTTAAATTAATAACTTAAAAGGTTGTCTTTTGTTTTTTATTTTTTGTTTTTTTAAAGCTCGGGCTTTGAGCCAAATTTATACGTACCTCACCCCACGAGCGGATCTCCCAATTGTTTGACTTTTTCTTTAGTACGGAATATTCCAAGGTACTACTACGTTGGACGAAAAACCCTCATCTACTATTATTTTCCAGGCACAAATGACAATAAATTTCATAGCTCCTTCATCAAAATGATAGACCGATCACTGCTGTCCATCTCAGATATTCTTTCTTTGCAGTATATATATATATATAGTAGGTCAGTAATCCAATGGCTAATATGAGCTGATCAGATTGATCAATTTAAATTGGAGGTAAGTGTATTCTATTGAATGGCCATGATTAATGTCCATGTGCACGTAATGTGCCACTTATATCTTACCATTAATTTATTATCATCCATTTAATTACAAATATTGAATGTAGAAAGATTAAAAATCTCTAGAATCTTTTCAGTTTTTTTTTTTGGGAATGAGTTGTAATTTTGTTGTTTACATTAAAAGTTCATGGAGTATCCGCGATCCAAATAGGAGAGTAGTTTGTTCCATGGGATGGCCATGATTAATATTCATGTGCACCTAATGTGCCACTTATATCTTTCCAGTAATTTATTCTCATCCCTTTAATTGCAATATTGAATTATAAAAAGATTTTGTTCTTTATCTTCTATTTTTGAAAAAATCTCTAGAAAATTTTTTATTTTATTTTTTGAATGAGTTCTAATTTTATTGTTTAAAGTAGAGATTCTTTCTAAATATTTCATTAAACAATAAAGTTACCAAAATTTGGCTTTCAAAATGGTCATCACCTTAACATTTTAACTTAATATAATGAGAGTTATTTTGATAAAAAATCAAGAAAATTGTGATTGCACACAAAAATATCATTTTTTATTATATAATCTTCAAAACTATCTTTTAATTAATATTTTAAATTACAAATAAACCCTTCATATGCATGTGCATTTGCCCCTTCTAGTTGATTATAACTAGTATTCTTTCTAATTATTTCATTACACGACATTTGATTATTAACTAATCTTTTCATTATGGAAATTGTATTTTCTTTACTTTTAAAAGAAAATTATCCCAAAATGATGTATTTTAAATCATAAAAAATGATATTTTAATTAAATAATCCGATTCAATTGGACTTTTAGTCAACTAAAATCCTTTGATCCAATTTTTAAAACATTAACCAGCAAAAAGGAAACAAATACCCTAAATACTTTATGACAAACTCTTTTGGACATTGTAACTTTATGAATGTTTGGCCCCATACATCTATTGCTCCACCTAACAAAAAAACCAAAAAAAAACAATAACAAAAAAAAACTATCTTATCGATTTCTAACCATTATATTTTTGACTAATATAAGGGTTATGACCTTCATTTTTCTTTTTCTTTTTTTTCATGAGAACTTAACTCTTTAAACAATATTTGCATACATGGATTCCAAAGCCATGAAAATCATAACAACAACAACAAAAAATAGTAAAAAACACATAAGAACTCTCTCAATAATAAAAGATTTCTCCTACATAAACCATAAGATAGAACAAAGATTTGCTATTTTGAAATCACTAATGATTTTTTGACTTGAAATTTTTTACTTGGTCTGTACTTGACTGATGTAGTAAAGGTATAAATTTTTTAATTGTTTCCCTTATGTATCCCCGAAGAGAAAGATCTATGATCTTGTGCTCTTGTCACATTAGTAGCATACAAATCGAAAAATCGTGACTCTTTCAAAATTTATGTACAAAGTGTTGGAATTTAGAGGGTTGAATTTGAAAATCCTTTAATATTCAATAGATTTTAACCATTTGGTAAAACGATCTTTAAACCATAGGATAAATCAATCCCAAATTGGCTTTATGCTTTTTATTTTATTACTTTAAACTTTAGCTGATAGTTTTATTTTTTGTCTTGAGTCATTTTAGTCCCCATCGACTAGGAGAAAAATTGATTTGCAATTCTTAAATAATTGTACTTCTAATAACCTTAAAGTGGACAGAAGTAGTGGACGGGCTCACATACGTACACGGGAATCCAAGAGAAAAACGTAAAGTTCCAATTGGGATTTGGATCCACCGATTCGAAAATTTTAGTGCGTGTGCACACGTATATCATGCGCGCAAGAGAGGTGCGAAATCTTGGATTTATATCTCACGTGGGTGCGCGCAAAAGCACTATTTTGAACTAGTGTATATATTTTGAACCAGAACAATGTGTCTATTTTGAACTAGCACATTCAAAGAGGTTTGTCACTGTTTTAAACAGTCAATTTTTCTTTATTGTTATATCCTGAAGAACGAACGCTTACGAACTATGGTACCGTAACAGGGATGAATTTCATTTTAAGACAGTGATTTGTACATCCCTCAATTATTTAATTTAGGTAATGTTTTTTTCTATTACATTCAATTTGAAAAATAAGATTTATTTTCAAACTTCTTCTTTCTCTGTCCATAAGAAATCAGTACTCAAGTCATTATACAAAGTTAATGAACAAGTGGTATGACGTTGTATGTATTGAAAAATTATTAAATAAGATAATTAAAATTTTTTCTCTCTACCAATTAATCACTCTTGCTCATTTAATACACATGGCATCATGCCATTGGTTTATCAACTTAGCACGTATAAATTTCTAAATAGTAAATCTTTGGTCCATTGGATGGCCAAATTCGTAATGGTGATGTGTGTATATATATCAAATATTTGCTAAAGACAAGGGACTTATGGCTTGAATGGGGTGTCTAAAATGGAGGTCGCCAAGATCGCACTCATTGATATTTCACGTCACACTAAATTATAGTGGGAGATGATGAACGCATGAAGCCCACGCGCGTAAACAACGTGACTCCAGTGAAGAATGCCTGGACTGTTCCTATATAGGAATATCCGCCACTAAATATTGCTTTTTTTAATCATAATTTGAATGCCACGTGTCAATAAAGTCTCTATTTTGTAACGGCACAAAGCATCCAAGGGAAAAAAAAAAAACTTTGAAGGGCTTACCTTAACCGCTTCAAAATTGTGAAGTAATCTTCTCCTTTAATGACACGTGGTCCCATGTTAGCCTTTATGTTTTCAATTTTTTTACATGCTCCGTGTGTTACTTTAGTTATTCTCTTATAAACTAAA
The DNA here is from genome assembly GCF_017979445.1 of Akebia trifoliata. Taxonomy (NCBI): domain Eukaryota; kingdom Viridiplantae; phylum Streptophyta; class Magnoliopsida; order Ranunculales; family Lardizabalaceae; genus Akebia; species Akebia trifoliata. The sequence continues at coordinate 1,823,170 of NC_141378.1, read as the reverse complement.
TGAAAATGACTTAAAAATCTTTAATTTTTTTTACTACTAATAAACTGATGCTCCTGTACTCTCTGAAGTAAAATGTCTATGGTTCTATGCAATGCCACGTCAAAGGGCATCAATTTATTGCGATTCTTTTTTTTTTTTTTCCTAAACTAATCATGATACTGACGTAGATGATGATGATGATTATAGTGATGATTTTGAGGTGGGTATGGATCAATTTTTTTAATAGGTATGAAATCAAATTTTCATGGGTTCTGTTAACTTGTGCCCTAATGTTAAAGTGCAGTAAATACACATTGGGAATGATCATTTGGGACTATTTTTAGTATTAAAAAAAAAGGATTTTTAAACACATTGGGCTCCTAAACAAGCAGTGCTGCATACATATTTATTTAAATCAAATCAAATTTTGCCATGTATACATCTTATGTGGGTATGGGAACGAAATAATATTTTGAATCATGACTCTAAGATAAAAATAATTCTATTTTTGCATAACCACTTGCTTTACTAAGATAAACACAGTTCTATTTTTGCATCTTTTATGTTCCATCATAATTGGAGAAAATCACTTGCTTTACTAATTTAGGTAGATTTCAAATATTACTAACGGTTGGTGGGCCCATATGGATTCCTACAGTGACAATCCAACACAATTGCTTTTTATATTTCATGGAAAAAAATTAACCCCCCCCCCCTCCCCCCCTCTCTCTCCTCGAGAGTCCCCATAAAATAAAATAAAGCAAAAAAATAATAATTTTTGAGCTTCATCGAAAGTGAAGAAAATGAATGGCTAAAGGACTCCCAAAACTTAAAATTAATATTCAACTGTGGATGTTATTTATTTATTTTTTAAAATTCTTAAATTTCTTCCTCTACGAGCCTAAGGCATCGGATCATGTTTTTGGATGCCAAGATGTGAACTCATGATCCTTAGTAAGATTTCAAATCTTATTATGTTAGTCAAGTTAGACAATCTCAATAATAGAAACAGTTTCCAACTCTCTTTGACATTTTATATATAATCTATGAGAAAACACTTGTCTTACTACTTAATAAACTTTCAAATCTTACTAACGGTGGTGGGATCCACATGTATTACCACATTGTCAATCCAACATAATAATAACCTTATAAATTTCATGTAAAAATTCAAGATAAAATAAAATAAACTAAAAATATTTTTTAACTTGATTCATGGTGTTGAAAGTGGATGGCTATCGTACTCCTAATACTTAAAATTAACATTTAAAGGTTGAAAGTAATGTTTTTGTATTTTTTTATAAAGTTCTTAGAATTTTGTCATCTACAATTATGTAGCGTCAAATCAAGTTTGTGGATGCAAAGTCAAATCAAGTTTTTGGATGCAAAGATGTGAGCTCACAACGTTTAGTGAGAATTGATATCTTACTAAATTATTCAGGATAGACTATCTTTATAAAAAAAATTGTTAGAAAAACACCTCTTCGTTGGAGATTTAACATATAAAAGACCTTTTTTTCTCATATTCTCTTTGTCTCTCAAACACCCTCCTTCCAATAATGATTCACAGATAGTGAAATCTTATCATAAAATCTTGAGCACACCCATCAAAGTGCGAAAGGTTAGAATTAATTCTCTCTCTCTCTCTCTCTATTTTAATTAAGACAAGAAGATATTTTATAAGTTTTTAAAATTAACTAATTTGAATGCAATGATATTCTAATCTTATCTGTTTTGTAAGGATTTTTTTTTAATTTAAAATATTAATTAAGTTAATTTTGAAGATAAGATTAGAGTATATTTTGGCAATTTTTTGAAATTAAAGTCAATTTAGGGATCATGATGTTTTGATCTTACCTATTTTGACAAAAATTCCATCAATGAAATTCAGATTAAATAGTAAAAATGTTATTATTGTAATATTATAATATTTAATTGATTTATATTATTTTCTAATGATATTTACATTAAATTAAGAACAATTAAAACTAAAAAAATATTAAATTAAAAATAATTATTATCAAATAACATTTCATGTTTTATGATAATAGATTTTTGATCGATATTATATGATAATAACACATATCCCAAGAATAAAATCCAACCATTAGATTTTGTGCATTGTTGATATGAACATTTGTTTTTCTTAACAGATAAATATATATTGCTTCAACGCGTAAGTAACAAGTGCAGGTGTCACTCACGTGCCGTGTCCGTCAGTCTTAAATATTTATTCATAGAAACGTCCAAGGAGGTATTATGAATTTAAAATTTTAAGACTAAACGTGTCAAGTAAATAGAAGGGTTTCTTCAAAATTTTGAAGTAGCTTAACAGCATCAAAATGGGACTCATCTCTCTCTCTCTATCTCAATTTCCCTCTCTAGGATCGTTAAGTCCGTCCCAAAGCAGAGTAGTGCAGGCTATATTTCTGCGTAAAAGATAAAGACCTACGAAATTCACGTGCCTATCTCAACAGAGAGTTTACAGAAAGATGTATATATATATATATTATTATCCATAACTTCCTCTTCTATTTTCTCAAAGAGTAGTTTCTCAAACAAATCAGAGAGAACAGATAGAGATCTCTCTATCTCTTTTTCTGCCTCAGTCTTTGAAATTCTTTCTATTTTAAGGAAGAGAGAGAGATGGGTAGGTGTTGGTTTGGAGGGTTTGTTGTTGTGGTGTTGTTAGTGGTGTTAATGTGTGGTGTCGATGGATACCCAATGGAGGATCTGGTAGTAAGTTTGCCTGGTCAACCGAAGGTTGACTTCAGGCAATTTGCTGGCTATATTGATGTAGATGTGAAGGCTGGAAGGAGTTTGTTTTACTATTTTGTTGAAGCAAATGGAGATGCAGATAAGAAACCCCTTACTCTCTGGTTGAATGGAGGTTTGTTTCTTTATTTTCTTCTCTTGAATTTTTTATTATTTGATGAGTAATCTTCTGTTTTAGTAAATCCCTTATTATTATTATAATTTTTTTTTTAAGTTTTTTTTTTTTTTCTTTTCTTAATGGGATTTTGCAAACTACTCTGTTTCAGTGTCTTTGAAGTATTAAAAAAAAAAAAAAAAAAATCAAATTTTCCATTACAATAACTGTAAACCAGAATCTAGATGACCACTTTCTGAAGCAATTTGGCTTCAAAATGAGATTCACCTTAAAACACTATAAAGGAATTAGTCTTTTTGATGACCCCACTATTCAGAATCAACAGATTCATGGAGCAACTCTTTAGTAAAACTAATAAGAACTTTGTCCTTTAACTTCATCACAAATAAAACTCTCTTTGAGTCAATGTGGGATAAAATTTGGAAGTTAATTTTTTTTTTCTTGGGTTCTCTTTGATTTTATACAATCTTCTAATTTTCATTAAAAGAGGGTCATATATATATATATATATATCTGTTTCAGTATCATGGAAGTGTTTTTTAAAAGAAACTAAACTTTTTTTAATTCTTTCTATTACAAGTACTGTAGATCAGACTTTAGATGTGGAATAAAATCTGAATCTAATTTCTATTTTACTCATTTATTTTTGTTGGGTCCATTTGATTTTATAACCCTCTTTTAATATCGAATAATTTTTTCGGCATAATTGAAGTACCATATGTTCTTAATTCAGGCCCAGGTTGTTCCTCCATTGGAGGAGGTGGCTTTACAGAATTGGGTCCATTCTTTCCAACAGGAGATGGTAGGGGCCTTCGAATAAATAAAAAATCATGGAACAAAGGTTTGAATTATTCGACTCCAAACTTGATATTGTTTCTAATCAATAAATCAACACTTTTTAACCCAATCGCCTTTGTTTCTTAATCACTTTCTAGCGTCGAATCTCCTATTTGTTGAATCTCCTGCTGGGGTCGGATGGTCATATTCAAATAGAACTTCAGACTATACCACTGGGGATCAATCCACTGGTACGATGAACAAGTCTTATATTTTTATGAATTGTTTTAGAAATTTTTTGTTGTAAAAGAACTGTTAGTTTTGATCTGACACTATTTCGATCTTATTTCTGGCTGACAGCTATGGACATGCACATGTTCCTTATGAATTGGTTTGAAAAGTTTCCAGAATTTAAGTCCAGAGACTTGTTTCTTACAGGAGAAAGCTATGCAGGTGTGATCAGTGTAACCATAGTCATGGTTCATATTCATTGAATTTTTCGGAGTTCATATTAAAAAAAAAAAAAAAAGAATTGTAATTTTAAGAAATCATTTTAATGGAGTGTCTTGTTGCAGGGCATTACATACCACAGTTGGCAACTGTGCTACTGGAGCACAATAAGCATTCAACTGATTACAAGTTCAAGATCAAAGGAGTAGCAGTAAGAGAATTTGCAAAACCATTAAAAAAAATTTCTTTTTTTTTAAATACTAAAAATACTAGTTTTCTATTTCTCCAAAATATAGATTGGGAATCCGCTACTCAACCTCGATAGGGATATCTCTTCAACCTATGAATTCTTTTGGTCCCATGGGATGATCTCTGATGAAATTGGTCTTGCGATCATGAGCCAATGCAATTTCAATGACTATACCTTCAACAGTCCGCATAACGTTTCTGATGTGTGCAACCAAGCTATTGCTGAAGCAAACCAAGTGGTTGGCGATTATATAAACAGTTATGACGTGATTCTTGATGTCTGTTACCCTTCTATTGTACAACAAGAGCTGCGATTGCGGAAAATGGTATTTCTATTGTTCCCATTATTTCTCACCGATGTCTTGGGTTCGATAAGTTGTGGCTAATGGGATATTGGTGTGGCAGGCTACTAAGATAAGTGTCGGGGTTGATGTGTGCATGACCTTTGAAAGACGTTTCTACTTGAATCTTCCGGAGGTTCAGCGGGCTCTTCATGCAAATCGGACCAATTTACCTTACAGTTGGTCTATGTGCAGTGAGTAAGTAAAATTGATCAAATATATTAGTTCAATAATACCGTTGAGTGTCTAGCTTTGGGAATTTATCTGTTTTTCCATGTAATCTTTTGCAATGCTCCCTACAATCTGTGATAATCGAATTAGACTCGATGCTTTCTCTAATTTTATATGTCTGGTATCTGTAATTCCTAGAGCCAAGCTTTATATGTTAGTGATACATGTAAATTTAATTGAAATTGTTAATTTAAAAAAACTTAGCTAGTAGTAATAAAGCTTGCATGTAGGAGAATTCTGATTTCATTTATGTTCAATGGGCACAGTGTACTGAATTATACTGACACCGATGGCAACATCAACATCCTTCCCTTGCTTAAAACGATAATCCAAAACCATATACCCGTCTGGATTTTCAGGTAAGCTTCTCTTCTTAAGAAAAAAAAAATACATTTTCTCTGACATTATTTACATAGTAGAATGATAAGTAGTTTTGCCCAAATATAGTGGAGATCAAGATTCTGTTGTACCATTACTGGGCTCACGTACGCTCGTCCGTGAACTAGCTCATGATATGAACTTTAAGATCACTGTCCCCTATGAAGCTTGGTTTCACAAAGGGCAGGTAATTTTTGCTTCTTTTCTTCCCTTTTTTTAATATTGTCTCAGTTATTTTCCATGTTTATTTCATTCTTTCTCTCACTGTCTCTTATTTTTTTCTTCTCCCTTCCATGAATAGGTGGGAGGTTGGGTAACTGAGTATGGAAATATGTTGACCTTTGCCACCGTAAGAGGAGCGGCTCATATGGTACCATATGCACAGCCATCAAGAGCTTTGCATCTGTTCAGGTCATTCGTGTTGGGCAGGAGATTACCAAATACAACTTATCCTCCAATCGATGATTGAAAAGCTTCACCATTCACCACACAATAATCACATTTTAGAGTGCCTTGTAATCCAGTATTTATTTATTTATGAATAAAACAGTAATAGAGTTTACTCAATTGGATTTGGGAAAGAGGAGTTAGTATAAGTTACTGAATGGTTAGAAGTTGGAACCATCCACCAAATTTCTACCTATGCATCTTCTGAAAATATACCAATGGTTTTACTGAAAATTCAGCCCTGAAAACTCAAATAATCAAATTAATAAATCTCTCCAATTCCAGCACAGATGAAAATGTATAAGCGATAAAAATCAACTAATACACCAAAAACGACAAGGTGTTAGCAGAGCAGAAAGTTAGAAGTCCATATCTCTTTGGGTTCATAGAACATCAGAACACTCCACCATGGTTTTAAATCTCAAAAAAAAAAAAAAAAAAATGTCTTATTGTTCTATTATGACCCATCTTGTTAACTCTTCGAATGGCTAACCATGAATTCTACCCACAACTTGGTCGACACGCACCTAATGTCGTATACTGATATCCATGAGTTACATATATACCATCGTCATTGTGTGGGCCAGTGGCCAAAAAATGTATCTTGATGACATTTACGCCATGGTTGATCTAGCACAGATCCTGAGTTATTGGTTGGCATATATCCATGGCTTATTCATTGTAAATTTCACAGAGTTGATTGCTACATATCTCAAGCAAAATTTAACATAAACCTGGGGCATTGACTAGCATAATTTGAAGTGGATCCTTATGTGACATTGACAATTCCTTGATTTGGTGATGATTGATTGCCTTTCTCTTAAGATTTGTTTTATTTTATTTTATCTATTTTAAGAAACCTTCTCCTAAATGAGAAGGAATGATTTTTAGCTCACAGCCCAAGAGCCGTTTGACATTGATCAGCAATAGACGCATGTCCTCATAGATTATCACATTGTGAATCTATCTAAACTTAAAATTAAAATTCAAAGATGAAAAATAAAGTTCTTTTAAGTTGTTAGAATTTAGTCCTCTACAACCCCATGGCATCGTATCATTTGCGCCACGCTCACAGCCATGTGAGCAAAAAAGCACTCAAATAAGAACTATCTATAAGTGGAATGAAATTATATTATGGATGGCCCAATAACTATATGAGATTTTATGTTACAATGGAATGAGATTTGTGGTTTGGCTGGGAATAGTCATTGGATTACCCATTAATTCAGCTATTGTTATACATGTGGATTGATTTTTGTTTTTGTTGAATCATGACGGATGGAAGGTCTCAAAGATTTTCACCACAACAATCATAATCAGTTTCATCAAAATCAAAGCCATGTCAAAAAATTCTAGGGTTTGCTTAAGTAATCATGATCCTTTATTCAATTCTCAACGTAATTAATCAGTCGTACCACTATTTACAATTTAAACATAATTATTTTGTAAACAAAATAAGTTCAAAACAAAAACAAGCACCCTCATCAACCAAGAAGATCAATTATTCCATTAGCAACAACACATAGATGCTCCAAAACCACTTCTCTTTGAGCCAATTCAGATGGATATGAAAGTCTAGGAGTCCCCAAGAACACATTATGGCAAGAATTTGGATAATCTGCCGCGGCGCCCACTTGCAATGCTGCACTGTCATAGTCATCAAAACCCAAGTCCTTAACTGATCCTTGAAGAGCTTCGCTCGCGGTCTTATATTTTTCGGAACATCGTTGAAGAACACTCTTCAATTTCGGGTCTGTAGCACTTTTAAGCAATCGGTCCAATATGAATGACGATGTATCGGTAGCATTAGCATTCGCAACATTGATGACGACAACTGCTAAACCTTTTACGTCTGCTGTTTGGCTTACTGGATTGGATTCGAGAGCGGAAACACATAAATCTGGATACTCAGTCGTCTTGCATGTCTTCTGGATCAAAGGGTAGTCTCCCTTTACAAAGATAGAAGATTGGTAGAAGAAGAGAGGGAGAAGAACAAGAAAGATGAGACTAAGTGGAACCATTTTTACTGCAAATTGTACAAAAGAAAACTTGGGTTTGATTGAGGTTTTCATCATGAGTTTATATAAAAGAATAAGAACAAGAGCAATTTTTGGAAAATGAGACCTTCACTGATTTTGTTAGCTATTTAAGTTGCATTAGTATCAAACGAGTGATTTTATTGCTTTATAGATAAAAGATCTCTTTCTTTCTTTCTTAATTTCTTCCTTTTTTTCTATTTTTTTCTTGCTATCTTTGGATGATAACTCACCATTGTTTCCAAATTATTAACTCGGATGAGTCAAACTATTAAAATCAGTTTAGTCATTTTAGAAATTTATATTTAAATTCAAATAATAGTAATTAGTAAGTTTCTATTATAAGATGGAATAATGGATGCTCGGTTACAAAATCATATTTTTAAGTAAATCATAAGCAATTAAATCACTAAAATATTAAAGAAATTAAACCATTAAAATATCCATCATTTCATATATAAATCGTCAAACCTAGTTTGAATTTTGAAAGAAAGCAGAGGCGTTAATGGGCTGGGTTGGACTGGGTGACAGGCTATTATTAAGCAACGTGGGCCGGTATTGAGCTGCATTTATGGACGCCATGAAGCAGATTTGGACCTAAGTGAAGCCCTACTAGATAAATGGCCTGGGTTGGGGCATAATTTTTAATAAAATAAGATTTGGCCCAAAATTTTAATACTTGGCCATGTCCGATTTGACTTGGGCTTGTTAATGATGTCAAAGGCCCTTCATATTCAAGGTCATATATACTAAATAAACGTACGGTTCGGAGTAACTTGTTCTGTTCAAGGCCTTATCCCAAGCTCCTAAAATGCCAGCCCAAGCCCGATCCAAGGTCAGGTTTAGACCATTCTACCTACACCCCTATCCATACAAGAATGAGCTTAGGAGAGGACAAGAAGGATCCAATCCATAGAATATTTCATGGCAACGTAAACCACATGTTCTGATACTGCCCTTTAAAGCTGATGATTAGTAATCAATAACACTTGGGGATTGTTTGTATGCAAATATTTCCAAATATGACTACAATTATTTCCTTCATTCAATTTTGTCTAAAACCATGTCTTCTGTTAATTCAAGATTTGAACACTCTTGAGTGAAAACGCTTGATGTTTTTCTATGTATCTTCGTAAAGCTCTTACTAACCAAAAATGCATAAGTGATTACTTTTCAACGCACTTAAGATGATGTCCTATGTCAATTTTTGGTATTTATCAACCCTTCCAAACAGGTTCTTGGCAAACCACAAAGATTCACATCTAAGAGTAAAATAAATAAATTTTGTGCAATAATAGCATATTAAGATTCGTAGTACCCATTGCTCGAGTAAATCTAATTTGTCTTCTACACCGAACTTAGACATTCAATCAACAGTAGCAATAAAGGGATAAAAAGGAGATTTAACAAACAAACCAACCTCAAATGTAACAAAACATGAAACAGTAAATCACCAATCAAGTAGATTGATTATCCCTAGAGCTATATCGCAAATATGCTCCAAAGCTTCTTCCCTATGTGCTAGCTCCAATGGGTACACCAATCTGGGAATTCGCTTATACGTGTTGTGGCAAGCATTGGGATAGTCCTTGGCTGCGGCAATTTGCACTGAAGCATAATCGAATGACATCAAATCTAATTGTTGGAGTGATGCTTGAAGTGCATCATTGGCATATGAGTACTTGTCAGCACATTCCTTTAGTACTTTCTTCATTGAAGTGCCACCGTTAGTGTTGCTGAGTAGCTGTGACGATAAATATGAGTATGTTCCATTGGCATTGGCCATCCCAATACCTATCATGACAGCGGCTAGACCCTTAGTATCAGCTTTCAAACTTGAAGAATTAGATTTGAGAGACGACATGCAGAGGTCATAGTAGTTTGTGCTCTTGCAAGTTTTTTGGATCAAATCTGCATCACCAATTACAAACAGATGGGATTGATGAAAGAAGTAAGTGAATGTGAGAGGAAGAACAAGAACAAGAACAAGCAAGAAACCAAGTGAACCCATTTGACCAAAAGAGGTGAACATATGGTCCTTTTGTTATACACTTTTATGTACAAAAAGAAGAGGAATTGCTCTCGAAATCTGGGTTTGATTTGTTCTAGGCATTGAAGCTAAGGACAATGGGTCTCATGTTTTATTATAAGATCTACATCTGGATTGATTTTCTCAAGTCACCAAGATTTATCTACTCAATATTATATAGTTTATTTTGTTCTCTTCTCTTCTCTTTCATGGAAGGTAAGACTTTCTTGTATGGTAGCCAGCTTTGTCAAATAAGTCACGGGTGACACCAGTGTGGACCCTCAATTCATTGTATTTGAAGCTGGAAAGTTTTGGCATGGTTTCCCATTGTACACAAGGGAAAACATCTGGTACATGTTGAGGTATTAATTTAAGTTATGTTGTCGATCCAGAAACCATTGATCCTGTGATCATCAATGTCATTTATTAATTTTTGTAAGAAATACGAATGCACTATTCATTTTAATTTTGAAAATGGTAAATTATCATTTTTAGAATTAAAATAATTCACACGAAGAGGAAAAAAAATTAATTTCTTATGAAGTGAATTTTATTTTAATACTTTAATAAAACTAAAGTGTATGTGAAATATTTTTTATTTTGAAAATGGTAATTTATCGATATCGAAATTAAAATGAACAATGCTATGAAATTGGAATTGCAAAACAAGATCACTAGCTTTATTGAGAATTTCACCCCAGAAATGTTGCCCACCCTTTGGTAGACTTAAAATCAACCTTTATCAATGACTCTTAACTATTGGATTAAGCCTATCTAGAATCCCAATGTTTATAGATGAAAAAGATCAGAAATCAATAATTAGGTTGATTTTTGGTGCATCTACTCATTATAGTGTGGGCCAAACATTAATTAATTAGTGGGTCAGAAAGACTGGGCAGTGGTACTTTTGCTATTTAGTACTGTCTTGTTGAGAGTTCATAGGTCACGTTTGTAAGCCAAGTCATTGTACATTAACTTAATTAACCAAACTCCTCATTTATTTTTATATGATTTTGATAGACCTGACACCACCTTTCGATGAATGTATGAGACACATGTGTGGTCTTAAACCGATGACACACTTTTGGACAATAGTCTCCTATAAAAGACTAAATAGAAAATGACTTAAATACCGTCGTCATTCAACTTTTAGCCAAAATACACTTGATTTTTTTCTCAACTATCAGCCATTTTCTAGATCTTCAAATTTTAAGATAAATTATTTTATACTTATTCAATCTCATCTTCGATCCATCATTTTCAATCTTTTACAGGTTTGATAGAGATTCTAATAAATTTGAAGACAAGGGTAAATTTTTTTATCTTAAAAGCTGAAGATGATTTATTTCGGAGAGCCTAGACCTTCCACAGACAAAATTGGCCCAAATACCATCTAATGATCTAACCATCAAATCACTCATTCACTCTTTAGCAAAGTTAAAAAAAAAAAAAAGAATAATGCATAATGTTGGAGTGGCCTCAGGTTGGAATCTTATATCACACTTTTTTGATGAGAAAGTGTATGAAAATTGTAGAAGTTTTTCATTTAGATACAAGTGAACAAAAAGCATTTATGGTTCTTATCTACTTTCAGGTCAAGAAGTGTGATATGAGGTCACTCTAGCACAACTCAAAAATAAAAATAAAAATGGATTGGATGCTTATCCGAAGAGGACCATAAATTAAATGGTTAGAATTTATTGAAAATTTTCATATATGAAAAATGTTAAAGTGACCATGTAGGACATTGTGTTTGGTACTGAGTTGACATGTAGGTGTACCTTGAATCATAGATGATTTTTCTCAGGATACGAGTGAGTATTAACGGTACTATGCACACCTCCATGTCGAATGCAGTGTCCTACATAGTCATTCTAGGACGACTCTTCGTGTATAATTAACAAAAGATCATGACTTTGGACAAATTCAATTGAATGGAGGAAATGTGTTAGATTGATAGGCCTAAAAACTTTCGAACAAGGCTTCGATTATGATCTAGAAGTTATGATTAATTGTCCATTAGATTGTTTGACTAATGACTATTTGTTCTAACTGGATGGAAAAATAACTTCTTTTCTTTTTAGTCAAATAAAAGGATAACACTAAAAACCACAACACAAATAAGAGTGAGATCTAGGCCTCCTCCATGTTTCTCAAATACAAATGGCATAAGTTCATTGTGATTACTTAAGACTTTTGAGTAATGACCCAAGAAATCAATTATTCTCTTTAGCTAAGAAGTCTGTTTTAAGTCGACACGATTTCTTTTTGAAGGGTCAAAAGTTTTTTTAAGCCTTTTTTTTCTTTAGTAGAATTTGATACCAAGAAAATTTGATCTTCATACATCATATCCTGTAAAAGTAGGAAAAAAGAAATAGTGTGAAATAATTTTGCTTTTTGTCAAGGTCAAACATACTTTGTCAAGAACAACTTTATCCCACCCCAGATTTCAACTTGGCACTATCCCAAAACACAAGAAATATTCTCCTGCCCTAATCATAACTCATCATACTTCATTTCCTTTCGGCTACCACTAACCATTCTACCAATACAGACCCAAAATCCCTAAAAAATTTGGGTCATCTGAAAACTCACATTTTTTAAACATTTTTCAGAGTGTCCATGACCCAAATATCTTCAAAAACATAGATCTTGCTAAGCATTTTTTTTTTCAATGTGTTTATGCTCGAATTAGAAATGGAGACGCCGACAGTCTTCGATGTACTTCAAAACATCGTGTTGGGAGCACCCGACATTATGATTAAGCTTGATTGTAACGTCATGGCTGACTAGGATCAATCAATGGGCACATAAAACACTTAGGGTGCATGTGCTTCACATACCATTATTCGAAATATAATGCCCTTTAATGTTCCCTTGTCATAGGCCTAGCAATATATAGTAGATTAGGGTAACAGGCAATGAAACCAGCATGCCAAAGATAACCCTGCAAAAGAATGAGAAAAAAGTTTGAATTAAGGATGATAGAAACAAGAAAAAAAAAAAAAGGAACTAAAAACAAATTTGAAGTGCTAAAAAAATAAGAACAAAAATGTAAATTTTGTTTGGCAACGAAAACTCCTCGTATAAACATTTTTTAGCACAAAATTAGCTATGCAAACAAATCTAAGATAGAGATAATTAACATAATTAGTGTATAATTAATGTAGAAAAACAATAAATTAGCTTTGACTTCTATGTGGTGGAAAATTAACTCTAGGGTACATGATATAAATGCAACTTCTTGTTGTTGAGATGGTACTAAGGTCCACATGACTACATGATCAAGACAAGAAAAAATAGAGGCTACTGTGATCAAGAAGCGAATTAATTGTCTGTCACACTTGAAGTGTCCTGATGTGGGTATCCACATTCTATTCATACCACACGTCATGTCTGCAGTAGAAGTTCCCATGGTGTCGATGTTTTAGGAACATTGGCTCAATATCTTTAATTAGCAATAAAAATGAAGTAAAAAAAATCGTAGTAAGCAATGTTTAAACATACCCCGTGCTAAGTATATCAGGGTGCAATCCATATTCCCGGGCAAAAACAAATGGTACAATACCTTGTGGAAGAGCAGCCTGAAACACAATTTAGCGACATTTAAAATTCTTCTATTGAAATTTTTCGAGGAAAATTACACGTGTGTTTGTGTGTGGTGTGTGTGTGTTAGTACCTGTACTATGGCCGTGTGTAGTCGAACTCCTCTTAATCCAACGGCTACAGATGCCGCGGTCATTATTGTAGGTCCACTAATGAATCGAATACACATCCCCAATGTCGCCATTTTTGCACCACATGCTATGATCTTGGGCTGAAGTGCCATGAACAAGCCTGTGATTTTCCCCACCACATCATAATTATTAGAAAACCCCTATTGTACAAGTCCTTGGAACATATAAGATCATTCATTTATAAGCACAATATTCAAAATATAATGCATATTGCTCAAAGATAAAGTTGAATGGTAGAAAAATATTTTATGTCACCAACCCCAATAATTAAGATATGATAAAGATTATGATAATGAATGATGGTACTTTTATGTATGTACGTATATATATATATATATATATATGTATGTATATATGTATGTATGAGCTGTTCAGATAAGTTTATATACCTAAGATAAATGGTAAAATATGATGATTAGGAGTCCATTACGGTATCCCGTTCTTGAAAAGCAGGTTAGGTGTCTACATGGCATGTTTTAATTAGTGTTTACAACATCTTGGACTCCTAATCAATTGGGTCAAGTAGACATCGTTTGTATCTATAGAAACGGGACACCATATGGGATCTTGACTCAAATATTATTTATGATTTGAAAATTATTGTGTCAGACATGATTTCGAATATTTAGCACAAAAAAAAAAAGAGCATAAATATAACCATTTTGGTTTTAAAAAAATTATTATAACAAATATAATGACAACAATCATTTTATAGAAATGATAGTAAAATAACAGACATTACCATATAACAAGTATCTTTTTTGTAAAAGTAAATAAATATCAAACGAATATATGCTTCTTTGGATAAATATTTTTAAAATATATTTGAATCAGTAATTTAGACAAAATATTTGCCCGTTTTGGAAAAAGATCCCTTCAAGATAAGATATAAACGATAATGGGTATCTATGAACAATTCAGCCAACTGGATTATCTACCTAAGCTGAACATGGCCATCCCAAGTCCTGCATCTGAAATTATCTTTATGGAATATTTTACCAAACTGGGCATCCCCACATCCCACCTGTTCAACGAAATCAAAAATCGGTCAACATTGGAATTTTTCAAATGGGGTAAAATTATGAAAAATATACATTAAATCAACTCACTTAAATGAAATTAATGACCAGAGAAGCCCTAAGACACTGGAATACGTGTTGGGATTGCGAGAGAGCTTTCGTCCGACCATGATTAGTATGAGTCTTAGCATGACAAGGGTACGTGGCATGTCCTGATTGGCTGCAGTGTTGCCCTTGGATTCATCTTCTTCCTCTGTTGTTGGGAATTTTGAGTTGACCCTGAAGCTCAGATCTTTCTCTGCATTAGATAATTAGGGGAACAAGAGTTATATAAATAATTTTATTTTAAATGTCTCAGAAATTTTAAATATATAGAGATACATAAAAAATTAAATAAATTATTTTTTTAATAAATTTTCTTAAAGCGGAAATAGTTGATTGGAACCATGGGACAGCTACCTACAGGGGACCCACAGCCTATACATTGTGTTGCACATTTATTTTTAGTTGATTTAGTAAAGCATCCAATATTTTTAATGTATTGGAAACTCC
The DNA here is from genome assembly GCF_017979445.1 of Akebia trifoliata. Taxonomy (NCBI): domain Eukaryota; kingdom Viridiplantae; phylum Streptophyta; class Magnoliopsida; order Ranunculales; family Lardizabalaceae; genus Akebia; species Akebia trifoliata. The sequence goes on along the minus strand of NC_141378.1, from coordinate 1,808,055 downwards.
CCCTTTCACTGACTGACTTGGGTCAACTTGATATTCTAAATCAGCCAATCACCTAGAAACTCGGCTGAGTCAACTTGACTCCATTGTGTGTATACTGAGTCGATCAGAAACTCCCCAAGTCTATTTTGAAATGAGGCGAAGTTATATGTGTACTATCTAGTGGTTTTTTTAATACCAATAAAACAATATATTTTTTTAATTTGTTTAAAAATTTGTTGAATTATAGTTTAAAATGCATTTTATTGAGTCAATTAATTGAGTTAACTCGGTGAACATCATTAAGGATTGAGTTTTGACTCTAAGGTTTGATGGAAAATTTTCGACCATGGAAGGAGTTTCTAAATAAACTTGGGCATAAAGAGTATGTTGTTAATTTATCCAACTAAAAGGGGGTCAAGCAAAAAATAATAATTTATGTTCTCTGTGTACACTATAACCAAGCCAAACTTTAACACTACTAGGCCAAAAATAATAGACACTTTTCAGTACCTCCAACATCTTTGAACCCTTGTCTCTCCCCACCACCCTGACACGTCCCTGGAGACTCCCACGTCAATTTCATTGCCGGAGACTGCTGTCGGAAAACCCTCCCAGTAGCCGGAGATCTGATCCACGTTGGTGTGTTCGTCGTTGTCACTGTCGTCGTATCCAATTCATTAAAATTAGATGCTCTAGGCGTCGGTTGGAGTGAATAGGCATCCGAAGAAGCATACCCAGATAGATGGGGACTTGTCGATCGATACCCAAACCCTAATTCAGCATTGTTAAAGACTACATCGGGGTTACCATTGCTGAAATCATGGGTTCGGGCAGGGGTGTTAATCGAAAAGATTTCGGCACCGGAGAGGTTGGAAGCACGAGGGGTGATCATGACTGATGATAAGACCGAGTCGGGGGCCGATGATATAGACCGTCGTATACGGACTCGAATGTGCCCATTGTCATCGATTTCTGATTCTGTACGTAATTGTTCTCGGCCATCAAGCGATATAACATCACCATCGATCTCAAATTTTGTTATGGAAGCGGCCGTGGAACCCGGGAATTGATTATGAATTAAAAGGGTGGCTGCTCTATATTCGAAGAGGAACAATAGGAGTGTATACCTGCAAGAGCTTATAAACAAATAAGTTATCTATTCCCTAAAAGTCAAAAAATGTGAGCATTACTTTAAATAACTTTTAAAAGTGTAAATTTTTCGATAAAATTGATCAAAATTTATATATTCCGATGGACCGTAATCTTAAAACTCGAACAAGCACCACAAAACTCAGACTACTTGGCTCAACTGAATTAAATTCAGAGTTGACTTAGTATATAAGGTTGAAAAAAAATCAAATTTGTCTAGTCTCTAAGACGTTTATAAGTTTTTTTTTTTTAAACAAACAAAATTGATAGCCAAGAACTAGTAGGTGAAGGCGGATTTTGAACGCAAGTTGTAGTATAAAGGCTCACAAAATTAATAAGATAGCACCTTCACTAAGATACTCGCTATATATTAAATAACAAATAAATATAACTTTCAAATTTTAGAATACCAAAATATCTATATGTATTTTATTAACTTGCACAAGATGATTCCTTAGTCATAGAGTCAACTGGATAGACATCCGAGTCTAATCAAGTTTTCAAATTTTAAAATATTTGAAAAGAACCCATCATTTTGCTTTCGGTTTTGGATTCCTTTATTCTCCCTTTTGGCTTCTTTCCTATTTTTTTTATTAATTAAAGGCTCTTGTGAGTAAACCTCAAGTAAAGCTAATTTAATGGAGAGAGAGAGACCATAAGAAAGCATGTAAAAGCTGAAACAAACACACAAAAGATTAAAAAGCAAATATAAATGTATGTGAGAGAGAAAGTTGCCATGAGAAAACAACTGAAAACTGAAACATACCCACAAAAGATTAAAAAGAAAATATAAATGCTTGTGTGTGTGTGTGTGTGAGAGAGAGAGAGAGAAGAGAGAGAGACCAGATGATGCACTGTAGAACGACTAATTGCACCATGAGAGTCTCGGTAAAATCACCATACATGGCTCTAAGTAATGGGATTCCCATAACAAGTGTGTTTGGCAAAGTTGCAACAGAGAAGAGAGTGATCACCCAATCTAACCCTCTTTGTCCTCCTCCACCTCTATTAAAAAATAAACCCCACAAACACAGCAAACCGAGCACTATTAACTTAGAAACTGTGTCAGCTAATATGAACTTTGTATCCATCTCATATGGATTGTTTTGTGATATAAAGTGAAACGAAAGAACTGGAACTGCAAACACAGCCACAAATCGGTTGATTCCAGAGCATTGTTCCGCAGAAAAAATGTTCCACCACTTCACCGATCCATATGCAACAAACATTGCAAAGTATAGAGGAACCATTGCACACATCACCTTGTAGAAATCATCACTGGTTATCATCTCTCTCTCTCTCTCTCTTAGTCTATGTGTGTGTGTGTGTGTGGAGGGGGATGAAAGTAGAGGAAAACCAAGGGAGGGTGTGGATTTTATAGTAAATCTGTGGACGAAATTACCCTTACGAAATTAGTAATTTAAAGGACGATTTAGATATTTCCCCCTACATTTTACTGAATATTAGAGATACCCATTCTTTTTAAATTGATGACGTGCATCTCTTGATCTTAATCTTCTAAATAGACTAAAGGAAACGACTCAAATGCCCTTATCTTTGATCTCTAGTCAAAAGCCTATATTTTTCTTCTTATAACCAATCACCTTCAAGTTCTCTAAACTTTATCGTATATCTACTCAATTTAATCTTCAATTTGTTGTTTTCTACGTAGAACTAACCCCCAATACATAAAACTTTAGATTTTTCTATCCAAAATCCCATCATTTTTAATTTTCTCAAAAATATTATTTATTTTTTCTTCCCAAAAGAAGTCATTTTCAAACTGTTCAACTTCTGAAGTAACTTTAATTTATTTAATCTTATTTTAAATCCATCATCTTCTATCTTGTCTTTTTTGTAGAAAATCCTAAATTTTCAACAAAAAATTTCATCATTTTATACTTCCAAAAAAATTATATCTTGTCTTGAGATTTGAAGGTTGAAGACTTGAAATAGATAAAATCTTAAGATAGTTAATTGGAGTTAAAAAAAAATTATCCAATGAGATTGAAGATGATTGGTTTCTTATTAGAGGTTGAAGATGAGGGTGTTCAAGTCTTTTCCCCTTAGTTTATATAGAAAATTGAGGTCAAAGGATGCATATTATCATTTTCAAAACATATGGACCATCTCCAATGATAGTGGGGCATGTATAAATCACCCTAATTTAAAAGGAGAATCCATGTGATTTGTGTGAATTATGATTGGGTAAATTTTTATCTTGGAAAACACTAATGATAAAATAACTTGGGTATTTGTACTTGGTCGATGTGGTAAATGCACAGAACTATAGATATTTTCCTTGTGTACCCGAAGGAAATGGTTTATGATTCTATGCACTTGCCACATCAACCGAGTTCATATCGATCGAGTACGATTTTTCGAGTAAGAAAAGCATGACTCCTTCGAAAAATGTTGGAGTGACTTTAAAGTTCACTCTGTTTTTACACCTACTGACAGGGTTATGAGTAGATGTATTTCATTGATATACGAGTGGAAAACATTTATAGATGTGTGCACCTCAACATTAGCGGAGTGTGAAATAGTGTGAATTTTAAAATAACTCCAACACAACTCTGTATCTCTTAAGGATTTTTGTTAATGGCACACGTTAAAGTGCAATAATACACCTTGGGAATAAGCATCTAGGTGTATTTTTGCTAAAAAGAATTTTTAGGATATTTTTTATACAAAAATTAGTTTTCCAAAAGTATTTATAGCAATTAAACGTGTGCCCTTAAGGCATATGTTAACAACACCCTTCAAAATGTATTAGAGTCGTTCTAAATTGACTTTGTTGAATAATTTGCTATTGAGTTGACATGGCAGAGCACAGAGAACCATAGATTTTTCCTCAAAATACAAGAAAAATATATATATAATTCTCTTTGCATTATCACGTTGGCATAGTGTTTAACGAAGTCAATTAAGCCTTTTCCAATCTATTATTATTACATCATGGGACTTGTCCATGTGGTTAAGTGATACTTACATTTGAGAATTTTCTTGGTGAGTTGATCATTGTGTGAGTCAAAGTATTAAAAGTACTCCAAACTCAACTCAGATGAATCTTGAGTTGACTCAACAACTTAATAATGAAGCTGTCAGTATTCCTAAACTAGGAGAACAGAAAAGATAATAAAACTTAGCATTGCTCTTTTTTTTATTGGGGATAAAGATTAAGAAAAAGGGGTACTATTTTAAAATCTACAATTTTGTATAATTGATTTTTGCAAACAAATTAAGTATAATATACTTGATTCAAAATCAACCACGATGAGTTTCCCAGTTGGGTTCACGAGTTGTGAATGTATTAATTAAATAAATGAGTCGAGCTCCAAATATTATGGAGCCCAGTTGACTCGGAAGAGTTTTGTGGTGACTCGTGGGAGTTTATATTTATTGGCAGTTATGATTATATAATCCTAATTGAATATTGAATATTGTGTTTTGTGCGCCACTCATATGGGCATAAGGTAGGGTTGTCTTATTGAAGTCAAATAGATTTGATTGCAGCTCACACATGTTATAAAAGGAAGGATAAATATATGATGGTTCATCATCCTTAGTGGACCCAACATTCATAAATAGTCTATCAAGTCATGATCTATTATGATGGATGGATGGTCTCGTGTCGAGGCCCAGGAACACTTATGTTGACCCCCTCAATCAATTTATTCCCCCCCCCCCCCCCCCCTCCCTCTCTCTTAAAGATGAGGGACTAGTCTTCTAAGATCACTAAACTCCCCCCCCCCCCCCCTAAAAAAAAAAAAAAAAAGGGAAAAAATAAGAACTTGTTCTTTTTTAATTGAGTTCTCAAATTGGTTCTGTCTGTAGTGAGTCAAATCAAAATTACAACTATGTTGAGTTAACTCGGCACTGTTTGATTTAAGTCGACTCAATAAATCTTAAAAATTACTGATATTATCACAAATGAAGGATATCGTAAAGTTAAAATATGAAATGTAACCTTCTCTTTTTTAACAAAATGATGATTCAATTCAACGTAATTGGATCAAAATATTCACAAAGTTAAAGTAAGACTAGCAGATAAATATTTTAAAAAATAGACGGATGGTTGAACTGAATATTTGTCAAATTGGTCGGACCCTGGTTCAACAAAGTTCGATGATGAACATATATGTTGGTTAAAAAATCCTTAAAAATAAGAATATATTTTTATTTTGATTGTAGAGAAATCGATTCAAGAACAATAACAAAAGAAAAACAAAGCAAGATGCAATCACACGCAAAACATATATTTTTTACATGATTTTCTCGAGATTGAGATATGTTCATGGATCACACTGATTCTACTATGAAGATAAAATGCACAGTTATCGATTACACCTTTTTATCGAAAATAGAAGACTTCTTACGTGATTCCCTCAAACTCGACTTGTTGGATGCATGACTTGATTAATAGTACCTCATTATTAACCAGTAACATCAGGCTCCACAAACCATAACACTTGTACCTTTATTTAAATTCATAAATCATTAGCCTAACCAATTCACTCACTTGAAACAATGGTGATTACCAGATCAAGAAATCATACATAAGATTATTCAAACTCGCCAATTCAATTAAGCATCAGGCCCTTCACTAATATTATCGAATATATGATACAACTTTTATTATTTTGTATAATTTCATCAATAATAAAGTTTTGTAATACATTTTAGATACTTATATGTTAATTTTACAAGATTACAAAAATCATTTCTCTACATGGCATAAATTTATCAAGTAGTGCGCATACCATTTTATTCCAACCTTCCACATTTGTTGGTGAGACTCTTTTTTTGATTTTTTTTTTATATTTTATGACGGGGGTTTTGAACTCATAGCCCTGACTAGCAGGGGTGAGGCAACTAACCTCTTAGAGCACCATATCTCACTCAAATCTCTTGGATACATGCAATACCCCACAAATCACACACACCAGGTAAGTCAGGATAAATCCTTGTGAGTAGTTAACAAGAAGACTTGAACTCAAGACCCCTTCCTTGTTGGAGGGATGCCTTGGTCACTGCGATGACACACTCTTTTCTTTTTATCAAATATAGGTATATATATTGTGATGGGTAAGATGGACTTGAATCAAAGGCGGAACCAAGATTTTATTGTAGTGGGGCCAAATTATAATTAATGGTACATTTGAAAAACTTGAATATAAATAGTTTTGGAGAGAAATTCAAAGATTTTTTATTGAAAATAGAAAAAAAGATTATTTAAATATTTTTCCAATTAATCTATGAGATAAGGTCCAATCAAGAAACAATGTCATCTTCAAAAACTATAGGAGGGCTGGGGGGAAAATTGGAGGGAGGTGACAGGGTGGAGGCAAATAAGGAGGGAGATGAGGGTGTGGGGGCAAATGAGACATGTATTTAATTGAAAATACAATACTGTCTCAAAGTTCTATGGGGGCAATTGCTCTCACACGCTCCGCCCCTAACTTGAATCCACGACCTCAAAGTTGTTTTGCAGTTTGTCAAACTAATTGAGCTATAAGTCAAAGTCTATGCTATTATCATCCAAAAACTTTACCAATCAAACTAGTTAGCACCAACGTTAAATCTATAAATACCATTACAAAGTTCTTATTTAGATATTAAAGTAGAATCATATGATAATATGACACTCCCCTCTAGCAAACGCCTCCTAGATCAAATGCCTTGGGATACACAAGAAAATGATTTATGATTATACGTATCACAAAGCAAATGATCTACGATTCTGTGATGGGGTGTAAGAGGCGTTTATCAAAAAGGGCATCATATTATCACAACTCATTAAAGTAATATTTAAATATGAAGGTGATATTTACAATATCATAAAAATAAAAATAAAAGAATTCTCCCAAAATCCTTAGAAACGTTAGCTTTTACAACTAATAATAATGCATATAAAAGAAAATATAATTGTAGAAACCATAGAAAATTACCCCAACACCCTTCATGAATCACTAAAACAATCTTTGAAGGCTTAAAGGGAGTCTCCTCACCAATAATAGGCTTCCAGGAACTTGATATTGGTTTGGAAAATGCTGAAGTAACATCAAAACTCACATTGTCGAGGAGGAGGTGCACCTAGAACCATAAATGTTATTCATCGAAATAAGAGTGAAAAGCATCCATAATTCTTAGTGCACCTCCACATCAGTAATGTGAGAATCGACATCAGTACTCCAACACGACTCTATTGGTTTCCATAGATAATTATTGTGCTCTAAACATATTAAGTGATTCACACCAAACAAGGGATCTACAGTACCCATCACAACATGATTGGTCTAGTAAATCCATCAAAATGGGTCAATTCAATTAGCCATTACATCTTCCCGAAAAATCAATGGAAACATTGATAGACCCGTGTCTTTTTCTCATAAACGTTAATATATCAAATATGTTCAGATAAGCAAGTATTAATTGTGATTTTTAATTACTATAGACACATTATCACAAACGATTCTGTCATCATCATATTGCCTTGTGCATTCAAGGAAGGATGGAATTCTTTATCAACAATGGTATAGTTTTTTTAGCCCTCAATGGCTAAATTTTTAATAAATTTTCTATCAATGTCTCCTAAGATGTATGTACGCTGTTAACATCGATCTTGACTGATGAGAGTCCCATTGCACATAAGTTACACACTACAAGATGAAAAGCACGTGCAATGCACTTGATGTGGCTAGAAAGCACCAATCAGGCTCATATTTGATGCGATTGCAACGAAAAGATAGCTCAAGAAAAGTTCATATTATTAACAAAATTGTCTGAAGTATTTAAAAAAATTTGTAAAATTTTCAGAATAAAGGACTACTCAATTAAATTGGTGAATTGACGAAGTAATTGAGATTTTAACATTTAATGATAAAAATGTAATTCTTTACTATCAAAATTTTATTTTCTTCAACATTTAAATCTCAAAAACACAAGATAAGATTTTTAGGAAGATCGAAGATGGTAGATTTTGGTAAGAAAAATCCAAAAACATCATTTGAATGTTTTTGAAAATTTTCTGGTTATTTTGACCAAAATTTCTCAATCACTCTTACCATCTCAACTAATCGTTAATGGTAGATTCGAATTTTCTTACTATGCATGACATAATTAAAAATTAAAAAAAATTATATATATATGGGGGGCGTTCAATGGCCAACTTTTTGGCAAAACATTTTTCAAAACATGAGTTAGAGGTTTTGAAATGGGCTGATTTTTGGTGAGGATGATCTCTACGGTGAGGAGATCATCATCACCAAAAATCAGCCCATTCTAAAACTTCTAACCCATGTTTACAAGCTGAAAAATTGTGGACCGTCCATTTTTTTGTAAACTGTTTTTGACGGGGTTAGAAGTTTTGGAATGGGCTGATTTTTGGTGATGATGATCTCCTCACCGTAGAGATTATCCTCACCAAAAATCAGCCCATTCCAAAACCTCTAACTCATGTGTTTGAAAAATGTTTTGCCAAAAAGTTTGCTAAAAAGTTTGCCATTGAACGTGACTCATATATATATATAGGGAAATGTTCAGCACCCTAACTTTTACCACACACTTTAACAAACGTTTTTTGTCTTACATGGGTTAGAAGTTTTGGAATGAGCTGATTTTTGGTGAGGATGATCTCTATGATTAAAAGATCATCCTCCCCAAAAATCAGCCCATTCCGAAATGTTTAGCCCCATATTTACACGTTGAAAAATCGTGGACCGTCCATTTTTTCTAAATCAATTTTGATGGGGTTAGAAGTTTTGGAATAGGCTGATTTTTGGTGAGGATGATCTCCTCACCATAGAGATCATCCTCACCAAAAATCAGCTCATTCCGAAACTTCTAACCCATGTAAGACAAAACGCGTTTGTTAAAGTGTGTGGTAAAACTTAGGGTGCCGAACGGGACCCATATATATATATATATGGGAAATGTTCAACACCCTAAGCTTTACCTTACACTTTAACAAACGTGTTTTGTCCTACATGGGTTAGAAGTTTTGGAATGAGCTGATTTTTGGTGAGGATGATCTCTATGATTAGAAGATCATCCTCATCAAAACCTATTCCAGAATTTTTAGTCAATGTTTACAAGTTGAAAAATCGTGGACCGTCCATTTTTTTGTAAACCATTTTTTATGGGGTTAGAAGTTTTGGAATAGGCTGATTTTTTGTGAGGATGATCTCCTCACCATAGAAATCATCCTCAACAAAAATCAGCCTATTCCAAAACTTCTAACCCATGTAGGACAAAACACGTTTGTTAAAGTGTAGGGTAAAGCTTAGGGTCTCGTTCAGTACCAAACATTTTGGCCAACCATTTTTGTCCTACATGGGTTAGAAGTTTTGGAATGGGCTGATTTTTGGTAAGGATGATCTCTACGGTGAGGAGATCATCTTCACCAAAAATCAGCCCATTCCAAAACTTCTAGCCCCATGTTTACAAGTTGAAAAATCGTGAACCGTCCATTTTTTGTAAACCATTTTTGATGGGGTTAGAAGTTTTGGAATGAGCTGATTTTTTATGATGATGATCTCCTCACCGTAGAGATCATCCTCACCAAAAATCAGCCCATTCCAAAACTTCTAACCCATGTTTTGAAAAATATTTTGCCAAAATGTTTGGTGCTGAACATTTCTCATATATATATATATATGGGTCCCGTTCGGCACCTTACACTTTACCCTACGTTTTACTCTACGTGTTTTGTCCTACATGGGTTAGAAGTTTTGGAATAGGCTGATTTTTGGTGAGGATGATCTCTATGGCGAGGAGATCATCCTCACCAAAAATTGCTCATTCCAATACTTCTAACCCCATCAAAAATAATTTACAAAAAATGGACAGTCTACGAATTTTCAACTTGTAAACATGGGGTTAGAAATTTCGGAATGGACTCATTTTTTGTGAAGATGATCTTTTAACTGTAGAGATCATCCTCACCAAAAGTCAGCCCATTCCAAAACTTCTAACCTATGTAGGACAAAACACGTTTATTAAAGTGTAGGGTAAAGCTTAGGGTGTTGAACATTTCCCATAGTTTGGAATGGGCTGATTTTTGGTGAGGATGATCTCTATGACTAGAAGATCATCCTCACCAAAAATGAGGATGATCTCTATGACTAGAAGATCATCCTCACCAAAAATCAGCCCATTTCGAAAATTTTAACCCCATGTTTACAAGTTAAAAAATCGTGGATCGTCCATTTTTTGTAAATCATTTTTAATGGGGTTAGAAGTTTTAGAATGAACTGATTTTTTGTGAGAATGATCTCCTCACAATAGAGATCATCCTCACCAAAAATCATCCCATTCCAAAACTTCTAACCCATGTAGGACAAAACACGTTTGTTAAAGTGTAGGGTAAAGCTTAGGGTGGGGAACAGGACCATATATATATATGGGTCCCGTTCAGCAACAAACATTTTGGCAAAACATTTTTCAAAACATAGGTTAGAGGTTTTGGAATGGGCTGATTTTTGGTGAGGATGATCTCTACGGTGAGGAGATCATCATCACCAAAAATCAGCCCATTCCAAAACTTCTAGCCCCAGTTTACAAGTTGAAAAATCGTGGACCGTCTATTTTTTTGTAAACCATTCTAAAACCTCTAACTTATGTTTTGAAAAATGTTTTGCCAAAATGTTTGTTGCTGAACATTTCCATATATATATATGGGAAATGTTCAGCACCCTAAGTTTTACCACACACTTTAACAAACGTTTTTTGTCCTACATGGGTTAGAAGTTTTGGAATGGGCTGATTTTTGGTGAGGATGATCTCTATGATTAGAAGATCATCCTCCCCAAAAATCAACCCATTCCGAAATGTTTAGCCCCATGTTTACAAGTTGAAAAATCGTGGACCGTCCATTTTTTGTAAATCATTTTTGATGGGGTTAGAAGTTTTGGAATGAGCTGATTTTTGGTGAGGATGATCTCCTCACCATAGAGATCATCCTCACCAAAAATCAGCCCATTCCGAAACTTCTAACCTATGTAGGACAAAACGCATTTGTTAAAGTGTGTGGTAAAACTTAGGGTGCCGAACGGGACCCTATATATATATATATACCTTGAACTTTGAGGGCGTGGGTTCAAGGCCAAATAAAAAAATATTAAAAAAAAAATGATATTGTTTGAAAGCTGTACTATTTTACCCTAAGCTAAAGAGGCCACTAACTCTCCTCTATCGATAAATTCACTGAGGTGACGACAATAAAAACCCTCCAAAAGGCTTATGAAGGGCAGTTTAGGAATCTCGACAAAATTCAAGTGGAGACGAAACAGTCAAAAGTCAAAAACTATAGGATCCAAGTGGTACTAAATGCGTGTCGGATAATTTCCCGCATTTTTTGTCTTCATCTCGGGACTCCCGAAAGCGATACGACAATCTTGCATCAGTGAGCCCCATATCCTGATCACGTGTCACGCATGCCCGGCTGCTGCGGTCCTCTGTCTCACCTATTTTTTATCAGATCTGATCTAAATCGTCCGATCCACACACTTCGAAAACGTTTCTTTGTTTTGTTACAGTGTGGTTGCGTCAGACGAAGGACGTGATAAGCCGTTTTCCTATAGCAGGCGTGTATGTGTCTCACTTGTCTTTGTCACCCCTAACATTGTCTCCTGTCGTTCTTTTGGGCCCACAATTTACAAGCCCATAGTACAAACTAAATGGCTAGGAACAACCCCAATCAGTAAAATTTACAGTTTTATTTCATAATATCTTACTTGTGATAATTGAAAGTTAATAGTGGAAGTTGTTATTTGCAATATATAATTTAATTCTTCTAAGTAATTTTCAACTTGTATCATAAGTGGCTAATGATCTTCTGACTTGATTATCGATTTCTTATGTATCTCGAAACATCCCGAAAAAAAAACCAGTCGACAATTCTGTGCCCTTGCCACGTCAAACCAAATGAAAATACTTGAGTTAGAAAATCACGGCTCATTGTAATTCAAGAAGCGACTTCTTAGACGAAATGTTGATCACTTTTATAACAGAAAGAATCTAAATGCTCAAATTTCTTGCAAGGCTATAATTACCACTTTTTTATGGGTAAGTTGGACTTGAACCCACGACTCTCAAGCTTGCTTTGCAATGTGTCAAACCAACTGAGCTATGGGTCTAGTCTCATACTTCTTAATTAGGTAATGTTCATTAAAACAAACAACAAAGTCTTATGGTAAACATTTGGAGTCGGTTAAACAAATCTTGTTCATCCATTTCACTCCATTCAGAGTTATATCGTATGCCATTGAGAGTGAGTTCATATATCCTTTCTCCATTTCCATTCCATTCTTTCGGATATTCCCCTCACTCTTCTAGGTTTTGAATATTTCTTGTCACTAGGGTTGTAATCAACTTTCGTTGAATATGCACAAATTATTTTTACTTACTTTCTCTTGATTTACCATCTATTATAGCTATTCTTACATTTTTCTATTATAGTCAATTTGTTAACATGATGTGTTTTAATTTTCCAACATTTAGCTCCATAAATCATAATTGGACTTACCACCCTTTTTAAAAAAAAACAATCTTTTAGTTTGATTGATTTGTACGTGTACTTCAAAAGTGTTCTCCACTTTAACCATCTATCTTTGATTCTATGGCCAACATCTTCCTCAATGTCTCTATCCTCATGTATGATAGATCTCATATATTAAAATTTATTGTTGGAGGTATTTCTAGTTCATTAATATTAACTCAGTATTCCTCTTCTTATTAAATTTCCATTTCACATCATTGATCTGGGCACATAAAACTTGTTTGAATAATAAATTGTGAATTTTACAAAGAGTTGTGTTGGAGTAACATTGAAATTGACATTGTTTGGGACATTGGTGTGCACAGAACCATAGATGCTTCTCACTCGTATCTCGATGAAAAGCATCTATGGCTCTATAGAGACATTCACGTCAGCAATGTTTGAAACTATGTCAATTTCAATGTTACTTCAGCATTTTCCTTTTAAAAATGACAAGGGCCATTACATGAATGAGTTTTGAGAGATCAGTTGACCTAAACCTTAGAAATGTCAATAGGCTGAGTTGGTCAAGCTTTTAAGATCCAACAATTTTTTTATCTTCAGACATGTGGTCCCTAGCCTTAGATTTGGGATCAAATTTTTTTTGATACGTTGGGATTTGAATGTACTATGTTGAGATAAATAGATCCATACTTCTTCAAATTATTTTAATGTTACGGACAAGTATCCCTCTTCTTTGCCGGTTTGGTACATTGATTTGTGGTACTTTATTTCATTATTGAACCAATTTGAAAAGGTTAAATGGAGAGAGTAGATATCAATAATCTCAATAATACAATAAACGACTGACAATGAAATAGAAGAATGAGATTCATTTAATGGACTCCAAATCCTTGGGATAAGGCATTGATGATGATGGTAATGGAGTGATTTTGGATCTTTGAGTTATATAAAAGTTTAAGAAGTTTCAAACTATCATGATAGCTTTTAGTGTGCCTTTGGTTTTCTAAGTAGTCTTGGAGATCATGGGTTTAATTCGAAGATGGGCAGTAATTTCTATCTTATGAGTTAGTAAATCATTCCCAAGTAATCCGTGGATGTAGACACAATAGAGAAGCATGCAAGTGTTTCACTCTTTCAACCCATCAACTCCACAAACTCTTGTCCTTCTACTTCATGGAACTTTAATCACACCAAAATTCAGAATGCATGATTGTGGGTGCAGATTTTCTTCCAACTTCAATCTCTTCCATTTCAGCTAGTTGGTGAATTTTAGTTCTCAATCTTTAAGCCGTAGAACCTAAGATTAATATTTCAATAATCAAGTCAATAGAAATTTTTGCAGAATTACGACATGTATCAGAGTGAAATTATGTATTTTTTCCTCCATCGCCCAACTTTATATAAGTTTCAAAAAAAAAAAAAAAAAAAAGTCAATATGACATTTGGACTTGTCTACATTACTCCAACTGAAAGTCGCAAGATGTGGCTCTTTTAACACTTCGCGATGGCTCTTCTATGCATGATTAGCATTTGGAAATGGTGCCTCGGTGACTTATGGTTTTGAGAACATGTGTTGTTTGATTATGTCATTAGCTGCCATTTTAAACTCTGAACTCCGATTATGGGATTATTGAAGTGATTTTCCTTGGGATCTAGCCGAACAATGTCAAGTAGGGGGCCAGGGGACTTTCCAGATTATTTAAATGCTCGCAAGAGGGTACGGATTTTGCCTGCTTGGATGATGTGACATACAATGCATCATAGTTCCAGACATAAACACGGGAGTCCTCACCTACTGAGATGATATGTCTTGTTTCCAATTTGAAGTGAAAAGAAGCAGACATCTGACTCCCCCAACTTAAGAGACCAGTTCATATAAAATAGCTCCAAAGAGGGAGGGGGGCTGCTTCAGATCAATAACAATTATCTCAAAATTTCAAGAATGGAAAACCCATTTGTAAAGGTAATTACTACCGGAACTTCATTATCATGATCATCTCCACCTTATCCAAAATTCCCAAATCACTGAGGTTTGCCACTCAACCTTATAATGAATCATATCTTTAGTCAAGGAATGTTCATGTCTTCTCCAATTAATTTATATCCATTTTCCTTATCCGAACATAAAGACTATTTAATACAGTCAAGGTGAGATTTTGAAAAACCAAAAAAGATTGAAAAACTTGCAAAAACAAAAGTCGCCAAAACTCATAAGTTTCAATAATCTAACAAATTATTTGCACAAGGAATTTTGATAGGATAAGGTCTTCTTAAACAGAATGAATAATTGTATTACAAGTGAATCTAGCAATTATGCACATATATGAACAAGCACATAGTATAAGTTCACTATTTAGTGAGTCCCTACGGTAATGTGTATGTCCCGTGGAGATGTTCTGAAATATAGGAGGGGTACCCAGGTGACGACATCAGGTTACTAAACCCTTCAACCAATACAAGTTTACATAATTGGAACAAAGGGGCTCAAAACAACAATAAGCCAAATAGGGATCTCGCTATTAACGCCTAGAAACCAGTAACATATCTTGGATCATGTCATAGAGTAACACAAGATGGCAACAGGAAAGCAGGAGAGCCTAGCCACTTGACAACCAGTACCAGACAAGTTGATTCACGATCTTTCGCTTTTAGAACTATGTTAGAAGGGTTCACTCATACAATTGTCTTGGAATCTCAATACCAATACATTATGTGTTCCTTGAGGGTTAATCACCACCCGATGCAGAAGAAGAAATTGGGAAATACACACACATGAATCTGGAGTATCTTACTTCAACACTAAACATAAGGTTCGACAAGCAATCGACATTTCACAATCAAATGTGTAGTACTGCTTATTATAGCGGTCCTTATATATCACAACCTATCTTTTATAGGTCGAGTGCAGAGTGCCCCAGGAATATAGAGGACTTTTAGACTCACACACACAGAGGCCATCTTTTCCAGGTGGTATAATTGAGACCAAACCTTTTAAAGTTTAAAATAGAGACAATTGTTACACCAAGTTATAAATAAGGAAAATCCTTGTATCTAAATGTAGTTGCTGCTCATACATGACAACTAGTTATGCAGGCAAGTGACAAATTACTTGGGAAATTGCGAATTGAACGACCAATCCATTAAAAATTTCATTTGATATGTATCTTACATTTATAAGATAAGCAAGGTTTCAAAACTGGAAATTTGTGGAAAGCATCCCCATTTGGGAGCAGATCCTATATAGTACTTTATTCTTGAAACTCCCTCCTAATACCAGAGAGGCCATGTTAAAAACTAAAATATATCACATTAGCTATGTCATGATCATGATTTAGACCAGATTTGAAGAAAAAAAAAAATTGTTTAAGCCTGATCTGTGACTTTGAAATTGAATTGTCACTAAAGTCCGATGTTTCAAATGTAGGGATTTTGTTGTGCTCTCTTAATCATTGAGAACAACACTACTAGAAACTACACGAATAAAGTACTACAGAGGATCCGCTCCCCTCTCCCACACATTTGCAACTTCAGTAGGAATATAACTTAAATTGAAAACATGGTCAAAACAAAGAATCCTATATAGAAGATAATTACCTATTCCACCAGAACGTCTGAGAAAATGAGTCACATTACATTAGACTTGGACCAACATAGGTCTAAGACATTGTTGTATGGTAAAAAACAAAGAATGGTTTGATACGAGATCACAATAATGAAATTGATAAACAATGATCAAACCTTCAAAATGTAAATATAATACCACGATTTCCCCAAGTATTGAAACACCACCATTCATTATTTATTTGACCTTTGTTTGTGTGTGTCCCCATTGCACTTGTAATTGCTTCTTTATCTGGTCTGTTCTAACTTTTAAAATTGAATTGCGATAATCTGACTACCCCACGTGGCACACTCAATTGACTCTCTTGACGTGATAAGTTTGAAACCGTAAAACTGTATGCCTCGGGATACAAAACTAAACTTTCCCATAAAAATGTGTATCTTGAGGGAACCATATATCCCCGAGGCATACAGATCTATGGTTCTGAACTTATCATGTTAGGAGAGTCGATTGAGTACGATACATGGGGTAGTCAGATTATCATGACTCTTTAAAATTTAAACCCAAATGCTCTTTTATCGAACCCCATAACGAGGGATTTAGGTGGCCAGCCCTTTGTTTCGGTTTACTTTGACCCAGCCCGGATCCAACCCATTTTGCGCTTTGATTTCGTTCCGGATACCCGATACTAGCCAGCTCATCTTTATAGTCGGTCTGTCAGATATACAACGAGGAAGGAATGTTACCATCATCCTGTGCGCACATATCGTCATCTTTAGGTTCCAACCGCCAATATCCTCGAGATTCAAAACCAATATCTGGAATACTATCTAACGGTATATATTTCTATGGACGACAATTATTCAGGACTACACTATTACTTTTCCGAATAAGTCTTTTGAAGGAGGAAAATAAGTATAAAGAGGGCATCAAAGTACCGCAACTCTCCAAGTCTTCGTCCGTCTCGATTAGGGTTTCGCTAATCTTTTAGGGTTTCGTTACTCTGTCTCTCTGTCTGTGAGTAATACATTTATCAATCATTTGTTCTGTTCTTGAATTTTTATAACTGTATTGTTTTTGCTCTAATTAGGTATTTTTCTTCAATTTTGTTTTTTTTTCCTCATAATTCTTTGTTATCAAATCCATGTCGCATTTCTTCTCGAGTGGAACTTTTAGATTTCTTACACGAATCCATGTAAGATTTCAATTAAATGTTTAGGTATTTTAGTGTTCTCAATCATCGATTGGTATACGAGACTAAATTGCACATATAAACCCTCAAGATAATCGATCTGGGAGATGATCTAACAGCTTATCTAGGATTTCCAAAAAAAAAAAAACTGTGGATTGGCGGACCCTTTTACTGAATAAATCTACCACTTTGTTAGCGCTTCAAATAAAAATGGTAAACTGGGTTGCAACCAAATTATTTGTTAACAAACACAAGGGAGTCAATTTAGTATGTGTCGTTTGAGCATGCTTTAGAGGGTTTCTGAGGATAATTTGGAGCTTTTAGATACCGGGTCAGAGTGCCAACTCATGATGATGCATGAGAGAAGCTTCATAGTATATTTGGCTTGTGTGAGATAGAGACTTATAGAAAAATGTGAGCACTTGGCTGCAAAAAGTGCCGTATTGCGCTTGATTGTTGATTGAGTCATTGGGTGATTGTTTTACAAGTGACCCCATTGCTAGCAAGAAGAGAATTTAAATTCCTAGCATTTGCAGCTTGGTACTTTCTATCATTCATTGATTAAGTTGGAAGGGCCGGTTTAGATTGAATCAAGCAGGTGAAATGAGATTGGTAAAACTGAGAAGAGAATGCAAAGATGAGATCAGGTAGGATGAGAGTATGTAACATTAAGTCCTTCATAGAATGTCAATCCCTTCAAATCCACCTTAACATGGCCAACCTTTTTTCACACACACACGTATGTTAAAGTTTGCCTGTGCTTACATCATGGGCATCCTCTTTGGGGTTTAGGAGGTGAAAGAGGAAAAAAATAAATTTGTAATGGTATTATTGGAAAAGAGGAAAAGCAATATAGAAAGTTGTAGTGGTGTTTCTGGAAATGGGTAGAAGAGAAGAGAAAGGAGAGGGGACAACGGTCCTCGAGATATGTTGTTTATGGGGTATAATTCTGGAGACAAAGAAGTGAGGTCCATTGTGGTGTTTTATTATATATACTAGATGGCATATGCAAATGCCCATGTATCTCGAGGGCTTATTTGTAAGTTAAACTATTAACTAAAGGGTTTTTGAATATTACATGCTAAAAAAATGGATATTTTTGTAATTTTGAAAACTAAGAACGTGATTATATGGTTGTGGGTTACAATTATCTTGGTATTTTACCAAAATGACCTGAATATATTAAATTTTAATATAAAAGTGGGGGCATTTATGGGCATTAAAATTTTGGTGTCGGACCACATCTACTTCGCCTTCTCTCATTGTAATAGTAAGGATCCTTGTTAGCCATTTGGAATTCAGCAAAAATTTCATTTGTGAAAAATTCGACTTCTATTCGATTTTGGATTGCAAAAATCCAGTTAAAAATTCGATAAATGGAAAATATGTAACATATGCTTCATACGTGTATTATCTGTCTCATTTCAAAAATTTGAAAACCAAAAATTCAGTAAAATATGATAGGATGTTAATAGTGATGATGAAGTTGGTGATAGTGATGGTGAAGGTAATGATATATTGGTGATGGTAATAATGATGGTGGTGAGAATGAGGGCGTTGAGGTTATTGTTCCATTGGTTTATAAAAGAAGATCAAAGTCAATGGATAAATCGTTAATTTGGAAAATAAAATTGTAATCTCAAATAAATGTTGAGGGTCATGTCATTATTTTTTTAAAGATAAAAAAGGACATTTGTCACGTAGAAAGGTTGATTTCTCCAAAATTCTGAAGCATGGCCGCTTCAAATTCGAGTTGGGTTTCATGTCACAACTTATAAGTTTACACTTTGCAACATACAACAGGTCACAATACATTTTTTTTCATCGAGTTTTATAAAAATTCGTAAAAACCGTGTTTTATTCTTTTTAAACTTAAAATGCGTGAATTATTCAGAATAGTTCAATAATTTGGAGAATAATACTTCATTGAAAAAAATGAAAAATTCATGAATTTTTCGAGAACTAAACAGGAGATTGCTTACAAGGGTAAGGATATATATATATATATATAGTCGCATAAGCCTCGTAATTTTTATTAAAACTCAAATTCCTTTCATTGAGCTGGTGGCAAACTGAAAAAGTGCTATAAACCCCGTATTTTCGGCTTATATATATATATGGGTCGGGTTCTGTTGACTCAACAAATGACACAAGGTCTTGACTCAAGAAATATGATGAGCTTGACTCCTATCAACATGCTTTTCTTTTTGGTGTGTAGATGTCAAATGTCGGGTGACATGTTGTTCTATTGTCATATAGCTGTATGAATGTTCAGATTGTTATCATTTTTTGTGTGTCTAACTGTGATTCTTTTGGTAACTATACAGTGTTCTTTGATTAATAAATTTGATGATAGGGATAACAGTCTCCCTTCATGCCTTTGTGTTACTGATTTTAAATGCTGTTTAATTAGTTGATACATGTCGGAACCAGTAGAGTACCGCTGTTTCATCGGGGGCCTTTCATGGTCAACATCTGATAGAGGTCTGAAAAATGCCTTTGAAAAGTTTGGCCATCTTGTTGAGGCAAAGGTAATCAATCATTTCACATATTCTGTGCTTCTCTAAATTTATGTTCACCCCTTCATGAAGTTTAAATTTAAGGTTACGATACATCCGAGCATTCATTATTTTTACTGTTATTTGACATTTTTCTAATTCTAGACTGTAAAAATGTTGATTTTCATAGTTTTTGCATCAACCTTACACTAACATCACCTCTAAGTTCTATGGTTTGTTGGATTTTTTTTTTCTTTTATGTCTTCTCTCCTTCGCCCTTGTCTTTTGTGTTGGCATCTTTGCCAATTGAGCAATAATTCATGTTCTTTCTAGAAATCATAGTAGCGGTTTACTGTGCCACTGCTTGCGTTACTGCCCAAGCTTAAGAACAGAGTTTCTTTGCCAAGTGTCTCCTAAATTATCGTTTTTGATTTAGTAAAGAAATCAGCTATATACTTAAATTCAGTCCTCGTCTAAAACAAGGTTAGGAAATCAATACAACTATATATAAAAAAAAAGAGAATTTGGAAGGTAAATTTATTGCTTTATTTTTAGAGACATTGTTGGGAGTTTCTGGTAGTCTTCAGGATAGCTCCTGACAATATGGATATTTTCCCCAATACAGGTAGTAGTGGACAAGTTCTCTGGCCGTTCTCGTGGATTTGGGTTTGTTACTTTTGAAGATAAGAAAGCAATGGAAGATGCTATTGAGGAAATGAATGGTATGGATCTAGATGGTCGTCCCATTACTGTTGATAAAGCTCAGCCTCAACAAAGCTCTGGTCGAGACCGTGATGATGACCGTGACCGTGACCGTGGTCGCGATCGCGATCGTGATCGTGATCGTGACTATGGTAGTGGACGGGGATCTAATGGAGGGGAGTGTTTTAAATGTGGCAAGCCTGGACATTTTGCAAGGGAATGTCCATCTGGTGAAGGGGCAAGAGGGGGAGGAAGGTATGGAGGAAGAGATGATAGGTACAGTGGTGGTGGTGGCGGCGGCGGCGGTGGCAGTCGCTATGGACCTGATCGTGGTAATGGGGATCGTTACGGTGGACGCAACAGGGATTCTGGTAGCCGTGGGGGTTCAGGAAGTGACCGATACAATCGTGATCGTTCTGGTCCGTATGAGCGCCGTGGCACCGGAGGATTCCGCTCCTGATATCATAGTTTCTTTTAACTGAGGTATGATGTTATTCCATCTTCTGCAAGCTCCAAGAGATGAATTTTGGGAACTCATGGATTATTTTCATGTGTTTTTACAGGTGAGGATCGTGCGAAGCTTCTCTTGATGGTGTACTTTTTGACTGATGTTTGCAGGATGTCTTCTCGGTATCGTATCATGGAAGATCAATGTAGCTAATCTTCTTTAGAAACTTTGAAAGTTGGCTGGAAAATGTGGTTCGACTATTTTCTGTTCTCTGTCAGATGCTCAAAATACAATGTTTTGTTACAAGCCGACTTATACCTGCTTGATATGGTTCTGGAACTTTGGTCTTTTTCACTTTGAATGCCTTTATTGCTACTGGATTCTGGACGATTTGCTTGCATGCTTCTTTGCATTCCTGGGTTCTGGTCTCATGTTAGTGTGGATGTGGAGGATTGATGGTGATGGAACTGTTATAGCACCTTTGATTCTGTTGAGTACTTTTGAGGGTTTTGTACCTTGTGTTCCTCTCGTCACCTTTGGAATAGAAGCAGTGTTAAGAGTACTGATCAAAAAAAACAAAAAAGCAGTGTTAGAGTTAGTCCAGTGCCCTTTTTCGCTTTCCTGTTCTCCGAAAACACATTTTTTACCAAAGAATAATTGGGTATTTTTTTTAATCCTATACTGCTATAATATTGCGTGACTAGTTCTTCATTATCCATTGAAACAATTTTAATCATGTTAACCTTTTGGCAGGCTACAATTTGGCCTTCTTTGGTCTTTTTGGATGCATGCTTGGGTTTCTTTGTCGCTAATCATGATTGTACTGCTCGGACATGGTTTTTACATATTGAAATTGTGAAAGCTTTTGGGCTACATCAACAAGTTATCTGCAATTTTAACACGACATAAGCCACAACACTGGTCCCAGCATTGCCACTTGATGGAAGTTGTTATTCTTCATAAACATGCTGCGGGTTGTTTACAAGATTTTCAATTGATTCAGCAACTGTTATCCGTCATTCCTGTCTTGGCTCTTTGTCTCTTGTGTTGTGTTGTGTTCTGTTCTGTTCTTTGTGGGAGAAGGTTGCTATTGTTCATTGTCTCTTTTCTGTACCTGTATGTGGTATCCTGGTACCCCTCAAGAGCCGAATAACTTTCGACAATTCTTCCTATGGAGATTGGTCACTTTTGAGTCCGCATGGCAGAGTTTGTCCTTTTGGAAGGCAAAAAAAAATTCTTTCAACTAGATGGCCATCTTGGAATTTATCAGATCGATTCTCGAAGAAAAAGCTTTTTTCACCGGTTGCCGTCATCTGCTTCTATGCTAGTTAACAACTATAAGTTGGTTGCCATCATCTGTTTCTTTTATTGAGCTATTACCCTCCTCTCACATTATTTATTTTTTGTTCCACAACCTGTTGTACGTACTAGGCTTGGAAGTGCTGTTGCATGGTCTGATTAATTGTTCTACCTGATCAATTTTAATAACTTCATCATTTGCATTTTTTTCTGTGATCTTTAGTATCATGAATGATATTCTGCCATAGTTTTCATGGTTTATATGGATTATGTCTACATCCATTGTTAACGCACATTTAAGTTTCCTATTGAGGTGGATCATGCTTGGCTGCTTGACATCTATTCCAGATATCTGTATTGGATGTGCTTGGATTTTGATGTCTTGTTTTGTGTTTGAGTTCATCATATTACACCACACAACACAATGTTGATTGTCTCCTCAATGTTGATGTTTGCAGAATGTATTTGGTCACTGTTAGTTTTCCTGGGTTTCTTTTTAGTGGCTTTGCTGTACTTCTCGTTTGAAATCTCTTGTTAGATTTTGGTAGCTTTTTTTTTTTCCAAACATTGACATAATTGCATGTATTTGTTCTTTTTATTCCTGTTGCTAAGAAACTTGTGTGGTGTAAAAGGGTTCAAATTATTAGTGACCTCATGGTTTAGTTTAGGCTTCTATCTTTTTTTGATAAGTTTTTAGGCTTCTATCTAATAATAATCATAAAGCCAATATACAATTCTTCCCCCCCCCCCCCCCTAATAATCATAAAGCCAATATACAATTCTTCCCCCCCCCTCGATTTAGTTTAGGCTTCTTTCCCCTGTTTTAGTTTAGGTTAGGCTTCTATCTAATAATAATCATAAAGCCAATATACAATTCTTCCCCCCCCACCCTGTTTTGGCAAGTGATGGTGCTTAATTTCCTTCGTTTGCTCATTCATTTTATATTTTTGTGCTTTTTACATGAAGTCATGCTGGAATGTGACTTCAAAATTTACTTGGATTCACAATTTGTTGATGTGGAAGTTCTTTGTAAGTCCTAAATAGTTACATTTTTCAAAATAGTGGTTAGAAATTTTAGAATGGGTTGATTTTATGTGAGGATAATCTCTATGTTTAGTTTAGGCTTCTATCTAATAATAATCATAAAGCCAATATACAATTCTTCCCTCCTCTCCCCCTTCTGTTTTGGCAAGTGATGGTGCTTAATTTCCTTTGTTTGCTCATTCATTTTATATTTTTGTGCTTTTTAAATGAAGTCATGCTGGAATGTGACTTCAAAATTTACTTGGATTCACAATTTGTTGATGTGGAAGTTCTTTGTAAGTCCTAAATAGTTACATTTTTCAAAATAGTGGTTAGAAGTTTAAGAATGGGTTGATTTTTTTTGTGAGGATGATCTTATCATAGAGATTATCCTCACAAAAAATCAACCCATTCTAAAAATTCTAACCCATACATTGAAAAAAAAAATGTTTGGCTCTCTCTAGGGCCTCATAGAGATTATCCTCACAAAAAATCAACCCATTCTAAAAATTCTAACCCATACATTGAAAAAAAAAATGTTTGGCTCTCTCTAGGGCCTCGGACACCACCCAATCTATATATATATATATATATATATATATATATGGGGTTAAGAAAATTTGAGATTATGTACCTCTCACCATTGTTGTAGCGAGTGCATTCATAAGCAGAGCAGTCATTTACATTCTTGATTGTCGCTTTATTAAGTGATAGAATAGCAATTGTTTGTGTTGCTTCCAGGGAGTTATTAAAGATGATAAGGGAAACGTCTATATGTAGTCCATAGAGAAAAAATTTCAGTTCTCCACTATGTGACTAGTGCGCTTTAGGGTAATTTTGTAAATTTGAAGATGCCCTCAATGCATGTGGGGAGTAATTTTTTTGAGTCCATGTCTATTTGCTTTTATGACAGTCGAAGTAACTTACCATATACCTTAATATAGAGAGGGATGTTGGTTTTAGGGGGGTTTTCAAGGGCCCCAAAAAAAAACACCCTGGTTGATTGTTGTGTCACCCAAAGTTTCTGGTAGGTAGTGTGCTGCCAAACTTCACTATTTAGTGTTGGGAGCTAACCTTTTTCCCTCCCAACAGCATGATTATCAAGGTCTATTTCAGATAGGTGTACCTCAAAAACAACAACAACAACAACCAAAAAAAAAAAAAAAAAACATTTTTCTCCTTGTGATGTCCTATCTCTGCTACTTGTTGCTGCAATTGCAAGTCATTCGTAAAGAGAAGCCACCCAAATAAATAAAAAAAATCTAATCCCTCCCAAATTCACTATCCATGCGCAAGCACAAGTCTGATAATTTCTAGATGATTACGAGTTCCAACCAGCTGATTTTGGTGTGTAGTGAAATCCTTCTCTAAGGAGTGTGCCTATCTGATTCTCAATTCACTCTTTGGGAGCTAATTCTTCTCCTAAAATATTGAAAGGATTTTGTATATGATGCCTTTGAATCTTCATTCCCTAGTCAAAAATCCTAGTTTTTTTTTTTCAAAATTTTGTCATTTCTTCAACCTTTGTACAAAACTCTATTTTTTTTTCATCCAAAAAAAAAACCTATTGTCTTCTACTTCCCAAGAATGTTAATTTGTTCTTGATGTTTGAAGATAAGGAAAGAGAACGTAATGGATTTTGGTGGAAGAAGAGGGGTGTGTAGGTGATTGAGATCAAGAAGTCCTAGGTTTGAAAACACCAGACGAGGTCACGAGAGTATTTCAAAGGACATGTTTATGATGTATTAAATACACCTCCAAATTTTATTATTTAAAATGCCTTAAAAGAAAGGATTTTGTTAACGTGCCCTAAGGGCACATGTTAAAGTGTAATAATCACACTTGGAAATTTAGAATCTAAAGGTATTCTGGTAAAAAATAATTTTTTCAAGGTCGTTTTCAGTACAAAATTCAATTTTCAAAGTATATTTAGTGCACTTTAACGTGTGTCCCCCTTAAAAAAAAAAATTTCTACCAAAAGTACCCTCAAATGCTTATTTTCAAGGTGTTTTATACGCATCTTAATTTGCACCCTAAGGACTTACCTTAATAAAAGAAAAAATTACTTAATGGTCTTTGATAGAAGATTTTCTTTCTAATTAGTCTTTGACTTTTAGGAATTAGCAAAATAGTGCATTTAGTAAATTCTTTTTTTATATTCAGTCCTTGAACCCACACTATAGACATTTCTCATAATTGAAATTGCACTAATTATTCAAACTCATCATTTTTTATCTAAAAAGATTAGATTTCCAATATATCCCAATCAAGTTTTGAAGACTCTATTATGATGAAAAGGATTTGAGAAGGAAGAATAAATTTTTTTTAATTTTTTTTTTCAAGCACTTTGAAAATGCATGTAAAAAATTAGGATTTTTCAATTTTTTTATTCCATTTTTTAATAAAAATCGATCAAGGATGGTTCTTTTGATTTAAAATCATCTACACAAGTTGTTATGTCAAGAAAAAATTCAAAAAAAGAAAAATCAATGGGTTTTATAACATTGAGATCGACAATTTTTATTTTTGAGATTAATATTTTTATTGTCAAACTCACCAATATTATTAATTTTTGACCCAACTAGTTTTAATTATTGTCGAACTTACCAATTTTAATAATTGTTGGGCTCACCACTATTTATTGTCAAGCTAGACAATAAAAATATTAAGCTCAAAAATAAAAATTGTCGAACTTAACGATGTAAAATTCACTCGTTTTCACTTTTTCGAGTTTTTCTAACTATATGGAAAGATCAACTTAAAACTTGGCATATTGACTTGTGTAGAATATTTCAAACCAAAAGAACAATCCTTGATTGATTTTTATCTAAAAACAAAGCAAAACAATTAAAAAACCCTATTTTTTTACATGCATTTTTAAAATGCTTTAAAAAAATTTGAAAATGATTTCTTCCTTCTGAAATCCTTATCGAGATGTTGAAAATCTAATTTTTTTGGGTAAAAATGATGAATTTACTAAATGGATTATTTAACAAACCCCTAAAAGTTAAGAACTAATTAGAAAAAAAAGCTTTTGACATAGACCATTAAATAATTTTTATAAAGGGAAATAATTGTGCACTAATCTAAGCTGTACACGTGTTCAAACCAGTTAAGTAGTACTAGGCACTAATCAGCATACAAGCGTTGTCCT
The DNA here is from genome assembly GCF_017979445.1 of Akebia trifoliata. Lineage (NCBI taxonomy): Eukaryota > Viridiplantae > Streptophyta > Magnoliopsida > Ranunculales > Lardizabalaceae > Akebia > Akebia trifoliata. The sequence continues at coordinate 1,781,546 of NC_141378.1, read as the reverse complement.
GTAAGCAGGGCAGGTCAGAGTAGAGATCTCCCTGGTCTGACTAGTAGGGTAACATAACATTAAGTAAGACCAGGTCCACCAAACAGGGCAAGCCAGGTCATAGAGTAACCGTAAGGTTGATACGTGTACGTCAATCCTAAAGATCCCGGAAGAGATCTCTGCAGCTTAGTATGATCAATCCAAGAGTTCTCGATTAGGTAAATAACTCTGTAAAATTGATAGATATCCCATGATTATTGCCTATAGAAGGAGAAATCCTATGAACAATTAGGGGGGATAAATAGCACAGTAAGCATTATTAAGGAGGATCTTTTGGAAGTATTAGAGTCTAAATAATTTTTTTTACTTGTTTAATTTGAACGTCGGAGTGATTTTGACAAATACCACGCCACTATAAGGAGGGAGGTGCTAGGAAGGACTTCGGATCAGTATAATTAGATCCATTAACCAAATTCCAACCGTACAATTTTCCCTTAACAAAATCCTTCAAATATTTTACCAAAACATGGAAGAGTATCGATCAACGAAATATGGAGTTGGATAATCTTACTCAAGTCTTGACGTATAATATCCACACTCATAAAATATCTTAAAGATGTGCAAGTTGGATTGAGGCCACAATTTCCTTTCAGCCATTCCGGCATTTGTCTTTTTAGCTTTTAAATTAGAAAATTAACGAAACACAAAGTCCCATCTCTCCCTCTCACACGGAATAAAGCTTCAAACTTGGATACCTGTGGGTCCAAATCTCCCAACAAATTTTTTTAAAAAATAAAGTGCGATGCTGTAACCAGAAATTCTCAAATCGATGGCCATAAATCATTGCTGACGTTTGATGCTTAGGTCCACCGTATCAGTGGACCCAAACAAAGCGAATACGAAAACACGCCAAATTCATGAAAAAAAACCCAACTTTTTGTCAGAGATGTGCGTGTGATACAGTTACCCAATTAAATGAAAGTGGAACGAACATCAAATTTCATCAAGAAACCAAATGTAACTCTTCTTTCGTATCTTTTTGTTAACAAAATTTTCTCTAATTTACAAGTTTCTCTCTCTCTCTCTTTAACAACCTTAAAAAAAAAAAAAAAAAAAAAGGAAAATTAGGGATCTGAGAAGAATGAATGGTATTTGGTTAGATTGTTCAGAAAGGCATGATATGTGTTGTTTTGGTTTCATATCTTGAAAGACAAGATTTCGAGTTTACACGAAACATCTTAATTAGATCGCCACACATCTGTCGAACAGATGGTGAACAATTACTCTGCATCAATAACAAAATCTTCGTCAATCCATCACTCTTCATCACTGATTCTTGCGCCTTTTGATCTCTAAAAAGATAACATACGCTCCACAGTATCACAGCCGCTTGTTCCGTCGCCATTTTTGACACCTTCAACATCTTCTGAACGATCGCAGTAACACAGATCGGATCCTCACATATCGCCGTACGACCTTCCGTACACTTCGATACCATCTCCAAGAACTTCAATACCTTTTCGATGATTGAAACATCGGGATTCGATTTACTGAGTAATTTTCCCATGATCTGAACCGCTCCGGACCGTATGATTCGTAATCTGATCCGTCTTGGGATTGAGATTGCGATCAAGCAGGAAAGTCCTGCGTGGATCGCAGTTGGATCCGTCTCAGAACTAATCAGATGTAGTAACTCGAACAACGTGCCTTCTTTTTCAGCGATCAGAAGCTTGGATTCTGGATCAATTGCGATTGCTTCCAAAACCCTAGCAGATCCAATTCTGGTATCCAAGTTTCCTTTCTGCAGAACAAGAACAATCGAAGCCAATACCTCTTGATTTGTCGCCATTGATCTCATCAATCGTTCTTTATCTCCGTAATCCGTCAAAATCAGATCTAAAATCCAAACCGTATGCTCAAACAATGCTAATTTCTCATCAAAATTGACAACTACATTGCAAAGAATACCAAAGAGAATCGGAACAAAATCGTCCATCTTAGCAAGGAATTTACGATTCTCGTCGGATTTTTTTGCAAAATCAGCGATCTTGGATAAATAATCTAAGCAATTTGCATCCCTGTATTCGACGCTCTTGATCAAATCTCTCGCTTCTTGTCGTGAGATAGGAGGAGAAACGTCAGATTCCGATGAGTTGTTGGAATCAGACCAGGTCTGAATCAAACGGTGGAGAACGTGATTAGGAACAAAATCTTTGCTCTGCAAAACCTGCATAGTGGCTGGACACGTGTTGTTTCCGTTGTCGAGCCATCTCTGGATGCTAGACCGATCATATGTAACTCCAGTACAAAGACTTACAGGAGATTTCATCACATCGTGTGAGATCGGACACTTGAAGAAGCTTGGAACTGTGATGAACAAATCGTTTCTCACCATTTTTGTCTCAAACCAGAGAGAGAGAGAAAGAGAGAGAGGTGAGGGAGACGAAGGAGATGGCGTGGTTTTTTAAGGAGAAAGGGTCAAAGGAAAGATGGCGTCATGAAGAGTATATTGTTTCTTTGGTCAAAGTGAAGCTTTTCCACACTCCAGAGGGGTGTGCGTGTGTGTGTGTGTGTGTGTGTGTTTATAATAAATAAAGTCATAAAAATGGAACTGTGGGCCCTGTACACCATTGAATTTCTTTTGTGGGACCCACACTGGGTTCTTGTCGGTTTATTATTTATACACTGTGTGTTGGGTTGACCCAAATTTCGAATTTTTTGTGGGTTTGGACCAGGACAGTGGATCCGAATTAGCAATCATTCTAATATTATTTTTTTGGTTGGGCAAACAAGAAGTTGTAACGGAGGTGAGTGTGGTTTCAAGGAAATTTGAACTTAAGGATCATGGGATTATCACTCCACAAACCCTTACTAACTTACCTATTTTTGAATATTTTGACCCAATCTGAAGTGGGAACAATTTGATGGAATTAATAAGGGTCCCCTATCGTTATAAATCTAGACATGAAGAACAATTTGATGGAATTAATAAGAGTCCCCTATCGTTATAAATCTAGAGATGAGAGGGCATAGCCGCATAACTCAACTTTTAAACACATTGCAAAGCAACTTTGAGGTTGTAGGTTCAAGTACAATTTACTCATATAAAAAATCTAGACACGTTCTGACTAATTGACATCGTAAAATTATCTTATTTCAAAAATAAAGAAAAAAAAAAAACTCCATTCTTTGTATGTTATCTCACTTCAAATTAGTGATCATATTATGTATTTGCCTTGGTGTTTCTTTTTTTTTTTTTAATTTTCAAGAATAGTCATATAGATGGATCATCCAACATGATATTCATGAGGTCCACAATTAGGAGTACGCATAATCAAAATGTAAAATGCCCTCATCTTCTATCTTATAATTTCTTTTCTTTTCTTTATTTCTTTTTTGGTTGGGGGCGTGTACAATTGTTTTCAAATTCTAAATTATATTTTTAACTTGTCGATCCTCTTAGAAACATCTTCAACAACACTTTTCTTTCCTATAAGTTCTTATCTTGAGTCCAGGGGCGGAGCCAGGATTTTGTTTTCGTGGGGGCAAATTACAAATAGAAAATTTTTCTGATTTTCTATGAGGGCAAAGCAGTAGAATGTTAAAAAAATTTGTAGGGGCAAATTACAAATAGAAAATTTTTCAAAACTTCTGTGGGGGCAAAGTAGTAGAGTGTTAAAAAAAAATTTAAAATTATTAGTACCTCCCTATTGATTTTAGAAATTCTTGTGGGGGCAATTGCCCCCACTGTAAATCCGCCCCTGCTTGAGTCCTTCTTATTACTCTTTCTTGCTTTCTATGTTTGATGGTTGAAGGAGATATAATCTTTTTAGTTGAAGAAGAGGATAAAGATTTTTTTTCATAGAAATTAAAAATAATAAAATAGAAATTAATAATTATTTTTTTTAAAGAAAAATCAACAGCTTTTGTCAAAGGTTAAGATAAGGTCATTTCGATCATTTAATATCTAATGAAAGACCAAGTTAAGAGGTATGTCATCAGTTTGAAAAATCAATTATTCAAAGTTACTCAACCTTAAATAATAATAATAATAATAATAAATAAGAAATAAAGAAATAAATGAAAAAAAAAAATGGTGTCGCTATAAAACCATTATTATGCTAATTTCACTTAAGATATTATTTTATAATAAGATGATGTGTAGTTATTATAATAATATTAACAGTGTGGCAATGTTATAGTCCTAAATCATTTATCAAATCCGATTTGATTTGATCTTAACTTTCTATCTCGGATTTGAAATCCAATACTAAGAGCTCCAATTTTGTATATAAAAGTCCACAATTTTAAGCCAAGAGTATAATATGGATAAAATAGCAGGTAAGAGTACCTAATATGTTGGGTGACAATGACTTAAGAGCCTTAAGTCTTCTTTTATTTTTTTTTCCACACCCATTAAAAAAAAACACATTATTGTGGGGTTAGGATCACATACATTATTCGGTGTGAAAAGGAAAATAAAGTAAGAAATATAAACTAGCAAACAAAAATAGAAGGAAAAAAAAATTAATAAAAAGGTGGAGAAGAGATTTTCAAAGACAAGAACCTAATACAACACGATTGCTGACTCTGACCAACCGACTTCTTCTATACTCTTCTTCTATTTTATTTCTCTTCGTCATTCCAAGTCAAATTTGCAAATTTTCCAACATTACAACGTGCATTGACTTTGACAATCTGACCAACCTAACAAAACATGGCCGGGTTGTTAATGGGGCAGGTAAGCAGGTTGGTCTTTAACCTGATCCAACCATCTCTTGAAAACTAGCCCAAGTCCTATATATACATTAGGGGTGTAAGTTAATTTGATTCAAACCAAGAACTGAACCAAACCGTGTATTTTGGATTGGTTTGGTTCGGTCAGTTCAAACTTGATAAAAAATCGAATCAAACCGAAATCGAACCAATAATTATTTTTAAATAAAATATAAGTTTTTTTTTTTCATTTTTGAAACCCTAACTCTACCCTCACTCTCTCTGTTGTCTCTTTCAGTTGGGGTTGCGGGCTGCGGGGCAGCTCTCAACTTCGACGGCCGATCTCTCTCTCTCTCGTGCGCGCGCGCACACACACAGTCACATTAGGTAATAAGGGGGTAGGTAACGATGAAGATGGCCATCCGAACTGACTGAACAATCTATTGAAGGTGGCCGTGTTTAGAAGATGTAAAAAAATGCCCTCATCTTTTGATACTGTACATTTATATAATTTCTGAATGTACAATATCCTTTGATATCGAAAAAATATGATAGATCTGACGGTTAAGATTGGTTTAATTTTGCAGGCTTGAAGGTAAGGTAGCACTCATCACTTGGGCAGTGAAAGGAATCGGAAAAGCAACAATCTCTAAACACGGCCACCTCGACATTATCTATCTCTTCTTCCATCCTCCTTCTTCTCTCCTTCATCTAATCTTCTCCATTAGTAATGGTAGAGGCGACGATTGGAACAGTGGTTGTGGAAATTGCTCTCTCCATCTGCAATTGCTAAATAAGGTATGTGTTTCTAATTTTTTATTGACAAATTTGTGCAATTTTTTTTTAACCCATGGAACCAAACCGAATTAAGGTCGGTTTGGGTTGGTTTGGTTTTGGTTCTTATATAATGGAACTGCCCTTGGTCAGTTTGGTTTTGATTTTGCTGCAAACCGAACCAAGTTGCACCCCTACTATATATAATCAATGAGTTGTGATAATCAGATTACCCCACGTGGTATACTTAATCAACTCCCCTGACGTGACATGTGTGAGAACTGTAGATATGTACTTCTCGAGATACATCGTGTGCACATATCATAAAAAGTAGAGTTGTGTATCCCAAGGAGTACATATCTATGATTTTAGCACATGTCACGTCAGAGGGAGTCGATTGAGTATGCCACGTGGGGTAATCAGATTATCACGATTCATAATCAATCAAAGACTTAATATATTTTTTTCTAAGTCATTTTGCTTTTTTTGAATTTTGAATTTTAATATTTTCTCATATTGGGATTGAAATCTATCTTTGTTGAATATATCCAAATTATCTCTATCAATTTTCTCTTAATTAGTTTATTATGATTTGTTAGAGTTACTCCAACAATTTTCAACCACCTTAATTTTTAATTTTATTTCTCCTAAACTTTCCACACATCCATCTCAACATGATGCATCTTATCCTTTGAAATGTTGATTTGAAGTAGACATTTTGACGATTCATTCAACCCTTACTTTAGTTCAACTTTTTATATATAAATGACAATGTTATAATATTATCATTATTTTTATTATTATTATTATTATTATCAACATACACGTGGATTGTCCAAAATGTTATTCATATGACCCAAAATGTAATTGTAAGAAAAATTTCAATCATTTTTATCAAACTCAATATAGACTTATTTGGCCTTTCGAATGTTTGGTCAATAGCTTATGCAATATAAACAGACTTTCTTGGTATGAATACTAATGGTGTATCATGTAATACTTATAGTAAATATTCATTCAAACAACACCAATAAATAAAATATTGAAGTTGAAAAATCTTAAAAGAAATGAGAAAAATAATAAAAGAATAAGATGATACAAATATGAATATATTTTAAATAATAGAAAATGTGATTCTAAATAGAAAAATAGTTAGAGGAGTCTTTATTTAATCGACCTCAATTGTTTAGACAAGGCCTTGTTGTTGGATACAATTTTAATATTTATTATTTTTGCTACTAAATTTGAAATCAATCAAAATTTTATGTGTCTAGAAAGTTTGAATGAGAAGAGTTCTGAGCTGACTTGGTCACCATTGATATCCACTACTCAAAACCTATCAAACCAACCTCATAATGATTTGCAGCTGTTAGTAGTTTACGTTTAGAACTTCTCCTTATAAAAATAAATAAATAAAAATCGAAAACAGATCAGATTGATAGATCATCCAGAATCTGGCTTATCAATCAATCAGTCGCATTCGAATAACTAACGTCACTGTGTGGGACCAAGGGATTGATTGGTGTTGATGTGAGACGTGATGCCTTACTTTACCCAACAACAGCCTCACAAACACCAAGATCCTCATCAAGTATGAAGATCTAGTAATCCAGGAGTACGGTAGCCTTTTCTTACTCGTTTTATTTTCTGCCACGTGTCACAAGGTTTTGGTGAATCTGATTCTGACCTGATTGGTAAATTTCCTTTGGGCTTCACGATCATTTCTTCATGGGCTTAAGAACTCACCTTCCCAATCCAAGTGATAAACCTTATGATGCCATGTAGCACATTATGGACCCACAAACGCAAATGAGATTTTTGGGTGGGCCGGGCCACAAAAAGACAGCTTAATAGGTGATTTGTTTGTAGCCATTTACTCCATGATCATTAATTACAATAGGAAGATTCTAAGTTGAACGTCGTAAAAGAGTGAGAAAGGTACCAAAAGAACGTTGACAAGGATAATAAAAGTTAATATGAATCCACTTTCAACAATAAAAGATGTGGGTGGGTTCTAAATATAAGTGGAATTCAGAAACAATATTCGATTTGCCAACCCCAAATATTTGGTATAAGACTTTATTGTTCTTGTTGAAAGTGATTTTTTTTTTTTTTTAAAATTAAAATAGAAAATCTATCAAAAGTGTATGGTTAATCAAATCAAGTCCACTGAGTGAGCTTATATAAACCTTGGCTAATGATGTTGTCATGAGCTCATGACTATCAAATACTCCAATCCAATGTCGGGCCCACCTTAATCACAGTTGATCATCCTTCTTCTGTGTTCCATTAACCTGGTGATTGGTGATCCTAGCCTTTCTCTAAATTTCTAAATTATTTAGGAATTTACATTTTAAAAATTAAATTAAATCTAATTCAGATTGATAGATTGCACAGAATCTAGCATTTAAATAAATTAAATCCAATTCAGATTGATAGATTGTACAGAATCTAGCTTATCAATGACAGTCGCATTCGAATATCTCACGTCATGTAGAGCCAAGGGATTGAGAGGTGTTTATTTGCAGACGTGATGCCTTCCTTTACCGAACAACAGCCTTACACACACTACGATCCTCGTCAACTGTTCTCATCTTATAATTCAGGACACATATTTTTGCCACGCGTCAATCCTAAGATGGTTTTGGTGAATTTTCGTTGGAGTACAGGATTCACATTTCCCCATAAGAACCCTCCCATTCCCATTGCCTCCTCCTCCAATCAAATTTGAGGGATCCAAGACCAACAAACTTAAATTAGCTTTTGGCCCATCTCTTGGTGTGCCTGTCCACCAAAAATCAGATTAATAGGTGATTCATTTGTAGCCTGTAGCCACATATTTCATGATCATCAAGAACACAATAAGCATATTTTTTTAAGAAAATATAATTACTCATTTATCATTTTAAAGAAGATTATATCGTCAAAACCTATTACAAGATTTTTTTTGTTTTTTAATTTTTGCTTTGGCAGGCTGCACGTACCAACCACCATAACAGGTGTTTAGCATTTTATCTAAAGGGGCATATAAGATTCAAAGGTGTGACCTGGGGAGCACATCCAACAACTTTGAATAACAAAAAACCAAAGCCATTATGAATAACAGAAAACTTGACTCTGAACAAAGCAGAACGGATACAGGAATCAATTAACCAACCCAAATCTTTGGGATAAGTATTTGTTGTTATATAGATTAGATTGCCACCAGTTTTCTTATGACAGGCAAAACAGTGAACTTAAATATAGTATGGGGTGTATTTAACAATTTTATCTTTTAATGACTGCACCCACTCTCCATTCCTTCTTCTCCAAAGATGCTCTTTCAATTTGGAGTTCTACTTAAGTGAGTCTTCAAGCAAGAGATGTCAAGGAAGGGGAAGAAACTGAAGGTTGGCTGGAGTTGTATATAATTTATTCATTGGTATGACAAAGATAGCTGTTGTGGAACATTACTCTAACATCATCTCATATTATAAATAAACAGTAATTTCTTACAAATATGTTGCAAATGATTTTTAAAAACTAATGGCATGAAATCTTATATACCAAGGTAAAGCATACAATTCATTTTGATAGTATTTAATTATTTTACAAAAATCATCTGAAGCACCTTGCATTAGTGAAGGAATCATTTTATTTCTTCTTGTAATTTTTTACAGTTTTCTCTATCAGTTCAAGAGAATCTGCAGATGATACCTGCTGTCATTGAAAAGAAAAGCTTTATCAATGTCACACATAATCAGTCCTTTTTGCAGCAGATCTTAATGCCACAGCAGCTCTTTCCCTTCACTGAAAAATGGACTGTTTGCTCCTTAATGTGTTGCTGAGCTGAACCAGCTCTCCCTAAACTCGAAGACCATGCGGTATATAAGGTTTCCACGATCTCAGTTGTGAACCCATTACTACTAAGATCAAGTATCTGCAACTGCTTTGCCATACTAATAGCTGTTGATAGCTCTTGAATCAATTGGCTCTCGCAGAATGAAGTATTCCTTCGACAAGAGCTCGTGCAACTGTCGTTGAAACCAGATAAGACGGGCTCCGCATTGATTGGACCATCTTCACTATCAGCAACTTCAAGGTGATTGTGTTCAGAATTCACTACACATATGTCTTGCTGAGCATTTTCAACTTCCAGTGGTACACAATTATTGGGACCAATGGCACACAAGTTGAGGTTTGGTTGTAAAGATTTTGAGTTATGTTGTGGTGTTAAATCATATTCTGAAGTAGTCTCCTTGTCCAAATCGGCATTTTCTGCAAGACTTAGCTCTTCTAGAGACTCATTCTCTGCAAATGACAAGAAAATTATACTGGGTTGGAATTTATTTCTCAGATGATGTTGAAACTAACTTGGATTTAAGGCTTTGACCTGCTAGTGCCCGGATTATTTTGACTACTCCTGCTATCCCAAGACGGCACTTATTAAGAATCAGAACTCTCAGAGAGCATTGTGGATTCTTGAGTAGTGATGTCAAGGAATTGATACCCTGAATTAACAGTTTTAGTCAGGTTTCTCAAAGAATTGGCTCAAAAGAACAGAAAAATGTTTAGTTGCAAATAATTATAGAATAAAAATTCCATGGAAGACCTCAAGAAACAAATAACTCTACTAAAATGTTGAATGCTAATCAGGCCTATGACGGAAATCGAACAACCACTAAATGAGAATGCCAAAAGGTGCAAGAAGGCGATTGTGTCAGTTGTCTTGATTGTAGCTATGGTTACTGCCAAAGAACAAAATAGTTCTTTGATTGGGTTGCTTGTATATCAGTAAGTAAACTACTTTACACATAAAGCAGGGGAGATTTGAACTTAAAGAGTCCAAAAGACCTTGCAAATTTGTTGGCAAGAAAGCCTGCTTATGAATAGAATGTAGCCTATGTACCAGGGGAACTCCATTTTCAATGAATTAATACATGCTTAAATACTTTTTTTTCAATAAAATCTTAGTTTATTGATCATTTATAAAAACATATTTCTAGCTACTAGCAAAATCTCCCACATGATTTTGTATGTATGTCAATTCAAAAACATCATTTCAATGTTGTAGACATAACTTCAACTAAAGTATTTCAACAATATATCTTTTGACAAATGGAATAGACGGATATACGTGCCTTAGTTTCATAGCTTATGGCAATAGCTAACCATCTAGTAAGCATGGTTTCAAACCTCGAAAGTCATAGTGGGCATGAAACTCATGATGAGTAAGCTTTAGAGCAAATCATTCTACTCACACAAATGATCATCACTCCAGATGTCCAAATGGACACCCTCTCAACTGGAGAAAAACCAAAAGTGACACCACTAAGGCAATCTTAACAACCCAATCAAGCAAATAGATATGGACAGAGGTCCAAAGTTGATCTGCTGATGTGCATACATCAGCATCATAGGAACATTTCAACATCTTATGCATGGAAAATATTAGTGTATAACAAAATAAAATAATTGGTAAAAAGCTTATGTGGAAAACATAAAGTAACAACTTATTAGTTTGTAAAATTGCAGCTCAGAGGTTATGTTGTATCAAGATTGAGGAGAAATTATTAACAGAATTGCACTTGCAAAGAAGAATTAACGAGCTAACATTATTCTTCCACAATTGAAGGGGTCGTATTGCACTAGCATGACTAATAGCCCATGGTGCTTAATGCTCTGATCAATGGCAGTTAGTTAACAAAAAGGATATGCATATACTATTCTGTTAACTTTTTTCAGCATCTATAATTGTTTCCTTAACTAAACAGCTAGTATGAGGCATACATCAAGAATAATATAAGTAAAAGCCAAAATAATCATGACATCTTCATGAAAGAAATATCAAACCTCTTGTCCAAGGGAATTTCCACCGAGGTTCAGCTCAAGAATACTACCCATTGAAGTGACATCAGCACATAATCTCACCATATAATGAGATGTCAATCCACAACATGATAGGTCAAACTTCAATAGTTCTTGTGATCCACTAGACAATGCTTTAGTTAATTCTAGTGCTCCATCCTACCACAACAGTATATATGATCAAATAAAAAGAAAGTATTATCCAATCGTCTTCCAAAGCAAAATCTATCTAGAAATGAAAAGATACATAAACACAAAAAATTTACTCACAGCACTGATATTAGTACCACCCAGCATTAACCCTGACAAACATGCAGTTTTAGCAAACTGACAAAGACTATCAACTATGGGCTTGCTCAGCTTTATACCATTTAAATTTAATTCTGAAAACCTATAACAATATTCATAACAAATATAAATTAAGCTATTACAAGCAAAGCCGCAAGCACATTTCAAGAAAAGAAGATGAAGAAGATAGAAAAAAGACTACCTCTTTAAAGTGGCAAGTTTAGCCAATAAATTAATCATAGATCTTCCAGAAATAGGGTTGTTATGTCCTATTTGAAAAAATATGAGATTAGGAAATCAATTAAGCGCAAATAACAAATTTTCGGCCAACTTGCTCAAGTTAATGACAAAGGACTAAGGAATACCTAAGCAAAGTTGAGCAAGTACAGAACCAGAATCCATTGCATCAGCAATCTTTTGTATTGTTCTTGATGTTAAAGAACAATGTTCTATGTTCAAGCAATAAAGGGCTGCAAAACAAATATATTTAAGTATATGAAATACTAATATCTCTGCAAATGGAGACACAATATTCAAACAGATAACAAAAGATAATAAAGGTATTACGTACTCTTTATTCTGATACTACAAACCAATGATTGTTTGACATATGTAAATAAATAAACATTAAAAGTAAATAAGAAGCACAGAAGGCATACCTTTGCAATTTCCCAATATAGTTGAGAGATACAATCCACATGCATCAGTTAGACGATTTCCCGAGATATTAAGCACTTCCAATCGAGCAAATAGTAGAGGGCATTCACAGATCTGTAGAGAAATTACATGAATCCAATTATGATGTAGGCTAAAAAGTTCTCTTGATAACAATAAATGAAAAGAAATGATAATTCGATACTAGTATCATATAAATGCAAAAGATCTTGGTGTCTCTCCACAAAGATGGAAATCTTACTATATTCTTATTTTACCATTGATAATCCAATGCATTTTCATTGCAATTTATCTATTCTCTCACCATATCTCAGTGTATTTTAACATGCCAAAATTTCGAGATTCTAAACAAGATTTCATAATGAAAAAAGGAATTTAAAAGATGCAAAAAAAGAAAGAAAGAAAAGAGAAACCTTTAACATCTGAAATAGAATAGTTTAAAGAACATGTTCAGAACCTGGAACAGTGCAGTCGGGCCAAATCGATTGCAATGCAAATCCAATGTCAAGCCACCATATTTTTGACTTGATGACATAAATATTTGTTGAAGCACCTCCATTGTTTCGTTTCCTAGAAGATGGAAAGCCAATTTACCGTTTATTGCAGACTTAAACTTTATAGGACAATAGGTAATTCAAGGGAAATGAAAGAGGAATAAAGGACACTATGGTTTGAAAAAAAAAATGGCTAACGTGTACATATACTAGTATTTAAGCAATGTGTCGGAATCAGGTCAAAGATTGCACATAAAGGGATATTTACCTAACAAATTATGAGAAAAGTCCAACATGGCAATTGTCTTGTGCTCATGCAGTGCCTTTAGTAATGGCTTTATTGATATATCTTGCAATTCACATTCAGACACGATGATTTCATCCTCTGAAACCTAATAAATAGAACATAAAACCGCATGATAACCTTTGAATTAGAAGGTAAGACAACAAGTTAATCAAATTTGCTAGCAGGTTCTGCCACAATTAATCAATGATAGAAGACAAGTCAAAGGCTTTGCAACACTACGTAGCAAGTATTTCATGGTGATCCTAACCTCCAAGTTGTACAATCTCTTAAGTAACTTCATACTAGGTGCCTCCGACAACTTCTTGCAAGAATCAACATAAGACTTCATCAAGCGCTTTTGAACCCATCCTGTAGATAAATAAATAAAATAATCAGCAAACGTTTTGTATTCAACTATGAAAGATTTAGTAGTTCTAGTCATTAAAGACAGTTGGATTAACAACATTATCAAATATGATTCTACAATGTAACAATGGGAAAGGGTATCGTAACACTATGGCATGGCTCAATCCAACTGAGACTTTAGATGGTGCAAAGGAATTGTAAAGCACTCAAGGATTCAGGTAATTTACCAGGTTATGATAGTGTATAGATCCAATTCCCTTCCCATGGAATTGGAAGCACAGAAATGCATCCAAACAATACAATAATGTCTCGACATCGGGAAAGAAATTCAGATAGGCATCTAATAAAGTAGGGTATGCATATTACATACTAAAGGAACATTTGATGAAAAATAAAATAACAACAATAATGAATAAAGGTTTCAGACGCACTGACCTCATATATCTGATATAGATCAAATGGTCTGTACAGTAAATTTATATGTTAAGCATATAGTTTTGGAAAAACTTAGTTCATAGGACTAGAGATTAGAGTATAGAATTTTGTGTGTGTGAATCATAAGAATACCATACAAATAACAGTTTAAAAGAAAGATATATGATAAACTGATATATGTGCCAGCATCTGTCATGGGTCTAGCCTCACATAGCACCCATAGAGCACTCAAGCTAATCTTCCGATGTATCCCAAGTAAACCTCCAAAATGAGTCATAAGGGAGTTCACTCAACTCTCTTAAGACACGACTCATAGAGAGACTATGTCCATGATCACACGTTCTGCAGGTGAAAGCAATAGACATGCATGAGCAAATTTTCAGAAATGCTGTGTTTTTTTTGTTGGCAGGAAAGCAATTACTGGGATGAAGAAGGATTTTATACCGACCAGTGGTGAACACTCACAACTTCACCAATTTTGCATCTGGTATATGGTAACACTAATTGTATCCCAAAAAATTAAAGTATGCTGTCTGTAAACAAGTATTCTTCATAAAGAAATATTTGATAAATTAAAGGCTTGCTAACAAACCAATATAAGGTAAACTGAAATTAGTGACCGAATAGATCATACCATCAATAGATACTTCAATCCATCCTTTTTCCCATATATTATCCTTTAAAGTTTCGACTACTTCCAAGGATTCTAGAGCTTTACCACCACACTTCAGATGTTGAATGATTGGCAACAAACCTGATAAGGCATGTCCTGCTTATTAGTAGAATAAAAATGTATTTTCACAAATAATTGGTAAGAATGAAAATAGCACATTAAAGCTGATGATCAAATGTGTACAAAAATCAAGTTAACTTGCTTTTAACTTGAAACCAATACCCAGTTGCAAAAATTAGTCGAAACAAAAATTGTGAAAACGACCTAGTAAATGATCAGCTCAACAGCTTTTTCATCTGTTTTTATAGCATAATATTCACGTAGCTAGATTGGATAATTCATGACTAGTGGAAACTAACAGTAAAAACGTTTGAATTCTGCTCATATTTTTAGGTTAACTTGGATTATGGAAGGAAGACTTCATAGATCTGTTCTCAATCCATCATCATTACCCTTCCATTTGCCAATTGTCAATATTCTTTGTGATGCTGATGAATAATGGTACCATCATGTTAAATTCAGACCTTCCATAGTTCCAGCTAAGTGTTGAAGTTGCTTCCAAAAAAGCAACCCTGCAATGATCAAACTATTCTTTGTCTTTAACTCACCAGATCCATCTTTCTGGGGTCAGTACTCACTCCTCATACTCTCTTATTCTCTCCATTTCCCTAGATCTTCTTTAGTCTATTGTCTCTAGGTCTAACACATTCATGGCCATGCTTGTTTTATTCCAATGTAACTAGCCCATTTTTTTTTTAATTTATTCCATTATTTTCTAACCAATTTCCAGTGACTTGGTAAACAAGCTTAGAAACATGCAAAATCTAAAGATAGGAGACAACCTCTTGACCTCTTCTCTTCAGAGAGCTGTAAAAAGTATAAGCATGCCGCTTCAACCTTCACACACTCAATGTTTAGCATATCACCAACCATGCAAGAGCGTGCATCCATATGTATTATGTTATCATCAATTTTGAATGCGAGATGATGCTGCAATCAGTACCAAAGAGCAGAGTTAGAGAAATCTAATAAACAATACATGAAAATATTATAGGACAATTTGCAAGCTATTGAAACTAGTAAAACTTACACCATATTCATCATCAGAATTATGCAGATTGAAATCCGCACCATTTTGGTTTTGCAGAAGATTATCAGATACATTATCACCATCAGTTTTAGATCCACTAGCAGCAAAGTTTGAACCATTAGCAACTTCCCCGGCACTTAAAGATCTGAAATATGTATCATTCTCAGCAGCAGCTATTTTAGGGCTCCCTGATTTGTAGGAACAAGTGCTTCCTCAAGATTTATGGGTGTGCTGGCACGGGGAGTGTGTTTGGAGGCAACGAAATGTGGGACATCCTAGCAAACCAAGGTACTAAAGAATTAAGCAGGTAATCCGTTTACAAAGAAAAAAAAGGAACGAAAATCGATAATGTGGTGATATAAGCTACCTGAAATTCATTCGCAAAACTAGTTGGCCCGTCACTCATCCTAACTGTAAGAATCAAGTGAGAAGCGCATCCAGTTTCAGCAAAATAGAATAAAAAGATAATGGAAATATAAAGCTAAAATCACTTAAAAATTAAAACTCACAATCAGAGGAAGTAGCAACATTCTCGGGTCGGTATTTATGAATCCTTCCTATGGACAACTCAGATTCTTCATGACCATCACTTTCATCATCAGAAAGAACTACACGAACACGTTTACGACCAGTCAATCGATGCTGATTATCAATTGATTTGCTCAAACCTTTTGGGGATGCTTCAGTTGGTTTAGATATGCTGGGTTTCTCGAATTCAGAGGCTTTTGGCTTGGAAAAAGATTTACTGGACCGAAGAAGTGAAATCAGAGGTACATCGTCCTTGACTTCTTCGAAATTATTTAGTCTTGATCTTGTAGAGGCAGATTCAGTTATCTTCGGTGAATTGCATGCATTAGATCTATTATCTGATAAGTCATCACCTTCGGTTTCAGTTTCAGAGCAGCACTCCCTCATCAGATTCTGTGCTTCAAGTTCTGTATTTCTTGAACATTTCAAATCACTAATTATGAGTTGTAACCTCCTGGCCTCTTCAATATTGTCAAACCTTATCATGTGACTATAATGCATATTGTCAAGCGCAGAAATCTGGACAGAAGGCAAGTTTGCTTCAACTGCAATTCTGCAAATAGAGTAGAGTATGAGAGCACAAAAAAAAAAAAAAAAATTCTACTTCACAACCAAAATTATTAATTCACAACTGAATAAAACTAAGTTCCACAAAAAAGAAGATAATTGCCTGTAACCCTCCTCAAATGCCTCCAATGCACCAGTCCAGTCACCATCTGAATCCAAGACTTCTCCAATATTAACCTTGGCTAACGCTTGGCCCTGAAATTATGTAAATTATGTGAGATAAATAAATAGGTACCAGATCACATATGCTCACTATCGATTCTGAATTTCAAGAAATTAAACAGAAGAGTTTTCTTGTTTACAATGGTTATCTCTGGACTCTCAGATCAACCAAATCAAATTAGAAGGTTATGTATTAATTTAGCGAATAGTACCACACTTACCTCCAAGTTCCCAATTGACTTGTATGTGTTCCAACACCTCGTGTACCATTTACGGGCTTTGCCGAAGTTCCTGAGCTTCTGGTATGATTCTCCAATAATAAGAAAAGAATCACTCAGCTTTTCCTTGTCACAGAGTTCACAAGCTATTCTCTTCTTCCTTTTCGCAAATTCCAGGTGCTATAACAGAAGGAATCATGATCAGAAACAAAATCATGAGGAATTCCTAACTGTTCCTGTACAGTTTCCAAAAGCATCTAAATTTAAGCACATAACACAAAAGTGGGATGAGATTTGAGTGGTAGGAAGCACAAAAAATGTAGGTGTCTCTGGTTGCAGCATCCACTCTATGCATTGTTCTCTTTGCCCAGCATAAAGGTTTCATTTGTTTCATGGAAAATTTGCATCCAGAATGCAAATTTTGCAAGTATAAATAACCCGCATATTTTTTTTGTGGAACAACACTAAATTCATGGGAAATTAATATGCTGAAGGCCTTAAAGAGTGGGAAAAAACATACCATGGTATGTTTGTTTTAATAGGAAAATTATATTGCATCTTTTCACCATTGAACTCACTCTCTCCTCCTCCTATCAACCCCTCCCCATTTTTTCCAACCCAAAACCCCTCTCCCAACCTCTCCTACCAGTACTAGTGTTCCATACTACCACTACACCACAACATTGCCATGAGAATCACCACTTCAACCATAACTACCACTGTCACCACGGCTGTCATCTTCAAAATCACCATCAATGCCACCATAACCATCACCATGGCACCACCACCATCGTTGTCACCTCCACCACCACTGAAACAACCACCACTATGATAGAACCACCATATCAGCACTACCATCATAGCCACATCAACCACACAACCACCCCACCATGCTTCAGCGACAACGTCCACTACCAACATTAGACAAACACAACCACCACACCAATTATGATATCAAATAGTTATAGTATAAGTAGATTGTGTTGGTTACACTATTTTGATAACTAGATATATAAAAATCTATAAAATAAGTAGTTTTTTAAAGGAAATTTTTATGCGAAAACAGAATAACAAATATTTTGAACATTCTATGTTACAACAAAATGAGAGGAAAAAATATTACTTGCAAAAAATTGTGGCCAGGAAAAACATTTTCTGGTATGCAAATTTTGGCAGAACATTGGTAGCAAAGGGAATCCAAGTTTACGAATGAAATTTGTGTGAAATACACTTAAAAAAATGCAAACATACACGTTTAGTAAAAGGATGCTTGATTAATGCACACCCCTAAATTTGTTCCAACCCACCCTAAAATAAAACAGGAAGGAAGGAATTTTCTATATCGGCTAGAAGTAGTTGACTCAGTTATCATTGTAACCAAAGACACCCTTAAGCAGGGGCGGATTTAGAGTGGGGGCAATGGGGGCACTTTCCCCCATAAGAATTTTCAAACCTTCTTTGGAGTAATGAACTATTGCAATAGATAATAATGGTGAATAATGAACTATTGCTCTCCATTTGTTTTATACTCTTAGTTGCCCCGACAAAACAGTTTCCATTGTTATGTTGCCCCCACGAAAAAAATTACAATCTTCGTTGCCCTCACAAAAAAACTTCTACCCTTACATTGCCCTCACATGAGTTAAATCCTGGCTCCGCCCCTGCCCTTAAGGATCTACTATAATGGAGTGACATTTGGAAACCAGTATAACTTGTTACAGAAACAAAACTTACTTTCAACCATGCAAAGATCACGCTGGACTTCTCCACGAGACGGTCAAGGGATGCATTTTGTTGGAGTAGATACTTCCTCTCACGTGGTGTACCTCTGGCCATTGTCGTAGTTCTTATCAACTTTTTGAGACATTGCTCTTCTTTCTTCAATTCATCCATTACTTTAACAGCTTCCTTTATTATTTTAATATTCTGATTGATATTATCAACCAAAACATCCTCATCTTCCATGGATTTTGCAATAACAAGTGCTTTCTGATAACATACAAGTGCTTCATCGTACTTCTGAACCCGGTAATGTAATTCACCAATATTAATGTAACCTTTTGCCTCTCCTTGACAATGCCCAATTCTTTGACATATTATAATGTCCTTATCTATATGTTTTCGAGCTTTATCCCACATTCTCATCTCTATGTAAAGGCTCCCAAGATTGTGATGAAGTCTGCTCCGTGCATCGTCATCTTCAATCACCTCCTCCTCATCACATATCTTTAAGCCTTCGAGAAGGATTTTATGGGCTTCTTCCAAATTATCAAGGTCCATTTCTAGCATGCCAATGTTATTGTGGGAATCAATGAATTCTTTAAGGAAGTATGAAGATTTGTTAGACTGTTTGTTTTCTTTGAGAATGCATGCAAGTTTCATTGCAGACTTGAAATACTTCTTGGCATTCCGAACAGAGTAGTGGTCATCGTCGGATTTTAAAAATATTTCATGGTAAGTCCTACCAAGTTGGGTGCTGGCCCTTTGCTGCTCAATTATATCATCGGAGTCCTTGGCAAGCTCTAAATGTTTTTTCTGCAACACCCCCACAATGAATCTAAAATCATAAAGAAGAAAATTCAAAAGTGTATCTGAAAGATTAGGGCTTCATGGAAATCAAAATTAATGACTTGTTTGGATCTCAATTTTTGCGCCCATGACACTATGTTTTAGAAGTTTTTTCATGAAAAAAAAATATCTGCTCTCCAAGAACGCCCATTGCAGAATTTATGTTCTTAGAAGAATTTTCAATTCATTTAACAGCTATGGTGAACAAATTATTGCTAAAATTTTGTAATTTAAAAAAAAATGTAACTCCGTATAGATTAGGGCTAAATTTAATCCAGAATCTAAATTAAACCAAAATATAGATGGAATTCAAAAGGGTGCCTGAAAGATTAATCCTTTGCGGAATTCAAAATAAGGGCATCTTTGGATCGCCCTTTTTTTCCTCCAAAAACGATAATTTTATAGAAGATGTTTCATGTTTGTTGAAAAGCCCATCCTTTTCGTGCAAAATGGTGAATCAAACAGGCCCTAAAACTAAACGACAAACTATTTGTGCATCGGATAGATTAGGGCTTCATTGACTCAAAAATAGGGAATTTCGACAAATAATCGAAAGGGATACCTGATAAATTAGGGCTTCTTTGAATTCTTGTAGACGGAGATAAACCTCACCAAGGGATTGACACGTGGGGAGTAGTTGTTTCTCCGGAAGGTACTTAACGGAGATCTCGTAGTCGATGCGAAACCATTTGAGAGCTTCGACGTATTCTCCTCTGTTCTTGAGGATATCTCCTATCATGTTCGCCCACCGAGCTTCCTCTTGGCGGTTTCCCACCATTGATGCCTGCTTGTAGGCTCTTTTAGCCGCACTGAGCTGTACATCATCTCGCGCCATTATTGTGTTGATCTCTCAGTTCGATCTGGATTTGATCTTTGAAGAATTAAGCTGAGAATTTGATTTCTAGGGTTTGTTTGTTTGTTTTTGCTAGAATTGTTGTGTACAAATCGAAAATGTTGCAGAATGAGTCTCCCGCCAAAAACATTTTCGTGGGAGCGGGGTTTTAAGTTTAAATCTCTTTCTAGAATTTGATTCTTCCAGAGAAATTTTTTACTATTCCCAGATACCAACAATCTGCCCTTGTTATGGTTAAAGTTATTTTAAAAAATAATTTCTTGCGTATACTTTTTTACATTTATTTAAAAAATAAAAATAAAAACCAAAACATTGATCATAGTAATTATATAGATAAAGTCAGATTTATAATTTTGAAGAAAAAATAACTAAAATATGTAATAAAAAAGGAAAATTTATTCTCACACCTAATTATTTTTTAATGAGAATGAAAATTGGATCTCCTATATATATAAAAAAAAAAAATAGCATCAAATAACTTCAAAAGTTGCATTAAAAAATTTAATATTTTTTATAAAGCGTCAAACTCAACCTAAACAGATAAAACAACTCCAATGCATTCTAGTTCAGGTTCTATATCCTTTCCCAATTGTTATTTTACAAAACAAGAACTCTTCGGAAGCACTCCAACACACTCAGCATAGGGTTTTCTACTATGAAATATTTTGGAGAGAAAAAATGGAAGAACTCCCCTCTCCCCCCCTATATTGGTGATAAAAAAATTATGGTTGTTGAAAAATATTTTATTGTAATTGAACTTGTAGAGAGTCATTTTAACAATATGATTAGAGTGAAGACCTCTTAATTAGGCAAAATGACTCTCCACAATAAAATACCAATCAGATATGTTTATTTGCGTAGGAGTTGGTCCTAGGATTGGGCTGATGGGGGATATAGCGTGCCTCTTTAAGGATCATCCAGCCCAACTTTAACCTTACCTGCCCAACAACTTAGGACCACCTATCTATATGGAGTGGACTACTAATTCATATGGCTCTTAAAAAAAAAAATACCGGATGCCATATGATGTAGAACCCAAAAAATAAATTAATTAATTAAAATTCTTTAAAAAAATGTTAAAATATACATATTTTTTAACCTTTAACAATAATAAATAATAAAGATGAAAACAACAAATCCCTCATGCCAAACTATAACAAAACCTGGGGCTCTGCTTCCATTGAATTAGACTCGATGAATAGTGCATTATTAGATAAGTAGTTGAGGCGATTTACAGTTTATTGGGTCACATAGTTGGAAATCAGAACGTCATCATCATTTTATGAGTTCCATGTAAATCTAGCGGTGATTAGTCTCCAATTTGAAAGGTTAACCATTTTTTAGATAAAGAAATGATACTTTAGAGTTTTGACCCTTTTCGCTATTTGTCAAGGCCTACAGAAGGATGGGAAGTCTCTTTGCATTCAAAGGATTATATTTATTTATACCTTCAAGTTGTCATCATTTCTATTTTATGCTTCTTTGTTCCTCTAGTGTAAGTAGTGTGATGGCTTCCAGGGTGTTTGCTGTGATAATTCTATGTTTAAATGGGTAGGTGGTTCATAGTGATCGCTATTGCTTTGCTCTTTTTCTTGTACAAGGTAGTTCTCCTCAACATCTTAAAATCCTTTTAATACAGTCTTTAAACAGGATTTCAATCAAACTTTTCCCATGTCAAACAGTCACCATTAATGTTTAAAATAAAACTTAAATGTAAGCTATAATATTATTTGTGCAGAAGGAAGTATAGACCAGGTGTTAACATTCAGGTAGGATTTTTAGACATGAAAAGAAAAATGTATATTAACTACAACTAATGTCAGACTTTCATGAACAAATTTATGAACTAATTTTCTATACATTTTGAAAGGAGTCGGGAATATTAACAGACTAGTTAACAACGATCTTCTTCTGCAATAACCTTTTCTTTGCATCCATGATAGCTTCGTGCCTTTTCATGGATAAGTCCTTCATTGCTTGCTGATATTGCAAATCAATCAACTCCAACTCCAATCTCAACTTTTCATCATTATCATGATCAGCCAAAACAACAGCAGCATCCCTTATGGATCTCAGTAAGGTTGGCATATCACTTCTTCCCATGTTGATGCCCATATCTTTGTCACCAAGGTCTCTGCCCATTTCAACTCCAGACAGAGTTTCACTTAATTCCCTATCCATCTCAAACCTGTTACATTCCACGTCTTCCGAGTGACCGCACATACACATTGTGCTGGAGCACTTCTTATAGTTTCCTTCAGAAGAGATTGCAGAAACAAATGACATCTCAGAACCCTGATCTTCCGCAATATCTGTATTCAGAGACCCAAAATCAACGCAAGACATAATCGCATCCAACTTCACAGCATCAGGAGCTTCATAAAAAGTTGAAGAATTGCTCGCAAGGTTGAAAGCTTCAAAAGCTTTATGAAAAGATCCAAACCAGCTGTCCCCTTGTTTGTGCAATTTAGAGTCTGAGTTATCGTCTTTAGGGGTTTGGATTCCACTCAGAGCCACCAATTGATCAATGGGAACCGAAGGTTTCCAATTTGGAATCAAATTCAACAACAAAAAATCCATCAACTTAGCTATAAACATAGCATTCTGATCAGGTAGTTTCAGTTGCACAACCATTTCTCCAGCAACCGAAAGAGCCGTATCATGGTCAAGGTAAAACAGGAAAAATGTGATCTTTGCAGGAGCTGCACAAAAAAAATGAAGAAAAACTTGGATCTCTACACATAAACCTAATTTTAGTATAAGGCTTCAATGATGATGATCTAAAATATAAATAGCAAGTAAAAGGTTAGTTACCATTTTGATCCGGAATTCGTAGTACCAGAAATACAGAGTTCTCATCTTTCATCTCCCCTTCTAACCTGAATTCATCGCCTATATTTTCCCCCTGAACCTCCAACCACATAAAGTGGGACTCACTATCAAGATAATGCTTAAAAGACGTGATAATGGGTGGGTTACAATCAACATCAACATTTATCGACATGGGCATATGTTGTCTACTCGTAGGCTCATCTGAAACCGAGATAGGAATCGGCTGTCTACTTGTCGGCTCTTCTGAAAGCAACCAGCGCTCTCCAAAGACCCCCATTTTGGGTGTAACCATATCAGGAAGTTGCAAGGGACAGTGTCCCGAAAATCCATCAACTTGTAGAAAAGGGTCCTTTAGAAGCTCACTTGCTGATGATCTTTGAGACGCTGGGACTAGACACTTCTCTATAAACATTTTCACTTCCGGATCTTTCACTTTAGAGAGGGCCACAGGCTTTATTCCCTATCAAAGGGTCCACGTAACAGATGAGAACTCAACTCCAATAAAGTAACATAAGATATCAAAAAAATAAACTCATTCTTATCAAAATACTTACAGTTGTAACCTTCTTAAATATCTGAAGCGAGTTTTTACATTCACTGTAAGGATATTCAAAGGTCACCATCTCTAGCATACACATCCCAAAAGAGTATATATCAACCAACTCATTGTACTCCTCATCATAGAGTTCGGGCGCCATGAACTCAGGAGTTCCTACAAGACAATTTTACAGATTAATACACTTCACATAAAAAGGATCCCATGTGAACAGATTAAAAGATGAATATACAACATGAGTTCTCCATTATGGTCATCAAAAGATGTACCACAGGTTGAGGCCCATATCCTGTAACACACCTATACACATCCCCTGTTTGCATTGGCTCCGAAGAGAGCTTGCTACTCGGATGGGGAGTTGGAATCTCTCTTCGAAGCATTTGGATATGGGCTTCCAGCTCCACGTTGAAACTGGAAGCTTGTTTTTTAAGAAGCATCCTTAAGGTTGCCTCAAGCTCTTGCTCCAACGAGGACTAGAAGTAATCTACCATCCAAACAAGGCCTAGAGCCTACTTGTACAAACAAGACGACACGAGTCATACTATCTACTTTTTGTAAAAGAACCAGGATCCAGAGAGGTATCTCATTCCTATTTGTTCCATTCCTATAGAATAGGAACAATGTCTGTGTGGCAAGTTTTAGTTGGAGTTTAAAACACATTGGGCTCCTAACCAAGCCATTTTCTACATTGCACACATCCCGGTGTATTTAACTTGCAACCAAAATGTGTCATGCAGACACCGTATATTACAATAGAAACGGAACACCACACCACTCTGGATCGAGACTCTTTGTATATAAAAAAATTAGGGAAAGAAAACAAAATATACCGAGAAAAGTTTGTGCATTGGCCTTTTCCATTACAATCGCTAACCCAAGGTCACCGATCTTAACTTCACCATGGTTACCATTGATAAAGATGTTATCACACTTCAGGTCCCTATGTATAATCTGGGGTTTGTGACTGTGGAGATGGTCCAATCCCATCAAAATCTGCCTTGCCCACCCCTTCACAGCTTTCATGTCAACCTTCTTGTGTTTCTTACGATACCTACATCAATGATTTGATCCATTAATTACAGAAATAATCTTATTGTTAAAAACTGGATGACAAAATTACGAACAAACGGAGAAAAAAAAAACTTACTGTCTCAAGCTACCCGAAGTGAACAACTCAGTGATGATATTAACGGTTTTGTTTGTTTCATCGATCCAAGAGTTGTAGAACTTTACTATGTTGCTGTGTTTCAAAGATTTCAAGAGATGAACTTCGGAATACAACCTTTCCAAATCTTGGGCTGATTGTAGAACTTCGTCGATTCGAACTTGACCCCAAGCTACTTCGATTCCCTTCATTTCATCGAAGGCCTTGTAACTATATATATAAAATCATACAAAATATATCAGTAAGCTAAAAAAATATAAAATAAAATTCAGAAAAACGAAGGCAACATATTACAGTAAAAAATCATGCAAGAATATATTAGTAACCTAAAAAAATATAAAATAAAATTCAGATAAACAAAAGCAATATATTACAGTAAAAATCATGCAAAATATATAAGTAAGCTAAAAATATACAAAAAATAAATTAAATTAAGAGAAACAAAGGAAACAAAAAGCATACACTGTCTTGAAGGCTCCTGCACCAAGCACATCTTTATACTACGTGATGTTCAAAAACACACAATCAATTAATAGAAAATTTATAAAACACGGAACAAAATCTATGAAAATAAACCAAAAACCAAATTACGAAATTATTGAAATCTTACACGAATATATCGACCAGTTGGATCGATTTCCAGAACGTTAGGGTCGGGTGGCTCTTGATCATTGGGACTCTCTTCGACGGATTCCATTCCAACAAAATCCTTCTGTGGCAAGTTTACAGAACTCTATGAGCTATAAAAACGTAACCTAGAAATTGCGGAAAACAATCTCTAGAGCAGGATCCAATTACTAGCGCCTAACATAATCGAGACCCTAATCAGAAATCAAACTATCACATATTAAGAATCGAATTACGAGAAAGGCTAAGATTTTACCTGAAATAGAACTATGTTATTTGGAAATCTGTTCGGAATCGAATTGCGACGAAAATCAAGGAAACCCTAACCCTAATTTACTGATACTGTCGATGATCTTTATTTTCATCTTGGATTTTGTTAAGGGCACACGTTAAAGGGCAATAAATACACTTCGGAAATTGGCTTATGAGGGTGTTTCAGTAAAAAAGAAATTTTTAAAAGGGTATTTTTGATACAAAATCCAATTTTCAAAGTGTTAGTTATTGCACTTTATTGTGCGCCCTTATAATAAAAAATAATTTTTTTAAAAGGGTGTTTTCGGTATACAATCAAATTTTCAAAGCGTATTTATTGCAGTTTAAATGTAACACTTAAAAAAAAATTGCAATCCCACTCCCACATCTTATAATCACCACGATTAATTTTTAAGATTACAAAAATATATTTTTTTAATAATATTTTAAATTCATTGCGACACATATGGGTATGTACATCCATGATCCATATAGTAGTAAAAAATATATATATTTTTAAGATAAATGATTTTTTAACTCAAAAAATTTCAGTCAATTTATACTCGATTGCCGTCGTAAAGAGCACAAAATCATTGATCGTTTTTCTTGTGTATCCCAAACAAAAGATCTATGGTTATGTGCTCTTGTCAAGATAGTCGTATACAGATGAAGTAAAAATGTTCAAGTCAGAAAATCACAATTATTTTTGTAATTATATAGTTTAATATTGTAATTTTTATGCATGTTATCAAAATGACTTTGATTATTTTAAATTTAAATAAAAATTATAAAAATATAAAGGGACCACTCAAAATTTGGTGGTCTCTATAGATTGAACGAGTCAATCTTAGTCATTCACTAAAAGAAGAATTGGTGTTTACCAATAGATGAGATCAATTTGAAAAAAAATTCAAAATTCAAAATTTCTTAATCCCCATCTAAGCAAAATCTTTACTTAAAAGAATAATACTAAAGTAACCTCAAGATTGGACATCACACCGCACAAACCAATGTAAAAGTGCATGGGAATCATACATGTTTTCTCGAGATAAAGGTGAAAAACATTTATGATTCGTATTCACTTTCACTTCTAGAAATGTGATATGAGGTGTTATTGTCACACTAATTTTAATGTAGTCTCATGAACTTTGTGCAATTTTTTTGGTAATTTATATAAGAATTAGTGTGGCATTAGAAAAGGTTGGTGTGGCAATAGTAACTCTCTTAAAATTATTATTTTAAAAAAGACTGAGATGACAATCTTGAAGGGTATAAATATAATCCCCTCACGTAGTGGGGTATAGCCTGAGTGCGGGATGTAGGGACTAGTCTGGTGCGTGCAAATTGGCCTGGATACCCTTCGTTATCAAAAATAATAATAATAATAAATAAATAAAATTAAAAAAAAATAAATAAATAAATAAATATAATCCCTTGTTAATACATATTGAGTTGACTCGCCCCAGTCTTCTGGTCCATAAAAGCATCTATTTATAGCATTTAAAGGAGTGTTTAAGACAAATTTCTGAGATAAAACTTTATGATGAGGACTCAAAAAAGAGTTGTGATCATCGGACTCGCCCACGTGGCAGACTCAAAATACTTTCCTGACGCAACATGCATTAAAACCATATATTTTATGCTTTGGGATACACATTCCTGTAAATATGTACAGTTGTGCATTAATAAAAAAAAAACTATGATCCTAACACATGCCACGTCAGGAGAGTATGCTAAGTGTGGGAGTCAGGAAATCATTACTCCACAAAAAATTCAACATCAAATTGATTTTCCAGCAAGTTAAGTCATCTCCATAACTCAAGAATCCACTCGGCCTAGTCTAACTAAATATATATCAAATTTTCTATATTATTAAACATTTTTAATAATTAAATTTGTTTTTAAAAAGCATTAAATATAATTACACAACTTTATTGAGTTCTTATCCAACTTAGTGAGTTTCAACTTGACTCGGCCATGTTTCCAACTTGACTCGACAAGTTGCCTTAAACGAATCTCACTCACGAATTCTTAAATATCGATTCAGACCAGGAAATCGACTGAAACACATGTTTGAAGAAACAAAATTTGAAATAAAGTTAAAAATCTTAATGCTTTAAAAATTCAATCTTTTAAAAGTGCAACTACTTTAGAAAAAAAAAATTATAAACAAAACTGCAACAATAATTATCTTACTGTTTTAGAATATATATATATATATATAATAATTATAAATAGTTCGACAACAATAATTATCTTCCAACTGCTAATATCTCTATTTCTTATAATAAGAGGTATCCATAGGTTATGACTATTTCATTTAGCACAATTTTTTTTTACAAGAGTCTCATTTGTGGTTGATGTTCATATTCAGGTCATATAGATTCTCAAAAATAATATTAATTGAGACTTAAGCGTAAACTAAAATATCTCAAATAGATCTAGAGAAATTCAATATGTAATATTGGATTCAATAAACAAAATCCCTTTCTCTGTCTCTGCTACGAATCTTTATACCTTACCCCACCAACATTGCAATAATAGAAACATTATTTATTAATCAATCTTTTCTTTGCTAACCCTTTGTATCATAATAATGCATCTTTAATGTTATGTTATTATTAAAAATAAAGAAGATAACATAAGAAAAAAATTAAATCATATTTTGAAGATCATTTACAATCACAAAGTCCAACCAATTTGAAAGTAAAACCTTACCTGATATTGTGATTTAAGGATGTAAAAAAAGTATGTGGTCCAGCAATTGGGTACCTTAATAAATCTCAAATGAACAATAGATGTGATCAAAATTCTAAACGAAGTACAATCTCCATAAAAAAAGATTCATATAATTGGGAAGGAACCCCTTCCCATCCTTTTTTCTGCTCATAATTGATGAGTTTATGTACACTACAATACAAGTGGTCAGGTGATGGGAGGAAACCCACAATAAAATTGAGGAAAAACCAAAATAAATTAAGGAAACATAAGGACAAATGAAGAAGAAGATACTTCTTTCTGAAGTGGGGATTCCTTCAACTCCTTCAAACGAGCACTTTTTTTCAAAACCCAAAATGATGTCACAGGAAACGAACCCTTCAAGGTTGATAAGGCTGGGATGTTGGCGAAATTGCTTTCTTTGTTCTGGGTTGTCCCAAAGCTTCTGACGACTTCGTCTCACCCCTGGGACCATATATTTCTCAAATCCATCTCTATTTTTCTACTCAAAATTGTTTCAGACAACCCGTACAACGTTGCTACGTTCGGGAAGATGGAGAGACCATTTCCTCTGTTCTGCGTGCCGAGTGTCCAGAAGCAACTGATGATGTCTTGTCTGACCCACGGACGTTATATTTCTCATACACCTTATCACGGTTTTCCGCCCACCAAGTTTCTGCTTGGTGCTCTCCAAATCTCCTCCGGCTGCAGACATATTCCCAGTTTTAGTTGTCAGGATCACAACAAACATCTTGAGCTAGTCTGTAGTTGATGTAAAATAGATTGCTCTTGAGAATAGAATTTTCACGGCCGAATCAACCCACCCATATCCAGCTGAGTTAACTCAGCTTGACCAAGTTGGGTCCATGCTCAACCCAATTTTGATTTCAATCCTATGTATTCAGTATATTTCAGTTTTAAGTAATTTAGAAGTTGTTTTAGTTTCTCTTTCAACTTCAAAAAGGTTTTATTTTCTCTAGTTCTAATTTGTTTTCAAGTTTCTATTTTTTGTTTAAATTCGTTTTTATTTTTTAAGTTATAATTAGAAGTGTCCAAATTGAATTATAATATATTTGGAAAGTTGCTATTATGCTATAGATATATTAGAAAGTTACTTTTACATTTTGAGATAACAATTCATTCAATATATCTCGAATTTAGCCTTTTCTTTTGTTTCAATCATTTTTTCTCGTTTTCCCTACTTTTCCAAGCTTGAATCTATTTATTCAAACTCTTTTTGTGTGTTCCATTGAACACAATCTTTCAATTCCTTTCGAATCTATTATTTCACACGTTCCACTACAACAGTAGTCCTCAATTAATCAAATGGCTTAAAACTTTTCTGGTAAGACACCACAGCACAGGATATTCTTTCTCATTGGAGAAAAATGTTTAAAAAACACATTCTTTTTTTGATCGGTAAAAAAAAAACACAAATATTATAAGAACTCTCATATGGCAATTTGCATGAAAGTAAATAATGAAAAGAGAGATGATGTAGCTGAGGTATACCTGAACCGAACTCGCTTAAGTTCACTAGTTCCATCCCAGAGGGCCATAAGAGTTATATAAACACCGGGTTCAAATTGTTCAATCCACTCAGCCTCGGCTTGATTATTGTTACTTGTCAATATGGGAATCCTTGACTTCATACCATTCTCGCCATTTTGATAAGTCTCAGGTTCCATGGCATCAGCAGCCTCTGGTCTACTACTGTTACCTGTGCACACCCCTCCATTACTATCCCGCAGTCTCATTTCACCATGACCGTCCCTCCCATTACAGGTTGGAAATTGATTCTGTATGTGAGCATTAGCTCCGTTGCTTCCAGGATTGTCCCTCAGCAGATGAATCTGGCCTGGAGTTCCATTAGAGGTTGGAGAAGCCAAGCGAGGGCTATTGGTTGCATCAGACTTCGGATGACATTCTCCATTTGCATCATAGTGATAAACACCATTGGGTTCCAATCCATTTGGCAGGTACACTGGCCTCATGTTGTCACTCTCATAGACCCCAGGTGGGAGCTTCTCGGCCATATTTTTGAGCTGAGAAGCATCAAAAGGGAAATCAACATAAAAACATGGTACCCAGTTGTTGACTAAGATTATCAAATATTTCTTCCAGATAACAGAAGTAACGTTTCCCTGAGGGAAAAGGTACACAAAGTAAAATCTAGATGAAAAATTTCAAGAAGTTTCATGTAACTTATTCGGATCTATTATGGTTGAAGAAAGTGTAAAGAATATCCCATACAAAACACTCCCCTTTCTAATTTAGTAAGATTTTAAACCTCACTTAGGGTCGTTTTGTTCAAATGGATTACCATATTGGCAATCCAACACCACAGCCCTCTAGATTTCATGGAAAAACTTGGATCCAAAAAAAAAAAATTGATATTTTTTTGGCTTCATCCAAGGTTTTGAAAATGGACAGCTACGAAACTTCCACGGACCTCCCAAATTTAAAATTAAAATTCAACGATGAAAAATAACATTTTTTTTCAAGTTCATAGAATTTTGTTCTCTACAACCCTGTGGCATCGGATCATGTTTTTGGCTGCAACAAGATGAGGTCAACAACCCTTAGTAAGAGTTGAAATCATACTAAGTAAGGCTAATCGGACTCATGTTCCATTACGGTTGAAGAACATGGATATTGACATGTAAATTCACTTATCCACCAGCTTAATTCTTTTTTTTTTCACAGATCCTAACGAGTGAAAAGAAGGCAACTTTCATGGATGAACGTCGTTACTCTCACGGTCTACGTCAACCAATGCAACTGCTAAACTATTAACTTCATTGTGATATGGAAGGGAGCTCAAAATCATCAATTTCATATTAAGTTGACAAAAACACTCATTCTTTTTGTAACTTCCTTCAAACACCCAGCATAAACAATATTTGCAAGATATGGTCTTCACATGTAACAACATGCGGATTCAGCTATTAGTCAGTAAGGGGGCAGTTCGGCTAATTCGGATAATTTTGGAAAAAATTCGGATACCACAAGACTATAATTTTTAAATTTTTTTAAGATAGATGCATTTTGACATATACAATACAAATTAAATAATGTATCATATGATAATAAAAATAAATTTATATTGATAACTATAAGGTATTTATTGTAAAATTTATATGTTTAGGTATAACCATTTGAATGATATATTTCAATATTTTGAATCATTAGTTTGCACATTTTATGGGGTGGGTATTAAGGGAAAAGATTTTTATTGGTTAAAAGGGTATTAAGAAAGACATGTGAGGACACAATAAGAAAGAAAGGTTTTGATGGGATGAGAGGGCATTAAGAAAGAAAGGTTTTATGGGGTGACAGGTGAGAGGCAGAAAGAAAGTATTTTATTAATTAATGTTTTTTAATAATTAAGATACCACCCAAAATTCAGGGTGCATTTATAAAAGAGTTGCCTACAACAGGGTTTAGTATGTAAATTTCACATATGTTTTACATATGGGAGATGTGGCACAGGCGCACAGCCACTAACTTTAAAAGCACCGAATTAACCGGCTTTTTTTATAAAAAAAATTTTAAACGGCGAATCTCGATTTAATCAGTGATTTACAAATGAGGACAATTAATCGGGGATTAAAATGGTGCACCCTCAAATCTCCGAAATTTTATGATTATTTGGCAAATTTTGTGAGTGGAAATTGCATTTCAGGTCAACTAGGAAAAAAATTATGGTATCAGAAGATTACCTGTGCAGTTAGAGACTTTATGACTTCTTTTGCAGCTTTAGACTTGGCATATTCCTCTGCAGCCAATGCCATAGCTTCTTCAGCTTTCTTTGCTGATTTCTGTAGCTCAAATTCTTGAAGTTCACACCGTTGTCTCAGATTCTCAACCTAAACCAGGTCCATGATAAGGACATAGGGAATTTGTTCGAAGATGATGCTCAACTAAACAAAATAAATAAAAAACTCTTCTATGTACCTGAGTATGCAACTTTTGCACTTCTTGATTCAAGAGTTCGTTTGTTTTCTTCAGACTATCTGCGATACTTTTGGAGAAAGAAAGGCCTGCTGTTGTAGGAAAAGGTGTGGTAGAACGTGGTGGGCTAGATTTCCTTGAGAAAGGTGACACAGCTCGGGAACTGATCCCAGACTGACCTCCTGGTGTAAGAACTGGTTTGGGAGCTATTCGACGCAAATCCATTGCATTAGAGAAAATGATATCTTTAAGTTGTAACAATGGAGGTGCTTGGGAAGAGCGGACCAGAGATAAGGAATCACCCCTCTTTCCTTGCTTGATAGCTTTACTATCGAGCTGCTTAATCAAATCCACATTAGTAGGCATTGCAGACTTAGATAACCTAATCTCAGCCTTGTCTAATCTATCCTTATTTTCACCCGAAAGGCGGGGTACAACATTCCTCCTTTTATCATTACCACTTGATTCCAACAACTTTTTTAGTTTTGTATAACAGGAATCACACACACGATATGGTTTGCCAGGATTAGGAGCCATTGCTGCTCTAAAAGCTTTTCTGGAACTACATGAGTGACAGTGCACAAGTCCACAGTTATAGCAATTGTGCCTCTTTCGAGTAAACCCAAAGGCCTGTCTACATGCTGAGCACTGAGACTGCTCCACTCCGGATACCCATTTGTGAAGACATATAGCTGCTGTGAAGTTTGAACCACAAGCAATATATTTAACATGCCTATCCTTCAATGCTTCTACCAATGTTGGTGTTTTTCTGTCTTTAATGTCTCCGTGACCCAATATACCGTTAGCTCCCTTTCCCCAAGTGTAGACTTCATTCCTGGATGTTAGCGCTGCCACATGGTAAGCACCACAGGCAATGTCTACAACAGATTCACCTATAAGATTATCCTCCACCAAGCAAGGTAGTTTTCCATCGGAAAGTAAATTACCAAGCTGACCATAAAGAGTACTTCCCATGGTAAAAACATGCCCTGATGTGGTCAAGCCAACTGTCAGACTATGCCCACATGCAACCTTGTGAAAATTGTAATCAATGAGGGAGGGAACGCATGTTGGTTCCAGTCTTGCTTCTTTGTCTCCATGACCAAGACGATTCTTGTCGCCATCCCCCCACGTAAATAATTTTCCTGATGAAATACTTGCACTGGATTGTCCCACAATCACCTCCACCACAGCAGCGGTGTGCCACACCCCACATGCAACTGCAATTGTCTTCAAATCCCTCAAAGATTCTACTTCTCTTGGAGTTGCAATATTTTCTCTGTTTCCATGGCCCAAGACACCAAATGTTCCATCGCCAAAAGTAAACAACTGCCCTGTTGAAGTCACCAAGGCTGTATGCCATGGACCACAAGTAACTGAAGCAACTTGAAGTCCTTCCAAGGGACCTGAAACTCTCTTGGGTATCCAGTGACTCACATTAGTACCATGACCGAGAAGCCCGGCATTATGTGTTCCATCTCCCCATGTATAAAGTTCACCAGCCATTGTAACAGCACAGGTATGGAACTCTCCACAGGAAACAAAATCAACATTAGAAACTGCTAAAGATTCAACAAGACGGGGTTGAATAATATGCCTTCCAACACCATGGCCGAGTCGTCCTCCAGATTCCTCACCCCATGTAAAAACTTCTCCTTGTCTCGTCACTAGTGCAGCATGCCTGACACCACAGGCTACATGATTAACATCTAAAACAATATTACATTCTAATGGCTTAGGAAGAAGTACATCAGTTCTTGAGCTCAAAGGATTAACATCTTTATCAGCTCCAACCCTTGTGAAGGTATCACATAGAACCTCACCCCAAATGTATACATCACCTAAAGCATCACAATCATCTTGTGCAGAACCATGACTAGAAGTGCTGGGGGCACTTGAAACACTAACTCGAAAAACATCTGAAGAGGATCCTTTTAGTTGCATATCTGTGTTCTCTATTGCTACATGTGATCTTTCTGAACTAGCCGAACTCTCAGAAGGATAACATTTGGGCAAAGTATTTGTCTTGAGACTGACACACGTTTCAGGGGAGCTAATATCTCGTGTGGCGCTGGCCGAACTCTCACTAGGGCTATTTGATGTCAAATCTCTACTGTCCTGAAACAAATTAATCATGAAAACATGCATCACACGTGCAATTGAACAGATTACATAGAAGTATATAAGTTCCCATGAATTCACTGAACTGTTGAAACATAAGGGGAAAAATTGCATGGTGTGTAAAATTACATCAAAGTAAAGTCCTCCGTCGCTCAATCCATCGATTTTTGAACGTCCGCATTGACCTGAAGATATTAATGCCTTGAGGCCTGCAATCCACACCTCTGCCTCAACTTTGTCCTTGCAAATCTAGAATCCACATATTGCACTAGTGATTAATCATAATTAGTTAACAAAAGCTCAGGAGACCACACTCAAATGATCATACTAACCAGATCAAGGGATCGTTTTCCATTGTTGTATATAAGAGAAAAAGACAAGTAGTCCTTCTCAGGGCGCAGGTATCGTTGAAAAACAGGCTGACACATTACCATAAAAACAAGTATATTTACGGGTCAGGAACCAGAATTTATTTCATTTGATCAACATAGCATTGACCAAACACTACTATTAATATAAAATGATCGTAGAGAAATCTTACAGTTCTTTGTCCAGGGATAATTTTTGAGACAGAAGCTAATGTTAATGTTCTTTCTTCACCACGAGACAACCAGATCAAAGATGAATCATCCTATGAATTTCAGGGGAAAAAACAGAAATGAGTGATCAATGTGCACATGGAAATACATGTTTGAAATCTGAATCATGAGATTAGATGCAAATGACATCTAGTAAGTGAAGATTTATCCTTGGTAGAATTCACAAACTTGGCTATTTCCAACAACTGATAACCCCACTGGAATTTCCAATAGAGATCAAACTTAACTGTTTAGGTTTTGCAATACAAATCCTGCTCAGCATTTCTTTTTTAACCAGTAAAAGGAATTTATCAGAAAAAAAAAAATCAAAACAGCCCAAAATTAAAGTACATGAGAGAGAATTACACAACAAAGAAAAGTAACTACTAGAAAGAGAGGATTCTACCAATCTCCTCCTAACTAAATCAAATTTCATCAAAGTAAACCTCTAAAGTCGAGGGTGGAAGACACCCATTTATACAAGAAATCATTGATTGTTAGATGATCATGTTTGGAGAGCTTTCTCTGTTATGAAAAACCCCGATACCATGTTCAGCATTCAGTTCTACATGAACAATATCTTCTGCTAAAGATTGTACCTTCAGATCCTTGCTCACTACCTAAAATAACTATTTTAGGGCCTTCCTCTCGCTCTATTAGAACTCTTGGCCTGTACCAATACACTTGCTTTCACTGCTGTTACAGTCTTTCTTGTACATGGCAAAACATTTTTTTATTTATTTATCCTTTATTTGGGCTACTCCTAGAATCCCACATAAATGCTCATTCATATCTTGTCCTTACACCATCTCACTGAATGGATTTAAATCTAAATTAACAATCTTTTGGACATTCCAAACTTTTTTCATGGATATGACTGTTTCAACTCAGAACCATTTGATATTTTTGACTTCAGAGTAGTAGAGTCCAAGATGGAACCCATTGAATGGAGGGACTCGCCAACCAGCAACTATGGCAGGTCTAATGTGTTGGAGATCATAATTACAGTCAACCTGACAGTACATAGTTTTTTTTCTTCACTATCCAATCCATGACCAAACTATAGTCAACAATTTTAATGAATGTTTCAAATGAAATTACATTGTATTGACAAACAAACAAACAAAATAATGTGCATGCAGAGACGCAGCAACTGGAATGCTGAAACTGTGTGCCAGTCAAAGAACAATAGATTTCAAATCCTACCATTGGTAAGCATGTTAAAGTCTAGCAAGTTTCATAAGCACAAAAGGAGCCAAAATAGGCATTCCCTCACTTATGTGTTTGTGTGTGTGAGAGAAGAGACACCCGGTGCATACAAACAAGCCCTAAGTATGATATCTAGGAAATCCATCAATTTACTCAACATAATAAATAAGAAAGGAAAAAAAAGTGGCAGAATTAAAATAAAGCACTTTAAACCATAGATTAGATTGATTAGTATCAAACATACATTAGAAAGTCTGAATGGGCAAAACTTGGGCTTCCCCTTGCGGCCATACTTGAGCAACTGAGCACCTTTCTTTAATGCAATTAATGCCTGTACAAGTTACAAGAATCAAATAGGCATCGAATTTGGTGTCAAAAATAAATAAAATGCCATGGTATGAAATTATGATAAAAAAAAATCTACGACCTATATGTTTCAAGTTATGTTGGAACCACATGGCCAAAAAATATGATTCAGAGTATGTATCATTAATAAAAATGAAAACAACAGGAACAACAGTGATGCACCCTGGTCATGCAGGTGTATGCCTTTTGCCACTTTCAATAGTTAAAATCAAATCAAATTACTATATATTTTATTTTGAAAATAATAGAATTTTTTTTTTAAATGCTACAACCATGGCAAACTGAAAGGATAGCAGCCGTTATAAAGCGGAAACCGTCATAATATCAGATAGAACGTGATTTAATATGCCTATTAAAAAAAAGAACACGATTTAATATCTAGCATAGCAGGGTATGACCCATGGCCAACACAATGCTGTTATTAATTGTACTAGTGTTTTTTGTGAAACCACACCATTAATCAACAGACATGTTCATTAAGAAATGTAAGGTACGTATACAACAAAAGTGGTACTGACATTAAGAAATGAGCTCAGAAACCCCACCCCTCTATTTTCTAACCATTAGTGTGGAACTGGCTTTCTCTAAAGATTGAAATTCCAGTGGAAGTATAATATGGTTGATTGAGAATCAACCTCACCATTTGATTTTCAAGTTTGCGGCCACATACCCTCTATGTGCTTGACAAACTTGTGTCCACTTTAACATCAGATGGATTGATAGGCTAAAATATGGTCTATGGATCCAAATGTTAATAATAATAAGAAGTGCCCATTGAAATGAATGTTGGTCATGTGAGAATCGACTACTGAAAACAATCCCCATGTGGATTATCAGAAAAAATAGAACCTTGTGGGTGTTTTAGCTTAGCAACTTTTTCAATTTTGGTTAGTCATTGTGATTGTCCTAACCTTAGTAAGCGGAACCTTCTATTTGGGTGTCACTCCAAATTCAAAACTTCGACGGACTTCAGGATTTGATCCTTAAACAAACCTCACTCCCAAATTATTGGAACCTCACTCCAAAAATGAAGAACCTCCCTCTGTCTATCTTGTTGATCACTCATTACTCTTTTGGTACCACCATCATCTACCTCATTGAAAAACTCTCTATTCGTTTTTTTGATAAGAAAAAACTGGTTTTATAAGTTTTCTGATAAGTATTATGTACTCCAAAAATAAGCAAAGAAGAACCAATCCCATAGGTAGAGGTGACCTACTAGGGAGGCAGCTGAAGAAACTACAGCAACCAACCCCCCCACCCAAAAAAAAAAACCAAAAACAAAACTAATGACACCAAAGTCTTTGTAAAGAAACCCTCTTGAATTCTGGGAAGAGCTTCAGAATAATATTGGTTGAGAAACAATAGTTGTAACAAAATTTACGATAATTAAAGCTGCAGAGTAACTGTTATGTAACATAAACTTGTTATAATTAAAGACTTGTGTGGCAAATGAAACCTACTAAGTGCAAAGATATTCTCATTGATAGCTAATGAGTAATTATGTTGATCATTAAGTTTCAGACGGTGGTTAGTTGGAGGTATTGAGATCAATGGGTGGCAACTACGCCATTAAGTATGGAGTGAGACAAGAGGCTGTCAGCTTTGCTTTCAGCTTTTGGCCCAAGCATTAACGAGCTGGTGAGCTTACTTGCCTTTTGGCTTAGAGGTTCAAAATTCCTCTCTTCTTTTCTTGCATTTAATCTTCCTCTTTTCTTGGCTTTCATCTGTACTTTAAGCTGTTAGACCTTAGTCGGATTGGAAGGCTTATGGCAAAGAACGTATGACAGGCCTGTTGAGTTACGTTACATGCACATATAAAATGCTTAGGGAATGGTCTGTGTCGTGGGACATTTTGAATTTTGGCACTCCCACATACTCACTCTCACTTCCACACCAACTTCCAATCCCACTTAGGTTTTTAAGCACCATGGCTTGTTAATAAAACAAGTAATTATCCGATGCAAGTTGTACACATTTCCAGGTCATTTAGATTAGATGTTCTACCTTTTCTCCCGTTTTCATAGGTCACAGTAACACGACAGTTATATAAGAGAGTAATAACAATATCTGATACAATCAAGTTAAAAAAAAAAAAAAAAAAGAGCGCGACCCCAACCATTCTAAAATTAACCAATGTTTAAAATTTTGATTTAAAGTATAACCGCCACTAAAACCAAAAACCCATATGAATTCATAGAAACTGTTCCACCAAATGAAATTCTTCTCGAACTAGAATGATAATTTGAAATCGAACTCTTAACAATTATTGGATGAAATCCCAATCAGGTATCTTAGAATTTTTAGCAATTCTACATCAACCATACTGATGAAATAAAAATGTAAATAAAGTAATAGAAATCAAGAAATCTAACAAAATAAACATAAAAAAAAAATAAAAAAAAAATTCAACAAATAACATAAAAATGAACCTGCTCGATGTCCCGATCGGCATTCCCATAGCTAACAAGATCTGCCATTCCATGTGAGAAACTTTCTGAAACTCGACCACCTGCCTCGATCGTTGAAGACTTCCGATCACCATAGATGACACACTTGTCTCTGAACTACCATCAATGTTCAACCTACAGAAAACCCTCTCTTCTCCCCAAATTACCTAACTTACAAGAATCTGTCACAAACCCTAGAAATACACAGCTTCGGAGATCTGCAAATCCCTTGTAATCTCAAATCGAAATCAAATAACCCGAAACCCTGAAATCTCCACTAAAATTCGAAGTCTTTGAGAGCTTCGAGTGTCTGTGTCTTAAGTTGAAGTAGTCAAGAACCAGAGCGAGTTACACCAGCGGTTTCCCGACAACGAAGAAGCAGTTTCACTGAATATGAAAAAAAGGTTTACAGACAGGGATTCCGGCCAGTTACCGGAGGTCCCGACGTCGGAAAACCAAACGCAGATAGATAGATAGAGAGAGAGAGAGAGAGAGAGACAGCTTTAAGCTGGCGGTCGCGTTCGTTAAGTACGAGTCAAAGAAGAGGAAAATGAAGTTCCTGAGAAGAAAAGTAAGAACTAAAGAATCAGATGATTTCCCAACGAGGATAATTATAGAAAAAAAAAATTCCTTTTGTGAATTTTCTTTACTTGGTGTCTCATTTTGTAAATATTGGAAATTGAGTTCCAGTGCTTCGGGGACATTTGTGAAATTGAGGAAAGGTGACGCTTAATTATTATTAGGAAAATGCTCGAGTGACATTGAGATTTACATAGTTTCACACATTGCCAACGTGGATGTGTGAACCGAACCATAGATGTTTTTTTTTTTCTCGTCGTGATAAGAGTGAAGCATCAATGATTCTATCAACACCTCCACGTCAGCAATGTGTGAAATGATGTAAACGGTAATGTCACTCATGCACGACTTTTATTATTATTAAACTGATGGAAAGAACTTTTGACATAGTAATTACCACTAATTACTATCAAGACTTTCTTTGCTTTTGGAATTAGAAGTAATATTTGAAATGACGAAAATACCCTCATTGGAATTAGGAATTGTTGAATTAGGAGCCTGGATTTGGTTGGTGAGCGAACTAGGTAACACGGTGATGCAGTCTAGCCGTGGGACCCACATAAATATGATGGAAATAAATCTAAACCGAACTTCACGCCTCAATCATCGGGGGCGCGTGCCCGAGTCGACTCGTCCAAAAAAATCGAGTCGATTTGTCTGATAATCTGATTCTTTTGATCATCACAGATCAGATCCAAAAAAAGAAAAAGAAAAAGAAAAGTAATTGGTGGGTCTCACATATGCGGACCAGGCCCACCTTTATATATTTTCAGTTAGAAAATACTGTCCAACACCAATACAAGAAACATGTCAGTCATTAAAATTGGGCTGGGCCTGTCACATCCTATAAAATGTTTTGTACCATTGAAACCATACGACATGTCAGTAAGAGTAATCTTTGTATCATTCTCTAAGATAGGCATAATTGTGGGTTCACTTGGAACCACCACTAATACATCTGGCAAGT
Source organism: Akebia trifoliata (assembly GCF_017979445.1). Taxonomy (NCBI): domain Eukaryota; kingdom Viridiplantae; phylum Streptophyta; class Magnoliopsida; order Ranunculales; family Lardizabalaceae; genus Akebia; species Akebia trifoliata. Next base: position 1,740,653 of record NC_141378.1, on the reverse strand, counting down.
ATTGTGTGGGGAGCGGATCCTTTATAGCGTATATCTCCTGTAGTTCTTCATAGCGATTTTAAACGATTGAAAGTGTGCCACATCATCAAGACGGTTACATTTAACCGTTTAAATTTAAGAGTTCATTGACAGTCAACTTTCACATACTTTATTAGAGTAAAAAATAAATAAATAATGTTTTTTTTATCTTTTTTATCTAAACCTAATCTAAATCATGAGTAAAAGGGGATTGTGTTGTTATTTTTGTTAAATGTGATATATTATGGATTATAGAACAAGAGCTACACCATTTCTAGGCTACAAAGGATCCACTCCCTATGGTGTATCCATCCGTTAAATGCATTACAATGCACCACCAATTAGAAAATGCTATGTGGCGGTAGCACTCGTTTGGACCCACATACCCATGTAGGCGGGAAGCGACTACATGTCAATTAGGAGTGCCATCAAAAATTGAAAATTGAACTATTTTATGATCGAAAATGAGAGTAGTAGCACAATGTGTTTCACCAATACGGGTGAATATTTTACCAAAATTATAGATCCATACATTTTCAAAGTATTTATCTAGAAGGGTATATTTTTATTTATCTATTTATTTCTACCAAAAAGGTGCCATTACTTTCACATTCATCATTTTACTATATACTCTTCTTATGAAAATCAAATAAAAGATAATTGGTATAAAATTCAAAATAAGAGTATAAAATAAATTCAGTCAAATAACCATAGAGTGGGCACCCAATTTGAACATTTTTATCATGGGTTTAATGCAAAACCCAAGGTTATAAAAAAAAAAATTCTCTAATCCAGCAACAATAATGACCAATTAGGCCATATTTTTTGTCTGCAAAGCCACTAAATAGTGGGAGAATAAAAAAAATAGGGTTTGTGGTTCCCTTAAAGTGTGCCAATGGCATATTGCAAAGGGTGGTTGATCAAGCTTTTCTCATTCATCGATGTAGTAAACTTTTTTTTTTTTTTTTTTAATGATTTAAATCCCTTCAAAGGCAAGTTTTTCAAATGTGGCAGCTGAGGTGGAGAGACGAAATCAATTCACCTACTTCACCTGCTTATTTGTTTTTGCTAGGCGTCAGCATGATTACCTACCAACAAGTGGTATGAGAAGTTTCTATTACCTTTTCTTTTGCCCCGCCTCTTGATCCATCGATAGCAAAAGAAGTGGGTTCGATTGGTTATATGTGAGACTAATGATATTCTTTCGCTCTTGTTTCATATGCTCTTTAAACTGGTAATTACAGAATTATAAATATTTTTCTTGTATATCCCGAAGTAATGAATCTACGATTCTGTGATGAGGGCGTCTGAAAAAAGAGTGTCAGATTATCACGACTCTATATATAAACTTAATTCCCACTACCCAAAAATACGCCAAGAATCCTATGGTTATAATTCATTAATAAAAATACCCAAATCCAACAATTTAGAAACGTAAAGAATTTGTTCTTATAAGATGACAATAACACTACTATGATTTACATAGTCGAACGTTGCGAGATTAAGAAGTATATATATATATATATTTTTTAATAGATTGGACATAACAGAGATGAAGATGTTAAGATAGAAGAGTGGAAAAACTAATCATCATCAATGTCTTATCTCAAATATTCGGGGTTGACTAAATAAATCATGACCCTCCATTCAATTTATCTGCATGATGGTTTTTACTCACTTAACAATCAACTCCTTGAAACATAGTTGGTGTTATTATTGTCTTATAATTTGTTTTTTCTTTTATTCGATTAGTATGTATTAGTCACATATTATTCCAAAAGCACACCTATATTTTAATTATGCAACGTTGATTCTATGGATAGTATCTTCCTTCATCATTAAATATCAGACCCACGATGATAAAATAGTTGCATCGGGGAATTTTTCAGATGCTCTACTTTGATTGGACATTCATATCCATGGGTGTCATTAAATTTAAATGCCACATAGTCGATTTTAGTTATAATTATTCTAAAATTTATTGACTTTAACACCTCTGTCGATTATTCTAATTTTGTGTTGACTTCTCTAATTTTATCAACTAATATTACACCATATACAAATAACACTATAAAATACATTCTCTTGAATATAAGTAATTACTTCAAGTATATATAATTGGAGAAAATTATTAAGGACTCAGAAGGCCCATGATGAATACATCCATTAGGGGCTCATTTCCTTTTTTGTATCCACCAAATTAATTAACTTTCTTGGTACTTCGACATTTAATTTCTCCATATCGACAAAAATCATATAAAATTTTGATTTATTTTTTTGGGTACTTCTCTATCTTTTGTCACAAAAGAAATATTGCCTCGATGATCTATCCAGGTAACATGAAATTAAATTGATTTTTTATACACTCATTTTATCGTCTTTACTTGTTCATTATTTCCCCTAACTTCATAGCTCATAAAGCTTAAAAATTAGAAATGGACACACTAATGGAAATATAACAACCGTTTTACATTACGAACTTTAAGAAATTGATTGAAGTGGTTTGATCATATATTCAACAATTAGAAAAAATGTGTAAGTTGACAATTCTAAATAGACATGGATTAAGATAATGAAAAACTTGATATAAACACACTCATATTAATGTAAGATGAGTTTTTATTTAAAATTAAATAGAGAAATATAATTATTTCAATCGGATACCAATTCTCTAGGATGAAATTATGACATTAAATGACGAAACCCAAGAAAATGTGGGACATATGTTCATCGGGTCAATGGGTCCAAATTTTCCACGTCGGCACTCCACAAGGGAAGTATATTTTTTTTAATTAAAATTAAGAATATTGAGTCCACATTCCACAATGGAGGCTAAATAATTGAAGATAACTTAAAAAGAGGGATAATCTTTTACAAAGTTCCAGGTTAAAATCTCAAAAGTGTTGGACAAAGATGATAATAATAATAAAAAGAAAATAAATTATTATTAAAATAAATAATAATGATAATAATAATAATAACCACCACCACTACCACAAAGTGAAGGCCGTCTCGGGACTTTGAACTATAATTTTCTTTTTTGCTTTAGAACTCCAAACAATGACAAGGAGAAGGCAGAGGAGGAGCTTTTACTTTGCCAAGAAGAAGCCAAAGATGTAGGGTGGGCCTTCCACTGATAATGAAGTGTGGTCGGCCATGTTCATAGCGTATCAAGAACTAGTTCAATACTTCAATCAGAAAAAGTGTACCAGAAGTTACATCAAAAGTGGATAAACAAATAGGATGGCTCCACGTGTTGAGTGAGTTTTAGGTACCCTTAGGTTTTCCAAGAATTAGAGATAGCCCCAGATATTAAAATTTATGAGCTGATAGTACTTGGGAGTACTTCTTCTACAAGGGGCAACATAATCATTGAAACACAATATAACATAACATAAGCTTTTTTTTTTTCACTAAACAATCAAAATCATTTCTAGACCTCTAAAAACATTTCTTGACCACAATCACCCAACATAGCCACACCTATTCAACTAAAACTGATTCTATAGTTGTATTTCTGGACTAAATTTGGCCTAAAAGTTTCATTCTTTTCTCTTCCCCCACTCCATGAATTACCGTCATTGGAAAATATGCATTAAAATTATAAAATATTTACACTTATTTATTTATTTATTTGAGATCAAAATAATTTCTGTAAATGGTATTGATATGATGAACTGAACTTGATTTTTTATTTATTTATTACAGATATTGATCAAATTGTCTGGGTTAAGATATTTTAACCAAATCAATCACATATTTTGTGTCAAATTAGCCTTCATTCCTGTTAGGCAAAAGTTATACATTGGAAGAGATAGGAGGCACATCAGCTTTTTCAAATACTACAGTTGGGTGGGACCAAATTAGATGGAGCACCGACATACCTTCTGAAATCAATCATTACTTGCCATCAAAATTCCATCTTAAACCACCACCCCTTCCAAACATCCATGTTTGATCTGAATGGATGTAAAGAGGAAAGATTCCTTTTTTGGTTACTCCCGAGGAGTAGATCCAAGGCGAGACCTATAGATCAGAAGATTAGAGCACATAACTACGAACGACAGTATCGAGATTCGTTTCTCAAAGGAAGTAAACCAAGTGCATAAGTTCATTATCCTAGACCGGAACAAGTTGATATGATCCTCTTTTTTATGCACCTAGAGGCCCGCACGAGGGCAGAAATTTTGGGCTTTTCTTGCTTGTCATGTCCAAAACATGTCTAATAAAGAATCTTACCTTAAATATCATCAGATATGGACAGAGTCCAAGTTAAGCACTAGGGGAAAGGGGCAAATCATAAGATGTAATATAGGTGAAATTGAGGGAAAAAAAAACCAAAAAAACCAAATCAAATCAGATCCATATATACTTTGTTACGCACACAAAATATAGAGCTTATCCGACAACGGGTTGTGAACTCATATCATGTAACATTAGAACTACCGAATTTCATAGTTGTCAAAGTCACAAATGAGCACAAGTAAATGTTGTAATAACAGATGTAGTCAAAATGGGAATAAAACTGTTTCCCTTTCATAGATATACATACACAGAATAGGACCAGTAATTGTTTAGTAATCACCGACGTAGTCGGATTGGGGAATAAAATATTACCCTCCGCCAGATTGCAAAAACTTTTTACCTTTGTTTATTCTACCTTAGCCTTGGAAGGAAAAATGGCAAAGATACGTATTTTACTGTCAATAAGCGTTGGGTGTAACTTTGGATAAAATGGGTAACAAGCTTTTGTGTCGGATTTCTTGAACAAAGAACTCAGCTCTGGTATGCCTGTCAATGGCAATTGATAACGTTATTCAACGCATCAAAAACTTGCTGTAGAGTTACCTCTTCCACAAGCACTACTTTGTCCCTAGATTTAGAACCAGAACCTATAGAAACCTGTCGTTTCTTCACTCCAATAACCTGAAATCAAAATAAAAGATGGTCAAAGACCACCTATAAGGGTCTAGTTGAAATATATGAAGTACACAAAGAAATGAAAAGATTGATCTATGGACAGAAGAATCAGTGGATGAGAACAGCCATTGCTTCTTCCATTATCATTGGAAGTTACCAGGTTGAAGTGTCAAGTATTCAATGACCATCTATATGTACATAAATATCAATATATGCATATATTTATGTGTCTATGATGTGTATAGGGAGAACGAAGAAGGATAAAACACAAAGGCGTGTCTCTACCAGTGATGTGGATCCATGTGGTCACCGAGCCAGACCATCCCGTTATTGGGCAACCCATGCATGAAATATCCACAGCGTAAAACTAGCAAGATTCTATGAACATGTCTGACTAATGATTTTTTTTTTTTTTTTTTTTTGGCTCTTTGATTTTAGACTCCTGTGATTTTTTCACTCTTTTTGTCACCCATCTAGAACAAATATGCTTGAATGGACCACTGGGATCATCTTGAACTTCATGAATTTTCAGCAGGGCCTGATGCAAGGAGTGGCTTACTTACAGATTACATGGTCACCCATGTAACATCCACACCACAAATTTAGCCATCCCTCTCACCATCCAAAAAGATAGAACTTTAACCTGAATGAATTCCAATATGTTGGTGTCACCTAGCATTTAGGAGTATTTATTTTATTTTATTTTTTTATGGTTAAGCTGGACTTGGACCCATAACCTCAAAGTTGTTTTGCAATATGTAAAACCAACTGAGCTATGAGTCTAATCCCCATGAGGTAAATATTGTTGACAAAGGGCCCATGTGTAAGGTATCCACATCATGAACAACAAGACCACTTTGTTTTTCATGAAGCAAGACACTTTCATAATATATTTACACTAGAGTTTGCCCGGCATGGGCATCCTCTTTAGGGTTAAGGGGGTAAAAGAGGAGAGATAGTAAAGTTAGAGGGGTATTATTGAAAAGGGGGATAAAAGAGGAAAGATAGAAAAATTGGAGGGATATTATTAAAAAAAGGGAGAGGGAGGAGGAGAGGAAAGACAATAAAGTGAAAAGGGGTGAAGAGGAAATGAAATAAAGTGGGTAGCGTGGACCCCACTCCACTGTAGTTGGAGTGGGACATTTATACATCACAAAACTGTTGTTGGGGTCAGGGACGGAGCCAAAATTTTGTTTATGTGGGGGCAAGTAAGAACTCATTAATAATATTAAATTTAATTTTATAAAATCTACAAAAACTAACTTCTACTGTATGTGTCTCCGATAATTTACATATACAAAAAATATTAACTTGTAGCATTTATACAAAATGTTAACATTATTTCCACAAAAAAGTCAATCACTAATCTATATACATAAGTTTTCACAATTTTTTCCGATGAGTTCTCACATTTTGCTCACAAGTCTGTGGTACTACCAGTCTACCACTCACATATTTCACCACAAAGGTGGCACCTTCAAAACAAACAGAAGCAATATCTATTTTATAAATTTTTAGGGGAATATTAGAGAAAACAAAAAATTCAAGCATGGTAAACAAAATTCTTAAGTCACAACTAATTTAATTTGATTGAAACTTGCTCAGGGGAAAGGTATAAATATTTTTAAATCAAGATCAACTTAAATTAAGAAAAATTACGACAAATCTAAAAAAAATATTAATATCAATATATTTAAAAATATATAATCGAATATTTTGAGATTCGATAAAAAAATTCATAGGAAATTAGATAAACAGATAGAAACTTTCAAAATTCTAGAATTTAAAGACTTTACATGTAATAATGTATAATGTGTCTTAATCGACAAAGATAAGAATTTTACTCATGAATTCATCGAGTTTAAAGAAAATTCAACAAAAAAATCTCATAATTAATATATAAAAATTTGGGAAACTAATGTTACATCTCATAACAAAAATCTCAGGAAATTCAACAAAGATAAAATAATAAAAAAATCTCACAAAATCTACGATTTTATCCAAAAATAAAAAATTGACAAAAACAAAGAATCACAATTTTTTTTTTGATTGAATCAGACCTTGAATTATGATAATAATTACTTAAAGAACCAAATAACAATAGAAAAATCCAAATATTCAACACGGAATTGAACAGAAACTCGCAATCAAAGACTTCTATAAACAAACCAATTCTTTCTTAGGATTTACATATTGCTGCGAAAAAAGTATTAGAGAAATTGTGAAGAACCTCTCAGTTTATTTCAAAGGAGACTTCTGAAATTTAAAACGAAGGCGTTAGAGAGAGAGAGAGAGGAGAGAAGGGCGTTTACTCTGGGTTGGGACATTCTTAAAAGGTTTTAAAAAAGAGACGCGATTAACTGACCCTCTTGACGTGGTGGTGCACAAAATCATACATCTCTTTCTTCGGGATACACTAGGAAAAAGATCTATGGTTTTGTGCACAAGCCACATCAGTTTATCATTAATCTTTATAAATAAAAAAAAGAGATTTACCCGGCAAACCTAACTGTTGCATTTTTATTACAAAAGCTACCTTGGAGTTCTGACAACTCCAAGGCAACCTTACTTATGAAGTTTGTTACCCACCAAACTTTACTTCATCAAGCTTGTTACCAACAAACCTTGGAGTGGGGATCCACATCATAAAATTCAAATTGATGCAATTAATTTGTTACTTAACATACCTAGGATGGATCATAACTGCATCAATTCGTGGCATCCAAAAACATGATATGATGCCACAAGGTTATAAAGGACAAAATTCTAAAAACTTCGAAAAATAAATTTCGAAAAAAAAGAGTAAATTTTCACCATTGAAATTTCGTTTTACATTTGGGAGTTAGGTAGCCATTCATTTTCAATACCTTTGATGAAGTTGAAGGATGTTTTTTTCTTTTGAATCTAAGTTTTTCCATGAAGTTTAAAGGTTGTTGTGGTGTTGGATTGCAAATTTGATAATCCATATAGACCCAAATTTGAAATCTTACAAAGTTAGTCATGTTAGCCTAATTCATAAAGTAAGGTTTGTTCAGTAACAAACTTGATAAAGTACATGGGAGTTTTTGTAATAAAATCACAATAGATAGGTCTGCCCAGTAAATATCTCTTTAAAAAAAATTAAATTATTAAAAAGTCGTTCTAAATTTTAGAAATTTTTGTGAGGCAAACTCTTATGAAATTATAATTTTTTTTTTTTTTTTAATTCTTGTAGGGGAAATAGGGGATTTTAGAAACTTTTGTGGGAGCAAACTCTTTAATTTTTTTTATAAATTAGTAATAACTCCTTAAGGATTTAAAAAATTTCTTGTGGGGGCAATTTCCCCCATTGTCCCCACTGTAAATCTGCCCCTAGTTGGAGTGGATCCCACCATTGTGTTTTACCATATAGATGTATTTATGTATTTATGGGTATAGTATAGTTCCTCACCTAAAAATGTGAATGGATGATACCTAGGGGTATTTGACCAACACAATAGCATGGTGGGAAATTAAGAGCACCAAAACATGTCAAAAATCGACGACTAACCCTTCAAACTTTAGTGTTTGAAAACCAATGTAGTTAGCCAGAACACCACATTGTTGGTTTTCTTCAAAAAATGTAGCTCTCAAGCTCTCTGAGGCCATTAGGAGAGAAGTACATTTCTAAGCAGTGAACACATCAAAATCATACTGCAAAGGAAAGGGCTTCACGAGAAATTTAATGTTACTATTAACTAGATTTTTTACAGGATGGCAAGACAGATAGATATGAAGAAGGCTTGAGCTATGAATTGGACATTTTGGGTGTCTGAAATTGAAACCATAGTGTCAAGAGAAAAAAGCTTGTACATGGAGGGAGACAAGGCGTACTTGAACTCCATTGGATGATCTTAAGAACATATGCCTTCTTTAATGATGACAAAGGAATAAAAATATAAAAATGTCCTAAAACCATTAAGGATGAATATTCTCCAGCTACAACATACAACATCTAGAAGCTCCATGGAACCATAGGCCTTCTCATCTCTAGAGGTACCCAAAGGATAATTTCATGAAGATGGTGAAGGAGTCAAAGAAAAAGATTTCTTGATCGTGGCTCTAATTGCATATTTATAATCCTCATTCCTAAGAAAGTGGGACCTTTCTCAAAGGTGCCAACTCAGTGAGTTGGTAAAAGTCTATTAGTAAAACTACCATAGACCTAGGATCAAAACTCTGCACTTCTTACTGTTAGTTATGTCTTCTATTCTTGTATGTGGAGGGTTGTCGTGGATTCAACCCGGATCTTTTGAGATCCCATTTGGTTTGGTTTTGGATTCGACCCGTTTAACCTCTTTGTAACCCTAAGTATATAAAGGGTAAGAGATGAAACCCTAATGGGGGAGAGAAATATACGAGAGACAGAGAGAAATTGTAACCGTATTCTTCTTTGGTTAATATAGTGAAATCGCCGTTTTCGCCTGTGGACGTAGGTCGATTCTTTGACCGAACCACATATATTTTGTGTCGTGTGAGATTCTTGTGTTTTTGCTTGATTTATACTTCGGATCATAGGGTTTAGTCTAACACTTACCTATCAAAAAGAAAGAAAAAAGGGGGAGCGGTCAAGCTAAAAGATTTTTGCCCAATTGGCTTTGTGGAAGTGCTTACAAAATCCTATCAGAAGACAAGTCCTCAAGGAGATGCTAGCATTGTTAACTATCATACAGGGTAGTCAGCTTTTGTGCGTGTTGTTGTTAACTATTGAGTGTACCGACCCTAGAGACCCCTCTAGAACTCCTTGTGGTTTTATGCAAGGTTGACATGGGAAAAGCTTATGTTGTAGAGGACATGTATCTATAATCGTCTTTTGCATTGGATTTGGCCATTGTTGCTAGCTTCTTACTATTCCAATTTCTTGGAAGATAGATGCTTTCAATACAATTTGGAATCTGGTTGATTTTAACCTTGAGAACAAGATCATTTTCAACAAGGGCACGCCCCAACTCCACAATAGTTGTTTTCCAACAATGTACTTAGATATTAATAGGAAGTAAATTAATATAATAAGTCAACCTATTTAATGGTAAGATTAGGAATTTCTTTGAATTTGAATTTCGTCATTTGGTCTATAAAATAAGCATTGTAATTTCATTTGAAAATCAATAAGAATCCTTTTTTGATATAAAAGATTGACCATTTCGAATTATCCAGAAAGACCAGATAATGTTAAATTAAAAGATTAAATTAAAATTTATAAAACTCACAGAGCTTATGTAATCCAGAAGTGCGGCGTTAGCTTCTCCGTCCTTAGCAGGCGCATCTATTTGTACACCTAATGCGTCGTCGTTGAAATCTGATTTCATGTGTGAGAGGGAGAGAGAGAGAGAGAACATTCCTTTAATAAATACAAAGAAACTAGAAAGAGAAAGAGAAGTGGCAAACCTGTAATTGTAGCGATCTTGGAGCCCGGTTTGGCGTGAATGGTAATAGCGACGGATGAAGGAGGGAAGAGACGAATACAGGTAGGGAAGTTGGTAGTTGCAGTAGTAGAAGAGGCTGTCTCTTGTTTGCTCTTGGCTTTGGCTTTCCCCTTCTTAGCTGGAGCCATTGTTTTGCTTTCGCGATCGAACCGACGGCCCCCTTCCTTTATATTAAATATAAGTTATATTGCCACATCAACTTCTTCTTACAACACGTCTAACAAGAAAAGATTTATTCGCCTCCGTCTTCACGTTTTGATGAATATTTTAGATGGGTCCCGTTCAATGGCTAATTTTTCGGTAAAACATTTTTCAAAACATAGGTTAGAAATTTTGGAATGGACTGATTTTTGGTGAGGATGATCTCTACGGTAAGGAGATCATCATCATCCAAAATCAGCCCATTCCAAAATTTCTAATCTCATCAAAAATAATTTACAAAAAATGACGATCCACGATTTTTCAACTTGTAAACATGGGTTAGAAGTTTTGTAATGGATTGATTTTTGGTGAGGATGATCTCCTCACCGTAGAGATCATCCTCACCAAAAATCAGCCCATTCCAAAACTTCTAACTCATGTTTTGAAAAATGTTTTGCCATTGAACGCTACCCATTTTAGATACCTCATGTTTAGTCATATAATAAATATTTAAATTATTAAAAAAATTAATTATTTTTATCAAAATTTACAAAATCCTGATTGACTTGGTTGAGCTTTATAGACTCATCCAAGATTTTCAAAATATTATCTTGTGAGATGATGTGAATGTTGAGACACAATGTATATCCGTATTATTACTGAAGGAAGGTAAAATGATTCGAGCGACTCATCTCGGTTAGACAAGATTTAAAATCATGATTGGGAAATACTAATAAAATGAACTAAATACCCTACAAAATTAATTTAAAAAATAAAAAAACTTGATTTTTCTAAAAAATAAATAAAATTATCCTCACTCATATTTTGATATTTTATTTTGAAGGAGGTATAAAGCATTGAGATTGAAGACAAGGGTAAATAAATTTATTCTAAAGGTCGAAGATATTAGTTTGGTGGAGAAAAAATCAGGGGTCGTTGGTTGGATGTAAAACAATTTAAGTCATTATTTTAAGACTCTCGTAAAAAGATAGAATTTAACATGGGTATGTCATTAGTTAGAAAATATAATAGGACATCTTATATATTCTTCGAAACTGAAAGGGGTGCGTCTAAATCACACTTTTTTAATGGTCACGCCAATTCTTCTTCTTTGTATTTCTTCAACTTGGGTTTATGCTCAATCTTAAAGAAAATTATATGTAAACTTTCGATGATTTCGATTAATTAACTTGGTAATAAAAAAGTTCACATTAGAAATATAAGCTCTTCTACTTTATGTGCGCATTATGGATGGACCACGTAAAACACACTTGAGTGTAGTATGGAATCCACTTGCCATCAAGAGGCAATAAACCAATGCATGCCTGGTGGGAGAACCTGTTTCTCTTATTTTCTCTTTCTATTTTGAGGTGTTGTTATAAAATATTAGAAGGTGGCATGTGCAAATGCATATTTTTCCAAAGGGGGCGGTTCAAGGGACATATGTAAAAACAATGATTTTTCAAAATATGGGTTAGAGGTTTTGGATTGAACTGATTTTTTGTGAGGATGACATTTTTGAGAGGATGGTCACTATGATGAGAAGATCATCATCACAAAAAATAGCTCAATATGAAATTTATAAATTCATCAAAAGTGATTTAAAAATTATTGACAAAAAATCGACGGTCCACATTCTAAATCACTTTTAATGGGGTTAGAAGTTTCAGATTGGACTGATTTTTTTTTTTTTTTTTGATGATCTTCCCATCATAGAGATCATCCTCACAAAAAATCAACTCAATCCGAAACTTCTAACTCATATTTTGAAAATTTATTAATGTTACATTGTTTATACATATGTTTTCTTACATGTCCCTTGATCCGTTCCCTTATTCAAAAGGGTTAATTTGTAGTTTAAAATTAAAGGGTGGCTTGAAGATTACATGGATAGTTTTATAATTTCAAAAACTAACCAACGTGATATAGGGGCGTGTGATTACAATTTTCTATGTTTTTTTTTATTATCCAAATGATCCTAATTATATTAAGTTTAAATATTAAGGTGGGGGCATTTTTGGTGTCGAACCACTTTCTATTCCACCTTCTCTCGTGATAATAGTAAAGATAAGAGAAGTTATCCGTACTCATAGACATCCTATAATTTTAGATGGAGTGGTATAAAAAAGGAAAAATTATTTAAAAGACCTTCACAAAAGGATTTATTTTTAATTAGTCCCTAAGTTTTAAGACTTTTCTTAATAGTCTATATTTAGTAAATTTATATTTTTATACTTCTAATTAGTTCTTAAATCCCACTCCAGACATTTTTTCACAATTGAAATGTTGAAATTATCTTAACCATTTAAACTCACTATTCTCATCTAAAAAATTGTATTTCCGACATCCCAAACAAGTTTCAAATACTCCATTATGATGAAACGGATTTGAGAAGGAAAAAAGAAATCATTTTCAATTATTTTGATTTATTTTTTTAATGCAAATCGATTAAGAATGCCTCTTTTGATTTGAAATCATCTACACAAGTTGTTATGTCCAGTTTCTAGTAGATCATTCCATGTATTTTGGTTGAAAAAACTAAAAAAATTAAAATTTTGTGAGTTTTTCCAATGTCAACAATAAAAAATTGTGAGATTGACAATATATAAAATTGGTGAGTTCGACAATAATAAAAAACGAAGAGCTTGACAAAAAAAAAAGGTGGTGAGTTCGACAAAAGAATATATTGAACTTGACACTAATTTATTTTTGTTTTTTGAATCTTAGCTTCCTTCTTCAGTTTGTGTTATAAATTGTTAAAATAAAAAAAATAAAAATGCATCTAAATATTCAAAATTAGAAATATATCGTCTCCATTAGTCATTCCCGATAAAAAATCATTGCAAATGATTGGAATCGTTGTTGGAAAACTTAAGTATTTGAAGAACATGAAAAATGGGTAGTTTAAGTATTTCAAAAATAGTATAACATGAGATGAGGTTGAGGGACTATTACGAAAAAAAATTATATTAAACGGACTATTCAAAAACCATCCAAAACTTAAGGACTATCTAGAAAAAAAATCCCTTCGCAGGGCCCTTTTAAGGAATTTCCCCTGTAAAAATTGATGAAGGTCGGTTACTCGGTTACACTAACAGAACCTTTGCCAAAAAAAACCCAAACCTTTTATATTAGAAAGCTGCTATGAACCACGACGACTTTTACTTAAAACGTACCTGTAAACATAGGTGTGTTGTAAGTAAAAGTTAGCGTGGCAATAGAATTCCACTTATATCATACTATTACTAAAAGGAGGAATAAGTGTAGGAAACAGATTTGGGCAAGCTCTAGGGTGTGTTTTAAGTAAAAGTTGGCGTGGCAATAGAATTTCTCTTATGTTATACTATTAGTAAAAGAAAAGGAATAATTGTAGGAAACAGATGTGGGCAAAGCTCTAGGGTTTAACACTAAACAGTTTCTCTCTCTTTCGGACCGAGCCCTGACTCTGTTTCTTCGGTTTCTCTTGCAATCTCTCTTGCTGTTTCAGTCATGGCGGACGGTTTCTGGAATCGACAGCCTCCTCCACACATATCGTCTGGAATGACTAAACGTCCGCGCCCTGACTATGGTGAGTTATTTAAACTTCCTTGCGCTCGAAACCCTAAATTAACCTAGATTTATCGCCCAACATTCTTGTATTTATTTCTTTCTTTGAGGTTCTAGTTCTTTGTCGATGTTTGATTTGGGTTTCGTATTTTCCCACACAAACGACCACCCTTTACTGGTTTTGATTGTCGAGGTGTAATTGGTGAAACCCTAAAATGATGAAATCTAGGATTTGGAACGTTTTTATGCTATAGTTTGGACCAGAACCAAATGTTTAATTCTTGGTGTTTCTACAATTTTGCACTGTTCGCTTTTCTTGTAGTTGATTCAGAAAATAAAAATAAAAATGGGAATAAAGGTTGGAATTAACAATCATAGGTGTCTCAAATGCTTACCCTAAAAAAATACAGAAAAATGGGTGCCCCGAAAACCTGAAACATATTGGAGAGTAGGTCATCTCTTCAAGATTGATTAACTTTTAAATTCATTTTTAATAAGTAAATTGACTCACGTATACTAATTGTACCCTAACAAACTCCCTGCAAGGCCCTTGCTCTGATACCCAAAAAATATAGGACGATATCTTTGATACCAAAAATGATGTTGGAGAGGTTTGAAAGGAAGCATTGATACAAAATTTGATAGAAGAAAACAGATAAAGGTTTTGAGGATTGTTATGGAGTGGGAATTTAGAGGTTTACGGCGTCAGACATGTGGACCTGGTATGGGAAAAATTTGGTTCAAGGATTTGCATTTTTTGAAAGCTTTGGATTTAGGAGCAAGGGCTGGTCATAAAACGGGTTGTAAATTAGAGACATTAAGGGAGAAGGGTAGTAGAGAAGGGAAACAGATATGATTGAACTGGAAGAAGGTTGGCTCACTAGTTAGTGACAAGATAAGTTGGAGTTGAACCATTCAGCGAGTGACATGACATCACATAAGTTAGTTGAGAACTACTTAATTTTGGGAACATTACACCTCAGCAAATCAACAACACTATCATAAGTAAATCTTCTTCAACTTGTAAAAGAAATAGAGGACTATGCGGCTTTATTTAAAGATCTGTAAAGTAGCTTTAGTGGACACCTATTTCTTCTAAATCTATTAGAGCATCAAATGGGAAATAACTTGAGATAATATAGAATGTTGGTTAACTTCCCCATTTCCATAAATATTGCTTATCAAATAAAAATCCTACAACAAAATGACATAGGAATCTCAAAATAGATATCATCTGTTGACTCTATGGAGATGCCCATACACACTTCTCCTTGTGATCAGAGGCATTTGGTCTGTGGGTTTCTAGGGTGGTGTAATTTTCTTCCTTTTTCAGTTGTGCTCGCTTTTTTTATGTGCCCTTTCCTTGTAGGCCATGTCTGTCTTATGTATTTCTTTTGTCCTTGTTCCTTTTGTTTTTTATTTTTGGGTGAATAAACTATAGTTTATTTAAAAAACAAGACAAAAAATAGATGTAGTTGGTGAAAGAACAGTCTTATTGGGATTGACAAGTGCACCACAAAAATTATAGAAAACCCATGTGGTGACTTTTGCTTGATGGTAAGCCAAGCTGCTGTGCCATGATCTTCTTTTGAGGCCTATGGCTGAAGGATTTCAGATTCATTACCTTGCTGGTTGCGTCCATAGTTAGCAATACATGGAACACTAAAATAATGCTAGTTTTATTATTTCAGTCTAAAAATTGGAGTAAAAAGTGTGTTGAAAAAGATGAGAACATCAAAAGATCTGATATAAAAATAAAATTAATAAAAAAAAAAAGAATAAGTGGAAAATTTGGATTTAATAAGGTTTTAGTTTAAAATACAGTATCCAGAAAACATGCATATACACCTACATACATCCATGGTGTGATATGGATTATGTAGAGATATAGACTAGGTAGCCTAGAAAGGGTTCCTATGTTTTTCCGAATGCGTATCTTCTTCTCCAAGGAATGTGGAAAATTTGTGCATTTCACTGTTTTTTTTTCTAGTCTTTTATAGTAAATGATTGAATGCTGGGAGAAGAATACAACCACCAATGTTATTTTGTTTTATGAAATTCAGATTTAGTTAAATTTGAGTTCACTCTTCACCTAACATCCACAGATTTCCCGCCTTCTGGGGCACCTTCTGGTTATGAGATGCTTAATTACTTGCCACGTGATGATGATCGTGGGGGATCCCAGGCTATAAAAGACACACAATCTATTGGATCAGCATATGATCGCTATCTCCAGAACGCGGTATTCTGTACATACTTATTCTATGCTTTTATTTGTTCAGAAAGACGTCTGCCTGCCATATTCTGAAATTCTCATCCTATTGCTTTTGCAGCAACTCTCTTCTTTTAGTTCGGGTGAAGCAAGTAACCTTGGTGGTGGGTCCAGGTTAGGAAGGGGTGTTGGAGGGATGCCTGGTTTTCTACCAATTGGGGAGCCTCCTGTGATGGGTGGTCCTGGGCCGGTTGGCCCAGATTTAGCACCAAATGGTCGAGGCATGGGTTTTGGAGGCCAGCTTCCTGGGGACCCAATGGCCAGGCCAGGGCGTGAACTTTTACCTCTGCCGCCGGATGCTTCGAACACTCTTTTTGTTGAGGGACTCCCCCCTGACTGCTCACGGAGAGAAGTAGCTCGTATCCTTTGAAATGTTGTGGTGCTATTATCTTATTTAAATAAATGTTTCTTGCCTCCTCCTTTTTCTTTGACAGGTTTAAGTATAAAGGTGGGGTTTCGATCCTAGGTCTATGGTATTATTACACATAAATTTTACCACATTACCAAGTTGATACTGTCGAGTGTATATTTTTCTCTACTCTCGGGTGTTATAACCCAGTTAAGCCCCGTGATCCTGCCCTTCTCCAACAGATCGGTCTTTTGGAGTATTTGGTTGGTTAACATGGTATCGGAGTGTTAGGTTCATATAAGTCACAGGTTCAATTCTTTCCACCCTCATGGGTGAGGGGGAGTGTTGAATGTATATTTTCCTCCACTCGGGTTTGTCATACCCCAGTTAGGCCACTTGACACCCCTCTTATATTCATAGTTCTGTCCCTCTCCAACAGATTGGCCATTTGGAGTAGTTGGTTGGTTTGTTAACAGATATTTGCTATTTTTCCAATTTCGAGTCTGCCTGAGATCTAGTCGTCTACTTTTATCCTTCACCACATTTCAAGATATATTCCGTCCTTTCTTGGGATTCAAAGAAGTAAGACTTGTGAACAAAGATGCTAAACATGTAAGCAGTTTAATTAAGATAACTCATTTTTATTTCCCCACACAGTTTTGCACATTCTTAGTGTGGCAAGTTTGCGCCCCCCCCCCCCCCCCCCTCTTCTATTTTTATTGGTTTGGTTTTTTTTTTTAATTTCTTTACTTGTATTAACATATTCTTACTCTGTTCTTTGCACTAAACTCTGTTTAACTATTATGCAGCGTGGCGATCCTCTTGTCCTCTGTTTCGTGGATTTCATAAATCCCGCCTGTGCGGCAACTGCTTTGAGTGCCTTACAAGGTAACTTATTCTTCCCATCATCCAGATATCTTGAACACCGGTGGGTGAATTTACCAGTGTTTAGAGGAGTTGTTGTAGAGACCACTCCAATAGTCTCCTCATATGTCTTTCTGTATATTTTTTCTTTGGTTGGGGGTTGGTTACCCCAAAAAAAAATGCTGGAACGGAGGTTTTGCTTATATGAATTGGTTAATTTCAACTTCAGAGATCTTAAATAGATCGACCAAAATGCCAACCCATCCCGTGTGCACCATGGGCATGGCTATATCCAATCAAATTTGTTGACCCTTATATGGACCGCAGATTTCCCTTTGAAACTATTAAGAGATTTTTGACTTTGTAATGGGATGTCTTCTACAGGCTATAAGATGGATGACCATGATGCTGATTCACATGTCTTGCGGCTGCAATTTGCTCGGTACCCAGGTCCGAGGTCTAGCTCTAGACCTCGTGGTGGTAGGCGGTGAAACAGTCTCCAGGTGAGAATACCTGGCATTTAAGTGCAATCTCACATTAGCAGGAGCGAGAATATGTTTAGCAAAGTAATTTTTTTCATGATGAATCATGTTGGAAACAAAATTCAGGTTGTTCAGTTCTAGCCTTGCGATAGATATAATGCTTTGCAATCGATGGATTAGGGCCAGAGAGAAGGGGTTGGATGTTTTTTATTTGTACAATCTAACAAATAACATCACTTAAATGAATTATCAGACTGGATTGTAGTTCTAGTTGTTCTTGGTCTTGAAGCAAAGATGTCCATCCTATGTGGCATCTTTGGGAGACACTGATATTGCTCTCGATCAGTGAAGAGCAAGTCTTCTTGCATATGTACCCTATGAAAGTGTGGTCCGTTACACTCCTAAAATATATCTTTGGGAGATATTGCTTTTGACCTCCATCTCTTATAATATTTTCTGTTGATCAAACAAAAAGAAGGCTCAATGGGATCCGATGGTTCAGAATTGTTTAAAGATTGATCTGATTGTTTCAAGTTATTTCATGTCCCTATTGTGGGGGATGCATCTGAATGTTGAACTTGGGTTGGTGGTGTTCGCCTGATTACATAAAATAAACCAAGTGTTGGGTTTTATTTTGGAGTTTTGTGCTCAATTAATATTTGATTGGTGCAGGTATTTGGATTTTTATTTATTTATATGTACTACTCAAGAATTGGAAACCAAGTGGTTCTAAAATAATTTCATCAGTTAATATGTTGTTGAGCTATACATATGTTGTTGTGGATGCATCTCATCTTAATTTTGTTGATGGATGCTTCATCAAGTAATCACACTTCATAACAGGTGTTGTGTTACCTGATAGGCTAATGACCCAAAATGTTTGGTCTACCTTTCCTTTTTATGGGTAACTCTTAGGTTGGATTTGAGTCCTTTTGAAAAAAACAAAAAGAAAAAAAAGATTGGGAATAGCTTTGATAATGCTAATGGTGATCTACCTGCTTAATGCTACTGTCCATGAAAGTCACTCTAGGCATAACAATTTATTTAACAACCTTCCTGTACGAGCAATAATGCCCATCAAATGGGGTTTAATTGAGTCAAGTCGTAGTGAACTAAAAGTAAAGAATTTTTGGAGAAGTACGATGTGTGTTGTTGGTGACCAATGGGGCCTATTCAAGTCATTCCTTAATGAAATAGTGACGAATTAGACAAATCTATGTGATTATTAGCAAATGGGGTTTATTCAAGCCAAGCCGTAGTGTGCTAGTAGCAAATTACGGAGTTAACGATCATTCGTTTGGTAGCAAGCATTGACCTAAACCAACTAATATATGTCATGGAATGGAGATTCACCATTTTCAAATCCTAAATTTAATCCTAGGTTTTGCAATTAACCTTCCTATTGTAAGGAGTTTTCAAAAACGAAAATGATTTTTTTTTTTTTTTTTCACTTGAAAATGTAAATTGTTCATATTATTTTACTTAATTTTGGAAATACTTTCAAAATATTTTACAATTTTAAATTAATTACCAAAATATCCAAAAAATTTAAGTTGGTGACCAAAATACTTTCTCGAAGCTTTTGTTGTTTGTGGAACTCAGAAAACACTGATTGAAGACTCATCAACTAATGATTCCAATATAAATAATGATTCAAAGAGAAGTGATTCCATAGAATCACTTTTGTAGAAAGTAGAGCTTCCCCAAACAAGGCCAAATTAACAACTACTTCGCGCGGGGGCCAGTTTTCCAAATCTTTGCCTCTCAATTAAGAAAGATGAAGATGGGGGCATTGATCATCAGAGAATTGGAAGATCAATTCGTACCCATGTTGAATAATTGTCTCAAAATGACAGAATTCAAGAAGATTCACTCCCACATTGTCAAATTCTCTCTATCTCAAAGCAACTTTTTGGCAACAAAGATGATCGATATTTGTGACATTAATGGAGAAACAGAGTATGCAAACCTACTCTTCAACCAAATCATCCAACCCAATATCTTTCTCTACAATGCAATCCTCAGAACTTATACTCACAATCACCTTTACATCCAAGCCATCACCATTTTCAAACAAATTCTAAGACACCCACAAGCGAAACCTTCCGCCTTTCCAGACAAATTCACATTCCCCATTGCCATCAAAGCCTGTTGTGGACTTTTGTGTCTTGATCTCGGTAAACAGATTCATTGCCATGTTTGTAAATTTGGGCCAATTTCAAATTCAGTGATAGATAATTCAATTGTGGATATGTATACGAAATGCGATAATTTAACCGACGCGCACAAAGTATTTGAAGAAATGAGTGATAGAGATGTAATCTCATGGAACATTATTATTTCTGGGCATGCTAGATTAGGACAGATGAGAAGGGCAAGAACAATGTTCGATTTGATGCCTTATAAGACAATTGTTTCTTGGACTACATTGATTTCTGGGTATACTCGAATTGGTTGTTACACCGATGCTTTGGATGTTTTTCGTCGGATGCAGTTGGTAGGGATGAAGCCTGATGAGATCACTATTGTCTCTATTTTGCCGGCTTGTGCACATTTAGGAGCTCTAGAGCTTGGAAAATGGATCCACATTTATTCTGAAAGAAATGGGCTTTTGCGGAAGACGTGTATATGTAATGCCCTCATTGAAATGTATGCGAAATGTGGGAGTATCGATCAAGCTTGCCAATTATTTGGACAAATGTTCGATAAAGATGTTATCTCTTGGACTACAATGATTGGAGGGCTAGCAAATCATGGGAGAGCTCGTGAAGCGATTAAACTGTTTGAAGAAATGGAGAGAGCTAAAGTGGAACCAAATGGTATAACTTTTCTCGGTCTTTTATCCGCTTGTGCCCATGCGGGTTTTCTCGCCGAAGGATTGAAGTACTTTGATTCTATGAGAAAGGACTATTTTATCGATCCAAGTGTTGAACATTACGGATGCATGGTGGATCTTCTTGGACGGTTAGGATGCATTGATCAAGCTGTTGAATTCATCGATAAGATGCCAGTTAAACCTGATTCATCGATTTGGGGATCTTTACTAAGTGCATGTAGAACTCATGGAAATCTTGAGATAGCTGTAACTGCTGTGGAGCACCTTTTAAAGCTTGAGCCTGATGACACTGGTAATTATGTCCTACTTTCGAATATTTACGCGACTCTTGGAAATTGGGATGGTGTGTCGAGGATGCGTAAACTTATGAGAAGTAGTAGAATGAAGAAAACCCCAGGATGCAGTTTAATTGAGGTGAATAATATGGTCCAAGAGTTCGTTGCTAGTGACGACTCAAAGCCAGTCTCATATGAAATATATTGTATGCTAGAGATGCTTGCTTTGGAACAGAGCAGAACCATCACCATAAGTGAATCACTTGAGGAGGATGTCTTGGCTTCAGAGTTCGGAAACCAATCTTGAACACTCGACAATACTTAATTTATCACCAAATTTTTGGGATGAGGCTTTCATGATAGTAATGATGATGATCTAGGTTCCCTTACAAGCAATTAAGCAGGATTCAAAGAATTACTAGTATTGGCTTTGATCACTCGCCTTTTTTATGTTCTTGAGTTTATGCTGCTAGAACCAATTAATGGGCAAACAATTCAATGTAACGGCGGATGGATTTATTAAAAGATTTGAAGTTGATGACGATGATATGCTAGACATAGGCGGTAAATTAGGGAGCCCAAACCTAGCAGCCTCATGCAGCCTGGAGGGGTTGGAGTGTTTTGGGTTGAAGCATGTCAGGTTGTTTTGCTCCCATGGGCGGGAATTGGTTGGTCGGAAGAGCTAAGGATGAAAGATATGGCGACTACTCTTGCGAAGCCAAAGTGTGTCAGGTTGCTCCTACATTTGATCTCAAGTCATTGAACTTCTCTATTTTGAAAGGCAAATTATCTTCACATTGTGATTGCATTGTACAAAACAGAGGGATTCACATTGAGGGAGCCTCAAAGCTTATCGAAAACAACTTAATTGCATAAGACGAATCTCCATGGACAGCATGGATGATCCTTCAATCCCTCAAAGCAAAATCGAGAAGAACTTGAAAGGAAGAAGGCCACACCCACTTCTTGTCAAAGAAGTTTGGGTCTAAAAGATCAGTCCCTTTTGTATTGATGCCAAATCGAAATTGAACTGCATTTGGAAGGAGTTAATGTCCATGGCACATGAGGTTTCTCCTGCCACATGTGAAGCATCTCCACCCATGCAACACTCGAGTTAATGGTGGAGTGGGTGAAGAGTTGGCATAGATGACTACATGGCCCCCATGTATACCCCTCAAAACTCTATGGGAAGATATTTCAGGCCCCCTTCAATCTCAAGATCATTACAAATCGTGACAATATTTTCTAGAGAAGTTTAATAATTAAAGAGACTTTTCATTTCGCCTCCTCAAAGACATTTGAAATCTTCCTTAAATTTTAGTTTTGTAAATAAAAAAAATAAAAAAAAATATAATTATTATTGTTTTTTCAGAATCCAGATCTCTTATACCTGACTAATCCTCAGAGCACATGCAGTCCCATCTCCCAACACAGACCACGTAATTTTTGGGATAAAAATCCCCATGGGTGGTCCCTATTGGTCATCTCTTCTTTATTTTATGAACCAGCTTCATTTTTCTAGTAATATAATCGAACAGGTATATTGTACAACTCTTATTCTATAACTTAATTTACAAAATCAACTCTTCTGGTGTCGGTGATAAAGAGAAATTATACACAATGAACCAATTGTTTTAAACTAATTTATTTCTGGCTTTTCTATTGTTTTCTAGCGGGTGAGTTGTGATCTGGTGGTCAAAGGCCTTCATGACGTGGGAAATTCTTTTAAAAATAGGGAAAATTACTTAAAGAACCTGACAGAAATCCCTCTTTATAATTAGTCATTGAGTTTTGGGTGATAGTTAAATAGGTAAAACTTTTTTTTTTCTTAATAGTCGTTCAATCTCATCTCAGGTTGTAATATTTTTAAAATACTTAAACTAACTATTTTTCATCTTCTTCACATAGTTAGATTTTCCAACTATGATTCCGATCATTTATTATTATTATTATTGTGAATGACTAATGAAAATGATATACTTCTAATTTTGAATATTTAGATGTATTTTTTATCTATTTCGATGATTTAAAATAAAAAAATGAAGAACGAAACTGAGATTAAAAAAAATAAATAAATATATTACAGTGTTGAGCTCAACACTTTTTATTTATTATCGAGTTCAACATTTTTATTGTCAAGCTAACCAATTTTTATTGTTGAGTTCAATAATTTTTTTAAAAAATGTCGAACTCGGCCATAAAAACGTTGAACCAAAAAATAAAAAAAATTGTGAGCTCGATGCTGGTAAAATCCACTTGTTATCGACTGAAATAGATGAAAATTTTGACTAAAAACTTGACATAACGACTTGTGTAGATGATCTCAAACCAAAAGAATCATCCTTGATTCATTTTCATTAAAAAATAAAATAATTAAAAAAAAAAAAACTCTAACTTTTTTTATAAACATCTTCAAAATGCTTGAAAATGACTTCTTCTTCATTCTCAAATTCTTTCCATCAGAATGGAGTCTTTGAAATTTGTTCCAGATGTCGGAAATCTAAATGTTTTGGATGGAAATAATGAGTTCAAATGATAAGGGTAGTTTTGACTTTTCAATCGTAAGAGTTATGTGGAGTGGGTTTAGGGACTGATTATGCATAAAAGTTTTACTAAATTGACTACTAAGAGAAGTCCTAAAACTTAAGGACAAATTAGAAAAAATTCCTTCCGCCAAGATCCTTTAAGTAATTTTTTCTTTAAAATAATAAAACTACTACTAAATGGAGGATAAATGATTGTCGCGGCCATTCTTTGGAGTTCTTTTAGATTTATAAGATTTGCCTAACTATGCTCTAATTAAGTTGACTTTTGTTTTATGGGCATTTGACATCCGTCCTACCTATAATTGATACGTGGGGTAACTGATTAGTCGATTTCCCTTACGTAGTGAACCAAACATGTTAGTCAAGGTAAGAGTTTAACTAACATAGTTAACTTGAAGTTCTTCTTATTCGTAAGGTTGGAGAGATTGAGGAAGATACGACACATAAACTAAGAATCAGATGATTAAAATGAATTTGTGCTTTTTGAACTAATGTGATCGATCCATGCTAACCAAATTAAACGGAAAGCTTTATGAAGTGGAAGTAACACCAACTATACCTTATGAAACTCAACATTGAGTAATTAAAGAGTACTTTGTTAATGAACACATTTTGAAAAATATAGGAATAATTTTCAATAGGCGACAAACCAAGTAAAAGTCACTTGATATGATTTGGACTTATTCAATAGAATTCATATACGATCGTAATTGAAAGAAATATTTAAATTGGTTTTTTTAGTAAGACCAGAGGAAGACTCAATAAATTGTTGGTTAAGGTAGTAGATCTAGATATGAATATACTCTCAATAATATTTAGCAAAAATAAAATAAATATATTCTCAATTGAAGATATGACTCTCAACATAATGAAATAAATGAATATAATTCATTTAATTGACTTTAAATCACTGGGATAATGATTTGATAATAGAGCTGTGATAAAGTGACCTCAGCAGGAACACATTGGAGACACCTTGACATGGTGGCTCAAGCATGTCAGTAGATACGTTTTACTTTTATCTCAAAGAAAACGTATCTACAGACATGTGCGCACTACCATGTCAAGATGTCTCTTGTGTGTCCCCCAGTGAGGTCCCTCAAGCATTAATCTTGATTAATAATGTTATTGATTTTCGAATTAAGCTCTTTATCCTTCAAGAAAATTTGTATCTCTAATTTATCAATCAAAGAGATTTGGAATGTAGAATCTTTCCTCTTCTCTCTTAAAGGAGTCCGAAAATTTGAAGAAACCCTTCTCATTACAAGACATGTGGCATTTTGAATTCGTTTCATGCTCTTACATATCTATCAAAATTTGAAATACCTCCTTAAAAATGTCACGTGTAACCTAATGTAGAGGTTCCTTCAAAACTTTGAATTGGGTCTAATGATTACTTTAATTTACTACTAATATGAATATGGTGTTCTAATTGAAGGTCATAATCACCAATCAGGTTGACTTTTAATTTAGCACGCAAAGAGAACCTGGAGTTGGATAACTAATCAACTACTAGAAGGACAAAATCTGAACTCGAGGGCTATTAGCTTTTGCAATTATTTGATTGGACATCATAATGTAAAATTGATTGGCACCTAATTTTGCCTATGCCAAGATTTTTAATGCAAACGTAGATAAGTAGATATTGTGTACGGATGATGGTTTAATTTTAGCATGCTTTAAGATGATTTTGGCCGAACAAAATGTTGACTAGTGGAAAATAATTTTATCTATTTGAATTTGTCCTATCGAGTCAAACAGTCAAAGAAAGCATACCAATTTTTACTGAAAATTAGGGACCCATGTCATATTTAGCTCATTAATGAAGGAGGTAATTTTAAATTTTCTTTGAAAATAAAAGTCCTCAAGAATGGTATACCGTGAAACAAAAACAAGTCAAATATTCATGGGCAGTAAAATTTGAAAATGTATTAACTTGGTTAATTTGGATAAATTGAATTATCATTATTATTATTATATGAAAAGTTTACTCCCCCCAGACAAACTCCCTCCAAACTTTCATCATGTGGCTTATGCAGAGGATCGTAGATTTTTCTTCGGGATACACAATTACACAGTCAAAGGGGGAGTTAGAGAATCACGATTTTTTTTTAAATTTTTTTATTTTTTTTAAATTTTTAAAAGAGTTAAACAAATGATAGTTTTTTAGGTTTCTTTGCCCAAATCTATTGTGGGTTCTTTGTCTTGCTCGTTTGCCATTCTTAAATCTTTCTCTTAATTCATGGTGATTAAAACCATGGATCACAGATCCATAGTTACACCTGTGAATATATTCTAATGATAAAATTCATCTTAAATTCGGTAAAGTATAAGAACTAATAACTAAGATGGTTTACTTTTGCCTCCACTCATTATCTATTTATAGATATTTAAATCATTGACGTTATTGCATGACATCTTGATTATAGAATTATTGAAAATGCTGACATTATTAGTTCCTCGAATTTCTTGTATCACCTATCTTATATGGAGGCTACATGTCGACTTGGTATTAGTTCAAATCAATTTATTCGATGTCAGATTACGTGACTATTTGAAAGGCATGTACATGTCTAACCAGAAGCTTAGGAGTTGTGTCCAATATTATTTAGGCAAATTTACCAAAACATACACCACATTTTGATTATTTATCAAAACGGTAAACTATAGCAATTAATTTCGAAAACGGTAATTTTACCATTTTCGAAATTAATAAAACGATAAAAATAGTAAAATGTAAATTTTTTTTTACCGAAAATGCCTTTTTTTATTTTTTTTTTTACTAAAATTACAAAAAAAATCCCCTCCTCTTTCATATTTCTATTTAGTATTGGGAAGATTAAAAAGAAGAGAAAGATTTAGTTGGATTTTAATTTATTTCTAAGGTTAAAATGGTAAATACATATGTAAAACAAAAAATGGTATTTTTGATAATATATATATATATATATATATATATTATTGTTTTTACTGTTTTGATAAAAAATATTAATTTCGAAAATGGTAAAATTATCATTTTCGAAATTAATTGCTACAATTTATCATTTTGATAATTAATTATTAAAATTGTACCGTTTTGATAAATTTCTCTATTATTTAAGTTCTTAGGCACTTGAACTAATACTTGATATAATTCTTTTCTTTAAGTCTTTGCAATTTGCGAAGCTGCACTTATTGACCTCTCCTCCTGTAAGTGATGCATATATGGAATAACTCTTATACACTCCAATATTAATCTATAAATTACGTATTAGTCAATTAAATATTTTGGTTGCTTGTTAAGTGAGTTTTTCTGATTTTTAAAAAAATTGGATAATTTTGGGACAGTGGGAACTTGGAGTTGGGTAGCTACCCAACTCCCAGGAGTATGGGACTTGGATTTAAATATTAGTAGGTTTAGGTGGACGCCAAAGAATCCACGTGACACATCTCTATCTCTAAACTGCTACATCTGAACGTGTCTTACAAATTAGACCACGTGGCATCTGACAAATAGGACACATTAATAATGATGCAATTCTCCTGAGGAGAACCTCCTCCCTAGCTCCCTATGTTGACCGATTAAATTTAATTGACTAAGCTCGTGGATCCAGTCCATAACGTTTCTAGGTAGGTCCACATATAGATGTTTTGAAGGCAAGTCGGTTTTCGATCGGATAAAAAAAAATGTTGATTTGGTTGGAAGATTTGTTAGTAACGAAGAATTTTTTAAAATATAATTGAAACAATCAACGCTATGATCTTAAAATATTTTGCTATATTTATTTCAACTTCAAGATTGTAAAACAAGTTTCTTAATATTTTAAAGAATAATGATTTTATAAGAAAATCCACTGTCTTACGCCCACATCACGAGAAATTATAAATCATTTGTCTCGGAATACATAACATCATAAATCTTTCTCTTGTGTATCCCGAGACAAATGATGTATAATTCTGTGATGGGCATGTATGTCAAAGGAGGCGTCATATTATCATAATTTTCTTTTAAATAGACTTTTATCTACCACATCTAGAAGGATTACAAGTTGAGATTAAGGTTTTGCTTTAATTCTTTTTAAAATATCCTTTATTATCATAAAAGTATGTTAAATTTTGATAATTAAGATTTTAATTTAAAAGAAAAATTATGCAAAAATTTTGTTTTAATTATCGATCTGGTTTTCAACATAGTGCTTGTGGTTGCAAGTGGTCTATCCTTTAAAATTTTATATTTAAGTGTGCATGCAAAATTAAAAAAATGAACGATTTAAGTCTATAAAAACTAATAGCTCATTCAAATAATTTAATTCTATTCAAATAAAAATGACTTCTATTAAACCCCAAGGGTTGGTGAGACAAGTAAGATCAAGCCTCACAAATGTGGAGGAAGAGGAGTGCACTTGCCCCTAGAATTGGTCAAACACACTAAAACCTCCAAATTCCACACACACACACAAATAAAAAACAAACCAACATTCTTATAAAATTTGATCCAACCATCAACTTGATCAATTATTTTGAGAATAATTTTTCCTTTTTTTTTTACAAGGTAAAATATTCAATTGTTAATTACAATGGAAAAAAACAGACTCATTATTTTCTACTCCTCTTTCCCTATCTCGACTTGGCATGTGATAGAACTGTAGATTTTCTTTCCTCAGGACACACAATTGTATATCCTATAAATAAATAATGTTGTGTATCTCGAGAAAGAAAATCTTCGATTTTATCACGTCACGTAGGAAGAGTAGACGGGGAGTATCTCACAGTGAGAGTCCAAAAAAAAAAATAAAAAATATTATTCAAAGAGATAATGAACCCAGTGTAGGTCCCACAGACACTGCCAAAAAAATGTACGGAAACAACCCCAATGGTCGTAAGTCTTAATCGTGATGGTGAGGTTTCTTTGGACTTGAAATGGTCATTTACTTAAATTTTAATTATTGTCACGACTTAATCATTTCTGAATATTCTGAGCATTTGTGTTTATTTGAAGTTTGAAAAAGCTGTTACCCTGGATATATGGACATGAACATTTTCTCCTCCATCTCATTCTTACCTACTCTGGGCTCCACTAGTTGCCACTTGGCAGGAAGATCCACAACCGGCCTTTATTAACTTGTTTTCGATCATAGTTTTAGTCCACATTTAGTTCCCTTAGCTTTATCACTAGTTTTTGGGGATGATTTGATAATGTGTTGGTGACGACGATAATAATTTATTAAGATTTTAAAAACTAACAATGTTTTGATTCCAAAAATTTGTTAATTTAAGTTGAGTCGATGAGTAAACTCAACAAATCATAAAAATAATAATTAATGTTATAAGGGAGGTGATCGATTTATATGATATAGATTCATCTTGGGAGGTGCATGTTGTGCAGGTCATTCTAGCTGGGCAACGTACATGGGTGAATGCATCTGGGTTGGATTTCATGTATTCAAATATTTTGTTAAGATCTCGTGCAACCTAGCTAGTTAGACATGCACACATCCAAGCATGATTTCATAGATGTGTGAATTACCATGTCGTAAGCTGAATTTGATGAATTTATGATTCTGGCTCACTGTTCATTTTAATTACAAAAACATAAACAATAATGAATTCAGAGATTTTAAAATGATAATTTCGTTAAAAATTACGAAGTTTGCAAGATAGTCACTTTAAACCTGTGAAATTGTCACCATTCACATTTTGGTAATTAAAATGAATAATGAGCTGAAATTGTAAATTCGTCAAAAGTTGATCACGTTTTCGTAAATTTTCCTTCATAGATTGTATTCATGTTGTCAAGGATGTCCATACTGAATTTCATAGATTGTACTCATATAAGGATACTGTAACCCTCCTCTTCTATCCATGCTTGGGGTTAGTATTTTCAACTAAGAGATACTATACAAACAGGTGGAAAAGTTTTTTGTCACGGCACTCACAATATTCCGGTTTGACCAATCACATTAACTCACGTGTATTGAGGGTATACCAAAATTTACAAAACTACTCATTAGGATGCACGTGTCAAGCATTGGAGAGGCTGTGAGCAAAAAAATTCTCGTAACAGGTTGAGATACTTTAATGGAGATGAATACACATGTCATAATTAAATATGCCATTTTAGACAACATTGAGAGGAGGAAGAAGATTAATTCATCAAATCTTGAATGCTATGGATATTCTTGGTTGATAAAATTGATGATGATCACTGGGGAGATGATTTTTTTTTTCGTTGCTAAGTAAGGATTTATTAGTAGTTAAAGATGTAGTAGGGTAATTCTTGAATGTCGGAAAAATCATTTTCCGAAAGAAAAAAAAAAACACACACACACACACATTTGTTGGCATTTGATCATCATCATTTTCAATCCCAGAGAAAATAAGTTTTTCCATGTGACTTCATGATAGATTCTGAACAGTTTTCCATCAAAATCAAAATTTCATGTGCAATCAAAAGTGGACAAGATCCGCCCAGAAACAACCTCAAATGTCTTTTATTTCGATAAGTTATAAAATCCTATTTTAAAAATATTTTTCTTAGTTCAATATGATCCGGGCAATATAAGTTAATTCACACAAAAAGTATTTAATAAATGAAACAGTAGAAGAACGCTGGGTTGCCTTGCTTCCCTTGGGAGGGCTTAACATGTCTATTTATAGAGTTTTGAAATTACAGGATACACATGGATTCGATATACGCACAGATCTGATTTAATAGGAAACTTCCTCACGATTCTCCTTAACAATAAATGAGACTTTGAATCAATGATTTTAATCACTATTTTCTTTTATATATATATAATATAATTTAATAGGATCCCACCCTGTTTTGCTTTGGATACTAAGTGAGCTATTTCTAAATCCTAAAATAAAGAACAGCATTTTAAAAGCATATCCAATACATGGTTTAGGAACATGTCCTTTGAGAGTACACACACACAGGTTACTTTGTAGGGTCCGTTCAGCAACAAACATTTTGGCAAAATATTTTTCAGAACATGGGTTAGAGGTTTTGGAATGGGCTGATTGTTGGTGAGAATGATCTCTACGGTGAGGAGATCATCCTCACCAAAAATCAGTCTATTCCAAAACTTCTAGTCCCAGTTTACAAGTTGAAAAATCGTGGATCGTCCATTTATTGTAAATCATTTTTGATGAGGTTAGAAATTTTGGAATGGGCTAATTTTTGGTGATGATGATCTCCTCACCTTAGAGATCATCCTCACCGAAAATCAGCCCATTCCAAAACCACTAACCTATGTTTTGAAAAATGTTTTGCCAAAATGTTTGTTGCTGAAGATTTCCCTACTTTGTAATTAAGTCAAGCCGTCCAGGTCCATCAGATCTTGGGAAATTGGGCAAGGCACCATATTTTCTTCTTGAATCATTGAAACACAAAGCAAAACTAATACTTACTTTATTCCTTTCTTAGCTGGCAACATTTGCATTGCAAGTGGTTACAATTAAAAAAAAAAAAAAAAAGAACAAGTCAGATAGATCTAAAACGTTACCCAGTGATACCTACTAGAAATTCAAAGTAGAACTCAGTCACATTTGATTGATTGATATATTTATTTATTTTTACAAGGATATCTTAATGATCTTTTGAATGGGTTTTAGCAAAGTTGAGTTGGGGAGAGAGAGGTAATTGACAAGCTATATAAAGGGGTAAGAGGGTTCCTTAAGATCATATAACCCAAAGCCAAAGCAATTTGGTTAGTAGAAGATATGGCAAGAAAGGGGCCCGATATGGCCTCACTCCTTACTACTCTTGTAGTGGTAATGGCTTCTCTTTGTTTGCCATTGGAGACAACAGCAGACTACCATTACTCATCACCACCACCCCCACCACCCAAGAAATATCCTCCTCCACATCCCTACCACTACAAGTCACCACCACCACCACCACCAGTTTATAAGTACAAGTCTCCTCCTCCTCCACCACCATACAAGAAACCCTACAAGTACAAGTCCCCACCACCACCACCACCAGTCTATAAGTACAAGTCTCCTCCTCCTCCACCACCATACAAGAAACCCTACAAGTACAAGTCCCCACCACCACCACCACCACCAGTCTATAAGTACAAGTCTCCTCCTCCTCCACCACCATACAAGAAACCCTACAAGTACAAGTCACCACCACCACCACCACCAGTCTATAAGTACAAGTCTCCTCCTCCTCCACCACCATACGAGAAACCCTACAAGTACAAGTCACCACCACCACCTGTCTACAAGTACAAGTCCCCACCACCACCACCACCAGTCTATAAGTACAAGTCTCCTCCTCCTCCACCACCATACAAGAAACCCTACAAGTACAAGTCCCCACCACCACCACCACCACCAGTCTATAAGTACAAGTCTCCTCCTCCTCCACCACCATACAAGAAACCGTACGAGTACAAGTCACCACCACCACCACCACCAGTCTACAAGTACAAGTCTCCTCCACCACCTCCTAAGTCACCACCACCACATGTCTATAAGTACAAGTCTCCACCACCACCTGTCTACAAGTCTCCTCCTCCACCACCACACAAGAAACCCTACAAGTACAAGTCACCACCACCACCACCAGTCTACAAGTACAAGTCTCCTCCACCACCACCACCTGTGTATAAGTACAAGTCACCACCACCTCCTCCTAAGTCTCCACCACCACATGTTTACAAGTACAAGTCTCCACCACCACCACCTCCTCCTCACCATTACTAAGATCTTTCTTTGAGATACAATGGTAAGCTTACTGGTTATTCTTTTTGCTAATTTAAAATATTAAAGGCTTTAGCAAATGGGCCAATGAGAGTAGTGCTCCAATATATATTAGATATCAACAAAATTTTGATCATAATTTTATCTTTTCTTGCAGGCAAGGAATCAGCTTTGGGTAGTGAAAATCAATTAAAGGAAGGATTGAAGATCTTTTTTGTTGTAGAAGAATTGCAAGAAGTCACCTAGTGTGACAATTATTGTTTAGATTTTCCTGAATAATTAAAAAAAAAAAAAAAAAAAAGGAAGTTTGATTAATCTCTTGTAATGTAACAGTCCACGTGTTTGTGCTGAGGACGATTCATATAAAATAAATGTGTTTGTGTGTGCAATTTTCAGCATTTAGTTGAGTTAAAAAATCAGCTCTCATTATTAAATTCACAAAAACTTGAATAATTTATCTTCAAAGCACTAATATTTTCATATGGATCACACGTCTGCATCGTACCCAAAGAAACGATCCCACATGGATGTAAAGCACACCATTTAAGAATAAGTCCTGATAATATGACTCGCCAGGTGGCATACCCAATTAATTCCCTGACGTGGATAAGTTTGAGAACTGTAGATTTGTATGCCTTGGGATACACAATGCCCTCAAGATTTACCTTTTGTGGTGAAGTGCAATCGTGTCCCGAGGCGTACAGATCTACAATTCTCGAATTTGTCCACATCAGGGAGTTGATTGAGTATACCACGTGGGGAATCATATTATTACGACTCTTTAAGAATTCTGTATGCCTCGGGATATAGGGTTCCCTTGGGATACAATTTTTTATGGGGAAGAGCAATCGTGTATCCCAAGGTGTACAGATCTACGATTTCCAAGCTTGTCATGTCTGAAAGTCTATTATTGAGTATGCCACCCGGTGAGTCATATCATCACGACTCATTGTTATATTAAAAAATAATTTTCACCGGATGAAGCCAATTTGATTCATCAAAAAAAACTTTTCATTTTCAGGAAATAAATAATAATAAAAAATCTATGATACTTTGAAGAGATTGCAAACACCCTAACTGGGGGTTTACATTTTACATAGAGAATAATAAGAAGATAAAAATCATAAGTAAATTTTAATTTTTAACTAAAAAAGATAATTTAATTTATTACTAATAACTAATAACTAATAGAAGAATGATTTAGAACTATCCCTCCACATTTTTTTTTGGTAAATATTTGAGATAGAGATGTTTTCAAATGGTTGAGATGCATCCGTTGACCTGAGTCTTTAATAGACTAAAGAAAAATGGCTTAAACGCCAGCCAAAATCCCTTGATTTTTCTACCGAAACCTGTTCATCTTCAACCTCAAAATTTTATATCTCCTTCAATAAGGCTGACTAGATTAAAAATAATTTACTATGAAGGCTGAAGAGCTTGAAGATGCTTGATTCTGGAAGAAAAATCTAAGGATTTTAGGTAGTGATTGAAAATGAGAGCATTTAGGCGAGGTCAAGGGTTGTTATCAGTTTTAAAACATAATTTCAATAAAGACGATGAAATAGACTATATTTTATGTTATACATTAAGAATATCCATGGCACAATATTTTTGACTGATCACAACAAATTATATGCAGTTTGTACATACAAAAACAAAAGAAATAAAAATAAATAAATAAATGAAAACAAAACAAATTGATCCCATGGTTAGAAACTCGTGATCAATATGTATTTTACTCAAATTACTGGCATAACCAAAATTTTAAAGATATTTATCAAAAGGATCTTATACCCATTTTGGTATTTATTTATTTTTGTCAGAATGAATTTCTATATGGAAATTAAACTCCTGATCACCCTCACTTATCTAATGCGTGTGATGTGTGAGCATTGCACATGCTTGGGGTGAGATCCATATGCCTTGGCTCTTCTAGTCCCCTACCAACCCTTCCTAAAAACAAAAAAAACTGAATAAAGCATTCCATCCTTATTTTTACACATAAATAAATCTTAAACTTTAAATATAGGGGCTGTTCATAGAACATATGTAAAAATAATGGTTTTTCAAAATGTGGGTTCGAGGTTTTGGATTGAGCTGATTTTTTGCGAGGATGGTCACTATGATAAGAAGATCATTCTCACAAAAAATCAGCTCAAACTGAAACTTCTAAATCCATCAAAAGTGATTTACAAAATTATTAGTAAAAATTAACAAAAAATCGACGATCCACATTCTAAATAACTTTTATTGGGATTAGAAGTTTCAAATTGGACTGATTTTTTTTTTCAGATAATCATCCCATCATAGAGATCATCATCACAAAAAATCAGCTCAATCTGAAATTTCTAACCCATATTTTAAAATTTTATTAATGTTACATTATTTTTACATATGTCCCTTGATCCGTTCTGATTTAAATTGAGGTTCACAAGGAGGTTAAAATAGTAAAATTGTAAGTATCCATTTTGATAAAAAATAATTAAGGCAAATGATTTATTGGACAAATATTTTAAATTTTTGTGTGGGCTGGTAATTTCGTCAAGAAAAATGCCCGTTTTCGTAATTTCTTAACAAATATTAAAAAGTGGTAATAAGTAGTAACGCTATTTGCATGCATGTAAAAGATGACTTCCAACTTCAACAACCAGACAGAGACAGGGGATGTTTCCATCCCCTCAAAGCACGTGCTAAAAAATTATGTGGTTTTGTAGTGTAGTGGGTGATCGAAAACGCATCTCTGATCAAGGACCCATGTTTGCTGGCCCATTTCATGGGAACAAGACCAACCCACGCCTCTCTGATCTAGGTCACAAATTTGTTGTATTGTTAGATACAAAAGGTTGATCAGTTAGATGCCTTCTAAATACTTTTTGGGGTCCACCAATCTCCTCAATTCTAACATTTTATATTCCTCCCCCATCCCCTTCTTTTAAGGATATGGTTTAAATATCATGAAATTATGGGATCTAATTAAATGTCCAACAAAATCATTTTTCTTGATAGCACAGAGGTTGGAATAATTGGATCAGTTTAGCTGGACTGATTTACATTTTTTTAATAAAAATTTACAATACATATGTTATTTTATTATAAAGTACTACTTTCATGTATATTATATTCATAGATGGATGGTATCTAACATGTATTATCAAGATTTATTATAACCCCTAATGATTTTTAGTGAGATATCCAAGATCACGCCTCATGAAGCAAGGGTCTCGGATTAATTTGAATCATCCCTTAGAGGCCACCTTTAAGATTTATACCATAAATTACTTGGTGCATGTGGGGAGAAAAGACTTCACATATCCTGAGGATTAGTCGGGTATTCTAAGAGGACTGGATACCTTCCCCCCTTCCTTTCCCTAAAAAATTGATTTTTATTTAAGATTTCAGAAAAAAAAAAATTTATTATTATAATTATCTCATTGTATATTTAAACGGTTTACTTATGGTCCACTAAGGTAATTTATTCATGAAACCCTTCTAATTCTATGCTCAAGTGCGATTTATCTGAAAAATGAGTATGGAAGCTAACGTTTCAAAATGTTTCTAGCTTTTCATACTATGAACATCTAGTGTTTTAGGATCTCATATTTTGTGTATCTTTAGATGATGTCGCTCTTGCACAGATCGTAAACATTAACATGTGAGCCTTAATAGGAAAAAACAATAGATGAGACTCCTATCATGATACAAAATAATTTTTTACTCCCACATACATAAGAATATATGTGTAAACATTAACATGTGGCCCTAAAGGATAAAGGAGGTGCCTTAATCAAACAGGAAAATAAAATATTGTTCAAGATTTCTGTACATTTTAATGAAAGTATGGGTATTGTCTCATCCCAGCATTACCACCAAAAGAGGAGAAGAAAAAAATATATTTAAAAATGGGGGCATGATGGGCTCCGGTTGGTCGAGATGTATAGATACAAAACTTGATTAATGCATATAAGTTTGAAAAGTCTGTAAGATGAAGAAAATGGGGTACTCAACCTAACTCTATCTTAATATAAAAGGACATGACAGCTTCTTTGTAGAATTTGATTTAATTTAAGAGAAAAAGCCAATAAATATGTCTGGAATTCCGACTTTTCTTTGTTTCTTTGTATGACTGTTGGTTCCATGCATTGAAGAGTTCAGCTAAAATGAATAGTTTTGCCTTCTTGGACCACTTGCGCTGCAGTATGTGAAAAGGACTTTTGTGGCTACAGTTGGAAATGGGAGATAGAAATATGTTGACTAAAAAAATTTGGTATATAGAATCAAACCTGCAAGTTGAATTAAAAGAGAGAAAAATAATAGATTTATCATTAAGTTTAAATGAATCTAATTAACCCCACCAACCCAATAATATACAAATTAACTTTATTTATAGGAAATTATTCGATAGAAATGTCTCTTGATCTGACATTTTCTTGGATCTAGAAATCAGAATTAAAAATGAGTTTCTTTTGAGTAGATAACTCTAAGTGCATGTGTGCATTGATTGAAGAATTGAATGAGATGATTTCAAGATTTTTATGTGTTCAAGTTAAATTAATCAACCCATTGGACCTTTTATTAATGGGTTTGCTTTGCTCTTGAACATGGAGGATCTAATGTACTTCAAAATGGATCCAATCAACTAACCAGGTCCGAACTTGTACCCTACCTGTAAATATCTATTGGTTAATCTCATTCTTTTATCAATATTATTTGTACTCTTACGTGGGTTTTGGATCCATGTAAATAGAATATATAGTGTCGGCAGATCAGTACAGTTAAAACTAGTTAGTCTTGTGCTCTCAAGTCTTCCTACCGAGTCATATTTTAACTTTAGTTTAGGTTTAAAAAAGCCGTTAATTGACTTATGAAGAAACATGAAATCCCAGCCATTAAAACATGTAATCTAACGATTGGGAAAAAAACATGAGTCAATGGGATTTTGTATTTTAGCCGTAGGGATTTATTGTTTTTTCATGAGTCAACGCATCCCAACCCTTAACAAATGCTTAAGGGATAATTTTTATTTATTTATTTTCATAATTTAAGGGATGATATATATTAGAATCATGATAATAAGACACTCCCCTAATCATAGAACCGTAGATCAAATGCCTTAGGATACATAAGAAAAATATTTATGATTTTGCTTATCTCGAGACATATGATCTACGATTTTTTGATGGGGGCATAACGGACGTTTGTTAGAAGGGGGTGTCATATTATCACGGCCTATATATATTATCACCCATCACTCAAATGGTCCTACTTAGAAAACCGCCATAACCCATTTGTAGTGACTTCTTACTCTCTATTTTTGTTATTTCCCATGGGATCTATATTAATTTCATGTTGGAATATCTAATTTTACAATGGATTTTAGGTATATTATTGGAGATAACCCTTTTTATTTTTGAAGTATGACAAATTGGTTTAAAATTTTCTTACAATGATATTCAAAGCAAAGACAATTCATTGTATAGTTGGATCATCTAACATGATATCTCTCGACATTTCGGCGATAGAAAATTGGGAGCTTTCTATCTTTATCTAATTAATTCCGTATAGAATTATAAGTCTTTCTTATTCCTCGTACTTTTAATTTTCACTGGGGAATATAAGCATAAATAGAACCCCAATCATACTAGAAATTCTCCTATCAAGATTTGTAATAATCTCGTACTATTATTGTATCTTTACTTAACTATATTTTGATCGATAAATTTATCCTTAAAGAGTTTAGTAACTCGATGTTATCAGGATTTGAACCCAGGTTTGTGGTATCATCACCCAAAGACTATCAATTAAGTTAGGTGGCACTTGAATTTTTCCTTAACTATACAGATCACTTGGTTGTATTTAATCGAGTGGTTAAGGTTGCCATGTGTCACTTTAGTTGAGACATATTCTAGATTTAGGAGATTTGACACGTAGGTGTTTCTGGCTGCACTCTCTCATTCGTCGAATGAGCTATACTTACTAACTATCAATCTAATACATGTGTGATGTGTCCACGTGATTTTATCCTATTGATTAATGTCATCAAACATAATTATGGGACCATAATATCCATATGAATCCCAAAAGAATGGGAATTTTTGCAAAAGAGGAAAAAAAATATAAATATTTTTCAAAAAAAAAAATCTTCAAAACATTTTCAAAAGGGACGAAATCAAACTACTGGATCAGTGTTAATCTAGACCATTCATTGTCCAAAAAGATCAGTCAAATTTCAAGAGGATCTTTTCCCCCCTAAATTGTTCCGTAGGAATCTAGATTTAAATTCTGGGTTGATGTGAATCTCGACCATTTTAAGGGCTGGTTCGTTGGTTGAACAGATCAGTCATTAATCTAGTCTAATTTATGGGCAGGTTCATTGGTTCACCGATTCAAAGTGTCAGTTCAGTCAAGATTCCCGCAATAATTTACGATAATCGCAATAATTTGCGGTTTACCTCTCCAACAGCTGTCCAATAACAATGGTCAATTGTGACAACCACCTATTTATTTATTTATTTATTATATACGAGAGAATCTAAATTTTCCAGATAACTTCATTTATTTTTTCTTGTCGAAGAAACTAAACGAAATATACGAACAGAAAAATAAAATAAAAACTTCTCTAGGAAAATTAGAAAACATATAACAGCCAGGCGGCTAAGAGCCAACGTGGAGATGCCAAAGCTCCCCATCGATGTGAAATCTGGGGGAATATCGATTTGTAAGAGAGTGGATCCTCTGTAACAATTGTTCTACAGTCCATAAAACATTACATTCAAGAAAAATAACAACACAACCTTATTGGATTCATGTTTTAGGTCAGATTTGAGTTTTTTTTTTTTATCAAAATAAATTTCTTTTTCTTCCTTTGCCTAAATAAGTGTTTGAAAATGAATGATTAACTGTACTATATCTAAACGATTGGAGATTTGCGGTAAATGAGACTCTTTCACTTGATACAAAGATTTCAAAACTTGGTTTGATGTTACGTCTCATCTATAGACAAGACAAATCTTCTAACTCTATTTAGAATGATAGATTTACATATATTAGAAAATATTTAATCATAAAATCACTTTTTTTTTTATTTAATAACTATTTAAATTTAAAAAAAATAATTATTATAATAAAAATCTATAAAATCCCAATTGACTTGGATGAGTTTTATTAATTTGACTAAGAATTTTTAAAATATGTCCGAGATATCTCATTTTTCTTATGAAATGATATGAATGTTAAGACACCTAATATATACGTATCATTGTTGAACGAGACTGAGATGACTCTGGACGAATAATCTCAATCTTAGACTAGATTTAAAGCCATGCTTGACATCATGTGACCACTAAATATATAATTCTCTCTCTCTTTCTCCACCCTCCCAAGCCATAGCCATCTAAACAAAAACAAAACACATACCATGATGTGTTATTATGTTACATTTTGATCCCTTTCCACTCATCCATACAAATTAAATTGACATGGTACTTGCCAACAACTAGAACATACGGTTAATTGTTAATTGTTAGTATTTGCCAAATCCAAGGAAATTGTTTTTCCTATAAGCCAATAAATTAAAGGTGTACTCCTTTGCGACTGTAGTTAGGCTCAAATAAATTTTCTTGTTCAATCAAACACCGATCAATCATACATGTACACCATTACATGTCTTTTGTTACAGTTTTAATTGAGTTTATAGGCGAATCAAATTGAATCAACTTTAAAAAATAGATTTTAAGTGCAATGTGGTTAGGGGACGTGGGATAATTAACACAAGAATAGTTAACAAATGAGATTTAATTAATTTGGATCAACAATTTGAGTATCTAAATTACATTTTTCTAATTGGAATCATGTTTTATTTTGGAAACTAATTAGTGAACTATTCATTAATTATACCAATTACACTTAATAATGTTTTTATTCTAAATTCCAAAACATGTCCCTTGAGAGAGAGAGATAGGGAAAGACTTGCAGGTCAAGCCGCCCGGACCCTCAGATCTATGAAAATTAGGCAATGCGCCACATTTTCTCCTAGAATTATTGAAAAATAATTAATACTTAAATTACTTTATTCCTTCCTAATTTGCTGTCAACATTTGCATTGCAATTTGCAAGTGGCTACAATTAAACAAAAGTACAAGTCAAATTGATCTAAGATATCACCCAAAGATATATAGTACAGATTCAAAACTATTATAGAATTCAGTCAAATTTGATATTTGTTTTAGGATGATGAAGGGTTTTACCAAGTTGAAGGGTTTTACCAAGTTGAGTTAGGTTGAGAGAGGTAAATTAATTTGAAAGCTATATATAGAGGCAAGAGGTTTCCTTAAGATCATATAACCCAAAGCCAAAGCAATTTGGTTAGTAGAAGATATGGCAAGAAAGGGGCTCTCAATGGCCTCACTCACTATTCTTGTAGTGGTGATGGTTTCTCTAAGTCTTCCATTAGAGAGCACAGCTAACTACCATTACACTTCACCACCACCACCTCCATCACCTAAGAAATCTCCTCCTCCTCATCCCTACCATTACAAATCACCACCACCACCACCACCAGTTTATAAGTACAAGTCACCACCTCCACCTCCCAAGTCTCCACCACCACCTATCTACAAGTACAAGTCACCACCTCCACCTCCCAAGTCTCCACCACCACCTATCTATAAGTACAAGTCACCACCACCACCTCCCAAGTCTCCACCACCACCTGTCTACAAGTACAAGTCTCCACCACCACCTCCTAAGTCTCCTCCACCACCTGTATACAAGTACAAGTCTCCACCACCACCAGTCTACAAGTACAAGTCTCCACCACCACCACCACCTGTATACAAGTCACCACCACCACCAGTCTACAAGTACAAGTCTCCTCCACCACCTCCTAAGTCTCCTCCACCACCTGTATACAAGTACAAGTCTCCACCACCACCTCCCAAATCTCCTCCACCACCTGTCTACAAGTACAAGTCTCCTCCACCACCTCCCAAGTCACCACCACCACCTGTCTACAAGTACAAGTCACCACCACCACCGCCTAAGTCTCCTCCACCACCAGTGTACAAGTACAAGTCTCCACCACCACCACCTCCTGTCTACAAGTACAAGTCTCCACCACCTCCTCACCACTACTGAGAAGTACTTTCTTTTAGAGACAATGGTAAGCGTATGCTGCTCATCCTTTTAGCTAACTTTAAATATTTAAGGTTTTTAACAAACGGGCCACTGAAAGTAGCCCAATATATCAGGTATGAACACAATTTTGATCATAATTATATCTTTCTCTTGCAGGCAAGGAGACATCAGTGAAAATCGAATAAAAGAAAGTGTTGAAGATCGTTGTTGCAGTATAAGAATTGCAAGTCTAGATCTCCTAATGTGACTATTGTTGTTTAGATATTCCTTAATGAAAATCATAATAAGTAAAAAAGGAAAATGAAGTTTGATCAATTCTCGTGTAATATTGTAATGGTCCACGGTTTGTACCGACGACTATTCATATTCAATAAGTGTACGTGTGCTGCAATTTCTGACATTTAATCTATTAAAAATGTTGGATTAAATGATTGAATTCTCCTTACATTTATTTGAAACAATAATATTTACCATATGTATGAGATTTGGTTGCATGCATGGACACAATTAGGACCACGTACCTTTATCGTTAACCGTCCATATGACATCCAAAAAAAAAATAAGGAAAATGCTGAAATGACATAAATGGATAAGGAAAATGCTGAAATGACATAAATGGAGATACAAGGGTGACAAAAATGATGTGGTGGCCTGTACATAACTGCGTTTTACTCGTATCTCATGGAAAAGAATCTATGGTAATGTGCACAACACCCAGGGGTGAAGTCAGGATATTCTTGAAGTGGGAGCAAACTATGGTTAGTTGAATAGTTGAAGAACTTGAATGATGCGAAAATTATTTGTACTGGAAAATATGATTAGAGAGAGGTGAGGGAGTGGGGGCAAATGGGGCATGTAATTAGTTGAAAATATATAGGTGTCTCAAAGTTCTGTGGGGGCAATTGCCCCCACCAGCTCCTTACTAGCTCCGCCCCTGACGACACCACAAGTTTTTATCACCCTTGTGTCTCCCTTTGTGTCACCCCAGCACAACTCAAAAAATAATCTGGGTGCAATATGAACGTAGAGCAATAATTTAATTTGTGAGTTGACTGGCGCTGTCTATATATTTTTGAAGTCTTAAATTGACCAGACAAAAGTTGATTTTTTTTTTTTACTTTCTTTTAAGAATAATGATGAATGCAGGCAATTGGGTAATGGCTAATGTGGCAAAAGCACAGAATCACACATCTTTTTTCTATGAAAAAGATCTATGATTTGGTGCACTTGCCATGCTAGTCGCTTACCAAAACTGCATACATTCATCACGACTCTTCTTCAAAAGTCATAACGTATCATTTAGGCCAACACAACAGTCCACTTGACCCAAATCAAATCAAGTGACAGACCCTCGAGAATCTGATTATTAAGTCGATTTTAGTTTACAACTCAATCAATCCATAACAATAAAAAAAATTGGCAATTTTAATGTGGAAGTTGGGGTATGTTGGTCACACAGCTAAATAGAAATATATCATATGTTTGGTGCGAAAAACAATAAAATAAGCCTCATTTTGAAAATTCATAGATGATACGGAGCAACATGAAAAAAAAGATGGTATCCCAATAGAGATTTTTTAATTGCCAAAAAAGATTTGACTTTTCTTGAAAAATCAAGGTTTTTATCTTTTTTCCTCGCAATGATCATATTTGCCAAGATATATCTACCTAGTTTGATTTTTAGGATTATACATTTTAAAATATATATAATTAATTGAACTTAGTATTTTTTTTTTCCTTTGTGCTATTGGCGCCCATCATATACACTCTTGATGCCTATTTATGTGGTATATTAAAAAAAAAAGTACGTATATATTCTTATCTAATTATTCTCTACGCCCACCATCTTCTCTATTTATTCTATCGAATGAAAGCCCTACCATCTCACCAAGGGCAGAGCTAGTAAGCTAGTGGGGGCAATTGCCCCCATAGAACTTTGGGACACCGCTATATTTTCAACTAATTAAATGCCCCATTTATCCCCACTCCCTCACCTCCCTCCAATTTTTGCCCCCACCCCCTTCCCTTCAATTTTTTGTTGATGATATTGCCTCTTGATTGGACCTTCTCATATACTAATTGGAAATGACCTATATATCATTTTTTCCAACTTCTAACCAAAATCCTCTGAATTTATCCCTAAAATCATTCATCTTCAAGTTCTTCAACTATACAACTAATCATAGTTTGCC
Organism: Akebia trifoliata; assembly: GCF_017979445.1. Lineage (NCBI taxonomy): Eukaryota > Viridiplantae > Streptophyta > Magnoliopsida > Ranunculales > Lardizabalaceae > Akebia > Akebia trifoliata. Next base: position 1,696,942 of record NC_141378.1, on the reverse strand, counting down.
CTCACTATAAGAAAATCTTGGCTCCGCCCCTACAACTCACCATCTTCTCTATCCATTCTCTCCTTCTTCACTCTCTCTCTTTCTCTCTAGATCTACATCTAAAAATGTTGAACAAGAATTTTAATTTTCAAAGAGAGTTTCAAATTTAATCAATAGTCTTTTCATTCTTTAGTTTTACTTTATATATATATATAGGGTCCCGTTCAGCACCCTAAGTTTTACCACACACTTAACAAACGTGTTTTGTCTTACATGGGTTAGAAGTTTTGGAATGGGCTGATTTTTGGTGAGGATGATCTCTATGGTGAGGAGATCATCCTCACCAAAAATCAGCTCATTCCAAAACTTCTAACCCCATAAAAAATGGTTATAAAAAATGGACGGTCCACGATTTTTCAATGTGTAAACATGGGGCTAAACATTTCGGAATGGGCTGATTTTTGGGGAGGATGATCTTCTAATCATAGAGATCATCCTCACCAAAAATCAGCCCATTCCAAAACTTCTAACCCATGTAGGACAAAAAATGTTGTTAAAGTGTGTGGTAAAACTTGGGTGCTGAACATTTCCCATATATATATATATATATATATATATAGGATGGTGTTTTTACGACCCATATTACGACTCACAATGCGACACACCGTTTGTCTTATATGGGCAAAAATGTTTGGAATGAGCTGATTTTTTTGTGAGGATGATCTCTGTGATGAGGGGGTCATCCTGGCACAAAATCATCCCATTCCAAAACTTCTAACCCCATCAAAATTAATTTACAAAAATTGGACGGTCTAAAATTTTTCAACTTGTAAACATGGGGTTAGAAGTTTCATAATGAGCTGATTTTTGGCAAGGATGATCCCCTTACCATAGAGATCATCCTCACAAAAAATCAGCCCATTCCAAACATTTTTGCCCATATAAGACAAAACGGTGTGTCGCAATGTGAGTCGTAATGTAAGTCTACGGAACCCGACCCATATATATATATTATATATATATATATATATCTATATATATATATATTATATATATATATATATATATCTTAATACCTCAAAAATCAATCAAGTCAAAGTCATTCATATGAAAAAAAATTGTGTGTGAAACCAATTTGGTATGCTAGCACCGAATCATTATTGTAAGGTTCAATTGATACCTATCGATCCTACGCATAAGAATTTGGCGATGCCACATCGAATTGAAAATTTACATGAGAAAATTTTATTTGGCAAGTACTTATGAAATTCGTTTGATAACACTTATTGAACATAATTTTCTCGTACAAATCTTTGTGTTTGGTATGCCAATGTATATCGAATTAGTTAAAAAAAAAATTAATTTTGAACTTATCGAAATTCATTAAGTGATTTTTAAGAATTTTAGTAAATCTTCATATTTGGCATATCTGTCAGTATATATGGAGTTGATTGTATAATGTTGAATAGGAACTCATCGAATCAGCTAAAATAAATTCGATTTTGAATTTATCAAAATTCGTTCGGTGACTTTTAAGAATTTTAGTAAATGGACATAAAGAGCATGATAATAAAAAATTAGGTAGTAGGGTTCAGATTTAATTGAAAAATTGGACTGGCTTGATAATTTCGTCAAAAAAAAATGACCTCTTTCGTACTTTTTCATCAATTGTTTTAAATTGGTAGTAACGCTGGTTGCATGGTTGTTGGTCGTAAATCGAGGCCACTATCTAACTTTGACAAGACAGGGTCAGGGACAGGGATGTTTCCATTCTGCCAAGCACGTGCAAATAAATTATGATTGCCTCTGTCGTTTTGTGCTCTGATCACAAGCGCATACAGTGTTCTTCCTTTTCAAGGACCCAAGATTGGTGGCTCACCGAGACAAGATGAACCTCTGATACACGTCATCAAGGTCCCAAATTTGTTGTATTTCCCAATACAAAAATTTGATGTCTAGTATCTCATACATACATTGTGGACCTACTAGTTCTATATAAACTGATTGGGTCTGGTTAATGTGTGTCACACGTTAAAATGCAATAAATACACTTGAGAACTTGAATTTTGTACCGAAAATATCTTTAAAAAAATTATTTTTATCAAAATACCCCCCAGATTCAAATTTTCAAGATGTATTCATTGCTCTTTAACGTACACACGTTAACCAAATCCAAACTGATTTTATGGTGGTTGTATGCATAACATTCCAACTTCATTGGTATTCATAAATCTTTCATAGTTGATTCTTAATTTAAACTTGATGGATTTTATCCCTCGAATCTAGCATCAGTGTAGATGTTTCTAAACCATTGGATTTCATGTTCAAAGAGTCGGGATTATGTGTTTGTTTATGAGTTTTTTTCATGAATCATGGGATCCCAACCTTATAAATTGGTTGCACAGCCATGTTGGAATCTAGATTAATTTGGATGGATGTATATATATATATATATTCAATTTTATTAATAAAATTAAATCCGTCCAATCATATATATATATAAGTATGACTTTGAATGTCTATCATCAAGATAATTTGATTATTAAAGACTTGGCACTAAGAGTAATTATTATAAATTAGCCCATTGTATCTTAAAATGGTTTACAAGAAACCAGCTGTGGTTCACTAAGGGAACATATTTTATTATTAAATCTAGTTGGGCCCGATTCAATCACTGGATTAAGTCAATTCTCACAATCTCTATATGTATTAAGAATCTTGATAATCTGACTATCCCATGTGGTATACTCAATCAACTCTCTTGATGTGACAAATTTGAAAGTCTTAGATTTGTATGCCTCTGGATGCACAACTACACTATATTTAAAATAAAAAAAAGTGTATCCCGAGAGAATTATTATGTTAAAACGTGCAGATTTATAACTCCCAAACTTATCACGTCAGGAGAGTCGATTAAGTGTGCCACGTGGGATAATTAGATTATCACGACCCATATATTAATATAAGAATGTGACCTTAATTTTTTAAAAGTAGAAAAATAATAGATTTGACACCTACCAAAAAAAATACAGATCAAGATTTCTAAGCATTTATTGTGATCTTGTATGGGTCTTGTCTAAAGATCAGGTTTACCAAACAAAGAAGAAAAAAAAAAAGTAAAGAAAGCATGATTGAGTCTGGTGGGCCGAGATGTACAGGAACAAAAGTTGAATATTTATATAAGATTTAAAAGTCAGTAAGATGAAGGAAATAGGGTACGCAACCTACTTTTCTTTTTTTCTTTATTTTTTTATTTTTGGTATGATTGATGGTTACATGCATTGAAGAGTTTATATTATAAAAAATAGCTCTGCCTTCAAAGCCACTTGCTCTGCCTTCAAAGAGTTGCACTGTACTATTTGAAATGGGAGACAGATATGTTTGACAAAGAAATGATTTTACCATCAAAGCAGCCAAGTAAGAGAAAAGATACAGAAAATCATAAAGTTTAAATGAATCTCACCAACCCCAAACATACAAACTTTATTTATGGTAAATTATTGAGACGTACAATTTTGTTTTTTTGATATGTTTTTTTTATGAAAAGCTGGAAATGCTAGTGCATTAAAATGTGTCTGATCTGACATTTTAATGGCTCTAGAAACCAAAACTAAAATTTATTTCTCTTTGAAATTTATGAGCAATAATAACTATACAAAATAACTGGGGGTGAAATAATTTTTTTTTTTTTTAATTTTATTTAACAAATGATTTTTCTAAATGAATTATTTTACGCACAATAGGCACTTAAGGTGTGGGTATACCAAGGACATGGCTATTGCATGATCGGATAATCATAATTTAGAGCGCTTAACGGCTTAAGGCAAGAGCATATGTGTAAAATCATAAACCAAGGTGCATGGGAGCCTAGAAAAAAAATAGTGGTTCAATCGCGTTGATTGTTGGTCATAGGGAAAGGTATCACATTTCATATTGGATCGTGATAACTATTGATTGATAACCTTAATTACTGAACTTAAGGATCACTTGAGTCCAAGAAATGATACTTTTTAACTATTAGCATGTACTTAACATAAAACTCATGATAGGGCTTTGTTCTTTCTGGTCGTCTATGTGAAATTGGGTGGCTTCTTGATTTACTATGTTGCACATTACAAAACTTTCACAGGGTTGGTACATTCGATCGATCTTAGTCCCATCCCAAAGGTGAGGGGGATCCCATGTCATATCAAAATTAAGACAAAAATGATGGATTATTACTGATTTAAAACAAAAGAAAATTTTCAAAATGTGATCAACTTTTGATGAAACTCTCATTCCGGCTAACTATTCAGTTTAATTATCAAAATATGAAGAGCGAGATCATTGATTTTTCAAAGTGATGATCTCATTGATTTAAAGTAGCGAGATCGCTGATTATGTAAGTGACAATTTCGCTAATTATAAAAGTGACAATATACCCATCCACTTTGTAACAAGGATCATGAACAAAAGGCAACTAATCTCATTTCTCTAAAGATCCTATCCCTACTAACCACGTCTCTGCTATAACACTCCAGACTCCAAGAATCCAGATTGGAACTAACCCAAACAGGGAAAGAATTCTAAGAAATTCAACTCTTTCTCTTTTCGATTGCTTCGTATTTTTGGGGCTGCTTTATTAGTTTTATAGCTTGAGTTTGGTTTCCAAAATTATAAAGGAAACCCAAATACCCAATGGTTGAAAAAATGAGTAATTTCCATTTTTCCTATTTTTATATAACATTAAATGAGGCAATTAGTGTATAAAAGCCTAGAATTTCTCTTATCATATTTTGGAAATTTTTTAAGAAAATTTCATTTAATTTTAGCTTTGGGATATTTACAAAAAAGTGATAAACTTTTGATGAATTTACGATTCCAGCTCACCGTTCATTTTAATTACCAAAACGTGAACGTAACGAATTCACAGGTTTAGAGTGATAATTTCTCATGTTTAAAATGACTAATTGGAAATGATCACTTTAAACATGCAGAATAGGCACTTTAAAACCACCAATTCATTATTGTTTTGATTTTTTTTTAAAATGAAAACGTGATTATTCATGTTTTTATTATGAAAATGAACAGTTAGCTGGAATCGTAGATAATTCACTGTCAGCCCAAGAAATATTTCTATACGGACCAAAATCATTCAAAATTCTGGGTCAAAGTTATTCTAAATCATTTTAAGGGTTCGTTCATTGGCTGAACAAGTCAGCCAGTAATTTAAATCAATAATGTAATTTTTTCTAGAAAATTTTCTAAACTTTTTCCGTACGAGCCTAGAAGCAAAGTTCTGGGTTGATGTTAATCTAGACGCTTTTAAGGGCTGATTCATTGGTTCATCTAGTCCAATTTTTAAGGGCTCATTCATTGATTAACCAATGCAAAAGGTCAGACTAATAAAGATTTCTGCAATAATTTACGTGCATGAGGAGATAACGTGGTTTACAGATTTACAAACATATGCGACCCGCTTCTTTGTCTCTTTCTACACCTGTTTACCTCTCCAACAACCATCGTGGTAGGTGCAACTATCTATCATTTATTGCAAAATAAAATAAATCAGATAAATGTTATTAATTTTTTTATGTTGAAAGTAAATGACAGAAATTTCCAGCAAAGAAATAAAAAAATTATCTGGAAAAATATAATTTTGGTTTCCATATTTTTTTTTTTCTGTGAAAGAAATAAAAACAAAATTTATTTTATTTATGCAGAAATCATGTTTTACTTTTGTCTAGAATCCATTCTTTTCACTCCCATTTATATTTAAAAGGTATCCCATTTTCAAGTCCCTAGTTTGCAATATGTGATATTATTATGCATGAATTAATGTGCATATTACTAATTTGTCAAAAATATGAAAAATTATTCAAACTTTTGGACCTTTATTTGATTATTATTGATACTAAGGAAGGAAGACATCCTCCTATATATGAATTAAATAGCAGTTGTTGTTGTTCCACAATGAGTGGCTATCTTGCATTTACTGTGAGCACAATTACTAACATCATTATAGAGGGTCAAAAGGATCGGATTGTAATTTGATGTTGTAAGGTTCTTTCATTTGTATTATAAAGATGAACGGTTAATTTTTTAAATTTAGAAAACTAAGTAACTATAGTAGTTATAGGGATCATATGATTGTAATTTTATTAAAATGACCTTGATGATAGACGTAAGATTAAATATAAATGTGGGCCATTTCTGGTCCTGTATGATAGTATAGAAAACACATTTGTCAACATTTTATCTGGAATTTTCCAATCCTAAGGAAGAAATTCAAGGTTACTAGACATTGACTGTTTTTCTATTTAAATCAAATTTTATGTTGAATTTGACGTGGACAAGATCCCCATGGCAACACATCCTCTAATGTCTTCTATTGCAATTTGAATTGAGTTTATGACTGATTCAATTTAAGTGCAACGTGGTAAGGTGATGTGGGATAATTACGAGATTTTGTGCCAATGATTTGGGTTTCTAAGTAGCTATTATTTAAAATCAATTATTTTTACTAATATGTTTTAGTTATAAATTCTAATAAAAAGAAAAGAAGAGTATTTAAAATATATGGTTTAAAAACATGTTGTTTCAGAGTGTGAGATAGATTTATAAGTCAAGCCGCCTGGGTCCCTTAAATCTTTAGGACATTAGGCGAAGCGCCACATTTTCTACTTGAATTATTGAAACACAAAGGAAAACCAATACTTGGTATCTACCTTTGCTTGTTTTACTGAGTTGAGCTAAGGTGAGAGAGGTAAATTGGCCAAGCTATATAAAGAGGTAAGAGGGTTCCTTAAAGATCATAATTTCCCAAAGATTTAATAGAAGATGGCAAGAATGGCCTCACTCCTTACCACTCTTGTAGTGGTAATGATTTCTCTAAGTCTTCCATTAGAGACCACAGCAAACTACCATTACCCTTCACCACCACCTCCACCACCCAAGAAATATCCTCCTCCTCCATCTCCTCCCTACCATTACAAATCACCACCACCACCACCTGTCCACAAGCCATCACCACATCCATACAAATACAAGTCACCACCACCACCCCCACCTGTCCACAAGCCACCACCACCACCACATCCAGTATACAAATACAAGTCTCCACCACCACCACCACCACCACATCCAGTCTATAAGTACAAGTCTCCACCACCACCACCACCACCACCACATCCAGTCTATAAGTACAAGTCTCCACCACCACCACCACCTGTCCACAAGCCACCACCACCACCACATCCAGTATACAAATACAAGTCTCCCCCACCACCACCACCACCACATCCAGTATACAAATATAAGTCTCCACCACCACCACCACCACCACCTGTCCACAAGCCACCACCACCACATCCAGTATACAAATACAAGTCTCCACCACCACCACCACCTGTCCACAAGCCACCACCACATCCAGTGTACAAGTACAAGTCTCCACCACCTCCTCACCACTACTAGAAGTACTTTCTTTGAGAGACAATGGTAAGTTTATAGTACTGTTTATTTAGTGTTTTAGCTAACTTACAATATTTAAAGAGTACTGATAACATGACTCGCCAGGTGGCATACTCAATCGACTCGCTGGATAAGTTCGGGAATTGTAGTTCTGTACTCTCTCGGGGATACACTTTTTTATGGGAAGGTGCAATTATGTATCCCGAGGCATACAGATCTAGAACTTATCACATCAAAGAGTCAATTGATTTTGCCACTGATGAGTCATATTATCACGACTCATATTTAAAGACTTTAGCAAATGGGCCAATGAGATACACGTAGGTTTCATCACAATTTTTTTTTTTTTTATCTGTTTCTTGCAGGTATGGAGGCATCTTATAGGATGGTAAAAATAGAATAAAAGGAAGGGTTGAAGATCTTTGTTGTTGTAGGAGAATTGCAAGTCTACTAGTGTGACTGTTTGTTGTTTAAATACTTTTCAATAAAAAACATTGTCAAAAAAACAAAAAAGAAAGTGATGTTTGTTTGATCTGAAGAAATGTAATGATCAGAGTGTTATTGCCAAGGACATTAATAAGAATATAAATGTATCTATGTGTGTAGTTTCCAAACCTTTGGGATTGAAGAGGTTTAATGAAATAATTAATTTCTTAAAAAAAATTAAAAAAGTTAAAAATATGCATTTAAAGAACTAATATGTAATTTACATCATATGCATGCCCCTTTATATATAATAGGGGTGCACATGTTTTGGATTGTTCGGATTTTGACAAAATTAAAATCGAACCACACATGGTCTGTTTTACAAATTTGGACTTGAACCAGTCCACATCAATCTTGGTTCGAATCAGTTTTCGATTCTCATACTTTCAAAATAGAAATATTAGTATTTTTTTTTTCTGTCAAAAGAGTAATCCTTTGTATTAGATCATAAATAATGCCTATTTTTAAAATGAAAATGATTTTATGATTAAATTTTGATTGAAATTTATATAAATTGAAAATTAGAGAAAGTTCAATAAGACTAAAAAAAAAAAAAAATTACAATTTTAACTATTATTATGATTATACCATGAAATCTATAAAGCTGTGATGCTGAGTGCCAATGTGACAATCCACGTGCACCCAACAACTCTTCCTAAGATTTGAAATGTTACAAAGTTTGTCAGGCAAGCCTAAATAAAATTGCTTAGCCAGGCCCTCCTGCATTTTGTTGTTACCTAAATGAGGGTGTTGAGATGTTAAATCAATGGTACACTACTACAAATCAATGGTACACTACTACGTATCCATTAAAAGTAAAATCCAAAGCAAGTGACTTGTCTTTTGAACGTTTCTGTTTTTGTCTGATTAATAATTTGTATTTTTTGTAAAGGATATGAGGCAACTTGCTATTGATTTATCACTTCAATTGCACATATGTAATATCTCTAGTCAATGAGTAATAATGCTGAGTGGGATCCATTGTAATAGCATTTTGTATGATCCACACATAATGATGATCATTTTCATGAGTAATAATTAATCTATTGTTTTACATCCACTTTTTACCATTATTACTATTATTAATTATTTATTTATATATTTTGATAATCACGTATCGTTATAGATAGTGGATCAGGTTTGTATCTGGATTGTACCCAGTCCATAGACCATGGTTTTTTCCAAGAACTAGTCCCGGGGGCACTTGCAATGCCTGCACATCACATACAAAGTAAGTGAGGGTGCACCCTCACGGGTGGCCCTTGAGGAATTAATGCTCATATTGAGTATTAGAAGTAATTAATTTGTGGATGGAAACCTCGAGATTTGCATTAGAAATTGTATATATTTGCATCAAAAGCTCTCTGTATGTATCTTGTATTAATATGATACTTGCCACTTTCACCTTGACACTCATTTTTATCTTGAGGTGACACATATACAGAATAATCAACATTTACATGCAACCTTAACGATAAAGTAGCTACCTTCTTCTTCGAATAAAAAATATATAATAATACATCTTATTACAACGCATCGTGATATAATACTCCAATAATTAGATCCGGTCGGTTGAGTCATAGAAATAATAATAATAATAAATAATTGAATGTAAGTTTGAAAACAGGGTTAGATGAAGAAAATGAGGTGTTGAAGCTAGTAAATAATACAAAATAATACGACAGCTTCAATTCTTCCTACAATTTGATTGAAGAGGAAAAGCCAATAAACACATGTAGAAGTTGGTGACCTTTCTTTATTTCTTTAGTGTGAAAGATTGACGTTTGCATGCATCGAAGAGTTAATCCAAAATATCTTTGCCATCATAAATCCATATCTATGTAGCGTATGAAAAGGACATTGTGGTCCCTGAGAGAAATGGGATACGCTCATATGCGCGGACCAAAAAAAGGTTTTAAACTTCGAAACGAAGAAAAAATGTCTATCAAAAAATTTGAACGAATCTCACCGTCACTAACCCCACCTACTGTACGATCTTCATTGCTGGGAGAATAAATATATAATTATATATTGAAAGACCCAGTAAATGAATTTTGATCTGACCTTTTCATGGCTTTAGAAATTAGAATTAAAATTTTATTTCACTGTAAAGTTTAGGAACAATTAGTCTAATAAGTGCTCATAGACATTCACCTTCGTTGAGGAATTAGATGAGATGATCTATATTTCATTTAAACCAAGTCAATATATATTATTTGATTATTGTTGTTTCATTCAAACAAGTGTGAGATACGAAAGACAATAATGCCCTCGACTTATCATGGGTTTTCCTTTAGTTAACACTGATACAGGTTGGGGATTAGTGACTAAAATGAATGTGATGACCTAGTCGTCGGAGCTTGACACTATTGCGAATTTACAAAACAAATAGGGAATGAAATGAAAATTTCATTTCATTTCATCAAATAAATAAGGCCTTCGTTAATGACATTTGGAAATTGGAATCTGAGGGTATTTTGATAAAAAATAACTTTTTCAAAGTCATTTTTGGTACAAAATCCAATTTCCAAAGTGTATTTATTGCATTTTAACATGTGCCTAACAAGATCCAATAAATAATTAAAATTTTATTTTATTAAATATATAATTTTTATAAATGAGTTATGTAAGGTTAAGCCTTTACAATCCTCAAGGTAGTCCACGTGTCAGGGCGAGGTCTTCCACCTAAGCCGACCTCAGACCCCTGTCCCCTCCCCTCGGTCTACCCTTTTGGCCAAGGATAACCCAAAGTCTCGCCTACCAAGAAGACATCGGCTTCTACACGTAGTACACCTTTTGGGTTCAGGTTATTTCAAAGGCCTCAGCCTGCACCAAAGTAGTAGCACAGGTCAGTCTCAACTGTCCCAACCAAGAAAGTGCTTCGATCCAACGAGATAACATCATCCTGTAAGTATGCCAAATGATGCCCAAATTGGTGACTGATGTATGAGCTCGGCCTCTCCCACAAACTTGTACAACCTGACACCGAGGTGATATCTCAGTTCTCAGAATTCAGAACTTTCAATACACATGGGGGAAGAAGAGGTATTGTCGGGCAAAGCAATCTTCTTGATGATGACTTGAATCTGAAGGAGTAATTCAAAGATTAGCCACAAGTTACTATAAGATTATTGATTGCCAAAACTGTTTCAGCTCTTTAGTAACTAGTATCATCATATAAATTACGTAGACTTCTGGAAAAAGTTAAACCTTCATTCAGGTTAGAATTTTGATGAACCAATGTAATGATATTGTACATGGTACACAGTAACTTTGGTTTCACAAATTATAGCTCTTCATGAGTATTATTAACATATCAATCATCCAATAAAACTGGAATATTACAAAGGAGGAAAAAAAAACTCCCAACTATACCTCCAATGAAAATACTTTTGGCTTTTGTCTATGTGAAGTGCTGAAGCTTACTTTATTTTGGTGAATATAGAAGAGGTGAATAATCAGTCATTTCTTACAAAGTGAATGGCTCAATTGTAAATTTTTGGTCCGCCCACTACCTCTTCTGTAGTTGGGAGCTATATCAGAAGAGATGGCTAACCTCTGAAAAATAAAACAATCATGACTATCAGACATTATTCAAGCATACAGGGGCAATTATAAATGAAAATAAGCCATTTTTTTCTAACTAAAAGGACAGACAGCTTCGATGAATAGAACAGTTGTGCAAGTATGTAGAACTGGGAATTAACTTAGAATAATCCATGCGGTTCATTGTGGCATGGATGGAGCATTTGGGAGCCCCCTTCAGCTTCATAGGGACTACAGGGGCAAGACAATTTCTCTCTACACAAAAAGAGGAAGAAATGCAAGTCAAGGGTTGCTAGCTTGAAATTTGGGTAAACAGGATACGTCGTTCCATTTTCTTTTCTTTTTTTAATTTTTTTTCTGTAAGTGATGCATTATTCCATTTTAAGTGTGTAGAGAGGCATTGGTGCGAGGTGAGGCATTGAGACCTCAAGAAACACTAGGCATGGGTGCATCTTTGAAAACTAGAAATAAGTAAGCAATAAAATAATAAGAAAATAATGTGTAAAAACATAAATAAAACAATTGATGCATGAAGCAGCACACCTCAACATTACTCATGTGTGCTTTTACAAGCCTTGACCCACATCAAACATAGCTCTCATGCGACTCACCGAGCATACAAGTTTACAGGCACCCCTCAAGTTATTTTTCTTGTACCCTTCCCAAAGATGTGCACGAGATGTTACACCTTACAAGCCTTTTTAAACACTGCTCATGATATTGTGCACAAACTAAAGGACCCTTTGCAATTACTGGGATGATTTGGCTTCATCTTGGGGATCACTAGGGATTTAAAATAAGTTAACGATATCACCCAATCTAAAAACGATCTTCAAATCTGAAGCCTCTACAATCGTGGAAGTTGCCCAATAAAATATGAGAACTGTTGTGGCTACTCATTCAAGATCCCCCACCTTATATTTATCTGTTTCTCTCCTCCAAAAATCAAAACATCCAAAAGGAACAAATCAACCTCCAAAGTGACCTTTTTTTTCCTTCCATTTTTTAGATAAATAAATAGCTGCACAATGCTTTTCCCCTTTTTTTTCAAGCTCGCTGTATCATGAGTGTGTACTACGAGTAATGGCACATTACATATCTATATACCCGAGTAAATGAGAACATGTAACGACATATTAGATATCTCCCAAGCTCTTGATACTTGTGTCGTTTAGCGGGAATGACCCTTTGGAGACTTGTGCAGCAACAAAGAATATTTTTTATCCCACAAATGAAGTTTTCAACTGCAGGGATCTTAACAGAACTATAATCCACATGGTTAAAAAAAAACCACTTAGATGGCATTGGAGCACCAAGCCCCCAAGTCAACTTAGCTGGAAAAAAACTAATTCCCCCATTTGACATTTTTGGAAGGACTTGGCACTTAAAAGTCCCAAAGGACAACCATCTCCATGCCCTTCCATTACCCCCAAGTCTCAAATAGCTGGAAAAAAACTACTTCCCCCATTTGACATTTTTGGAAGGACTTGACACAAAAGTCTCAAACGATGACCATCTCCCCACCCTCCCATTACCCTCAAGTCTCAAATAGCCTCCATAAACCTTCCCAACACGTGAATCTCCCAATCATTAAAATTCTTTATGAACCCCAAATCCTAGGATTGCATATGTCCTAAACTCCAACAATCTCCCACTACCACCAAAGTCCCTGAATTACTAATAAAGTCATGATTAAATCATGGCTTTTTCTTCACGATGCACTAGTAAGATAATATGAACTTGATGAAAATGAAGGTGATCAATTTACCAATAAAACATCAGATAATAATGATGTAACTGAGAATGACATTGATTTTGATGTTTTTGACCAGTTGATGAATCCTAACACAGACTTGACAAGTATTGTCTTTTTTTATAGTTTGAACAATACAAATCTTGACTATATTGTGGACCTGTAGTTACTTGTTGTGTATGCATAAATAAAATCAATATGGTGTTTGGTAATTTATTTTTATCGTTCAATATGCTATTCAATGATATTACATGAGAACACCACTTAGTAGGAACAATTACATAGTCCTAACCCTAACTTGATTTTTTCCTGATGTTACCGATTTTTTGTTTTTTCCTCTAACCAACTTATTCCCTTACTCCAACTTGGTGATTATGCCAACTTCGGGCCCCTTTTCTCTCCAACAAAGCAAAGATGTTGGAACCTACACCAGATATCTTCCAAAATCTAACCTCTGTCACTCCTTCCCAATTGGAAAGAGATACCCCTCAATCTTGGTGACCCCTACCATACTTTTGTATTCTCTGAAGATGACAACCTATTGCTTTAACATAAAAGATGATGACTCAACCTATTGTTTGAGTGAGGATTCTTCTGACCCTAATATACATGGTCTCAAAGTTAACGTGAAGTCGACGATCTAGACTATTGCAACTTGTATTCTACTTCATCAATGCAAGATCCTTAGTGGGCTTGAGCAGACGTTTAGCAGGATCCTAGGCTAACATGCCTGATTTTCAACGGGGTCCAGCCAGACCTGACTCTCAAGGTCTTGCTATACCTTTACCACAAGATCCTACTAAATCAACCTTTAGGACCCTGACATACCACACCTTCAGGATACTTCAAATTTGAGCCTCAATATTCCTACAACCTCCAAGCCAGTCCTCAAATACAGTTCTTCTAAGTCAACCTTCAAGTTATGACCTTCCAGGTTGACTTGAACCAAGCTCGACCAATTAGACCCGATCAACTAGCATCTTCACACAAAGTGTCTCGAGCCATAACGGCTGCCACTTAGTATTGAAGAGAAACCCCATAGCTTATTTACAACACTCCCAACTTTAACATGATACTGTTATTTGCAGTCTTGTCCCTAAAAGATTATTCCATGAAGATTTTTAAATTCTGATTAGCTATACTGTCATTCCTCAAAGGGGGAAATTACTCGTAAAGAAACCCCAAATTATCTTATCCTTCTTCCCAATCTCATCATTTTAAATTCTGATTAGCTATACTGTCATTCCTCAAAGGGGGAAATTACTCGTAAAGAAACCCCAAATTGTCCTAATTCCTTCTTCCCACTCTCAGCATTCTACCATCTAACACTTCCTCTGAAACTGATCCAACCCCATCGGTGGAAGACTCATTTTTTCTAGAGTCAATAAGAAAGGGAGTATCCCTTGGGAGAAGATCCGCAATATTGATCATGGCTAGTGGGTAAGAACCATAGAAAACCTTCGCATAAATCTTACCATTTTACAAATTTCAGCAATCGCGTATTCATGTTTTAGTTTCAAAAAGTAACCGATGTTGTGAATGACCCACAAGATAACATTTCGATTTAGTTGATGTAGCGAAGAGCCATCTTTTAAAAAGAGTTGACCATGTCGATACATCTAGACCGCAAGTTAATTATTGTTTGACACTTTGTCTTTTTGTTATTAGTTGTAATAGGTAGGTCATCTCGACCTCCTTCTTTTTCCTTTAATAACATATAAGATGTATTGGACCAGAGATCCTCATGTGCAGACAACAGTTCCCATTTATTTTTCGATAAGTGTAAAAAACTTTATTGATAGAAAAAGGACAACAGTTCCTATTTATGGATTGCAATGTATCAACCAAATGTTACTTTTCCTGATATAGACTATAAAGAGGGATGGCAAAAACACATGACCATGCATCCAGATATTTCTTACATCAGCTGAAGAATGTAGCAGTTAAGAACATAAGAAAAGACAAAAGGACTCAAGAGAGCATTCAAATCTTCTATAAACGAACTGCTGCCACAGATTCAGAACTGGTGTCCAAACAGTAACCAAAATGAAGCAAGAGAACATCAAAATCACAGAGAACAAATTAGCTTAAACATGATAAATTATTACAAGAAATAATCCCGACTTGCTAACCTATGAAATGGTCGGAGGAAAGTTACAACTCAACGATTAAATTAAACAGTAGTAATACGCAAATGTGGGCATATGTGATTTCTCATTACCTGAACCCTTTACGACTGGTGTCCTGATGGGCCATTTTGTTGTGCAGAAGCTTCCACTGGGGCAGAAGAAGATTGGAAAGAAGCATCAGAGAAGGTTCTACACACGTTAGAACAGTTTAGCTGCAACGAGGATAGTCCAGGGGTCGAAGCCTGGCTTTCAAGGGGGGAATCTTCAAAAAGAACCTTGGTTTTCTGATGTAAAATTACTTTTAAGCTTGTGTGTCTCTTACTATACGTTTTTAAATACATATCGGGCCCATGACATCTTTTCCTTTCTGGTATAGAAGTATCTTCATCACACGCTGACTGACATTGGGTTCCTCTGTTATTCGATGAAACCTTTGGCACCAAACCTTCTTGCTTCAGATAACAGCTCACCTGCTCCTTCACGGGAAGCTCTACTATACCATTACCGTTAGACAATCTAATAAGACTTGCTTGCAATCCTCTATCAAAATTCCCCATGACACTGTCATCACCATTTTCCTTACATTCGTTTACGTGAGAACTTGACTGATCTAAAGTTGATTTTATGCTCGTGCGCCTCTTACTATACTTTCTTAAATACATATCAGACCCATGACATTTTTTCTTTTCTGGCGTAGAAGAATCTTCATCACATGGGAATTGACAATGGGTTCCTCCGCTATTTGATGAAACCTTATGCTCCAAAACTTCTTGCTTCTGATAACATTGTTCCAATCCTTTCTCAAAATTCCCCATGAAAGCATCTTCACCATTTTTCTTAAAGTTCTTGACTTTATGACTTTCCCTTGTGTAAACCTTCATTTTTGGTTCCAAGACACCTAAACCCATAGAAGAACTATGGTCCAAGGATCCAATACGAACAGAGGGCTCTGAAACAACTTTATCAGGGTTTTCAAGCATCGTATTATTTGTGCAAACTTCAAGCTCCCCATGAACACTATGACTACCATGATCAGATTGCTTATCTAACAAATAACCATTACCTTTACGCAACTTCGGAGCAACCAAATTGCCCAAATCCATTGAGCCCAAGTTCTTTGAAATCCTTGGCGAGCTGTTAATCGTCCGATGCAACAAGAATGCCAATTTTGTATCGTCAGCAGCCAAACCACCACTCAACCGTGAATCCTTCAGTTGACTGTCCTCCCTCACAGCAGCAGCGACCAAATCCAAAGCATTTTTCGCCATCTCAGCAGCCCTTCTCGCCACGACAGCTTTTTTTGAAGCCCTCTCCCTAGCCCTAGCTGCTGCAGCAATCTTCAACTCTGCAGTTGAATTCGCATCCTTCGCTGCCACATCATCCAATGATGATGCCCTAGATATCTTCACGGAACAATTGCCCGACACAATCTTGGTGTTTCTACCCCAAGGAACACCATTTAGTGATTTTGGAACCCAACAATCGATACATGTAAAAGAATCCGATTTAGAACACAACCCTAATCCTCGATACTTCGAAACACAATCTCCATGAACGCGGCGATCACAGCAGACACAACTAATACCCACATCAGATATTTCGGTAAAACAGTAAGAGCAATCCTTTGCAGATTGAACACCATGGAAGCAATTATTGCAAAGAAGAACAATACGCCATTGACTATCAAGGGTTTGGAGCTTATCTTTACCTCTATTGGAACTTATTCGAGAACAGCAAACATGACAACTTGATAAATTAGGGTTTCGAAGTCGAACCGAAGAAGCTGACGAAGAAGAACCAAGAGATGCCCGTACGGTTTGATCCAAACTAGCGAGGAGTCTCTTTCGTGGAGGAAGAGAAGGCTGAGCATCAGAAGGAGGAGGAGGAGCAGAGTCAGAGACTAACCTGCCTGTTTCCTCACTCTCTGATTCTTCCGCCATTAACGAAGAATTGACGAAGAAAAAACAGAAAATTAGGGTTTTCAGATACACGGGTGAATGAATCTAGGATTTCTGGAAGAAAAGGTATGAAAGGGATTCTAATAATTTAACTGCTAATAATTACCGTTAAAACTGTTGGGGGTTTTTAACGAGTGGATGTGGATCTGATCCTACGGCGTAAAGCATTTGGTAACGGGGCCGTTCACAGTTATTTCCGTTGTCAATTAAGTAAGGGCGTTGCATGGTTAGGGGGCAGGGGGAACAATGCCCGTGAGAGAAGAATAAAAATGAGAATAATTGCACGATCACCACATATTATTTATCCTTCAATAAAGGTGATCAATCATGATTTTCAATTTCATAAAAAACTTCTTGTCTCATTCATCAACAATATCCAAGTCATTTCGTTATTTTGGATGAGAGGATGGCAATTGTGCAAATAAGTGAACTAGAGAGAAGTCGAAGAAGAAGTGAGAAGAACGATAAAAGAAGAACAACATGATGAATTGGTATTCTGATCTCACCTCATTCAGGAGTTCAATTCATTTTGATCTTGGAATTTTTTTTTTTAAATCATATAAAATAACCTCATTCAAAGAAATTATAATAATGTTGAATGAATTTAATGGATTCAAAGTGTGAAAGAAATATAGGGATGGCAATTTAAAATAGAAAGACAAAGGAGCCCGAGCGAAAGAGAAATAACATAATAATAAATCTTAAAATTAAAGAAAATATATGATATTTTATCTTTTATTTGAAAAGTAATAATAGTGTAAAATTATTTTCTTAGGGTACCTGGTCATTTAATTAAAATTATGTTCATGTTGGTCAGAGATATGTAAATAAGATACAAGAGTATCATTTTATTAAAAAACTTAATTACTTAATGTGGATTTGCACTAACAATTCCAGCATAATAATATTTTTCAAAATAAATTTGAATGTTGGGTGTGTTCGAATTCCAAAAAATCATGGAAAATTGAATTTCGTCGTTTGATTGCAACTAAGAAGTTCAAAAGGGAGAAGGGGCAGCTTATGCTATAATTCAACGCATTAAAAATAAAAGAAGATAGAATGAACCTTCATATTCAATTTAAAATTTTTCTCTATTTAGACTTTTAGACATTAAGAAAAAATGTACTTTTCAAAGAGATTAGCGAGAATTCTTTGGAGTTAGAGTAGGACTGGAGTTGGAATTCATTAGTTATAGCTCCACAAATAAATTATAATGTTTGATTTATCTAGAAATTCAGCATAGGAGTTGTAAAAAAAAAACCTTCAACCATTGTATTTTGCTACAATTGACTATGACTCAATTGAGTCAATTTGATTTTATGTATTTTTTTTATAAATAAGTAAATGCAATTATTAATTTAAATATTTATTATATTAAATAAATATGATTAAATTTTTTTTAATCACTTCATTTCATTACAAATTATAACTATAAAAATATAAAATTCATTTAATAAGCAATGAAAGTAAGTTAAACGATTAATATACAAGATAACTGAGCAAGTCAATTCGGTTTTGGGGATGAAATAGTATGTTAAGATTTAGAGTAAGTCTAGCCTTATTAACTTACTAAGATTTACAATCTTCCTAAAGATTGTTGAGATCACTTTATCATAGCATTGAAAAACATGATATGATGCCATATGGATTTAGATGACGAAATCTATAAATTTTGAAGAAAAAAAATTTATAAAAAATTGTTTTCCATCGTTAAATTTAAATTTTAAATTTAGTAGTTTAGTGGCCATCATTTTTCAAAGCACTATATCATTGGATCTAGGCAGATATAGGGACGAATCCTTATTTGACTCGGATCCGACTAGGGTTAATCAACCCTTATTTTTCTTTGGATCTACTCTAAGGGTCCAAACCCTCTAAATTTGGATCACTTGAAATCTGGCTAAATTTCAACCCATTTTATGACCTATTCTAATTACATTATTTTATTAAAAAATAACAATTATTTAAATAGGAATCTAGATCATGAATAATGTAAAGTGAGTTGACTGATTTATATTGGAGCAGACAATGCGTCAGGTTTTGGCCTGATCCGCTATTAATAGGGTTTGGTTATTAAGTCAATTTAGTTATCGAGCTGGGCAATCTAGGCCCATTTAATAATAGGACCGGATTTGAATTTTGAATGTAGGTCTAGTAGGTGGCCCGGCCCTACCCACTATACTATATTAAAAACAATATATAATAATCCTATTATAAATTAATTATGATCCCCTTACTTTTGTAATGTCTTTGAAAGTGGGTTTGGCCTAGCCTAACTTGAATATAGCCAAAATATTAGTGAAAGTGGACCGTAGGGCTATCAATGGATCGGATCAAACCCGAAACTCGATCCGTTCCAATTCGATAACTTCGGGTCTGGATCGATATTTTGGATTCCGATAACGATTTGATCCGATAAGGTTTTGATCCGATATCTTATTGGATAGGATTTTGATCAACCATGTCCCAATCTGGTAAGGACCCGAACCGATAATATGTTAGAAAGTATATAAATTATATTATATATTTATTGAGATGTGTGAAGTTGATTTAGATTTTGTATATAAATTTGGATTTGACCTGATCTGATCCTTATTGGATCGGTACCAAAGCAACCCTAATTCAATCCATTGACAATCCTAGTGGATCGGGCTTGGATTAAGGTTTTATTTTTTAAGCTGAGTTCTAGTCGATATTTAGATGGGTTGGGTTAGGGTCTGATTTTTTAGCATAAAAAAGCTCGGCCTTTTTAAAGCCTGGCCCAACCCAGTCCATTGGCAATCCTAATTTATATATTACATGACTTAGGTGAGTCAACTCAATTTTTGGGATGAAAGATTTTTACCTAGAGTTGTAAATCCCACCCACATAGGTGGGAGTTGTAACTCCTTTAAAATGGGAGTTGAGGAGTTTCATGGAGTTGAAACTCCATGGAATTATTGAACCAAACAATCAATTAGAATTCTAAGGTGGGAGTTGTAACTCCAACTCCCATTTTCAAACACACCCTAAATGGGGAAAAATGGTTTTCAAAAAGGTTTAAAGGGATGGGTTAAAGACATTGAATTTTTTTATTTAATTTAAAAAAAATACTCTATGATTAAAGGAATATGGTATTCTAGAATAAATAAATAAATAAAGAGATTAAGATCATGAATATTTGATACTTTCTACTAATGTTGTACTTGTCATCTCAGAGTGTTTTCTTTCTTTTGAATGGTAAGTTTGTTTTTAATGAGCTCACTAACTCGGTGCTGGTGGGAATTGATTCGTTTGTGGTGTCATCACCCAAAGTCTTTACCAACTAAGATAGTTAGCGCATCCAGGCATTTATGTAGGTGTCGACATAATTTTTTTTGGATGGGAGTCATTTGCCATGATTCTTGAGTGAGACATGTTTGTATATGAAGTCTTTCTTGGGTCCACAAGAATCTATATTGAAATTTTAGGGCCTATTTGGATTGACTTATCCAAGTGTTTCTAGCTCCTGCAGAGAGCCAGAAGCATTATATCAATCATTTGGATATATAAGCATTTGGAGAAGTAATTTCGCAAAAGAGTAAAAATAGTACTTCTGAGAGAAGTACTGAGACTAATACTTCTCAAAATTGTTTTTGCGCTGAGAAATTTTGTCTATCAAATATAAATTGCGGTTCCAATTATACCCTCATAAAATTTTACATTTTACTCGATATATCTCTCGTCCGTCACTAATGGACATTTTAACAGAATCTAGAATAGTTTCCAAACACAAAACTTTATAAAAAGTACTTTTGAAAATACTTCTCAGAGCCTACATCCAAACACAGAACTCTGTTAGAACTATTCCAGACAGTACTTCAAGAAGTACTTTAGGGAATACTTATGTTCTAAGTACTTTTGGCTCTTACATCCACACACAGGCCCTTAGTTTTATCCTCATGCGTTAAATGTCTCTCATTTGAATCCTTGGAATAATTCATTATTATTTATCTTTTTTTCAAATAAATCAATTTTCCATCTTTAACTTTACTATTGTAATGAGAGAAGGTGCGAATAGGATTTTTCAAATCAGGTTTTCAAATTAAAAAAAAAAAAAAAGCTTATACATTACATTTAGATTTAATGGTCTTTTTCTTCATATAAAAGAAGATGAGTTTTAGTACTTCTATACATATATACTAATGTTAAATTATCAAATCATCTTTCTTTTGTGGGCTAATGTTTATTTATTTAATTTTAAAGGGTGATTTAAATATATCCTCCCATTTTGTGGTGAATAATTGAGATACCTCTATATTTTTAAATTGTTGGCATATCCCTTATCCCACTCTATTTTAAAATGCTAACAAAAATGACATAAATGCCATCGACTTCTATCCATAGTTGAAGAGTAATGATTTTTCTCCCAAAAGAATGGGTCATTTTCAAGCTCTTGAATACTTGGAATAAGAGTAATTTAATTTTATCTTCTTCAACCTCAAACATATAATTCACATTTTTTTCCACTCGTGTGTTGCATGTGCATCCTAGTTGGTATTATTTATTTATTTTGGTAACCCAAGGAGTATCCTCACCTTAGGTGAGACTAGTCTACCTAGGCCACACGCACCATCTCACCTTGTCATGTATCATAACAGGTAAATAATCACTTTAAATGGAGGGCATACAAAGACTCGAAGTCACGATTTAAGGAACAAATAAACTCTCTCACATTCGTCATACCCACATCCATCAACGAGTACAAGTTTACGTTGCTTTATTTCCTTCATTCCAAGCATTCAAAAATTTGATACGAAATCGAAGGGCTATTAAGTGGGGAATCTGCAGATAAGATTTTTTCTATAAAAATGCAAAATAGGAGAGGCCTTCATCAATCTCCATGAGCTGGAGCGGCGAGAGCAACAAACCTGTAATCACGTAGAAGTCCTAGGCCAATAAATTAACCCGCATCAATATGAACTGGATCGACATCGACAGGACTAGTTAGGGTGGATTAAAGATCTAGGAGTGTGAGCAGCACAAGCTGAAAGACTCCCATAATCCACCTTAAGTGGAGGGGCATATAGAGACTCAAAGACACAATCTAAGGAGCAAACCTAGTCATGGCTTACCATCTCAACTAACCAATGGTAGACCATTCTATAGATATTATCATATGAGAATAGTGAGAAAAATCACCCTAACATTTTTTTTAAATTACAAAAATTATCTATTATATAAAATGACACAATATATTAGAAGGATATTTTTGTAAATTTAAATATAAAACAAATGCCCTTTTTATATTTCAAAAAAGTGCTTAGCTCAACACTTCATAGTTTTAAAGTGTCGAGCACGATCGCCATTGAATAGTTCTTCACGAAACAATCAAAACACATATATAATAATAGTGAGATAGACACTTGAATAAAAAAATTACGATTAAATCTTCAAAATGATGAATATATTATTTTTCAATTCTCATCATGAAATCATCGAATTAAATTAAAATTTATGTTTAATTCTTCAAAATAAAGAATATGTCGTGCTTCAATCGTCATTCACAAATCATTAATGAATAATAGTCATGGTTAAAAAACTCATTTAAAGTTAAAAGATGAGGTGTTGGATTTTTTTTTAAGTTAATGGTGCATTAAGAAAGAAAAATGTGTTTTAAGTGGGTTAGCCAATTAACAAAGTCATTCAATAATTGAGAAACAATTTCCTTTAGATTTCAAATCTTATTAACGGTCATTGGACTACATTCATTACTACAATGACAATCTAACATTACAACCTTATAGATTTTATAAAAAATGTCAGATTAAAAAAAATATTTAATTTGAAATTCATCCAAAGTGTTTAAAATGGATAACTACTTAATTTTTAAATTTAAAATTAAAATTCAACGTTAAAAAAATAAAAAAATTTGTTTCATATTTTTTAAAATTTTGTTCCCTTCATCCCGTGGAATCAGATCATATTTTTTTTTGTATGCCTCAATATAAGCTCATGACTATCGATAAGATTTAAAATCTTACTAAGTTAGTCAGACCAGCCCTACTCACTCTAAATAATTATTCATAGAAAGCTAGCAAGTAGGGGCCATGGTAATATCTCCACATTTTTAAGCAACTCAAAATGTGGCTCTTGGTTCAACACGTGGTCACCAATCATAACAAGTTGGTGGGACCAATGAGTAGTACTGGTCCCCCATTCAATTATATGCATGTCTGACCCAAATAACGTGGATTGATTGTTTGCACGTGTCCTTTAATCACTTTCAATTACCTATTTGATTAAGGGATCCAGCTGGGTTTCCCCTTCTTAGCAAAGGTGGCATCCCATTTTTATGCCACGTGTCAATTTTTATTACGCATATATTTTCTACTCCTAGGCGAATCTACACAAAGATGAGTTTGATTGGTGCTGCTTTGTCTTTAGAGACAGACTACATCAAGTGATAAAAGTTATCAAACAGTATTATTTTTGTGCAAAGGATCACCAAGTGATGGATCACATATCTATACGATTAGTGGATTCAAATTCGACGTGGCATAAAACGAGGTGCCACTGGACCTTGGTTAGGAACGGGACATCTGACTGGATCCCTATGCCACCCATTTATTATCAGCACTAAAGACGTTTGCTGGTCTAGTTGAGATTTCGCGGGAAAGAAATATCGATAGTGACCATGGGAGCTTTAGCGCGGTTTTTGCTCCAACTCGTACCCACTCACCCCCAAAGAGAGACAGAGAGAGATCTTTGAGCGAGTAGATAGCTTTTGCAGGCTCTCACGCTTTGTAGGTTTGAATTATTTCTTCCTTCGAGTTTTCGCCAATAAATATCCTTCATGCATGCGTTTTTCAATGATTTTCGTTCAAAATTTATTTATCCTCGCGGATCTTCGATTTCTCTGCACATTTCGTGCAAATTTGTTACTTTTTTGCAACAAAAAAAATCGCATATCGAGAGTTTTCTTTGATAGATTTGTTTCGGTTGCATTGAAATCTCTTACAAGGTGAAGCAGGAGATCTACGATCTGGAATCAGTAGCCATGGGAACGGTCGAAGTTGAAGTTTTTCCTGAATGTGAGCTGAACAGAAAGCTAGATCCATTTCTGGAGGAGTTTGATCAAACTGCCGTGATTTCGGATCCTTTACGTCCTCTAGTTGAGAATGGAGTTAGAATTAATGGAGAATCTGGAGAAGGAGGAGAGAATAATAAGACAAGAGAGATTGTACTTGGAAGAAATATCCATACAATGTGCCTTGCTGTTACAGAGCCCGATGCAGACGATGAGGTTACAGGAGACAGGGAAGCTTATATGACCAGTGTTTTGGCCAGATACCGCAAATCTTTAACCGAAAGAACCAAGCACCACTTAGGTATGAAAAAAATCTCCCCTTTTAATCTCATTTATGAACCAATTCCATAAACAATTAATTCTACTATTTATCTCTTTTAAGTACACGAAAATGTGGAGAAGTGGAATCATGTAATTAAAAGTTTCGAACCCCCAACATAATTATATCGCTATGAGGACCAATTTGAAGATAACATAGCGAGGAACGAATTTCATTTCGTGTGGGCTTAAGTGGTCAAGGAATGATTGTAATCCTGAGATCTCAGGTGACATTGGGATAGATAATTTATGTTTTGTGGAAACTGAAAGTATCCCACGTCTAAAAAGCTGTTAAATTTTGCCTAACTCAGATGATGGATTAATTAACACAGTTTTATTTTTTTAGCTGGAAGTTTTAAAAGGAAAATTACTTAATGAACCCTGATGGAAGGATTTCTTTCTAAACACCCCCTAATTTATAGTCCATTTAGTAAACTTTTTTTTTCTTTTGTAAAGGCCCCCCACTCCCTTTCAATTGGTTAGACCGATGATTCAAATTGTCAAAATCGACAAGCTAAATCATGGTGATCTACCTTTGTTCCAATCATTGAGATCGACAATTGTAAATCATTGATCTTGATCTTTGAACGTGAATCATTGAGATCAATGGTTCAAATGGTCAAGATCGGCGATTTGAATGATTGATCTCAACCATTTGAGTTTGTGGTTTTATTGGGGTGAAAGATCATTAAGGAAGAAAGATTTCACTAACTGAGTTTTGCTGAGACACCCCCCCAGGATCTATTAAGTAATTTTCCCTTTAAAATATTTGTCCCGCATTGACTTGGCTTTTGGGATCCTAGTGTCTGCCAATGTCACACAAATTGATGTAATTTGGCATTTGTTATCCCCTTTTCTTCACTTTTTTTTTTCAATTAGTTTTGTTTAATTGTTGATAAAGATGTATGGGATCCAAAGGTAAATACTCAGTTTTTTAGTGCAACTCAGACAAAACCACACCTAATGCAAGTTAAAAATGACTCAACCAAGTCGCAGACACACAATAGCACATGTCACAGCCTTATTTGTGGGGTTCATCTGCCTTATGTTAAACCATTTAGAGTTAAAACCCTATATCTGCTACAACTAAATTTTCCGGTTTTAGTTCATGTAGTTGTGTTGTTTAGTATTGACTGTATTATTTATGTTCCATATAAAAAATGAATAAAATTATACAGAACTTTGTACCGCTCTCTTTGGTTACCTTTTAGTTCGTCGGTGACCGAAAGTTTTATTCATATATTGTCAAGGAAAATTTGAATTTTGGGTAATCTTATGTTTGAATACTAATTCCCACCACAGGTTACCCTTACAATCTGGACTTCGATTATGGTGCCCTTGCACAGCTGCAACATTTCTCTATCAATAATCTTGGTGATCCCTTTATTGAGAGCAACTACGGTGTCCATTCGAGACAGTTTGAAGTGGGTGTGTTGGATTGGTTTGCCCGTATCTGGGAATTAGAAAAGAATGAATACTGGGGTTACATTACAAATTGTGGTACAGAAGGAAATCTTCATGGTATCCTGGTTGGGTTAGTATCCTAGAGCTTGTTTGGCTGGGGGATTCTTTATTGAAAAATGCTGAACTGATATTTGAGTGGGCAGGAGGGAAGTGTTTCCGGATGGAATTCTGTATGCATCAAAGGAGTCACATTATTCTATCTTTAAAGCTGCAAGGATGTACAGAATGGAATGTGTAAAGGTGGACACTCTGGTCTCTGGCGAGATTGACTGTGCAGATTTCAAAGCCAAGCTACTTCTCAACAAAGAGAAACCGGCCATTATCAATGTTAACATAGGTCTGCCTCTTTTACGTGAACTCTTCCCATCCTTGCCCACATATGAGTTAATTCATGGCTTAACCTTACGTATTGTTGCAGGGACAACGGTTAAAGGAGCTGTTGATGATCTTGATCTGGTCATAAAAATCCTTGAAGAAACAGGATTCACAGATGATCGTTTCTACATCCACTGTGATGGAGCTCTATTTGGGCTCATGATGCCTTTCATCAAACGTGTATGTATTTTCCCTATACTTGTAAATCAACCCGAAGAGCATGGCCAATTTAAAGTGTCAATTTCACCTTTGTTTCTTAATAATCTATTTTTATGTTAGTTTTATCTATATGTGTGTATGTCTGCGTGTATGTTTATAATTCTTATTGTGTTTTGAATTTTGGTTCTTTGGGCTGATTGTTCTCAATAATCAGTAGGCACCAAAAGTCACGTTCAAGAAGCCCATTGGAAGTGTGAGTGTTTCCGGTCACAAGTTTGTCGGGTGCCCAATGCCTTGTGGTGTTCAAATAACAAGACTGGAGCACATCAACGCACTTTCTAGGAATGTCGAGTACCTTGCTTCCCGGGATGCCACCATCATGGGAAGCCGTAATGGCCATGCTCCCATCTTCCTATGGTACAATCTGAACCGGAAAGGTTACAGGGGGTTCCAGAAAGAAGTCCAGAAGTGTCTTAGAAATGCCCACTACTTGAAGGGCCGACTTCAAGCTGAAGGTATAGGTGCCATGCTCAATGAGCTCAGCAGCACAGTTGTGTTTGAGCGGCCACAAGATGAAGAATTTGTTCGTCATTGGCAACTTGCCTGCCAAGGAAACATTGCTCATGTTGTCGAAATGCCAAACATCACAATCGAGAAGCTCAACGATTTCTTAGAAGAATTGGTTCAGAAACGTTCAATGTGGTTCCACGATGGAAAGGCTCAAACACCCTGCATTGCAGCAGATATAGGAAAGGAAAACTGTGCTTGTGCTCTGCATAATTAATGCATTAGTGAAATAGAAAGCTCTTGAATTGGTCATTGCTTGTCTGTAGTACAAAACTTAGTTTATAATAACATAAAATCGAAGAGTAGATATATATGTTTCAGAAGTTTTTTTGTTAGCCCTTCACTCTGCAATTCTTCTGTATTTTCTTTTCTTCTGAGATTTCCGTTTCAGGATTTTTCGTTTACAATGTCTCAACAACGATGGGATACTTGTTCTTGGGCATTCGAACAAGTGTTGGCTGGACGGAGTCATCTTTTTCCAAAGGCTTCCACCTGTGATCAAGATGACAATATCAAGATTTAGATATTCCTCAATAAATTCTGGTACTCATTTCTATCTTTATTTTACTTCTCTTACTTGTATCTGCAGATTAAATGGTGGATGAAAACAGAGATTTCCAATTTGGCTAGGTTGATTCCTGGGCACATACGAGGTCCACTGCCAAACCCTAAGAAGCTGAAGGGCTTCAAAGGTCCCTGTGTTCAATACAAGAAGTCATTTACACCATGCATGAAGAGAGGGGGGAGCAGAGAGATGATTCCTCGTAACTTACGTCGAATCTTGATGGATCGAACTTTTCTGGGCTAGGAAAAATGGCCGGGTCATGATGAATGGAAACTACATCCAAGTTAACAGACCAGCCTTTCGTAATCTTGTATCCTGAAAAGAAAAACAAGTTCACATCAGCTCCCAAAATTCTGGATTTTTGAGTAAGAAATACTATCATCTAGTATGCAGCTTCAAACCATCAATTTCAAAATCCTGGGCTGCTTTTCTCGAAAACCAAGGTAGGATTGTCGCTCTCCGAAGAGTTTCACTTATCACCTGTGGTTCCACCAAGGAACAAAGAGTATCAGAATCCTCAAGCTATCAGCAATTAAATGTAATAAACTGTAGTCAATATGTTGCTCACTTTGCCAGTATAAGGCATGTTGTTGACTTCAGACCAGGTGAGCATTGATCCACCCGTTCTTCTTTCTTGAATCCCTTTGTGTTCTTCCTGAAAATCTGTCATCAGTTTCTGTTGCAGGTCATCCAAACAAAAAAAAGTGGTGACAAGTTATCAAGTTTTTATTACTCTAAGAAGTTCCAAGACCAATGGATTTTCTTCAAGGAATTTGATGAGCCACGTGAGCGCTGCAGTGGTGGTATCATGACCAGCAACAAGAAGAGTTAAGATATTGTCCTTCAGCTGTTTATCTGTGAGTTTATCTTCATCATCTTCTCTTGCTGCGTCTTTGCTATGTTTCTTTAATAATGATTGTAAGAAATCTATTTGGAAGTTGCTTCCATTTCTTCTTTGAGATATTATTGTGTCCAACATAGAATACATCCGATCTCGAGCCTGATCAATTCAGATGCCTTGTTAAAGAACCCCCATTAAAAAAATTTTCATCCTTGGAGCAGTATTCATGCTGAAAAATTCTGGATTCTTTATAGTAGTTGGGATACATTACCTTGATACCACGATGGAAAGCTGATCCTGGGATTTTAAAAGGCAATGAAGCGAAAGAAGAAGATATGATTTTAAAGTTGGAGCGGAACTTTTCTTGCTCCTCACCTGATGGCTCTAAGCTCATTATCATATTTCCAATCACTTTGAGAGTGAACTGCATTGTCCAGAATGACACTCATTAGAACAATAAACCATTTCACACTATTCTCAATATGCAGAAATGGACAGACTAAGAAAGATAAATTTCTTTGATCCTAGTTTTGGGATAAAGCTTTGATGATGATTATGATGACCCTAATCTCTCAGTAGCTACACTTAACTGTAGAAGCCTCCTCGAGGACGTATACTGTTCGTCCTGGCCATTGATTTAGTGTTTCGACAGCCAAAGTGTTCATAAACTGGAAATATTTCTTCAAGGCATCAATTGATAAGGGCTCAGCAATCAATCTCCGAAGTCGCTTGTGTTCCTCTCCAGTGGTTTGAAGTAAACTTGTTGGACCCAGTACTTGCTTCCCTGTATAGAACAGGTTCAAACTCACCATCCCATCTTTTCCTGTCAACAAAATCTTGCTTGCTTCTCTTCCAGTCATGAACACTGTATATCTCCCCAAAACACTACTTTTGAACACCTTACCATACCTGATAAAATATAGCACAAGCAAAGGATCAAAACCAAAGCATGAAGTCTATAAAAAAACAGTACATAAAGTATGCAATTTTATGGTTTGGTCTTTAATAACCTTTGTTGCCTCTTGTTCATGAAGCTGTAAATACCAGATGGACTTGAAAAATCTGACAGGAACGATAAGCTCTCCCCGATTATAGGCCAGCCCATGCTACCTGGGATCATTTCCATTGCTCTAGAACTTGTCCATGAGTGCAGTAAAACAACAACTAAAAGAACGAGCGCAAAGAGAACCAAGATCATTAAGCTGCTTAGCTCCATTGCCTAGTCTTTCAGATCAGTACAAATGATGAAGTTAGAAGGTAAGAGAATTCATGTTATACTTATATCAGGTTGCATTGGCTGAGAAAACTATTTTCCTTACTATAATTTCTCCGCTATAGTTATTGTCGCCGTGGTTCTTAAATTGTTGGATAGCCTCATGGAATCTTAATCAATTGGATCCATCTTTGTAAATTATACTAGTTACTTTGAAATAAACGGTAACATTATTATATTATTTTATCTTAGAGGATCATGTCCTTGTCTGTTTTCTGGTATGTATCTAGATAGCTCCCATTTTTTTCTAATTGGGTTTAGAAAAAGAAATAATGGGAACAAAGAAGATATCATTTTCTTCTTGTTAACCATTATCTGAAAGTCATGTGTGAGATTAACAGGTAACTTAACCGACTACACCGTTGGATTTAGGTTTGGCTGAAGTTAATCCACTTTTCTTTTTTTCTTTTTTTTTTTTTGCCGGCTTTGGTTGTACTCTTTATTTTATGGACATTTTTATTTTTATTTAATGGACATTCTTTTTTTCTTGTGTCCGTCCCTTGGACACAAGAATTTTCTTATTGAAGAAGAATCCAATTCTTAATACTCCAGAAGCGAGGCCTTGTTTCACTTCAGACAATTTACAAAGTATAAAGTCGGGGACAAGTAAATTATTTTCTATTACCAAGTTAGTCAGGGACAAAAGCATGCTTTATAAATGGAGTTATTTTAGTCATTTATGCTGATACATGTAATCCCCCTTTATAGCTTTGAAAATATATCTTCTTCTTCTTCTTCTAGGCCTTGTTTCAAATACTGGGGAGGACTACATGAATCACATTTTTCCCATTACGAATTAACTTGAGCCGTGGCTTGGGCCACTGTGATGAGTGCTCTAGAACAACTTGGGATCCATAAAAGTGATTTGAGAATATGTTATCGATTTTTTTTGCTCTCTCCAACAGAAGTGCATATCTTACGCGATTTTCCTTCCATAATGGTTGGATATAAATCTTCTCGTAGTATAACACTAGGGATCAAAGAACCACATAGCAATAAACAAGAAGGATTTAATAGTGTGAACCGGAAAAAAAAAATGTTACGATTTACTATAAAGATGCGATGAAGCTTCGTGGTGCCTATTATGAAGCAAGAAAGGTCTAGTTTTGCCCCAGTTTGGAATGCTTTTGTGGCAGCCTTCCTAAACTACCTAACACAATTCCACTCCATTTTTGGTGGGCCAAAGCTTTGGGACATGGAAAACACCTCAAAAATTCAATTCTGAGAAATACTATCCAGAAGCACCATAATTTTGGGACCACTTCCCACATCTCTCGTTTTTCCTCTCCCTGCATCTCTATTCCAAATTAATGCAAATAAAGTACTTTTTTTTGGGCAAAATCTGTTATGTTATTATCCATCCATGGTCCATATTAAATATAGAAGCTACATGTCCTAGAAGAATTTTTGTTGAAAAATAAACTACTGAGTCCATCAGACAATCATAAAGCCCTTTAGAATCTAATAGTTTTACATGGTTTCTAAGTTAAATGGTAGAATATCTATATGTACTGAGAGATACAAGGGACTATGATTTGAGTTACACACTCTTCACAAGCTTACCTCCAGCTCATATACATACATATACACAAAACAACATGAAAAGTTCACTCTCTGCTTCTCAACCTCCAATTCATCATTAAAGAGCCTCTTGAGCTGCTGAAGTTGTGGGACTTCCTCTGATTTTTACACCTTTTAATGGAAATCTCTGGTTCCATGTTGAGCCCGTCCTTTGTCAGATGATTGAGACATGAGAAACTGTTGCTGCTGTTGCTGCTGCTGAGTCTGATGAATGTTAAAAGGCTGTGATTGGGAGAAAAATGGTGGAGAAAGTCCTCTGTTGAAGGAGTTTCCACCCACAGCTTGAATTTGTCCAGTTGCTATCTTGAGCCGTTGCACTTCCTCCCTCAACGTGTCATTCAAAGCTGTAAAAGCACCAGAGAATAATATGCTCAGTTTCAAGTCCCCACCTTGCGTGAACGTGTTTGTTGGCAACTGATCCACCAAATATAAGTATAAAAAGAAAAAAGAAAAACAGGAAATAATCCTAGAAAAATTAGGCCATGAAGGAGTGTATACCTTCTCGAAGATGTGCTTCTTGCCCCAAGGCTTGCAACCGCAGTTTAAGTTCCTTGTTCTCAGTAGTTAGACCAGTAGTGTCTCTCTGTATCATACCAGAACATGCAAGAAAGTAAGAGCCCTTTCTTTGGATCATTTTTTTTTTTTCTTTTTTACTTTTTAGCTTTTTGGTGAGGGAGGAGAGATCAAACCTTTAGCAGCGGACATGGTGTATGAGCTAAGATAATTTAGTTACTCAGTGTCATGGTTAAGCTAAAGTAAAAGCTTAAAGAAGTAAGGAAAATGTAAACTAAGAAAACTTGACAGATAAGACAATACAATCATAGGTAGAAAGTTATTATTCATTGTGCGGCCTTCCAACAGGCTCAGGCAATTAATATCGAAGCCGTGCAGTGCAGTTTTTCATGGGAACTCCATTCTGTTTCCAGCTTAATTGATGCAGAAATAGAATTTTAATGGTATTTTTTTTTTTAAGGATGTTAGGAGGATTTACCAACACCATTAAAAGTTTTGTCCCTCAAAGTCAAAGATGGATAAGATCCATAACTGAGCCCCCCTCTAGTAGCCAGGATGAAATGGGCAGCACATTTAGAAAAGGCCATGGGCCTTTCACCTGTGACCTAGATGTATGTGCAGCCAAGAAGATGCATATGCCACCCTCTGCCCAATCAAGAGGGTAACTGAATTTTCTTTCCTACTCTTCTCACTATTTATCGGGCTTGAACTGAATTGAAACAAGTGCTAGAGTTTCAATTTTGTATTGATTAGTTTATTGACAAAATGAGACGTAGAATCATGTTGTACTCGTATTGGGGTTTGGCCAATCGTTGCAATCCAGCCGAACTGAGACCGATGTCCTACTAGCTTGGACTACTGTACAAATCAGGCATAGGGAAAATAGAGTATCTGCTTCCAGCTGAAGCTATCTGGGTTGGGTCTATTCTCTGACATGCTTGGCTTGGTTTGGCTTTGGATTAATTCAAAAATAATACTTCCTTCACATGGTTTGTATCTTGAACTTAAAAAAGAGATGAAATAGATGGAAAAAAATTGCATAAAAAATTACATATTTTTGTTTTTTGATACGTCTATCATCTATGTGCGAAGACAGGGTTTTGATCCCAGGTCCATAGTACTACCCCACAGACTCTTACCACTTTATTGAGGTGGCACCTTTCAAAAGAAACATTATCTATAAAATTGTCACCATGCCAACTTTCTCCTAATTTAGCTATAGCAATAAAGCCCTGGTTTGCTGGTTGAATATTGTTATCATCTAGTTTATTGATAAGCTGAAAAAGTAATATGTATCGCAATATGCATCAATATAAATGTTCAATATGGTGATTAAAAAATTCTGTCACACAAAGATAGCATAAATAGGTTACTTAAACTATGGTTCTGACCCTAAATGACCTAAAAATATGATGTTTAAAAAAAAAACAGCAGTTATACCATTAAAATGTGGTGTTTAGATTATAAATACAACTTTCCAAAGCAATTATTAAAAAACCACACTTTTGTTTTAAGATAAGCTTCTTTTCTAAGATACGTCACACAGTTTCGTCTAATATTATACTAAACTGCGTTTAATGCTTAGATGTGCTAATTAGTAATTAAAACAGTACCATACATTCTAATTAACCAAGTTTAAAGTTCAGCTAAGTTAAATATGGTGTTTGTTCGTGGACCAAACACTAAAAATGAACATCCTTGATCTGTAGGGGTCTTCATTGGTGGGAAGGTTCAACCGCTGAAAAGATATCACAAGCTCAAGGTGAAAGAATGGACAGAAGAGAGAAATTGAAGAAAGAAGTGAAGAGGACACCCTGGTATAGGGTATAGAATTCCTCTAATGACTCAAAAAACACCCTAACAAGGTGACAATATACATATCCTAGAGTTTCATCAACCATAACAATAACATATTTTAAGAACTTGTCAAATTATGACATTTGAAAAGGGGCCATTTTTAACTTCGGAATTATACATATATCCATACCATAAAAGATTTAGCATGAAAATACTCAATATTCACAGGATCTGAATAGCTATAGGAGACAAGTGTATAGATGATCAACCTTTCAAAAAATAAGCTCAACATATAAATCATCATAAAAGCCTTATTCAAAAATTTGGGGTCCACTCAACAAACCTTGTTCCTTTGTTCAATCCGTCTGGGATATATCTAAGATAACAAATGGGTTGAATATGATATCCCTTGACCCAGGACGGATCTAGGTCGGGGACGGATTGCATCTATATCGACATCAATCCAAATTATATATTTTTTTAAAAATTATTATTTTTTAGTTTTTAAAAATATCATTTTACTTATAATGTAAAATAAAATAGTATAGCAAGTAACGAACTAAAGCATAAAAAATGTTAAATGGTCCAAAATTATCCAACATGAACTGAATCAAGTAATTTGGTGCGAAACAGGATTAAGTGAAAACAAAATTGTTCCAATATGATTTTATCTAGATGAATCCAAGCCAGATTCAAATTAAAAAATATGGATTTGAACATGGATATACTGAGATTTGGCATGGGTTCGACCTATTGTATTTCGTAGTATTTGATTATTTGATGAAGCATCAAATTATTGTTATTATGATCGTGATTTTAAGTTTTGTATTGTTTCAAAAATGTTTCGATATATTTTGATATTAGCCAATATTGGAATAAAACATTGATCCCAAAATATTCAATGAATTGAAAATCATTCAAGTTGTCTTGGAATGTCTTATGTTAATTCAAGTGTCTTCACATTAGTTTTTCTCTTTTAGACTGTTCAATTTGCATGTTCCAACTATTAAGATTTTTAATGAAAAGAATTTACAAAACTGTAAAGCATAATTTGCAAATAAGAGTTCAGTCAAGTAACCAGTTTTAATATATAAATGATAGACAAAACTTAACTTCGCCTTCAGTTATAAAAATATAATGAAACATTCCATTATATAGGTTCTTAATTAGCCAACCTCAAATCATCAGGATAAGATTTCAACGATGATGATGATAATGATTTTATAAGTTCTTAGTGTGTTTGAATGTTGTACCTCTACATGACAAACTAATCTGCCAGTAGGATTGGACGGTAAGTTTAGTTCATGTCAAGCAATTTTGATTTATAATCTGTACGAAGTGTTACTAAGATAGTAAGATGGTGGCGTGTGTAGCACAAATAAACAACCTTGTCAGTGCTGGTTTTGTTTGACAATTAGTTCATGACAGATAAGAGTGTGAATGGATAATTAAAGGATAAAAAGGCACCTCAAAGACAAGATTTCACACTTATCAGTTTTGTGCTAAACACAAAACATCATTCTGCAACAAAAGGGTACCATGGATTGGAAACTTCCTGCCGTCTAAACAGTCTTATGTTGACTTATTAGAGCACTAATGAATACATTGGTAATTAAAAGCTATGCCATGTGTTCACATTGAGAGCTCATAACAAGTCTGGACTAACTCATTCTGGCTGCTGACAGCAGTAGACACGTATAAGACGATTAAGCACGTGAAGCAAAAGAGATCCGGTACCCTTTTTCAGAGTAACAACATTGGTCATAAAAAGCATCAGGAGACACAGAACATCTATGATGATCAAGAAAGCTTCCTAGACCCAACATTTTATTATCTACTGTAGTAATTATGAAGTACAATATCAGGTGGTATCAAGGATATGGAAGCACATGAGGTTTATAGGTTCATCCCACGAATATCTAGAATATGTAACTGAAATAGTAAACAGAAGGCTGACTTTAGTCAGACTAAAAAACTACTGTTACTTCAGAAAGCTTCAAGTACAATTTATAGAACTAAACTCCCTCCCAAAGACACACAAGTATGCATTCATAAGTGCCATACAGTGACCACGCTGGTAAGAATGTCAGACCAAATCCTATTAGTTTCTGAAGTCAAAATCCCTCTCATTAACCAAGGCCCAGGCACATAAAGAGATTCCCCTACATCTCACTCATCCTCCCACACAAAACAATATTTATGGATGGCATGATGACCATAGAATGCAACCAAGCACAAGTAATAGAGCGAAATATCTTAAATAAATGTATGGCCAATCCAAACGACCCCTATAAGAAGTTACAATTCTCCAAATACCACCAGTCAAACTTCCCTAACTAAAATAATAATTGGCTAGTGAGCAAAACCCAATTTTTCCCCAATAAAATCTTTAGATAGCAATTCCAAGAGAGAGAAACAAAAATGATTAGTGATTAAACACAAATTGTACCACAGAGGAACCATCACAACGTGACTCACAGAACTATTATCATCAATAAGCAAAAACAAAAAAAACAAAACAAAAATGGCTCACATTAATTTCAACTTAGTTTTCTACAGGATAACACAACCTTCGGACCTTTTTTTAGTGTCTCCTACTAACAGGTAGAAGTAAAATGAGCCACTTGAGAGTTTGTACCTGTAGCTTTGTGACCTGTGCTGAGAGGGTGGTTGCCTCTGTCTGAAGTGTCTGCACCTTCCTTTCTAATTCACTGGTGTAACGGATCTTCCTCTCCTTTGATCTTGCCGCAGATTGCCGATTTGCAAGAATCCTACAGTGAAAAATAGTATGAAATGAACAAACAATAAATTTTCACTTGGCTCCTCAACCACCAAGTTCAATCAGAACTTTCTTTGAACACCCCCCCCCCCCAAAAAAAAAAAAAAGTCTAACAAAATATCTTTCAGAAATAAACAAAGCATCCATAAAACACTGAAAAATTCACCCAAGTTTCCACCTCAGCTAAAAGGGTAAGAACTCACCTAATAAGTACAGATTAGTTTGGTTGCTCAATTTCTCAATAAATTGCAAATTTCAGCCAATAGCTCATTGCCAAATGGCAAAATGAGGAAGATTTTATTTCAAGGGATGTTATTCATCGTAATACGAGGTAGAATATGGGTATCTCTAGGACAACTGTTCATCCAGATGGTCCACTGTTAGATGGAGAGTATAGAAGGATCTGGACCAACCTTTCAGAAAAATTTCTCCCCTAACAAAGCACACACACATACACATTTAATTCCAAGGTTTCCATAAAATTTCTTCTCGGCCACTTAATGCAATCCAAATACCTCTCTTAGATTCAATAATAAAAAAAGCAGAAATCTTGAACCAGTTAAGTAAGCAACTAAGAATTTTACACAATTTAAGTAGACCAGAACCCAATCTCTACCAGAATTTAAAGCAAAGTGAACATTAAGAAGATTAAACTATATTTCAGAAAAACCACAACTTTGGACACTAAAAGTGGATCACCACAAGAAATTCTTAATAGTTATTTTGGGCAAAACTAAAACTTCTAAGAAAACGTCTTCTCTCAAGTAGCAAATCCAATACAAAGACTTCTCTTAGAATTAGAAACGACAGAGAAATCTATCATCTATGGGATATAAAAAGAATTATCGATAGATTAAAAACAAAAATCTGCATTTTAGCATAAAAACCCTAACTTACACAACCCAAATCAGGGGAAAAAATAAGTCTTTCAAACCTTTTAGCTCTCTTTGGATCAATTAAAGCCAACTCTGCCAATCTATCTGGTCCCATCGCCTTCTTCTCATTCTCAATCGACTCTGCATCAAAAGGAGATGAAAAGCCATCCATCGAATTACTATGCCGATGCATTCTCCTCTCCTGAAACCCTTTCGCACCAAATTTCTCACCTTCCCCGCCACCACCAACCACTGAATTTTGAAACCCTAATCCATCAAAAAAATCGTCACCGACAGATAAGCTCCTGAAATGGCTAGTCCCCGCCGATTTCCCCTTGCTATTCTCAACGTTGGATTCCTCCGACTTACATGAATCAACGGCCATAGGAATCGCACCATTTCCTCGAGAATCGCAGTTTTCTTCAGAGATTGATGGAATATCGATGCCTGTGAGATTAAAATCGAGATCTGCGTCGAAGAAGAGATCGTCCGGAAATCGGAATAAGGTTTCAGATTGGGTCCTCCGATGGTGGGACCCACGTTGTGGGGTTTCCGGCATCTGGTCGATGTCGATTCCGGAGAAAAATTGACCGGAAGAGGGCTTTCTAGTTAGGGTTTGGGTGAATTGGGATTCCATTTTGGGTTGAGTGTGCGAGATTGCTGCAATAGTTTAGCCTTGAGGACGACAGCATTGAAATTGTGAGTGAGATAGTCTTCTCTTCCTTCTTAAAAATAACGTTCAAGTCTACACACGTGGCACAAGTATAGGGAGACTTTATTATTTAAGTGGGTCCCACTCAGATTGATAAGTTTTGGAACGGACCGGGTCGACGAATATGAGTGGAATTAGATGGATCCATAATCGACGGGGTCCTTATTGGATCAGATTATTTGGATCCAATGATCACCACGTTGGCCACCGACGATGATTTTCCCGTCTTGCCTTGTATGTGTGTTTGGTGGAGTATTACATATACTAAGGGATTTTGGCGAGATATAATGCTCTGAGAAACCAGTTGTCTGACCCTGCTAATCGAGCCTACGGGTCTAAAACATGTCATTAAAAAGAGAGAGGTATGAATTCCAACCATTGGATTTCATATTAACATGGTCGGGATCATGTGTTTTCTCAATAAATCACGAGAACTCGATCCAATGTAAATGTCACACCTATATAAAATAGGTAATTTAGTTAATATTCGAATTACCTCAATAAAAATGGATGGAATTAGACCTAAAAAAGTCATTCAGGGTCGTTATCGATTAGATATCAGTGGGAATTGTGGAGGATAAAATTGTCTCTCATCCAAATCATTGATTCCTACCATCAACACGTATCTTGAAATAGGTATGTGGCATCATTTGTAAGGAAGAATCTCAATTTAAGAGGATTCTTTCCTTTTTTTATGTAATTATTAATTTTGTAAAGAGTAATATGATCAATTATAATTTAATTAAAATTATGACTATTTTTAGGATTTTTCTATTTAAAGACCTTGAGGCCACATAAACACAGAGATAAAAAAGTTAACTATGTATTAGTTCGATTAAATTTTTCAAATAATAAATCAAGTTGTTGTTCATTGGGAATTGAAGAGTTTTTGATAAATTATCTGATCATATGGATTGTACAACTATAGTTTCTTTATCTAAAAATCGAATCCTCAATTAATAAGTTAAAGTTCTAGGATTGAAATGGGTCGAATTTTGGATCTGATCCAATTCTTTGATAGCCTAACTGCCAAAAACCTCATTTTTCACCTTCAAAATGTTGAAGCCCTAGCCTCAATTTGTGATTCCACCTCCCTCCATTATTATTACTTTCTCTTGACTCATCATGAATGGTTTGTTTAGTGTTTGAAACTCAAGAGTGGCAACTAAACTCTTGAGGGTTGGTATAAGAGGATGAATGTTAACATCAAGGATAGTTTATTATTTGTTTAATTTCAAAATTAAAATATTTTTAATTTAAAATTTGAAACTTGGAGGTTGAATAATGATTGATCTTCGTGGTCTTAGTCTTATCTGAATTATTTGGGTTAGCTAAACAAATCCAATTTTATATTTCATTAAGAAAGAAGACACAAATATAATAAAAAGTGTGTTCATAACCTCTTTCACTATCTTATTCCACATCAAATAATTATTATTATTGTTTAAAAATACAAAAATAATTTTCATTTAGTTTCATCAAAGACAATTCTATAATAATGCCATTGTACATAATAATAACTCTTGTTGCTATGTTGTCAAAATCAGGGTTGGAGCTAGGAATTTGCCCATGTGGGGGCAATTAAGAAGGGAAAAGTATTTTGTGGGGGGCAACTAAGAGGGTAAAAAATTTTGGGAGGCAATATAAGTTGCAATAACTCATAATCTTCTTGACTTTTAAGATTCGTGTGGGGGTGGGCGGCAAATGCCCCCCGAGAATGATTTTTGGATATCTCAAAAGACTTGACTTTCGTTAGGATAGAATGGAAAAAACAAAATTTGTTTAATTGATTCCAAATCTTTGGGATAAGATTTTCTTGTTATTGTAAAATGAATTTTGAATTAATGTTATATCATACAGACTATGATGTACTACTATAATTAATATTGCAAACAATTTGTCGTGCCATTTCATGGGTTGAGCTCATATCATTGCCATGGGTTCCACCATTATATATTTTTTAGGTCACATGTCAAACTCAGATACTATCATGAATATATCGAGATAGCTATGGTGATGTTAACATTTGTTGAATGATTGTAGCAAACTTGTCCCTCAACATACATTTTCTTTTTATTTTTCTTTTTTGGATGTATTAGAATTCCAATAATACAATTTTTGAAAAAAGTTGACCCAACTTAATCAACATTGCGCTTAACAATATTTGTTCTCTGTGCACTACCACGTCAACATATATATAGTGTCTAAAAAGTCAATTGAGAACGACTACATTTTTGGTTAATATATATATAATGTAATTGTAATCATAATTCTGAAATCGATTGATCCAAAATCTTCATACATAAAATATTTTAATTTGAGGTAAGGAACTGATTAATAGAGTATCCATTTACACCTCTGCCCAACTTTTGGAGTGATTATCAAAATTCCAATGAATTATGATTTATTTTTATTTTTTATAACAGGGGCGGATGAGCTAGGGCCGGAACGAAGGCATACAGGATCCTCCCCTAAGTGTGTGCAGCACCCTCACATCACACACCACACACACCAGGTAAGTGAGGGAGCACCCTTGCGGGTGGCCCAGAGGAAATATTGTTCATATTGGATATCAAACACACAACCTACAAACTCTCACTATCTATTGGATTCAAAATTGCCCTTGAGCCATCCTCTTGGTGTTAAAGAATTATGATTTAGTGTTTACAATTCAAAAATCATGTGATTTGAAAGTTGAAACTTCTGGTCTAAAATCATATATAAATTTCATAGATATTAAAGTGATTTAACAAACATAAAATATCACAAAGAAGTTGGATTTTGTAATCATGTGATCATCGATTCAAATAGAAATAATGAAATAGGCATAAATCGTGTGGTAGTATTTTTCTGGGGAATTTGTATTCGTATTGCTCTGAAAACGAATTCACTACTATTAACCAGACTCTACCGAGATGAAAGAATCCAACAGCTATTGTTCATTGTGATGAGAGAAATTTTATGGCCACACTGATCCACTTGAAATGAGCTACAAATGAATTGATGTGTCATAAATAAAATTTGGTGCGCTAATAGCAGCTCTCTTTTTATCTATGGAAAGGGGCTTTTTGTCATTGACTGAAAATAGTCAATATCGGAGAGTTGGAGTTAGCTGACGTTACTCAATCCCTAGATTAGAGGTTGTTTGATTATATTTTAATACGATGTAATATCATATCATAGTGATCAAAATAAAAATTAAAAAAAGATGACAAATTGATCTGATTGGAGGCAGATCAGACTTCTTGACGTATTCAAGATGGTAAATCTCCTAAATTCAAAAGGATATTAATTAATTTTCTCATTCATACTTAAAACCAAATACATGAGATATCAATAGATAAAATCTTATCTTAATTAAATTCAAATTCAGACTAACCTTTATCCAATCCTAATCTTTACTACCATGAAACATGACGTATTATATTAGGGAATGGATCAAGGAACATGAAAAAACATATGTAAAAATAATATAACATTAATAAAATTTTAAAATATAGGTTAGAAATTTGTGGTTGAACTGATTTTTTTATGAGAATGATCTTTATGATAGGAAGATCATCCAGAAAAATAAATCAATCTAATCTAAAACTTCTAACCTCATTAAAAATGATTTAAAATGTAGACCATCAATTTTTTGTCAATAAATCAACTCATCCTCACAAAAAATCAGCTCAATCCAAAACCTCTAACCCAGCATAGTGACCATCCTCACAAAAAATCAGCTCAATCCAAAACCTCTAACCCATATTTCGAAAAACCATTGTTTTTACATGTCCCATGAACCACCCCCATTATATTATTGTACTCCCTAACATATTTCTTGAACTTGAGAGATAGATGACCACAAAAGCAGCCATGGATTTGAGATTAAGTAATCTTACTCCAAGTTGTTCATCTCGAAGAAAAACACTAACTGATACAGCAAAAGTTAGGGTATTTATCATCACCAAATGCTCTACTTTTCTCTCCTCAAATGGTAGTACTCTAGATCGGTTTAACTCAACTCCCCTCTGTTCTTCAATCTGATTCTCTTTATTTTCATCGTAAAACTGTACATTTTGAGGAAAACTATAGAAGTTAACGGATGCAAGACTTTTGCCTGAAGATGGCTCTGTGTGGAGAGCCAAGTCGTTTGATGCTTCAGGAAGTCAAGTTGGTAAAGTTGTCTTCAACACATCCATGACTGGGTAAAAGAGGATTTCACTTCTGTTGGCCAAAATTCTGATCTTGAAATCTATATAACATATCGTGCTTCTGCTGATTTCTCATTTTTTTTTTCCCACAATTATATAACTGCACTAAATATTGTTAATAAGAGAGGCAAAATCAGATTCTAGTTCTACCAATCACTAAGGTAGGGACAGGACCTAAAGTATCTTGAGTTTGCTTAATAAAAACTCGAAACCATTCAAAACAGGTACCATGGGATACCCATTCGAAGTCGCATCAAACTTGCTATCTTTGTGAGGATGATCTCTTTGGTGATAACTTTATATAATATCTACTAAATTTAAAGAAGTCTTCACCCATCTATAATTTTTTTATAAAATGACAAACCAAACCGGTTCCAAATACAAGAGTATACTCACCAAGTTAAAACTAAAATGCTTCTGTTTTCTATCAATTCAATTCCTTGTAGAGAGAATTGGAGTTTTCAACTCAAGCCATAATGCGGAGACCAACTAAATTGTACCATCTATCCATCCAGATTTCAAAGAAAAATAAATTAAACATTCTCTGAAGGTCAAATAATTCCGCCAACAGAATTTGCAATTCATTTAAGCCGATAAAAATGAAATTGACACAGAAACAAACGATATCAAAAAAGAAAGAGGAAAAACAAAAAACAGATCTTGTTACCGTGAATCTGCCAAACGTATTCCTCTGTATCCAAGCATTTTTAGCTATTAAAAAAGGGCGTCATAAAAGAACACAATAAGATCTAAAAGAAACAAATCGCTTTAATCGATAAAGATCCAAAAGACGTTCAGCACATTAAAATTACAAACAAAAAAAAAAAAACAAAAACAAAAAGAGTAATAGCTGAGAGAGGGAGATCAAGCTCTCTCTCCTCTGATCCTTCGTGCGAGCTGAATGTCCTTAGGCATGATTGTAACCCTCTTCGCATGAATCGCGCACAAGTTCGTGTCCTCAAACAGTCCAACAAGATACGCTTCTGCTGCCTCCTGTAGAGCAGCAACAGCACTACTCTGGAACCTCAGATCTGTCTTAAAGTCCTGTGCGATCTCACGAACAAGTCGTTGAAATGGAAGCTTTCGGATCAAAAGCTCGGTACTCTTCTGATACTTCCTGATCTCTCTCAGTGCCACAGTTCCAGGCCTGAATCTGTGAGGTTTCTTCACTCCTCCGGTTGCCGGAGCTGATTTCCGAGCAGCCTTCGTTGCAAGTTGCTTCCTTGGAGCTTTTCCTCCGGTGGATTTTCTGGCTGTTTGCTTCGTCCTCGCCATTGTTTGAGTAGAAAGAAAACTATGGTTTCGATGGATTAGGGGTTGGAACAAATTCAGAGAGATGGATGATTATGGAATCAGAGACTTGTCTTGGTTTGGAGATGCGAGGGGATATATATATATATACACACGAAGAGTGGCGGATACATTGGAATGTTTTTTCGATTTGGCGGGAGTGGTTTTGGAGCGTTGGATTATATAAAGAATTAGCCGTCAGGATGCATTTCCATTGAAGCACACGGATCGTGGTCCGTGGCTGCTGTTGTTCTTTTCTTTCTTTTGTTTTCTCGCTCTTAAGTTTTTCAGGACACGTGGTGCAATTGCAGGGGATCATGACTCAAGACCTAATCAAGTCCATACAGTCCTTAATTTTCTCATCATAAACAAGGAATGTTAAAATAAAATGAGAGAAGTACGTATAACAAAAATGATATTTCACCATTCAATTTTATTCTGCGTCTATCTTTGAACCTATTTGGAAAGAAAATTTGAGTTATTCTTAAATATTTTCTACTACAATCATCAGTAATTGTGTGTTTTCTTGATCGAACCATCTCAGCATCTTTATCAGTTCGACACCACAACAAACAATGACTGCAATTAGCTCGAGTGTAATATATCAATCAAATGTAACTCTCAAATGTCACTATGATAGTTCACATTTTCAATTCTATGATTAAGCATTTTTCCTATAATTCAGTTTTAGGCCCAAAGCAGTTTTCCAGGCTATTTTACCAACTAAAATTTAAAAATTCTTCCCAACATTGGCCGATATTCAATTTTCGATATCCATTTTACTAAGGAATTCATATTCCCGTAATGACAAATTCCTTGCAATCATGGGGAGGACCCTTAATTTGTGTCCAACGAACCTTTGTAACTGATTAGATAATAAGAATATAAATTGAAAGGATCTCCTACAGATGTTTTTCATACTTCAATTACCCAGCAAAATCTTCTGCGATTATTTTTATTTTTTTTTTTTATTATCCTAGACTTTTACCAACTAAGCTAACCGACACCTTCAATTTTCTGTTGTTGATCCCTTGCCAATCATGAT
The DNA here is from genome assembly GCF_017979445.1 of Akebia trifoliata. Classification (NCBI taxonomy): domain Eukaryota; kingdom Viridiplantae; phylum Streptophyta; class Magnoliopsida; order Ranunculales; family Lardizabalaceae; genus Akebia; species Akebia trifoliata. The sequence goes on along the minus strand of NC_141378.1, from coordinate 1,652,241 downwards.
GTAGTTTTAAGTTAGATGACCAAAAAAATAGTCAGTACAGCATGGCAAAGGAAGATTAGATTGTCAGATAACTTCCTTCCATAATGCAATACAAGAAATGCTTTCAAGTTACAACACCATGATATTTAAATAGTTCATAACTGCAAACTTACACCAAAATCGAAGTACTCAAACAACAAATACTAACAAAGAAAAAATGAAAACATGAGTCTCTCTCACTATCCTACTACACTCACACTACTACATGCCTGGATCACAAATAAAAAATTTAAAAAAAAAAGGAGGCCAAAGTGAATGAAGAGGCCTCTCCCAATAGCCAGCCATTACAACAAAAGATTTGGCTCACAAACTCTCCCTAATAACTAAGGGTACATATTCTCTCACCTAGAAAAAGCTACAGTAGCAAATACATATTTATATAATAACCATAACCTCCCAAACACACTGGCCCAAGAAAAACCAACCCCATTCCGAGCCACATATTTCCTCACCCAAATGTGTTCACTTGATATTTTAACATGAAAAACCAATTGATAGGCAAGAATTCCCACAACCACACATAAACAGATTTAGAAGCACTTCCTGTGGACAATGGATGGACCCGATTCGTCATACTCGCCCTTAGAGATCCACATCTGCAAATTCCAAAAGATTCATGCGTTAAGCATAAGCAGTGCTTTAAAACCCAAAAAAACATAGCCACTCATGAGTCAACTTGGTAAGTCAGTCAAATATAAATGGAACATATATCATCTTCCTTCTTGAGAACTGAATCAACTTTATCTATATGGGCAAATGGAAGAGATGAAGAGTAAATGGGGAGCCAGGGCATGTTGAGTAATGATGATGGGATTTTGGCTACAATATGAAATAGGGGAGGGGATTGGGATGTGAAGGTGGATGGACCCAGCAAGTGAGGACAGAGAATCAATACTTGACAAAGGAGACAATGCTATTGGCACTGCAGGCATGTTGATGACTCATATGCATTTGGTCGATCGTACTGTAAGTCTGCCGTGCTGTCTGAATTTTCTTAAATAGTTTTCATATATGTTTAAGATCATAGTTCAAAGCATCCGAGTTCTGTGATTTTCTCATTTTTTTAAATACATGAACGTTTAAATGTGGTGAAGTTAGTAATAAACTCAAGATTAGCAAGGAAAAGAAGACGGACCAATCCCACCAAATCTTTTTGTATCAATTTCACCAATCTCGCATTTAAGGAATGGCAAGTACACTCAAATTGCTTGACTTGATTTTGTTTTCGAGACAACTTATAATGTTATTTCTAACTTATTTAGGAACCTGAGCTTGCCCCCAAAACAAAATCAGGTCAAATCAACTTGAAAGTTCGCTTGAGTTTATAAACCTTAGTCTAAACCATCCTAAGTACGTGTAAAAGAACCATGCAAAAGGCGGCAAAAAAACTCACCTGCTGGAAGGTGCTGAGAGATGCCAGGATGGATCCTCCAATCCAGACACTGTACTTTCTCTCGGGTGGTGCAACCACCTTGATCTTCATACTGCTGGGAGCAAGGGCCGTAATTTCCTTACTCATACGATCCGCAATTCCAGGGAACATGGTAGACCCACCACTGAGTACAATGTTACCATAAAGATCTTTCCTGATATCGACGTCACACTTCATGATGGAGTTATAGGTAGTCTCGTGGATTCCTGCCGCTTCCATTCCAATTAACGATGGTTGGAAGAGGACCTCCGGGCAACGGAACCTCTCAGCACCAATTGTGATCATTTGCCCATCAGGCAGCTCATAGCTTTTCTCGATTGAGGAGCTGCTCTTGGCTGCCTCCATCTCCTGCTCATAGTCAAGTGCAACATAAGCAAGCTTCTCCTTCACGTCACGAACAATTTCCCGTTCAGCAGTAGTGGTGAACGAGTATCCTCTCTCGGTGAGGATCTTCATTAGAGAATCCGTGAGATCACGACCTGCAAGGTCCAAACGGAGGATAGCATGGGGGAGGGCATATCCCTCATAAATTGGCACCGTGTGACTCACACCGTCACCGGAATCCAGCACAATACCTGTTTCAATAAAACCATACAAATTAGTAATCGAAAAAATGACACAAATAAGAGTACTAATTGATTGGCACATACCAGTTGTACGACCACTGGCGTATAGAGAAAGAACGGCTTGGATACTAACATACATGGCTGGCACGTTGAAGGTCTCAAACATGATTTGCGTCATTTTCTCTCTGTTTGCCTTGGGGTTGAGGGGTGCTTCTGTGAGAAGCACTGGGTGTTCTTCAGGGGCAACACGGAGCTCATTGTAGAAGGTGTGATGCCATATCTTCTCCATGTCATCCCAATTGCTAACTATACCGTGCTCAATTGGGTACTTCAAAGTGAGGATACCTCTTTTAGACTGGGCTTCATCTCCTACATAGGCATCCTTTTGCCCCATCCCAACCATGACACCAGTGTGTCGAGGTCGGCCAACAATACTGGGAAACACTGCCCTTGGAGCATCATCACCGGCAAATCCAGCCTGATGATTAAATATGGAATCAGAACTTATGCAGTTATGGAATGTTTAAAAATGTAGATAATAACCAACATAACCAAGAGTACGAGGGTGTGAGGAGTTAGCTAACCTTGACCATTCCAGTTCCATTGTCACAAACGAGAGGTTGGATTTCCTCTTCAGCCATCTTTTATAAAACCTGCATAGGAAAGCTGACTATTACTCTTCCCATCAATCTATTAACTCTAAATAAGATTATAGAACCCCTCTCTCCCTCTCTGATTTACAGATCAGTGTTACACCAACTTATCATAAATCTTTAAACTTGATAGGTTACTATCTCCAGATACAGAATAATCATCATTAGATAAGCAAATATTAAACAATTTCAAAATGCCATTGATCACAGATGCAGTAAGCAAGAGATCCAACTATGTTTTTGATTGCTGACCCATACCAAATTCTTCTCGAAGGAAAGTGGAAAGATAGATTGATAATCAAATTCGAGAACAGATTTCAAATCAATTTATTTTCAAAAAATGTGAAATCATTTTATTTTCAAAAAATTGATCGAGTACTCACTGCCTAACAGATCCAATACAAATCGGTCAATATATAAGACTAAAACAACATCTAAACTGATCTACGCAAATGGATCGATACGAAGAGAACGAAAAAGCCTGGATTCGCAGATGATCGACAGCTTAAAACACATGCAAACAGCAATAAAAAATGAAGCACTAGATCATACAATAAATCAAACATAAACACTAGATCGCAATCTTCAGGGAGACGAGAGACTGAAATTTTTTCAAAGATTCATAACAATAGGAACAAAAGTTAAAGATCGAATAGAACAGATCATAGAGAACGAGAGATTTGGACTTTAAGATCCCACCAGAGAAAGAATTCAGAGATCTTCATCTAGATCGCATTCCAAACACACAATCTAAGCTTGAAACGCAACAAAACCCTGGATCAGGACAATATAAACCCTAAAGAACTACTCCTAACGCAGTCATCGAAATCAAATCCTACCGATCGAATAGAAACTCGGAAATATCAAGTAAAAGATCAAAATTTTCAAAAATAAATTCATGTTTCACATACAAAACAGGGATAATAAATTAATTACTTCAAATCTCTGTAGTTTTTCCAAGCAAATGAAGATATCAAGACGCATACAACAAGAACAAAATCCAAAACATCGAAGAGAAGATCAAACGAGATTGAAGTAAATCAAGACATAGAGATCTCTCCTTACCTTGTTTGTATAGGTGAAAAAGGTACGATCGCAAAGGAGATAGCAACAACACAGCCTTTCTCCTTTGCTTTCGATTGAAAAAAATATAAAACAGAATCTCTCCCCTGAATCTCTCTCCTACCTCTTCACGCAAAAGAATACTATATAAGGTCGAATGAAAGACCGTATGAGGAATTAAATACTCGGCCGGCCAAACGTTAGATAGAGTTGAAATGCAAATGAAATGAAACCCAAATTTAAATTCGACCACGATAAAGAGTTGGCAACCCTTTTTACAGGCCCGCCTCTACAGATACCGTCCGATCGAGAAGTTATATAGTATACTAACCGTACGATCTCACTTTCGGTCATAGAAGACCTTTGCCACGTCAGTTGGGCGGCTATGGTAAGCCGCCGGCTTAGCCGAAATATAAATTAATCGGATCGGACGATCTTTTGGACTGTCGCGTCATCAGTTATTATAAGAAGTATGTTGGCTTTCGTATTTTCATTTTGAATAATGCTGAAGTTACCCCACATCACAAAACCTGACGTGAAAGTGTATGGGAACCCTAGATGCTTCTCCTCGATATACGAGTGAAAAAGCATCTATGGTTTCTATCTACTTTCACGTCAAGATGTACGATCTGAGGTCGAATGTTGAGGTCACTGGAGCACGAATCATTTATTTTATTTTCCTACAAAAGTCATGTGTGAACCATTTTTTTCTTGAAAATTTTTTTCCAGAAACTTTGAGTCAGTCTAAGAAAACCTAACCTAAATGAGAAACTTTGAATTGGTTTCAATTTGCCAAGCCTTAATTCAAAGGATTAATTCCACGTGGTTTGTAGAATTTCATGCCTTGAAAATGCTTGTGAAAATATCTACCATTGTTTCTTATTTTTGGTTGTATATGAACATGATTTAATCTTTTGTGATGACCTTTCTCATAAAATGATGTTGAATCTCTATGTAATTGGTAGGACATAATATGGGTCGAGCTTGATCCAAAATCGAATTTAACTGATTGTGGGATATATCTAAGATAACAAATGGGTTGAATATGATATCCCTTGACCCAGGACGGATCTAGGTCGGGGACGGATTGCATCTATATCGACATCAATCCAAATTATATATTTTTTTTTAAATTATTATTTTTTAGTTTTTAAAAATATCATTTTACTTATAATGTAAAATAAAATAGTATAGCAAGTAACGAACTAAAGCATAAAAAATGTTAAATGGTCCAAAATTATCCAACATGAACTGAATCAAGTAATTTGGTGCGGAACAGGATTAAGTGAAAACAAAATTGTTCCAATATGATTTTATCTAGATGAATCCAAGCCAGATTCAAATTAAAAAATATGGATTTGAACATGGATATACTGAGATTTGGCATGGGTTCGACCTATTGTATTTCGTAGTATTTGATTATTTGATGAAGCATCAAATTATTGTTATTATGATCGTGATTTTAAGTTTTGTATTGTTTCAAAAATGTTTCGATATATTTTGATATTAGCCAATATTGGAATAAAACATCGATCCCAAAATATTCAATGAATTGAAAATCATTCAAGTTGTCTTGGAATGTCTGTTGATAATCTTGATTTTTCTTCATACCAAATATAATTATCACAACTCACAGTGCAAGATTATTTTAAATCATTTTTTTGGAAACCAAACTATCTAGGCCTCCTAGATCACCTTTGACTAATCATCGGGCACATGCCGACCCCCCCCCCCCCCCCTCCCCCTCCCCGATAATTTATGAGATGCATCCCCAATGGTGGCCCCAAGAGAGTGATTCGAACTCAAGACTTCAGATTATTGGGACGTGGTCTTGGCCACCTCATCAACCCTTTGGGGTTAAGATTTTGAACCTTATCATCGCATGATATAGTCGTTTGTTCTTTTTACTCCCCTTCAAGGTAAATTGGGGCCTCTTACCCATGGTCTGGCAATGACTCTCTCGAAATCGATATATTTAATTTTCTAAATTTGAAAATGTAGTGGTTTATTGATTCTTTGCCTAGAACAAGACTATCCTAATTAACCACTAAATAGTGTATGAAATAATCTTAGTATTATTTACTATTCCATATTTTGTCTTGAAATGCAATGTTCCCAAGCGTGACATAGACAACTATTACTGTCCCATTATATTTTAGGCTTAGAACCATATCTTAGTTGGTTTGATAAATTGCAAATCAAGGTTGAGGTCATGGGTTCAAGTCCAATTTACCTATAAAAAAATGAAAAAGAAAAGCTAGAACTTTGCCATATGATACTTTCTGAACAAATCTAAAAGTTGTGTTCATTGACACTTTCTTCTACATACATATGGTGCCTCGTGGGTGTTCTAGATTAGATCAAATGTTAATCCAAGCTAGATCAGAACTTTGAATCACTCAACCCAAATCAAAGCTTAATCAAAGGATTTTAAATCCAATCTTAGCTAATCGCAACAAATCTCAATTCCTACTCAATAGGATTATATGGTGATAAAAGTTTCCTCGCAACCCCTCGTTGACAATATCAGCCTTGGACACCTTCCTTTTTTCCAACTACAATATGTTTCTCGAGTGTCCATGTCTCCCATGACACCACAATATGATTCATCATGCAAGGATTATGTTGTTTGCAAAAGTATTATGAGGAGAATATTCTATAAGTTGTACTACATCAACAAGCATGATCTGCCCATGTGGCGTAATGCCCCAAAGCCTACATGATGCCATGTCAGCAAACTCTTCTCATGGGATTGCACCGAGCACCGTTCATAGAAATCATTGGTTGAAATGACTATTTCTTTGATAAACGAATAGGACATTTATTTAATGAGAACGAATGAACTCCCATACCTATTAAGGGCGACGGAGTTAGCAAAGGGCTTTGGACTTCTTGTCCAAGGTCGTTAGTTCAATACCACTCCTTGAATGAAATTGGTGTTCGAGAGTGATCAATGCACATCCTCGGGGAATAGTATTGCTCCGCAAGGGGTCAGGACACCCTAACTTACCAAAAAGGAAAAGAAAAAATAAAATAAAATAAATCTAAATATTAAATTTATTCATAAAAAAGCTAACCACTTATGATTGGAAGTAGTACAAGCTCCTAAGATTGCACAACCCCCAACTCGTAAAAGAATATATTCAAACTTTAACGATTTCCACACATATCTAAGATTGAGGCATTTAGTTTTAATTGTCAAAATTATATTAACAAAATTAATTTTTATAACCCAGACTCTCACTTGGCTACATTATTTAAAAAATATGATTTTAGAATTTATGATCATAATCTGTTTTTGCTAATCCATTTTTACATTTATGATACAAAATGTCACATTATTAAGTGTTAAAGGCAAAATCTCATTTGGCTAACAGACATATTACATGTTCAATCCCAAAATAAAATGTCTTGCAATTAAGTGGAGGTTGAAGGGCTTGAAATGATTGGTTTTGAAAGGAATCTTTTAGTTTGAAAAAATCATGTTTTTTTTTTTTAACAGGTTATAAAAGAAGAAATTACAAGGAAGAGTGAGATTAACTAAGATAAAAAAAGAAAGAAAAGTAACTCTTTTCATTTTTTTGGTGAGATCATACCAGCATTAATGTACTGAATCCCATTAGAATTTCGTAGTTTAGCATGCTTGGGTGAAAGTAATACTAGGATGGGTGACCTTTCTGGGAAGTCCTTGTCTTGCACCCCTCTCACTTTGACCTTTAAAAAAAATAAAAATAAAAAACAATAAAGGAGACCAATTAACCTCAAACCCAATGGAGAGGTTAATGATAGGAAGCAGTGCACCAAGGTTTACCTAGAAGACTTTTACATGCCGGGGATGAAAGACAACGAGGTACAACCACTTTTTTTCTTTTTTTTTTAATAAATTTTTTTTTTTGGTAAGAGGACTTGATCCCTTGATCATAAGATTGTTACACATTAACTATAGATTAAAAACTAGGAGTAGAGCTAGGACTTTCTTGTAATGGGAGCAAACTATGATTAGTTGTATAGTTGAAGAACTTGAAGATGAATGGTTTCAGGAGAAATTCATAGGTTTTTTATTAGAAGTTGAAGAAAATGATATTTAAATCATTTCCAATTATTATATAAGAAGGCTTCATCAAGAGGCAATGTCATCAACAAAAAAATGAAGGGAAGAGAGGGCAAAATTTGGAGGGAGGTGAGGGTGTGGGAGCAAATGAGGAAAGGGGTGTGAGGGCAAATAGGGAGAGAGGTGAGGGAGTGGAGACAAATGGGGCATGTACTTAGTTGAAAATATAGGGGTGTCTCAAAGTTCTATAGGGGCAATTGCCCCTACTAGCTCTGCCCTGCTAAAAATCCTTCTCCTTTTATATTTTCTTTTGTTCTTATTGTCAATAGGACTTTAACCCTCGACTAAAAAGTTGTTACATTGTTTTGAAGAGTTACTATAAAAACCTATAAACTGTTAGTCGTCCAAAAACACGAGAACACAGGATGAGACGTGTTTCTGATTTTTTTTTGCCGCTTTTCTTCACTGATTTAAAAAATATATATATACATATATATATCATCACTACAATCTGAACCAAACTCCCATGTAGATTGTAGAATCTGATCATGACCAATACTTTGACTATAGGATTCGAACCAACCGTTCCCTTGAATCCTAGAAATTGATTCTTCCTCATAATCAAATAGAGTTGTGCTGGGATGACATAGGATTTACCGTGATTTTCACAATTCTGACATGAACATGCATACATAACCATAGATGATTTTTACTCGTATCTCGAGAAAATACATCTATGATTATGTGCACATCCCATGTCAGACTTGTGAGAATTGCAGTAAATTCTTTTTGTCATTTCAGCATTTCCAATCAGATACCACGATCCATGCAAACGCCCCATAGGGTTTCCGGACTTTGCTAAGTATTGGTCAAGATTGGGAGGCGTAGTTTAAGCAATGAGTACAGCAGGCGCACATTAGAGCCCAAAGGCATTTAAGAAAATACGCTTTTATTTAGCTCTCCAAGACCAAAATAGTCTCGCAAGCCTAAAGCCCCAAATTCGCTGATCTACATTTCTCTCACAGAGGTAAGAGTTCTCTCTGATTTATTCATTCAGATATTACTCTATGTTTTCTAGTTAATCAGATCGAACTCGTAATTAACCAGACATCTATGCGGTTCTCGTTCAAATTAGGGTTTTAATCCGTAAAACATTTATCTTTCTATGTTAAATCCATTAAATGTTCATTCGTTTTCACTTGCAATGCGATCACAGGAGTTTTTGTGCTCCGAGCCTGATAATTTTTTTTAGATGTACGAAAGGATTAATCGGCGAAGCAAAAATCAAGATTTATTCTAGATTTGGAAGAAAATGCACGAATATATCGAAAAAAAAAAAATGCACGAATATAGAAGAACAAAGAATCACCAATTAAAATGTGAAGAAATTTACGAGAGATCACATTGATTTAGTTCTATTTGGGCTTTGATGAATGATGCTTCAATTCTAGATTAAATTTCAGGTAGTAATTTGTTGTATTTGCTAGACAAGCTGTGATTAATTTTACTGGGAATTCTACTTCTTGGATCTAGTGTCTATATTGATTATGCATAATGAGCTACTTTAGGGCACAATGGATTGTTAGAAAGATCGGCCCAACTTGCCACTTTGTTTTGTTGCACATGCATCCATGTGATTTTTCTGCTAATTTTTTGGGTGTTTGACATAGGGGCATATGAAGGTGTGCTGTTAATTATCAATCCCTTTTAAACTGTAAATTACCTTGTGAATACATGGTTTGCAAAGAGGGAAAGTAGGATTCTTTTTCTGTTTGAGTGGCTCGCCACAGGCAGGGCTCACACCACTCTTGTTAAATCAGAACAAGATGGATTTTTGGTGGCAGTTCTTTTCTATTTGCATGATTTGTGCTATTTGTTCACATGTTTTAGTGATTTACAAAAGGGCATGTAGGGATGTTTTGGTTATTAGCAAAACGTTATAAATTATAAAAATACACTTGGAGAGTTGCCATTCTACAAAGCGAGAAAATAGGAGGGTTTTTCCTATTTACACAAGCAGGACTCTTATAAATTCACTAGAGTTTGCCTATGCCTACCGGCACGGCATCCTCTTTGGGGTTAAGAGGAGGTAGTTGAGGAAAGGAAATTAAGTTGGAGGGGTATTCTTGGAAAGGAGGAGAAGAGAAAAGTAAATAAAAGAGAGTTGTCCTCCAGATTCGCACAGAGATTATATCCCAACCCTATGTGTGTGCCGGGGGGGGGGGGTAAACACTGGGAAGTGAACCGCTGTGTTTCATTAAATAGATAACAAGATTTATTTCTGGTGAACCTTGGGAAGTGAACCGTTGTATTTCATTAAATAGATAACAAGATGCATTTCTGGTGACAGTTTGTTATTATTATTATTATTATTTTTAATTATACATTTGACAGTTGGTTACTATGTGGTATTAAAAACTACCTTCTGTGTGCAGGTTGAACCAGTTAACCATTTGCATTGAGTCGGTGATATTCCACCTTCACTTTCCATGTTGGTATTCTTTTCTAATTTATTTATTAATAACAGTTATTGTTCCTATGCATGCTATTAATGCTGATGTAAGTGTGCCCCATGGAAGGTCAGTTGGGATGACACTTTTCTTTTGATAAGTTTTTGGGTTACCACTTTTTACATCATCTCTCTATTTGACTTTATTTATCAATTTAGTTATTATTCCTATGTGTATTATTTCTCAATAATTTTTTATAAAATGTGATTGATACTGCATCAGTTTTTCCATTAGTTGCATTATCCAATGTATTCTCTACCTATTTGTTCCATGCTAAAATCATGGTGTCTTATTTTAGATGCATCTTCATCATGTCTATTCAGTTTCTTGTAGTATCAGTGATAAAAAATACCCACTTATATGTCTATTGAAGTCCTGCATGGATTTCAGTGTAACTTCTTTTCTTATTTGAGTGCGTTCTATTTTCTTTTTTCGCACTTTAGGGCGGACGAGGAACCTGTTGATCAGAAGAAGTATTACGAGGATTCTTGCAAGCCAAAGTGCGTAAAACCTTTACTTGAATACCAGGTAATTTCGATTGAATTTAATTTATCAATGTTTTCTATGCATCAGCACTTTCAACGTCGTGCTTCTTGTAGAATTTTTTTGGGAAACATTGGTTTCTTTCAAGCTACCATATCAAATGGTTTCTCGCAGCATCATTTATACAGCTATCCATGGTGTTGGAACTATGTTGACTTAAGCAACCAAAAAGGAAATTGCTTATGTCATACTCATACAGCTCAAAACACCATGCATTGTGGTATAGGTGGGCCTGAAACCCGTGATTCAAATTAAACTGTACTTTTCCTATGAAGTTTTACACATTGAGTTGGTGAAGGTGAGAGTAGTATACTCTGCTTACGAGCTCATGGACAGCTAGTAATGCAGTATGGTAGAAGTACATATAAAAAACCAAAACACAATAGCTGCAATCCCTTGGGTGTGGCTGGGTTATGTATTTGGGCATGTATATCCCAAAGTTGCCTGTGTTTTACTTTTATATATCTTCTTGCAAAAATTTACAATTGTTTTACATAAGAGATCAGCATAGATGAGATGTTGGGGACTATCTCAGCCTCCCCCTCTTCTTTTCTCCATTTTTAAAATTTTATACTTATCAAAAAAAATAGATGAGATGTTGATGATGAACGCAACAACGATGCTATTTTGTAATTCTGTGTGGGTCTCAAAAAATTCAATCTTATCCATCAAAAAGGAAAGCACATTAGGTGCAACACAATTGGGCTATATTCCTTGTAGCAAACTCTATCTTAATGTCATTTTAAGTTTAAAGCTTGAATTGTGAAAGTACATTGAAGTAACTTATTCTATAGTTCAATTGGAATTTTTTGTTGTGCATTGACTTCATAGGTTGTTCCATGGTTCATGAATATTTACGTCGGTGGGGTAGATTTGACTTGTATTACGTGTTTACGATGGAATGATCACTTTCATTTCATTATGATTCATTGTAAAAGGATTGTCCCAAATGGCTGAACAAATATGTTCATCCATTCAATCCTTAAACCCATGTATTTAGTTAATCCACTTCATTTTTTTATTGATGACTCACTCATCTAGAGCCGTCCGGTTTGCATGTTTCTTTCAATTGGCGTTGTCTATGTTGTGCATGACTGAACCATCTTAATCGACTTTCCTTATGGTTATCAGCTATTGGAGCTCCATGAATAATTTTATTTCATATTTTATCTTTCTTTGTCTTTTTACCCATCCATCTCAACATTCTCATCTTTCCTATTATTACTATACAATTTTTGGAACGTGTTGGTCACATAATAATATAGAAGCAAGTCTCCACTTTGACCAACTGGTTCTATGTCTTTTGGCAATATCTTCATGAATTTCTTCCATCCTTTTGGATGTTATAACCAAGGCAATGAACATGGTGATTGTGATGCCATTTCCTGGTCACCAGGTAGTACTAATGCATGCCCTTGTGTGTATACATACTCACTCTTGGTCCTATTTATTCTTAAGCCTTTGGAATCCAAAGCAGCTCTATAGACTTGTAGTTTCATTGATGTCCTCTCTTGTTTAAGTTTTAATTGGATAAACTATTTTTTTAGTTTTTTCCATTGTTTCATTTTTATTTTATTTAAATAACTGAAGTTAGAATATTTATGAGTGGCTACCATTGTATTTGTACCTATGTCTGTGCAACCATGTTTACATGGATATGTAGATGCATTCCGTTGATTGGAGCTTAATAAGTACTATTCATTTATGGTCTATTGCAATTTTAATAAATAAATAAATAAAACGGATTCTTTCCCACCCAAAAAAAGTCAAAAGGCAATCATCTTTTGCACAGTTATTTAAAATCTTACCCCATCTTCATTGGTCATTTTATGGTTAATAAAGTTTGTAATTCTACTTGATTGCAACTGGTGAATTGAACCTTTCTTGATTAATACAGGCGTGTGTGAAGAGGATCCAAGGCGATGAAACTGGGCATAAGCACTGTACGGGACAGTACTTTGATTACTGGTCTTGCGTTGATACATGTGTAAGCCTTTTTCTTTTCATTGTTGATGATTCAGGTTGAATTACACTCATCTTTCTGGCGTCTCATCTGAAAATGCCTCTTGTAAAACAGGTTGCACCAAAGCTTTTTACCAAACTGCGTTAGGAGGGAGTTGTCAGAGATGTTCTCTTTACTGTTTGATTTACCAGTCTTTTATAACTGCTCTGAACATTTGAATGTTTGATTGGCTGCTTGTGTACTCCAAACTAGCCATGGCTTTATGGTCATGTTCCTCATTTGAATGAAGACGACCTGAATTAAACTAATAAAAGAGGGTTTCATGGGTCATTATCAATGGTTTATGTTGTTTTGGTGAATGTTGTGTACTGTTGCAAGTTCATGATGGAAACGTTGCGAAAAGTTATTTATTTTTCTACATTCTATAAAATTAGTTTTTATTTATGTTGTAAACCTATAAAAAAATTCATGGAGAAGTTTTTTTAAAGGATTGAATTGTCTTATTTATGATTTTATAAGAATAAATTGTTTTGACTCCGAATAATTTTGATGGAAATCTCACAAGATCTGTGGGATCCTCAGCTTCAAAGGTATCCAAGGTATCCATATTCTTGCTTATATGAAACTAAGCATCTACACTAATATTTTTTGTTATAGTTTATCATTTTTAATAAGAGGTAGGGATGGAATGATAACAGCTACTTAGGTAACCATTCTGAGAAACCATTATTTCTTGATGTATCATCGATTGTGTCCTTGGATCATGTCCTATTTATGTAACCTGCACTTCTGTTTTCTTCTCCAATACCTCCAAAACATGGGCTTTTGAGTTCTTATTGATGGTGGGATGAAAGGTATGACCTGGATGGTTGAATGTCGGCGTCAGGTCTTACTCAAGGTTTAAAACTGTATGGAGACGATACTTGTATGACGAGGAAAATTGAGATGGTCTCAAACGAAACATTCTGACATAATGTTTTATGATCAACGGTTTATTACCATCTTCGCAGAAATTGGTATATGTTACATCGAAATATTTCAAAGATGGTACGAATCTTTGAATCATGATGATCTCGCTGTCTAGATGATCAAGGTGATTTTCACACCTGGCTGCCCCGATGAAGGACTGAAGGGGTCCAACTATTGGTTCTACATATCCATGGCCTCAGCTCTTGCCACGCTGTATTTTTCTTTAGGACCTGTTGACCCCCAAAGGGTGTTGCAGTGTCTACAGCCTGAGATCAGATTGTAACGTTGGATATATGCATCCAATGGCTAGGAATCACCTATCAAAGAGTTTTTGGAGATGCAGATTCACCTAGGGTTTGAAATCCCATGGCACAAGTCTATAAGGATAAGCATAGAAATCCCTTATGAAATTACCAATGCACAACTTGCATTAGTGGTGGACCCATCTATAATTGCCCAATCAGGTGGTCTTCCTTGCAGTATCACTAAATTACATTAATAGGTATCTTTCCTATAGAAAAGCAAAACCTGGCCAGGTAGAGATTCCCCCACATGAGTTCTAGAGATACAAAGGGTACCTTTACCCTTTGTATCCCTTTTAGTACACATGATTTGATTTGAAGGTGCTCAAGTGTGTTTCACCGTCAGCCTCCATTGGTTCTCAAGCTCCATTATGAGAGAATCTCTGGTTCTTTGTCTTTAATGGGTATTCTTCTTTTTTTAACTTTAATAATTGTATTTTGGGTAATTTTCTCCTTTAGTAAACTATATAAAATTTAACCATAAGGAAAAAAGAAAAAAACTATGCAAAATTAGACCTAAAAATATACAAAGGAGCAAAAAGTATTATAAGATGACAATTTCAGAGACCAGCGTAACATTTATATACAATTAACCAATAACCCCATAAATACATATCTAACTAATACCTCGATAAATACGTATCAAACCTTCAGGTTCTAGTGGTGGTGGTGGCAGCGATGTTGCCGGTGGCTGGGATGAGCTAGATTGGTTACAACCGACGATCTTTTGACATGTGCTGATCAAGCAGTGCCTGCAAGTGGGACACGAAGAGTGTGCCATTAACCATTTGTCGATGCAACGAGCATGAAATCCATGATGGCACTTGGGCAAGATCCTAAGGCGCTCACCAGGTGCGAATTCCGAGAGACAAATAATACACTCTGTATCCAAGCCGGGTTGCTTCAACTCGGCCGAGTAAGTTAAGGTTGGGAAAGTCTTGAGGGCTTTTCTCTTGACTCCAGTGTTAGCTAGTCGAGCTGCTGCTGTGGTATCACTTGACTCTAGTACTACTCGGCTTGAGCACCTTAGTGCACATCTAATGATCGAATTTAGTCCTAAAGCACAAATTAGTGCGCATAAAAGGACTGAAAGGATCATAACTACATTTGCATCAAAGCTACTATCTCCCATATAAGCCCCTGATGATTCATGGCCGTTCCCACTGGTAGGTGGAGCTGCCTCGCCTGGTGGATGGTGATGAGGAGTGTGTAATAACAACCTCCTTGAGTAGAAAACTTGAGACATGTATGGAGAGGAAGAAGTAGAAGGCCACATTGTTTTAGTAGAATGCATGGAATTCCTAAGAGGTGGTTTGTATAGGTGGTATATTTTATATATATATATACACACACATAAAGGGGACACAATAAAGGGTTGATTTTGCTTTTTAAAGCATATAATTGTAATATAAATGATATTAAATAAAATAATAACTTTAGAATATTCAACGCATCTAGGATGGTTTAGTTTAAAATTCGAAACCCCCTTGCAGAGAAGATAATATTTTTATTTTTATTAATTTTCCATCATTTGGAAACTCCACTAAGTCCATGGAGTTTTGTGGGTTCTTTCTAGCAGTGATGGGCCCATGCCACTTTCTCCGCATGAGAAAGTTACAAGTGGAAACAAGATTTCTCAATCACATATCATGTCTCTAATTGCTGCATGGGACCCATTGACTTGGAAAGAGTTAAGAGGTTTCTTCAATCTTGAAACATCTTTGAGTCAAGTCAAGTGACCTTCGTACACGTGTTATGAGAAGAGATTAATTCTCACTAGATAGTTTTGGAAATGTGAAACACGTCAAAATTTCTAAGTTACACTCAACTCAACTCAGAATTGTTTACTCACTGAGTCTATTGATTTAGTTTCACTCATCCAACTAATTAAGTCAGGTCAAAAATCATTTACTGTCACACTTGCGCACACATATGCTATCATCTTTGAGTTCTCCAAATTATTCAATTAAAAATTAATGAGCTAAAATAAGAGCTCGATTTCTGAGTCATACCGAGTTACCGAATATTTCCATAATTAAAATAGAAACTCTATTGCCACACCACTTTTACTAAGAGAACCCCAATATGTGATTTTATTTTGAGATTTTCCTCAAATGTGTGCCACGCAACTTGTGTCCAAATTCCGTTTTCGGTACATTACTCATTTTAATTCTCAAAACATGTTTTTTCAGTGAACTTGTCACTTTTATAATCAACAATTTCGTTGATAAATTACTAACAAGATCGTTATTTGACAAAATCATTGGTGTTTTATTAGCGAATTTGTAATTTTTAAAAATCACGAATTTATTGTAAAAACATGTTTTGAAAATTAAAATAAACAGTATACCAATTTAACGCATGAAATAGGGATTTACCCTTTAATTCTTCATAGATAAGATGCTCTAAGTAAAATATCTCTTAAAATATAAGCCTCCTCCACTCACGTGGGATATTTGTCCACGTGTAAGGCATATTCTTCTACACAACAACTATTGCCCTTAGCCAATATGTCGTCCGCCGTCACACTACACCTATGTATTTTTATTCTGATTTATTTATCTAATCCCCCTAAATTAATCGCTTTTATATAACCTCAATTAAAATAATCAAAATTGATTATTTTATGACCATACAGTTAATATTGATAGATCGCCCACTTGCCTCAAATGATGAGATACAGTCCAATCTCAATAAATAAATAAATAAAAAGGTAATTTAGACAAATGCCTCTAGATTTTGGAATATTTGAGATAGTCTACATTTTCAAACTGATAACATGCAACATTGCCGACTGTCTTATTATGTCTCCAATTTCTTGTAAAAACCCTTGACTTTCTTACAAGGCCTCTCATATTTGAATTTGAATTTTGGTGACAATATAAATTGCCACTTATTTTTTACAATTTGATTAACTACTAAATTTTTTCAATTATTTTTTCATGTAAATCAATAATAAAAAATAAAAAAATAAATTTGAAGCTAGAGTCACGTTGGAGTGATTGTGTTGTTGTGAAGGTTTGTGTAAAACCATAGGTGCCTTTCACTCATATCTTAAGAAAAATAATCTATGGTTATACATGCACGGCTTCTCACCAGCACAATGTGAAACGCACACCAAAAACCATTTATTCTTCGAAACCAATATATATTAAAAGGTTGGGTCCTTTGACTAGTGTAAAAAATACATGATCCCAACCCTGTAAACATAAAATTCGATGGATGTAATTTATCCTCGAAATAATTATGCTCTAGTTTGTGTTATCTAGTTGTATATAAATCTCAATCGTTAGACTTGATGTTTACACAGTTGAGATCATGTGTTTTCTTACGAGCCATTCTCCACAAATCACACGAGCCGAACTCTAGATTTAAATACAATTGAATTAAATCATGGGAGCCATATTTGATTAAAATAATAAGGGATCAGAGACAAATCAAAACTTAAAGATATATTGATGGGATATTTTTTTTCTTTTTTTTTTTTTTCCAATAAGAGGGCCACACTTGATCCAATCGAGGTGGATTTCACTGAAAGTTAATGTGTTTCTCGTGGCCAAAAGAGGTTTCCAAGGAAAAAGGCAACTGAGGAGTAACATACTCCAAAAATGTGTAAAACTCTATAAACATGATATACACGTGCGATTACCATAATAGAGGGATGGATGGACTTTGATGTAAGTCACATAGAGCTTAGTTGCAGTATGGATGATGTGTTTGCCCTTGATCGATGCAAATTGATGGTAGTGTCCAATTGATTTACATTTAGATGGCTACCCAAAATTTATCCTTTTTTCTACTTTGATACCATCTTGATTCACAAATTTGATTCAAATTACACTTTGTATTATTTATTATTTTAAAATATATCAAGTCCTATCGAACACACTTGAATCGGATCGGATCTCATTGATTCCTTATTGGATTGGATTGAATTCCCCACCCATAACCCAAGTTATCACATCGGATTGGAATTTCGATCCAATCCATTGGTATCTCTATCTTGGATGTGATGTGGCATATAAATAATTTGCAATTAACAACTCTCAAGGGCCATTGCAAAGTTTGATGATCATCCAATGACAGCTTGATTGGTTTGATCCATCTCCAAATGATGGGTATGGCTGTAATAAATTTTTTGGTTTTTTATAAGACAGTTAGAATTGGGAACTAAACGATTCAAAAAAATGAATCACCTACTAGTCCCTTTTAGGAATAAAAGCTCCACCATTTCTTTATGATTCTCCAATTGACATAGAAGTCCAAATCAAATCAAATCATTTTAAAATATCCACAAAGTTGATCATGAAATCTAAAGTGATTTGAAAACCATTACCAAAGGAGATAAGATCTAGTGGGAGTCTCTTATGTATCTAGCTGGAAGAGTCCATGCTTTATCTGGATCATATCTCCTTCAATAGATATTAAAATTAAAATTTTAGTATTAGATTCATGTATTCATCTCCTTTATCGATTTGATTTTGGTCTTTTTGTATTAAAGAAACCCAAATTAGAATCCAAGCAACCTCTGATAAAATATCCTAGAGGATGGAGCACCTTCGGAACATATCTGCTCTGAGTATCAACTTGATTTTTGTCCTTTTTTTTGTTTTGTTTTGTCGATCTCATTGTTGTATATAATATTTTGTTAAATAGTAAAATTTATTCTTTTTTTTCCATTTAAAATCGATAATATTTCTAAGTAATAAATCAATTTTGTTTAATCAAACTGTCTTTTAAAAATCAATAATGACTTGCTATGGCTTGAATGATATTATTGGTAATGCCACCTTACTCGAAATGACTATATTGCATTGGTTCCGATCAATAATTTTGCTTGATCATAATAAATAATTAAAATATTTATTTGTGATTATTTTTATTATTTACTTGAAAGCTAAAATAATAATCAAACATCCATTGAAGTTATACCTAAAAAAAAAATTTATATGCTCAAAGTAAGGATGGAAGGAAGATTGGTTCCCAAAATGTCAAATCGAGAGTTGGGCGCAAGAGAAAAATCTCTAATAAAAGGATTAGATCATTTAAGTCATGGATGCAAAATAATAAAAATGTTATAGACTTCTCTACCCACAACCCACGATTGAGGTTCTCCATCAAACAGACGGTTCAGATAAGAGTAAAAACACAAATTTCCTAGAGATCAATACACATTGTCCTTGGGAATCCCTAGCATTCCAACCATCAGTTTGATTGGCTAGTATTTTCTTAAGTTCAACTATATTAAGATTGGTCACTAATCATATTGAGAGGAGGTTGACCATCTAATTCATTGGTTGGTATTTTGGGTGCAACAATGAGGAGTTATTCCATCATAGAAACCTACTAACCAATGGGACAAAAAGGTTTCCACTTCAATGGAAAGCCAACAAAGACAAGATGTATTTATCCATTTTCCAATCAAAATAAATGTGTAACTTTACATTATAATTTAGTAGTATTCTTCTTTGTTGTCTTCTTCTTTAAATAGTCGGGCAACCTTCCTTCTTCTAATTTTGTGGTTGAATTTGAATTAGCGATTCTATGTTTAAGATCGATTAATAAATAATAATCTCTATCATTATCATGAGGTTCATCCCTAGAATGTGGGCATGCATTTGCTTATCCACTCATCCTCTTGGATCAGTTTCTGCTTTTTATATTTTGAGATTTGTCTTTATTTCTAATTGGTATAACCGTTTAGTTGTAGATTTTACTTTAATATATTTTCGTTTCTTTCTAATTTGATCCTAGTCAAGTCTTTTGTCTTAATCTTCATAAGAAGATGATCTAATGTATCACTATATACCTATTACACTACATTATATCTAATTCTTTAATAATTTCTCATTTTTTTAAAAAAAAATTGGGAGAAAATGTTAACCAACCAACAACTTCAAAAAATCAATTTATTGGAGAAGGGGAGAACTATGAATAAAAGAGAGTCATGGGACTTTACTGGAGTATGAAATACCTGGGAATGAAGGAAATATACACTCAACAAAAAATGAGGGTTTAGTGGTTGATAGAGGTGAAGTGGGTTCAAGGGGATTTGAACCCAAGTCATGGGATCAACACTGCTCAAGCCTGATCAACTAAGCTAAGGGAATCTTCAACTAATATTTTCTCATAATTGAATCTTCTTTTGAATAAAAAAACATGAAATTGGTAACATATAATATCGGTGCTCTTGATATTATTGATCGAATGGTTGAAGGTGATGAAAAAATTTATTATGTCGTTGATGATAACGCATGTCTGTGAAGTCTATCACTTTGTATCCAATTTATCATGGAGTAGTTCAGATGTAGTAGTTCACTAGCTAGATCATGTTTGTCATAATCTCTTAAAAGCGTATTTGATTCAATCGTGCAACTTAATTATCTTTTGGTCAAAATTATCAATAATGAACAACGGAGACTAGAGTTTTGAATTTTTTATTCTTATGGACGACGATGACACCACCAACCAGAAGGATGATTGCCCATAATAACTATCAGAAATGCACAAGTTGTTGGATGACATGCTCGTGAAAATAATCAGAGATTACACCAAGATGGAAGATATCTGATCCAGAGAGAGAAAGAGAAAGAGGATGATTGGCGTGTTGGTTCACCAGAGAAGACACAAAGGTGATAGAGAAGGTGGTACCCTTAATTTTAATTTTAATTTTTTTTTTAAATTGATTCGTCCTTAAAGTCCAGTGGCGTGTCAATATAACTTCCCTTACAAAAATCCTAATACGTGCAACTATGATCATAATCTTCATGAGAAGATGATATGGTGCATAAATATACACCATAAACATATCATACCTGATATTCTAATAGGCGCAACTATTAATTTGCATACTTTTCTCTTTAATTGTTGGGGCATGACCTCGAGATCTAATAAAAAAAACTTACACTTAATTTTTCTCAAGTTTGAAAAGTTTTGTAAGAGATTTGAAAGGCCAAACTCATCAAATTAGTGACATACCCAACTTGGCCTCAATCTTCTCCGGGAGACTAACAAAATATGACTTAAAATGTTCTCTTCCAACATCTTTAGCCAAAAACTCTTTATTTCTTTATCCCCAAAATCATTCATCTTCAACTTCTTGAGGAAAGTTTTTTATCCATGTCTTCATCCTTCAAACCTCAACCTCAAGAACAGTACACGATTTTGGAAAAGTAAAAGATAATGGAATATTTGGTATCTTTTACAAGAGTTATAATGAAGTTGAAAATGATGGATTGGAGACAAGATTTAATAAGTTAAAATTAATTTGCTATAGAAGTTGAAGAGCTTGAAGATGATAGATTTTTGACTAAAAATTGAACATGAGTTTGTTTTCGGTCTTTTTCTGTTAGTCTAACAAAGTAGACTTCGGTTAAGTGGTATGCCAACAATTTGACAACACAGGAGTGTCTAAAATTAATACTCACTAAAAGTTGGAGAGGTATATTTAAATCACACTTTCTTTTACATTCTTTGATTTATTGATGAAAGAGAACGTCTTCCTTCCAACATCCAAGGAATATGAAAGTTTAAGGTGTTCAAAGAATAAGAGAAAAACCTAAAAAGACGCGAATTGATATGGTAAAAACGATTATGAACATAATTTCAATAACAGACGATATGATTTTGGTCCTTTTAACATAATTGAATGGAGGAATGTGATTCATTCAGTTGACTTCAAATCTTTGGGGATAAGATTTTGTACGATAATTCTCTTTTCTGTCTTAACCTATGTTTTAAAACTCATTGGCTAGACTCGAAACTCGGCCAAGCAAACAAAATCCGATTGAATTTTGAATTGTGATTTGGTATTAAAACTCTATTATGAGTAGGAAACTTGGTCGAGATACATATTATATTTAATGTTTGTTTGAGAAAATAACAAAATGATATAATACAAAGTCTTAAAATTTATAAATATTATAAAATATTTAATAAATTTAATATATCTTTAATTATTTTGGTTGTGTCGATTTGTGAATTGTAAAGTTGACTCAATTCAATGGTCATCCAAAAAGTGTTTTAAAACATAGACCAGTGGAGTTGGATCCAATGCTAATCACTTATAGTGTTTATTCATCACACAATGATGTGGCAATATCATTTGCTCTTAATTGCATACGGCCTTGCTTTGGTACACTTCAAATCATTTGTATTTGCAAATGATTTGCACTGCAAATGTTTTTCAGTGAAAATGGTTTTTTGTGATTGGTTGAGATTTTCAATAAAAATTTCATTGTGATTTTACAAATGATTTAAAGCGTTTTTTTGTGCCGCAAATCATTTGCTGAAATTTTTTGCAATGCAATTCATTTGCTCTGTGTAATCAAAGCATCGGTAAAGCTGATTTCAGAAAATTATTTGCAGCAATAGATAGAAATTTTCCCCCTCCGTTGCCTGTGTATGTGCAGTGATCCAACTTGCCACGTAGATATCCTCAACGTGGGACCCACCAAATGAGCTTATTCACCTGCGTCATGCAATCAGTCCAATCATAGCCAACACCCAAACCAGTTCATATTGGGCCCAAGCTAACCCACTTGTCATGAAGCCCAAGCCCATCTGGGTCAAGTACTAAGATCATTATATAAAAAAAGTGGTAAAACCTTATGTAAATGCAATTAAGGTTATTGATAACTAATTATATAAGAATATTATTATCATCCCCTAAGTCTAATCTAAAATTAGGTTTTATGTCTTCTTTTATTACAAATGTGTTTATATCTGATCTCAACACCTCAATTCAAGTTCTCTTTTGGATCTTCATCTCGTTCTTTAGATATATTCAATTTGCATGAGTCGTGATAATCGGACTCGAAAAATCACACTTGGTCGACTTGGCAAGTGCACTGAACCATAGATCTTTTTTTTCGAGATGCACAAGGAAAAAGTCTATGGTTCTGTACACTTGCCATGTCAACCGAGTACTGTTTTTTGAGTCATTTTATCATTAGTCTTTGCGTATTAGAGTTGTGATTGGTAATCTTTGTACATGGATCAACCTCATCATTCACATCTTAGTTATACTCAATCTATTACTAATATGTTACTTCTTAGTCATTCAACATTAAAATAAATAATATATTAATATTTCTTAGTAGAGTTTAGGTTAATTAAGTGGGCTTACGTATGACCCGTCCAAGTTGCACCTGTTTTATGATGAAACCCTTTTAAGAAAGCCCATGTTTTAAACCCACAAAGCATGGGTTAAGCCTGACAAGCCCAATTAGTTAGTTGTGCACCTATATATAAAATCATGGTCTTAAAATCCAATTTTCTGGATCGGATCCATGGTTTTAAAGCTTGTTTTCTGCCAAACAAGGATTTATCAAGGCTCGTCCAAGATTCAAGTTGATTGAGTTGACCCATACACATTAGTCTTGGTGTTCGTTTTCATTCACAGAAACTGATTTTCGAAAATTTAAATGTTTGTGATCTATATGAAATGAGATTTTGTGATTAAGCGCCCATAGTCCATTTTACAACACAAATGCAATTATTACAATTTAAACTTATTTAAATAAGTTTGAAAGGCTTTGACTCGTTTATTCCAAATCGACTCAATGAGTCAAGTCATTCTTATCTACACTTACATCCTCCTTGGGGTTAAAGGGTTAGAGAAGAGGAAGAAATAAAGTTGGAAAGGTATTAATGGAAAAGGAATAGTAAAGAAAAAAAACAATAAAGTTGAAAGGATAATCTTGAAAAGAAGTAAAAGATGCAAGATAATAAAGTTGAAAATATATTCTTGAAAGTGAATAGGAAAGATAATAAAGTTAAAAGTTGTCTTCAAGATTCGTAGTGAGATTAAATATCAATGAGTCGTGATAATCTGACTTAGGCACGTGGCATACTCAATCGACTTACCTAACGTGACAGGCTCGAAAATTGTAGATGTTTTCTCCTCGAGATACAAACTACACATTTTTTTTTATAGGGAACCGTCGTTCTGTATCCCGAGGAGAGCACATCTACGATTCCCAAGTCTATCACGTCAGGTAAGTCGATTGAGTTGCCACATGGCTAAGTCAGATTATCAGTACTCAATCTCAATCTCTTGTTATGTGGAGGATAAAGGGTGTGGGGTCCATCGTTGTATTTTATTATGAGTCGTGATAAATGCACGCGGTCTTGGTATGCGGTTGGATACACAGCTAATGTGGCAAGGGAACAGAATCATAGATCGTTTTCATTAAGATACATTGGAAAAAGATACGTGATTATGTGCTCTTACCACATTAGCCATGTACGAAGACCGCATATTCGTCATTATTCTTTGTTATATGAACATTTCTTAGTAACAAAGTGATACACCTAATATAAGGAATTCAAAGGTCCGTAGATGAGATATCCACATACACAAAAGGTAGAGGATCTTTTGATAATAAAGATAAAAAAACAAACTTTGCAAATTTGCATACTAACTTGATAGTCGAAGCGTTTTTAAAAAGATCCTTGAGGAAGAAAGCCAAATACAAGATCATCATCAAATCCTTATTCCAAAGGATTTAGGTTTTCAAATCATGATAAAATTTTATTAGATATAATTGACTCAAAATCACCAATCATCAACCTTCATTTTGTTGTATAAGTAGGTTCATCAATATGTGGGCCAAAGCCCAGATATTGATGGGCCCCCAAAAGTGGGTTGGCGTGTGGACGTCTTCAAATTGCTCTCTAGGTGATCTTTTTGTCAACTTTATACTCGCTCTAGTCATCTTACATTACTATTTAGTATTAACTGACCGACCCGACGACGCCGAAATTACCCAAAAGTTGGGGCATATTCGTACTTTCACTTTATCTTCTTCTTCTGCTACTTCTTCTCTGTTATGTTATTTCCTTTCCGTCCTCAGAAGATCAGACTCAAAATCGGAAAAAAAAATATGCTCAAACTTCAAAAGTAAACGGTACTCTAAATGAATCTTTCATCTTATGATCTGTAAATTACTGCAAATTTATCTTTGATTCGATTGATTTTTAGGGTTTCTCCACGTAGGACGCTTGAGCTTTTGCTCTGTCTAACTAGAACAGTATCGTTTCTAGGGTTTTATCTTCTTCTTCTTTTTTTCTTTATTTAATTTTTGGTGGATTTGATTGGTTTTAGTGGTAAATTTTGAGTTATTTTTTTATTTATTTTTTTACTGTGATGAAACTGTTTGTTTAGAGAGAATTATGGCTTCGTCATCTCATGCCAATCATCAATCTGAACCTGCAAAAATCGAGCAAATAATCACTGAGTTCTTCACCAAGAGTCTCCATATTATACTTGAATCAAGGTCTCCTTGTGTGTCTTCTCGTAATTATAGTGGAGAGCAGATTCTTTCATCTCCATCTTCGTCAACATCGTCGTCTTCGAGTATCAGACCGAGGGATAAATGGTTTAATTTAGCCCTTCGAGAATGCCCAGCCGCTTTAGAGAATCTTGATCTGTGGCGCCAAAGCAATCTCGAACCGATGGTTGTTGATGTAATTCTAGTTCAGAGACCAGTAGATTTGGATCCAATTCAGTTATCTCCTAGAGTGGGTCTTGTGAGGAATCTCTCTTCGAATTCGAAAGAGAGATTTCCAAGTAGTTGGGTTTCTGGGCTGGGTGAGTTTCCTTCAGAAATGAAGAGTGAGAAGGTTATAGAGAGATGGGTAGTGAAGTATGAGCCTCGAAAGAGTAGGGAATCTAATTCAGCGAGCAAGAGAAGCAGTGGTACGAGTCATTCGGCCTTGTATAAGAAGTCAATTATACTGTTAAGGTCTTTGTATCTTACTGTTAGGATCTTACCAGCATACAAGCTTTTCCGAGACCTTAATTCGTCGGGCCAACTCCGCACGTATAGCCTTGCTCATAGGGTCTCTTCTTTTGTCGAGCCTTTCACTCGTAGAGAGGAGGCAGAGATGCAGCCATTCGGGTTCACAC
Source organism: Akebia trifoliata (assembly GCF_017979445.1). Lineage (NCBI taxonomy): Eukaryota > Viridiplantae > Streptophyta > Magnoliopsida > Ranunculales > Lardizabalaceae > Akebia > Akebia trifoliata. The sequence goes on along the minus strand of NC_141378.1, from coordinate 1,626,240 downwards.
CCGTGGATACTTCTTGTGGTAGGCTTTGTCTGTCGGTGTTGTATCGTCCAAGTCTGTTGGATGTAAGCTTGGAACCGTTGCACCCTATATCCCCACAATTCATACCAGATTACGTTGGGAGCCCAGCAACCGAACCTCTTAAGAGATTTCCTTCTCTTCCGATAACAGATTTCGGGTCCCATGGATCACTTTCTCCCATGCCATTTGCACGGAGGCATAGCTGGGGTTATGACCTTTACAGAGCCTCAACGGCACCTTTGGTGTCGCCCTCACCTTCACCCACATACTCAGATTTCCGTTCTTCATCTTCCAATCCAAGTTCCCATCGCCTCCCACCCATGAGTTCGCTACGCCATCCTCCTGAAAACCCACACTCCAACAATGCGTCTTTAGCTTCTAAGAAGAATACAAGTTTTGATGAATACCGGACATCACCATTTTTCTCTCCATCTCCTTCCCCATCCCCTCCAACCTATTTTCCAGGTAACCATTTATCCAGGGCTCTTCTACGCTCCGAAAGTGATCCAGTCAGCATACCCACAGCCAAGTTGGGTAGGAGCCCATTGGTACCCACCAGTCATGTTCCGCCTTTGTCTCCTTCTCCGAGAAGCTCAAAGCCAGGTTCTTCTTCTCGGACTGATAATGCTAGAGCTCTGATGATATTAGGAGATATTCAGACTGGCCTAACAACACAGAAGGTATTGTATTGGTAACTCTTTTTCCATAGCCATGACCTCATGAAATTTCCTGTATTATTTTTTTTCCGCAACTTGTTTGCTTCATGATGCCTGCTCTTGTCTACTTCAGATGAACTCTTTTGGGAAAGATGAGGTTGTGAATCTTTCTGGAGCAAAGATATCGGCCAATAGTTCACCACGAATTTCGTTTTCCAGGAGCTCTGGTAGATTGTCTTTTCAGGATGAGTTCGATGAACCTGAGTTTGCCTGCCCATTTGCTGATTTTGATGATATAGTGGATCCATGTTGTAGGTATGATCCTTGAATAATTATTCAGTGCATTCTATTGATTTATATCCTTGTATGCCTGATGTTTTGACTCAAACACTTTCCATCAGTACTTCCGGTTGCTTTTATTCTTAGGTTAATTTCCTTTCAGCCTATATTGACGGGGAAAAAAAAAAAAAAACTTTTTTGCAATGAGAAATATCAAATATAAAAATGTGCTTACAAAAGTAATGATTACTTAACTACAAAAGAAGAAGAACAAGAAGAAGAAATGTAAAATACAGAAGGCAATAGAGTTCCCAATATACAAATGTGCCTATAAATTCCATGAGAAGAGTCTCCTCCATGAGCAAGGGACTGAGAATACAAGGATTGGGACAACTGTGTTCCTTCTAGAAGATGTTTATTGTTTGTTTCTATAGAATCCCCTAGCGCAATTGGAGTGGAATAAACCTTTAATAAGATTTATTTATGGTTTATAATCACCGTGCTTGTTTTAGTCAGCCATACATTAGCTACTGTATAATTTTAATATGGGTGTGTATGTTTTATAAAATGGAATAGTGATCATACTTGCATTCTTGATTACTTTCAAAATTCTGGTCCTAACTATTTTAAAGGTTTTGGAGGGGAGCTAAAAGTTCAGATATGTGACTTGAAGAGATGAAGGACTGACATTACTTGGCTTCTAGACTGATCACAAAGTGCGATGGTATTGAAAACAAAGAAATCTACTTACCAAAGAATAGAAAAAGAAATCTAGTTTGTTTATAAGGAGCCACGTAGATGTCTGACATGGCACTTTCAAGTAACTTGGAATTCAGACTTTTCCACACATGCTTTATAACATAATATTTTAGTTATGATGGAAATATGGAAAGAATAAAATATGTAAAAATAAATAAAAAATTTCATACACCATAATTTACTGGATAATAACTTAATAAATATAATTAGATTCCCAAGGAACTATAGTTGTGTTTAACCACTTAATTTCCGAAATATTAGAAATGATAAATAACTTAATTGTTATTCCCCTGGTAGGAACCTTAGTGCCTAAAAAAGGGTTACAAAAGCAGTCTCCTAGGTGTGCCTTGGCACTAAAGCACTAGGCATTGAAGCACCTAGCTTAAGCTAGACATATAAAAAAATAAGTTTTACATTTGCTTTAAGCATTATAAAAATCTGAAATACAAACACAAAAATGCAAACCTTACTTTTTTGTCTTCTCTGATACTGTCAGTGCTGCTATCATCATCGTCATGGTCTCAGGTGGTTGAGATAACCAGCCAGAGTACAACAAGATATGAATGTGATCTTTACAAAGAGCACAGAGAATCCCATCTAAAAACAAACTCCTCAAAAAAGACCCCTTTAAAATCTGGATCTAATTTGCTCCAAAAGAACAGCAGCCCCAAAATTTGCACAACATCTCATGAAAATTACTATCTTCTCCATGAAATACTCTCCGGTTTCTCTCATTCCAAATGGGCCAGCAGATGGCAAAAGGGAGAAGGGCCCAAAGAGTTCTTTTACTACGCAAGAACACATTATCACTCCAAGCTTGGATGAAAGACGAAACTGAATTTGGGAATACCCAACTGATTTGAAACCAGCACAAAAAATGAGCCCAAAGCGTTGGCACAAAAGAGCAAAGTCATTTTAATATGGCACAAACATTGGACTGTTTTCATTCGTATGCTCAGGTTCATCCAAAGTCATTTTAATATCCATCCTATAACGTATTATTATTAGTGCCTTTTTGTTTAAATTAGCTTTAGTTTCCTTATCAAGTTTAGCTTCTTTCTGGAGGTATGCTTCTAATTCTTTAATTGGAAATCATGGAATAGAAGGTTCTGAAGCCACAATTCTTAGATTTCTCGAACAGCCCTGAAGAAGAGGCCGCATACATGTAATGCTGCTTCTTTTTTCCCAAGAGGATTCTTCTTTTTTCTTTCTCAATAACCAAGCATAGAGTAGTGTTGAATTTTGCAAATCTTAAACTCATTCAGGAATTGGGTATTTGGGATCTTAACTTGCTGTCTCTTGGGTAACTGTAAGCACTATAGGAGTTGAAATTACAAACCTTTTGCATGGCTTCATCCAAAAGTGATGGCCTTCAGACAGCAAGCGGGTACCTTGTATCTAAGACTTCAAATCTCGAAGGACGACTTTCCCTCTTATCATCTTTCCTATCAGTAACTTCAATAAAATTTTCACCATTGAGCTGCACCATCCAGATATATAGTGATGCAGGGCAGCCTAGATTTATTCTACTTGGGATGGACGGTGGAAAGGCTAATTGATGGTGATGGAAAAAAAAAAAAAAAAAATTTTTTTACAAAATTTTATTTGGAACCCGTTACTGTTGGTTTGATTTGCATCCCGCATTACATAGACTTTGACTCAACTGACTTCTTGTTCAGTGGGTGTCAAGGTGAATCATTCAATTACTGACAATTCACATCCCACTTGGCTGAACATTGTTTAATGCTGCCAAATACTCACAGAATAAATTTATATTTGCATATGTTCTATGTTATACGTGCGAATAATTGTAATTGGACTCAATGAATGAAGTGCTTAGGCAGCTTCAAAACTGGAATTGAATCCTTTACACTTGTCAAAGAACAAAAAGTGAAAAAAAGAAAAGAAAATGAAAGAATATTTTGAGGATCTTCCTGAACTTTTCAACTCACCTACTGCATATACTTGATGCTTTCAGACCTGAATCTTTTGACGGAAAAGGGCATCTTGGCGAGCCTCTCGAGCCAGGAGGACTATTGCCTGTAAGAAAATCCCAAGATGCTGCTGTCGGTGATCTGGTACGCATGCTAAGGACAGCCCAGCCACTCCGCCCAGACTTCTCAAACTCGATCAAATTGTCACAAATCTCCAAGCCTGAGATCTGGAACAAAAACATCCAAGAACCTGATGTGAGCACAAACCCTGAGTCAGTGGTAGTTCAGAATGCTGCCTCTGATTTGGGTATTACATCTCCTGGGTTAAAGACAACTGCTGAAGCATTGGAAGAGCTTCGAAGGTACAGAGAGATGAAAGACTTGTTGCTTAGGCAAGGAGGTGAGTCCTAGACATTGGCCAATGTTGTCCCATTCAATGGATACTGCCAACAGAGAGGTATGGCTTAGTGAGCTTTTGATGCCCTAGGAAACTTTGTACATATGAAAGTGTTCATACATACCACACTGAGGTATGTTTGTTAGCCCCTCTAATATCCTTTTTATGCGTATTTGTGAGGAAATGTATATGTGTGCATAAAGTAGAACTCATGACAGTCTTACCTGTCACGGTCACTTCCTATGTATAAAGCACTTAACTTGTTTGGCCTTTGATATTTTATACAAAAAGAATGGTTTATGGGGCGTACTATGCAGCCATGACTATAGTGTATTTGGAGAGTGATAGGTCTGGATGGCTACTGAATTAGAATCATCTAGTTTGCTTAAATTAAGCTTCGGAATCTTGCCTTGGCTTGGCTGGTTCTTGTATTTTCTTCTAAAATATGACCAGCAAGTTTGAGTATATTGTGTACAAGAGTTTGTGGGACATAACTGTGGTTTGCAGAGATCCCAGTGTTGTCTGATCTCCCTTGTCTGGGTCATAAGATGTTGGAACTGCATGTGGACATAAAAAAAAAAGCGTTTATGCTTGTTTTCAGTGTTACCATTCTTTGAGATTCATCTGCTGTAAACATAACAGTTTCTTCCTTCTGGTCCTGAAAGTTAATTTTTTTTCTAGGCAAAATATGGGTTATGGGTTGCTTTTAAACCAAAAGAGCATTTGTCGTTTTTTCTTTGTGAAAGAAAGAAAGCAAAAAAAAAAGGTGATCCTAGAAGAAAAGTGGTTTTATGGGTTCTAAGAAGAAAGTGAGTATTGGCGAAGCAAGTTGTGATTCCAGTGTCTCAGCGGTATTTTCCAATTGGATTTAGGTGGATTGATTTCAAATGCTAATCAAGAAGTGAGGTTTTTCTGTGAATTTGAGCACTTTTTTGTTTGTTTTTTTTTATCGGTAGAATTGTTCTCTCTTCCAAGAAAATCTTAGAAAAGCCAACTAGCTTTGTGGTTAATGGTAAAGTCTTGATGTACTTGATACCATAGACCTCAGCTCAAAATCCATCCACATGAAAAGAAATCCCAAAAATTTTACCAATAAAAAAACATCTAAACAAGAAGAGGATATTTACTTGTTGGATTTTGTTAACGTGTGCCATTTTACCAACTAAAAAGATTTAAAAAAAAAATTTAAAAAGGAAGATTTAAGATATAGGAATTATCTTTTGTTCATATATTCATACATTGTATTTAATATTTAATTGTTTTATAATAAAAAATTAGTGTGGCAATAGAAGTTAGGTTAACTTAACCAGTTCTTCAGCGGCATGACACACAAAGTAAAAAAAAATGGCTTGGTAACAACCATGTCTTGGGTTATTAAGTAAATAAATTCAAGATTTAGGATTAAAGACGAGACCAAAACAATTTGATTTGTGATTTTTTCTTTCATTGCATTCCACCGAATAGTTCCCAAGGTCAAGCATACCACTTACTTGTAGGGATTTCCATTGAACTTTTGGAACATTAAGCTCATCAAATGAGCTCGTATCCTGATTTTCTAGCCATTAAAATTTTGGTTACTGAATGGATGATTAAGATGGTCCAATTGGAATGATTTTCGGATTATGATCTTACCCTGAAGGTGGGTCCAGTCCAGATTTACGAAGCAGTGCACCATGTAAGAAGAGTGGTGCACAGCACCCATTTTGTCAAATCTAACAAGTCTAAACCCATAGAATTCATAGCCAAATTAACAAAAGAGTGTACCAAGTGCTTCATGTCATGGTGTTTGTCCCCAAAATGACATCAGCTGCAAATACTTCAAAGTGCAAGGAAAAAAAGAGTTGAAGAAAAATCAAAATTTGGGTCCCCATATTGTTACAACATGTAAATATAATAAAAGCAAACTAATGTTTATTAAAATAGCTCAGCTGGAAAGCTTCCCTAAACAACACAATAGGGTCAAAATCAAATAAAATTACACTTTTATTAATAACAATATCATGTAATAGTCTCTTCCTTTTCCGCAAATCAACTGATAAGAGAGCAATACTGTGAAAAGTCTTTAACAGTAATACACCTCAAGGAATGGCCGAACGACTAAAAAACACAAATGCATGCTCCCCTCCTCTTGCTGACGATTTGTTGCGAATGCAAATAAATGGAGCCTATCACTTTCCTTTTCTTCTCCACTAACTTGCTTTTCCAATACTCAAATTGTTTCTTATAACAACAGCTCTGACACTCTTGTACCCTGATCCAGTACAGAATCAAACCAAACATTGATCAAACTATGCTAGGTGGATCTCCAACCCAATTACAAACTGCTCGGGGCCACCTAGTCCTGATGCAATCTACTAATGGTGCATGCTGAGGCGGCTCAGCCTTTGGTACTTCGACGATAGCATCCTTCCCACTAGAAGTGTCCCCACCTGTGCTGGGCGTCACTACAACATCTGCCATGAACTCCTCAGGTGTCCACCTTGGGGGAACCGAAACCCTCAATTTAGAAAGCCTAGGTCTCTGCAAAGGACTCTCACCCTCCAACATAGCTTGGCTACCGTTCAAAACTGACTTTGCAATCCCATTAAAATGGTAGAGATCAAATAGCTTCTTACCCATCAGTCCTGATGAATCCTTCAGACCTCCCAAGCTCTTCTCCAACTCCAGCAAAACCTGCCAAAATTCACTCCATACTATAAAACCCATGGAGCAAAGTTGATTGAGCTTCTCTTGGGGCAGGTTGATACTTGTTTCTCTTAGAACTTGATGGAGCCCTTCCACACTAATGAAACCTCCTCCTCCACTCTGGTCTTGGGCATCAAATGCTTTACGAATCAGTGATTCTCGCTCTTCAAGTTCATTCTCGTCTTGAACACTAGTATCGAGAGCAAAAACAACTGTGTAATGGGACTCACTTCCAATTACCCAGATTGGCCACTTTGGGCATTTAAAATGCTGGCCAACCTTACAGAAATTGAGGGATTCCAGGAGAGTAAGGAATCCTACTTCCACACTAGTAGGTATGCCCTTCAGAAACATACCGCCTCCAAAATCCATACTCCCATCAAACACATTAGGGACAGCCTGCCCACAAAGTAATAGGTTCACAATTTCCTGTTCCAACAAGAAAGGGCATCTAATACATTATTTCCTGGTTCAATCAAATCTGGAGCACAATTTCATTAAAGAGGAGCTCCTGACAGCCCTAATCTACTACAGTAGCCAAGTGAAAGAAGGAACTCCAGTGACGTGTATAATACCTGTGAGGCATGTCCAAATGGAGCAGTGACCAATGGAAGGCTAGGATCATCCCTATCCTCCTGTACATACTCCTACAACAAGCAAAAACTACCAGTGCTTTAATAACACGAAGCCTAAAGCAACAATAGAATATTGACTCTAGCATTGAACATATTCAATTTAAAAAAGTTGACTGGCCAAGTTAATAATAAACCTGAAAAACCTAGATGCATAGATTTTTTGGACAATTGAGCAATGGCATAAACAAGAAACAACCACGAATAAATGAAAAATATATGAAATGTTATAGAGAGAGAGAGAGAGTAGAACTCACATAAATGGGAATAATAACAAGCAATTAATCATGGTATTAAATTTCAACATATTTGCACAAAATGTACCGAAATATTTCCATTTCCACAAGGCTCGACACAAAATTTAATCTTCAGTTTCCTTTTATGTAATTTTTGTGGAAATCATTAGTCCTTCCACAAAATATTTTGGTGAATAGTAAATTCCACAAAAATATATATAAGTTAAATATCCATGTATCATCTTAGTTTGATTACTTTATAAGCATGTTAGGCATTCTTAAATGCACACAATCGTCCATGTTCCATTTTTTTTATTTTTTATGACGGGTGTCCATGGTCCATTTTTTATTTAGATCACCTCTCTCGCCCAAATCCACCGGTGAAGTAGAACAGATGGCTCTTGATTTTCTAGAGAAAATGGACCAGAAAAAGACAAAGAGAAGACAATTTTCATGGCCGAATCAATTCATCCAGATCTGACCAAGTCAATTTGGTTTGACCAGCATGGTTCGGGTTGACTGGATTGGGGCCATACTCAACCCAATTTTGATTTCAGTCCCATGTGTTTAGTTTATTCAGCTTTAAGTAATTTAGAAATTCTTTAGTTAGTTTCCATTTCAATCCTAGGAAGTTCCTATTTTTTTCAGTTTCTAATTTGTTTGCAAGTTCATTTTCCCACCTAGTTCTTCCGGAGGATTAGTTATCAAACCTGGGCTTCACGAATATTGAAACGCCTAACAAATTTAAAAAGAACCAAACAAAGTACATGGAAGGGGGCAAAAGACTGTGGTGACCAAGTACAATTCAAGGGAGAAACTCAGTTCTGCTTGAACATGCACCACTGACTCTAGGTGGCCCTGTTCCTTAACAACATCTAAATCAATCTCCATGAGTTCCAATAGTTTGTGTCACAGATAAATGCTTAATATTGTAAAAATCAGTAACTTGCTTTGTAACCATCTGCTCCCCCCCCCAAAAGAAAAAAAAATCTGTGCTTTATCAGTTAGTCTGATAAATTTACCAATTCGCTACAAAATATCAAACCTATTTTCTTCTGTCGGCAAGACAAGGCACCAATTCACTACAAAATATCAAACCTATTTTCTTCTTGTACATGTGGCTACAGCAAGGCACCAAAACTAACTACGAATTACTACAATCCATCTTAATATGTCATGTTGAGAAATCAGAACTGATAATACTGTCAGAACATATAATGCACACTGGAAAAAAGGAGAGCTGTTCTAGACTAAGGAGCATACCAGTCCACGAGAAAGTAGAGCAGAAATGAGGAACAACATTGCTCCCAAACGACTTTGGAAAATGGGAAGCATTGCCTTGAGGTGTTGAAAAGCACTCATCTGCGATGTGAATGCGTTAACTCTTAAAGCTTTCTGCAAGTCTGAAGCAGATTCAAACAGAAGACCCTCCAAGGCTTTTGCAATTATCTGTAGATAAAATATTGCAAACTGAACATAAGCAAAATTATACATGGATGAGTCATGCTTATATATATGAGAGGGAATAGAGGACACAGTGTTTCAGGTTTAATCCAAGATTCCCAACTGATGCTGCAAAAGAACATCCACTAACCACTCAGAAAGCCTCACCTCATCATTCTGAGCACCTTCAGAAGCCGCTTCAGGGAGATGGCTCAAAGAAACGTTGAGAGTTGCAACTACAGCCCTTTTCTTATTTCCACATAGAAATAATATTTCTACCATACTTTGAACTAAAGCACTGCATATTTTTCAGAGAGGGATGTTAACACACTGTTCTGTAAGGCAATGTAGTCTGGAAAGCCAAACTAGATCACAATGGAATCAAAATAGAATGCTACGTGAAATAGTTTTTTTTAACACAATAATCAACAATTAAAATTTTGTAATGACTAAAGTTAGACCTATGTTTTCATCAAAGGTACAGAAGTGCCAGACATATTTAAGATCAACCGATCACTTGTTGGATCATGCACCTTCAAACTCTTGATTTTTTTTAAATATATATGATTGGATATTCAGACATGGTTTTGGCAAACAAGTTTTGTTCATGGGTATGTAGACTGTAGTGTCCACATGGAGACGATAAACGTCTGTTTGATCAAATCGAGTACACAGATATTCACCTCCGACCAATGGAACACAAGCGTGTTGCCTTCTTTCAGTAGCTAGGTCAACAGCATCATATAGGAAAGATAGGAGAACACTTATTATTATTATTATTATTATTAGTATTATTATTATTATTTATTTATTTTTATTTTTTTGGGGGGGGGGGAGGGATGGGAACATAAAAGTGGCTTACCACCAACAGAATATCAATTGCCAGCTTTCTTAAAGGTTTTATCAATTTAAATGCCTTTCTTGAAATTCTAGCACTTGAGATTTGAATGTGAAGTTTAATACCTATAAAATTTTGAACTTGATGACATTAAAGTTTATATAGAGTAGGATCAAAATATTCTAATGAGCAGAGTAATCACCTTGCCTTTCCATCGTCAGTTAGAGAAGCAAAATTACCCAATGTAACACATTCACTTTGAGAAAATCTACTTGGACCCAATTTTTGTGATGTCAAGTTGGCTGTATTTTTACCTAATTCGTCTGAAAAAAACAGTAGGTATTTGAGGACATATGCCTGCATAACCCAGCAGAAAATATTGTAAGATAAATTTCTTTTATAATGGATGAATAAATGGTCCTAAAACCTGATAGTGTAAATAAATTACAAGAAAACTAATAATATGAATAAAAGTAAGGACAAAAGCATAAAATGATGAATAAAAATGCACGTGCACCATTTAAGTTATAAATCATAACATAGGATAATCAGAAACAAAAAATTCATACAAGAGGGAATTGTTTTTTAACCAAAACTCGGACATAATGATAACGCCTAACAATAAACCACAGTCCACAGCACATGAAATAATTCAGAATTCAAATGTTACAAATTATCAGCATCACATAAATTCAAATTGTTAGTGGATGTTCAGTGAAACTTCACTTCTTTTCTTCCTACAATTTGAATTTAAGGCTTGGCCAGATTAAGCAGCAAAGTCGTCATGTTTTACAAGAATCTTAGGCATGACATTATTGAACAGCATTCTTGTTCTTAGATATGTTTCTTGTGTTAGGTTTCTTGGGACAATACAACACTTCTAAATGTCAATTTGATCATACTTAGCAACAACAACAAAATGTTAATTTGATCATCCATTTGTAATAGATATACCAGCAATGATTTCCATATTTATCATGTGGCTTGTACAACTACAAGGGCAACCAGTAATTCACCACCAACCTTATGTCTATTGCACATGCTTTGATGTCATTGTATTTCTACGAGGTTTGCTGTTATTATTTATGCAGAGTTAGATGTAACATGAACACAAAAGGTGTGCCGCAATTTTTAATACGGGTTTTAGATTTATAAACACAAAGGGAAAACAACCTAATGATATAGTCCAGGATGAGTTCGATAATTGTAAAAAATCTGGGTTCCAACTGCTAAAGTTACAATAGAGAACAGTCACAAGGTAGATTCAAGGCATATATAATAATAATGAGTAAGAAGATTGCTGGAGCCAAAAGAGATTCCAGAATGAGAGTAGGCTTCTGAAGAAATAGGAGCAACTTTAGCAGAATAATTTAGCTACCAGAGTTGAACAAAAAAAAATGTGAATTCACATTTAGCCTTTTAGAAAGAAAATAAGGAGTAAGCTAGGAAAATATCAGGAGAAAATGGCCGTACATTCATTTTGGTACAAGTTGTAAATATTGTCAATTGTGAGGATCCCACTGATCACTGTCAGTAAGTTATTGTAGTTAGCAGTGACCATTTCTCAGAAAAATGTTAGGAAAATATCATGAGATTTTCACCAATGTTTAAGGAGAATGATAGGAAGGGTGTATTTAAGAAAAATCTAATTTCATTTTCCAATTGTTTGGTTCTTATTTCAACTGAACTGAGATCTTCCAGGTGTCCCAACACTACAAGAGTTCTAAAATCTCCCAAGATTTTCTTACACAAGTCAGTTGCAGCTATACTTCTAACATCGGGATTGAACTAATGGATAATGCCAAACAAGTGACCTAAACGTGGACATAGGAAGTCGACAATCACATGAAAGAAAAATGTATACAGAGCACTGATGTTATTGCAACCTTACAAAGTATCTCCCAAGATTTTCTTATGCAAATAAGTTGTGACTATACTCAACTAATAGATAATGTCAAACAATTTACCAAAGTGCGGACAAAAACACAATGGCCAAAAATCCAGGGCTAGTTCATAATTGCACCAAAGTAACAACTAAGTAAGTTCATACACAAGACAAAAATATTTCACAAAACATTATGAGAACCGTCCACACACTAAGCTAAAAAAGTAAGAAATTTTGAAATTACCTGTATGGTTGCTAACACGCCACAAGGACCCCCTTCATGTTGTACCAAGCCCATACATGTTTCTGGATCAGAGCTGAACCTATAGGAACCATTTGTATAACATTAGCAGAGACTATAAATATAAAACTAACATGTCGGAAGAAAATTATAAAAAACCAAATCCAGCGAAACAAAAAATCTGAATTATAAAAAATATCTGCAGCAGCATGATCACCAAAGATCAAGCCAAGTCCAAAACTTGCTATCATGCTTTTCAATCTCGGCTGTGACTAGGGTAAGATCCACATGTGATGTGCAACATAGGAGATCGATGTTGGCACGATTCAAAGCTTGGTCTCAAAATAACTTGGCTGAGATATCTCAATCTGGGGGAGTTAACTGTGACTCGGCCTACACCCATACTAATGTATCTGACTTAATATCTTGGCTGACATATCTCAATTGGGGGGTTAAGTTAACTACAAGTTTGCGACCGTGCCTACACCCACACTCACACGTATCTTTGTCAGCGGTACCTAGGTAGCACCTACTACACTGGATCAAATGTTTGTGCGAGTTGACAAGTATTTTTATAGGCCAGTGAGTTGACAGGTTGCAAACTTATCTCCATTCCCCTTTGTTCTCCTAGGCAATGTAACCACCTATCTATTTTTAAAATTTTAAAACTAATAATAAAACTCACTTTGTTGTGTTATATGTATACCCTAAACTTATGCATGTACATAAGATTACAAAACTGACTTAACTAAATGGGGTTTGAACGCCCCACAACCATGAAAACAAAAGTTTTAATTCATTGGTTTCTTTGTTTGAAAACAATTTTAAAATACTTCGAAATGCAACAAAAAAAAAAAGATTAAAAAAAATGCTTAAACAATAAAACATAACTCTCTTGCCTGAAATGTCATCAAAATCAGGCTAAGCTACAAATTTCATTTGCAGGTGTCATGAAGGGAGTATAAATTGTTCAATATCATCAACGATGTGTTGCAATATAACACATAGTTGAATTGGGCAAGAAACAAGGGAGTATTTAGTAGGACCAGAAGTCTTGGGTTCTGTGTGATAAAATTCCCATCTGTGCATTAGTGTAAAAGGTGAAATTTTGATTACACAGGATCAGAGATTCTTGGTCCCTTAAAATACGAGCTTGGCCATAGAAGTAGAAAGTGAACACACTAGATTTAACCAAGAGAACTTCAACAAAAAATCACTAATTCAACAATAAGAGCTTCAATACATGTATATTCATACCTGATTCCCTGATTACTCCATTGCGCTAGAATTTCCTTCGAAACTCTATCCCCAAACACCATAGAAAACAACTGATTTGCAACCTCAGGCGACAGCTCCTCCCCCAAATTCAAATCTTTCCCCTCCTCTCCTCGATAGACTGGCTTCGATTTTCCGCTTACAGGCTCCACAACATCACTCTTCTCAACCATGGCTACATCGACATTCTTCTCTGCCGCCAAAACACCACCGCTCTCATCCGCCATTGAAACTGAAGCTGAAGCTTTCTTCCCCTCGGCCTTCGTAACTGCGGAGCTCTTCGCCATCAACATCCTCTTCTCTGCCGCTGCCGCCATTAGTTCTCGCTGCAATTTCCGATTTCTTGCCTCCGGGGACTCTTCCGGATTACTAGAAACCGTCGGAACTACGGCATTCTCCCTTGGTTTGCTCCTCTTCGCCTCAGGTGGCGAATGGAGACTCATACGCAACGCCATACGCAAGTCCTCTTCTTCTTGATCAGCCATTAAAGCTACTACAAATATATAGCTCTCTCAAATCAGAAACCAAATGCGTGAAAAATCCGAACTTTAGGGTTTTGAACTGGAAATTGCAGAGAAAAATCGAACAATTAAAAAATAATCTGCTAGAGAACGTTTGTCGATTCGATCAGAAGACAAGAGATGACCAAATCGAAACCCTAGAAAAAATTCAAAAAGAAAAAAAAAAAATAGAACCAGAGAGAGAGATCGAAGAAATTAAGAACTACACGATCTTTATGCACCATCCAGAAGAAAAGAAAAGGTGTTTATGTGAAATGACTAATAGGTCCTTATTCCTTAAATATGTTACAGTCAATTTTGATAAAGAGTAGGGACTATTTTGGTAAAATGAGCTTCATAAGTTAAACTGAAAAACAACCGGCGAAACTGGCCTTGTATAGGAGGCAACCTCGTTGTCGTAGAGAATCTTTTTAAGAGTGTGAAAGTAGGTGAATGAATGGATCAGACCGTCACGGTCTTAGATGAACCAGTTTAAATCGAGTCGAATCTAGACCAGACCCACTCCTTTGTTAACCGGTCGGACCGGCCCAGATTGTCTAAGCAACCCTTTTGACGCATCACCTGAGCTGCCAAGTGTAAGAAATTCATGTGGATGGAGATTTTCTCCTTGCGGTGAAGATATTTTGATCAAATCAGTGTTTGCTATGTAAAAAATTACCTCTAATGCTGAAGTAACGTTAAAATTGACATGAATTCTCACATTGCTGATGTGGATATATATTTATCTATGGATCATGTATGGTTATGTGTGCGCCTCCACATCAGCAATGTGAGAATCGATGTCAATTTTAATGTTACTCCAAAATGACTCTTAAAACTATATTTGCTCTTTCTTTGGAGAAGAATAAAATTACTTTGCGAAAAACATTCTATAAGAAACAAACAGGACTTCAGTTATAAATTACTCACAATAATCAAAAAATCTTTATGGTGTTTTTTTTTCCTCTCCGATCTTAACAAAAACTAAACTTTCCTAAAGACTTTAGCAATATGTTTTGAACCATTACACAAGGCATTTTTCCTTCAAAACGGTATCATCAAGCGTGTCACGGCTCATCAAATAGTTTGTCCAATCCATGCCACGACACAGTATCACCACATATGGCTAGGATCAAGGATCAGATCTGTTAAGGATCCAATCCAATATTGTATGCAATCAGATCCATTGATAGCCCTTGTAGAACAATGAATAGCTTAGCTTGTATGAGGTCAAGGAAGACAAAATTAAACCTTGCCACATTTGAAGAAAGTCTTTGAGAAGAAGATGACTGAATTATAATTTAGGTCTTTTACAGAAACTGACTGAATTGAAATTTGGGTCTTTTACAAAGAGGCTTAGCTGAATCACAATTCCCACTTAAACAAAATCCTGCGAGAAATATTTCAGACTATATAACATGAACATGCTAATTTCTAAACTTCAGTCTATCCTAATCTCTACTTTTTTCTTAATCAAGCCGTCCTTAATGGTGGAGAAACCAGTATTACACCATCACCCCTGACAAAAAGAAATGGAATGGTACGCCTTGTAGTCTGAAACAAAAAAAAAAAGAAAAAAAAGGTCAGTTATCCATGATGAGCACAACTGCAGACCAGAAGATGAAAATAAATTTAGTGTAATTATGAAAACAAACAAAATTCAATTTAGACCTGCATAAGACCACAGTGCATCTTCATTACTTAATGAGAGATCTAACATTCTTTCTTTTTCCCTATCTTGGGTACAAGAATTCTTACAGAAAGAGAGAATTTTAAAGAAAAGTGGCTTCACTGCAAAGTGGAATGAATTCTCATTCCTTCCTAAAGGAAATTTTTTAAGTGAAAGCAGATTCTTGATACGGGTTTGCCAGTGAAGTGGCTGACACCACTACAAATGTGGGAATGGTGAGCAAAAGGTGGTAAATTTCAGGGCCTACAACTTATTAGTTAATGTGCACTGAAAAAAAAAACATGGATAAGAGTAAGTTCTTGGAGATAATTGATGGATTGCCATCTTTGTACCAGATAAAATTCTTTCTTATTGGAGTAACTAGTTATGATGTATTGTAATAAGGTGTACTACGATACACCGTATCATATCTATTGAGGTTAAGATAAGGTTAGATTGATTTGGTTGAGATTTATTAGGGATAGAGTTTATCTCTAGATATGATTTGGTTTCTATAAAACCCTATTAGGATTGCTGTAATTATTATCTTATTAAGAGAATCAATCAGTCTCATCCTTCTTTATTTAGCTAAAAATGTTTTTTTCTAAAACAAACGCTATTTGGCCAATGCGGACCATTATTTTTGAAGTTTTTATTTCATAAAATTATTTTTTTTCAGGCCAAAAAGTATTTTTAATCAAAAAAATATTGTAGAGTTGTTACAAGATCCCTTGTCAAGTTTCAAGATGCTTATACAAATTGACAAATACAGAGGGAAACATGAAGTGATCTACTCCATGCCACAAGCACTTCAAAAAAAAAAAAAAACAAGACGACTCAAAATATGCTCATTATTTCTTTTTCTTCTTCTCTTCTATGGGGTTTGTTATGCAGCAATATGAAAATGAATTGAACCCAAACATAGTGAGTTGATCCCTGACCATGGATCAATCTCCAAGGCAAACAACAAGTGAGGTTTCAAAAGATAAACATAAACAATATGAATTATGCAATACCCGAACAATCTCTTCATAGGTTTCATCATCGATCTCCACTGTAGTAATAATTTCTTCAACATCCCCGAGTATCATATTCAGATGCTGGTCATAGGCCTACAGAAGAGGATCACAGCCAATGGCACCAAATGAGAAGATAGTACACATCAAGGATCAGCATGTAATCAGCGTAAGGCATAAAGTAAAAGAAAATTGCTCAAAAATGAGTACAGGAAGTCAATTGGGTTGAAAGAAAAACATCAACAGAAATGTTTCTACCGGGAAGAAGAAGGAGTTGAAGGACAAATACTGAACGGTAACTTTTTTTTTTTTGAAAAGTGTAATATATTGATAAAGGAAAACAAATACAGGAGAACACAAATACAAGGAGGCCGAGGAGGCCTCACAAAGAACAAGAAGGAAAATAAAACATCACTAATTACAAAGGTCGTTCCATCTAAAGATAAAATCATCGAAAGAGAATCCTGCAAACTCTTTATACTGTTTTGACCAAAGGTACAAATAGCCCAAAATCTCCAAAAAGCCTGCATGCGAGCTTCTAGTCTTATTATTGAACACCCTGTTGTTTCTCTCGTTTCAAACCCCCCAAGCAATAGCCGAGGGAAGCATAGCCCACAGAAGTCTTTTTCTGGAATTAAAGTCATTACTAGCCCATTCAACTAACAGGGAAGAAAACTTACAAAGAAGGACCCAATACAATGGTAACTGAATGGTAACTTAAATACAATGTAGCATTAAATACAAGGTAGCATGCTGTAGATGTATATGTCCAAACAATGTTATCCAAAATATTAAGTAAAAAACAGAGAGAACTAGTTATATTTTTATTTATTTTTGTAAAAGGTAAAAATAAAAGGGGAAGTGTTCATTAGGAGCAATAACTAGAACCCGTTCATAGCAGTCTACTAGTGTATCTGCATTCTTTCTGTATAGTTTTCAGCTACATGGAAGAGCGCATACTGAAATTTGCCACATGAGCAGATGCTGAGGTGATTAAACAATTGGGCTCTTTGGGCATGCCACCTAAGCTGCTACATGCAAATGAAACTTTATCGCTCCAGTGACAAGGTCTGGAGTTATGCTGCAGAAGAGCCATCCCCAAATAAAAATAAGCATTTACATGTGAATAGGAGAAATTAAAGATATTGGGATGACTGAAATGACGGGGACGAGCTGATGAAATTTATTATAATCAATTGATTTGTGGAGTTAAAGAAATGGTGGCTATACTTCATTGGAAAATTGTCCGAGTCATAGAATTGACTATAAGATACTTTATCTTGGGAAGTTTTTGTGAGAGATAACAACATTTTGCTTAACCGTTGGGGGCTTTGCTTGTGCATAACGTAGACCTAGCTTTATGGCAGTGATATTTAAAGCTGAATTGAAAGAAAAAAAATAAGGTGTTATATGATGGATTATGGAAGTTTTAGAAATATCTTATGTTCTTAGATTCTTATTAATAGTTGTAGAGGCACGAATTGGCTCTACCCTTTTCTTCTCTCCTGGCTCGGGCAGACCTGCAAATCAGCCTACTCCGACGATCAAGTTAGACAAAGTTGATTAGTGTAATTTAGTGCCCTTTTTTTTAGAGAAGAAGAAATCGAACCCCCTTTTACTCATAGTTTTCCTCCTTATATAGGCGTTAAACTTGATCGTTTTCTGTGCCACCCTCTGAGGTGACTTAGGGCAGTTAGCTCACTCCCTGACATGTCAGCTGCAGGAGTTGTTGCAACTGCCCTGTCACTTCTGAGAAAATCAGAGTTGATCTGACATGATGTGGGTTGTTAGGACCGACTGTCCATCATTGGCACATCTGTCAGATCTGTCCTCCCGACCTACACTGCAGTTGCCCGGACTACTTCATTAGTCGATGGCTTAGTTCCAAGCTATATATCCGTGCATCCGTCGAGGTTAATAAACCGAGCAAAAGTCGCAGTTCGTCCGAGCTTAAAATCATTAATTCTGGCCCTTATTTGAGCCACGTGTCTGTGCTCAAGAATTTCCCCCACAATAGTCATATTTCTTTCTCAGATGGTTGTCTGAGGTCGAAAAGTTGCACCACTGTCAGGGCTAAGTTTTTTTAATGTATAGAAAGACCTGTATTTATCAAAAAAGCAAATGTGGGTTCAAGGAGATTTGAACCTAGGTCGTGGAATCAACTCTCCTCAAGCCTCACCAACCTAGCGAAGTTGGCATCTTCAGAGATAGATATATATACTCCAACAAAAGGCGCACACCTAACCAACTAGCGTTCGGCACAGTGGCCAAAGCATCCCTCCAAAAAGGGAGAGGTCTTAAGTTCAAACACCCTCGTTGGCCACCCACAGGGATTTTTCCCTGCTCACTTGGTATGTGTGGTTTGTGGGGGTATTGCATGTACCCGGGGGATTTGGGTGAGATATGGTGCTCTAAGAGGCCAGTTGCCTCGCCCCTGCTAGTCAAGCTTACGGGTGTAGAACCCCCATCATAAAAAATAAAAAAAAGGTGTGCACCTCACATGGAGTCAAAGCTCAATTTGGGTGCTCTGGATGGGCAGGTCTTGATGTGGAGAGTCCAAGTATGAGCTCTATTCGGGGGTGCTTATGTTCCTCCTAGTGTGAAAGATTTTATAAGGACCGTTGTAATGGACGAAATTGTGAGCAATGGGTAATCACAATCATCAGAAAATGATGATTTTGAATCGATGTAGTATGTGTAAGAATCATGATTATATAGTTAATCACCTATTCGTTCATTGCAAAGTAGCTTGGGAAAAAGATCAAGTCTTTCTTGTTGAATCCTGGGATACTCTCCTCATTAATCACTTGCACTTTGTAAAAGGCTCCAACTGTCTTCAAGAAGCGACCTCTCAAGAATTAGACTCAATTTTTTATCTGATTTGAAGGGATTTCAATCAAGTCTCCAAGCGTCCATCTCAAAGAAGAAAGTTTTTTCTCAAATCCTACTATAATCAAATAATTAGTCGGTTTTCTTAGTTTCCCAACCCAAAGATGAAAACTTTAGGAAATCAAGTCCAATATACGACTTGATGGGCTTCAAGAATCAATGGTATCTCTCCATATACAAGAACACACAAATTCAGAACTCAGAAGACACCCATTCGGCTAAACGATCTAAAAAACCAAAAAACAACAACATAATTCAAAACCCATTTCAGAAAAAATTGATGAGTACCTTTCCACATACAAGAACACACAAATTCACAAGACACCCAAATAGCTAAAACAACCAAAAACAATAATAGAATCCAAGAAAAACGAAACCCATTTCAGAAAAACTTCATGGATTATGAGAAACATCATATTTCATGAAATAAACCAAACCCCAGACCAAGAATATCAGTAGAATTGCCAGAAAAAACGAGTAGAAACGGTTGAGGGATTAAGGAGAATAAATTATTTAATCTAAGAGAATAATATCTTACATGAAGCTTTCCTCTTAGTTCTCTATCGGACCGAAGCTTAACGTAGATTCGCTCGTCGAGACTGAGCCTGATGAGATCAAGGGGCTCTCTCACCGCGCTTTCTTCTTCGCTCGTCATCTCTGCTCTTTTGCTTTACTTTGTGCCTTTCGTCCGCTTAAAACTGTGTTTTTCTTTTGCTTTACTTTCTAAAGGTGGATCCTGTACTACCGAGAGTTGGTTTGTAACTTAAACCCTAGACTTTCCCAATGAACATTCATGATTCATGTCATCATGTGTGACTCTTTGAACTTTCGCCCCTACTCTATAAAAAAAAGTGTGAGAGAACTTCTATTGGAAGTCCAACTTTTACTTATCACACCCAAACTAAATTAAAGAACACAACTTAATTAGGTGAAAATACGGCGTTCTCCCAAGAATGTTAGGTTTGGATAATTCCTTCGCCTTGGGATAGATATCAATGAGCATGAGAATAACATCAAGAGATTGGGACAGACGATCACTGTTGATGTCAACTTGTTTCTTTTATGATAATAGTCATTTGTGACTTTTTTATCTTGTGCAAGTACTATGAAGATAATTTTTATATAGAAAGAGTAATTCTTATTTTAAATAGTGTCTTAATTTTAATTGGGTTGATAAATAATTTAAGTAAGGGGAATGCTAACGTTCAATACTTCGTAGGGACATTAACATTGTCCAGCACTTTTTTTTTCAATAATACCCCTCTTTATTTTGTCTTTTAGTAAAAAAAATAAGTGTATTAATCTTTTAAACAATAAATGTTTATTTACATAATAAATGTTATAAGTATTTAAGTATTTTGAATTAAGTATATTTTTTTGTAGTAAATGTTTGGACAATAAATGCCAATATAATAAATGCATTTATTAATTATTGTGTAAAAGACTAACATGCTTTTGTCTTTTTCTTTAAAGACAAAACGAAGAAGGGTATTATTTAAAAAAAATAAAAAATGTTGGACAATACTAATGTCCCTATGAGGTTTTAGACGTTAACATTCCCCCTTTAAGTAATTAGGGCATGACAATATTAAAAGTTCACGTGCCAATAGAAGTTATAAAAGAAGAAAAATATATCAATTAATTTCCCATAATTAATCTCTCACATAGGTGCAATTAGTTCATTTGGCCAGCACTGGGCAATATGACATCAACCTTACAATGGTATCAACTTTGCTAAATTGATAAAAGTCTGTAAGGATTAATATGACGACTTGAGTTCAAAACCTTCTTTCATCTATTAATTATTGGTTGCTACTTTCTTTGTTTAGCAAAGGATTGAAAACATCAAAGTTGTAATAGAATTATTTGAGTGATCAATATCAATGTGATGATATGCTGATTTTCATATTTTTGCTAGACAACCGAGATTAGTATTTTATCAACTATAGACCCACAAATAATTTTTAACTCCCAAAGTTTCCACCAAATACTATTAAAAACTTGCTCAATGGGAAAAAGATGGTTTACAACAACATCAAAGAGAAGTGTCCGAAAATGTTTTGCCAATAGCTTGGGTTGAAGATGAAATACAAATTATATCCAATTTGAAACAAAACTTTAACCCCAAGTGATGGATTCAAATATTTCCAATATCAATTAGAATTATCAAGGTTTTTTTTTTTTGCTTATCGTGAGTATCCCCACTCTTCAGGTGAGACTAATCCCACAATCACATGCATCGCCCCCTCAAAAAGTCCTACGTGCAACTTATTGAGTCAATGGTGTATTGGACTTGGAGGGTGGCCCCAAGGGGTTCATTGCTTTGTAAGGTTTTGAACACTTGACCTTCTTTTTGAGGAGCTTATCAAGGCTCGCCTTGCCTCTAAGCCAACTCCCATGGGTTGAATTACCAAGTATTGGCCTATAAGTAGTTAACGGACAATATAGATACCATACTAAGTCGTACAAAATAATTATGTGAAACACCAAGTGACGGACATGCACTAATTTCATAAACATAAAATATAATTTGCTATCCTTATTAGACTAAGGGCACACCTTAACAAAACCCTTCTTATTAATACAAAAAGTTTGGTCTACTTTCTCTAAAAAGGCCTTAATGTCACATTAAATATGTCTAACGATATTCGAACACTTTCTTGTTAGACCTATAAATGAAAATAAAAATTTGTTTGATTAATGAGATACATTAATGATGAAATAATTGCTAAGAATACATCATAATAAATTATTAAATCTAACAATTATAATTCACCAATAAAATGGATTGTGTTGAGTACTGATGAACCAAAGGATCTCCTATAAGGTTAGTGGGCCCAATTGGATACCCTCGAGGTGTTTTCAGGATTCGACTTCCATCTTGCATAAGATTATGAGAATATCTTGCATCAAATTAAGGCCTCCTTGCCAACCTAGACACACAATTGTTAAAAGATTAATACTAGAGTGACCTCAATAGGAGACACACAAGGGACATCTTGATGTGATGACATGTGCATGCCCGTAGATGTGTTTTTTTGAGACACGAGTAAAACGCATCTACGGACATGCAAACACCACCATGTCAAGGTGTCTCCTGCTGAGGTCACTCCAACATGACCCTAGTTAAAATTAAAGAAATCCATATAATATACAAAATACTTTATTTTGTTTTTGCCTCTTGGCAAAAAGTAAGCATCATTCATTGATGTTAAAGCAATAATGTTTTTTGAAGGCTAGTGTCAAGATCTAGTAACTCGTGAAGAATGACTAAAAAAAAAAAGAACATGAAACACAAAATCCAATAATTGAGATTTATCATCGAAATAAATATTTTCCAAATGTGTGTCATTGGGATATGTATAAATGTCAATCATTGGCTTTTGTGCTTAGATTGGTCTGGATCATGTGTTGCCTCATGAGTCATTCTTTGTGAGTCACTCAAACTCAACTTGTAAGGTAAAATCAATGTTGCCCCTTCTCATAAATATCATAATTATGTTACATGAGTTTTAACTCACTTAGAACTAAAAAGCTCTTAGACTCATTCTTTCTATATTTGTGTGCAAGGAAATGATATTTATGATGAGTTATAAAAGATCATTAGGAACTCACCTTAAAGGTTTTACCTCCATTCATTGTACATTCTAAAGGGATTTAGATCTAATTTCAAATAGTTTTTTCGAAGATGTGATAGTAATAATCTTTAATACGAGGAAGAGAAGATGAATGAAGGACTTAAATAAAAGAAACAAAATAACTATTAAAGAGAAGAAAGAAGATCGATAGAGACGGATTAGGTCAAAAGAGAAATAAAATCAGGACTCTTCTTCTTTTTCTTTCCAGATGCTATACGACTCAACGTTCGTAAATCAGACCAGACAAAAATCTGAGATTAAAAACCATGTTGGGTAGGCCTTATATTAATCCAAAGGAAAATGATGGAGTGCCTACATTGGACACTACGTTCCATGTTGTCTGGGACTGTCAAACCGTTGATTTTTTAAGTCGTATCTCGAAAAAAGAAATTTATGATTATCTATGCATCGCCACATCAGCACTGTATCACTATAATTACACTAAGCAATACCAGTCACACAAGATCATAAGTGGGAACCCTGGTAAATAGTGGGTCCAAGTGGTTACATGTGTGCCAGTTGGCAGGGGTCTCTTATGAAAAGCTAGGGTTTCAAGAGCAATTATGCAAAATTAACATATTCTTCAATTTTGTTGTCATGCCCTATGTAACTTTTTGTGCGAGTGTGACTTAAATTAGTCTAAAATGGACCCACACCTCACCAGATTTGCCCATTCATTGCATCTTACCAGTCCTTTATTCGGGTCCTCTTTCTCTTCTAATATATATATAGACGAGAGCAAACCCCACCAAAGAAAGAGATGTTCTTCAACGTGATCTTCAAACTGGTTTCTCGGCTCAAATGCTGGAGAAGACTCTAATCTCGAAACGGGTATCAGCTCAATCGCAAATATGTAGATTTTATTTTAAAATTTCAATCCAGATAGGTTGATCTGCAATTTTTTTTTTTTTTTTGGATGAACATGAGTAGAGTTTCTGATTGATTTTCTCCTCTTTTTTTCCATTTTTTCCTTTATTTTTTGGCGATGTTGGACATGGGTTCCGTAGTTGGTCTATAATCGGGAAATGGTTTGTGATTTGGATTCCTTATGGAGGAAATTGAAGTGTTTTGATTGGTTTTTGGTCTGAATCTGCATGTTTTAGGGGATTGTTTGTTAGAGATGGATTTTGTTGAGATTTTTGCAATCTAGGGTTTTGATTGGGTTATAGAATCTATAATGTCAATGGCCTTGAGTTTTGGATCATCTGTTGGGTAAGAATACATAATGGTATGGTACTATGGTTTAAGGAGTTTAGATCACTCTAAAAGAACAGTAGGAGCTTCAAGAGAGGAAAATTCACCTGGGTTTGCACGAAATGGGGTTTGTGTAGAAAGAAACACGGTTTGATCGAGCGTTTGAAGGGAAATTGTTGGATGGGTTTGATCTGAATTAGTTTTCTGTAGCAAGCAATGGAAGGGAATTCTGGAAATATGATTCCAGGTGTTTCTTATGGAGTTCTAGATTTGCAAGGATCAATGCATGTTCATCATCACCAACAACACCCACATGTCCTCCATCAACAACAACAACAACAGCACGCCCATTCCCAACAGGCATCAATGGTCCATCCTCCAATTCACGGGGTTTTCCCTCACACGGTGGGAAACATGCACGAATGTGAACAACCCATCTCCATAGTGGACTACAACAAAGGAGAGAAGGGGAAGACTTGCACTAGCGATGAGGACGAACCAAGTTATACTGAAGGTGGTGTCGATGGCCATACTGAAGCCGGTAGAGGGAAGAAGGGTTCCCCGTGGCAACGCATGAAGTGGACCGATACAATGGTGAGGCTTCTGATCACCGTAGTTTCTTACATGGGTGAGGACGCATCTTCGGAATGTAATAGCGGGGGAAGAAGAAAATTTGCAATACTACAAAAGAAGGGAAAGTGGAAGTCGGTTTCAAAAGTTATGGCCGAGAGGGGGTATTATGTTTCGCCACAACAGTGTGAGGACAAATTCAATGACCTTAACAAGAGGTACAAGAGACTCACAGATATTCTCGGAAGGGGAACGTCTTGCAAGGTTGTCGAGAACCCCGTACTTTTAGATATCATGGACCATTTATCGGAGAAAGCTAAAGAGACTGTTAGGAAGATTTTAAGTTCGAAGCATCTTTTCTACGAAGAGATGTGCTCGTACCACAATGGAAACAGATTACATCTCCCTCCCGATCCGGCGCTTCAGCGGTCCTTGCAATTGGCTCTTAGAAGTAGGGATGATGGTGAAATTCATGAAACTAGGAGACACCCACACGATGATGCCATTGAAGATGATCAAGATGCTGAAAGCGACGATCTCGATGATGAAGCCGAGGAGAATCATGGTTTACATGGGGATAATGGAGGAATGTTTGGTGGGTCTGGGTGCTTTGTAAAGAGGATGAAACAAGGGCAGGACCATGGAGATATGAATTTCGGGAATTCCACAATTTCTCAGCAAAATGTCCCTGTTGACATGAATCAAGTGTTCTCTGAAGGTAGCAAAGCAGCTTGGGTACAGAAGCAGTGGACGAGGACTCGCTCGCTTCAGCTAGAAGAACAGAAGTTACAGATTCAAGCACAGATGTTGGAGTTGGAGAAGCAACGGTTCAAGTGGCAGAGATTTAGCAGGAAAAAAGATAGGGAATTGGATAAGTTGAGAATGGAAAATGAGAGGATGAAGCTTGAAAATGAGCGTATGGCATTAGAATTGAAACGTAAGGAAGTAGAGCCCGACTATGACCGAATGGCATAAATCAAAATGTTAATTTGAGCTAGGACATTTTGAGTGAAGGTATCTTGTTCATATCTTTTGTCTTCCTACATGCATTGGTTAAGCTTGGGTGGGTAAAGGTTACCAACTATTGCCTTCTGAGGAGTTTGGCCATCATAGCATGCAGTACTTTTGGGTGTGAAATTATGGAAAAATTCTGTTTTTTTTTTTTTTTTTCTCTTTTTTTCCTCCTCATGTATGTGGTTTCTAATTGTAACTGTTGACTGTCCAATATCATAGTTTTGATTTGTTGTGTCTTTTGGTGAACATATAAATTATTGCTGGATGCATATTTTTTTCCCCTCGTGTACGTGGTTTCTTGTTATGACTTTGAGTATCCTAGTATCGTAGTTTTGATTTGTGCGGAGGTTTGGGCAGTTTTACTGCTCAATGGTTTTTCAGTTTGCAATTTCTAATTATTTTCCCACAGGCGAGATGGGACCTACATTTTTTATGGAGAATTAATTAGATGTAACAGGAGGTCTGCTTTACTATGCTCACTTTTTAGTGACCTATAAGTGTCCAATACCCCACAGTTTACTATATCATTAATACTTTGATTATGACATACCTACATATTTCAATTTCATCATCTACCTATGTTTTTGTCTTCTTGATATTTGCGACTTTGGTTTATAGGTTCTTCAGATCCTTTCAGGTTGCTAGCAATACCCTACCTTTTTTTTTTTCTTTAGAAGAATTTATTTTTCTCATTTTTTGAGTTGGTTACACAAATCAGCAACCAAAATTGCAGTTCATGATTTCAGTGAAAGTCAGTTTTGGTGAAAGGACTTTCTCGAGGGTTGAGGATCCTCATCAATAATATCTAGAAGATATTTGGGTCTTTGTTGGGTTTTTAAGTGGCAGATGTGGTTGCACAGAAGAGGTGTTAACTTAATTTATTCTTTTATGAGTTTGCAGGAGTCGAATCGAACACTCTGCTTCATTGTTGTTGGATCCTTGGTGAGATTTTATGTCCTAATGAGATTTGAGTGTTGTTGTTTGCTGTATGTGATGTATTTGTTGCCTATGCTTTAGAGAGAGGAAAAAAAAAAAAAAACAGGTACTGGGCCTTGTGGAATTCTTGATGGTACTCAGAAGGGTCTCCAACATTCTGATCAGAACATCAAACCACTAGTCTGCGACAAGTTAGTCTTCATTCTGGTGAGTAGTTTCTTCATTTTCATCCCTTTAAAGAACCTTGGTTTGCTTTTATTTTCCTTGTTTTATGCATAAGAAAACGTTTCTAAGGAGGTAAAACGAGATGAATTATCTGATATGTTTCCATAGCTCTGTTGTTCTGACACATTGTAAAGTAACTTTGAGGTCGTGAGTTCAAGTCCAACTTTCAGTCCTGGTTGTCTCAAAATCTTTGTGCTGAAGCAAGAGAGGGGTTGATTGTGTTCCTCGGTTCTGAGCTTACACTTCCAAATTTTGATAGGGAGGGTTTTAAGCATTATGTAGTCTGAAAGAGTGAAACCTTCGCTCAATCCAATTTGACACTTGATACTCCTTTAGATGTTAAGAGTAGACTCCCTCAAAGCAGAACTACCTGATGTGCTTTAGCACCCCTATTGTGGGTTCTAATCTTGCTGGGCTGAAGATCTAGTTCTTTGTCAACGTCTTCAAGTACAAACAATCCAAACGATTGTCTGGATATGTGGGTTGTGTCTGGGTGTATCGGTTGTAAGTCTTGTTGTATGCAAGACAATCTTGAATTGGCATGGAGTGTGCCAAAAGGTTTCAATAGCTGTTTGGGTGTTAACTAGAGTATATCTGAGAAGAGCTCATAGATGATTTTAGATATTTGAGCGGAAATTTTTGTGATGAATTTCAACTAACAGGTGTGGAGAGTTTAAGAAACTTACCTGAGAGGAACAATATTGGCTTTGTTCCTGATCATGCTATGTCAATGTTTAAAGAAAGGGATCCGGCACCTAATACCAACATAACCTGTTGTATTCTAGTTAGTCAATGATATGCTCGTGTCGGTGTGTGAGTCAGTCCGACATCAAACTTCTTTGTAACACTTGAAGGAATTCCACACAAGCAATATGAATAGTGGCAATATTCAGTAAATTATCTTCAAAGTCCATTGATCTTAATACGATGACTTGAGTGTGAATAATCATTATGTATTTTTTTTAATGACCGTACCCCTTTTACAGTTCTTTTTCTTGGAAAGTTAGCCAATTCGCCAATTCATCTCCTAAGGAACCTGGTTAGGAGAAAGAGAGTTATTGAAGAAGAAATGGAATGTTCGTAATGTTGAATTTTCGTCGCAATTGCAACCTTATCTTTTTTTAGTTCATAACCTCCTTTTTCAATGTATCTATATAATTATTTGATGTTAGTATACATAATTTCGTCAATCGATTCATCATAAAAGTGTAACTATTGCAGCACGATCCATACTCAAGATCAACCAATTTAGCCTGATTTACGAATATAAACTCTTCAAAGTAGGATTAAATGTTATCTTGCCAAACCATTACAATTAAAAAATAAAATAAAATAATACATTGAAGGGATGGGCTCTAATGGATTCTCAAAATCCTTGCTGAAGCCATGCCCACCACCCACCTAATGGCCAAAAAGTATTGTGCCTGCTAACAGGCCAGAACAGCCCACACATTATCTTATCTTATAGGATCGGGCTTTCTAAGCCCAATTTGACTATAAATATGGAACGGGCCTAACCCAACCCAATAATTAAATGGGCCTACCTCGGATCGGATCAGATCAGGCCAAAACACAACCCTTTGATAGCCCTAGTTAATAACCAATGAATGTGATGTAAAAAAGTTTTTTTAACATCGGTGTCTTTTTGGATCTTCTTTTATCTTTACTATTATATTATATAATGAGAGAGGCGGTGTAGAAGTGATTCAGAGACTAAAATTTGAGTGGCCCTAAATATCCCTACTTTTATATTTAAATTTAATATTATTTTGATTAAAAAAAAACCAAGAAAATTGCAACTCATGACCGTATAAATAAGCCCTTTTGTGATACATGAGTCAAGTTTTAATCAAAATTTATGAACGTTAACACTGAACCTGTTTCGAAATTACCTAAGTACCCCTGCCTCTTGGTACTAAAAAAAAAGTGAAAGAAATCCAAAACGCTCTAAAAGCAAAGGTGACCTAATATAGGACGGCTTTTAACTATATTTTGATAGACAGACAAAAACTAACTTAATTATCACTAGCGTCCGTATCTGCGGCTGTTTGTTGCTGATGATGAAAATTCTCCCACTTTTATATTTCCTTCTTTTTCCTCTCCTTCTGCCATATTTACTGTTTTTAACTACTTAGAGCATCCAACATACGTTCTTGTTCTCTAAACACACACACACACACACACACACACACACACAAGAGGGAGAGGGAGAGGGAGAGAGAGTGAGACACCCATAAATTAACCTTTTTTTTTTTTTTCTTTAGTTAGATTTAATTCGTGGAGAGTCAGTTTTCGAAGATGACTGGTTTGGCAGGTAATTCAGGTGCCATCACCGAATCTCATGCAGCAGGTAAGGAGATATGTGTTGTTGAGAGAAACAGAGGTGGAGAGGGTGACCGTAATTCAGCCAGTAACCGGTGGCCATGTCATGAAACGCTAGCTTTGTTGAAGATACGATCCGATATGGACGTAACGTTTCGGGAATCAATTGTTAAACGCCCGCTATGGGATGATGTTTCTAGGTAAATATTTTTTTTTTCTTTTTGTGTGTGTGTGTGTGTGTGTGGTGTGTGTGTAGTTTCTTCATCGATAAAATCTACGGAATTTTTTTTTTCTCATTTATTCAATGTTTTTGTCTCTTTTTAATTGGAGGTGTGTTTGATTAAAATCCAATAGAAATTCAAATCCCAAGAAAAATGAATTTGTTAAGTTTGTTTAATCATTTTACAAGAAATTGATTTGCCTAGAAACCATCATTTGCCCTCACAGAAATTTGAAATTACCCAAAATGTGATCCATTCAGATCAGACAACTATGAATTTGGATTTTGGATTGAGGATTTGGGTTTGATAAGGATCCAATGTGATCATCCCTGATCAGATTGGCTCTGCATCAGCCATGTTCTGATCCGATAAGATGTGAGAAAACATGAACTTTGTGAAATTTTTTAAGTTTATTTTTTAAATTTTGTTTAATTATCAAAATAATATTTGATCCGATCTTACCCAATCAAATTTGTTTGGATCAGATTTGGATCTTGACATTGAGATTCAATAAATCTGAGCCAATAAGGGTCAACTCGGATTCTTAACAGATCGGTCTCAAATCAACCTTGTTTGTATTTGGACCTGATCCACTGACAGCCCTAATTAGAGCAATCAAATGAATCGATAGATCCAACCCGGTCCTACCTGACCCATTATGGATTGGACATGGGTAATATACGTTAGCCCATTTAGGATTTGGATCAGCCTGTGGGTTACCCAATCATCTCCAAAACCCAAACCCTTTCTATTCAAAGTAATAAAGAGAAATCTTTTGAGTTTGAAATTCTTCGATTCTATGAAATCATTTACTGGGAAATGATTTTTCCATTGATATTATCCAGCCTAGCAATCAAAATTTCTTACTAAAAAGAGAATTAAGGGCTTCGTGATGTTTTTAATTAGATTTTTTAAAAGAGTCGTGATAATCTGACTACCCCACGTGGCACACTCAACCGATCTCTTGACATGACAAATTTGGAACCGTAGATCTACATGCCTCAAGATACACAGTTCCCTTGGGATACACATTTTATGGGGAAGTACAGATTTGTATCTCGAGGTCCACAGATCTATGGTTCCCGAACTTGTCATGTCAGGAGAGTCGATTGAGTGTGCCCGTGGGGTAGTCAGATTATCACGATTCTTTTTAAAATCATGATTGTAAACCATTTAGCTTGTTTTTATTTTATTTTTTTAGCTTTTATTTATTAGTGATTATTAGCAGGAAATTAGCAGAAATTGGTTATCATCGAAGCACGAAGAAATGCATAGAGAAGTTCGAGAACATCTACAAGTACCACAAAAGAACCAAAGAAGGCCGGTCTACTCGGCAAGATGGCAAAATCTATCGATTTTCTGATCAATTAGAAGCCCTTCACAACCACTCCTTACTTCAATCTCTTCAAATTCCAATGGTGGAAATGACGACGGAAGCCACAATGACAAACCCAACAGATTTCATCTCCACCTCCACCTCATTGTCTATCTCCTCTTCAGCCAAGGAAGAACCTGAAGAAACTCAAAAGAAAAAGAGAAAATCGATCTCTTTCTTTGAGAACTTAATGAAAGAAGTGATGCAAAAACAAGAGATCTTCCAAAAGAAATTCTTCGAAGCAATAGAGAAACATGAACATGAGCGAGTGGTAAGGGAAGAAGAATGGAAGATGCAAGAATTAACGAGAAAGAATCGAGAACATGAGATTCTAATGCAAGAACGATCTATCACAGCTGCGAGAGATGCAGCTTTGATTGAATTTTTGCATAAAATCACGGAACAATCAAATCAGGTACAATTGGAGGAGAACCCATCATTAATGGAGAAAATTATAGAAAACCCACAGTTGGATAATGGTGAGAACTTCAATCCAATTAGCTCTTCTCGTTGGCCTAAACTCGAAGTTGAAGCCTTGATTAGGTTTCGAACCAGCCTAGACCCCAAGTATCAAGAGAATGTACCTAAAGGCCCTCTATGGGAAGAGATTTCGATTGCCATGAGAAAGCTTGGTTTCAATCGAAGTGCGAAAAGGTGCAAAGAGAAATGGGAGAACATTAACAAATACTTCAAGAAGGTGAAAGAGAACAGGAAGAAAAGGCCTAAAGATTCCAAGACATGTCCATACTTTGGTCTTCTTGATGCTCTTTACAAAGAGAAGAATAAAATCAATAGTTCATTCAATCCAAATAGTGGTTTGAAATCTGAAGATGTTGTAATGGAGCAATTAACGATGATTCAACAAGAACAACAACAGCCCGAGTCAGTGATGGAAGATCTTGAAAGCGAGAGTATTGATAGGAATCAAGAAGAAGATGGTGATAATGAAGATGTAAGAGGTGGTTATGAGATTGTAATTTGTAACTAAGAAACACTTTCTAAGGCCATTGTTGAGTGGGTGTTCAATGGACAAGAATGACTTGTCTTTGGTGAAGTGAGTCAGATTGCAGAGGCTGTAGGATTGTAAGTGGGTCAGATTCTGATTAGCGGATGCTTAAAGTCAAAATTAGAAGTGGGTATATTAAAAAAAATTAGAATAAGAAAAAAAAATGAAAATCATTTAAAATTTGTTCATGTGCAACAAAATCAATAACAATCTCAATTATGAACATTTTGGTTCAAGCTAATTTAGGACCCGATCTTCAACGCTACAAAAAAACCCATAAACTAGGTGCATAGATCATAATAGAGTTGATGGAGTTGTTATGTTTGATCCTTATCTTCTATTGGGGTAACATTGATTTTCAAATTTTTTAAGGGTGGGTCTACTTGCATACATGGAAATAGTCCGTTTCACCCACTAAGGTGACTTTTGTAATAAAAAAAAAATAAAAAAATACCATTTCACTCTTGCATATTTCTAGTTGTACACACCATCGCACCCACAGAATAAAACCTCTAAAACCCACTTCTTCTTCTTCCTTCCTTCCTTCCTTCATTCCTCCCTTCTTCGTCCTCCTCCTCTTATTATTATTATTATATTCACCTCCTTCTGAATTTTTTGAGATGGAGATTAGGTTTTAAGATTTTTTTTTTCAAATTATTTTATTATTTTTATTATTTTTTTGGTATTTGGTCCTCAAATAAGATGGAAAAAATCATTATTAAATCCTCAAAACAATGATTTGGAATAGAAGAACTCAAAGATTTTTTGATAATTATGTTCAGTAAGTACTTATCGAACATGTTTGACAATATTTTGATAAGTACCTACCGAACAAAATTTTCTACCAACCATTGTAAAATCGATTTTGTAAATACCTACTGAACATAACTTTCTCATGTGGATGACTTCAATTTGATTGGAAGTGTTAAGGTAAGAAAAATAAGTAAGATCAAATATTAGAAACCTCATTGAAATCTTTCAAGATGTAGAGAAAAAGAAAAAATGAGAGAAAAAAAGAAGAAATAGTTCAATATCTTTAGGTGTGTGCAATAAGCAATGAATGTTAAAACAGATTATTAGGTTTTTACAAAGGGATATTTGAAAATTAAGGTGGGTATAACAAGCAAGTGAGTGAAATGAACCATTTCGGTGTACAAATAGACCCATCCTAATTTTTTATGAAAATAGTAAATGAATCTAATCATTGTGATTTGGGAGGAATCATGAAAACAGTGAAAGGATGACATCCAACTCGGATTCCTATACTTTAGTCTACAACGAAGTTGATGTGTTATCCATCAATTATTGAGATTTGTTGATGTGTTATCCATCAATTATTGGGATTTGGTAACAAATTCACTGGAAATCCCAATGATATTGATAGCTAGGAAATCAGGCATTTTTCTTATCGTTTGGTATCCAACCCACATTAGACACTAAAGTCCATAAGCAAATAGAGACAAACGAATCTCCGCTAAAACCGTCAAGACTTTTCCGAAGCCAACATTTCAACCAACCAATATGACAACATTTCTCAAAAGAAAAAGTAGAAATATTCGGTTTCCCATTTTTAGAATTTAGAATAAACCCCCCAGAAAAATGAAATTTACATCTTCTCGACTCGTAGATAATCTCCAAACAGTTAAAAGGTATACACAGTCTATAATTAATATAAGAATTTTAAACTTCACCCCCTGACTAATTGGATTATAACTATACACACTATTTTTAATTTATTGAAACCTCCCCGAACTGAAGACTTTTTAATGTATTATTCCTCGATAATTATTTCCACACACGTGGTAGGTTTTTCAATGGGCCTCATCGAAGAACAAGATGTCATTGTCCAAGCCCGGCTGGAATTGGCCCACGCGTATTTGAAACTTGTTATAGATCAGATTGGACCAATTGGAAATTTTCTCATATATTTTTATATTATAATATAGATATTGGGCCAATCAAATTGTCCAACGAAATGTTTTCAGATGTTCAGACGCGAGACGAGTTGTTGAGATCTCCAGCTCCTCGAGGCGTAAGGCGTTTCAATTTCATCCGCATGCAAACTTTAAAAAACAATATAAAAGATATAAATATTATAATTTATGGTAAAATTCAAGTTTTAATCCCTTATAATTTATAATCAATAATAAATAATTAAAATTTTAAATTTTCAAATTTTCAAATTTCAATTCTCATAATCAAATTCAAGTTTTAATCCCTTATAATTTATAGTCAATAATAAACAATTAAAATTCATTATTAATCATGTCCGTCATCTACTATTATAATAATAAATAATATATAAAAAAGTTCACGTCCACTACGAAAAAAAAATACTCTCAAGACATCCCTCCCCCATTGTTCTTAATAAGATATAAAATCAGTGATTTAAAAGAGAGTTACTATTGCCATAGCAATTGTGTGCAATTCTTTGGTGATTTACATAAGAATTGATGTGGCATTAGTAAAAGTTGGCGTGATAATAGCAACTCTCTAAAATATCAAAACTTTTAATGTGATTAGTGCAATGTACAGAGAGGATTTGCGCGCGCGCACACACCAAAATAAAAAAAACCTAACCTCCCAAACATTCACCAAATACTAATGCTAGGGTAACATTGGATTTACTGTGATTCTCACATTTCTAACTTTGAGGTGCACGCATAACTCGTATATGCTTTTTATTTGTATCTCTATGAAATACACTTATGGTTGTGTGTGCAGCCCAAGTAAGAAATGTGATAATTATAGTAAAATCCAATGTCACCCATGTGGGCGAGCGAAGTGCACCTATGTAAAAGCAGCCTAGCATCACTTTAGATAGGAGTAGAATGGATGACTAACAACTTAAAGTCAGTTCTCCATATCGATATATCGTACGACGCAATGGAGATCTTGGTCTAGATCCGGTGGTTCACGAAATTCAGGACTTAACGATGTTCAGTTTGTCACATGAACGAGAGCTTTCGCTTCTTTTCCCAACAAAATTAAACTATAACAAGAACATGACAGAACTCCACCTAGAAAATCAAATCAAGTATTCAGCCCAACAAACAACGGATTGAGTCCTGCGACACTTCACAAAACATTAAAATGCAATTGCAATTATTATTGAAACACTTCTGCTTGATGGATGACTTATCATTTGTCATTATTAATTTAAAACATACAAAACTTTTGGCTTGCCTAAATTATTATTTCAAATCTAACGTTTCGTGGAAATTTCGGTCATTAGTATAGGCATTTAATGATTGGGCCTTCGTGAATGTCTAAAGTCAGTAACGTGGACCCAAGTCAAATTATAAGATACTAATTTACTGAAATTTATGGATGTATTTCTAATTCAACTAACATATTAGGGAGATGTTCCAAAAAAATCCATCGTCTGGCTTTTAAAATTTTCTTCGCCGTAGAACGAATTGCGGAACAGCGGAAGTCGCAACCACCAAACTCTTTCATTGCGCTTTATTTAACTCAATTCCTTCTCCTGCCTCTCTCATAGCTTCCTCTCCTCTTCATCTTCAATCTTTCTCTCCACAACACAGAGAGAGAGAGAGAGAGATGGGGGCCTGTGCAAGCAAGCCGAGAGGCTTAGAGAATGACATGGATATGGCTCCAGCACCACTGAAGGAGGAGTCTGGAACAATCTCTGAAGCGAAAATCGATGGAGAAAAGAAGAAGATCTTCGATGAAGGAGAAGAGAAGGTGGTGAAGGTGGAAGAAGATTGTGATTTAGTAGATCAAGAGAAGCGACAATCTCTCGGTTTCTTGCTCAAGGTCCTTTAATTAGGTTCTATCGATTTTATTTATTTATTACTTTGATTTTAATTTAATTTTTTATTTTTTATGATTTGAAACCATTGTTTTTAATCCCTTGAGTTCAGAATTTCGATTTTAATTGAAGATTTATTAATTTAGATTTGAAACGATTTCTTATGTTTTTTGATTTGTGAACTAGAGTTACATTCTATTTTTCATTTGTCCAGAAGATGTTGAGAATATGAGATATATTTCCATTTACATGCACGAAATTTGGAAAAACTACTCTTTAAATCATCAAGAGAGTTGCTGTTGGCACCTCTACTTTTACTTATTACACCCCAATTTAAAATATAAAATAAAATAAAATAAAAAAGTAAGTGAATGGTTAAGTAAAAGTTGTGGTGCGAATATTATCCGTCTCTCTTTGGGTTAAATTTCTATTTTTGAATCGGTGAAAACTGAAAAGCATTTATGATTATGTGTGCACCTCCAGCAATGTGTGAAACAATGTTAATTTTAATGTTACTTCAACATTTTTTTTTCTATTTAAAGGTTCAAGATTTTATATGAGCCTGACCTGTAAACAATTACTGAAATTGTTTCAATGAGTGTAGCCAAATTTTTGTATGTTTGAATTGTGTGTTTTAATCTTTATTTAGGATGTAATAAATAATTTAAGAACTTGGGATGTAATAAAAAAAAAGTTGAGGTGCCAATACAGTTCTCTAAATCATAAATGTTGTGCGCCAGAGGAAGATGCTCACACAAATTGGTGGTCGTCAGTATTCGTACCGACAGCTTATCATTTTGTACCCCAAGGAGGACGTTGGCCTTGGAATGACAAGATTTATTCTTAACAAATAGTAAGATGCCATGTGTCCATCGAAAAAGTAAAATGGTGGATTTGTTGATTTAACAATTAATAACCCTCACGTTTTTATATGTAAATTAGGTTATGATTGTGAGTATATATAGATTATTGCCACACCAAATTTTGCTAATAGCACCAAAATTCATCACCATAGAATTAACATACATCTTGATATGTTGTTAGTAAAGCTAGTGTGGCAATAGATGCTTTGTTTACTTTGCATTTCTTTCAAGAACCAATTCTTGATTCTCTTGCCTCTCGTAATTTGCAGAATGAAGAAGGGAGGAAATCAAATGAAGATGATAAAATTCAACCAGAAACAATTTTATCTAAATCAATAAAAGATGTAAAAGAACCAACAACTGAGAGTTCAACCAAGAAATCAAACACCAATGCCTTGGACAGTGAAAAGATCGAAAACATAACAAATGAAAGTCCTGTTGTAGTTGCCACCTTTCATGAAACTAAGAAATTTTTTGAAGTTAGCCCAATTGTTGAGACTGAAAAACTTGAAAGTTTAGAGCAAAAGTAAATAAAAGAAGAAAAGAAGGGAGTTGTTGTGCATTATGTTGAATTAACATGGAAGGAGATTGGTGAGAAGCTCTACAAGTCAAGTGAAAGGGTGATATTTAAATTTGATTTCTTAATTTGTGTTTGAAGTTGTCCTTTTTGTATTTTTATTTATTTCTTTCATTTGATTACATGGACATGTATGCTTGTGAGAAGAATTATATATAAACGTAGCTTTTTCTATCCAACTTGTTATGTTTAAAAATTGGTTTTCTCTTTAAATGTTATAGCATGGGCGTGTATTGTCCGTACTGATGCAGAAATCCTTATTAGGCTTTCGGATTACCGTGTTATATGCAATGGGTTTAAGAAAAGCTTTTCCTTATTTCTAATTGACATATTTGAAAAACAATTATCATCTTCTC
The DNA here is from genome assembly GCF_017979445.1 of Akebia trifoliata. Taxonomy (NCBI): domain Eukaryota; kingdom Viridiplantae; phylum Streptophyta; class Magnoliopsida; order Ranunculales; family Lardizabalaceae; genus Akebia; species Akebia trifoliata. Next base: position 1,588,819 of record NC_141378.1, on the reverse strand, counting down.
CGTAGTCTGAAACACAAAGCCAACATTTAAATTCATGGTCTGGACACTAGTTTTAATTAAGTTTGGAAAATTCCTGAGCTCTACTAATTTTAAACATCAATGTTAAACAAGGTTTTAAGGCCAAACTAGGGTGCAACCCTTTAGGGTTGTTCTAGAGATTAACCAATCCTGCCCACTTACAACCTTAGTCAAGGTCGGGGGATGCTAATAAGTTGGCATGATTCATTTGAGTATTTAAGCCAACTTTCTCTAAGCAATCTTTTTCTTTGTAGATTTTGGAAGCTCTTCACCGTGTAACACGTCAACCCTAACCATAATAGTTTTGTAATATTTGAGGATGCCATTCAATACACACGAGCTCATGTGATTGGTCAATCCTAGATCTTGTTAGGGGAAAGTTGTGAGCAATTTTGTTTTCAACTTTCTTTGAGGTGAAAATTAAGTTGTATGATTAGATATGTTCACTTGTTCCTTAGCTCGATTGTGAAGTCATATTAACTATGTATCTTCAAAACAATGGTAACTAAGTGTTAAAATAAGGGCGCAATTGGATTGAGCCGTTCGACAAACCTTGAGCCTTAAGTCCAAGTCTAAATTGACTTGAAAATACTTCAAGCTTAGTCACCTTTCCCAAAATCAAGTAATTACAAACACCAATTTGGGTGACTAGGGCTAACAATGAATTAGCTTAGACACAAAATCCGATCTGATGGCATTGAATCTGGATTAAAGCCTAGAGTTCGAATTTAATAACCTACCAGATTGGTAAGGGATCAAACATGTCTCGATCCAATAGAGTAAATATGATAAAATGTCAGAAAATTTGTATTTTTTTTAATATATGACGTTACTTTATATTTTGTATAACAAATTGGATTTTATGAGATCCATATCCATTTAATTTGATTGGATCCTAATATTGGGATTTGATAAAAACCAAAGCCAGTAGGATCCAAATTTGAATTCATCCTCGACGACTAAGAACATGGACAATGGAATATTTTACCAAATTAAAAAGATAGAGTTGAAGGAAACCCACCAAAGTTAGGACGGTACCAATATTTCTCTCAGAAACTAACATCAATTGAAAAGCTAAAATTAGGTGATTAAGGTTACATGTGACCATTATAGTACTTTCCTTGTTGTTTTTTGTGAAATTGGTAAGGATTTCAAGATTTAATGAGACATACCTAATTTCATTTTGTCCATCGTTGTTTAATTGATGTAAAAAGATTTTAATTTTCAATTTTGTAAAGCAACATCACATTTGATACCCTCTTAAAAATTTGAGAAGCCTTTCGGGTTAGGACCAGATTTCCACTTTTCTAGTGGTAAAAACTATTTTTTGAATGAGATTATTGTTTTAGTTATAAATATTTAAAATTACGAATCAATCAAATATTTGAACCATGCGATAATGTGATGTAAAAAAGAAAACTCAAACAGAATTTGAATAATGAAATTATCTTTGAATAAGTGTCATTGGGATATGTTTTACGTCTATTACTTCTTAAATCATATTTTCCTAAGTCAACGGCCCATAAAATAAAAAGAAGGGGAAACTATTTCAAATCTTAGACTGAGTCAAACAAAACAGAAGTTTCCTCGTGATCACACATTACATGAAGTTTCATAGGGAGTCATCGACCCATATCAGCCGTATGTACCACGAGACGCGTCAAATGACGTTTGAGTCTAGCGACGCTTTTCCCGTTAACTATTTCTATCTTTCCACGTGTAACTATCTCATTAGCTACGTTGGACACTTTTGGAAATCTTATCTCGACCACGCTCCCATCAAACAGACGGTTTAGATGCTAGGGATTTCAAAGAAAAATGTATCTCAAAGAAATATATACTAATCCCAAGAACATCTGTAAACTTCTGTTTGAATATAGACGCGTTGTTCATGACCTCAGACTTTTTTTATTTTTCTTTGAAGGTTTTTGAAGTTTTGTTTCAAGTGTTTCTGGTCTTCTAACGTTCAAGAAACGATAATCCCACCACCTCCACCTTTACATTTAAATTTTGAATTTTTTATTATCCTAATTATATTAAATATTAAAGTGGTGGCTTCAATGACCACTCAAATTTTTGTGCCAAACCACTTCTACGTCACCTTTTCTCATTATAATATAAAGATATAAATTTTTTTTTTCAAAAATCAAGAAAATTTTAATTTCTATAATTAAAAAAAAAATCATTTTGCTATGTAATCTTCTTTTAATGAATATTTTAATTTAAAAATAGAATAATTAAGGGTGCACATGATTCGAATTGATTTGAATTTTGGTAAAATTGAAATTGAACCAAACATGATCAATTCTACAAATTTAGAATTAAACTAATCCAATTACCCTATAGAACCAAATTAATCAAAACCAACCTTGATTCGGATTGGTTTTGATCGGTTTTCGGTTCTCATACTTTCAAAATAGAAAAATTAGTATTTTTTATTTTAAAAGAGGAACCTTTTGAATCAGATCATAAATAATGCATATTAAAAAAATGAAAATGATTTTATGATTAAATTATGACTGAAATCTATATAAATTGAAAATTAGAGGAAACTCAATGAGATTTAAAAAAAAAATTACAATTTTAAAATTGGTATTTTGGATGGATTAGTGATGAAATTTATCCATAAATGGTAGATTAACGAATCCAAGCCTAAGTTTGCATAGTATATTTCATCTAACAAACATGACATAAAGGTTCACATAAAAAAATAAGGAATCAAACTCTTTGAAAAAGTTTTTTTATAAATGGGTTGATTCATTTGAGAGTTGAAAAAGAGATTTGTGTACATTTTTTTTGAGTTTTTCTTAGAAAAAAAATAGAAGAGATAAATTAAGTTGAAGATTTTGATGAGTTACCTCTTCATAATAAATATATATATATCGGATTTTTTTTCAGAACCGAACCAAATTAATTGGATTTTTTTATATACAATCTGTACCCGAACCAAATCATGCTCGATCCAAACCAAAAGGCTTCGCATTGATTCAATTTTCGGATTTACCCAATCTAATGTGCACCCCTAAGAATAATGATAGACTAGCTCAAACAAGACACTCAAATATACTAAACCAATGTGAAATGTGCAAAAATCACATATTTGTTTTTCTAGTGTATCTTGAGAAAAAAATCTAGGATTCTATGCACATGCCATGTCAATTGAGTGTGTTTTTCTAGTCAATTTAATACGTCTCTTAAAAGAAATTTGTTAACGTGTGTCATAAATGCATACAATAAAGCACGTTAAATACACTTTGGGATATGATTTTTGTACCGAAATTGTCTTGTTTTTTTTTACCAAAATATACCCCTAGTTGCTTGTTCCCCAGGTGTATTTAATGCATTTTTACATGTGCCTTTAGAACATACTCTAACATGACCCCTCTTAAAAATAAGGGAAAATTACTTAAAGGATCCTAATGGAGGTAGTCACTAAGTTTTGCACAGTAACTTGATAGGATATTTAGCAACCTTTCTATTTCTGAATGGTCACTTGTTATTAGTACACTCACCACTATTTATTTATTGTCGAACTTGACACTGGTAAACCACCCATTTTCAGTTTTCGAGTTTCTTCGACTAAAATTCATGGAAAGACTGACTAAAAACTTGAGATAATGAGTTGTTTAAATGATTTAAACAAAAAAGAATCATTCTTGATTGTTTTCATTAAAAAAAGTGAAAAATCCTAATTTTTACATATATCTTCAAAATATTTGAAAAAATTATTGAAAAAATTATTCTTTTCTTCTTAGATCATTTATGACATAATTGAGTCTCCATAATTCGTTTTATATGTCAAAAATCCATTATTTATTTATTTATGAAAATGATGATTTTAAACAATTAGGATATTAAATCGTGAGAAATGTTTGGAGACGAGCAAGGGTGGATTCACATTGGGGGGCACTTGCCCCACAAGCATTTTCGAAGTCTACGAGGATATATGAATTATTTCGACAAATAATAATGACAGATAAGAAAATTAGTCATTATTACCCTCAACAAATTATTTTCCCTCTCTTGGTTGCCCACACAAGAGCAAAATCCTGGCTTTACCCCTGGAAAGGAGGTCCAAAGATCGTTAAGAAAAGAAAAATTTACTAAATATATCATTAAAAAACCATCCAAAATTTAATGACTATTTAGAAAAAAATCTCTTCACCGAGGTCCATTAAGTAATTTTTCCTAAAAAAAAATAAGTTAAGTCACAAGACTTTTGCTTCCAAGCATAGCAAAGGATAGTTTGTTAGTAATAAATACAGTTATGTAATTTGGGATGCCATTTAATTCACGCGGACTCATGTGATCGGTGGATCCAGTTTTCTGTATAAAAATAATAATAATAATAATAATAATAATAAAATTCTTCTTATTGCCATCCTCCATTAATCTATAACTAAAGAAAACCAGTGCTCCAGTAGTAACAAAGCATAATACGTCAGGAAACATGGTAACATTTTGGATAAAATACGCCGCTTGTTTCGGGAGACTTCGCAGGGTTTGTCAAAGTCAGAACTGGCGTTTTGAAGACCAGTGTTGTTAGATATTTGGTCATCAATGACTTATTGTCACACGCGTCGCTATTTCATTGGTTTGTTGGATACAGTTGTTTATTGACGTTGGATACTAAATTTTCCAAATTAGAAAATTTAGACCTTATCGGCGCTAAAATGCGCCATCAACTTCAGTGGGTTTATCGAAAAGTCAAACGTTTCAAGTTAGGAATCAGATTTTGCTCCAAGTAATGAATACATATATTTTTTATAAGAAAAATGCTAAACTAACTTTATAGGACACTGCGTTACACACTGTGTCGAGGTTGACAGCTTCCGATAACCATAGAAATTTTCACTCATATCTCGAGGAAAAGCATCGATAGTTCTTTGTACAAGTCCACTTCATCACAGTGTCTAACTTACTTGCCATTAAGTCAATTTAGAACGGCTCTTTTTATAATCTAATACTTAATTGATTAAATATTTGAGTAACTTTTTCTGTTTCGCATAGTTCTTAAGTGGATTTAATGATGCTTGGGGTCCGGTTTAGAGAGATAGGAAAGCAGGTGAGAGAAGAGAAACCGTATGCGAAGGAGAAGGATCTGAGATTTCTGTCGAACCCTAAGAGAAAGGTACCTAAATTCGTATTTTTTTCCTTTTTGATCTGATTTCTGATGAGTTTACATGTGTTTTATTGAAGTTTTTTTTTTTATGTTTTTGTGTGTGTGTGTGGAGATTTATGGTGTGGATCTTGGATTTATCTTTGTTTTCATGAAAAATCTCATTTTTTTGATTCAGTAGTTGAGGAGTTCTCGAAATCTCATTTTTTTGGAGTTGTCTTGACATTTGTGGTTGATCTCTGGCCCTTTCTTCGAAGAATGTGAAGGTCAACTTGGATTTGCTTGGCTTATGCCAGTGAAAATATTGTTGTCGAGCTCAGATTCGTGGTGTTTCTTTGTTCTTGGTTGAAGATGTTGAATTTTTTTTTGCTTTGTTCTGGGTAATTTTGTTCAAATTTATGAGTTTTACGGAGAAAACACAATATTTCTTCGATTGTTGTGATATCACCTGTTTTGACGGAGGAAGAAATATATCTTTTTGTACGTTTTCTTACTGGATTCCTAAGATTTGATTGTGTTTCAGCAGAAATTGTAAGGAAAATTCCTCAGCTTTGGTTCTCTCTTGTTACAGATCTCCAAAGGTTTCGCCTTTTGGGTGTTATAAGAACTTATAAGCTTTGATTAGTTGTGGAACGTGCTCCTGGTGTCTTTGCGAACTTTGGTCTTGTGTAATTATCTTTCAGTTCTAAGATGGTTTCATGTGTTTGGAATTAATGAAATTCTGAGAAATTTAATAATGGGTTTTTTTTTTTGATTGGGGGAGGCTGATGAGAGGGGACTGATCAATTAAAGCTTGATTCAGTTCCCGTGCCGCTGCAGTCTATCTCATAGATAAAGGTTCATTTGAATTAGGTTCTTGAGATTTTGGATTGAGTACTGTTTTGGGTTCTGTAAGAAGAAATAAGAACGTAACAAAGTTGGTATTTTATGATTTTTCTGGGTATGGCTTTTTCTTTAGGTTTTTCTCTTGTCCATCTCTCACCTTTTTCTTTGTTTCATTTGCAGATAAATTCTGTCTTCATGGCTTTATGACCATCATTCAGCTTAAGTGAAAAGTAATTTATGCAAGCATACCATTTAAACGAAGAGATACAGCCTGTTTTTCAGTTTATTGGGTTAAATGTCATTCCGAAGTATAGTTCATGACGTAAGGGATGGTTTTGGGAGCTTATCCAGAAGGGGCCATCATCACAAAGGGAAGTCTCAGGGCTCAGTACATGAATTGCACGACCAACCTCTAGTAATCCAACCGAGTCGTTGGGCTAGCCTTCCTCCAGAGCTACTTCGTGATGTTGTTAAGAGGTTGGAGGAGAGTGAGACTACCTGGCCTTCTCGGAAGCACGTTGTTGCTTGTGCTGCAGTTTGCAAATCTTGGAGGGAAATGTGTAAAGAAATGGTTAGAAGTCCAGAACTCTGTGGGAAGCTTACCTTTCCTGTCTCTTTGAAGCAGGTGTGGGTCCTTTCTGTTATTTCATCTTGAATGGTTAACTTTTTTGTTTCCAAGGAGTTTTGTTGCTTATGCTGCACCTTCTTTGTACGTGTTGTCTGGCTTCTATATTATTGATTACACGAAGATGCATGTTGTTCATTAAGGGGATATTCTGTAATAGTGGGAATACCATTTACTGAATCTCTGCTTTGTATGACTTCTACAGCCAGGGCCCCGTGATGGAATGATTCAATGCTTCATTAAGAGGGATAAATCTAATTTAACCTACCATCTTTTTCTGTCTCTTAGCGCTGGTAAGCTTCTTTTTTTATAATTTGGTTCGCACCAGTCTATAATTTTTTTTCCTTATCCCAAAGAGTTGGGGCTGACTATGTGAATTTTGTTCCTCCCTTCCACACCATCCGAAGCCAAGCCTTATGTTGTTGGGAGTGATTTCATAGTAATAGCAGATATGAACTCACTCTAGTGACAAAAGACTTGGCTTTGGACAGAATGAAAAGATTCGTTTAGCTGACCCCCTATCTTTGGGATAAGGCTTTGTTGTTGTTCTTGTTGTTGGGTGTTTGGGGGTTGCTTGCCTTGTTGGGATTAAGCCAACATTAATCTTGATCTGTTGTTGTATTGTATCTCATTGAATGTTGATGTCACTTATCTTTATTGATATTTGGTTGTTTGCATTATGTTGATGAGCAAGCAAGCTAGTGGTTGGTAATTAGTTGGTGAAGGTGGGCTTTGAACTCAGGTTGTGGTACCAACACTTAGAGACTTCAACCAAGTTAGCAACCTGGCATTTAAATACACGGATACATGCATGATGCAATATGTATGCATGCGTGTGCACATAAAACTTGCATATTTTAAGTTAATGGCTATACATATACCAAAAGAAGTAGAATGGGTGGGCAGGAAGAATGATGAACAAGGTCATTGATGTTACAGGGTTGGCTTCTTTGCCGTGTCGCTATTAACAGACACACTTAAGACGTGCATATTTTTATCATAGAGTGGTAAACGTACAATGCATATTTTCAGCAAGCCTAGTCGCGAGAAGTATGGTAATACTCCATTAAATGGATGGGATAAAAGGGTCCAAATTTTCATGATATGTTGGATCCGAAGCGAAGTCAAGCGTGAGTCTCTCAGGAACAGTGCAAATTTTGTTGATATGGGCCCTGAAACATATATATTGGCCTTTATGAGTTTTGGTAAACCTCGCCCCCATATATATATATATATATATTATTTAGGATTTTGGCTAGGTTTCTCTGGGACCAACTGGTTACTCTAGGTAAAACTTTTGTCCATCTTCCACGTATATGCATAAAAAAATGCCAGAAGTACCATCTTTTCTTTGGTGGTTTTGCTTTACACAAGTGAGCATGCCAGAATTATTCCAAAATTTCCTCCAGACAATTTTTTTTATAGGTATCTCCAGCCATGTTTTTGTAATTTCCAGTCAATTGACATAGCGTCATGGAATCTGCCCTTGCTTTTCCAATTTCTCTTGCTAATAAACCTATGTTGTTTATGGCAGACATGCAAAATAGAAATAAATACATAATTGTGAAACCCAACTATAAATGAGATGTACTAGCACACGCATTTGAGATTTTCCTGGCTTCTTTTGATTTTTTTTCCTGTTATTTTTGTATGGATATCTTCTTTTTTATCGTCATTTTTATATGGAAATCTGATGTGGTGTAGTGGTTCAATCTTGCAGCTTTGCTTGTTGAAAATGGGAAATTCCTTCTCTCGGCAAAGAAGAATCGCCGAGCTACTTCCACAGAGTATGTGATCTCCATGGATGCGGAAAACATATCAAGATCAAGCAGCACCTACATTGGAAAACTGAGGTATTGAATTAATACAATACTACATTGCTTCTCGATTATAAATTAATCTAATCAGTGAAACCTTCATTACATATAGGAAAGAAGGTTTTCGTGTAGAAGTAATAAGAGATGTCTAGTGTATTTAGGGGACAATGCCAAATATACATCTGGTTGTAGCCACCTTCCTGTGTTATGCATTTAGTACACAATGGAGGGTTGTGCCATAATTTGATTGGTTTAACCTCTAGGTATAGAGCAGAAGATTTATGCCATTGGATTATACTACCTACCCATCCTAACTTTGGGCTTCTTTTTGGAATGCTTGCGATCATTTCACTATAAAAAATGATGATTGATGGTTAGGATCATGTCAGGTCCTCCGTCCTCCTTGATGGGACCTGTTCATATGGGTACCAACCCTGCTGCACGTGCTCTAGGCAAAAGAAGGGAAGAAAGTTTAGCCCTGTTTGTTCTGATGCACTTGGATTAAGCAAAAAATCTTGTTGGTATTTTAAAATATTCATGTGTCCAAACCAGAAGCTTCATTAACCATATATGACATGTTCCTCTTTTTCAGGTCAAATTTCCTTGGCACAAAATTCATAATTTATGACACCCAGCCTCCATATACTGGTGCCATGGTATCTCAGCCAGGCAGGACAAGCCGACGATTCTATTCCAAAAAAGTTTCTCCAAAAGTCCCAACTGGCAGCTACAACATTGCACAGGTCACATATGAACTGAATGTGCTAGGAACGCGTGGCCCACGCCGCATGCACTGCACCATGCATTCCATTCCTACCTCAGCTCTCAATCCTGGTGCTACTGTCCCAGGCCAGCCCATGCTCATTTCACGGGCCCTCGAGGATTCATTTAGGAGCATTTCCTCCAAATCCATCGACCACTCAATCGAGTTCAGCAGTTCCCGATTCTCAGACATTGTTGGTTCACGTGATGATGATGAGGAAGGCAAGGAGAGACCTTTGGTTCTTCGGAACAAGGCCCCGAGGTGGCATGAACAGTTGCAGTGCTGGTGCTTAAACTTCCGTGGGCGAGTAACGGTCGCTTCTGTAAAAAATTTCCAGCTGATAGCGGCCACACAGCCTGCCGCCGGTGCACCAACACCATCCCAGCCAACCCCACCGGAACATGACAAGGTCATACTGCAGTTCGGCAAGGTCGGGAAGGACATGTTCACTATGGATTATCGTTATCCGCTCTCAGCATTTCAGGCTTTTGCCATTTGTTTGAGCAGCTTTGACACCAAGTTGGCTTGTGAATAGAAATACAAAAAGAAGAATGGTAAGACTGCACAAGAAGAAAAAAAAAAAGAAGAAAAGATTGTATTCTCTCTCATTAGGATAGGAGGATATGGTGGGTGTTGATGCATTCACTTGTTGTAAAACTAAACTGCGACTATCAGATGGAAAATTTTCATTTTTTTGTTGTTGTTGGGTGTTTTTAAAAATCTCTATTGTTCTTTTTCACTTAATCAAAGGCAAACTCACTGCCTGTGCGCATTATTCTCTCAAGTTAATATATATTGTTTTCTCTTGTTGTGAAAGGCTAATTTATGTAGCAGATGCAGATAGATGCAGATGCTTGGATGTGTATTGGTTTGGTTCTTCTCATAATTTTTTTTCTTTCTAATTTCTAAAGCCAAGTCATTTGTGATTGATAGTGAGGTCAAATCTGCTTTCATTATTTCCACGTTGTCTTGGATCTTCCTCTTGTTTTTTATTTTATAAATAATATTAGTGATCTCATCTGATGGGAGTTTTGGAAGATAAAAGATCAATCAAAATGGAAAAGAAGATTATAACATGAGGTGGGTGGATGTGATTGAAATGCTCTGATTTGGGTCCATGGTTTTCAAATCCTGTTTCTCGTCCTGTCTCTGTACTACTGAGTTTTTATATGTGTCGTGGTTATCTCATTTTTCTAATGTTCAATCATAATAATAGTGTTTTTGATCAAGAACATCAAAATTTGGTCAATCCGATTGCGATTTGCAAAAATATCGGGCAAGTCATCTTGGATCACAGACATGTCAAGATCCTTCAATAAATCAATGAGAAGAAAACAAATAAAAATTTAACCAAAAGGATCATGCCAAATAAATTAGGATTGAAGGACTTTTAGAAGGAAAAATTTTTTTGCCAAATAAAGCCTTGCTTTAATTTGTATAATAAAAGAAAGTATTCCAAGATCCTCGGTCCAGATTTAGAAATTCTTAAAATCTCAGATGATATAAAAATAAAATAACTTAACTATTTATGTTTAATTAAATAATACTTTATAATTGAATATCTATTAATTTAGTTTATAATATAATAAGTAGTAAAAATCTCAGATGACATTGAAATTGACATCACAGAACCAGAACCATCGATGCTTCTCAAACGTATCTCGATGAAAAGAATCTATGATTATGTAGACATATCCACGTCAGCAATGTGTGAAACGATGTCAACGAAATGTCACTTGAGCATTTTCCATAGTTAAAACCTTCATATTTTATTTTAAAATCTTTTTCTAAACGCCGTTTAGATGAGACTAAGTTCATGCGAAACGAGTAGCCATTGTTACACAAAACCAAAATACGACCTGCACGTCTGCGATCTGCCACCAAAACCCTAAACCCTAACCATGAAATCCCTAACTCGACGAACAACAACATTCTTTCTCTCATCCACTTCTTCTACCAATCTTTCTCCACACTTGCTCTACTCTCTCAACTTCTTCTTCCATTCGAACAACCTTCAAGAACCCCAAGAGAAGAAACTAAGAACCTCTCATCTCTCTTCTTTCTCAACTTCTTCTTCATCTTCTTCGTGGAGATACCACGACGAAGAGAGTCGAAACGTTAAGGTTTTGGTTTGGTGGGATTTCGAGAATTGCTCTGTCCCTGCTGGGGTAAATGCCATTAGAGTTGCGCAGAGAATTACTTCTGCACTTAGAGATAATGGCATAAAGGGACCTGTTACCATCACTGCGTTTGGAGATGTATTGCAGCTCTCGAGGTCGTATCAAGAGGCGTTCTCTTCCACTGGAATTTGCCTTAATCACATTCCTCATGGTCAGTTTCTGTTTTTTTAATTGTTTTTATTTTTTCGATTGGTTGGAAAAAAAAAAATGAAAACTTTCTTGTTGGGGAATGTTAATTTGCAGCAAAGTGAAGAAGGGTGACAAGATTCCATATTGTCTGTTAATATGAATTTCTCCTTGAAGTAGTGAAAGCTGGTTTTGCCCCACTATTTGTTTCCTCTACTCGTTTTTTTTTCAACAAGTAAAATTAGAATTAAAATAAAAGCTGGTCGAGGTGACCAGCAAGAAATACAGAAGCCCCAAAGCCAGCACTACTAAAACTCACTCTCACCTACCCATGAAGTCCTCAAAAAAAAAAAAAAAACTCCCTTAAACTCCTTAAAGATATTACACCAAAAAAAAAAATGCCCATAATAGAGATTGTGATATATTGCTCAAAATGATCCTTGTCGTCAAAGACTCGGCTATTCCTCTTTTTGATGGGTAAGCTGGACTTCAAACCACGACCTCAAAGTTGCTTTGCAATGTGTCAAACCAACTGAGTTATGGGTCTAAGTCCAAAGACCTGGCTATTCCTCTCTTAATGAATCTGCTACTGTTGAGATTATATTGTTCATAGACCTTGAAAAGAAAGTGTGAAATGCCTTGTTTCTCTCCTTAGTGAAAAATGAAAGTAAGAACTATGGAAAATAGGGATAGGTTTTTGTTAGGCGAAATGCATTTATTGGTAACCATGGGGGACACATCATAATGTAAATAGGGTTATCAGGGTTTCTTCTTGTGCTGACATTATGTAAAAAATCATGAGTATTTTGGGGTTTATCTTCAGCTGGAATTTTCTTTTGCATCTTCTTGCACATCAAGAAACTATCCAAAATAATTTGCACAACTAAAATGATGATGACTTGAGTTGGTGAGGTGAAATGCTGTCTCAAAATTGTGATTCTCATTATATCCTTGAAATCCAATGTATTTTAATGGATTTTAGAAAAAAGAAAATTATCAAAATGGCACGTTATATGAAAGTTGGAATGGATTTTCTTGAAACAAACAATTCCAAGTTTTCAGGCTTCCCTGGGGTTTGTTTGCATGACTTTGTAGTTTTATTTCATATCGTTATAAATTTGTAGGACTTCAGTTCCAGTTTTGTAGTGAATTGGCATTGGGTGTTTGACTTTTACCCAATTTTGACTTTTGTTGAACATGGGGCTCCCAAGTCCTAGCCATGCTAATTTTCAAGAATAAGATCGTAAAAAAGGACATATACATGGAAGTTCCTATTTAGAAGGGAGTTGGGAAGGAGATTTAGAAGTTAGACGGATTAGATATCTCTCTTAAATAATTATTGAAAGGCTTTCATCTTAGAACTTTGCGTATCTTTATCCCTACTAAAATTTCTCACTTTTGTAACCCTAATTCTATGGAAGTTATTTTGCCCGGTAATTGTCGAAGACGATAGAATCGTCCTGGTCTCTAAAATAAAAAAATGTGGATGACCCACCTATCAGGTGGACCATGAGCAAAAAATTACATTGGTTGGATGAATCTAGCCATTTGATTGGTTGCTTGAGTTTAGATAGTCATCAAACATAGACCTATATAAATGAAAAGAGAAAATTGCTAACAAGTATTGTCGTGATTTGGGTTCGTCGCCAATGCTAGAGGCTACATGTCGGTTTGGCTCTTTGTCACAGAATTCTCCAAATTTTGTTAAAAATTCACTGAAAAGGGGATCTTACAAAAAAAAAAAAAAAAAAATTCAAAGATTAATTGGTTAGATCATCAAAAGATTAATTGGTTAGATCACCAAGTTTCCCATTTTTTTTCAAATAATCAATGATTTTTTAATTAATCGTTGATTAATTTTTAATAAATTTTCATGCTTTATATATATACTTATATATTGGTCATTTTGATAATGTTTTATATCAATTGTTGAGAGTCTTATGGATTGTGAATTTTTTTTTTTTTTTGAATAATTTTGGAATGCATAAATTTGATACATAGTTATAATGCTTTGTATTTTCTTTTTTATATTTGTGAAGCATTGTATATGGTTTAATAATGCTTTGTACTTATAAAAAAAACACCTTGTACTCTCTTTTATAATTGTGATACTTTCCTTATTTAAATTTGGATAACGTAATGCACCTATTTTATTGCTTAAATACATAATTTTTAAAAAATCCCAACAATTTCCCATTTTCTCCGCAAGTTTCCCAAATTTACTTGAATTGAACAGCCCCCTGACATATAATTACTGAATCCGAACTTGGTCACTATGGTTTGGATTGGGCGACATATGAATAATGCTGACCCGCCGACTAGTATCATTTACCAAATGATACAACTCTATGCCTTTCAACTGAATTGCCCACTTATTAATATGTTTCTCAGATTTACCTTTTATCATTACTTGGCTCAATATGAGCTATTTAACACCTCTTTTATGTCATTAATATGGTGGGCTGCCTAACTCATCATTTTTTTTTATATGCGTAACTCATCATTTTCTTTTGGGGATTAATGTGGTCTAACTGTTCTATTCTTTTCTTAGCATTTAACAATATGGGTTCTAGTTTTCTTACAATGTACATTCTTCTTCTAATGCAGTTGGAAAGAACTGTGTCGACAAATCTCTTCTTGTTGATCTTTTGTGTTGGGTTTCTCAAAATCCTCCACCAGCCCATCTTTTTTTTATTTCGGGGGAAAGGGATTTTGCAAACATTTTACACCGATTAAGGATGAATAACTACAATATATTGCTTGCAAGTAGTGAATCTGTTTCAGGTGCTCTTTGCAGTGCTGCAAGTATTATGTGGCATTGGAATAGTCTGGTTAGAGGGAACAGCCATGGCGGGAAGATTTATAACCAACCCCCTGATGGTCCCTATGGTTCTTGGTATGGCCACTATAAGGGACCTTTGGAAGATCCCTTCTTGGATATGGAGCAACCTACTTCCTCGCAGGTTGAGGAATCTTCAGAGTCTAGCACTGATTCTAAGCTTCGCCCAATTCCGAAGGCTTTGGTAAATCGGATTCGTCAAATAGTGAACTCATATCCTAAAGGAATCAGCATTACAGAGCTTCGGTCAGAGTTGGGAAAGAGCAATGTAGCTATGGATAAAGACTTCTTTGGACATAAAAAGTTCTCTGGATTGCTTCTATCACTTCCAAAGGTTTTGAAGCTTCAGTTTGCTAGTGATGGCCAGATTTTAGTTCAAAGTGTCCAACCAAAACCTGCTGAACATGTTGAGTCCAATTTGAGATTAAACACAGGTTCAAGTAGTAATAATAGAGAGGGGTCTACTGTTGTTGCAGAGTTAAATGGTAGAAACAAAGCCGTAACTGCAAATGTGAATGATAAATCTTCATTGCCAGCAGCTTCACCACCAAAACAAGAACCTCCCCCACTTGACCCTAAAGAGATTACAGTGGAACAAATTCTGAAGAAAGATAACGAACCGTTAGGTTCCAGTTCATTTTCTCCTACACATATTACGGAATCAGAAGATAAAACTAAAACAAATTCTGAAGAAAATAATAATAAACCCAGCCCAGGCACAGGTTTCTTTAACCAGATTGTGAACTGGTGTAGATCTTGGAGAACTACTACAAATCTTCATAGTGCAAGTGGACAATGTTGCAAAGAACCAAACCCAATGCATAATCAAAGCGGAAATAATGAGTTATTCTCAAAGGTAACTTTTTGGGATGCCATGGAATCATTTATACACACTCCTAAAGGTTCAGCTCTCATCTCAGGGGCAAAAACCAGGTATTTTTAGTACTTACTTCCTTTTTGTACTATTTGGTTTGTTATGCTGGTAATTATCTGTCAGGGAGCTTTAACTCACTTGCATTTGCTGTTTGTTTTAGCTTTCTAGTTATGGGCTTTTCATGTGCCTGCCATTCATTTGCTTCTCATCCTCTTTATGATATTCCGCACAAGTTAAAAAAGATCCCCTTATTAAGTACTAGCACACGGAAATACCTATGATTTTTTTTTTTCTTTCTGGGGAGTTCTGTTGTACATCTATGGCATCAGAAGAACCAAGAGGATAGTTGATGAGATAATAGATGTATACCTATTGCATGTTGGTTCTATCCCAGGAGAATAAGATGGGACCATCATATGGTGGACCCCACCCTGCAGTGCCATTTGCATAGGAAGTGTAGGGGAGGCAAGGTTCTTCCCATCCTGACTTTATTAGTAATCCTTTATTTTAGAATTTCAATAATTGTATTCAGAATGGTATAATCTTATAAACATCATTTCTGTTGACGTGGCTTGTATCAGGGAACTGCTGGCACAACAGCTGCAAAAGGATGGTCCATTGGTTCTTAATCCTCTTAGTGTAGATGATCTTCTTCACTTAATAGATTTATTAATTTCAGAGAAAAAATGGGTAGACGAATGCCTATCCCAAACTTTTCCTTTCAAACTAATCGATTCTGCTCGAAGTCGGTCATCCTCTCCATTAAATCCCCAGGATTCAAATGCGTTGAGTTCTATCTTTTTGGAAATGTTATCTCATTCCAACTTGCAGAGATCAGCAGATAACAAGACGGGAAATGCAGATCAAAACCACACTCAGACTGAAGTGGGTTTGGCTGAAAGCAATGAGAAACCTTTGGCCAAGTCTAAAAGTGAGATTCTAGCTGATTGTCAGAAGTTTGTGGATGAGATTTTGGTGGAACGTCCACAAGGATTCAATTTTAGCTCCTTTAGAAGATTGTTCCTCGAGAAGTATGGCTATGATCTGGATTATCAAAAGCTTGGTTACCAGAAACTAGTAACCATGCTACAGATGATGCGAGGGGTAGAGATAGAGGGTTCATATATCATGCCTTCTCGTGAGAACAATGTTATTGGAAAGGAAATTAACTCGGATGGTGAATTATCTGATTCCACAAGGAAGGACAATGATTGTGGTTCTTTGTGGGAGGAACTTGGGCCCATTTCTGAGACAAGTTTGAACCAAAATGACACAGAATCAAGACTCAGGGGGAAATCAAATGGAGAAATGGATTACAATTCTTATTTGTCGGATGAGGGGTGTTCAGATTCAGAGGGAGAGTCTCCCATCATAGATGGATCAGAAGGGCAAGGGAAGTTTAGAAGAAGTGAGGAAGACACCTCATTATTACAGATTCTCGATTCATGGTACAGTAGCAAAGATGATGCAAACAAGGGTCGGCTATGTGATGTTGATGGGCTTGTGGATTGTTCTGGAAATGGTTTGAAGTCATCGTGTTCATCTGTGGTTGGGGCTGATAGCACCCTCACAGTTTCAAACTGTAAACAGAAGATAAAGCCCCGCTAGAACTATTCGTCGTTTCTGATACAGAAGGGGTGATGAGAAGGTGAAGCTAATTGATAGCATATTGGGTGGCTAGAGGAAGTCAGCTGGGTCAAGAGTTCAGAGTTGAAGGTCTTGGGAGGAAGTTTGAGATACCCGAGTTACCGATTGTTTGGGTTGAGATTCAAAGGGATTGGGACTCAATGATTAGGATGGATTGGAGATGAAGAGAGCCAAGGAATTAAATCTTTATTCTTCATTCATTTCGATGAATGCAGAGTGTACACTTAATGGAGTAGTGGTTGTATGCACTTATCATAGGTTTTTTTTTAATTCACAGCTGAGAAATCAATGGAAAATAATATATATTTGGGGCCCTTGGTTGTAATACTAGCAGAATTTGATTAGATTTTAGTTCAGAGGGCCCCTTTAATTAGAAATCAAGAATTTTTATCTTTTACCAATGAAATCTAAGTATACAAGTTCCATCCGGTAATTCTTCAGATTTAGTTGGTTTGATCTCTTCTAATTCTTCTTTGCACATCCAATTTTAGCAGTTTCTCTTCAGATAGTGTTTATTGAACTTGATACATCTATTCTCCGTTCATAAATCTCTTGTTCTATTAAGTTATTTTTTCAGGAACTTCTTACACCCGCATTATTTTGGGATCTCTCACCATCAACTTCTTCATCTTTTATTTACTCTCTTTTAAAAAAAAAAATTGATTTTTAAACTCTCTTTTGCTCAATCCATAGACCATGGTCTTGTCTAAGGAATAGTCCCAGGGCACGTGCGACATCCGCACATCACACACACCAGGTAAGTGAGGGTGTGCCCTTGTGGGTTCCCTTGAAGAATTAATACTCATATTGGGTATTGAGCTTACAACCTATGGGTATTAACCGCTTATTGGGTCAAAATTGCCATTGAGCCAACCGCTTAGGGTTGCTTTAGTGTTACAGTTTAAAGTCTCCGCATCAAACTTTGAACTCCATCTTTCGGTATTTACAAAATACCATCTTTTAATAATCAAAGTACTCTTTACATTTGGCATAGGAGGATGCTATCGTCCCCATGAGATGTTAGATGTTAACATGGGCAAAGGACCGATATGGTCATCATCATTTTCCCTCAAATACCATTGAAACAAAAAGATAAATTAAAAGTACTTTTTTTTTTAAATATAAAAAAAATGATGTTTTTCTTTTTGGTGATTATAATATTTCAAAAAGTGATTAAAACTATTTACATAGTGAGTATAATAATCAGTCTAAAGGTTGTTCAAGGTTCAAACCAACAAAAAGAGAAAAAGAAATAAAGAATGGGTGGGGAAGGAGGAATTTGATTGGATGTCAATTAAAGTGGGAAAGATGGTGATGAGATGATTACAATGCAGAGAAGAAACACATACAAAGGCAAAGTTTATGAAATACACTCATGAGTTTTCTCTCCCAAAGTTAACTTAATAATTACAAAGCAAAATAGCTTGTTTGAACTTTGAAACATAAAACCCACCATCCACCAATCCATCTCTCCTAACTATAACCAAAACCAAACCAAACCCATCAAAAATAAAACTTCATTACAGCATCAACCACACCACAACAAAACAGAGAGGAATTTGAACGACAAGCAACCCCACCACCTGCACACCACCACCAACTAATCTAATCAAAATTCTCTCTTTTTATTGATTGAGAGAGAGAATCTCTTGCAGTTAAAGATGAGTAATCTAGATTTTGGAGATACCATTCTTGATTTTAGTGAATATTTGAGATACCCCTTTGGTTTTAGTGAATATTTGAGATACCCCTACCATTTTCAAACTAATGACATAACCCTGGACCTTGGTCTTCTGTGCATTGACAGAAAGACTGAAATACCCTTGTATTTAAGATATTAAATCTTGACTTCAACCTTGGGCTTAGAAAGACAAATATCATCCCATGTTCTCCGATTTTATCCACTTTCAATGAGAAGAGGATAAATATAGTCTTACCACTAGATTAATTTGCCAATAAATCAAAGGTTAGACCAAACTAGAACGTGATGTGCAAATGTACATATATCAAAACGGCTTATTATAATTTAAAATATAGATTTAAGGGTTTCTGAAGATTATATTGTAAGAAGGATATTTTATAATTTAAAAAACTAATCATAGTGATTATAGAAACCATGGTTTTAAAACTCGTTTCGATGTTTCGTCTTGTCCATGAACGAGTCTCGGACAAGTTTTCTGATACGTTTGAGTCGTCTCGTTCAACAATAAGACAACTAAATCATAGTTTTACATCTTGTCCGATAAGTTTGACTTGTCTATCCATCTTGTTGATGGACGATGCCAAGACGTATCAGACGAGTCATCTCTGTCACAGATGAGATTTACAACCATGATAGGAACAGGGATTGCAATTTTTACTTTTTTACCAAAATGACTCTAATAATATTAAGTTTAAATGTGATAATGGGGGCATTTTTGGTCATTCAAATTTTAGTGTCGTACTACTTCAACTTCACCTTTTCTCATTATGATAGTAAAGATGTTTCGAAGATGTGGGTATTTCGGTCACTTGACATCCATATATCATAGATTCATGGCAGGCAACAGTTAAAATCAAAAGGGCATCTCAAACATTCTCCAAAACCCTTAGTAGTAAATTCCCAAATTACCCTTGAAGAAAAAAAAAAAAAAAAAGTGAAAAACAGAGTAAAAGGGGAGATGGAGATGGTGGGGTTACCTGTCCTCCTCTATGACCAGATGTAGGTATAGGGCGTATTGTAGCAGCATCAGTCTCACCAGTTGGAAGAGGGACAGCTGGATTACTGTTAATAAACGGTATCCCACCACCTTTATCTGGCAATAATGGCGGAATCGTTGCACTTGGTCCTGGACTCGGTGAACTCGCTTGAGGTGAAAGGAAGGGTAAACTGTACGCCGGAGACGATGATACAACCCCACCAGAAGTCGGTGAAGGAGCCCCCAGAGGGGGAGATTCCGGCGACATAGCCATGTTTTCTGGTGTTCTTGGAGACACCCTTATAGCGAGTTTCTCACCTTCTTCACATGATTTGAGAGAACCATTGTTGAATGAGAAGTAGAAGAAACCAAGGCGTGATGGGTTCCACTGAAAATTGAAAATTAAAAATTGGTTAGAAGAATTAGGATTTTTCATACATTTTTCCAATACCAAAAAAAAAAAAAAAAAAAGAGAGATTTTTCTTGCATTTTTATAAATGAAAAAAAAAATCCAGAAGTTAGGATTTTTCTTACATTTTAAAAACAAAACAAAAGTTCGGATTTTTCACGCATTTTTCAAATACCCATAAATTAGGATTTTTCTTACATTTGAAAAAGAAAAAAGTTCGGATTTTTCAGACATTTTTCAAATACCAAGATGTAAAAAAAAAAGTAAAGAAGAGATTTAGATCTGTACCGTGAAGGAGGAGTTGGGTTTGGTAAGAAGGGTAGCTTCAGTGAAGTTGCAGAGCTTGAAAGCTTTTCTGTTCTGGAAAATGTAGAGGTTGTACTGTTGTTTATGTTTGAAAACTGAGAAGAAGAAGAGACAAGTTAGCCTGTGATAAATAATAAGAAAATATAATCTAATATGTTGTTTTACATACTGAGAGTGTCTCCTATAAAGATACTTGGATTACTCCATTCTTTAAATCCATCTAAAATTACAGTTTTAGAATAAGAAGTTTGGAAGAGAAGGAGAGTGAAGAAGAGGGAAAGGAGGAAGATCATGGAGTGACTCTCCATGGGTGTACTATTCTTTCTTTTTCTTCTTTTGAGGAGAAAAAAAAAGAGGGACAGGGAGTGAGAGATATGTAAGGGTAATTATAGGGTTCTGATTTGGCTGTTTTGGGTTTCAAATTTTAATCTTTATCTTAGGGTTAAAAAGCCTTGAAATTTGAGGAGAGAGAAAGAAAGAGAGATGGGGATGGGGGTGTAGGGTTGAGTGTAACAGTGTCAGGAGTGTTTGCCTTTTAGAAATGGATTTCATTTGAGTGGAGAACAGAGGCAAAGATGGTTTTGGGATTATGGGGAGAGTGTATGTTTGATTACAGTGAAAAGGTTAAATAATTTTACTTTACTTCAACTTTTTCTTTATAATAAGGAAAAGAAAACATGGATTTAGAGAAATGGGTGGCTGTGATTTGTGATGCTGGTCATTATTCTAAAATCATTAGTATAATAATTAATAGTTGATTCATCAAGTGTGGATTCTTTTAAATAAATAAATAATAGAGTGAGGGAACAAAAATATTCTTTTTTTTTTTAGCTCCTTTAGATTATTTTATAACAAAGAAAGAACAATAATAAAATATTTAGACATGAAGTGGACTCTGGAGGAATAAAAATCCTTCCTCTCTTTGAAAAAATCTTTGAAATTTACTCAAGAAAATTATATGTATTTGTATATCAATTTTTTATTATCACACACCAATCATATAATGAAATAATGTCTTGGAGGATAGGAATAACAGTCATTTTTTCACACCAACACATTTCTTATCTTCTTTAAACTCAAATTGGTTGGTATCAAACAAAAATTAATGAAGGGGTGTCCATCCCCGTAGGCCCGACTAGCAAGGGCATGGCAACTAGCCTCTTAAAACATTATATCTCGCCCAAATCTCTTGAGTACATGGAACACCCCCACAAACCATATATACATATAGGTAAGTTGGGAGAAATCCCCAACCGACAATATAGTCATTATTCTCTATTTTCAGCTAATTGATTCTATTTTATCAATCAAAGTTCCCTCTATTTAATCTTGAATCTCCATTATCTTTGTAACACAACTTACAATCCATTTAAAAAAGGGATGTTGTTGACAAATTTATTCAAGAAAAAAATTTGTTACTTCCCTCTTGGTGAAGTAGTCATAGCCCTTCATCAGGTGATTGCTAGCAATCTTTCTTGATAATAATCTAAAACCATCACTCTCCCTCTTCCTCAGTTTTGGGATTTCTTCTTAAAATAAAATCTTAGAAGAAGACTAAGGAATAGAGATACTTGTTAGTTTATTCTTTAAATGAATAACAAATGATGTGTGTTACATGAAACATTAGACCAACCCTAATATTTTATATTATAATTTTTTTTTTTAACTTCTCTAATTCAAGACTAAAATCCTACCATTTGATCAAAGCCATTCGATTGAAGAGATTACAAATATTCTTCCCAAATAATT
Source organism: Akebia trifoliata (assembly GCF_017979445.1). Lineage (NCBI taxonomy): Eukaryota > Viridiplantae > Streptophyta > Magnoliopsida > Ranunculales > Lardizabalaceae > Akebia > Akebia trifoliata. The sequence continues at coordinate 1,566,844 of NC_141378.1, read as the reverse complement.
TGTTCCTAACACCCAGTTTCAGTACAGCATTCCTTAACAGCCTCCCATATTATCTCTAGAGTCCAACTAGCCTTAATAAGAAAGGATTTCACTCTTACTAAGGGTCTTTAGGACCATCTTGTGGCATCCAAAAGCATAATCCGATGCTTCATGGTTGTAGAGGATAAAATTTTATGAATTTTGAAAATAAAAATTCAAAAGATATCATTTTTAAGGATTATTTTTTTGAATCTGAGTTTCTTCATGAAATTTAGTGGGGTGTAGTGTTGGATCACTGATGTGGTATTACATTTGAGCAAAACGACCTTTACTATGTTAGTAAGGGAAGTGTTTCACTTATCTCTAATACAGGCTGGCCCACGTGGCGCACATAAAATTAGTGTGGTTCTTTAGGCCCACAGCAACAGGGGACCAAGTGGTCCATAGAGCTGTCCTAAAAGAAAGTGATGGAGCCCAGACACCACCAGTCTTTCCTCCCTCACTTACCTACCCCATTGTCACCATGGTTTTAAAACTCAATTTTTCGTCTCGTCCATGTCCGATACCGAGTTGTTTGGACGAGTCATCTCATCTTGTTCAAGTCTCATTTGGCAATGAGACAATGATTTTAGACCATTCAAAAAATTGTGAAAATCCTCTTTGATCTCGTCTTGATTTAGAGGAGGAAGATGAAGATTTTTTTTTTTTTTACCAATCCCTTTTTTCTATGATTCACTCGGTCGAGAATAGAAGAAAAAATCAATTTAAAAGTGAAAATGATAAGCGTTTGGAGATGGAAAAGTGAAATCTCGTTTGTCTCGGATATCTCACATGAGATTTTTGACATGCCGTCCAAGACATATTGTTTGTCTCGTGACATTCCACAAAACCCAAAAAACTCGTCCGTCCGTCTTGTTGCTAGGCAATATCGAGACAACTCGGGCGTATGTCTCGGCCTCAGACAAGTTTTGAAACCACGGTTGCCATTCCCACGGTTCCACCAAAGAGATTCAAATCAAATATATCTCATGTGGTTCCTATAATTAAGTGGAGCAGTAGAGCGCATCTTGAAGTGCCACGTGCCCACATTTACACTCTTGCAGGCCCACTGACCCATGGCTGATTCGTAGGCATCAGCTTTGATTATTTTTCAGAAACTAAGGATGAAAAAAACAAATAGGATTCTCTAGGCTCATCAACACGTGGGCCCGAAAAATTGTAATACATTTCATGTAGGACAAATCACAAAAGACTACATGAAGCACAGATCTAAAGAAGGTGGATCTGAAGATCATAAGAAACAACAGGATCTAAGGAAGATAAACGTTTCCTTTAACTTCAACTAGGCATAACTTAGCTATCACAGTTATACAGCATCACATGTGGCACAAAAAGACAAAAACAAAAACAAAAAACTTAAAACACAAATATTGAGATCTTAGAAATTTCAAGAACAATTCTACAATTAAAGGTCAATGGGGTGGGTCCAAATCATATTAGGGTCGATCTGGGAACACTCCGATAAAGATTGGATCAAATCCAGTAAGAAACAGATAGGACCCTAACTTTTTTTTATCAGATCTCAATATCACCATGATTCAAATCCGATCTGATAACATTACCATCAGTTAGGATCGGAACCGATATGATGTACAAAAAATACATAAACTCGACATATGTAAACAAAACATGTAATATAATTTACATACTACCTCACATTTTATGGGATCAATTCCCTATCAGATTGGAACATGATTTATCCACAAGCTATCCAATCGGCCATCATCAGATTGGATCAGATCAGCACCAAATCCTCAATATACTTGGAACAGATTGGATTCAGGTCGGATCAGATCCATTGACGGCTTTTGTAGGGGGTAGTAAAACCTGCTAATCCTGCAAACCTGAACTTGAACATGTATGTTTGTTGAACCCCTCAGATGGGCTTACTAGACTGCACTCTCTTAGCTTCTATTCCTACATGAAGAAAATACTTCCAAATAGTGTTCACTAAAAGAAATATGTTGCTTTGTTACTCTCTTTCTAAAGCTCCATCGCTAATCTTCTAACCATGGGCTTCTTTCTTCCATCATGTTAGTCAATTTTGGATCAAGAATAGCTCCTACCAGTGCATAGAGCGAACCCTCCGAAGAACACGTGGTGGCCTTGGCTTCTCTTGGACTGGGATCAGATACTCCATAAGCTGCAGCATTGCCAAACCAAACTAGTTCAATAGTTACTTTTGCGATAAATAACAAAAACCATATACATTTAATTAACTTCATCCGCCGATACCATGTACCAACCTCTTTTAGTACAATTGCTAGTAGTAACATTATATAGGGAAAAAAATAAATGTAACTATGGTAAACAGATCAAGCTATGATGTGAAGTTGGTTTTTGTTATACCTTCGGACAATGTAAGATCATTGTTTTTTCACACACTATGGTCCAATTACAAGCCAATACAGCAAGAAACAATGATTGTCTCAGTCAAGAACCTTCCAACTACAATATCATAATGTTGTGACATGTCGAGTATTCCTAAGTTAGGCTTGGGCTTCAAGAGGCTAATTCAGAGGAAAGGGGGCCTTTTCCCATAGCGTAGGGGCTCAGCCAGAGGCAAAAATTCCTGGGTAGGCTAGGGTTTTATGATGTTTTTTTGTTCATTCTTTTGATAGCTCTGTGGGGTTCCTTGTGGCTGAGAGAGTTGCAGAGGTTTAAGAGCTTGTAATCTTTATCATTGATAGTGAATTGATCTACCTCTCCTCCGTGAAGGTAAGCATTTTGTCAAACCATGTAAATCATGTGTTATTTGTGTGATTGTTTTATCAATTATTTTTACTCTTATTATGCTTCTGCACAACACATAAAATGTATTACTTCTCAAAAACCAACTTTGAAAAACAGCTACCTTGAACAAGGTGAATCGGGCACCGAGAACCTATTTCAAAGGTGAGTTCTAAAATTTATTTGATCACATCCTGGGGAAAAACACCCTAGAAGACGTGTCCATGGAAACTACACATTTCGAAGAATGTGGTAATGATACCCCATGCAACAACTACCAGCCTCCTTAGGCAGACAAAAATAAATGCTTTTGATGGTTTTCAGTTAGGCAAGTCCCCCTAATGTCATCTGTACCTCCTTCAATCCCTTCAAAATTACAAAAGCTTCCAATCATTTGTAGTCTACTGATTGTTGTGCCTTGGGTCAGGACAACTTATGTGGTTAGACTTAAAAGTTTTTTCTTCTCAAGAAGAACATGTAACCATCTAACTGATTTGGTGTTGTACTTGAAGACTTGAAGTCTACGGAGGATTAGTTCCTTTTTTAATATGTTATCTTTCCATACTTGGAGGAAGCAGTTATCAATGTATTGATGACAGTGATGCTTGAAGTTCAGGAACATAAATAGCAGATAACCATTTTCATATACTATGTTCTAGGCAACCAAACCTTCGATCAATTGAGATTTCAATAGAACTTGTGACAATAGGAGTTACTAGCCTCTCTAGTCAAGTTGAACAATTGAATTCTCCATGATCTTAAGTAAAATGAGAAGAATTGAACTTGTCCTCGCCTAGTTCAGTTAGAGGAAGAAAAGTTTCAAAGTTTTAAGCACAAATTGGAAAGTATCTTATCAAAATAATCTTATCGTTGTGTTGCACTAATCCAAGCTATTATGGACCTAGCTACTTGTTAAACCTGTGACGAGGGTCAAAATTTCCTCAATTAACAGAGGACATTCTCAAAATTTTCATGGTCAACATCAGTGGACATGGGGCATGTGGACCAATATGAGCTCAAGTACAAGTATTTTAGTTCCTCTCAGCCAACAGAAAAGGGTGGTTTCTCTAACGATAAAAAAAAATTACATACGATTCAGAGTCAAGATAGGAATTTTAACTGAGATGAACAGAAATTAATTCACTAGGCATTTTAACAATGAAAGCAATTTAATTCATACTAGAACCATTTAGGGACCTTTGCTTGGGGTGGGGGAGAGAGGAGGTATGTGAGATCTTAAGAAATGCCCATTTTAGATATGAATAATTATGCATCACCCAATTAATGAAAGAATGGTCCCCAAAGAAAAACAAAAAGGCAGTATATCCTCCCATTGATGTCAAATGGTAGAACTTCTCTCCAACATGATGGTTCACACTTAGACATTATTAGAAAAACAAATGCATTGAGAACAATAGCAATGAAACCAAAACAAGAAGCTGCACCACATAAGAAAACAACCGATCCTCAAAAAGAGAGTAATAGAACGGATGATTGCAATCAAGACAGGTCGACTTCCAACTAGAGGATCTTATAGGTGGGATTGGGTGAGCCACTGTGCCACTTTTCCTGATATTGTGGTCTTAGAGAATCATCATCAAACCTTACTCCAAAAATTAGGGTGGCTAAATATATTCTGCTTTAGATGACCACCAATATATATACTTAATCACTGCCTATAATGCACACTACATCTATAAACAATGCAAAAACTATGGAACCTCTGAATTATGGTTCACAGGATAAAAAAAACCCCGAAGAACTAATTCCTGCTTTTACAATTTACATAACAAAAGCCAATACTTCCGTATTGAAGCCATATCTTCACAAGATTCTAGGCATGTCATATACAGTACACTGAGCGAGATGAAGACCCAACAGAACATGGATTGAGGGGGTGAGATTGGATATGAACACACAATAACAGAAGCATTGCTTTATGTATAATTGGATGGAGGAACAACAGAATACGTTCAGCTGAGCCAAAAAATTTTGGACAAGGCTTTTATAATGATGGTGTCCAAATATTGTACACAAGTAAAATAAGGCTCTAATCCCAAAAGGACGGTATCAAACAATACTTGAAAGTAGAAATATTATCAAGAGACCCTATTGATTAAATAATAAAAATCCCCCTCTCAATTACACCAATTAAAAAATGGAAACAAGAAAAACTTGCAAATAAATGACAGTGTGATAGGATTATATATAGCCAATATGCACGTGACATCTACATATACATGCCCGTTGGAGTCCAACAAGGGTATGAAGTATTTAGAAATATAGACAATTGGCACGAACTCCCCACTTTAAGCATATGAAAGTCTTTCTGAACTCCAAAAAAGGGCCCATTCCTACCAATATACTCCAAATCAAATTGCAAATTTCTAAAATTGCTTTCCATTCATCTTCGAACTTATATTTTGCTCCTCCATCTCCTAGAAGACATTCTCTTTTTCTGTCTTTTTTTTTTTCATTTTTATTGCCACTTATCTTATTTCAAACAAGATGGGAAGTTCAATATGGATAAGAAATTCAAGGATAAGTTGGCTCAATGGAGGTCCCCATTTATAGATTTAGACCTGAGACGTGACGTTAGACCACGGGATATGGCCAAAAAAGGAGATACAACCAGGAAACCTAGTGAAACGCTTAGGGACCTCAAAAATCTATAACTAAGGCATTTATGATTAATAGAGGTACAGAATTTCCATTCACCAAAGCCTAAACTCTATCAATTCTAAAACTTACATGATTGTAGGAGTGTTTTCAAGAAAAGGCACATACAAAATTGGAAAGGAGGAAACCAAGTATGATATTGGGAAAGTCCGAACAATTCCGAACCCCTATATCTATAGTGACAAGTTGATTATGAACTCCAACAGGAGGGTTTCAATATGTAATGTTTCCGGTTATATTTAATGATAAATTCTATCAAGGAAACCAAATTAGGTCTATCTTCCTCATTAAATGTTAAAATACTTGAGTATATCCAAGAAACATACAAAACATAAATCTTATCCATACCTGCTTATACCTCTTCTCTTTCAGTTCCACCTGCAATTTAATTTAATTTATTTATTGTTAGTTCAACCTATTATCCAAAGATTATGTCAACATCAAAAACTAAAAATTATAGTAACAATGGGTTTGAATCCCAACAGCCACAATGAAACCATGCATGCCAGTTACAATTCAAACTGAAATGGCATTACCTGCTCTTGAAGTAACCGTGCATTCTCCTCTTCCAGTCGTATCGCTAAAGATTCTAGTTCTACCTGGTAAGCCTGAAAACAAAGAAACAAGATAAACAACATTGCATTAAAAAGAAAAAAAAATCAAATCAAACTTAATCAAAGAGTGAAATTAACCTGTTTTCGTTCCCTTGACCTTGCCGCGGACTCTCTATTCTTAATCAACCTCTTCTGTCTCTGCAAAGCCACCTTATCAAAGATCTCCTCCACTGCTCTCCTTTTCCCCTTCCCTCCCGCTCTTCTTTCCACTCCATTACCCAACCAGAGAATCGATCTCTCACCTTTTTTCTCCTCAATTCCACTATCCAAAGCCGAATCCACCACAAACCCCCTCACCGGTCCCACCATTGTTGGAATACTAACATCCTCCTCTTTCAAAGTTCCCGACTTCGCTAAAAACTCTTCCAAAGTCATGGAATCTTCAATCTTTGGATCCCCACCACTACCATTGGCGTTTGTGATCTCCTTCCACACCTCTTCTGCAGACTTGTTACCGATATTCTTCGACGTCGAAGAATTCCCTCTCCTTAACAAGGGAATCCTTACTCCACCATCCGATTCTCCATCACCACAACTACTGGTTCTATCCTCGTTCGAGACGACTTCGGTTGGTGGATTTTCACTGTATATATGCTTAATGAGATCGTCCATGCTCATAGAATCGAAATTCTTGCTCTGATTGCTCTGAAGATCTGGAATCGATGGAGAATATGTAGAAGGCTGGCGCGCTAGATCCGATTTCCCCTTCTTTGTCGAAGATGCTATTGCCTTTGAAGACGGCATTTCTGCCAAATTCTAGGGTTTTTCTAGAATTATTTTCTCTAATAGTTTCAAATGTGATTTCTGTGGGTTCGATCTCTTTTTCTTAAGCTTTATACACCGAATCTCAACTCTCGATCTTCGGTACTGTTTGACCTAGCTGTAACCACTTCGACTAATGGCGCTACTCTTCGACTAATTGACGAACCTTTCCTTACGTTACTTTCCTTTATATCTAATAATAAATAACTTGAAGGTGGCATGTGCAATCACACGTGTATCCGAAGGATTTATTTGTAATTAAAAATATTGATTAAAGGGTATTTTTAAAAATTACACAGTCAAAATTGATACTTTTGTAATTTTAAAACTTATCTAATCGTGTTAAGGGACGTGTAATTGTAACTTTGAATTTTTTTTTTTTTTTTTACTAAAATAACTCTGATTATATCAAACTTAAATGTTAAGATGGGGATATTTTTTAATCCAAATTTGGGTGTGAACCAATTCTCCTCCACCTTCTCTCATTAAAATAGTAAAGATAACATTTTATTTATTATATGGCGATCTGGATTAAAAACCCTCTTACATCTACTAATTACTAATTAGTAATTTGTTATTATCAATCTAACTTCAAAATATAAAGTAAAATGTTCAAACCTTGAAACAGTTCAATTGAGGTCATGTGACTACATCGACCAATTGCATGAGTCCGCGTGTAATGAGAGTATCTCCAATTTACAATATTATCATGTTGGGCTTGGTGTGATTAGTAATTTCGAATTCTATGAAATTTTGAATTGATTTTTCTATAAGTAAAAAATCTCACGTGTCTTCTATGGCATGTGTAATTGTCGTTCTGACCTTCTGACTCCAATAATCTTATAATAAGAGTCATCTACTCCTTACTTTGTTGTTCAGCATTCGTCACGAGCACAATTACTAGTACACCAAAGGTGCATCTTCCCTAATCATCATGTATTTGGAAACGGTCATCCAATGTTTTAATAATCACATCAGATATGGATCAAAGCTCCCATAATTCTAAACTCGACTCATGTACCACTTTAATGGGCAAACCATCCAACCCTTGAAACACAACAGTCCCAAGTGACGGAGTTGACACTAAGGTGTCAAACCTTCTTGTCTATGTGATGAACTCAATTACCTTGAAAATTGCAAAAGCTCCAAAGCTCATTTTCATGATTCCGACATGATGAATATGATCATTTTGGGGTTAGTCATTTACTTTTCACAATTTTACAACAAAAAAAAAAAAAAGGAAAATTGATTATTCTCTAAATTTGGATTTTAGACTTTAGAGAGAGTGCCTATGATTTTCAAGTATCAGTCACAAGAAGAAACTAAGGGTATGTTTGATTGCATGGAAAGTCACTTTCCATGGAATTTGAAATCCATGGAAAATTAGTAGTGAAAAATAGGTAGGGTTGGAAAATCAAATTTCATTGTTTGATTTCACTTGGATAAAATCATGGAAAAAATATGAGAAAAAGAAGAAAAGGAGAAGGAGGAAGGAGATGAGAGGAGGGGGAGAGGAAGAAGAAGATGACGAGGAAGAGGAAAAGGGGAGGATGTGGCGACGGTGACGGTGAAGGCGACGGCGACGGTGGCGGCGACGACGGCGACGGTAGCAGCGGCGACGGTAGTGGCGACGACAACGGAGGTAAGTGAGGAAGATGGGGGGAAAACGTTGTGGTGGCAGAGGAGGTGAGGGATGGAGAACAAGAAGAAGAAGAGAGAGAGAGAGAGAGAAAGAAGGTGGTCGGAGACGGAGCCGACGGCGACGGTGACGATGACGGCGACGGCGACAACGACGGCGAAGTTAGTGTAATGGTGGTGGTAGGGAAGAATTGAGGATGGAAAATATGGGTGGATTTCATTTTCCCACCCATATAGGTGGGAAAGTGAAATCCATGATTTAGTGGACTTTTTGAATGGGGTGGAAAATGATTTTCATTTCCATGTGCAATCAAACACTTGAAAAATGTCATTTTCCATGGAAATTGATTTTCCACCCTATTTTTCATGTGCAATCAAACATACCCTAAAGGTTTTGCACAAGTGATTTAGATGTTTTGAGTGGTTTTAAATATTTTACAGTAAAAGGAAATCAATTACTCTTAATGGGTTTGCTATTTATCGCTTGAGTGCTGATTTTGTAACTCGACCTGACAGGGTAACTCAAAAACAAACTGACGTGGTAGGTTCAAGAAGTAAGAACTGTAAATTTTTTCCTCGGGATACACAACTGCACATGTTTTATCCCGAGGGGAAAAATCTACCGTTCTTGCAAGATACATCAGTTGAGTTTTTGAGTTACACTATCGTTTATATCAATTGACATGGATAATTTAGGATCCTCCATTGGGGAAGAGTCTAGTATGTCGTTTTTAAGTCCATAATGTTCCTTAAGTGCATCTAAAATTGATGTATCTTCAATTGTCTATGTTTCCACTTTGTGGAGCTATGATCACTGCTTCCATATTCCACGATGACAAAAGTTTGGATTCGATAAATATTCAATGAGGAATCAATTTGGTTAATTTGAAAAGATTTGGTATAAAAAAAAAATGGAGAATACACATGATTTTCTTCTATTTTGTATTTGTACAAACTCACTTAAGATTCTTATGATCACATTCAAACTTCGACTAACTTCCTTATGACTTTATTTATGATTCTCTCGCTTGAAAGCAAGTTTTTTTGGGGCCTATATAATTGTACATTGAAAATGGACAGAAACAATAATTAAATCCCCTAGAAAAATATGATTTTTCAGGTGTATGTTTGCATATTTTCCTTAGAATTCAATTTTTCGTCCTAGTTAGAAAAATGTTTTCCCTCCCCAGACCTTGGATCAAGACTTTTTTTATCCTAATGTTGAGCAATCAAACCAATTCTCACAAAATTCATTTTTTATAATCTCTTAAATGCGATCATTGTGTGATTTATCTTCTCTTATAAAACACAAAAGCAAAGAGAATCATAGATTGATAGATAAAAGTCAATGGAAAATTAAAACAGACCCCTGCGTATAAGAAAAGGAAATCCCTAACACAAGCAGGGCATACTACGCATCCCTATTTGCACACATCACATGGCAAAAACTCAAAACATTAAACTACGCATGGATGATGCAAAAGGAAATGGTGGACGGAATTTCGTTACGGCACCAATCCCCCCAACACAATGTTAGTGGGTCTCAAAGAAGGTGGTGGCGGAGGAATGGAGTTGGTGGCATCACAATCGCCCTGGAGTATATCACCCTCTTTGGATGTGAAACCTAATGAGGCGAGCATGGAATGCCAACAATGGTTTTCGATGATCATGATGGCTCGACAACAATTGGATCCTAGATATGTCTCAACGTAGAGGAAGAAGAGAATGACTTCACCGGTGCAAGCTCAATTAACAAGTTCCAACACTCAGATGTGCCATCCGATTGTAATCAAACAGCTAGGCTTGGTCCAGTGGGCGGAGGGCGTGCCAAAGTCATGTACACCATGCTATATGTTAGCAAGAGATTGAGAAAGAAGTACTTGGAAGAGAACGCCATCTTTTAGATATAATTATAATTAGAGTAGAAAGTAAAAAGCTGGGATGTGAAGAGAGTGAGGGGAAGGTTTGATTTATATAGAGGGGTGATGAAGGCCCCTTAGACACATGGGGAGACCAAGAGATATGGTGTACATTGTTTAATGAATCGTGATAATTTGACTACCCCACGTGTATCCCGAGGAGTATAGATCTACGATTCCCAAACTTGTCACATCAGATAGTCAATTGAGTTTGCCATGTAGGATAGTCAAATTATCACGATTCTTGTTTAATTACTTAGTAATAGAAGTTGATTAGAGTCAAGGGCCCAGTTAAGAGGGTTGGCATTACATGCCCTACTTATGATCATGTGATTCAGGGTTTATTTTGGTCCTTATTCCTTATTATCACCGTTCATCATGATAGGGGTGCAGTAATTTTTTGATGGTCCCACTTTCTGTCTGTGATTGGTATGCCAATGATATGTGAAGTGAAAGCCTCGACTAGAACAAAACCCCCATTATAACAGCCAATTGATTATTCCTAAGAATGTTAACGAGCCATGCTCAATTTGGTTCGGATCACAAAATCCTAAACTTAGTCTGAGTTCAACCCTTCTAATTTGTCCAATCAAAATCTCATGAAGATGTTAGCATCCTCCACAACTTATTTTATTTTATTTAAAAAAATATATATTTACTATTTTATATTTTATTGCACAAAGTAAACATGTATATATTTTAATATATCAAATCACTAAATGTATTTTATATAAAATAAAATGATGGACATGTGAAGTAGGATATTATGGGAGGTAAAAATTCATCAAATGACATGGCAACACATGGCAACAAAAGCAAGGTTGGATCAACTTGCGCAAACAATCAAAACCATAGTCAAAGATATTTCTAGAGATAGAATTAGATGGTCAAGAATATCGGAGAAATCAACAATCACAACCAAAATCGCAACTTCATTCTAAATCATGGTGAAATTTCATGAATAATAACTCACGCATAAATTATGACTAAAATCATGGAATTAAGAGGAATAAACAATTCATTAAAGGGGTACGAGAAAAGCTATCAAAGATTTGTAAATCCAACCTAAGAGTAAACCCTATTCCTTCTTTGACCTATTGTTTGACTTTCGCAACAGAGGCTTTTGCAAGGATGAACAGGTTTATAGTCAAGCTCAGAAAAATCAATCGATCGAGGTCAAATAAACCCAATTTTACCTCCACATTTATTATCTACAAAATTATAGTTGAATTTGTAAAATAGATATGTGCTTTTGAGATGCTATACAATCGATGTGTCCCAATTATATAAAAAATATTTTTATAAGACGATGATAAAATCAATTGTACTTTTTGGAGATAAAAAATTAAAGATTAAATAACATATTCATAGGTTGAAAGTTTTCTTTTTCAATTGGAAAAAATCAATATTACTTCCATTATTTTTTTGTGTGTTCAAGCGATTTATTTATGAAGTATTTTTCCTTCGTAATCCTCCACTCTTTATCATGTTAATGGATTTCATTTGTTTTGTAAGGGAATATCCTTGAATTTCCATAAATCACATTTAATTTATTGATATTTCTTCTGCTTGCTCAGGAAAAACAAATACTCGTGGGATTGATAAGCACGCAGAGACAAGGTATTAGAAAGAATAAAATATAATTTTATAAATGAACGTGATTCATGAAAATGTAGGAACTGTATTAGTAACCGATAAATTGAGAAAAACTCAATTAAAATGAATTGATCACGTGTAACAAATGTCCATCATGGTTTTAAAACTCGTTTTGATGTCTAGTCTTGAATGAGATATCCGATTTATTTGAGTCATCTCGGATGAGATTAAAAAAAAATGCCTTAGAATTAGAATAAATCATGTCTTTGAGACGACTTGTCAACTCATCTTGTTGGTGGATGATATTGAGACAACTCAGATGAGATTTAAAACCTTGATGTCCATTCAACCTCAACTTTAATCCATTATTTTCACTTTCGTCTCTTCCCATTGTAATATATATATAAACCTCTTGATTTTTTATTCCCAAATTTGTTACCTTCAAAAAAAATCTCATAAGATAAAAATCTATAAGTGATTGGTATTAAATTTTATTTAAGTAATAAAAAATGAATAGTTTGGGGTAGAAAAGTCTAGGAATTTTTAGGTTAGAGACAACTCATCTGAGATTGAGACAACTCATCTGACACGTTTCGGTATCATCCACCAACAAAATGTATTGACAAGTCAAACATATCAAACGAGATTTAAAATTCAGGTTCATTTTTTTCATTGTTAAACGAGACATCTCAAATGTATCAAAAAACTTCTCATTCACGAACGAGACGAGACATCAAAATGAATTTAAAAACCATGGCTAGCGATGAAAATAATTATATTTTGATTATTTTCATTAATCCATTACGAAAAGATCAAGGTGTGAGCATGCCATCAATTTTAAAACATTAGAATATTTTAAATATTCACCAACATATGAAGGGGGTATCTCTAAATAGCCCATAATTTTTTCTTACCAAACCTTGTACCGTTCTTAGTTGAGTATTTTTGGCTCACGGCCCAATAATAACTTGACATGTAGCACGAATGACATCAACAATAGAGAGAAAATTTATCTCTCTTACAAGCCGTATGTCTTCTACCCATAGATTTATTTTTTAAGATTTAAAATCTTAAAAAAAGTGTTGGCCCACATTGACTATCACATTAACAATCCCACAACACATCTTTATTTCATAAAAATATTTATATTAAAAAAATAATATTTTTAAAAAATGGGCACCGAGCACCTAAATTTCTAAATAAATTTCATCGGCGAAAAATAATTATTTTATTTTTCTTTAGCGTGTTGATTTTTGAAGTCAACGTGAAAACTCATTAATGTGACAAGGGAAAAGAATCGTCGATTCTATCCCTCGGGATACATAACCAGCTGACATCTGTAATTGTGCATCTTGAGGGTACAATCGCGTATCCTAGTGGACGAATCACGACACATGATTGAGTTTTGAGTCCGATTGATAGGTTGAGTTCAGAAGTCATTAGTCTCTTTTTAGAGTGCATATATCCAGAAGTTGTTTTATTTTTTTTTTTTTTAAAGAAAGTATGGGCAGGACTGGAGAGAAATTTTCTTTCTCATTGCTGATGTCATTCGTGCCACATGGCAAATGGCTGGTGGCACAATGTACATTGTGAGAAGAAAAAAATCACTCGTTCTTAATTCTTACGCGTCTGTCTCTCAACAAAACAACACCACGCCAAAACTGTGCTCCGTCAAAGACATCTATGATCTAACTGAAGAAACAAGAATAAAGAACGAAATTCCCAAAATACCCTTCTCCATCTCCTTCTTGCCTCCGCTGGGCCCATCGTCATCTCCGGACCCACTTTCAAGATCTTCTATCTATTCTCTGCCATTACTTTTCAATGCTTTAAGGTTCTTTCTTTTGTTTTGTTTTGTTCTTTTCTTTACTCGTGTCATCATTCTCTCAAGTCTCAAGTGTTCCCTCACATCGATCGACATTAGTCCTTGTTTCAGACCCACTAATCTGTAAAATAAGGGACTTTTAAAAGGAATCAAAGAAAAGCGTAAGAAATCCTCTGATTTATTCTTTGTTCCGTAGTTATTTTTTTTTACTTGTGATGGGTGCGTAAGAGAGAGATTGGAGAGAAACGGAGGAGAATAAAAAAAGGCCTTTTTGTGATTATGGTAATGATGGGTGGGATAAAGGGATTGATTTCTGAAATGGGTTCTTGTGTTTTGAAGTGATGGAGGTTGTAATGGATATGAGAGGTCGACTTGTTGCGGGATCTCACAACAGGAATGAGTTCGTTGTCATTAATGCTGATGAAATTGTACAAGTAAGAATGAAACATCAAAGAAAAATGGCTCACATTGCTTCTGGTCGTGTTTCTTATGTTGTTTTATGTATCCTTTTGTTTTGCTGATACCCATTTGTTCATTTTCTTTTTTTGTTACCTTGGTTCGATCACTTTCTGTCTATATATATATATATATTTTGGTGATTATGAAACGCTTTTGGACATGTTAGTTCTCTGTATATTTGTTATAGATAGAGAGAGAGGGACTCATTATGCAAATTTTCCATTTGTTATGTAAACTTGAGAGGCCTGAGGTGTTCCCCTGTTAATGAGGTTCAAGTGGAGGTGGGGCTGTTGTTAAATCAGTTTTTTTTGCTTTCCTTCTTAATCACTTGATTTTGGAACTTAGTTTAATATAATACCCATTTACACAAATGTTCATTTTCTTTGGATTCAGTTATATATATATATATATTGTGCTTAACTAGAATTTATACTTCAGTTTCCTTGAATATTCAATTTGTTTGTAAATTTTCAATTTTTAATATAGAATCTGTTGAGATTTTGATTATTAATTTTGAGTTTGATAGGGGAAGTCTCTGGAAGAATTGAGTTGGCAGGATTGCCAGATTTGTGGGGATGAGGTTGGTATCACTGTGGAAGGAGAAACATTCGTCGCATGCAACGAATGTGCTTTCCCTGTGTGCAGACCTTGCTATGAGTACGAGAGACGAGAGGGTGATCAGGCTTGCCCACAATGCAAAATCAGATATAAGCGCCTCAAAGGTGATACTCTCTCTCTCTCTTTCTCTCTACCTAATACTTCTTCATCTAGTGCTGTAAATAGTTGCTAATGAGATGGGTAATTTTACAGGCAGTATCAGGGTTGAAGGTGACGAGGAAGAGGACGACATCGATGATTTGGAGAACGAATTTGATATTGAGAGCCATGATGGGAAGGACCCGCAATATATTGTGGAACCAATGCTTTCCTCCCACCTTAATGCGGGTTGTCAGTCTTGTGGTGATGCATCTGAAGTTTCCATGCCGTCGGACTTGGATTCAGCATCTCCTAGTCCTGGAAGGCCTCTCCTGACATATGGCCAAGAGGTGAGTTGATATGATACAAGAGCATTTGATGCACATAGTTATAATTCAGAACTTATGTGTGGTAATGTTGATGATTTCTTGAACTTAGGATGCTGGAATTTCTCCTGATCGACATGCTCTTATTGTACCCCCCTTCATGGGTCCTGGGGTACGGATTCATCAGATGACATTTCCCGATTCGTCGATGTCTCGTAAGTTGTTTGGATTGAATCGTCTGTGTTGTTTTCTCTTTTGTGTTTGTGTTTTAGCTGAGAACTCAGCAGTGTTAATGTTGTAGTGCAACCCAGACTGATGGATCCTAAGAAAGACTTAGTGGTATATGGGTATGGGAGTATTGTATGGAACGATCGGGTTGAGGAGTGGAAGAAAAAGCAAAATGACAAGCTTCAGGTGGTTAATCACCAAGGCGGGAGTAGTAGTGGGAACCATAATGGTGGTGAACCAGATACTCTTGATTTGCTCAAGTAAGTTTGCAACCCGTCGTCACTGCTTTTTAGTAATACTACTTTTGTTGGGTTTTGAATTGTTGTTCTTCTTCTCTTGTATTAGTATAATTCAAGACTTAAAGCAGAATTCTTGAATTATGTCTACTTAGCGGTGGTTTTGAAATTTTCATTGGATAAGCTGGGTTCAAAAGTATTTTATTAGGGACACTGAAACTAAGAGATATTATTGTTTAATTACAAGTTATTTAGTATCATATGTTTTGGCATTTTATGTTTCACTTTAGGCTTTTTATATTTTTCCTATTTACGAGCTGGCTTTAATTTGTCAGGATGGATGAAGGCAGGCAACCACTTTCGAGAAAGTTACCCATTCCGTCCAGCAAAATAAATCCATACAGATTGATAATTCTACTCCGACTTGTGATTCTTGGCTTCTTTTTTCATTATAGACTTCTCCACCCAGTCCACGATGCATATGGGTTGTGGCTGACATCAGTTATTTGTGAAATATGGTTTGCTGTATCATGGATTCTTGACCAGTTCACAAAATGGTTCCCAATCGAGCGCGAAACATATCTTGATCGTCTGTCTCTGAGGTATTTCAAGTCCACCTGTCTTAGATTCTCAGTTCAAATTTTTTGGGTTTATGTTTCCTTACATCCCAAACCTTAATTTTCTCCAAGGTACGAGAAAGAAGGGAAGCCCTCTGAATTAGCTGATATAGACATCTTCGTAAGTACAGTTGATCCTTTGAAAGAACCTCCACTTATCACCGCAAACACCGTTCTATCAATCCTTGCTGTGGACTATCCGGTTGAAAAAGTGGCATGCTATGTGTCAGACGATGGTGCTGATATTCTTACTTTTGAAGCTCTTACAGAGACATCCAGGTTCGCAAAGAAGTGGGTTCCATTTTGCAAAAAATTCAATATTGAGCCCCGGGCGCCAGAATGGTATTTTACTCTGAAGATCGACTATCTGAAGAACAAAGTCCATCCAACATTCGTGAGGGAACGCCGTGCAATGAAGGTCTTCAACTGTCATCCTTTGTTCATCATTGCGTCATCTAAACCTTATCCCAATTACTGGGGTCAACAATATCAATCCTATTTCACTATCTAAATGTATCACGAAACAAATCTTCAGTCAAGGCATATTCCTTTATATCTTTCCTTACTACTTACATGAGTCCATCTATGTCATTTTGTCCTTCTTGCCCTCTTAAGAGCTTGCAACTTGCATCAACACACTCTTTGCACATGGCCAAATCATCTCAAACAACGACCCTTATTTTATCTCTTATTTATTGGAGTTATCCTAAATCTTGTCATATACCCCATTTTTTATTTGATTTTTCCAAGTCTCATCACTCATCCCACTTCAATATCCTCTTCTATGAAAATGTTTTTTTTCTCCCTCTGGTCGTATTTACCGTTTCCTAATTGGTGTAAAACATTTCTTAATTATTTTTAAAAATAAGGATCTCTCCATGTTCATTTGTAAAGTTACCATAATCCCTCAGACTTTATTTTGTGCTTTATAAAAACTTTGAAAAAGCCCAATTCAATTTTGATACAAGGCAACAAGTCATAGAAAAAAAAAATAGCCAAGTTCAACATGGCATCTTATTTAGGTCTAATAATTGGGTTTTAAAACCCATTGAAGTCTCCAAACAGTCAAAATGGTCTCTGATTAATTCATTGTGTGTGTACAGAGAGAATATGAAGAATTTAAGGTTCGGATAAATGGGTTGGTTGTCAAGGCAAAGAAGGTTCCTGAGGAGGGTTGGATAATGCAGGATGGGACATCATGGCCTGGAAACAATGTCCATGACCATCCGGGAATGATCCAGGTGACAAGAACTCCTATTTTGTTCTAGTACACCCTAGTTTTCTCATATTTTGATCAGTAGTAATTATAAGGGGAGCAAACTAGGCAATTTTTTTCAAGTAAGTCTCCGAGAAGAGCATAGAGTTAAGGTGTCAGCAGTTCTCTAATCTTGTATTATCTTCTGGATTCAACAGGTTTTCCTTGGAAACAATGATGTATGTGATGTTGAAGGAATTGAGTTACCTCGTCTGGTGTATGTTTCTCGCGAGAAAAGGCCAGGCTTTGATCACCACAAAAAAGCTGGTGCAATGAACGCTTTGGTGAGCTCAAGTTTTTCTTTTTTAATTAGTTAAAGTTTTCTGACTTTTTCCCCATTTTACCCTTCTTTGTCATCAACAAATTTAGATCTTGATTTTATTTAGTATTCCTCCATTGTTACTTACTTTTCTGATTCTTCAAGATGAGGGTTTCAGCAGTCATCTCCAATGCTCCATACATTCTGAATGTTGATTGTGATCATTACATAAACAACAGTAAGGCTCTTAGAGAAGCCATGTGCTTCATGATGGACCCGGCATCAGGGAAGAAAATCTGCTATGTGCAGTTCCCTCAACGGTTCAATGGGATCGATCGTCACGATAGATACTCAAATCGCAATGTTGTATTCTTCGATGTTCGTAACTCTTCCCAGTCAACTCCAAATTCTAGTGTTGATGTTTTCTCCCTTTTTTTTGGAAAAAAAAACACTGAACCACCCCGTTTTTTTTCCTGATTGAAATCAGATTAACATGAAAGGACTTGACGGGATTCAGGGACCGATTTATGTTGGAACAGGGTGTGTTTTCAGAAGGCAAGCTCTGTATGGCTACGATGCACCCACCATGGAGAAGCCCCTGGGAAAGACCTGCAATTGTTGGCCGAAATGGTGCTGCTTGTGCTGCAGGTCTAGAAGGAAGAACAGAAAATTGAAGCAGAAGGACAGGAATAAGAAGATGAAACAAAGGGAGGCATCAAAGCAGATACATGCACTTGAAACTATTGGAGAAGGAATGGAGGGTGAGAAAAAAAAAGTCTTCCTTGTGCTAGTAGTGTTGTTATATGACTATAATATCCAAAACCCTATGTAACTTGTAGCCAAAATGAATTCTATTTGCAGGAATAGTTGGTGAGAAATCATCTTCAATTTCCGAGCGAAAAAATGAGAAAAAATTTGGGCCGTCTCCAGTGTTCATAGCTTTCTCACTCTTGGAAAATGGTGGGATTCCTCAGGGTACAAGTACGGCTTCACTCCTGAAAGAAGCCATGCACGTTATTAGCTGCGGTTATGAAGATAAAACAGAGTGGGGAAGGGAGGTAAAGTGGTTGGATGAGTTTAAAAAAGCTTCGATCACTTTCTAATTTAAGGCCCCATTTGGATAGCAAGTAGATAGTAGCTAGGAAGAGATAACTTTGGGAAAAGTAGCTTTTCAAGTAGAAAGTAGTTTACTTTTGCTTTTTTTAAAAGTTAGTAATTTTTTACTTTTTAAATATAGTTTTCTAAAATGAATCCAAACTTACTTTTTAACTTTTTAACTTTCAAAAGTAAAAAAGTTACTTTTTTAAGTGCATCCAAACAGACTCTTAGGAAATATCTTTCCTACTCTTTTACTTTCTAAATTTAAATTTGAATCAGGTTGGGTGGATATATGGCTCCGTCACAGAGGATATCTTGACAGGCTTCAAGATGCACTGCCATGGCTGGAGGTCTGTGTACTGCATACCAAGAAGGCCCGCGTTTAAGGGGTCAGCTCCCATCAACCTTTCAGACCGTCTACACCAGGTTCTCCGATGGGCCCTTGGATCCGTTGAGATTTTCTTAAGCAGGCACTGTCCGATCTGGTATGGCTATGGATGTGGTTTGAAATTGTTGGAGCGGTTTTCATATATAAACTCGGTTGTGTATCCTTGGACATCAATTCCTTTGATTGCTTACTGTACTTTGCCGGCCATCTGCCTCCTTACCAATAAGTTTATCATACCTGAGGTACCGCTGACAGCCCTAGAATTTTCACTTTATTTAATGAAGATTATCATTAAAATACTCTCTCTAGGGCTTAAAATGGGTTGTATGCGGCTCGGATATCAGGATATCAGTATCTAGATCTGAATTTCTTTATCCACACCCGAATCCGACTCGACCTAAAAAATGTGTTTTCTCAGCTCATTGCGTAACAGACCTAGGGATCCCTCATCACATGGTGCCTTACGGCACTCGAGTTAATCCCCTCAATGTAGTGTTAGTCTTACTTCAAAGTTTCTAGGAGTTACCCCAACTCACTTAGGCATTCGCACACACAAGAGAACACTCACACTTGGGTGTTTTAACTCTTGGAAGTAGCCACACGAGCACTACATAATTAGGGTTAAGCCCGGGACACTTGGGTCAATTTTCTGGAAGTCAAGGCCTAGATTGTTCACTTTGTTAGACTATTTTAGCATTAATATTTCAAGAATATTTCCGTCTCATACAGAAGTTCTTGTGTACTATGTACAGATTAGCAACTATGCCAGCATCGTGTTCATGGCTCTTTTCGTATCCATAGCCGCAACAGGTATCCTTGAGATGCAGTGGGGACATGTTCGGATAGATGACTGGTGGAGAAATGAGCAGTTTTGGGTGATTGGTGGTGTCTCATCACACCTATTTGCTCTCTTCCAAGGTCTACTCAAGGTTTTGGCTGGGGTCAACACTAGCTTCACTGTCACTTCAAAAGGAGCCAATGATGGAGAATTCTCGGAGTTATACCTATTCAAGTGGACGTCGTTGTTGATTCCTCCCACGACGTTGCTGATTATCAACATAATTGGAGTCGTGATTGGGATCTCAGATGCTATCAACACAGGTTACGAGTCATGGGGTCCATTGTTTGGGAAGTTGTTCTTTGCTTTCTGGGTCATCATCCATCTCTACCCATTCCTCAAGGGATTAATGGGAAAACAAGATAGACTGCCCACTATTGTGTTGGTCTGGTCGATTCTTCTGGCATCAATCTTCTCACTCTTATGGGTCCAGATCAACCCATTTTTGCCAAAAAGCGATATCATATTAGAAGTTTGTGGGTTAGATTGTGACTGAGCTACTCAGATAAGAGTTTTAAAAATGGTTTGAATTAATTGCAGTAAGTTCCATGCCTCGAACCAAGGCAGAAGATATCTAATTGCAAGATTTTGTGGGATGATCAGATCATGAAGATGAGTTGTGAAGGAAAAAAAGTGTGAGGGGTTTGTGGTCAACAAATATACACACAAAGGGACTGGCAACTGACATAGATATTTATTTTATAAAGCTCTGACTGGTTCTTTTGATATTGGATATTTATGGGTTGGAACTTGGAAGAAGGTTGATTTTAGGCAACTTATCTGTAAATCCTGAGAACATTGATCACAGTTGAACATTTTCATGGTTTAAATTATAATTTATTTCCTTCCTCACTTTCTTTTATGTTTGTTTGGTTTCTTTTTGTGATCTGGGCTTACAAATCACACTAAACTCAGTACTCCACGAGATTTTGGATGGATTTTAGGCACCCAAAAGATGTTAATGACATTTAAAAGCAACTTAAACTAGGACCCCAATTCCCCTGCTTGCACTAATGCATGTTTTTATCAAAGTT
This sequence comes from Akebia trifoliata, assembly GCF_017979445.1. Lineage (NCBI taxonomy): Eukaryota > Viridiplantae > Streptophyta > Magnoliopsida > Ranunculales > Lardizabalaceae > Akebia > Akebia trifoliata. The sequence continues at coordinate 1,545,608 of NC_141378.1, read as the reverse complement.
TAGAGTTGGGGTGTTTACATTGATTTAAGAGTCAAAAAACCCATTAACATCCTTTGACCTGTCATCGATTTTGTTAATGCAATCCTCGGGTGTTTACATTGATTTAGGAGTCAAAAAAATCATAAACAATTTTCCCGATGAGAAGAGTCAAGAATCGATTACTTATATGATATCCAAACCAGTCCAGCATCCTTTTCTTCATGCACAGAGAGTGTTTGGTGTCAAAATGTACCAAACTCTTGTAACCCCCAAGGACCACCAGAGTTAATCGAACAATTGTAACCAACCGCCCATTTATATGACAGACACCCTCATATATTGTAATTAAACTAGAGGATGCCTCTGAGAGTAAGGGTATAGAAATGGAAAGATAATAAAATTAGAGGGGTATTTTTAGAAAGGGTAAAAGGAGAAAGGAAATAAAATTGAAAGAGCATATTTAGAAGAATTGTGCTAGAGGGACCTCAAGATTGTACCTCATATCACACTTTCCTGATGTGGAAGTGTGTAGGATTCATGGATATTTTTTAACTTGTATCTTGATGAAAAGCATCTATAGTTCCTACTCTCTACTACGAAAGTGCGATATGAGATACAATCCTCGGGTCACTTCAGCATTATGCTTCTTAGAAATGCACAGGATAGATAGGAGAGGAGGGGAAAGAAAATATAATGGATTTGTAGTGTTAATCCATGTTATTCAATCTGCACGATAACTCGAACGATTCATTGTATTCTGGCTCCCATTTGTTTCTTGACCCAATGATGCTAAGTTCATTCGAGTTATGGTTTCTGTTGCACTAATTATTTCATAAAAAAATATATTAAAAGACCGACTTAAAATAGTTTATGTCATCCGAGACGTGATGACTCAGACGAGTCAACCCGATCTTGCGGGCGAGACGAAACAAAGTAATCTTAAAAACAGGGTATAACTGCTATTAAGTAACAAAATCAAGGATATTTGAGTCATTTCAATCAATCGGTTGCCCTTGCCTTACCCTCTCCTTATAAGAGGACGAGTTTTAGGGTTTCCCACTTCTCTACTTGAAGAAGGAGGAGGACGCCTCTCTGGTGAGCTCTCTTATCATATCTAGCGATCTGTTAGGGTTTCCTTCATCATTTTTCGTTTTTTTTTTCGATTCTTAGCGAAATATAGGTATTTGTGTTCTTTCTTTCATTCTTTCTCGATCTGTACTTCTGTACTGTTTGTATGGATTCATGAACGCTAGGACGTAGTGCATCGAAGATTGTTTTCTTGCTCACTGTAGATTAATTTTGATGGAGCTAATTAGATCTGTGTAGTTTGAGCTTGATTTTATATGTTAGTCGAACAATCTACTATGTTTCCTTCTTCAAATGTTTCTGATTTACTTTAACTAGGTAGTAGTTCTTCAATAACACCTGTTTTTATATCTTTCTATTTCTGGAAAATGATGGTTTCCTCTCTTCCCTGGATACACACTTTTGATGGTTCCGTTTTCATCACATCGATCTACACTAATCCCGATGACCATCAATGGTGTGGATTCTAAAGGATCTTCTCTTTATGAGCGAAGCATCATTTCTACAGTTTTGTTTAGCTTATTTTGAAATATATATATAACGTGTTTTTGTTCTTGAGCAATTTTAGAGCCCTGAGGTATTTCAAGTTTTCAAGTATTTTTGCAGTTTTGGATTTTTGTATTTATATAATAAGCATCTAAGCAGTATCTTAATACTTCACCTAAAAAAACTTGGGACTTGTTGTAACTTTTGCGTGTATTTTGTTTCAGGGTGAAGAAGGGTAAGAATGTCTCACCGAAAGTTTGAGCACCCTAGGCACGGTTCCCTTGGGTTTCTCCCAAGGAAGAGATCTTCTCGTCACAGGGGAAAGGGTATAATTATTTTAAGAGTTTTTTATCTAATAAATATAACAATGCGCTTTATATTTCCTGTATAACTAATTCATTTTCTTATTTCCTGTATAACTAATAGTTTTTTAAACCACGATCCTATTTATTGCAAAACATATGTTGAAAGTTTCTTAAGATAATGGTTTAAAATATTGGAATGCACCGGAACATGACCCCCCCCCCCCCCAAAAAAAAAAATAAAAATAAAAATAAAAATAAAAAAATAAAAAAATCAAATGTTTCAAGAGTGTATTGGGTTTGTATTATAATGTATTGGTTTGTATCGAATGTACTGACTGATACCGTATTGTTTTTTTTTCCTTTTTAATTGAATCTTTTAGGTATTGTGAGTGGCAATTATGGGTATCCAACCATGCCACCCTTAAATTGTTTAATAATTTTTTAATTCAATTCAGATTTAAAACATTCTGAAATTAACTTTTTTTCAACATAACTGCCTGAATTTTTTCCCTCCAAAAAGGATGGGTAACCAAGCGAGGGTACTTTTTTTTTTGTATTGAAAATTTCTAGACCCAAAAAATGGTGAGGGATGGGTCATGCGTTGGAGTTGAAATTTCAGACTCCATTACCCATATTGACAGTTGGGAGCTGATGGTTATAGGGAATGGTAATGCGTTGGAGTTTCTCTTAAAATAAAAGAAAGTTCATCTAAATAACGAGACTTTCAGTTTGAGTGGAGCTACTGAGCTAGTTAGGAGGCAGTGGGGGAACTTGTCCCCACAGAACTTCGAGATAACCCTTATTTGTCCTCCCTCTGACACACGCCCCCATCAGAGCCATAAATCATTTGCCTCTGGATACACAAGAAAAGATCTATTGTTATACGGGTCTTTGACGGGGGTGTTAGGAAATCATTACATGCCCCCATTTGCCTCACCTACCTCCCCCCCCCCCCCCCCCCCACCTCCAATTTTTTGAAGATGAAATTGCCTCTTGTTTAGGACTTCTCTCATGGACTAATTGAAAATGACCTAAATATCCTTTTCAACTTCTAACACAAAACCTCTGAATGTCTCCCCAAAGCTTATCATCTTTAAGCTCTTCTAGTGTACCATTAACTATAGTTTGCCCCTACTAAAAAAAAATCCTAGCTCAGTCCCTGCACTTGATGAAACCATCTTCTTTGGAGGATTTCTCAGCTGGGCCGTTTTCCACCTTTTGTTACTAATAGTCCATGTGTAGTGGTCTTATTTTGAATTAGTATTTTTTTGATAGGAAAACCATTATTTTGAACTAATATTAATAGGCATTATTTACAACCATTTTATTGTACATTTGTTGTAGCCTTTTTTCGTTTTGTATTTGGTGGGAGTGTATTTCCATGAGTTTTATTTCTTTCAGCAATTATTTTTCTCTTTTTGTTCTCGTTGCTACATTTCCTATTTCAATTTCTTCTTACCACAAGATCTTTGCATTTTTGAAATGTAAGCTTTGCTTATACCTATTAAAAATAATTTGTCACACCTGTGCGTGTCTTGTTGAATCTAATGCTTCAGTTTGCATTATTGATTAATGCAGTGAAGGCTTTCCCCAAGGATGACCCAAGCAAGCCTTGCAAGCTTACCGCCTTCTTGGGTTACAAGGCTGGGATGACCCACATTGTCAGAGATGTCGACAAACCTGGATCAAGTAAGCACCTGCCTATTCAAGTCCTTGTTACTTCATGCCAAATGATTTATATGAGAATTCCTTTCTGATTTTCTACACTTTATCTGAGTATTTAAGTTGCTATTTTTTTTTAAAGAAAATTGTTTTCCTTGAAAAATTGTGTTTTGTTTAAAAAATTGTGGTATTTTCCTGACTTTGTAACTTGTAAATGGGATCTTTGAACCATGTTGTCATCCTTATTGTAGAACTTCATAAGAAGGAGACATGTGAGGCGGTGACGATTATCGAAACTCCTCCAATGGTCATTGTTGGAGTAGTAGCTTACATTAAGACACCTCGAGGCCTTCGTTCTCTTAACACTGTTTGGGCACAACATCTGAGTGAGGAGGTGAGAAGGAGATTCTACAAGAATTTTTGCAAATCCAAGAAGAAGGCCTTCACAAAGTATTCCAAGAAATATGAGAGTGAAGAAGGAAAGAAAGATGTTCAAGCACAGCTTGAGAAAATGAAGAAATATGGAACCATCATTCGTGTTCTGGCTCACACTCAGGTATCTATTTGTCCTTCTTAGATCAAGTCCTTTGAGTCTATCATCATATTATGGTACTAAACTTAAATAATGGATTATTCTATTGTTCTGAATATCAGATACGGAAGATGAAGGGATTGAAACAGAAGAAGGCACACCTGATGGAAATCCAGGTGAATGGTGGAACCATTGCACAAAAGGTGGACTATGCAGTTGGATTCTTTGAGAAACAAGTCCCAGTCGATGCTATTTTCCAGAAAGATGAGATGATCGACATCATCGGTGTGACCAAAGGAAAGGGTTATGAAGGTGTTGTTACTCGTTGGGGTGTTACCCGTCTGCCCCGTAAGACTCACAGGGGTCTGCGTAAGGTGGCGTGTATTGGTGCCTGGCATCCAGCTAGAGTCTCCTTTACAGTTGCCAGGGCTGGTCAGAATGGATATCACCACCGTACTGAAATGAACAAGAAAATCTACAAGCTTGGAAAGTGTGCAAGCGAGTCACACGCAGCCATGACTGAGTTTGATAGGTTAGTTTCTCGTTACCGATGCCATTTGTACCATTTACTATATATATAATTTACTTCCAACACTTGAATCTAGTTTTGTTGTTGAATCAGAACTGAGAAGGACATTACTCCCATGGGTGGATTTCCTCACTATGGTGTGGTGAAGGAAGATTATCTGTTGATCAAAGGATGCTGTGTTGGACCCAAGAAGAGAGTTGTTACTCTACGCCAGTCCCTGCTGAAACAAACATCTCGTCTGGCCCTTGAGGAGATCAAGCTCAAGTTTATCGATACCTCATCCAAGTTCGGCCATGGGCGCTTCCAGACCACAGCAGAGAAGCAGAAGTACTATGGACGGCTCAAGGCATAATTATAGGATTCGAACTCTGGAGTTCTGGGGGTTGCTTGCTTTAAGTAAAATAGTAGCTATTAATTGTTTTTTTTTCTTTTCCGGAGACAAATCTCTTTAAGTTGGTTGTGGGTTTTTGAAGTGGCTGAGACTGTGGACAGCCGATGATTACTTCTTTGATCTAGTTGAGTTATTTTGCAATTTTGCATTGTTAGGTTTGAATTTTGTTATTATTATATTTTGAGGATATTTTATTATATCTCTATTTTGCATGTGGCTAAAGTGAGAGGTGGAGTGGTGCTTGCTCTGATATCTCATTTCTGATGATTTATTTTTTTAATGGCTTAAAACACATTTCCGATGAAGTTATTAAAGATTCCATCTATGCCTTCTAATACCCTGGTTTGCAGTAAAAAAAAAAATTGCTTCTACAATTATATAAAATATAAAATGTTTTTTTAAGTATAAAATATGAAATTGTTATTTTATATTATGATTTATCAATTAACAATGACGAACGCAAATTATTTTCTTTCTTATGATGAATATTATTTCATTCTGTCATTTGTTACTCAAATAAGACATTAATTTGATCAGTTTTTGTTCTTAGTTTTTAACATAAATTTTGGGTCTTACATTTTGACCGTAGCTAGCCCTTGCATGTTGAATACTTCTAGTAAAAGCTTATTTGATTTGACACTTTGGTCGATCTAGTTCATTAATTTCATGAAGCCCAGTTGCCTGGCTAATGAACAGTAGTGAATGGAGAAAAAAGAAAACTTAAAAGAGCATAATTCAAGAAAGTAGAAAAAAACGTACGAACATAGGTTCGTTCAAACTTCCCAGACACCAAATGCACCAGTGTAGAAGATAAGAAATTAATCTCACTGAGGGTGATTTAGGAACTCTCCAAGTTTTGGTGAATATCATGTCTTCAAACTTAAAACATGCCCACTCATGGAAATTGCCCTCATCAAGTCTATAAGCTGATGAGGAGAACATGCTATGGTTTTTTGTTTTTTTCTTACATAGGTTTAAAAGTTCGTTTTTTTTATGAAGGTTGAAGAAATTTTACCCTAGATGTTAAAGACAACCGGTTTAGTCAATAAAAATCACGGGTTTTAGTTATATGTTGAAGATTAGGACATTTAAGTATTTTTTTTTTTTTTGATAAATATAAATTGTATAAATGAAAAGAAGATAGGGAGGGAAGACCAAGGTCAAGAGGATATAAGGAAAAAAAAAAAGGGGCAACTCAAAGATCAGCACTTCAGGAGCCTTCAAAAATCAATCCTCTGCCTTTTATGCAAGCCAAGGAGGAAATCAATTGGGAAGGTGAAGCTGGAACCTATAACTCAAGTGCTACAGTATCAAAGGTTAATATTTGTTCTTCTAGGGGCGGTGATTAACAGTGCAGTCTAACTTAATATAGAAAGAATGTACTTGTCTATTATTCTCGATGAAAAAAGCATGTTGGTGGCGGAATTATACAATTTTGTTGCAGCTTTAGAAGAAAATAATTCTCAGTATTAAATGAGGGAATAATCCTGTCAACCTACCTACAAAAACATAGCTGCCATGCTCAATTAGCGGCTCACTAGTAACAACCAGCCAATCGTGCCTAAATATATATAGTTCAAACCAAGAGCAAAGCAAACACGCAAAATTTCTTCCCAAACCAGATGCTTATACCTCGACACAATAGAGGGTTCAAGTAGCTGCCTGCACCGGCTCATATGATCTAAAATCCCGACCACGCCCACGTCCCCTTGCCCGGCCACGTCCACGTCCACGTCCTACAGGATTCCAAATAGCATAGCATTACTAAACCTTCAGTAAACAAGTACATAATATACCGATGTCAGAGCACAAGTCAAATCCCATGAGAACATTTTAGGAAATTGCAAAGTGAACATATTATATTTCTGAAATGTGATCTGAGGTTCTTGGATACATTTTCTTAAATCGACGTTAATTAGAGAGGGAAAAAAAAAACCAATATTAGACAGAAGGGCTTGTGATGGATGTTTTAAAAATTAGCATCAATACCAACACAGCAGGTGCACTTTTGCGGAGGATGCATTTGTAATTCATGAACAGCTTGTGATGGCTATAATTGAATATTGAAACTCATAACTTGAAAACAAGAAATGTAAGAATGACTAAGGTTACCAGGGCTTCGGGCAGGTTGTGCTTTTGATTCACCATAGTCGTTGTAACCACCAAATTCTTGATGCATATCTCCATTACCATACCCTCTTCCACGGCCACGGAAACTGCTACCTCTAGCACGACCTCTACCCCTGCCACCATATCCTCGCCCACCATCCCCAGCCCCATCTCCATTGTACTCCCCAACCCCATTGTTGTACCCTACATAATTCGTATTAATGAATAGTTAACAAGAAACTATCACAATTTTAAAATATTTGTCTCATCCAAACTCACCAATTAGCTACTTTTTCATGCTTTCTGAGCAATTTATGATACCCAAAAGCAGCACCCCATTCAATGTGAACCACATATAATTGAAACATGTTTTATACCAACAAAACAAAGATGGGGCATATGTGTGACTGAAGCAAACAGGGTATGATGAAGGGCGATGATGGCATGAAGAGTGATGCACAAGGCCTGATACGGTGATTTAGATGTGTACAGGACAAATTCCCCAAAGGAAAAAAAATGGATATTTGGAGTGGGTATACCAATCAAGTAAACCGGGCACAACAAAAATATATGTCCCCCTTCTCCCAGGGAGGATGAAGAGAGAAAACTTTGTAAAAATTTAATCTCCCCTAGCATTCACCAACAACTGACACCAGTATTTTAGGTGTTGTACACAAATCTTGAGGTACTGATGGCATACCCAAATCCCTTGATCAGTCCGACTTAACAGTTGAATTTGACTAAAGTGAATTTCTAGAATGAGTTGTTCTACTTCTCTCTCAAAATTCATCAAATACATTGGGTCATTGCTACAAGTTTATAACACTGACATAAGAAAAAAATAGTTAATGCGTTCAAACACTACTATAGGAGATGGATACTACCTCTGGCTCTACCTCTTCCACGACCACCAAGTCCTCTACCACGCATGCCAGAGGAGCCCTCTATATTTCATGAGCCAAAGTGGAAAGTAGTCAACAAATCTTATTGAGAAAGGAAAGAAAATAAATATTCTTGAAATTTCAACGTCAAAATATTTCCTTACCTCCTCCATTATCGAAGTCAGTCCATGGCTTCACTTGATCAACTGGAAGAGGCGATTGATACCTGTATTATAAAGGGGGAAAAGTTACTAAGCAAATAGCATTATAGGCTGTCATTACACAAAACAAATGATGAAATTGATAGCCCTAATCATCATTGAAGACATCTCAAAGATTTGGGGTCAACTAAACGATTCTTATTCCAATTTTGTCAAGAATCATGTCTTTTATTATTGAAAGTGCACTTGTATTCACTTTCACTATCTCAATCCAAGTTCTTTTGAGTCTTCCTATCACTCTTACAAAACGTTTTCGTTCCATAAACGTTTTCGTTCCATCTACGTTTTCTTGAACGTGTTCATTTCTAACCTTACCTTTCCTACTCTTTCCACTCATCCATCTCAACATCCTCATCTTTGATACGTTCAATCTATTAACATGAAGCTTCTTGACCACCCGACTCATATGCCAATACAAATAAAAGGAGGTCGCTAAGATGCATTTCATTTAGAAACTTGCCAAAATCACAAACCATCTAGATGCAATTATTTCCAGAAGCACCAAGTGATTTCCAATATAGATGAACAATCCTTGTATCTATTTCCATGATTTTTTTTTTGTTTACCTTAAGAACTTTCATACCAACAAGAAACTAAGTTATTAGAGAACGTGTCTTCTCTTTTTTTTCACTAAGCAGAACATATCCTTTTCTTCTCTTAATATATTGTCCTTTTATAAGGATATAAAAAAATTATAACCACAAATGGAACATCTACTTTATCATTTGTGAAAAATGACTACCCACATGCATCCTAAACTTACTTAAGAATCAAAAGCAGGCCACCTACAGTAATGTGCTCAACAGTCTTAAGCAACTCGTCAGAACCTCTAATATCACCAAAGCCTCAACTGTTGAGCACATCAATCACTTTGTCTCCCAATAATTTCTCTTATGCATGCATAACTCATAAACAAGGTGACTGGCAATTAACTCATTTTTTACTCCACCAATGTACACGTCCAACGATCCAAAGAAGTGCAAAAAATTTCAATATGAAGTTACTAAAAATGGAAATGGATATAACAATAAATCCCTTTTTCTTGAGAAATTATGGAAGGATAACAAATAATATGTCAAGGCCAAGAAATAGCAGCCATAAATCTTTCATTTGGTAATATTATATATTCACTATATTTACATATAAAACACTAATCCAAAAGCAAAATCCCGATATTTCTTTGTAAGATCTATAATTCAAACATAAAATGTTTCTTTCTTTGGTGGCTCATAGAATTGTCAACAAACTATACATTAATGAGAATGTCTAGTGGCATAGCTCAATTCATAAAATCCACTTAAGTAGCATCAACACAAGGCAAATACATAAACTTCTTTAACATCTACAGTGTAAATCCTCTAAAGCATCAAGAAATGGAAAGATGGTCACACACAAAGTATTTGCTCTCATTTACCCTATCGAGGACGTATCCAACTCCTTCTTCGACAATGTAATTGTGATCATTGAAACATGACGTGTAGTTTCCAGGCTGCAACAGAAAGGAAATGTGTCAGTGTGCATTTGTAACATACTAACCCATATGATGCACAAACTTACGGAAGAAGGCCTTCTTCCAGTGGCTCCCACACATCAGTAATATCAGTAGATCCAATAGAAGTGTTTTGATGGAGATCAACAATCCTTCTCTGGACGGAAAAAAAAAAGCATTTAATATACATGGTGATAGAAAAAGAAACCACTCTTTGAGAAAGATATCAAAATATCACATTCATGTGGAAAAACAAAGAGAAAACATAAACACCACAACTATGAACACATTGCACACCTTAATTAATTCAGCAATCATGACAGTCTTGTTGATGGCTCTCCCCATAGCTTTAAGAACAATTTCTTCGGACCCTTTCTCCTACAAAGAAAACATGAAACAAGGTAAGATAAATAAGATATGTTCCAATTTCATGTATGACAATAGAGCTGTATGTCAAAAGGAAATAGCCACTACAAACAAAATAAAAATATTATTGAGAGACGGTAGAAACATAGCCAGTTAAAAGTTTAGGTTGTTCCCAGTCCACACGCATACAAAAAGGTGCAACACATGCATATAAGCAAGGCTGTTCACAATCCAAACGATGGGCTAATGGGAGAAAAAATAAATTATGAAAGGTTGAATTAGCAAAAAAATATTTATTGTTTTTGGTCAAAAATGGATAGTGAACAAATTATTGTTTTCAGTGGAAAATGGGTAGAAGAAATATGATAGTTACTTCATTCTAATGAAAATCAATGAGACCTATTGAGGGCCAAGACGGCTCAAAAACTAAAACAATTTGAACTATTTTTTTGGGAACCAAGGTATCCAAGCTTCTTTGAGCTCCCGACTAATCCTCGACATGCAGACCCCTCTCCCCACACATGTGAGGTAATTTCTGGGATAAATCCCTGGCGGTGACCCTAAGAGGGATTCAAACTCAAGACCTCCACTTCCAAGATAGCAATTGGACCATCTATGCTTTATAGAGTTGAATGTGGGGGCAAAGAACCCCATGTTCATATGATTTTGCATAACCAGAAGAAAATGGTATTTGTCTTCGAATTCAAGGATATTGTAAGCTTATGGTCTAATTCAAGATGAGTTGAAGATGAAACGTAAAGTAAAGAAACCTGTAGTAGGGTGGCGGCATAAGTAATGTAGTTCCTCATCCTTCCCTGAGTTGTTATCCGTATCTCGTTGTCTTTTATCTGTGTGTCCGCCCTCATCTTCTCCACCTTCTGGTACCGATCCATCTGAAATTACCCGAAATCCCCCAAAAAACAACAAACAAACAAATCAACAAAGCAAAAAAAACACAGATTTGACCGCGTAAACCACGAAAACCTAAATATCACCGAAGCTAAAACACAATAAATCAGAGTTGAAACAACAGGAAACACAAAACAGTAAGAATCTCCACCCAATAAAACTGCAGAAACAGAATCTAAACAACATAGATACATTTGAAAAACATTTTAGGTTTAGGGTTTGGAGATACAGCGAGTTGAAGCGAAGTTGTGTCTGTCTCTGAAACCTCGCTCGCTTCCTCGCCTGCAGTAAAGAGTCTCTGGACTGGTTTTTATTTTGGTCTAAAATTTTGGCTCCAAATGTTGTGTTTATGGCGCCCTTTCTACTTTATATTCCGGAGAAGAAAGAGTGACCGAACCAACCGGTTAACCGGTAGGGCTTGCGATAGCCGTTATTATGCCCATGAGACCCGCCTGCTTTCTCGATGGAGGGATAGATGGATAAGCGATGGGCTTGCGACTTGAGACTTCTTTCTTTGGCCTTTGTTTTTTTTAAAACCATAAATGACGTCAGAGGTTCTCCATCAAACGTACGGCTCAGATTTGTCTCAATTGAGCCCATTGGCCCTTTAACCAGTCTGGCCCAGCGCAAAAAAAAAATAATATTAGGGCCTGACTATCTCCAAAATGATTTCAAAAAATGCATTAATTTAATTTTTTAGATAATCCAAAATATCAATTCGACTCTGACCATAGCCTAGGGTTGATAATGGATCAGTTCGGTACTGGATCAATACCACTTCAATATTGATCGAATTTTTTTTAATCATGTCCCCGATCCAATTGGATTGATGAATCTGTGAATTGAATCCAAGCCATTTCATTTCATCCTTAATCCGAAACCGATCCACACACATGGTTTTTTTTCCTTCAAATTATCAATGTTTAAAAAAATTAAAAAATATAAAATGGTACAAATTAAATGATGCTGAAGTGACCTCAGCCTAGATCCTTATATCGCACTTCTTAACATGAAAGTGTATGGGAACCATATATGCTTTTCATCGAGATATGAGTGAAAAAGCATCTATGGTTCTTATCAACTTTCACATCAAGAAGTGCGATATGAGGTTCCAGCTTGAGTTCACTCCAACAAGACTATAAAATTTAAAAAAAAATCCACTTTTCAACTACAAATATATATAGAGGGAAACCTAAAAGACTGAAAACATCTTATATATATGTACTTATATATGAAATTATGAATAAAAAAATATTAAAACGTATTCAGAGCGGATTGGGGTACAACTTTATTCGGTCCGAAATCGTATCAGATTTGAGATTTCAATCTGCATCCAAAAAGCTGATTTTTCATGTTTTCTGGATCGTACCAGTTTGGACATCAGGTATATTTCAGATCATTGCCAGCCCTACGCAGCCTATTAGTGCCAGATTTGGGCAACCAATTTAGGCCCAATAGGGCTGGTCTAGGTGGAGCCCACTTAGATATGGATTAGGGCTCAACGAAAGCCGGCCCAAACCAATCCATTGACAGACATCCCCAGGTGAAAGGTCTTGTAGAGATTTCAAGGACTTTGTCTGGATCCATTTTCTCGGGTTATCCCTAATCAATATTCTCCCCATCTCAATTGAACCAATTGTGGCAAGTATTTTCATTTTGAAATTTGGTCGAGAACTAGTGTGATGAGCTCGAAGGAACGTCTCAAGAGTCCAGGAGATTAGGATTGTATTACAACTTTTTTAGATAGATCAGTGATCACATTGTGAAGGAGAAGAAGAAGTAGATTTACCTTTGGACATACATAGAGAAATCAACAAATATTATTAGTTTAATCAAAAGGCATTGTTATTGTCAGAGAGCACGCACGCATTGATGGTTGGGAAATACATAAGAGTTATCACTGAGAATCCAGAATATATAAATTTTGATCCCATTTCTTTATCTAAAAACATCTTGATCAAATTCGATAGATCGAATCACTGTTGTATTTTGTTAATCCCAAATTTAAGGACTAGGAACAATTACTTACTTTATTCAGGCAGGTGAACCTGGCAATATATATATATATATGTATTTGTGGCATAGTTCGCAAATGTCGGTTTCCTTATAAAAAACATTTATATTGGATTTTTTTTATTTATTTAAATATGAATGTATATAAAATTTTGAATAATATACTTCACTTTTACGACCAATGATGATGTATATATAAAAGCGATATATTTTGCAATTAAGGACCACATGCCAACCGAGCTGCCCAATAACTTGTGCTGCCGTGCATAATATACACTTGTAACTCTTATGCCAAAATATGTGACTTAAAAGAAAATGGAATGTACATGGATTTTTCTTTTATATTATGGTCAAATATTAACAACAGAGTGATTTTAGATAGCCACACCCATGGCATGCAGGGTTCCCCTTCAGATATGGTCATTTTACGCTAACAGAAGGATGCTGATGTCATCAAAACTAGGGCAGAAGTCGCTTCTTTTGTAGAAACTCAAACTTTTTCATTTTTTTTTTTTTTAATGAGTGTGCACATGTACAGTTAGCAGTTAGTGGATTTCAACACCCATGGATATTACCAACTTACCACGCTGGCATCTTCAACTTCACCAGAGGTTGTGTCTCAGGATCTGCACACTAACCAAAAGAAAAAAGACACCATACAGAGTGTTTGTGGGCCAAATTTTGCTTATATAAAATCTGAAAGAAAGCAAAGTATGCATCATAAGTACATCTCAATGATTTCTAGTAGAACTACATGGTTTTGTAATGGGTAAAACATGTGTCCCTACAAGGAAACAAATGAGATAATCTAAAGAGCTGGTTTATCTGACATATTAGAGGGAATCATCATTCACCACGTTTTCCTATATTAGAGAAGCACTGTTGGGAGGCTAATCTGGTGTTTGGTGTAAGACTTGGTATGGGAGTAAAGGGTCTCGGTTATGGAAAGAACATAAATTCTAACATAAGAAATGCATGGGTGGAAGTAGATGTTGGCACTTGGTTACAACAAATGCGTAATAATGGATTGCAAAAAACGCACCTCATTCACATGCACACCAGCTATTAAACAAATTTCAATTAGGTAAGTTTCACGAAGTTCCATTGTAAAGACTATCAGAATTCAACACTCAATTAGTAATAAGATTGTCTCCGACATTTCCCTTTTTCTTTTTTCACAAAGTGTATAATAGAAGATACAACATCTGGCAAGAAACGTGAGTGCATTAACCATGCACTAACGACAAAACCCATCCACCACCCAACATAACTCTGTAGTTCTCTAATCTTGTAAGCCTGTTAACCTGTTTAAATGCGCGTACCACCAAAGATTGCTAAATAAGCTGAACAGGGAAAACAGAGCAAACTTCTGAGCTCTTAAACTATTTTGTGAGATAGTCAGCATAGTTACCTGGAATACCTCTGGCTCTTTCATCTTTGCTTATTATATTATTCGGTTCAGAGGGATCCGATCACTCTGACGAGGAATCCTTTCTAGAGGAGAAATCAGTTGTGGCATTGTCATGCCCCCAGAAACAATGATCTCTGAATTATTGATAGAAAACATCAGAATACGATAAGTTAAGCTTAAGCAGAATTTCAATTTGCATCAAAAGACAATTTGATAAACCTTCCACTAAAGAGACTAATATATGATAATTGCATAAAGAAAAATAAGATATGGCCAAATTATAACATTTTTTCATGAGCAGAAAACACAGACCATGAATTTGTATTAAAACATGTATACCTTCCATGATGGTTTGAAAACTAGCGGTGCTGAACTGACCAAAAGATAAGTAGTCGTAAAGAACTAGCGATACTGACCTATGCCTTCTCGAATAGACAGATTTGGTCTTATAATTTCATCAGAGTTAACCAATAAAATGTCACCAATGTATAGATGGTTCGTAGGGACATAAACACTACATAGCTCCTCATCTCCATTATCTCTCTGCAATCAGAAACACAAAAGATGAGCCAAAAAAACATGTAGACTAGTCCAAAGTACACCCATCATGTAGAAAGTCACTTATTTTATCTAGTCATATGTTGCAGTCACATGGCAGAAACTGAAGATGTGTACTCAAGGCCACGTTACCTAGGTATGCCAAGGATATAACCACGACATAGAACTACAGCATTTACACTTTGGAGAATCCAGCATTAATGCAATGTCCTATCCAGCTAGCATAGCTTTGAAGCAACAGACACACATAGAGCTATGTGCATGCATGCAAGCAGCAATAAAGCAATCCCCACAGCGACACGTGCCCTCCCATGTCAAAAAATGATTGGTAGAACAGGAATCTATATCATCTAGGGCATTACATGAAATTATTTACATAAATGAAAAAAAAATTGTGAAACAAAATGGTAGGAGTCAGAACTCACAACTTTTATTTGCAAGATACAACTTTATACTCACACGGTTTCACCCAAATGCCTCACATCTGAACCATAAACACTCGTCCTCTCCTCACACTGGGATCATTCCTATAATATCTTTTAATATAAGAGAATCAATACCTACAACCTGAGTGAATAATCAAAAGAAAGGATCCTCCTCTCTACTTTTCTCAGCATATATTGTTGGCATTACTGACATAGGTGGTGTTTGTTTGCGCTATATTTCAGTGCTTATTGCTGAAAAAAATTAAATTCAGCACTTTTGTCAAAATAGCGCGTTTGTTTACTCGTGCTTATTGCTGAAAATAAGTGAAAAAAATTCAGCACTATTTTGATGCTGAAAAAAAGTGCTGAAGCGGTAAGCACTTCGCTTTTTTCAACACGGACAAGTATGCCCTTTGTTTTTTTGAACATGGACAAGTATGCCCTTATTCTTAAAAGGATATTACCTCTTATATCCCATGGTAAGTATATAAACACCTCACAAATTAATAAACCCACACCATAACTAAATTATTTTGTCTTATATGGGTTAAAAATTTTGGAATGAGTTGATTTTTGGTGAGGATGATCTCTACAATGAGGAGATCATCTTCACAAAAAATCAGCACATCTTGAAACTTCTAACCCTATCAAAACAAGTTCAAGAACCGTAAATTGTCCCTTTAAAAAAAAAAAAAACTATTTTTAACGAGTTAGAAGTTTCAAAATAGACTGATTTTTGGTGAGGATGATCTCTAGACCATATAAACCATCCTCACTAAAAATTTGCTCATTCCAAAAATTTTAACCCATATAAAACAAAACAAAAAATGGCTATAATGTGGGTTGTCCTTATTAATTCATAGGGTGCTTTTATAATTACACATCCTTCATTTCCATCGAAAATTATTCATCCAAAATTAAGTTCTTTTAAAGTTGATTTCAAATTTTGGTGGCTTGTATGACATTATTATTTTTAATTTGAAATTTGTGGTTTTTATAAATAGAAATTATTATTTATAAATTGAATATTATTTGAGTATTATTTATTATTTAAAAATAAATTGTATTTTAATTTTATAAGAAATAATATATTTATTGTGTTTGATAATAAATAAGCATTTGAAACATGTAAACAATGTATAATATGATTGTAAGGGTAACAAAGACAATTTATCAGTTTCAGCAATGTGTAACAAACATGATTCAGCATTTAAACAAACAACTTTTTCAGCACTTAAATTTAGCGCTTATAAGTTTCAGCGCTTAATGCTGTTCAGCACTTATTTTTTTCAGTTTAACAAACAGCACCATAGTGGAATAACCACCAACAGGTAGTGCATTAAAAGATCCAAAATTTCTTCCCCAGCATCTTTTTTCCCTTCGATGCCCCACACCAAGAAGCAAAAAAGCTGGTCATTTATTTCCCAAATATAACAACCCACTATTGTATTGCGCATTCCTAAGAACAACTATAATCCTGCATAAGCAAACATGACCTCACGTAGCACCCACTAATCACAGATTGTGCCATTAAATTTTTTCATGGTGAAAATCAGACCAACTTGGAACCAACTTCTAATCTATAAAGAGGAATTATTAGCATGAAACTCAGTCACCAGTGAGAACAGCAGCACAAGATATCAGTCTCTCATGATATAACTATAAACACAATCAGTTTGGTGCAGAATTCAGAACTTTAAAATAAAACATAACCAAATTCCAGTATATAATGGACATACTATCCATCCTATAGCTTATTCCAATTTTCCAAGTCAAACTCCCTAGGTAGGATATTCCTATTATCTTCACTATTGACCTTTGCATCAATGTTGACAGTAAGAGAGTAATCCCAACAATTATCTGGCTGATTTGGTCTCATTGAATATTTGACCTAACCTGTATTTAGTGATTTTTGTTTTATGCAGTTTGATTTTTTGATAAATGAGAATGAAGATGGTTTAACCCATCAAGACGGTTCAAAACTTACTCATTAGTGGGCATAAATAAATAAATAAAAACTCATTACCCTATACCAACAATTAAGTCAACAGCACAGTAGAAATTAGAAATGGCATGCTTGACTTATGTAAAAACCATATGTCTCAACCAACAAAATTAAATTGGAAGTCCTCTTAAGGCAGTTCAAGCTATGAATCTAAACAACTCAGTGTGGAAAGCAGAAAAATATATTAATTTTGATCAGACACACAGCATCCAACAATTACCTGAAGGACAACAGATGACGTGATAAACCCAAACGCATATTCACCAACACGTGGATGACGGATTATTGCAACTTCTTTAAAAGCCATCGTATTTTGGTCTGCAAACAAAAATGTGATATCATTTCAGCTCAGAATATAATTTAGAAGGTTAATTGCAAACTTTGAGAAAAGGACCCTAGCAAAGAATTTTGGGTTGTGGTATGGTGGGACACCACGTATAATGATTTTAGTATGGAATTACCTGGAGAAATAGCAGCACTTATTTGTTTGGAAGCTGAATATATGTGCCTTACTAACGGCATTCTCTTTATAAACCACTCTCCAATCCAGAAAACAGTGGCACCCATCCATGATGAGACAAATAAACCGACACAAAATACAAAAATTAAAGATGTGATGAATCCAAGCCCTGCAATACAGAACAGTGCCTTAGAAGATCTAATGTTCGGCTTATCAACCCTTAGTAAATAACAGCCCAGAGTACGTAAACTAGGAAGTCTAGAGGTGTCAACAGGTTCACTTTCAGCTCAGCATCTTATCAGACAGGGGAGTCATGTCAGTGTTTTCACAACTAACATGTCATAAAATGGGGAAGAAGATGAATGGCAGATGGTAAAGACCCTTTTTCTCAGACTTGGAACAAACACATAAGTAACAACTCAGACATCTTGGAAGCCACGGACATCAGTGATCACACAGTTGATCATGGACTAACTTAACTTCTGAGCATTTCAACTCAAACTTGATATAGAATTAAGAAGCAATATCTTTTTGTCACTGCCTACAACTTCAATAGGGACAGAATACACAAAGGATCACCCGAAGTGTTTTCTAAACATACCAAATACATTGATGCCAAGCCGGGCATATATTGGACTGAAGAAACCATCAACAAATTGAATAAACCACCATGTAACAAAAAATGTTACCGCGACAGGAAAAAGAACTACACTGCAATTCGCACATTTCAGTTTGCTGTTAGGATCAGAAAAGTAGAAGATAGAAGAACAAATTTAATTCTCAAACGATAATTAAGCTTGTTACCATCCAGTCATAAACTTCTTCGAGACCCAACTCTGAAGAACAACATAGCAAGCCTGGGCAAATCCAACAGACAAGTGATTACATTCTTAAGCATAAATGCACATTACAGACTTATGTAACTATATAGTCTGCGTGCAAATGCATATATATATATATATAGGGTCAGGATTCGTAGACACATAAAGCTACAACATGTTTTGTTTTATACGGGCAAAAAGGTTCAGAATAAGCTGATTTTTTATGAGGATGATCTCTATGGTGAGGGGATCATCCTTGCAAAAAATCAGCCCATTCTAAAACTTCTAACCCCATCAAAATTGGTTTACAAAAAATGGATATATACAAATACACTATTTTTTGAAGTATTAAAATACCAAAAACCAACATATTTGCAAAAGTGAAGCACGATACTTGAAAACTCATTAATAAATTGAATACCCAAGAATAAATTATTAATAATTTGCACCTAAGTGATGTGACAATACTTGTTGATGAGGCCTAATTTGTAAGTGCTACAACATCTCACACATTAGAACCCCAAATTATTAACCCGACTCCTTTAGTATGTGTAACAATAGAAGATGATTGAGTCGGGACTAGAAGATTTTGTTCCATCCAATTTCTTTTGTAGTTTGTCCCAATGGGGATTCCAGTAGTATTTCAATAATGCTTATTTAGTACCTGTTAATTGTTGGGCGTTTTGATCATTTTTCCGCTTTACCATCTTATAGAACTCTTGATTATGCCAAACTCATTATATCCCCTTTTCATAGGGTATTTGGGTGGAGTTATTACTCTATGAATTAAGCTTTTTCAAAATTTATAACGACTAATCCCTAAATAAAGATTTGTTCGACCCACATTTCTCAAAAGTCAAAACTGATCAACCCTAGTTTAACAATCATTTGCTACTAGAACCATAAACAACTCCAAATCGCTAATTCTTGATGTTCGCATAAAATAAGATTAATAACGAATCTATCATCATTTAAATTCATCAGATCCAACGCACCACAACTAAAATCCATCAGATCTTACTATGAAACTACATCATATTTGACCAAATTATAGAATAATATCCGGAAACACATCAGATCCACGAATTAAAGATAAAAATAGTGGAGAATTTAGAGGAGAATAACAGATGGAGATTCCAACTGACCTTACGAGTGGAAGAACTAGGAGAATTCGGAGGAGATTTGACGGGATCTTCGGAATCATCGCCACCAACATCTTCACCTTGGCTTAAAGGAGTAGTCGACGTGGATTCCTTTTCTTCTGCCATTTTCAGTTGCATAGAGTTGGAAACACCGTGCTTTACTGAACCGGGAATCTCTCCCTAAATACTGTCTACTCTCTGTAGAGGATGATTTGAAGAGGAACATTAGGTGTTGCTCACAAATACACGTCCCCCGTGAAATATTGGCTATTAGCCGCAGAGGCCCTCACAATAGATAATTATGATCAATGATTTGTAACCATTGATTTGATCAATTTTCATCAATGACTTCTATTATTAATTATGATTGTTTGAGGTGGAAACTCCCACAGAGTTTCTGCTCAGAGACAATTGAAATTACATTATTTATTTATGATTGCAGGCATGTTAATTTGCAAACTTAGTCCAGTTCAAACTAATAACTTTAGGGTGATTTGATTTGATTTGGAACAAGTTGCAGTTCGATTTTGAATTTTGAAAATGGAGAATCAATCAATTTAATTCGGTTCTTGGATCAAACTTGTATAGAACTGAATCAAATCGAGAATCGAACCCCTATACAATAAATATATATATATATATATATATATATAATAATAATTATTATTATTATGAATTATTTTAGGAGTTAGAACATATATTAGGGATCTTTTATGAATAAACTAGTACTTTTATGGATAGATTTGTGATTTATTGTATGAAATTTTATGTTTATTTTTTCTTTCAAAAATATTACGTACAATTTATAAAATATTGGCAATCCGTAGAATTGAACCAAACCGACTTTAATTCGGTTTGGGTTGGTTTGGCTCTAGTTCTTATTTAGTGAAATCGACCTATGTTGATTCGGTTCCAATTTAACCTCAAATCAAACCAAATCAAAGCAAGTTGCACTTCTAATAAATACACTTTGAAAATTAGAATGCGAGGATATTTGGGTAAAAAAAAAATAAGGACATTTTCAGTAAAAAATTCCAATTTCCAGAGTGTATTTATTGCCCTTTCACATGTGCCTTTGGACACACATTAACAAGCCCCATGAATGAGCAATTGTAACATGTGCACTGACTCTTGAGTTCGGCAACAAGAAGAATGGTGACAAGGGATGTTTCAACAAGGATAACTACAGACAACATATTAAGCCTCGGATGCATTTATTTTTAATTATCTTATTTCATTACGTTTAAAGGTTTGTTTTTTATGGCATTTGTTTCTTCATTTACATTCAATTAGGTATTTTAGGATGGGTCATGATAATCTGAGGCTCTTTTTTTATACGCCCCTATACGCTCTCATCACAGAACCGTAGATAGATCCTTTGCTTTAGGATACACAAGAAAAAGATTTATAGTTCTATAATTGTCAGGTCAGGGAGCGTATGGGGGGCATATGAAAAAAAGGGTATCAGATTATCATGAGTCTTTTTGGATATGAATGGATTTTGTTTCAGACGTGGCCGACAATGAAATCACTACCTGTTGCCTCTTGTAACTCAAAATTTTGCGTGAACCAAAGAAGGCCTTTTTATGCATTAATTATTCACTTGGGTAGTAAGATATATGTTCTTAACCCTGAGGAGTTGCTCAATGGCAATTTCAAATCCAATAAGATGTGAGAGTCTGTAAGTTGTGTGTTTGATACCCATTATGAGCAATATTTCCTCACAGCCACCCGCAAGGACGTTCTCTCACTTGCCTGGTGCGTGTGATGTGCAGACATTGCACGTGCTCGGAGGAGGGTCCCATATGCCTTGGTTCTAGCCCTGACTCATCCTGTCCCCTAGTCAGACGTAAGTCCGGCCACCCCATTATCCAAAAAGAAAAAAAAAAAACATGTGTGTGCTTTTGAAAATTGAAGTTCTGAAAGTTTTGACTGGTGTTTGAGGCATGCCGTCTCACTAATCCTTAGATGGTTAAACATATTGAACTCAATAAATTTTGTTTGTGCTAGGATGTTAGGTTAGACATCAATGGGATGGACTTCGGCCTGGCCCAATCTGTCATGGACCAGGTTTGTGTAGAGTTACCAAGCCCTTTAATTTGTAACTCTACCAGTCTTGGACTTGGGAGATAGGCTCTGGTGCGGCCTGGTCCAATAATTTATCATCTTCACCACCACCATAATAATAAAAATCTGGGCCTAGCTTGGAAAAAGGTGAATTTCTATTCGGCATGTTCGAGCTCATCCATTATAGATGAGTCGAGCAAGGACTACGTTTCACTAGTCTGGTTAGTATCGGTTATTTGTGGACCGGCCCAAGCCTGGCCCATTGACGACCATGGGCCCATCCATCTCAGTTTTTCCGAAGTAGGGTTTCGAAGAACTGGCATTTTGATTTTGACAAAGCTAAGAGAGGTTTGTTCTATTGGAATTTTTGGAGGAGAGCTTCACCATTGCAAGCATGTGTGCACTTGTAATATACAAACTCATACATATATTTACATGTCATGTAATATGCATGAACATATGTATTATTTGTGTCCTTGTATGCATGTATGCATGTTTTCATATTCAAATTCTAACACCTATTATCACGACGATTGTGGTTATTATTAGGTTTGTGAAATTGAGACGTGTGTATGTATGTTTCAAAATCTCTAAATGAAGAATTGGAATGAGTTTCGAGATCATGCCTACATGTATTTGTTTGTACATGACTGATAGTTACTTGCCTTACTGAAAATTAATTTATTTTCCTTGTGCAATCAAACACGGGAAATCCATTTTTATGGGAAAATAATTTGTTTAGACTTAATCCAAGGAGTTGGTTTGGTGGTAAAACTAGTGAGTAGTGACGGGTTTAGCCCCTTTGGTCGTGTGTTTGAAAATTGGTTAGGAAACCTTGCAACATGAAAACAAAAAGGTAGGCAAATAAGCGAAAAAAGTCGTTTGAGTTGTTGCATCTAATAAAAAACTTGTCTATCTTGATGTAATAAAAATGCAATTTGTCAAACCTAGCTGCAAAAAGGAAGTTTTTGAAATTTTCCTCCTTAGAACACAAATTTAACTGGTTTCTAGCATATAGCGTCCTTGGACACGTGCGTGTCTGACAACTGATGATATATTGACTTTTATGAAAATATGTACCAAAAAATCCCTTCTAAAAAAAATATGGACTTTTTAATACCAAAATTATCAAATATTAGTTAAAAAAGGATTTTTGAAGCAAAAATACTATAATTACCCTTCAATGATTTTTGAAGTTTAAAGAAACATGTTTATTTGTGAATATTTGAGTTACTCCTATGTTTTATAATTAATGACATACCCCTTAACTATGGTCATCTCTTACAGATCAATTTAAAAATAATAAATAAATAAAAAATTGTTTCACTTATCAAAACTAGTAATCTTTAAATCACATAGATGATGATGACTACTCCAATGATGATGATGGAAATGATTATAAACATCATCAAACTGATTTGGTGTATGTATATTAGATTTATTAAAATATAATTTTAGAACTCAACTTCAATGTTCATCGAGTTGATTCAACTAAAAAATTAGCAAGTCAACAAAAAGGAGCCAAATAAAATTATATTGAAAAATTAGCAAGTCAACAAAAAATCTTCAAAAGATCCTTAATAGACTAATATTTTATTGAGTATGGCTTAAATTAGCTGAATTCTTTATTAGGAGATTGTTCGATACATATTCTCAATAAAGAGTCCTTCAGAGTCATTCTCCCAAAAAAGAAATCCAAGTTTGATGCCAACTCTTACAATGTCTCATGAATATATTTTTTTTTTTGCCATATTAATTATGTACATGATATTTTGACGGATTGATTGGTGCAAAGATGTTCAACTTGAAAAAATAGGGTTTGGGAATAGTTCGGCAAGAAAAAGCTTTAAAAAAATCGATATGTCAGAAAATTCTGATAAATTAAAAAGTAAAAAAAATAATTATCTTATATGTTAAATGAAAAAATAATACTTACAAAAATAATCCATGATTTATCAAATTACGATTAATCATGAATTTTTGAAAAACTAAAGACTTTTTCAAAAATTTCATGATTTAAAAAAAAAATCATGATTTAATCCTGACTTTTTCAAAAAAATCGCTGATTTTTGTCACTATGCTCTTAACTCTATAAAATCCGATCCACGATTCATCAGGTCAAAAGTCAAAAGTCAAAACCCGGTCCATCGCAGCCATGATCATAAAGTTGATGGAATGGTTATAGAAGAATAACACATGGATGTTAGACTTAATCAAATAGAATATGTTGAAATTGACAGGATCCATTCAAACTCAGCTCCCTCAACAACTTTGGTCTCATGTGTCATAGTATTGGGTCACGTGGTGTTAAAAAGTCCAAAAGTACTGGGCTTTGAAACTGGACTTCTTTTGGAGTAGAGTTTACATATTCCCCACGAAAATAAAGCCATTCTAGTCACCCATATGGGCATCTTCAAATATACATTCCCACATTTTACTTTTTGTTTAGTTCAATGTCCCAGACTCACCATAGGAAAAAAAAAAAAAAAAAGCTATCATATTTGATTCTCTAACGCTTTTTTAATTGAGAAATTTAGTCATTCTCCTTTGGGTTTTGGTTAATATTTGAGACACCCCTTGAATTTTTCAAACTGATGATAGATCCCTCTTGACCAGGTCCTCTTTAAAAGACCAATAGAAAATGATTCAAATGCCTCTTATCTTCATACCCTTGAAAAAAAAAATTCTTCATCCCCACTACCCTCGTCAGAAGGAAAAAATAAAAAAATAAAAAATTGACGACTAATTAATTATTTGTTTTCTCTACCCTCTTCTTTTCCAAACAATAAGAATAAATTAAATAGATTTTTTATCCAAAATGATCGCCAAATGATGTAGGAGTTAGAAATGATAGGTTTTTGGTGATTTAGATATTCCTTCATGTCTTGGTGAATATTTGCGATACCTGTGTTTTAAAACGGATGACACAACCCTTGTTCTCAATTTTCACAAATAGGCTAATTAATTAAAATGACCTAAACGGCTTCATCTTCAACCTATATGCAAAATCCTTAATTTGATTTTTCTTCCCAAAACCAATCATCTTCAAGCTCTTTGAACTTCATGATGTGTTACATTTAATCTATTTAACCTTATCTTCAACCTATCTTTGTTAATCTAGTATTTACCCTTCAAACCCTAGATTTTTTATTTAAAACTTTATCCTCCACGGCTTCACTACTTCTCAAAATTTCTATATTTTTTTTCTTCCCAGACCAATCATGTTCAAGCTCTTCAACCTCTAGGGTAATTTGTTTTTAATTCATTACTCTAGTCCATGTTTTTCAACTCAGCTTTAGAAAACCTAGATGTTTCTATTAAAATTGTCTTGCCTTAGGTTTGAAAGTTTAAGTAGATTAAATCTTGAAGTTGAAGATGAAGTTAAAATACTTATACCTAAGAGATTAAAATAATCATTTTTGGCTATTACCTGAAGATAAGGGAAGTTAGGTCATATTTCATTAGTTTAATAGAATATATGAAGGTCAAGGGACGTTCACGTCATCAATTTCAAAACACGGGGGCATCTCAAATATTCGCCAAAAAGTGGAAAGTATTTCTAAATCGCCATAGTTATTTCTTGGGAAGAAATCAAGAATGTTTTTTGAGGAAAAAATGAGTAATTGTTAAATAAATCAATTCTTTTACAATAAAGATTGAAAAGGTTGGAGTTAGATGGACATTTTTTTTTTTTTTTGGCAAGGGTTGAATTTGTGGGCATTTTTGTCATTTTATTCAGTCCCTATAGGTGATTGCAATCTAGGGGTATATAACCACTTTGAAAACACGTGGGTATATCAAATATTCATTAAATTCAGATGGGTGATATCTAAATTACCCTTCTTAATTAATTTATTTTTAAAGGGTTGGCGGGCGTATATATAAAACACTTTACTATGTTTTTACTTAGTAAAATATCTAATTTTGGGTTGATGTGATTGGGTGGTTAATTAGATTACATTTTGACCAAAGTAGATAATGAGCTTCACCGACCCATGCCTGCATTCTATATGATGCATGTTTTACTTATGTTTTTACTTTATTTTCAAAACTAAATGTTCAATTGCTCCTTTAAAAAAATGATAAAAAGTTGTTACAACTAACAACAAAAAATAATTACTTCAACTTAATTATATATAAAAAAAAAAAAAAAAACGTTTTATGTGTTACCTTTTATTTACCACAGTAATAATAAAACAAATTATTAAATGCATTTTTAGAAGTTTAAATTTAAAAATTGTATAATTTATGAATTAAATAAAAATATTTAATAATATTTATTTCATAAATAACTACTAGTTTCGGATTGCATCCCAACCTAGAACAATATATACTTTTTTTTTTATTAGAGAAAAATCCTTATCTTAACACTCGCACGAGAGGAACATTTGCGATCTCCTACAACTCAATTCATCCTATTATATATATTATTCTATTGCAATTGCCTGTATTTTTATTAAAGTCGCAATAATATGAGTTATATAGTGCAATTAATAGAAAAATGAGAAGAATGAGATGGAATTTTCTACAGAGTGCAATCACCCGTGCAGAGGCATTGAGGATCTTTT
The DNA here is from genome assembly GCF_017979445.1 of Akebia trifoliata. NCBI lineage: Eukaryota > Viridiplantae > Streptophyta > Magnoliopsida > Ranunculales > Lardizabalaceae > Akebia > Akebia trifoliata. Next base: position 1,519,193 of record NC_141378.1, on the reverse strand, counting down.
AAGTGATGGAGTGCAATTAGATCAACTTATAAATCCAATTTTTAAAAGATCATTTCTATTGCAAACTGCTTTATGAATAAAATCTAGCATTTGATTAAAGTTGAAGCTAATGACTCATAGCACAGTTTGTACTACAATCGTCAACGTTACCATATTAATCCATGGTTCATCAAATGGATAATTGATGGAGTAGAGATGATCATACAAACATCTTATTTATATACACTTAAACTGGAAATAATCTCTCTTAGGATATATTTGGATTAAGAGAAATGGAAAAAAAAAAAAAAATTAAATGAATTTTTCTCAATTTTTCTTGTTTGGATTGTAAAGTGGGGGAGAGAAGAGAAAAGTTTTTGAAAAAAAAAATTTTTTTGAGTTTTCTTTCTCTCTAAATGTCAAGAGAAGATGAGAGAAATGCAGACAATTCTTTTTAAAATATTTAATAATTCTAATTTTATTTGTAAATCTTTTTAAAAATATTTTAAAATTTTAAAGTTGTCCCAAATTTTCTCCAGTCAATCCAAACATGACGGAAAGAATTTGAATTTCTCTTATCTTCTCTCTATCGAACAAAACATAGCATTAGTGGTTTAAACACGAGAGACCCCTAATATTAATTACAAGAGGTAGTAGAGGTTATCTAGTAAATAAAACATTTAAAATATTACTAGACGTGGAGAACTGTATCGAAATCAGGTTCAATGGTTGACTGAAGAACATGGCGACAGTTAGCTTTAACTTCCACCATCATTCTATCAAATCAAAATAGTCAGACTTCTACTGTGCTCATGATGAGATAAGCTAGAGAAGAAAAACGGGTTTCCTTTAGACCAAAATAATACAGTCACCCTAGTTTCCTAGGGTTCGGTACTACTCTTGTCAAGGATTTGATTTGTTCCCAATCTTTACCAGTTTCCTCCAATTGGTTTTAACTTTGAACAAGTACATTTTGATTTTAATATATAAATTATGAAAATCCAATTTTATTGAGACCACCAACCTTTCGATGAGTTAAATAGTAACCTCATACCACGTTTTAGCATCTAGAAGATTTTCCTAGAGACTCCTAATAAAAGAGTAGAGATCTAACTCACATGGCATCCCATTTTATGTCGGCATTTTTGGGACCCATTGAATGGATATGTAGTTCATCCGTGGTGAAACTACAAATCCATGTTATTAGTGGGTCATCAAAAATGTCATATGACATAAAGATGGAGTGTCACTTTACCTTGATTAGGTACAGGACACCTGATAATTCTTAAAAAAATCTCTATAAATCCTTATAAGAGTTGTTATTGTCACGTCAACTTTTATTAATGCCATATCAATTGTGTATAATTCTTTGATAACATATATAGGAATTAAAGTTGATATGGTAATAAGTCTCATCCTTATAACATAAATTAAATCCTTGCATTTTTTTTCTTCTAAAGAGTGTTTAAATGATTTCACCTAAAATTAAAGTATAATTTATATTTTCTCTTTTAAAGTTGAGTTAATTCTCTCAAAGCATTATTTTCCAACTTGGTTACATCTTCACTTTCGTCGTATCCAACGATATAATTATTTATTTTTAACAATCAAAGTACCTTTTTCAAAATCCAAAGTTATAAAATTGAATTTCAGGTGTGCCTAAATCCGTTGACAGCATTTTGTTAAACATCCAACACAAACACCACTCATCAAAACATATTTTAATATTTTTTGCCCAGCCTACCTTTTTGTTCTTGTTCTTGTTCTATTGTATATGTTTTATGATATGGGATTCATAACTGAAATTGAAAATAATGAAGAAGAGAGTATGGAAGAGAAGGATTCCGAAATATTTAGATTCCAATCAAAGAGAGCCCAATGTCTTGTTATCAAAATCTTTAGACATAACAATAGGTTTTTTTTGTTTTTTTCTCTCTTTGAAATATTTTTGATACACCTTGAAAACCTACTTCAAGTAGGTGGAACCCAATCTTTTCAATTTGTTGCAAATGACATTTTTGGGCCAACATGCCAATCTTCTTATTTAAGTAAATTAGTAATTGGATTGAGTGTTGGACATAGAGGCCAAGACCTCCCTCCAAAGAAGGAGAGGTCTTGAGTTCAAGCCCCTTGTTTGCCACCTACAAGGATTTATCCCGACTTACCTAATAAGTGTAATTTGAAGTCACAGCAAGAGATAATATGTAACCAAATTAAAAACGAACTATTAATGGATCGAGTCGAGGTTGATTTGGTATTGATCTAATAAGGCTTGAATCGAATCTGGGATTGATCCGATAAGTTTCAAACCAGTTACTTATTGGATCGAATTTTAATTGGAACTTAATAGTAAGATCCAAACCCGATTCATTAACAATCGGATCGGGTCAAGCTCGATTTTATACACAAAATCTAAATAAACTTTGCACATCTCAATTAATACATAATATAATTTATATACTTTCGAAAATATTATTGGATCAAGACATGGTTGATCCAGATCTGATCCAATAAGATATCGGATCAAATCCTCATCGGAATTCAAAACATCTATTCATACCCGAAGTTATCGAATCAAAATTCGGGTTTGATTTAATCCATTGACAACTTCTACCTAACTTGACCAGATTTTATAAAAAAAATCGATTTGATCAATGAGTTAGTATTTTTTTTTAATCTTATTTTTCTATACAAATAAATCAAATAATATAAGGAAAAAAGAATACATATTTTTATTTATTTTTTTTAATAAATATAAATCATTCTAACCAAATTAAACCTAGTTCCACCAACCAAGCCGACAAATTTTCGATTTTTGTTCAAATCATCTATTAAGGTTTAAAACATGGGTTTTGAGAGTCCCTAAATTTGTCAAATTAGTCAAACTATGATTCAATATTTGTTTATGTTGTTCAAAAAATTTAAAATGTTTCCATTTTTCCGAAAATACCTTTATTTATATATTTATAATATAATTTATATAAAAAGATAATACTAAAAAAAGCCGCCAAATTAGCTGAATCGGTCGAATCACCGGTTCGGACCGGTTTCGAAATACTGGTCGTCCAATTTGGATGATTTGTCGGCACAACTCAATTCAAACCCAAACTCTCTCGTACACCGACCTGGCTAGTGTGAACATGAAACCCATATGACGTGTCTCTATACAAATATAAAGAAAGGAATAAAGCACTGTGATGCATTTATGTTCACAAGGACGACACAGCGACAGTATTTTAATGGCGGTGGCGCACGTGTAAATTACCCATCTGTTTATATATCCTTTGGTTTGTAACAAACTTCGAAGAATTCTTGACAACTTGATTGAATTTTGCTGATTCTCAATCGAGTACACTTACATGTTAAAGGTGGCGAAGGAAGTGTGTCAGATTTCCGATGACGGGTGATGCCAGAGAGACGAGTCCTGATGAAGGACGATCTGAAGAACAACAAGAGTTCGTAACGGTTTCGGAGATGGCAGCACCAATATTTTCGGATTACAGTGAGACGGGGGAGATGTCGGCTATGGTGTCGGCTCTGACCCATGTGGTTTCGGATGACAGGAATGGAGATTGGGTTTATGGGTCGCGTTGGACCGGGTCGGTTACATCAAGTATTGCTTCTGTTTCTGCCCCATCGGCTTTGTCGTATTCTTCATGTGGTGGTGGTGGTGGACAAAAGAGAGAACGTGAAGAAGAGAGTAGTGGTCAGATTAGTGAATCAGTTACGAGGATTTATAGAGGCTTTGGTGATTTCACGACCACACAAGGAGAGACATCATCAACTGTACCAGGTAATTAAAAAAATTTAATCAATAATATATATATATATATATATATATATATTTTTTAAATAGTTTTAATGATATTAGTGATAATTATATATATTTTTTTAAAAAGTATTTAAATCATTGATTAAATGTATAATTTTAATGATGTTAGTGATATATATATATATATATAATTTGTTTTAAAGATGAAACGGAGATAGTATTTTAACGACGGTGGTGCACTTGTGAATTTCTAATCGAATCTTGATAATCTACCCCACGTGGCAAATTCAATCGATTATGTTGATCTGCACTCCTTACGATACACTATTTATTGTTTTAATCTAATTTAAAAAGAAAAAAAACTTTTAGATCTATGATTAATTTCGATGGCCTTATGATTAGTAGTTGTTTGGTTCATTATTTAATATAGGGATTTGGTCATAATGCTTGATGTTATAGTATTTTTTTAAATGATATGTTATTTTGCTCAAAAGATGCATCTATAGTTAATTTTTTTTATCATCATAAAATATATAATTATAAGTTGGAATTTTATCATATATAAATTTTAATTTTTACATATATATATATTTTTTTAATTTTTAATTTTTAATTTTTTTTTCTATTTTTTTCAAAAAAATTTCTTCCCGTTTTAAATCCATATTCCGACTTGGTGATTATGATTATAAGCATAGTTTGTTTCTAGAAATATTTGTATCCAAAAATAAAATATTTGTTATTTTAATTTCTTTAATTTTTATATGTGTTTTTTTCATAGATCTTTATCAACATCATAGTGCTTATATATGTGTTTACAACATGAATTCTATACATATATCTATAAAAAGAACAAGAATGATATTACGAAAATTTTCTTGTGTTATATATATCTTCAACTTAAGTAATTATATGTATTTTCTTAGTCATTTTCAACATTCATTCATTCATCTTCTACATTAAATCATTTATTTATAACTTTTTTAAGATTAGTATTCCTTAATTCCTTAAATATATTTGTTATAATTTATCTATGTTTTATTGATATTATTTGTTTGAGTTGTGTTAATCTTAGTTAGGCACATGAGATACTCCATCAACTTATTTGATGTGATAGGCTTATAAATTGTAGTTCAGCTCTTTTTGGGATACAAAATTGTACCTTTTTATAGGGAATTGTACCATTTTTGAGTCTATCACATCATGTAAAATTGTAAATCGATTGAGTTGCCACTTGATTATCGGCACTCTATTTGTTTTATCATTTATTTAATCGTATTAAGATTTTGGAATAAAATCCCTAACATAATAGATGTGGGTTCTATGTTGTCATTTTGTTTTTTTTTTAAATAACTAAAAAAATTATAATATTTACGTTAATTAAAATAAATAAAAAACATTAACTTTTTAGAAATTAGAAAAAAAAAAAAAGTACTTGATTAAGGCAATGGATTGTCTAGTATTTTCGTAACTGGTTGATCCAACATTTTAAAACCTTTTGTAGGTTAAAATGTAGATCTTTCCAAATTGAGAATGCCACCTGGCGAGTCATTTCATCACGACTCAATATTCTGTAACCTTCTCAATTTCACTAGATCTCTCTCTCTCTCTCTCTCTCTCTCTCTCTCTCTCTTGTCTGCTAAGAGCTCTAGATTGATCCATTAATTTTTCTTTATGTATACTCTCACATGCATCAAGAGCTCTCTCTTTCTCTCTCTCTCTCATTTAATTGAGATTTAAGATGTCTAGATTGAGCTCTCAACGCTATGTTATTTTTTCTCCACAGTACGAGAAGAAGGTCCAAGCAGGACAACATGTACTACAGCAACTCCATCTACTCCAAGAGATCAAATCACTTACTATGGAGGAGGAGGAGGAGAGATCAGGAGAAAATACAGAGGAGTGAGACAGAGGCCATGGGGCAAATGGGCAGCTGAAATAAGGGACCCACACAGAGCTACGAGAGTTTGGTTAGGTACATTTGACACAGCAGAAGCCGCTGCAAGAGCTTACGATGAAGCTGCTCTTAGATTCAGAGGAAGCAGAGCAAAACTCAATTTCCCAGAAAACGCCACTCTCCGACCATCTCTTCCAGTTTCTCCGGCGACCCATTTCACGATTTCCAATTCTCAAACAACCCTTTCACCGATTTCTCAAACACCTCATCCATTCTTGCAATCTCAACCTCTTCATCAGCAAGTACCGAGCTCTGAAATTTCGAGAGATTATATCGAATATTCTCGATTACTTCAGAGTTCTTTTGATTTTCGAAGACAACCCACTAATCTGTTAGAGCAGATGCTCTATTCTACCTCTTTAGCTTCTTCTTCAATGATCCCTTCCTCTGTTCTTACTTCTTCTTCTTCTTCATCTTCTCCTTCATTTCCTCTGTTTTTTTCTGATCAACAAATGGGTTATTTCATGCCGCCTGAAAATCATGAACAGGGTGGTGGGTCAGGTTTTCCGACGCCTTCTTGGACTTCATCTGGTTGAATGTTTAAGTGGATAATATTTTTATTTCTTTATTTCTTTTGTTACTGTTTGTTTTCTTTTTGGAGAGTGTAAGATTTATTTTAAATATTTGGAGTAGATATTAAAAAAAAAAAAGGATTTTGTTACCAAAAAGTATTTCAGGGTTTCAGGTTTTATTTTGGACTTCCAAGTATGACCTTGATATTACCAAAGTTTTCATTAATTGTCCCCAATTTTTTTATTTTTTTTTTATTTTCTCATATCTAACCAAAACATTGGATTGTCCTGCATTCGGAGTAATTTAACTTAAAACATCGGAAATGCTTCTTTCTACCTATCAAGGGATTCGGGTATTTTCATCATTTTAATTTATAAGATAATAAAAAATATTAAAGTGTCTTACGAGTTACTAAAAGGCTTAATAGTCCACAATTCAAGTTATATTTTATAATTTTCAAAAAAAAGTATTAGTCTTTGTAATTAATTACAGAATTGAACTCCTTTAAATAAGGTTGCCTTTTGTTTTCAATACAACGGTCAAATCAATAGTTTATCAAAAATATAATATAATATTTTAAAGTTAAAAAAAAAAAAAAAATTTCACCTGGGCTGACTCAAACTAGCTACAATTTCACATAACACATCCATCTTCTATCTTAAACAATGATGGATAAAAGAGCAATAAGGCTACAATTTCACATAACACATCCCTCTTCTATCTTAAATAATGATGGATAAAAGAGGAATAAGGAGCGAAGTGCAATCGAGAATAAGGCAACCTAAACTATCATTCAAAGAAATTAGCAAATCAATAGTTCTGTTTGTTTCTTTGTAAATGTGGGTGAAAGAAACTTCTTAAAATCTCAACATGAGGATTCTGACCAAGTGGTGAACATGCCAAAGACAGCTCCATATGTCATTGAGGACAATTAATTAGTAATAGAATAACTTCAAGGAAAAGGAAAGTAAAGATATCATACTCCCCTTTTCCTTTGCCTTTTCATATTTCCTATGTTTATGTGCTTATTTTTTTTTTCAATTCTTTTAAAATCAATCATTTTCAACTTCAAAATTACATATCTTCGATCTTGAGATATTATCTACTTCAACCTTCAAACCTCAAGGTAGGATAAGATTTTCTCCTTATATTTACGGATGTGGTTCATTCAATAATGAAAAATCCCCAATTACGAGCTTGAATTCTAACCAAACAAATCGACAAAATAGTTAAAATGGACTTGAATTAAGACCTTATGAGTTAAATTCAAAGTTTGAAGGTATTCCCTTACATGATTGAATACCTTTGAGAATTCCATAAACTTGTGGGGTGGGCGTGTGGGGACTAACTTTGAACACCGTCATAAAGATAAGTTCAAATGTTTATGGACACTATGCGATGAGACTTTGTCCATGACACATACGTTTAAGAAAAAAAATAAATTTGTTCGCTCTCATTACGTCACGAAGATTAGATCAAGTGTGACACAAATTCTAAATGAGCCTTGGATCATGACATGCCTGATGAAGAAATAATTTCTTATTACACGATTATTTGTTCTCATTACATCATGGAGATTAGATCAAGTGTAGCATGAATTCTGAACAAGGAGGCTTGAATAGTCGCATATCTTGTGAATTAAATAAATTACTACACAATTATTCTTTTCAATAGGAATGATGGTTGTTTCAAAAAATATTTTAAAATGTAATCCCATTTTATCTTTAAAATAAGTTTTAAATATTAGTATTTCGTAATATTTTTATAAATGATAAGATTCCATTAATTCAAAAAAATACAGATAATCCCAATCTCACATTTGTGAAATTCAATGATCAAGATTTATACATATCCAGACAATTCATACCTATCACAATGATAAATCTTAATTGTTAAATTTCATGTGTTAGGAGATCATATATTTTTGTTAAAATAATGATTCTTGTAAAAATATTATTTATAAAATTACTCTAGTAAATTATAATCCGTCCATCGTTTTTATAGAACGTGAAAAAAAATAAAAATAAAGAGTCGTGTTGGAACGATTCCATGAAAAACATCTAAGGGTCACGTCATGATGTGCGATGTGACGTATATTCTTAAGGTCAATTCAAACATTATTCGCAATTATATTTTATGGTTTGGATCTGTATTCTGTCGCATACGAAAGTGGTCCAACATTATCTACTTAATATCAGGACTGCTGACGTGGAACGAATCGACCAAGAGTGGAAAATCTGTCTAAAAGCTGGTAATTTTTCTTGTGGTCAGTCGTTGGTTAGTAAGAGTTTTGGAAGCCAAACTGATATAGATATGTCACCGCCACTATGTCCAGGTGCGTGCACGTGACATCCATGCATTTTTTGCACGTGCATTTTTTAGGTGGTAGATCTACTGTCGACTGCTTACGTGTCACTACCGCCAATTACATACCTTCCATGTTTTGGTAATTATTAAATTTACATCTTTTCAAGTTTTTTTTTTTAACTTTGAAGTGCCTTGATACTATTTTTCATCAAAATAGAGGTTGGATCTACATCTTAATTAAAAATTGTATTTTAAAAGTTGAAGTCGATAAAATCTTAATATTAAAGATTAAGATTAAAATTTGGATCATAAAGATTAAAGATACTTGATTTTGAGAAAAAAAATCAAGAATTTATAGTATTTAAAAAATAAAAATAAAAGGTAAATGAGGAAAGATAGTAAAATTAGAAAAGGTATTATTATAAAAGAGTGGTGCGAGAGGAGAGGATAATAGAACCTATGATGTTAGATTACAGATAATAAGTAAAAAAATTATGTGAAATAAAATAACAAAATATATTTTAAATATCGTAAAATATACTATCTTAATGTTGAAATGAACAAATTTTGTATTGGACACAATAGTCTTAAGATAAATTCGAAGATTTGCACCCTCCTTGCATGCACACACACGCACTAAGATTTTTCGGACCAATGGGTCCAAATCCTTTTTAGAACTCATAAGTCCTCACGTGCGTATGGACTTGACCCATATCTTTTTCACACTTACTACACTATGTAAGAATTTCTATAGAAGAATTATACTCTTTAATTATTTCTATTCGATGTAAGACTATAAAATTTTACACATCTTTAAAACACAAACTACTTAATTCTTAATTTTATTTTTTTCTATTTAAATATTATGATAAATCTCAAATTAATCCAACATAGAAAAGGTGGAGTACTAGTGTGAACTTTCCTATAGGAAAGGAGGTTTATCCCCCTGCCCCGTTGCCCCCCATACTCCATAAAATTGTAATTTAGTGGGATCCACGTTATATTTTATCATATGAAGAATAATATTGAAGTAACCTTAGACTAGAACCTTGTATCACACTTCTTGACGTGATAGTGTATGAAAATCATAAATATTTTTCATCAAAAAATGAATGAAAAAATATATATGATCCTTATCCACTTTCACATCAAGATATACAATATGAGATTCAGTTTGTACTCACACAAACACGACTCTTATATAAATTAAGAAGATTTAGGTGTATGTCTAAATCAGCCTTACATTGATGACATGAAAATGACCTGTCTTGCGTAGTAAGTAACTTAAGATTCTTAGCTAACGGGTAGGGTAATGTCTAAATCACCTTGATCGAAGACATGACTAGTTTTGCAATTAAAAATAAAGGATTGTTAACTAGATGTCAAAGATGAGGGCATTTAGGTAAATAAGATGGAAGTGACATCAAAAAATTGAAACGCATGTATCACAAACATGCCTCAACATGCGGAGGGGTGTCTAAATCATTTTTTCTATAACATTATATTTTCATCTTTTGTTTTGTTTGGTATTCAACCTTGAAAAATTGAATACAAAAAATAAATATATTATTATTCATACCACCACTCATAGCCAGAGAATCCTCTGTAGTTTATTTGTTTTTTAAATGTAGACAGGAATGTAAGGTTCATGACTTATAGATCAGATTCGAGGGGGGCAAAAAGTCATTTTTTAACCTGATCAACAGCTTTGAAAATGAACAGTAATTAAACTTCAGAGATTTTAACAGAGAGAATTCGATGTTGCTATCATGTGGCGCTCTCCCAACCCAACCGCTTAACTACATTACATAGAAATACAAGAAAAAATAATTGCAGAGGATCCACTCGATCATAGGGAGCCAAAATCCGGCAAAACCTTCAAAGACTTCTCTCCAACTGTTCTCCTCCTTTCAAAATCTTTTAGTCATTATTTTCTAGAGATGAGGTAGAACATCTTAATCAAATTTAAATCACTTAAGTCTCTTTTCATCTAATTACATAACATCTTATTGTTTTCAAATTTCGAGTCATTGACCTGAAAAATTGAATGTTTAAAAAATGTCTCGATCAAAAGACCATTTCATTTTTATTTTTATTTTTGTCTTCCCAACTAAAAAATCTAATAAAAATATATTTTATTGCTACTCATGGTTCAAAAATTCGTTTCAGTGGAACATTCAGGTTCCTGCCAAAATTGAAACTTGACATTGACTTGAAAAATTGAATGTTTTGAAAATCAAAATCAAAATCAAAACCCTTGGGAAAGTCAATAAACCTAATCAAGATCTCTCTCTCTCTCTCTCTTGATTTAGGGATCCAACAATGTGATCTTAAAAGGTGCAGATGCTGCTTTATCCTTTGTACAGACATGTGCATTTTTCACATGAGACATGTACACACACAGCCGGCCTGCTGTGCTGAATGATGATTTATAATGTGCGTTAGTGTTGTATGTATGGCCCACCACAAATCAAACAATAATATGTTTTGACTTGGTCCTTCCACTTCATTCTCACGCTATTTTATCAAGCAATTGAAGTCAAGTCACGTGACTTCAAACCCTTTGGATATGAACTTCTTACGAATCTCAAACTCCTAGTAAAACTTCCATCTTCGATGGATCTAATTGGTTACAACTGTAAATCACATCAAACTTGTGGGATTACTAGCCACCTTACTACTAAAGGTCCAGCTTAACATTTCTATAAGATTCGTGATAATCGGACGCCCCCCAACCCATCACAGAACCGTAGATCATTATTCTCTCTGTAATAATCAGGATAAGATGCATTAAGCGTTCTCAGTTTTCAGTCCTTTAGGCAATGAACTTCGGTATTTGTCACATCCAGCTCTCGTTACTCAAAAAGATACAAACATCACAACCATCATTTCTTGTAGCCATGAAAATCTGACCACCAAAACAGATATGACCCACCAGGCCACTTCTCATTCCTAATTATTTGAACCGAAAGCTTTCATGAACGATCAACCCCATTGACAACAAACCATAAGGAACATATGACATGCTTTGGGCCAACAAGGGCAGGCCACCCAAAAGGGAGAGAGAGAGAGAGGGAAGGGCAAGCACTATAATATCAATATCATTGAAAGAGAATAGACAAGCAAGCAAGCAAAGAATGATTAAATATCAGCACAAAACAAGTAAAGATGGTAAGCAACAAAAGCACTCAGTTTCTTTCCACCACCATAAAATGTTCTAATGGGTCGACGTCGATGAAGTTAGGTATTTGTGTTGATATACAACATTCTGAAATCCAGGTTTAGGAGGCATAAACAAGTATTTTGTATCCTTTTAACCATAGTACCAAGGGGTTATGGTTAACTAAAAAAGAAGGAATTCTGAAAACTAAAAGCTAATGCTGAACATCCAACCACACATCATTTGAGACTAGCAAGCTCATCAATTATCGGGTCCTGCTTGGACAATAACAAAATCCACAGAGCAATATCACAATCAATCTGCAAAAGATGACCAAAACAAGCTGTCATTATGTATGAATGTATTGTATGTGTACGTGTGTGTGTGTGCGTGCACGCGCATACGAGAGAGGGAGAGACGTACTACTTGCAGTCGGTAAAATCAGGTATTAGACTTTCAGAGCTGTTTTGTGAATCATGGTTTCTTTGTGGATTTGGTGGCAGCTCTTCTCAACAAGATCGAGCACTTTCTCCAAGTTTGTTGCCCATGAATTGAGAATTTCGTTGCTGTCCTTTGCCGTCTGAAAACACACTATTCCCATTGGCCTGTCTATCTTTGCCACCAGTGACATGGAGACGACCATATCTGAGAGATGCTTCTCAGCTTCCTGAAATATTAAGAGAGATGATAAAATGAATTGAAGTCCAGTAAGCTTTTCAAGGTATCAGGAAAAAAAATGGATTGAACTTTGTTTTGTATTATATTATCCTTTTAGCCATTGTTTTGTAAAAAAAGTGTAAATGCCAATTATGAGATTTAAACAGATATTAATCTTGGAATTATAGATTAGGTAAGATGAGAGGATATACTTCAAAAAATTGCTTGTTTAAGATCTTCATGCAAGTCACCCAATATTTCAAATCACACAGATATTACAATGTAGTGAACAGTGAATAAAAGACAAAGGCATGAGGGAAGCGTGTTGTGCAGCCTCAAATCTCACACTGCCATCTCTTTTACAAAATTGTATTAAATAAGACAAAGAAATAATGATAAAATAGATTTGTTGCATAGGGTGGCAGACCCCAACACGCTATCCATGTGATGTATTGGCTATTCGTCTTATGAGGAAACCTCAAAAGGAATTTCTGATTGTGCATCACACAGCCTTACTTATACAATTACTATCCCAGACAAATTTTCTGACAGAAGAATCTCAAAGATAATAAGAATATTCAAACAATTTCCTAGTGACTCATCTAACAACAGTTCAATCTAAAAATTAGGTGCTGATACATAGTATCTTATGATGTTACCACAAGTAATTACATGTAACCATGTCTTCTTTGAACTTTAGCTGACATCCCATGCCAAGGATGAAATAAAATTTGTAAAGAAGCTATTTGTTGCCAAATAGACCTTGTACAACAACTCCAGTGAGGAGCATACCCGCTCCTCTAGTACAGATTAGTCTGGAGGGCAATGCAAGAATAAAGGTGTGTACCATAAGAATGAATATTCACAGAAAGAAGTAGCAAACCTGGATACTAAGGCACAACAGCTCTGCAACTCTCTTCAAGGTAATCCTTGAGTAATATTTTGACACGACCAAGATGTTCTGAAAACATAAGAAATCTTACAAATATACTAACTATCGAAAACAATAAAAGATGAAAGAAAAAAAAAAAATTTAAACCGTATCTTGATGTGCACAGAAATTATTACATGTTCAATAATCCTCTGTTTCAGATCCTCTGCAGCCTTGTCACCAAAAGCCGCTCCAAGGATATTCTTCTCATTTTCAAACTCCTCCCTATATGTTTCCCAAAGAGTTGTCCACTGGATGACCTCCATTGTGACCAGCTGTTTCAATAGCAACCTGAGAAGAGTATGGAGGAGCTTAAGCAGGTATCAAACGTAAACTTTAATGATATCAAAGTTAGATCCGGAGTTTCAATGGGAAAGGAAACTACATCATAGAAGACATACCGAAAGTTTGGGATTTCGGAAAGATTCTTATCTTCTAAGGTAGAATTAAGAAGGCTTGACTGCATTGGATCATGAGGTGACAACACCATATGCCAACAAATTTTTCTTAGAACCTACAAGTCGGCCAATTGTTAGAGAGGTTCCAAAGCATAGAGAAAAACATCAATTAAGGAGTTGCTAGTGCCATTACCGGTATCCACTGTGCTGGATCTTCTTTCACAGATGGGATCTCGTATATAGCCTTGTAGCAACGGCAAATTTCAAGGTAATCATTGTTGTGGGAGTGGTACCTACAACAAAAAGATCAAGGAGAAACAAGTAACTATCTATTTCTTGGGGTGCCAAATAAAAACAAAACACAAAGCTGCATCTATTTCACTGTGCATGTCAGAATACAAAGATTTCATTCAACCTACTGTAAGGCACCTACACTTTGATATCTGTTTAAAAAAGGCCTTCACTTTGATGCTGTGCTTAGACAATGTTCTGAAAACTAGTGACTTAAATTTGGTTGAAACTACAATTTTTTGTGAGGAATGAGTAAAAATCCAAGTCCAGCTTACCCATCGAAAAAGGAACAGTAACAGTTCTCTATGAATTTCTAATTCTACAAGGACATATAAAAAAAGCTTGATTTTTATCAGTAAAAGAAGAATTTTATTGGTGAGGAGACAACGCAATAATGACCAAAACAAACAAGGAAAAATATAAGATCCTATCAAGTTATTCCAACTGAAAACAAAATAATCAAATCTGCACCCTTAGAATTTCCCCAAGATCATAGCACATTGGTGGTACAACACAGATTTAATCTTCATAATCATCTTTGGTAATCCTTTCTCCTCAAAGATTATTTTGTTTTCTTCCTTCCATAAAATGCAACAAATGCAGAAAAAAGCAACTGCCAGAAAATTCTCTTAGATAGTGCAATACTTTGCAGTACCACCCCTGAAATAATTGGGAGACTGTTCGAAAGAGTCCCAACAATGCTAAATGTTAAGTATATAGTGCAATAATATGGTACATGAGATACGTTGAATCATATTCCATGTATCTCATCCATAATGGAAGGTTGTGATGTATAGAAGGTTGTGGTAGAAATTAGGAATAATATTTAAAGATTAGGAAAGTCAATATTAGATATGAATTTATTCCATATTTGGCTTTTGTAATTTTCTATATAAATTCATCAAGGGTTCTGAGAATTCTCAATAAAATCAATTTTCTTCATGGTATCAGAGCTTAAGCTCTACTGAGAGCACGATCTTGGCGCACCATTCTTCGACGATGGCGGTGGGGCCTAATTCCTTTTCTTTTCTTTTCTATTATTACCTCAGTTTTCTTCAATAAAAATCACACCTTCCTCTATAGCTTTATAAACCTCCCTAATCCATTCACTTATGTATCATGATCTCTATTTTTCTTTTATTTTAAACCTCTCCAACGAGAGTTTTATAAGACGCGTTATCCTACTTTATATGCTACTGGGATAACCATGACAGACCTGATCTAGTGAGTCATTGGCACGGACAGACTCAAAAATGAGTGGGATGCGACAGTGATGGACTACACAAACAGACGGCGTTCACCAACAAGCACGATTGGATTTTTGGGCATCAATAAAAATGTTACTCTATGAGATCAAGAGCAACTATATATTACAACCATTACACATTCCTTCTTCAAAGGATCATGCAATTGTAGGAGGGTGTTAAAAGTATATGGTGCAATAATATGGTACATGAGATACATTGAATCATATTCCATGTATCTCATCATCCATAATGGAAGGTTGTGGTAGAAATTAGATATGAATTTATTCCATGTTTGGCTATTGTAACTTTCTATATAAATTCATCAAGGGTTAATGTATGATCATCCAATAATTCTCAATAAAATCATTTTTCTTCACTAAACATCAGTAAAAATCCTCCAGACTTTTCTAATGAGTGGGCAGTGAATAAGGATACAAATTGAGAACATGTTTGGAAAGGATAAACCACTAGTACTCAAGTCATCGATTTTGAGGATTATATCTCGTACTTCTACCTGCACAAAGAATGTAATATTGGACAGAACCAGGGCCTTCCCTACGGTTTTTGCAGGAAATAACTCAAACTCTTTCTGGGTAATCCCCTTGTCGAATGATCTAACCAAAACTTGTAAGTTATAATTTGTAGACCAGTTCCACACCCACAAACCAGACTCTATAAAGGAGTTTAATCTTCTCAAGAAGACATGCCATGGAATCAATCTGCCAGTTGTTGAGTTTTCTTCGAAATCCCAAATACCATGAAGTAGCCTCATTATCTCTCACCACATATTGAACAATGAGACCCTCACAAAAATCTAATAAGGAATACATGGTTGGAAAATAAAATAATGGAAACTATGGCTCCAACAAACTATTGCCAACCTGGAAGCACCATTGGAACGCATATTCAGTAATGTGGGATGCAACCAACACCACATTCTAAAACCAGACACATCAAGTAGTTCAAATATAATATATACCTTCTCAACCAATCAAGGAAAGTGTTGCGCTTAAGTCAATGCGTTGAATTGGGGAATTTCGATCCATCTAAAATCTTTCTGATAATCACCACGATCTGCTACAAATTCACTTTCATAACCGTGACCATTACAATTTTATTTTATTTTCTTGGCTAGGCAAGCAAGGTGACATTGCGTAGAGGTGAAGGTGGGTCAACAGGATTTGAACCTAAGTTGTGGAATCAACACTCCTCAAGCCTTACCAACTTAGCCAAGTTGGCACCTTCCACAACACAAAAATAAAGTCATCCACATCCCTTGTGAGTTCTGCAACCACATTTGCAGCCTCAATCACCATGGGCGTCACATTTTTTAATGTTTCAATAGTCACTAATAAAATTTGTATCAGTGCAATTGATCTCGTAGCATTCCCACTAGTTGGCTCTGCAACTAGCAGATGATTCAAAACCACTTCCATTTGAAAAAACACCAGTTTCTTCTACTCGGTGCATCAGACTTTGACGATCATCACCAGTTCACCGTTCAATCAAGCTATAAAAGGGAGGCAAATCCATGGTCACTTCCAATAGAAGAAAATGTTTCTATTATTGTTCTTACGACTTGGTGGCACCTTTCTAGATCAAAAACCTAAGTTCCAATAAAATGGAACTATGATACCAGATGATGTAATAAAATACAACAATAGGGAAAATAAAACAAGAATGAGGAATAGAAATCAAAAGAAAACGATTCTGACACAAGAAATTGAGAGAGATCATTTCTCTAGAGGAAGTAAACCCCCACATAAACTTTAATTCATAAAATTTTAGCAATGATCAAATATTACATATTTGAGTTCCATTTACAATACTAAACATAAGAAAGTCTATATAACTAAAAGACTTCTATTTTTTGTTACTCAAACCATCCAAAACTTTCAACGTGTTTTTGACCTTCAAATTATCAGAATTTCCTAAAATACTGTGAAGTGGATCTTTGAATGAGCTTTCCAACACATCTAACGACTTCCCAAATGGAGTAAATAGGTATGCCCATTTAGTGATATCTAGGACCAACGAGATCTGATCATATGGACCACCACACAATACCATTTGACGCATGTAGTAGGCATCAAGTGCATCATGTTTTAACCATCAAGATCTCCTAAAATAACCCTTCAGGCTTCCATTGACCATAATTGAGAAGGAAAAAAAATATACACTTTCTAATGCAATTTCTCCAAACTCTATCCTCCCAACATTTAATCAAGAAATCCTTAATTTGCAAGATCATACGTCCTTTCCATATCAATTGTGCGTACTATACCAGGGTAAGATCATCTCCAACCCAAATCTTATATTGTTATCAAATTGGATGTTTATAATGGTGTAAAGATCTGTGAGAAAGCCCTGATCCAATCTCATAAAATTGATGTCAAACATGATTAGAATATTACTGGATAGATTATGAATTGACCCCATTCCATTAGTATACTGGGAGGTGATCACCGTAAGCCTCACAACACCAAATGTTTTGAACCAAAGGGAGCAGTTAATACCTTATGGAGTATGGACAAGTGTCTTGATATCTATAACAAAATCGGTAAATTATTATTCTTCTTTTTCAAATATGGAGATACCCTTCATATTTCTCTATTGCATCAATTTGTGAAAATTGTCGTATGTTTAACAGTAACTGTCTTCAGTTAATTATATCTAAGTGCATGCTTATATTCAACTATTGTAATTCTATTTGGAAATATGTTGTTTTATTTTAAACTGGTTAATAATAATAACTTGATTACTCCTAAAAACTTACTCCTAAAAATGTCGAATTTATTTTGATTCTATTGACACATTAGTTCCCAGTCAAAGAAAAAAGGAAAAAATTGATATAGATATGAGGTTCTCTCCTTTTTCAAGGAGAGGCTACTGGAGATGTTGTACCCGATTTGGTGAAGCAATGGATAGGAAACTAGCAACCCAGTGATATGACTTGAATTCAAGGACTTCCCATATGATGCAATAAAAAACACTCGAGTTTTCCCTTGAGGTCTAAGAATGAAACTTTTCAGATATCATATCTTTTCAGGATACATTCTAAACGAAAAAATGAAATAAAAAATCATCCAGAAACTTGCATACTGGTGACAAAGCAGGGATGGTATATGCTGTGACTGTATCACTGTCAGAATTGATCAAGGAAAAAAAGAAGGTTCTACCAAAAAGTAGATGCCACATACCGTATCATTAATTCATAGTAGATCCGCTTCAACTCTAACAGTGAAGGTATGTCGGCAGGGGCCTCTTCAACAACATTATCCCCTTCCTTAGGCTTCTTCTTTTCCTTTGAAGTATCAGCATCAAAAACTCGTGGACTGATCTTCCTTGAAAGGATCTGTGCGCGTACATAATCTTGGCAGTCTAAACACAAACGAACCTGGAATTTTTTGAATTTCAACAAGTCAGTAGGCATATAAATTATCAGCACTTATCTCCAAAGAAAATATCCCTTTATTGAAGGTATCCACCCCCCAAACAAATAAATAAAATATTCATTTATTAATTGAGTCCTCCCATGATAATCTAATAACAGAGAAAATGAAGCCAATACTTGGTCAAGGATGAATGCTATCTTTTCTGTCTTCGCCATTGCTCCAAACGTTTCCACCTGTAACATAGTATAGTCAATAGAAGGCATTACTATAAGGGGGTGCATGAATTTTTTGTCTATATCAAAAAGAAAATAACCAAACCAGCATAGGTCACTAAATAAAGCTCCAATCAAAAAGAAGTTTTATAATGCTTTGTAGTTTCTGGCGATACTTACAGCAATTTCTTGCATCAAATCAGCAGCTTCAGCAATATGACCCTGTTCTTCCTTAATCTTTGCAAGTTTCTTGATTAGCCGTGCCCTCTCTATTTCAACATATATCTAAAAGTGACAGATAATTCGATTAAAATTCCCAAAAGACAAAGAAACCAACAAGTTCTTTAAAAGGATAAGCTAACAGGACACCGTTGGACCTATCAATATCTCTCACCTTTCCAGCAGATACACTGTTGAGTGTTTTGATTAGCTCTACACGAGTTTCAGTATCAGGTGTCTCATCAATATATTGCATCGCTTGTTGAACCATAGCTGTTACAGCCTGCTTGACATTAATAAAGAATGAGAAAAATAAAAGTATAGTTGAGTTGTTCTAACTACCATATCAGGCAAGCCATCATGATGAAAATACCACAACAGTTGAGATAAATTATATTTCATAAATATAAAAAAAAATAAAAAAATTGAATCTTTATTTGACACAATGCTTCAAAGTCTCAAACTTCTTTACTTGAGTTAATGACACGAGGTTTTTTGTCAATTGCACTATTAACCCTAAAACTTCTAATGGAGTGGCCGGATAGAACTTATTTCCTTAACAAAAGAAATTACACGCATGACCTCGATTTTTTAGAGCTGGAGTACACAAAGTTAACGCCTATGTAAAATCAAATTGAAACTTTCACAGTAGATCTGCAAAATTATCACGAAATTTTCTATCTTGTTTCCACCTTTTTTTATATATTTTATTTTTGAGAGGTGAAGATAGTTTTATTAGAAGAATCAATGAAGGAAGTCGAGAAGGCCTACCATTACAAAAAAATCAAACAAACAAAAAATTACAGAACAAGATCAACAACGAAATACGCAAATGAAGTTACAAATTGAAAGTCCATTGGCTCGAATTTTAAAGCAAACAAAAAAAAAGGGTTTGTTTCGAACCTGTTTGAGCTGACCTCTTCTCTTAGACAAGAGGATGATCTGGTCGTTTAGGGTTTTCCACGCCCGATCTTGAAAGCAAAGTTGAATAATTTCGATAGCAGCTTTCTTCGTACCGGCAACATCGCCTGCAAGTCTCATCTGCTTCTCCACATTCAAGAGGGATTCTATCTGGCTGTCTAGATTACTTCCTCCTTCCTGCAAAAAATCACAAAATCGAAGACACGGAGATCGAAAATTAACAAGAATTGAGAACAAAATCTGAGATCTACAGAAATTGAAGAGTTTACGAATCTCACCATTGTTAAACTGGTCAAGTTCAAAGATTTTTAGGGTTTTAAACTAGAAATAAATAGAAATCCAAAGGAGAATGGAGAGAGATTGCCCAGATCGTAAACCCTAGGAGTGGAGCAGAAGAAAGGTATAAAAAGTGAAGCTGAGTGGCCGTCCTTGTGGTTTGGGAAACATAAAATAAAATTTCGACTTCCACACCGATTTTTACGTTTAAGACACCAATTAATTAATGACCCGACTAGTTGCACACCAACCTTAAAAAAATCTTCTTTTCTTTTGAATTTTTTGAAAACCATTATTTAACCTACTTATTGCACTTCAATACTTATTCATCTTCCTGAGTATTCTTATTCTCTGCTCGTGAATTCTACTTGTTCCCTATTTTCTCGTGATTGATTTTGCTAGTGTTTTTTATTTTCTTGTTATTAACTCACTTTCCATGTAACTTCCAATGGGAAAAATAGGAGATGTTATTTAATGGCTTATGTATGACTAATCATAATGTTGTTGATTTTCTTTAGTGAAATTTTTTTTGTGTCCTATTGTAGTTGGCTTGCATGTTTAAGTCCATACTCACTTTGTAACAATTGTGGACAAAGCTTTACGTAGAAAAACTTTGTAACTCTCCTACTAATTATTTATTCATTTTTTTATTTTTATTTTTTTATATGTTTCTTCTATGAGTTGAGCAACTTTTCAGGTAAACACCAATGTATTTCGCGAAAAAAAGAAGGAAAACCAGTGTATTTCTTACAAAATGGTTTTGTAACCCAGAAAATTTAAAACATGCATGATTCCAAAACGACAATGTATTTGCTGTGAAATTTTATAAGCCAAAAATAATTTTTGTGGCATGGTCTAGGCAAAAGGGGTAAAAATGAGTGCAACGTTATTTTTAACTATTTTTTTGGAGTGTAATCATCTAAATAAAGTGCAAAGGATAAATTTTAACTGATGAAGCGTAATTGGTAACGTGTGGTGTGCAACTAGTTGATCCCTTGATGGATATAGATTCCATCTCTTTCTTTAGTGTTTTGAGGTCTGATGGAAATCGTTTTGCCAAGTGATATATGATATTACAATGATCTTAAGAAAAACACGAGCTGCTTAGGGAAACGATTTTCACTCATTCAAAATTTTTAAGGAGATAATGGGGTGTCGTTACCTATGTACTTAAGTTTTTTGAATACAAACAAAACAAGTTTATACAACTAAGGATGCATGAATTTTTTATCCCAAAAATCTGTGATTGACTAAAACAAACCTTTTTTCATCCCATACTCGGCATCGTCATCACTCTTAAAAGCCTTACCCCACTATACCCAATTCTACATCTTTTGTCATAGGAATAATGTTATCACGAGGTTAACAATGGATGGGTTTTGGTTGAAAGGGTTCGTCTACTCCTTCGTATTGAAAGCATTGTTTATTTTCTTTGGAGAAGCAATAGAAAAGTAGCGTTATCCATATCAAGTCCACCCATAAACAAAAACTTTAAGCCTCTTTACCCCATTTTAATGTTTTCCCTGGTAGTGATCACGTAGACTTTAAAAACATATGAATAATCAGTGTTATGTTTTTATCTTTTTATTTATTTATTGACCATATATTATAAAAATAAAATAAAAAATCCCCATTCAAATATTTATATAAAATCTCATGTCTAACTATATTTAATATACACACACTATAGTGCCCAACTTTTGCGGATAAAGACCCTGACCATTTTTTTTTGGGTGGTTTGGTGGGTTGAGGGCGAACAATCCTAATTGACAATCACATGTCATCAACGCAAATAATTTGAATCAAGTTTTGTCCATTTCGATAAGTGTCAGGTTGGTCTTACTAACCTAATAAGATTTCAACTATTACTAAGGGGTGTGAAGTTCACCTCATGGCATCCAAAAACAAGGTCCGATGTCATAGGATTGTAGTAGACAAAATTCTACGAATTTTCAAAATGAAAAAATAAAAATAAAAAATGATATTTTTTAATATTAAATTTTAAATTCAAACTTGAGAATTATGGAAGTTCAATAACTGTCCATTTTCAAAACTTTCGATCAAGCCTAATATACATGTATAATTTGTTTTTTTTTTCCTTTCAAGTTTGAGTTTTTGGGTTGTAGTGTTGGATTGCCAACGTGATAATCCATTTGAGTTAAAGGACTCTTAATGAGAGTTAACATCTTACTTGGTAAAAAAAAGTGTTTTTTTCTTTTGATAAAGAGCTTTTCCTACATTGGGTTGCAAAATTATGTGAAATTATTGCATATGGTCACAAAATACGTGACCAATATTTCCCCAACACCCATGATTCTCAACATAATTTTAAATCTTGTCTGAGATCAAGATGACTCGTTCAAGTAGTCTTGGAATCATCCACCAACGAAACGTGTTGACAAATCATTTCAAAGATATGATATGTTCTAATTTTAAGGCATTTTTAAATATCTTACAAGACGACTCGATCTCGTTCATGGACGAGTTTTAAAATCATAATTTTCAATCTCTATCAAGTAATCTAATCCAAGCGAGTCGACTTTCAATGGATGGCTGAGATGGAACACAAACAAATTTCACAGGGAATCTATAGGAATATCTTTCCATCCCAGCCCTGCATTGGACACCAAATATTCAAATCATAACCAAACCAAAATTGTGATTCATGAATCCGTTACCGGTAGTTAGGAATACAAATCGTGGCCCAATGGGACCCACCGTTATACCACGTGGCATTGTTCGAGGGGAAGTGAACCAAGAAACATGCGTCTTCTTCGTCGGGGAAATAAAAAGAAAAAAACTTGCCCCCACGAAGTCCATTTGTTATAAATTCAAATGTGTTCGCGTCACGGCGTCCCCACTCTCTCTGCAACCAACTCAGTAAGTAACCGTCTGAAATCACTATAAAAGTTCAGAAAAACCTGATTTGTCTGCGCAGTAGTTAGAAGCGATTCTAATTTCTCGAACAAGGTAAGCAGATTTCACTTAAATCCAGAAACCCTAGTTCATTCGATTTGCCTATATTCTTCAATATTTATTGGATTTTAGGGCTTCGTAGCAAGCGCTCATCTCGAACAATTTCTCTGCATCTACATTCTTTAGTTTTTTTTTTGTTCATTTTCAGATTTGATAAATTTATCCTTTTATTTGGTCTGTGAAGTATTATTATTTTTAATTAGAGTCATCTGTTGAAACTATTGATGTAATTTCATGCTCACTACGTAACATAAGTACTGCATTGAAGAATGATTATGATGGATTAATATGTGTTGTGGAATTATTGTTTGCGGTGTCGGATCAGATAAGTGTACCAAATGTGTTCTCTTAGGAACACAGCCTGAAATCTGAATATGTTGCAACTTATATTAATGTTCGATTGTTATTTATGGTGTCAATGTGTTGGGTTCCATTTTGCCGGTATCACGATGATACGACCCTAAAGAGACATTGACTTAACTTTTCACATCACTAACCCTTTGGTATTTTTGATGTATGGGTTGGGTTTGTATCACATAAACACTCACTGTTTATTACTTGGGATTGGAGGACGGACTCATAGTCAGGGGTGGACCCAAGATTTTCTGTCAGTGGGGGCTAAATGCTAACTATGATTGATCGACAATCTTTTATTCTTTCTATTTCAATGTTGGAGTAGTCACTGTTAGTTGCAAAATAATGGATTTGTAATTAGTTGAACCTTAAGATACAAGTAACATTAGTATTAAAAGACAACTCAATATTGAGGTAAACTGACTAAAACATGGGTATTTAATACTAATTTCTATACTCCATTATCAGTTTTTTAATATTAATTGTATATCTCCACCTCTATAGTTTTCTAATATTTAAGGTTTGTGGTGGCGGCAATTTCCACCTCTATAGACCTATTTTGAAATTAACATTGGATAAATTTATGTTGTAGATTTATAGCAACGGTTTTGATCTATACCGAGGTGTAAAATCTCACCTCTATAAACCTTATTTCTTGTATAGAGTGGAATTTCAATTAAATTTTTTTATTTATTTTTGAGAGATTTACCAAGGGAATCTTATTGAATAAATTTGTTACCCAATAAAATTTGCAGGGGGATCCACATTCTTTTAGAAGATTAAATATTTACATCACGTGAAAAAAAGGTAAATTTGACGCCAAGGTCTGTCGAATTTGGCTAAATCCAAGCAAATTTGATAGACTTTAGTGTTGAATTTACCCCTTTTTCACTTAGGGCTATAAATGCCCCCATTTTTAAATCAAATACCTATTACACCCTCGCACCTCTCAGCATCAATTATCTCTTCCAAAATCATCATGGGGCCCACATGGGCAATTCAATGACTCAACCTTCTAGATTTCATAAAAAAACTCAGATTTAAAAAAATATATAAATATAGTGATTCTTTTTTTTTTTTAATGTTTGATTCATCATTTTAAGAGATAGAAAATGTTGAGGGGAGATTGGATATAATAGGTATTTGATTGAAAAACACTTTCCTTACTAACTTAGTAGGATTTTAAGCCTTAGTGAGGGTCGTTTTGCTCAAATGGATTACCACACTGGGAATCCAACGTCACAACAATCTAGACTTCTTGGAAAAATTCAGATCCCAAAAAAAATTGATAGACAATATTTTTTTAGCTTGATCCAAGGTTTTCAAAATGGATGGATATGGAACTTCCATCGAGCTCTCAAATTAAAATTAAAATTCATTGGTGAAAACTAATTTTTTGTTCAATTATTTTTTAGCTTGATCCAAGGTTTTCAAAATGAACCGCTATCCAACTTTCACCAAGCTTCCAAATTTAAAATTAAAATTCAATGGTGAAAAATAACTTTTTTTTTTTTTCAAAATTCATAGAATTTTGTCCTCCACAATATTGTAGCATCAAATTGTGGTTTTGGATGGCACAAGGTGAGCTCAAGGACCCTTAGTAAGGGTGGCATCCTTACTAAGTAAGGCTAGTCGGTCTCTATTTGATTCACACAAATCAGAAAGTATTTATATTTTAAATCTATGTGGGTTCATTCCAATGTTTGTTGGGTAACAAGCAACTCTAAAGAGAGTTTTTGTGATAAATGTTCAACAGTGAGGCCTACTGGTCTCTGTGTTTTTTTTTTTCAAACTTTAGTGGGGGCTATAGCCTCATGTAGGTACGCCCCTGCTCATATTTGATATTCTCGGATACGACAAATATTCATCTAGGGATGTGTTTTGGAAAAAAAATAGAAAAAATAAATAAGGGTAATTTTATTAGTATTTAATTTTAAATGTCATATTTTAGAAACAAAGTTGTGCATAATTCATGAGTTATCTTGTCTAGTTCAACTTGGGCAAATTAACCCGAATCTTTGAATTGGGTGATTATAATATATGTTTTCTTTAAAAAAATCCAGTCAAATTAAGTATAATATGCGAATAGTTGGCAAAAATATCAAGAGACGGATCCAAAACTGCCTGTTCAAGGTACCGTGAACAGACCAAATTATTAATCAGGTCCAAAAGGATGGATCATAACTCAAATGGTCGGGTCAAAGTATACCACCAATAGTCAGATAATTGGGTCACCATTCAGACCCATTAGTATTGCACACATAACATCTTTCGAGCAAGCACATCAAATGCATTCAAACCTGATCTGATTACCATCTCTGCATACATATTTTACCATTTAATATCGAAATACTCTAATTGTAACCTTCTTTGGTTTTATGGTGACAGATTTCCACAAGACAAATATTACTTGTGGGACAAGTTGTATTACAACAGATGTTTTGCTGGTGAATTGTATTACGATCTTGGATGGTACTTTTTTACCTTTTGTTATTTGATGGAAGTTTCTCAGCCTTAGTTTTTAAACTTAATGATGTCATGTTGAGCGATTCAAATTTAAGCTTAATGGCGTTGACAAAAACCTTTACTTTTGTCAATTTTTTTGTTTCCTATATTTTTTGGAGCAATTTTTGGCACAAATTAAGTAATGATGTTGTGCTTCACGTTTCTTTTGGATCATGAATTCCATCAAGTTAGTCAAACACTGACAAGGAATATTTTGTTTGTAGGACCAACAAACCGAAGGATCACCACAATACATACATATTGCGCAAAATGATTTCTTGTATCGAAAGTGAGATTCTTATTATTTCTTCATTATTTTTTCCCTATGCTATGTACCCTTTCTCAATTCATGAGCAAAACGAACATAAGTTTTTTTTTTTTTCCAATTCCATGCTGCCCCTTAGTTTTGAGTGTAACAAAAGATTGTCATTTTTTTTTATGGATCTTCTCAAAGAGGCATTCTTGATAAAATTAATCTATTTATTATAAATATTATAATGGTGCATAATTGATATGAAACTACTTTTTTTTTTCCGTACTGCAATTTGTCATCAAAAGGTGTCTTTTGCCACTTGGGCATGCAGGTTCCCAGTTTATATTGGTTGATGTGGCTTGAATAAACATAATTTTCCAATTTGTTTGTGCTGGCTTGCTCTTTCCTACTGATATAACATCAATTTTCTCTTTCTTGATATGTTTTCATGATTGTCTTAAATTCTCTCTCTATATAAAGACGTGGTTTGAACAACACTTTCTAATTTATCTGCATTGCATATATCTTTCTTAGTGATATAGCATCCTTTTTCTCATCATTGATATCTTGTCAAGCACATTTTCACTCTAGCTCCCCCTCGGGTCATTGTTGGTCCTAATGATATGATAAAGGGTGGGTATGGGAATGGACCGTGCATTTTCTACATTGACTTGTAGCCTATTATGTAGCCTTGGATTTCTGTTGAGGTATGTTACCTTTGACCACAATTGGTTCTTAACTCGCATGACTTGTGGACATATATAATGCCTAGACAGAGGGGACATGGGTGAGTCTTTCGTCCTGAGTTGGTAGATTCATTTATGTGAAATATGCTTACTCACACAGGTAGTTGTTGTCTAGACACATAATAAGCATTGGTGTATGTGCACGCATACACATTACTATCTTTTTGATTTGAGCGTGGATTTAATTAAGGAGCTGTGGATTATTATGGTTTTCCTTAATGACACTAAGTCGTTTTGTTTACTAGATCAAATTATGATGTGATCAATTGCCGCTTGCCTAATAAGTAATGATATATGTAGCATTGACCTACTACATATTAGTATTGATTAGGTTCCTATTACTCTGGATTCCGGAATAATCTCTGAAGACTTTGTATTGCTTGAGGGTTGGACATTGTTGAAATTCTTTTTAGTGCTTAAATGTGTTATGATAAGTTTACATGTGTTACTAAGCCCTTATATAATCATCAAATAAATTATTTAATCTATCCAAATCAAGTAGACATTCAATATTCTGCATAAGCTCTTATCATTTAGGAACATCAGCTCATAAATGCATTTTTATTTGTGTTCCTTTTTATTACCATCATTATGATAAACATGCATAATATTTTGTTATCTTGTTATGTTCACTAGGCACAAGAAGCAGAAAGAGGAGGATATTGCTATGTGTGATTGCAAATATGACGCTAATGACCCTGATAGTGCATGTGGGGAGAGGTGCTTGAATGTACTCACCAGCACAGAATGTACACCTGGCTATTGCCCTTGTGGCAGTCATTGCAAGAATCAGGTCAGCAGGAGATCATTCATTCACCCATTATAAACTTAAGGAGGACAGAGAATAGATAGTTGTTTATGTTGCGGAACATCGTTGAGAAATTAAGAGTCACAAGGGCAGCATAGAGCATTCCCTAGGTTTATTTTTAGAAAATTGTCGATGCTTTGGTATCTTGGCATACTAATTCATTTTTTTTTCTTGTTTTCTTTACGAAGCCCTAATCGTTACACAAATTGATGGCTATACTACTTGGTGTGTTTGTAGTTGTCTTGCTTCTGAGTATTTCGAGGTTTTAAGTTGCCTGTCATTGTTTGTTTTTATTTACAATTGGGTATGCATTTTTCATGAATATGTACTTCTGTTACTATTCTCAAAGACTAAAATGATCCATTTTTCCTTAGTTTTGTTGTATCGTTAGAGGACATTATCATTAATGTCATACACTCATACCCATTTTTAGATGTCTGCAGAATGTTTGTGGTTTCTCACCAGTCTTGAATTATTCCCCCCCCCCCCCCCCCCATGCACATCCTAATCGGTAATAAATTTATTTCTATGCTTATAATAATGACCATACTGGTGAGTATTGTGATGTATATCGAATGAATGGTTGCCAATGCAATTAGATGGTTTGACATATTTCTTTTCAATTTATCATGGTAATTTAATATTTAAGTGTCTCATGTGTGAAAAAAGTGTCCCATGTGCACTACCTTTCAAGATAAAACAATTTAAGCATCTATGTGCACTGTTGACAGAGATTCCAGAAATGTGAATATGCTAAATCAAAGCTGTTCAATACGGAAGGCCGTGGGTGGGGACTTCTTGCTGATGAGGATATAAAGGTAAGATAATACTGACTTCTAACAAACTTGTGTATTAGACATTGACCCTGTCTTCACTTGGTTAGATTCATTGATTACTCTTATTTAAGGACAATTAGTGGCATTTCTGTGCATTTTTTTTGTTTCAAACTTTTGTCAGTGAACCATGGTGTGTACACTAATATTTAATGCTTTCTGCATGCTAATTCTTTGGAATCTTATTTATTGTATAATCGTTAACAGTTTCTACCATATAGTTAAGCCTTATCACCAATACCTTTACTAGAGTAATGGTAGAAATTTGGATTGCTTCCAATTTAATGAATGTTTGATCCATTGTTTCCTCATATTCAAAATATAATTAATTTCTTATCACTGGAGCATGTTTAAAGTACTGAGATTTGGTAACATCTATATGACTAGCTTTTAAACCTTGGAAAACAATCTCTACTTCCTTTCATGCATTGCCATCAGTTGCTTGTTTGAAGAACAATGAAATTGACTTGTTATTCATCACTATATATTCTTAACTGATTCAGGCTGGACAGTTTATTATCGAATACTGTGGAGAAGTAATTTCGTGGAAGGAAGCAAGACGAAGGTCTCATACTTATGAAAATCAAGGTAAAGTACACGTTCATGAGATATCTGTCAATATCCTTGTTCTTGTAAACCATTTGTATTTCTTTGGACGGCTTGTTGCAGGTCTGAAAGACGCATTTATAATATCCCTCAATGCGATTGAATCAATTGATGCCACCAAAAAGGGAAGCCTTGCTAGGTTTATAAACCATTCTTGGTAAGCGTGCCCCATATAGATAGAAAACACATGTTTTATAAAAAGACGGTTTTACTTTTTTTTTTCCCTGGTGTTAAATTGACTTCTCTCCTTTTCCTTTGGCAATCATGAATCTCTTTTTAAGTAAGGCCTTGCATTGGCCATATTGGACCACTTATATTCTCATTTCTATGATTTTGAAATTTGCAGTCAACCGAATTGTGAAACGAGGAAGTGGACTGTGTTGGGTGAAATAAGAGTTGGGATATTTGCCAAACAAGATATTCCTATTGGAACCGAACTAGCCTATGATTATAACTTTGAATGGTATGGTGGTGCTAAGGTTCGTTGCCTCTGTGGTGCTGCCTGCTGTTCTGGCTTTCTGGGGGCAAAATCTCGTGGATTCCAGGTGAGCTTTTGGAAAGAGTCAAACAATGCAATCTTACTAAAGTGGTTAATGGTCTTCTTATTTCATATTAGCTAAGACTTCTTGTCAGGAAGATGGCTACCACATTAGATCTCTACAATGCACATTCAAGTTTGTTCATCGTAATATTGATTGTTGTTTTGTCTCTTTGGATACGTATACTACTGACATTTCCAACTGGCCATTCCATAAATCATACTTCTGAGCATCGTGAGGTTAATTCTGTTATATCATTTATCTTCAATGCTGAGTAGTGCCTGTGCTTTTTAAACCCTCTAATATTAGATTGTGATATATTGGCTCGCATTTTCTATGTTTCATTATAGTTTTTTGATTCAATAGCATTGACAGTCAATGCCCATACTCTTTTTCGTGCATCCTGAATGTGTTTATGGAAGTTAAAAAAAATGAAATAAACTTGAAGTTGGTATTTTCTGTCAGAATCTGAACTGTATGAATGAGTGGGGAGAACTTTTGTTATGTACAAAAGACATGCTGGTCTTGGCCCCCAACAGTGGTGGAATTTGTATAAATATCCTTTTCTGACCTGATATAGCTCTTTTCACCGTGTATCTTGGAAATGGATGCTATCTTGGTTTCTGATTTCATCTAGTATGAGGCAATGCTGATTATATCACCTACTTGTGTTCATCTAGCGATCCTTGTCCTCTTTCCTATCTGCTCACACAAATATCCATACTATGGCCGTCGGTGTGTGTTTTGATGAATACTTGCAGCTCTTGAGTATTATGTAGAGTGAAAAATTGTGGACTTCACTGACATCTACGAGGTTGAAATAATTTTTTTGTTGGAAATGTCTTAATTCATGGGATATCATTTCACTCAAAGGTTATGGTTTCCGTCAGATCTCTGATTGAGAATTGACAAATTCCTTACCATAATTAGAATGAGTGGATAAGCTTGCGGCGCAAGTTCCCGAAAAAAACGAGGAAGAATTGTACATGTTGGTGTATTATATGCCATCCTATTGTGGAATCTATAGAAGGCCAGAAATAATTTAGTATTTAGGAAAAAAATTCTTCTTTCAAACGACATATTAGGAGCTGCAAATGCATTACTAATAAATTGTGTGACAAGCTTTGCAGGAATCTATAGCCTCTTCATCAAACACAGGAACAACAGGGAAATCTTACTCGGCTGGACCCGATAGATGTTGTAAAATTAATTTTGTTGGAGCTGCAAAATCCAAATCGAAAAATGCAGGTCTTGGATTTTTTAGCCAGGGTAACAAAGGAGAAGTTATCTTGGCTGGGGTAGTGAAGAAAAAAAGAATCTGACATGTGAAGTGGGAATTTTGGTAGCTTTTGAAGGCTTAATGTGCTAGTGAACTGAGGTCTAGGATAAATAAAATTATAATGGAGGCGATGTAAGGGTAGCCGTGGAATTATTTAGATCTCAGTGCATGTACAGAAAAGTGGAGAGAGCTGCTCATGTTTTAGCTCAGTGGGTGGTAAACATAGTGGTAGAACAGTTTGGGCTCTGGACCAATATGAACTATCTATCAATTTATCTATCTATCTATCAAAGAAACAAAAGGAAAAACAATTATCAGCTTGACTAGGGTTTCCCCATTTGGTTAGAGTATACCTGTGCAGGGTTTACAAATCAGGACCAAGAATTGGACCCAGGTTAGTGGATCTAGGTGTCCAAACCTGGATCCTAGGTGTTGATCATGCTGATTATTGCAATGTAACACAACCATTTTGGCCCCCCACTCTCCCCATGCCTTGGTTAAACCATACTCCAAAAATCAGCTCGATTGATTTCTAGCTGGTTGATCTGAGAATTTTCATTATGAATAAGAACCATCAGTGAAAAGCATTAGGGTTTCAGCACCTTGATAAGCAATGCTCAATTTTAATTCGATCAATGGGGCTGAAAAGTGTGCCACACAACAATGTCTGGCCTATGTATACAAAAATCTATCTAAACAGATAATTTTCCAATAGTTTCATATGTGAAAAGTAACAATGAATACTTAGTTTCCAAGAAATTTTCTGAATATTCCATGTTACAAATAAACAATCTTAAAAATGAATGTGAAAAAGATGTTTCATGTATTTGTTTGTACCTAGAAATCTAATTAGTGGTGAATGCAATTGTTATGGAACAATGGAGCCATAGTGTTATTATTTTCCCCCAATACTTATTCATTGGTAGGTAAGGGTAATTCGGTTATGATTGAGACTTTACAATGGTGGAAAAATTACACAGTGATGAAGATTTAGTGATGATGAACCTTTCCCCACTTGAACATTATATGTAAATACCATCAGGATGGTCACTTGGTGCATTAATGAAGAGAAGACATTGAAAGACACACTAAACACTAATATGATCTCCGAAAAAATGATATGAAAAAAACAAATTCATAATTTAATATATAACCAATAAGGGTCCTCTTTAGTGATGTCTCACTGTTCACCCTTGTCACTCTATGTTTATTTTTATTAGTACTAACAATATCATTTCATCTACACATTGATTAACATGATTGCTGAAACTGACACCAAAAGCCCAATTGCTATAGACATGATTTCTAGTCGTAAGATAGCGTATCTTGTACTTATAAAAAAAGAGAGAGATCAATATGGGTGAGTACCAGATGATACAAATGAGACAAGCCCTATTTGGACTAAGAAACAAACACAAATGGTTATCATGTGTGGATCATCAAACAGAGTTGATTATTGTTCAGGTCACTGAAAACTAGACATATTGGGAAATACATTTTGGTCTCAACTGTGACATGAAACAATGTATATACATGTACCTACTCTAATGAGGATTTTGTCTCGTCTTCTTTGACCTCTTCTTTGGTTTCAGACAAATATGACCTGGTCCAACTAAAATTGATAAACATAATTATGCGCTGATTGCATAATCTGGGGCCATCATTTGGGGATGAAAAATCCATTGTAAGGTGTTTATTTTTTTGGCCTGTTCTGCCACTTTATAAAAGATACTTACGGTTGGTAAGCTCATTGCTGATATGTTTTTCTGGTTTAAGCTCCATTAAGAGTTCGAGGTTTTTTTTTTTTTGATTTTGAATATTATTTTATTTACATGGAACCTTGTGGTTGATGGAGCTTGTTGTTATCATTTTTGATGTCGTATTGGTAGGCCTTCTCGGCTTTCAGGCTCTGATTGGTACCTAACGCCAACCTGTAACAAATATTAGCTGAACCCAATACTAGTCTAATTGGTACCTAGACTATAATAATCATTCCGGATTTTCAGTTTTAGTTTTTAGATAATATAGTTCATGCTATTTAACTTATTACTAATATTTTTCTTTTACCTATAAAAAATATATATGCGTTTTAATTTTTGATAAGTATAAATATGTACAATAGGAAAACTGGTCACTATTACCAGCCATAAAACGTTACAAATAAGCCCACTATCCTACTACTCCATTACTAAATTGCAGACCCAATCCCATCTGTATAAGAAGTCTTCAAAAAATAAACCCCTAAATTCCCTTCTTATTAAGTATTCATATTCACTATTGAATAAATCAATATGTAAAATTTATAGAAGTTTGTTAGATAGCCTTTGGCAATTTTTTTGATAAGCTAGTCTAGGCGATTTTCTACTTCACATAGGTGACTTGAATCCTTGATTGCGAGGCTGAGCAGTGATCTTCCTGGATTGCTTTGTGCATTTAATAACAATCATCAATGCCATTATTTAGTATTGGAAACTGAATTTTCTATTTTCACATCCTCAAAGCATCAAAGTTGTTGAGTTTGACAGCAGTTATCTGCTTTTCAGAAACAAAGTAGATACAATGAACCATATATTGGATTTTTCTTTTTGTGCAGTATAATATTCTAATGACTCTTAATTTTAATGGTATAGCTTCCTCTGTAATACTATATGGATATCCACCCCAGCCGGCGTACTGAAAAAATGTCTGATGATTAAGTTATTTTTACTTATAACAAAATTTTGTTCAACTACTTCCTTTTTAGATGAGACTGCTTATCTTTCTGATGATATCTTATATGGTTTCTTTCTCACGTTGAAACCTGTTATGTAGGAGGACACATATCTATGGGAAGATGACGACGACAGGTAACATGGATTTGCATATATCAGAATGTAAATGCATTTGCAACTTGAGTTTTAATCCATTCACAAATGTTGTATTGTTATTTTCATACTGCGTGCTATAGGACAAGCTACTTGCAACATTTAGAGCCTGTTTGGATACACATAAAAAAGTAACTTTTGTACTTTTGAAAGTTAAAAAGTTCGTTTGGAGTCATTTTAGAAAACTACTTTCAAAAAGTAAAAATCTCAACTTTTTAAAAAGCAAAAATCTCAACATTTTAAAAAGCAAAAGGAAATTACTATTTACATTTTAAAAGTTACTTTCTCCTAAGGCTACTTTTTTTCTAACTACTCGTTATAATAATTGAAGTACACCTTTTTTCACCAGTTGATTTCTTTCATCAACTTTGGCTAAGTCCATAATAAAGTCTCCATTTGGAGTGACATCTCTAAATAGGGCTGAGATCTGTAGACTCATGAAAGTGAACTCTTATGTTCACCCACAATCCCAACAGTGAAAATACTAAATCCAACTGTCGGGTTTTTTCTTCGGGATGCTATATTCTTGGGATACTTTTTTTTATCCTGACCCTTGGATTTCACATGTACACGGTCGTGATTGTGAGTGCACATACGAGTTCCCTTTCCATGTGTCTACCAACCCCGATCCTTTTAAATATTGCTACCTCAATAAAATGTAAATCCCTCTTTCTGGTTATCATTCATTATTGGATTGGTGAACTTTTTAAGAATATCAACAAAAAGCATGCATTCCATAACACATCATTTTGAAAATTCCATAGATGTGTGCTTCCTCATGGATTTGATCATAGCCTCAAAATCTTACTAATCAAACGA
Organism: Akebia trifoliata; assembly: GCF_017979445.1. Lineage (NCBI taxonomy): Eukaryota > Viridiplantae > Streptophyta > Magnoliopsida > Ranunculales > Lardizabalaceae > Akebia > Akebia trifoliata. The sequence continues at coordinate 1,484,379 of NC_141378.1, read as the reverse complement.
CAGTGACCATTGAATAAACGTATTCTCTTGCATGACCTATAAAGAAAGTTGGCCCTTTTGATGGTCTACCAAAAGAACGCAATCCCCATTATATATATAAAAATAAAAAAAAGACCAAAAGAAAGCTATTTATTGGATGGTCAAGAGTCATTGAGATGGTTACTTGGGACTATGTCAGCTTCAAGATAAGGTCCTTTGATTGTACAATGGAGGGGAAGTAACGGGTTTTTCATAATGTTGTATCCTGTGCATTATGATATACCTCTTCTTTATTTGAATTGCTATTATACGCTAAACAGTTCAAATGGTGGCAGATACTCTGTCGAGAATGTCCCTCTTTATGATTCCGAGGAAGATGAACCTACTTCGAAGCTCCTCAAGACTACAGAATCCCCAAAATTTGCATCTAATGCCAAGGGAAAAGACGAGTATTCTATGAGAATGAATGATGGTTTAGAACCCGATCATCTTTCACAGTTTGCTCCACTAGTAGAACCACTTAATTCAGTTCCAATGGAGGGCGTGGTAATGGATGACGCAAAGATTGAAGCAAGTGAAGAGACTAAATTACTTCAGCAGGATACTCATCAGACTTTTGCACATAAAAATGCAATGATATCTCGTATCCGAAGTAATAGTGCGTGCAGGAACTATTACATACAAACGAGCCCAATATCCAACAAAAGATCCTTACAGTACTCCAATGGAAGATCAAAACATCTAGCCCAGAAGGAAGTTGACACAAAACTAGTTTGTCAAATCTTAGCATCAAAGGAAGCTCGAGAAGAGGTCTACAATTATGAGGTACAAACTACAATTCTCTCTAACCATGTGAGCTATTGAAAACTTGTCCGGTAAGTTGCGTTGAAATTTCCAATTGGCAATGCAGGAGACAAAGAAGCAGGCCAGCTCGCAACTAGATTCCTTGTACAACGAGATACGGCCTGCCATTGAAGAACATGAGAGGGACAGCCAAGACAATGTGTCTACTAGTGTAGCAGAGAAGTGGATTGAAGCCAGCTGCGTTAAACTTAAAGCGGAATTTGATCTTTATTCTTCAATTATTAAAAATGTCACGTGCACTCCTAGAAGGGCACGGAGTGAAGCAAATCCCGCTGAAGGAAGCAAAGAAAATGAAGTTAAATTACTGACAAATTAGTGTATTGAACATGCTTGAAGTACACTTCATTCCATGACAGGGACTGAACCATTGATACTTGGTGGGCTTTTTTGGCTTCCAGTCACTTTTAACCTTTCACTATACAAGGGACTTTTTGCACATTTCTGTCTGTTGTGCTTTTACTTCCCATTGGGGCTAGTTTGGTTGTAAAAGCAAACGGAAACTAACAGCTCAAATATTTGGAATTGGTTGAATGAATCTTACTTCTTCATCGTCTTCTATTTGTCCTAATATGTTTATCCCGCTGGTGTGCTATCTTTTTTATTTGATTAAATATATGGTTCAATACTTTCTTGGATTTAAGTCTCACAAAACCTAGATTTGATTTTTTCACCTATACACACGAGAAAATGAAATCCACCTTTAGTTTCATCTCTTATTAATAAAATACCATTTTGCAATAATAAAAAAAGAAGATACCATCTTATATTTATGAAATCTTCTCGACAACTTTCATTGATGGACGATATTGATGGTCTATAATATCTATACACAGTTGTTCTTGGTTTCGAAAATGTTCTAGATGGTTCCATTGTGTGTATCATTCTCCTCTATGTACATATGGGGTAGGTGCAAGTTGAGTCTGACTTTGAAACGGGCAGCCCACTTCAAAAAATCGATAGAACACTTTCACATTATGACAAGTGGCATTTTGTATTTGAGTTGGGATAAATCGACACAGCAAAACATACGTGGTCTGTACACGATTGACATGGCAAGGGCACAAAACCATAAATCATTCTCTTTGGTATAATGAAGGAAAAAAATCAACGGTTCTGTGCCTGTCACGTCAGCCGTGTAGATTTGTCATTAGTCATTGTATTTATTTCACATCCAATTTTTTAATCAATATTTGAGATACCTCCTCTGTGACGCCACTTGTCAACCAAGGAAGAGGGTCATATCGAAATTTTGAAGCGGGCTGGCCGCTTCAAAGTTTTTCCGCTTAGGCCGCGTAGCTATGTAAAACAATGCGAACAAAGCGAAACCCTAAAAGCCTAAACTCCTCACTATAAATAGCTATCTCCCATTCCTATTTTGCCGTGTTCTCTTCTAATGTCCCTCCGATTCTTCCCTCTAAAAAATCCCTAATTCGATCTGCGGATTCACTGCTACTCTCTCCCTAAAAACCCTAATTTGAGTTGCTACTCTCTCCCTAAAAACCCTAATTTGAGTTGGTTATTGACTGGTAATCTCTCTGTTGTCGTGTGATTCGGAAATTATTGTCTAGTTCTTTGCTAGTTGGGAAATTCTGATATTGATTTTCAGAGATTTTTGAAACCCTAACTCTTTCGATTTATGGATTTAACTGGAATGATTTGTTCAATCTCTCTCTGTTAGATTTGATGTTTGTTACTTATTCGTAAGTTAATGTCGATGATGACAAACCCAAAGGCTTGTTTCTCAAAGAACATTCGCAGTGGCCGACCAAGAGCTTTCGCCTTCGCCAGGCTTGAGAGCTTATGCTGCTTTAATCCTTCCTTGGATGTCAGAGACTTCTGGTTACAATTTCTTTTTTTTTTTTTTGGGGCTTAAGTTAGAGATGGATTCATCTTAGAATTTTCATTGTGAAACTGCATTTTAGATGAAATCATAGGGATCTTTGGAAGAATCTTAGGTTTGATTATAACTATTCTGTTTGTTTTTTTAAATCTATCAGACAATGTGGAAACCATACTTGATATTGGATGTATGCTTGTTTGAATTTTGTATCAAAATTAAAGGAATTTTAGATCTGTGGGACTAAACGTCTATCCTTTTGGCTTGTTCAAATGTGCTTCAGGGATGAATGTGTCCCTGATATTTAACTATTATCCATCTGTATCACTTTGTCAGCCATTTTCTTGGTTATTGGCTGATCATTAAAGGGTGGAATATCTTATAGTCACTTTTCTTCTATAATTTTTAATCTATTCTGTACCTAAAGCATGTTTAATGATATGTGTTGATGTTAGCTCACGTCGATGATGATATTTCTTAAGGCTTGTTTCTCAAAACATTCGCAGTGGCCGTCTAAGAGCTTTCGCCTTTGCCGGGCTTGAGAGCTAATGCTGCTTTAATCCTTCCTTGGATGTCTGAGGCTTGAGCTTACAGCATACTTCCCATTGAATGGTTGTGGTCTTCTTGATTAATCCTTCCTGTTAAGTTTAGATTGCTCATCACTCATTAAATATTATATTCCTTTAAATGTTTTTTTTTTAAGTTTTATTCTATAACAATTTGGATTTTTTTAGATTGAATCTGGATTTAATAATGAGTTCTTTTCAATTGGTGAACTTGTTGAATAAGATGGATATGATGATCCTTTCCCCACATGATCGACTCTGATTATAAAGAGCTTTTAGTTATTTCTCTTTCAAGAAATTCCAAGCCAGGAATCTGATCCATGTCTGATTAATTGTTTAAACTTTCCATGTTGTTTCTAGTCAAATACTTTCATGTTTTTAAATATATGCTGAAATAGAATCCATATCTGCTTTAATTCCCTATATATTGGTTTTCCTAACATAGCATTCTTAGAAGTGATAGTGTTGCAAGCATGTTTATGTGAGCTTATGTCAATGATGACATCTCTAAAGACTTGTTTCTCAAAACATTCGCAGTGGCCGCCTAAGAGCTTTCGCCTTTGCCAGGCTTGAGAGTTAATGCTGCGTTAATCCTTCCTTGGATGTCTGAGGCTCAGGTTCAGGCTCACAAACTTTTAATTGAATGGTTGTGTGATATTGGTGTTTTCATGTTATTTTCAATTAGATTCCTCTGCTGTAATTAGTATATTGTATTTGTGTTGTTCTGCTTGTTCTAACAGGTAGATTTTATTTTTACCTTTTGGATTGATCTTTGGCTCATGAAGGTCAAGTTTAATTATCCAAAAAATGTTTTGCAGTTCCTTGTTAGCAATCTCCCGTTTAATTCACCAACAAATATGAAATTTTCATTTATTTCATTGAAAGTATTGTTCTCTGGATTATTGATTTATTCTGAATGATTTATGTATTTTAATTTTAAAAAGAATAAACGTGTTTTTTTAAATGAATTTTACGTCTTTTATGTTCAGTCAAACAAAAAAATGCTTCTGTTACATGTTGTGAAGTGTAAACTCGTAAGTTGTATTGTGTAACATGAGTTTGACTTTGAATCGGCCATACTTGAAAATTTTGGAGGATTTTTTGAACCCAAGTTTGACTTTGGGTCAAGTTATGGTCTGCCTTCATAGTGTTATTTTTTGAACCCAACTGACATAAATCGGTTCCACCAAGTAAGACTCGAAACCGAACCAAATTCCATTGGAACCAAACCAACCCAAACTGAATTAAATTTGGTTTGGTTCTATGGATTGCCAATATTCTATAAATTGTAAGTAATATTTTTTAATGAAAAAACAATCATAAAATTTCATACCATAATTCACAAATCTATCCATAAAAGTCATTAGTTTATTCATAAAAGATCACTAATCTATCTCCTTAACTCCTAAATAATCCATAATATTTATTATATACATATATATTTATTTATTGCTAAGGGGTTCGGTTCTATACAAGCTTGATCCGAGAACCGAACCAAATTGATTTGTTCTCTATTTTTATAACCCGGAACCAAACTGCAACTTGTTCCAAACCGAAACAAACCAGTCCAAAGCTATCGGTTCGGTTTGGTTGTCGGTTTGAACCGGACCAAGTTGCACCCTTACTTTTTTCAATTTTTTGTATTCGAGTTTTTCAATGAACCTTAGGAGGGCTGTGGTGATGGATTTCTGTTGTGGTAATCCATTTGAGCAAACACAACCCTTACTAAGGCCGTGCTTGGTATGAAGCAATGCAAATGATTTGTTGAATTTAATTTACAGATGCTTGGTTACATTCTGAAATTTTTTTGCATTGCAAATTATTTGCATGAAACTCTTTAAGTCCTGCATAAATTTCAGAAAATAGTTTGCAGCCCCAAAATTGCTGCAAATCTTTTGCATTTGCAAATGATTTGCATGGTACCAAGCAGACCCAAAGGCTCAAAATCTTACTATGTTAGCAAGGAAAGGGTTTCACTTATATATAATGTTTGTTCCTTATCATGCAAGTACTCACCCACATCTCGGAAGTGTTTATTTATTTCAACTTGTTCATAAGATGGAAATTCTTGGAAGAGAACTTTTAGGGTTTTGATGCTTGTTTTGATCAATTGTGAAAATTGTGCCTTCAGCCTTCAAAGGCTCTATGAAGAGTTCTAGCCTTCATAATACTAAGGCTGATCATTAAAGGGTGGAATATCATCTCATCACTATTCGTCTATAATTTTTAATTTATTCTGTACTTTGTGGAATTTTGTTTGCTTCATTTCCTTCTATTGATTCTTGTTCTTAAAGCATGTTTTATGATAAATTAATGCTGGAGTGACCTCAGTGGGGGACATACGAGTGACATCTTCACGTGGTGGCTTGCGCATACCCATAGATGTGTTTTCTCCGAGGTACAAGTAAAACACATCTACAGACATGCACATGCCACCACGTCAAGGTGTCCCCCAGCTGAGGTCACTCCAGCACGACTCTTTATGATTTCTTGTTTTTGTGTTTTGATGTTAGCTCACGTTGATGATGATATTTCCTAAGGCTTGTTTCTCAAAACATTCGCAGTGGCCGTCTAAGAGCTTTCGCCTTTACTGGGCTTGAGAGCTAATGCTGCTTTAATCCTTCCTTGGATGTCTGAGGCTTGAGCTTACAGCATACTTCCCATCGAATGGTTGTGGTCTTCTTGATTAATCCTTCCTGTTAAGTTTAGATTACCCATCACTCATTAAATATTATATTCTTAAAATTTTTTTATTTTAAGTTTTATTCTTTAACAATTTGGATTTTTTTAGATTGAATCTGGATTTAATAATGAGTTCTTTTCAATTGGTGAACTTGTTGAATAAGATGGATATGATGATCCTTTCCCCACATGATCGACTCTGATTATAAAGAGCTTTTAGTTATTTCTCTTTCAAGAAATTCCAAGCCAGGAATCTGATCCATGTCTGATTAATTTGTTTACACTTTGCATGTTGTTTCTAGTCAAATGCTTTCATGTTTTTAAATATATGCTGAAATAGAATCCACATCTGCTTTAATTCCTTCTATATTGGTTTTCCTAACCTAGCATTCTTAGAAGTAATAGTGTTTCAAGCATGTTTATGTGGGCTTATGTCAAAGATGACATCTCTAAAGGCTTGTTTCTCAAAACATTCGCAGTGGCTGCGGCTTTCGCCTTTGCCAGGCTTGAGAGCTAATGCTGCATTAATCCTTCCTTGGATGTCTGAGGCTCAGAAACGTTTAATTGAATGGTTGTGTGATATTGGTGTTTTCATGTTATTTTGAGTTAGATTCCTCTGCTGTAATTAGTATGTTGTACTTATGTTCTGCTTGTTCTAACTGGTATATTTTATTTTTTACCTTTTGAATTGTTCTTTAAACCTTTGTTTTATTGAATTGTCTTTGTTGGCCCATGAAGGTCTAGTTTCATTATCCTCAAAACATTTTCCAGCTCCTTGTTAGCAATCTCCCATGTAATTCGCCAAAATTTCACTAATTTTTCATTTATCTCAATGAAAGTATTATTTTCCAGATTATTGTCTGTCAGCCTTCATGGTGGTGTTTTCCTGGCACATCATAATGCCTACATACTTCAAGCCTTCTTGGAAACAAGCAAGACCATGACGTGAATCTTTGTATTTGTATAAAGAGTCAGCTTAGCCTTGCTAAATTAGTAAGGATTTCACCCTTACGAAGAGCAATTCCAATGCAATTAGGCATATCTATTTTGCATTTTAATGTAGAGAGTTATTTTTCCTATTCAAGGGGTCTTCACTCCAACTTTACTATCCAAAATGACTTAGCAAATTGAACTATAGTAAAATACTTCACAATTGCCATCTTTTTTTTTTTCTCTCCAACAGGCAGAGAGAGAAACTCCCTCTATTTTATTTTATTTTATTTTGGGACCAAAATGGCCTTAATTGTCTTAATTTTAAATGGTCTAAGTGGGGATATTTTTGGAATCCATATTTTGGTGAATAACCACTTGTACTCCTAATGCAAGCAGGTGAATTATGGAAAAGCTAAAACTTGTATGTCTTGTTGTTCATTCTAACCTATGATGTAATTTGTTTTTGTGTGGATAAACTTCTTTCGGCTTTCCATTAAAATCCATTGTCTATTTCAAAGACATGTTTGAAGATTATATTTTGATGATTTTGATAATTACACACTTGTTCTCGGTATCTGTGATAACTAACTAGTGCAATGGCAATTTCAAGCAAAGAAAAGTTTTATTTGGTGAAATGTGGTTTTCATTGTATCATGTCTTTTTTTATCGGATCAGTTACGTTTGTTTATCTAGTCTTACATCCCCATTTTCTTGTCAAAATTTAAAATAATTTTACTTCGTCTCTATATTGTTGACTGATGTGTCTCAACAAGTTACTTCTTACATGTAAGATGCTAATAAATTATTTTTACTGGATATACCTGTTTTGAATTTTACAATGTTAGTAAGAAAATGGTTTCAGTAAACTTAACGGCCAATTGTACCATCAACCATGTAAAGATTTCTTCAATTCTTTTTTACATTTTTTATTTCACATATTTTACTATCGGCACTGAAACTTTTACTTATTTCACTCCCACTTCATAAATTATTTACCGCATCCCAATTAAAAATTAAAACACACTATTCAAATGTTACAAATGTTTGGTTCAAACAATTTCAGTTTTTAACAATTATGATGAGGCTCACAAGTCCTAAACCCAATAAATAGAAATCTAGCAAAATAAAATAAAATAAATTCAAAGTGCTTCTATTGGAATGCCATAGGATAAGATTAATTTTGAAAATTTGATTTGCACCCTGTATGTATTCCGCATCTTGCAGTAATAAAATGAGATTTAACCTGTTGACCTAACTTTTGCATTTTTATTATATAAAAAAAACTCCTTGCTCTCCGTACTTAATCATGTTTGTTAATCAGCAAACCTCATATAGCAGTGATCCACCTCATAAAATTCAAATTGATGGGATTAATTTGTTATTTAAAATACATTGGAGTGAATTTTAATCTTAACAATTTATTCCATCCAAAAACATGATCTGATGCATAGGGTTTTAAAGGAAAATTTTCTTAGAAATCTTAAAAAAAGAAAGACAGGTAAGTTTCCAAACGGTAAATTTTAGTTTTATATTTGGGAGTTCAGTGTCATTTATTTTTAACACATTTAATCAAGTTGAAAAAGGATTTATTTTTTTTCTTTTAAATCTAAGTTATTCCAAGAAATCTAGAAAAGTGGTGTTGTATTGCCAATTGATAATCCATTTAGGCCCACAACCTTTAGTTGGATTTGAAATTTTACTACGTTAGTCTCACTAACCTGATTCATAAAGCATGTTGTTCAGGTGACAAACTTGATAAAGTAAGGGAGTTTTTTTAAATAAAATTGCAACAGATAACAGATAGGTCTGTGCTGTAAAACTCTCTTAAAATATATAGCTCTGATAATCTTTTAGGTTTGGTCATCATGAACCATTATGACTACTTGTTGATAGAATATTGAACATTAAAGGTAATGTGGGTTTATGATGCTCTTAGGCTCCATTTGTTCGATAGCTCAATTGTATAATCGATTACTTCCCTATTTTTTTAGTTTTTTAGACTTTTGTAATTATTCAACGTGGGTAATTTTTTTAATCTTTCGGTATTTTCAATCATTCAGTTGGTTTTTTTTATTATTTTAAATTTTCGAATTTTGTGTGAATGGGTACCCAATCCATTAACCCAAGTGTAATGATTTTCTAGGGAGTAAACCATCTTACTATTTTGTGGATCTGTTGAGAATTCAAGCTCCTTGAAAATTTTATCCAATTAAATATAAATCAATAACACATCTTCATGTAAATTAAGTTAATTAAAATTAGAATTTAAATTCTAAAGTGAATTTAGAGTCCTCATGTTTGTAACTTTTAAATTTTTTTCTTTTTTAACGAAATTCCTTTATATTTCTATTCTTTCTCAGTCTTACATGTAATGTAAGGCTTGTCAACTAATTCCTTGGATATATGGACCCTTGATTTTTTGAGATTCGACCTAATCCACGGTCTTGACGACTCTTGACTATCTAAGTGTATTGCCCTGGGATACTACCCCTTAGTTCTCTTTGATTTGTCTGTCCACAATACTCGCTTCAAAATTTTGGTGGAACCCTCTTTTTTATATTAATAACACGTGCCCATCCTTATATTTTCAAAATGAAGACATACCCCTCTACTTTTCAAGAATAATTGAGATGCCTCCTTAACTTTTAAATTGAGGATGTGATATCCTTATCCTTAGTCTTCTCTTATAAAAGAATAGGAAATGACTTGAATATCCCCCTTTCAATTCATCATCTTAAGTGGTGGAACCCCACTTTGTCACATGGAAGAGACTAGAGATGGTTCTTCCAAAATTTTGAAGAGGATTTGATTTTGGCCATTACAAAGTTATTCTCCTTTTAAAAAATTCGATATTCGAATTTGAATTAAAAGTTTTATTTTACTTTCATTTGCATTTGCATTTGCATTCTACAAAGGAAGCAAAGAAAAAAAGTCAAAAGTGATATTTTACATCGGAAATTGAGTAAGACTTGATTCAATGTTCTATTTTTTCTGTCCACTTGTCTGTTTCCAGTTTCCCACCTTTTTCTATTTTCTCTTCAAAAAGAGGTCTTGAGGAAATATTGCTCCATATCTTGAGTCATGATGAACGTGGGAGGCTTGAATTCGTTGAACTAACTTTAATGCTTTTTCATCTACTTCTTTTGAATCAAGAGTCCCCCTTTGGTAATGCGTCACGTCGCAATAATAACTCTCGACACTCCTTTGTATTTAAGATTTCAAGATGTAAATTATTATTAGTATTTATTACTTAATAAATAAAATATTTTGTTAATTTTTGCCCTCAGGCACACGTTAAGGAATGTGAATTGAAAGTGTATTTATTGCACTTTAACGTGTGTCTTAGGGCACCATACTCAAATTTCAATTTTCAAAGCGTATTTATTGCACTTAAACAACAAGATCTTAGATTTCGAATTCAAAATAAGAGACTTGTTGTTGGCAACTAAACTTTTATTTGTTACATACCAATTAAAAATAAAGATTACAAATGAATGGATGAGAATAAGTAAAAGTTGGAGTGCCAATAAAAACTTTCTCAAAATTTTTATTTTAATTTTTGTTAGATTTCTTTATATGTGTGTGTGTTAGAATTTTATATGAATCTAATCATAATTGTAAAAAATGACTGAAATTGTTTGAAAGAGTGTTATATTATTTTGTAATGTTTAGATTATAATTTGAGCCAAACCCTTGTAATGTTTGAAGAGTGTGTTTTAATCCTTAGACAAGAATATAGTTAATTTTGAATAAATTATAAAAGCAAACAAATTTATTAGACATTATTAAGGGTAATACTTCCTGAGATTATATTAAGATAAGGGCAAAAGGAATTAAATGTACATCTTATTTATATGGGATAATTATATATATATATGGGGAGTGTTTGACTAATTGGTTGGCAATCTTAGGATGACAAAACACTAACAAAAGTTTTATCTTACATGGATTAGAAATTTCAGATTTAGCTGATTTTTTTGTGAGGATAATCTCTATGGTGAGGAGATCACCCTCACAAAAAAAAATCAGCCAAATCTAAAATTTCTAAATCCATCTAAGTGCTTTACAAATTTTTGGTAAAAAATCGACGGTTTACAATTCTAAAATACTTTTCATAGGGTTAAAAGTTTCAAATTGGGCTGATTGTTTATAAGGATGACCTCCTCGCCATAAAGACTATTCTTACAAAAAATCAACTCAATCCGAAATTTCTAACTCACATAAGACAAACATTTTATCATCCTAAGATTGTTAGTCGAACGCCACCCTATATATATGGGATAAAAAAAGAAATGAAACACATGAGTTGGGCTGTAATGGGTTGGGTGAAGCATATCTATACATATCTTACTTAGTATCTGAAAATATGTATCTCGTTGTGAACTTACTATTTTAAACTTGTATAAATGGATGTTTGGGTCGGGTATGACACATATCCGCATACAAGCTTAAAAAAAAGTTCGGATAAAATAATTATGGAAACTTTTATTTGAATTTATAATCAGATAAAAAATGCACTTATACCAAAATATTTTGCGTCGAATTTAATAAGTGGATATGATCCATTAGGTCAATGAAATCCTTGATGTAAACAAGAGAAACCAAAAGCATGTCAAAACTATATCATCCACCACATACTAATTTTAGGCCGAAATAAACTTTTAAGAGTGACTAAGAGAAAAATAAACTCCCAAATACCTTTGTAAAGTTACCTAATTTCATTAAAAAATTATTACAATTTGTGTTGAGAATTTTTTTTGTTCACCTTTAAAATAGAGTTTAAGATAAAATTACTTTTTGTATGTAGTAGTCTCTTCTTAAATAGATTTATTGGGTAGACCTATCTCTTTCATTTTTATTATAAAAACTCTCCTACTTTATTAAGATTGTCACTCAACAAATATTGAGTGGGTCCATGTCATGGTAAATGATGAAATACCTATAATACCCTCAATTCTTTTAATCAAATACTCCTATGAAAGAATATAGGAGATATTTGATTAAAAGAATTATGATATATATTTTAGATATTTAATATTTTTAAAATATGTGAGTCTCACTTTAATGTATGTTAACAAGAAAAGAAAAGCACTTTTCCCACAATAATTTGTAGCATCCGAAAACATAAGTTGATGCCAAATGGTTATAGAGGATAAAATTTTAAGAATTTTGAAAAAAAAAGATTTAAAATAAAGTTAGTTTTAACTATTGAATTTTAATTTTAAATTTGGATGTACTGTCTTTTTTAACACTTTATATTAAGTTAAAAGAGAGTTTTTTATTTTTCTTTGTATTTCTGATTTTCAATAAAATCTAGAAGATTGTGGTGTTAGATTGCCAATGTGATAATTTATGTGGATTGTAAGATTTGAAATCTTCCTAATTAAGTTGGACGTTTAGAAAGAAAGGTTTATCCAATAACAAACTTGATTAGTTTGGGGAGTTTTTTTAATAAAAATGCAAGAGATCGGACTCCCCCAATAAATCTCTCTTCTTATTCATTACATTCTGTCGATGCCATTCTTAACACGTGCGCGCAGCACGTAAGGCAAGCGAGTATGGCACTGACGTTATACCCTTTTCCTTTTTTTATTATTATTTTTATTATTTTTATTTTTACTTTTTACTTTTGGTTCCACTGAACATGGAATATTTGGGTAGTCCATTTGGTGGACCTTTTGATGCTAAACAATCAGACATCAGCGGGCTAAAAGTAGCACAATGGATAATTCCAATCCTTTATTTTTATAAAATATATAAAATTCAAAATCAATTTTATTAGAAATCTGGTTATCATAGTGACATGCGTCACTAATTAGGAAAATGTTTTTTTAAAAAAAGTAGAAGATTATTATTGATATTTAGGGATGGGAAAAAAGAAGTGTGAATTTGAATTAAAAATGTCAATAAATTTTAAAATAAATAAAAGAGCTGTTATTAGCATCCCAACTTCTATTCATTACACCCCAATTAAAAATAATGAAAATAAGTAAATGATTGAAAATAAATAAAGTTGTGGTGTCACTAAAAGCTCCTTGTTTTTTCTTTTCTTTTTTTGGTTAAATAGATTTTAATTTTTTGAGTTTAGAATTTTAAATGAGACTAATCATTATTGTAAATAACTATTGAAATTATTTGAATAAAATAATATAATATTTTATAATGTTAAGATTATAATTTGAGCCGAACCTTTGTAATGTTTGAAGGATGTATTTTAATTTTTAATTAGGGTGTGATAAATATTTTAAGAAATTGAAGTGTAATAAGTAATAATTGGGATGCTAATAACAATTTTCATAAATAAAATTCTTCAAAATTTTTATACACTTCTCTCTCTCTTCAGGGGAAAGTATCCGAAGGACAAAAAATATATTTTGTACCCCTTCCTCTCTTTAGGCTATTTGAAATAGAGTAATGATTTTCTAACTTTCACAAGTGACATACTCAAAATACTCTCTTGATATGACATGTGTAAGAATCATAGATCTTTTTTATTGGAATACAAAATTGCACATATTTATGGGGATGTGTAGATGTGTTTCTCAAACATAAAATCTATGATTCTAACACATAGCATATTAGGAGAGTATTTTGAGTATATCGTGTGTTTTATTTTTTTTGGGTAGGGGATCAGATTATCACGATTCTTTAATCTATGATTCTAGCACATGGCACATTAGGAGAATATTTTGAGTACATCGTGTGTGTTTTTTTTTTTGGGTGAGGGCTCAGATTATCACGATTCTTTGGAATATAATAAATGAATGAGGATGACATTGAGATTTACTACGATTCTCACATTTCTAACGTGCGTGGTGTGCATATAATCATAGATTCTTTTTACTCGTATCTCGAGAAAACAATCTATAGATCTCATTATAGAACTAAAAAAAAATTGTCTAATGATACAATATCAAAAGATTAATAAATATATTAAGAGTAAAGTTTGGTGTGCCAATAGAAGTCTTCTAATAAATTTGATCGATCCACCCAACGACCATGTTTCGCAAAAAATATATTTTAATAGGAAAATGTAATAAACCGACGAATAATTACTTATTTTCCAATAAATAGTTTACATCTTTTGTATAATATGTGTCTATAAATGATGATGCTAGAGGAAGCAAGACCACAGCACAGAGCAACCATGGCTTCTGCTTCGGCACTCATCTCTCTTGTTTTATTATCTTTTCTTCTTGTGTTGGGTTCTCTTAAATCTGTCACAGAGGCACAAACCACTCCACCCTTGGTGACGGGACTATCTTGGACTTTCTACAAATCAAACTGTCCTGATGTGGAAACTATTATTAGAAAACAACTCAAGAAGGTCTTCAAGGACGATATTGGTCAAGCTGCTGGCTTGCTTCGTTTACACTTCCACGACTGCTTTGTTCAGGTATTTGCTAACATGCACCGTAACAAAGTTTAAACCTTTCCATGTTCTCTACTAACGTGCGCCATTGTGATTTTGGTGTTTTTGTGAGGAACCCCCCAAGTGTTAAAAATCCATAAATTACTAAATCTCTCTTTTCCCTTTGAGTTGAATCCACTTGCAAAGCAATACTGTTGTTTCTAGTTAATGCTAACGTGCGCCGGTAACATTTATTTAAAAATAAAAAAATAAAAAAAAATCCCACATTGCGTCCCTTCGCATTCTAGTGGTGGAGACCGGTTCGTATGCACCCAGGGTGGAGAATTGAAACCCTCCTCCCACGCCTCAGCACATGCCACGTAAGTCACAAATCAAGAAATTAATGCCTAAAAGGAGAAAATATCTCCTTTTAACACTGTCGTATCTAAATAGTGCTAACGTGCGCCGGTGAAGAGGGGTTTTTTTTTTGTTGTTGTACTACAGGCCACTGCAGACAGCCCACTGACTGGTTTGCTAACAGACTGACTCTCTGAAAGTCTGAAGTGGAATGGTTTTAAGATGCATGTATTTACAGAAGGAAGTGATGAGATATATAGTACAATTAATTAATAAATGTTTGTTATGGTGTAAATACATGTACGTAGGGATGTGATGGTTCAGTGTTGCTTGATGGTTCAGCAAGTGGTCCAAGTGAGAAGGATGCACCACCAAACTTATCTCTGAGAGCTGAGGCTTTTAAGATCATTAATGATCTTCGTAGACGAGTTCATGATGCTTGTGGTCAAGTTGTTTCCTGCTCTGACATCACTGCTCTTGCTGCTCGTGATGCAGTTTTCCTGGTAATCAATGCTATCCATCCTCTAATTAATCCTTTTTTTTTGGTTAGATATTTTCCTTTTTGCTATCCAGAGCGGTGTCCAGTTCCCAAAGCTAAAGCTAGTAACTTTAGTCTACTAAAAACATGCCACGTAGACACCGTTTCTATGCTATAGGAATGGGACAGATCCGGATTCGACATCAAATCTATCTTACTAATTCTCACCCCCCACCACAAACTTTACTTTTTGTAAAGATAAAATGCTTTTCCAATAACAAAATGAGCCGTGGTATACTCACATTCTTCAGCACTGTCATGAGCATATAGAATTATCTATTTTCCAAATTGTATCATGATATGTATGACTAGAGGCCGATTAGCCTTACAAAGTTAGTAAGGGAGTTCACCCCTTACTAAAGGTCCTTCGACTCTCCATGTGGCATCCAGAAACATGATTCCATACTTCAGGATTGTAGTTGTGGAGGATAAAAATTAAAAAAAATATTATTTTTCACCATTGAATTTTAATTTCAAGTTTGGTAGACGTTCATTTTCAAAATCTTGAAGTGGTTGGCCACCAAAATTTAGATTTCAAAAATGCCCTCATTTTAACCTTTAAGGTATGTTTGATTACACATGGAAAATAGGGTGGAAAATCAATTTTCATGGAAAATGATATTTTTTAAGTGTTTGATTCCATATGGAAATGGAAATTCATTTTCCACCCCATTCAAAAAGTCCACTAAATCATGGATTCACTTTCCCACCCATATGGGTGGGAAAATGAAATCCACACATATTTTCTATTCTCAATTCTTCCCTACCACCACCACCACCATCACCACCACCACCACCGCCACCATTACACTAACTTCGTTGTCGTTGTCACCATCGCCGTCGTCGTCGGCTCCGTCTCCGACCACCTTCTCTCTCTCTTCTTATTTTTCTTCTTCTCCTTCTTCTCCATCCCTCACCTTCGCCACCACCACCACCACCACCATGTTCTCCCCCCTTCTTCCTTACTTACCTTCGTCGTCGCCGCCGCCGCCGCCACTGCCGCCACCTTCGTCGTCACATCCTCCCCCCTCCTTCCTCGTCATCTTCTTCTTCCTCTCATCTTCTTTCTCCTTCTTCTCTTCTTCTTTTTTATCATATTTTTCCATGATTTTATCCAAGTGAAATCAAACAATGGAATTTGATTTTCCAACCTTACCTATTTTTCACAACTAATTTTTCATGGATTTCAAATTTCATGAAAAGTGACGACTTTCCATGCAATCAAACATACCCTTAAACTTAATATAATTAGGTCATTTGAATATAAATTACTTATAAGTAATTTTTTAAATTACAAAAAAATTCCTGTAATCTTCAAAATCATTTTTAATTAATTTTTAAATTACAAACTAGCCCTTTCGATAAATGTGAGTTTGCACATGCCACTTTCTAGTTATTGATAATTCATCTGTGTTATCTAATAATGCAGTCTGGAGGTCCGGAATACAGTGTCCCTCTAGGTAGGCGTGATGGACTTAGCTTTGCCACTAGACAGGAAACACTAGACAACCTCCCACCTCCCTTTGCAAATGCTAGCTTCCTACTTGACTCCTTATCCAACAAAAGACTAGATGCAACAGATCTCGTAGCACTCTCTGGTGGCCACACCATTGGCATTGCTCATTGCACCTCATTCACCCCACGTTTGTACCCCACACAGGACTCCACAATGGACAAGACTTTTGCCAATAATCTTAAATCAATTTGCCCCACCATCAATTCTAATAACACTACCGTTCTAGATATTCGATCACCAGACCTATTCGACAATAAATACTATGTGGATCTCATGAATCGACAAGGGTTATTTACGTCGGACCAAGATTTGTACACGGACAAGAGGACACGATCGATAGTTACTAGCTTTGCTGTGAACCAGACGTTGTTTTTTGAGAAGTTCGTGTTTTCGATGATTAAGATGGGTCAGTTGAGGGTGTTAACTGGGGGACAAGGAGAGATACGTTCGAATTGCTCCACACGTAACCCCGTTCGCACATACCTGTCTTCTGTGGTACAAGATGGGGAAGGTGAAAATGCAGTGTTTTGAGTGATTTGTTTGCTGATCTTGTAGTAGAATTATATGTAGAACATGTGTCCTGTAGCACTTGAATGTAAAATAAAAAGAGTCTTTATCATGTAGTTGTATGCTATACTTTTGAATAAACTTTTTGTTCGAAAGTCAATTTAATATTTCACAAAATCTTATATGGTCATGGCACGAAGTCAGATGATGGTAGTTTTGTAGGTCGGATACCTTCAATACATGAAATTTGTGTGATTGGTCAGTTCAAAATTTTGTGAAATCTCAAATTAACTTTTATGTGAACAAATAAAATTTTTTAATATTTTTTTTATATATTAAAAATTAATTAATTATTATTATTTTAAAAGTTTTAATACTCCAAATTCAAATTGAAAATAAAAATAAAAATCAGAATCAATGTCTTATTTAAACTTCGAGACTGAGCATAAGAGGTACTGGAAACGAGTTGAAAGATATACTTGCCTCTTTATGGAAAGAGTTGTGATAATCTGACTACCCCATGTGTGGCAAACTCAATCGACTATCCTGATTTGACAAGTTAGGGAATCGTAGATCTGTCCTCTTTGAGATACATGACTGCATTTCCCCACAGAAAAGTATTTCTTGAGGGAACCGTGTTACTTGAGGAGTGAAGATCTACGGCTCCCGAACTTGTCACGTCAGGTAGTCAATTGAATTAGCCACTTGGGATGGTCAAATTATCACATCTCTTATGGAAATTGAGTAATCAAAATGTTGCACTTCGAAAATTGTTGGGCCCTTCTGATTTAATATTTTCTGGCCCAGTTTTATTCGTTCCCTTCTTCTATTTTCTAAATCTTAAGTTCGGTTCAGATAGGGGAGCAACCTGGTTTTTGGGGTGAAATCATAACTGAACCGACATTGGTCGGTTACATTAAATAAGAACCAAAACTGAATTGTATTGCCCATAGAGTCAAATCATTCTAAGGTTGGTCGGTTACATTAAATAAGAACCAAAACTGAATTGTATTGCCCATAGAGTCAAATCATTCTAAGGTTGGTTTGGTTCGGTTTAGTTCCACAGTTTGCCAATCCCAACATCCTGTAAACTGCTTACAACAACATATTTTTAATATAAAAAATAATAATCAATATAAAATTTCATATAATAAATCATTAATCTATTTATATAGAAAATTTTATTAATTTATCCATAAAAGGAGTCATTACGAGTTCAATCATCTGATTGTTTCAGCTCTATGCTAGTCTTGACATTTTTTTTAACCCAAGATTGAGCCACATCTTTTTCTAAATCCAACCAAACCAATCCGAAGCCTTCGGTATGAACTGACTAAATTGTACTATGTGAAAAGTGAAAAATTGTACAGGATAATTCGATGGGTCTTGACCCACAAATTTTAAAAATTGAATTTCAACAATTAAGAGTCATCAATTTTTTTTATATTCCTCACATTCGATGGCTCTAAACCGTCATAATTCTCCTATCTTCTATTAATTTGATGGTTTCAGTCCATTGAAGAGAAAAATTCGATAATGAAATTTGAAGGTTTTGGACTCTTAAACATGGACCTTTTTAACGCTGTGTGGCACCCCTAAGTAATAATCCATTTACGAATAAGGTGCCCTTTATAGGGTGTCACTTTACAATGATAACTTACAAGACTCGATCCTATTTAATAGGAGTTTTTTTTTTCTAAAATATAAATAATTATTTAAAAATTTAAATCTTGTACAATATCCTCACTATTATAATGACAGAACGCAGAGTGGAAGTGGTTACCAAAATTTGACTGGTCAGAAATGCCCTTACTTCTACATTTAAATTTAGAGAGATTCTATTGCTGCACCAACTTTTGCTAATGCTACTCTAATTCAGAATTGAGATTTGTTGTTTCAAAAGTTATGTTTTAAATGAGCAAAAGTGATCGGTCATTGAGCAAAAAATTCCGGGAGAAAATTTGGGAGTAATTTAAGTGTTTTATTTTTAGTAACTTTTTAGTACAGGTGTGATCGTGCCATTGGTTCATCAACTTAGCACAAAACTTTCAAAACAACGAATCTTTGTTCCCTAATTCATATGTAAATTATCGAAGAATTAGCACACATATTGGGTGGCATTAGCAAAAGTTGGTGTGGCAATAGAAGCTCTCTAAATTTACTATAATCAATATTATCTTTGGTAAAAAAAAAAAAAAAAACTAAGCAGATTGCAAACTTGACCATGATGCTTATTTTTAAAATTCTAAAAATATTTGTTTTATTATGTAATATTCAAAAACCCTTTAATAAATATTTTAAATAACAAATAAGCTATTTTGATAAATGTGTGTTTGCACATACGTGTGTATTTTTTTTGAAAAAAAATATCATTTGTTTTTTTTTATGATCAGATAAAGTGTTGAAAAATGGACGATCACTGAATTCTTAAATTTGAATGATCAGACGTAACTGCCTTGAAGATGCGGCACACCCTCAACCATTTACAATAGCTAAAAATGGGCAATAGAGGATTTGCTTCCCACAATCAGATACTAAACCTGACGATGTCCGACCTAACCCAGGTCCCGTTCAATATACACTAATATATGAAACTATAGTAAGTAGGGGTGCCAAGTTGATCATGTTGACTTGAAAATAAAGATTAGGACCTTAGTCTTCAGCTCGCAGAAGGTAGGGTCAGGTTAAAAAAATTCAATCCACTAAATCTAGAAATGGTTAGGATCTAACAAAACCCAACCCATCCCGGCCTACTAAAATATTTTAGATGTCAATACTATGTTATGTTTAAATGGATGTATGATTTGATAATAAAAAGATAACTAAAATATATTATAAAATAAATAAGAAATTTACTTTCATCTTTAACCATTTATCAATTAGGATACACAGTAGTCTCCCATTTAATGAAAATTAATATCAAATATTCAAATGACTTCTCAATGCTTTAAAAATTAACCCTAAAATCAATCTTAATGACACTAGAACGACAAATGGATTAGGCTTTATTATTAATACAATATTCTTGTGTTTATTATCCTAATTTTTTTTAAATGCTATTTATTTATAATTCATTTCTGTTATCTAACCATGCAGTCTGGAGGTCCAGACTATCGTGTCTCTCTAGGTAGGCACGACGGATGATACAGCAATAGCCAAACTCCTTCCTCTTTTGGCAGATGCAAGTGTCCTTGCTTCCTTAGCCAAATAAAACCTTGATGCAACTGATTGTCGTAGCACTCTCCCGTGGCCACCCCATTGGCATCGGCCACTGCACCAACTTCACCCCAACACGAGACTCTACCATGGACAACAGCTTCGCCACTCTCCTCAAATCCATTTGCCCCACCATCAATTCTACTAATGCCACTGTTTCAGATATTCGGACCCCAAACCTATTTGACAACAAATACTATGTGAACTTCCTGAATCGACAAGAGTTATTTACATAAGACCAAGATTTGTACACAGGCAAAAGGACACGACCAATTGTTACTAGCTTTGCTATGAACCAAACATTGGTTTTTTGAGAAGTTTGCGTAATCGATGATTAAGATGGGTCAGTTGAATGTGTTAACTGGGAGACAATGAGAGATTGTTGGAAATTATGACCTTAAAATCAGGAGTAATTCAACGAGGAAAGAAAAATAACTTATAGACTCTAATCTGATTCGATCTCTTTTAGACAAATATTCTCCCTTAATGGTTAGAACCATAGTACATAAGGAATCAAAAAACAAATGTCTCAAGAATATAGAGAAGTCTACACTCAAGTTATTAAATCAGATTATGTATGGTCTGATTTAGTCTAGAATACTCACGAATAATAAGAAATTGAGGATATCAAGAGGTTAAACTTAGAAAAAGGAGAATACAGAAATTTTCAGTAAATAAATTTGATTTCTAATTGATTTTTTTATAGTCATTTTTGTGTTTGTTGATCAACAACCATGATTTAATGTCTCTTGATTTAATAGTTGTTGGATTATGTCTGATCTTAAATCTAACAATTCAGATCGCATTCTATCAAAGGTACGTAACTCATGCCTTTTAATCAAATACCTATTAGTTGAATCTGCATGATCTGATGGCTTTGATCACGTTCGATCAGTTACCAATTGATCTAACGAATTCGATCATCCCTGATCGGATATCAATCATGAATCAACACACCTGATCAATTCTGATGGGTACTAATTTAATCAAAGGCACCAGATCGCACCCGATCCATCATACGTGACGGATCAATCACAACAATTGGAATGTGCCCTTTCGCACGTGCATGTGAAGCATCATCTCGAAGTATCATATCAAAACCTAAAAAATGTGACACAAATACAATTAATTATGTTGACTATTACTTATAAGATACACTACTTTCTCACTTGTGAGCAATGAAGAACTAAACCTTATATATACAAAAAAATCCAAAATCTAACTTAAGAAAAAAAAAAAAATCACAAAAATTAATTTTATTTTAAAAATATTTAATAGAGTTACGTGCAAATTGCTCCACACGTAACTCGATTTGCCTGTACCTATATTCTATAGTAGATGGGGATGGAGATGATGCAACCTTTTGAGGTTTTACCTACCAATGTAGGATGTAGGACGTTTTACTTGAAGGACTAGAGCCGGTACTCTCTATAGTAGTCACATGCAAAATAATTCAGAAACTCGTTTGACTTATTTGAATCAATATTTGACTCAGTTGATTCCTTAGAAAACTCGTTATAAAATCAAAGGATCTATTTGATTGGAAATGAAAAATGGACAAGCAAATGAAAAATGCAATTTATAGGTGGGTCAATCAGATACTTTCAGTAAAATTCTTTCCATTTTTCCACAAAATGGATTCCCGTCCCACCCTTTTGGAAAAATGAATTTTCCACCGCTTAATATAATTCTCTCACGGGTCAGTTGGTAACCTCATCCCACTCGGTTTAATTTGAAAATGACAAACTTTTAAAAGTAGACCAAAAATCCCAACTCTCTTTTTTTATATATTATTATAAATATTTTCCTACGTGTAGACAAGAAACATTTTCCCCCAAATTAATTTTCTCATAAGTTCTTTTTTCCATTGAATCTATATTCCCTTGAAAATAAATTCCCTGCAAACAGACCAAAGTGATTTGATGCTTGGGGATATAATCAAGCAATAAGATGGCTTTGGGAAAAGGGGTGGGTAGTGATTTTAGCTAAGTACAATTCACCAGGTGCTTGATTGCAGTTGCAGGAACAATTTTTCCGTCGTTGCAAGATTTAAAAATAAATAAAAATTTGATAAGCCATGGAAAGAAGATATTCATGAACCTGAATCCCTCAAAAATAAAAAAAACAGATTTCTCCTCAGCATAACAATTGTTCGATCAAGATTACCTTTTATCTGAAAATTTATTTTGCACAGAATCACTCCTGTAAAAGACACTCATAGTTGGAACAGAAAATACAACACTACTTAACGGGTGTTTGTCAGCCACTATGCAAGTATGAAGTTATGCTGTACATGTTCAACAGGAACAATATATATATAGATCTAACATGCGTCAAACTATCAATAATATCAACATGAATCTGTAAATCAAGAACACTACAATCAAATGTTTCTAATTCCATTCAGCAGAATCACACTTACATTTTCTATATATATGACACCCAAAGCAGGAGATGATTGCAGAGAACTGCCCATTGAAAGGTTGATGATTGTTGCCTTCAGCAACACTGTGTTCTCCATGAGAATCACACCCCTATTTATCTACTTTCCTTGCATAGTCTAAGACCAAGGCAGCATCACTTTGCTTATTCCCGTCATAATCTACTATTTCATGGACTATCGGCGTGCATGTCCATAGATGAATCATTGGAATTAGAATCCTTGTTTTGATGATTGGGAGAGTTGGTTTCATTACTCCTGGCTCCATTTCCGTTATGTGCAACATTGTTAGGATGGTAACCTTCATGGTCCAGGTGATAATGCTGAAGGCTCCGACGTATAGGGCTGGACAAAGCATTTGAGAAGACTGAGTTCTTAGGCTGATGATCAGGGTACACAGACCGAGGACCCTGCCCAAAGGTGGTGGGTCCCAATGAACCAGAGGAGGACATGTGGACACCCGAATTCATGGGGTGCATTGTGGGTTGTGATTGTTGGTGGAATTGAAGCCTGGGAGACGCTGGGGGATCCTCTCCACCATAATCAAGCTCGTTCTGCGCAAAGATGGGAAAACTTCTGTATGTCATCAAACATTGATAAATATCGACAGGTGTCTTCGATTAGAAATTATTCCTAGAATATAAATCAACATTAGACAAACCAACCCCCCACCACAATATAATCTTTGGGGTGCTCAGAGACACAACCACCAGGACATAAGTATGGGAGTAACTTGGGGGTAATTCTATAGCCTTTATAAAAGGTCATTGTGGGTGCAGATGCTCAGGGGGTGATCCACCCATTTCAAAAGTTGCCACCAAGAAGATATTCTAAAATCAGAAATTGGTAAGAAAGCCATGATACCTACTATCTAACCTTTCCCTGGATCATTCAATAGTATGCTTGAACCCATCCAAAAAGAAACAATAGCCAAACCATATTGTTAATGATCATATCGATCAGGTTCTAGCCCAGGAAATATCCTTGATGCTTGATGGGTACAACCCACCCTTATACGTGACTTTAGTGTACCACTAATTTGTTGGTAGACTATCATTACTAACCTGGTTGGTTCCTTAGATATTCTTTACCTTGGTAAATTGTATATCACATTAATGAAGAAATGAGATATATTGTGCAACTGGAACTACTAAAAGAATTACTAATTGTATATCAGAGTGTAAGATTAATTCATTTATCTCGTAGCTTAGAGTACCCGGTCAATCCCTCCCCCTCAGTGGGCCACCCCCATCACAGGGTCCCACCTCATGGACCGTCCCAGCAACTGGCCCCACCTTGTGGGCCACCCACATCGCAGGATCCCACTTTGTGTGCCATCCCGCTCAGTGTGGAGATGCTCTCGCTTCAATTGGAGCCACTAAGATTGTCACTAACCTTAGCTATCGACACCACAACTTCCTCTTAGAAAAAACACAAGTCATCAAAATCAACATCTTGTATGATAGTTGGCACATTAAAATGATAACAACAATTTAAAATTATTATCAGTATCAGACACACCCATGAATGATCAAACATTCCCAAAAAGAAAAGAGAAAGAAGGAAACAGCATTATATGTATCAACAGGCTGGAGTGTTTCCATGATAATTTGGAATAAAAACTTCTAAATCTTTTCATATTCTTGCAATCTGCATATACCAAGGTTAGGATGGCAAACCATTCAAGCAACCAAAATAGATTCATAACAATATGAAGTAATAATATATGGATAGTATGACCTAGAATTTGCCTCTTGGGTGGAAAACCAAATCAGATACAATCCCAAAACTGTATACAGAAACAAGGGCAAAGCGCATCATCAAGTGAACATCCATATTTGGCCCGATACAAAAGGGTGATAGCTGGTTTAACCAGGAGGTCGAGATGACCTACTAAAGCATTAAATTAATTAGACAGCTAACATGCAGAAAAAATAATATTGCCAGAGCATGGTGAATGCAAAATCAGGATTGAACCGTGCTGAAAGAAATGGCAAACTGAAAAAACCTGCAGATAAGTTAGTATATCAGCTGTTGTCCCCCTCGATCCTTCCTCTTGTTGCCGTAATACCCATTGATAAACTTTCTCCTGCGAAAAAAAATGAGGATCAGGTTGGAAGCGAATAGCTAGAAATCCTAGAAGGTTACATTCACTAAAACCAAGCAAAAAATGCAAGAGGATAAGACCCAAAGCTCAAAAGAAGACATGCAAGAACAAGTCCAAAGACCCAAAAGAAAATGACACATAGCATCTGAAGCTAAACCCCTGTTGTCTATATAATATATACAATTAATGTGAATAATGCCAATGCCAAGCTTTCTTGTGTGCTTCCTTGATCATTCCAACCAGTAACTGAGGAAGGTTGTGTCATGTTGGCAGCTGATGTCAAAATTCTGCCATATCATGGCATATGAATCCTAATTTATTTGAGCTCACACAAAGGTGTTCCCTGGATGCAACACGCCGCATTCACACCAGATTGCAGTGAGAAGAGGTCAAGGGTTGACTAGTCAGTCCCTGGCAGTGCCCACAACATCGGCAACTGATTGTGCAGAAAAGCACACCAAAATTTAGACATTAGACCAGATGAGTAGAAATAGAAAAATAGGATACTAGAAAAGGCCAAAGAAAAGGATGGAAGTTTACAGAACATGATACAAAAGATAAATTGGATACTAGAAAAGGCCAAGGAGATTGGGAATTTCATATCTTATTATTGGAAATAATGTAAACCATATTTCTGTTAGCTTGATTGTGGATGTATTGCTTTTGTGAGATTTAATGTTCTTTGTGGAGATTTTCCTGGCATTAACTGTAGTAGGAACAAGTCGGTGCTTGACCACATCAGCATGGCGTCAAGCATGATGGCCACCATAGATCACACCAAGGTCATATCATTGAGTCCACAAGAATAAAACCCCACATTTGAAGATCGACAAGTATATGCTCATGAAGAACAAGGAGATGCAGAAGTATTAGTTAAGTCACCGAATTTTCTTGGTCACTAGATCCAAATAAATTCATTGGTCAACTAAATAGTTGATTGGGAGGAGATGCTCACAAAAAAAAAGATTGCAAGAAGCCAAGAGAAAAACTAATCAAAACTTGGGAAGGTGAATCGTGCAAGATTCTAAGAATGAATTCTATGAACTAACTATCTAAAACTCATAGGCTCCTCTGTTAATAGATGTCAAATTTGTGAAGCTGGGAAATTAGGGCTCCTACCCTTCATTAAACACATGAAAGAGGGTTACAACTGAATATAGTCGCAATACGTATTTTCTTGCAATATAATATCCAATTCACTAGGAATATGAAGCGGGGGAAACAAAATTAAGGATTCCTGAGAAATCAACCCTCTTCATGCCAAGAAATCTACGGCTCTATCTACTACTCTCTATATGCACATCTTAATTCATTGTTCTTTTGCTCGGGGAATTTGGATGTTTTTTTTGACTCGTTTTCAGGTAGAGTGGGTTTTCCCTCATCCATTCTTTTCGCTCTTGGAAGGGTGGAGTTTTAATATCTTTTCTCTTAACAAAAAACATCTATGGACTATCATTCCTTCAACCATTGCTTGGGGTCTTTGGAGAGAGAGAAACAAGGTGTTCCAGAGCAAGGAACATACATCGCAATCGGTGATTATGAAGATATTGGACCTTCTATATTTTTGGTCAAAGATGAGCAAGGACTTTGTGGGAGTTTCGTTCTAGGAATTTGTTTTCAGATGGGATTCCCTATGTGATACTTAATATTTGTGAGGGAGTTTTTTTTTTGCTTATTGTCTTGTTTATTTTTTTCTTTCTTGTTTCTTTTCTCTGTATGGGGCCCCCTCAGCCTCCTTTTATCCTCTTTATTAATAATATCTTTTACACTTGTAAAAGAAATAGAATTCAAACTTACAATTGGCAAATTAACTATTGAGGCTCCGAAATTCCTGAACCAAGAACATATATTTCCAAGAAACAACTATATCTCCATCAATGCTCTCAACCAAGGAAGAGGAATAAGAAGATATCTTAACATTCTTAATACTTTCTGAACAAGCGTACTTCAACACCTCTACTATTGCTTTGAATTCAACAACAACAACAACAATATCGCTCTCCTGAACACATCCACAAGCCCACTCATGACATGCAGCAAAGAAAATTCACAATCTCACCATAAAAAAAATGTCAACCAATTTCCATTGCCACCACCTTTTTAAATTTTATTCTCCTCATTAGACCCCTCAAGACAATTAGAAACAACATACCAAATCAATCAAAGTCCACCCCCCAGCCTTTATACATGTAAAGGCACTAAAAGAAGAGACAAATGCACACTGCAAATGGAACTCCTCTACAATCTTTTGTCCAGAATTTCCTTTTAATGTCACACGTTACCCCTTTTCCTTCACATACAACACTTTGAACCCAATATCCAACAACATGACCTCCTAAAGCATTTGATATTCTTTCTATCTACCTTGATAAGAAATTATATTTTCTCAGGACCAGGACGGCCGCCAATGAAATCATTTGATCAAATTATTAAAAAATCTACAAAACAATGATCATCTCACATGAATGTATCGACTCACAAAAAAGTCAAATCAACCTATACATACTGGTGGCATACCATGGATTATACAAACAACCAATTTCCTAGAAAACTAACTAAAGACGCGATTTTGATTGAAGACAACAACAAAATAGTCAAAAAAACAATGATCCCCCATAAATCTATAAACAAAATACAATTAACGCTAAATAGGGGTATCATATCAGCACCTTAACTAGAAATCCAGGAAAACTAAATCTCTATCATATCAAACCTTATAAATAATACAACAAAGAAAAAACCTATAAAAAGAGGGGATCAATCAAACCAGTGCATGGCGTTCCCCGGATTGAAAGGCAAGCTTTTGCTGATTCATGGCCTGCGTGTACATCTGTGATAGAGAATTCGCAGCACTGCAGAAGGTCGTGTACATCGTTCGATCGAATTCGTCGAGGGGCGTTGCGTCAGATTTTCTCTTCTTCGCCATGTAAGATCCCTTCGAATCCTCCCTCTGAAACCCTTTCTCTCTATCTCAAACCCTAGAAAACCAAATGGGTGATCTTGTCGACAATCTGTCTCTATCTGGCTGCAAAGATTTTAAGGAGATAATGGTTTTTTTCCCCTACTTATATGTAGCGAGAGACGGGGGTTAACCGTCATCCCCAGCAACTCCGCATGCGCCACACATATGAGGCTCAATTTGGTTCCTTAAGTCTTGTTTGGGGTGGGGCAGTTTTTGTTGTTAGAAAGTTGAAAAGTTGAATCTGTTTTTGGATAATTTGATAAATAGTGGTACAACACTGCCCATGTTAGACACTGGGTTCAACACTGAGCTAACGTAGCAGTGCACAGATGATCATAAATTTATTTTCTAGAGATAAAAGTTAGAAAATCAACGATTTTCTATGCATGGCAAGGTTAGCTCAGTGTTGAACTAATGTCAACACAAGCAATCAAGCATTTTCCATTTAAAGAGAGATTCTATTGGCACACTAACTTTTATTAACACCAATCCTTTTCAAATTAAATGGATGTTTTTGTTTATATTAATGTTTCATAAGAAAAAGTCGGTGTTTTGATAACAACTCTTTTTAGTAAATTGGGATGTCATCAATACATGGGGCCTTAATGACTAGAGCATGGAGTGGGTACAATGAAGGGGGGCGAGTATGAGGAAAGGATTGGGAGTAGGAACATGAAAGAGCCAAGTTATATATATTAGGCTGTAGAGTATCATATAAGTGATATACTCAAAAATGTCGAGTGGCATGTCAAATGGGGCAGCTATTTGCACACGTCAAAATGGCTCAATGCACCCACTTAAATGACTCTCGTAAAAAAATTAAATTTTTTTTTTTAATCATTTCACCCATTCGTTTTGGCTTATTGCACTCACCACCACCCATCGAACAAAAATCTAAAATTCATTTTCTTCTTTGCTCGTCCTTCCCTTCTACTTCTTGATATTCATATCTTTCTGAGTTTTATGAGATGTTGAATCAACAGATATTAGGTTTTTTTTTTGACAACTTTGCTTGATAGGTTTAGATCAAACTTATTTTAACAAATTTTATAGGTACCTATTGAATATTACTTAACATGTACTTGCCGAACATTATAAAATCAATTCAATAGGTACTTATTGAATAAAATTTTCTCATGTGAATTATTTCAATTTGATTGAAAATGTTTAAGATAAAAAAAATAATTCAGATCAAAATTTAAAATCCTCGTTGAAATATTTTTAGTTGAAAAAAAAAATGATAAAACACTATAGATGAGTGTGATATGCAATTTAGGTTTAAATATACTTAATGAATAATGCTGAAATGACCTAAGGTTAAAATCTCATATCACACTTTTTAATGTGAAAGTGTATAAGTGCTTTTCATCGAAATACAAGGGAAAATGCATCTATGGTTACTCTCCACTTTCATGTCACGAAGTGCGTTCCACCTTGAGGTCACTCAGCTCGACTCTAATTTAATAGGTGTTTAAATAGCTATTTTAAAATTAGCCAATTCGGTGTGTGCAAATAGCCCCCACCCAAAGTCAAATAATCCTTTAAACGTACGCGAATCATCATATTCCATAGTCCCAGGAAGTATCGAATCATCTACTAACATAAGTCGATAAATACCGTCTGTCTTTGAAAATTCACTCCTCATTTTTGGCCCTTTGTTTTTTTTTTTAAAGGAAAAACCAGAACGGAGTAAACTTAAAACCATCTCCCCATCCTCCTATTATTCTCCGAGAAGATCCAAATCGCTTCACATCGATAGGGTTTCAGAGTGGAAGATCGTGATTAAAGTTTCAAGTTGTTTCATCGATTTCAAAAATTCTTGGTAAGTTGCAGAAAAGATGGTTTATAATAACTTTATGAGTTTTAGAGAGTTTTCGAGGAAGAAATCGAAGGTTTGTTGCCGTTGCAGCTCTTCCCTTCCTCCTCTTTTTTCCTCATAATCTTCTTCTTTTTCTTACCTTTTTTTTTTTTTTTTTTGTGGTTAAATTTGGAAACCCTTGTTTTTGGAGTCGCTAATTGAATCCAATTCGGTGACTCAATCGGGTTTTCGATCCAATTCATCAAGTAGAACCCAATCGAGGGAACTGCTGATGCCCTCAAAATAAGATGAAGTCGAATGGACTCTTGGAAAGTTCCGAGTCGACTCGACGAGTTCTAAAATATATATTTTTTCCATGTTAGGCTACCCGCTTTTTCTCTTTCGCTTTTGACACGTGATATATCTCTCTGTCACCATTTTTTTTTTAATAACTTATATATGCAAAATAGATGATTTTTTTTTTTTTTTTTTTTGTGTGCGCGAAAATATTTAATACGTCGTGACCTGACTTTGAATTTGTAATTGGTCCTAGTTGACCAAATTCTTCTGTTCTGTTAGGGGTGTCTCTCATGCTCCCAGATCAAATCTCTAGGACTTAATCCTTCTGCAATCCCTGTTTCCAAAACAATGGAACCCACTGCCCTTATTAAGTGTCTTTTCTTTCTTAAACATATACATAAATCCTTTTAAGTCTTTTAAAAACAGTTATTATAGTTATATGTCAGTGAATTGTTGCAACTAGAAGATATATAGAGCCATAGTGAAAAATATTAATGGGTCAGGTTCCCTTTGACTCATGGAAAAAAACACATGATCCCAACCATATAAACACAAAATCCAATATTTGAGATATAAATATCTCCGAGATATGTGACATCAAGATAAGTATAAATCTTAACTGTTTGATTTTATATCTAAACGGTTGGGGATCATGTATTTTCTCATGAGTCAATGGATCTCAACCCAATATTAATATACTATTACAATTACAGAATTAATCCCTAAAAATTTCAATTGTTAACAATTCATTTAATATTTTTATACTAGTAAGTAATATGGATCAAAATTGTTTAGTTGTAGCTTGTTAGATGACATGAATAGAGTAGTGATCTTGGTTATACTAGTCTAGTCATTATAGTAATGTGAAGAAATACAATCAAGCTATGGACCATAATGGATCCATGATTGTCTTTTTCAAGGCACTATTTAGTCAATTGAAATAGTTTTACTATCTTGAACATTACTAATTTTAAGTTGTAAAGTCCAGCCCCCCCTCTCCCCAAAACCCTTGCACCTGCACCTACTCTACTCTCTAGTCACAAAGAATTGGTTTGATGTATACCCCTGCACCTACTCTACTCTCTAGTCACTAATAATTGGTTTGATGTCTATGAGGTGTATGCCTCTTATTAATTAAGAGAGCTTCTATTGCCACACAAACTTTTACTACTGCCACCCCAAGATGTGTGCAAAAGTTGGTGTGGCAATAGAATCTCTCTTAATTAATGTAGTTCAGTTCAAAACACTAAGGAAAGTGAAGTACTCTTAAAAATAGGAATTGATATTGCCACACCAACTTTTACTAACGCCACACCAACTATGTGCAATTCTTTTGTGATTTATATAAGAATTGTTGTGGCATTAGTAAAAGTTGGTGTGACATTAGTAGCTTTAAAAAATAGTCGAAGTCTTAATAAGAATTAATTAGTATTATTTAATCCAAATAATATTTTTATTTAATTATCAATTTTATGTTTATTTTGATTTTAAAAATACTTATGATAAAAATACTATAAAAATAATAATGGATTATCACATCAACATTGTTTTATAACATCCTACTTAGGATAACCATTCTCTTAATGTTTTTTAAACTACCCACAATCCTTTTCTTAGATAATTGCATGCCCTTGTCTCTCATCATCTCTTATGGCATACTGGTGATACATAGAAGGTATCATAAGTCTCATCGAAAATCTATGCATTGTGTTTTCTTATTCAATGGTTTGCCAGAGTTGCATAATATACGTCAGAAGACGCTTATCCACATTTCTCATTTTCTTCTTCTTAATCTATTCAAAACCAAGAACTTTGAAGGAAGCATCCATGTTCATTTATTTTTTGATTTCACTAAGGATATGTTTATATCCTTGTTTGAGATGTTATAAATATTTTCATTAATTGTGGTGTTATAAAATAATAATATTGGCATAGTTGTCTAAGCTTCTCCTTATTCCTACTTTTTGAGTAGAAGGGGTTGAAATCCATGTTGGACAATCCATTTTGACATTATTAATCATCAGATTTAAAGTTGATTAGAAGAAATGGTTGGTTTGATGGCTGGATTTTTTAAATTTCAAGTCAAATCTTAATGAGATTATTAATATTTGGAACGAATCAATTAAATTTTTTTTTTTTTTTTCAAGAATTGTTTTCACATTTTGAACAACATAGAACGCCATTGGATTGTTCAACATGAACAATCTATGAATTCCACCATTTGGGTTGAGAACATGAAGTATAGATAAAAAAGTTTTACAAGTAATACTAAATTTGTGGACAATATTTATTTGTTTACGATCAATATACATTTGTTAATAGCAAATAACAAGATAAAGGATAATTAGAGAAGTTGAGCAGGCCTACCAAACCTGAAAAGGAAACACAAGAAGCATTATCATATCCTATTTAATGAATTTATCAATTGTATAATTAACATATTTCATCATCGAAGCTTTATCCCCAAAAATGCTTAGTTAGCTAAACAAATCTTGTCCCTGCATTCTATGTTTTGAAGCTATGTCTATTAGTTAAGGTGTATGCATATTCACATTTACTAACTCCGTTCACCATTTTTTTTGTCCTTCTCAGCTCTTTTAGAACCTTCGAGTTTGGACTATAATCAACCTTCGCTACACATTACCAAGCCATCTCAATCAACTATCCCTTAATTTATCATCTATTGCAAGTACAAACAAGGCGTAAGAACAAGTAGCACATCTATCCTATTTTTCTCTCCTTTATATATATATATATGGGTCGGGTTCTGTTTACTCCAGAAATGATGCAAGATGGACCGTGTAAACACAAAATTTGACGATTGAGATTTTAAGCGTATCTCAACAACACACATCTTGATGATACTTATCTCTAGAAAAAAAAAGTCCAATTTGAAACTTCTAGTCCCATTAAAAGTGATTTAGAATGTGGACCATCGATTTTTTGCCAATAATTTGTAAATCACTTTTGATGGATTTAGAAGTTTCAGATTGAGCTGATTTTTTGAGAGGATGATCTTCTCATCATAGTGGCCATCCTCGCAAAAAAATCAGCTCAATCCAAAACCTCTAACCCATATTTTGAAAAACCATTGTTTTTACATATGTCTCATGAACCGCCTATATATATATATATATATATATATATATATATGTACATATGTATATATACATATATGTATAGCTTTGTCCCAAAATTTTAGGATTTGCTAACAAATGAACACTTCGTTCTTACACCGAAGCTATAATGCACATGGAGGTAAACCATAGCCCTAAAGCACTTGAGAACATTGCAACTTCATCTCCCTATTTGTAATCCCACACCTCTAGGGAACAAACACCTCTATGAGCTTATTTAGGAATTCGGGACATTACCTTTTTTCTTCATAGGGGATAACTTGCATTTTGAGCCAAGCCAGGCGAGTGGGTGGGATGAGGTGTCATTAACAAGCATCTCTTTGAGCTTATTTTGGAACTTGGCTTTTGGGGCCCTAGGACCACCTTTTGCCTTTGTAGGGGATTACTTGCATTTTGAGCCAGGCCAAGCGAGCGGGTAGGTGGGATGTGGTGTCGGAGTGCATGTGAATGTTCTTATAATATCTTTTTACTATAAATTACTTTTTATTAAGTGTTTGTCTGTAGAGATTTGGGTGAGAGTGGACCGTTATGGCCATGTATTTGGTGTTACCCATGAACAAGCCCATGGTCTCTTGGACCAAAATGGCGAGTTAATTGCCTATTTAGTTTCTTTGTGCATTTGAGTTTGGAACAACAATTATGTTTGTTTTTTGAATTTCTTTCTTTCGTCTGCTAATGGTCCTATGAATAAATCCAAAGAAAAGGTGCTTCTCTCATGTTTTCATCTTGCTTATTTGGCTTTAAGTACTTTATCTTGGGAAACAAAATTGTGTTGATAATTTTCTTTTGTTCTTTTGGCGCAGAAGAAAGGGAATAGTAGTGGACTACCGAGTTGTTCTCTCCTATGGGAGTATAGTAGTGGATTACTAAGTTGTCATATCCTAGGTCATAGTGTCAGTGTATTGCCTGCACTGGACTTGTTCCACTTAAAGAGAGCTACCATGTCCATGCCCCACCCAAGTTTTCTCCACTTCCTCTTCGTCCCAGATAATAAAATCTCAAGTTTGCAAAGTGAATTGAGGTATTTTATTGGTTATTGTTCAACAACTTATTTTGTTGAGTACACTTGGCTTATTAGACTTCTATTTATTTCTTTTGATGGGCAATGTTAAATTTCTAGTTTGATTGATTAAAAAGAGTTTTCTATTTGTAGCTACATGTGGTGCATTGTATATGATTACACCTTCACCCACCATAAAAATTGGAAACTTTACATAAAAGACCTAAAAATCTTCAAAAAGGGCTATTTAAATGTCTTAAAATGACTTGCATTCTTCGTTCAGCTAACTCAACTTAACTCGATAGATTTTTAGATAGACTCGGGACACTAATTTTATCAACATTCGTTGAGCTTACTTGAAACTTATCCATGTCATAGATTTGACCCCATTCAAGAGTGGAAAAATAAAAAAGATATCTATCTAGAGTTGTAACACATTTTCTGTTAATTGTGTGCATTTATTATTTCTTAGACCTTTATAGGACATCTTAGTAATTGTACTTAGGCCCATGGGTATACTTGTAAATAATGGTGAAGGCTGGCTTGTGGAGATCATTTACGACTTTCCAAAAATCATGTAAGACTTATTTTTTGCATATTTAATCTTTGATTAGGATTTTTGTGAAGAGGATTAAGAAAGTTTATTAAAGACTGATTGTATCAGTATTGGTTTGGTTTGTTCAATTTAACACATTTTGATCCCTTGTTTGATTTTTGATCTGAAACATCGTTTCAAGAGAGCTTTGAAGATTGTTTGGACAATAAAAATCGATTTGATCATTAGTCATTGATTTGTTAATCAAATGGTGAAGAAATTCACCTCGTTTTTGCTATTTTTGGGACAGATATTTGATTTTTCAACCTATGTGCTCTAGTGTTTGATTTGAGGCCTAAAATACCAATCGAAACCTGGTGGTTATTTAAGGGTTAGAATATTTTTTACTGTTTGCATTTTTATATTTCTCCTTCTTTGTCTTGCATGGTTGGTCTTGATAAAGAAGATCGACTCTTGGTTCAATTTGATGGATAGAACTACTCTTTGTGGGAGTTATTCTTCCAAAACTTTGTCCAGGGTCAAAGCTTATGAAGTGTGATTGATGGAATCTCATCGTTGCCTTCAAATGTTAAGGAGGTAAAAATCTGGCAAATGAATAATGTCAAGATTATGAATTGGATCTTTGACATATGTTGATGCTAATATCGCTATGGAGCAGGGGCCTTATAGATTTGCTCAATTCATGTGGAATTATCTAACAAAGGTTTATCGGCAATTGAATAACACTATTTCAGATTGCGTATAAGATTTCAGTGTGATAAATATGTGTTTAAATACAATTCTAGTCTTGCAGATGCATGATTTTCAAATATGAAAAAGGATTTTAGAGTTGCCAACATTCATGGTTTTGAGAGAGTGAATGGTCCTCCAAAAGGAAATTTTCTTTTGTAAACACTTCTTAAAGACAACGCGGCTCTTATGATTCATAGAGATTCAGGTAAGGGGATTCGATTGAAGTACGGAGAAGGTGTTGGGCACCTCATTCTCCTTCCTCTTCGTTATTTTTGAGGATTTTGAGACTGTAAAAATAAATAAATAAACTAAATTATCTTGCAAAGTAGAGGCTCAAACTAGACCCATTTAGGACCAAATGTCTTGGGTTTGCCCAAAACATCATAGGAAACCCTTGAACAAGTCCATTTTAAGTCATTCTAAATGTAATGATGCATGGAAATAAGGCTTAAACTAAGATGCTAAAAATGACATGTTGGGGCATGAATAGAGTGAAAAGTCAACATGGTAGATTTTTTTGTCTCTGTGAAGATCTTCTAAACGCAATCAAATGAATCAAGCTAACAGTCACGAGTTCCAATGAAAATTTTGTAATTATTTAGGTTGCCGCTTGTTTGGGACCAAAGTTATTTTTTGATCACTTTTATTGGGAATAGTTTTTGACTTGAGTTATTATATTTTAGTTATAAGTCTTTTTTTTGGTTATTTTAGGAGTTAAAATTTGAGTATGAGTACTATTCACATTAGATTTCTTTAGACTTTATTTTGAGGGATCAAAACTTGTTTTATTTGAAAGGTTATTCAGTAACTTATCTAACAAGTCTAAGATTTTGTGAATCTAATATGTTTTGAGAAAGTCGTGACCAAAATACTGATAGGATATCTATTTTACATGAGATTTGCATATCAAGATCAGAAAGATTAATGTTTAAGTCATGTTAGGATTAGGGTTTGAATCTAACATGTGGCGTAGTGACAAAGTCAAGATTAACAAAAATTCGACAAGAGAAAAAATCAAAAGAAGTCAGAGAAAAATAAGAATGTACTATTACTTGTGGATAATATAAAAATGTATATTTCATATGTTAAACAAAATTACAAATTTTCATATTAAATATATAATATAAAAATATATTTTTCAAATCTTTGTGAATACGTTAGATTAAATCGTCAATTGAAGAATCATTAATTAATCACGATGTTTTTAAAAAATCATGAGAATTTTGTCATTATTCATGTGAGAGCCTATATATATGGCTATTGTAATAATTTTTTCTTTGTTTATTGAATAATGGAAGGGAATAACAATTTTAGAGAAGTGATTAGATATGGTGTGAGACCGCTTTAGTGTGATGCTTAGAACCCTTGGTGTGATTAGGGCTGCAGCTTGGGTGGGTTGGGGATCAACTTGCGCCCAACCCACACTTGACAAACACCAATCCGTGCCCGCGCCTAATCCAACTTTGAGCATGAAACACACAACCCAAGCCTGACCCAAGTTAATTTGGTCGGGTTGATTCATTCCTCATTAATATTAGATAATTTAGTAGTGATAATGGCTTATATAAAGATAAGTGATATGGAATAAAACTATAACATTTACACTTATTTGTCCAAAAAATATATTTCAAAGTTCACATACTAACTATAAGCCAATGTTAAGAAAAAGATGATGATGACTAATTAAGGTTTAAAATGTGAATTGTCAATGAGAAATAAACAAAGATATTTAAAAATATTTTACATTATAACCATATTAAGTTTGGGTTCGGGCAACTCCCAATGTCTATGCCTGAACCCAACCCGGTTGGTTTGGTCAAATTTGTTTTTTGCCCAAACCTGACCCAAGGTTGGGTTGAACCCATCAGGTTCGCTTTTCTCTTGCCTAAGTTGCAGCCCTAGGTGTGATTCCAATGTAATTTTTCTGTCTTTCTTGTTATATTTTTACTTTCATCTTTCACCATTATTAAGAAACCTTAAAAAATCCTTTAAGCCCATCAAGAAACCACCTAAACATGTTCTAGTACATATAAAATCTATTCGGACTCTTTCAAAACTCATATCTAAACCCCACAGTCCAATCCACAACCCTCCAACCAGCCCTCCATGGAACTTAACCCTATTCCATACCCCTAAATGTACTTACAACTATTAGGGTTCTTAGATCAAGAAGACGATTAAGAAGAGAAAAAAAGAGAATAAGAAGAATTTATTGAGAGAATAAGATTAATCTACCTATGTATAGATGATCACTTGCCAACTTTGGCTACACCTGTAAAATATAATAATCTTAATTTAACCCTAAAACCTAATTAGACTCATACTAAACACCTAATAAACTTAAAATAGAAACTCTCGAAAATAATACTAAAAAATTAATGTAATTAGGAAACTAAAATAATGTCCTAACATCCCCTCCCCCTTGAAAAGACTTGTCTCCAAGTCGAAAAAAATTTGATAGAAACTGTCTCAGTAAAAGGAATATTAACCTCTAAAAGGAGTAGTTCGGGTTTCTTGCATTGGTGGTCGGGTTTCAATTGGTCATTACAATTGAAAGAAAAATCATTAGCTTGTTGATCCGCTTGCTTTGTCGGGGAAAATTGTTGAATAAGAGGAAGCCCAGGTGGAACTGGCTCAATTAATGATATTGTAGGCTCGAAGTGTTTATCCAATAGGAGTAAGAAGGGTTGGACGATTGGAGTTCACTCGAGAGGTTGACTTTATCGTCGCTATTTACAGTTTTGTCTTGTACTTCATCATGTGAACGTTGATTTAGATGTTGTATCTCTGGATACGGCCCAAGCACTGTCAATGCCAATTGCATCAAGCATTCCCATATTTGATTCCACATGCCCGTCAACTCCTTGATTCGAGACTAGTTCAATGTCTTGGACATTTCAACTTCTTGGTTGAAAAATATAATTTGAACTTCTAGCTCCTTAACCGTCATAGTGAAGACCAAGAAAGATGATCTGATACCAGATGTTAGGGTTCTTAGATTAAGGAGAAAATAGATCACAATAAGAAAAATAAATTATTGAGAGGTGGGATACACAAATTTATTATTATTGTTTATTTCATAATAAGATCATTCTACCTATACATAGATGATTACTTGTCAACTTTGGCAACAACTCTAAAATAGAATAATCCTAATTTAACTCTAAAACCTAATCAGACTTATATTAAACAGCTAATAAACTTAAAATAGAAACTCTCTAAAATAATACTAAATCAAATTAGAAAACTAATGTAATTACGAAACTAAATAAAATAGGAAACTAAAATTAGGGTCCTAACAATAATACCTTATTACAAACTTCACATTATACATACTCAATTGGTCTTGTTGAAACCTTTTACAATGGTTAACAAAACCTTTTGGGCCTAAAACCCATTTTGAGACTGTAGAAGCCCATGGGCCAAAGTCATCCTCACAAATCAACTTGTAAGGTGAGGATTGCCCTAGGTTTTTATATAGTCCAAGGTCATGATACCCAGGCGATGTGGGACTATCGCTCACTCTCCTTCGTGTGTAACATGTCTCCTACATCCCTATGGTTACCTGCTCTGATACCATGTAGATGCCCACGGGCCTAACTCATCCTCACATAACCAGCTTGTTACATGAGGATTGCCATATGTTTATATATAGCTCAAGGTCATGATACCCAGACGATGTGGGACTATCACTCACAAAGACCCTTATAATGCATGGAGTATTCTACATATGGGAAAATCATTTTTGGCATAAAAATGGAAGGGTTGTCTCATGTGACGTGGTGGAAGTGTGTGAATCAATAGATTTAATAAGTTGTGTTCAATGGAACACTCAAAAAAATCAATAGATTCAATTGATAAACAAGTAATAACTTGAAGGAAAATAAAGCATAAAACTAAAAAGTAATTAAGAGAGAGAAGATAGTTGAATTGATAATTGTTTTATTCTTGAATTTTCGAATTTGGAGCTCCTTATATAGGTAACTCCATCATAACAACTTAGAATACTACTAAAATACCAAAAACTAACATTCCTAACCTATCTATGACATAATATTAACTTTCTAATCTAATAGAACTCAAATTGGATATACTTTTAAGCACTTCTAATTATAGTCTAAATAATAAAAAAGAATTTAAAACAAATTAGAAACTAACAAGGAATTAAACTCCTAACTTAACTATGAAATAGAAATCATACTAGTAATTAGACTAGAAATCCTAGTAGAACTCTAACTAGGATTGTAGATATCCTACATCATCATGAAAGAGGCCCTCTTTAATTCTTGCCTTGTTGGATGGCTATCCTACGTGGATGCAAATGTTCCCAATCTTTTTTGTGTCATATCTGGATACACTTCCTGAATAAGCTTGATCAGTGCCTTGGATGCATGGTTTTTAAACTCGTCCGAGACCAAGACGTATTGCCCGAGTTAACTCGGTATCAGACCTGAACGAGACCAACTCACAAAGTCATTTTTTGACCGAGATTTGTGAGTCACAGTGCAATTTATTGATTTGTCTCACGAGACGTCTTAAACGTATCGAAAAACTCGTCCGAGACGACTCGGTATCGGAGCTGAACGAGACGAGATGAAATACCGAGTTTAAAAACCATGCTTGGATGGGATTAAGGGGTAGTTTGCACCTTGAGGCTTCTATAAAGGAAAATAAAGGGATAAAAGGTAGAAGAGTGAAGTGGGGATTGCAAACTGAGACTATCTTACACTAACCCTACTTTGGCTGCTTTTTGAATCTTCTTCAAGTTTGGAAGTTGGAAGTAGGGAGAGGGGAGTTAAGAATTGGGCATTATTTCCACTGATAAGATCTTTCCAAGTGTTAAAAGGATCTAGAAAATTTAAAAAAGGAATCCCAAGCTGCTTTTGTGAGACTTCCCGCTTCTAGGGATGATGTCACCACGTTGTCAGAATTATGTAGATTCCTACTGACGTTCAAGGTAAGGTCGTCGACTCCGCGTCTTCTTCATCTTTCCTTCCTTCATCTTCAACTTTTAAAAAAATTACAAAGTTGCCCATGACCTTGATCTTCTTTAGAAGATTTAATTATTTATTTAAAGACCCCTAATGTTTTGGTAAATATTTGAGATACCTTGTCTTCAAACTGACTACATGCCCCTTGACCACAGTGTTTTGAGTAAGACTTTAAAAATACTAATTTAAGGCATTGTATGTCTTGAAATGTTTCATATGTTTTGGTATCGTTTCTAAAACAAGATTTTCAACCATGGCTCTAACATGTTAGGGTTGAATAAAATGAACAATTTTAATAAAAAAAATTATACTTTCATAATTATTTTTTTGTGCAATTTATCTAATTAATATTACATTACTTATTGATGGTTATAGATTAGTGAAAAATAGTAGTAGTACAATTTATTTTATTTTTATTAATTTTTAATACAAAAGCATCAATCTAACTATAGCTATTACAAGTATATCTAAAAGATAATGTAGCTATTTGGCAAGTATATCTAAAAGATAATGTAGCTATTTGGGCGGAGTTGGGTACTATTAAGCTCTCGCCCAACATGAATTCGACGGCTGAAAATTTTAGAACCTGACACTGCGTTTGGGGGCTCAATATCATGGCCCTACTTTTTTGTGGGTCGGGCTAGGAGGCCCAATGGGTTCAAGTGACACTTATATTTGTCATGTAGGTTGAACTTACGGACTTGAATCTCAAGATGTCAAAAGCAACAATGATCGATGTGCATCAAATGCAAGAACATAGTCGTGTTGTGCAATTTTTGATGTGCTTGAGGCCTAAGTATGGACGTATCCATGCCCCTCTTTCGAGTAGGATTATTCTTCTTGATATTAATACTGTGCAAGTAAAGCTTTGGAGGAAAGAGACTAGATTCCAAACACAAGTTGTGGCTGACATGTCAAACACTACCTTGTCTCTATCTCCCTATGATTTTTCTCTTGCTCAAGTTCATCGTTCCTCTTATATCTCCTATCCACCATATAAATTTATATTTTCTCACCATGGCCAAATCTTTGTTCTCGATATCTTTTTTATTCCCACTTCTTATAAGTAGGTTGTTGGGAAATCGCATTGATATAAAACAGTGACTGATAATTTCTAGCATTGGAAAAAAATGGCATTCGGGAGTTAGATCATCTTCCCCTGGAGAGGTAGCTTATTGGAGACAAATGGG
Source organism: Akebia trifoliata (assembly GCF_017979445.1). NCBI lineage: Eukaryota > Viridiplantae > Streptophyta > Magnoliopsida > Ranunculales > Lardizabalaceae > Akebia > Akebia trifoliata. Next base: position 1,442,820 of record NC_141378.1, on the reverse strand, counting down.
TATATTCAACAAAAGCTAAAATCTGAAGGAAACTTAGATTACTACGCTGATTGATTAGTTGCTCAAGGTTTCGAACAAGATTATGTGATCGATTATGATAGACCTTTGCTTTGGTCAAGAAGATGACGACTGTTCATGTGCTTGTTGTCATTTTTGCATCCTATCAGTGGCTTATTTAGCAAATGATTGTTAAGAATGCCTTCTTTCATGATGATCTCAAACAAGTGGCACTGCCTCCTTGTATTATCTTGGAAAATCTGGTCTAGTATGTCGCTTGAACAAGTTACTAAATAGGCTCCTTTGAGAAGATCTGGCATACTACTATTTCATTTGAATTTTATCATAGCTCTTATGCACATTCTCTTTCTAAAGCACGACAACCAAGGTTTTATCTATCTTCTATTTTTGTTGATGATATCTTAATAATTAGTAATGATATGTCAGACATGACTCGGGTTAAGGGTTACCTTTAGTCTTGCTTCAAGATGAAACATTAGGCAAGTTAACTTATTTCTTGGGATTGGAGGTATCTCAAGACTCTCGTGGGTATGTTGTGTCAAAAAGAAGTATATCAGAGAGCTAATTGACTTGGCAAGCTTAACTGATAGGAAAATGGTTGATAGTCCCCTTGAACGAAATGTGAAATGATCTTTTAGAAGATCCAACAATGTATAGACAATTGGCAGGCAACTTGAACTACTTCACTATCACCAGATCGAAAATCTCGTTATGTTGTTCACGTTGTTAATTTCCCTTCAGTCCTGATCAATTTCATCTAGACATTATTCACCATTTGCAGGGCAATCTTTATAAACTTGTTGACCAGGACACTCATAGTATCATAGATTATAGTGTTTCTTTGAAACTCTTTAGGCCCCATATGATGGCGCTTTATTAACGTGCTTTTGTGGATAAAAAAAAATGTTTTTTTTTGTGCATTTTGACCTAATTGATTGGAAAATTGTTATTGGTTATTGCATTTTTTTAAGCCAAAACGCAATTTTCACAAGCGTGTTTGGCCCACTTTTCCAAAGTGTGTTTGTGGTGATCTTGATATCACTGTGTAAATGGTTGTTGCTTTTACAATTTTGCTTGTCGTCTTATTGTGCAAAGACGTGAATTATGTCCCTAATACCCAAAAAACCTTGCATGATTTTTCTCCTTCTCCACCAATCATTCATGCCTGAGCTTGATTGCAACTGCCATTGAAGCTTTTAATATTTTTCGATTTCGAAATTAGATCAACATCATTCCTTTTATCTAATCAACAAATTTTTTGGATGAAAACCACATCAAGAGGTTATCATGTTACCGTCACACGTCAAGAGGTTTTCTTCTTAAAGTAGCACCAACTAGATACGATTTGATAAGCAAGAACCAAAAAAAAAAATTGATTAGGGTTTTTGGGTACTAGACCCAACTTGTACAAAACCAATCCGATTAGGGTTTTTCCTCTAATTTGTTTCAACCGCAAAACTCATGTCATTTCTCGAATGGTTACATAACCATGTTCTATGGCTACTCGAATTACTGGTGTTTTTTGGTACCAAACCCACATCGTATCTCAATTATCCCCTCTGTTGGATGCTCGAATAGATTTCTTACAAAAAAATTTAACCACAAAATTCATGTTATTGCTTAAATGGTTATACTATGGCTGCTCAAATTAATGGTATTAGTATTATGGGTGCTTGATTGAATCTATTTGATGTGATTAGGTTTAGTTTCAATGTGATTGTTCTCTGTGTCTTTCTATATCAAACCCGCATTTTCTCTTTCTCTCTCACCCTCGCTCGATTTCTATTTCAAATTGTTTGAATTGTATTAGAGAACTGTTATGCATGTTCTGTTGCTAGATTTTATTGTATTGCATGAACTTGATTGCAGTAGAGATCTTGTAATGAATTTGTGGGTTATGGATTTCTATTTAGGTGATTTACAATTTATATTGAACTATACTTGTGATCCTTTGTGATCTATTATTTATTTTTGTTTGAATTTTCCGATTTTTCTTACGAACAAAGGTTATGGAGTTCTCTAACAAGTTGGACGTCATCTTTGGTGGCACATATGCCACTGGCGAGGAAGCTTGGGCAACTGCATGTGGAAGTATGCCGCATTTTACTAGTTCTAGAGTTATAGAGAAGGAACTTGATGGCTTAGATTATGATCCTGATTATGTCTTGGAGACCTAGATTCTAGATAATCCAACATCACTGCCCCCTAATGAGGTAGAGGATGATGTTGCCCCCACCGCTCCCACACCCACAAGACCTTCATGTGGGAGAAATGGAACTGAACTATTGCCCTTAACTTGCATGCCCAACAGTTTGATCTCATCCGTAATAGGCTTGTCGATGTTTATGAGACGAAGTCGTTTGCAACAAGCAAGCATGTCATGGCCAATATTCAGAATTGTATCAAATTGTTCGACCAACTCCTAAATGTAATCCCCAACGAGAAACTCTACATGTTTGCATTGAAGATGTTAATGGCAAAAAAGGAATTCAAGGAGATGTTTTGTGGGCTACGATGACTTGATATTGGTCGTGAATGGTTGGAGAGGGAGTTGGATGACTTTCAGGTTGGGTTTAGCTTGATGTTTTTTGCATGTGTCAAACATGGATAGTCTCTTTCTTTGATGGCATAGGAAAGGATAATTTCTATATTTTTTCTCTTACGATGTGGATGGCTTTTATTTTCTTATTTTATCTATTTGGACATGATGAGTTTTATGTTCTTATTATATATGTTTGGACATGGATTACTTTTACATATTTTATTTTTTACGACATTGATGACTTCTATCTATGTTATCTATTAGGATATGGATGATTTCTATCTATGTTATCTGTTAGGACATGGATGATTTCTATATGTTTTTTGTTTTTTTGTTTTTCATGATGTATTTGATTTTTTTCATCTTACGTCTATCACGTGGATGTTGTTATGATTTGATAAAACGAGAGATTGTGGTTGCTTGTATGAAATTGCATAATTTTATTACGAACCACTGAAGATGAATAATTGTTCATTTGGAGGAAGAAAAATTTATTGAGGGAGAAAGCAACATGAGACATGAATAGGATCAACTAACTCTAGCAAAAGACAGTAGGAATCAAATGTCTATTAAAAGAAAGATGGATGCATTAACTGACGCTACATATAGTGCACATGAACATAATGATATTGCCTAACAAAACTTTATCAATGATGTGATATGGAAATGAATCAAGCTATCAATTACTGTACATCGACATTTCTATGGGGGTGATAGACACTCCATTTTTTTTTTTTTTAAATGTTTTTACGTATTTCAATTTTATTAATATTGTTAATAATGGTTTTTTTTTTTAATGATAATTGATGTGAATGAATAAAGATTACAATGGCATCGTTTGTGATGTTATTTAGAAGATGTGGTTTGTGTTTATATCAAATAGATGTTTGGTTAGAGTGATGCAGGTATTTTTTTTATTAATTATTATTTTCATAAGTCAATTTTTTAGAGGAGATGCTGCCGAAATTTTGGTAGAATTATAAAATTTCTAATCATTTTACTAGATAAATTAATATTAAAGAATCATTTTCATTATTCATATTTTTTATTATAAAATTAAAATATTCAATTTCATTATAATTATAGTATGATTCTGTTTTTTATATCTATTTTAGGGCATTCTGGTCATTTTACTGGTGTCCTACATTGTATCAAGTAGAAATTGCTAGATTATGGTAAACAACACAACACTTCTCCAGCGTTGTATCAAACAAACCTTTTCCAGTTGTAGTAGTTGATAACGCTATCATACATGGCCTTAATTTCTTGGAAACACGAAAAGTAGGAGACAATTGCCAAGTCCAGTACTGAAGCAGAATATCAAGCTGTTTGTCGTTACCAGTGAGATTGTTTGGCTTCGATGAGTTCTTCTCAAAATTGGTATCCAACAACATTCTCCCACTCCTCTATATGCAAATAATGCAAGTGCTATTCAGATTTTAGATTACGTCATATCCAGTCTTTCATACGTGAATTAAACATATAGAGGTGGATTGTCTTTATGTGAGGGGGATTAACCAAGTTCATTAAGATTGATATTTTTATCTAAAAATGGATGAGTGATATTTAATATAGAAACATTAACTTTCTTTATAACTCTCTGTTTCTCAAATATCTTCTATAATTTTATTTTATTTTAGTGATTCATGTGGTCCCCTCAAGACATCTAGTCAACTTGACTACATGCAAAGGACATTTGAGTTGAGTTTTATACATGGCTTTGGATACCAAAGTTGGTTCATTATAGTGTGCACATGCACAATGGAATTAAGCAAGGATTTTGGGGAAAAAATTTCCTAATTCCTCAAAAAAAAAAAAAAACCTTGATAATCAATGTGCTTGTTTAGATCACACCCCTCAAAATGCATGTTATCAGTTGATAACAATTTATATTCTTCTTCCGATCAATTCCAATGCAATTGCTTATGTATATCCATCATCTTTTGGAAGTTGGACAACGGTGCGATGACTGCTAAATAAACTCCGACGATCAAGTTAGCAAACCTTGTAAAGAGAATTTTATTGGAAGTACTAAAGAGCATTCAATTTTCAGTATTCAAATCATTTTGCAAACTAATATTTATAGGCAAGATAATGTATAGGTGTCATGCAAATATTGAACTGATATGTGATTTGTGTGTGAAATCATTTATTATGGAAGACATAAATTTGACATAGAATGTTCTATTGTGATTGATAAGTGTGTGTACATTTCTTTTCTTGAGAACATGAGAATGTTGCAAATATCTTGTTATGGAAATAGGGGGTTGTTCACAAGGGAGAGTTACTAGCTTTGTTTGTATATGCAAGGTGTAATTTATCCGAGTTGTATAAAATCAAGTTTCATAAAAATAAAAATCGAGGAGGCATGATGTGTTTTGCTTGATATTGTGAACTACTTGGTTGTTGTTTGATGTTCATTTAAAACCGGTTATTTTGACCAATCTATATAATAAAACTAGGGGTGGCAATGGGGCAGGTAGTGTTGAGGGGAGTGTATTATGAAAATTTACCAAATCCAAACAAGACCCATTTAATAATCATATAAAAAACTTAAACCCTAACACAACCCATTTATAAATGGATATACCTAACCCATAAACCAAGTCAACTATGAAAAATAACTTTCTTTTGAATCTTTTTTTTTTCCTTCCAAAGTACATATAATTTTGTCCTTTATGACCATGTGGCATCAAATCATGTTTTTGGATGCCATAAGGTGATGTGGTCAAAAAACTTTCCTTACTTAGTAAGGGAAGTGTTTATTGCTATTATTATTATTATTATTTATTATTTTGCTAATCAAAGTGTATTTCATTATCACGTAGACACACTAGCCTTACATCTTACTGAGGGTTGTTTTACCCACGTGAACCACCATATTAGGAATCAAACACTACATGCCTCTAAATTTGAATGAAAAAACAAATAAAAAAAATATAAATATATAAATAACTCTTTCCCAAACTAAAAACTTAAACCATTAATTATTTGAAAAATAACTTAAAACTCCCTTTATATTTTATAAAATTTGGAAAAAAAAGTATTAAAATTCTAGCAACAAATTAGGCAATTTAAAAAATTCTTAAATAATTGTTAATATATTTAAAACTACACATTAATGATTGAATAACTAAATGTGTCAAAATCGGTTAAGCGGATTGACGACCCTAACCCAGACTCGACCTATTTAATAATCGTGTTAGACGGGTTGACACTATTATGACCTAAACCTAATTAAACTTCACTCAAACCCACTAATTTCGGGTTGTTTCTGAGTCGTGTTAAGATTGCTACTCCTATTTAATAATCGTGTTAGACGGGTTGACACTATTATGACCTAAACCTAATTAGACTTCACCCAAACCCACTAATTTTGGGTTGTTTCTGAGTCGTGTTAAGATTGCTATTCCTAAATAAAACACAACGATGGGTCCCACTCCACTTGCAGTTTTGTAGGGTATAAACATCCCATTCCAGCTACAGTGGAGTGGGGTCCACACTACCCTACTTTATTGTCTTTCCTCTTCACTCATTCAATTTTATTGTCTTTCCTCTCCCCCTTTTAATAATATCCATCCAATTTTACTATTTTTTCTCCTTTACCTTTTTTTTCAAATAATACCCTTTAACTTTACTATCTTTCCTCTTTTACACTTTTAATCTCAATTAAGATGCATGTGAGTCATTTTATATTTACTATCTTTCCTCCTCGACCTTATTTCCAATAATACTCCTTTTAACTTTACTATATTTCTTCTTTTACCCCTTTAATCTTAAAGATGATGCATGTGCCAAAGCCAAGGGCAAACTCTAGTCATTTTATAATGTCAAATATTGTACACTAGAGATTTGAATAGAAAAGGCGAATAATTAATGATTCTGGTCAAGTGATAGACATTTGTTTTATTCAATTGTTCTCAGTGAATGGATCATTTTGATGTTGGATATCTCTACCCTTATGAGTGAGATTGTTTGGATTCGATGAGTACTTAATTTTTGTGTCCAACAACATCCGCCCACTCCTCTATATGCATCTAATTGTGTGTATTTATTGTTTATTAGTTTATTTGACCTTTATAAGGCATTTTAGTAATTGTACATATGCCCAAGCATATACTTGAAAATATGTATTTATTCTTGATTTATAATAGTGAGGGTTAGTTCATGAAGATCATCACAACTTCCCAAAAATTGTGTAAGACTTATTCTTGTTTCTTCTTGTTCTTTCTTATTAAAATTTTTTTTAGTATTTTTGTGAGGAGGATTAAGCAAGTTCATTAAAGATTGATATTTTCATCTAAAAATGGATTAGTGATACTAAACATAGTAACATTTTTGTTTTTGTTTTTTTGAAACTCTTTAGTTTCTCAGATATCTCCTAATACACTATTTTATTTTAGTTATTCATTTATTCCCCACCAGATGTCAAATCAACTTGACTCTAATCCAAGCTCTTGAATTAAGTTTTAAACATGGCTTTGCACAAGGAAGTCTGTTCCTTGCTTGGTTCATTCTTGCATAGTGTTGACGGGCACTATGTGATGAAGCTGTGGTTTTTTATTTTTAATTTTTGGTTTTGATTCCTTGAAAAAAAAATTCATAATCAATGTGGTGTTTTTTTTTATATCACACATCCCTCGAGATGTGTGTTATCAATTGATAACAACCTATATTCTTCTTCGAAATTTAGTCAACTTTCCAATTGCTTCTGTATATCCATCATCTTCTGGGAGGTGGACATCAGTGTGGTACCTGCCAAATAAACTTCAACAACAAGTTAATAAACTTTGCAAAGAAAATTGTATGAAAAGTAATTAAAGGGCATTCGATTTTCAGTATTTGAATCATTCTTTCATGTTGCAAACTAGTATTTACAAACACAGATAATACACAAATGTCATGCTAAAATTGAAGTGATATATGATATCTACATGTGATTTGTGTGTGAAATCATTTATTGGTAAAGACATAAGTTTGCCATAAAATGTTCCATTGTGATTAATAAGCTCGTGTACATGTCTTTTCTAGAAAATATGTTAATGTCGTATATATCTTGTTTTGGATGTAGGTAGGTGTTCACAATGTGTTGTTAGTAGCTTTGTTTGTATCTGGCTTGGTGAATTTATCTGAGCTATATAAGATCACATTTAATAAATTTTTTCGAGTAGGTATAATCTATCTTGCTCGGAATTCTATATTAACGAGCTGTTGTTTGATGTACATATAAAACCAATTATATTGATTGATCATTTTATAATGCCAAATGTTGTCGAATTGTGGTTTGAATAGAAAATCAGAATAATTAATGATTCTGGTCAAGTGATAGATATTTGTTTATTCAACTGTTCTCAGTGATTCGATCATTCTGATGTTGGATATATTTGTGTGCTCAGATGTTAAATTATGCCGAAGTTAACTAAATCATAACTATCAAATGATGTCTAATTAAAAATTTGAGATCAATTTAATTTACTAATCCCAATGAGACACGTCATAATCTTGAGTATGTAACAATTTGTATCCAGAATCAATTCAATTAGAACTAGGCAACCTTAATTATCCTTAACTTATTGTTTGAACCTATCCTCATCCCCCTCTTTTTTCCTTCTCATTTTTCTTACAAGTCTTCCGTTCTCTATCTAAAATCAAAACTACGCCGCTTTAACTACATAATCAAGAATTACTATCTTAGAGCTTGCCTTGACCAATCGAATGTAGACCTTCTTTTACTCCCCCCCCCCCCCCTCTTTTGTGGGATGCGTGATTATCATAAGGACTCCCTCCCTTGTTGCGTAGGCCATAGCTTTGGTACTAGATCATAACCATTAAAATGAAGAACATATCAAAATTGGCATGATTATGAGCAGCTAACTTGAATAAATTTCTATTTGCTTTTGAATTCACTTATTCTCTACCTAGGTCGTCTTGTTTAGAGCCGAGCTTCAGTAGTTAAGATTCACTTAAAAGAATGATTTCAAGAGAATAACTCTATAGCTAACTTGAGTCTTCTTGCTTGGCCCCCTTTCTTTAATCCCCGACTTAGTGGAGCTAACCTTCTTGATTACTCTAATTCATGAGCATGCATTTACTGTCTTCTAGCATATTTAGAATCAAGTGAAAGAACTAGAAGTACTCCTTTTTGAGAGGGTATTTTCCTCTACTCTCGGGTATGTCAAACCCTTGTTAACCAACCTGTGCCCGGATCTTGCGACAGAAAACAGCGGATCTTGCGCAAGGACACAACACTCGGAAGAAGACGAAAAAGCTCTAAGTAAACCTCAATTGCATTGCAAACTAAAGATAAGCCGTGAGAATGGATGAAGGCAAATTTTCGAACCATTTTAGTCTTATGTCTCATGCATGTTTTATGATTCCGCAATTTACACTTGAATGCCTTGAATGTCATGAGATGCCATGAATGCGAAATAGGTAAATCTTATATGAATGGACCATTGAATGACATGACAAAATGAATGTTTTTATTTCAAGTATATTTGCATTAAATGAAAATTAGAAACATGAGTGCAAAATCGAGGTTAGGTGAATGACTTAGAACACATAATAAAATCATCAATCTAAGTTAAAATTTGATAAATCGAAAGAAATTTTAATTATCTTATCCCCCGCCCCCATCTAGGACTAGACACGGTATGAAGCTCGAGCCCGGTATTTTCAGTTGGTTGGTTAACATGGTATCAAAACGCTAGGTTCGTATAGGTCGCAGGTTCTATTCTTTCCATCATTATGGGTAGGGGAGTATTTGTGTGTATATTTTCCTTCACTCTCGGGTGTCATGCCCTAGTTAAGCCTGTGGCCCTCTAATATTCATAGCTCTCTCCCTTTCCAATAGATCAGTCTTTTGGAGTAGTTGGTTAGTTAATTCTCCTTGCAAGTACAATAGTCAAGGGTCGAGCCAAGATTTTGTTACATGGGGGCAATTAAGACCTTTATAAAAATTAGAAGTTTTTATGGGGGCAATGGCAGTGGATTTTATTTTCTGCCGTTGTTATCAGTTGCAGTAGCTTATAAATCGTTATAATTTTTAAAAAATCTTATGGGGGCAAGTACCCCATTTCCCTCACTGTAAATCCACCCTGAGTAATAGCCTTTCTTAAAGCTTCATCTCGTTTTGGTCTTGCAAGCCTTACTATACTTTTCTTAATCAGGTTTCAGTTATAGCTTGCTTACAGAATGAGCTATAAGTCCATAAAAACTATCCTTCTTACTTGTCTTAATATCATTTTTATACAAATATAAGACTTTTCTCCGTATTTATTGCATGAAAGAACTTATTGTATTATAGCTTCGCTTAGAGGCTAGTATAGGCTTGTCTCCCTTTCGTATTGGGGTACTCAATCGTTTGCTTATCTTGTTATGGTCTCATTAAAATGATACCAGAAGAAAGTTATGGGATATTACTCTGGATAGGATAGAAACACTACAAGCATGAAAGCGAACTTCTTAGTCTCCTTTCACTTAGAGCTTGCCCTGATCGCTTCACTTATGGGATTGGTCACTAAGCCCCCTCTTATTTCAGTGCATTACCTCCTCCCCTTGTGCTTGCTTTTTAAGGGTAGTATTTCTTTATTAGGGGATTACTCTTTATCAAGACTTCCTAGATTACACACAATCAGATAATAACAACTTTGAACACAAAGAAATTCCTTCAATTTAAGAGATCTATTCTTTTTTGATGGATTGGTTCCCAACATAGAGTTTTGCTTAATAACCATAAATAACTCCATATACTTTTGTTAGCAACACTATTTTAGGTTATACAATGGCATGTATCATGTTGTGCACATGTTTTTTGAGTAATGTGGTGTTTTTTTTAAAATGACCAATAGTTTATTTTAATAATGGGTTTCATTAGATAAAAAGAGAATCTATTCATAGGTAAATGGCTAGGTAAAAATGACTAGTTTTCGTAAATATCCAAATTATACAAAACTACCTTTAACAATGTACTTTCATAAGTTGATGGTGTCCTGTACCCAAGAAACCAAATTTCTTTAAAGCAATTAATCAAGATAGTTGAGAGGGTAGATCTCTATCGAAGTCCAATAGGAAGTTGTGCGGGCTGGAGATTAGTTCTTGTGGCAGTAGAAGGTTGTGCTCTCGTTGCGAGAAGACACTCAGGGTAGCAATGAAGAACTGACAGATCGGCTTTGTATGTGTTGGAGGTGGGTCTGAGAATGAGTTTATCTTTTGAGGAGGGGAATGAATCAATAATCATGCTGGAGGTGGTTGTCAAGAGCAATAAGGAAGTTAGTTGTTGCATTAAGAGAGATTGCTCGTTGGCCATACAATGGTGGGTGTGCAATTAGGAAGGAATGACCATAGTCTCTAAGGGGAGTTGTGAGTCTGTGAATCAAAGCTTGAGGATCACGAGATCAATTTACAAGGCCTCGTTGGTGAGTGACCCTAACAAGGTGGAAAAAAAAAACCAGGATAGAGAAGGAAATTAAGGAACTACAAAGGTTTGTTGAGTTTACTATGGCAATTAATTTTTTTCCTAAATGTATGGTTTGAGCAATAGGTCAAGGCAGGCGATGGTTAAAGCAATGGTGCGTCATTATGAGGTTCATTTGATAGTGGTTCAAGAGTCAAAGTTGGAAAGGGTGGACAAGGATTTGATGGGAGATCTTTGGGAGGTCCAATCTAAGGGTAACCTTGCTAATAAGGAGATTTGGGTAATTTGTTAATTGCAATGATTTGGTTGATCTTCTGTTGTGTGGGGGGATATTCACTTGGTCTAATCATCAGGAAAATCCAACTCTTAATTAGTTGGATTGCTTTTTAGTTTCTTCAGTCTAGGAGGGGCACTTTGGGAGTATTTGACGTAGTGGAAGCATGTGAATCAATAGATTCGCTAGGTTGTGTTCAATGAAACACTCAAAATCAATTTGAATAAATAGATTTAATTGATAAACGAGCAATAGTTTAAAAGAAAATAAAGCATAAAGCTAAAAATTGAATTTGATGATTAATTATTAATTTTCGGATTTGGAGCTCCTTATATAAATAACTCCATCATAACAATATAGAATCCTACTAAAATACTAAAAATTAAAATTCCTAAGCTATTTATAGCATAACACTAACTTTCTAATCCTATTAGAACTCAAATTGGATACTTCTAAGCACTTCTAATTATAGTCTAAAAAATAAAAACGAATTTAAAATAAATTAGAAACTGATAAGGAATTGTACTCCTAACATAACTATGAAATAGAAATCCTACTAAAACTCTGACTAGGATTGTAGATGTCCTACATTAGTATTATTCAGGAATTAATTTTGAACCCGGCTTCGGACCATTACCTCATATGCCTAAAGATGTGAGAGGTCAAATGGCGGTCTATTCCTTTTCGCTTTGAAAATATGTGGCTAATACATCTGAGTTTCAAGGAGTTGATCTTGTGGAATGAGATGTTTAGTGAGAGGTCGAGAATGGTGTTTAGAAGCAAGCTAAAGACGTTAAAAAAGAATCTCAAGAGGTGTAATAAGGTTTCTTGTAGCCGTGTTGATGTGAAATTGAAGGAGTTGATGAGGGAGATTGAGGCTTTGGATGGGATTAAGGAGATAGGAGGGCTTGACGAGGAAGGTAGAATTATAATGGAGAATTTAAGGGTCCAAGTTAAGAGATTGGTTCCAACGGTACAAGTGTGCTAGAGATACTAAAGGAAGGGGACAATAACACAAAGTTTTTTCATTGTAGGGCTAATTGTCCCAATTTGGTAGATTCTATCTCAAAGTTGAAGGTCAATGGGGTTTGGATGGTGAGGGAGGAAAATGTGGTCCACAGTATGGTGGATTTGTACAAGGACTTGTATTATGAAAGATTTTTGTTAAGGCCTTTGCTTTACCACCTTCACTTTGATATTATGAAAGAGTTTAGGAGGGCCTACTTTGAATGCTTTCATGTAAGATGGGATAGGATTTGTAAATTGGTTGTTTACTTGGGTTGGTTGCTTCTACTTCTTGGGTAGGTCAACTTGACCTCCTATTATTAATAAGTATATATATATAGGAAATGTTCGACACCCTACTCCTTGCCATGCGTGTTTTGTCCTACATGGGTTAGAAGTTTTGGAATGGGATGATGAACATGACTCATATATATATATATGGTCTCCAAAGTTTTACCATCAATTCTTGTACCTTTTAGGTAAGCCGTCTTTTATATAATGGAATTTTTCATGTTGTTTGGGCCCTAGACTCGAACATATTATCGTACTCACAATTTTTGCTCAACAAAAATGATTCAAGAAGCTCAAATACACACATATTAACTATGAACCATTCTTATATTCCACGTTTACAAGTTGCTCAAAAATGGTTAATGCTACCCACAACTACAACAATAAAGCCCTATCACAAAACTTTAGGGTCAGTTCCTCCATTCCACTCTGCCTAGAGTCAAGTCTTCAATTATTGAAAGCGATTTCATATTTGATTTCACTATCTCATCAACATTCCTTGGGTGTTCTCACTCTCTTTGGTGTAGGATATTTATAGTTCTAGTAGGATTTGTTTCTATTTTCTAGTTCTAGTAGGATTTCTATTTTTTAGTTCTAATAGGATTTCTAATTTTATCTAAATTCGTTTTTATTATTTAAGCTACAATTAGAAGTGCTTAGAAGTGTCCAAATTGAATTTTAATAGATTTAGAAAGTTAGTATTATGCTATAGTTAGATTAGGAAAGTTACTTTTTAGTAATTTAGAAGGTTTCTAAGTTGTTATGATGAAGTTATCTATATAAGGAGCTTCAAAAACGAAATTCAATAATTCAAACATCTCAATTGATTTCTCTTTTATCACTTATTACTTTCTAATTTTTTACTTCATCTTCTTTAAGCTATTGCTTGTTTATCAATTGAATTTATTGATTCAAATTGATTTTGTGTGTTTCATTAAACACAATCTCTTAATTCCTTTCCATTCTATTGATTCACACGCTTTCGCTGTCATTTTTTGAGCGTACAACTTGAATATTTCTTCTATCTAGGGTGGTAATCGACCTTCATTGAACATAACCAAACCGTCTAAGTCGACTTTCTCTTAATTTATTGCCTATTTCCCGAATGCGCTCATTTCTGATTTTATCTTTCCTAGCCTTTCCACTCATCCATCTCAACATCGTCACATTTTTTGAGAAGTTAGTTGCTTCCATTCTGAGCTAGGGGCAAGAGTCACAGTTCCAGGAGTAGGCAACGGGCAAGAGGTATTTCTTTTCACTAAAACCTTTTCCCAATGCTGCTATGCTCAATTTATTAACTAATTGCTTTTTGACTGCCCAAGTACATAGAAACTGAAATAACGACACTATGCCATTATAGTAATTGAGACAATTGTATTTCAAATCTCCATTAGCCAGCCTACCTTGCATCAACATGTCTTCTAATCAGGGTTGTAATCAACCCTTGCTGAACATACCCAAACCATTTAAGTCAAATTTCTCTTAGTTTATTGCCTATTGGAGCTGCTACAATTTCCCAAATGCATTTGTTTTTAATTTTATCTTTCCATTCATCCATCTCGACATCCTCATCTTTGCTACACTCAATTTATTAACAAGTTTCTTCTTGATTGATGAAGTTTGTTGAAACTGGAGTAATGACACTATTACATTAGGTTAAGTGAGAGCTATATGTCAAATCTCCCATCAGGCATCGGCAGACCTAGTTTGCATCGCCGTGTCTAACCATGTAAGTGGGACTCAAGTGTAACATTAAAATATAGTACAAGCAAAATAAAAATGAAAAAAAAAAAAAAAAAACTATACATACATCCCCATCTTCCTTTTCCATTGCAAGTAATGTCCTCCTCCGCAAAGACTTGGAAGGATGGTATTGGCACTATAGTTTCATATCTACCTGAACATAAGGCTGGTGCTTGCTTCTTTGGCATGCTTTGGTCCTACGAACAATATATGTTGTCTTTCTGTTTTCAAGTTTGATAGGAAACATAGAGGGCCTGTCAAATGCTAATAGATAAGCAACTACAGTAATACATATGGAAACGATGATTACTGGATGGACCACGAAGATAATCTCAGATGGGAATGTTACAGTCTAACTCCCTCGCAGCATCAGTGAGGTATGTCATCGTCATTTGTGTTGCATGCCGGCTGTGAGCCTCCAATGTTAAGCACTTTTCAATCTCCTTATGCCAGTTGATGACACCTGCACTTGAGTATCGGTAAGGATGACCATGGGTGGCCATTATATCCTCATGTTTAGAACTGAATTTGATGGATCCAATAAGCATGAAATTACGGAGGACAGACACGCTAAGAACACGAACATGCGCACTTGGATGAGAAAGGCATTGGGTGGTAGCTGGTAGGCGACACTGCATGTACAAGACTAAGTAAATCACATCAATAAAGGTTTTTCTTGGGCCTGAATGTGGGACCAGATTGGAAAATGTTAACATGGGGTTATTTATTTACCTTCAACAGGTTTGAAAGGCCATCCATGATGGTGGTATTCCCCCACTCATGCACAAGCTGAACTGCTCTAGCTGTTGCTTCCAGGAGCTGATCATTGTTTATCGAGGGAAACATAATCTCAGAATTAACAATCATAAAATACGTAGTTATAGTGGTAGGCGATCTAACATGAAGTCTTTGCAGATTATGCAGAAATCAGTAATGTGATCACAAAGTTCTCTTAAATATCACTCATCTGAAGGAAAAAAAAAGTTTGTTATCTTAAATACCATATTATAAACCAAGATGTTGAAGATGTCTTTTTAGGAAATATAAGATGAAAAAAATATCAAAAATGCTAATCAGCACTATTTTAACACTAGAAAGAAAGAAAGAAAAAATTAGAATATAATCATTTGAATATAGGAGCTACCACAGATGGAGAGGCCAGAAGGCATTTGAAACATGAAAAAGAAATCTTTTAAATGCAATTATATACCTCTAGCTGTGGTAAAGTGCATTCTTCTCCATTGACAAGCATTCCATCTGTGGCACATAATAGAAGATCAGAAGAACCAACTAGAGTTACCAATGATTGTAGGCTATCATGATTTCTCATAAGTTCCACAAGTAGTTTTACAATCCGCTGGTTAATTATCCACATATTTTGACCTTGCTTATCATTTCTTGGAATCCAAGATTGCAAATCTTTCTTCGCCTGACAAGGAAAAGAAAATATTAGTAAACCAAACAAGTGGTTGGGAAGAGAAGAAATCAGCAAAAGTAAAGATGTACTCCTGTCAGTTGAAAATACATTTAAACAAAGTCTCGACCTGAAGGACAATTGCTGCTGATGCTTTTGCTGGTGAAGCTGATACAACATCGCACAAGGCATCGACTACCTATACACAATAAATAGATCTGGTCAGATGAAATAGAATGTGTATTGACAGAGGGAGATTGAATGGACCTATATAATCTGTTCTAGCAGGCTCCCTTTGGCTATAACCACTTATTACAAGTTATCCCTTATTTCCCATGAGAAATTAAATGCAACATCTAATCTCTAATTGTTTTGAAATAGTTTTGTTTTAATCCTCAAGGTTTCCTACTGATAGCCATTGTAGTTGAGAGGTATTTTATGAGATTTTAAGTTATTCTGGAATTCTACGGATGCATACATAGAAGTATACCAGGGTAGTAACACTCTCAGCACACATTGAAGCAAAACCTAATCACATTTGAAGATCGAAAGTGGGAACTTTTGTATTTTGTCGAGCTGTCCTCTTTGAATTAGACATTAGTGTAGAAGAAGTTCCATGGCTTTATTTTGTTTTTAAGTGCATGTGGAAAGAAAACAGTTACAGAACGTTTGAAGATGGGAAAACTATAGGTTGTGGACAAAGGAAATAGGGTAAGATTTTAGGAGGGACCGTTTGTGTGGGGCTTCACCCCTTTGCATGCAGTTTCCAATGTTATTATCGATGCCATCAAAAAAGAATGCGCCAATTAAAGACTTCATGGTTTGTGCTTCAAAAGTTGCATTGGGACTTTTGATTTTAGGGGCCTTTAATGATTAGGAGGTTCAAGGTGTTGCGAACCTCATCAGATGCATATCACATGTCACAATCAATCCTTTGATGGAGGACCGAACCATATGGGTTTTGAAGCAGAGATGATGTATTTTCCAAGAAATCTTTTACAATTCCATTATGCCCATATCTCTTATATCTTCCCATATATTATTGTTTGGGGTGCCTAGAGTTTCATTGAAGATATCTTCTTTTCATTTGGGTAGTCGCTGTTAATAAAATCCTAACCATGGACCATATTATTGCCAGGTGCATAGTCATGTCTAAGTTCCGTTTCCTTTGTAAACCCAGTGGGTAATCTGTTAATCATTTTCTCATCCATTGTTCTTTGTTGTATTTTGCTTATCTAGAATGAAAGGATCATTGGAATCTTTGAAGGAATGAACAACCTATCCAAGAAGTGATTGTTTTTGTTATTCGGTTTTTATTTTTTGGTGTAAGCTCTTGAAGGAGCTTTAAGGGTTTTTTTAAGATGTGAGTTGATATACTTATTTTGGGAGTGAGTTTTGTGCTTTCCTTGTATTGGCTTACTTTTCCTTTTCTTTAATAATATTTTTTACTCATAAAAAAAGTGTGAATTATTTCTCCACACTGTATGTGTGTATACTTTTAATTCAAGGGTAAATGATGTATCCACACCTTATGGGTCTTCTGGTTGTATCTGGTTGTCATAGGTAGCTAGGGTTGGAGACTCATTACCTATTCTAACCATATATATTATGGCTTAGAAAACTCTCCCCCATACTTCTTTTTTTTTTCGGATAGGTATAAAGAATTCATTAGAAATCTTCATAAATCTTTACCACCTCAGAGAGCTGGCACCACAATTTCATGGAATAATGACCTTTATTAAAAAGAGAGAACTTAAGGTAGAACTTTTGTTTGTCTCTTACTATGTCTGTTGGATATGGATATAATAAAAATTAAAATTGAATGGCCAGAAAAGTATACAAGTAAATAATGCGCTATAATTGAGACTTCAAAGAACCATACCTGCCTCCACTCCTGTTGGGCGGAAGTGCTTTCCTCAGTCACTTTTGTTTCTGGGGCTGCAATCAACTTGTTCCACAGCAGTGAGACAACAGAGAAGCAGAACTCTTGTTTCTCTGCAAATGCAGACCTTAGAAGAGCTTGGGCACTGCAATTGACTCCTATGTGCGTGTCTATTGTAAGGAAATTGGCCACATCTGATGCATCCATTCCCAAACTTGCAGTACTTCTCCTTAAGATATGCTTTGTGCCTTCACTTGCGAGTAATTCTTTCTCACCTTTAACGAAAGTTATTGAGTTGGACGAATCCTTGTCACATTCGCAATGTAGGGTAGATGAATGCTCTGATCCACACAAGCTATTGTTTGAACAATTTTTGTGTTTTCTACTATTACAGCATATAGAGGCATCCTTCTGTAATGGTGAATGTACCAACTGTGCTTCTAGTGGTTCTGCCTCGTTGGCAATGGATGCAACAGCTTTGTCGTGAATGTCAATGAGATTATACAGTGAGGATGCCCTCATATAAATTTCATTATCCCATTTGCACTGCATAAGAAGATTAAGAGCATGCATGCAGGCCTTTGACCATCGAAATAATTCGGAAATATGAGCAGCAACCATAGCTGCAGTGATTATCTCGTTTGAGCTGTGCCTCCATGGAGTTCCAACGAATGACGGGTTTAGTGAAAGCAGTGCTTCTAAGATTCCTAATATTCGACGAGTATGGTGAATTGTGGAGTACATACAAATTTGTAACTCATTTGAAGAATCATTAAGTTCTGCAAGCTTTGAGACGCTCAGTACATCTTTAGAAATCATTGGGAGCAACTGAAGTTCACAAGCCAAGGCACAAACAGAAGCCAGAACATAAGAATCAAATGCTGCCATAGGCCCTTGTTTTCGTACTTTTATAGGTTTTTCTTTTTCTCTTCCATATTTTGTTTTCCGGTCATCGGTGACTTCATTAATAGGATAAGCATCACATCTTGGTCTCTTGCTCTCACTAGGACGAGCTTCATGACTGATGCACACAGTTAACACGACAAACAGTAGACGAGAAGCAAGATCCATAGAGGCACATGATTCCAAAAATAATGAATGGACCATCTTTTGAAGCTCAGCGACAGCAAGTTTCTTGGAGGTAGATTCCAATCCACAAACATTTCTTGATTTTCTGATTTGATCTCTGGAGGTTTGAGGCGGATATGATCTTCGAATAATTGCTTCTACCGTTGCAACAAATATCCTCATAAGACATGCTTCAGATGCGCTTCCATGAGGAAGATACTCTAAGACTTTGAGGAGTGGTAAATACCGGTTCCATGATAAAACAGGAACTTGAAATGGGCTTGCAACAATGATCTCAGGCAGATCAACAGCAGAGGAACTTAATGGAATCAGGCCATAAGCTGCTTCCCATATGGTACAAATTCTCCATTCAACCTCAGGACCGTGGGAACAGAACATTGATGCAATACCTTGGGCTGTGGCCTCAATAGTGGCTTCAGTTGCAGGTATTTCCATCTGGTCAAATTCATTTTTACTAGATTGAACAGCCTAACCAAATTTAAAAATTCAAGTGGATCACTGGCATGATTCAATATGCTATTGATAACCGAGTGAGCTACACTACAATAACCTCTTTGAATGTAGATGAATGCAAGTAAAAAAAAATGAAAGAATCCTCATTACCTGCTTTCTATAGCTTAAACCATATTCACCGGGAGGTTCATTTTGAAATTCTAGTCCTTCAGCTTGCTTGAGTGGAGGAAAAAGCAATGCAGACTGCGAAAGTATGCGAAAAAGAAAAGCTGCTGCTTCTGCAGCAATTCCTGCTTTCATGGACATTGCAGCCCCAATTGCATGCAAGAAATGCAAATGCATCCAGTTTCTTGGAAGCTACATTATGAAACCAAAGACAGTCAAAAGTTTGGAAATGACAGAAACGAAAGCATTCATTGGTTTAACTG
This sequence comes from Akebia trifoliata, assembly GCF_017979445.1. NCBI lineage: Eukaryota > Viridiplantae > Streptophyta > Magnoliopsida > Ranunculales > Lardizabalaceae > Akebia > Akebia trifoliata. Next base: position 1,423,265 of record NC_141378.1, on the reverse strand, counting down.
GAACTCTATTTCAAACCTGAAAACAGCAATATAAAAAACACCAATAAAAAATATATCATAAGTCATGATAAACTGAGTATTTGTCCATTGAAATTTCACTTGTTCAATTTGGTCCAATTTCATTTCTCTATTCAACTATTTCCCTAGTTCAATATCATCTTTGTTCCAAAGTTGACAAGCGTCAGCTTTCATTTCAAGAGGTAGGATTCTTTGGAGTTTGACTCCCTTTGCAATTTCTTGGGTCATCTGGAAGGAAAGAAACAAATGCATTGTTGGAGCACTCACTTCAAGAGGTTATCGCCGGCATTTTGTTTTTGGTTTTATTGGTGTAAAGTTTTAAGGAATTTAAGCGCTTATTCTTTTGAGGAATTGACATCCAGGTGGTATCTCATTTGCAAGTAGGCTAAGTAAGGTGGGACTGTGCTGGTTGTGTGTTATTTATTTATTTTTTTTCTTTTTGTCCGTGATCTGTATTAGACTAGTAGGTTGGTCTTCTTTACCTAATAAAAACTATATCCATTAAAAAAAATAGAGATTCTGCCCGACGTCTGTAGATTCGATGTTGTCCACTAGAAGGGAAAGGTATAACAACCATAAAAAACAAAAAACAAAAAATTTGAAATCAATTCCAACATTCCCAATGACATGGTCATCGATGAAAGCATGGAATTCCCCAATGACGGCATATCTCTATAGGTTTACTCTCAGGAAGAAATTTGATGCTGTAAGGGTTTGTGGAGGAGTGTCCTAGTCAGCTTGGTTTTGTTTTCTTATCCTTTTTGTTATTTTTCGTTTGTTTCCCTTTGCTGCGGCAAAATTTTTTGTTAAATTGAATTAATGTATGTTGTGGACATCCACAAAATTGAGTCTTTCAAGGGTGTTTTTTCTGTTGTTGTGTATTTTGCTCAAGTTCCTCACAGTTTGTTTGTGTTTGCTTTTTGGAGGTGCTCTTTGCCTTGAAAGATCAAGGTCTTTAGCCTTAATTTCTCTTAAATTTGTTTAACTAGCATTGTTGTAAAATTGTAGGTCGGGAGTTATCCTACACTAGTAGCTGGATGGATTACCTTCCCCCATCCCACTCAAGTCTCTGTGTAATTTTCCGAGCCAGGAAATTTTCCTGAGGCTGGTCCGATTGAGGGGCAGGGTATCACCACCAACCTGGGGCTTGCTATAATAATTCAATTTCACTATTTGAGGGGGTTGGAAAGTATCCAGCTTCTCTTTCTAGCTTGAGACTATCACTTGATATTCTTAGTTCCATGAGGAGTGAACCACCCTTATATAGAATAAAAAAAAAGAGATCAAATGATTACTTCTGCTGTATAGAATACTTCATGTCTTCCTTATGTTCAAGTCATTTCTGTTCTCAATTCATCAACCCACATTGTTTTTGGTCTTCCTCTAGTTCTTCTCAAAACCTTGAACTTGCACATTTCTTCTGACTTGTGCCGTCATTGGTTTTCATTGCACATGATTAAACCTTCTCAAATGACTTTCTGTTAATTTATCACCTAATTGGGGCCATGCCTATGATATCTCTGGTTTATTTTTCTTATTCACCTTTCCCCTCACCTATCTCAACACCCCAATTTCTGTTACTTCCGTTCTATGAGCTTTGTCCTTAATTCCCCAACATTCTGCTCCACAATTTTCAGTCTTGTTTCCATCTTATAAAATTTTCCTTCTACTTCAACTGGTATGTGTTCGGACACATGGCACTTCAGAAGATCTCCATGTTGCCCTCCCTGTTCTAATTCCATGACCAACATCCTCATAAAACAGAACCAAGATGACTAAACGGTCATTTTGGGGTGTTTCCTTTCCTGATGATCTACTTTTAACTATATTTGTCCTTGTTGAAGTTGCACTTCATACTTTATCTTGGTCCCTCTTATTTAAAGACCCTTCACAAGTATTTATAATAGAATTGAACGTAAAGCCACTCATTTCTGAGTGAGTAGGGATAAGACTAACGTGTTATAATAGAAAACAGTGATAGTAAATCTGTATGAATTAGATAGCCAGCATAGCACCCACTAATACAGTTTTGGTCATCAGGTCCCTACTTACCCTTATGCCAGGTGAACAGTCTTCAGCTGCCCTAATGAGTCCCACAAGTTGTACAGCGGCATCAAGTCTTGGTGCTTCCAGAAGTCCAAGCAGAAGTCTTTGTGTTGCACTTGGAGGCGCATTAGCATAGTATCTATATTGGAAGAAAAACAGCCTTAGAAACATTTTCAAGAAAACTTCGTTAAAAACAATGAATTCTTTTTATTTTCACCTATGAAACAAGTGTGCATATGGTTCAAGATCTGGCAATCTAGCAACAAGAAGCTCGTCTAGAGCTGTTGTTGGCGGAGGAAGCAAAAGTGCAGGAACAGCAGCTGCTGTCAAAGTAGCAGTCTGGTAGCGGGAAACTTCCTCGTCACACACACTTAAAATAACACCGTCGCCTTTAGCAACAGCCCATCTTGGAGTTGATGGAACAATCTGAGGATGCTGCTTTCCAGATCCACTACCACAAGCTAAATAAACAAAAATTGTGAGTGGTGGCAGTTTGAAAGCATTGATATCTAAAAATATTTTAGATGAAGTACAAAAAATGAGAGATACTGTAGTTACATGCAAAATAGTAGCAAGTTATGCCTGTTTGATTGTTTGGAGAAGCTTATCTCTAAACCAAAGAAATACAAGAAAGCAGTTGTGCCTATGGTCAATTAGTCCTTTCGCTATTTGCTGGGGTGTTTGGTAAGAAAGGAACCGTTGGGTCTTTGAAGGGAAGGAAGCCCCTTTTGATGATATCATAGTAAGTTTTTTATTTTCTTGGTGTAAAGTTTTTGAAGAGTTCAAAGGAGTCTTCTTTGAGTCATTTTTGAGTTGTTTTTTTCTCTTTGTACTCTTCTTGTTGGTCATCTCAACCACGCTTAATGCAATTTGCATTTACCTATCAAAAAAGAAAATATCTAAATGAGACAAGAAATTCCAATATTATTCTCTCCTTCCTTTTGCAACCAAAAGTAGCAGATCTTCTAACTTAAGTGCAAATTCATGAAGAACATACACTGCGAAAAGAGTTCCTGAACCTTCATATTGTTTTTTGATTGGTAATTTTTTATTTTATTGTGATAATATCTTCTCAGAGGAGTAAGTCCGTGAACTTTTCTAACAAATATCTGGTTGAGAAGTTGCAAAATTCTTCGGGAAGACTCACAAATTTTCTGTGGATTGTTATGCTTCCCTCAAAGCAGACATGAAAGTTTTATGGTAGGATTAGGAGATTTAGACGTAGTTTCCTCATTATGAAAATGATTAAGATTTGTTACTTGGCTTTTAATGGAAACAAGGTGTTTAGGGAATCACTTCTAAGTTGTGGGTGATCAAGGAGGTACTAACTTGTAGGTGGAGAAATTACACAAAATCAAAATTTCATTCTATGGTTTTCTTCCAATGCCCTTTGATCTGATCATGGTGAGTACTCTTCTCACTCTTTCTTTCAACACATCTAAGATCATGGTATGGTCCATTAGTTTTCGTGTCCTCTAAGATCACTCTTTCTTTCAAGTTTATTTTTGGATGAACTATGAAACAAATTCTTGCCTTAGGACTTGAGCATGTCAGGATCCTTTGCATATCTAAAACATTCATGTTAATTGAGATGAGCAGAAAATTAACGAAAGAAGGTAGAATTTGAATGTGTATATAAAGAACAATAAGTTACTAACCAGTTGTAGGCGGCCTGAGTTCTCCACCAGCCGCATATTTACCCATGACACCACCACACCTACAAAAGAATAAAAGTCTGAATGAGCTCACTTGGAAGCATCAAACATTCACAATATTTGATAACCAAAAGTACAGAATGAGATATCCAAAAAAACTTGGAGACATCTATCTGAAAACTCTGTTTCACGCAAGTAATTAGAAATCTTAGGTACACTCAAATATTAGAAAACTAAGCTCTATTTTGGTTTTGATATTCAAACATGTGAAAAATGAAAGATCATAAGCGTTTTGTATTTGAAATCAAAATGTGCTAACATGCTAATATCTACCACAACAACTCAAATTGAAGTTGACAGCTTGCAAAGTTGGCAGAAGCCTATGAGTGTTGATACCACGAACTGGGCTCAACCTTCACTTACTAATTACTGACAACTAACTCGCTTGCCTATCAAAAATAAATAAAGAAACCAGACGACTCCAATTCTTGTTCAAATAGTCATAAACTATGTAATAATTGTTATAAACATGCTAAAGCATGCCCCAAGAACAATAGCTTAGTTACCCAAGGTTTGAAATCTCATCTCGAGGCAATGTTTCGATTAGGAAAGACATTGAGATGCTTTCTACCAAAACATTCCGAAGCATTCTGCAACATTACTGAAATATTGGATGTTTCGGGGTCAGTGGTCTTGCCTTCCCATCTAATTATTGGATTTCGTAGTTCTAAGAATGAGTAAAAAAAATTTCTCTTTCCACTTCTAATAAAGCCAGTTTAAGCCCAAGAATTGAGATTTCTAATTGTTATACTTGTATTTTTCTTCTTATTATTCGAATATCTTTTTGCTGATTGTAGTTTAGGAACAATTTCGAGGGAAAAATACTCGGTCGACCTTGCTGTGGTAGGTTCAGGCTAAGACTTCTTCATCATCATCATTATTGTTATAAATTTAAATTTAAATTTATTCTAGTATCTCCTTGCTGATTCTACTTTTGTTGTACAAGGGACACAAATTTAAATTTACATACCATTATATCATTTTCCAAAAGCTGAAGTAATTGGTTATTTGATTTATCTTCTCCGTCCACAGTTTTAATAGATTCTTAACCTGCCTTGTACATGTAGAAAAAACAACTACAAATATTCTCAGAAACCTTTATTTGGTAGTTTGTAATTCATCACTAGCTTCAATAACAAAAAGAAAAAAAAATACATTGCTCTAAATACTTGTACTCATATCCATAGTCTGGAATCTTAGTCTCAAGGTGTGTATCGATTAGTTGCAATTGCAAACTTGCTTTATCTGGACCGAAGCGTAAGATAAACCTTCACTGTCTTCTGGTTACCCACGTGACTAATGTATTGGCAGACATTCCAAGAAAGAAAGAAAAAAAAAACAGTACATGCTATCATTAAGATGAACAATAGGTTCACTTACCAACGGAAATAGTCACTTCTAATACCCAGAGGTGCTGCAACCAATATATCTGTAATCCAGGGAGACAAAGGCCTTAAAAGATTCGTCTCTTCTTGTTGCAAGGGTGAATAACAGGCTTTTCCCTTACTCGTCGTAGCATGGCTTCCACTGCTGCTTCTCTCTGCTTCCCTGTTCTGATGATCAGCCTTATAAATTGGGCGATTGTAGTGTGTTAACACCCGTAAAATTTCCCCACATGCCAGAGCCCATTGTTCAGAATAGTCACTCTGTAATTCAATAAGAGTACTGAGTTGTGGTGCCAGCATTTAAAAATGTATTATCGGTCTACTATTACTACACATAAACAGTGCCATATGCTTCATCAAACGAATGATAACACATAGAAAAAAGATAGTTATTCATGAGCCTAAACTTGCAAACGCAAGGTGAAACCCAATATACAGTATGGTATAAGAGGGAAAAAATTGATAACAAGTACACATTATTAGTTTGATCTGGTGATTCCATACCTCACTGCTTGGGCAGACTAAAGAAATGAAAGAACTAAATGGAGGACTAGTCTTATGGTACACCAATGTACCATCAATTATGCATGAAATAATTGGTAGAAGAACAGCAACCCCATGCTCAGGATGATGGAGGACAAACATCGCTGGAAAATAAGTAAATAGGTATAGGTCATTATGCTTCCACAAAAAATAAAATCTGGGAATGTAACTTTATTGGTAGAATCTGTTAAAAAAGAAGAGGACAAAAGTAGTATTCAAATACCCAATACTTCATCCAAAAGGCGCCTTTCTGTGGATGGATAACGACTCCGGATTAGCTGTAAGAAGAAAAGAAAAGAAAAATACAGATCAGTAGCTAACAAATTTCTTCTAGCATTATTATTATTATTATTCTTTAATTTTTAATGCGTTTTTAAGTGTGAAAGTGAGTTTTGATCCCACTGAGCATTTTCTTTTTTGTTTTTTGTACTTGATAATGTTTGTATTTATTTGGAGCTATTGTGGGGTGCCAAAAGTACCATGTTTATTCCACATCGAACACATGTCTACATCAAGATAAGTACTGCCTGTGAAAACCCCACTTAAAAGTCAAACGAGCGCTATCTGTTCCCATATGGATGGAGGTTGGGATAATCTCCAAAGAATGACTAACAGCTGTGTCGGATGATCCAAGACACAAACCAGCTAAAGAAAACAAAAAGTGATCTAGGGAAATAGCATAAAAAACAGAAACCATTGTGATTATGCAGAATCAAGGGCAAATCCTGGAAATAATGGGAAAAAATATTCGAAACTTAGTTGGCCAGAGTTCTGAATTGAACTTTAGCTGACTTGAGCATGGAGTGTAATTGGTAGGTACCCGATGGAAATTGATTTTCCAAATAGTTACAATACATTGGCTGCAGTTTAGTGTATCTGATTGTTTCAATCTTTCTGCGACATGCAAAACTAGCCGAGAGATGAAATATCAAATGGCATACCTTATCAATATCATTAGGGAATCGATCTGATGTGAACTGGCCAAAATATTCAACGTAGGCAATAATTTGATCCTAAATGAAAAAAAGAGAGGATCAGAGCAAGAAAACCAGATGAGGAAATATGAGGGATTAAAAAACAAAGAGAAGAAAACATATAATAGTTTATAAAACATTATCGGTTGAAAATAATTCAACTGAGAGACATGGTTGAAATCATATGTTTTTCATCCCTGCTAGTTTTTTTAGAATTAGTAAAACGGAAATAATGCATCCAAACAAAGATGCCTAATTGCCTATAAAAGAAAAGTAAGCACATTTTGGCCGATAAATGTTCATGTTATCCACTCTCTGGATGTTTAGTGTTGATTATTCATTTTATTTTACCCATTTACCTTGCACACTTATATTGCTTGGGATATGTGCAGTTTCTTTCTGAATTGTTTGGACATCAAGTGGGTTTCTTAAAAAACAGCTGTTGGATCTCTTATTCCTAAGCATAGAGGAACCACATCAATCCATCCCAAACTTGGTGGTTAAACTCAACCCATGAGCATTTTTGTGCAGGTTCTTTAGAGAACTCTGTAATCTGTCTTAAGTGGTTGTCTTGTAAAAGAAATTCCATTAGTTTAAATGGTACTCATCAATCACACAACACTTAAAGCACTTCTGCAGGTGCCAGCTAGCTTAGTTGATAAAGTCTTTGGGTGATGATATCAGAGACCTGGTTTCAAATCCCGCCAGCACCAAGTTATTGAACCCATTAAAACAGTCTTACCGATGAAAAATAAACACTTTAAGCATTTCTCCTCTTTAGTTACCCAAAACTAATTCTAGAAGATGACTGCAGAACCTCCACGTGGTTGACATGTGGAAGTAGTGTATTTGGGAAGGTAGCAGTGCAGAAAAAGGTGATACGCCTTTACTTGGGATGAAGACGTTCTTGTATAGAAACTACCCTCCATATTATTCATTATATGGTTATTGAACTTTGCATGTCCTTCGTGGGCAGAAGCGAATATTATTTTTCCTGATACCCCTCACTGCAAGAATGATAGACTGCGTGAGCTTTCAATTTTTCTACCTAGATGATTCCTTATATAACTTGACAAGGACTAGCGGCCCATGGTTTGAGCATAGCTTAAGTCATGGTTCAAAATAATGGCAACAGAGCAGAAATAGTGAACTTATATTACAATGTATTTATTCTCTTTACATTTGGCACCTTCAAACTACAGAGAACTTCCAATTTTGATATTACAATGTTTTCTTGTTTCTTTAAGTGCTCTTTTATTTCTCCAATCATCAATTGAAGGGCTGAAATGCACTATTAGTTTGATCAAGAACCATGATTGGAGTATTGCCTTATCTTAATTGCAAAGGCTGTTGAACCTCGAAGATAGTAGTCCATAAGCCTCGCAGCAACAAACTGGAAGCGCAGGAGACTAATCTACCTTACGACACAATGTGCAAGTGCACTATTTTGCTAATCGGAGAAGTTAAAGTTGTTCTATTATCGATACATAAAGAAAAAAGTTGTTCTATTATCAGATTCATGTGTTCCGTTGAATCAAGATAGTTTATTGTGCATCAGATTTGATTAAGATAACCTAATCTAGTAAGAGTTATTTATGTCTGTTGGAGTCTCTAAGGTGGTGTTTTCCATGTACTATAACAATACACTCAACTGATTTCTAGCATATGGATTGTTAAGATCCTTAGGATAAGATTTAAACTTTCCATTCCATTAACACCTAGGTATTTTTGGCACATTGGTTTGGGTCTTAACATTTGGTACTAGAGCCAACCCCAAGGGGGCTCCTTCATAGTATGAGATATGGAAGGTGACTCCGCCAATGTTTTTAGAGGCGTGTGAGGCTCACACCATGAGATCCACCTCAAGATGAGGCTCATTAAAAATGCCCTAAAGCATAAGGTTGAAACCTTAAAGCAATTAAGGCTTACACCTCAATGTGAGGCAAAGGCCTTGAATTTCATCTTCTTTTGAAACATGATTAATCTCATTGGAACACCCTTCCACACCCTACACCCATAAGCATCTTTAGTTTCACCACTTTGTCATTCACAGTTCTTTACCCCCAAACTTTGCAACAATAACACTTCTCCTCCACCCCAAATCGTTACAACCATTTTCCTATTGGAGTTGAATTCATCAAGTCAAAACGTTTAAGTCTCAAACCTCCCCATTTTTTTAAGGGTACAAATTTTGCGCCAACTAACCAAATGTTATTTTCTCTTCCCATCCTTATTGTGTGAAAAGAAGTCTCGACAAATTATTTCCAACTTCAACTTCAAACTTCTCAACATAGAAAGTAGATAAAGAAAATAGTTAGGAATGTTGGTAAATAAAATTTTGATGTGTGAACTTTCCTCTTTTAGAGAGATGTTTGACTTTTCAAAAACTCAACCTTCTCCCCATCTTCTCAATTATCGTATCTTAGATCTATTTCAATTTGTAAATAGACCCTAATAGCAGTCACAAAGAAGAGGAGAGCAAGACCACCACCTGAAGATCAATTGAAATCGTCAACAACTCAATTCCTAGAATGTCTCCAACTACAAAAATCTTACTCTTCCTGTAATTAACTGGCATACTTGAAATCACCTCAAAAAAGTCTAAAATACCATTAAGGAACCTTAATTGCTCCAATGAATGGTCCAAGAAGATAAGAGTATTTACAAACCGACGGTGTATATCATCGTCACACTTTGAAGTCAACAAGGTCACCAGTGGCTTCGACCTTCTTCAATATCCATTCCAACGCTTTAACTACCACAATGAATAAGTATGGAGATAAGGGATTCGTTTGACTCAACCTTCTTGAGCTCTAAAAGAAACCAGCGAGATGAAAGTTAACTAAAATGGAAAATGACGCAATAGAAATGTACTTAATAATCCAATGCACCCATCTCTGAAGTGTTTTTTTTTTATTCTCTTTATTTTTACTAAAAAAATAAGATAATTGACTCTCTTAACCAAAACCCTCTTAGACTTCTCATGAAGTTTAAACATTAATGGTAGTTGTTCTTTTTCATTCATTCTTCAATAAAATTACAAGAGAATCAAATAATTGAATACACGTTTGATGAACCAAAGAGTCATGCCATGAATACCCAACTATAATTACGACTCCCACAACTGTTGAACTCCTTAGATTAAGCTACAACATACACACTTTCTTAGACAAACTATTATTCTACTACTTTAAATAATTGACTTTAGTAGCAGTCCCTTATTATGCATTTGAATAGCAATGCTATGAAAATCAGCATACATGTCATCTCTCTAACTTGTGATAAACATTGACCTCAATGTTAAATTTAGGGCATCGATTTTTGAACTTTAGATAAGGCACCATGAAGCATCATCTAGAGCTAAGCACGACTAATGCACAAGCTCTGTAATAACCCCATTGATTCTTTTCACCATGCGACATCCATGATTTGTTTAGGTTCTAAGGCCATTGTTGCATCCCTTGGATGGGAGGGTTGACACACTGGAATTTGAGCAATTGATTTCTTCTTGAATTGAGATGCGGAACACTGGATGTTGGCATAGGTAAACCCAATCCCCAATTGAATATTCATTATCAATTCGATGAAGGTCAATTGACATTTCCATTCGTCCTTGCGCTCACACAAAGATGCCTTTGAAGAACTTAAAATCATATCTTATCCCTCAAAGTCCAATCCACATCTTGAACCTTCGTGAGAGATGGAGGCGGCATTCCATGCATAGCCTCAAAGGGGTATGAGTGGTGTTGCATCACCATTCAATCCAAAGAAACCAAGTTCATTCCTTTGGTCAACCATTAATGAAGCATCGAAGATAAACTTTTAAGCAATGATTTAGAGAACTAAGTTTTGCCCATTTGTTTGAGGGTGGTAAGAAAAGGTCATTCGAAACAACTACCTTCCAAGATGAACTATTGCCAGAAAAGACTAGTGAAGGTAGTTCTCGATTCTCACAAGGGATTGGGGCATGCCATGTAGCTTGCATATATATTTTATAAAAGCTTGAATCACTTATCTTGTTGTGTAAGGATGGTTAAGGGAAATTGAGAGGGCATACTAGCATAACCAAATTTCCATGGGATGAAGGAAAACCTTCAATGAAATCCATAGCAATATCAGTCCAGATTTTGTCATAAATCAACAATGGTTGAAAGAGATGTGCGGGAGAGATTTTTAGTTTCATTGAGTTGACAAACTAGAATCAACCACGATTTTCTTTCCCCTTCATATACTCAATTTGATAATCATACCCCATATGTTTAGGCTGATCTTTTTCTTTTTTGATATCATAGTGTTTCCTCACATCTTTTTGCGATGGGACTAGTCTTTACGGTTGTATGGCCCAACCCCACGAAAATTTTTCAACATGTATCTAGGTTAGTTTGGAGGTCACCCAATTTTGAACACATGACCAAAGGGAATAAACCCATGTAGCTAGTTTGGTGGGTGCTGCTTACAAGATTATAGCAAGGGAAATTGAAGTGTTACAGGATTTCGATTGGTTCGGAACAAAGGGCTTTTATTAGGAGAAGATTAATTCTTGTTGGGGTGTTTATTGTCAATGTGTGTATTGACTCGAGTGAAAGAAATGAAGCCCAGAACTGTGGGTAAGATTGATATTCGGAAGGCTTACAACCATGTGAGTGAGGATTTTTATTATTATTTGATGTGGATGTTGGACTTTGGGGAGGTAGATTATGGCAAGACTCATTGGTTCATCCAAAGTGTATTCAATTATTTGATTATCTTGTAATTTTATTGAAGAATGAATGAAAGAAACAATTACCATTGGTGTTTAAACTTCATGGGAAGTCTAGAAAGATTTTGGTTCCTCTAAAAAAGAGTCAATTATCTTATTTTCTTTAAATAGGGAGAAAAAATAAAAAAAACACTTTAGAGAAGGATGCGTTGGATTATGAAATACATTTCTATTGCGTCTTTTTCCATTTTGATTAATTGTTCTCGCATTGATTTCTTTTGGAGCTTAAGGAGGTTGAGGCAAAGAGACCCCTTATCTCCATAATAGTTCATTGGGGTGATGGAAGCGTTAGAACGGATGTTAAGGAAGGTCATGGTCAATGGTAACCTTGTTGGTTTTAGAGTGTATCAAAGTGTGTCGATGGTTCACACATTCAGTTTGTAGACGACACTCTTGTCTTCTTAGACCATTCGTTCGAGTAATTAAAGTTCTTTAGTGGTATTTTGATCTTTTTTTAGACGATTCAAGTATTTCAATTAATTGCGGAAAAAGTAAGGTTCTTACGGTTGGAGATATTTTAGGAATTGAGTTGTTGACGGTTTCAAATGGAGGTCTTGCCTTCCTCTTTGGGACTGCCATTGGGGTTGTTTACAGATTGAAATAGATATGAGATCCAGTAATCGAGAGAATAGGGGAAAAGGTTGAGCTTTTGGAGTAGGACATTTTTTCAAATTAGGGAAGTTGATACTCATCAAAAGTTCATTGGCTAACATTCCTAACTATTTTCTCTCTAGTTTCTGTGTCAAGAAGTATGGAGTTGAAGTTTGATAGGATTTGTAAAGATTTCTTTTGGCACAACAAGGAAGAGGAAATATCATTTGGTTAGTTGACACAAGATTTGTACTCTTAAAAATGGGGTGGTTTGGAGTTTAGGCATTTTGACTTTATGAATTCGACTTTGTTAGGATTCCCTTCTTAGGGATCAATTCCCAGACCTTTATGTGATTTCTTTGAAGGAAGGTTAAACCATTTCAGCTTTCACAACTAGGGAGGGGGAAGTTGTGACTCGAGACTTGGGTTTTTGTAGGGGGGCTCAATGATTGGGAGTTGAGTTCTTTGTGTAGTTTGCTCTCACATATTGAGATTTTCCCTTTGGATGGTCACATTGATTATCGTAGGATCTGGGACTCAATTCGTTTTTTCTATCACGAGTGGTTCTAATCATCCTTGCACTTTCCCCCTTTTCTAAACTAGGGAGGAATGGTGCCCTTTAAGGTATCAATGTTCATGAGGTTAACAACTCTTGAGAGACTACCGATCTTGGACCAGATTATTCGGAGAGGACTTCATTTGGCTATGTTTGCTAAGATAGCATCATGCAACCACCCGCCTTGCTCGACTTCTTGCCAAAATCAGCTCCATCAAGCACTAGTAGTTGTGTACTTGTCTTACCCTCTAGCTCATATTTCATTTCCTTCACGATGAACTTACTTCTTCATTTGGGCGGAATTCTAGAAAAATAGGACCAAGTGTTAGCTACCAAATAGCCCCCAACACCACTGTCACATCCTCCCAAGGGTAGAAGTTAGAAATCGACAGTAATGGTGAGGTCTTTGTGGTTGTTGCACACCTCCCTTCACCTTCTAATCGATCCCCATTTACCACCATCACTTCAAATTTGTCCTTTCGGGTTAGTACAACACTTACCCGTTTGATTGTTGTATGACTCAGAAAGTTGTGTGAGCTCCTTGAATCAATGGTTATAATCATAGTTTGCAATTCGGTGGACGGGAAAAAAATGTTACGAAAATAAATTAGCTACCATTCGGAATAGCGATGCATCGGTTCGCTCGAAAATTTAACGAAAAAAATGTAGGACGGTAAAAAAATACGATACGAAAATAGTTCGAGAATGATTCAGATCCAACAATTTTTAAAACTTTCAAAATTTTGAATATATATAACATATGATATGACCTAATAATTCTAATCTACTAATCAAATTATCAATATTTAAATTAAAAATATCTTAAGTAAACAAGTAAACAATCCACAATCACATTCATCCAATAAAATATATGTTCGCAATTAAATATTTAGTTTTAATCCATCTAATAATCACGGAAAGAGGCAGAGTAGAGTAGCAGATTACAGAGAGAAAGTGAGAGAGGGGGGAGGAAATTACTTGTAGAGACTGTGAGGATGCATGGAGCAATGGAGGACTAAGGATATCTTTGGTCACTGACAATTTGGTGACGAAAATTTCACCGGTCGGCAAACGGCCAACGAGTAAACTCCATGGTGGGCAAGTGGGGGCGATTTTCAACTTAGGGCTTTTTTTTCCCCTTCTCTTGAGCTTTTAAGAGAAACAGAGAGACGTTAAGAATAGGGAAATACGAAGTATTTTATTAAAATACTTATTATATGTCTAATTCGTGAATCAATCGCGAATTTACTAACTATGGTTATAATGGTGGGTTTTTTATTTATGAAACCCAACGCACACACAGTTTGAGGAGCACGGGATTTAACAATGGATTGAATTGATATCTATGGGTGGTCAAATGACTCATTCGATAATTGGCCTCACAATTTTCTTCCACCTCCACTTCCTTCTTCGATCAAGGTATATCAATAAAATATGATTTTTGTGCCTTACACCAATTGCTCAGATGATATTTTCCATCACAATTGGAGTATAGACCTCCGTCGACTGTCACACGGTCCCAATTTACCAAGATATCTTCAAAAAAAGATTTATATAAACTCTTCAAATCTTTTGCTCCAATAAAATAATAACCTCATAAGATATTAGTGTTCCTTTGGTTGGTGACTTTAGGGAGACTAGTTGTTTTGGACCAGTTTATTAGAAGAGGTTTCATTTCTCCAAATCAGTGCTGCATGTGTAGAACACAGGATGAAATGGTGGATCATTTATTCATTCATTGCCGGGTGGCTCATCACATATGGTCGTACTTCTTGTCGTTGTTTGGGTTAGTAGGTTGTTTTCCTCGTTCAGTTAGGTCGATGTTGGAATCTTGGTTGGTGTTGGGAGGTTTTTTCTTGATTTCTAAACGGATTCTTTAGTTCTTGACTCCATTTGCAATTTGTTGGGGTATCTGGAAAGAACGCAATCGATGTATCTTTGAAGGGAGAGTTGCTACGTTGGAATGATTAATCATTTCTATTTTGGAGTTCATGTACTCATGGAGCAAACTTTATAAAGAGTTTAAGGGGATTTTCTTTGAAGACTTCGTTGTGCGGTGGGATAGGATTTGTTCACTGCCGAGAGAGTAACTTGTTGCTCGCGTTATGTTGTCTTATTTCCTTCTTTTGGTGTGTTGTTTTCTTTTCTAGTTGGTTATTTTGTTCTGGGTTGGTCACCTCGACCCCCTAATTTTCTCTTTTTAATAAAATTATCTTTATTGATAAAAAAATAAAATAAAATAACCCCATAATGGACAAGATCGTCTCGTACAAAGATTGTTCATTTCCTTCAAAGACCATGTTGTTCTATTCCAACCATGCCCAAATAGACAGCAAAATGAGTTAAAAGACCAAAGGATGCTTTTTTTTTCAAGGGGATTCCTTTCAAATACCAACTATGGAAAAGATTTGTGAGAGGAGGAAAAACACAAAGAGTCTTTGAACAAAAACAGAAAATGATCCTAAACCTCTGAACAGAAAGAGCAATGGATTAAGAGGTGGTTGGACGATTCCCCATTCGACCTACATAAAAAACAGAAGTTTGCTAAAGGGATTCTTCAAACCATCAGCTTATTCAAAGTGAGAACTTTTTTCATACATTGTCATCGAACTGAAGAAGACCTTTGAAGGGACTTTGGTGCCCCAAATGACCACCACGTTGGGGAAGGAATCACCTGAGGAAATTAGCGAGTTACAAAATGAGCTCACAGAAAATCTATTGTCTTTGTTGGGCTCCCAGACGAGAGTGTCCTCCACAAAGATTGTTTGGAACAAAGATAGTTTGTCTAAAAGATTGGAGACCTCTTTAATTTCCCAATCATTAAAATTTCTTTTGAAGTTGAAATCCCAAGAAGAAAAATATTCCCAGCAAGAATCAAGAACTCTTTGAAAGGAGTTTATTTTTTCGTAGAGAGAAGAGATTAGATAAAATTGGGAATTGTTCTCAAAGATGGATGATTCCACACCATCAGTCTTCCCAAAAGTAGACTCGAGATACTTTTCCAATTTTGAAGGCAATCCTTTTGCGAAATTCCAAAAGAATATTACATATCCCTCTCCAAACGCTACCCTCATAAGTTGTGAATTTTGGGTCATTCTTGATGTAGTGAAAACGTGTGAATCAATAGATTCGATAGATTGTGTTCAATGGAACACTCTAAATCTATTTGAATCAATAGATTCAATTGATAAACAAGTAATAGCTTAAAAGAAAATATAACATAAAGCTAAAAAGTGATTGAAAGAGAAAAGATAATTGAATTGCTTGATTGATTATTATTAATTTTCGGATTTGGAGTTCCTTATATAGATAACTCTATCATAACAATTTAAAATCCTACTAAAATACTAAAAATTAACATTCTTAACATACTTATAACATAATACTAATTTTCTAATCCTATTAGACTCAAATTGGACACTTCTAATTATAGCTTAAATAATAAAAATAAATTTAAAATAATTAGAAACTAACAAGGAATTGTACTTCTAACATAATTATGTAATAGAAATCCTCTACTAGAACTAGAAATAGAAATCCTAGTAAACTCTAAGTAGGATTGTAGATGTCCTACATCAACTCTCCCAATCAAAAGGATCCGTTCAATATTTTGCCTTTATCACAAGCCCTGGTTCTCCTCCCCAAATCTCTAAAGTCATTTCCTTAGAAGAGTTATGTTCATTAAACTAATTCTTCTTATTCTTAAGCCCTCATTTTTCTCGGGCATTTTACGGAGATGCAATTTCCTATTCCCTTTTTTTTTCATTACAAAGGAAATCACAGGTCAATTTCTCAAGTCACAATTCCACACTTCTGGGAATCGTAAATAAATAAAAAGTAGATTGGAATGCTCGATAGTGTGCTCTATATGAGTGTCACTTTACTCCCCTAGGATAGGTATTTCAATTTCCATGAATCTATTCTTTTTGCTATCTGATTGACGACCATGTCCCGTATTGACTTGCTCCTATAAGCAAATCCCAAAGAAAGGCCTAAGTAAGATGCAGGAAGGTGATCCACTTTACAACCCAACAAACCAGCTAATATGACCACATTAGAGATAGAGTCAACCCCAAAAACCTTACTCTACCCTAAGTTTATCGATAACCTAGAAGTTGTTTCAAAACAAACCAAAATACCATCAAAATTTGTATTTAGCAATCGAATCGTCCAAGAGAATAATGGTATCATCTGCAAATTGAAGATGTGAAACCTTCGGACCCTCCATGAGAGAAAATTTTGATTTCTCATACCATTGATACCATTATAAAACTTCACTTTGTGAATGGAAAGACGTGATAGCCATCATCCTTTCTTCTGGGTCAGTGTGGTGATCTGCAAAGAATTGCTCAACTCGATACATCGTTCTTTTAGAAATAGGTATGAGAAATTTGTGATTTCTAATACCACCAATAGCATTGTAGAACCTCAGCTTGCAATTGGAAAGACGTAATAGCCATACTTTCTTCTAGGTCAATGTGGTGATATGCAAAGAATTGCTCAACTCGATAAATCAATTTGACTAGTCTCCTTCAAAGTTGAGAAAATTCAGTTTTATTGTCTGAGATTAGATTGACCCAGACGAACCATAGTGGGACGATTCCCCCTTTTCTCCTCATGGAGGACCATACTCATATCATTCTTCAGTGGTTTCCTTGTTACCCTTCTCAATTGAATTAGCCCATTGTTCATATTTGCCTTGCAAGTTTGTCAATTTTTGAAGGATTTCTACAAGAATTTGTTGTAACGCTCCATCCCCGAATGGTTCAATCAACTTATACTCTAACATGGCCATATATAATAAAACACAATTGTGGGGTCAACTTTACTACAGTTATGGGGGGATAAGCATCCCATCCAACCTTAATATGGGACCCACATTAATCACTTTATTATCTTTCTTTACCAACTTTATTGTCTATCGTCTCCTCCCCACTCCTTTTTAATAGTATCCCTCGAATTTTATTATCTTTCCTCTTTTACATACCTCTGACTTTACCAGGGGCGGAGCTAGGATTTTGCTCATATGGGGGCAATCAAGAGTAGAAAAAAAATTGTGGGGACAATTAAGAGAGAAAAAAATAATTGTGGGGGCGATTAAGAGTGGAAAAAAAATTGTGGGGGCAATAATGGCAGATTTCTTTATATGCCGCTAAAATGTGTTTCAATAGCACATTAATCCATAGAATTTGAAAACTCTTGTGGTGGCAAGTCCCCCCACTCTAAATCCGCCCTTGGACTACTATGTTTCCTCTTTTACCCCATTAACCTAATTTATTGTTTTTCCTCATCTCCCCTTAATAATACCTCCAACATTATTATTTTCCTTTTTTACCCCCTTAACCTCATTTTTTGTTAACGATGCCTCTCCAACTTTTTTTTTTTTTTCATTTTTACCCTCTTAACCCGAAAGAGGATGCCCATGCCGTAGGCATAGGCAATCTCTAGTTAGCTCTAATGCCAGTTTGATGCATTCTTTATTTCTTTTGCCTATTTTTAAAGATAATTGACTCTCTTAAAGGGTACCTAGAACCCCCTTAGACTCCCAATGAAGTTCAAACACGAATAGTAACTGCTTTTTTCATTATTAAATAAAATTACAAGAGAATCAGATAATTAATTGAATACACATTGGATAAATAGAAAGATCATGCTATAACTACTCAACGACCCTAAGTACCACAATTACTGAATTTCTAAGATAAAGTAACTACACACATACATAGACTCTTACTCGACAACTTCGATTATTGACTATAAAAAACCGACCCTTTGCCATGCACTTGCATAGCAATATCATGGAAAGTCAACATTAGTATCATTCTCCCTTGTCGATTGAGAAGCCGGACGTGTTGGCTGCCGATCGTGCTCAGTAAAATTCATGCCAAAATTCTCGATTGGTACTTAGTCATCATTCGGTCTTGGCCTTGTGGTTTTACTCCCTAGAAGTTGCGAGTTGCCTCCCCAGCTTAATCCTTAAATATGGTGGGTTTGATAATGGCATTTTTGACTAGAAGGAAGCCAAATGACTAGAGTTGTTACCGCGTCTCTCTTTCCTACCAACTAGGGGAGGGAGAGAGAGAGAGAGTTTAGTATCTAATATTTATATATATATATATAAGTAGTTCTTCACTAAATAACTAATCTTTCAAATTGATATTCTTCCAAGAACAATCATAGAATTCTTAGAGGATGTTTAGAAACCCATAAATAAAAAATAAATAAACATGCAAAAAAAAATATTAAAAAACTTTAAAAACAAAAAAAACAAAAAAAAAAATCGATAAATTCATCAGACCTATTTCATCAGTAATCAATTTCGCAGATCCAATACCTATCTAAACAATAGAATACCTGACGCTGTTGAGCATCTTGTGGTGGAGGCCAGAATAATGAGGAAAATTCGAGACTATCTATCCATCTTTCGTACAAATTAGCCATCGAAATCTAAACCTCAACCCAATAAAGCTTCAAACTTTAATCGTTCTCAATCAAATTCGATTTCCAAGAAGTTTAAACTCATTAATTCCTTCGTAAATCCACACTCATAAAGTCCTAAACTTCACTTCGGATGATTCAAAACCTCAATCAATTAAAAGTTTACAAACAGATAATTTCCAACCTAAATTTCTGCAAGAACAACAACAACAACATCAAACAAAAAAAAAACAATTTTATCAAAATCTGTAATTAAAAAAATTACTTGAATAAGATAAAATCAACAAATCCAACACGCAAACTCATTTTTTGGTCCCCAAAAACTCTCGAAATCGCGATCATCCATGAAAGCGGAACTTTGAGTAGAAATCATGTATATTTTTTACAGTAAAAAACGCACGTATTTGACCAAAAAAAAATTTCTAAAAATGAACAAAAAACAGAAACAAAAAAAGAAAACCTGGTTTTTCATCCGAGAGGCTAGGGTTTATGAAAGAAGCTATGTTATTTGGCTTACGGTTTGCTTTAGTCTCAGTGGGTATTTATCTCTGTTTCGTGAGATCGAAAGGAAGGAAAGTTATAAAAAAGGTCTTTGGAGAACTAATATCGGTTTTATAGGCTCTCTCATTTGTTGGCAGTCCAATGGCTGGGATACTGCTTACGTGGCAAAGATATTTTAGGTTACATGTATGTGGTGTTTGATATGGATGTACATGCATCCAAGGTTAATATTGATGTCAATTTAAGAATCTCATTTACATTCATGTCTTGCATATATTGATAAGCCGTCTCCTTAATTTAATTACTAAAGTTGTCAACCAAATGGAAGATATGACTGAACGTTCGATAAAATGACTGAAATAGCCTTGAACTTCGATATCCCAAGCGCCTGAGATGTAAATTTGGTCTGGGAACACTATTATTTGCTTTATCATGAACTCACGACATCAGATGTGTTTCTTTCCATATATGTTTTCAATGGGAAAATTATGAATAATGTTTTAGTGACCTCAATATTGGACTGAGGAAAAGCATCTATGGTTCCCATACATTCAGGGGCGGAGCCAGGATTTTGTATTCGTGGGGGCAAATTACAAATAGAAAAATTTTCTGATTTTCTATGGGGGCAAAGTAGTAGAATGTTAAAATTTTGTGGGGGCAAATTACAAATAAAAAATTTTCAAAACTTTTGTGGGGGAAAAGCATAGAATGTTAAAAAAAAATTTAAGTTTATTAATACTTCCCTATGCATTTTAGAAATTCTTGTGGGGGCAATTGCCCCCACTGCCCCCACTGTAAATCCGCCCCTGCATACATTTTCACGTGAAGGTGTGCAATGTGAGATCCCATCTTGAGGTCACTCCAGCAAGACTTAAAAGGAAAAATAGTTTTGAGGCTTTTTGGTCAAGCAGTCAGACCTGATTCAGTTTGGGACATGTTTGCCTAGCTTGAAGATTGGGTTGATGTACCACTTAAAGAGGTGGGCCTTTTCTCTTCTTTTCTTTCTTCTTTCATTCGGATATTTCATCACAAATAAACATAATATTTTGGGACACAGTCAGGTGGATGTAAGGGGTGCAAAATTGAGTACTAATTCACCATTGGTCTATGCAACTTAAATTTGCGAGTTCAATTGTCATCCATTTTCAAAGTCTTTATCATTTAAAAAACAAGTTAAAAACTATGTTTTAAACTTTAGGAGTCGTTTGATCCATATTACGTTTTTATTAATAATGATTTTTTGACTCCCCAATACTTTCCGAGCGTGACATGTGCTAGAGAAAATAGATTTTTCCCTTGGGATACACAACTGATTTATGGGTATGTGCAGTTGTGCATCGCGATGAAAAATTTATGATTTCAATACATGACACGTCAGGAGAGTATGGGAGAGTATGTCAATGGGGGGAGTTCGAAAATCATGCCTTTCTTATTTTTCTTTTCTTTTCTTTTCTTTTTTTTTTTTAATTTTTATTTTTTTATATGTATACTTACAATGCCGGTAGTCCAAATGATGACCTACGTCGAGGGCTCTATATAAGCCTTATTTTTCATGGGAAATGGGTTATATAGCCCGTTTTGAGTCATGTTAGCTCAAATGTTTGAGTCATTCTTCGTTTAGATTAAGTTTAAAATAAATAAAACTGGCTCGTTCATAGTTTATAAAATGGAAAATCATTGAACTACCATATTTAAACCGCAATAGTCTTCGATAAATTTTAGGAAAATGCTAAAGTGACTTCACAAGACACTGCATTAGGTATTGAACTGATGTGAATGTGTGAACATGGAACCATAGATGCTTTTTTTTTTAGATATAGGTGAAAAGCATCTATGGTTTTGAGTAGGGGTGCAACTTGGTTCGGCTCGGTTCGGTTTGAGGTCAAATTGAAACCAAACCAACATAGGTCGGTTCCACTAAATAAGAACCATAATTGAACCAAATTCCATTGGAACCGAACCAACCCAAACCAAATTAAAGTCGGTTTGGTTCAATTCAATTCCACGGATTACAAATATTTTATAAATTATAAGTAATATTTTTTAATGAAAAAATAAACATAAAATTTCATATAATAAATTACAAATCTATCCCTAAAAAATCATTAGTTTATCCATAAAAGATCACTAATCTATGTATTAACTCTTAAAATATTTCATAATAATTATTATATACATATATATTTATTTATTGCATAAGGCTTCGGTTCTCGGTTTAGTTCGGTTCTATATAAGCTTGATTTGAGAACCGAACCGCAACTTGTTCCAAACCACCCAAAAGCTATCGGTTTAGTTCGGTTCTCGGTTTGAACTGGACCAAGTTGCACTCCTAGTTTTGAGCCCATCTTCACGCCACCTCAGTGTCTAATGCAGTGTCCTGCATAGTCACTCTTGGACAACTCTAAATTTTATGGGTCTTCGGGCACACGTTAAAGTGCAATAAATACACTTTGGAAGTTGGATTGTATATCGAAAATGCCCTTACAAAAAATATTTTTTTACCAAAATAGCCTTCGATTCCAATTTTCAAAGTGTATTTATTGCACTTTAACCCAAATTTTATTTAGAGTTTTAAATTTCTGTGCTACACTCATATGGCACCCCTATCATGTTTTTGGGTGCCAATGTGGTTGTGGGAAAAAACTTTGAAGCAGGCTGTCCGCCTCAAAAATTTGAAGGAACCTTTTGCCTTGGATTACACATGTCATGAATGTTGGGAAAAATACTGCAAATATAATATTCATGGATCTAGGATTTTATCTTGACCAAAACATAATAATATAATCGAAAAGCAATAAATATTCAAATACCTAGATTCGCTTTTCCAATAATCCGCGAAGAACACTTTGATGTCGATCTTGATTTGCGAGGGATAGGCGTACTATCCAAACTCTGCTTATACCTTTGGTAATGGAAACCTCTATCTCAATAATAGAATAATCTATTGTAGAGAGGGGGGACGATCACCTATTTATAAAAGAAAATACTAGATTTTCTACCCATCGTAGAATTATAGTATTAGGTGAATACCACTTAAGATTTGATAGGATGTTCACAAACCCACTATATCTGATATTGGTAACCAATGTCAGATCACAAGCATGATTTCAAATTTTATCCTTAATATTTTGAATCAATTACAATCCAGTATTTATAAAAAATTTGTATATGTGAAAAAGTTACAAAATAATTTTAATAATAAAAATAATAATAATAATTTCCAAATTTGTTATGCATTGACCAATAATTGAAAAATGTGCACACACACGCGTGCGTGTCTTCTATCTAGAGACTTAAAATTTTACCCGATCACGCTTTTGGGTGTCATGTTGATTTGCGACCTATGTATGGATAGGTTGTCCTTCATTACCTGCAAAAAAAATTTATTTTTTTATGGGTAAGCTGGACCTCAATTGACAACTGAGGCTTGGGTCTAAGGCCTTCAGTACCTGCAACTTATTCTCTCTTTCTCTCAATATCAATTCAAATTTCATTAAATACAGAAAATGAGGATTCAAACCAAACACAAGAATAGGCCCAACCTGTTAAGTATTAAGGCATAAATGGGTTGGGCATCGGTCAGATCTATCCAAATTTTTTATCCAGGCCAAATCCAACGCGAATCACCAAAACCATATCTCAATCATATTGTGTTAACTGAAATCAAATTTGACCCAATCAAATCTGTTAAATTTGGATTTCGGGTCAAGTTCAACTCATTATATGCGGTGCAACCAATAACATATTTGAAATAAAAAACTAACAATATTTATACTTTTTATACAACCAATAACGCCCCCTCCAAAATACAAAATTATTTTTTTTAAAAACAAGTCCAATTGTAGAATAGTTTTCTTCTGCCAAGGTCTCGTAATAATGTAAACATATCTTTAGTATTGTAATGAGAGAAGGTACAGTAGAAGTGATTCGACATCAAAAATTGAGTAAATGGCCTCACTTTTATATTTAATATAATCAGGGTTATCGTGATAAAAAAAAAATCAATAAAATTGAAATTTGTAACTCACGACTGTTACAATCACATTAGTTGAGTTTTCAAGATTACAAAGGTATAAATTTCAAAAACCCTTTAAACAATATTTTAAAGTATAAATATGTTCTTTTGATACGTGTGCATTTGCACATGTCATCTTCTAATATATATAATAAAATACAACGATGAATCTCACTCTATTGTAGTTTTGTAGGTCATAAACGTCCCACTCCAACTACAATGGAGTGGGATTCACGCAATCCGTTTTATTGTCTTTCTTCTCCTCTCTCTTCAATTTTATTATCTTTATTCCCCCTTCTCCCTTCCCTCTCCTCTCCTTTATTGTCTTTAATCCCCCCTCTCCCTTCCCTCTCCTCTCCTTTGCACTCCTCTCCTTTTTGAATAATGTCTTTTCAATTTTACTATCTTTCTTCTTTAACCCCTTTGTCAATAATATCTCTCTCACTTCACTATTTTTCCTCTTTTACCCATTTAATCCATTTTATTGTCTTCCACTTCTCCCTCTTTCTTAATAATACATCTCTAACTTCATTATTTTTCTTTTTTTACTCCTTAATCTCAAAGATTTTTAATGATACCCCACCAACTTTATTGTTCTTTTCCTTTTACCACTTAATTAAAAATATTTGACTTGCCTCCTAATATTTAATTTGAATTGTCTCTTTAATTTATTGATCTACACTTAAAAGATATCTTATTTGATATACCATATAGTTTTATCAGCTGCTTAATTGCCTATCCTTTCATTGACACTTTTTTGGACCTAATACCAATATATTTTTTTAATATATAAATTAATGATACAAAAATTAAATAAATTTCCACTCAGCTTGATTTCTGATTTGTAAGTCTTCCTTGGTAAAATTCTAGACAGTTTCTTTGATCTTTTTAAATTTTCACATGACAATCTAAGGTTTCAAATAATATATATATGGGAAATGTTTAGTAACAAACATTTTGGCAAAACATTTTTCAAAAGATGGGTTAGAGGTTTTGGAATGGGCTGATTTTTGGTGAGGATGATCTCTACGGCGAGGAGATCATCATCACCAAAAATCAGCCCATTCCAAAACCTCTAACCCATGTTTTGAAAAATGTTTGTTGCTGAACGGGACCCTATATATATATATATATATAGCGTTCAATGGCAAACATTTCGGCAAACACATTTTTCAAAACATGGGTTAGAGGTTTTGGAATGGGCTGATTTTTTGTGAGGATGATCTCTACGGTGAGGAGATCATCATCACCAAAAATCAGCCCATTCCAAAACTTCTAACCCCATCAAAAACAGTTTACAAAAAATGGATAGTCCACGATTTTTCAGCTTGTAAACATGAGTTAGAAGTTTTGGAATGGGCTGATTTTTGGTGAGGATGATCTCCTCACCGTAGAGATCATTCTCACCAAAAATCAGTCCATTCCAAAACTTCTAACCCATGTAGGACAAAAATGGTTGGCTAAAATGTTTGGTGCTGAACGGGACACACATATATATATATAGGGTCCCGTTCAGCACCAAACATTTTGACAAAACATTTTAGCCAATCATTTTTGTCCTACATGGGTTAGAAGTTTTGGAATGGACTGGTTTTTGGTGAGGATGATCTCTACGGTGAGGAGATCATCCTCACCAAAAATCAGCCCATTACAAAACTTCTAGCCTCATGTTTATGATCATTGCAAAACTTGTTGTGGAAATTGTAGAGATATAGATTTAAGATATGGACTTTGGGTAAGTCGAATTCGTTCCACAGGGACAGTTGGGATTCAAATGTTCATTCGGATTCAAAACCAAAACAGAGTTAAACAAAACAGATTGGTTTTAAAAACAAAACAGAATTGTAGCAAAATAGAAAATGAAAATTAACAATAGAAAAGAGAAATTGAAACTAGTGAAAAAAAGCTTAAAGAGTTCAAGTCTACCATTGCAAGTCATCCAAAATACAGATCAATTCCAATAATAACTTAATCTATGTAGCAAGTCATTGCTTATGGATCGGAAGGTGGAACGGTTTAATCATCAAAGGTAACCAAAAGACATTTATGAAAATCTAGATTTAATTGAGATTGCCTAGCTTATATTCAAATCCTTCACAAAGCATAACCGTTATTGAATTTATCTAAGTAATGACTATCAAAGTTTTAATCAGAAATATAAGTAGATCATCTAATCAAAGGAGAACTTCTAGAATAGTTAACATGTAAGCAAAATAAGGAATTAAAACTACATTAGAGGGATGAACTTGTTCCTTCATCCTTGATCTCTCTAAGGAGGATCTAGCCACTCATTACAAGGTTCATAGTTGCAGTAATATGAAAATAAAGAAGACAATAGATGGAGAAGATAATGTAAAACAGAGTTGCAACTTGTGATTCATTCTTTAAAATGGTTCTCAAAAGAGTTACAATAAGAACAAGAAAAAAAACTAAAGAAACAATTGATCCTCTCACTACTACAAAAACTTTCTCTAAAAGAAAAATCAGGAAAAATGCAGAGAAATTAACGAGAAGAAGAGGGTCAAGAGGGACCCAAGAGGGGACCCCATATTTGAAATCAATCGTCTAATTTATAACATTCGTAATCGGGTTATTGGGTCGACTTTTCGGATGATTTGATTCAAAAGAACCATTCAATTACAACCACCAAAGTATCTGAAACATCCTGTACAAATCTCAAGGTAAAATGACTCTAAATCACCGTGGAGCATTAAGGAGCCACTGCGGAACGGTGACATGGCGGTCGAATTCATCGAGATTTTGTTAGATGCTTCCTCTTTGCTCGCGTGTTGTAACCGTATTTGTTTCGCGATTTGATAACTTCTACGTGCGCTTTATTTATCTACAATTAACAATAATATCTCATTAGTTCTATTAATTTGGATAAATAATTTAATTTTGTAATTATTTATGGGAACTAACATTTAAATGTTAATAATCTTCGTGGAATTACGACCCCTAAATCGAATAATTGGGATCTTATTAGTTTACAAGTTGAAAAATCGTGGATCGTCCATTTTTTGTAAACCATTTTTGATGGGGTTAGAAGTTTTGGAATGGGCTGATTTTTGGTGAGGATCCTCACCAAAAATCAGCCCATTCCAAAACTTCTAACCCATGTTTTGAAAAATATTTTACCAAAATCTTTGCCAAAATGTTTGGTGCTGAACATTTCCATATATATATATATCATAAATTGATAATATATATTTATTGAAAAGTTTATAAAATATTACACGTGATTATATTGTATTACTCTATTGCCACCAAAGAAGTTTGACCTCTCTACAGTTATTGCTCTTTTATTTAATATTAATATTCACGTGGCAACTTCTAAAGCGTTAGACAAACATGGAGTCGCTTTAGAATATCTCAGAGTGACCTCAAGATTCTCCCTTTGATATGCATAATGAAAGAAAAAGTGAAAAACACTTTGTTGGTGACTAACTCTTTGATTTATCCCATGAACTCTAGGGGCTGGGGTATTATGTGTGTCAACTTCTTTCAAAAAGTGTTTTTTTGTTTGTGTTATTGTTTTTTTATTTTTTTAATCGATAAATATATTTTTAATAAGTGTAATTCGATGCTGGCCAGATATGAAGTCAAGTCTCTAATATCATCATCTAAAGACTTTGCCAACTAAGTTAATTGGCACCAATCAAGTTACAATCCATATTTGTGTATTATATATAATTATTTAATGTGTTTTTTCAAAAAATTGGTGTGATACTTTTTATTTAGCAAAGCTTTGGAGTTTCTCGTGAAAAAAAATTACGAGTAGAACAATCTATGGGCAAGTTTCTATTCGGCTTATTTGATTCCTTACTCAACCTTAAAGGGATGAATTGTTCCTTATATCAGTCATATGCCCCTATCATGCCTAAGTTGTCCAAGATCAAATTAGTCACTGACGAATTTAAGTTGAACTATTGATTATTGGAATTCATTATGAGTTAGAAGCAGGAAGTTGAGTATATCACTTGATGGGCTTTTCTCAATGTAGCTTCTCGAGCAAATTCTATCACTTAGAGAAATTTTGTCTTTTAGTTATAATTATGAAGTTTTGGCTTTTAAACAAGGGATCGAGCCTAGTCTTTCGGATCTTACCTCAAGTTAATAGCTCTTGTTTTTCAAGTAAGAGGGGAAAAAACTAATTAAAATATTCTTCCATATTCAAAAATAGATGTTGTTTTTAATCAAATTAGGGGTTCAATTTTTATTCTAATCCGAAAATTGGTTAGAAACGCAGGTAAATTTATTAATTTATAATATATTTTACATTTATTTTTTCGTTATAGTGTTGAGTTCGAGTGACTCATGAATAAATACATGATCTCAACAGTGTAAAAACGAAATCTAACTGTTGGGGTTTATACGTATCAAGGACAAATCCGACTTTAACGTACTGACCGGATTGGACGTTAGGCTCTAACCCAATCCAAATTTAAAACGGTGGAATTGTTGACTTGAGACCAATCCTACTTTAAAGCATCGAGCCAGGCCAGGTTAGTGGACCTGATCATCAGCCTTTAGCGGGCAGCTGCCCGTGAAATCCCGTCCACGTCTTTAATAAACACGTGGCTGTGATAGTGGTTGCGGTACAAATGTAAGAAAACCGGGCAGACCCAAGAATTTCAGGTGGGAAATGCCATCTAGATATTTCTCTGTTTAAAAGGTCACGCAATGCGCAACACCGCCTTTAAAACGTGGCAGCACGTCGTGAGAGGAATATATCTGCTAGTTGATCTTTGATCTTCTTTTAGTCTCTAGATCCATGTGGTGGGGTCCCCTTTTTGAGGCGGTGAATAGATGGATGGATCATGGACGATGGACATCACATGCATGTAACGAGTTTACGGCACGTTCGTAGTTTAGTGTTTCAGGTTAGAACAAGTAACCGAACTAGCACTCTCTTCTGTATTGAGTTGATTGACTAAACTACCCTTACTCCATTCTGTAATATGACTACAGTATCGTCAACCTTTTTTTTTTATAGGACTAAAATACGGTTAATTTTTTTTTTTTTTTTTTCCTTCGTTTTTAGAGCACCCTATTATAATGAGAGATGGTAAAGGAATTATGGATTGACACGAAAATTTAGAAGTGGTGCTATCTTGAGATCCTACAAAATTTTCTACTACATTGTGTGTGCATGGAATCATAAATTTTTCTCAAATGTACAATACTCATATCTCGAGAAAAAACATTTATGGTTCTATCCACACCAACTTGTCATTGCATTGTTGAGGACAGTTTTAGAGGGTAAACGTTGCAACAAGTTTGAGCTGAATAACGGTTCAGATCCTGATTAAAGAGAATAGGTTAGGCAGGACACCGAATAAGTGTTATCCAGATCAACTATGTTGTCCAATCCTGCTCAGCTACATGATAGGGATGTATTAGGTTTTTGCCTTGATGACAAAGCAAAGAAACACAAGATAGGATTGGAATATCTGATCTTTGAAGATCAAGGAAAAATCTCAAGTTTCAAGGAACCAAAAAATTAATGATTCTACTTCGATTGAGATTCCACATATCACGGAAGAGGATCATGGGATCTTCCATGACCTGATCCCAAATTAAGAGGAGTGGTACCATGAACCCAAATTCAAGGGAAAAACCTATAAATAAAATCAAGATTGAAAGGATAGGAGTTCTTCTTTTCCAATCAAGAGTGAGCACAATAGATAGCATAGATTCTTTTTCTTCTTCTCTTAAGTCTAACTTTATCTTAAAAGGAGTTTTGGTAAGTACCACACCAGTGCTCATAGGTGACTGAAGCAAAGAGCATTTCATAGAGGTAATAAAAAAATCACCTCTATAGCAGTGTTTTAGCTAGCAGTGTTTTAGGAAATCAATGTTACATTAATGAATTTAGAATCTTACAAATTCCCCATCTTTATATTTAACATTCTTTTAATAGGAAAAATACCAATAAATAATGTCAAACCTCAATAATCAATTGAGCCCAAAATCCCTATTTCATCACTATCCTTCAATTGTTTTGCTCTACTAGATTATGAATTAAGATATTAAAAATTAGAAACAAAATTTTGAATACAAATTAGCATTTCTTTTGAAACAAAAGTCCTATATCAGAATCTTTTCTATCAGGCTTGTTAAGAAAATATGTGCAATCGAACTAAGAAAACGAATCAAGAGAAAGAAAATAAGATGCAATCACAAAAAAAAAAAAAAAAAAAACACAGAGAAATATCTAGAAGTGAAAATGAATTGGAATTATGTTAAACTCATAATAAGATTAACATTCTCGCTACACAAACAATAGAAAGGTTTTGTTTTTTACTTATTGGCTGATGTAATTTTTCTTTATAAAAATCTAAGTTTCATATAACTGACATCTAATTAAATAAAATATTTATATTATATCTAGTTAAATAAAATACTTACTCACCAGTATCATTAGACTCCACAAACGATAACAAGGTTTTCTTTTTTTAACTTATTGGCTGATGTAATTTTTCTTTATAAAAATCTAACTTTCGTATACTTATCATCTAATTAAATAAAATCTTTACGATTATTATATCCAGTTAAATAAAATCCTTTTAATTTAGAATTTAGGATATGCAAGGTATCTTAACGCGCATCTGCATTTATGTGGCCCATTTCAGAATCTTTACTAGCAAAAATATTTCAACAAGTCCTGGACCATGAACTAAAGGATGATATTCACATTCCCTCATATATTTACAAGTTCAAATGTTTTTGAACCATAGCTTTTCAATGGCGAGTTACACATCGTTAACCTTTGATACATGTGACCACCCTCAAATGGAATAGAATAATGCTAAAATACTCCCCGCTCTGACAAAACTCAACACACCCCCCCCCCCCCCCAAAAAAAAAATTTTAAATAAATAAATAAATCAATCAATCAATCTTCCAACGTATCTGTGTTGTTGTGCATCCCAAGGAAAAATCTATGATTCTATGCACAACCACTTTAGGAGAGTTGGGGGGGGGGGGTTAGGAAATCATGACTCAATGTAAAATGATAATGATAACTTGACTCCGTCTCTGACAAACTCTCCCCAAGTGGTTGTGCAACCATAGTTTTTTTTTTTTTTTTCCCTAGCAAGTCAAAAAATCAAGACTCCCGTAGAATGGTTGGAGTTGGACTTGCACTTGCACTTGGACCAAGTACATGCTAGTTGGTGTCTCCTCTACATCGATTTTAAGTTCCAAAACTGGTGAGTCTACTCCAAAACTTGATGGAGTCGACTTGATTCAATTTACATTTTGATATGAGTTGATCGTAATTGTGTTTGAATCAAGTTGGCAGAATTATGTCTTAGATATGATTTGATTTGATTTATAATACATTTCTTAATAACTTGTTTGAGTCAACTCACAAGCATCAAGTTGATTCGATTTATGAACGTTTGAGACGTGTACAAACTTTTTTCTTTCCAAATATTGTTCCAAACTATGAAGCTAGGAGAGCTACTACTCGCACCCAAACTTTTACTTATTGCCCCCCAATTTGTTAAATTATTTTTCATGTCCTGTTTAAAATTTGAGTAATGATTTTCTAGCTCTCCCACGTGGCATACTAAAAATACTCTCATGATGTGGCATGTGCTAGAACCATGGATATTTCTGTCATAGGATACGCAACTGCACATATTTATGTTGATATGCATATATGTGTCTTGAGGCAAAAATAAATCTATGCCTCTAACACATGCCATGTCAAGAGAGTATGTTGAGTATGCCACGTGGGGGAGTCATATAGTCATGTCTCTTACGCTATGTTTGGATTGAGAGAAATGGAGAGAAGAGAAAATAAATGAATTTCTCTCCACTTCTCTTGTTTGGATTGGTAAGTGGGAGAGAAAAGAGAAACTAATTAGAGAGAAGAGGAAAGAAAAAAATGTGAGTTTTCTTTATCTCCAAAAGTGGAGAGAAATGGAAATAAATCATTTTAAAATATTTTATAACTCCAACTCTGCCCTTAGATCTCTTTTAAGATATTTTAAAATTCTGATGTTGTCTCAAGTTCTCTCTCCGTCAATCCAAACATAGTGGAGAGAATTTGAGTTTATCTTCTATTATCTTCTCTCCTCTTCTATTTTCTTATTGAATTTCTCTTCTCTCCACTTTTCTCGATCCAAACACAACCTCAAAAACTTGAACATGCTATTCCAATATTACAAAAATTTGGTTCAAGTTTTTTTCACTTCAACACTGCAAAGCATTATAGCACATTCAAACAACTTCGACAGTTGTTTACAATTAGGATTAAGCTCATCTAAAACCCTAAATCTAAAATATATATATATATAAGAATTTTTCCAAAACGTGCTCAACTTACGTCTAAATTTCGGTTTCAGTACATTATTCACTTAATTTCCTAAACATGCATTTTGAGTGAATTTAACACTTTTATAATCAATAAATTTGCTATTATATGTATGAATTGGTAGATATTAAAAGTGACGAACTCACAAATTTGTAGGTTATAAAAATGACGAATGCATGTTTTGAAAATAAAAATGAATAGTGTACCATATTCGAATTTTCTTAATATTCAATGCATGAAATGGAGATTAAACCTTTTTAGCAAACTTTTTGGCAAAACATTTTTCAAAACATGGGTTAGAGGTTTTGGAATGGGCTGATTTTTGGTGAGGATGATCTCTACGGTGAGGAGATCATCCTCACCAAAAATCAGCCCATTCCAAAACTTCTAACCCATTTTACCAGTTGAAAAATCGTGGACCGTCCATTTTTTGTAAACTATTTTTGATGGGGTTAGAAGTTTTGGAATGGGCTGATTTTTGGTGAGGATGATCTCCTCACCGTAGAGATCATCCTCACCAAAAATCAGCTCATTCCAAAACTTCTAACTCATGTTTTGCCAAAAAAGTTTGCTAAAAAGTTTGCCATTGAACGCCCCCCATATATATATATATATATATAAAAGAAAGAGAGAGAGAGAGAGAAGTGTTCAGAGGCCCTAAAGAAAGTCAAACATTGTGCAAACACTTTTCAAAATAGGGGTTACAAGTTTTGGAATGGGATGATTTTTTGTGAGGATAATCTCTATAGTGAAGAGATCGTCCTCACCAAAAATCAGCTCATTCTAAAACTTCTAACCCTTGGTTACAAGTTAAAGAATCGTGGACCGTCTATTTTTGTAAACCACTTTTGATGAGGTTAGAAGCTTTGGAACAAGCTAATATTTGGTGAGGATGATCTCTACATCTTAGAGATCATCATCATAAAAAACCTTTCAAAACTTTGAACCCATACATTAAAAAAATGTTTGACACAATGTTTGCCTATCTTTAGGGCCTTTGGACGACACCCATCTATGTAGAGAGAGAGAGAGAGTGAGTTTCCATTGACACCCCAACATTTAATTATTTTCGGCCATTGACTTACTTTTTAATTGGGTGTAATAAGTAAAACCTGCGGTGTGAATAACAGTTCTCAAAGTTAAACCATAGTGCCTTGCTCACTTTCACTTTTAAAACCTTGGATGAAGATCGGTATTCTTAATTTTTTTTTTCCGAGTTTTTTCATGAAATCTAGAGGGCTGTTGTGTTAGATTGCCAATGTGAAAATCCATTTTAGCAAAACTACCCTTAGTAAGGCTTAAAATCTTAAAAAGGTGATGTTTGTTAAACTGAAAAAAATAAGTGCTCAATAGCATTAAGCGTTGAAACTTATAAGCGCTGAATTTAAGTGCTAAAAAAGTTGTTTGTTTAGATGCTGAATCATATATGTTACACATTGCTGAAGCTAGTAAATTGTCTTTGTTACCCTTACAATCATATTATACATTGTTTACATATTTCAAATGCCTATTTCTTATCAAACACAATAAAATATATTATTTCTTATAAAATTATAATATAATTCATTTTTAAATAATAAATAATACTCAAATATTCAATTTATAAATAATAATTTCTATTATTTATAAAAGCCCACAAATTTCAAATTAAAAATAATAATGTCATACAAGTCACCAAAATTTGAAATCAACATTAAAATAACTTAATTTTTTATGAATAATTTTCGATAGAAATAAAGGATGTGTAATTATAAAAGCACCTTATGAATTAATAAGGGCAACTCACACCATAGCCAATTTTTGTTTTTATTTTATATGGGTTAAAGTTTTTGGAATGAGCACATTTTTAGTGAAGATGGTCTAGAGATCATCATCACAAAAAATCAGTCCATTTTGAAACTTCTAACTCGTCAAAAATAGTTTTTTTTTTTAAATGACAATTTACGGTTCTTGAAGTTGTTTTGATAGGGTTAGAGGTTTCAAGATGTGCTATTTTTTGGTGAGGATGATCTCCTCATTGTAGAGATCATCCTCATAAAAAATCAACTTATTCCAAAACTTTTAACCCATATAAGACAAAATAATTTAGCCATGATGTGGGTATATTCATTTGTGGGGTGCTTATATACTAATGAGGAGATCATCCTCACCGAAAATCAACTCATTCCAAAACTTTTAACTCGTATAAGACAAAATAATTTAGCCATGGTGTGGGTTTATTAATTTGTGGGGTGTTTATATACTTATCCATGAGATATAAGAGGTAATATCCTTTTAAGAATAAGGGCATACTTGTCTATGCTCAAAAAACGAAGGGCATACTTGTTCGTGTCGAAAAAAACAAAGTGCTTGCTGCTTCTGCACTTTTTTTCAGTATCAAAATAGCGCTGAATTTTTTTCACTTATTTTCAGTAATAAGTGCTGAAAATATAAAGTAAACAAACGCGCTATTTTAACAAAAAGTGTTGAATTTAATTTTTTTCAACAATAAGCAATGAAAAATAACGCAAACAAAGCCTAAGTAAGGTAAGGGTTTTCCATAATGAAATCGACTAACTTTTGAATGCCTATCAAGCTTTAGCCCCACAAAAAGACCAAATTTACATGTTTCGACTCAACAAACAACCACTCTCAACTATCCCATCTTGTTGATGAGATCTTTTAGGTGCATACAAACATGCATAGAGATTTACCTCGATAATTTTGATAAATCACATACAATCAAAATCAATATTACTAGTTGGAATCACTTAAATATCTTGTAAAGACAAATAAAAAGGTAAAAGAACCCTACTAAATTGTATTGACTTCCCCCTATTTTTTTCAAAAACTTCCTACCTTCTTGTCATTACTACCATTGCACATAAGGTTGACAATGGGTCGGGTGTGGGCGAATGAAGTTATTTCCATATCCTTATCCAATTCTATATCCAATTATCCATATTCAAAATTTTGCCCACTTATATTAAGGATATCTATATCTAACTATTTATCAATTTTTTAAAAGGCTATCTATATCCGACTTGTACCCAAATTTTCAAACATATATATATATATATGGGTCGGGTTCCTGCAACACACATTGCGACACACATATAGACAACGTGTTTGTCTTATATGGGCAAAAATGTTTGGAATGGGCTAATTTTTTGTGAGGATGATCTCTATGATGAGAGAATCATCCTGGCAAAAAATCATCAAATTCCAAAACTTCTAACCCCATCAAAATTGATTTACAAAAATTGGACGGTCTATAATTTTTCAACAAAAATTGGACGGTCTAGAAGTTTCATAATGAGCTGATTTTTGGCAAGGATGATCTCCTCACCACAGAGATCATCCTCACAAAAAATCAGCCCATTCCAAACATTTTTGCCCATATAAGACAAAACGCGTTGTCTATATGTGTGTCTATATGGTTGTCGTTTGAACCTGATCCTATATATATATATATATATATATATATATATAATATATATATATATATATATATATATATATATATATATATATATATATATATATATATATATGGGAACGGGTCGACAGCCCTAAAGTTTGCCAAGTTTGGTGTCAAACATTTTTTGTAAATCACTTTTGATGGGGTTAGAAGTTTTGGAATATGCTGATTTTTTGTGAGGATGATCTCTACGGTGAAGAGATCATCCTCACAAAAAATCAGCTCATTTTGAAGCTTCTAACCCTAGTTTACACGTTGAAGAATCGTGGACCGTCCAATTTTTGTAAATCACTTTTGATGGGGTTAGAAGTTTTGGAATAGGCTGATTTTTGGTGAGGATGATCTCCTCGTCATAGAGATCATCCTCACAAAAAGTCAGCTCATTCCAAAGCTTCTAACCCATATTTTGAAAAATGTTTGGCACCAACTTGGCAAACTTTAGGGCTGCTGAACCGCTCCCATATATATATATATATATATATATATATATATGGGAGCGGTTCAGCAGCCCCATTATGGTGCCCCGCATGGTGCCATGCATTTTTCAAAACATGGGTTACAAACTTTGGAATGAGCTGATTTTTTGTGAGGATGATCTCTATGATGAGGAGATCATCCTCACCAAAAATAAGCTTATTCCAAAATTTCTAACCCCATCAAAAGTGATTTACAAAAATTGGATGGTCCACGATTCTTCAACTTGTAAACTTGGGTTAGAAGTTTTAAAATGAGCTGATTTTTGGTGAGGATGATCTCTTCACCATAGAGATCATCCTCACAAAAAATCAGCCTATTCCAAAACTTGTAACCCCATAAAAAGTAATTTACAAAAAATGCATGGCACCATGTGTGGCACCATGAGGGGCTGCTGAACCGCTCCCTATATATATATATATATATATATATATATATATAGGGTCCTGTTCAACACCAAACATTTTGGCTAACATTTTAGCCAACCATTTTTGTCCTACATGGGTTAAAAGTTTTGGAATGGGCTGATTTTTTATGAGGATGATCTCTACGGTGAGGAGATCATCCTCACCAAAAATCAATCCATTCCAAAACTTCTAGCCCTATGTTTACAAGTTGAAAAATTGTGGATCATCCATTTTTTGTAAACCATTTTTGATGGGGTTAAAAGTTTTGGAATGGGCTGATTTTTGGTGATGATGATCTCCTCACCGCAGAGATCATCCTCACCAAAAATCAACTCATTCTAAAACTTCTAACCCATGTTTTGAAAATTGTTTTGCCAAAATGTTTGGTATTGAACATTTCCCATATATATATATATATATATATATATATAGGGTCAGGTTCAAACGACAACCATTTCAACACACATATAGACAATGTGTTTTGTCTTATATGGGCAAAAATGTTTGGAATGGGCTGATTTTTTGTGAGGATGATCTCTGTGGTGAAGAGATCATCCTTGCCAAATATCAGTTCATTATGAAACTTCTAGACCGTCCAATTTTTGTAAATCAATTTTGATGGGGTTACAAGTTTTGGAATGGGATGATTTTTTGCCAGGATGATCCCCTCATCACAGAGATCATCATCGCAAAAAATCAGCCCATTCCAAACATTTTTGCCCATATAAGACAAACACGTTGTCTATATGTGTGTCGCAATGTGTGTTGCAGGAACCCGACCCATATATATATATATATATGGGTCAGGTTCAAACGACAACCATTTCTACACACATATAGACAACGTGTTTTGTCTTATATGGGCAAAAATGTTTGGAATGGGCTGATTTTTTGTGAGGATGATATTTGTGGTGAGGAGATCATTCTTGCCAAAAATCAGCGCATTATGAAACTCCTAGACCGTCCAATTTTTGTTGAAAAATTATAGACCGTCCAATTTTTGTAAATTAATTTTGATGGGGTTACAAGTTTTGGAATGGGATGATTTTTTGCCAAGATGATTCCCTCATCACAGAGATCATCCTCACAAAAAATCAGCCCATTCCAAACATTTTTGCCCATATAAGACAAACACGTTGTCTATATGTGTGTCGCAATGTGTGTCACAGGAACCCGACCCTATATATATATATATATCATTTGTGAAGATGATGGAAAAAAAATAAATGAAAGATGTTACAAATCCCCAACGAAATAAGGGTTTATCTTTTTGTACCATAAATATCTAGGTACTTTAGACGTTTCAGCTAGGTTCATCCTACTTGATATCATAGCTTGTATCATGTATCAAGTTTAAAACTCGAAAGGAATGATTTAAGGACCCAAAATTAATGGCATTAGAGTGAAAGACGCTAGTCTTATATTCACCACAAAGCATGGTGGTGTGGTAGGACTCCAAAGAAATAAGGGATTAATTTTGAGCACTAATAATGCTTTGGTGCTTTTTCAGTGTATTGATTGAAGATTTGTCTGGTATTAAATAATTTGTAGACAATGGATTTATTTTGGAGAACAATCAAAGGTTAAGACTAGAGGTGGAATACGAGGACACTCGAGTCCTTTTGATATTCTCTCAGAGAAGACCTTGGTCAATAGAAGTGTCAATCATTTTGAAAGCATGAGGGGTACGCCTTTTACTCCTATCGCGAGGAAACACATCTATGCTTATGTGCACATCCCACGTCAGACTTGTGAGAATCATAGTAAATACACTGTATCATTTCAGCATTTTCCAAATCTAAATCCTCATCTCTTCTGCTAGGAGTGTGATCAAGACCATTGAAGCATAAAAAGAAGCGTTGAAGTAACCGTAGATGGTTTTTAATCGTATCGCGAGGAAACACATCTATGTTATGAGCACATCCCACGTCAGACTTGTGAGAATGGCAGTAAATACCCTGTGTCATTTCAGCATTTTCCAAATCTAAATCCTCATCTCTTCTGCTTGGAGTGTGATCGAGACCATACAACCATAAAAAGAAGCGAGAAAGTAACTTAGTATAATACATCTTCGCGTATGGAAAAATTCCACTCAAGAGCCTGAATTGAAACGAAGACCATCGCTTCTGATCTCCACAGTTTAATCGACACTGTGAGACTGTTTCTGTGAATCCCTTCTAGCTTTCGTGGAGAGGATTTATCCGCTCTACACCGAGTTATCCTTAATCCTAATTGTCCATCAGCAGATACTCTTCCCATCAATTTCGCTTAAAAAAGGAAAGAAATTCGAAACCAGGTCGGTAATTTCAAGATCGCCAATTCCAACTATCAAACATAGCTCAAGATAAAATTTCGTTTTTTTTTCTTCTTCTACTTTTTGTTTTTCACGTTTAATATTAAATTTTTATTTATATATTGATGGATTAGGGATTTAGAATTCAGGGCGTTAATAGATACTTTTGTGAAACTAGGGTTTTTGTTTCTGGGTTAAATTCTCTGTGAAACGAGGTAAAGATGGCTAAATGACATGGTATATGGTGACAACTCAGTGTCTCAAAGGTCGGTGTTGGTTCTGATTCCACATATACCTAGAATCAGAACCTAATTAAATATCGGTTCTGCCTTTTATCTATTTTAGCTCTGGATATGAGACCCTTGGAACCATAAACGACTCTACAAATACCTGATACCCATCATATAGTCACCTTTTTTTTTTTCCTCCTCAAAAGCCTTGAGGTGAGATATTAAAACCATTAGAGGTAAGAATTTTTCTTCCTAGCCACATTGAGGAATCACTTATGGACCCGTAGTAAAGTGAAAATGAATTTCCTATTAGTTGATTCGAGGCGTGTCTTTCCAAATAATTATGGTAGTTAGTTAGAAATGTATTAGTGGTGAACAGAGCAATCCACTCGTGATGGATTTATACGTCGGGTAAGGCATCTGTACTCTTTATCAGTGATTGATTATCTACAAGTTTTGTCTTAGAACGGATGTATATAGAATAGAACACGTATTGCACTCAAGTGCGACTCAGTCCACTGTGCTAGTTCATGGAGCTAACCCATCAATGAATGTGTTTCTTTTGCTTTTCCCTTTCCTTTGTAACATACAACATCTCGATCAGTAAAAGAATTTTTTGCTTGTTAAATTAAAGAAAAACACGCGTTCAACACACTTTTAGTACTTCCTACTAGCAAATTACAATTATGTGAAACAGTATCAATAGATGCAGATTAACTGCTTTTATTCGCAATCAACACTCTCGTCATAAAACCTTATTAGCAAACTCTGTCTCTCTATGTACCACATAACACCCAATTACTCACCACAAATTCATGGATAGAATTTAGATAGAAAAATCTGTGATAAGCTTCTACCAGAGTTTTCTTAGCTATAATATAAATGGCAGTTAATAATTGGAGAAAAGAATCGGTGAAACAAAAAACA
This sequence comes from Akebia trifoliata, assembly GCF_017979445.1. NCBI lineage: Eukaryota > Viridiplantae > Streptophyta > Magnoliopsida > Ranunculales > Lardizabalaceae > Akebia > Akebia trifoliata. The sequence goes on along the minus strand of NC_141378.1, from coordinate 1,383,607 downwards.
CCTTTGCTTTTAGTATAATTCATGAACTTCTTTGTTCTACCATAGTTTTTAGTCCTCAAAACATAGTTTAGCAACATTTTTTAAGCTCAAATTCTCCACATTGACAAACTTAAATGCCAAACCAAGTTCATTAATTCAAAATTATAGAGTAAAGATAGTTTGTAAGAAAAAAAATGTGTACAACAAGAATCCGCTTAATTACATGGGCTTAGAATCCTTAGCAGAGTTATTTTTAACAAAGAAAAGGAATTATCTGCAAAGTCCTTATTGTATCAAACGTTCGAGCTTGAAAATAGATCAAAGAATAAATAACCAGAGAAATCAAAGATTAACGACTTAATACCTAAACCAGAATAGCTGGATGAATAAATTAATAATAAATAAAGCTGAAATTGGAGCTTCATAAAGAGAGGAATCAAAGAAAACCTGAATATTGTTGGGGTTTCGTTATAGCTTCGGCGATCTTTTAATGGAGGAATGCACAAAATCTTCAAAGAATTATAAATACTAATATTTTTGTTGGGCTTGGGTTAGGTCCGGTCACAGCCCTTGTTAGCAATATGTCGTTTTATTCACAAAAAATTCACGATTTTTTTTTGTTTCTTTTCAATAAAAGTATTATTCAAGTAGATTTTTTATGAACAGCTTCAGTCTCCTTTGTCGGTTGGACTTATCAATCTCTCCATCTTCTCTACTATCCAACAATCCATTCAAATAAGTCCCTCTCTCTCTTTGGCAAATCGATCAAAAGAAAATAAAAAATTAGACTTAAAAACAACAAAGAAGTAGATCTGAAATCAAATTGATCTCTACAAGTTTGTAGGGAATAACTGAAATCGAATTGATCTATACAACTCTTTAGATTTTTTTTTATATTGATTCTCATTTTATATTTTTATTTCTCTTAACAGTAGGAATAAACTCCCTCTCTTTCATTCAAGCTTAAGGGATATTCATATATTTTGTTGGTTTTTTTTTTTGAACATTTATTATGGTTGTGTTTGAAAAAGAGAGTTTACTGAGAGAGTTGAAGATTCAAGAGTTTAACTCTCGAAATTGAACTCTCAGATGTTGAGGGTGAGAGTTTATTATAGCTTTGGTGTTTAGTTGTTTTGAGAGTTCAGCTTACATCCTATGCTTCTTCCCCGAATTGCAAAATCAGATTTGAATTAGGGTTTATCTTGAAAATCCATTAGGGTTCATCTTGAAAACCCATTAGGGTTTAAAGGGTAGATGATCAGATACCCAACTTATATCCTATGCTTCTTCCCCAAATTGTAGAAGAACACAAAAACATACAAAGCCCTAATAGTAGAGAGAGAGTACCTGAAGTTGCGTTGAGAAGCTCGCAAGAGAGAGAGAGATATGAATATGAAGGGAGAGAGAGAGAGAGCTGTTGAGTTTACCTTCTTTCACGAGAGTTCACAAATTGCAACATTCACCTATTGTGGTGAATGTTGAAGCACCAAAAAAATTGAGAATTTGAGAGTTGGTTAGTTGATAACTTGCATTAGTTGGTCTTCCTAACGTGCACAACTCATCCACATTTGTAAGTTGCCAACCGCCACAAGTGACACTCGGTTATCGTACACACCCTATGTATTGAATTTTTTTTTTAATGGTTTCTTGAGATCTAAGTTGCGATTTTTGTAATTAAGTTTAGATGTTTCTGATTGTTCAAATCTTCTCAATGAATTATATGATTAAGAATTTTATTAAAATATTCTACATCTTTTATTGAATTTTTAGATTTATAATTAAATCATTGTAATTGTTTGTTGAATTGCTTAAGTGGTGCAGGTATTAATTATTTTTTGGATTCTAATTTATTATAGTTTAGATTCTGGAGTCATAGCTCACATAATTGTAAACTTCCTAACTTGAAAATCATTGGACTATGATAATCAGTTGGACAAAATTAACATCAAGGATGTCATGGGGGTAGGAGAGGAGGAAGTTAGGGAAGGGGTGGTGAGCTTTTATAAAGATTTGTATGAGGAAAAAGAATCCTTAAGGCCGAGGCCGGATAATCTTGAGTTCAAGTCTTTGAACCAGGAGGAGAAGGGGTGGTTGGAAAGGCAAATAGGGGAGGAGGAGGTTAAAGCAATTATTTATTCGATGAGTGGGGACAAGGCGCCTGGACCGGATGGATTTAACATGGAATTTTTCAAACATTGTTGGGATATCGTTTCGAAAGATTTTATGGAGGTCATCAAGAAATTGCAAGATAAGAAGTATCTGGATTATAGTCTTAATAGCACATTTGTGGCTTTGATCCCTAAGAAAGCTGGGGCGGATAAGATAGAAGATTTCAGACCCATTAGCTTGGTGAGCTCGGTGTATAAGATTATATCCAAGGTACTAGTGTCGAGGTTGAAAACAGTTCTTCCCAATTTGATTGGGGACGAGCAAGGGGCTTTCGTTAGGGGAAGACAAATTTTAGATGGAGTTCTGATGGCCAATGAGTGTATTGATTCTAGGATTAAGAGTAAGAAAAAGGGGATGATTGGGAAAATTGACTTGCAAAAGGCTTACGATCACATGAATTGGGATTTTTTAGAATATATGATGGGGAGAATGGGTTTTGGAGAGAAATGGATCGGTTGGATTATGAAATGTGTCACTACGGTATCTTACTCGATTCTTGTCAATGGGAATCCAGCTGATTTTTTTAGGGGTACGAGAGGTTTGAGACATGGTGATCCCTTATCTCCGTTTTTGTTTCTTATTATAGCTGAAGCATTGGGTAGATTGTTTAGAAGAGCGGTTGATTTAGGTAAGTTTTCCTGGTTTAGGGTTAATAATGGACCTTTGATTTCTCATCTTCAATTTGCGGACAACACACTAGTTTTTTTGGATCATTCGAATGATCAGGTGAGGATGCTTCAGGTTTTATTGTGCTGTTTTGAGGTTATGTTAGGTCTTCACATCAATTTGCAGAAAAGTAAACTGTTCGGGGTAGGTGAGGTTCAAGATATTCATTTGATGGCCACAATGTTGGGTTGTGGGTACGATACGTTGCCCACGTCCTATTTGGGACTTCCGTTGGGTGCTCCATATAACAGTATTAGAATCTGGGATGGAGTGATTGAGAGACTAGAGAAAATGTTAAGCACGTGGAAGGCAAATTATTTGTCGAAAGGAGGGAAAGTTACTTTGATCAAAAACATTTTATCGAGTATCCTGGTTTACTTCCTATCTTTGTTCACGCTCCCGAAGTCTGTTGAAGGTAGACTAGAAAGGCTCATGAGGGACTTCTTGTGGAATGATATGAAAGGCAGGAGGAAGTATCATTTAGTCAGATGGAAAATGATTTGCACACCCAAGAAGAATAGGGGGCTAGGCATAAGGGGTCTTAGAATAGCTAATAGAGCTCTTTTAGGCAAGTGGCTATGGAGATTCGGCGAGGAGAGGGGTAGTTTGTGGAGGAAGGTTATTATGGCCAAATACGGGGATAGGAGGTTAGGTTGGTATAGTGGTGAGTCTAAAGGTTCATAAGGGTGTAGTGTTTGGAAAGGGATTCTTAAGGTGAGCGAGGATTTTCAGAAAGGGATTAGGTTCAAAGCAGGTGTGGGAGACAAAATTAGATTTTGGGAGGACATTTGGTGCGGTACCTCGCCTCTGGCTTCTCATTATCCGTCCTTGTATGCTTGTTCTATTAAGAAGAACCGCTCTATCCAGCAGTGTTTGATTGCCAACGAGCCCGGTCGTACTTGGGATTTGGGGTTCAGGAGAAACTTTAATGATTGGGAACTAACTGAAGTGACATCTTTCCTTGATCTCCTGCTTACGTTTCACATCAACGACAGCGAACAGGATAAATGGGAGTGAACAAGGGCTAAGGACTTGAGATTCTCGGTCAGTTCTTTCTATAAGTGGCTCACTCCTTGTGCAGAGCGTTCACTGTCGGGTTCCATCATTTGGTCCAGGTTAGTCCCCTCTAAAATATCATTCTTTGTTTGGTTGGCTTCTCTCGATAGGATCCTTACGTTGGATAACTTGATTGTGTGGGGATGGATCACCCCCAATTGTTGTCCCATTTGTTTGAGAGACGGAGAATCTGTTGATCATATTTTAATACACTGTTCTTTTTCGTATAATATTTAGTCAAATTTCCTCTGTTTTTTCCATGTTATTTGGGTTCTTCCTCGCAAGTTTTCTTCTTTGCTAGCAGAATGGACCAGTAATGCTTTTTACACCAAAAAACGGATCTTGTGGGATATGCTACCGGCGGCTATTGCTTGGGGGGTCTGGAACGAGAGAAATAATAGAGTGTTTAATAACAAGACTAGTAGCTCTCATGCATGCTTCTTGGAGATATTGGGGTTTTTATACATGTGGTCAAAACAGAACATACAGTTCGTGGGGTCAACTTCCGATGATTTCGTTTTTTGATGGCACTCTATATGTGATTAGTGTGGTTGTAGTTTTTCTTTGTTTCTTTTGTGGAGGCTCCCTCGGCCTCATTGTATTTTGTTTCCCCTCTTTATCAATATATTATACTTTTCAAAAAAAAAAAAAATCACTATATAAGTTGACTTGCTTTCCAAATGTACCGAATTATTTGTTTCTAAATTTTTGATGTGGGCATATATAACACGTATAAAGTATATACTGCATATTTCCCGTTTAGCGAATGTTTGACAGAATTTTTGCAGCCCAAAAATCGAATAAAAGTCGAATTTTTGTCGCCTTCCGAATTGCTAACAAGGGTCCCAGCGTAGTTGACACTTACATGCATCAAACGGTTCATTTCATGGTTTGTTTTTGGTCATATACAATGAATACAGTCTACAAGAATATACCAGTTTTGACTTCTTTTAACAAGCTGTGGCAGGTTTCATAATTATGAGTAAAGAATTGGCTTAATTGCTTAATAACATCTGAGATGCATTTCTTTCAAAAGGAGTACAACTTGCTGGCGGTAACTGCTGGAAGGAGATGAGGTGAAAAATATTAGTGTTTATAAGTCTTCGATGATTTTGCACATTCCTCCATTAAAGGACCGCCGAAGCTGTAACGAAACCCTAACAATATTAAGGTTTTCTTTGATTTCTCTCTTTATGAAGATCGAATTTCGGCTTTATTTATTATTAATAATTTATTCATCCAGCTATTCTGGTTTAGGTATTAAATCATTAATCTTTGATTTCTCTGGTTATTTGTTCTTTGATCTATTTTTAAGTTCGTAACTTTGATACAATAATTTCTTTTATTTGTTAAAAATTACTTTGCTAAGGATTCTAAGCCCATGTAATTAAGTGGATTCTTGTTGTACACATTTTTTTTCTTACAAACTATCTTACTCTATAATTTTGAATTTATGAGCTTGTTTTGGCATTTAAGCTTGTCTATGTGGAGAATTTGAGCTTAAAAACGTCGCTAAACTATGTTTTGATGACTAAAAACTATGGTAGAATGAAGAAGTTCATAAATTATACTAAAAGCATAGGTGTTTTTTGTTTCACTGATTCTTTTCTCTAATTATTAACTGCAAATTTATATTATAGCTAACAAAACTTTGGTAGAAGCTTATCATAGATTTTTCTGTCTAAATTCTATCCATGAATTTGTGGTGAGTAATTTTGGCTTTGTTTACCGCTCATACATTTCTTACTCTCTAACTACCATATTTATTTGGAAGGACCCATTTCGAATCAACTAATTGGGAATTCATATTCAATGTGGCTAGGAAGAAAAATTGTATCTCTAGTGGTTTTAATATCTCACCTCGGGGCTTGTGAGGCGCAGGGTTGTGTTTTTGAGGCTTAAGCCTTGTTTGGTCTATAATTCAATAGAGGTTCAAGTTCCACATAAGTGAGGCACGATAGAGTTTTTTTTGTTTTTCATTTTGCCCAAAAGAGCGGAAAGTTTCTTGGTTGATCACACACGCAAATTTTTTTTTCCTTGATCTCTAATTCTTCTTATTGATCATAGTTTGGAGCCATCTGGCTATTGTATTATTTTTTCCTCCCAAAGATGTACTCAATGTTTAAAATCAAGTCTCGAGGCAATGTTTCAGTCAAAGAAAAATTGAGATGGTCTCCAAAACATTTCGAGAAAATCGGAAACATTCAATTTGGGGTCAATATTTCCTTATGGTATTGACCGAAATTGGAATGTTTCACCAAAACATTCTGAAGTAGAATGAAACTTTGAAGTTTGAACCATGTTTGTAATTTTATCTATAATTTTGATTGCTTTTGAAAAGGATATTTATTTATTTATTTATTTTTGTACTTCAGATTTTGAAAATATATTCAGAGTATTTGGAGAATCTGAATTGAATTGTGGTATGTTTTTAGATTGTTCAAAGCTCTGTGTGTTGATGATGTTTAAGAATCAAATTGGATTTTAAGTCAGAGGTTTTGTGGAAATGACAATAGGATCTCTTACTAATAAGATCCTCCCAATGGTAAAAAAAAACCCATCAAGATCGAACACCCTTAGGGTATGTTTGATTGCATGGAAAGTGACTTTACATGAAATTTGAAATCATGGAAAAATAATGGTGGAAAATAGGTAGGGTTGGAAAATCAAATTCCATTGTTTGATTTTACTTGGATAAAATCATTGAAAAAATATCTGAGGAAGATGAAGAAGAAGAAGTAGAGGAGGAGGAGGAGGAGGAGAAAAAAGATGAGAGGAGAGGGAGAGGCTTGGGGTGGAGAAGAAGAGGCTTGGGACATGATAAGAGGGGGGGGGGGGGGAGGACGTGGTGGTGGTGGCAGCGGAGGCGGAGGTAAGTGAGGAAGAAGAGGGGAGAACGTGGTTGTGGTGCCAGCGGAGGTGAGGGAAGGAGAAGGTTAAGAAGAAGAACACGAAAAGAGAGAGAGAGAGAGAAGTTGGCTGGAGATGGTGATGACGGCGACGACGACGAGGTTAATGTGATGGTGGCTATGGTGGTGGTGGTAGGGAAGAAGAAGATGATATTTTGGGGATGGAAAATATGGGTTGATTTCACTTTCCCACCCATATGGTTGGGAAAGTGAAATCCATGTTTTGGTGGACTTTTTGATTGGGGTGGAAAATTAATTTCCATAGAAAAATGCAATCAAACACCTGAAAAATGTCATTTTCCATGGAAATTGATTTCCCACTCTATTTTCCATGTGCAATCAAATATACCCTTATTCTTACCTTAACCCATGGTAGAAAACCTTAGATTTTCTACCCCAAATTCCTTCGTTTTACACTTCAAAAAAATAAAAATAAATCTAATACCCTTAGTCACTGGAGATGGAGATCCACTTATACAAAATAAATTTAACCTTCAGAATCACCTCATTTTCATTCGCCTCCTTATTATTGAAAACACACACGGATGCTTATTTTCTTCCTTACGGACCAAAAGATGGCAAGGGAAGAAACTGCTGATGAGACTTGCTTTACAAGAGAATATTTTTTCCGATCAGCTTACACAAAGCACCATATTGTAGATTGGTTATGAAAGAATCTCTTTTCTCGCCAATGTTGAAATCCTTCTAGCTTACAATTCTCATTTTCACTCTTACCGTGTTTTATCAAGAAAAATATATGACTCTGCGTTAGGTTTTTCTGTTTTTGTTTTGTTTCGTTTTATTTTGTTTTATATTTATACAAAATTATTTATGTTTGATTTTTGTTTTTATCTTTAATTTAGATTGAATTGCATTATTTCTTGTATCTAGTTAATTATTTTTTGCAATTTATGGTTGTTTTTTAGTTTTTAATGGTTTATTAACTTGCTATTGCAGCATCATCTACCATTTTCTCACTTCTTTACTGGTAGGATCAAAATGGTTTTATCTTGCGGTGACAAGGCCGTAGATGGTCCTGCCGTATTGCAGTTGCAAAGATGGGGCCTATCTCAAGCTCAGTTGAACTTATCAGAATTTCGTGAGGCTTTTATATCTCCAACAAGGGAGCTGTTGTTATTGCTTTCATATGAGTGTGAAGCTTCTTTGATCCCTCTGATTAATGGTCAATTTTCCAAGCTCTTAGAATTATTATTATTTTTTTAATATATTGATCCTTGCTCTCCGCTCAGGATTTATCCTTTTAATCCACAGGAGACTCTACGAGTAGGGATGACCCGGAGGGATGTTATTCTGAATGCCTTAAGAGTTCAAGCTCTTTAAATTTCCATTCTTCAGCATGGGCAGCCTCTAGTAGGTCAGATTCACCGGACAATATCCCATGCACTTATGAAACTGTAGAAGTTGTTTCCAATAGTGCTTTTTCACTTGGAAGTAGCTCATCAAGATCTAAGCAATATACTGTTGTTTGTGATGTAAAATCATTGGCTTGGGGTCACTGTGGGGATGCATACGATCAGCACGAGGATGTTATCTTTAGAGAACTTCTTTTTGTGTCTGGTGACCATGGCATCACAGTACATGCTTTTTGTCATCCAGATAAAAAATCTGAGATGACAACATCATTCCCTGATGGTATGGTTGGACGAGGGAGTTGGATGGAGTGGGGTCCTGCTGTGACAGCTCATAACACACAGGTCAATGAGCGGTCTAGCTTGTGCGGCAAAGCTACTGGAACTGAAGAATCAAATGGTGTCAGTGGGGAAGAGAATAATGAGTCAGGCACTAGTAGATTTACATCGAAGAAATGGTTTCGGACATTTCTTACAGAAGTTGAAACTATTCAATCTGAGGGCAACTTTTTGACCAGGTTCCCTGCAAAGTCATCATTTCCGTGTTCTGCAGAGGTGGTCTCATTTAGCATTTTTGACAGCACTTCTGTGTTATTGGACTTCTTTTCTCATACTGACCTTGTTTCCTCTAAAGAGGAAAATTGTAGTACGTCTGAACCTGCGAAATCCCTGAACCCGGTTGTTAATTCGGATAAAATATCTCGAATTTTAAGCGTGGGAAAAAGCAGTTCATTCAAATGTTCCAGGGTGTTCTCCAGCTCTTCACATCGCTTAATTGGTTTTGTTTTGACTTTGGTAGATCCTATACCAATAAACAATAGAGAATCTAATGCAAGGAATACCAATGAGATTTTAGTGGTGGTTACTATGATACACCAGTGGGGAATACAATGGGTTTCCTCTGTGAAACTTCAGGATACATATCTAAATCCTGGCCCAGGGTCTGAGTGGTCAGATTTCCAATTTTCTGATAATCTTCTCATTTGTCTCAATGCTTCTGGCTTAATCATTGTTTACAATGCGACAACTAGTGAACTTGTTGAATGTCTCAATGTTTTAGATATCTGTGGACTTAACCCAGAACCAAACCTTCCGAAGGAAGCAAAGTTGTCTGTAGGGGATAATTTGGCTCCCAGAAGTGCTGATATACAAACTGAACAAGATGAAAAAATGTGTGATAGGACAAATCAAAGAATCGAAGGTTCTTTGTGCACTAAAAGAATTTTCAAAAGATTGATGGTTGCTTCAAGTTCTTCATTTTTAGCTGCTGTTGATGAATATGGTGTAATCTATCTAATTTGTCCTGGTGACTATATTTCAGACAAGTACTGTTCAATTAATAAATTACTTCCAAATTTTGGGCTTGGCATTTTGGTTGGATGGGAGGTTGGAGGTTCTGTAATAGGTTCTCAAAGCGTACTGTCTGATCTTTTAAGTTGCCACAATTTGCATATTTCATCGACAACAAATGAAAGTTCCCTCCACACTGGCAATGGTGAGGATTCTAAAATTTCGACAAGACAGAAATGGTACCTACAGGAAAAGGGAGGCCAATCTGGTTCCTATTTGAGTGGTTTTTCTGCTGCATCACAGATAAATAATGAAGGAATCCCCAGTTCTGAAGTATTATTGAACCCAATGCGGAGGATAATTCTTCCCATAGATGGATGTAGTATAGATGATTCCATTTGTTTTTCTCCTCTTGGGATCACCCGACTTGTTAAAATGTGTAATGTAAGTGATGAAAAGGGTTTTAAAATCGTTCATACGAATTTACATGTAATGTCAACTGTTCATGATGACAGAAGCTTGTATTCTCAGTCCACAAGGACTAGTCCCTTTGAGAGGGAAGTAGCTTTTGTTGGAGAAGCTGTTGGTTGTTCTTTTCAGGGATGTTTCTATTTGGTAACACAAGATGGTCTCTTTGTTGTTCTTCCCTCAGTTTCAGTCTCATCAACTGTTCTTCCTGTAGAATCAGTTGGCTATTGGCAACCGAGTTTCAGTGCAGGCAGTGGAAATCAGATGGACAATTTTTTGTCAACAAAGAAATCTAATGGACATTGGCCATCTTGGAAAATAGAAGTTCTGGATAGAGTTATTTTATATGAAGGCCCTGAAGAGGCAGATCGCATGTGTTTGGAAAATGGTGAGAATAATAAAAGCTATTTCATTTGGAGATAAAAATTTCTGTCCCATTTTATATTTCTGTGAGAAATGATTTGTTAATGTGGAAATTCATGACATCATCATAGTTAAATGTGAATGATTTCAATGGTCAATGAAGTCCATGCCATGGATTCCTGTGGTCTGGTAATTTCCAGCATATCGGGGCAATGACATTGTCATCCATTATTTTTACATGCTAAATCAGTGTTTCTTCGTTTGCATATTCACCTTAATGGTTATTGCCTCTTTATTAATTATTTAAACTATGTGTTGTGAGTTGTACTATTCTTCTTTGATTATAGATGTAATATTTACACTGTGTGGTACTACTTTACCTTTGGTTTTTTATATGCATCCAGAATTTCTCATTTTATCAGTAGTATTTGTTGAAAGTTCAATGATCGGGTATTTTGATATTAAATAGGAAAAAAATACTTGAAGGAGAAAGAAGTTTAGGGTCTGTTTGATTGTGGGGAATTTGTTTTCAATGGAATACATTGGGAAGATTGTCATGGGAAAATGGATACCATGGAATAATGAATTCCACTGTTTGATTGCACCTAGAAAAATATCAAAAAGAGAATTGGTTTAGCATAGTTTTACAATTTCTTCAAATCAACTTCATAGTTGGGAAAATTCTATGGATGCAACATGCCGAGTCAACTTGACAAATCATCTAGTCAAGTCAGTTGAGTCAGCTCAAAAATGCACCTAGTCAAGTTAGAAACTCAACCAAGTTTTCAGCTATATTAATATTTTTGTGGAGAAAAAATTTACCCAACTAATCATAATTTATTTATGCTAATGAATTAATATTATGTGTAATTTTTATTAGTGATTATTATGTACAATTTACAGGTCTTTTCTACAAGTAATTTATAAATTTTCATCAATATGTTTTGAATTTTTTCTTTAGAAAAGAATGTTTCCGTAGAAGTTTACTATTCATCAAAATATTTCCACTGAACACTTGCATTTTTATACCCAAAATTTGATTATTTCTGTTATTCACTGAAATATTTGGCAGAATGAATGGTGGTTTCCATCTCGGTTATTTTTCGTGTCTGATATTGTGGAAATGGAAATATTTCAGTATATTTCGTGGAAATATGTCGAAATTTAATACTATGGCTATGGCACATTGTATTAGGAGGTGATTAACTGTTTCATCGTTGGCTTTACACAAAGAACAATGGTTGATGATAATGGTCTTACAAGATAAGTCTATCGTTGGGATCTTTATCTAATATGGTTGTCCAAACAAAAAGACCACATTTCTTTATCCCAAATGACAGAAGCAGGGAAGTTTATGGGTGAGTCAGTTTTAGTACATTTCCCTTGCATTCCATGTGTCTACCTTAACTGTGTAAATAAATAGATTAAAATTACACTATTCAAGCCAAGCAACATAAACTTGAGGATTCATCTCCAAATGATCATTGGTTCTTTTGTTTTGCTCACCCATTCCTTTATCTCACAGTGCGAACTCTGTTATGTGCCTTCTTTCGCATGCGATGAACATTTTTTGCATTTCTATTATCAAAACAAGTATTTAGTATATGCTAAATTGCTAACTTCGGATGTCATGTCAGGATGGGACTTGAAAATTGCTCGTATGCGTCGATTGCAATTGGCATTGGACTACCTAAAATCTGAAGAGATAGAGCAGTAAGATTCCGTTATGTAGTTGCTGTTTGTTTTTTCACGATGCATTGGGTCACTGTCCTAAAAATGTATAAGCGTTGGTTTTGGAAGCAGCGGTGTAAATAGGGATATACATGAACTCTTTATTTTTGGCGATTCGCATTGATTAGTAAAACAAATGAATTCAGAGTACCAAGTGGTACAGGAACATCTTTTCTATACAGGGATGGGCTTTAAAGCTGATGGAGCTTTTTGAGTCAGTCTCCTGAACTTGTGTGACCCAGTCAGGAAATCAATATGTAAATTTTTTAACGACCCAGAAAACAGAGGCTGAAAAGCCATAGTGTGCTAGTATTGTTTCCTATAATGTACGAAGAAAACAAAACTTTAAAGCATAAGAAAACAAATTTTATTTTTTTTCACATAAATTTCGGCACTTGAGTTTTCGGTTGAATGACCATGGAATTGGCACCAGACGCAATATCAGATACATTTATTATTTTTATTGGATTTAATTTCCTTCTTGGCCATTTGAGTTTCAAATCTTATGGGTAAAATTCTCCATTCAAGTAAGGGCTCCATAGTGTCTTTCATTCTTCTTCACACCAAAAATCCCTGCAACAATTGTAAGTAAAATACCAAATATAAATAAATGACTTAAATTAAAATGTTAAAAAATATACTTCGGTTTCTTCCTTTTCTCACTATTCTTTGTTTTCATGTGCTTCGTTAGATTTTTTTTTGATAAAGAAATTTTTTGGCAATCTAATCTTTCCCAATGTGCTTCGTTAGATTAGATGGTAAGTGGAGGAAATAACGAGTATGAGTTGACCTGATAGTGTAAGGGTAAACAACTACTTACGTCACTTGTGAGTTATAGGAATAAATTTCTAAGTGCTTTTTAATGGGCTGAGCAGATCCTTGGAAATGCTTGTGGATGTCAATATGGCAGAAGACGGCATCTTAAGATTGCTTTTCACTGCTGTTTATCAGATCTTCTGTAAAGTTGGAAATGACAATGAGATTGCTCTTGCATCAAGGTGAGCATTTTGCAGGTTCACGTGTTTTCTTTACCTTCAATTTTGTTGTCGTGGATGTTCTCATGACATCGTTATTGCCATTTCTGATGGCTATCGTAGTTCATACTTTGAAATATATTTGTGAATACTCTTCATTTGCAGTTTTTTTCTGAAAAGGCACCCCTAGACTTGACTATTTTGCAAGTTTACCTCTAGAAGATAACAAATACCAATGCTTATTTTTAGTATGAAAATAGCTCTCGCAATAGCTTGACATAGAGATTTCTGAAAGAAATATAAATCTTCATGATAAAACAATCATTTCTACGGGAAGATAGTATATGACTACAGTTATAATTGTTTGGTTGATCTAGTAGAACCATGGAAGAATCTCCTCATTTAGATCTAAATCCAATTCCATATTTGGGCAAAATAATAATAATAATAATGGTTCAGTAATTGTAGCTGAAAATAATCATTTATCAATCATCTCTTGCTGTTCGGTTCTGTTAAAATAGAACATCATAGTTAGTTAATTTCATTGTAATGTAAGATTGAGACATAATTATCCAATCTGAGGGAGAACAATTTCTCTGCTGGGAACTTTCCTTTCCTTTCCCATCTTATTTTTTTCCGTTTCCCTTCTTCTCACACATCACGTTTGTCAAGATTTCACTTATGTAGCTATCTTTCCTTCTGTTCCCCTTGTATGCTCTCTCTCTCTCTCTCTCTCTCCATATATATATATACACATATATATATCCGTTGCTTTTGCTTACTTTTTTAATTGGTAAGGTTACATGTGTGATTGAATACAAACATAAAGGTAAGCTTTGGAGGAGGTTGAGAAGAACTAATGAGGGAGACAGTCAAAAGGAAGCACAACACACTAAACACCTGGTTGATGGTGTCGAGTGTTGTGTTATCCGCCTCCGCTCCTAGGTGTCACGTTCTCACGTAACGTGCTCCAGTTCAACCCGAGACCCTCTTATATTCATAGTTGTGCCTTCCCCATCAGGTCGGTCTTTTGGGGTAAATGGTTTGTCAACATGGTAGTAGAGCGCTAGGTTCGTACATGTCACGGGTTCGAGTCTCCTCGAAGGAATTTTTCACCCTTATGGGTGAGGGGGAGTATTGAGTGTTGTATTATCCGCCTCCGTTCCTGAGTTTCACGTGCTCACGTATCATGCCCTAGTTCGACCCGTGACCCTCTTATATTCATAGTTGCGCCTTTCCCATCAGATTGGTCTTTTGGGGTAAATGGTTTGTCAACAGATAGGTACAAACGAACACAAAATGTACTACATGAGAAGGCTGATGAAGAACCTTCTCAAATCTCAAGGAACAAAGCAAAAGGATGGATATATGCGCCTGATATATTTTGCTCACCCTTTAATACATATATTACTTATAAAAAAAAGATAGGTTCTCTTAAGGTCTTTTGGTTTTCATTGACAACTTCTATGGCCTGCTATCTGTTGAAAAAGAGGGTGGCAGTCTTTGCAGATTAGTGCATTTCCTTGACCATATTGGAGAGCTGGCCTTTGGGTGTTCCCTCATATTCTCTCACACTATATGATTTAACTGATTTTGCAGTAAAAATTGGTGTATATAGATGTTTTCTTATAATGGGATTTCAGTTCTGTAGTTGTGTATTTCTTCTCTCAATTATAAATCTCTTACTGTTAGTTACAAATAAAAGGGATGATACTACTTTTCTTAGTTGGTTGACACACTACTTCGAGGTTAAACTGAAATGAGGAGAAACTCTCAGCAGAAGCTCCAAGTTGTTTTATTGTGTTTCTTGCTTTGATGATTTTCAGTTCCATATATTTATCATGCTTAGACTTTGTGTGCAGGCTTCTGGCTTTGGCAGCCGGTTTTGCGACGAAAATGGTCCGGAAATATGGGTTATTACAGCATAAGAAAGAGGAATTGATGTTTCAAGGCATTAACAAATCCAGAATTACCTCTGTACCGCCAACCTTTTCAAATAAAGAACTAGATGAAATGAGCAATTCAAGAAGGCTTTGTGAGATGGCTCATTTTCTAGAGATCATTAGAAATCTGCAGTGTCGACTTAGTGCAAAATGTGGAAGACCAGGTCAAGGATTGGTATGATGTTGAATGTTTCTTTTTTTTAAATCCAGATAAAAAAATTATCCCCTAAGGTTTCCGAAGTGATTAACATTCAGTTGTTCTTTCTGTTACAGGTGGATGATATGGATGCCATGAGTTTGGCAGATACAAATTTATTGCAGGATGACTCTCATCTTCCAATTTTTACTATGGATGCTGTTTCATCGGAAATACAAAACCAGTGTGAATTAGCCTTTCCTGCACCTGAGTTAGCCTTTGATGACACGGAAAAACTTGCTTTGATGCCCGTGGAATCTTTTCATTCTGTGACCCACTTGGATTCAGGAGATTTCAGTAACTCATCTGTCTTTTCGTCGCAAGATAGGGTTCAGGGGAGAAAAATGATTCCCTTTGAAAATCCCAAGGATATGATGGCACGTTGGGAAATAGATAATCTGGACCTGAAGACTGTTGTCAGAGATGCTTTGCAATCTGGTCGCCTTCCTTTAGCAGTTCTTCAACTACACCTTCAACATTTAAGAGCTTTGGTCACTGAAAAGGAGCCTCATGATACTTTTAACGAAATCCGTGATGTTGGAAGAGCTATTGCTTATGACCTGTTTTTAAAGGTAGCATTCTTCTGGAAACCTTTAAGTGAAGCTGAGATCACTTTATTTCTGCACTAATACCATGTGATCAATAGGGGGAAATTGGACTTGCTATATCAACATTGCAAAGACTTGGTGAGGACATTGAAGTCAGCCTTAAACAGTTGTTATTTGGTACTGTGAGAAGATCTCTTCGAATGCAAATTGCAGAGGAGATGAAAAGATATGGATACCTGGCTCCCTATGAGTGGAAAATGTTGGAAAGAATATCTCTTATAGAGGTTCATTTGTGATGTTTTTTGTGGTTCATATACTATTATTTTTCTTATATATTCCTTACAAGCATCTGTGGCATTGTTCGAAGTTCCATATTTGCAATATGACTCCAGTGAACTAACACTTGGTTGTTTTGTGTTCAAAGAGGCTGTATCCGAGCAGTAATTTCTGGAGAATATTTCTTGATCGGCAGAAAGAATTTGGTAGAGTTTCATCCAGTTTCACTTCGCCAGAAGAAAATAAGTTGCACTTGATAGGTTCTCATGCATTCAATGATTGTATCATTGGGTGCGGTGAGATTGATGGAGTTGTAATAGGTCCTTGGGCAAATATTGGAAGCTCTGCTTTTCCTGTGGTTGATGAGGATAATACCCAAGTTGGATACTGGGCTGCGGCTGCGATCTGGTCTGATGCCTGGGACCAAAGAACTATTGATCGTGTAAGTCAATATTACTTATTCTCTTTTCGTCCATACCATTTGACGGCCATATATTATATAGTTTAAATTCCTTGCAATACCCAATTTTGATTGGAAGCTTTAGTGGAATCTATGTAACTCCTTAAAATGAAGGTCATGGTCTGGCTACTAAAGAAATCTCCTCAAGTTATCTTTTGCCATACAAGAATATGTCATTAAGAGTATCCATGAGACTGATTTCTGCTTAGGGCATGTGTTATTTTTTTCCTTGCTGCTTTGTGATCATTGTAAATACGTTTTTGTTTTATCCTTTATTCATCCATGGCATCTGTTTGATTGTTTCCATCATGCCTTTATTTTTCACTATTTTGATGGATTGCATTAATAGAAAAGAAAGCAAAAGGATATCTTTGATGTAACAAGAATATTGATATACACCATGTTCAGCAAACAAGTCATCATTAGCTCTCCTTAAGAGGACGGATGCCCATTAGCTCTCCTTAGAACAGAGAAAAGTTGTTAGCATCAGCTAGGATTGGCGTGTTCTGGTGTAGTTTGAATAGTTATAATTAGTTTGTCATTTTTCTCTGTATTTGGTGTTTTTATTTATTTATTACATTGCTTTGTTTTCTAAGGTTTTTACTGGTGTCATTATATTTCTCTTGCTGTGCAGATAGTACTGGATCAACCTTTTCTCATGGGTGTTCATGTATTATGGGAATCACAACTCGAATACCATATTTGCCACAATGATTCGGAGGAGGTCTTTAAACTCCTGGATGTGATTCCTACGTCTTTATTATCAGATGGAGTTCTCCAAATCAGTTTGGATTGTTTACGTTCGGTGGCAACTGTTGGATGCAATGGGGGGTATCCTGATTATGAAAATTATGTCCGCCCTGGAGAAGAATTGGATGCTGTATGCCTAAACATACCAAATATTAAAATTCTGAAGTTTTCTGCTAATGATAGGTGCTCCATTTGGTTAAGAATGCTCATGGAGCAGGAACTTGCCAAGAAATTTATTTTCATGAAGGAATACTGGGAAGATACTACTGTGATCATGTCGCTTCTGGCCCGTGCAGGCTTCATTACCAGCAAATCAATTACTTCTATTCAGGATGAATCTATCGAGAATTTATCTGATCTCGGTTTCTCAAAAATTGGTGGCGAATGTCACCGGGATACCATGCAAGCCCTGCATAAACTTGTTATACATCACTGCACACAATATAACTTGCCAAACCTTTTGGACCTTTACCTCGACCATCACAAGTTGGTGCTAGATAATGATTCTCTTATTTCATTACATGAAGCTGCAGTAAGTTTCGTAGAATACGCTGAATGTTTATGTTTTCCTAGTGAGATACTCTCGGCAGGTCCTTCCACATTTTAACTTTGGCTTATCTGTCTCTGTTTTGCTTTATAGTTTTTTATTAACTCGCTTGGGTTCGGTTGATGTTCTAGTCAATAGTGGGCTGCTGTGGACAAAACATACTGCAACCAGTTACATAGGAAATGTCTGATGTATGAGAGAGAAAATTTGTCATTCTTCAATGTCACTTTCATATTTCACTCCTAGACAGAATTAGTAATAGGTTTCTGTTACATGTTTTATTGGGAGCTTGAACCCACTAGTACTGATCAATGAACAACTAATGCCCGAAGGTGTTTGTGTCATAGACATTAAGTAGCTTGAAGATGTTGGTGCAGGTTCCATTTATCACTTCAAGAAGCATTTTACTTGAGAATTACACTTGTTTTTTTGTCAAAAATTCTAGTAATTCTGAGAAAAAAGACACCTATTAAATACAACCTTTATTAAATAAAGAAAAAAATATACCAAATAGGTTGGATTAATACCATACAAATAAAAAAACATCACATCTTGCATCAACATTGTATCATGATGTACAGTGTATCATCCACACCCAACAATAGAAAATTGTCTAGTTCTAATTCCAAATTATCATCACAGAAGGAAATCCTACACGAGGGATACCATGATGGCCCTACATCAATACCATGATGGTGCATTGGAATCCATTATTTGTAGGGATTTGCTAGGAATTAGGCTGTGGAAAAGAAGAGAGTAGGACATGGTAACCTTGCACACACTTAGGCATATAATATGCATATACACTCATTTTTGTTGTTGCTGGTTGTTTATTTTCTTTCTTTCTTTTCTTCTCTCTCTCTCTCTCTCTCTCTATATATATATATATATATATATATATATTGTTGTTGTTTTTTTCTTGTCTTTTCATCATCTCCTAAATGGATTAAATCTTCTCACATGTACCACTTTCATTAAAACTTTCTTTTGTTATCTGTCATTGGGTTTATGATCAGATTTTATATGAAACAGTAAATGATTTGTTCTGAAATCTTTAGAATTCATTGAAGCGCAGCTTGATTCTTATAACATTTTCCAATTATTATTCAGTTTAACTGGTTGAACAGTTTATATCATTAATAAAATTTATATTTATAAAAAAAAAAAAAAAAAAAAAAAACTGGTTGAACAATTCTGCGTGTTAAAATTAAAAAAAAAATAGTGTTATTTGCTAATGCATTGAACCTTTACAGGGAGATTGTGAATGGGCAAAGTGGTTGCTGCTATCTAGGATTAAGGGGTGTGAATATGATGCATCATTCTCCAATGCTCGTTCTATTATATCACACAATGTAGTTCCTGGTAGCAACCTAAGTGTTCTAGAGGTTGATGAAATAATCCGCACTGTTGATGACATGGCGGAAGGGGGAGGGGAACTGGCAGCTTTAGCAACCCTAATGCATGCCCCTGCTCCAATTCAAAAATGCTTATGCAGTGGAAGTGTAAGTAGGCATTTTAGCTCATCGGCACAGTGCACATTGGAGAATCTAAGGCCTGCTCTCCAACGCTTCCCTACACTGTGGCGTACTCTTATTGCTGCATGCTTTGGACAGGATGCCAATGGAAATTCTTTGGGTCCTAACACAAGTGGTTAATTTTTTGCCTTTCAATCTTGTTCTTGTTTCAGTTTAATTGGCATTTCTTATATGCTGTCTGTCTCCATTTTTCTATCAAATTATACTTCCAGTCAACGAATCTGAATTTCATCTTTCTATTTACAGTATTTGGAAACTCAGCCTTGTTGGACTATTTGAATTGGCGAGCAAACGTGTTCTCTTCTGCTGGACGTGATACTTCACTGGTACAAATGCTTCCATGCTGGTTCTCGAAGGCTATACGGCGATTAGTTCAACTTTTTGTTCAGGTTATTTCTGCTCTGCTTCATGACTGAATCAATACATATCATGCCATGCCTCTTCTTAACGTAGTTTTCTTAGGTATTTGGTCAAAGAAGGTGAACTCTTCAAGCGATCTTATACCATATCCATTCACGCCAAGCGTAGACAGAATTTTTTTAATTAATTTGCCATAGCTATATTTTGTTTTCTGGGGAGAAAAATGGATCTTCTTCTTTGCTGACAATAGTCCTTTTTTTTTAATATATATAATCTTCTTGTGAGTTTAGGGGCCTCTCGGATGGCAATCATTTACTGGAGCATCTACAGTAGAATCTTTCCTGCATAGAGATGTTGGCCTTTTCATTAATGCACGCGAAACTGCTGAGGTCAATGCCATATCCTGGGAAGGCTCTATTCAGAGAAGTGTTGAAGAGGGATTGTATGCTTCTTCAGTTGAGGTAGGTTGCTACTTTTTTTTTTCTTTCAGAACTGTCACAACGTTTTGAATGGTTTTAATTTACGGTTAAGTAACAAAATTAATGTTTCCTCTTGCATAATATTATGAGTAAGCATCGTACTCTAGATTAGAGTACTACAACAAGCATTCCGCTTTACTCTCTTTCCTTGTTTTTCATGTCAAGGTGCATTAAACAAGCTAATTCATGTCTTCCTATGGAATGACAACGAGGGTAATAGTAAAGTCCACTTATGTTAGTGGAATCTGATTTTCTCTATCAAAAAGGCTTGTGGTCTTGGGTTGAGGAAGTTTAGGTCCATGAACTTAGCA
This sequence comes from Akebia trifoliata, assembly GCF_017979445.1. Classification (NCBI taxonomy): domain Eukaryota; kingdom Viridiplantae; phylum Streptophyta; class Magnoliopsida; order Ranunculales; family Lardizabalaceae; genus Akebia; species Akebia trifoliata. Next base: position 1,363,227 of record NC_141378.1, on the reverse strand, counting down.
TTCTTGGATAAGTGGTTGTGAGGTCTAGGCCTGATCAAGGAGGGAAGAGATTTCTAAAGGAAAAAGTACGACTATGTAATTTTGGGTGGGGGAAAGGGGGGTGTGTGGAGATCTTATTTCGGGTGTGGATTAGTCCATCATTTGTGGCCTAAGGGTGTTGAGGCCACTCTATTATCTCTCTTCAAAATGTCATGACTCTAATTCACCAGAATAAGGTTTCTCTTGACTGCTGATGAACTTTTTAGAAGTTTTCTTCAAACCTCCCGCTCTCTTAATTGTGGGGCTATTTTGGGCTGTTCAACATCATTAGATAGAAGTTTTTCCATTAAAGTGGTGGGTTCGACTAATACTAGAATATGCTTGATCGTTGTGAAATTTTTTTTCAATCTCGGCCACAATTTTAGTAGTCCATACTTAGTTAAAATTATCATTCCTCGGCAGTGTATTTAGCTGGTATTATGCAATTTAGAATCTGTCAGCTTCATTGCTGCTAAATAGTTTTGTAGGTGCATATGTGAGTCACCTATCCTCATAGTATTAAATTTTGACATATTTCCATTTCTACAAGGTTCACGAAATTTGACCGACAAATTTTTTATGTATATATTTCGATGGAAATCACTATTCATTTACCAAAATATTTTGGTAAATAGTGAATTTCGACCGAAATAATCAAATTTTAGGGATAAAAATACAAGATTTTGGTGGAAATATTTCGATGAATAGTAAACTTCAATCGAAATATTCATTTGGTACACACATGCAATTGTGTATGTTCTAATTAGTTTGATATATTAACTTATTCATACATATTTAAAAAATAAAAAATACGTATGATAAGTGAGAATTTTTTTTTTATAGATTATAATAATCTGATAATTAGTTCATGATAACTTATTCATCTCAGAAAGTGATACATATTAAAGTATTTGCAGTTATGTGATATTATTATTTTTATTTCAAATAAGAATATAGTTGTTTAAGTGTCAGGCTCTTAGATCCTCATACCAACGTGTAGAGAAATTTTACTAATCTTCATTTCTATAATTCATATGGTTATTTATTTTTGATAGGTAGCTGTTTATTATAGTTTGATGACTTATGAGTGTGCTTTCATTCATGTTTTATTATTGCCCACACTTTCAATGAGAACTTCTTTGACATTGCTATCATTTCATAATATTTCCATCATTTCCTTGAAAATTGTATTGATTTCCACATTGGTCGGATATTTCCATTTCCAAGATGACCGATAAACATCAAAATCAAAATTTAATACCTTTCCTATCCTAGATGACATACTGCTATTATCTCTCTGGGTTTGATTTGTTTACAGGAGACTGGATTTGGGGTTGAGCATCATCTCCATCGTGGTCGTGCACTAGCAGCTTTCAACCATCTTCTCGGTGCACGAGTTCAAAAGTTGAAATCTGGAAATACCCATCAGAAAAAATCTGGTGCTTCGTTACATGGACAAACAAACATTCAATCAGATGTGCAAATGCTCCTTGCACCCGTGACTCAAAGTGAAGAGTCTCTTCTTTCATCTGTATGGAAAATTTTCTTGTTGCAGTTTAAATTTGTAATTCAAGTGATATTTAGTCTTGCTTACGTTATTCTGATCAAGTTTGTTGCTTTTAATTGCTTTGTTAGCCAAAAATAAAGTTACTTTGAAACACCCAACATGTAGAGAAATCTATTTAATGTAACAATTAAAACATGCAAAATCTAGGTTATGTTAATTTTTCACTAATGGAGATACCAGTTGTGAAATCACTAATAACTTTAGATGCATTGTCTGCTACTTACAAGATAATATATATGCCTCTTATTGATAAGTGGTAAGATGTGTGGAGTGTTGTTCCCTCGTCCTAGGTTCAAATCTCTTTGAACCCAACTTCATTTGCTATCCACTAACCCTATATCTATAAAAAAAAATTCCTGATTTGTTAGTGAACAGTGGAACAGGATTATTGTTGCCAACATCAAGCAATTGGGATAATGCACTGATAATTATGATTGATGAAAGTCTAGGTTCATAGCTGAGTTCAAACTGTGGATCTGAAATATTTTGGTATAAATATTATGTATTCAATTCAGGTCATGCCGCTCGCTATTGTACATTTTGAGGATTCTGTATTGGTTGCCTCCTGTGCTTTCCTTTTGGAGCTTTGTGGCTTATCTGCCAGCATGCTTCGTGTAGACATTGCTGCCTTGAGACGGATTTCTTCATTTTACAAGTCCAGTGAATATAATGAGCATTTTAAGCATCTTTCACCAAGGGGGTCTGCATTTCATGCAGTACCTCATGAAGGTGATATTACTGTCCCCCTCGCTCGAGCATTGGCAGATGATTATCTGCACCATGTTAATGCTAGTGTAACTGTACAAAAGGAAACTCCTAATAGAGTTTGCACCAATGAACGACCTTCACGAGCTCTCGTGGCTGTTCTACAGCATTTGGAGAAAGCCAGTTTGCCATTCATGGTTGAGGGGAAGACCTGTGGATCATGGCTTTTAAGTGGCAGCTGCGATGGAACTGAGATCAGGTCTCAACAAAAAGCCACAAGTCAGCGCTGGAGTTTGGTTACATCTTTTTGTCAGATGCATCAGATGCCCTTAAGCACAAAATATCTAGCCATACTTGCGAAAGACAATGATTGGGTACTTCTTTTTTCGTTACTCTTTAGATTTTGCCTAATGAAATTACTTCTGCTGTTTCCTGAGTTCTAATCATCAAGGTGACATTTTGTTTTTAGGTTGGGTTTCTGACCGAAGCTCAAGTTGGGGGATACCCATTTGACGTGATCATCCAAGTAGTAAGTTTGATTTCCATGGAACCTAATGAGACAGTTTTCTTGAATTTATTGGGATAAAAGAACCAAGAATTTTCCTTTGGTAGAAGATACAGCTCTAAATAGAATTGAATTCCAGAATAGGACTAATGTTTCCAACCCCAAATTGTTGAGATAAGATACAGTTGATTACAATGATGAGAAAAAACTTTCTTCCTTCTCACCCAAAAAATTAATCACTTTTCTGTTCTAATTTGTTTGTCATGTTTTAGGCATCTAAGGAGTTTAGTGATGCACGACTAAAGATCCACATATTAACTGTTCTGAGAAGTATGTATTCAACAAGAAGGAAAGCTAGCTCTTCATTAAATTCATCTCCTATAGGAAAAAGTAACGAAATGGACTCAACTGAAAATAATGTCATGATCCCTGTGGAACTTTTTGGGCTTCTTGCGGAGTGTGAGAAACAGAAAAATCCTGGAGAGGCTCTTCTAGTAAGAGCCAAAGACCTGCGCTGGTCGCTTTTGGCAATGATTGCATCATGCTTTCCAGATGTATCTTCTTTATCTTGTTTAACAGTTTGGCTGGAGATTACAGCTGCAAGGTTAGTAACAATTTTTCCATGTACTTGTGAAGTTCATTATTGTGTTGGGTGGTTGGCTATGATCGGTGTCTTGACTTACTAAATCCAAAAACCTGAATCATAGGGGGGTTGGTTCGGATTCTAGAATCTGATTATGACTCATAATCAGATTCTAGAATCTGATGCATCGTTTGGTTCAGATTATCAACTTGATTTTTTCATAATCAGAAACCAAAAATATGGAGAATAAACAGTTCTTAGGTTGTTTCTCCTGCTTCTCACGCATTATCCACTTATGATGATCTTCAAATACATCTTGTAATAATAATAATAATTTCCTTCTTTTCTTAATACAATTATACTTATCAAAAATAAAAAAATAAAAGAAATAAAAATAAAAATAATAGTTTTTAATATAAAAATACAAAACCATCATAACTCTTTGGGTAATCTTAAGTCTTAACATCCTCTTAAACGTATAATTCTCTTGAAAACTAATAAAAAATGACCTAAATGCTGTCTTTTTCGACCTCTTTCCAAAAATATTTGATTTATCTCTCAAAAATTCATTATCTTCAATCTCTAGGACAAATATTTTACTCTCATTTTCAATCTCAAGATTTGCATTTGGGTATTTTTTTTTCCACAAGATCAGTTTTCAGAAACAGTGTTAGCCAAATGAGCTTTTGGATTTTGGAAATCAGTTTCTATAATCTGATTTTGACAATCCACAATCAGAATCAAGTTATACAATCCGAATCAAACACCCCCATAATGTTTCCTTTGTTGTTTCTATTGATTGCACTGGATCTGATCATCTTGCATGGAATTTTACCTCCTATAGTTTAGATGGTTCTTTGCAGTTTTGTTTATGTATTCTTTAGGGTGTAGATCTCATTGTGGATATTCTCTACAGGGAAACATCATCCATCAAAGTGAATGACATTGCCTCGCAAATAGCAAGTAATGTTGGAGCGGCTGTAGAAGCTACCAATTCACTGCCCTCTTGTAGTAGAGCCCTAACATTTCGTTACAACAGAAGAAATACAAAACGAAGACGTCTCGTACAGCCCACATTCGGAGATCCCTCAGCTGCTACGCCATCTAATGTTTCTAATACTTCTGGTGTCGTCAGACTCTCAGTTGCTGATGACATTACGGCTGAAGATAAAGGAAAGCAAACTGATGAAGAAGTCAAAGTTTTAATTGATGCTGATGAGGGGCTTGATTCTCTGTCAAAGATGGTTGGAGTGCTTTGTGAACAACGTCTCTTTCTTCCTTTGCTGAGGGCTTTTGAAATGTTTCTTCCGTCATGCTCTCTTTTACCTTTTATCCGTGCTCTTCAGGTTTGTAAATAAGCTTTATAGATCAACGATCTATGTAATCCTAATTTTTGTTCATTCTTTGAAATTTGAATTATCATTAAAAAAAAAAAAACAGCGATGTAATTGCTCAAAATTTAGGTGATTGTTGTTTTTCTTGTTGTAATTCCTCCCCCCTCCCTCCTTTTTTTAAAGTTAAATTTTTGATTATTTTTTAAATGTTGGTTTTAGGCATTTTCACAAATGCGAGTCTCTGAATCTTCAGCACATCTGGCATCTTTTTCTGCTAGAATCAAGGAAGAGTCTTTCCTTGTAAAGACAAATATAGGAAGGGAAGGGCTGATTGGAACATCATGGATAAGCTCTAGTGCTGTAAGAGCTGCTGATGCAATGCTTTCAACATGCCCATCTGCATATGAAAAAAGGTGCTTACTGAAACTTTTGTCTGCAACTGATTTTGGAGACGGAGGCTCTGCTGCAGCATACTTTCGGAGGCTTTATTGGAAAATTGATTTAGCTGAGCCTTCACTGCGAAAAGATGACGATCTATACCTTGGGAATGAAATCCTAGATGATGCTTCACTTCTGACTGCGTTGGAAAATAATGGAAATTGGGAGCAAGCACGTACTTGGGCCAAGAAGCTGGAAGCCAGCGATACACGTTGGAAAATGGCTGTTCACCATGTTACTGAGACACAGGTATTTATGCGTTAACGATTGGTTAAATGTCTTACAACTCTTTCTCCACAAACTAAAGAATGGACATTTTCTAAGAAATTTATGAATATTATAAGAAGATCTTTCCATGAAGAAGTGGAAGCATACATGCTTTTTTTTTTCTCCGATAATTGCAACTTTTTTTTTATAGGGAGGAGGACGTGATGACCTCCAAGGGGAGAACATAATACCTAGGGCCAACTGCTTCCTTTACAAACCAAATCCCATCCAAAGAGAAAATACTTGGATGAATTTATTGAAAAAAGGGGACCAACTCATAACAACAAGAAAACAAAGAACAAGAAATTGAAAAAGCAAGAAAAGAAACCCCAACAAAGCTACCCCAACGTCAACCCACAAACCCTATCCCAATTAACAATAAAGTCTTCAAAGAAGATCACTTTGAACTCTTTAAATAGTTTTCTCCAAGAAAACTAGAAGGCCAAAATAGATAAGATCAAATCATGACTGTTGGACTCCTTTCCCAAAAAAATATGAAGATTACGTTCTTTCCAAATACCCCAACAGATTGCAAAGGGGGTCAAGCACCAAAGAATCCTCTTGGATAGGGAGAAGGAGCCTCCCCAAGCCAGCCATATCTCGAACGATGACTTTACCGAAAGTGGCAAACAACCCATGAATCCAAAAAGAGACAAGAAATGTGACCGAATCTGATGGGCAACCCGGCAATGAAGGAAGAAGTGATTTGATGTTTCTTCACAAGATCTACATGGACAACATTGATCTGGAGAAATGAAACCTTGTCTGATTAATTGATCTAAAGATGGCAACCTCCCCAAAGCCACTAGCCAAATAAAAGCCGAAATTTTTTAGGGCACCTTCCCACCACAAACAATCACATGGGGGAAGTTCATAGAACATCTTGGAGAGAGAGAGCATGATACATTGATTTCACAGAAAAACGACCATTCGTCGCACCACCCCACATTCTTCAATCCTCCATTCCAACATCCATTTGAATATTTTCCACCAAATGTATCAAACCCCCCAAACTCTCCAGCTCCCAATCATTAAACGCCCCTCCTAAACCTGAAATCCCAATTAGTTTCCCCTTCCCCCCTGGTTCTAAATAGAGAAATTACTTGGTCTTTCTTCATAGACAAATTGAAAAGGTCCGAAAATTGCTCCAAAAGTGGTCCATTCCCACACCACCAATCTTCCCAGTCTATTTTCAATGTTCAAGTTTAGAATCTTTATATTACCCAATTGAGCTTCCCTGCTCAAACTTTCAAAAACTATAGAAAAGTTAATGAATCGAGAGAGGCATGCTATCTATCAGATTTTGAGGAAGCAATTCCCTGAATGGCATCTGAAGCAAGAAGCACATAGCTTCTGCAGGATATTCACATCTCCAGAAGACATGAATTCTTGTGAAGCGGGGGCTCTTTCAAGCCACAGAAATTGATATCAGTTATAGCATCCGGCGTTGGTTATCAATATTTCATAAAGTCGTGATGGAATTTAACCTTTTTTTTAATTTTAAAAATGAAAATTTTCCGGAAAAAAATTCCAGATCATTATTTGATGGTTATTTACTTAATATGCCATCTTTTACCTGTACAAATCATTCTGGGCCTTGAAATGTTCAACTAGGATTGATAGCCTTTTGTATAAACCTATTAAACATATCAATTCCCATCTTTCAACTTATAAATCGTCATTGATTACTGTAATGACGCATCTTGATATGTTCAACCAATTAATCCAATAGGAATCGACATAGGTCAGGCATGTTAATCAGATAGAATGTGTGATAAACATACTGAACTTTTTTGTGTGGATGAGATCCAAGCACAGTCTGTCTCTGACAGCATGTATCATGCAATGTGTAATACATACACTTGCATTTTTATTGCCAAAAATAGCGATATATTCTAGATTCAAGGAATTTGGTATGCAATTCCTCAATTTTTTTTTTATGATATATATTTCTTCTGAAACTCTTGTTCTGTATTTCTTGCAGGCTGAATCCATGGTAGCAGAGTGGAAGGAGTTCCTATGGGATGTCCCTGAAGAGAGAGCTGCTTTATGGGGACATTGTCAGACTCTGTTCCTCAGATATTCCTTTCCTGCATTGCAGGTAATACTCACTCTATTAGTGACTCATATGGAAACAAAGTTGACTACGAATTATTGTCCTACTCATTTGCTCGCATTTCCTTCATTTTTTCTAGCCTTCTTCCTACTTGTATTTCCTTTTATAATTTTTGCTGCTACATTGCCGACAGGCAGGATTATTTTTCCTCAAGCATGCAGAAGCTGTGGAGAAAGACGTTCCAATAAGAGAAGTTCATGAATTGCTTTTACTTTCCTTACAATGGTTAAGTGGAACCATAACCCAGTCCAATCCGTAAGTGATTTCTCATTTCTGAGTAGCTTTGTATCACATGTTTTACTTAGTTATCTAAACTATTTGTCAAAATTTTCCAGACTTTATCCTTTGCATCTTCTGCGGGAAATTGAGACCAGAGTGTGGCTCTTGGCAGTAGAATCAGAAGCTCAGGTGAAGAATGAAGGGGACTTCTCTTTACACTCTCCTGTCCTGAACCTAATGAGTGGAAATAGCTCCAGTATCATAGAATGGACTGCAAGTATCATCACAAAGATGGATAATCATTTAAATACGACGAGGAGTAGAGCTACGGAGAGAAATGATATGAGGGAGAGTACTTCTCGTTATCCACAAGCTTCGGATGCTAGCCCTCCAGCTACAACAGGAGGCAGTACAAAGACAAAGCGTAAAACAAAAAGCTATCTTCCGTCGAGAAGACCACTAGTGGATGCTTTAGACAAAAATAATGACCTTGATGATGGTTCTGGGTTTCCTTTCAATTTCAAGAACAATAACATTGAATCATCTAGAAACTTGCAGCTGCAAGAGGAAAATGTAAGAATAGAAGCATCTGTCTCAAGGTGGGAGGAAAGAGTTGGACCTGAAGAGTTGGAAAGGGCTGTGCTTTCTCTCTTGGAGTTTGGACAAGTAACTGCTGCCCGGCAACTTCAACAAAAGCTCTCTCCAGAACATGTGCCTTTCGAATTTTTAGTTGTTGACGCTGCTTTAAAGGTTGCAGATATTTCGAATCCTAGTTGTAGTGAAGTGTCTGTGTCAATGCTAGATGCAGAAGCCCTTTCTGTTGTTCAGTCTTGTGATATATCGATTGACAACCACGACCCTCTGCAGGTTTTGGTCATATCTCTTTACTGTTCATTGCATGCAATCTTCTAAACGTGTCCAAGGAGTATTATTTTTTCATCATCATCAAAGTCTTATCCCAGAAATTTTTGGGGTTGGCTGAATTTATCTCATTACCTCCATTTAATTTTGATGAATGCTATTTCTTAGAATAATTCCAGTGTATTCATATCTTCTCTCACTACCACTATTCATCTTTTTTGGTCTTCCTCTTGCTATCATAGAATCTTCTACTTGCATGTTCCTTTTGACCAGAGTTGTTATCGGTTTTTGTTGCAAATGACTAAACCATCTCAACCAACTTTCCCTCAGTTTATCACCTATTGGAGCTAATTCTACACTTATAACCAATGCATTCTTTTCTAGTTTGATCTCTGTTAGTATTTCTACTCATCCATTTCAGCATCCTCATCTTTGCTATGCTTAATCAGTGAAACATGTTTGTCCATTACCCAACATTTAGCTCCATAAACCATAGCTGATCGTACTGCTGTCTTGTAAAATTATCTTGTAACTTGATTGGGAATGCTTTGGTCAGCATAGCACTTAAGAATCATCCCTCCAGTTTAACCATTCTGCTCTAATTACATCGACAACATTCTTCTCAGTACTCCATCCTTTTGGTCTATGGATGATAACCAAAATGAAATTGTCCCTTTGGGGTATTTTTTGGACCATTGATTTTTACTGGCATTTCATCTCTGTTTGTCATTTCTAAAGTTCTACTACACATTCCCTCTCTTGGTCCTACTGATTTGAGATACAATATAACAGAATGTCTATTGGTCATGTTAAGCAGGCAAGACGCGACTTAACACGCATTAAATTGCCTTGAAAATTTTCCTTCTTTCTCACTTGATAGATGGTGACAAGATTATGGAACTTTTCCAAATTATTTAAATTAGTGTAGTAGTATCACATATTTGTCACACAATTGCAGGTCTTGGATGGTTTAGCAAACTCATGTACCAAAGATTGTGGGAGAGGATTGTGTAAAAGAATAGTAGTTGTTGTGAAAGCCGCCAATGTCTTGGGTCTTTCATTTTCTGAAGCATTTGGAAAACAGCCACTTGAATTGCTACAGCTGCTTTCTCTTAAGGCGCAAGATTCGCTCGAGGAAGCGAAGCTCCTAGTGCAAACTCATCCCATGCCACCAGCTAGTATTGCTCAAATTCTTGCAGAATCTTTTCTGAAGGTAACTTCTCTTTCTTCATTTACACCGACCATTGCCAGGTGAATCAAGTTCCTATTACGTAATTGGAATGATATATATATTTTCCAATAAGGCATTCGGTCACTCGGGCAGAGAACGTACATAGCTTACTTATCTCATTCCATCTCATCATACCCATGTTTAGAGATGTTACAGCATTGATTGCCCACCCCATAAATGATTGTAGGATTATCTATGGGGCTGATGCTTAAATATATATGTTGTAGCTTTTACTTTTGTGCTTTTGGCCAGGGTCTATTGGCTGCACATCGTGGAGGATATATGGATTCCCAAAAGGAGGAAGGACCTGCTCCTCTTTTGTGGAGAATTTCTGACTTCTTGAAGTGGGCAGAACTATGTCCTTCAGAACCAGAAATTGGCCATGCACTGATGCGTTTAGTTATTACTGGACAAGAAATACCACATGCATGCGAGGTATTAATTCTTTCTTTGCAATTAAGAGCTTGAAACTGTGATAGATATGATGCTGTCTTATTTATATTTATTTGTCTTTTTCATCTAATTTTTTCTTCTTTTTTGTTACCTTTGACTAGTTACTGCAAGTATTGATCAACTGTATGATGTCATCATAATCTACAGTGCTTTATACCAAATGTTGCGCTGGGAAACTTGTCATGTCTTTCGGTTTGATTTTGTATATCCACTGCATCATTTTTTCCCTATGTCTGATCCTTTTAAAACCTTCAACCTGCATCAAATCGTGCCTTCGCACTGGTGCCAAATTTGTTCTTCAATGTACGAGGTCAAACCATCTTATTCAAAACTATAACCATGTGTAATTAATGGAAGAGAAGATATGAAGTCTAGCCTAACCCCCCTGATGTGTACCTATTTTTTTTTCCTAGGCAAGCATAGGGTTAGTGGTTAACGGAGGTGAAGGTGGGTTTGACGGGATTTGAACCTAGATCATTGGATAAAATCTTCTCAAGCCTTTACCAACTTGGCTAAGTGGCGCCTTCCCCCTGGTGCATACCTATTGTAACTAAAAACTCACTTTATCTCTCCCAAATTATTTAAATTGTTCATTCATCCCAACTATTCCTAGGGGCAGTTGCTAAATTGGCACAATTCCCCCTTCATGAATGGTTAACCTGATGCCATGGAGAGGCCTACTCCATTTCGGTTTGTGTATATTTTTAGTAATGCAAATCTAGAAAAAAATTTAGGGGAGAGAAGACCCTATATGCAGAGTGTCTATCTATATTTCCCCTTACTGAAGCATCTCATTCTTCACTCAAATCCTTGAAATGTGACTACAATAATGGTCCACTCTCTAACCAACTTTTGATATGATGAACCATTTTAACACAAATTTCTCTAGGAATATAGATGTGCTCATCATATTGCTTGTTTTAGAGAAATTCACAGTTTATTCATTCAATTTTTTTTTTTTTTTTTTCATTCTTTCATAAAATATAGCACATGAATAATAGATCTAATAAAGATATTAAGTTATCATGATAATAAACTCCATCTTGGATAAACAACGGTCCATAATCATCATCACCGAAGGATAAACAAGTAATTGAGAAAATCTTCTATTTCTATTGGCATTTGGTATTGGGATCGTGTCATTTTCCAAGGAGATGAAACTTTTCGCTTTTTCATCCATTCATGTTATCCTATTTTATGTTGTTTATAAAGTATAGATAATGGTATCAATATTGATTATTTGATGAACAACAATTATATTGTCAAATGAAATCAAGTGCCCGATTTCCAAACTATACAAATATCTTTGAAATTAGAATTACATCCATTTGTTCCAATGTATAGAGAAGCATATGGAGTGTATTAGACATCCTCTTGGTCTGATAAAAAAAATCTCCCCCAGTGATATGTTGTGTTCTTTTTAAATAAACTCTCGTTGTGGAGTTTGTTTTTACAGTAGTCTTATGTATGGCACTATTATGAATTCTTTTTTTCATTTGCTTATACAGTAGTCTTATGTATGACACTGTTAGAAATTCTTTTTTCATTTTCTATGGAAGGTCTAACATTCTTTTTTCTTCTGATAACTGACATGGTCGTATTAGTGTCTAATAATAGATACATATACAAAGACGAGGAAAGAGGATTTGCTATGTATGGAGTATTTTCATTTTCTGTGGAATATGACAGTAACCATGCAAAATTTTCCTTCTTGTAGTCTCAAGGATAGTCGAAATAAAAGTTATACCTTCTCTTACCATGATTTGAAAGTGATGTTTCAGGTCGAACTTCTCATTTTGTCTCACCACTTCTACAAGTCTTCTGCCTGTCTCGATGGAGTAGATGTTCTTGTAGCTCTTGCAGCAACCAGGGTAGAATCTTATGTATCTGAAGGAGATTTTTCATGTTTGGCCCGCCTGGTTACTGGAGTGAGCAACTTCCATGCCCTGAATTTCATTCTTGGAATTCTTGTGGAAAATGGTCAATTAGAGCTTCTTCTTCAGAAGTATTCGGCTGCAGATACAACCACAGGCACAACCGAGAATGTCGGATTTCGAATGACTGTTCTCACTTCGCTGAAATATTTTAACCCTCACGATCTGGATGCATTTGCCATGGTTTGTATCTGTATTCTCCCAAGCCTCTCAACTTTAATATATGGATCTTGTTTACGTACTTTTGGGCATACATTTATTTGTACATAGTTTTTATTTATGATTATTTGCGTTCGGCTGTAGGACACATAAAGGTGGGTCGGGGTATAATTGTTGCTTAGGATCTCCATCTTGGAGATCATCCTCAACAGGAACAATCAGTTGTTTGAAAATACTAAGCCTATCAAAAATGATTTAGATGTTGAAACATTTTAACCATCCATTCCAACATAAATTTCGAGCCAACGGTTCATAGGTTCAGAAAGGTCTGCTTTTTATGGTGATCATCTCCATGGTGAGGAGACTATTCTCATAAAAAACCAGCCCGTTCTGATATTTTAACCTTATTAAAGTAGATAACGTATTGAACAATTATGGAAATTCTAGAAAACCACACTTTTACTTGGTACTTTGGAACTAATGCTTGTGCTAGAGTAGTCCTAGGTGGGTGGGTGACCTGGAACTCCTCATGTTGCACCCCACCCAAATTTACGGCTTTGATGATGATGAGCGACCTTCTGGTTTTATATCTCTCTAATATAGGTAAGCATGATTTGCCAAGTTTGTAATGCAATTACAGTCATCATTGTCAAGCTCTTCATAGTATTTACTTTTGGCTGAATCATTGAAAGAGTTTTGTTCGCCGAGTGATAAGTGTAGGAACCTGGCTGTTCTGAAAATATTGCATTGGTGCTAGATGATTATTTTGTTGGACTGTGTAATGTTTCATTATGGGGAAAAGCCTTTTTTTCCCATGTAAAATCTTCAATTCATATTTGTTTTGTCAAGGTGACAAAATGCTGATTACCAAACTATTGATTGAAGGGATATATTTGTGCACATTTTTTGTAATATATATGGTTCCACCTCAATTTTTCTTGCCCCATTTATATGTTAATTGAGCAGTAGTCTTGATGGAAACAATTGAATTGCTAATTCTTTCCCTTTTGTTCATGCAGGTCTACAATCACTTCGACATGAAGCATGAAACTGCTTCGCTGCTCGAGTCACGAGCCATGCTGTCCAGGCAGCAATGGTTTCTCCGCTACGACAGAGAGCAAAATGAAGATCTCCTGGAGTCCATGCGCTACTTCATTGAGGCTGCAGAAGTTCATTCCACCATTGATGCTGGCAACATGACACGCCGTGCATGTGCTCAGGCATCACTCCTCTCCCTACAGATCCGCATGCCTGACTTTGACTGGCTTAACCTATCTGAGACCAATGCACGACGTGCCCTTGTCGAGCAGTCTCGTTTCCAAGAAGCGCTCATTGTCGCGGAGGCCTACAGTCTCAACCAGCCAAGTGAGTGGGCCCTGGTGTTATGGAATCAGATGCTCAAGCCAGAACTCACTGAACAGTTTGTGGCCGAGTTTGTAGCTGTGCTTCCACTCCAGCCATCAATGCTTGCAGAGCTTGCAAGGTTTTATAGGTCTGAGGTAGCAGCGAGAGGGGATCAATCACACTTTTCTGTGTGGCTGTCACCAGGGGGACTACCCGCAGAATGGTTGAAGCACTTGGGAAGGTCATTTAGGTGTCTCTTGAAGAGGACAAGGGATCTAAGGTTGCGAGTGCAATTGGCAACAGTCGCAACTGGATTTGGCGACATTATAGAAACATGCATGAAGGCATTGGATAGGGTGCCGGACACTGCTGGGCCGCTTGTCCTGAGGAAAGGACACGGTGGAACCTACCTCCCACTCATGTGAAAAGATGGTCGATCGGTGGCTTCATTGATGACTATACGATTTTGATTGATCTGACTTTGATGATGACAATGATGCTCTCACATTAAGCATTTCAGGATACATATTGCCTAAGCTTGGTGTGGTGATGGCCCGAGAGGGCACAATCAGCATCAGAAGCTCTTGTAAAAATGTTCATGATGGGTGTAAATTAGATTGAAGCGCACAAAGATTTCGTTCTTCCAGCTTCATGGGAAGGAAGAGTTTAAGCTGGTAAAGTGTTCGGCGATAGTTATAGCTATAAGATCTGTGCATCAAATTCATATTGATTTTCCTGTTTGGTTCTTTGGTTTTCTTTTTTCGTTCACTTAATGGGACGTTGAGTCCAATGTATTCTTATATGTTGTATTTTTTCAGATCCATTTTTTGACCTAAAACCCAAGTCTATTGTACATGTATGAGGCACCTCAGTAACAGCTATCAAGAATTTTGTTGCAATACCTGGTAAGATCAATTTCTTGAAATTTATTGAGAAATTTTGCTATTTGTTTTCAAGTAAGACATTTAAGAATGTGAGATGTAGTGAAGTTCAATGATGAGGGTGTATGATTGCAAAGAAAATTTTTTCTTGGAACAATCAATTTCTCAGTTAATGTTCCATGTAAATGGTTTTTCTGAGAAAATGTTTGGTGGTGTTTGACTGCAACCAGGGAAACATCAAAAGAGGATTACCGACCAATTTTTTTGTAGAAAAAAGAAAATCAGCAATTAAATAACCAGTGATTAATAATTTCAAAATTTGGAGATTTTTGGATAAAAAAACACTTTATTTTGCGACCAAGCGCCAATTTTTTCAGCAGAATCCATTTTTGGCTTTTTACAGAATATTCTCCAAAATTCCACAAATTTTGTGACCATGATAGCCTTAGAACCACCGACTGAACCAGAGTCGAATCAAATTGCCGTAGAACCAAACCGATTTAAAGTCGGCTTGGTTCAGTTTTATGGATTCCCAATATCTTAAAAACCTAATTGAACCAACATATTTTTAATAAAAATAAATAGATGAGTATGAAATCTCATATAATGAGTCATTAATGTATCCATCAATAAAAAAAATTATTTATGTATCCATTTAATAAAAAAAATGTCGAACAGTTTTTTCATAAATTAAATAAAGTCATTATTCTATCCATAAAAAAATAATTAATTTATCCATAAAAAACGAGTATAGTTTATTAAATAGATTAATAATATTTATTTATTCGGTACTTGGTTTAGTTTGATTCTTACAAGGCATGAATCAAGAACTGAATTAAATTGGCCGGTTCTCTATTGTTAATCGAAACCGAATCAAAGCTCATTATAAACCAAACCAATCCAAAGCTCTTGGTTTGGTTCCGTTCATGGTTTGAATCAAATCAAGTTGTATCCCTAACCTACATCATTCTCTCTTTTCTAAGAATGCTTTCAATAATTTAGTAGATAATCACTACTATGAAGAATTTTTTTTATTTTTCTTAGTTTTTTTATTTTTATTTTCAATCAAATTCATTTCAGCCTCCATCTACTAAATGGAGGTTTAAAAGATTTACTTAAAACCCAAAAGTGTCCAGTCTAGTTTCACCCTAAGAAACATTGCCAAGCCTTTCATTTTTCCCAAACCAAGTGTATAAATGAAGAAAAATATGCTAAATAGGAAGGTTGAGCATAAGGAGTTAACGGAGCCTATCAAATTTACATAACTCAGAAAACATCAATCTCTCCTTGAGAAATGTCATGATTATGTAAGTTTAAATGAAAAATTCAGATTTTTCAAAGATCCAAGACTAACCGAACCAACATACCAAATGCATTGAGGTGTTGGTGGTGCAGAAAGTTAAGCTATCGATATCTATTTGAGGGAATAGTCTACAGTTGGTTTGACTTTAATACTAC
This sequence comes from Akebia trifoliata, assembly GCF_017979445.1. NCBI lineage: Eukaryota > Viridiplantae > Streptophyta > Magnoliopsida > Ranunculales > Lardizabalaceae > Akebia > Akebia trifoliata. The sequence goes on along the minus strand of NC_141378.1, from coordinate 1,347,154 downwards.
TCTTTCGGAGCCTTTAAGGTAGTTCTTTCAATGGCTTGTTACTTTCAATATGATGATTTTCACTTTGGTACCCTTCTTTTTGGGCTTCAAAACTAGTTCTCTCTGTTGTTCTTTTCGAGAATTTGAATCCGAAACATAGCGCTGATTCTGATACCAAATGATATGAACGTAACCGACACACAAAATGTACCTAAGCATTAATAATGCAGAAAGTTAAGCCTATATCTATTTAGGGTTATAACACAATCTGAACACAGGAATTGCTTAGCTTATTCATGTTTACTCAAAAGAACGGTTAATACATATTTGTAAGAAAAGCTCTCGAACTTCACCAAAAATGGTTGAAATAAAGATTTTCTAAGTGAATTTTTATGACAAAAACTCTAAAATATAACACCTTATGAAATCGTATTTCCCATGATTGACAAACATTTTGCTCAGCCCAAAATCCAATCTGGTCTGATTCGATATCTTAGGGCCTGGATAGAGGTTTTGGGCTTGACTTTAATTGATTCCGAACCTGAACCCTAGATCTAGAAACATCTGATTGCATCCTTTGGGCCAGGGCACTCACAAGTACCACACTAATTGATGAATATAAAGAACTTCAATTTCAGGTCTACGGTATCTGGACTCTTTCATTGTTTGGGACAACAAGTTTAAAGGATTCAAATATATATATATTTCTTCTTATATTGGGTATCATTTCAAATACATATAATAACTCAGGGAGGTAACTCAAATAAAGTGTTATAGTGAGGGTGATTTTTTTCCCAAAAGCTGTGAGCAAAATTTCTCGCAGTACCACACCTGTTTAACATGTGGTGCAAAAGTCAATATCAATGAGACCAAAAATTTCTCTCTCAAAATCAATCGGATGCCACGGGGTTGTATCAGACAAAATCAAAAAAAGAAATTTAAATTTAAAGTCAATATCATGTGATTTTTTTTTCTTTTTTTTTAAAGCTTGACCCAAGGTGTTGGAATTGGACGGTTATGAAGCACCCAAATTTAGAATTAAAATTCAAAGATGAAAGGGTCAGGTTCAAGGGCCATGTGAGAAAACATGTAAGAAAACTTTCGTTTTTCAAAATAAGGGTTAGAGGTTTTGGATTGAGCTGATTTTTTGCAAGGATGGTCACTATGATGAGAAGATCATCCTCACAAAAAATCAGCTCAATTAGAAACCTCTAAATCCATCAAAAGTGATTTACAAATAGTGATAAAAATTGAAAAAAAATCGACGGTCCACATTCTAAATCACTTTTAATGGGGTTAGAAGTTTCAGATTGGGCTGATTTTTTTTTTTGGATGATCTTCCCATCATAGAGATCATCCTCACAAAAAATCAGCTCAATCTAAAATTTCTAACCCATATTTTAAAATTTTATTTACCGCCGAAAGTTTTCTTACATGTTTTCTCACATGGCCCTTGAACCTGACCCAAGATGAAATATATATATATATATATGGGAAATGTTCAGCACCCTAAGTTTTACCACACACTTTAACAAATATTTTTTGTCCTACATGGGTTATAAGTTTTGGAATGGGCTGATTTTTGGTAAGGATGATCTCTATGATTAGAAGATCATCCTCCCCAAAAATCAGCCCATTCCGAAATGTTTAGCCCCATGTTTACACGTTGAAAAATTGTGGACCGTCCATTTTTTGTAAACCATTTTGATGGGGTTAGAAGTTTTGGAATGAGCTGATTTTTGGTGAGGATGATCTCCTCACCATAGAGATCATCATCACCAAAAATCAGCCCATTCCGAAACTTCTAACCCATGTAGGACAAAACGCGTTTGTTAAAGTGTGTGGTAAAACTTAGGGTGCCGAACGGGACCCTATATATATATATATAGGGTCCCGTTCGGCACCCTAAGTTTTACCACACACTTTAACAAACGCGTTTTGTCCTACATGGGTTAGAAGTTTCGGAATGGGCTGATTTTTGGTGAGGATGATCTCTATGGTGAGGAGATCATCCTCACCAAAAATCAGCTCATTCCAAAACTTCTAACCCCATCAAAAATGATTTATAAAAAATGGACGGTCCACGATTTTTCAACTTGTAAACATGGGACTAAACATTTCGGAATGGGCTGATTTTTGGGGAGGATGATCTTCTAATCATAGAGATCATCCTCACCAAAAATCAACCCATTCCAAAACTTCTAACCTATGTAGGACAAAAAACGTTTGTTAAAGTGTGTGGTAAAACTTAGGGTGCTGAACATTTCCCATATATATATATATATAGGGTCAGGTTCAAGGGCCATATGAGAAAACATATGAGAAAACTTTCGACGGTAAATAAAATTTTAAATATGGGTTAGAAATTTTTGATTGAGCTGATTTTTTGTGAAGATGATCTCTATCATGGAAAGATCATCCAAAAAAAAATCAGCCCAATCTGAAACTTCTAACCTCATTAAAAGTGATTTAGAATGTGGACCGTCGATTTTTTACCAATTTTTATCACTAATTTGTAAATCACTTTTGATGGATTTAGAAGTTTCTGATTGAGCTGATTTTTTGTGAGGATGATCTTCTCATCATAGTGACCATCTTTGCAAAAAATCAGCTCAATCCAAAACCTCTAACCCTTATTTTGAAAAACGAAAGTTTTCTCATATGTTTTCTCATATGGCCCTTGAACCTGACCCATATATATATATATGGGAGTGGTTCGGCAGCCCTAAAGTTTGCCAAGTTTTGTGCCAAACATTTTTTGTAAATCATTTTTGATGGGGTTAGAAGTTTTGGAATAGGCTGATTTTTTATGAGGATGATCTCTACGATGAAGAGATCATCTTCACCAAAAATCAGTTCATTTTGAAACTTTTAACCCTAGTTTACAAGTTAAAGAATCGTGGACCGTCTAATTTGTGTAAATCACTTTTGATGGGGTTAGAAGTTTTGGAATATGCTGATATTTTGTGAGGATGATCTCCTCGTCATAGAGATCATTCTCACAAAAAATCAGCTCATTCCAAAGCTTCTAACCCATATTTTGAAAAATGTTTGGCACAAAACTTAGCAAACTTTAGGACTGTTGAACCGCCCCCTATATATATATATATATATAGGGTCCCGTTCCCCACGCTAAGCTTTACCCTACACTTTAACAAACGTGTTTTGTCCTACATGGGTTAGAAGTTTTGGAATGGGCTGATTTTTGGTGAGGATGATCTCTATGGTGAGAAGATCATCCTCACCAAAAAAGCTTTGGGTGTTGAACATTTCCCATATATATATATATGGGAAATGTTCAGTAACAAACATTTTGGCAAAACATTTTTCAAAATATGGGTTAGAGGTTTTGGATTGGGCTGATTTTTGGTGAGGATGATCTCTATGGTGAGAAGATCATCCTCACCAAAAAAGCTTTGGGTGTTGAACATTTCCCATATATATATATATGGGAAATGTTCAGTAACAAACATTTTGGCAAAACATTTTTCAAAATATGGGTTAGAGGTTTTGGATTGGGCTGATTTTTGGTGAGGATGATCTCTATGGTGAGGAGATCATCATCACCAAAAGTCAGCCCATTCCAAAACTTCTAACCTATCAAAAATGGTTTACAAAAAATGGACGGTCCACGATTTTTCAACTTGTAAACATGAGGCTAGAAGTTTTGGAATGGGCTGATTTTTGGTGAGGATGATCTCCTCACCGTAGAGATCATCCTCACCAAAAATCAGCCCATTCCAAAACCTCTAACCCATGTTTTGCCAAAATGTTTATTGCTGAACGGGACCCTATATATATATAAACCTCTAACCCATATTTTGAAAAACCATTCTTTTTACATATGTCCCATGAATCGCCCTTATATTTATATAAGGGCGATTCATGGGACATATGTAAAAACAATGGTTTTTCAAAATATGGGTTAGAGGTTTTGGATTGAGCTGATTTTTTGTGAGGATGGTCACTATGATGAGAAGATCATCCTCACAAAAAATCAACTCAATTTGAAAACTTCTAAATCAATCGAAAGTGATTTACAAATTATTGGGAAAAATTGGTAAAAAGATCCACATTCTAAATCACTTTTAATGGGTTTAGAAGTTTCAGATTGGACTGATTTTTTTTTCCGGATGATCTTCCCATCATAGAAATCATCCTCACAAAAAATTAGTTCAATCCGAAACTTCTAACCCATATTTTGAAAATTTATTAATGTTACATTGTTTTTACATATGTTTTTTCATATCCCTTGATCCTGACCCATATATGTATACAGGGAGGGGTTCAGTAGCCCTAAAGTTTGCCAAACATTTTTCAAAACAAGGGTTAGAAGTTTTGGAATGCGTTGATTTTTTGTGAGGATGATCTCTATATGAGGAGATCATCCTGTTTAAAAATTAGCTCATTTTGCAATTTCTAACCCTAATTTACAAATTGAAGAATCGTGGACCGTCCAATTTTTGTAAATCACTTTTGACTTTTGATGGGGTTGAAAGTTTTGGAATAGGCTGATTTTTGGTGAGGATGATCTCCTCATCATAGAGATAGTCCTCACAAACAATCAGCTCATTCCAAAACTTCTAACCCATGTTTTGAAAAATGTTTGACAAACTTTAGGGCTGCTGAACCGTTTCCATACACACACACACACACATATATATATATATATATATATATATATATAAATATGGGGACAGTTCAGCAGCCCTAAAGTTTGCCAAGTTTGGTGCCAAACATTTTTCAAAATATGGGTTAGAAACTTTGGAATGAGCTGATTTCTTGTGAGGATGATCTCTATGATGAGGAGATCATCATCACCAAAAATCAGTATATTCCAAAACTTCTAACCCCATCAAAATAGATTTACAAAAATTGGATGGTCCACGATTCTTCAACTTATAAACTAGGGTTAGAAGTTTCAAAATGAGCTGATTTTTTGTGAGGATGGTCTCTTTACAGTAAAGATCATCCTCACAAAAAATCAGCCTATTCCAAAACTTCTAACCCCATCAAAAGTGATTTAAAAAAATGTTTGGCACCAAACTTGGCAAACTTTAGGACTGCCGAACCGCTCCCATATATATATATATATATATAGGGTCCCGTTCGCCACCCTTAGTTTTACCACACACTTTAACAAACGCGTTTTGTCTTACATGGGTTAGAAGTTTCGGAATGAGCTGATTTTTGGTGAGGATGATCTCTATGGTGAGGAGATCATCCTCACCAAAAATCAGCTCATTCCAAAACTTCTAACCCCATCAAAATTGATTTACAAAAAATGGACGGTCCACGATTTTTCAACGTGTAAACATGGGGCTAAACATTTCGGAATGGGCTGATTTTTGGGGAGGATGATCTTCTAATCATAGAGATCATCCTCACCAAAAATCAGCTCATTCTAAAACTTCTAACCCATGTAGGACAAAAAACGTTTGTTAAAGTGTGTGGTAAAACTTAGGGTGCTGAACATTTCCCATATATATATATATATATATAGGGTCCCGTTCAATGGCCAACAGTTTGGCAAACATTTTAGCAAACACTTTTTCAAAACATGGGTTAGAGGTCTTGGAATGGACTGATTTTTGGTGAGGATGATCTCTACGGTGAGGAGATCATCCTCACCAAAAATCAGCTCATTCCAAAACTTCTAGCCCCAGTTTACAAGTTGAAAAATCGTGAACTGTCCATTTTTTGTAAACCATTTTTTATGGGGTTAGAAGTTTTGGAATGGGCTGATTTTTGGTGATGATGATCTCCTCACCGTAGAGATCATCCTCACCAAAAATCAGCCCATTCCAAGACCTCTAACCCATGTTTTGAAAAATGTGTTTGCCAAAATGTTTGCCAAACTGTTGGCCATTGAACGCTACCCATATATATATATATATATATATATATATATATATCTATATATATATATATATATATATATATATATATGTATAGGGAAGCGTTCGGGCGCCTAAACAATAACAAACATTTTGGCAAACATTTTTTAACCGTCGGATATAAGATAATCGGACGGATCAGATTCAATTTAATGTATAAATTGTAAGTTATATAATATTTACAGCCCCACCTTCTTCTTTCCTGTAATTAGTGCGACGTCCCTCTCTCTTTAAAACCATTTTGAAAAATCAAAGAGTTTAACTCTCTGTCGAACCCTCTCTCTAGTTTCTCCATCGTCTATTTCTCATTCTCTCTCGATTTCTCTCTCTCACGAACTCTCTCATTCTCTCTCGGTCTCTCTTTCTCTCTCTCTTTCTCGCTCTCCTCTCTCTCATTCTCTCTCGCATGAACGACGAAGACTCCATCTTCCTCGCAAACAGGTACTCTCTCTGTCTCTCTCTCTCTCTCTCACTGTATTAATTTGAGTTCTGATTTGGCGAAGACCAAATATTGATCCGAAGTGCCCCCACTGTAATTCCACCCTGATCGTGTTGTGTCCTTCATCTAGTCATCCAAGCAGTCTTGTTAAAATCAGAGCCAAATAGTTTAGTTCTAGTGGATTTTACAGTAAAATCTATATTCAAGTAATGAACCATTGAATCAGGATTTGACTATGATTTGAGAAATATTCGGATTTTAGGTTGGATTGAACTTTCAAAACATCGATCTAATGCACAAGGCGCCATCCACAAGAACTCTCCGAATCCCCAAATCTAAAGAACAAACTCTTATTCCAATTCAAACTCTCACAAATAATTTTTTAATGAAACTCATTAGCTGAAGATAATTTTCCTAGAAAACATTTTCACTTGTACAATCGTTCAAAACCTTAAGTATAAATAAAAAAAGTAAAAAGAACAATATCCGTATGGGCAACGGCATGTCTCGAATTGTACGTAAGGTTTAAAGCCCACACCCGAATCTGGTCATAACCCCAACTCCCAAGAAACCACATTTCCCATCTCTCTCCCTCCCAAGGGAAGAAGACCTCAGCCGTCCATGTTGACTGAAAAATCCCATCGTAGTGTCTTTTCCACATGTAGAAATTGTATTGGATGAACAAGGAGGATCTGTTGGGTCAGCCATTAAAAAGCAAAGATCCCGCCAACACTGAGAAGATCTCTTGACTGTAGGAGCAGAAAAGGAAAATGAGATATTTTGATATATGGAGAAATTAAGTGAGAAGAGATTGAGATTTCTCACGATATAAAGGTGGAAAGTTGTACGAATCGAAAATAACGTGCTCCGCCGTCGTTGCAGAGTAAGGTATGGCGGGAAACGTACAAATTTCTCGTTTCTCTTTCTTGTTTTTGCCTAATTTGAATCTCTCCCTGTCCACCTCTCTCTCTCTCTCTACTGGTGTGATTCTCTCGCTCTCACTCTCTCTCTCTTCTTCCTCTTCCCCCTCATCTTCAGATGGAGATGATGGAGGAGGAAGAGGAGGAGATTTCGAAGGACCTTCATCTTCTAGTTTAAGATCTAATGATGGAGTCTGGCCTGAACCTTTCGTCGAAAATCTTGCGTATCAGGTTGCCATTGATGCCGCTCGAAACTTTGGTCGATTAGCTGCTGGTCCAGCCATAGCCAATGTCTTTTTTTTATTTATTTTTACAATGGGGGTAAAGAGAAATTTTCTCATTTTTGTGCTACATGTCAAACCAACGGCTTTTTGAATTCTTCGTGTGGTAGAGGGAAACCGAATTGAAAGGGCGTTTTCTCAACCTTTGAAACTACTAATTTTGGAAAACCTCATTTCTCTCTAACCCTACAAACCCTCTGAAATGTTCTTCCCATATAACAAAAACCTATTCAAACTAACCCTTCCATTACCCTCCCCTCCATACACTTTGGGTCACTTGCATGATCTCCATCAAACCACGGGTTCGAACCATGGTCCGATTCGAGGTCCTAATATGGGTCACTTGTCTAGCCATGGTCTCGGTGAAACTAGTCGAAGGTATCGGTGTGAATTGGGGGACGATGGCATCACACGTTATGCTCCCGTCTACGATTGTTGAAATGCTGAAGGATAATGGGATTAAGAAGGTGAAGTTGTTTGATGCGGATTCTTGGATTGTGAACTCGTTAGCTGGGAGTGGGATTGAAGTTATGGTTGCAATCCCGAACGACCAGCTAACTCGATTTAGCGACGATTATGATAATGCCAAGCATTGGGTGAAGAAGAACGTAACGAAACATTTGTATGATGGTGGTGTCGATATCAAGTAAGGGATCACCTATTGTTTAACTTTTTGTTTTCGATTTTTATCGCACACAAACATACATTTTGTTCATTTGTTAATGATTTTATATAGGGCTTATAATTGCCATACCACTTTTTTTTTTATAGCCCAAGCAATGAAAATTGAATATGGTATTTGGGGAGTGGATAATCATTCTATCTTTTTAATGACTGCACTCCATTCTCATAATTTCTTCTTATTTTTGAAGAAATTTTTTATTTGGATTTCTCCTCAACTGAGAGAAGATCTTCAAAATCTAAAGGGACTGATTATGACGGTGAGAGAGTGATCGAGGAATCATTCTTTTTCTTCTCTTCTTCTTTTTTCCTCTAGTTTCGGATACCCTTTTTTTTTTTTTCAATATGAAATTATATCTTTATTTGGTGTGTTATATAAATAATTTCATTAATCCGCTAACTAAAAGGAAAGAGATATCCTATTGCCACACCAACTTTTGCTAAGAGCCCCCAATTCATATGAAATCACCAAAGAATTGGAAGACATCATGGGGTGCTCTTAGTAAAAGTTGGTGTGGAAATAGTAGCTTTCGAAGAAAGTGGTATACCAATATGATCATTCTCTCTTATTTTCACTAAGAATTGGTTTCTCGAATAGTTTTCTTGAGTTGTTTACTTGATTTTCTCTCTGACATTGTAGGTATGTTGCAGTCGGGAATGAGCCCTTCCTCAAGAGTTATAATGGTACATTCATGAAACCAACATTTCCAGCATTGAAGAACATTCAAAAAGCTCTCGATGAGGCTGGCCATGGAGACAAAATCAAAGCCACTATCCCCCTCAATGCCGACGTCTATGAGTCCTCATCTAACAAACCATCAACTGGCAGATTCCGTGAGGATATAAACGATCTTATGACCCAAATTGTCAAATTCCTCCATTCCAATAATGCTCCATTCCTCGTTAACATCTATCCTTTCCTAAGTCTCTACCAAAACCCAAATTTTCCCCTTGATTTTGCTTTCTTTGATGGTGGTGGTAATCCAACCAACGACAATGGTGTCCAATACGAAAATGTTTTTGATGCTAACTTTGACACACTTGTTTGGACGTTAAAGAAGGTCGGTGTCCCGGACTTAAAGATCGTTGTTGGGGAAGTTGGATGGCCGACGGATGGAAATAATCATGCCACCATAGAACTTGCTAAAAAATTCTACGATGGGTTCATGAAGAAGATGGCAAACAAGAAAGGGACCCCATTGAGGCCAGGGCACATGGATGTGTACCTATTTAGCTTGCTCGACGAGAACTTGAAGAGCATTGCCCCAGGGAATTTCGAGCGACATTGGGGGATCTTTCGATATGATGGGAAGCCTAAGTTTCAGATGGATTTTTCAGGACTAGGACATGAGAAGAACTTGGTCGCAGCTAAGGGGGTGCAATACTTGCCTTCACAATGGTGTGTATTCAACAAGGAGGTTAAGAAAATGAACCTTGTCCCGGCTAACTTGGGCTATGCGTGCTCCTTAGCCGATTGCACACCATTGGGATATGGGTCATCATGCAACAATTTGGATCTTCACGGGAATATTTCCTACGCCTTCAATATTTATTTTCAAATGCAAGATCAGGATGTGCAAGCTTGCGATTTCCAGGGATTAGCAAAGATAACAAAAACTAATGCCTCTCAAGGGACCTGTTTATTCCCGGTGGAGATAGTGAACGCTGGAGAGAGGACGAAATCGATGTTTGTAAGTACTATGTTAGCATTGATCGTGTCGGCCTTGTTATCGTAGAATCAAATCAACGATTGTTTGATGGAAGGTTAGAAAAAAAAGTTGATTTTATTTGGATAGTTTTATATATGTATGTACGTTTAAATTGGTTTTAAAATGTCATTGATTTATAGCTGATGGCAACATGTTATCTGTGTGATTCTGTCAAGAACAACTTTCTAATCGTTGCTAAACGTTCGCCTTAGCCTATTTCTTTTGTTTCCTAATAACCTTGGGAAGAAAAAGTTCCTTGCCTTTCAACATGAAAAGAGATACTTTGCTGCCTTTTGGGGGTGTTTGGTTAAGATTCTAGAATCTGATTCTCCATCATAGTCTTATATTACGTTTGATTTCTTTTATAAAAGAGATTTCCCCAACAATCACACCATCAGAAATTGGGTAATTTATTTTTCTGTTAAAACATGTTATATATTATATTATATGATTCGAAAATTTGTAATAACAGTGGCACCAGTGGTCTAGTGGTAGAATAGTACCCTGCCACGGTACAGACCCGGGTTCGATTCCCGGCTGGTGCAATAAATTTTTTTTATAGGTGTGGTTTCACTTTTTCCCTGCATTTACAACGACAGAGGAGAGAACATATTGCACACTGTCATCAAAATCCTTGTTTTTTATACCCACTAAAAGTTAAAATGTAATTGCATTTTAAAACTATTATTGAAAAACAATGATTTTAGAGGTGCCAACATCAATACCTGCACACTGGATCGGGTAAATCCGAGAATCGAACCAATCCGAAACCTTTTGGATCGGATTGGTTCTGATTGAGTATGGTTTGATTTGGATACAGATTGCAAAAAATACCAATTGATTTGATTCGATTTTGGATTATGGGTATAATAGAATCGAGTCAATCCGAGAATTGAACCAATTTTTGTATTTATTATAATATATATATATAATCTTAAAAGACAAAAAAAAGGTAAAAATATTCAAACAATAATATGTACGTTGATGCTTTGTTTAATATTTATTTTGCTTGGTTTTAAGTTTTAATTATTTTAATTTTATTATTGTAAATAATAAGTATGAGAACTGAGAACCGATCCGAACCAAGGTTGATTTGAATTGATTCGATTCTAAACTTGTAGAACTGATGTAGAACAAATCATGTTTGCACCAATATGGAATGTCCCATTTCTTTTAATTTTTTTAAAAAAAAGTCAAAAAGGCCATGCTATCCACCCAATAACATCTTTTTTTAAAGGACCTAAAGTTGGCATTAGCCCAAAATCCTCGAATAATGGTGTCCCATTCCTATAGAATAGGAATATGATGTCTACGTGGCAGGATTTGGTTGGTGTTTAAAGCACATTAGGCCCCTAAACAAACCATGCACACAGTCTATGTGTTTTAAATCCAATCAAATCATAGGGATGGGATACCAACTCTAATGTTTTCTCATAATTATTCCTAAAAATTATTTTATTTTCAATGATACAAGGTAATAATAACAAAACCCTTACTTTTATGCCGTGAAAGGTTAATTAAGAACATTTTTTTTTAGTACTTATGAAAGGAAAAGAGAGTTACTATTGGCACCCCAACTTTACTTGTTACACTCCAATTAAAAATAAGGAAAATAAGTGAATGACTGAGAATAAGTAAAAGTTGCCAATAAAAATTCTCTCAATTTTTTTATTTTATTTTTATATATTTCTATTTTTTGCGTTTAGGACTTTATATGAGCCTAATCATAATCATAAACAACTACTGAAATTATTTGGAACAAGGTTATAATGTTACAATAATAATTTGAGCCAAGCCATTGTACTGTTTGAATAGTGTGTTCTAATTTTTAATTGGGGGTGATAATAATTTAAGAAATTGGGTTGTAATAAGTAAAAATTGGGGTGCCAATAGAAGCTCTCAAGAAAAATGGTTGGGGGAAGTTGCCCACGTCACATTGAATATGCCAAAGAAACTCTATTACAACCGTAATAGTTTTGCAAACACAGAGCACATAATCTTAACATAGTTGTGAGTTACTAAAGATGCAACCAACAATTTAGATAAGCAACCCTACTCCCTCTTACATGAACATATGATTCAGGTCTATGAGATGGAACCTTCAATTACCAAATATATCAAATCAATATATTAGAAAAAGATAGAAAATAAGAGTCTCATTTTTTTTCGTACCATAATTCAACTTCATGAAGAAAGATTGCACAAAGAACGGAGACTATCAACGATGGAGTCGATAAGGGAATGGGATCCATTGGTCCCTGCAAACGGTAAGTGTTTAGGTGCTTTGGCTCTATCAAAATAAAATTCACCTGATTCCAGCTTTTCCTTGGGCTGCAAAGCTAACCAAACAACCGTGTCTGCACCTTCATCACTTGTTCTAAGTTTTCCGGATAACCTGGAAAGTGTTTCAAATTTAGGGAATTTGTGATGGAAATATGAAAGAATGATAGGTTGAACAAATTAGTATACTTACGATTTGGAAAAACCAGGCAAGCTTTTAGCGACACCCGGTGTCTCAGCCCAACCTGGATGCATTGAATAGAATCCAATACCTTTGTTACCGTACATTTCTGCCCATTTTTCTGTTAATGCCACCTAAAAGAACAAAAGAAGAAAAAAATTGAGCTTTGAAGAGATAGGTTCTGCAAATGGGGCATAAAATGGGTTGGATTTTATCTGAAATCCAAAGTTAGCGGGTTTGGGTCCTTGGAATAGACACAAGTAAAAAATGGGTCGGATATGATTTGCTGTGACATGATCCGATTCGGATTCTGATCCATTCATATATCTGCCTAGATCCGAATTCTATATTGCTTTGAAAATTATATTTTTAGGTTTTTCAAAATATATTTTTCTACTACTTTAATATAACATAAATATTCTTATAGTAAAATCATTATAATGGTAAAATAGAATAGTATGGCAATTAACAAACAAGTATAGAAGAAAAATGCTGGACTATCTGGAATTATCCTGACCCGAATCAAGCAATTTGGTGGGATCTCAATCCAGATTAAGTGAAATCGAAATGGTTCGGATATGGTTTATCTTGTAGTATACGAGTCAGATTAGGATCCGGATCTGGACATACTCAGATCGGAGTCGAATCTGACCCCTTTTAAGTACTATCTGAAAAAGCCATTTTAAATAAATGCATACAAAAAGCATGACATGATTTTATCAAGTAAAGCTCGCAATAAGTGCTTTCTAGGAGTTATCATATTTACTAACCTGAACTCGCTTATTTCGAGAATATTGTTCTGTCCCATCAAACTTGCTATCGCTAAACTACAGAAAGACAGATAGAGAAATCCAATATTAGTTGATGGTATGGGAGAGTCTTGAACATAACTAACCGATCAATTACCTGTAAATCTGTAGTCAATGGAGAATTGTACATCCCACCCGAGGAAACTGTAATGACTCGAGCATCAGGTGCTGCTTTCTCCAACAATGGCACCATTAATTCTGTTAAAGAATAAGTTCCTGCTACGTTTACAGCAAAGTTCAACTCCAACCTATTAACATAAAATAATATTAAAAAAATGCATTAAAAAGCAAGGAATTAGTTTTGCAGCAGAATGGATCTAATTCCCTCTTTTGAATGTCATATTACAGAAAAGGGAGAGTAAATTGCAGGATTGATTAAGATGGGGACTGTACCCTTCTGAAGTAGTAATACGGTTATGCTCAAGTAAGCCAGCGTTGTTAACCTAAGTCCAACAAACTTTCTCGGTGTTAGCTTTCTCATCAGTTTGGTAGGAGGTTCTTACTATAGTCATTTATCTTCATATCTCAAGAAGTACTTAGAATTCATCAGGAACAAGCATTTGAAAATTCCTACCATAACATTTATTCCCGAGTCGTGCTAGAGTGACTGCTTTAGACACTGAGATGTGCATAGAACTATAGACGATTTTCACTCGTATCTCAAGGAAAGCATCTATGGTTCGGTGCACACTTCCATGTCAGCTCAGTGTCTAACACAGTGTGCACAGACACTTCAGCATTTTCCTTAATTTATTCTCTAAAAGAATGCAAAGCAGGACTGAAAATCCCAAAGGCAACTCAAGATTCTGTCTGGGTAAGTTAACAAATTTGATTCATTTTTATAATTACTCAGCCTTGGCATGAAGCCATGAATATGTGACGAGGTAAGAAGAATTTTGAATATATAAGACTCTTATTTTTGAATAATATGCTCTAGGCATACATTAAAGTAATTTTTGTAATTATAATTGAACAGATATACGATAACAAGATGGTTTTCTATCTTGTATACATTAACGGATATAATCTATTAGATATATAAAGAAATATCGAGAATACCATTGAGGGAAAAAAAAAGATTTAAGATATCTAAATTTTTTTGTGTACAATGATAAGTACAATTAGTGTGAATAAATATTTCTTTCAAGGTTTAACATGTATAACAATAGGACCTATACCAAGATATGAACAGGTTGATCCTTTGAAGAAAATCTGGATGCAAATGACTTGATGTCATTGACAGAAGAAAGATCACACACCTGCAAGGAAAATTCAATAAGCCATTTCAATTGGTAAGAAAATGGAGAAAAAAAAAACTGTTCCTCACTTACTTGGTTATCAGGTCAGAATATCATGAAATGTCCAGAAACGTCGAAATTTAACATCATAAGGGGTTATTTTAACTTGCGCAAAGTTCATTACGGGTATACACGTGTTCAGACAGTACAATTTCAGGTCAGTAGTTTCCAAGCCCCCAAACAGACCTCAAAGTTGTGGCATCACTAACTCCGTGAAACGCGATCACTTTGTCGAAGTTGTTTTTGCAAACAAGCAAGAAAGATATATTGTTTAAAATATATCAATATTTGAAAATATGAATAATGCAATATAATTAAATTGCCCGCTTTACTGGCTCGCGTCAACATTAAAGGGAATTTTGATTATTGTTTTAATGAGAAACGAATTGCGATTAAAAAAGACAGATCACCCACGAAAATTAAGTAATTGAAGAAAAATACCTCCAAATATACATTCTGATTGCCTGTAACGGACTGAATTTTAGAAAGCGCAACTTCTCCTCTCTCTTTACTACGACATACCATATACACATTTGCCCCACTGAAAGACATCAGATCAAACAACAAATTTATCATAAATGTGGCTATTGAAACATCATTAATTAAACTCAGATTGAACAAAAAATCCACAAACCGCGAAGCGAGACCCTCAGCAGTAGCGTAACCTATCCCAGAATTTGCTCCAGTAATTACGCAATTCTTCCCTTCAATGTTAGTTTGCATTTCTTCTTCTTTGAATTTTTTGGAGTGTTCTCTGAATTGGTAGTAAAAATAAATAAATAATAGTTTGAAAGACAGAAATAATTGAAGATTGGAGGGAATTGGAACTCACTGGAAACCAGATTTTGTGAATTTCAAGTATCCGTAAACACCAAAAGCGGATGATCTCCATGCCTGTATGCGTGCGTGTGAGACATCGAGAAAAAAAAAACCCTAAATTTTTAGAAGGAAGAATAAATTTAGAGAGTTGAAATGAGAGATTAAACAGAGAATAATACCTTCTGAAGAAACATGATTAATGATCCGATAGAGATTGAGAGACCAATTTGAATGTGAAGAGCTGCTCTTTCTTCATTTTCCAGCTTTTATTTTGAGAGAGAGGAAATGGTGGATTGTAGGGTGCTGCCTTAGTCCACGTACAACGGTTGAAGAAGACGGTGCAACTCATTTTCAGCTTTTAAAAGTCTTTGGATACTACCCATAAACTGGGTTTGAGGCACTCTGTCAAACAAAGGCCTGAGTTGGTGAGATAATCCTAGGGTTCCAAATTGAGAGGTACCCAGAAAAGAAATGAATCTCTAGGAAATCTGTGGCTTTCGTCTCATCTAGATCGTACGTTTGATGGAAGGCTTAAACTTCGTTTGAGGTTAGAATAGTCCGTGGTGATTCCTTACGTCGTTGTGAAGTTTGAAAAAGAAGCGTTACGACTGTATTATAGATCCTACACTACCGATAATTGGATAATTATACAGCACACATCTCATTAATCACCACGTGGCACATTTTTGGATCCAAAATCCTTGAATTGCGGCCCATTAACCTTATTAACGATTCTGAGTCACTTGACATTTTTTTATATTCATCGCATGACTTAAAACTGATTACAAACCTGATTCCATAGAATAGACACCCTAAAATTGTACAACACCATTTTTTCAAGATCAGAGAATTTAAAAAAGAATCGTGATAATATGACGTCCCCTCTGACACACGCCTTCATGGTAGAAGTATAGATCATTTAACTCAAGATACATAAGATAAAAGATTTGCGATTTTGAGAATCCCGATGCAAATGATCTGCAATTCTATCATGATGGGGGCATGTGTCAAAGGGGGCCTTAAAAAGTCATTACACTCAGCAACAACAAAAAAAAAAAAAAAATCAAGAGAAAAAGGATAACGTATCGCATAATGATCACATCCACTCCTTGGTGGATGTCCACACAAGAAATCATGGTTTTGAAATCATCTCGATATCGCTTCTCAAGAAAAACCTGGGCAAAAAAAACTCACTAATCCAATATCACAAGATGAGTCATTCAAGTCATCTCAACATCGATCATGTACGAGACAAGACGGGAAATCAAGATTGAAAACCATGCAAACATTCATGTTGGTGGGTCAAATAATGTGCACGAGGAACCTCAACAAGCTTTGTCTCCCCAAAAAAAAAAGTTGGAAAAAACACAATTCTCAAAATGGTGCCACGGCTGCTTTTATTATCTTGCGTAACATAAATCGCTGTCTTAATATGTTTTGTATCTAAAAGAATGACATCAAACAGGTCTCAAACAGAGATGGGAATGACACATTTATACAAGAAAACACACAGAATACGGTTTTAGAATTGATTTAAGCAAAAGCTATTATTGATTGAACCCTTGAAGACGCACATTTACAGTATTCATAACATGCATCCTTGATTACAGCGTGATCAAACCAATGGAATTGATTAAGGTTAACTATACAGTCATGCCACCTCGACGCTCCAAAACGGGTATATCCTGTATCACCAAAGAAAAATTTATTTGCAAAGTGAGAGTGAGCGTGATAAAGAGATTTGAGTGGTTACATATTTCTGTATTTTAAGACAAATCACACTGATTGATGTATATCCCCATATACTAATATAGCCATAGTTTGGACTTGCTTGAATATTCTAATTTATCCACACACACACACAAAAAAAAAAAAAAAAAGATATTGGAAGGACAAGACCACAAATTAAGGCTAGGATTCCGTCACCACTAAAGGTGATGATAACATTGGTTGGTGCACACCAACTGTTCAACATTTTTTTTAATTAACTTATGAAAAAAAAAAAACAGTAGAATTAACCAGCATTAAGATTTACCCAAGTTTGTTGCTGTCTATGTATGGGTGAGGATGCGTACCTGCCCAAATATTAAACGGCTAATCCCAACATTGATATCAAGATCTGCTATAACTTCCCCATCTTTTAGTTCTGCATCCGTGAATGTCAGGGCCTTCTGTAGCTTCTTAGGATCGAAAACCTCAACATCAGCCATGTAAATGGCCATCACAGGTCGATGATCAGAAAGCATATGCTCAACCCTCTCGTACTTCAACAGCTTCATTCCCTTTCCGAATGAAAGAATACGGTCACACCTGAATGCGAAGCTTTGGTTACAAATGCTTCTACATGAGCAATTACAGTTCAAATGATACCAGATGCACTTAATCATCCCAAGATAAAGGTTAGATGCAGGAAGTGATCATAAGCCTTATTATAGTTGAGAGCTTTGTAGTATTTGGTTACTTTTATGTCAATCCTACTTATTTGATTGAGTAGATTTTTTGTGTTCCATTGTCCCATATTTATGTAATTTAAGAATTCTGTCGAAGATTACCGAAGCATTATGTTCTTCAATAAATTCAGTATAGATGATAGAGAGAGAATTCTAGTTATTTTCACAAAATCAGTTATGCCATTGATTCGCCAATTTAATCAGCTGGTCCCTTTTATGGAGAATTTTTCCAAATTCTAGAAGGGGGGGGGTGAGGGGTGACCGAATTTTGTGATACTTGTCATAATCAAGCTGTGATCGAAATTCACAATGATTGGACTTGTAAAGGTTTGCGTTGGATGACTCAGGAGTGTCTAATATGATAAAGAAACAGCAAAGACTGATAGAGACAAACAACTCATAACAATAGCCAGATAAACATAGAAACAAATGTGTTTCTAAGAGAAAGCCAACAACCCACGACACATGGAAAATTAACTAAAATGGATAGATAAACCCAAGAACATATGCAGAAATTTATTTATGCATACCACGCAGGGGTACGCCTCCCAGCTTTCGGATCCTCTCCGCAATACTTCTCTGAATTAAATTCATATTTGTATGTTGGGGGAAAATTTAAAGCACCTTCCGTCCATCCATCGAATGCACGGCCTTTTTTTAGCTCTCGAATGAGCTGCAACGACAAGGTGGAAGAACTTCAGTAGATCAGTACAGTTATTACCCATTTAGCAGAATATATTGGAGCTTTCAAAAATCCAAAATATAAGATGCAGAGAATTTATTAAACATTCTAAATTTAGTCAAAACTAAGTTCTGGGCTATATTGCATTCAATTAGCATGTGTAGTGAAACCCAGTCATAAATGATGGGATGCTTCTCCATACCATTGATGAACATGGGGTAACAGTTTTTCACCCAAGTACTTGAACAAGGAATCCTTTTAATAGACAAGCAGTTCAGTCATTTCACAAGAGTTAGGAAAGAAAGAGGGTATCTCAGGATTATCTCCCAAGTCCCATTCTCAAAACAAAAACAAAAAAAACTCGTTGAAACTGAATAGTAATGTCCACCACAGGTTTTTTCAAATCAGAAGATAGATGATATCAGTACTACTACAACATGATAGAGGAGGTATCCTTCTAAATATTTCTTTTCATGGGTTGTATGGGTTTTTGACCTATTTGTGATAGACATCCATGTGTTTGTGAATGCTTCAGGTTTAATCTCATTTAAAAAAAAAACAATAATTTTGAGTTTAGGGAATGAATCTGGAACCATATCTAATACTCTTACACATCATATTTGGCAGTCATAACCAACTCCAACATGATTTTTTTTATGAATGGAAACGTCTTTAGGGGAATCATCCAAACTCTCACGATATAGAAAAAGTATAAACCTCACCTGGTCCTTCTCAACCAACTTCGACCATTCTTTTTTGGAAACGAGTTCTCGTGTTTTCTCATATGATAAGTTGATACGATAATTCAGATCTCCCAACCAGATAATTCTTCTGCAATGACAACATGGCACATATTTTTATAGAGAAAGAAGAAGCGAGTGAAAAAAGATGGAAATTCTTCGAAATTTTATTATCTCTGTCATATGAGTAGTTTGATTCCCATACTGAGGTAGAACATATACCTATGGGTGGGATGCAATGAGGTTCAACAAATCCTGTTCTCTTGCAAAGGTGCTACACCAAGTTTAACAATTTCTAACAAGAAGCCAAAGGATTATGGGGTCGGTTGTCACGTGAAGAATTCGTTCTTGCCAAAGATATTTCGATGAATCTATAGCATTCAGGTACAGGCACGATACAAAATTACTTCCATTAAGAATAAGATCCTAACTTTGAAGTGCTCTATAATTTACATTTTTAAAACCTTATTGGCGTTGTATCTGAAATTGACATCAGCAATATTACAACATCAATGTTCTAGCTTCACTTGTGTAATATAAAAAGAAACCTCACTCAAGTCTCAACATTGTACATATATGCATATGTCTCTTTAAGAGCACATGTGCATCATTAAGTAGGTCATACTGAAACATGCATGCATTTAAGTGTAAAGCATACCCACTGTTAGAGACCAAGAATCAATCCACAAGAGAAAAAGGAGAGAAGAAACAAGGTGAGGAGAGAGAGGGTCGAAGTTGAATAGGTTCGACCCCTCTTCTTCCCTACTTATTTATTAAAGGCATGTGGGGCCCACTTACACTTGATTAAAGACGTGGGCCCACCCAATTAAAAAAATAACTCTAACACTCCCCCTCAAGCTGGAGCATACATATCATGATGCCCAACTAGAACAAAAAGAAGAAAAAAGTACACGAGATAAAGACTTAGTAAGAAAATCAGCCAATTGATTACAAGACTTCACATAGGGTGTAACACTCTGTGTTGCGCATGAGTAAATCCCATACAAAGTGACAATCAACTTTTACGTGCTTTGTGCACTCATGAAATATAGGGTTGCTAGCGATAAAGATGGCCGCCTGATTATCACAATACATCTTCATAGGTAATGGAATATCAACACCCATGTCGCGAAGAAGAGATTAATCAGTACTTCCAAATCCTAAGGCCTTGGTTCCAAAAAATGATTAGGTGTTTGAGGTTCATTTGTTTGCACTAATATGTTTACCTAGGGCTTGGTTTGTGTTTGTTTAAGGGCGTTAATGAATGATTGGGGAATTGGTGAACAATTTTGAAGTCCCAAAAATTAAATTTCAAAACAAATCTATGAATAGTGTCATGTGAATAGTGCTCATGAATAGTATTTTTGTGTGAACAGTGTCGCATGGACAATATTTTCTGCATGTACAAAAATTGACTTCTTCGGCTTCTTGATCAACAATGAAAATTTTCCCGATCTTAAATTTTTTTCGAGGTGTTTTAGGGTTTTGCGATTTTATTTTGATCGATGTTTCGTTGGCCTTTCAATCCTAACCGCATTTCATAGAATATCCCTAGGGATAATCTATTTTTTGAGATTTATTTTTTCATCTCTGTGCGGATTTTTAATTTACTTTTCCCCAAATGACAAATTTGGTTTCTAGTGGTTCATCCGACTCTTCTCGTGGCCGTGGTAGAGGAGGTTGTGATGGTCGCAGAGGTGGCCGTGGTGATGATTTGAAGAGTACTTATTGTGGCTACACTGGCCACACTGAGTAGTTTTGATGAGATAAATAAGGTAAACTTGCTTAGACTAATCAGACTCAAAAGAAACCTAGAGTTCCACTAATTCTACTTCTCAGACTACATCTAAAGCTAGATCTTCCGATCTTGCCACAACTACTATGGATACTTCGAGTAATCCCACATTTATGGCTACTAAATCTCCTTTATCTTAGGTCATCAAGTTAGGAACTAGTGCCCACATGTCTGGTATATCTCGTTTCTTATCTAATTTCCATTCTCTTAATTTTCACATTGTACTACCTAATGGGTCTACTCGTAATGTACTTGGGAAATGTGATGTTTTTCCAAACTCATCTTTTCGTTTATCTTCTACTATTTTGGTTCCTGAATTTCCTTTTAACCTACTTTTTATTAGCCGACTTACAAAATCATTGCAATGCTCTGTAACATCCTTCCCTTCTTATTGTGTCTTTCATGATCTCTAGACGAGGAAGATGATTGGTTTGGGGCATAAGAAAGATAGATCATACTATTTAATGTGTGATGCACTTGCTTCGGCCTTGAGAGCTTTAGTTTCACCCCTTCAGTGGCACTATCGGTTGGGTCATGTGTCTTTTTCAAAAAGTCGGGATTAAATTGCGACTTTCGTTTAAATCGTTGCTTTTTCAAAAAAAAAATCGTGATTTAATCATCATTCTTTAAAATCACAATTTAAACACGACTTTTTGAAAAAGTCGGTGACTTTGGTGATTATGGATGACCTACTTCTGCCTTGAGTGTTTCAGTTTCACCCTTCAGTGGCACTATCGGTTGAGTCATGTGTCATTGTCTAATTTATGTTGTGTTATTCTTAAGTTAAATTCAATGCCAGTTTTAGCATGTGAGACTTGCCAATTGGGCAAGCATCACCGTAGTTCTTTTCCCAGTCGTACTGAAAGTCGTCAATCTAATCTTTTTGAACTAATTCATACGGATATTTGGGGTCCATCAAGAATAAAAGTTTATTTGATTTTCATTATTTTATGGTGTTTGTGGATGACTATTCTCGTATGACATGACTCTTCTTCTTGAAAGATTGCACTAAATTACCTCATGTTTTGCTTACTTTTTCTAAAGAAATTTCAGTTTAATCTTTTTCTAATCTATTTGTCTAATATATTTTTTCATTGAAATCTAAAGGCATGTAGCATTTGATTCCTAATATAGTGGTATATGTGTGCAAAACAACCTTTACTAAGTAAGGCTAGTATGTCTATGTGATAATGAAATACACTTTGCTTAGCCAATAATAATAATAATAATAAACACTTTCCTTACTAAGTTAGTAAAATTTTCTGACCACATCACCTTATGGCATCCAAAAACATGATTTGATGCCGCATTGTTGTAAAGGACAAAACTTAATGAACTTCGAAAAAAAAAAAATCAAAAGAAAGTTATTTTTCACCATTGAACATGGTTTATGGTTGTGTGACTTTATTTTTAGTAATGGTATTTTATTTTTTGTGGTGGAAATGTAACTTATTTTTTCCAATAAGGATTAGAATTTTATTCAAATGGTTGTATATGGGTTGGGTTTGGGTTTAAGTTTTTGACAGGATAATTAAATGGGTTGGGGTTGGTAAATTTCCATAATACCCTTACCTCAACACGACCCAACCCGACCCATTGCCACCCTTAATGTCAGATTTGTATGTTCCAGCTTGAGGGGAGCGTTAGAATTCTTATTTAATGTCATGTGGGCCCAATACTTGAGCCCACACAACCCCTATCCTATTTCTCATTAATGTAAGATTGTGTGGGCCCAATACATAAGGCCACACGACCAACCACATGTTTTTAATATAAGAGAGAAGCCGAACCCTATTGAGAGTGACCTACTCATTTTCATCTCTAGTTTCCTCCTTCTCTCCTTAACCTAATCTTCCAATAGACAGCAAACATTTTTTATAAATAAAAATATCTCATATGTATGTGATTTCAAGCATACACATTGAGAGGTGGTATTAAGAACAGACTTCATCATATTATAATCATTTGGCTTTAAATGTTCAAAGCTGCAGATAGTTGAAGCATTTGCATTTGAATCTCCATTCATGACACGAAGATAAATCAATAGTTCAGTAGATACATTTTCTGACCCTAACATTTGTTCACGTACTTCTCTGCTTTAAAACACTAATGAAATTTTCTTCATGTTTATAGAAGGCGGAAAGACCATTTAATCAAAAATAAAATTTCAATCGAAATAGAGTAAAAGAAAGAAGGTGCAGCATCCATGAAAATTCCATAGAAAATGTTAATCAATGGATTCACTAAAGAAGTAATGGATTGCAATTTCTCATATCCAGGCATCCTGATAAAAACCCAAATGTTTCCTATCACTTACTCATGGTCACGGATTGTTTTAGGGAAGCCAATGCTAGAAGCCGGACGAAATTGGGTCCTCCGATGTATTTCCTTCACGTCTGCATTTCTTCGATGTTCATCCCCATCTTTTTCACCTGATGTTAGGTGAGTACAGATAAAACAAAATAGTGTCTGATATATAGACATGCTGACAGATATTGATCCCTGAAAAGTTTAAAATTCGTCAGGATAGTTCCAAGTATAACTCACGTGCTTAATGTCGATTAAGAATTAAAAGAGAAGGGTATAGCTGTATAACAAAATTGGAATTCGGTAAATTTATTAGGGGGAGTAAATATATTTTACAAGCATTATAGGAGTAGACATGCTGACAGATATTGATCCATGGAATATTTAAAATTCTCAAGATATTTCTGGAATTAATATAATATAAAACTGAGTACACATAACTTAGAATTCAAAGTAAACCCACCCCACCCCAGGAGATGTCCTACATGAAAAATCAAGCAGTGAAATAGTACAATCATCCCCACCACTAAATGTTTTCTTGGACCATTAACTTTATATTTGATAATCCAAATGAATGCGGCAATAATTACAACTGTCCAATAAGGTTGATGTTTTGACATATGATGTCCTAGGTGGGACCATGGCAGGGTACCAACCAAGTCACCAGTTGTGGTATTTGTGCTTTATAAATGGCAAGCAATGTCTGCAAAAATTCGAGTACAGGTGTACTAAACTGCTTAGAACTTCCATATGACTAGACAAATAATGGTCAGGGTAGAAACTTGAGAAGAAACAAAATGTTGAAAGACAAAGAAGGAACTCTATTCAATCAGTTTTATAGCCTTAACTGTAAAGGTGACATACACTATAATATACCTAAAAGGAGAAAATTATGTAATTAGTTGATACTAAAATGCCTATGATGGCAGCTGCTTTCTTTACTGAGACCTTTCATTACTAAGAGGACAAGAGGAACTGAAATATTTTACTATAATTGTGGGAATTAACCTACGTCTTCTAACAATGATAGAAACCACTCATAATTTCAACGAAGAAGAAAAAGTAGGTTTGAAAAGTGAATTGAGGGCTAACATGCACACACAAAAAAAAAACTTTGTTCTAAAGGACATAACACAATTGTCAATCTTTGACAAATTGAACAAGGTTTAGCTGGAGTTTTTCATTGTCCTAAACCAATTTCTATAGGGTATTATGGTCGTAGAAACTTGTTGTAGTTCCATATATTAGCAATGAGAAGTAACAATTGTTCTCTCTCCTTCCCCCCTATTAGAGTTTTTATTTAATGTCGTGTGGGCTCAATACTTAAGCTCACATGACCAAGCACATGTTTTTAATATAAAAGAGAGGCCTAACCCTACATTGAGGGTGACCGACTCATTTTCTTCTCTATTTTCCTCCTCTCCTTAAACCTAATCTTCTAACATGATATTAGAGCACTTCTACCATTAAATCTGTTTGTTTCTCCATTTCTTCCCTTTTCTTAATCTCTTTCTTTCCCCTCTTCGATCCGGTACTTCCAAACCCTAAGGCTTTGATTTTAAAAAGGGATTAAGTGTTTGAGGTTTGTTTGTTTGCACCTAGATATTTATCTAGGACTTTGTTCGTATTTGTTTAAGGTGTTTATGAATGATTGGGGAATTGTTGGGCAGTTTTAAAACCACAAAATTCAATTAAAAAAAAGATCTATGAATAGTGTTGTGTGAACAGTATCATGTGAATAGTGCTCGTGAACAGTGTTTTCTGTGTGAATAGTGTTTGTGAACAACATTTTTGCAACAAAAAAAAAACTTATTTGGCTTCTCAATCAATAGTTTGAAATTTTGCTCGGATCTCAGTTTTTTTTTTCAGGTGTTTTTCGGTTTTGCGATTTTATTTCAAACGTTGTTTCGTTAGCCTCTCAACCCTAGTTGGATATCATAGAATATCCCAAGAGATACTCTATATTTTTTTTTTTTTTAGATTTATGTTTTAATCTCTGTGCGAGTTTTTAGTTTACTTCTCCTCGGATGACTAGGGATTTCTGATAGTGTTAGTAGCCAAAGTCGTGGTGGTGATTTGAAGTATACCTGTTGTGATTGGATTGGCCACACTGAATAATTTTGTTGGGATAAATGGGTAAACCTTCTTGGATTAATCAGGCTCGAGAGGAACCTCCTCAAAATTTCACTAATTCAACTTCTCAAACTACATCTATAACTGCATTTTTCTATCTTACCACACAGTTGAGAGAGATTCTTCAGAAAGTTGACTACCTTGACTGTAGGACTTACTCCACCCACAACTACTTTAGGTAATCCCACATTTATAGTTGCTAAGCCTCCTTCATCTTGGATCATCGATCCAGGAGCTCATGCTCACATATATGCTATATCTCACTTCTTTTCTAATTTCCATTCACTTAATTCTCACATTGTACTAGGCAATGGATTCCACTCGTAATGTAGTTGGGAAATGTGATGTTTTTCCAAACTCATCTCTTCCCTTATCTTCTATTCTTTTGGTCCTTGATTTCCTTTTAATCTACTTTCTGTTAGTCAGCTTACAAAATCATTGCAGTGTTTTGTAACGTTCTTCCCTTCTTATTGTGTCTTTCACAATCTCAAGACAAAGAAGATGATTGGTTTAGGGCATGAGAAAGATGGAATATACTATGTAATGCGGGATGCGTCCATAGTCACCAAATCGGGGTTCAGGAAAAAGTCGGCAAGGGACAGTAAAAAAAAACAAAAAAAATCAAGAAAAAATCAGGAATAAATCGAAATAGTGTGTATTTTTTCCTACTAAGTGGTATTATCATTTATATCATCAAATCTTATTTTAAACTATAAGAATAAATGGTCTTTGAAAAAACACTTTTAAAAAGTGATGATTAAATCACATTTTTTGCTTAAATCATGACTTTTTCAAAAAGTGGTGATTTAATCACCACCCCTTAAAAGCACAATTTAAACACGACTTTTTGAAAAAGTCAGCGACTTTGGTAACTATGGATGCACCTGCTTCTGCCTTGAGTGTTCCAATTTCACCCCTTCAGTGGCACTATTGTTTGGGTCATGTGTCTTTGTCTAATTTACATCGTGTTATTCCTAAGTTGAGTTCAGTGTCAGTTTTAAAAAAATGCTTGTTAATTGGGCAAGCATCATTGCAGTTCTTTTCCTAGTAGTACTGAGAGTCGTCAATCTAAACTTTTTGACCTAATTCATATGGATATTTGGGATCCGTCAAGAATAAAAAATTTATCTAGTTTTCATTACTTTATGGTGTTTGTAGATGATTATTCTCGTATGACATGGCTCTTCTTCTTAAAAGATCGCACTGAATTACCTCGTGTTTTGCTTATTATAAAGAAATTTCAGTTCAATTTGGCAAACTTGTGAAAGTTATGTGTTCTGATAATGTCTTAGAATACATGTCATCTTCTATTCAGTCATTTTGTTCAGATAATGACATTATTCATCAAATCAATTGCGTTAATACTTCTCAACAGAATGGTGTTGTTAAGCGAAAACATTGTCCTTTATTTGATGTTGCTAACATTATTATATTTCACATACATGTACCTAAACCTTATTAGGGTGATGATGTCCTCACAACTTGTTATCTTATTAATCGCATGCCATCATCAATTTTAAATGGTCAATCACCTTTCTCTCTGGTTTATTCTCAAGTTCATCATTTTGTTGTTACTCCTAGAGTTTTTGGTTGTGCTTGTTTTGTTCACTCATTTGAGTCTAAGTTGAATAAATTTGTCCCAAGATCCATCAAATGTGTCTTTTTAGGTTACTCTCGTACACAAAAAGAGTATAGGTATTGTTGTCCTGTCACTCAACACTACTATATAAGTGTTGATGTGACATTCTTTGAATCTAGACCTTATTGTTCTTATGTTGGTGCCTCATTTGACTTAAATCTTGTGTCTTCTTGTCGGGGGGAGTTGTCTGCTATAGTTTCCTCATCTTCTGTGCTTCCAATTCTTCCTACAGGTGACCCTTCCACTATACTTCTTAAAGTATATCAACACTCATTTCCGACACCTTCATCTTCTCTGCCAACCCCAGATCCTTCATCAACTTCACTTGAGGTTCCTCCACATCCACCAACATCTACTTCTACCTCTAGTGATCTTCCTATTACTTTAAGGAAAGGTACTAGAACTTGCACTAAGCACCCAATTGCTGATTTTGTGTTCTTTTCATCGAATGTAACTTTCATTTTACCAGTTTGCACTTTTCTTGTCTGCTATTTCTGTTCCCACTTCCTATACACAAGCATTATCCTCCTCTGGGTGAAAACTAGCTATGGATGAGGAAATTGCAGCCCTTCATCATAATCATACTTAGGAAGCAGGCTGTAGGGTGTAGATGAGTGCATATAGTCAAGTATCTTCCCAATGGATTTGTTGAGAAGTTGAAGGCTTGTCTTGTAGCCAAGGGTTACACACAGATTTATGGGGTTGATTATAGTGAAACTTTTTCTCCAGTGACTCACCTAAACTCTGTTAACGTTCTTATTTTTGTTGTAGTATGTTATGCTTGGCACGTGTATCAGTTGGATATTAAAAATGTCTTTCTACATGGAGACTTACAAGAGGAGGTATGTATGGAACAACCACTTGGATATGTTGACTCTGGTAAGACTGGTCTAGTGTGTCACCTAGGGAAGGCAATCTATGGCTTGGTTTAATAAATTTAGCTTAGTTATTCTCGCTTATGGATTTGCTAGGTCTACTTCTGATCATTTAGTGTTTATGAGGCACTTTTCTGGTGGAATTATTGTGTTGATAATTTATGTGGATGATATTATCATCACTAGAAGTGATCCTAGTGGTATCTCAGATTTGAAGACTCATCTAGCCAAACAGTTTCACACTAAAGACTTAGGTCTTCTTTGCTACTTCTTGGGTATTCAATAGCTCGCTCCAAAGAAGGTATTAGTTTGTCTCAGAGGAAGTATGTTCTAGATTTGTTATCTTAGACTGGTACTTTGGGTTGTAAACTAGCTGATACTCCTATGGATCCTACTACTGAGCTTGATGTTAAGTAGGAGGAGATTTATCCTAATGTAGAACGTTACCATAGGTTAGCTGGCAAACTAATCTACCTAACTGTCACTCGCCCATATATTACCTTTGTTGTGGGAGTAGTTAACTAATTTGTGCATGCTCCGCGACAGACTTATTAGGATGTTGTGTTTAGGATATTGAGGTATCTAAAAGGGTCACCAAGCAAAAGATTATTATACAGATCTTCACCTCTTATATCCATTACTGGATTCTCAGATATTGATTGGATGGGGAGCATGACTGATCGTATATCTACTTCTGGGTATTGTACCTTCGTGGGAGGTAATTTGGTAACTTGATGCACTAAAAAACAGCAAGTTGTAGGTCGTTTTAGTGCTGAAGCAGAATACAAGATGATGGCACATAGTGCATATGAGATGCTTTGGGTTCAAAGTCTTCTAAAGGACATGGGGATTGAAATTCCTACTCCTATGCCTATGTATTCTGATAATCAAGTTGCTAGTTTTATAGCTAGTAATCCAGTATTCCACAAGAGAACCAAGCACATTGCGGTTGATTGCTACTTTATTCATAACATCATGATAGTTAAGAAGATATCTATTCCCTATATCAAGAAACCATTGTCTAGGAGTTCCTTTATTACTTTTTGTACCAAGCTGGGTATGTCAGATTTGTATGCTCCAACTTAAGGGGAAGTGTTAGAGTTCTTATTTAATGTCGTGTGGGCCCAATACTTAAGCCCACACGACGAACCACATGTTTTTAATATAAAAGAGAGGCCGAACCCTATTGGGGATGACCGACTCATTCTCTTTCCTATTTTCCTCCTTCTCTCCTTAACCCTAATCTTCTAACACCCCCTAAAAGAATACACCAAGTTCTACTAAGGATTGAGAATCTGCATTTCAACACCTTTAATTTCTTCCCCTTTAAGTAAGAAACATTTAAATCCCTACGGGTATCAAATAAAAGATATTACTTATATTTGATAAACTTATCCTAGGCTTTCTAAACTCAAATTGTAAATGTTGACCTGTTCTTTTTTGCAATTGGTGCAACAGGAGTAAATGCCCTCATATCAATCAATGAAGAGCATATATTTTGTGAATTTAGAACTGACTTTGTTTGTTGCCATGTTTAAAAAAAGAAGAAGACTAAATTTCATAATGACAAAATGCCAAAAAGACAACCTTCTATGCTAGGAGTTGCAGCAACTTTCCTACATAGAATATTTAAGCAGTCCAAATAATATAATGTGACTGACCTTGTTACCAATGTAACCCATAACACCAACACCAACAGTAGACACCTTTAAATTATGGATATGCCTCCGAAAGCTTCTACGAACCCATATAGAAAGGAAAACCCCAACCATCTGCTTGCTTACTATCCGTACAAAAGGTGATCTTCTCTTCCTGCGCATAATGGATTCCAGGTCAAGATCTGCGAGCAGAGCTATTTCTGATGACCCTTTATTCTCCTTATTACTAGATGATTTGAAAGAATTATATGTTCTTAAAGATTTAGAACGTCTGAAAGATTCAACTGATCTGACAGAATTTGGTCTCTCTAAAGCAAGCTGAGCTAGCAAGTTCAATGGAGGCTCTGGCCAACCCAAACCAATCCTTTCTGACGCACTAAGTGTTTTGGTTAATATTCCCATATTCCGGGCAACCGGTGCTTCTGAATTTTCCATACGACCTTCCATCCAATGGCGGTTTAACCTATCTAATATACTTGACGAAAACTGTCTCTGCAAATCTTTTTCTTTTGTTTCCTCCAAATCAGCCCTTTCAGGTGACTTTGAAGCCTCAGTACATATGAACTCAATTTTTCTTGAAGTGGGTCCATCCTTGATTTCATTGGAATTATCAAATGTTTCGTCCAAAGGATGGACTTCCTCGTCATCATCACTGTCAGTTTCAGGTATTATTTCATCTTCAATGTCTGGGATATCATCCAATGGCTTAAACCTCGTTGGAGAAGGAGGATCACTATAGCATTTAAACTTTGTCTTAAAAGTTCGAATTTCATTCAGTGCGTCACGAATGATATATTCCCATTTGCGAACTGGCCGGCTGTCCTCTGCACCCAAAACATTCCCCGCATGTAATGGAACAATCTCCTGAATGCTGCAAAGAGATATAATTTTTTAGTCAATAGTCATGTTGTATATATAGAAAAGAAATAATTATGCATTAATCCAAAGGATTGAATTAGTGGATAGAAAAATGTTAAGAAAATAAATAAATACTTTCAAACGTAATAATTAAGTGGAAATAGTTTAAGGAAAGAAGAAGAAAGTAAATACTAAATTAAGAGGAAAATCAGTAATTACTGGAATTTTATGAAACGATTTCTCTTAACACTCACAATATTGACTTTTTGGATTCAACGAGGAGAAATTTACCCGAGCACATAGATATCAGCGGGCTCGTCCACGTTTAACCAATCTTTGATGTCTAGATCATCAGGTGGCAGTTTACCTCCAACATTCCATGTTCCAACACAAATCCTAGTGACACAAAAAATTGCAGATTAAGCGAGGGGCATGGACAGTGAAACTTAATAGCCTGAGTTACATTCACATTCACTAGAGTTATTCAATTTGAGTAAAATTGGTTAGTATGGTAGGAGCAAAATACCTGAGTTCTTTGGTATTTATATATTGAGCTCGAAGGGTCTCTGACTTTCTTCTTCTTATTATGGGAAGTGTCTCAGAGGAGATCCCTACACATTAGGCATCAATTTATAAATCAAAGAACCAATTATACAGAATCATCCCATACAACAAATTCAACAATATGGAAACAGAAAACAGAAAATAATAATTACATGAACCCTGAGATTTTACAGCCTAGAGTAATGTTAATAATACCCATTTAAAAATAATGATTGGAGCCCAAAAACAAAAAAAAAAGAAGGAAAAGGGCATCTATATGGGATATCAATCAAAGTCACAGTACGCCGAAGATGGAAAATATGTCGTACTGGTTGAGGTCTTTTTCTTCAGAGTTGTGTGGTTCAGGTCTTTTTCTTCAGAGTTGGTGAGAGGATCCCTTCTTCTGAATTTTTTATTTTCAATTTTTTTCTAATTCAACTTGTCTTAAACTATTTTTACTTGTTTTTTATAGCCTACTTATCTTAAATATATTAAGGCAGAATCTATGCATAAGTACCCATGTTCCATAATTCTTCTTTAATGGAGCTGAAAGCAGCCCAGCTCACAATCCATAACAGAAAAAAAAATTATTTAACACAAAATATTTCCTGCGAATCTAAAGATCGAAGTAAATTTGGATCAACAGGCAGAACCCACCAGAAAAAAAAAAAAAGAAAAAAAGAAAAAAAAAAAAGTGATCTTGCAATCGAAAGCTAAAGTCAGAACTACAAACATTACCATTAAATTCAGACCGAATTTCACCCCCTTCGTTTTCTTTGAAGCGAGACTCTTGTCCAGATCGTCCAGACTCTCGTCCCCATCCATCATTTTCTGCATAAGAAACCAAAAAACAAAAAACAAAACAAAAAAAAAAAAAAACATAAATTAAGATTGCTTATACAGCTCCTCAAGACTGAATTTGAAACAAAATCCGAAAAAGGGCTCTTCGAATTGATGCCCAATAACCAAAAAAATCATCAAAATTGAATCTTCCTAGTTCTAACAAGAAAAACATAGAAAAAAATTCATGGGTATCTTTAAATTTATTTATTTCTTAGTCTCACACCTTCGAAGAATGAATCGGAGTCACTTTCTCCTTCATCTGCATCGGCGCTAAAATCTGACTCTGTGGTTCTGATGTTCAACCATTTTCTCAGAATAATTTTTGGCCAGAAATGCTGTAGGCAGGAGTAACCGAAACAACAGATTTCAACCCAACTCCTCTGCAAGTTTTCCCAATTAAGGAAAAATAATAATAATAATAATAGGAGCGAAAATCTTCCAAAAAAAAAAAAATCGCAAAAAACGAACACCCAGGTGAGAAAAAAACCATGAATTTGTACCTCTGGTTGTTTTCTTGGGCTGTGTTTCATTGATGCAGGCGTGAGAACATAGACAAATGTACAGAACGCCCAGCAATCGCTTTCTCTCTCTCAGAGCTTCAACGATCTAAGGAGTGGCACTGAGAAAACATTATGAGTTAAATATCAGTTTGTAAACTTTTTAATGAGTGCTGCTATTGACACCCCAACTTTTACTTATTACATCATAATTTGTTATCACACCCTCTTTACATATTAAAATACACTATCCAAACATTCCAATGGCTTGGCTTAAGTTATAGCTCAATTTCAAGAGAGCCAAAAAAATCCTCAACTCTTGATCCTCCCTTCAATGTATAGGATTTCCCAGAAATTAGAATTTCCTATGAATTTGGGATTTGATTATGGGAGATCCCACAATCTCAAAGATCCTAATCAAATTAGAACTATCCTTATTACATCCCTGGATACTTGGGATCCTTTTAAGACCTCGAATTTTAATGCGCAAAGAACAAGATCCACTTGCAAATACTAATTTACTCTACCTTGCCAAGGGTAGACTCTCATCTTTGTCTTGCCTTTCTACTTGACAGACCTAGGTTACTAGCCTAACCTAGGTACCACTTTGCTTTGTTAATCGTATGTGCTCTTCTGATCAGGAGCTGTTAAAGGTACACTCTTGAGGTCACTTCAGCATTATTCTATATAAAATCCAAAATCAAAATCTAGTCAGGAAAAAAATTTATTAGCACCCCCAACTTTTATTATTTGTTTATGTTCACTTTATTTTCTTTATAGGTGAATTTCCATTTATTACGTTGAATATAACAAAATTTCGAGTTTGGTATATTATTCATTTTAATTTTCAAAACATGTATTCATCATTTTTATAACCTACGAATTCATAAGTTCATCACTTTTAATATCTACGAATTTATTAATTATAAAAGTGACGAATTCACTCAAAATGCATGTTTTGGGAATTATAATAAACAGTGTATCCAAACTGGAATTTGGACATAAGTTGTATCTTGTTTGAGGAAAAATTCCTTTGTATATTTTAACTGAGGTGTAATAAGTAAGAGTTGGGTGGTCAATAGCAGCTCTCTTTCTAATCTGATTCTAACCTTAAAATTAAATTAATAATAATTAGGAAACATTAGTCTCACGTATTTTAGGGAGAGGTTGAGATCAACGTTCCCAAGATAATATTTATTCCTGAAAAAAAAAAAAACATTAATATTAAGAAAATGAATACACATCTCTAGAATTTTTTTGCAAACGTGGGCTGTGATTAGAAATATAAATATGTCGTAATTAATAATAATAAAAGTCAAGACAGTGATGGGAGGGAATGGTTGGATGAGTTAGCCCATGACATCTGGGGCATTACACAAGATCACTTTTATTCTTTTGGAGTGGATAATGCCAACAAATTCTGTCATTGTTCTTTGTCTCTTTATATCCTCTCCATTGATGTGCCTTTCATCTGATAATGTGGGAGTCGTCTCTATCGTGACTTTAAAATTTGGTTTCGTGTCTCGTCTCATCCAAACTCAATATCCAATCGTCTCAAATGAGTTTTTCGATATATTTAAGATGTCTCATTCAAAAAATAAAAAGATTGAATGTGAAGTATTAAATCTCGATCAAAAAAGTGACTTGTGAGTTGATCTCATTCAGCTTCGATACCGAATTAACTTAGGCGATACATCTTGATCTTGGACGAGTTTTAAAATCATGATCTTTATATTTACGTTAGGCTGTTAAATGGTCATTGAGATGCACAAGACAAACATCTACACTGATGAATTATCTAAGTTGAATATAATAGTTTTTTAATCATAAATTATTTCTTGATTTATTTATTTATTTATTTTTATTTCTTATATATATGATGCATGTTGGTCATGTAAAGGAAATTGAACTGACAAGTATTAATTTATTAAAAGGAATAGTTCATGGGATAATAATTGTGACAAAATCTTCTTTTTATTTATTTATTTATAACTTTTCTATCCCTATAAAGAGTCAGTAGACCTGTAGAGAGCCGACTAGGTTTGTGTTTAGGCTCTGCCCAATTCATAGACCATGGTCTTGTCTAAATACTAATTTCAAGGAACATGCAATGCATGTACATCACACGCACTAGGTAAGTGAGGATGCGCTCTCACGGGTGGCTCCTAAGGAATTAATGTTTATATTGAATATCGAACTCATGACCTGTGAACATTAACCGATTATCAGTCTGAAATTGCCATTATGCCAGTCCCTTGGGATTAATTGTGACAAAATCTATGACAATGACTTTTTGTCTTATATGAATTAAAATTTTTTGAATGGGATGATTTTTTATAAGAATGATCTCTTCACCATAGAGATTATATCATCCTCGCTAAAAATCAGTTCATTTCAAAACTTCTAAACCCATCAAAAGTGATTTACAAAAAAATTGACAATCCACAATTCATCAACT
This sequence comes from Akebia trifoliata, assembly GCF_017979445.1. Classification (NCBI taxonomy): domain Eukaryota; kingdom Viridiplantae; phylum Streptophyta; class Magnoliopsida; order Ranunculales; family Lardizabalaceae; genus Akebia; species Akebia trifoliata. Next base: position 1,312,383 of record NC_141378.1, on the reverse strand, counting down.
TATAAATTTGGATTAGAAATTTTGGAATGAACTATTTTTTTGTGAGGATGACCTCCTCACCACATAGGAGATCATTTTCATAAAAAATCATTTCATTCCAAAACTTCTAACCCATTCAAAAGTGGTTCACAAAAAATCATTGTCATAATTATCCCCTGAACCATCTCCTTTATTAAGATCAAAACTATTATATATTATGATTCTAGATTTCTTTAGTTGATTTTAAATATTGAATTAGGTAATCTTATATTAGAGTCAATACTACCTTGATTTTAGTATGGCATACTTTTCCATGATAATGTTTTCATATAAAATAAAAACATTTTGGTTTGAGATTGATGCAAAATCTTTAATATTACTTGTTTTTTTTTTTACAAACAAATTATATAAATTCGTACAAAGTAATCTTTTTTGACCAATGGGTAATGTAAGATATGAAATGATAAAAATAAATAAAATTATTATATTAAATAATCTGCATGTTCAAACAAAAATGTAATAAAAGACGAAAGAACTATTAGCATGCTAATTATGATTCTAAATTCAATGGACCAAGTTCCAATATGGCAAATCATACAAGCAGTTCTATTTTCAATCATATTTGATTACAAATCCAAAACATTCATGTCATCAATGATGATGGTGGATCCCACCCTTGTGAAAAACAAAAGATATTTTGAGGTTCACTTGTGTCTACAAAACCCTTACCTCGATTCACTTATGCCTTGTGATACCTATCAATTTGAAGAATCAATACAAAAAAAATTACCCTAATTGGTAATTCAAATGATAAGAAAACTTAACACTGGTTAATTAGCATGTGGGTAAAAAGTGGTACATGACACGTGGTATAAATAAAGTAAATATTGATGATCGATCACATGATATATTTAATACATATCTCAATGCATCGATTGATATATTTTGAATTAGATTTTTTTTAGTTAAAAATATAAATCTTATTTAAAAATAGAAAATCTTTATTTTTGATAACTATAGATTTGGATAATTGATTGAGAATCCTTTGATTAACGAGGATTGATTCATTTCATTAGGATTTGGTTGCATCTTTTTTTTATATATTCAAGAATAGTGAAATGACTCTTTGAAACCTGGGACGAATCCCGTAAACAAATTTTGTGTTTTATTGTATTTTTTTTTTCTTTTTATTTTTATTATTATTATTATTATTATTATTATTATTATTTACGATTTCAATTGTTCATGTACATCAATAACAATAAAAATCATTGTTAGGAATAAATCTTGAGAAATCTAAGACATCTTAGATTTTATCCCTACAATTAGAAATTACAAATTCATCACTGTAAATCATTAATGAAGTTGATTTTCATTGTAGACATCTCGAGAGAGATGGACCAAATGTTAATGTGTGGTTTGACCATAGAAGAGAGAAAAAAACATGTCACGTGCCTTTCTAACAAAAGACATAATAGCATTCATACACTCTGACCCTAAGTGGTGGGAAAATGAGATACTTATGACCTATTATCTTTTACAATGAGAGCCAGCTCGCATGCACCAAGGGTGGAGGATTGAAGCTCTCCTCCTCCCAGGTCTAACATATGTAACGTAAGTCTCAATCCAAGGAAATTTTGAAGAAGAGATATTTTAGATATTAATCCTTTGGATTGTGACTTATGTGGCATGTATTGAAGTGTGGGAGGAAGGCTTCAATCCTCCACCCAAGGTGCACATGATCTGGGCTCCTCTGAAAAAGAGACACTTTACAGGGCCCATTATTAATGGATCTATGAGGACAATACAAGTAATTTGCTCCCAGTCTCAACTTTATTAGACAACATATTGCCCAAATGACAAAAGAAACCGAGAACAACGGCCGGTCTAGTTTAGACTAAATGCGCAGGAAGATATTCCCAGGGATTGTAAATTAAAATCCCTACAAAATTAGTAGAGATCACTTGAAATTCTGCATGTTTTGATGCCATCTTGGCCGTATGTTTGATGCTATTGTCTCAAACAAGGTTTCAGATTAGGAAAAACAACTTTTTGAAAGTCCGCAGCCTACCAGTCACACTGTCAGGGCAGATAGAGTCCGGTATGGTTATTTTTTGGATTCCATTATTAAGAGTGAAGGATACATCAAAGATAATATTACTTTCTGCACCCACATCAATCACACTGTGAGGAAGATATCGTCCGTTTCGGATATTTCTTTTAGTTCCGTTATTAGTAGGGCAAACGATTAAGACGCATCAAAGACAATATTAATTTCTGCACTCACGTGATGGACCCTACCAAGACGTCAAGTCAACCACCGATCATCACAAAAATGGTGGGATATAGGACCCACAATTGCACCCCACACACTTTGACTCTAAGTGGTATGCAAATGGGATAGCTTTTAGAGAAACATTTTCCTAACTAATTTACTAAAGATTTTAAACCTTACTGAGGGTCAGCTTGCTCAAATGAATATTACCACATTGGCAATCCAAACACCACAACCCTTAGATTTTATGGAAAAAGTAATATAAAAAAAAAAAAAAATTTACAAAATAATTTTCTTTGGTATTGATCATAGGTTTTGAAAATGGATGCTTAACGAACTTTCACATGACTCCCAAATTTAAAATTAAAATTCAATGGTAAAAAATGACTTCTTTCTTTTTTAAGTTCATAGAATTTTGTCCTCTACAACCCTAAAGATCGGATCATGATTTTGGATGCCACAAGTTGAGCACAAAGACTTTTAGTGAGGGTGAAATCCTTACCAACTTAGTAAGGTTAGTTGAACTCTGCTTTTTAAACCACAAGTGCTTTCTAAAAAAGGACTCTATTTAATACCAATTAATATTGGTTCGGGTGAGACTAATCCCATGGTTACAGGCACCGTCCCCTTGGAAAGTTCTATGTCCAATTAGTTGAAAAAGTGGTTGTGGCAACTCTTAAGTAGAAGTGTCGGTAGACGTCTTGAATTAGAGCATTCAAGAGCCTATTGTGGACGTTTGGAGATGCATGTCTCTATTCTTGTCATAGCCACCAAAGTCTCCAACTTATTGAAAAAGTTATAATTAAATTGTGATTTTTTTCTTCACCTATTTAATTGCGACTTTTGAATAAGACACAACTTTCATAAACTTTGTGATTAAATCAAGAATTAAGGTAATAATGATGTAAATGAGGATCATATTGATTTTGATGTTTTTGACTTATGATTATATTTGTTTTTTTGAATTGAACAATATAAATGTGGACATGTGGTAACTTCTTGTGTATGCATGGATGAAATCAATATGGGATTTGGTAATTTATTATTATACATCAATATGGAATTTAATGAGATAACATGAGAATACCACTTAGTAGGAACAATTACATGGTTCTAACCCTAACTCGATTGTTTTTATGATGTTATCGAATTTTTCAATTTTTCCTCTAACTGACTTATTCCCGAACTCTGGCTTGGTGACAATGATTCTTGTAAGTCTATTCACATTAGATGGGCTCCCTTCAGTTGTATTGACAGTCTATGGGATATAGATTATTTTGGTAATTTACATTTTTTTTTTGGGTTCTTCATTGATCATATATGGAAGTTGGTTTATGTAGTTCTTCACATTTTAACAGGCGCATTTTGCTCGAATTCAGGCACGTAGTGAAATGGGACCCATGCCCTTGGGGTTCCACACTGGGGAGCAGGTGTATTTAGGAGGTCACGGTACTCCTGGTCCGGTTCCACGTCAGCCTGCAGGGTTTGGCTTTCAGCAACAACTGTTGCCTGGAGTACGACCAGGTGTTGCACCAAACTTTATAACACCATGGAACCTCCAAAGGCCAGGAAAGCCTGGGCAGCAAATGGGTATGCGGAGAGGTGGAACTCCACGGCAGCAGCATGTGTACTACTCCTCTCATTTAACAATCATTTCGATCCTCTTTTTTTTTTTTTTTTTTTATCAAGTGTGCTTAATCTCTGTTTCTCTATTTCATGGTGGATGCAATGTATATCTCTTAAATTGTTCTTCGGATTTCTGATGGGGAATATTTTTATTTCTTTCAGTTGATACAGCGTAATGTGAATCAAGGCTTCAGATACAGTTTGAATGAAAGGCATGGGTTGGACCCGTCCATGACTCCTCAGGGTCTTATGGGTCCAGTGATGCCATTGCCACTTGATGTTTCTGGGGTGCTCGTCGTGGCTCCCATTGCCATTCAGCACTTGAATGGTATATTCAGAAACTTAGCTTGCTGGTGTTATAGGGGTTTTCACTTCGTATCATAGAGCATAGAGATTCAGAAACTTTTTAAGAAATTTGAGACAGATTATTGAGTTAGCTTTTGTTTTTTTTCATCTTTTAAAATTTTATTTATAAATTAATGATTGTTATTAATGTTATTCGGTAGATACCAGAGAATCGAACAAAATAAAAATTGACTAAGACTTGTGTTGAACACAATGTCCTTAAGACAATTTTCTTCCCGTAACTTGATGCCCACAGATCAATGAACAATTGTCTCCCAGGATACAACGATCATACGTGCAGAAACAGCAATACAATCTATATGTCTAGCGAATCAAACACTAAGTTTATACTCTTAAAGAATGCAAACAAGAAATCAAAATGCAAACATGTTAAAACAACAAAGAAAAAGATAAAATTTTAAATTAAAAAAACTAAGATTGAAATGACCTATTTATAGAATATAAAGAGACAAAGTGTCTCTTAGGAAAATGAAGGTTGTAAGAGACATAATGTTTCTTAGAAAATGACAGGTGTGTCTCTTAAGAGACAACCTCCCAAAAAAATCAAAAGAGGTGTCCTTACTAGACGAACAAGCACCCATGGATCAAGAGGTGTCCTAATTGGACGGTGATAGGAATTAAGGGGTGTGCCCCTTCAAAAGAAAATTCGGATTTAAGCCCAAACCCAACACAAAAATTAGTAAAATGGCTCGTCGTGCGCACCCACTTGAGCCCATGGGCCCCTTGTACACGTGCGTGGGTTTATTCAAGTCTCTCTCTCATAGACACTTAAGTGATATGAGAAGTTCTATATAAGAACTAGATAAGTTTCTTATTCCTATCCAATGTGAGACTAAAAAGTTTTATAAGTAAACTAAGTAGTTTTACAACTACATCCAACAAATCATGGTTAATAGAGGTTGTTTGGAGCTGATTTCTCATTCATCCAAAATAAATTTTTGACAATTAAATACATAAAACTATTCTCTTCAATGAGAAGAATAAATTTTCAAGTGGTCCTGCATCAAATAATTGTGGAACTCAATTAAATCGTAGCTCAAAAAGATCCACTCGATCACAAAAATTTGGAAAAAACTGCATATTTTTTCAACAATTAATAGAATATGTTTTTTTGTTTTATAAGTATAAAGATTATATAAATAAAATAAAAGAAAGAAGATACACAGGAGGCTGAGATAACCTCCAAATACAAGCAAACAAGGGAAACCAAAACAAAAGCAAAAGCGAACAGAAAAACAAAAAATCAAAGTGAACAAAACTAAAAACTACACAAGTTATCCCATCTTGAACACCCTATTGTTTCTCTCCTTCTAAAAATCCCATGATATGACCAAGAAGAATAATTCAAAATGCCTCTTTTTATGAGAGAAGATATTGTAATCCCATTCTTTAATAAAGGAAAGGAAGTTATAAGGAATAACCCAACTCATATAAAACAGAGAAATGAAAACCAAATACCACGAGAGAACGAGTAATGAATGAGAGTATGATTTACAAATTCCCCATCTTTCATACAAAGTGGGTAGCAATTAGGAGTTACCCATCCCCGGTAGATTAGATTGTCTAAAGTGAGAATCCTTCCTAAGGAAGCAACCCAAATGAAGAAAAAAAAATTTGACAGAACAAAGGTCAACTAAGTAGCATAGGTTGGGAGAGAAATTGTTGACCTTAGCAAAAGGGTTTTGTAATAAGAACGAACAATGAATCTCTTATCTTTCGCCTTGATCCATTTCCTCTTATCTTGATCATTCTTTCTGACTTGGACCTCATTCAATAGGTTGAGAAGAGATATCACTTCGATTATCTCCCAATCATTAAAAATCCTCCTAAAACCCAAGTCCCAAGAACAAGTGTTCTCATTACCAATCATGCAATGTTGTATCAAATAGTTTCTCTTTAATGAGCAAACATACAATGATGGGTATTGAGCTGACAAAGTCGAATTCCCACACAATCTATCTTCTCAAAACCGAACCAAATTCCCTAAATCCACTCAAAAACTAATCTCTTTCTCAGAATCACTGACCCCTTTCAAAATCCTCCTCCAAACATAACACTTAAAAGTCCTTTTCGCCTCCCCACTATACCATCCAAACAATTTTTCTCCATACTTTGCATGCACCATCCTCCTCCACAAGTTTTCCCTCTCTTCTTCAAACCTTCATAACCATTTTTTCAAGAGAGATTTATTTGTTAACCTTAAATATTTAATCCCCAACCCCCCATCTCTCTTAGGAAAGCAAACCAACTTCCAATTGACCAAATGATATTTTCTACCTCAATTCTTGGTTGACTCTTGAATGTCTTTTCAATTTATTTAATTAATCTTCTATTATGGAACCAAATCCCTAACTCAAGAATTCAAGAAGTTAGATTATATAATAAGAGACGCAATCGGAAGCCCTAAAGAGAGCCAAACATTTTTCAATACATGGGCTAGAAGTTTCAGAATGATCTGATTTTTTGTGAGGATGATCTCTATGATGAGGATATCATCATCATCAAAAATCAGCGCATTCCAAAACTTTTAACCCTAATTTACAAGTTGAAGTATCGTGGACTGACCAATTACTGTAAACCAGTTTTGATGGGGTTAGAAATTTCAGACATGGCTGATTTTTGGGGAGGATGATCTCCTCACCATAAAGATTATCCTCACAAAAACTCAGCCCATGCCAAAACTTCTCTATTTATCTCCTACTACAAATATGGGTCCAACTTTGCCACACACAAAAAAAGAAAAAAATGTGGATTGCAAAAATTTACTTGGAAAAATGGGTTGTATTTAGCCCATGGATACACAAAGAATTGCAAGTCGTATATAATATAGTCAAAACCATTATTTAGACATAAAAGACATTGTGATAATGATAATGCCTCTTGGTAACATTTTTCTTTTTCTATACTGTGATCCCACTTTTAAATTTTTTTTGCAAAAGTTTATCTTAAAAAATGGGCTGTGTGATACTTTAAATACACATACAATGAGTGTACCTGAAAGTAACAAATAATATACACATAAGAGGCAAGTTAATTACTAAAAGTAAAAAAACAGAGTCAAAGTCATGCGAGAAATTGAAATCATCCATCCATCTCCTCACTTTCCTCCATTATAGCTATTTCTACTCCTTAAAGACATCTAAATCTGACTTTCATCTGTCTAGGTTTGCTGGGGCGTTGGTCACGTTCCTTCCCTGTCCATAAGGGTCAGCAACACCCCACCATTGTCTATTGCAACACAATAAGCTATAAGATACTATTAAGTAGCTCCTCCAAAATCATCTTTATAGATATATATCCTACACATCTCCTATCTTCTCATATAGTCCCTCCAAAGCCATCTTTCTAGATTTCATGTCTCTTGCCAAAAACATTCTTGCCCCCATTACGTCTCTCCCAAGTATCTCATATGCACACTCGAGATATTTTTTACTGAAACCATCCATCTTCATCAACTCTATATATAGTGTGCTAACCAATGCATTGAGATCTACTGCCTTTGTCATTTGATCGATTTTTGCATTCATCCCTTCGATCATCTGTTGTATAATTTCTGTTTTACGTGTCTTCTTATAATTTTTCCTTCTAATGGTCCAAGCTGACAATCTCTTACTGCGACCCATTGTCGAAACACTCGCCTCCTCTTCAGTGTGATCCAAGCTTATGTCATCATTTACCGTTGGCAAGTCATTTTTTTCATGTCCACCATCAATCTTGTCAACGTCAATGGAATCTATCCCACCAATAGTAACATTCCCGGTTGAATGATCATTGCCAATGATGATGGACAAATGATCAATATCCCATTTGGGGCCTCTATCACGAAATTCTTTGTATTTGTCAGGGTATTTCTGTAATAACAAACAATAATATACAATTAGTTTCAAAACATCACAATAAATAATTATAATTACATTGAATGGAAAAGATTCAAAAAAAATCAAGAACAAGTATCATGCCTCAAGGAGATCATCCCAGACATTATTGGGTGCGATGAGAGTTTTTTTAACTGGATCCCATTCAAAACCGTTCTTTCCTTCCAACTCCCTAAAGGCCTTGTATTCATTCCTCATTGTTTGTAGTCGACTTTCAATATGTTTCTTCTCAACATCTATGTTGATCTTCTCGAAAAGAGCATCACGAACAGATTTCCATACAGTTTCCTTCCATCCATTACCCTGTTTGTTACCTTTTTTCTCTTCTTCCATTAATGTATCTATTAGAATGTCATCCATGGAGGTCTCCCATCTTATGTTAGATGAAATCGAATCCATGTACTTTTGTCTTTCTTCAAATCTATTAACGTATGGCTCCCTCGGCACATCTAGTAATAAATAGGCAACTGCCGCAACCGTAGTAGCTGCAGCAGTGACTGTGGCAATTGCAGCAATATTTCTACTCTCCTCTTCTTGTGGATCATCCATCTATAATTTTGAAATTATATATTAGATATCAAGCAAGACAAACACTTTACACGTGAGAAAACTTAGTTAAACATGATCCTATCAAGGATTGGGTCAAACATAAAGACCTCGAACGTCATACGAGCAAAAGAAACTACAATCTTCTAAATGGATCTAAGAAAAACCCTAAAACAAAGAGGATTGAAGCACTCCATACCTAGTAATCTATTGATTCATGCAATACTTTTCATTTTCGTAATAGAACATGATATAATCTATTTTGGCCATTTTTGGATACTAAAATAAGCACTTTAACAGCCCCATTTAATCATACAAAAACAGCCTCATTTCAATTATATTTAATTCTACAACAAGCACCCCATTTAACTTTAAAAAAAAAAAAAAACGACATGTAATGTTTAATTTGTGCCTATGTCAAGATGGTATTGCCTTTTCATTAAGGATGTGAATATTGAAGTAAGCACCAAAAATTCTAACTATGAAAATCTGCCCTGAAAGCTACAGTGAACACTCACATCACATGGATTTCATAACCATAAAATAAACCAAATGGTATACACTACATCCATCCACAATCAGTATGAAATTGTAGAAGTACAACAAGACCATATAACATATACATCACATAGATGTCATGGCCATAAAATGATTGAAGAAAGGGGTTTAAATCCCCAAAACCGAACTACCAAAGCCCTAAAAGATGATTTCCAAAAAAAGGGGTTTAAACCCCCAAAAGTAAATAACAAAATCCCTAAAAAAAGATTAAGAAATAATGAGTTAGATAAGAAAAATCCCTAAAAAAAGAGTAAGAAATTATGAGTTAGATAAGAAAAATTGAACAAGAAAACATCGGTTTAAATACCATTTGCAAGAAAAAAAGGGTTTATATCTCAAAAACTAAATAAATAAAAAAAACCTAAAAGAAATATCAATAAACAATTTAGGTGTTTGTGGTACTCTTGTAAATGGTTGAGAGAGAGAGAGAGAGACAGGACAAGAGAATGCACAAGATTGGAATTGATTATTGTTTGTAAGTGATCGGTACTTTTTGTGTGACAAATCATGGAATTTCTTGAAGAAATTGGTACTTTTTGTGCAACAAATCATGTAATTTCTCGAAGAATTTAGCCATCTATGCATATTATTTTGATTTTCAAAGCTACACCAAGCATCCGTAAAAGTGTATTTTTAAGGAACTTTTTGCAGCATAGAAGACTAGCAGATTACCAAGCAGGCCCTCTTTTTTTTTTTTTTTTTTGGTACCACAATAATGTAGGCAAGCTTCCTTGACCTCTCTTCCCTTGCTTTACTTGACTTTTAATGAAAATTACACTTATAAAAAAAAAAAAAAAAGGAAGAATTGTAGAAATTAATAATCTAAAGATAAAGAACAATTTAGTGGAGTGGATGGCATCCACCAAGATAGATGATGGTTTCATGCCAAAAATCGATTATTAAGTTCTTGAAAAATAGATGAGAATTCTAATCATATTTACAATATTATTCTACATTTTCTGAACAGGAAACATCTTGAAACCCTAAACAAAGTTATAATCACCCACATTTCTAGTTTCAAACTCATAAACATAAAACAATCAGTTTCATAGTGACTGGACTGAAAACCCTAATGTTTTCTTCCCGAAATGAGAATCGAAATTACGGTCAGGATCATGTAATAGAACATCGTGATGATAAAAAATAAACGAGAATCAATCGAACAGTAAAGAAGCAGATACCTGCTTCGATTCGATAAGAGATGATCGAAGCCTCTGTTTCTCGATTCTTGTTAGGTTTTCGTTTTTTCCATTAATAAAATCCGTGGCTCTGTTCGTCGTATAAACAAAGTTACCCAACTCAAGGAGATTACTATATCTACGCGCGTATCTATCAAAGCCAGATGTGAGTGTCTCCCAATCGCGTCTCGCATGTTGCGCGTAAGACACTGTATGAGGACACGTGGAGGTGTGCGCTATGATGATTTGATCATCAGATCAGATTTTTATAGTGTATCCGACTATCCCAGCAAGGATTTTACACGTACTAAGGGCCCTTAGAACCACCTTGCGGCATAAAAAAAAAATTGATTGGATACTTTAGGCTCCTACATGATAAAATTCTATGAACTTTAAAAAAAAATTAATTTTCACTGTTGAATTTTAATTTTAAGTTTGAAGTTAGGGGGAAGACCAGTAGTCGTCTATTTTCAAAACTTTAGACCAAGTTCAAAAGAATATTTTTTTTTAATCTGAGTTTTTCGATGAAATTTAGAGGGGTGTGTTGTGATGTGTTAATGCACTTGAGCAAGGAAAGTGTTGTGCTTAAATTATATGTCTGGTGACATTGACGGGTCCCATCGGTGGTGTTTGGATTCTACTTAAGAATTCGATTGGTAGATGATCTTATTCTATAACCCATTAAGGGGGTGTTTGGTTTGGTTTGTAGAACATGGTTCTTGATTCTAATTATGGATTTTAATAATTGATTTTCAGAATTCAAAATCTTGTTTGGTTAACATTGTTCTAAAAAATGATCTTATGGAAAGAGTTACCTCATTAAACTTCTTGAGATTGAAAATAAGAGTAATAATACATGTCCCAGAGATTAAAGATAATGAATTTTTGAGAGAAAAGAGTTGACGTTGAAGACCATTTTCTATTTATTTTCAAGTTAATTATATGTTAATAAGCATAGTAAGATTATCCAAAAAATTATGATGATTTTCTATTTGTATTTCAAAAACTATTATTATTACTCATTATTTTTTTGATAACCAATTATTACTCATTATCGTTACTGTCGTTAACCATAATTATATATTATTGTTGTTACTACTATCATTATTTATTATAATTATATTATTATTATTATTAGTTACATTATTAATATCATTGTTGTTATAATAATAATAGTTTTATTATTATTATAATTGCAAGATGTATATCAAAACCGTCATAAGTGGAACTCTGGGGAAACAGCCTAAGAATTATTTCTGATACTGCATGATTTTGATTCCTGATTATGAAAAATTCATATCGATAATCCAAACCAAATAGTGTATCAGATTCTAAAATATGAATCGAATGCCCCCTAAGTCAACCAATTAAAAATCCATTAAAATCATAAACAAATTAGATTATTTTTTTTCAGTCGTGCTGGGGTGACACAAAGGTGACAAAATGATGGGGGTGTCGTGCATATTACCGTAGATGCTTTTCCACGAGATACGAGTAACAAGCATCTACGGTTATGTGCACCCCACCACATCATTTTTGTCACCTTTGTGTCTCGTTTTTGTCATTCCAGCATTTTTTTTTCTTTTTTTATTTTGCAAATTCAGAATCCATTCCTGGTGGTCTTTGTGCTAAAGTGACTTTTTTGTGTTTATATATGTAATATTTAATGACAGAAGATCGATAGAAAGATATGTTCATCCTAGATTCTAAAATCAATTTTCAAAAATAATATAACCAATATAATATTTTAGATTTTGAAAATCAATTTCATATACTGACTCTGACATTCTAGAATCAAAAGCTAACAATCCAAACCAAAAGCAATTCCTATAGTTCTGAATTGTTCCATGTTGAGAAAAATTATCAGGAAACTCACATTTGACTCGGAGTTGACTCAATCTATGGAGTCACCTGAAATCAATTTGAGGTCACCCAGACCAATCAAGGTGGCTCAAGTTATAAACAACTATCGTCTTATTTATTTATAATTAAATAAAAAACGCATTAACATTCATACAGAAACAGTTTATTAGCCTAAGCTGTATTAATACCTAGTGATTACAGTTTATTAGCCAAACCAAAATCGATTTTTCAAACATTGAAACTAGAAAGTTTGATTACAAAAACAACAGTCGAAATGTTTTTTTTTGCAGTCTCAATGACGTGCTTAGTAAACAAGTGGTAGGTAAAAAACATGGCTATAAATAACAATAATTAAAAAAAAAATTTGATGAATCAGGCAAACCAGAAGGATGTGAGGATAAGCCCATCTACTACTTCAGCGAGAAGTCATTTCAACATGCACAGCCTCCTCTTCGCTCAGTTTCTGAAACCACCTCGGGGATGCTCTGGAAATATCTGTACATGGAAAAGTTATCATGACCAAATTATGCAGAAAAAATTAAATACTTGAAGAATGGCTTGGTATACTAAGTCCTTTATTTGAAATTACAAAAAAAAAAAAAAAAAGATGTCAGAATAGTCTAACAATTTACCACGACAAACGTCTATTAGATCTATTATAATCAGGATCAATGATAAGCAGCTAATTGGCAAAAGAACATGTAATTGCTCAAATGACGAACTTTCGTCAAACATAAAGATGGAGAGATGAGGAAGATTTTTCCAAAAAATCAGATTTGGATGGTTAAGAGGAGGTGTGCTTATAGAGGGCTATCTGACAGATACCATATCAATCAAATTTTATAAGACGATACTAAAACCAATGATACTTTATGGAGCTGAATGTTGGGTGGTCAAGAACAACACTACAACAAATTTTAGGCTCTGCACAAGAATATAGATAAACTAGTGAAGAATGATGCAATATGAGGAAAAAAAATGTGCCTGGAATTCAGACACAATAAGATTTTAAATGTTCATCATCTCCACTACCTTGACTAGAAGGAATTCCTGATGAGCAAAAGTAGTGTAAATAGCAACGAAAACGTTTTGTGAGCAATCCAACCATACCAGAGTAAAAAAATCTATAAAGCTGACTATCCTCTAAAAGCTTGCACCAGCACATCTACCACCTCCACTGCAGACCTCGTTACTGCTTCCATCATTATACACGGCCCACAAATACGTCTACTAGATCACAACAGCTGTCACCATCACATTCATCAACATCATAGTCCTCAATAGCACGTAGGAGTTGAAACACCATCAGCAGAATCATTACCAACATCAAAACAAATCCAGCTACCGCAACCTTCACTAATATTACCGTGATCATCATTCATCACACACATGGATCAACTTCTAATGTACCAATGATGTTGCCACCTCAATTGAACCTTGATTTCTTCACAAACTTATTCACCGTGTCATGCCTGATCAGTTGGTTTATCACTATCTAAACAAACCAATTATTTAGTCCAAGATTGGCTTTTCTTATCCTCCAACAATGGAACAGATGTTTATGGCAAATGTATGGTTCTTTTCTAATAAGTAAAACAGAGATTTTATAACAAGGGCCAAAAGCCAAAGAATACAACATAGAAGCCTAGTGAGAGAGATTATCTAGGACATCATGAAATGCAACTACAAGGGATACCTACATACATTATCTTCCATACAAGACCAAGTCTTCAAACCAAAGCCCTTAAAATCTCAACAGGTGGACGACCACTTGTACAAGAGAGCATTGAAATTTAAAAATTCCAATTCACCAAGGAATCTCCCTTCGTGTTAAAAAATGACTCTCTCTTTCCACGTGGACCATAAAACTGCAAAGGACAATAGCTTCTGTAGAATATTTCCTTTAAGAGAGAAGGCATTGGCTAACCTTGATGAATGGACTAGTAATGCTTTCCACACCAGAAAACGGTTCTTGTGGGATATGCTTCTAGCGGCTATTGCTTAGGGGGTTTGGAACGAGAGAAATAACAGGGTGTTCAACAGTAAGACTAGTAGCTCTCATGCAAGTTTCTTGGATATCTTGGGACTTTTATACCTTTGGTCCAATCAGAACATAGAATTCATGGGAATTACTTTTGATGATTTTGTTTTTAAATGGAACTCTTTATGTAATCACTGATGTTGTAGTTTTCTTTTTTGTTGCTCTTTGTGAGGTTTTCTCGGCCTCCTTGTTTCTTTTTCCCTCTTTTTCAATATATTATACTTATCAACAAAAAAAAAATCCAGGACATTCTTAGGAAGTCTATTTCACTTAAAACTACATCATGAAAGAACCCCATAGATCTGGATAAAGGGGCAATAAGTAAAATGATCCACTGTTTCCTTCACTACTCTACACGTCACACACAAATCTGGCATTCTAAAACCCATGTTGATAAGCTGCTTAACTGTAATAATTTTGTCCTATGTGGTTGTCCATGCAAAGAAAATCAATTCAGAATATGAGGCAATTGAAACTAAGAGAAAAAGATTAATTGATTAATTAGCCATAATCAAGGCTTAAAAGGTATTACAAAATATACTAGAGGAAAAGACTAAAAAGGACATATATAGACTTATTCTATCACTCCCCCTCAAGTTGGTGCGTGAATGTCAACAACACCCAACTTGGACAGAAAACCTTCAAAAGTAACTTTACTAACACCTTTAGCAAGAACATCAGCAATTTGTTGAGATGTAGGAACAAAGGAGCACAAATTTGTCCAGAAATAATCTTTTCTCTAATAAAATGACAATCAACTTCGATATGCTTCGTTCTGTCATGTTGAACTGGATTTGCCGCTATGTTAATAGCTGATTTATTATCGCAATATAGTAGGAATGGGACTGACACAGGAAGACACAGGTCAGTTAATAAGATCTTGAGTCACAACAACTCACACACTCCAAGTGCCATAGCTCTGTATTCAGACTCAGCACTCGATCGAGAAACCACATCCTGCTTCTTACTGCGCCAAGTTACCAAGTTACCACAAACTTTAGTACAGTACCAAGAAGTAGAACGTCTATCAGTCACTGAACCAGCATAGTCTGCATCTGTCCATGCCTCAACACGTAAATGGTCATGATTACTGAACAAAATACCTCGACCAGGACATCCCTTCAGATATCTAAGAATACGATAGACTGCAGTAAGATGAGATGTTTGAGGCGAGTGCATAAACTGACTTACAACACTAACAGTATAAGCAATATCTGGACGAGTCATAGACAAATAAATCAATTTTCTCACAAGTCGCTGATACTGCCCAATATCCGACACACACTCCCCCTCAGAATCAGCCAACCGGTGATTCTGCTCAATAGGAGTATCAGCGGGACGAGAACCAAGCTGACCGGAGGCAGTGAGTAAATCAAGGACATACTTCCGCTGAGAAACAAAGATACCAGATTGAGACCGCGCCACCTCAATACCCAGAAAATAACGAAAATGCCCAAGATCCTTAATCTCAAATTGACGGCCTAAGTAGGTTTTTACCTCAGTAATACCAACCATATCATCTCCAGTAAGAACAATATCATCTACATAAACAATCAGAGCAACAGTTTTCCCGTGGGAGTGACGTAAGAAAAGGGTGTGATCAGCAGAGCTCTGATGAAAGCCAAACTGATACATGACCTTAGTAAAACGCTCAGACCAAGCACGGGGAGACTGTTTCAGACCATAAAGAGAACGGCGAAGACGACAGACATGTGTAGGAGAGGCAGATGTAAGAAACCCAGGAGGTTGGACCATATAAACCTCTTCCTGAAGATCACCATTGAGAAATGCATTCTTGACATCTAACTGATAGAGAGGCCAACCTTTGATAGCGGCAATAGAAAGAAGAACACGAATGGTGGTCATTTTGGCAACTGGAGCAAATGTCTCCTGATAATCAATTCCATAAGTTTGAGCATAACCTTTGGCCACCAGACGAGCCTTATACCTCGCAATAGAACCATCTGGATTATGCCTAAGTGTGAAAATCCAATGACATCCCACAGCTTTTCTTCCAGGCGGGAGAGGAACAAGTTCCCAAGCCTGAGTCTTTTCAAGAGCATTCAACTCATCAATCATAGCTGCTCGCCAGGATGGACAACAGCATCTGCAACAGTAGTAGGAAGAGAAACAGCAGATACAGAGGCAAGAAAACTCCGATAGGAGGGTGATAATGCAGAATCAGATACATAATTAGAAGTAGGATAAGTACAAGTGCGCTTACCCTTACGAGTGGCAATAGGACGATCATCACAATGAACAGAAGGTGACGGATCTGAAGGCAAAGAGGCGAGCTGGTCTGGCATAGAATTGATGGTAGTATCGCGTGGACGCCAAGAGTAAACCTGCAGAGGAGGAGGTGACACACTTACAGGGGGTGGAGAGAAAGGTACAGGTAAAGGAAGAGGAAAGGTAACAGGAAGGGGATCATCCAGGGAATCGAGAGGAAACCACTCAGACTGAGTGCCAACTAACCCAGTGTAGTATGGGGTGTGCTCAAAGAAGGAAACATCGCGAGAAATGAAATGCCGTCGAGAAGGAGGATGGTAACACCGGTAACCTTTCTGGGTAGATGAATAACCCAAAAATATACATTTGACAGCCTTAGGGTCAAGTTTAGTACGGGTTTGGTCAAGAATTTGAACAAAACACACGCACCCAAACACACGTGGAGAAATGGGAAACAGGGGACGACCCTGATCGAGCTTAGAAAGAGGCGTGGCAAACTGAAGAACACGGGAGGGGGTGCGATTAATAAGGTAAACAACAGTAAGAACAGCATCGGCCCAAGAAGATTGTGGTACGTTCATACCAATAGAGATGGCACGAGCTAACTCTAGAATATGACGATTTTTTCTTTCTGAACGACCATTTTGCTGAGGGGTCTTAACATTAGACATTTGATGCTCAATGCCAGACTCTAAACAAAGTTTTAAGACCTCGCTATATGTGTACTCAGTACCATGGTCAGAACGGAAAGTTTTGACGGTACAACCAAACTGGGTATGAACCATAGCAAGAAATTACTTAAAGATTCCACAAACTTCATTCTTGTGTTTCATAAGATAGATCCAAGTGGTACGACTATGGTCATCAATGAATAAGACAAAGTAACGAAAACCAAGAGTGGAGGGGACTGGGGAAGGACCCCACACATCAGAATGAATTAGGTCAAATATAGCAGGTGCAACAGTAGTCATACTAACAGGATAGGAAGAACGCACATGTTTAGCTAATTGGCAAGTTTCACAAGAAAAATCAAGCAAATTATTATTATTAAATAAAACAGGAAACATGTGTTTCAAATATCCAAAAGAAATATGACCTAAACGTAAATGCCAACGCATTACAAGAGCCTTATTAGATTGACTACTACAACTAATCTGGGAAACAGAATGGGTACTAGGTAAACTAGGGACGTCCAAGAGATACAGTCCATTTTCTTCACGTCCAGTGCCAATCGTCCTCTTCGACTCCAGATCCTGAAAGATACAATGAGAGGGATAAAAAATTACACTGCAATTCAATGTTTTGGTAATACTACTAACAGATATAAGATTAGTAGTGAGTTGAGGAACATGCAGTGTGTTAGTCACGGATAAAGAAGATGTAATAGGAAAATGACCTTGACCAGCTATAGAAGACAAAGAACCATCAGCAAGGCGAACCTTGCCATGACCAGAACAAATACTATAAGTTTTGAATAGGGATGACGCACCGGTCATGTTATCGGAGGCACCAGAATCAATGATCCATGGTGAGGAAGTGGTGGAAACGCTGTGTGCAGATGCAAAAGTACCTGAGTGAACGAATGTAGAGACCGGCTGAGATGAAGTCTCCATCTGATTGAAGAATTTCCTGAACTTGTCAAGTTCAGCCTGGGATAAAGATACCAAATCTGATGAGGATGTATTAGCTGAAGGAGGTGGTGAATCAACAGTCGACTGAGAAACTACATGAGCTGACGATCGTTGAGACTGTTGTCGTTGCTGATTAGGACGACCATGAAGTGCATAACATCGAGCCTTCACATGACCCAACTTTCCGCAATGATCACACTTATGTCGTTGACGGGTAGACATAATCCCACTGGGGTTTTGTGGAGCCGATAGGCGAGCAAGCATAACGGAATGATCTCCTGAAGAATGAGGTAGGACAGCTGCACGACGACTCTCATCAGCCAAGACATAAGAATATGCGGTCTGTAAAAACGGAAACGGATCCATACCCAACAAATGAACTCTCGCATACTCAAACTCATCCGAAAGACCAGCTAAAAATTGAAAAACCCGATTCTTATCCAGAATCGACGAATATAACGTCTCGTCAAAAGAGTCCTCCTAGGCATAAGATGAGGAATAGAACGACAACTCTTCCCACCGAGCACGTAACTGTGATATATAGGTGGTAACTGAAGAGTCTCCTTGTGAAAGACGAGAAATCTCACGCTCCAAATTGAAAATCCTAACATTGTTCTGACGTTGCGAGTAAATGCTCTTTGCGGAATCCCATATCTGTTTTGCTGTCGAGGAAAACATAAAACCAGCCGCAATGTGTGGTTGCATAGAAGTAACCAGCCATGAACGGACCATAGAATCATTAGTAAACCAATGGGAGTAAGAGTTATCAGTCTGTGAGGGTTGTTTGTCCGCCCCTGTGAGGTAACCGATCTTTCCCTTTCCACCAATGAACATTTCAACTGATCGTGCCCAGAGGAGATAATTAGGACCATCTAATTTTACTGTAGTAATCTGAATGCCTGGAAAATCGGTTGAGTGAGAAAGTGAACCGCTCAATCCATTACTATTACTAGTAATCGAGGACGAGGATGTCTCAGAAGCCATCGAATAATCAAAATACTATGGTTGGAAATGAGTTCAAGTAAGATGAGGACACAACTCCCTAGGATAAAGTGACTGTAACACCCATGAAATCTAATTAAACACTGCTGTGGGTTATCCGAGTAGTCAATCTCGCAAGTGGAGAGTCTCTAGGAGTAATATTGCTGGTAGAATAGTCCCAAATAACATCTTGCTGTAATCACAGACCTCCATAGATGTTCAAAACAACTGCCGCCATCCTCATATGACCCTGACGATGATCGAATCAATAAAGAACAGTCACCTGCTGTGATTTAGGAGCCCAAATGGCCACCCACAAGTGTCGCACGAACTGGAGTAGCCTTATAACAGCAATCTGCTGTTTCGTACAGAGCAGGGAGATCACCTACTGTGATAAAGAAGCCCAGATGGCCACCCACAAGCGTTGCACGAACTAGAGCAGCCACCTACTGGTGTCGCCTGCTCAGAATAATACACCGACTGTGATCGCAGGGCTCAAACAGCCACTCACCAACGTCTTACGAAGCAGACTGTGATCGCAAGAGTTGAAAGAGACTACTTTCAGAGTTGCAGGGCTCTAAGACATCCATTTTGGGTGTCGTAAGGCTTAAACGAAGCCACTACAGGCATCGTAATCTTCAAACAGCGTTACTGCTGTGAACACAGCCTGATCGCAGGCTCTGAGTGGGTATAAACTGCCTATCGCATGATGCAATAGGGTTGTATAGAGACTGAGAACCCCCGTAGGGGTGATACGAACTAAAGATGTGTTGTTTTAACGAAGATTAGTCAATGGATTTGTCGCAGAAGGAGTGAAAAATCGATGAAGGGAGAGAGAGAGAGAGAGGAGAGAGGCTCTGATACCAAATTGAAACTAAGAGAAAAAGATTAATTGATTAATTAGCCCTAATCAAGGCTTAAAAGGTATTACAAAATATACTAGAGGAAAAGACTAAAAAGGACATATATAGACTTATTCTAACAGAGGCCTCCACAACGATCAAACCAATAAAGAGAACTGATCTGACTGACATAGATAGTCTTCTATAGAAAGATCATCATCAAAGCCTAGTCAGCTAACACATTTTCCTATGACTATCAGAAGGATAGAGGTTTTATTTATTTATTTTATAGAATTTTTACACCTTCTTTGAAGTTGGAGGGGGTAAGAAAACAAAGAGGACAAGTCTGATCTTTTCCTCCTAAGAAAGTTCTTGGAGGAAGTCCACAAATATATGGCAGTCCAAAAGCCAATCCAAGACCATTTTGTATTGAAATAAAGTGCTATTGCACAATGAAGGAGAATAAATCTCTGATTAGGTGTGCGATTGAAAAAGAAATCCTTATCCAGATGAGAGCTTCACTAGGCTAAGCTCCTCAGATGATATCAGATCTGGGTTCTTGCGTGTTCACAAGAAACAGCAATTTTTTTTGGATGTCGTAAGAAGTTTAGTAAAAGACTTGTGATCTTTTCTGTGGTAAGTTTATCATGATTTGATGTGACTTCATTATAGAACAAGAATACGTGCCAATAAAATGTGATCTTCAATATTCATACAACATGCAGCAAGTATGATATTTAAACCAAACAACCTGAAATCTATGTGGAGGCTGCAAAATCAATACAGTACCAGGGTTCAACATTTCATTTTAGGTGTAAATGCAATATCCATGTGTAAGAAATAAATCCAAAGTTGGAGATAATCAATATCTTAGGGTATACTTACACATCCTGGTCGTGCTCATTGGCTAGAGCAGTCTTTGCAACACAAAGGAACGCAGCATCTACATTGCAATCCTCCTTTGCTGAGGTCTCAAAGTAAGGTATGTTTCCCCTGGATGCGCACCAGTCCTTCGCTTTCTTCTCAGAAACCTGCATATGGGATAGATAGTTTAGAACCAGACACAATTCGTCAACAAAATTATGAGAGGCACTGCATGTCCTTACCACTCGGCTGTTCCCACCATCGATGTCAACCTTGTTTCCAAGTAAAATAAATGGAAAAGTTTTGGGATCCGATGGACTAGCCTGGTGTACAAAATAGAACAAATCAATGTATCATCGAGAATTAAAGGAAAATGTACAAATTGCACCTTCAGATGGTCGCAACTCAAATTTAGCCAGAATATGCATGAGAAAATACAATAACAATAGAGTATTGACCAGGAAAATCCACATCTAGCTCAAGAAAGCACAAAAAAAGAAGACAGAAATGTGGAAAAGCATCACACACCTGCTTGAGAAACTCTCCATGCCAATTGTCGAGCGTATCAAATGATTTGAGCACATTAACATCGTAGACTAGAACACAGCAATCTGCGCCTCTATAAAATGCAACACCAAGACTTTGAAATCTTTCCTGCCCTGCCGTGTCCCAAATCTATCAATGCAGAATTGAAGACACACATTGGTTCTGTAAAAGAAGATTCAAAAGGACAGTTTTCGAATAAAAAATGCTCTCAAACTAACAACCAACTTGCAGAGTTACGAGTCTGTCATCAATCTGAAGTTCCTTTGTGACAAAATCGGCACCAATTGTAGCTTTGTACTGTTGACTGAACTTCTTATGCACATATCTAGACCATCAGTAAAAGATGCCCATATTGCACAAACAAAGAGGAGGATACTGGTTTCATAAATATAATGCACTAATACTCTAACTGCAGTCAAGGAGAGCGCCTTAGTGCACATCATGCGCACCTCAAGGTGGGGCACACCGAAGGCGCCTTACTACATGCGAAGCGAGGTGCACCAAGGCACACGCCTTGACTGCGCCTCAGTCAAGGCACATCAGGCCCCTGCTTCATTAAAAAAAAAAATGCATTTTGTTTAAATAAGGCACCAAATTCATATTAGATTCACATCTTTACATATTAAAAAAAAAAAAGATTTGTTTGAAAAGTATAATTTTTTATCATTAAAAATATTGAATTTTATATTTTATCATTTTTTATTGGCCTGAGCCTGTCATGGGTGCAGGGCTAGTCTAAGATAGAGCCTACCTTTATAGGGCCAACTTAGGGCTCAACCAAGCTTGGCCCGAACCAGTATTGTTTTTTTCCTTGACAGAAACATTCCTCCAATATGACATTTTAAACTTTGACCAACAACACATGGTGTTGGCCAACTTCTACTATTTTTTCTTTCCTTATTCTAGTTTTTCTTCCTCTCTAATTTTTCAACTATTGTTGATCGTTCTTCTTCTTGAAGTGTTGAATACCTTAACTTGTTCATAGAACTCATTTTTATACATATTATAAATATAATATATCTAAATTCCATATTTCATTATTTAATTTATTAATTTTAATAATTTTATTGTGTTTTGCTTCACTCAGGCGTACACCTTAAGTGCACCTTTTGCCAATAACTACACAATTACTCTTTGAACACGGTTAACTAAAATATAAAGGATTGTTTGGATTTGATTTTGTGGCAGAGAAATTTTTTAGAACTTCCTGTACTAACATAATGATGTAGGAGCATGTGATCAAAGAAGAGAGCACAAGGGAAACACCTGACAATTTTTTGTACGAGTCACTGGAAATTTATTAAAAAGAGGACCTTGGACAATTAGCAAAGCCAAATCATAAAAAGGAAAAGAACCAAACAAACAAGAAACCAAAACTACTTATGAGATGAGGTGCTTTCGATTGAAATAGATATCCTCCATTTTAATGTTCAGGAACTCATTGACCTCTCATTCACATAAAAGATGCAAAAGTGATCTTTACCCTTTGACTATGGCAAACACTTTTCTATAAATTGTTTCAACTCTCTGTGGGTAGAAACTTGTTCGATAAGGATATTGCCAAAGTCGTGGAGTGAACCGCGAAGAATTTGATAGGTATACACAAATTTTATTAAGAAAAAAAGAGGGCGAAAACAAATACAAATATGTCTCTAAGGTTGAGAAAACCTACCAAGGAATTACAACTAGAAACAAGGCAAAAGCATTTAGCTATTACTCATCGGAGTTCACAATTAAAGACGAGATCTAGGAAAACAATTCTCCTACACTCCTTGAAATTCCTAAATCAATGGAACATTAATGCTTTGAGCAAGGACAGATTTACACTGGGGGAAATGGGGGCACTTGCCACCGCAAGAATTGTTAGATAAGATTTATATGGTACTACAATGGATAATAGAGGTGGAAAACAAAATCCGCCGCTTCCCCACAAAATTTTAAATTTTCAAGTGTCTTAGTTGCCCCCATATAGACAAAATCCTGGCTCCGTCCTTGGCTTTGAGGTTGAATAAAATGTTATGGAAAACCTCTTATTTTCCTTTGAGCACCAAAACATTACTCTTCTTCCATATTCCCCTAGAAATTTCAATACTAACCCTAAAAAAGGCTATTATGGACCAGCATGATAAAATTAGGTAGCAATCAGGCCATAATGAATTGAAGGAAAAAAGAAGCACCAAATGCTATAAGTTATGGGGCAATTGATAAAATGATGACTCATAAATTTGGCATCTATTGCAAAGGAAGGAAAAAAAAACCCAACACAATATTCCTCTCTAAAATGATTGATGTTTAGGGTTTTATTAAGAGAGTTCATAAGTATTTGTCTTTACAAGTTGCCAATTTTCCTTGGAATCTTTTGACGACCTTACACTACAAAGCTTATTATTTATATTTTGTAACTAAAGGCATCCCCAGGTAAATTGATAGAAGTCAACAAAACAACCCAACACAATTGCAAGAACATGTATCTTCCCACCTTCCCCACCTAAAAATCATTTTCTTTCTAAGATTCATATTAAAGCCAGATACAACTTCAAGGTAAGATCTTTGAAAGAGGCAATCGATTAAACCCAAGTCATTAACACGACCCCAATCACAATCAGATGAAGTCGCATTGGTAAATAATAATGCAAAGAAGGAGATCAACGTTGTCTCATTCAATTTCATCTAAAGACATATTTCAAGAAAATATGGTGTGAAGTTATCTTGATGAAATAAACCCCATTTTATTGGAAGGCCTCAATTATAAAATAGGCGCATGTTGCATAATGAACGAGCATATACCTATTTGCTCATACACCAACGACCAGGTATCACCTTGAATCCCCATAAGATGGCAAAACTTCATGGACGAGTTCTTTCATCTTTCATGAGTGACAAGAGTAATCCTTCCACTTTGGGTGCAATATCCAATTCAAAGCTTCAAAGAGTGATCCTTTCATTGTGGTGGAATCATTCCACTCCTTGGCTGCTTGTAGAATGGGGTCTCTCTCTCTCTCTAAGTTACAAGAAAGAAGACCAGTTATGCTTTATGGAGCTGGATGTTTGGCAATCAAGAAGTATCATGTTAATAGATTGAGCATAGAAAAGATGAGGATGTTGAGTTGAATGAATGTAGGGGTGTCAATGGATAGCCGAAATCCGAATTCGAATTCAAAAAATCGGATATTATCCAAATTTTTCGGATATCGGATTCGGATTCGGATGTCGTTTTAAAATTCGAATGAGTTTCGGATACGAATTCGGATATTGCGATATCCGATTCAATAATATCCGCTCCGATATAATATATGTATTATGTATTTCTGTTTTACAACAAAACTTTTATATATGTATATATATGTTATTGTATATTCGTGTTATATAACAATTTTTTTTTTTAACTTTATCTTCTCTCAACCACTTTAATGGTTAAAACGAAGAACTAGTCGACGGTGGGTTTCAATCGAACTCCGTAACCACCGTCTTCTCCAGTCGGCGAGCGTCAAGTATATATTCTCTCTCTCTCTCTCTTCGAAGTTCGAATCAATTGGAGTGATTTTTTGGAGGAAATGTGTGGGTTTCGAGTGTCGACTGTGCGAACTCCGATACGTCTTCTCCTGTCGGCAAGCATCTAGGTATATTTTTTTTTTCTCTCTCTCTCTCTCTCTCCGAACCAGTCGTTGGAAATCTGTGGGTTTCGAGTTTTTCGACTGTGCGAACTCCGACTGTTCAAACTGTAAGATTTTTTATCGGATCGGATATTATCGGATATCCGATATATTTTTCGGATTCGAATTCGAATGTTTATTAGGGATATCCGATCGGATTCAATTTCGAATTTTGATAGTATTATTTTTTTTCGGATTCGAATTCGGATATAACACTATCCGATCGGATAGCTATCCGTTGACAGCCCTAGATGAATGGAAAAGCTAGGAAAGACAAAAATTAGAAATGAACACATTCAAGGAAATGTATGAGTACCTCCAATTATGTGATAAACTAAGACAAAGTCGATTGAGATGGTTTGAACGTGTTCAACAAAAGCTGATTATAACCCCAATTAGAAGGAAAAATCCAATTGAAAGTGCTAATAAGGCAAGAGGAAAATCCAAAAGAGGGTGGATTGAGACTCTCTCTCTCCCTCTTGTAGCGTATAAATGGCAATCACAATAGACCTCAAAAGTCGAATTTACATTCTCAACTTGTATCCACTAAGAAACCTCATATAAAGAAAGTATCTAACTTTTCCTCTCTCTTTTTTCAGAAATTATCCAAGGACTCCTTTTACTCTAAAATGTCTAAGTCACAGCTCCGAAACCCTAGCTTGCATAATTAACTGATGAAACAGTAATCTTTCTCAAAGATAGATTGGATAAAAAATTGATGTACCAACGAGACCACAACAATTCAACAAAATCCAAAATTTAAAAAGACAAAAATTTATTTCAAGATACGAATAAAACATCTATTTATCATAATTACCCCAAATCGTAAACAATGAAATATAGGACAAGCATTATCACCAAAACAACGTAACAAAAAACCATTAATCGTAAATTATTTAAGTACAACATGGCTCACAGATCCAAACGTAAATTAGGGATACTGATTCATCAAAGACGTCTTTCCCACCCTGAAATTCGAAACAACAAAAGAAATATTAGAAGTTAATCAAACATGCAAAATTCCATAAAAGAGCAAAGAAATCGAGATTTTTACGAAATCCTGAAAATCTGGAACTGAGTGCCACGAACAAACATAGAAAGAGATTGAAAATCGTACGGACCCGCTGTCGCCAAGAACGATGATCTTAAGCAAAACTCGCTTTCGCATGGACATTGTTGTGGCGGGAATGGATTCGAGATCTCTTCGTTTCAATTTTTCTCCCTTTTATATTCTTTTCTTCCTTTTTCGTTGCTCTCCCGCTCTCCCTCTCTGTTCGCGTTCTCTGTCTTTAGTCGAACAACACGTGCACGCGCCAGCGACGCTCATTTTGAAAAAAAATAATGCTGTGGTGATCTCAGCTGCAACCTCATATCGCACTTCTTGGCGTGAAAGTGTATGAAAATCATAGATATTTTTCATCGAGATACGAGTAATAAAAGTGTCTTATCCACTTCACGGGGAGAAGTGTGATATGAGGTTGACGTCATAAAAAATAGATTCCAGACCGGGCAAGGCTCGTGCGTCCCTCACCCTTTTCTTTAATGACGAAAAATTCCACTATCCAATTATGAAAATTCAGTTATTTAGGACCATTTGTGTGATTAATTTTACGGAGACCTATGAGCAGAGGACATGTGTTCACGATCTCAATAGTGATTTTGCTATTCCACATGACCATAATCACAAGACTTTTTTTAGAGATTTTTTAGTTCTTAGAAAAATCATTTCAAAATTTCACAAAATCCTGGATGATCAATAGCATGACACCTTAGTTTTATAAATTAGGGATGCCCTCAATATACACGAGGATTTTATAATTCTGTGAAATCTTCTATTGACTTTATGTGAATAATTTTTTTTTATCTAGAAATGAACATGTATTTGTGATGCCTAAAAAGTTTTTGAGAAAATGCTAGAACGGAATTTGACATATTGAAATATCATGATAACAGATCTCATGAAAAATAGGCTTGGGGTTGGAGAAGTTGCCATTGATCTGGTCACTCGATTCAAAGAAGAGAGATTGAGGCCTGACGGTCAAATGCTTATTGGGGTCTACTGTACTTGTGTTTACGGTATTATCCCCGATCTGAGGAGCATCACTTAAGTGTAGTGCCCAATGGCACAAAAGAGGAGCAGATGTAAAAATCAATTTGCGTTAACACAATGAAAAAGGTGAAAAGAACCCCAATTTGAAGACTTTGACATTGTAGGTCCAGTAAAGCGGATAGGCATTGCAGGATCAGTGGGGGACTTTGACATAAAGCACTATCACACCACATGGGGAGACCTTTTGAGGGGGAGTGAACCAACAGCCTGTCACAAAGACTTCAATTGAATAGCTTTTCCTAAGACTTGACTTGCCCAACAATGGATACAAGAACTTGAAAATTTCTTCCTTATCTAATTAAATTCATGGAATATTCTAAGTCAACCATTTAGCATCTACGTGACACTCTTGATAGACAAAGTAGAAGCACCGTTAAAGGAAGACTAAACTGTTGGTTGGCAATGAAAGTCTATTTGATTTTTAGCTTCTTTTGAAAATATGAACAACAAGGTCGTATCTGAGTGTCCAATTTGATCCGAAATTAGTAGAATGATAAACTCCATTTAGTGCTATCGAAGGTATTAAAATTTCTTAAGGTACATAATAGTGATAAGAATTCTACAACTTGTCATTCTCTAGCATCCCTAGAGACCCCTGTCTTAGTCTTCATGAGAGCAACTCTTATCATTAGAACACAAAGAAGCAAAATCTCTTACTATTTATGTCATTGTTTTAGAGTGGGTTGTACTGACTAAATGATGAAATACTGACAAACTTGCAAAACCCATGTTCTTTCTCATTTCTTTCTTGGGAAGGTTCCTCCTTAATTCATGGTTTGGATTTTCTTGCCTCTTTGTTGACTGAAATTGACTTAATTATAGGATTTTTCATAGAAACACCTCTTCTCACTCTTAATATTTATTAAAAAAACTGCCTATAAGAGAAACATTTCTTACTTTCCGGGTGCAATTTTGTGTACACATTCTAATCAAATTAAAAGAAGATTTTTATAAGATGACAATAAGATCTCTTATGCTTTATGAAACTAAATGTTGTAAATAGATTGTACATGATAGAAATGATGATATTGAGATAAATGAGTGAAACTACTAGAAGAAAAGTTGTGATAATTTGACGCCCCTTTTGACATATGCTCCCTTCACAGAAAAAATCATTTTCCTCGGGATATACAAGAAAAAGATTTATGATTCTACGTATCCCAGGGCAAATGATCTACGATTCTATGATGGGGGTGTATGTCAAAGGGGGGGGGCATCAGAAAATCATTATTGTAAAAGAAATATAAAATTAGAAACGAATGCATTAATAAACTAAGATAAAGTCAATTAAGATGGTTTGATCACGTGGACTAAAGATTGAATATAACACCACTTAAAAGGAATGTACGAGTTGAATGTTCTAAAAGAGTGAGGGGGAGACCTAAAAGAATGCAGATTGAGGTAGTGAGTGAATATGGACATGTCTGCAATAAAAAAAGATATGGCTTTAGACAAAATTGAATGGAGAAACACGATTTGTTCAGCGTAACTCCAAATTTTTTGTTTAAGGCCTTGATGACGATAACGATGAGCTCTAATAGTGGAAACTATAGGAGGAGATGAAGTCAATTAAGATGGTTCGATCACGTGGATTGAAGATTGAATATAACACCACTTAGAAGGAATGTACGAGTTGAATGTTTTAAAAGAGCGAGGGGGGGAGACCTTAAAGAATGCAGATTGAGGAAGTGAGTGAATATGGACATGTCTGCAATAAAAAAAGATATGGCTTTAGACAAAATTGAATGGAGAAACATGATTTATTTAGTGTAACTCCAAATTTTTGCTTAAGGCTTTGATGATGGTAACGATGAGCTCTGATAGTGGAAACTAGAAGAGGAGATGAACATCCCTACGTCAGATGACGATACCTTAGGTTGTTGTTTCTCAATGCAAGTCAATCATTTGACCCAACTATAAGGCCTTGACTAAGTGTCATTTGACCCAATTTAATTGAACAGACAACGGTCCGCCTACATTAATCCTCATCTGAACACAAGAAAACTAAATCTCTTACTAATTCATTCAAGTGATCTAGATATGAGTTGGATTGACCAAATGAAAAGCCGACAAATTATCTTACCCACATTCTCATTTTTCTTCTCGACAAATCTTACTTTTGGTTCATGACTTAGATTTCCTCGAATTCATTATCAAGTTAAGGTACCCATTTCAATTTGAATGAACATTACTTTCCAAGATGAGCTTCATTTGCAAGAAATGTGATTCTGCCTTTAAGAACTTTAGAAAATTCTCAAACACTTAACCCTCAACCTTCAATAATGCTTAAAAATGGTGAAAAGGACAACACAAATAGGAGGACTTCCCCAATTCAAGCTGATAGGGATGCTGAGTTCAATGAATAGTGCTAAGTTCATGGGAGAATTATTTTTTTCCTGAAAAATGATATTTACTCATCTTTGTGGAACACATTCTGTGGCCTGACTCCCACAAAAATGATTATCTCCTCATCAAGGCGATGTGGAAAATGCTAAGATTATTACCGTCACCCGTAAAACTAAAAACCAACTCTCTTTTAAACTTTTTCCTAGGTGAAATCAAACGTCGTAAACATTTTCCAAGGAAATAAATTTTTTGAGAACTATCTCTCTTAAGATTTGATTTTTTATTTTTTTTTCTGTGGTTGGATAAAATGTTTTCTCAATGTGGAGGAATAAGCACGCTTAAATCCATTATAAGTAGGTGTGAATTGAAGCACATTTTTTTTTTTTTTTGGGCGCAAATTTTGCGCCCAAGTTCATTTTGGTTGGACCAATTTCTTTCATTATCATAGGGTCTGTGACTTGGGAGTGTAAAGATTTACTTTTTTATATATATAGTGAGGCCATTGCTATCAGTGAAGCTTCCTCCCCAAAACATATTTTGCTTGGTATATTTTTCAAGTACACGCACTTATGTAGAGAGATTTCCTTGCACCTTCTTGCTTCCCTTTAGCATGTCATGTTTCTCAAAATCCCAAACCTACCTTTGTTTTTAGGACTAAAAATATAGAAGAAACTTGACCTAAAACAGGAAGCCAAGTCAGTTTCACCTCTCTCTCTCTCTCTCTCTGTTTTGTTTTATATACTAGAAACACCTTGGTGTTTATTTTAGAACCACATGAGTAAAGACCACTGTTTTTAAGGTGGGGTCATACCATTGTATGTGAAGACCCCTGTTTAAAATCTTGTACGAGCGACAGTCATCTTAGTTATGTTCAACAACAAGATTGATTAACATTGTGAATTGCCATCACTTTGTCTCATTTGACAATCGAGATAACTTGGATGATATTTTTAATATCTTGGCCAAGTTAGTAAAATTCATCCGAGTCAATTGGGATTTTGTGTTTTTCATTAATATAATTGTTTTTCTTTTTTTATATATATATAGTTTCAATATAAATATTTATTATCTAAAAGAAAATATGACCATGTGACTAAGCATATTTTAATCTACTTTATTTTATGATTGTAAATTGAGTTAATGGTTTATCTTATATAAGATGAGATAACTCGTCCAAAACAACTCAGTCTACTCTTGGCCATGAATGAGAAAAGACATCAAACCAAGATTTGAAACCATGCCATGGAAACAACAGAAAATTGCTCATACAAGTATGCATGTGAATGTTGAGAGAACAAAATTATAATTTTATCCCTCAGTATACATATATCACCTTGAGATAGATAATAGCAAATGAAATCATAGATCCTGAGTTAGCTAATGATGATGTGTACAAGACCATATTTTTTATGTGATTTTTAGAGTTGTAGTTGACATCCTTATATAATTATGGTTTTTAAAACTTTTAATTGATTTGTTTCTGTATTCTATTATTAGAAGATAGCACGTGCAAATGTGAAGATTACACAATTGTACAAAAACACTTAGATTTACGTGATTCAATAGTATGCCTACGTCCATGAGACAAAACAAGAACAATCACTATTTTATCTTAAGTTTTACAGTTTTAAAGATCTCTATTTATAAAATCGGGAATTACCAAAATATTAAATCTCCCCAAGACAGAAACCCTCCAAAAATAGAAAATCGTCAGTGGCGTTGCCCCCTGCACCCTTGCAACTTTGCATAGCGCAACACAATACAAGATATCTACACAACACATGTATCATGAGGAAGTATTTGTAATTTGAAATATTAATTAAAGGACTTTTCAAAATTACATAGTAAAAGAATATTTTTGTAATTTTGAAAAACTAATCAACAAGATTTTAAGATGTGAGATTGCATTTTTATTGTTTTTTTTACATGATCCTTATTCTAAGCATGGTTTTATAACTCATATTGACGTCTTGTCCGTGAATGAGACCAAATTATCTCAGACGAACTTTTCAATACGTTTGAGACGTCTCGTTCAACAATGAGAAAAATGAACCTGGATTTTAAATCTCCTCCAATACGTTTGACTTGTCTATCCATCTCGATTTTGAATCTTGTCTATCCATTTCGTTGGTGGATGATATCGAGACATATCAGATAAGTCGTCTCAGTTTTCGACGAGTTTTAAAATCATGATTATAAGTTTAAATGTAAAGGTGATGGCATTTGTGGAATACTTTTTTTTTGTGTAGAAACACACTTTAACCCACCCCTACCTTCTCTCATTATGATATACACTTATAGGGTTTTAATTTTTGGAATTGTAGTTAAATTATTACCCTTTCCAAGAATATGACAAAAATAGAAATATTCTCTCTCCAGATCCATAACTTTCCCAAAAATTATCGTCTTTATTTAACAAGTGCTGAGAATGTAGTCTCGTCAGGCGCCAATAAAATGAATGTAGTCTTTAACATATGGCAATTGACTCAAAAAAATCGAAGTCACGTGGGTCTTGAATGCAGCCGGTTCGAATTTCACTCGTTGACTCATTTTACTGTGACTAACTCGAGACTTGAGGAGTCATTCATTTGTATTAAACAAGTGTGAGCCGCTAGCGAGTAGGGCCTTTGTAAGGGGTGGAGATGACTTTTCTAGAGCTCAGCTTTCATTTTCTAGAGATTGATATAGATTTTTTTAAGGATACATTTCCTTTATATCATCTCAACTGTTTATTTGATCGAGAACCTTGACCTACGCTCCTTCAAATGTAGGGTTGAGATGAGACTTTAGAGGATACTCTTGAAGAACTAACCGATCACAAGAAAACGCGTATCGATCTCTAGGAAACAAGTGTTGCTAACTAAGCAACCTGTGATTTTCCTCCCATTTCAAATGTATATTTGGTGGAGAGTTTTCAAGGAGCATTTGAGGTTATAATAATTAAGGGTGTCAATGGGTATGCATTTAATTGGAATCGAATCGAAATTAAAATTGAAAACCTTAGTTCTAAATCATTTCTTATTAGAATTGGGTCTCTTGAAATCAAAATGATTGTGAATCAAAACCGACACAAATAAAAAAAAATAGAAAAATAATTTCTTTTTGACAATCCTGATTCTAATTCCATTAATTTGAGAATTGAAATAGGAACTATATAGAATTTAATGACTTCGAATTCCAGCCCATTGACGCCCCTAATAATAATGAAGAGATTTACTTGGCAAACCTATCTGCTGTAATTTTATTACAAAAGCTCTCTTACTTTATCAAAGACTCCCTTACTCTATGAATCAAACTAGTATGACTAGTACGATTCTAAATCTTATTGGGCCCACATGGATTATCAAAATTGTCAATCTAACACCATAGACTTCTAGATTTCATGGAAAAAAACTCATATTAAAAAGAAAAAAAAAATTCCTTTATGAACTCGATCAAAGGTGTTTTAAATGGATGGCTACCGAAGTCTCAAATTAAAAATTAAAAATCAAGAGTGAAAATTAATTTTTTTTTTATTTTTTTTCAAAATTCTTAAAACTTTGTCCTTTATAATCCTTTGAGATCAGATCAGGCTTTTAGATACCACAAATTGATGTGGTTAGGATTCACTCCAAGGTATGTTAAGTAACAAATTAAACCACATCAATTTTATGATGTGGATCCCCACTCCAAGGTTTGTTGGGTAACAAACTTGATGAAGTAATGTTCTCTTGGAGTCGTCAGAACTCCAATGGAGATTTAAAAAAATAAAAATAAAAATGCAAATAGTTAGGTTTATTGGGTAATATCATATTAAATTTTATTTAAGGCGTGTTTGATTGTAAGGAAAATATTGCCTAACAAATCTTTTTCCATTATTTGGGTACATCATGAAAAATTTCGAGAAAAGATATTTTCTATCATTTGAGGGGCCTAGAAAACTAACATAAAAAGATATTATTTTCATTTAACTTTTATAATAACTATATAAAAATTATGATGAATCCATTCAAATTACATGTTTTTTTGTGAAAAATTTAAAAGAATATTTTTTTAAATATAAAATGGCAATCCAACATCACATCCCTTTAGATTTCATGGAAAAATTTAGATCCAAAAAAATAAAAAAATAAGTCTTAATCCAAGATTTTGAAAATGGACGGATTTTGACCCCCAAAAATTAAAATCAAGGTTTAATGGTGAAAAGTAACCTTATATTTATTTCCCCTAAAGTTCATAGAATTTTTTCCATTACACCTCTGTAGCATTGGGTCATATTTTTGGATGCCACAAGGTGAGTTCAACAATCTAAATATCAACAACTATACACAAATGTGTAAGGCTAAATTTATCATTAACAACCTACAACAACAACTCACAGAAAAGAAAAATTTACCGATAGGCCTAATTGATGCATTTTTATTACAAAACTCCCTTTGAGTTATGACAATTCCAAGAGAACCTTATTAATTTCATCGAATTTATTACCCAATAAACCTTGGAGTAGGGATCCACGTCATAAAATTCAAATTGATGTTGTTAATTTATTACTTAGCATACCTTGGAATTGATCCAAACTGCACAATTTTTGGCATCCAAAAACATGATCTGATACCACATGGGTTATTAAGGAAAAAAATTTAATCACTTCGAGAAAAAAAAAAAAATTTCACCAATGACTTTTAGTTTTAAATTTGGTAGTTTGATAGCCACCCATTTTTAGCACCATCGATCAAATTCAAAAATGATTTTTTTCCCCTTGAATCTGAATTTTTTCATTAAAATCTAGAAGAGTGTGAGGTTGGATTTTCAATTTGATAATCCATATGGGTCTAACAATCCTTACCGAGATTTGAAATCTTGCTAAGATAGTCACGCTGGCTTAATTTATAAAATAAAGTAAGTTCAGTGGATAAAGTAAGGGAGTTTTTGTAATCAATTGCAACAGATAGGTTTGCCGTGTAAATCTCTCTACAAAGAAAGCAACGTGTAAGAGACGTATAGGTTTACAAAACAAACTTGGTATTTTTTTTAATTAACTCCCTGCAAATAGGTTTTTTTTTTTTTTTAAGGAATTGAGGGTGAGAAAATATTTTCCGTTTGAAGAAGCAAATCCTTTGGGGGAGAAAAATTCTTTTCTTGCTCTTTTTAAGTTTATTTGTCAAAATATTTTGTGTGTAATAAAAAACACACCATTAGATGGTAAGTGGGATAGAGTATGTTAATTTGGAGGGACATTCATGAACTGTGCCAGGTGGTATAATTCAGGTGATCACAACCCAACTCCCAGGAGTACAGAATCCAACCTCTGAAAAGTGAAAAAATCTGACAAAAACTTATGTCATACAGGTGACGAAGGGCTGCCAAAACAGCCAAAATCTGATGGTGACACATGGCACAAACAAAGAACTTTCGTTATATGGCTCAAGAAGGTCCCCGCGAAAGGGGGAGGAAGGACAAAGATAATGTTAAATACAAGGATGCCTCTACTTATTAAGTACCAAACCGTAGACATCTGAAGTCCTTCCCTTTGCATCACCATGTTCAAGTCTACTTCCCCACCAACACACTTCCCTCAAAACCCTAACCCTAATTACACTTACCTAATGAACCAACTCGATATCGATGTTTCCGATTATCTGATACTCAAAGATGAATCTGAGAAACCTTTCATGTCGACCCACAATGAAAGTTTGCCATTCGAGAATCAAATTTCGTTGAAAAATGAATCTGAGAAACCTTTCATGTCGACCAACAATGAAAGTTTACCATTCGAGAATCAAATTTCATCTAAAAATATCGAAAATTCTGTCACTTACAGTGGTGATACACCTACAAGCAGTAACATACCTGTTGTGTTAGTTACTAAACTTAGTCTACTATGAATTTTTTTAGATGGTTGTTTAAGATAAGAAAAGGGCTTTTGATGATCTTGTTTTGATCTAACTTGGTGTTTTTTATTGTGTTTGTAGAAAATGTGACAGTGGTTTGAAGAAAATTAAGAGGGATGTAGGGTTTAGGATTGCTTTTAGGACAAAATCCGAGCTCGAAATCATGGATGATGGATTCAAATGGAGAAAGTATGGGAAGAAGAGGGTCAAAAACTGCCCAAATCCAAGGTAAATGCGAAAATTGGCACTAACATGAACTGGTTTTAGAAAAATACTATATCTAATTGCATGCCCATGTCTTTGTCATGATGTTTATCTTAATTAAAAGATGATAAACTTGAGGATTGTAAGTAGGAATTGGTTGCACTACTATTCATTGTCATGCTTCATTGAAATTTTTGTTTACCATGTTTTCGAGTGTGGGATGGTGGGGTAGGGGATTAGTACATATCTCCAGTAGTTCCTCGATCTCTTTCCTATACCTGTCATACTCCTTGGATTATTTACAGTGGTATTCAAGCTCTTAATGCCTCAACTTTAGTTGCAACTTGTATGTGTGAACTTATGAAAGGTCATCATTGATTAACTTTCATTAGTGGCCTAAAGTTTGAGGGGTAAGTCCCAAGATGGGCACATAATTAAGCCTCCTCAGGTGCACCTTTTCAATAAATACAACAATAACAAAAAAGCCTTATGTCAAAGATTTGGAGGCGGCCAAACAAATCATGTTCTCCCATATATTTCACTTTGTCTAGAGCCAATAGTTTGTTATTATTATTATTATGATTGATGGGTGAGTCGGGCTTGCACCCTTGATCTCAAGGTTGCATTGAGACATGTCAACAAATCAAACTATGGCTCTAAGCCTATTATTATTTAGCTAAAGATAAGTGAAAAAATGAACCAAATATATATATATATAAAATGGAGAAAAACATTTTAAACTGTAATCTACCAGCATTAAAATATAATCTCAGGTGCATAAATGTGACATGAGATCCTATAATGGATGCATTCACCTCTATCATAATCTCAGTGGATAAACCATATGCATCATGAGTTTTTATATTTTCTCCAAACATAAAGGTATAAGCTTCAATCATCTTTTGAAACACACACACACACACACACACACACACACACACACACACACACATATTCTCACTAATATGAAAAGGTACTCGATTGCTTAATTTGAAAAATATTTATTATATTACATATTTTCAGTTGCTAAATTAAGATTGCTTTATCAGAGATCATCATCTTATCCATGGCTCGAAAATCATTAAGTACTTTAATTTGTTTATTTACCTTTTTGATGGTCACCTTATAGATATTATTTAATCAATTTAGCAAAAGAAACATGTTACTTATTGTTGAATTTTTATTTCAGTGTTTTTAATAGTTATTATCCATGTTACTAGAATCGTAGTTGGTATAACTTTGGAGAAGGGCATAGGTGTGTGAATGAATAATAATACTAGGATGTAAATGAGCACTCAAAAAGCTTTATTACACGTTTTGTATGTCTTTTAGTCAGTTATAGAATATTAGTAATTGGAAACATAAACATTCTATATGTAATAAATAACAAATATTTAATAATATTTGTAGCTGAAAATATCTCAGCAAGAACTTTCTAATGGACCCATTTCAGTGTGAATTGGCTCAAGGACAAAAAGTTATGAGCAATTGAAGACTCTAGAGAAGAAAACCAAATTATAAAAATTCCCATTTATCATTCAAAAATAAATATATAGGAAGCAAAAGATTGGTATCAAAAGGATATAAAATTATATATATGAAGTGAATGATTACTTTTAGGTTTAGTGCTTGAATGATTATGAAACTCTAAAAGTTTTCATTTGGAATTATTATATATTCTTTTGAAATTACAATGAGTGACTAAATGGTAGCTTTTTAAAAGAAAAACACCCAACTTTAAATGACTCATCTAACACTTCATGTTCAATATCCACTCTCTGTCATGCTATACCCACAATAATATAAAGGGATGTATATACACTAGATATGCACTACAATAGGAAAAAAGAAAATCTTCATTTTAAGCTTGCTTATATTTCTAGAAGTGCAAGGATCATTTAATCATGGTTTTTTTTTTTTTGACTTTGTATGGCTTTGGTACCCTATTTGGAATAGAATTAAGGATAATGCTGAAGTAACATTAAAATGTACATCGTGGGGGACATTTATGATGATGTGTTTCAAAACTGTAGATGCTTTCATTAAGATTTCACTCGTATCTCAATGAAAATCATCTATGGTTTTGACACACATCCACGACAGAAATGTCTCCCACAATGTACATTTCAATTTTACTCCAGCATGACTCTAGAATCAGACTAAAAAAGGTGAAGAAAAAATGTTGCATGTTCAAACTAGTATGGCATAATATGGAAGTTTTATTCATTTGATCCTCCTTGAATCGAACTCAAGATCATTGTCATCATCATCAAAGTCTTATCACATACATTTAGGGCTAGCTAAATGAATTTTGATCTTCCATTTTTACCTAAATCTACGTCTCCTAGAAGTGAATGAGATGAAGGATCAATGTACGGTATATAGATCATAAGTGTAAAAATAACGCAGTCTGAATCATGTTCTAACATCGAGGACTTGCCTAAGATTGTACTAGGGTCCCAAATATGATTTAAAACAAGAGTGATCCCGTTTTGATTTGCCAAAGTCTAATTAGAATCTTCCTGTGACAAATCAAATTCTACAACAACACCTTATCCTAAACATTTGAGATCGGCTAAAGTAATCACTCCATGAAAAAGGGGTAAATTGGATGCGACCTTTTTAACACTACGTGAAAAAGGGCCAGTCAAATTTACCCCTTTTTTCATGTAGTGAATCATGTTCCATTCCACTCTGTCCTAAGGTAAGAATTATTATGTGATTAAAAATGAGTTCATATATATTTGCTCACCTTTGGATCTTCAACTTGAATATATCTTTTGACATATGAAATTCTATATTTGGTTTGATTTAGATTATGACTTCTATTGTTGACTCGATCTTTATATCATTTTGGCTTTATATTAATTTGGGTTTAGACCATTTGTGATAGCAACCCATTTGACTTGATTGATTTATATGGTTCATGGACCCAGCTATCTGTCTCTTGAAGGGTCTAGGCCGTTGACGATCCTTATGATTCATACTACACAAATCTCGAGAATCATTAATGGTCTAGATCTTTACATTAGGTGGGTCCATTTTAGTAGTTATTTAGTAACTCTAATTAAGTAATTATATTTGGAATTAAGCAGGAATTACTATCGCTGTTCAAATGGAGGGTGCCATGTGAAGAAAAGAGTTCAAAGAGATGGTGAAGATAACCGTTTTGTGATAACGACTTATGAGGGTGTGCACAACCACGAAAGCCCATGTATCGTTTATTACAACGAGACCCCTTTGATGGTCACTCGTGGATGGACCTTGCAACCTTCACGCTCATCTTAATTGATGGATAGAATCTCTTATAAGTGGGTATTTTTTTTTTTAGTTGCCTCCCTCATTAATATAGTATATTAAGAAAACCTCCATTGAATTTGAAAAGTTCCTTTCTTAAACAAATTCTGACCACCGTTTCTATAATTTTACTCTTCAAATGAAAAAAAATTAAACCTAGAACAAAATATTGTCAGTTACAGTCCGAATTTGTGAAAGTTAAACGTCAAGGGATGGAACTCTAATTTCTTTGAGTCCAAGGAGGATGTATAATATATTGCAATAACAAGGGAGGTAATTCAAAAATACCTTTGTATGTTACTTATAGGATTTCATGAATAATGCAGTGATTCATGTAAACTATATCATATATACATATATAGTTGTATGGAGTACATGTTACTTATATGAAGCACTTGTCTCTTTTTCTCTCACTCATTCTATCACACAATGGTTTTTTAGGTTAAACAAGAGCCTAGTTTAATAATATGGGATTTGATCGTTCACCACCCTAATTACTTGGCTAATTTAAATAAGGAACATAGTTTTCGACTACTTGGTGTCTCCATCTTTGACTTGGGTCAATAATATTGACTAAATATATTTGTGAATACTCGATCCTTATGGATGTCAGGTCTTGAAATGACCAAATTTTTAATGAAATATTAAGGGTAGGTAGGCTGATATTGAGGTGGATTGAAAGGATGCATGTTGTGATTTTGTAAATAAATATATTTAAGAAGCAAGAATATATAAGATGGGTTTTATACACATTTAGGACAAGTTTACTAGTAAGTATAACGTGCCAACTAAGCTAAGTTGGTAAGGTATGAGGGGTGAGGATCCATAATGTATAGTTTCGAGCTCAACTCCTTCAAGTATGATACATTGAGAGACTCTCTATCCAATAAGGGATTCTCCAGATAAATGGATCCTTGGAAAATCTATATCATTTTCCCTAATAATCCAAATATTTGGTCCCTATAGAAAGCCTATGTCTTTCCTCTCATTTCATCCGAATGCTTGATAGAGTCTTAAAAGTTTTTGATGAGACAAGAAAAATAAAAAAGAAAAGTGGTGCTCAAAGCGACTACATGAACAAATGATAACTTTGTAGAGACGATAAGAGATCTTCAATAGAGTCTGAATATGATCCAAAATCAATGTTGTAGTGCCTCAGTCTAGGAAATTAACCTATGTTTTTTCTTGTTTCTCTCATCTCGATTGTATATTTCAAGATGTATTCGCAAATACAACAACGGGAGAGAATTACGAAAGAGTCCTAAGATCTGTTCCAACAAGGAATGATTCAAATAGGGTTGGCCCATTGAAGCATGTAGGGTTTGGGGTCTCGAGATGAAAATGATGGTGGGTGAATTTTCCGTACTAGCCCATGTGATACCGCGTGGGCCACAAATCCCAAATTGGAGCATGCATGAATATTTTTCAAAAATGCGATGAGGTTGTTTCAACATGTGGCTGGTATGGAGAACTATCGGTAGGTAAAATTTCATGTTGATACATGTCAACATCTCCATAATTGATATAAATAGATCAACATCGGTGACAACCAAAAACTATTAATAGATAATCATGTAAGTTAAGGTACTAAATTTACATTATTCCAAACAAAAAATTCTACTAAAATTTGTTCTGATTTTAACATTAGAACGCAATTGTATGTACAAACCAATTGTCCATCAAGGAACAAAGGATCATATCAATCAACAATACTAAATTGATTGAGTCGAACCAAATTTTGTATCCATAGAATGCATGACATAATTACTATTTTTGCTATTTTGGTGCTTGTACCAGGATGATGAGAGATCATAATTGACCCTAAACATTACGTACACATTGTAAAGACCTTTGAGCAAAATTGATTAATTATTTTATATGAGATCAAAATATGATAATATTAAAACAGAGATTCTATTTGCCACATCAACGTTTGCTAATGCCACTCCAATTCATATCTAAATCACCAAAGAATTAGCACACCCCTTGTGGGGTGGTGTTAGCCAAAGTTGGTGTGGCAATAAAAACTCCCCTATTAAAAATGGACTTAGAATTGAACTGATGATATAATTTGAGAATAAGTGAGGTGGTGGAGTTGATGCATCCAATGGTTACAATTGTTTAATTATTTCAGTTTCCAGGCATGGACGGCTCAGATCTATGAGCTAGTGGACCCACATCTGACAATGATAGATCAGGGCACATGCTTGTGATCAGGGCCCACATCCAATGAGTAAATCTTAATAACAAGATCCCAGTCTCTAGTGTGGGATCTAATTGTAAGGCTGATGTGGCGCTCTTTCAGCCGTTGGATGTATGCTTCAGGGTGCTACGGCACTGTGTGAAAAAAAAAAAAAACACTTTTCCCGTCGGAGCAAAAGTCCTAAGTCCTTTATAAAAAAAATGCCACGTG
This sequence comes from Akebia trifoliata, assembly GCF_017979445.1. Classification (NCBI taxonomy): domain Eukaryota; kingdom Viridiplantae; phylum Streptophyta; class Magnoliopsida; order Ranunculales; family Lardizabalaceae; genus Akebia; species Akebia trifoliata. The sequence continues at coordinate 1,271,090 of NC_141378.1, read as the reverse complement.
TCACAAAAATTAGAATCCATTGCATGTTCACGTTGACATCACGACATGAGTTCCGGAGTTCTTGGTGTCCGTTCAGTTTTTGTTCGTTGGACTTGGATCCATTTCGTTGTTTCGTATTTTCGATAAGAAACCTGTGATTTTCAGCGAGAAAAAAAGCTCTCTCGAGGATACCCATTTCAGATTTCTCTGCCAGATCTATGGGTTTGAGTGGAAATCTTAGGATTTGAAGAACTGGGTTATGTTCTAATGGGGATATCTTGCATTGGGTTCTTTGTTTTTTTAGCTCAAATCTTGTCCTGGTTTCCATCTCAAATGGATTCTTGATGGGAATTGAAGAAACCGTGAAGATTGTGTATCTTTGAGGGGACTTAGATTGATGTGAGACTGTGTAAGGAAATTGAGTTTTTGGTTTTGTTAGAGAGTTGGGAATTTTGGTTTTAAGGGGTTTGAAAAAGAGTAAAATGTTCTGGAGGGAACGTGAAAGGGAGGATAAAGAGCCGAGTGGCGGTCCTCCTTGCGGTCAGGTTCGAGTACTTGTTGTTGGAGATTCAGGTATATAATTCTAATTATGGATTCTTAATTCCTTTTCTTACATTCTTTATATTTTTTTAAATTCCGATTTGAATTGAATAGCTTAATAATAAGACCTGAATTAGTCTAATTTGATCGAAGACTTGATGCTTGATATGAGTCAGAGATAAGAATGGTGATTTGCTTAAGTACCCATTAAAACTTGTTGAATTTCTGGAGTTTTAGCTTAGCATCATTAGGCAACACTGATTAAAAATATGTACATTTATCATGTGTTATGGAGGACAATGGTGTCTAATAGTTTAACAAAACTCACACGGGATGTGCCAGAGATGTGAAATTCACAGTATAGAACTAATAAACCATCCAAGGTATTGAATTTCAATTTGTGTTTATTTTTCTGTCAGTCTGGAAATGGAGATATTTCGATCAGTGTGGAAATCAATACATTTTTCATGGAAATGATGGAAAATATCGAGGATTTTTTCATTAAATCTGTAGGAAATGAAGACAACGTTCTACTACATGTACGCACAAGTACTTGAGAGACCGAGAGCGAAAAATAAAGATAGTTTACATGGATACGAGAGTAACAATGTACATTACATAAGCATCAATTAATGTCACTTATAAATTGTGATCCACATATTTTATTGTATGATGAGCAAACCTGCCTTGGCATTCCTCTTGGATAGATTTGATACAATTGGCAGATAAAGATTGCACCACAGCCCGAAAGTTATCCTGTTTGAAGGATTCTAATCGTCAGATTTGGGGATAAGTTTTTGGACCTTCCAGTCATCCACCGTATGTTTTATGACGAAAGAGCTCAAATAATCACATAGTTAGGACTAATCTCAAAATCCTTGGATCTGCTTAAAGTTTTTGTCTAATGAAGGGAGGATAGTTTCTCATTCTAATGCAGTCTCTTATAATCAGTGGTTTAGCATGGGTATTGATATTTGAATGTCATCTTCCAACTTTATGCTGACAGGTGTGGGAAAAACATCACTAGTTCATCTGATTGTTAAAGGTTCTTCTATTGCACGTCCTTCTCAAACTGTTGGATGTAAAGTTGATGTGAAGGTGTGGGCCATTTTTCATTTTTTTTTTCTTTAAGGCATTTTGGAGCTTTGGATGGAGCTTGGAACTCATCACTAATTTTTTCATGTTTCTCTTATCCAGCACATCACTTATGAAAGTTCTGGTAGCTCTTCTAATTGCATTATAGGTGGTTCTAAAGGGGATTTCTTTGTTGAACTTTGGGATGTGTCAGGACATGAGCGATACAAAGAATTTCGGTCACTTTTCTATTCTCAAGTCAATGGTGAGGAATGGATCCATCGTTTTATCCGTGTTTAGTTCTTATCTAGGCTTGATATGCAATTAAACATTGCCAAGAAAGAAAAGAAAATTTTTGAAGATGGTTTGTGGCATTCTATGTGACGGTGACAGACACATGAATCTGTATTCAAATTAACACAGTGTCTTCAAGAAGCCTAAAATGATAACATGTCTGTAAACATGTATAATAATGTAATCGTTTAGCTAATTTCACTCAAAAGTAATCAAACAACAAGATTCGTGTTTAACTACTTCATTAAATGTGGAAAGTGGAGTGGAACTAACTAGCCTTTTTATAGAAGGATGTCTTTTCTTTTTGTAGTTATGCTTCAAACTAATGATGTTGACACTGCCCTACATATCAGGACATATGTTGGGATGTATCGACACAGATGCATATCTGACATGAAAAATAAGAGAGCTTCTATTGCTATACCAACTTTTGCTAACACCACCCCAAGATATGTGCTATACCTTTGGTGATTTACTTATGAATCGGAGTGGTGTTAGCAAAAGTTGGTGTGGCAATATAATCTCTAAAAATAATTGACAGATGGAATACACTCTTGTGCATAAGTCAAGGGAATAAAACATTTATGCCATTTTCACTTGCAGAAAATGTAAATCCTGCATTATAGCATTTGTATGCACAGGCACCGTAATGACTTAGACTCTCATGATAATCAAATATATTTTTTGTAAATGATTTAATTAGGGGCATTGATACTTGTGTCTGCAGGGAAATTAGTAAAAAAAAAATGATTTCCTTTTGCTTGGAATTCTTGCTCAGGTGTTATATTTGTTTACAATCTATCCCAAAGGAGGACAAAAACAAGCTTGCAAAAATGGGCATCAGAAGTTGCAGCAACTGGAACATTCTCAGCTCCTCTGGGATCTGGTGGCCCTGGTGGCCTTCCTGTGCCATATATTGTTATTGGTAACAAAGCAGATATTGGCACAAAGGAGGGGCCAAGAGGAAGTAATGGCAATCTTGTTGGTGCTGCTCGCCAGTGGGTTGAGAAGAAAGGATTGCTTCCATCTAGTGAAGAACTTCCACTTACCGAGAGCTTTCCAAGCACTGGAGGCCTTCTTGCAGTAAGATGTGTATCTTTGAGCATGCAAACTGCATTCACTTTAGTTGAAAAAAGATTTTTCTTGGTTCATTTTATTTTGATGGGCTATTGCTGCACACTTTGAAAGTTGAAATAACAAGTGAGGGGTTTCACTTTCACTTGTGAAAGTGGGAATAAAACTTTTTACTAATTACACATATATTCTAACATCACTTTCACCTGTTCCACCACCTCACTCCTCTCCGTAGGGAAAATATTAGCCCAAGGGCTCTCGACCACATATCAAGAAGAGATACCATTTTCTCGCTCGTCTTTTATTTCAAAGAGTCGAATATTAATGGATCGATGCCTTGACATGTGGCACGGTTGCTAAGTGTCAAGGTGTCCAAAGGTATCCGGCATGACAACCTCCAGAAATTTTAATTCGATGGCATGATTGTACAAATATTAACTTGTGGTACAACAGATATTCTAGGTGGTAAGCTAGTAATTTGTGGCACAGTTGGATAGCTACCCAAGTTACTCTGAGTGCATGATCCACAAACTTAATGTTAATTTATTTTAGAAAATTGTTAAGAAACACTAGCTACCATATGTATAGCAAATGCCTAGAAGTGTCTTGTCGTGCTATGAAATGATGTGTCGTGTCAGCACGGTGCGACATTAAAAACTTGGAAATTGGAAATGCCAAGGTAATCAACGGTTGCTTTTTTATAGGGGAAAAGTCCAACAAACTGGGTTATGGGGTTGACATGGATGAACTAAATAGAAAAGGGGGGAAAGAAAGAAAAAAGAACTTGTCCTCTGGTGATTAGAAAAAAAAAATCAGCACAACTATTAGCAAAAAAAAAAAAAAAATTGGAAATTTGGTCAAATCTAGAGCTGAGTTGGGATTCTTGACTCATTGATTATTAGTGAAGTTTTACAACCCTTGGGGGGCAAAAACATACAAAATTTTCTGATTTTTAACATTTTCTATTTTTCTTGAAAAAATAGTTGAGAAATTATTTTTCTCTTTATACTTTGTTCAGTTGACTGCTTATATAAATTTTTGTTTCTGTTTAACATCCACAGGCTGCCAAAGAATCAAGATTTGACAAAGAAGCCGTGATAAAGTTCTTCCGTCTGGTCAGTGTTTCCACTGCTGTTGATACTTAATAAAGAAAAAAAAAAATGCGTGTTGTAGTCTAACATTAGTAGGACCCCCTTTTTGCCAGTTGATCAGAAGAAGATACTTTCCTGATGAATTGCCTCCCATCAAACCCATGGTCTGTCCTTCCAGCTCAGAGACCTGTCCACCTTTCGAATGAGAATTTGAGCAATGTTGATCACTTCCAAACGATGCCGAGGTTTCTTCTTCTACTACTGAACAACTAGATCTTCAGAAAAACTTTTTTTTTTCTTGCTTGAAATTGCTGTTTCTGTTGTCTCAAAATCTACAAGCTATATATGATATCTTAGTTAATATAGCATAGGGTACGGTTCATAAAGCATCATTTGTTTCTAATTTTTTTTTATGCTTTTTGATGAAAGAATTTCAGCCAAACAATTCTCTTATCATAATTATGGTCAATAATGTAACTTGTGAGTTATGTGAGCATCATAAATAGACATACGAGAGTCTTAGTTTGTCTAATGTTCCTGAGTCTGTCGAACTTTTAATTCAATATGGCATAATTGACTTCACTATTCTGATTCAGGAGCTCGAGTTTTTCATGCATCGAAGAAATTTTTTCTGGCTAAGAGCTGTTGGTTTTTGAAGGCTAGACTTTGCAGAATTTTCTTGGTGTAACATTCATGGATATGTTCTTTGGCATAATCCCAAGTTTTACTAAGTCGTCATAAACGACCATTCCTATACTTAATTTCAATCTGCTAAGTTGATTGTTTACTTTTATTTATTATTATGAAGAGATCAGCTTCAGAGTTCTGCAACTTTGTTTATTGATCAAAGTCTTACCAGATTACCCGTTGACTGCAGTCTTAATGTTGACATGGACAAGTTCAAAATGCTCTCTCCCGTTCCAGATCAACGCATTCTCACCTCACCCCCAACGCTTTATCCTCAGCAACCTGCGCCTTTGTCCGAGAACTACAGCATCCCAAGATTTGCATATAGTAATGTCTGATTTCTTAATCCCTCGCACCTGTTCTCTCAAAGAGAACATGCTCTGGTGAATTATGAAAGTTGTTCAATTCAAAATGAATCACAGTCAGCGACAATTGGAAATAAACAGAAGCAAGTAAACATAGAGGAATGTGTAGTTAATAATAATTTTTTTTTTCATTTTCATTTCCTGAGGTTACAAGCATATTTTTTTTCTTTTCTATTCTCTCTGCCTATGTTCTGGTTGAATGTACTATTATCGATTGTTCAAATTGAAAGTCGATGATGATTCTTTACAACCGACCTTTTATTTATTTTTATTTTACAGAAGTCCAAGATGAGAAAGAAAAATTAACTCCAATTTTCGAGCCAAGTCCATCCTATCCCAAAACACAATGATTATGATATTGGTCTTAAACCTGCAAAAGCTCAAATTTTCCAACCCATTAAGTTGAGGTCAGGCTAAGGCCTAACAATGCTCAGTCCAGTCTAACCCAACTCACTACCGCAGGAGTTTGGGCATCGGCTTTGGGGTTAAGGGATTAAAAGAGAAAAAAAATTGATGGGCATTATAGTGAAAAAGGAGAAAGAGAAAATATAATATTTAAAGAAGAAAAAATACAATAAAATTAAAAGTTAACTTTAAAATTTGTAATAAGATTAAATCTCAACCTTTTTCCATGGGATTTAAAGATTGAGACAAGGGAGATGATCGTTGTATTTTATTATATAAATATTATGTAAGAATTTAAATTTGTATAGATCACAAAAATCAACTATGTGCTCAAGAAGAAAGAAATATATGTGACTTACGGTGAGTTAATTGAGGTAGTTTTCAAATTAAAGTGGGCTGTACTACTACTACTACTACTACTCCCACTATATTATAACTATAGGCACTCAAGGATTAACTTTGTCCCGGCTGAAACTCCAATCCGGATTAACTTATATCCATTACCAAACACCCAGATGCATATATTTGGGAAGCCCCCCAGCGTTGCATTTGCTCGAGAGGTTTTGGGTTTTGCAGTAGTGGCGAGCAAGGATGGCGGAAAGAGGATCTGATGCCCACTCAGACCTTCTCGACCCTCTCATGGAAAGATTGGACGGTGCAGATCTCATCACACAGCTGCAATCCCAGCTTAAATTTCTCCAAATCAGAGTAAAGGTATCACCTTTCTCCTTCATCTTCCTTTTCATTCCAACTCGCGTGTTAGCTTCTGAACTAACTGTTTTCAAATTAGGAATTGGTCATGGAGAACGCTGAACTGTCGTCTCAGATTTCACGTTGCCGCTGTCGAACGGTTCGTTAATTAAGTTTTTTATTTTTAAATATTTTTTAAAATTTTTGCGTGATAAACAGCATTAAATTCGAAACCAATGCATAATTTCAGCTCAAATTACGATAAAAAGATTTAAAAAAATCCAGTATTTGTGTTGAATATGCGGATTTTTTGATCCATTTGAAGCTTGATTTACTGGAACTTATTATGGTAGTTGAAGTGCAGTTAATGGAGAATTCTGATCCTTCTGTTGATTCTGGAAAAAATACGGCCGAGGAAAGTAGGGAATTAAGTGCAGGTGGTGATATGGTGGGTCTGGATTCAATCCATGATAGATGTGAAGAAGAAATAAGTAAAGTAGAAGGGCGGGAGGAAATTAGATCCATTAACAAAGTTAAAAAGAAGAAATCTGGAGAGATATCGCCAGGTTACTTTTCTCGCTCTACATTTATCTGTTTGTTGTTGATTACTGAAAAGATGTTTAAGTTTATCATGGAGCTGGTCTTTATTGATGTCTATGAACAACAGTGGAGAAAAAAAAATTGAAAAAGAAAAGGCAATAAAGAAATGTTAGGACTCCCTTTAGGAAGTAGAATTACTATACACTGCAATTCATCAATATGTTTACTTCGAGGGCATATGTGTCCAATCTGGATACTCGAGAATGACCACCTTATTCACTTACCCTATCATGTATTTTACATTTCCCTGTGTATTGCATCGATTGAATTATAACAATAATCTCACATAGAAAAAGGCAAACAAGAAAAAATGCCTCTTTTGCTACTTGGAAGTTGGAAGATCAATTACAGAGAAACTTTTCACATGGAGATATCTGAGGTTATAAAATAAGTGGGCCACTTTAGGCTTTGAACCTCAACTTCAATGTGTAAAGAAAACCTTGGCACCCTCCGAGAAGGGTTGTGGATGGAAGCTTCATAAAACCCTTCTCTGTCTATGGAAGGTGTAGAAAAATGTTTTAAGGCCTTATGCTGCTTTATTATAATTTTTATGAGTATTTTTTTGTTTATTATCGCTATTTTCATCCTTAATTTTTTTATTTGGCTATATATATATATATTCTTGAGTCAATCAATGTTGAAACTTAGGTAAACTTACAAAGAAATGAGAAAAACGGAAATACTAGGTGTCAAGACACTCTATTTTGTTGTTGTATTCCTTAGCGCCCTCCATTGAAGGGTTTTTACAAGCTTATCTTTGGTTAATCTCTCATGTTAAGAGCGATGAGGTTATTACTTTTATCTGTTTTGTGGTTTTGGAATAAGCGTAGAGCTTGGGGACCACAACTCTGGGTTAAGATCCCAAAAGGGTTTTCCTAGACCATGCCAGTTTTAGTTATAAAGGTGTATAATAGTTGGTTTTCATAGGCCTTCTATTTAAAAGGGTCATTGGAGACTCCACCCTTTTTTTTCTTTGGGCATTTGGAAGTACGAAAGTATGATACTTTTTGTTGGAGAAAACATATAGTTAAATAGCATCATATTGTACATTAAGAATATTCTGTTTAGGTGGACTTCAGTTTTACCATACTTTAAAGGGTCGTTTTTTGAGAATTTTCTGTTCCATCGATTATAAATGGGAAAGGTTAATTTTGTCTCCTTGTCCTTTTTTATTATTTTTTTCTTTTTAGATCGTCACCTCAAACTAATGGTTTACAATTGTAATTGTTCCTCTTTGTCTCACATTTCTAATAAATTCTCTGTACTTTACAAGCTTAGCTACTTTTGGGTACAGATTGTAACTTTAAGGCCATGCATCACCACACCAAGAGACACGTTGCTCTAAAAGTCATGTATTTTGGTCAAAGGTACATTTTAAACGCAGCACAGTTTGAGTTAATCAATCAGTTCAAACACATACTGATACTCATAGCTTTGAATTAGTAATTGAGTCTTGGATGTACTAAAGCCATTGCTCCTTGAGGCTCTCTATCCATAATCCTACTTTGATTTCTTCATATCTTTTTTTAAAATTTTTATTTTTTATGTCTCTTCAATAAATCTTTTTACTGATAAAGAAATTTTCCATAAGAGCGACTTTAGAATAAGAGAGATAGATTTTAAGTTTAGGGATTGATTTTTTATTTTTTCACTGAAGAGTCCTTGTGTTTGTTGCATTAATTCATGTTGCAGTTAGCTTTCTACTTTACATCATATGTGCTATATTTACAGGTTCTATGGGTTTGCATCTGAGGCACAAATGGATCCAACTGTTGAGGTGCATAAGTTTCTCTTCTTTTTGTGTTTCGTAAGAGTCATGAACTAGGAAAAATCCCTCACACAGAAGGGTGGTCCATGTTAGGCACCTATATTTTATCAGGAAAATACACAAAACATCTTGCAATCAATAACACGTGCTTTCACCGTGCAGTACACCAAATAGCCTAATTTAGGTTTGTGGGCTAGTTTTATTTTGAATGGGCACTGTTGGTGCACATGATATGCAAATTCAAAGCATTTAATGCCTCAAAGAAGTGTCTTAACTTCTTGCCTTAACCTTCAGTTCAAAAACAGAGAAAAGATTAAGTGTTTTATTAATTAGTCCTAATTAGGCTATATAAGACTTACATAAGATAAACAGAAAATGGAAAAGACTAAAATACCCTAAGGACTTATTTAACACTCCCCCTCAAGTTGGTGCGTGGATATCAACAATGCCCAACTTGGATAAGACATCTTCAAAGGAAGTTTTACTAACACCTTTAGTAAGAACATCAGCAAGTTGTTGAGAAGTAGGAACAAAGGGAGTACAAATCTGTCCAGAAACTATCTTTTCTCTAATGAAATGACGATCAACTTCTATGTGCTTCGTTCTGTCATGCTGAACCGGATTTGCAGCTATGTTAATAGCTGATTTATTATCACAATATAGTAAGAAGGAGACCGGCACAGGAAGACATAAATCAGCTAGTAAGATTTTGAGCCACAACAACTCGCATACTCCAAGTGCCATAGCTCTGTATTCTGACTCAGCACTCGACCGAGAAACCACATCCTGCTTCTTACTACGCCAAGTTATCAAGTTACCACCAACTTTAGTACAATACCCAGAAGTAGACCTTCTATCAGTCACTGAACCAGCATAATCTGCATCTGTCCATGCCTCAATGCGAAGATGACCATGATTGTTGAATAAAATACCTCGACCAGGACATCCCTTAAGGTATCTAAGAATACGATAAACAGCAGCAAGATGAGATGTTCGAGGCGAGTACATAAACTGACTTACAACACTAACAGCATAGGCAATGTCAGGGCGAGTCATAGACAAGTAGATCAACTTTCCCACAAGACGCTAATATTGGCCAATATCTGACACACACTCCCCCTCAGAATCAGCCAACCTGTGATTATGCTCAATAGGAGTATCAGCTGGACGAGATCCAAGCTGACCAGAGGCACTGAGTAAATCAAGAACATACTTACGCTGAGAAATAAATATACCAGACTTGGACCGGACAATCTCAATACCCAGAAAATAGCGAAGATGGCCAAGGTCCTTAATCTCAAATTGACGTCCTAAGTAAGTTTTGAACTCGGTAAGGCCATCGGCATCATCTCCAGTAAGAACAATATCATCCACATACACAATCAGAGCAACAGTTTTGCCTTGGGAGTGACGCAAGAACAAGGTGTGATCAGCAGAACTCTGATGGAAACCAAACTGATGCATGGCCTTAGTGAAGCGCTCAGACCAAGCACGAGGAGACTACTTCAGACCATAAAGGGATCGGCGAAGACGACAAACATGTGCAGGAGAAGTAGAAGGAAGAAACCTAGGAGGTTGGACCATATAGACTTCTTCTTGAAAATCACCATTGAGAAAAGCATTCTTGACATCTAACTGAAAGAGAGGCCATCCTCGGATAGCAGCAACAGAAAGGAGAACACGAATGGTGGTCATCTTGGCAACCGGAGCAAAAGTTTCCTGATAATCAATCCCATAAGTCTGAGCATAACCTTTGGCCACCAGACGGGCCTTATAACGAGCAATGGAACCGTCCGGATTATGCTTAAGCGTGAAGACCCAACGACAACCCACAACTTTCCGTCCAGGCGGAAGAGGAACAAGGTCCCAAGTTTGAGTCTTGTCAAGAACAGTCAACTCATCAATTATAGCTGCACGCCACTCAGGATGAGCAATAGCATCTGCAACAGTAGTAGGAAGAGAAACAGCGGAAACAGAAGCAAGAAAACTCCGATAGGAGGGTGATAGTACAGAATCAGATATATAATTTGAAATGGGATAAGTACAAGTGCGCTTACCCTTACGAGTGGCAATAGGATGATCATCACAGGGAACAGACGGAGGCGGAGCTGGAGGCGAGCTGGTCGGACATAGAAGTGATGGTAGTATCACGGGGACGTCGAGAGTAAACCTGCAATGGAGGAGAAGACGAACTGACGAGGGGTGGAGAGGGAGGAACAGGCATGGGAAGGGGAAATAAAGAAGGAAAAAAATCATCAGGTGAATCTAGAGGAAACCACTCAGATTGAATACCAACGGACCCACTATAGTAAAGAGTTTGTTCAAAAAAGGAAACATCTCGAGAAATGAAATGCCGTCGAGAAGGAGGATGGTAACAACGGTATCCTTTCTGGGTAGAAGAATAACTCAGAAAGATACATTTTACGGCCTTAGGGTTAAGTTTAGTACGAGTTTGGGCAAGAACTTGAACAAAGCAGACACACCCAAACACACGCGGAGAAAGTGGAAACACAGAACGATCTGGAGAGAGCTTAGAGAGGGGTGTGGCAAACTGAAGAACACTAGAGGGGGTCCGATTAATAAGGTAAACAACAATAAGAACTGCATCGGCCCAATAGGATTGAGGCACATTCATGCCAATAGAAATGGCACGAGCTAACTCTAGAATATGACGATTTTTGCGTTCTGAACGACCATTCTGCTGAGGGGTCTTAACATTGGACATTTGATGCTCAATGCCAGACTCTAACAAAGTTTCAAGACCTCACTATAGGTATACTCAGTACCATGATCAGAACGGAAGGTCTTGATGGTACAACCAAATTGGGTATGAACCATAGCAAGAAATTGCTTGAAGATCCCATAAACCTCACTCTTGTGTTTCATAAGATAAACGCAAGTGTGACTGTACCACGAGTCATCGATGAACAAAACAAAGTAGCGAAAACCAAGAATGGATGTGACAGGGGAATGACCCCACACATCAGAATGAATTAAGTCAAACATAGCAGGAGTAGTAGTATTCATACTAATAGGATAAGAAGAACGCACATGTTTAGCTAATTGACAAGTTTCACAAGACAAATCAAACAAATTGTTATTATGAAATAAAGTAGGGAACATGTGTTTCAAATATCCAAAAGAAATATGGCCTAATCGTAAATGCCAACGCATTACAAGAGCCTTATTAGACTAACTACGACTACTACTAAGCTGAAGAGCAGAATGAGTGCTAGGGGAACCGGGAACGTCCAAGAGATACAATCCATTTACTTCATGTCCAGTGCCAATCGTCCTTTTCAACTCCAGATCCTGAAAGACACAATAAGAGGGATAAAAGGTTACACTGCAGTTCAAATTTTTTGTAAGACTACTAACAGGTACAAGGTTAGTAGTAAGTTGAGGAACATGAAGTGTGTTAGTTAAGGATAAAGAAGATGTAACAGGTAAATGACCTTGACCAGCTATGGAAGACAAAGAACCATCAGCTAGTCGGACCTTGCGATGACCAGAACAAATACTATAGGTTTTAAATAGGGAGGACGTACCGGTCATGTTATCTGAGGCACCAGAATCAATGATCCATGGTGAGGAAATGGTAGAAACATTGTGTGCAGATGCAAAGGTACCTGAGTGAGCAAAGGTAGAAACTGGCTGAGATGAGGTCTTTATCTGATTGAAGAATTTTCTGAACTTGTCAAGCTCGGCTTGGGACAGAGATACCAAATCCGACGAGGAGGTAGTAGCTGAAGGAAGTGCTAAATCATTCGTTTGCTGAGAAACTACAAGAGCTGAAGACCGTTGAGATTGTTGACGATGCTGATTAGGACGACCATGAAGTGCATAACAACGAGCTTTCACATGACCCAACTTTCCACAATGATCACACTTATGTCGCTGACGGGTAGGCAGAGACCCACTGGGGGACTGTGAAGAAGGTAGATGAGCAAGCATAGCGGAGTGATCTCCCGAAGAAAGGGGTATGACAGCTGCGCGACGACTCTCATCAGCCAAGACATAGGAATACGCAGTCTGTAGGGAAGGAAAATGATCCATTCCCAATAAATGAACTCTCGCATACTCAAACTCATACCGGAGACCAGCCAGAAATTGAAAAACCCGATTCTTGCCCAGAATTGATGCATACAATGTCTCATTAAAAGGGTCCTTCCAGGAGTAATACGAAGAATAAAACGACAACTCTTCCCACCGAGCACGTAGTTGTGATATATACGTAGTAACAGAAGAGTCACCCTGTGAGAGTCGAGAAATCTCACGCTCTAGGTTAAAAATTCGGACATTGTTTTGACGTTGTGAGTAAATACTCTTTGCGGAATCCCATATCTGCTTTGCTGTCGAGGAGAACATAAAACCGGCTGCAATGTGTGGTTGCATCGATGAAACCAGCCAAGAACGGACCATAGAATCGTTAGCAAACCACTGGTAGTAAGAACTGTCGGTTTGTGTAGGTTGTTTGTCTGCCCCTGTGAGATAACCGATCTTCCCTTTTTCACCAATGAACATTTCAACCGATCGTGCCCATAGAAGATAGTTAGGACCATCTAATTTCACGGTAGTGATTTGAATACCAGGAAAGTCGGTTGAATGAGACGGAAAACCACTCGACCCATTACTAGTACCAATGATCGAGGAAGATGATGACTCAGAGGCCATCAAATAATCCGAGTACTTTGGTTTGAAGAGAGTTCAAGAAGATGAGAGCACAACTCCTTAGGATAAAGTGATCGCAGCACCCTAAAGGTGACAATGCACGATCAAAAGTGCTATAAGGGTTGATTAAATACTGTTGTGAGTGATCCAATTAATCATTACCGCAAGTATAGGTAATCAATGAGCAAGATAAGTGGGAGAACAGCCTCAAAGAGCACTCTAATGTGATCGAAAAACTTCGTAGGTGTTCAAAACACTGCCGGCACCCTCTTATAACCACTACGTGAGTTAAACAATTAAAAACACAGCCACCTGATGAGTCGTACAGGTCAGAACAGCAACTTGCTGTGTTGAAAAACTTAGATAAACCACTTTCTGTGATCGTAGATGTCCAAGCTGCTCCGACAGGTGTCGCACGACCTCAATACAGCCACCAAAGGCATCGCACGACCTCAATAAATCCACCAGAGGCGTCGTACGACTCCACTACAACCACTAGAGGCACCGCACGACTTCACTACAGCCACCAACGGCGTCGCACGACCTCACTACAGCCACCAGAGACGTCGTATGACTTCAGTACAGCCACTAGAGGCGTCGCACGACGTCAACAACATCGTTGCTGTGAGTATAGCCTGATCGTAGGCTTTGAATCAAGTTAACTCCCTATCGCATGGGGTTTTCAGCAACAAATAACCCCCGTAGGGGTGATATAGGTTGAAGACGAGTGATGTAGGGGCTTTGTTTCCAAGGAAGAATGATTCGATTGAGTTTGTAGAGGAAGAAGAAAGAGTTCGAGTTCGATTCAGATCGCAGGCTCTGATACCAAGTTCAAAAACAGAGAGAAGATTAAGTGTTTTATTAATTAGCCCTAATTAGGCTATATAAGACTTACATAAGATAAACAGAAAAAGGGAAAAGACTAAAATACCCTAAGGACTTATTTAACACCTTCTATTAGCGTTTTTCAATGGCATTGAGGGGTGAGCTTCATGTTGGAAGAATGACATAAGTTAATTTTTTTCAAAAGTTATCCCCTCGTCAACAACTTTGTCTTCTCTAGCTACTGCATTCTTGACAATCCTGCTTGAAATATTAACAAAGTGAGGGATGGTAAATCCTTGATTTCCAACCAACCATTTTGCCCACAACAGTCTTTTTCTTTCTCCATTTGGCAAACAGGTTAGTGATTGAAGAAGGGTTTGGGGCCAGACTATGATGCAAGCACCTCAGACTTTTACCAACCTAGCAATTGGGATCCCTTTTCCTTGATCGCCCTCCAAAATCCATTTATGTTGGAATTAAGCTAAACTGGTTACTAAATTACCTGCATCATTTTGTTTTCTTGACACCTTTGGGAGTGGTTCTCCTAAAATCCTACTACAATTTGGTACATGGAGGCTGGATCTTCCTATCAAGTAACACTTTTACCCGAAGTTCCTTCTGGAACCATCTGTCTGGAGCATTTCATCTGCCAATTTACAACCATGCCCCGTAGTAGAATATGATGGCAACAAGACAGTTTGATTAACCTGTATTGATTCTTATTTACTTAGGTTTTGCTTTTTATGCAGTCTGAAATTTTTGAGGCACTTAAGAAGACTAGGCTTTTGATTTGTGAGAAAGAGGAGTCTCAATATTCAAGGTGTGGTAGAACTGACAAGGGGGTGTCCTCTGTTGGGCAGGTAACTAATGCTAATATTTGAGGTTGCAACAACTCTTTGCATGTCTATATTGTTTTTATTTTGTAAGTTCGATTACATTTCTATTTGTTGAAAGATGCCGCTTTTGTAGTCATCACTAAAATACTTTGTCCTAGTTTTAGTGATTAAAGTTAACATGGGAACTGTACATAAGCGACTGTTCTGATGATCAAGATGTTCATCGTGAGTATGGAGATAACACTAAGTTAGCCTTTTGGCTTACTTAGTAAGTCCCATCTAAATAAAGTCTTCAAAGTATTCCTCCAAATTTGTTTAACTTGCTTTCATATCTTTTAATATCTGATTTTTGTATTTTCTTGTTACTTATTTCATTTTTTATAAAATTAAAATGTGGATAATATTGGGTCATGTGCTCAAATATATCCTTCTTGTGGCTGGTCATGAAGCATGCCTTATCTCCTTAACTGATTGACTAATATCACAAGTGGCATTTGACGCAGGTGATTTCTTTATTTTTACGATCAAAACTTAAGGACACCGGACTGCAGGCAAATTATGAGGAAATTTCTCCAAAAAATATAGGTGGTTTGCATTTTCTCCTTTTCTTGTATACTGATATTTTATTTGTCATCAATTTTCATTAGGTTAATATACGGAAAAAAAATGGGTAGAATCTATCACAGATCTTACCATTCATTGTTATGATGGCTCGTATGGTTTAACAAAGAACCAAAGCCCTGGATAGAATGGATTCATAGAACATGATTAGATTAGATGACTCGAAATAGTTTGTGGGATAAAGCTCTAATCATGAGAATAGAGCTTGAAGTGCCCACTTAGCTAAGTGGTAAGATGTGTGGAGTGTTGTTCCTACGTCCTAGGTTCAAACCCCCTTGGAACCTATTTCATATGCTAACTACTAACCCTATTCCTATAAAAAAACGAATGGCCTTTTTTTTAGCACTTGTTTGGAGTTTTTGAAGCAGTAAAATGCAAAAATGTGCACTAGCTAATTGAAACTTACATATATGTTAAAAAAACCCTCATTGAAACTTATATACAGAAGTAGTAAAAGCCTATTGTACGCATTTTATTCCATATGTTATTTTCTGTTTACATGGGATTCAGTTTGTGAGGTCCCCCCACCCCCCACCAGAGGCTAGCCTATTGTACACATTTGATTTTGATGTTCATCTCGACCATCGTCATCTTAATTCAATAATTTTTATATCTTTGAAAAAAGCATCCCTCAGGATTATTGTGGCACTGTTGTTTGTCATTTCAATCTAAGTTTTGTTCATTTTTTTTCTGGCTGTTTATTTCCCAGAAGAAGAAATTGACTATGTGAGGGTGCTGAACAGAGCCCTTCCAAAAGATATCCGAGTCATTAGTTGGTGTCCTGCACGTATTGATTTCCATGCAAGGTTTGGCTATTCTTTTTAACGCTTTGGTTAGGGTTTTACTTTTCATGATCTTGAAGAATATGTGGTAAATCTATGCTACAGAAGGACTTTAGTTTTGTTTGTTTGTTTGTTTGTTTCGATAATTATCGTTATTTTGATAAAAGAAAGTAAAGTAAAAAATATTTATAGAGGAGCGCACTCTATATATTATGAGCTTCTCTATACCTGAACAGATAACAACAGGACGATCAGCAGCCACCTTGTGACCATGTTTGGTGAGGTTTACCTTTTTTTCATTTATTTTTATTTCTTTTTGACAGGTATAAGGTTTTTGCCAATTTCTGTTATTCACCTCCCATAGAAGCCTACAACATGGCGCTAGAAATATCACTTTCCACCAATAGTGGATCTGAGAAATTTTATGTAAAGATTAGTAACCTTGTAAAAGGGCCCTCATTTCTGATTCTTTGGAGTACTTCAAGATGAAGAGTTAATGTTCTTACTGATTGTCTTGTAAAAATTAGTTAAACCTTTACAGAATAAAATAAGTGAACTTGAATGACTTCTGTGAACTTATAAAAACATTCAACACTGTGCGGATGATGCCTAACCACCCATGCTTCTTTGAGATGCATTTCAGACGTGGAACTCATGGAAAATACTAGTTGTGCATGGTGCCTGTGTTTCCTCCCTAAGTATATCTATGGTCCTTTAGTTGCAAAATGCATGTGAATTACTTTTATTTAATTAATTTATTTTGTGTTTAGAAGAGTCAGCATGGTTACCTCCAAACCATGGTAATGAGCTTAATTTCTCTGAATTTTCCCCCATTTTCTTTTTGGATTTTTTTGAGTGTAACAACATAACATGTGAATTATCTTAACAAGTGCAGGTTTAGCTGTTTGGGCAGGGAGTATAAATACCTATTCTGGAAGGAAAATTTGGATATATCTGTATGTTATGCTTTGTAATTTTTGATGGACCCATGTTTAGTGCTATTTAGTTACTTAAAACCCAAGAGAACCTAATGCATTCTTAGGGTTCATCCTTCACCAGGCAATGAAGATAGCTGGTAAGAAATTTGTTGGGGAGCATGACTTCAGGAGCTTCTGTAAGATGGATGCAGTGAATGTGCACAACTATAGGCGGCGCATCACATCATTTGAAATTTGTAGTTGCAACGAAAGGTTGGAATCATTTTGTAAAATAATTTTATGATATATTCCTGTTATGAAATCCTTCAAAATGCCTGTTTCTTATCATTTAACAAGAATTTGGGTTTTTAATTTGATTTCTTCCTTCTATAATTTTCCCTTCAGCTCTCTTGGCTGACTTCTTCTCACTTCTCCATTCAACCAAAATATTACTTGAAAATAATTTCAATCTATCTTCTGGACTCGTTGGTTAGTAGCATAGGATGGTGATGTTCCATGAAATTCAACGGTCCTGTGCAATTTGATAAGTGTTATTTTGGCCAGGAGATTATCCATGTGGTTTAGAGTGGAAACTTGTCTTGGTTTATGGATGACATGTACTGCAGAATTTGCAGGTTGGATTTTTTTTTCTTTGATTGGTAAAGATCTGAAATTTCAATTGGAATGGAGGTCGAGATGACCACAAAATACAAGGAACAAAAGCACAGGACCTGCGACCTATTCAATCAACAAATTACAAACCTGATCCCATTTATACAAGTCTTCAAAGGGAAAGGCTTTGAACTCCTTATAAATCTTACACCAAAAGAAGATAAGCTTAAGCTGGATTTTTCAAATACCACTAGTTTGATTATCTATTTGTGGGTGATGTGTACTAGAGAATTGAAGTTTGGTTCTCATATTAAAAAATGATTTAAAACTTTGTATCCCATGTAATTGTCTTTGGTACTTCATGTAATCGTACGATGACAAGTTTGTTACCAAGTGAGTTGCATTTATTGCCTTTCTGCAAGGACCGAAGGGGTGAATAGGGTCATTTTTTTCAATCTATTGACCACCACAAATATAGGATCAGTACTTCTGTGCGATTTGGTAGACCAAAAATGAAGTCTATGTTTAGGTCCACCAACGGTGCAGTAGGAACAAGCAATGGAGTGTTGAAGCCTTGCATTCGGTGAATTCTTTGACCATCATCAGACCCTTCGAACCCTTTGTAGAGTAAAAAAACTAAAATTTCCAATGAGAAAGAGGTTTCCTAGACTACTCTCTAAATATGCATTTTTCTGTGTCCTGGTGCAATGCTTTTGATGTGGTATATCATAATAACTGTTTTCTCAATGTTATTTGTAGGTATGAAGGTGATCAACTTTGGGCAATGACAATTAAAGGTAGTGCTTTTCTGTGGCACCAGGTTCGATGCATGGTAGCTGTGCTATTTATGATAGGTCAAGGTCTTGAATCCCCAAGTGTGCGTATACGATATCCTTATAATGGGTTGATTTCGTTAGTTCTTATAATATATTGATCAATTAAAATGAACATAGAAATTAAACATTGTTCTGGAATAATAAGGTTTTGCCTCTACTGCTTAGCAAAAAACAAAAAAACAAAAAAACAAAAAGGTTTTACCTCTACATTATGACCTTTATTATATCATTGATCCGTAAATGGAAATAATTGAAAAGAATTACTTTTAGTATGCATCATGGAGACTTCAAGAATGGCTAACAACAGCCTAGCAGTACATGAGTTGTCCAGGTAGGGCTGAGAGCCACATTTGATGGGGAACTTTTCTGAGCATCCAATAGAATATGACATGATTATGGTCATCCAAGTGAAACCATTCAGATGTCATTCCACCCAATGTTTGTGCCATGGTTGTAGCTATTCCATCAATCAACCATCCTAATGATCAACCTTGTAGATTCTTTAGGTTTCCTTATTTTCTGATAAGCCAAAAGAAGATTTTGGAAAAAAAATAAATTATTGTTCTCTCTCTCTATATGGTTATATAGAGTTTCGCCTTTTTGATATCCCCACGTGAAAATGTCAATTCTGCCAAATATTCTACCCTATGACTTCTGAGGTAAAACAATGTGTATGGCCCCATACAACAAATTTTGCTTCTTGTCAAATAGCATGCAAAGCAATAAGACAGAATGGTTATCGTTTAAGCTTCTTGGAGAGAGCTTTTTGATCACTTAAAATATAGTAACTGTACACACATCCATATTTGCCATTTTTTTATTACTATTTCTTGTTCTGTAGGTTGTAGAAAACTAAAAACTGTATATTCATCTTTAGATATACAATATCGAGGTATAATATAAAGGATATGGGATATTTTGAGAAGGGGAATCTAATGTCGCTGTTGGTATAACAAAGATGTTGTCAAACAATGACATAATCACACACAGCGCATGTGCAGGGGTATCACCAGCCATTCAAGGGGTTCATTGAGATATCTCGTATGCAATCAACTAATCTATTTAGTACTTATAGTAAATTTACTGTTACATTCTTCTGTACGGTCAAAATAATATGGTGAACTGTTTGAAAAAAGGTGTATCACCTAAGAATATCAAATTCTTGGCGGGGAATTTCTAGGTAGGATTTTTCTAATGCTGGGTTTCACGTCTTGCTGTGTACATAACATTTTGGCCATGCCATTGCTAGAAGTTGTCTATGATGTACTCTATGGGGTCCTTATAGATTCCTTTTTTACAAAGTGGCTTCTATGGTATCTTTTACCTTTTCCATTCTCTTACTTAGAGAAAAATCTCATTCCAAGTGTTTTAAAATGGTGTAGGTAATAGAAGCTTTACTGGATACAAACACAACTCCTAGGAAACCTCAGTATGCCATGGCTCCTGAACTTCCATTGGTTCTTCAATCATGCGAATTTGAAGGTCTTGATTTTACTTGTTCACCAGGTATATTTTAACAATGAATAGTGTTATTAGTTTACTTGTTCACTAGGGTGCTTACTGTCTTATAAGTGTGATAGAATATCGAAAGTGAAGCTTTTTTACGCTGCCATCTCTTGCATGTTTCCTACTTTTATTTCTCAGCCTGGTAACTACTAAAAGACTTTTCAAAACAACTATGTTCTACTAGTCTTTTCAAGTTACAAAAAAATTAATTAATTAACAGTTCGTTATGTTCTGGTGCACTAAACCATCTGATGCATGGGCAAGGAGTTGGCCAATACATAATGGCATGTAAGTTGCGTTTTCCTTTTGCAGAGGTGGTCAATGTCAGCAAGAGTTCAACTGTCCAACTAAATTTCTGTTCACCAATTGTGTCAATTTTACTAGAAAGAGTACCAGATTTTGGGCCAACCAAGTTTGTCCAGCTTGGAGAATTCGTGCACTCTTTCAACGGTTAAGCACACAGGAAGCTCGTCCAGCCTTTAATTTCCTTGAGCAATGGATTTTTTATAGTTTTAATCTTATTAGTGTATTTTTTTTAACTTCCATCAGACATAAGTACATAACACATTCTTTTCCGATGAGTTCCTATCCACATCCGTATGGATATAGAATCCACATTCGATGTGGCTCAGAATACTCATAGCTGTTACCTCTGCAGTAGAATCACCTCTCTGATTGTGCATTTTAAGTGTAGATGCAATGCAAGTTTTGTGTGAGCAATTGAAAGATGAATGTAAAGCTTACAAGCTCCGAGCTGCCATCTTCCAGGAGGCTCTGCAGAGCTGCTCATCTACAATACATGGTACATAAAGAGATGCCTATTTGTTAATTCTTTTGAACCTACACTTTTTTTTTTTTTTTTTTTTTTCTATATGTATGTTTGTGTGTATTTAACAATCAGTGAGGCCTTCGGCTTTGAATTTCAGATGAGAGTCCATTGAAAAATGGCAAGAAGAAGAAGAAGAAGGCAGCCCACGTTCCTCTCATGTCACGGCCAACCGAGCGTGAGTCCCCTCATACCCATCTGAAAGTTTAACATTTACTGCATTGCACCACTTTCCTACGTATTTCACATTTCTAGAAGAAAGCTTGTCTTTGCTTGAAGTTGGTTCTATTGAATTAATGTGTATTTCAAGTTTTTCACTCTGTGGGTCTAGACATTTGTGGAAAAATGTATGGCTGAATGTGTTGGAGATGAAGCCGTCATCCACTGTACATGAACATGGTTAGTGCCTAATTGGTCATGACAGCTCACTTCTATGCCATCTCTCATGTATGGTCATAGCTAAAAAAAAAAATCATCAATCTTGACCTTCCTAGTGATGGTCTTGGTGGGTGATCGAAGTATTTGATGGTTGTTGGGGAGAAGGGCCATATCTTGGAGGCCATCTGCACAGTATTGGTATTAGCCCATCTGAGAGGTGATCAATCAAATGAATGGTTTAGATTAATGAGTTGTGGAATACTTGTGTTCTATGTACCCCGCCCAACCAACCTCTATGGTGCTTTGATTATGTCCACAAGATTCTTTTTCTCTAATTTCCATTTCTTGTTTCTTCTTGTTTTTATGTCGCCAATAACAATATATGTAATTTTTTTTTTTGAGTTTCTCAATGTTTTTTTGTTTTGTTTCCAGCGTCCTATGAAGAGCGATGCGCCAAATTAAAAGCAAGAGCCTATCAGTAAGAGTTTACCGATTTTTCATGAAAAGATCCTCAGTTTTGCTGATTGATCCTTGGTTAAGGCAAGTTACCATGTTGCGCCCCCATTGAATCTTTTGCTCATTTACCATTCCATTCCATACTTTTATTCCTTAAACATTTGATACAATAAAATAAATATTATTTGTCTATCACAGTTTTCAGGTTTTTTATTTATTTACAATGACAACGATAATGGTTGAATTTTTTTATCGTTCAGTGGTCAAATATTTTTAGATCATTTTTAATTCTGGTCATGGGTTTCTTTTTTGGCATATATGTAAGCATTAATTAAATGAATTATTGAATGATTCTTTCTTTCAACCATTCCATTAATATACACTTTTTTAGGGTCCATCTAAACAAATGGTCCATGGAGGTTCATTTATTAGTTAATATTGTATGGGTGATCTTGTTTTGGGCTTCGTTTCTTGGTGGACAAGATACCCAAAAAAAAAAAAAAAGTTACCAAAAAAGAGAGTAAGAAAGAGAGAAGAATGGCTGTTTCAAGAAACAATCAAGTATTTTGCAAAAATTATTGAACCAATCATGTTTATTTAATATCTACGAACGATCAGCCCTAGCTACATCCAGAGTAACAATAGAAAACATTCTTCACAATCTGAAAACTGCTAAAGATGATGGTAGTAGTACTAGTGGCAGTAACAATAACATCAAGGGTGATAAGGATACTGCCTCAGGGCCAAGAATTGGACTTATAGTTCATCTACTAGCTTCTCTCCAATCATGAAAGTCCTAGCCAGAATGAATTCTGGCATTGGTGATGGTGAGCACACCTGGGATCTGGCTATTTAGGAAGCGATGGCAAGGGCTGGTCCCTCCCCGACGTTCTGTTGAAAATGTTCCCAGTCCACAAGGGAATATGAACACAGTGCCCATCTCGAGAGTTGCACTGAAGAGTTTTGTTTGAGTTAGTGGTGATGGACCCAACAAAGAGCCTGCCTTGGATGATGATGAGGATCTCGGTGGCCTGAGGGTGAACATGGGATGGGTTTTGCCCACCAGGTGTACAGTCGACCCGGACTATGGAAATTCACTGTGTCTTTATAACTGGGTCACAAATGCGGGTGTGACAGTCGACTTGACCCGACTCAGTTTTTCTGGGTTGGCAGAGCCCCGTGAAGAGGAAGTTGGCCGAATTTACTTGCCTGGGGTCTTTGCACACGAAACAGTTCACAAAAACTGAATCAGTAGAGGTAGAAATGATTTAAGATACTATAAAATAATAATAGACCTTTAACAATGTAATTAAGGTTTGTATGATTGCATACCAAAATCATTTTCTTAGGAAAAAAATGGTTTTTAGAAAATGATGTTGTCATCACGAATTGACTTTTCAACCAACTCATCATTGACGACCATGCCAAGTCGATTAAAATATATTGAAATTATTTATTATTAAAAGTCATTTTAACACCTTAATATTTAGATTCATATTTATTTACTTTTTCTCTCAAAATTGAAGGTAGAAGAACTACTATGACTGAGAACCAAAAGAAATATCAAATTCAGTCTCGACTGGGGAAAATTTTTTCAGTTTTGTCTTATATGGATTAAAAATTATCATGTTGCATGTGTCGCTTTGTATCTTTGTTCAGTTACCATTAATTGGATATTCCATTCCATACTTCTATTCCTTAAACATTTGACAGAATAAAATAAATGTTATTTGTCAATCACAGATTTTTTGTTTTCTTTTTTACAATAACAATGACAATGCTTGAATTTTTTTTATTGCTCATTGATCAAAACAGTTTTTTTTAAAAAAAATCATTTTTCATGTTGATCATAGGTTTCTACTTCTCCCTTTTTTTTGTGTGTGTGCATAATGTAAGATTAATTAAATGGACTGTTGAATGCTCCATACCGAGTCATCTTGAACGAGTTTTCTGATACGTTTGAGACTTGTCATTCAAAAAATGAAAAAATTCAACGTGATGTATTAAATATTGGTTAAATTAGTGACTTGTGAGTTGGTCTCATTTAGCTCCGATATCGAGTTAACTCGGACGATACATCTCAGTCTCGAAAGAGTTTTAAAACCATGCTCATATCTCAATTTCTTGACAGCGAAGTGTGTAAGAATCATAGATGCTTTTTAACTTGTATCAATGAAAAACATCTATGGTTCTTACACACTTCCACGTCGGAAAAGTGAGATATGAGGTACAATCTTGAGGTCACTCTTCCATGACTCTTTCTAAAACTTTAGCCATTGAGTGGTGAGATGTTAAGGACAAGAGCGGCAAAGCTACGAGTATACTTCTATATTGTTTTATCTTCTACAACTCTAAGGACATGGGCAGTTGAAGTAAGTGTAGAGTAGACAAGAGGCGTCGTGGCTGTTGTGTAAATGTCTTGTATTCTGTTGTGCTACGTAGAGTTGTAAAATTTAAGAGATAAAATAGTGATTGTTCTTGTTCTGTTCCGTGGACGTAGGTGCATTGTCGAATCAGATAAATTCTTGTGTTTTGTGCAATTGTGTTATCTTTACTCTTATAACTTTTCAGTGGTCTCATAATTTTTTTTCAAAATTATATAATTTTTTAAAAGAGATTTACTGCGACAGTCCTATTTATTGCAATTTTATTACAAAATCTCCCTTCCTTAAACTTAACAAATTAACACTATAAATTTGAATTTTATGGCGTGGATTCCTACTCCAAGGGCTGCTGAGGCACAAACTCGATAAAGTGAGTTTTGGTGGGTAATAAACTTCAAAAAGTAAGATTCCCTTATATTTGTCAAAACTCCAAGACAGTTGGGAAGAAAATCACCTAATATGTGAGCACTGTAATCCTCTACGCCTCTATCTTCCTTAATAAAAGTGGGGAAAAAAATCCAATAGTTATAACATCCTATCCGGGGAAGAAAATCAATTCAATATTAGACCAACAAAAAACACCCAACATTCAATATTCAATAATATCTATGATGCTCAAATAAACTTTTGAAAAACCATTTTCAACCACAAGAATTGGATGGAGGAGCTTATTGTTTTTGTTGCGCCATTGTGATCTCTAGCTCCTTCATCTCATTCATCATTTTCTAAAAATAGGAAAGACATTAATGTTTGAAAATATTATTATATAGTAGTTAAGAATAATGTATAATGGAGGAAAACTAGTCTAAAATAAAAAATAAACATCCAAATTAAATAACTGACCGATTTTTCATCTTCGTCCCATCAAATATATGATTGTACGTGACAAGAAAATCAAAAGATTTTTTTTGAAAGTAACATTCAAACGAAAGGTAATTTATGTACTTAAAGATTCTATTTCTTAAAAAATGAGATCAAACGACCTTCTTTCGTAAAAAGACGGTCAAAAGACCTTTTTAAATTTTTAAAAAAATATTTAAAAATCATTATTTTTTAATAAATAATAAAAATTAAATTAAAATTTTAATAATTTTTCCAATTTTAAATTCAATCAAAACATGCCACGTATGCACTGGATGTTGGTATAGGAAGATCATCACCCACCTTATGATCATGTTTGGTAAAATTCGCCTGTTTTTTTTTTACAAGTATAAAATTTGTCGATTTTCCGTTGTTCACCTCTTGTAGAAACCCTACAAGGAATATCACTTTCCACCATTAGTGAATATAATTCGCATTGATTATTATATTCACAAGATTCTTTTTCTCAAATTTTCATTTTTTTTTTTCTTATTCTTTGTTTGTTGTCAAGAACGATTATGCTTGTTTTGACTTTTCTCAATGCTTTTTTTGGTTCAAGATCCTGTGAAGAGTGATGTGCACAAATTGAGAGTTCACCGATTTCTCGTGAAAAGATCCTCAGTTTGACTAATTGTTATTTGTCAATCACAGTTTTCAGATTTCATTTTTACAATAATCTTCAAAATGATGAGTGGTATTTTTCATGTATATTCGTTGTCACTGTACAACCAATATATAAAAAAAGAATTTCTCACAATTAAGTCAATCACCAATAATAACTCTTATTTAAAGTCATGCAATCACACTCAATCATACCTAATTAAGTACGATCTTACAGCTACTTTCAATATTAGTACAACAGAAGTTTCAAAAGCCAATGTTTGGATGCTCTCCAGATGGGAACGTGTGCAAATCTTCCAATAAAATGAAACCCAACATTCAATTAATAACTCTTATTTACAGTCATGCAATCACACTCAATCATATCTAATTAAGTACGATCTTACAGCTACTTTCAATATTAGTACAACAGAAGTTTCAAAAGCCAATGTTTGGATGCTCTCCACATGGGAACGTGTACAAATCTTCCAATAAAATGAAACCCAACATTCAATTATTATTTTTTAAGTCTTTTCACTTAACTTGAAGATTAGTTAATCAATTTTCATTTACTTTTGCAGGTCCATGAAAAACTGTAATTTTCTACTGTTTTGACTTTAAATTTGTGCGGAAAACAATTTGCCAACCACTGATTTTTCTTCATGATCAACAAATCATTTTCTTACTTTTCTTAGAAAAACAATTTACTAACCACTAGCAAATCAAATAAAATCAATATTTATTTTGTAAACAACTTAAAAAAAAATCAAAAGGCACACATAAAAAATGAAAGAAAAAAAATTATAATTTTATTTATAAAATAAGTATTTAAATTATAAAAAATTAATTATTTTTATAATTATCTAAATCAATATATATATATATATATGGGTCAGGTTCAAGGGACATCTAAGAAAACATATGTAAAAACAATGTAACATTTATAAAATTTTAAAATATGGGTTAGAAATTTTGGATTGAGCTGATTTTTTGTGAGGATGATCTCTATGATGGGAAGATCATCCGAAAAAAAATATTAGTCCAATCTAAAACTTCTAACCCCATTAAAAGTGATTTAGAATGTGGACCGTCGATTTTTTGTCAACTTTTTTCAATAATTTGTAAATCACTTTTGATGGATTTAGAAATTTTAGATTGAGCTGATTTTTTGTGAGGATGATCTTCTCATCATAGTGATCATCCTTGCAAAAAATCAGCTCAATCCAAAACCTCTAACCATATTTTGGAGAACCATTGTTTTTTCATATGTTTTTACATATGGCCCTTGAACCGCCCCCTATATATATCTTATATATATAGATATTATATATATATATTGTAAATTTCTAATTTCTAATTAATTTTAAATTATATTAATACTTATAAACCTAAATAACTTATAAATTATTATATAATTTATATATAATAAATTTAAAAAAAAAAAAAATTAATAAGTATTTAAATTATTAAATATTTAATAAATTTAATAAATATTTATGTATCATAATTTAATAAATTTTTTATTTATAAAATAAGTATTTAAATTATTAAAAATTAATTATTTTTATATTTTTTTATAAAATCATCTAAATCAATCTTTTTTTTTGTTTTTTTATTTATTATAAATTTCTAATTTCTAATTAATTTTAAATTATACTAATATTTTTATAAATAAAGTTTATAGGCACTCCAAATTTTATTGATTACACAAAAAATAAATAAATAAATAAGAAGTAAAAGTTGGGGTACTAAAAGAAACTATCTCATTATTTATGAGATTTGGTTTAGGATTTTATATAAGCCTAATCATAATTGTAAACAACTATTAAAGGTGTTTGAACAAGTATTATAATGTTGAGATTATAATTTGAGCCAAATCTTTACAATGTTTAAAGAATGTGCATTAATATGTAATTGGAGCGTGAAAAATAATTTAAGAAATAGGGAGTGGAATAATTAAGATTTGAGGTGCCAATAATGTCTCTCTAAAAATTTTGGGGTGCCAATAGTAGTTCTCTAATAATTTAAGAAATTATGTTGTAATAGTTCAAATCTTTCAACAAAAAAATAAAGATTTAATCATTATAATTTATATAATTATCACAAAAATCAAATTAAAATAATATTTTTTTTAATTTTTTTATGTAATTCAAGCAACAAAAATAATTTTTCACAAAAATTTTCATGTTGAGTCCAAACAGTAGAAAAGGATTTGGAATCCAACATGAAGTCTAGCTAATATTAAATAATAGCTATGATGTGCAAATAAACTTTTGAAAAATCTTTGTCGTCAGTATGAGTTGAATGGAGGAGCTTATTGTTTTGCTTCGCCATTGTGATCTCTAGCAGGTTCTTTTCTCACATCATTATTTTATAAAAGTAGGTAACACATAATGTTAGGAAGTCCTATTACATAGTAGTTAAGAATAATAATGGAGGGAGATTAGTTTAAAATAAAAAAAAGCGTTTAAGTTAACTAACCACCCCATCAAATACATCGATAAAGAAATCATCCTGTCTATTATTTGGTCCTACATGAAGCTTTAGAAGTAAGCATCAAGATCTTCTCTGCTCATGATTTAACTTTCAATTTTGTCGCCGTGACAAATCCACAATCAGAGCCTTTACTTGCATATATAAATCATCAAATCTCCTGTTAAGTGCCTTTATTATCAGCAGCAAATTTAAAGCACACGACTCTTGCAAGCATAGTGAAAGTAAAAACAAGGAGATGAAGAAACAGTTTTAAAAAATGAAAACACAATTAAGTTAAATAAAATCAACTAAACTGAGAGTCTAATATCTCAATTTTTTCTATAAAATATGTAACAAATTGGATGATGAAATTAGGAATCAATAGAAAAAAAAGGACTTTAAATTTTCAAAGATGTTTATTTTTCACTTTGTTCGGATATTTATAAGCAAAAGCAAATGAAAAAATGTGGGGTGATGATCATATTAAATGGATCTTCAACATGTTATAAGCATTTGATTTTGATGTACTTCGACTATATGGGAGATTAATGAAATTTACTAAAATACTCTTATTGATCTTGTGTATTGTTTTTTGTGTGTAAGAATGAAGTGTTAGAATCATTGTAAATGGCATGGTTTAGTGAATAGAATTGATAAAATAAAATAAAAAATTATTTTTAATTTTTATTATATCCACCATCAAATACTACACACATTACTCTCGTTCGAACGCCAAACCTCCCGTTCGATTCATTCTCTGATTCTCAACTAATGACAAGGTTAATTTAGAGTTTATCTTTTCAACTAATTATTCTAGGTTTGAGTTATTGCCATTCACATATATAATTAAATTTTGATTGGGATTTCCTTAATTATACATATGAAATCCCAACAAAGATTCCCTTAGTGTTTAAAACATATAGGGCTCGTATCAATTGAATCTCCCAAACATCAAACTTTTGTAAACTTTTGTTTCTTCATTTTAATATAATTTTATATCTTGTTTAGAAAGAAAAAAAAAAGTCATGTTCCTATGTATTTTAAATCCAATCAAAACATGCCATATAGGCATTAGATGTTGCTATAGCAACATGACAACGTTAGAAGTGTGCAATTAGCCAAAAGTATCTTAAATCTAACCAAACATGCCACGTAGGCACAACATGTTGGTATAGGAAGATCTACAGCCACCTTATGATTTGGTAAAATTTGCCTTATTTTTTTACAATTATAAGGTTTGTTAATTTTCTATTGTTTACCTGTTGCATAAACAAGTGTTTTTTTTTCTCACAGTCCAATATCCATTTGGTATGTGGCGCAAGTGACATCAGCAATAAGAGAGAAAATTTCTCTCTCCTACCAACAACGGAAAATGGAAAATTTTTGATTGATCACCTTTTGTGATTTAAAGTCATGATCCGATGTTATAGGATTGTACAGGACGAAATTCTACGAACTTAAAAAAAAAAAAAATTGAAAAAAAAACCTTTAATTTTCATCATTTAATTTTAATTTTAAATTTGGATACTCGATAGCTGTCTATTTTCAATTCCATGGATCAAACTCGAAAATCATTTTTTTTTTTTTTAATTTTTCTTTTTGAATATGAGTTTTTAAATAAAATCTAGAAGTTAGATTGACAAATGATAATCTTTGTGGTCTCAATGACCCATTTTCAGATTTTAAATCTCAAAATTAAAATTCTTAAGGAGAGGACATGCGGCATGAGAGAGAAATTTTTTCTATGTAGTTGATGTTGTTTGCGTCACACGTCAAACATTTATTGGTTGTGAGCAAAAAATTCATTCTTGTGAAAATACTATTAGGATTATCACTTTCCTTAAGGGATTGTTTGCTCACAGCAAAATAGGAGTTTGACATGTGACGAAAATGACGAATGTAATCAAAGAGAGAATTTCTCTCTTGTTCTAAGTAGACAAAAAAAAAAGAAATTTCTTGTGTAGAGGATGAAATTCTATGAAATTGTAAAGAAAAAGAAAATTAAAAAATAAAGTATTTTTCATCATTGAATTTAAAATTATAAATTTGGGTGTTTGACAGACATCCATTTTCAACATTCAACATCTTGGATCAAGTTAGAAAATATATATTTTTCAAAAAAAAAAAAATTTAATATGAATTTTCCATAAAATCTAGAACCTACATTAGATTGCTAAAGTTTAATCCATGTGGGCTCAAAGACTCGATATATGATTTGAAATCTAAAATAAATAAAATGAATCGTGAAAACATGTGGCACATTCAATGACTCTCCTGACGTGATACCCTTGGGAAGCGTAGATCAGTACGCTTTGGGATGCAAAATTGCTTTTTTTTTTTTTTTTTTTTTCATAAAATGTGCATCCCGAAATGTATGGATCTACCAATCAAAACTTGTTACGTCAGGAGAGTCTATTGAGTGTGCCACGTGGGATATTCATCAAATAAAATTTCTGCGCAGAGGATGCGCCGAAATGCTTACGTCACCTGACAAATCACTCCACTTTCCACCATTTGTAAGTCTAAGAATTTCCTTTAAAGATCAAATTGTCTAGTAAAAACTTGTTAAACCTTTACAAAATCAGATCAATGAACCTCAATGACTTTCGTAAACCTGTAAAATCATTCAACACCGTGTGGGGATGATTCCTAACCACCCATGCTTCTTTGAAATGCTTTTCAGTCATGAAAAATATTGGTGGTGCATGCACTTCATTCACTCTGTATAGCTTTATTTTGTTTTCAGAAAAGTCAGCATGTCAATTTCTTAATCTTCACCAACCGGGGGTTAGCTGAGATTGTAAGGACAGTGGCGGTGGAACACGTGGGGGGTCGTGGCTCCCACAAAATTATTAAAAAACATGCTTTTATACTGTGTTATCTTCAACAGCTCTACGTAAGGACCGGGTAGGCGGAACTGTACACGAAGACTATGGGAGTTGCCGTGGCGCCCACAAAAACTTAATTTTTTAAAAAATACTGTGTTATCTTCTACGGTTCTACGTAGTGGGGCTGAACTACTTTTTGGAGGGGAAGCGGATCCTATGTAGCACAATGATTTTTTCTCACAATAGCCCAACAGCTATTTGACATGGGGCGCCAATCACATCAGCAATGGAGAGAAAGTTTCTCTCTCATGGCCACATCACCTCTGCCCACAAATTTATTTTTAAAGATTTCAAATCTTAAAAAAATATCGTTGGCCCACAGTGATTATCACATTCACAAGCCCTTTTAGATTTCATGAAAAGTTACAAATATTATTTTCCCTACGTGATTCAAGGTGTTGAAAATGAATGGTTACTAACCATTCAAATTAAAAATAAAATTGAAAGGTGAAAGCTAACTCTCTCTTTTTAATATATATATATATATATAGGGTGGGGTTCCTACGACCCCATTACGACTCACATTGCGACACAGTGTTTTATCTTATATGAGCAAAAATAATTAGAATGGACTGGTTTTTTGTGAGAATGATTTCTATGGTGAGGAGATTATCCTTGCCAAAAATCAGCTCATTATGAAACTTCTAACCCTATGTTTACAAGTTGAAAAATTTTAGACCGTCCAATTTTTGTAAATCAATTTTGATGGGGTTAGAAGTTTTGGAATGGGATGATTTTTTGCAAGGATGATCCCCTCGTAACAGAGATCATTCTCACAAAAAATCAGTCCATTCCAAACATTTTTGCCCATATAAGACAAACACTGTGTCGCAATGTGAGTCGTAATGGGGGTCGTAGGAACCCCACCCATATATATATATATAATATATATATATATATATATATATATTTGGACAATAATAACAAGCATTATAATATTAACATTTTTGTCATGTAGGTAGTATGAGCACGTCTTGTAATTGAGTCCATACTCATTCAACACCCTGTGATACCCCTCTCGTAGAATCACCTATAACTGATTGTACATTTTACGTATAGATGCATAGCTGCTCATGTACAATACATGGTGCATAAATAGATGCTTATTTGTTAATTCCTTTGATCCTACCCTTGTTTTCTTTATGTATGTTTGTTTCTATTTATGGATTGGAGAGGCATTTAATTTTTGTGGAGGGATAAAATCGTCTCCTATTCGGTTAGTCCATTCGCACTATCAATGCGCATCTCGAGGTGGACATGTAGTATCATTTAAAGAGAGTTCTATCTTATTAGAAAAGATTCTAAATTTAAAATGATTATTCTCCTTGTTATATAATAGTTAATTTGAATAAAGGGTAATATGATTAATTATAATTAATTATGATTAATATTCTAATTAGGGTTTATTTATTTAAAGGCCTTGAGGCTAATGTTAAAGAGGGAGGAAGAAAGAAGGAGAAGGGGAGAGGAGGTTATGTACATCTAAGATTTATAGTGAAACGACTCCCTAAGCTCGTGGATGTAGACACGTTTGTCAAATCACGTAAAAAATCTTTCTGTGTTTTTTCTTTTTTCTTTTTGTTATTTTTTCTATTATTTCTATGATTTATTGGTGAATAATTTTGCTAAAAATTAAATCTCGAGGTCAATCACAAAAATGACCTCCACAACTTTGAATTTCAGACTGTGTAAATAAAAAATCCAACGCTCAAGTTCGATTCATATCTCCATAACACATCTCGTAGATACTTATCTAGAGGAAAAATCTCAACAGTTTGATTTTGTATTTAAATGGTTGGGATCATGTGTTTTTTCCATGAGTCATTCTTCACGTAAAAGACTTGGTCCTGATCCGTTGCTTAATATTGTATAGGTGATCTAATTTTGGGCAAGATTTCTTTATGGACTCTGAATTTGTGGGACAAGACTTGCATGCCTGCCGATATCAGATTATTATGTTGAGTTGCAATATGAAATACCATATATACCGAGAGAGATGTTTCAAGAAAAAACGAAGTATTTTGCAAAAGTTACTGAGCCAACCATCTTTATTTCAATATTTATGAAAGATCGTCCCTAGCCATATCCACAGTAACAATAGAAAACAAGTTTTTCACCATCTGAAAACAGAAAGATGGTGATGGTAGTACTACTACTAGTACTAGTAGTAACAAACTTAACAATCTGAAAATAACTAACCATGGTGGTAGTAATACTACTAATAGGTAGTAACAATAACATTAAGGGTTGCCTCTCAGGGACAAGAATTTAGCTTGTAGTGCATCAACTACCTTCTCTGCTAACAAGAAAGCTCTAGCCAGAATGTAACCTGGCATTGAAGGGTATGCACCGAAAATTGCATTGGCTTCGGTTAGCACACCTGGATTCTGGCTATTTAAGGCAGCGAAGGCAAGCGCTGGTCCCTTCCCTACATTTTGTTGAAAATGTACAAGTCCACGTGGGAATACGAACACATCACCCACCTCGAGTGTTGTACTATAGAGAGTGTTGTTTGGGTTAGTGGTGATGAATCCAACGAGGAGCTTGCCTTGGATCACAACGAGGACCTCACTGGCCCGAGGGTGATGGTGGGGCCGGTTTTGCCCACCAGGTGCAAGGTCAATTCGGACCATGGAAATTCCCAGCGTGTTGAGACCTCCGAACACATCTACAAATGCGGTTGTGACTATACCCGAGACTTCGTTGTTAGTGTTTCCGGGTTGGCGAAGCCCCCTGTAGACAAAGTCGGTTGATTTTACTTTCGTTGGGTCTTTGCACGCGAAACCGTTCACAAAAACTGAACCAATAGAGGCAGAAATGATTTTAGATACTTGAAAAAAAAAATATGACGATAATAGGCCTTAACGATTTCATTAAGATCTCTATGGTTGCATAGAGAAATAGTTTTCTCATGAAAAATCTATTTTCCAAATGGTTTTGAGAAAATGATTTTTTCCTGAATCGAATAATCATATACTTTTAAATTGAGTTTTCCAAACTGATTGACAATGCTTTAAGTCGGCTCAGTATCGATGTCAATCGAGGCAACACTGGCAAGTCGATGAAAATATATCAAAATTATTAATCATTGAAAATCATTTGAACACCTTAGTTTTAGATTCATATTTATTCAATTTTTTTTTTCTCTAAAAAGTAATTAAAGGGACCAATTAGTTGCACGTCACTAGTAGTTAGTTGCAGGCCAACCTTGAAAAATAACCTCTCTTTTTTGTAACCTCTATTTTAGATAGGGTTGGCAATAGATTAGTTCGGTATTGGATTAGTACCACTCATCCATGAATCCAAAAAAATTTCAACATATATCCGATCCGATACGATCTGAACACATGCCTTATTTTCAATTGATAAATTTTCAAAAAATTTAAAAAATATAAAATCATATAAAAAAAAAAAATTTATTTCCAACTACAAATATAGAGGGAAACCAAAAAGACTAAAATATTTTATCTATATGTATTCATATGAAATTAAGAATAATAAAATAATTATTAAAATATGTTTGGATTGGATTGGATTGGGGTAGATCCGAATCCGATCCAAAATTGTTTCGGATAAAAAATTCCAATGCGACTATGATTCAAAAATCCGATTTTTCATTTTGTTTTGGATCGGATCGGTTCAGACTAGTT
The DNA here is from genome assembly GCF_017979445.1 of Akebia trifoliata. NCBI lineage: Eukaryota > Viridiplantae > Streptophyta > Magnoliopsida > Ranunculales > Lardizabalaceae > Akebia > Akebia trifoliata. The sequence continues at coordinate 1,236,399 of NC_141378.1, read as the reverse complement.
CGTACAACATGTATATTTCGGATCACTACCAAGCCTAATTTTAGATTTACTAATTGCACTTCATTGTTAAGATTTAGGTTTATTCATCTTCTTTGTTTGTGTAAATTGTAAATATGCTTGTTATACAATCAAGTATTTCTTAAGAATAATGATAAATTAACTCCCCTTCCTTTTACAAATTCTCCCCAAGCCCTCTCCACGTGGTTGTGCATAAAACCATTGATTTTTTTTTAAGATACACAACTATACATATTTATGGGTATCTGCAGTTGTATATCCCGAGGTTTTCTGTATAGTCACGTGGGAGAGTGAAGGGTTTGGTTAGGGAGAGAGAGAGTTAGAAAATCACGACTCGTTTCTTAGACTATTGAACCAACACTAATTTACGTGAGCATAGTTGATGAAGGATAATCAATCGCAAAAAACAAAAAAAATAAAGAAATGCAATATTTTTATTTTGAATGCATCTATCCAAATGGAGTGCAAAGGGAAGATATTAAGTAACGGGGCTCATTTGGGTGGTGTGCAACTAGTTGGTCCCAAAATATAAATGTTGAAATACCACTGAAAATTGAAAGGAATGCATGCCAAACTTGGATTCGACTCGGCAAGTTTTCCATTAAGTATTGTCCATGTTTCGGACTAACTCATCGAGTTTTAAAACTTTGCTGTAACAAAAAAATTTAAATACCATGGCTCTGATAATCAGCAACACATAAGTCTTGAAGTGGGTCGGGATCGGAGGCATGAACAAAGACAAAGTTACAAACACAAGCAGAGAAAATCAGAAAAACAAGAGACGCCATGTTCATGCCTACTTTACTCTCTACTTCTTTTGTAAGTGTTCTGAGAGGTTATTACCTATATATATATATATATAGGCTCTTTTTCACAGTAGGATTACGATGTGAAGGGTGTCAAGAGAGGTTGATGTCAATTTCTTAACCTTCTTCCACCGGGGGTTAGCTGAGATTGTAAGGTCAGCGGTGGCGGAACACGAGGGGGCGTGGCCCCCACAAAATTGTTCAAAATCATGCTTTTTGTGTTATCTTCAACAGCTCTACGTAAGGACAGGGTAGGTCGAACTGTAAACGAAGACTAAGAGGGCCGTGGCCCCCACAAAAATTTTAAAATACTGTGTCATCTTCTACAGTTCTACGTTGGGGACGGGGGGCTGAACTACCCGTAGATCACGGGTGCCATAAGTGGGAGGGGAAGCGGATCCTATGTAGCACAACGTTCCTGTGACGAGTAATTTTTTTTCTCACAATAACCCAACAGCTGTTTGACCTGTGGCGCAAATCACATCAGTGGAGAGAAAGTTTCTCTCATGGCCACACCACCTCTGCCCACGAATTTATTTTTGGGGAAATTATAAAAAAATAATAATAGTAATAATTAATTTTTAAATGAATCAAATTTTTTAAAAATCGTGATTATAATCATGATCGTGATCAAGATCACGATGTGATCGTAAATTCTTTTTGATTTTTTTAAAAAATTTCCCCTTCATTTTTTAAGATATCAAATCTTAAAAAAGATCGTTGACTCAACATTGATTATCACATTCACAAGCCCACAACAAACCCTATTAAATTTCATGAGAAGTTAAAAATATTATTTGCCCTACTTGATCCAAGGTGTTAAAAATGAATGGCAACTGTACATTCAAATTTAAAAATAAAATTCAACGGTGAAAGTTATCTCTCTCTCTCTTTTTTAATTTTAATTTTAATTTTTGACAATAATAACAAGCATTATAATATTAACATTTTTGTCATGCAGGGAGTATGAGCAAGTCTTGTAATTAAGTCCATAATCATTCGACACCCTGTGATACCACTCCAGTAGAATAACCTATAACTGATTGTACATTTTACGTATAGATGCAGAGCTGCTCATCTACAATACATGGTGCATAAAGAGATGCTTATTTGTTAATTCCTTTGAAACTATCCTTGTTTTCTGTGTGTATGTTCGTATTTATGGATTGGTGAGGCATTCAGCTTTGAATTTCAGACCATGCAAATAAAAAATATAACGCTCAAGTTCTATACATATCTCCATAACACATATCTCGTAGATACTTATCTCAACAGTTTGATTTTGTATTTAAACAGTTGGGATCATGTGTTTTTTCCATTAGTCATTCTTCATGTAAGAGTCACGTGGTCCTGATCCGTTGCTTAATATTGTATAAGTGATCTAATTTTGGGCAAGATTTCTTTATGGACTCCATGAATTTGTGGGACAAGACTTGCATGCCTGCCAATATCAGATTATTATGTTGAGTAGCAATATGAAATACCATACATACCGAGAGAGAGAGAGAGAGAGAGAGATGTTTCAAGAGACAACCAAGTATTTTGCAAAAATTACTTAACCAACCATGTTTATTTCAATATTTATGAAAGATCATCCCTAGCGATATCCACAGTAACAATATAAAACAAGTTTTTCACCATTGAAAACAGAAAGATGGTGGTAGTAGTAGTAGTAACAAACTTAACAATCGGAAAACAGATAACCATGGTGGTAGTAATACTACTAGTAGGCAGTAACAATAACATTAAGGGTTGCCTCCCAGGGCCAAGAATTTAGCTTGTAGTTCATCAACTACATTCTCTGGTAGCATGAAAGCTCTAGCCAGAATGTAACCTGGAATTGGTGGATTTGCACCGAAGATTCCATTGGCTACAGTGTGCACACCTGGATTCTCGCTATTGAAGGCAGCGAAGGCAAGCGCTGGTCCCTTCCCTATATTTTGTTGAAAATGTACAAGTCCACGTGGGAATACGAACACATCACCCGCCTCGAGTGTTGTACTATAGAGAGTGTTGTTTGGGTTAGTGAGGATGAATCCAGCGAGGAGCTTGCCTTGGATCACAATGAAGACCTCACTGGCCCGAGGGTGATGGTGGGGCCGGTTTTGCCCACCAGGTGCATAGTCAACTCGGGCCATGGACATTCCCTGCTTGTTGAGACCTGGGAACATGTCCACAAATGCGGGTGTGACTAGAGCCGAGACTGAGTTGTTTGTGTTACCGGGTTGGCGGAGTCCCCTGAAGACGAAGTCGGTTGATTTTACTTTCCTTGGGTCTTTGCACACGAAACCGTCCACAACAACTGAACCATTAGAGGCAGAAATGATTTTAGATACTAGAAAAAAAAAAAAAAAGAAGATAATAAACCTTAATGATTTAATTAAGGTCTCTATGATTGCATAGAGAAATCGTTTTCTTATGAAAAATCTATTTTCCAAAATGGTTTTGAGAAAATGATTTTTTCCTGAATTGAATAATCATATACTTTTAAATTTAGTTTTCCAAACTGATTTTCAATGCTTTAAGTCGGCTCAGTATCGATGTCTATCGAGGCAATGATTCATGTGGCAACACTGGCAAGTCGATGAAAATATATCAAAATTATTAATCATTGAAAATCATTTCAACACCTTATATTTATTCATTTTTTTTTTTCTCTAAAAAATAATTGAAGGGACCGATTTGTTGCACATCACTATTATAGTTGGTTGCAGGCCAACCTTGAAAAATACCTCTCTTTTTTGTAATCTCTATTTTAGATAGGGTTGGCTGCGGACCAGTTCGGTATTGGATCAGTACCACTCCAACACCAATCCAAAAAAATTTCAACATGTACCCGATCCAATCCGAACACATGCCTTATTTTCAAATGATAAATATTTAACAAATTTTAAAAATATAAAATTAAAAGACAAACACAAATTTAATAATTATTAAAAAAACTAATAATTATTGGATCTTCCAACACAAATTTAGAGGAAACCAAAAAGACTAAAACATTTTATCTATTTGCATTCATATGAAATTAAGAATAATAAAATAATTATTAAAATATGTTTGGATCGGATTGGGGTAGATCCAAATCCGATCCAAAGTTGTTACGGATCAATGATTCCAATCCGAATATGATCCGAAAATTCGATTTTTCATTTTATTTTGGATCGGATCAGTTCAAACCAGTTCGGACATAATATATTTCAGATCATTACTAACCTTAATTTTAGATTTACTAATTGCACTTCATTATTAAGATTTAGGGTTATTCACCTTCTTGTGAATTCATCTTCTTCGTTTGTGTAAATTGTAAATATGCTTGTTATACGATCAAGTATTTCTTAAGAATAATGATAAATTGACTCCCCTCCATTTTACAAATTCCCCGCAAACCCTCCCCACGTGATTGTGCACAAAACCATTGATTTTTTTCTTAGGATACACAACTGTACATATTTATGGGGATGTGCAGTTCTATATCCCGAGAAAAAAAAGCTATGGTTTTCTGTAAAGTCACGTGGGGAGAGGGAGAGGGAGAGGGAGAGGGAGAGGGAGAGGGAGAGGCGGGGGGGGGGGGGGGGGGGGTTGGTTAGTTGGGGAGTAAGAAAATCACAATTCGTTTATCAAACTATTGAACCAACACTAATTTACGTGAGCATAGTTGACGAAGGATAACAAAACACAAAAAAACAAAAAACAAAGAAATGCAATATTTTTTATTTTGAATGCAACTATCCAAATGGAGTGCATAGGGAAGATATTAAGTGACAGGGGCGCATTTGGGTGGTGTGCAACTAGGTTGTCCCAAAATATAAATGTTAAAATACCACTGAAAATTAAAAGGAATGCATGCCAAACTTGGAGTAAGAAAATCACAATTCGTTTATTAAACTATTGAACCAACACTAATTTACGTGAGCATAGTTGACGAAGGATAACAAAACACAAAAAAACAAAAAACAAAGAAATGCAATATTTTTTATTTTGAATGCAACTATCCAAATGGAGTGCAAAGGGAAGATATTAAGTGACGGGGCGCATTTGGGTGGTGTGCAACTAGGTTGTCCCAAAATATAAATGTTAAAATAACACTGAAAATTAAAAGGAATGCATGCCAAACTTGGATTCGACTCGGCAAGTTTTCCATTAAGTATTGTTCATGTTTCGGGCTAACTCATTGAGTTTTAAAACTTTGCTATAACAAAAGAATTTAAATACCACGGCTCTGATAATCAGCAACACAGAAGTCTTGAAGTGGGTCGGGATCGGAGGAATGGACAAAGACAAAGTTACAAATACAAGCAGAGAAAATCAGAAAAACAAGAGACGCCATGTTCATGCCTACTTTACTCACTACTCGTCTTGTAAGTTCTCTAAGAGGTGTCTTGTAAGTACTCTAAGAGGTGATAAATATATATAGGCTCTTTTTCATGGTGGGATTACAATCAGTGTTTTAAAAACGACAGTTTGGCTGAAAACGACGTCCATTTTGCATTTCTCTTGTAAGAAAAGGCAAACGAAAAAACGTGGGGAGATGGTCATATTAAATGGCTCTTCAACGTGTTATAAGCATTTGACTTTGTTGATCTTTCTTCAACATGTTATAAGCAATCGAATTTGTTCGACTTTGATTAATAAAAAAAATACTAAAAATACCCTTTTTGATCTTGTTTATTGTTTATGTGTGTGTGTGTGTGTGTGTGTGTGTAAGAAGTCACGGTATCGGTATAAATGTAGGGCACGGTTCATTGGAATTGATAATATATATATATATATATATATGGGAAATGTTCAGCACCCTAAGTTTTACCACACACTTTAACAAACGTTTTTTGTCCTACATGGGTTAGAAGTTTTGGAATGAGCTGATTTTTGGTGAGGATGATCTTTATGATTAGAAGATCATCCTCCCCAAAAATCAGCCCATTCCAAAATGTTTAGCCCCATGTTTACACGTTGAAAAATCGTGGACCGTCCATTTTTTGTAAATCAATTTTGATGGGGTTAGAAGTTTTTAAATGAGCTGATTTTTGGTGAGGATGATCTCCTCACCATAGAGATCATCCTCACCAAAAATCAGCTCATTCCGAAACTTCTAACCCATGTAAGACAAAACGCGTTTGTTAAAGTGTGTGGTAAAACTAAGGGTGGCGAACGGGACCCTATATATATATATATATATTATATATATATATATAGGGTCCCGTTCGCCACCCTTAGTTTTACCACACACTTTAACAAACGTTTTTTGTCCTACATAGGTTAGAAGTTTTGGAATGAGCTGATTTTTGGTGAGGATGATCTCTATGATTAGAAGATCATCCTCCCCAAAAATCAGCCCATTCCGAAATGTTTAGCCCCATGTTTACACGTTGAAAAATCGTGGACCGTCCATTTTTTGTAAATCAATTTTGATGGGGTTAGAAGTTTTGGAATGAGCTGATTTTTGGTGAGGATGATCTCCTCACCATAGAGATCATCCTCACCAAAAATCAGCTCATTCCGAAACTTCTAACCCATGTAGGACAAAATGCGTTTGTTAAAGTGTGTGGTAAAACTAAGGGTGGCGAACGGGACCCATATATATATATATATAGATATATATATATAGGGTCCCGTTCGGCACCCTAAGTTTTACCACACACTTTAACAAACGCGTTTTGTCCTACATGGGTTAGAAGTTTCGGAATGGGCTGATTTTTGGTGAGGATGATCTCTATGGTGAGGAGATCATCCTCACCAAAAATCAGCTCATTCCAAAACTTCTAACCCCATCAAAAATGATTTACAAAAAATGGACGGTCCACGATTTTTGAACCTATAAACATGGCGCTAAACATTTCGGAATGGGCTGATTTTTTGGGAGGATGATCTTCTAATCATAGAGATCATCCTCACCAAAAATCAGCTCATTCCAATACTTCTAACCCATGTAGGACAAAAAACGTTTGTTAAAGTGTGTGGTAAAACTTAGGGTGCTGAACATTTCCCATATATATATATAAAATAGTTTTTAGTCTACCCGCCATCAAATACAATGCACATTACTCGCCTAAACATCAAACCTCCTGCCTGGTTTATTCTCTAAGTCTCAACTAGTGACAAGGTTTAGAGTTTGTCTCTTCAGCTAATTATTCTAGGTTTGAATTGTTGACATTCACATATATAATTAGATTTTGGTTTGGTTTCCTAATTATATATGAGAAATCCCAACTAAGAAACCTTTGGTATTTAAAATGCATTGGGCTCCTAAACAAATTGGGCACGAAGTCCTATGTGTTTAAAAATTCAACCAAAACATGTCATGTTCACACCAAATGTTGTAGTAGGAACGTGACAATGTTGGAAGTGTGTAAAATAAGTCAAAAGGTATTTTAAAGGAAAAATAATTAAAAAGAATAATTATTATTTAATTATTAGTTATTAAAAAAATTATAAATTATAAATATTATTTTTTAAATACTAATTATTTGATGGGACCACCTTAGTTGAAGTTTTCAAATTTACCCTCGTCAAACTAGTCAAATGACCTAATTTCAAATTTTTTAAAGTAAAGAGGAAACAAGGTTGTCAAATGGCCTAATTTCAATTTTTTTAAAATAAATAGTTGAAACAAGACAGACAACCTAGTTTGAAAAAAAAAAAAATTGCAATGATAGAAATTTGATAAAAAGAGGCGTTCAATGGCCAATTTTCAGTTACAACCATCCATCTATCGCTTCTAAATATGGGAAGAGATTTCTTAAAGGGCCAAACGACCTTGTTTTGAAGTAAGCGATTTCTTAAACAAGTCGATCAAACCATCTCCTTTCATAATAGGCCGATTAAAGGACCGTGTTTTGAAAGTTTGTACATGACAAGACAATCAAAGGACATTTTTTGAAAGTAACGTTCAAACAAAAGGTAATTTTTGCTTTTAAAGATTTTATTTCTTAAAAGATGCCACGACCTTCTTTCGTAACAAGACGGTTAAAAGACCTTTTTAATTTATTTAAAAATCATTATTTTTTTTAATAAATAATAAAAACTAAATTAATTTTTAATAATTTTTCCAATTTTAAATCCAACCAAAACATGCCATGTATGCACCGGATGTTGGTATAGGAAGATCAACACCCACCTAATGATCATGTTTCATAAAATTCACCTTTTTTTTAACTAAGTATAAGATTTGACGATTTTCCGTTGTTCACCTCTTGTAGAAACCCTACTAGGAATATCACTTTCCGCCATTAGTGGATATAATTCGCTTTGATTATATTCACAAGATTCTTTTTCTCAAATTTCCATTTTTTTCTTTCCTTAGTGTTTGTTTGTTGCCAAGAACAATAACGGGGTTTTTTTTTTTTTTGACTTTCCTCAATGCTTTTTTGGTTCCAAGATCATTTGAAGAGTGATGTGCACAAATTGAAAGCGAGAACCTATCAGTGAGAGTTCACCAATTTCTCGTGAAAAGATCTTCAGTTTGATTAATTGTTATTTGTCAATCACGGTTTTCAGTTTTCATTTTTAGAATAATCTTTAAAATGATGAATGGCATTTTCATTCATATTGGTTGTTACTGTACAACCAATATATAAAGAAGAACTTTCTACAATTAAGTCAATCACCTATAATCACTCTCATTTACAGCCATACAATCACACCCAATCATACCCAATTAAGGACGATCTCACAGCTAATCTCAATATTAGTACAACAGCAGTTTCAAAGTCAGTGTTTGGATGCTCTCAAACGTGTGCAAATTGATAATGTCTTCCTGGAAAATGAAACCCAACAACCAATTATTATTTTGTAAGTCATTTCACTTAACTTCGGTGTTTGACGTATCCAAAACTTTAAATTTGTGCGGAAAATGATTTGCCAACCTCTAATTTTTCTTCATTATCAACAAATCATTTTCTTACTCTCCCCTAAAAAACAATTTGCTAGCAACTAGCAAATAAAAAAAAATCATAATTTTATTTATAAATAAGTATAAATTATTAAAAATTAATTAATTTTATAATTATTTTTTAAAATTATCTAAATCAATCTTTTTTTCTTTTTTTGTAAATTTCTAATTTCTAATTAATTTTAAATTATATCAATAACTTACAAACAGGGGCAGATTTAGAGTGGGGGCAATGGGGGCACTTGCCCTCACAAGAATTTTCAAACCTTCTTTGGAGTAATGAACAATTGCTCTCCCAATTTGTTTTACACTCTTAGTTGCTCCTACAAAATAGTTTCCATTGTTATGTGGCCCCCACAAAAAAAAATTACAATCTTCGTTGCCCTCACAAAAAAACTTCCACTCTTACATTGCCCCCACATGAGTTAAATCCTGACTCTGCCCCTGCTTACAAACCTAAATAACTTATGAATATATATAAGTTATAAACCTAAATAAATTATAAATAGTTATTTAAAATTATATAAATTATAAAACTTATAAATATACACTTACATAACTTATAAATTTTATATAATAAATTTAAACAAAATCAAAAGGCACACGTAAAAAATGAAATAAAAAAACATCATAATTTTATTTATAAAATAAGTATTTAAATTATTAAAAATAAGAATTTTTTATAATTTTTTTTTAAAATTATCTAAATCAATCCTTTTTTTTTGTTGTTGTTGTAAATTTCTAATTTGTAATTAATTTTAAATTATATCAATATTTTTTTTATAAATAAAACTTATTGGCACTCCAAATTTTATTGATTACACCTAATTAAAAAGAAAAAAAAAAGGAAGTAAAAGTTGGGGTACTAAAAGAATCCATCTCTTTATTTATGAGATTTGGTCTATTTTTTTTGTTTAGGATTTTATAACCCTAATCATAATTGTAAATAACTATTAAAGGTGTTTGAATGAGTGTTATAATGTTGAGATTATAATTTGAGCCAAACCTTTGTAATGTTTGAAGAATGTGCATTAATCTGTAATTGGGGCGTGAAAAATAATTTAAGAAATAGGGATGGAATAATTAAGATGGGAGGTGCCAAGAATGGCTCTCTAAAATTTTTGCTGATAGTAATTCTCTAATAATTTAAGAACTTATGGTGTAGTAATTCAAATCTTTCTAAAAAAAAAAGAAGATTTTATAAATATATTTTATATAATTATCACAAAAGTCAAATTAAAATTATGTATTTTTAGCTTTTTATGCAATTCAAACAATAAAAATAATTTTCCACGAAAATTTTCATGTTGGATTCAAACAATAGAAAAGAATTTGGAATCCAAAATGATTTAGTCTAGCTAATTTTAAATAATAGCCATGATGTGCAAATAAATTTTTGAAAAATCTTTGTCATCCATATGAGTTGAATGGAGGAGCTTATTGTTTTGCTTCGCCATTGTGATCTCTGACGGGCTCTTTTCTCTCATCATTATTTTATAAAAGTAGGAAACACAGAAGTCCTATTACATAGTAGTTAAGAATAATAATGGAGGGAAATTAGTCTAAAATAAAAATAAGCCTCCAAGTATATGGATAAAAGAAATCACCCAATTATTTGGTTTTACATGAAGCTTTAGAAGTAAGCGTCAACTTTCAATTTTGTTGCCGTGACAAATCCAGCATCGGAGCCAATGTTAGTGCTTTACTTGCATACGTAAATCATCACATCACCTTTTAAGTGCCTTTATTATCAGCAGCAAATTTAAAGCACTCTTGCAAATATAGTAAAAGGGAAAAAAAGGAGATGAAGAAACAGTTTTATAAAATGAAAACACTATTAGGCCGAATAAAATCAACAAAACTGAGAGTCTAATAGCTCAACAAATCAATTTCTTTCAATATCTCAATTTTTTCTATAATATAGATAACAAATTAGATGATGTATAATTAGGAATCAATAGAAAAAAAGAGTTTTAAATTTTCAAAGATGTTTATTTTTCACTTTGTTCAGGATATTTATAAGCAAAAGCAAACGAAAAAATGTGGGGTGATGATCATACTAAATGGATCTTCAACATGTTATAAGCATTTGATTTTGATGCACTTTAACTAGATCAACAAAAAATTATTAAAATACCCTCATCAGTCTTGTTTATTGTTTTTTGTGTGTAAGAATGAAGTCATAGAAGCATTGTAAATGGCACGGTTTAGTGAATACAATTGATAAAATAAATAAAAAATTATTTTTAATTTTTATTATACCCACCATCAAATACTATACACATTACTCTTTCCCGAACGCGTAACCTCCCACCTGGTTCATTCTCTGATTCTCAACTAGTGACAAGGTTAATTTAGAGTTTGTCTTTTCAACTAATTATTCTACATTTGAATTGTTACCATTCACATATATATAATTAGATTTTTGTTGATGTATGTGACTCCTATTGAGTGGAACACGTATATAAAAAATATAGGCAGATGCCGGTGTGAAGTCGGAGTGGAGAAAAGAGAGTTTTGCGTTCCTTACTCCGCTCGGAACGCATAACGTAAGTATAATGTGTAAATGACAATTTTGAATATTATGTCGAGATTATTCAACTTGGAACAAGTGTTCAAATCTATTAATAAGAATTGTCAATATACATAATTATAGAAGTTCTGTCTAACATTATCTTCAAAAATATGGATTTAAAATTGTCAATATCGAAAATTTTATAGATATCAATCATATTTAAATCGATCGTTTGAGGGCAACTTCAATAAGCATCAATGTCAATGCTTTCACTAGAATTTGAACTTCACGTATTTCAATAAACATTCTCAATCTAAAGGGTGGATATCAAGAGTTGAACTCGATGGAGTCAATCTCGATGCTAAAACAAGATAGAATTAAAGAGAGGATTTTCGATAGATTTACAAAAGAGTGAGAGAGAGACTGGGTTGTATTGTGTTGTTTGCTTACAACACAATAGCAACTTGACATGTGACGCTAATGACGTATGTAATAAGAGAGAGAATTTCTAACTCCTACCCTAAGTAGAAAAAGAAAATTTCCTGATCTAATCACCTTGTGGTATTCAAAAACATGATCTATTGCCATAAGGTTGTAGAGGACGAAATTCTATGAAATTGTAAAGAAAAAAAAAATTAAAAAATAAAGTATTTTTCCCGTTGAATTTTAATTATAAATTTGAGTGCTCGGCAACCGTTCACTTTTAACATCTTGGATTTAGCTAGAAAATATATATTTTTTTAAATTTTTTATTTTTGCAATATGAATTTTTTCATAAAATCTAGAACTTGTGGTATTAGATTGGCGAAGGTGTAATTCACGTGGGCCTAAAAACTCTATTTATGATTTGTAACCTAAAAAAAATAAAATGAATCGTGATAATCTCACTACCCCCACATGCAACACTCAATGACTCTCCTGACGTGATAGGTTGGGTAGCTGTAGATCTGTACGCATTGGGATACAAACAGCTTTTTCCCATAAAAATGTGTATCCGAGATGCACGGATCTACCATTCAAAACTTGTTACATAAGGAGAGTTGATTAAGTGTGCCACGTAGCATTATACTATACCACTCACATAAAATTTCTGGGCAGCATGTGCCGGAATGCTTACGGTCACCTGACAAGTGGCTATCGTGTCGTGGGCCCAAAAAAAAAAAAAAAAGGAAAATAAATCACTCCACTTTTGACTTTCCACTATTTGTAAATCTAAGAATTACCTTTAAAGATCAGATTGTCTAGTAAAACCTTGTCAAACCTTTTACAAAATCAGATCAAGAACCTCAATGACTTTCGAAAACCTATAAAATCATTCAACACCGTGTGGGGATGATTCCTAACCACCCATGCTTCTTTGAAATGCTTTTCAGTCATGAAAAATATTGGTGGTGCCTGCACTTCATTTACTCTGTATAGCTATTGTCCTTTAGTTGCAAACTCAATTAGAATTACTTTTATTCATTTAAACTTATTTTGTTTTCAGAAAAGTCTGCATGTTAACTGTAAAAACATGAGGATGAGGTTAATTTTTCTGGATACTTTCCCTTTTTTTTCTTAACTGTAACATATATTCTGGAGAGAAAATCTGAATATATCAATATGGATATCTATACTATTTATGCTATGCAATATTTGATGGACACCTATTCAGTTCTCCTTGATTGTTTAAAATTAAAGTCAACCTTACGAATTCTTAAGGTTCATCCTTCAACAGAAAAGTGAGAGAATTGGTAAGAAATTTATTGAGGAGCATGACTTCAGGAACTTCTGTAAGATGGACAACTATTGGCGGCGCATCTTATCATTTCCTAGTGAAGGAAATTTGTGACTTATATTTCCTATTATGAAATCTTCTAAATGCCCATTCCATCGTGAATAATGCTGCACAGACGTCAACATTGTACCTCACATATCACATCCTCACGTGAAAGTATACAGGAATCATAGATGCTTTTCATCAAGATAAAGACAAAGAAATATCTATGGTTGATATACTCTTTCACGTCAGGTTGACGTCAGGGTGACTGGCAAATTCAACTGACGTGTACCTTGCAATGCAAGAAAAGTAGATTTTTTCGTTTGACATAAACAACTGCATCGTAAAACTTGTACAGTTGCGTATCCCGAGGCAAAATCTACCGGTTCTTGCACCTGTCATGTCAGTGTGAGTTTTTGAGAGTCCCCTTGTTAAGTTGAGTTAAAAAATCAGCATTATTATTTTTATTTTTATTTTGACTTTCATCCCTTCCTCTCTTTTTACCCCCTTCGAGATCTCTTGAGCTGACACCTTCCCACTTGTTTTCAAGAGAGATGTTTCAAGAAATTAACAGCCAGTATTTTGCAAAAATTACTGAACTAACCATTTTTATTTTAATAAATACGAAAGATCATCTCCAGCGACATCCACAGTAACAAAAGAAAAAAGTTCTTCACCATCTGAAAAAAGCTAAAGATGATGGTAGTAGTAATAATCTGAAAACTGATAAATATAGTGGCAGTAGTAGAAACACTATTTCAAAACAGCTAACGATGGTGGTAGTGGTAATACTAGTAGTAGTAGTAACACTAGCATTAAGGGTTGCGCCCCAGAGCCAAGAATTTAGCGTAAGTTTATCATTAATTTTTAAAATTTGCTTTAACAAAAAAATTTAAATATCAGAACTCTGCAAATCAGCAACACAGAAGTCTTGAAATTGATTCGGGTCGATGGCATGAATAATGACAAATTTATAAACACAAGCAGAGAAAATCAGAAAAATAAGAGACACCATTGTCATGTCTCCTTTACTTACTACTTCTTTTGTAAGTGTTCTGAGAGCTTATTACATATATATATATAGGGGGCGGTTCAAGGGTCATATGAGAAAACATATGAAAAAACTTTCGTTTTTCAAAATAAGAGTTAGAGGTTTTGGATTGAGCTAATTTTTTGCAAGGATGGTCACTATGATGAAAAGATCATCCTCACAAAAAATCAGCTCAATCAAAAACTTCTAAATCCATCAAAAGTGATTTACAAATTAGTGATAAAAATTGGTAAAAAATCGACGGTCCACATTCTAAATCACTTTTAATTGGGTTAGAAGTTTCAGATTGGGCTGATTTTTTTTTTTTTTTGGATGATCTTCCCATCATAGAGATCATCCTCACAAAAAATCAGTTCAATCCAAAATTTCTAACCCATATTTTAAAATTTTATTAAAAACGAAAGTTTTTACATATGTTTTCTCATATGGCCCTTGAACCTGACCCATATATATATATATGTGGGAAATGTTCAGCAACAAACATTTTGACAAAACATTTTTCAATACATGGGTTAGAGGTTTTGGAATGGGCTGATTTTTTGTGAGGATGATCTCTACGGTGAGGAGATCATCATCACCAAAAATCAGCCCATTCCAAAACTTCTAACCCCATCAAAAATAGTTTACAAAAAATGGACAGTCCACGATTTTTCAACTTGTAAACTGGGGTTAGAAGTTTTGGAATGGGCTGATTTTTGGTGAAGATGATCTCCTCACCGTAGAGATCATCCTCACAAAAAATCAGCCCATTCCAAAATCTATAACCCATGTTTTGAAAAATGTTTTACCAAAATGTTTGCCAAAATGTTTGTTGCTGAACGGGACCCCATATATATATATATATATATATAGATAGGGTCAGGTTCAAGGGCCATATGAGAAAACTTTCGTTTTTCAAAGTAAGGTTTAGAGGTTTTGGATTGAGCTGATTTTTTGCAAGGATGGTCACTATGATGAGAAGATCATCCTCACAAAAAATCAGCTCAATCAGAAACTTCTAAATCCATCAAAAGTGATTTACAAATTTGTGATAAAAATTGGTAAAAAATCGACGATCCACATTCTAAATCACTTTTAATGGGGTTAGAAGTTTCAGATTGGGCTGATTTTTTTTTGGATGATCTTTCCATCATAGAGATCATCCTCACAAAAAATCAGCTCAATCCAAAATTTCTAACCCATATTTTAAAATTTTATTTACCGTCGAAAGTTTTCTCATATGGCCCTTGAACCTGACTCATATATATATATATATATATATATATATATATATATATGGGTCCTGTTCCCCACCCTAAGCTTTACCCTACACTTTAACAAACGTGTTTTGTCTTACATGGATTAGAAGTTTTGGAATAGGCTGATTTTTGGTGAGGATGATCTCTATGGTGAGGAGATCATCCTCACTAAAAATCAGCCAATTCCAAAACTTCTAACCCCATCAAAAATGGTTTACAAAAAATGGACGGTCCACGATTTTTCAACTTGTAAACATGGGGCTAAAAATTTTGAAATGGGCTGATTTTTTGTGAGGATGATATTCTAATCATAAAGATCATCCTCACCAAAAATCAGCCCATTCCAAAACTTCTAACCCATGTAGGACAAAACATGTTTGTTAAAGTGTAGGGTAAAGCTTAGGGTGTTGAACATTTCCCTATATATATATATATGGGCGGTTCAAGGGTCATAAGTAAAAACATATGAAAAAATAATGGTTTTTCAAAATATGGGTTAGAGGTTTTGGATTGAACTGATTTTTTGCGAGGAAGGTCACTGTGATGAGAAGATCATCCTCACAAAAAATTAGCTCAATCAGAAACTTCTAAATCCATCAAAAGTGATTTACAAAATATTGTCAAAAATTAATAAGAAATCGACGGTCCACATTCTAAATCACTTTTAATGGGGTTGGAAGTTTCAGATTGGACTGATTTTTTTTTCCGGATGATCTTCCCATCATAGAGATCATCCTCACAAAAAATCAGCTCAATCCAAAACTTTTAACCTATATTTTGAAAATTTATTAATGTTATATTGTTTTTACATATGTTTTCTCATGTCCCTTGAACCTGACCCATATATATATAGGTCCCGTTCAGCACCCAACCATTTACCCAACAATTTGCCCAACATGTTTTGTCTTATATGGGTTAGAAGTTTTGGAATAGGCTGATTTTTGGTGAGGATGATCTCTATGGTGAGGAGATCATCCTCACCAAAAATCAGCCCATTCCAAAACTTCTAACTCCACAAATGGTTTACAAAAAATGGACGGTCCAAGATTTTTCAACTCGTAAACATGGGGTTAGAAGTTTTGGAATGGGCTGATTTTTGGTGAGGATGACCTTCTAACCGTTGAGATCATTTTCACAAAAAATCAGCCAATTCCAAAACTTCTAACCTATGTAGGACAAAACATGTTGGGTAAATGGTTGGGTGCTGAACATTTCCCATATATATATATATATATATATATATATATATATATATATATATATATATATATATATATATATATATATATATATATATATATATATATATATATATGCTTTTTTCACAGTGGGATTACGATGTGAAGGGTGTCGAGAAGTTGAAGTCAATTTCTTAACCTTCACCCTCTGAGGGGTTTGCTGAGATTGTAAGGACATCGACGACGGAACATAAGGTGGGGCGTGGCCTCCACAAAATTGTTCAAAACCATGCTTTTATACTATGTTATCTTCAACAGCTCTACGTAGGGATAAGGTAGACAGAACTATACATGGAGACTAAGGAGGTCATGGCCCCCACAAAAATTTCTTTTATGAGCACGCCATCACATCATTTTTGTCACCTTTGTGTCTTCGTTGGTGTCATTCCAACATTTTCCTTTAAAACATGTTTCGATACTGTGTTATCTTCTATAGTTCTACGTAAGGACAAGGTAGGCGGAACTATACACGAAGACTAAGCGGGCTGTGGCGCCCACAAAAATTTTAAAATATGTTTCGATACTGTGCTATCTTCTATAGTTCTACGTAAGGATAGGGTAAGTGGAACTGTACACGAGGACTAAGGGGGCCGTGGCCCCCACAAAAATTTTAAAATATGTTTCTATACTGTGTTATCTTCTACAGTTGTACGAACGGGCCTGAATTACCTGTAGATTACGGGTGCCATAATTTGGAGGGGAAGTGGATCCTATGTAGCACAAGGTTCCTGTAACAAGTGATTTTTTTTTTTCACAATAGCCCAATATCCGTTTAACATGTGGTGCGAATGAGAAAATATGGATGGTTAGTAAGGACAGAAGATTTTCGGTACACTCATTCTACCAATCCTTATGCAATAATGGAGATTCATTTTTCCCCCATGTTTCTATTTGGGGTCCAAAAGTGCCAAGTAAAGTTGTCTTTTCACATGGACAGCGATTTTAGGAAAGATTCAAATGGTGGATTTTTTGATGCGGCGTGGATGATGCGGGGCGAGTTGTTGTGTGCTATGTAGGGGTGCACATTGGATTGGATAAATCCGAGAACCGAACCAATCCGAAGCTTTTGGATTGGATTGGTTCGGATTAAATACACCCACGGTTCGGGTACGGTTTGAAAAAAAAAAATCCGGTTAATTCGGTTCGGTTCCGGATTAAGAATATAATAAACCGAACCAATCCGAAATCCGAACCGTAATATATATATATAATTATATATAATATATATAATGATTTAAAAAAAAAAATATTTTCTTAATTTCTCTTTCTCCTTCGCATCGAATTTGGGGAGTTCTGTAAATCGAGAACGAGAACCCTAGCCGCTGTCTTCGCCGGTCGTCTCCCTCGTTCCACCTCGTCGGAAAATATAGAAGACTCTCTCGAAACATCGCCGCTGTCTCCTTCGCTCAACTCGTCGGAAAACACAGAGATCTCACACAGAGATCTCTCTCTTTCGCTCGTAAAACCTCGCCGCCGTTCTCGGTCATCTCCCTCCGTTACCTCACCTCGTCGGAAAACACAGAGGTAACTCTCTCTCTCTCTCTCTCTCTCTCTCTCTTATTGCCGTTATTCTCACTCGTTTCGAAGGTTCTATCCTTCGCTCGGATTCTCTGTGTGAAATTCAAACACAAAAATTTCTGATATATTCGAACAAACACAGTCAAGGAAAAATCTAAAAATAGACAAACAGAAGCAAATGGTATAGTAATGTAAGTTAAAAATTATGTTCTTAGGAAAGAAAAAAAAGAAAAAAACTCACTTTAATGGCATTCTTGGCTGAAAGCGTAATTATAAATTTATAATCGTTGCCTCCAATCTCCCCCACCAAAAACAGAGCCATTTCAAGTTTCTTGGCACACTCTGTAACATTGGTAAATAAGTAATTATGCCCAAAATTGGCCTAATAATAGGTATGATAGAGTGGATATAATAAGGTTTTGTTTTATTTTATTTTGTTGGCCTATTGTTTCCTCTAATATGAAGAGTACATAGTTAGCTAAATCACCTGATTTAGTGCTGTAGATAGTCTTGAGATGAGTCTTGAACCAATCAAGTTGGATAGAAAGGGAACTGTTGGTCACTTGCATTTGAATATTGTGGTTTCCAAAGAAGGAATAATCAATTGCCGTGGCTCCAGCGACTGCAAAGTTCACACCATGATCGAACGATGCTTCATCATCCAAGTAAGGGTTAAGGAAGGGGAGACCAAGGGCATTAGCTGTAAAAAGCATCAAATTTATACATAATAGAAACTTATAATTAGCCTCAAAACAATAGATCTAGTGATGCAAAATATATGAAATAAACAAGAAACAATCAAGAAACACGAGATTTACCCAAGAAATCGATCATAAGTAGTCCATTAGAACATCGACCGGTTGATTTGTTGAAAAAGGTCTCACAATATGGAAGATTAGTAATGAACCAAAGGGCTCCGCCTTCATTTTCACGAATTAGATTACCTACATCGGATATCGAGTCCCCAAACTGATAAATTGATCTGTAAGAGAGACTCTTGTGTTGAGCAAGACATTAATTGTTTGTTTGTTTTTGCTTAAATACAAGAAAACGAAAAGAATAGTGTGGTTTTTACTAATCACCTAACGTCACCTTAAACAGATGACAAGAATGCCTATCCCTACATGCAATTTGAATGAAATTTTAGACTGCTGAGATATGGAAAATAGATTAGTTTGCTGAAATAAAATTTTATCCTGTCCTTCATGGAATGTTACTTATGTATCCTTCCTATGAGTTACATTCATGTCACAGGTATAAAGGTAAATTCATCAAATTGTTCAAATTATAAAATTTTAAAAAAATTACGAAAACGAGTATACGTGTGAATTAGGGGACCTCATAACCACTTTATAGTCTACAATTGGAGTGGTTTTAACTTTTTTTCTCTATTCTTAATAATTGATTGCTTCTTAGTTATATTTGTTAACTATTTTTTTTTATTTTTTCTTTTTCATAAATAGAAATAAATACACCAAAATCATGAGATACTAACATCAAAGTACTAACTCTTTGAATGTAATGCTTTATATAATTGCTTTAATGTTATGTTAGACTAAGGATTTATTATTTTTATTAGATGTCAAGTATTGGAGAAGCGGACGTTCCAACTTCTAGTATTGAACCAATTGTTGCTCAAAATTCGACAATTGGTAGTGGTAGTGGCACTGCAACCTCAAAAGTAGATGTAAGTCCTACTCGAAAGAAACCTCGTAGGCCACAATCTGATGTTTGGGAACATTTTGTCAAAATAAAAATTGATAAAGGAGGAAAGGCAGAAAGGGCTAAATGCAATTATTGTGGTACAGATTATGGGTATTCAAGTGCTAACGGGACTACCACATTAAGAAAACATTTGAGTAAATGTTCCAAGTATCTATACAATAATGACAAAAGACAAAAACTTTTATCATTCCAAAAAGTAGGACAAGAAGGAGATAGTAATCTTACCGCTTGGAAATTTGATCAAGAGTTGTGTAGAGATGCCTTGACTAGGATGATTATTGTTGATGAATTGCCTTTCAAGATTGTTGAACGTGAAGGATTTCGATTCTTTTTAAGTGTGTTGCAGCCTAAATTTCAATTAGTATCTCGCACCACGGTGGCAAGAGATTGTTTACAATTGTATGCAGCTGAGAAGAAGAAGTTGAAGAACTTGTTGAATAGTTCTGTGCATAGAGTTTCCCTCACAACAGATTTGTGGACTTCCTTACAAAATATCTCTTATATGTGTCTTACTGCGCATTTTATAGATAAAGATTGGAAATTACATAAAAGGATAATTAACTTTTGTGTAGTTACGAGTCATAAAGGCGAGGAAATTGGTAAAATGATCGAGTTATGTTTGCTTCAATGGGGTATAGAAAATGTGTGCACTATTACGGTTGATAATGCAAGTTCTAACGATGTTGCCGTGGGATACATGAAGAGAAAGCTAAATAAAAGACATGGTTGCATTTTAGATGGCGAGTTCTTGCATATGAGGTGTTGTGCGCATATATTGAATTTGATTGTGAAGGATGGGATGAATGATGTGCATGATTCAATTGTTAAAATTCGTGGTGTTGTAAAATACGTTAGAAGTTCCCCTGCAAGAGCTCAACAATTCAAGAAGTGCGTTGACCAAGAAAGAATCACGTGTAAGAGTTCTTTGGTTCTTGATGTTTCAACTAGGTGGAATTCAACATACCTTATGTTGGAAACTGCAGTAAAGTTTCAAAAAGCATTTGAACGATTGGAAGAACAAGAACCACAGTTTAGTAATGAACTCAAAGATGGGCTTCCCACCGAAGAAGATTGGAATTATGCTCGGGTATTAGCTAAGTTTTTGCAAACTTTTTACGAGGCTTCTAAACGCATGTCAGGCTCATTGTATGTAACTGCTAATACGTATTTTCATGAAGTTTGTGCTATTGAAAGCACTATTTCTGATTGGTCTAGAAGCCTTGATCCTTGCTTGAGTTCCATGTCAATAAAGATGAAGGAAAAATTTGATAAATACTGGGGGAACATTGATAAAGTAAACTTGATGTTGTTGGTTGCAGTGGTGTTAGATCCTTGTTACAAGTTGAGGTATGTCAAATTTTGTTACTCAAATCTTTATACACCCACGAAGGTTGATGGCTTGGTTAAGAAGGTAAGAGAAACAATGAATCAAATTTTTGAACAATATCAACTTCTTGATTCAACTTCAGTTGCTTCTTCATCTGGTTTTACTCAGAATTCAAAAGAGATGGATCTTGATCGACCAATTAGTGAAGTTAGTGTGCAAAGAAAGTATCTCCAATCTGAGTTTCTAAGACAAATGGAAGAAGAAGAAAATGTGGAATGCAAATCGGAAGTGGATAAATATTTGGAAGAAAGAGTGGAAAAGCAAGACTTGAATTTTGAAATTTTGAATTGGTGGAAAATGAATTCTTTCAAATATCCCATACTTTCTAAGGTGGCACGAGATTTATTATCCATTCCTGTTTCCACTGTTGCTTCTGAGAGTGCTTTTAGCACTGGAGGTCGTATACTAGATCAATTTCGAAGCTCCCTAACTCCAAAATTAGTGGAATGCTTAATTTGTGGACAAGATTGGTTACGTGCTTCACCTCTTCCAATTGATGTTGAAGAGAGGCTAGAAGAACTTGAAGAAGTTGAGTCAGGTAACCTTTTATTTTTGTTATTTTGTCATTTTACACATTTATAAAATTATAATTATTCTATTTAATGAAAATTCATTTCATTTTTTTTACAGTCATTATAGATGATGAAATCTTTCCATCTGTTTAGTGATTAGTTGATTTTCAAATGCCTCTTCACTTGCGATTATAGGTAAATTACTTTTCTAAAATTATAGTAATGAAGTAAATTGCTTTTTAAATACATATTTAATAATGAATTAATGATGATGTTTATTTTTCTATTTTTAGGTCTTATGGATTGGAGCATGAAAGAAGACATGGAATGGACTCACTTGATTTTAGTTATAATTTCTATTTTGTATTGACTTGTATTATATAAGACATATGTTCATGGGTATATTTATTTTTGTGAGTGAGACATTTGTTTTGTTTGATGAATGATTTTTATTTGAATTTATTTTTGGAATTCAAGTTGGATTGGCATAAACATGAATTGTGGTTAAGTATTTATTCACTTATTCATTTTCTATTGTTTATTTGCTTGATTTCTATATTATTTTCATATTATATTTGTTTTTGTTATGCCTTTTGATTAAAATCATTGATGATTGTGAATTTATTTATTTATTTAATGTTTTTACTTTATGATATTTAATATTAATTAGCATAAATGTATAATTGTGTTCTTTATGTTGTTGTAGATTGATATATTTTCTTGATTAATGATAGATTCGACTTTAAATAAACAACAAGCAACAAGCAACAAGCAACAAGCAACAAGCAACATTTGATTTTAAGCATGCATTTGATCTTCGATCATCCCTTACAAGGTAAGTGTTTAATGATTTTTATTTTCTAATTGTTTTCATGATTTTTATTTTTAATGTGTTAAAAATAATAAGTATTTTGGATTGATTCATGATTTTTATTACTATTAGATTAGTTCATTATTTTTTAATGATTTTTATTATTATTGAAAATATTAAGTATGAGAACCGAGAACCGATCCGAACCAATCCGAACCAAGATTGGATTGGATTGGATCGGTTCTATAGGGTAATTGGATTGGTTCGGTTCCAAAGTTGTAGAACCGATCATGTTTGGTTCGGTTCCAATTTTGCCAAAATCCGAACCAATCCGAACCATGTGCACCCCTAGTGCTATGTATGGAAAATAGAGAATCATTGAACCACCTTCTAATCCACTACAAGTTTTCACATGATATTTGGGCTCACTTTTTTAGGTTATATGGAATTTCAACATGCTTGCCGTAATCAGTCAAGGATGTTTTCATTGGTTGGTCGTCAATTGGTTACTCATTTAGCAGCTCAAAGAGGATGTTGTGGAATATTACACCTTTCGCAATTTGTTGGGGAGTATGGTTTGAAAGGAATATACGTATTTTCGAGGGGAAATAGAAAGATTGTTCAGATACGATTATGTCTATCTTAGGTCTTATCTTTTGTTAGTCTAAAGTATATAAGGAGTTTAAGAGACTGTTTTTTAATGATTTTTTGTATAGGTGGGATGGAATTTGATGTTCTATGCGTGAATAATTCCTTTTATAAAGCTTCACCAAGTTGATCAACTCGACCAACTTGATTTTTGTTTCATGAATACAATACTATTTATAAATATAAAAAAAACATGTGGCGCAAATCACATCAGCAATGGAGAGAAAGTTTCTCTCTCATGCCCACACCGCCTCTCCCCCACAAATTTATCTTTTTAAGATTTCAAATCTTAAAAAAGATCGTTGACTCAACATTGATTATCACATTCACAAGCCCACAACAAACCCTATTAAATTTCATGAGAAGTTAAACAAATTATTTTCCCTAAGTAATCCAAGGTGTTGAAAATGAATGGGTACCACACATCTAAATTTAAAAATAAAATTCAACGGTGAAAACTAACTCTCTTTCTTTTTATAATATTTTTTTTTTGACAATAATAACAAGCATTATAATATTAACATTTTTGTCATGTAGGGAGTATGAGCAAGTCTTGTAATCGAGTCCATAATCATTCCACACCCTGTGATACCCCTCCAGTAGAATCACCTATAACTGACTGTACATTTTACGTATAAATGCAGAACTGCTCATCAACAATACATGCTGCATAAATAGATGTTTATTATTCTTGTATTTATGGATTGTGAGGCATTCAGCTTTGAATTTCAGACCGTGTAAATAAAAAATCCAACGCTCAAGTTCTATACGTATCTCCATAACACATATCTCGTAGTACTTATCTCAACAGTTTGATTTTGTATTTAAACAGTTGGCATCATGTGTTTTTTTCATGAGTCATTCTTCACGTAAGAGTCACCTGGTCCTGATCAGTTGCCTAATATTGTATAAGTTATCTAATTTTGGGCAAGATTTCTTTATGGAGTCCATGAATTTCCTGATCAGTTGCCTAATATTGTATAAGTGATCTAATTTTGGGCAAGATTTCTTTGTGGAATCCATGAATTTGTGGGACAAGACTTCCATGCCTGCCAATATCAGATTATCATGTTGAGTTGCAATATGAAATACCATATATACCGAGAGAGAGAGAGAGAGATATGTTTCAAGAAACAACCAAGTATTTTGCAAAAATTACTGAACCAACCATGTTTATTTCAATATTTATGAAAGATCATCCCTAGCGACATCCATAGTAACAATAGAAAACAAGTTTTTCACCAACTAAAAACTGAAAGATAATGGTAGTAGTAGTAGTACTACTACTAGTACTAGTACTGGAACTAGTAGTAACAAACTTAACAATCTGAAAACAGCTAACCATGGTGGTAGTAACACTACTAGTAGGTAGTAACAATAACATTAAGGGTTGCCTCCCAGGGACAAGAATTTAGCTTGTAGTTCATCAACTACCTTCTCTGCTAGCATGAAAGCTCTAGCCAGAATGTAACCTGGCACTGAAGGGTTAGCACCGAAGATTGCATTGGCGATTGTGAGCACACCTGGATTCTGGCTATTTAAGGCAGCGAAGGCAAGCGCTGGTCCCTTCCCAACATTTTGTTGAAAATGTACAAGTCCACGTGGGAATACGAACACATCACCCACCTCGAGGGTTGTACTGTAGAGAGTGTTGTTTGGGTTGGTGGTGATGAATCCAGCGAGGAGCTTTCCATGGATCACGACGAGGACCTCGCTTGCCCGAGGGTGAACGTGGGGACGATTTTGCCCACCAGGTGCAATGTCTATCCGGACCATGGAAATTCCCAGCGAGTTGAGACCTGGGAACACGTCCGCAAATGCAGTTGTGACCAAACTCGCGACTTCGTTGTTAGTGTTTCCGGGTTGGCGGAGCCCCCTATAGACAAAGTCGGTTGATTTTACTTTCCTTGGGTCTTTGCACACGAAACCGTTCACAAAAACTGAACCAATAGAGTCAGAAATGATTTTAGATACTAGAAAAAAATATGAAGATAATAGACCTTAACAATTAATTAAGGTCTCTACGATTGCATAGAGAAATCGTTTTCTTATGAATAATCTATTTTCCAAAACGGTTTTGAGAAAATGATTTTTTTCCTGAATAGAATAATCATATACTTTTAAATTGAGTTTTCCAAACTAATTTTCAATGCTTAAGTCGGCTCAGTATCAATGTCCATCGAGGCAATGACTCATGAGGCAACACTGGCAAGTTGATGAAAATATATCAAAATTATTAATCATTGAAAATCATTTGAACACCTTAGTATTGGATTCATATTTATTCATTTTTTTTTTCTCTAAAAAATAATTAAAGGGACCGAATGGTGGTTGCTGGCCAACCTTGAAAAATAACTTCTCTTTTTTGTAACCTCTATTTTAAATAGGGTTAGCAACAGATCGGCTCAGTATTGGATCAATACCAGTCAAACACCAATCCAAAAAAATTTCAACATGTACCCAATCTAATTCGAACACATACCTTATTTTCAAATGATAAATGTTCAAAAAGAATAAAACATTTTATCTATATGTATTCATATGAAATTAAGAATAATAAAATAATTATTAAAATATGTTTGGATCGGATTGGGGTAGATCCAAATCCAATCCAAAATTGTTTCTGATCTAAGATTCCAATCCAAATCTGATCCGAAAATTTTATTTTCGATCGGATCTGTTTAGACCAGTTCGGACATCAGGTATATTTTGGATCATTACCAACCCTAATTTTAGATTTACTAATTGCACTTAATTTCTTAAACTATTTAACAAACACTAATTTTCGTGAGCATAGTTGAAGAAGGATAACAAAACACAAAAAACAAATAAATGCAATATTTTTATTTTGAATGCAACTATCCAAGTGAAGTGCAAAGGGAAGATATTAAGTAATGGGGGGCATTTGGGTGGTGTGCAACTAGGTTGTCCCAAAATATAAATGTTAAAATACCACTGAAAATTAAAAGGAATGCATGCCAAACTTGGATTCGACTTGGCAAGTTTTCCATTAAGTATTGTCCATGTTTCGGGCTAACTCATTGAGTTTTAAAACTTTGCTATAACAAAAGAATTTAAGTACCCTGACTCTGATAATCAGCAACACAGAAGTCTTGAAGTGGGTCGGGATCGGAGGCATGAATAAAAACAAAGTTACAAACACAAGCAAAGAAAATCAGAAAAACAAGAGACGCCATGTTCATGCCTACTTTACTCACTACTTGTCTTGTAAGTGCTCTAAGAGGTGACACGTATATATAGTCTCTTTTTCATGGTGGGACTACAATCATTGTTTTCTAAACAGGATCACAGTTCAACCGGTAATTTTAATTTTATTGGTTCGGGTTTAAGGGCACCGTCATAATTTGAAGAACCGGCATTTTTTTCAAAACTGATGGTTAAACTACTAAAACCATCTTTATTTAAGGACAGATTTTAATAAATAAATTCCATTAAAAGAAGAAAAAATAATAATAATAAGTTCAAGAATTCAATTTTAAATTTTAGTTAACTGAAATCTAGAAAATAAATATAGAAATATATTAAAATTAAAACTCTAAAAATCGAATAAATCTTAAAAAATATAGAAATTAATTATTTTATATTTATATTGATTTTTCTATTATCAAATAAATATAGAAACAAGCATTAAATTTTAAATTTACAAAATTATTTTATAACTTTCGATTAATTTAGCAAGTGAGCAAAATTATTTTGTCGAGAGAGGTGGAATTCAATTTCTTAACCTTCAGCCACAGGGGCGGTAAGGACGGTGCCGTGGACCCCACAATTTTTTTCAAAAACGTGCTTTAATACCGTGTTACCTTCTACAACTCCATGTAAGGACAGAGACGGCGGGACTAGGTGTAGGAAAAGGGGAAGGCCGTGGCCCCAACTAAACTTTAAAAAAATTCGCTTTTATTCTGTGTTATCTTCAACCGCTCTATGACAAGGTGGGCGTGCCCCCTCAAAATTTTACAAACATTTGCTTTATCCTGTGTATCTTTTACAGTTCTAGGTAAGGACAATGGCGCAAGTGGCAAGTTTTTAACACGATTCGATAACAAGACGAAATTAGTGAGTTGGGGTCAAAGGCTAAATGTTAAAATATGATATAAAATTAATTAATTATTTAAAAACTTTGAAATAACTTTTTAAAGTATTTATAAAAAATTTGATCCTAATCATTGTAAGTCTAATAATAAATTGGCACTTTTAACTTGTAAATCGAAAAAACTCACCGACATTGCATGCGTAAAGAGTCATAGATTTTTTTGCCATGGTATACACAACTGCACATCTCACAAACATGTGCAATTGTGTATCGTGAGGCAAAAAATCTACGATTCTTTGCACATGTCAAGTCAATGAGTTTTTTTTGTTATCCTGTCAAGTTGAGTTGGAAAATCATTACACCATAAGATATTGGGAATTCAGTAGCTAGTTATTATTAACGACATGGATTTGACTCATCACTTACTGATTTTTCACTTATATCCACGAGATTCTTATTTTTGTCTTTCCATTTTTAGTTTCTTATTGTCTTTATGTTGCCAAGAATCAATAATTTTTGTTTTGTGTTTATCAATGCTTTTCCAGTTTCAGCATCCTATGAAGAGCAATGCCCTAAATTGCAAGCAAGAACGTACAAATAAAAGATACTTCAAATTGTAAGTGAGAACCTATCAATAAGAGTTCTAAGTTTTAATGATTGATCCTTGGTTAAGGCAAGTTACCATGTTGTGCCCCATTGTTTGTATCCTTGTGCATTTACCATTAATTAGACATTCCATTTCATACTGTTATTCCTTGAACATTCAAGTGGATTTAAACTGGGTCAATGAATTTTGAAATAACTTGGTATTGAAATTCATTAGGAGTATTTTATTGAGACGATTTTGAAAACTCAATCATAATCGAATTAAAATAAATAAATAATAAAGTGTAGGAAATAAAAAATAAAAAAATGATTTTTTAGATGAAAATCCTATTTTCTTGACATGCAAGTAAGCAACCTAATGAACTGAGGCAGGTTATTGTATAAATGATATGGTTCCCCATGCGGGTTCAAGAAACTGTGAAGTAGTATTCTTTTAGGAGAAATGAGGAGGATAACTTGTATTCTTATGATATTGAACTCCAACTAATGAGGAAGGCTGAGATCAAGAAGGAATGGGCTCCATCAAATGGCTACTATGTACCTCACTTCAACACCCTTGTTTCATGGAACAGTCAAAGAGATTAAAGGCTAGTACCTGTTTAATATTTATTTATCTTTTTCCTTCTTGGCATAAGGACATAGGGATGATTATTTGTATTAAATTGCACCTCCTTTTACCTTTCATTGTTCCTATAATTTTGGATTCTTCTCATTAGCTTAATGTTTTGGAATAATAAGGAAAGAATGATCTTGTTATTCATTTACCAATGCATCAATGGATGGTTTAAGATTTTATGGGTCGCTAACATGCCTGATCAAGATGAGATTTTAGACCTTGGTGGAAAATTGCAATAAGTTCTAAATTGTATTATTTCTTCTTCTTATAAGTTCAATTGTATTCTTTCTTATTTTCTTTTTCTTGCAATAAGTTCAGAATTGTTTTCTGTCATTTTTTTGACCTCTGTCTCTTCTTTGACCTCGCACCGACTGACTTATCTCTGGAGGAAGTTGAACTGGCTCCCCTGGGCAGAATCCACTAGAAGGGTCTGTCATGTGGTACTCATTGTTCTAGTCCTGCTTCAATGTGAATCTTATTAAGGGTAACTGGATCTTATTAAGGACATCGTTCAAAAATAATACGGGTGTACTATAAATAAAAATGTAAAACCAACATTATTTACAAATTATCAAATCAGTCTCATCTTCAGCATGTTCGGGTAGCATAAGGAAAGACATCATCGTCTCTCTTCTGGGATCCAGGTGACGCTTAATATGTATTTCTCCACATATTTCATACCGTTTACAATTTTGATAACATCATCTAGTCGTGAACTAATAAGTTGCTGGAGAAGTGACCATCTCAATTCCAATTTCAATGCCAATTATACCATTTCAACTTAAAAATTCTAGAGTGATTTACTTGTCCTGAACACCTGATCAACTCCTCATTTTTGGGTGCTTATTGCATGTACACAAAAAATAAATAAGAAACAGGTAGAAACCCAGTATTTATTTTGAGGGCTCAATCTCATAATTGGTAGGTACCCAGTACTTATTTTGAGGGTTCAAAGTTTTTTATTGTGTTTTAGTAGTGTCTCAATTTAAGTTAATTTTATTTTATGGATAAGCTGGATTTGAACCCTCGACCTCAAAGTTGCCTTGCCACATGACTGTAGCGGATAAACTTCTAGGAACTTGGAAAAAAAAATTCAAAAAACAAAGTTATTTTTCACTATTGAATTTCAATTTTAGATTTAGTAGTTAGTTTAGTCACGGTACATTTTTAACACCTTGCATCAAGTCCACAAAAAAAATCGATTTCTTACATCTCAATTTTTCGATGAAATGGGCTGTTGTGTTGGACTGCCAATTTTGTAATCCATGTGGGCCCAGTGACCCTTAATAGGATTTGAAATCTTACTAAACTAATTAGTCAGACTATTCAGCGACAATAGATCACATTACAATGTAGTGGAAACAATTGATTATACCCACAGGAATGAAAATAATTACTTGAATATTTTCAATTTCATCCATTACCTCAATCTTTTTCGTAAAATAAAAAAGTCTGGATGATGGAGTTACGAATCAATAGAATAAAAAAGGGCTATAAAATTTTACATATGATTATTTTGCCCCCTTTAGATATTTATAAGAAAAATCAAACCACAAATGTAGGGGTGATGGTCATGTTAAATGGGTAGCTAAGTCTTAGCCCATCTTGGCATATAATTCCATGACAAGTTTGGACCAATAATTGAAGATAATCACAGTTCCACATTGTGCCGCCCCTCTTTACTAGGCCCAAATCCCATTGGGAAACAGTGCCCATTAGGAAACATCGGCCCTTGACACTCCAAAGTCCAAACCACATACACGGCTGCGAGCCCAGGAGTATCGACCCCATAGCTAGGCCATATTTGACACAGCATTGCTTTTAAGTAAAGTGCTTCTATGAAGTCACTTTTTTCTTGATCACTTCCATAAGAATTGTAAACAATTGTTGGAAGTACATTCTGGGGTCTACGAATGTTTCAAGAAGCTATGAGATTTTTAATGAAATCAACTTAAAAGCAGCTTCCAGTGTTGAGTATATGTAAAGAGGGAAGATTAGATGAGAGAGAACCTTAATTAAAACCTATGAGAGAAATTTTGACTCTAACCCAGAAAATGAGATTTTTTTTCTTCCCAAAATCTTGTAATTTTTATTGATGTGGTTCTTACAAAAGCATATGTGCAGGAAGTAGATCAAGACAACTTCAATTTATGGATTTTTTTTCTTTTTGACTACTAATTCTTTCCAAGACTCCATATATAAATCTAATGCCCTCCAAAAATGATGTTTCACTTCCAAGGATACATTTGATGGGTAGTACATAGGCACAGAATGAGATATAGATAAAAAACATACATATGTCGGTTGCGATAAAAGATAAGAGAGTATCTCTTCCCATCTAACTACAACGGTTGAGACAATGGGTGATGGGTATTCACTATGCTTGGTAAGCTTTGGTAGAATCTTATCATAATGCCCGAGTTTTTGTTACCCTTGTGTCTCTCTTTGTGTCACCCCAGCACAACTTTTTTTTTTAACTCAACCCGACCGACAGGGTGACTCGCTAATTAACTGACGTGTACCTTGCAATACAAGAACGGTAGATTTTTTTCCTTTCACATACACAACTGGCTCGTAAAATATGTGCAGTTGTGTATCCCGAGGCAAAATCTACTGGTTCTTATACCTGTCACGTCAGTGAATTTTTCAATTAGGTTGTTAAGTTGAGTTAAGAAATCAGCATTATTTTTTATTTTATTTTTTTACTTTCATCGCTTCCTCTCTTTTTACCGCTTTCGAGTTCTCTTTGGCTGTTAACTTCCCACTTGTTTCCAAGAAAGATGTTTCAAGAAACAACCAGTATTTTGCAAAAATTACTGAACTAATCATTTTTATTTAAATAATAATTAAAGATCATCCCTAGCGACATCCACAGTAACAAAAGAAAAAGTTCTTCACCATCTGGAAACAGCTAAAGATGGTGGTAGTAGCAATAATCTGAAAACTGCTAAAGATGGTGGTAGTAGTAGTAGAAACACTAGGATTATGGGTTCTTCACCATCTGAAAACAGCTAACGATGGTGGTAATAGTAACACTAGCATTACGGGTTGCCCCCCAGAGCCAAGAACTTTCCATAAGTTTATCATTAATTTTAAAACTTTGCTGTAACAAAAGAATTTAAATAATGGACTCTGCAAATCAGCAACACAGAAGTCTTGAAGTGGATCGGTGGCATGAACAAAAACAAAGTTATAAACACAAGCAGAGAAATCAGAAAAACAAGAGACACCATTGTCATGTCCTTTTTTTTTTTTTTTTGATAAGTAGCATTTTATTCATAAAAACAGAGCTAAGCCTGTCGAGATGACCAGCCTTGCAGCACCTTACAAAAAGAAAACTCTACTCGTGAGAGATACAATGAATCCCATTCCAATTGTAAATAAAATCCTCCAAAAACAGCCCCTACATTCCTTATATACTTTGGACCAACAAAGCATAAGACCCAAAATGAATATAATTGTATATGTGCCATATTTAAGTTTTCCTTAAAAAATACGGTTATTTCTCTCTAGCCACACCCCCCAACATATTGCGAATGGAGTAATGCTCCACAGCAGCCTCCTTGTGCCACCTAAGGAATATCCAATCGCCGATCAACAGGTGAAAAGATCCCATATTGTTTTAGGTAAGCAAGTTAAGATTCCATACAATGGAAAGGGTGTCCAGAGAAGTTGATGTCAATTTCTTAACCTTCACCCACGGGTTAGCTGAGATTGTAAGGACAGCGGTGGCGGAACACTAGGGGGGCGTGGCCCCCACAAAATTGTTCAAAAATATACTTTTATACTGTGTTATCTTCTACAGCTCTACATAAGGATAGGGTAGGCGGAACTGTACACGAAGACTATGGGGCCGTGACCCCCCCCCCCCCCCCCCCACCACAAAAATTTTAAAATATGTTTCAATAATGTGTTACGTTCTACAGGTCTACGTAGGGGTGCTGAACTACCTGTAGATTATGGGTGCCATAATTTGGAGGGGAAGCGGATCTATATAACACACAAGGTTCCTGCAACAAGCGATTCTTTTTCTCACAATAGCCCAACAGCCATTTGACATGTGGCACGAATCACATCAGTAATGGAGAGAAAGTTTCCCTCACATGCCCACACCACCTCTGCCCACAAATTTATATTTTAAGATTTCAAATCTTAAAAAAGATTGTTGCCCACATTGATTATCACATTCACAAGCCCACAACAAGCCCTTTTGGATTTCATGAAAAGCTAAAAGGAAATTATTATCCCTACTTGATCGTAGGTGTTGAAAATGAATGGCTACTGTTCATTCAAATTTAAAAATAAAATTCAATCATTATAATATTAACATTTTTGTCATGTAGGGAGTATGAGCAAGTCTTGTAATTGAGTCCATAATCATTCGACACCCTGTGATACCCCTCCAGTAGAATCACCTATAACTGATTGTACATTTTACTTATAGATGCAGAGCTGCTCATCTACAATACATGGTGCATAAATAGATGCTTATTTGTTAATTCCTTTGAAACTACCCTTGTTTTCTGTGTGTATGTTCGTATTTAAGGATTGGTGAGGCGTTCAGCTTTGAAATTTCAGACCATGCAAATAAAAAATATAACGCTCAAGTTCTATACATATCTCCATAACACATATAACACATATCTCGTAGATACTTATTTCAACAGTTTGATTTTGTATTTAAACAGTTGGGATCATGTGTTTTTTCCATTAGTCATTCTTCACGTAAGAGTCACGTGGTCCTGATCCGTTGCTTAATATTGTATAAGTGATCTAATTTTGGGCAAGATTTCTTTATGGACTCCATGAATTTGTGGGACAAGACTTGCATGCCTGCCAATATCAGATTATTATGTTGAGTTGCAATATAAAATACCATATGTACCGAGAGAGATGTTTCAAGAAACAACCAAGCATTTTGCAAAAATTACTGAACCAACCATGTTTATTTCAATATTTATGAAAGATCATCCCTAGCAACATTCACAGTAACAATAGAAAACAAGTTTTTCACCATTTGAAAACAGAAAGATGGTGGTAGTAGTACTAGTATTAGTACTAGTAGTAACAAACTTAACAATCTGAAAACAGCAAACCATGGTGGTAGTAATACTACAAGTAGGTAGTAAAAATAACATTAAGGGTTGCCTCCCAGGGCCAAGAATCTAGCTTGTAGTTCATCAACTACCTTCTCTGCTAACATGAAAGCTCTAGCCAGAATGTAACCTGGCATTGAAGGGTTTGCACCGAAGATTGCATTGGCTTCGGTGAGCACACCTGGAGTCTGGCTATTTAAGGCAGCGAAGGCAAGCGCTGGTCCCTTCCCGACATTTTGTTGAAAATGTACAAGTCCACGTGGGAATACGAACACATCACCCACCTCGAGTGTTGTACTATAGAGAGTGTTGTTTGGGTTAGTGGTGATGAATCCAACGAGCAGCCTGCCTTGGATCACAACGAGGACCTCACTGGCACGAGGGTGATGGTGGGGTCGGTTTTGCCCACCAGGTGCAATGTCAATTCGGACAATGGAAATTCCCTGCGTGTTGAGACCTGGGAACACATCCACAAATGCGGTTGTGACTATACCCGAGACTGAGTTGTTAGTGTTTCCGGGTTTGCGGAGCCCCCGGTAGACAAAGTCGGCTGATTTTACTTTCCTTGGGTCTTTGCACGCCAAACCGTTCACAAAAACTGAACATAGAGGCAGAAATGATTTTAGATATTAGAAAAAAAAAATCTGAAGATGATAAACCTCAACGATTTAATTAAGGTCCCTATGATCGCATAGAGAAATCGTTTTCTTATGAAAAATCTATTTTCCAAAATGGTTTTGAGAAAATGATTTTTTCCTGAATCGAATAATCATATACTTTTAAATTCAGTTTTCCAAACTGATTTTCAATGCTTTAAGTCGGCTCAGTATCGATGTCCATCGAGGCAATGATTCATGAGGCAATACTGACAAGTCCATGAAAATATATCAAAATTATTAATCATTGAAAATCATTTGAACACCTTAGTATTAGATTCACATTTATTCATTTTTTTTTCTCTAAAAAATAATTAAAGGGACCGATTAGTTGCACATCACTAGTAGCTGGTTGCAGACCAACCTTGAAAAATACCTCTCTTTTTTGTAACCTCTATTTTAGATAGGGTTGGCAATGGATGGGTTCGGTATTGAATCAATACCACTCCAACACCAATCCAAAAAAATTTCAACATGTACCCGATCCGATCTGAACATATGCCATATTTTCAAATGATAAATGTTTAACAAATTTAAAAAAATTTAAAGTCATATAAAATTTTAAAAAAAATTATTTCCAACTACAAATATAGTGGGAAACCAAAAAAGACAAAAACATTTTATCTATCTGCAATCATAGGAAATTAAGAATTATAAAATAATTATTAAAATATGTTTGGATCTGATTGGGGTAGATCCGAATCCGATCCAAAATTGTTTTGGATCTATGATTCAAATCCGAATCTGATCCGAAATTGTTTTGGATCTAAGGATAATAATAAATTGACTCCCCTCCCTTTGACAAATTCCCCTCAAACCCTCCCCACGTGGTTATGCTTAAAACCATTGATTTTTTCTTGGGATACACAACTGTACATATTTTTAGGGATGTGCAGTTGTTTATCCCGAGAAAATAAAGTTATGGTTTTTTGTACAGTCACGTGGGGAGATTGGAGGGGTTGGTTAGAGGGGGAGTTAAAAAATCACGACTCGTTTCTTAAACCATTGAACCAACACTAATTTACATGAGCATAGTTGACGAAGGATAACAAAAGACAAAAAATAAAGAAACGCAATAGTTTTATTTTGAATTCAACTATATAAATGGAGTGCAAAGGGAATATAAGAAGTAACGGGGCACATTTGGGTGGTGTGCAACTAGTTGGTCCCAAAATATAAATGTTGAATAACCACTGAAAATTAAAACGAATGCATGCCAGATCTTGGATTCAACTCAGCAAGTTTTCCATTAAGTATTGTACATGTTTCGGGCTAACTCATGGAGTTTTAAAACTTTGCTATAACAAAAGAATTTAAATACCATTGCTCTGATAATCAGCAACACAGAAGTCTTGAAGTGGGTCGGGATCGGAGGCATGAACAAAGAAGAAGTTACAAACACAAGCAGATAAAATCAGAAAAACAAAAGACGCCATGTTCATGCCTACTTTACTCACTACTTGTCTTGTAAGTGCTCTAAGAGGTGATACATATATATTTATATATAGGCTTCTTTCATTGTTGGGATTACAATCAGTGTTTTTAAGACGGGACCACAGTTTGACCGGTAATTTTTATTTTATTCGTTCGATTCTAAGAGAAGCGTCATAATTTGAAGAACCGGCATTTTTTTCAAAACCGATGGTTAAACTATGAAAATCATGTTTACTTAAGGACCGGTTTAAATAAATTAATTCCATTAAAAAAAAAAAAAATAGGTTCAATGAGAATCCAATTTTAAACTTTAATTAATTGAAATCTTAGAAAATCTGAAAATTTGTTCTTATCAAATAAATATAGAAATATATTAAAATTAAAACTTTAAAAATTGAATAAAATTTTAAAAAATATATAAAAATTAATTATTTTATATTTATATTGATTTTTCTATTATCAAATAAATATAAAAGCACACATTAAATTTTAAATTTTAAATTTTAAATTTACAAATTTATTTTCTAACTTTCGATTTAATTTAACAATTGAGCAAAATTTCGGTTTGATTAACGGTCCGGTTTTTAAAACATTGATTACAAAGGGTGTCAAGAGAAGGGGGGGGATGTCAATTTCTTAACCCACTGGGGTGGCAAGGACAGTGCCGTGCCCCCACAATTTTTTTAAAAATCATACTTTAATATTGTGGTGCCTTCTAGACCTCTACGTAAGGACAGAGACGGCGGCACTAAATGTAGGAAAAGGGTGGGGGGGGCCGGGCCCCAACAAAACTTTAAAAAAATTCTCTTTTATTCTGTATTATCATCTACC
This sequence comes from Akebia trifoliata, assembly GCF_017979445.1. Taxonomy (NCBI): domain Eukaryota; kingdom Viridiplantae; phylum Streptophyta; class Magnoliopsida; order Ranunculales; family Lardizabalaceae; genus Akebia; species Akebia trifoliata. The sequence continues at coordinate 1,199,992 of NC_141378.1, read as the reverse complement.
GCTCTACGACAAGGGGGGCGTGGCCCCCACAAAATTTTTCAAAAATATGCTTTATTCTGTTTATCTTTTATGGCTCTAGGTAAGGACAATGGCGTAAGTGGCAATCTTTTAACACGATTCAAAAACAAGACGAAATTAGTGAGTTGGCATGAATGCCTAAATGTTAAAATATGATATGAAATTAATTAATTATTTAAGAACTTTGAAATAACTTTTTAAAGTATTTATAAAAGAAATTTGATCATGATTATTGTAAGACCAATGATAAATTGATATTTTTAACTTGGGTAACTCAAAAACCCACCGACATTGTATGTGCAAAGAATCATAGATTTTTTGCCATGGTATACACAAATTGCATGTCCCACACCTTAAAATATTGGAAGTTCAATAGTTGATCATTATTAAAGATGTGGATTTGGCACATCTCTTACTCATTTTTCACTTATATCCACGAGATTCTTATTTTTTATCTTTCCATTTTTAGTTTCTTATTGTTTTTATGTTTCAAAGAATCAATTATTTTTGTTTTGAGTTCATCAATGTTTTTTTGGTTTCATCATCCTATGAAGAGCAATGCCCTAAATTGAGAACAAGAACGCATTAGTAAGAGATACTTCAAATTGTAAGTGAGGACCTATCAATAAGAGTTCTGAGTTTTACTGATTGATCTTTGGTTAAGGCAAGTTACCATGTTGTGCCCCATTGTTTGCATCCTTGTGCATTTACCATTAATTAAACATTCCATTCCATTCCATACTGTTATTCCTTGAACATTTGATAAATTGAAATAAATATTATTTGTACATCATAGTTTTCATGTTTGGTAGGTAAATTAACACCTTAGATGGTAAAAAAGTCATCTCTTGCCCTGAAGATTGATTATTACGAGTCATACTTAATTAGCATTCAGGTGTCTACTGCAAATGAAACTTGTCTCAAACTACTTATAATGGTCAAGTTATTAATGTAAGATGGATTAAAAAAAGGGGAGGATTCTAGTTATAATCCAAAAAATTATTTGTATATTATATTTTACAGAAGCATGAAATCATTCGATTAAAATGAATTGTTATTTTGACTAAACGGTTTTGAACTCATTCAAAATTCCAATTTGAATAGACTAATACAATATATTTTCCACATTCCTAGAGTGCATCTATGTTTCAGTTTTATTTTATTTTATTTACAATGACAACAATAATGGTTGAATTTTTTATCATTCAGTGGTCAAAAATATTTTTTTTTTATCATTTTTAGTGCTGATCATGGGCTTCTCTTTTTTACATATATGTAAGCATTAATTAAAGAGTCGCCATCCAAATTTCCTATCCTATAACAACATTAGGTGTCTACATGACAAATTTTTATTGGAGTTCAAACACGTCAGGCTGCATCCACGGCTTGATTATGAGTCCTAGGTGTTCTAAACTCCAACAAAAAAACGTCATATAGATACCTTACCTTTATTACAGGAATGTGACACCATTATGGATCCTATCTCTTAATTAAATGAATTCTTGAATGATCCTTACTTTTAACCATTCTATTAATACACACCTTTTTTAGGTTCCATCTAATCTAATGGTCCATGGTGGTCCATCTATTAGTTAATATTGTACAGGTGATCTAATGTTTAGCTAGAATTTGATTTCTTGGTGGACTCTATGAATTTGTGAGACATGGCTTGCTTGCATGCCTGCCTATATCAGATTAATAGGAATATTTGTGAAAACATGATCAACTTTTGATGAATTTACGATTCCGGCTCACTGTTCATTTTAATTACAAAAATGTGAATGATAAAGAATTTAGAGGTTTTAAAGTGGTTGTTTCACAGGTTGAAAGTGTCTATCTCGCTGGTTTTGGTAATTAAAATGAACTGTGAGCCGGAATCATAAATTCGTCCAATTCAGCTCATGAAATGGTAATTCAACCCCCCCCCCCCCCCCTCTCTCTAAAAGAGAGAGAGAGAGAGAGAGATGGTTATTTCAAGAAACAACCAAAGTATTTTGCAAAAATTATAGAACCAGTCATGTTTATTTATTTACAAAATATCATCCCTAGTAACATCCACAGTAACAGTAGAAAGCAATTTATTCACCATCTGAAAACAGCTATAGATGGTGGTGGTAGTAGTAGTAGTAGTGGTAGTAACAATAACATTAAGCGTACTCCCTCAGGGCCAAGAATTTAGCTTGAAGTTCATCTACTAGCTTCTCTGATATCATGAAAGCTCTAGCCAGAATGAAATCTGGTATCGATGGGTCCGCACCAAAGATTGCATTGGCAATGGTGAGCACACCTGGGTTCTGGCTATTTAAGGAAGCGATGGCAAGGGCCCGTCCCTCCCCAACATTCTGTTGAAAATGTACAAGCCCTCGTGGGAATATGAACACGTCGCCCATCTCAAGGGTTGTACTGAAGAGAGTGTTGTTTGGGTTAGTGGTGACAAATCCAACGAGTAGCCTACCATGGATCACAATGAGGATCTCGGTGGCCCGAGGGTGAACGTGGGGCGGGTTTTGCCCACCAGGTGCAAAGTCGATCCGGACTATGGAAATTCCCTGCGTATTTATACCTGGGAACTGGGTCACAAATGCGGGTGTGACGGCAGACCCGACTGCGTTGTTAGTGTCTCCAGGTTGGCGGAGCCCCGTGAAGAGGAAATCAGATGAATTTACTTGCCTTGGATCTTTGCACACGAAACCGTTCACAAAAACTGAACCAATAGATGCAGAAATGATTTTAGATATATATTAGGTATAGATATATTGGGCATGTTTGGCACCTTACTATTTATCATAAGTTTTGCCCTAATGGTTTACAAAAAATGGACAGTCCACAATTCTTCAACTTGTAAACATGGAGTTAGAAGTTTCGGAAAAAGATCATCCTCACCAACAATCAACCCATTCCAAAACTTCTAACCCATGTAGGACAAAACACATAGGGCAAATAGTAAAGTGCTAAACATTTTCCATATATATATATATAAAGATAGTAGACCTTGAAATTTTAATTAAGGTCTGTATGATTGCATAGAGAAATCCCTTTTAGAAAAATCAAATTTTCAAAAATGGTCTTCAGAAAATGAATTTCCTAGCAAGATGTTTGCTGGTATTTGATAGCATATATGAAAAAGTTGGAGAGCTCGGTAATAGTCATAGTGTGATATTAGCATTTTCTCGCCATGACAACAAAATATTTTCCCATGGAAAAATACTTTTTTTGAGAAAATATTTTATTATGAATCAAATTAACATATACTTGTAAATGGACTTTTCCACACCAATTTTTCCATGCTTTAACTCAACTCAGTATTGACGTCTTTGGAGGCAATGATTCATGTCAACACTACCAAGTCCATGAAAATATGTCAAAATTTCTAATTATTGAAAATCATTTTAATACCTCAGTATTAGATTCATATTTATTTACCTTTTTCTCTCAAAAATAAAAATGTTGAAATACTATCACTGAAAATCGAGAGGAATACCAAATTCAGACTCGACTTGGCAAGCTTTCCATCAAGAATCGACCAAGTTTCAAGGTAACTCGTCGAGTTTTAAAACTTTTTTATAAATTACAAACTCATGGGGAAAAAAAAAACAAAGAGAAGGTGAATTACCATTTCATGAGCTGAAAATGAGTTATTTACTATTCTGGCTCACTGTTCAATTTAATTACCAAAAAGTGAACAATCTCCTTAATTTTCGTTAAAAAATTCAGAATGAAGTGACAATTTTGTAGGTTTAAAATGAAATAGTCACTTTAAAAACCTCCGAATTTGTTATCGTTCTCGTTTTGGTAATTAAAATGAACAGCGAGCCTGAGTCGTAAATTCGTCAAAAGTTGATCACTTTTTTGTAAATATCTCAGAAAGAAAAATAGAAACAAAAGAATTTAAATACCAGGAGACTGCAAATCAGCAACACAGAAGTCTTGAAGTGGGTCGGGGTCGTTAGCATGAACAAAGACAAAGTTACAAACACAAGCAAAGAAAATCAGAAAACCAAGAGACGCCATGCTCATGCCTTCTTTTACTCACTAATTGTTGTCTGGTAACTGATCTGAGAGGTAATACACATATATAGGGGTTTTTTTTTTCATATAAATTTACGTATAAAAATATATTCTTCTAAATAAAGAAAAACGAAAGATTGTTACAAAGAAAATTTTAAGTCTCAAGCTTGCCAACTCATGTTGTATTAATAGTAGGATTACTATGTAAAGGGTGTCAAGAGGGGTGGATTTCAATTTCTTAAACTTCCTCAATGGGTAGCGCCAACTACCATTAACTCTTTTGCTTTGTTTAGTTTTTCTTAAATTTTTTCTTATTTTTATGATCTTCTTGCGATACTATATGTTTTATCTAATATGCATGTATACATACCAGGCATTATGGCATATGCAAATGTTTTAAAACTCATCGAATAAATTCAAAAGTTGGCCAAGTATCAAATGAATTTTGAGATAACCCAGTACTAAAACTCATTAGGAGTAATTCATTGAGACGATTTTGAAAACTAGATCAGAATCAAATAAAAAAAAATAAATAATGAAGTGTAGGAAAAAAAAAACATGATTTCAAGTGGATTTATACTTTGCCAAGTGTCCAATGAATTTTGAGATAACTTGGTATTGAAATTCATTAGGAGTAATTTATTGAGACGATTTTGAAAACTCAGTCATAATCGAATAAAAATAAATAAATAATAAAGTGTAGGGGAAAAAAAATAAAACATGACTTTTTAGATGAAAATCCTATTTTCTTGACGTGCAAGTTAGCAACCTAATGAACTGAGGCATGCATATCGCCCTCTAGTTCATGACCATCCCCATCAAGATTTGTAGGTTGGGATGATGATATTGATGATGATGATCAAATTAAGTAATTAAGAAGAAAGAAAAAAGTTAAAAGTTGAATTTTATTCCATTTAGAGGACTACTAATTAGCAGCTGATGTGAGAATGTTGGGAATGAGTGTAGTCCATTTCGAATGGGTCCCACAAAGAAGCATTAGATTTTCTATGATTGGTAGATGCACACGTTTTGCCATCTCATGTACATCTACCAATCAACACCCTTAACCATAAAATTTATACATTCAACGGGTTAACCTTAGGCCCCCACGTTATGGTGGGCTTCGTTTATGAGTAATGCTGGGGTGACATTGAGACTTAAATGTTATAGGCCGAGTACGTTGTGGGTGGACTTAAATGTTAAGTCTCATGTACTCATGGTTCTAGTAGCATAAAATATAGGGAAAGGATGATGCTGAAGTAACATTAAAATTTACATTGTCAAGGATATTTTTGACGTTGACGATCTCGATGAAAAGCTCATCCACATCAGAAATGTCTCCCATGATATACATTTCAATGTTACTCCAGCGCAACTCTATAGGAAAATGGTGCATGGGGGTATGAATGGAACCATAGATGCTTTTCCTCGAGATACAAGTGAAAAGCATCTATGTTCTGTGTGCACCTCCACGACTGCGTAGTGTGTAATGCGGTGACTCCAGCACGACTCTAAAATTAAAATACCATAAATGCTTTTCCTTGTGATACAAGTGAAACGCGTCTGTGGTTACGTGTGCACCTATCTAATTTGCTATATCAGGTCACAATGAGTGGAGATTTTTTAGATTGGTAAGGATTTCTACAACATAAATGCACAATGCCAAGAATATACTTCTCCAAACATTCCAATTAGCCGCTGCTTCACTTTCATCCTAGTCTGTTCAATTGGTTTTCATCCCAAGATGGTATTTCAATTCGTATAACATGCAAAAGTCTCCAAGTCATCCGAATATGTGCATACTGATAACATCTTCCAATAAAATGAAAGAAAATCACCCAATTTTCAATATTTTTTAGAACCCATTTCAGTTAACTTGGAGCTTAATTGTAACTAAGTTTTTCAATTTTCATTTTACTTTTCTTATTTCATAGTTACAATTATACTGTTATTTTATTAATAAGACCCAAAAACGTAGTTTCAAGTGGTAGTATCTGTCTTAAGAGAGCTAAAAATAATATGGGATAAAATTTTATATATCATATTTTTTAGAATTCAAAATGATTACCAACCATTTTTGTATCAATCAGAATTTATTGTTTTGCTGCCTCATTCTGATTTCCAAATTGGCTCTTTTATATCTCATTATTATTTTCTAAAACCAGGAAATACAGATCAATCTTTGGAAGTCTTATTACACCTCTAACCATTGTTGATTGTAATAATTGACAAAAACTAGTCTAAAATAAAAATCAACATCCAATTTAAATATGACATCTTCATCCTCACCCTATCAAATAAAATCAGTAAAAGAAATCAACCTCCATAGATGTTGCTTCCGACATGAGCATAAACATCTTTTTTGTTGGCATCTGATCACCTAGTAGTGAACAATCCACCGTTGGAGATGTTCTTGTGGGTGTGTATATATATAAATCATTAAATCGTCCCTTTCATTCCTTTATTATTAGCAGTAAATTTAAAGCACACTAACCCTATAAACATAATAGAGGGGAAAAACGAGATGAAAGAAACAATTTAAAGATGGTTGCAGCTCTAATTAAATATTAAAAAAACAAACAAACAAGCATTGGTGTGAATGATCTTCCTAAATCTTGTGTTCTTTTTTTCTTTTTCTTTTTTTTACTCTTGTTATGCTTACGTATGACAATTTTTAATGTTTTTTCTTTCTACGAGTAACTAGAATTAGTCTCGAATCTAGATGGATGATTAAACCTTTGGGAAAGAGTATAAGCTTGGTGAGATTAGCGCGGAAGCAAGAAATGTCCAAGGAGAAGCTGCAAGACATTGGTGTGAATGATCTTCCTAATGGTTTTTCATGAGAGTTCCACTTGAATATCTCCATCAATGTGTGTGTGTGCAAAGCATGGTTAATTAACAGGAATATCAACAGCTCCATTTTCATTGAAATCCTCCTTAATCGATCTAAAATGTTCATAATATTTTCTTAGATTTGTCAAAGAAGGGAAATCCAAATTCGAACACTTTTTCCAGACCTGATGAACTTAAGTCACTATTGCAACCATGGTATTGCACCTTAGTTCATGACCATCCCCATCATGATTTGCAAGTTGGGATGATGATCAAATTAAGTAAAAAGAAAGAGAAAATTAAGTCAAAATATGAATTTAATTCCATTTAGTGGACTAACATTTTGCAGTTGACACGAGAATGTTGGGAATGAGAAGGGTCCATTTCAAAAAGGTGATTGGGAGAGGCACCCCCAATGAATTATAAAGCACCTATGCTATATTTTTGGATTGGGCTTACAGGTCGAGTAAGTTGTGCGTGGACTCAGTCACACGGTGTCTACGTGGCACGATTTAGATATATCCAGCTCTGCTCCTAAACAAGCTGTTTTTAACATGGCACGCCTCCATGCTGTAAACACTCTCTATCTCTCTCGAGTACACGGCGCAGATTCAACCTGTCGCCCGAGTTTCTAAACTGCATCGGGCTGCTGATCGAACCATTCAACACAACACCAAAACCCCGCCTGGTTCGTTCTCTGATTCTCAACTAGGTTTAGGGTTTCTCATTCTGGTTTTTGAATCATTGACATTTATAGCCTCGTCTCTTTCAAGGACGAGACCAAGTTATCTACAACGAAATAAATCATTTAACCCATTTTACAATTATATATATATATATATATATATATATATGCAAATAAATTATCATTATTATTTTTATAAAATGAGGTAGATTAGAATATGTTTAGTCCTTAATAATTTTTTTAAATTTGAAAAAACAAATTATCTTAATTAAAATATACAATTTCCCGATTGACTCATACGACTTTTAGTAACTCGGCAGAGATTTTCAAAATATCTTTGGAGTCATCTCATTTGTCTACATGTGAGATGCCTTGTTTATCCTTTTTCTATCTGTCACATGCATAGATCTCAGTCTCCGAGGAAATTTAAAATCATGTTTGTCGTTAGATTTTGGTTGGTATTTCACTGGTAAGTTTCTACACAGGGTTAAAAGGGGGCAAGAGTAGGAAATATAGTAAAGTTAGAAAAGCATTATTAAAAAGGGAAAAGGAGGAGAGGAACTATGCCTAGTAAGCTTTAGTAGAATCTTATCATGTACGAGGTCCCTGGCAAGAGCTAATCTAGTCTAGGGTTATAGGGTTTCTGGCAAAAGAACCGTATAAATTTTAAAAATTCTTGTGGATGTAATAGCAGTCGATTTTTTTTTTCCACCTATATTATCAATCTTAGATCATTATAAATTGAAAAATTCTTGTTGGGTAAATGCCCCTATATAGGATATTTTTTTGTTTTTTCTTTTTTACTACTAATTCTTTTCAAGATTCCATATATAAATCTAATGCCCTCCAAAAATGATGTTTCACTCCCAATAATACATTTGATGGGTAGTATACAGGCAAAATGAAATATGGATAAAAAAAACATACATATGTCGGTTGCAACATAAGATAAGAGAGTATCTCATCCCTTCTAGGTACATCGGTTGAGACAATGGGTGATGGGTAGGGGTGTCAATGGATAGTCGAAATCCAAATCCAAATTCAAATTTGAAAAATCAGATATCAGATTCGAATTCAAATGTTATTTTAAAATTCGAATGAATTTCGGATACGAATTCGGATGTTGCGAAATCTGATCCAATAATATCCACTCCGATATAATATATATATATATATATTATGTATTCATGTTTTACAACAAAATTTTATATATGTATATATAAAGTGCCATGTATTCATGTTATACAACAAAATATAACTTATACATTTATCTTCTCTCAAGTCTCAACACGCAAGAACCAGTAGCCATTAAAGATCGATGAGGGTGGGTTTCGACTGTGCGAGTTCCATACCCACCGTCTTCTCCGGCCGATGAGCATCCAAGTAAACATTCTCTCTCTCTCTCTCTCTCTCTCTCTCTCTCTCTCTCTCTCTCTCTCTTCCTATCTCTCGATAAAATCCTATTTTTTTTACTGTACGAGCTCCACCATTGTCTTCTCCGATCGACGAGCTTCCAAAGATACTCTCTCTCTCTCTCTCTCACACACACACATAAAATAAAACCCCATTTTATCTAATTTAAAGACTAAAATAGTTGGAAGATTAAAAAAAAATTTGATAATCGATTTATTTTTTTCAAGATTGAGAATGATGGTATTTTGTAAGATTTTTTTTATCGGATCGGATATTATCGGATATCCAATACATTTTCCAAATTCGAATTCAAATGTTTGTTAGTGATATCCGATCGGATTCTGATTCGAATTCGGATATAGTACTATCTGATCGGATACCTATCCGTTGACAGCCCTAGTGATGGGTATTTACTATACCTGGTAAGCTTTAGTAGAATCTTATCATGTACGAGGTCCTAGGCAAGAGTTAGTCCAGTCTAGGGTTATAGTGTTTCTGGCAAAAAAATCGTATAAATTTTAAAAATTCTTATGGATGTAATAGCGGTCGATTTTTTTTCCACCTTATTATCAATTGTAGATCATTATAAATTGAAAGCCCCTATTGCTCCCTCCCCCCCCCCCCCCCCTCCTCTCTCTCTCCTCTCTCTCTCTCTCATTGTAAATCCACCCTTGACTATGAACTTTTGGATGGTCCAATTTTTTTTCGATGTATTTGTTTCTAACTTAGGTATCGGAGTCTCTTTAGCAAGTAGCACACCAATGCCATAGGAGAGGGTAGTAAGATATCAATCGTCCCGTATTGCCCTCCCCCTCCCTTCCCTTCTAATTCTAAATTCACCCCTAACTATGAAATTTTGGATTATTCAATTTTTTTCCGGTTCATTTGTTTCTATCTTAAGTATTGGAGTATTTTTGACAAATATCATATCAATGCCTTAGCAGAAGATAGTAAGCTATCAATCATAGATCATTATAAATTTTAAAAATAATTTTTGTTGGGCAAAATCTCCTATTGCATTGTAAACCTCATTCAAGCATTTAATTGTAAATTCGTAAACATGATCCTTATCCTTGGTTAATCCAAAGCACCCATTTCCAATTTTCAGTAACAAAATCAGAAGATCCAAACAACTGACTTCAAAAACTTTATATTATATTAAGAGAGAGACCACTATTAAAAGAGGTAGTGAGTGGTCTCAGTGGAGACATATGGATAGAGATACTGGAGATACATGGAGAGAGAGAGAGAGAGAGATTGTGTGCCCTTAATGGAACCCAACCAACATTTAATTTTCTTATCTGTATACTGTTGTTGATTGTTCCCATCTCTCCATAACTAATTATTCCCACTCTGAATTAGTTGAATCGGGTAATCACCATGGATAAGAAGAGCTTGTCTCTCTTTTTGGAGCAAACGTATTTTTATTTTTATTTTTATTTTTAAAAATTAAAAAATGATCAAAGTTTATACTGTAAAATTGTGATTTTAACACTATTGTAAATGCACATAGATAATTAAGGGGTATTTAATGTTAAAAAATAGGCATGTGTGACATCTTGGGCCAATATTCGCCACTCTCCTCTTGACTCTATTCGACATGTATAAATGTGGAGACTTCGAAGTGTGTTGGGCAGTCCCTCTTTTGGTAAGTTTGCGAGTCTTACACAATCGTAGATATACATTTCTTTAAGGAATATGAGGTTATTCAATCCATTTGGTAAGGATGCAAGTTGAGGACAAATCGATATATCTAAGTGTTCCAGATAGTGGAGATGTTTGAAATTTTCATCATTTCCTAGTCTTAGTCAAAATTTGAGGTTTTCTAAGTATCTAATAATTTTGTAATTCCTCCATAGACTTACTACAGTCCAAAATCAACTATAATATTACCTCGAGACAAAATCATCCACATATAATGTTGAAGTGACCTCAGGCTGGAACCTCATATTGCAATTCTTGACGTCGAATGGGAATCATAGATGCTTTCATTGAGATACAAGCGAAAAGGCAGCTATGGTTCATATCCACTTTCACGTCAAGAAGTGTGATATGAGGCTCCAGCCTAAGGTCACTCCAGCACGACTCCAAACATTTTTTCGTAATTTAAATTTTAATTCCTTGATAATTTTGTTGTTATTAATTCACAGATTGATATCCCCAACATAAACCGAGCCCAAGAGGCATTCTTCTCTTACTCCTCCATCTCTAGCAGACACACCTTCGCTAGAGCTTTGAAGCTTGTCCGAGTCATTTCGATATTTTTCACTAACATGGATTACTCAGGGGTGATTTAGACATGTCATCCCATGTTTTGTTGAATATTAAAGATACCTCAGTGTTTTGAAAATGATGACTTGCCTCCCTTGACCTCAATCTAGATTACTAAGAAAAGACCCAAATACCCTCATCTCCAACCAATAGCCAAAAAAACCAAGAATTTTCCCCCTCAATACCAGTCATCTCCAAGCTTTCCAAGCCCAACCTCTACGGTATATCTACTCAACGCCATCTTTAATTCATCATTTTCAACCTATAAACTAACCTTTTAAATGAAATCCTAGATTTTTTTACCCAAAATCTCATCGTTTTCAATTTTTGCAAAAATCCTCTTTGTTTTTTTCTTCTAAAAATCAGTTAATTTCCAGCTCTTAAACCTCTATGGTGACTTTAATGTTTTCAACCATATCTCCATCCATCGTTTTCTACCTTGCTTCCTTTTAGAAAATCCAAAATTTTTCTACTAAAATTTTATTATTTGATATTTATTCAAACATTGTATACTACATTGAAATTTGAAGGTTGAAAAAAAAAAGTTAAGATAGATGATAAAAATTAAATTTTTTATGTAAAAAGATTAAAGATGATTGGTTTTGAAAAGAAAAATCTAAGTTTCTTATTAGAGGTTGAAGATGAAGGCATTTGGATATTTTCTTAGTAGTGTATTTAAAAGATTGAGATCAAGGATACATGTCATTAATTTCAAAACATAAGGGTATCTGTAGATGCAAGAATTTGCTCTACACTTTTCCTCTCTCCTAGCTCAGGCGGACCTGCAAATCAGTTCACTCCGACGATCAAGTTAGACAAATTGATCAGTGTAATTTAGTTTTAGAGAGAAGAAGAAATCGAACCTCTCTTACCCATAGTCCTCCTCCTTTTATAGGCATTAAACTTGTTCGTTTTCTGTGCCACCCTTTGAGGTGACCTAGGACAGTTAGCTCACTCCCTGACATGTCAGCTGCAGGGGTTGTTGCAACTGCCCTGCCACTTCTGAAAAAATCAGAGTTGATTTGACATGATGTGGGTTGTTAGAGCTGTCCATCACTAGCACATCTGTCAGATCCGTCTTACCGACCTACACTGTCATTGCCCGGACTATTTCATTAGTAAATGGCTTAGTTCTGAGCTAGATATCCGTGCATCTGTCGAGATTAATCATCCGAGCAAAAGTCGCAGTTTGTCCGAACTTAAAATCATTAATTCTGGCCTTTATTTGAGCCACGTGTCCATGCTTAAGAATTTCCCCCACAATATCTCTAATATTCAACAAAACATGAGAAGGCCAATCTAAATCATCATTTACTCAGTGTCTCAAACTTCACACCATCTCATGAGACAAACAAGATGACTTAAACAATATTTTGTAAGTGTAATGATTTTCTAATTTAACTCAATAACTCAAAAACTCAAAGACATGGCATTTAGATTTTCCCTTGGGATACACAATCACACATCCCCATACATTAAACATGTGCAGTTGTGTATCCCAAGTGAAAAAATCTCTGCCTTCTTGCACATGCCATGTCAATGAATTTTTGAGGTATTCTATCAAATTGAGTTAGAAAATTAACACTCCTTTGATAAAATCATGTAATAAGACTCCGTTGGGTCAATTAGGATTTTCTATTTTTATTAATATTAATAATATTTAACTATTTATTATTAAAAAAAAAATAGTAACTAATCATCATATAATAATCTACCTTCTTTTTTATAAATAAAAATAAAAATAAAAAAATAAAAAATTATTTAAATGAAAATATATCTTAATAAATAATTTTAAACCATGAACGAGATAACTCGGCCTCGTCCATACGAGACCGAGACGACGAACCAATATTCTTAATTTAAAGCCATGCGTGTGTCTTCAACCCACTAATCTTCTTTGCGTCTCCCAAGTCCTAAGTCCTAATCGAGGTGAGTAATTCTCTCTCTTTGTCTCTTTCTTTTTTTCCTTCTCCTGAAATTGAAGCAGAGCTTTTTATTTTTCTGTTTATTTATCTTAGGGTTTTGGTTTCCAAATTCCAATAGATACATAAACAACGGTTTTTTCAAATATTTGTGCGCAAAACCAGTTTGTTTAATTGAAATTTTCGTTTTTTTTTTCAATTTCATGGAATCGATTTAATTCTCTTTTAATCTTCCAGAAACTTTTGAAGAGCTTTAAGAAGAACAATCATAAAATAAAATAAAAATGTCAGGAGAAGAAGAAGAAAATGCTGCAGAGCTGAAGATCGGAGACGGTAAAATACTGTTATTTCTCTTAATTTTATTGGTACAAACTGCAAGTATGATTACTTTTGATTCGAAATCTATTTGGTACTTTTTAGTGAGTGGTTATGTTGAAACTTGTTAATAATCTTAAAGTGATGGTTTTGATTAGGTTATCTTTGAATTAGGGCATGTTCTGTTCTCTATCATGTGTCCTATATGGGCATGAATTATAATGAATGAGTCTTTAGAGAGATATTTTGGATCTGTGACGTTGATCTCGGTGAACTAAAACATATTGCCTCTTGTTCACTTTTCTCCCCTTTTTTTCCACCATTTTGTTGAGATCTTGGAGCTCCTTAATTGACAATCACCGAAGGTTCTGGGTTCAATTTCATGGAAGTTTGGAATAAAATGACCAAACAGTGTCCAGATTGAAGAAGATAGAATAGGTTGACAAAACATGTGTTAGAACAAAAATAGTACACAATTTACTACTATGTTGACAAAATTATTTTTCTTAGAGCATATTGTATATATTCGGTCATGACCAAAAAAAATTAATCGTTTGTTTTGTTTTTTCGTTCTTCGTGTGTGTGTGCGCGCGTTATTATACTTTGTGTTTCATTTTATGGTTTTGTTCTTTTCCTCTTTTTTCAGAATTTTTGAAGGCCAAGTGTTTGATGAATTGTGAAGTTGCTCTAATTCTCGATCGAAAGTATGAGCAGCTTCAACAGATGTCTGATGATCCAATGAATCAAGTTTCTCAGTGAGTATTCAACCACTTTTTTCCAGCATCATTTTAGTGTATAATACAATTTATTTAGGAGTAAGTGTTCAAATCCATCACGTTTAGTTCCAATTCCACCTCTCACACTATATGGAATTCAATTTTGGGTATCTTCCATTTCAGAGTATTTGAAAAGTCACTGCAGTATGTGAAGCGATTTAGCCGGTACAAAAATCCTGATGCCGTTAGGCAAGTTCGAGAGTATCCTTCAATTTCAGATGGTGATACAAGTTTCATTTTCCTTTCTGTGGGCAACATACCATGATGGCCATCTTTTGTGGTTGTTACTGGGAATTGATGTTATGAACTTATAACTTATTGAATTTCATGAAGTTTACTAATTTTCCTTGGCTATTTTAGTTCTCCATTTTTTTTCTATCTTGTCCAGAAAAGAAATGGAAAAGCAAACTGAAAGAAGTCCTTTTATGTAGCTGGACAAAGGGAAAATCTTGCTGTTTCCTATGTTTTCTGTGAAATTATGTGCTTTCTGGCTTCCTGTGAAGTTTGAATTTCGTTTTCTTTAGAACTTGGTTTTTTTTTTTTTTGGTGGAAGTCATTTGTCTCTAACGTTGTGAATGTGATTCTTAACCGACAATCAGAATCCTTAGTAGGTACCAGTTGGCTGAGTTTGAGGTAATTTAACAAATCATTCACTGAACAGAAATCCAATCCTTATTCTCTAATAAAAGCCATACTTGTATAGTGTTTCACTTCTTTGTATTTTACAGCTCTGTGTACTTGGCAACCTATGCCCTGAAACTGTGGAGGAAGCAATGCTATGGTCCCATCTATTAAGGTAATCTCATTCGCACACGCTTTCACAAGTGCAAGTGTGCATATCTCTAACCAATGCATTATTGTGACATTTGTTTTGCTTTCATAGGAATAAGTATGCCAATGCAAGATTTTTCGACTTTTTTCTTGGGATAGGGTGCCCCCCACAAAACATCGTATATAAATGTGTTTATGCATGCTAACACACATCTACATGAAATAAACACGTGCATGAATCTCTCATTTCAAATTACATGGGTACTTGCATGCATCCATGCATGCATTCATGACATACTTGTAGTTCAAGGGTGATCGGAAGGTTATATTACCCTTCCATGGTGACTTGAGATCTCCGACTGATATATAATTAAGACAGAGGAGTGGGAAATAAATATTTCACTAAATCAGTAAAGCTGTAGAACATGAAAAAGGAGACCTTTGCATCACACATTTCCTTTAAAAGACAAGATTCAATCAACTGACATTGAGTGTACAATCACCACTCTTGAACTTAAAATATCACAAGCTTTAAGTTGTTGTGAGTTGGTTCTTGGGAACCTTTGAACTTGAAGATAGATGTGATTGAACTGAATCGAACTGAACTGATTGATAATTCCACTGTGTACCAAGTTTTCAAGTTAGGTCACGATGTAATTCCAATCAGTGGGAACCATTTACTCTGCAGTCTAGATATGCCTTCTCTTCCAGCTTAGGATAATTTATAGTAGTAGTTCCACATGGTTGTCTTTCGGTATTTTGGGTGCTCCCTGAAAAAGTACCTGGCAGAACTCCATCGTGCACCAAAATATACGTATCAAAGCCTTGTTTGATGACTTTGGGATTTTTTGGTCTGTCTATCTTGGCTAGTTTATTGTGTTATTTTTGCTACTTTAACTCAAAACTAAGAGGTGATAATGTTGATAAAACATTCAAAGTTCACACTAGTTGAATTTTTATGTTTTGGTGGGTAGGGGGTGGTAAGCTAATGAAAGTTTACTTACAGTTGATTAGTTTTGTTTACTTGTCAAAGGAAGGGCCGTTTCGTTGCCACTTCTTGACCTGGACGAATCATTTGCTACAACAAATTAGGCATTAGCATACCAGATCCCACAAGGACTTCATATCATACATGATTGGTCCTTGTGTGCATGACCCTGCTGAATAATGGTACTTATGTGAGACAAAACTAGGTCCACCTTAATTTGTGGAACAAAATCTAGGGTTTTGTGGAGTTTGTCGAACATCATGTTACTGCAGCAGATAGCATGTATGCATGCCACCATTGGCTTTTATGTGTGTGTGTGGACGAACTCTAGGGCAGATTTCAAACTTATGATTGTGGTATACTTGTATTTCTGAAAATAGTGTGCACTTTTCATTCAAAGCTGCACTTGCTTTTTACTAGTCATTTTACAGAGTGCCCTTGTTTTGCAGACCAAGGGACGGGCCCATGATGATGAAGCCATTGAGAAAATGTTGAACGACCTGTCTTTGATCAAGAAATTTGAATGATATACTTGTAGTTTCCTCATTAATTTATGTATCTGCCAGATTGAGTTTTTAGGTCAATTTGAATGTTTTGTATGTGTGATGAACCTATGTTCTAAGTACATAGGAAGGACCCAGAAACTTTATGAAAAATTTGATTCGAAACTTAAGACTACTATAATGTTTCTACAAACTTTGTTGCATGTTGAATGTTTATACATATGCCCATAGATCAAGAATGCACTATTGAATGAGTTTGATGATTAAGTTCTGAGCAAAATGCAATATTAGGAGAAAACAATGCCATGCTCTTGAAGTTATACATTTCAATCTCAACGGTGAGCTCAAAAGTTGACTGATCCAAATTATCTTTACAGTTACAAGGAAGGGTGGTGAATATTAAAGATATAATTGAAATCAAGTGTTTAAAAATAAAAATCTTTGAAATCATTTTTGGAATGTTAAATAATGGAAACAAGCGTAATTACTAAAAATAAATATAGATTATGGGAAGTGTTTATACTTAAAATAAGGGAAAATTACTTAGGATCCAGGCAAAGGGACTTATTTCTAATTAGTTCTTTCTTAATAGTCCTTGTAGTAAAACTTTTCTTTCTCGTGAACCTCATTTCTCATCAATGGAACAGCAAATGTGTCTTAATCATTTGAAATCACCATTTTTATTCAAAGACTCCATTCCAACATAAAGGATTTGAGAAGGAAGAAGTCATTTTCAAGTACTTTGAAGATGTGTGTAGAAAATTAAGATTCTTTTTATAAAAAAAACCTTCGTTTTTAAATGAAAATTGATTAAAAATGGTTTTTTTTGTTTGAAATCATCTAAGACAATTCATTATGTAAAGTTTTTAGTCCATCTTTTTATGTATTTTAGTTGAAAATTTTCAAAATAAATGAAAATGGGTGAGTTTTACAACGTAAAGTATGAAAATTTTAATTGTCGAGTTCAACAACAACAACAAAAAATGTCAACTAAACAATGAAAAAGTAGTGATCTTGACAATGTATAAAAAGCAGTGAGCTCGACAATAAATAAAAAGTGGTGAGATCAACAATAAAAATGTTGACCTTAGATAATAAATAAAAAGTGGTGAGTTCAACAGTAAGAGTGATGACCTTGACAATAATGAAGGACCATGAAGAAAAAAAGAGTTTACTAAATGGATCATCAAGCTACCGCCCTAAATTCAAGGACTACTTAGAAAGAAAAACCCACTTGTCATGGTCATCCAAGTAATTTTCCCTTAAAAAATGCCTTATTGTAGAAACAATAAAATGACTTTGTAATCAAATTGTGGATTGTTATTTTCTAATTAAATCAGGATCACAGAAACTATAGATTGGGAGCAATTGCGATGGGCAGCTCTCGATGCAACCACATGGTTATTGACACAGACACTAATGGATTTGATCGTCTGAATCAATTTTCTCTCATAAAGACAATCATACGCAAATCATTTGGAATCCAACCATTTGAGCATTTGACCAATACATTTTTTTAATAGTTTGCGAGGCAAAAGGTCTGTTGTTCACATGTACCTTGAGTTCAAGCCCAATTTTCATACAAAAAATTAATAATAAAAATTATAAATCAAGTTATTAAAAACATTGCAGTAATTTCAAAGTAAAATAAGCAGACAAAAATAATACACGGACATTAAAGGATTTCAATGAGAGGTCTTCCCGTTTCTGTTAGTATAAGCTCAACAAGATCTTCCTCACTTCCTCCACAATTTCAACCTGTTTTCCTTGGTGAATGCTTCACAATTTCATTTGAAAAAGAATATTACTTAGACGATAACCATGCATGGATCATGCTGTTAGGCATGGCCACAGGTCACCGTTGCATGCAATGGATCTGTTTCCCCATATGATGCTGCAGATTACAAGTAACCAAGTTCAGCTGACCCATGCAATGGCTTCTCGAATTGTACTATAACAGCCTCCTCTGCCACAGTCCAGCCCTTGCTGCCAGACTTCTCTTGATGGGATGGAAGAGAACAACTCTGAAACCACAAAAAACCATATCAGGAGCAGATTTTAAAATGCCATCTTGATATGAGATCTCAAATGCTTTCACACAAAACTTCACTCCACATGGTACACATGCAGAAGGAATTAGACGAAGTGAACCCCTCATTGTGCATCTCGGAGCCTGAAACAGGCTTGACCAGTTCATTCAACCCATATAATCAAGTTGATTTTGTGGGTAACGAGCCAATCCAAGTTGCAACCCATAATGCAGTACCAATAGACATGGTGCACGTGTTGGATTGTACCCACTATTCAATGGGTTATCGTGGCAGATGTCCTAAGCTGAAAACAAGAAAACCAACCCCAACTTGTGATATCCTAACCACCTGACCAAGTGCACTATCAATACAATCCAGACAGAAAGAAAAAAAAAAATCTACCAGTATTATGTGGGGGGACCATCCTGAGTACACCTGATTTGTAGCTTACATTTCCTTGAATAGAAAAATACAGCTTTGGAAATGTAAACTAGGTCTGAAATAAAATTAGTTAGATATGATAGAGAAATCCACCTTGGAACAAGTGTACACAATGAGAGTCATCCAGTTCCAATCCTCCGGAGAATGTGCTGATGAACCATCACTGGCTTCCTGTAGATAAAATAATAGTGGAGGCATCAACTGCATTTCATAATGCCGGGGCTCACCACACAACCCACAGTTCACGGGTTCTTCTAATGCTCTTGTAGCCAAAAGCGGCTTCCCACCATATGAATACCTAGTGGGAGAAAAATAATGAAAAGTTTATTAGAAAAACAAGAGGGAAAAAAAAGGTAAAATAAAGATAGAAATTGCACACAGAAACAGCAAAATTTTTGGACACTCCAAGAAGAGGAGAAAAATAATATTAGTCAGAAAGAAAGAGTCGCATAAAACATTGCTTTGTTGAAGACACATCAAAAAGTACATTTTTTTAAGATTTTGAATACATGCCCGCAAATTTGAAAAGAATTGTAAGGGGTTGGCCTAGTGGCAAACCAAGCCTTGACAAGCTCCTCAGGAAGGCTAGGTCAAGTGTTCGAAACCCCATGAAGCATTCCTTGGAGCCACCCTTCCGGGTCCGGTTGAATCTCAACTCAACCAATTGCACGTAGGACTTTCCGAGGGGGTGGTGTGTGTGACAGTGGGATTAGTCTCACCCAAAGGGTGGGGATACCCACGATAAGTAAAAAAAAAAAAAAACAGACCATTCCAAATTTGAGGGATATGGAATGTGAACAATTTATCAGACAACTGTTAGGGAGTACTCCATATTCTACCGACACAAATAACTTTTGAGAATCCAATGAATTTCAAAAGGATGTCATGAAATAGAAAAGAAAAAAAAAAGTTGCATAAAAGGACCATTTCACATGGTCCCACCTGGTATAAAAGTTTCAGTGGGTTTGACTTGTCTTTCCTGTGCCAGAGGCAGGAAGATCTAGGTTGTCATGATAAGTTTCAAAGAAAACAACAGAAATCTAAAAACAGAATATGGTTGTATTGACATGCTATTCAAACTAGTTTGGTGAAAGACACAAAGAAGTGATCCTATATAATATAGACTTTGAAAAACTAAGACTGGACTAGATAACAGAAACAAGTTTGTGTTTCCAATGATAGTAAATAAGCCTTATCTTTCTCCCAAATAGGGAACGGACACAATTACATGTACCAACTATCCAAGCACATTTACTCCGTCAGAGATTTGTTACCACCACAGACATGGCATCAATCCAGGCCTTCCAAATATTGGGACACCCCTTGGACATGAAGTAACAGAAGTTCCCATTATTTGGACCAAACAACAATGTCACAAGGAATTCTAATTTTTGAAGGAAAACAAATGGAACACCATGACCATACATGCACATCAGACACGTGTCAATTACATACCAACACACTTGGACAAATCTTACATTATATTCTTTAAATTTTTCATTGTATATACTTCTCAAAAAAGAAAAATCAGTATAATCCTTCTCCTATGTTCAAACTGATACATTTTGCATGCTCATAAATGGTTATGTACAATTGTTTTTACGAATATAAAATATATTATCCAAAAGAGGAGACTGGGTTGAGAAGTTCTAACTCATATAGAGAATAAAACAAGAAGAGAAAACAAAAGAACATGACCTCAAACGGAAAAAGCCACAAAACCCACACCTGATTCTACAATCTCTCATTACCAACTAACTCCCAATTGCTTAGGCAAATTCGATTTATCAGTGCCTGAAACCTTATATTAATGTCTAAACCACACATATAGCCCCATATAAAACAGAAGACCCCAGATCAAAAAAAAACATGCATGAATCAGTAAAACATAAATATCACAATTCGCTGTCCAGGTGCAATACCTGAAGCACTGCTCCGGATATGCATCCATTTGTTTCTTGAACTTCAGGTATGTCCTGTCAACATATAAAGCTCTATCATACTCATAACCTTCTTCTTCCCATATTTCTTCCCCAGTTGGACCATGAAGATCACTCTGGCTCTCCTTGATAGAAAGTGAGGAGTAATTGGAACAAATAGCACTGATATCCCCTGACAGTGACTCTTCCTGACTATAGATATAAAAGCAAGATACCACTGCAATCAAAATACAAAAACCAAAAGCACAGATGAATCAAATGGGATCCTTAAAAACAGACCAAATATCCAGATTCATAGAAAAGATGTCCTGTCTTGGCTACATGAGTAATCATGCACCAATATACAAGCAAAGAAATGGCTAGAAATCGTCCTTCTTATGAAAAAGTATATTTTGGTGAAACTTTCACAAAGAAACATTTTCTATCGAATCTGAACACAACTTTGTCCTTTCATGTAAGAAGATTTACAATAAGGTATGATATCCATTTTGTAGAGTTCGGGTAACATGCCATCAAGAAAGGAAAATAATGGGTTAAAAGTCTTTCCACAAACGTGCAAGCTATAACCCCCTATTGGTTCAACTTAGAATAATGGAACCCTTTGATAGATATAGGGTTAGTGGTTAGCAAATGAAGTAGGGTTCAAGGGGGTTTGAACCTAGGATGGAACCTTTTTAAAAAGGCCCTGCGTATTTATGAATACTTTTAGGGTAATTAAGCTGTGGAACGGGACTTCACAAACACGAATTTTGAAATCTTTTAATCGGAGATCGTAAGTTTTGTAAACAGTGCCTTTGAATTAGGTCATAGTCTTTCTTTAGCCCACACTCTTCGAGATACTAACAATCTAGCCAATTTTCTTGCTAACTAAGGTGTGAAAAGCACTAAGGAGACTACCTTCCCTAAAGCAGTATTTTTTTTTTTTTAATCTCATTGTTTCTTGAATAAATTATTCATTAGTTGAAAACAGAATGCAAGTTATACCCGGTATGCTGGCATCAATTGGTCTGGTGATCAGTCTTAACGCCGAGCCCTTCACATCGGACTCAAGTTGTTGATGACCATTTTGTTTCTTGGACTGCGAAGCCAGGCATGAAGCTTCAAAGAGTGCCCTACCCAACTCCTCTAGATCCACATCTTCATCCTCGTTATTTACATCAGCGTTGTCTTCTCCAGAGTCATTCGCCCACAAATCCATCTCCAACCATTTGCTATTTGAAACAGCTGCAGAAGATGTTGATGAAGCAACTTCCTGACAGGCAGAGCTTGATTCCTCCTCAGTGTAAGACTTCTGAACTCGAAGAGCGCTCCAACTGCATAATTTCATCAAGAATTTTAATATATATTTTTATTGGATAATTTCTTCGTTTAAATCATCACTAATAGAAAAATAAACAAAAAGAACATTATAACTCGGAAGAGAAGGACCTAAGAGGGTTACTCCCACATTTAGGCATTACGCAACCAAAAACATAGATTACACGCTCTTCAATCTTCAAAGTATCACTTGAAATAGGAGCATAAAGCTGCATAAAAACAAAACATCTCTTAGAATTTTCTCATTCTGAAGGGCATGAATTGTTTAAAAGAATTACATAATGATATAAACAAGCGACAGAACCTGCGTAACGAGACAAAGATCGCTACCACATGCACCACACTTGAGCAAATTAGGTTCAATGTCCACTTTTGGAATAGGCCAGTCCTGCCAAGTGAAAATAAATAAGACTTTTAAAATCCAAAAAGGGTAACTTCTAATTATGATTGGATATGTTATCAAATATATAGCAATTACTTACTGGAAGCCCACCAATTTTTGTAGTATAATGATCGGCTGCTTCACGATAATCCTCGGCCCATGGCCCTGGCATGCCTAGAACAACTTTACCCATGTCTTACTATGTTCAACAATAAATGGTGAAATCAGTATCATATAATATATGGGGGCGGTTCAAGGGCCATATGAGAAAACATATGAAAAAACTTTCGTTTTTCAAAATAAGAGTTAGAGGTTTTGGATTGAGCTGATTTTTTGCAAGGATGGTCACTATGATGAAAAGATCATCCTCACAAAAAATCAGCTCAATCAGAAACTTCTAAATCCATCAAAAGTGATTTACAAATTAGTGATAAAAATTGGTAAAAAATCGACGGTCCACATTCTAAATCACTTTTAATGGGGTTAGAAGTTTCAGATTGGGCTGATTTTTTTTTTTTTGGATGATCTTCCCATCATAGAGATCATCCTCACAAAAAATCAGCTCAATCCAAAATTTCTAACCCATATTTTAAAATTTTATTAAAAACGAAAGTTTTTACATATGTTTTCTCATATGGCCGTTGAACCTGACCCATAATATATATATATATATATATATATATATGCAGAACAATTTTCGCACAAAGAATCTCTTTGTGCCCAATTATTTGGGTAGATAGCATAAGTCAAGGAAACCAAAACCCGGAGTTTTATAAATCAAATTAAGAGACCCATTGAAAAAATAAATCAAATTTAAATAAATTGGTTGAAGGAATGGTTTCTAGGCAAACTTGGCAATCAACTTGATTTGGTAAAATATCAAATTGGTAACCACATGCATAATTTTTTTATTTTTTTTTCTGAATTTCATGTACAGAAATAACAATATCTTGAAAAATAATGCCTCAAAATAGTTCAAATCCAGAGAAAAAAGAGTTAAGAAAATACCTAGAACGTCTACTATAGTCCTTAGTCTGTCGCCAAATCTGTGGAAGTGGGAGATAACGAAGCAGAGAGATAAATATGGAGAGTTATAGAGAGAGAGGGGAAGAAAATAGATTGATGAGGGAGAATAAAATATATATATATATACGTACCTTGCGCGCGAACTCCTTCGCAAAGTTAACACGGCTTTCATAGAGTTTTACACGGATAAAAAACCCGCAAAAATAAACGTCCAACTAGCAGTCTGCCCTTGACCAAAAGTCAGAATGGCAGTTAATCGTAAAATTTGAGAGCTGTTACTGGCACCCCAATTTCAATATATTAAATTATTTATCAATAAAACACATTTTTCAAACATTACAAAGATTTGACTGAAAGTATAAGGAACTTTTTCCAAAAAGTGTGCAACTTATGACCAAATTCCAGTTTCACTGCACGATTCATTTTAATTTTCAAAACATGCATTTTGCGTGAATTCATCACTTTAATAATCAATGAATTCGTTGGTATATCTACGAATTTGTTGATATTAAAAGTGACAAACTCATGAGTTTAGTAGGTTCTAAAAATGACGAATGCATGTTTTGAAAATTAAAATAAACAATATATATCAAACTTGGAATTTCATCGTACTCAATACATGAAATGGAGATTCACTCAAAATATAATCTCAATGTTATAACATTCGTTCAAACAATTTCAATAGTTGTTTACAATTATGATTAGACTCATATAAAATTTTAAATCCAAAAAATAGAAATCTAACAAAATAAAAAAAAATGAGAGAGGTTCTATTGGCACCAAAACTTTAACTTATTCTCAATTGATTTGGGGTGCCAATAGAAACTCTCAATTGATTTTATTTAAAATTTCTTTTTGAGGTAAATGACTAAAATGGATTCTACCTTAAGCTTCATTCCTTAATGGGTGAAGCTTCATTTCGTGTGTTCAATATGATGAAATTCCAAGTTTGGTATACTGTTCACTTTAATTCATAAAACAGGATTTCATCATTTTCATGATCTATGAACTCGCGAGTTCGTCAATTTTAATATCTATGAATTCATAAATATACCAACAAATTCATTGAGTATAAAAGTGATGAATTCACTTGAAATGCAGGTTTTGGGAATTAAAATGAACAGTGTACTGAAATGAGAATTTGGACATAAGTTGCGCACATTTTGGGAAAAATTCCATTCTTAATTCAAATAGTTCATTCTTTAGAGTTTGCTAACAACAGCCCAATTCATATGTAATCATCGAATAGGTAACCCACACATTGGGTTGCTATTATTAAAAGATGGTGTGACAATAGAAGCTTTCAATTGAAAATCTAGGTTTGGGCTTCAGTTGTTACAACATTTGGTGGGTTTCATATTAGGCCTAAGACTAGGCCCAGTCCATCATATCCTACATCCGAATTCTGAACCTGACCTCCATGAGCACTACTCCCTTACATCGTCGAAACCCTAGCTCTGCAACGAAAATATAGGATTTTTTCTCTCTCAAGCGAAGAACAGTCGAGTTTTCACAATTTGGGATTAAACAATTAGTTTTTTCTTCGTAGATTTTCGTCTTCCCCTGCGCGGAGACACATGAACTTTAGAAGAACTACGACTCTAGTCTCTCTGTTCAAACCTCAGCCTCCACGCGAAACTAACCTTCATCACCACTTCCAATGGCGAGGACTTGAAAAGGTTAGACTGAAATGGGTGAAAAACAGAGGTCTCGACCACATAATCGACACAGAGACTGATCTCAAAGCCGCATGTCTACTCAAAGACGCCATTAAACGATCTTCAACTGGTTTCATAACCTCAAAGACTTTCTCAGACTGGCAAAAGCACCTCGGCCTCACCATTCCAGTTCTTCGATTTATGCGAAGGTATCCAACTCTCTATCAAGAATTCCCTCACTCTCGTTACCCAAGTCTCCCTTGTTTTCGACTTACAGATACTGCTCTCCTATTAGACTCACAAGAACAAAATGTACACCAAACCCAAGAAGCAGATACAGTCGAAAGGCTTTCTCGGATTCTAATGATGTTGAAAAATAATTTAATTCCGTTCAAATCACTTCTTCCTTTAAAATGGGATCTGGGTTTACCAGATGACTTCGATAGAACATTAGTCCCCAAATACCCAGATCATTTTCGGGTCGTTAAGGCGTCAAATGGGCTTTTGTGTTTGAGTTTGTCTCAATGGAGAGAAGAACTTGCAGTGTCCGCTTTGCAGAAAAGCAATGAGAGTACCGATTTAAGAGATGGGTATCGTCAATTTAAGAATCAAAGAACGACATTAGAATTTCCTATGAGGTTTCCTAGAGGTTATGGGGCACAAAAAAAGGTGAAGGCTTGGATGGAGGATTTTCAGAAGCTCCCTTATATTTCACCTTATGAGGACTCTAGTCAGATTGACCCGAATAGTGATCTAATGGAGAAACGGGTTGTTGGGGTTTTGCATGAGCTTTTGAGCTTGATGATTCACAAGAAAACTAAAAGGAACTACTTGAGGTGCTTGAGAGAGGAATTGAATCTGCCCCATAGGTTTACTCGGATTTTTACTAGGTACCCAGGGATATTCTACCTTTCATTGAAGTGTAAAACGACAACTGTAGCCCTCAAGGAAGGATATGAACGGGGGAAGTTGGTGGACCCACATCCCCTTACTCGAATCAGAGAGAAGTTTTACTATGTAATGAGGACGGGAGTTCTTTATCGTGGTAAAGGTGTGAACTTAATACCAGAGAAAGAAGGTGTGGGTAAGGATGGGGAGGACGGAATGGAAGAAGAAGATTTTGAAGAAGAAGAGAGTGGCGATGAATACTATGAGGAGGTTAACTCAGACGTTAAAGAGGAATCTGACGAAGAGTAGAATGTTTATGCCTAGTGTAGATGCACGAAATGGCACTACACTTTCCTTCTCTTTAAGCTCGGGGGACCTGCAAAACAGCCCACTCCGACGATCAAGTTAGCCAAATTGATCAGTGTAATGTGCTTAGAGAAGAAGAATTCGAACCTCTTTTACTCATAGTTCTCTTCCTTATATAGGTGTTCAACTTGATCGTTTTCTGTGCCAGCCCTTGAGGTGACCTGGGGTAGTTAGCCTACTCTCTGACATGTCAGCTGCAGGAGTTGTTGCAACTGCCCTATCACTTCTGAGAAAGTCAGATTTGGTCTGACATGGCGTGGGTGGTTAGAACTGGCTGTCTATTGCAGGCTTATCTGTCAGACCTGTCATACCGACCTACGAGCTGATGGCACAGCTCCGAGCTTGGAATACATGCATTCGTCGGAGTTAATAAACCGAGCAAGAGTCTTTGTCCGACCTCAAAATCATTATCCTTGCCCTTTATCCGAGCCACGTGTCGGTGCTCAAGAATTTCCCCCCACACCTAGTGATTTATCAGGCGAAAGCAACAGCTCGCTAGATAAGATTGTATCAAAATGCTGAATGTACATTTTCTTTGGAAGTTAATTTAGTGAATTTGTTGTCATTTTCCTTCTCAAATATCATTATTGATTGTTGATGCTTGTATCAAATAAATTGTTTACATGGTATTTTGTGGATGTATAGACACTAGGTACAAACACTAATGGGACCAGGATTGCTAACAAAAATGGTAAAATAAAATTTGTGAATAAATGGTAATGTTTTGTTTATAGATTTTTATGTTACATTTCGTTGTGTCCACTTTTTTTGTATATGATGATAGGATAATATATTATATCATGCTTTATTATGTCGCGTGATAGTGAGTCCCGGCTCATGATATGGTAAATGATTGTGAGTCCAAATTCATTTGATGTGCAATAGGCCTGAATCTCATTTGTAACTCTCACTTACCAGATCAAACAGTAGAAAGAAAACTATGCAGGAAAAAAACAACCTTCAAAGATAATGGGATGTGATATATTGATTCTTTTTTCCTATAAGAGTAAAATCTCATGTTAACACTAGATGAACAAATCATAGCTTTCATGAATGTGGAAAATGATTGAGGATAAGGAAAACAATGTGATATTTAGATCACCTAAAAGATCGCTTGTTATCTTCAAAAACTTTATTTATATTGTACCCATTATTAGCAGTAGTTACTTGTTGCATGTATGGTCACTAGTTTTATTTTTATTTTTATTTTTTTTCTCCGAACATTAAATCTAGATGAAGGACCATAATGTATGATCACTTGTTTCATATTACCTACTGTTAGTGCTCATAATCATTATTAGTTTTACAGGTTCCATACCTTCTATGTGTGTTAATTCATCACTCACGATACCTTGGCCCAATGCTTAACTATTGGTAGCAACAACATCACCTGTTTTTTTTTTTTTAGCACCATATCTTTCGTCAAGTTATGTTTCTTCTTGGCCTATTAGTGCCTTCAAGATGAACCAAAGTGCTTTCTGATTGATTTTGGTGCTGATCTTTGGTGTTTGTTTTAGATGCCAAACTGTCTTAATTGACTTTGACTTCTATTTTGTCCCTGTTGGAGTTGCTCATAAATTTTGTTGGATGTGATCATGTATAAGTTTAGTCTTTCATGGCTTTCCCATCCATCCATCTCTTCGTCCCCTTTTTTTACACTCATTTTATGTACTTATTTATCAATTGCCGGACCGGTCCTATGCTCCTCTTGTAGTTCTTTCCCTTTATTAGAATGTGTTCAATTGTGATATAACCTAGCGGTAAGATCATTTCCCCACAAAATCACCAACTTTTAAAAACTGTGTTTGATTGTGTAATTTCTTGAGAAAATGAATTCCCTGAGAAGTCAGATTCTCCTGTCCAGGCATGCAGGAAAATATGTCATGCCTACCCTCCAGTGAAATGATTTTCTCATCAGGTTGGAAAATATCTGTGGTGTTTCTCATAATGTTAACACAGGCATGAAGCAACCAAACACACTCTTGATTTGATTGGTACTCATCGATCACATTCCAGATCTAAGAACCTATGCACAACTTGTCGAGACTGTTAACTATCAGAAAAATAAAATTGGGTACCACCTTGGTAGTACAGTTTTGGATAATTAAAAAGGGTGTCCATTCTCCATTTCAGGAGTCAATCACCAAACATGACGCCTCCCCTCTAAAACTCTCCATGTTGTAAGTTGTTTCATCCCAAAATCATTTGATTGGTAAAATTCTAATTGTTGGGTTTAACTATCCATTCCTTGGGGAAAAGGGTCAGGAGTTATTTGACCATAAAATTGGTAATCCTATCCAATGGGCATTGGAAAGCATTTAATAATTGAATTCAAATATGTCCCAGATAAGCAATCTTAATTTCTCTCTTCTTTTTTTAAGATGGAATTCATAATGATATTTCTGTAAATAACTTTTTTTTTTTTTTTTTTTTGGTATAAAAAATAAAGAACCATTAAAACACAAATGATTGCTTTGTAAGGGTAATTATTGAAGGTTGCTGCTATCATCCCATGATTGTATTACTGAAGGCTTGCCATTAAAAATCATGCACACAACTTTGGAGCCTCTTCTAAAGTCAAAAGTTTATTATATTCTCTCCCATAGAAAATCTAGGTCTCCCTTTCATCTAAAATTATCCACAACAGTCTCACTAGTTCCAGTCAAGCAATGATGGATCACCGGATTCTAGCTAATATCTCGCATATTGGTAAGGCCCTACTCTATAAATATATATGAACTAAACTGATGATACAGTTACTGCTTCAAACATACTTGGAAGGAAACCACATTACTTAAGGGGCAAGGCAAAAGAGGGAAGCAAAACTCTCACAGAAATTTCTTCTTCACCAACAGGACATTTTCTCTTGATCCGGAAATCTCTGGTACACTTTCTGCTGTCATGACAAACTTCTGCGTCCCTAAAATCACACCTTTTTAATAATTTGAACAACATCCTCATCTTCAAGTTCATGCTCCTGATAAAGATTATCAAATGATCCATCAATATACGCAAAAAATGCATGGGCAAAAGGAGGGTAAATTGAACTACAAATTTATCCAAAAGAAAGAAGAAAGATGAACTACACAACCTAGCAAGTGATGTTCATTTAAGTCAAATTATAGAGAACCAACCTTGCCCACTCGCTGGGGCTTGTGTTTCACGCTTGACCCCCAAACCAATGCACTGAACATCAACCACCACAGATGAGTTAGTGAAGAGCAATATAGAATAGTAATGACAGAAAACTGGAAGCTCAAAACCCAAAAAAGATAACTCATGTCAAGAGGAAGGTATACATTCAGGCACATTAGGAGCCACAATGCAATGGATCCCACTTGAGGCCAAAACTTGGCCCGATCTGATGATCCTACCAATATGATGCATAACATTCTTCTGTATGGGAGGAAAAAGTAAACAAACTAGGGAAAACATGTATAGAAGAGATGGTTATAATTCTATGATGGGGTCATTGATCTGGGTCACTCTGATAGGACCCATCAGATGGTGGATCTCAGAACCCTGCACGTATGCTATTTGTACAGAGCCCGTGTGGACTAAAGCTTCCTCCCATTCAATCTGACATGAATGTTCTAAGAAATAAAATAGATCAAAATCCAATATCATGGGAAGGCTGGACGGATAACTCACTATTTGAACTGTTTAAGCATATCTTTATGAATTCGGCTACAGAAATCCTCAACAGTCCTCTTTTTGGATGATAGAATTACTGGGTCTTCGTAATCAGGATTCATCCCCTTGGGCTTCGTATATATGCGGGTTAGATCAAG
Organism: Akebia trifoliata; assembly: GCF_017979445.1. Lineage (NCBI taxonomy): Eukaryota > Viridiplantae > Streptophyta > Magnoliopsida > Ranunculales > Lardizabalaceae > Akebia > Akebia trifoliata. The sequence continues at coordinate 1,169,651 of NC_141378.1, read as the reverse complement.
ATATTCCCATATTTTATCCAGTAGGCCATCAAGGTTCCACTCCAAGTGAGCACTGCAGCAACAACCCCAGTTAACATAAAAGTAAGCAGGTTGATGTATATGATTGAGAAGAAAATAGGCAAAGTGGCCAAACTTGTCAAAATAATGCATAAAGGTAAAGTGGGCAGCGAGACTAAGCTAAATACGCTCAATAGATAGCAAGAGACTTAGAGGCACCATGATATCTGAAGAGGATATGGTAGATAATGAGCTACTTTAAACTTTGGTTGTAAACCACCGCTACACCTGTTGTTGCCCATGTCAAAGACCCAAATTGGAAATTCTGCATTTTCTGATGCGTGCATGTGTGGGTGGAAAGGAATTCGATGCTTAAACCAACCCATTAGAAATGTTACATATTGGGGTCTCACGTTTCTGATAGATGGCACCAAACATTGTAAAGGCAGTCTGTAAAGGCCCGGGGTGTACGTGCAATCAAACTCAGGTATGTATCTATATATATATATAGAGAGAGAGAGAGAGAGGAGTATTTACAGGATTGAATCAGAGAATCTGACAACTACATACACGGGCCCGAGGCCAATTCACTATTATGCATCTCTTGCATAATTGGATTCCCCTTCCCAATGGGGATCAAGCTATAAATAAAGATTTGCATAACTTGGAAATTGATATATGCTCTCTCCAAAACTAAGCAGACGTGATATAATTTATTTTCTGAAATTTCCTTATTCAATGTACCAGTTTCAATCAAGATGTGCGTATTTTTGGCAATCACACTTTCTTTGGCAACAAAACAATTTAAAAATAACTGTAGAAAAAAAAAAAATTATGTATCTCTTGTACTTTTGGTAATCACACTTTCTGTATATGTTTTGCGACACTTAAGGTGTGCCAGGGGGATCTCTGTCAAGATGTACATAATTTTTGCACATACTTTCTGTTGCAACAAGACAATATAAGTGGCAAAAAAGTGTGAATGATGCAAGACACTTAAGTTGAAAAGTAATTGTTTCCAGAGGAGATTATAAAGTCTCAATCATTCTTGACGGTCAAGAGCAAGATGCATATCATATTTATAGCCTCACAAAAACATAGATACCCACTGCCTTTCAACTGTAAACATTCACAAGTTCCAAAATAGATCACTAATTGGCAAAGGCAGAGGTAGAAATGGTTATGAAAAAGACAACAAATCCATCAAAGAAGATATTACCTGACTGGGCAGTAGTGAGGAAGTTTGTCCAGAATCTCCAGCTCTTCAAGTGTTATTTGATCAATCTTGTTGACAACATAAATGCATGGTATATATACCCTACTACCCTCAATGACATCTATGAGGTCATCAGCAGTAGCATCAAACCGAAGAGAAATATCTGCATTATGAATTCTGTATTCACCACATATCGCCTTCACAGTCTCAAGGTCCAGGTGCGTGTTTGTCACGGTTGATGTGAAATTAATTCCACCCTTATCTTTCTTCCTAAAGGTCATATTTGGCGGCTCCTTGTTTAACCTGTCATTAGAATAAATAAAGTAAGATTGAACTCCTTAAACACAGAGTATGCAAATAAATAAAATAATCTACATATATCTTGGAGAATGCACAATGAAGCAACTCAAGCAATCTCTGTAATATTTCTGGAATAATTAATCAGAGTAAAATGTAAGAGCACGTAGATTGTCCCAAAATACCTTATTCCGAAACCCTCAAGCTCTTTCTCTATCAGACGCTTGTGAGTTATCGGTTTTATTGCATCAAGAACAATTAAAATACAATTGCATGTCCTAGCAGTACTGATAACCTGGAAAATGACGACACGGCATTTAATATTAAGTGATCTAGTACAAACAATAAATGAACAAGAAGCATCTAAAAAGTAAGTAGCAGCGACTGTCAATCAAGATTTTCAGAATATATGACGTGACTAAGAAAGGTTGCTAATTTCAGGAAATATGCTCGAATTAACAGAATATGTGGCTTTAGATGATATTCAGTGACCCTCAATATGGAGATCTCTGGTTACTTAGATAAATTAATTTAAGAGAATTCAGTCAATCACATCCGGGTCACTTTGGTTAATAAAAAACATGAATTATGCATAAGACAAACAGGAAATTGGAAGGGGGCAGAAATTTGAATCACATGGTTCAGATGAAGTTTACAAGTGATCCTGTAGGCTTACCAAATAACAATACTCTGGTACTTAACACAATTGCAACAGAAAACTCCACATAAAAATAGGTACAAAGCAAGGTTCTAAAAACAATAATCACTTTACCTGCCTTCCTCTACCCTTTCCATCTTTTGCACCCTCGATAATCCCAGGGAGATCCAGTAACTGCCAAGAAAAAAACACACACATGATATTTGCTGGATTGATTCACAATCTACAGATAAAGAACTGAACATTAAAAATTGCAAAGAGAACAAAATAAACATCATACGTGAAGCTCATTGCAGTCATCTTTGAAACAACAAATCTATCAAGAGAACACAAGTTTCCCACAAAAGAAAAGTGTTTGGGGTTACACCAGTTTGGAAGCCAGCAAAATACTGATACCAAAGGTTGATTAACTCATGCTGCTGACCACAAGAAACAGGGAAATCTGAGGGAGATTTTTTTCCAAGTGTATGAAGCTTACAAAACTTCATCAATGCATTTTCTCTCAAGTCCCACTATTGTGGATGGAGAAAAAATAGGAGCCAAGTATATTTTGATGGAAATAAGGGACTTCATTTAGAAAAACATCAACCGGATGGCAGTGTGCCCCATTGCATTTCCTTTGAGAATGTTCCGTGTACATACTGCCACTGCCTACTTCCCTTACAAAGAAGCAGTCACGTTCCTCATTAAGAATTGCAAACATAGGAACCAAGTATATTTTGATGGAAATAAGGGACTTCATTTATATAAAAAAACATCAACCGGAGGACAGTATGCCCCATTGCATCTCCTTTGAGAATTTTCCGTGTACATACTGCCACTGCCTACTTCCCTTACAAAGAAATATGCACATAAACAACAGTTTAAATGCTAATAAATCATCGCATCCAAAATTTCTTATTTGACATTAGAAAGTATCATTCAATGCCACAACTAAGCTTGAAAACAACTTAAAGCAGACAGGAACCCTAGAACTTTGTGTGGAGCATGATAATACCTGAATTTTAGCTCCTCGGTAAATGATAACACCTGGAATGCAAGTTAAGGTAGTAAATTCATAGGAAGCAACCTGCAAATGATGAAAAATATTAGGAACTGCAAAAAAAAAAAAAAAATCAGATAGCATGATGACCAGAGTAGTAGTTTCTTCTGGTCATCAACAACATTTGAGTTTAAAGACAGCCCTTTGAGAATGATGTAACTAAGTGGGTGGAGAATGTTACGAGACTTGCATTAATAGAAGGTATGACTTTAGACAGAATTCGTTCAGTTGACCCCGAGTTTTCAGGATACAGCTTTGATGATTTTCGGGGTAAGGCTCTGATGATGGTCATGATGAGATTGCTGTGGAAGATTCTTTAACTTTTTTACAGTATAGATCAGTGGCAATTTGTTAGTGAGGGCCTTCCTCACTATCTCCCCTCCTTTTTCCACTTTATTTCAATGTATTGTTGGGCTTTCCCTTTTATCTAAATACATTTTTTTTTCAATATCATATACTTAACATAATATGAAATATTTTTTACAAACATAATATGAAGTATTTAAAAGAATATTTCTATCAATGAATGGAACAAACTATACAAAAGTGACCCTGCGTTGGGTTTGCCGGAGTTGGTGTATCTCACACAATATCAACGTGGGACACGACACTTGTCTCTGTATTTGACACATAGAAGTCGGGAATCCAAAATATGAGAATGCATGCAAAAGTTGCATACCTCTGAAAAAGTTCCAGTTAATTTATTCAGAAGGGTTGATTTCCCAACTGAAGGGAACCCTACTAGACCAACTCTTGAATCTCCACTTTTAGTAACATCAAAGCCTTCACCAGCACCACCACCACCTCCTTTTGTAGGAGGAGCAAGGAGATCCCGTCTTAGCTTTGCCAGTTTAGCCTACCAACACACAAATAGCAAATGTAGTAAGTCCCGTTCAAGTAATTTAGAAGTGTAGGAATTGAACTTAAAGATTTTGTAAAGTAAATTGATAAAACCAAGTGAGAAATGATCAGGCGAGTATATGGCAAAAGCATGGTGATTAATACAGATGTACTAAAAAAGGAAGGGAGGGGGGGGAGGTACAAGAAGAATAAGAGGGAGAGATACCAAACGAGAAAAACCCTCAATATAACATAGGAAGGGGGAAAAACAAAACAGGAAAAGCTGCCCTTTTCAAATGGTCAAACATGTGGCAAATGGAAGCGACCTCCACAAAACACAATCACGAGAAGAAAAGGAATTAGTGAACAATCATAAGAGAAGCCGAAGCCCATGAAAACTCCTTGGGACATGAAGAAAATGTTGCACACTTTCTAGCAAAACAGCAACAAAAGTGCAAATGATCCTTTGCACTAATGATTTTTTCTATATTTATAAATATTTTAAAGCGTGAGTGAATGAAAATGTCAGTCCTTTGGCTACTCTTCTTAGCATTTGTCTCATGGGGATTGTTTAAACATGTGAATTTTTAATTTTTTTTTTGGTGGGGGTGTTGTTGCACCAACCATCATATCATTTTTTACGAGTATCCACAACCCATCGTAAAACTCTACAAGTAATGCACCTTTACAAGAGGATCCAACCCAAATAATATAAATACAAAATATATAAATACAAAAATAATAAAATTATTTCAAGTTTCTCACTCTATATATAGTATTCAAACTATAGTGGTGGCGATAAAGTCTCTGGGTGGCAAAACCACATAGCTGTGATCAAAACCCCGCCTTCACTTACAATGAGTAACACTTCTCTAAAGAACACGAAAAGTTACATATCATATACACTAAATACTGGATCAGCATCAGTTGACAATTGTTGTTGTTGATGATGATATATTGTTTAATTGAAACAAAATACTCATTAAAGAACGATAATAATTGTTAAACAGTAGAAGCATGGGCACCTTAAGCAAACCAAGGTGATGAGCAGTAGCTTTGTTCTTTTGTGTCCTTGCCATCTGCAAGAAATAAACATTGAGGCATTATTAGTCCTTAATATTCCCTAAACTAAAGGAGAACCTTCGTCTCTGCCTAAGCATCTACAACTGACAAATCTGAAAATCTTCGTTCCAGTCTATCAAATCTGATGTTGATGTACAATCCAACAGATTTGATCAATGGAACACAAACCCTAATAAAGTCCTTGATTCTACTCTTAAAAGAGCTCAATCATCTCTGGATACTGATAACTAGAAATAAAAGTACGAATCGTTCGATTTTAAATTGCGAGTTTTCAACTGGATTAAACTTCTTGAATGGATGTCTTCGACTAATAACCGATAGTGAAATTAGGGTTTTCTAACCAGATAGGTGAGAGATAGAAGAAGAAGAAGCATGAGTATAGCTCGATGTACCTCATCTTCGATGTCTTTGATTTTCTGCATCACAGTCGCCATTGTTCAAGCTCGCCGAAAATATTTTCTTCAACGAATATGGAGTGAGCGCCTTTTTTCCTTCTCTTCGTCTTCGATTACAGAATCGAACTGCGGGGGTGGGAATATTAATACCGCAGGTCTATGTGACTGGTTGAGCGGTTGGTCGGTTCGTTTGGTTCGGATTCGGGTTTCGGTTCGGGTTTCGATTTTTTCTTTTTTTAAATTAAAAAAATCCACACCTATTTGTTTACTTAAAATTGCAAAAATAACATTGCCTTTTACCTTAATATCCAAGGTTCCCAAGTAACCATTTTTTTTAATTAAATAAATTACTAAGTTAGTAAGGATTTCACCCTTACTAGTGTCCTTGGCTCAACTTGTGGCATCCAAGACCATGATCCAATGCTTTAGAGTTGAAAAGGACAAAATTCTATGAGCTTTGAAAATTTAAATATTTTTCATAGTTGAATTTTAATTTTAAATTTTGGACTTAGGTGAAAGTTTGGTAGCTTTCTAATTTTATAACAGGTAGATCAAGTCCAAAAGAATTTATTTATTTATTATTATTACTATTATTTTGGATGTGAGCTTTTCCATAAAATCTAGAAGAGTATAGTATTGAATTGCCAATGTGATAATCCATTTGAGCAAAAACGACTTTTAGTAAGGCTTAAAATCTCGCTAAATTAGTAAGGAAAGTATTTTTTTTTTTTATATAAAAATACTTTTAGATATTCAATTTTTTTAGTATAACAAATGGATAAATAATATCATTTTCTTATTGTCTCTCGTTTTTATCCAATCGGTTTCTCCCACTTTGAATTCATTATATTTATCTAATTCTCATTGTTCTTATCATAGTTGATTGGGCATTGTAATTTTCTTGAATCAAAATGATTGAATTCATAATAAGATATTGTTTTAATATTTCTTTATTTTATTCTTTTTTTTTTTTAATACCTATAAATCATATTTAACCAATAAGACTAACAAATGTTGAATGCAGTGACGATGCCCCTTCAAAAAGGAAGAGGTCTTAAGTTCAAACCCTTGTGTTGGATACCCATAGGGATTTATCCCTATTTACTTAGTACGTGTGGTTTTGTGGGATATTGTATTTATCCGAGGAGATTTTAGCAAGATATAGTGTTTTAAGAGGTCAGTTGCCTCGCTCATTCTAGTCGAGCTATGAGTTCGAAACCATCATCCTCAAATAGCAAAATAATAATAAATCATGCTTAAAATTATAAGGTGATTAGACATGCTCCTTTATGTTTCATTGAATATTTGAGATACCCATATGTCTTCAAATTTGATGAATCTCACTTCAAAATAGTGGTAAAACTCTAACATAAAAATGTGAGAGAGAAGCAAATGTGTCTGTTCAATGATTTTGTCAAAATCACAACCCCTTTATTAACATAGTGACAAGTTGAAGGGTTTGGGAAAATTGAACAAGGAAAAAGTTCACAAAAATTATCGAAAGTTGAAAAAATTGGAGAAAAAAACATACTATTACTTGACATAATATTAAATAAAACTACAAAATTCTATATTAAAATAAGATATAAAAATATATTTTTCAAATCTTTGTGAATAACTCCGGATTAAAGTGCCAATTGACAAAAGGGATAGACTAATTGCACTATTTTTCTTCATCTTGGAAGTTTATAGAGTGATCACAACTTCAAAAATTTATAAACAATAAATTCAATTTTCAATGCTTTATGATCTACAAATATAATAAATTTTTCAGAAACTCGTGATAGTGATTGATTATTTATCTTTAATATTGGTGTAAATTTTTTTTTATCAGACATAACAAGTAGAGATGGGATCTAATTTTTAATTTAAAAAAAAAAAAAAAAAAAGTGCTTTCTTTAGATTGGAGTGCAATTGGTTCTAGGTGATGTGCAACTAGTCGGTCTCTTAAAATCAATTAGGTCGTTATATTTCTTAAATATTCTAAAACGTGGGCGGCTCGATTATTTGGACAAAATCATGACTGTTTTTCATAAAAAGCTAACCCAAGGTTTATAAGGTAAATATTAGGAACCTAAACTACTCAAACGGAAAAAAAAAAAAAAAAATCAAAACGAAGAAAACCTAAGCATCTTCAACTGTCCCCCCCACCCCCCTTCATCTTTCTCACTGTCACATACAAAAAGGACAAAAAGAGAGAGCAGAGTTGTTGCAGAACAAGAATGCCGAAAAGGAAGCTCTTTTGCTTGTGATAGATGGCCACCAATTCTCAACACCGCTGCGTCTTCGGTTGGTCACAGACTCTCCCTGATTTCGTTGTTTGTTCGTACACATTAGTGTATCATATTGATTCTAATTCATCAAATAGCCCTTCGTGGATGTGATTTCTTCAGTTGGATCAATTTGCCTCTAATCATTTTGTTTTGAATTTATTTGCAATCTGGCAGTTGGGAACATACCCTATGATGCGACTGAAGAACAGCTTATACAAATCTGCGAAGAGGTTGGCCCTGTTGTATCATTCAGGTTGAACAATACAATCAAATTATTTTCATATTGAATCATTCATCTCTCTTTATATGTATTCTTGTCTCTGTCTCTGTATCTGTATCTTTCCTGAGTTGTTAATTGTCGAGTTTAATGCATAGTTTTATTATCGAAACACGAAGAAGCATATGTTTGAGCTTGCAAGGAAAAAATAAAGAAGAGAAGAACAAAAATTTGTTTGGGTTGGGTCCAGTTCAATGATGTACTGCATTGATCATATGTTTTAAATTATAGATTTGAAAGTCTGAAACTTTTTGCACAAAATATAGCTTAAAATCTTAGAAAAATGTCAACTTAAAAAAAAAAAATTTCATTTTTTGATCTCAACTTACCTAATAAAAGGGAGGAAAGGGGCTAGAACTTCGTAAATTACATGTCTGTCATTTTCTTAAGCTTCCAGTAGAAACTAGTTTATCAAAATTTATTGGATATGCAAGTTTCTGCTTATATACCACAATCTGTTGTGCAAATGACAAAGATCAAGAGTATTATTGTTTGTGAGGTGTGGGAGGGAATATGTGTTATCGTGTTATATCTATCTTCGTTATTTTCTTATTGAGATTGCTTTACAATTTGTTCAGTGCTATTCTTTTGTTTCAGATTAGTTATCGATAGAGAAACTGGGAAACCAAAAGGTTATGGGTTCTGCGAGTACAAGGATGAAGAGACAGCTTTAAGTGCTCGTCGAAATCTTCAGGGCTATGAGATAAATGGACGCCAGTTACGAGTTGACTTTGCTGAAAATGATAAAGGCGCCGACAGAAACCGTGAGCAGGTAATATATCATATTTTTTGTTATTTTGCGTTGGCATTCTACCCAATGAGCTATTACTTATGGTGCATGAATTGTTTGTCCATGATGTGAACGTCTTGCTTGAGTAGATTGGTATGTATAGGTCTTAGATTATTGGTTTGTTGGATGTTGTTTAGTCAAATCATATGATACATACCAATGCGACCATATTTTAAACCAGGCAATCTAAAATACATGAACTGTTGGCCTATGATTAGGGTTTGAGGTAACTTTATCAAGTTTAGTATCAGCCTTGGGCGGTTATGATATTGACGGGGGGAAGGCATGAACATTTTTTTTTTTTTTGGAAACATGCAAACATTCATAACTTCTCACTGCACTAAAGTCATAGTATTTAAGCATTGGAACTATGTAGACCATCAATTATATAACCTATAATAAACGCGCATATGTACATGACACTGTACAACAATCAGATTTGATGGATCCATATAGTCTTAGAACTGCAAATGACACAGTGAACCGTCCTCTAAAGAAGGTGGCATTGAAAATTTTTGTGTGCTGGGAGCTTTTTTCCATGGTTGCTTTATCTTAAACATAAAACAAGTAAAGTTCTTATTTTTACTGAATAAAACTCTTAAGATTTTACAATTTGATTTACAATTTGCTTTACAATTCATATCAAGTCTATGTACTAATGATTTTGCAATCCAATTTGATTTAGTCGACATTGGTTTAATAGCCGTGAAGGTATCTTTTCTTACATATTAATTGATAGTTATTCTATCTCACAATTTCATAGGCAAGAGTACTTGTCACTATGTCATCTTGATGAACTTGAGCAATTTCATGGTGTCACTACTAAATGTATGGATTTTGGATCTATAAAAATAAACATTAGGAGTTACTCTATGCAACTAATTGAAGACAGAATTGCTACCGGATCTGCTTTTGCAATGTGAGAGTGGAAATAAACAATGAAGTGATATTTTCTTTCTCATAATCAAGATGCTTGTACTCCAACTACATTGAGCGACACATTTTGCATTTTCGTTCCTTAGCTTCTCTTGTTTTGTTGATGCCATAAATTTTGTTGCTTGGTTTGAACTGAATGGCCAGTCATAACAGAGAAATAAGTTGTGTCATTTGGGCTTTCCTCTTCTGCAGGGTCGTGGCGGGCCTGGGTTGACTCCAAATGTTGGTTAGTCTTCTTCATTTTTTTTTCTTCCCCCCTCTCAACTTTGATTTTCTTTGGGATGTTGCACCTTACTAATACAACAACTCAAGTGACCATTCTGTATGGAATATAACAGATGCTCAAAAACAATTAGGTGGTCCGGTCCTCGGGGATTCTGTTATCTTCCAGCCAATTGGTCTCCAGCTAGCTGCTACTTCTGCATCCATCATGGCAGGAACTTTGGGTGGTGTTCAGACCGATAGCTTGTCCTCTAAGCAAAATGGTTTGCCAGCTCAATCTGGTCTGGGCAATGATCCCTTAACTCATTTTCTAGCTAATATGTCCAGGAAACAGTTGTACGAGGTTATGTCTGAGATGAAGGTAAACATTTATTTCCCGCCTCTCTGCTTTCTTATATCAAAACTTTCAATATATTATGTGATTTGACATTTAAGTCTGATGATAGGTAATGGCTACACAAAACAAGGAACTAGCTCGTCAACTACTGTCAGCGAGTCCACAACTGTCTAAAGCTCTCTTTCAGGTGGTTCTTTGTTATTTGGTGCTTTTGTTACTAAATAGTCCCCCCCTCCTCCTCCTCCTCCTCCTCCTCCTCAGTAAAGATAACTAAATAGCCACTCTCTCTCTCCCTCTCTCTGGTTTAATTATATTTTCAAGCAGCATATTTTGCAATAATTATTTGAATATCCATTCTAGGAGCACTGGTAAACATTATTTTGAACATTAGGAGCTGTTTTCTATAATGGATTTTTTTATTTTTATGTATCATGTACCATACTCCAAATGTTGGGATTGGCAACTCGGATCTGATCTTGCCAGTCAAATATATCTTTAGCCATATCCAAGTGTGTCTTCGTATCTGTCCTTCCCATCCTTTTAGAGTTTTTGACTTGCGCAAAAGAATCAAAGAGATATTCTCTAGGTACATGCTATATACAGGTGATCTAGTGTTGGTAGATGCAACAGTAGAGGGTCAATTCAAAACTAGAAGTATGAGTGGTACATTGGAGACTAAAGGTTTTAATGTAAGTTGTTAGGAAAAAAAAATATATGCAATGTTTGTCAGGACACTTCTTGTGATGGAAGCATTGATTAATATCGATGGATAAAACAAGAGAGATTCTATTGCCACACCAACTTTTGCCAACGCCACCTCAATTCATATGTAAATTACCAAAGAATTAGCACACATCTCAGGGTGGCATTAGTAAAAGTAGGTGCGGCAATAGAAGCTCTCTAAAACAATATTTTACAAAGACCACTTCCATTATACGTAAGGATGGAGAAATTGGTAAGGATGTGACCTTAGTGTTGGGTGGATACAAAGAAAGAATGCTTTTGGAGTATTATGCGATCAATGTGTGCTAATCAAGCTAAAAGAATTGGTATCAATAACGGCATCACTCAGAAGGAGTGGCTTGGTGCAAGTTGAGGACTGTATAGTAACTGAAGAAAGATAAAAAATGACAAGGATGAATGTAATTAGACAATATATGAAAGAATATGCCTTAATTGCAAAAATATATATATTGATAAAAATTGAGTGAGTTGTTAGTAATTAATCGCTGAAAGTGGGTTTTGAACCCAGGTTTTGATATCGACACTCGCAGAGTTTAATCAACTTAGCAAATTGGCACCTTCAACCTTTGATTGAAGATATTCATGATAAATAGAGTTAGATGCAAAATTCATGTTGTCAACTCTAATAATTGGGATAAGGTGTTGATGATGATGAGGAATTTCACAATAGCACTCCCCCCCCCGACCCACCACACTTTACTGGAGTTTCTTTCATGGATTTTGTTTTTAGATGGGATAGTTTATGCTACTAGTTGTTTTGTTTCGGTGGTTTTTGTCTTTTCCTCGTTGTTCTCTGTTTGTTTTTGTTTTTCCTTGGGGGCTATCTCTAGACTCCTTTGTATTCTCCTTTTTGATATTTATAAAATCGTTATATTTATCAAAAAAATGAAAAAGAAAGATAAAGCAGAAACTTTTGTTGATTATGTCAAACTGTGCTTTAGAAACCAAGAATAGAATCTTATGTTACTTTGTCTACATGTTAGGGAGATATAAATATAGCTCCTTCCCTTCTTTCTCTTATTCCCCTCGTTTCATGGTCATATTTATTCTTTTAGTCTTTAACAAAGTGAAGAGAGGTGGTTCTCATTTATGCACATCTCCCAAGTGAAATACTAGATACATGGCCTATTTCAAACTTAAGCTTCATTTGGAAAAATGCTTAATTCTCCTAAATCTCAGGGCTAATGTTTTCTTTTCCTTCTACTCTTTTTGCCTGTTTTCTTCCATTTTGTGTTATTAACATCGTTTTATTTATAGTACAATCATACAAGACCACAACTGAATGATTATATTTTATGAAATGATCGTGCAGGCACAAATAATGCTAGGAATGGTAGCTCCACAAGTGGTTTGTCCCATTTACCTCAAAGCCCCTTTTTATCTTTTGTTAGACACCACTGAGATTCTCTGGCAAAGGACATATGATTATTATCTTTGCATTGTGCAGTTGCAGATGCCAAATATCCGGCAGTCATCACCTGGTTCACTCTTGCAGCCTCCAGTGCAGGATGGCATACAGGATCAGAAACCAGCAGTGCTTCCACCTCATCCTGGTCAAACATCTGTCACACAAAATAAGTTGCAGTTTGGACTGATGCCAAGGGTTCAAGAAGCTCAAGGCTCTACTGTGCCGCCTCAAAACACTTCTGTTAATAATCAGCCTACCACACTTCCATTTCAACAAGTTATTATGCAACCTCGATTTCATCATCCTCACCAAACACAAAGTCAACTTTTACCACAGACAACAGTGCCAGGACAGTCTGGAATTTCAACAGTTCCATCTTTACGACCTTTCACTAGTTTGTCAATTCGACCACAAGCTTCGGCTTTGGAAACTTCTACTGCTCTGAATCAGCAAATGCAGCTTCCTTTGCCACAGAACCCTAGACCAGTTGGAGCTGCAAATTTTGGGCATAATACTCCGTTGGTTGTTCCTAATGCAACTGCTCATAATTCATTGTTGCCTCGTCCTCTGTTATCACAACCAAGCTTTCAGGTGCTTACCTTTTACTGACATGATCCGTTCTTTTTTGACTCAGCTCTATTGAAAATAATCTCACTTTTTTTTTTCTTGAACTTGTGATTGGAAAAAATAAAAATAAATTGTTAATTCAGTTAAAACTTTATCATCATGCATGCTGAAACGTTCACATTGTTTTGTGGTCTGTGTATCAGACTTTGGAAAAGAAACATATCAATGATTCTAAAATTAGGTTCTTATACACTGGTCACCAGTGGGAAATAAAATGAAAAAAGTGGAAGTTAAAGGGGATATAACAATACCAAGATGTTCTATTTTTGTTCTTTTAGTTTATGTTTTTCTTCTGGTCTTTTGATGTATAATATTCTTCTAAACCATTTGAAGTGAATCCGTTTTGGCACATCTCTGTGTTTCTTATAGTACAAAGTTCTATTCTTTCGCTGCCTCTAATGCTTGTTGAATGGCAGCCTGGCTCATCAAATACTATGATATTATCGGGTGCACCAGAGACAGTAAACAAGCGCCCTGAAAGATCTGCTCAAGTAACTGATGACACACCATGGGTCCCCAGAAGTGTGTATTTGAACTCGTCGTCAGGTTTATCTAAGCAAACGAGCATGTTTGGTGATACTTCAGAACCAACGAATCATCCATCAAAACTAGCTAGGTTAGAAGATGGACGGAGTTCCTTACGTACAATGATGAATCAGAAGAATTCTACAAGTGGATCTGGGCCAACCCCAGATTTTGGAACTGGCTCATTGCCTTCCAACCGAATTCCTAGTACTGAAGGACAGCATTCTGAGAAACAAGCTCCTCAGGTAAATTTCTTTTAATCCTTTGGTAATTTCAATAGGCCCGCAACTTTTTATTGTAATATTGTTAATATATCATTCCATTATTCTTGCTTGGTTTGGTGGTGTAAACCGAATTGTTGAACAAAGAATTCCCTTGTTACTCTCCTCCTTTGAGTCATGGGTACCGTGTTCAGCAATCAATGTTTTTATACAGGAAGGAGTGGGGCAAGGGCGAGGCAGTTGGATGTCCTAAAGTGTGATGCTTACACCTCGCAAGGATGCCTACAATCTATCTATAAAAAAATGAATGCCAACAATCCACTCTTCTGCCTTTGAAGTTTGAACTCCACCTTTAAGCTTGCTGGCCAGTCCCAAGCCTAAAATTTAGGCTTGTTAAATTGTCGCACTGGGCTCATGCTTCGGTTTTAAGAACCAATGGGTCTCTAAAAGTATGCCCACCATAGAGGCTTGTCGTAGGTTGGCATTACTCTCAATCATCTCCCCCCCAACCCCCTGCGCCCCCCTTCTCCCTCTCAAGCCACAGTTTGCCTTCATAATATACCTTTTGTTTTTTGATCCTTCATGAAAAAAATTCAGTATTGTGTGGTGGCAATTGAAAGGTGGAGTGCTTGCTAATAATACTGGTTTTGAGGGACGGAGAAAGTAGAATGCCTTTTGACTGTTAATTGGGGGCTTGGGTTAGACTTTGGTGTTGGCTCATGCTAAACTTGGGGCTAATGGATTAAAAAATGTGTTTTTAATCAGAAATCTTGCTGTTGCATGTTACTCCTTCAGTTTTGGTTGAAATGGACTCCAGCCCATCTAATTTTCTTTGCAGAGCAAACTCTTGCACACCTTGAGGTTTCTAGCTGAGTTCCACACATTACAATGCCTTGTGCAGACTCATCATCTCATTACCAGCTTTACGCTCTGTACATTGATTTAATTGTCTTGTTTATTTGCATCTTAAATGGTCATATTTCCCAACACTTTTATCAGCCTCATAATCATATAATGCCTTATCCCAGACCATTCAACTCTTTATAGAAAAACAACTTCAGTTGGGGCAAGAAGCAATATCCTAAATCAGAAAATTGTATCCATATTGATATTTGCTAGCACTTTTGCGTTGATATTGGTCTGTTACTGCTACAAGAGTTCGATGATGTTTAACAGTTGTTTTGGTTATTTAGCGCTTATGATTCAAACTCACATTTGACCAAGCAATGCTCGTGGTTTCCTTGTGGTGGCGTCATGATTTTTTTTTTTTTTTAACACCATTGCAGCTTGCACCTGAGGTAGAATCGGCCCTTCTGCAGCAAGTGATGAGTCTGACATCAGAGCAGTTAAGTTCGTTGCCTCCGGAACAACGACAACAAGTCATTCAGCTGCAACAGATGCTCCGATGAATCCAATCCCCAGATGCTTTTACCGATCATCAAATTGACCGGTCTCACACGACACAACTATCGGCCCAGACATGTTTTTTCATGCACTCGTGATTGTTGCCTAGGTGAAAGAAGGCTGGTGTCGGTTGTCACCATCCCTAACAGTTGGAAAAAGACTCATTACAGTTGTCCTGTTCAGCTCTAAAATGCATGGGGATGGTCACATTCATGTAACATTAAGAGATTGTGAATATCATTATCTATAAAAGAGTAAGATTGAAAAAAGAAGATAGTTTTGGGTTCAATTTTTAATTAAGGGGAGAGAATGATTATTTGTGGTGGTGTTATTTCTTGACTTTTAACATAAGTTTGTTCTTTGGTCAAAGGGAAGTAAACCAAGTCAGAATCAGATTGCTTGTTGAGTTGGATTTGGTTACATGATGTTTCATGTCTTCTCTGATGTACTTTTAACCTAAAACAAGTTCATCTTGCATAGACTTTCTTGTGTTGAATCTCTCTTTTGTGCTTTGCCTATCATCTTTGGTTTTGTACTTTTAACTACACAATGAAGACCAATGAGGGCATTAGTCTGAATGAGAAATTAAATAAAAATGGTGACTTGGTCTCGTAAAACAAAAATGAATAATAATCCCAAGTAGAAGGGATCGATGGAGGTTGTTAATGCCAGGCATTAAACGAAATTGAATGAGAAAAAAAGAACCTTCTTTAGTTTACACAAGATTCATGGAATGAAACTTCTAAAATATTAAATCTTAAAACAAAACATCTAAAATAAATGAATGTTTTGGTGGATTTTTGAGATACCTCTTCTCTATTTTCAATCTGATGACTTGCCTCTTTGATCCCTATCCTCTCTTATAAATTAATAAAAATTGATCCAAATGAGTTCATTTTCAACCTTTAAACAAAAAGTCTTTGATTGATGGTCTGAAAATCAATCGTCTTCAAACTCTTCAACCGTCATGGTAAATTATTTTTTATGGGTAGATTGAAATTATTAATCTCATCTTCAATCTATTATTTTAAACCTTGTCTTACCCCCTTATAAATAAAAAAAAATTGTAACTTTATTTACCCAAAATCTCATCACTTATATTTCTCAAAAATTGTTATCTTGTTCTTTAATCGAGAAGCTTGAAGTAGATAAAATCTTAAGATCTGAGATAGGGAAAATGATTTTTCATCAAAAGGTCAAAGATGATGGATTTTTTTGGAAGTAATTGAAGATGAGGACATTTATATTATCTTTGTTCTACTAAAGAGATTACGATGAAAGGGCATATCATCAGTTTGAAAACGTATGGATACCTCAAACAGAAGAGTCGTGATAAAATGATTCTCCCACATGGCATGTCATACTCAAAATACTCACTTGACGTGGGATACACAACTGTACATTTCCGTACATCTATGTAGTTGAGTATCCCGATGAAAGAAAATCTATGGTTTTGACACACTTCACATCAGGTGAGTATTTTGAATATGCCACGTGGGAAAGTGTGAACCATCTGATTAACATTAGCTAGTCATTAAGTGATTAGGATTGAAATATTTTGATACGTTAACGAAGCACTGAAAAATCCCTCAATTCTATCCCTGTTCTTGTCCATTACCAAACCCTTCATGTTGCGCGGCGGTAGGTGAAGGTAGCGCCTCTTGCCAAGATTCTCACCAAACACTCGTAGACGAAATTACTAAAATACCCTAGATAAAGACCAGAACATGATAGCTCAGCATTTTTTATAGTAGGATATCTTACTCTCTAGAGCGACTAGGCAAGGTCAAGAAATCTCAAAATACCAAAACACCCATACGAACTAAAAGAAATTCCACCAACTGTCCAGTGGTAGAAGCGTTATATATTAGTGGCATTTTGAACAATTTATAAGAAAATAGTTTGGTAAGGGGTTCTTTGGTAAATTCGTATTTACTTGAATTCCCCTCGCAAATATAAGAACCAGAGAAACGTTCACTCTTCTCCTCCCACGTCTCTACTGGTTTACCGCTATCGTGCGCATCTCTCTAATTCTGGGCCGTATCCCCTCTTCGGGTACGTAGATTCTCTGTATCTCTCTCATGTTAGAACGAAGAACTCTAGGGTTTGAGAAGGTTTGTAAAAAATGCATAGTTAAATCTATCTGGAATTCTCCATTAAAGACTTTATTTTCAGTGATTCAACCTCATTTACGCTATAAACCTCCCTGATTGGTTGCAGATATTTCATTTCTAATATTATGTGTAATATTAGAAAAATCTCGGGTTTCTTCGGTTCTTGTTTGCTTCTTTCTGTTTTTGGTTCATTTTGGGGTTCTAAAAATCTTTATTTAGAGAAAAATAGAAATAGAAATTTAACCATCTATGATTGGTTTCATATTTTGGATATGTTCTATGTAATTTCGAAATATGTCGTCTTTTTTTGTTTCTTGGTTTAATTTTATTTTGGTCCGATTAGGCCTTATATGCAAGCGATTGTAGTGTTTGGAAGTTCTTTATTTTGAGTGAAAACGAGTATTGGAATCTAAAATTTTCCATTTTTAAATTTTTTTCTCCTGATGCAGCCAAGGTATGATTGAATTGGATCATTGGATCTCTGTTGGCCGAGAATCTTCGAAAGTCAGGTTCTTTTATAGCTGAAGATACCAAGTGTTCTGTATTTCTTTGGGATACTGAAAGTATGGAGGCGATGTATGCTACGAGCTCGGCATGTTGTATGTTGAACGGTTTGGAGAAGATTGGACAGAAACCAAGTGGTTGCTTGCAGTTTTCTCAGAGATGTAGAGAGGACCAGGCTCTTCGGATGCTTAATTCAAGGCAGTTGAGGCATAGTATTTCTTTTGTTCGACCACCTAGACTGGTTGGACTTGAGCTTTCATGTTCTTATAAGAATTCTCAGGGTAAGTAGGGAAATCTTTACTATTATAATGAGAGAAGGCGGAGAAGAAGTGGTTCAACACCAAAATTTGAATCTCACAAATGCTCCCACCTTTACATTTAAATTTAATATAATTAGGGTTATTTTGGTCAAAAATCAAGAAAATTGCACCTTATAATCACGTTGCTTAGTTTTCAAATTACAAAAATATCTTTCTTAATATGTGATCTTCAAAAGCACTTCTCATACATGTGTTTTTGCACATGCCACCTTCTAGTTATTGATAATAAAAAAAAATTGGTATGACCTCACAGCTTCAACACAAAGCACTGTTTTTAAAAAAAAATTATATATAGTGTGTGGTGTGGTAGGGAAGTTGGATTTAAACCCACGGCTTCAAAGTTGCATTGCAACATCTCAACCAACTGAACTATGGGTATAAACCTCGAAGTGGTCTTGACAAGAATTGAACTCACGATCTCCTTTTTCAATGAATTGTGACCTATTTGATCTCCTTGGTTGAAGCAACTTAAAGAAGTGCCCTGACTGCTTACTTGTTCTGATTATATATAGACATTTTGGTTTCAAGGTTCAAATTACTTCCATTAACACTCAATGTGAACATTCCGATGGAAATATTTGAGATTAGATTATGTAGGTGGGCTTATGGAGCCAAGGAAATTAGTTAGAAATCATTCTGCGTCTATTTTCTGTTTTGTTTGATTAGTTTTGCCATAATCTGAGACTGCTTATCTTGTTTTTATCATTGAGTTCCCCTTTCAATTATTGTTACTTCTTTTGTAGAGTCGGCATTGGAATCAGAAAAAACTCATACTTTTGTTGACGAAGCTCTAGTTTTGAAGGTATGGATCGATGTCCTTGATTACCTATTTTATTTTTATTTTATTCCACGAGGAATGGAAGAATTTTGGCCCGTTTTTTTGTGAAATGGTGTTATACATCGGGTAATTGGTTCTTGGTGGAAAGATTTTAGTACTTGAAACTTTGAGAGATGATTGGTCGTGTGAGATAATTTGCACGTCTATCTTATTGGATGTTAGCATAATTGCAGAAGAAGTCACAAGAAGTTGCCCCATACTTAAACGGACGTTGCATATATCTTGTTGGTCAGTTCTCTTAGCTGAAAGTTGTCCAGTACATTAGTATTATGCAGGTGGTTCTAATAGCTAGATTCTATGGGGTATAAAATGCAGGAATGATGGGATCTGGAAAAACAACCGTGGGAAAGATTTTATCAGAAGTACTAGGTTATTCTTTTTTTGACAGGTTTGTTCCTGTATATCTTTTATATTTAATTTATATGGGAGCATATAAATAATGTGGAAATCCAAGGTGACTACTCATATGGTTCATTTTGAGGTGGTCTACTAAATTATGTCAGTGAATGTGCTGCACTTTGTGGATGGATGGGATCCACCACTCCATGGGTACCTTGTCGATACTTTGTGCAAAACCAAGTGGATCAGATGATCATAAACGTCTGTTTGATAGACCTTTTCTATTTTGGACCACTTAAAATATTTTATTTGATCATACAAAAGAATGGGTTTAGATGGGCTATGATGATCAGCTGATCGGATCTTTTTATAGAAGATCTCCTTGGAGGCACCCCAATGAGGTGGTTGATCCAATTCCTCTCTGTTTGCCATTTATACTGGTATGCCTTTGGTAGGTCTATCCTTATGATCCACTCAACCGGTACCTTTTTTCACTGTTACATGGAACTCTAGAATATATATGTATTGGATTATTTATGATCTTTGTTGGTGTTGCAGTGACAAATTGGTGGAGCAGGCCGTGGGTGGAACTTCTGTTGCTCAGATCTTCAAACAGTACAGTGAGACCTTTTTTAGAGATAATGAGGTATTTTAGAAAACATTGTATGTCATCTCTTACTATATTCTCTTTCAATTTGGTCTAGTGTTGAATTTCAGATCTTATTATTATTTAGGCCACAGTATTTTAGTTTCGAGGTCTGCCAGCATGATATGCTGGGGAAGTGTCAGAATTTTATTATCTTGGCCTAAATGAGCAGTGTATTTTGGAACTTTTGGTCATTTAGACTTAAGATGTAACATTTTCAATGTGAATTCTTTTCAATTAAATTTCCAAAAACCCTTCAAAGTACTTTTTTTTTGTTTCTCCCATTTTATTATCTTCATCTAATTTTACCTATGGAAAAAAGATAAACCCCTTTACATTAGGTTTATTAATCACATTTTTTAAGGTAAAATTTTTGGAGTACTTGAAAAAAGCCCTAATTTCTTTTTATTTCATACAAAACATCCATGACATGATTTAAATTCTCAGCTTCTAGGTACATCTCAGTCAGTTGAAAGCCAAGTTGTTTCAGTACAGGTAAATTGAGACAATGCGACAACTTTAGTATGACCTCCAAAGTATTGTTCTGGTCACCTCAGCACAGGCATCTCAGCCAAGATATTCCTGTTTAGAATGGAATTCTGAACCATGGTCCACTGTTGTGCATCATGTCATGGACCCAGTATGTCTGAGATAAGCTGAATGTTCTGTGCATTGGAGTGCTAGGAGGTTGGGTCCCTGTTAAGACTTGGGCGTCAACACACGTTCGGGACATATGGTACAATGATGAAACCGATTTATTGCGTATATTAAGAGAAGCAAACCAACAAATCAACAGAAATATTTATTAATACTAGCATTTAAGAATCACTGATGCCACAACAATTGGAGCTCGTTGGCTGTTGTTACAAACAGCTACTGCTTTAAATTTGATTCATTTAGTTTACTTTTTCATCCCCTACAGCAAATAAAAGGTTAATGGTTGATCTGTTCTTTAGATTGAGTTAGGCTTGTAGATTAAACAAGTCGTTATCTTGTTTAGCTTTTTTTCCCATACAGGAAATAAAAAGTTAAAAAGATTTTTCTTCTGTTTTTTTTAGAGTGAGGTATTGCTGGAGTTGTCTATGATGCGCCGCTTAGTTGTTGCCACTGGGGGTGGTGCAGTGATTCGACCAGTCAACTGGTATGGTAACATGGATATAGTAATAATCTATCTTTTCCATCTTCCTAATAATTTTCAGATTGCGTCATATCTTTCAGTCATATGTATGAGCTATGTTGATCTTTTGAATTATCAGGAAATATATGAAAAAAGGGCTCACAGTCTGGTTAGATGTGCCTTTGGAAGCTTTGGCAAGGAGAATTGCAGCTGTAGGGACTCATTCTCGCCCTCTTTTGCATCATGAATCAGGTGATGCTTACACAAAGGTGACCTTCATCTTGAGCAGCACCTGTACAGCAGGATTATTTTTTTTTAATTTCTATTATTTGTGAAATGCTATTTTAGGAGGGAGCAAAATCTGATTTTTCTCTTCACTGTTTACACATTTACTTCTTTAACAGGCTTTCGTGCGGCTTTCGACACTTTCGGAAGAGAGAGGTGAAGCCTATGCCAATGCTGATGTCAAGGTTTCCCTTGAATGTATGTTATCTTGAACACATGACATGTTTGTGGTTTCTTTTAGTTTGTGATAGAATTTAATGTAGGAGCATGATTTGATCACTCGACCGAAAGAGTAGGGATAAGCTTTGATGATGAGTTGACATGTTGGAATATGATAAGAGGGATGATCCCTCCTCTTATGAGTCTTATACAACCTATGATAGCATAACAATGCATGTGGCACTTGCATTCTATGGATCGATCTCACCAGGAAAATCTCTTAAGCCAAAATTGATGTCTTCCAGCATCATCTATTATATTCCTTTTGACCCTTCAAAAACCACGTTTGATTGTTTACCATCATCTAATAGAGTCCATTTCTGGATAGCAGTCTTGCTTCTTCCCTGTGCCATGTTCATGTAGATAAAGAACATCTATACTTTCCTTCATTAGGCTATCGTGTCTTTAATCCTTGTGACACGGAAAAGTTCAGTCTGGTGGATGATAAGGATCTCCTACCACCTATTGATGGTTCACAACCTCCTGGTCCTGGATGTGTGACACAGAGAGGGTTGATTGAGGTGGAAGCATGAAATTTCATTCTGAATATATTTTTTTTGCTGCCTCATTTTAATCCCTTTTGCATGTGTTTGATTCTATAGAGTCTGGAAAATATAACTACATCTATCGTTATGCTTATAATTTGGTAAATGCCGAAGAAGTCAAAATGTGTCTACTTTTGCAGATATTGCAGCCAAAATGGGTCTTGGAGATGTAGCCGATCTGACACCAACCGCCATTGCAATTGAGGTAGCTTTGCCATGCCCTTCATGTCTATGTAGTCTCTTTCCCCTGTAACTCATTCGGGGCATGATGTGAACACCCATCTACTTTATAGGAGTTTTCAGATAAACAAAAGGTTTCTCTCTTTTATTTTCCATAGAGCCTAGATATCTGCCCTAAGGAGTGATCACATGATCTGTTTTTTTTAAGCATCCATGCGAGGACCAAAAGGTATTCCCATGGTATATGCCAGTCCTAAGCCCTGATAAAGGAGGAAGCCTGTGTACAAACTTTGCTACCTCTTAGAATGAATCCCAGTCCAATTCTTTTAGTTAAAAGAAAAATAAAGGAGTAGCACTTGTTCATCAGGCCTCCATTTTTGGGATGTCTTTGATGATGACGACGCAGTATGAATTACATGTTTAATTAATGGCTTACTGTTTTGACATCATTTTTCTCATCTTGGCAGGCTCTCATTCAAATCAAGAACCTCCTGCAGGGTGAAGGAAACATGACTTATTCATAGAAATTTTCAAATCCTCGAAGCTCTCTGGTTCTCCTTTCCATGTTGTAATGTCTTATGTTATATATAACTTTTGCCACGCCAACTTTATTTATCACACAACAATGATGCATCTGTACTAATTTTATTGTTACATAAGTGACATCTCTCTCTCGTTAAACCCTCTATTATCCCACCTCCTCCGGTCTATATTTTCCCATTCTCAATCAAACCCTTAATAATCTATTTTCACATATCTCTTCAAAATCCCAAGGAGATCAAACTCTAATTTTAATCTTTCCTTCCCTTTCAACCTCTCCAACTCCATCAAAATCCCCTTTTCTCCACTTCTTAAAGTCACGCTAATCCTCAAACAAGTCGAAACAAATCTTAATAACTTTTTTTTTTTTGGATCGTTGATGTTGATAATGGGTTGATTTCAGAAGAGTCGCAGGAATTTAAAGATTATGTGCAAACTGTGATGTTAAAAGAGTGATTCTTTAGTTGGAGAGAAAAGGAATTTGTATCATGATAAAAATAAAATAAAAAAATGTTTTCCCACATCTTTCTAATTTTATCATTGGGGTTGTATAAAAAAAATGTGGTTGTGGTAATAGACTTATAGTTCTCATGTTTTGTTATTTCAATATTTGACCAGATTCGTATGGCACAATTGATCCTACTAAAGTGGTACCACAAATAGTGGATTCGGGTTTTTATTGGGTCAAATCAGGATCAATCAGACCTTAGTTTAGTTTGCTCATCCATCCTATTGTGATTTCTTTGGCCATATCAAAGCTTTATCCCAAAGATTTGGGGTGGGCTACTTAGCAATATCTATTTGAAAACGGTCTTGGTCCTACTATTGAATTTGAACAAGACATTAAGAGAGGGATAACTGATGAGTGGGTAAAGAGAAACCAGAGGCACGGCTCTCTTTGAGAAGAGTTCAGGAATTCACGAAAGCAGTTATGTGAAGATTGAGTAAATCGACGTGAAACTAAAAAAAATTGTGATCAATTTTGAAATTGTCCAATGTGCAATCAAATTAAACAGTAGAAATCATTTTCCTGCAGAGTTCATTTTTCCAAGGATTCACTAGAAAAAATAAATTCCCTGCAATCATACAGACCCTGTCCCTTATTGTTATGTTCCATGCTTGCTAGGCAATGTTTAAGAGACTTCTGCTTTTCACAAATTTGTTGCATTTGTTCCCTTAATTTTCTTTTCCTTTGCTTGTTTTTTTAGACAAAACAATAATTTATTGTGAAATTGAATATGGGTGTGTACAATATATGACTGATACAGAGAAGAAGAAGATAACCAAAAATGAAAAATAAATAAGGAACAAAGAAAAGAGACAAAAATACACCATCCTGCACTGTTGGGCGTTATATTTTCTGAATGCGTGTCTAGTTCAAAACCACATATTTTAGAAATAGTTGTCTATCTCATAACACAAGCTATGGCATCTTTTCGCGCTTAGTTTGCTGGATCATCAATGTTCAGATATGAGAAGGTTGATATATCTCAATCAGAAATAAAAATCATTACTTCCTAAAATCTTATCCTTTATATGAGAAGCAAGAACGCCACAATCCCCCCAACTACTGTCACTAAAACATCTACTACTCCCTTCTGCAACGACACCGAAGAACCATATGCAATCATTAATGGGAAATGACAATTTTCAGTAGATGGATCATCATGAGTCACCATTGCCAGACCAGAGAAATCACAGTCCAAAAGCTTCTGGTTCCTTTCCTGAAAATACATGTTGAATGCATACGAAGCATTACCATGGACATCCAAGTTGTTACAGGAGGACCCATAACCCAGAGCGGTACAATCAGAGAAAGTACAAGCATAGTCAATGTTTTCGGGCAATTTTGAGAGGTCTTCTACATATTGGTTCAGAATACACCACCTTCTTGGTAAATAGTCTACGTCTTGCGCCCCAACTAGACCCTTGTTCTCTAAGTTACCAGACAGATCTAATTCATACTTTGGCTTCCCATCAAACTCAAATATCCCCCAATGCCTCTCAAAACCACCTGGTGCAATGCTTTTAACATTCTCATCGTTGATGCTGAATAGGTACGCTTCAATCTTCCCTCTTCTAACTGGAGTTCCATTGCCACTCAGTACGTGTCGAACCAGTCCTTGGTTGAATCTCTTTGCATTATCGACATTTGCATTCTTATCACCATCAGTAGGCCACCCAACTTCTCCAACTATGATCGGTGTGTCAGGGTATCCTGCTTTCTTCAGGGCCCATAGGAGAGTGTCAAGATTGGCATCAAACACATTAGTGTAGAGGGAATCACCATCCTTGATGGGCTTGTTTGACCCATCAAAAAAGGCGTAATCGACAGGGAAGTATTCGTTCCCGTAGAGACTGAGGAACGGATAGATATTGACAGTGAAAGGCGCATCGTTCTCGTAGAGGTATTGGACTATTTGGATAGTGAGGTCACGTATCTCTGGTCTGAAGTCACCAGCAGATGGAACTGGATTGGAATCGGGGGAATTGTAGATGTCAGCGTTGAATGGAACAGTGGCTTTGATATGTGAGCCGAGCCCGGCTACATTGAGGGCTTCCTGGATGTTCCGCAGAGCTGGCAAGGTGACTGTCAAGTAGGTGCCATTGTAGGTCTGAAGAAATGGTTCATTGCCTACAGCAATATACCTGCAAAATCATTCTTTTGCAATCTCAATTTCTTCATCTAAGTTAAATTAGTTTGGCTTGATAGAACTGTTTTTTGTCTCTTTAGAAATTTAAAAAGATTTAGAGAACATAGAAGAAGAACCCACAATTTAACAATTGAAGAAACACAACTAATCTGGAGAAACAAGAAGAACAAATATCAATCAGAACAAAGAAACCCATAGCATGAGTTGAAACCCAATTCAAATGGAAACCAGAAAAGTAAGTAAAACATGATTTTGTGTTTAAATGGGACTTATGTTCAAATTAACTGTGTAGTTTTTAATTCTCTGTTGTAGTATGTAACTTGACTCTTGTACTATGGCTGGTTACCTCAACCGTCTCCTTCTTTATTTTAATAAAATTTGCTCTACTAATAATAAAAAAAACCAAAGAACAAAACCCAATTCAAAGAGGCAAGATGAACCCATTTCACAATTTGAACAAGAAAAACAGTTAGACAAAGAACACAATAACAAAAGGAATTATTTTTTTTAGAACATAGCAATTTATCAAGAAAGAAAAAAGTGTTCAAGCAGGAAAAAGAAGAAGCATATATATGATAAAAAACTGTGTTACTCAACTTGATTTTGACTCCACCATTGAAGCAATACTGGGTCACATTCTCTTGAACCCAAGAAGAAGCAACCCCATTATCTCCACTCATCTCCTCCAACATGTAATTCGGTATCGCCAGCATGACCTCGATATCTGTCCCAATCAGAGCTGTTAAAATCTTTTCTTCAGCCTCGAACAGCTTCACCTTGTTGAACCCATTGGTTCTAAGCATCTCAACTACCATCTCTGGAGGGAGCTGGTGAGTTGCCATTGTTCCCCAGTTCACTCCAATGCTTTGGCCATTAGATACCATGTTCATGAACACAAGAAAAAGAATAAAGAGAGCTTTAGAGTCTGTTCTTGAATCTGCCATTATGTCCTTTTTAATGAATCTTCAATAAAATCTCTTGCAATCTTTCTTTCTCAAATCAAGGAAGAAGAGAAGAACATCAAGAAAGAAAGAGAGAAAGGGGAATTGTTCTATTGTTTGTGGTAGTATTTATAATACACTAAAGATGACTTTCTCTCTCAAAAACTATGGTGGTTTAGACAAAAGAAAAAAAAATAATAAAAAGGAGAAAGGGAAGATTCGTTACTTAATTCTGTTATTCAGTTATACTTACCGATCTAGGCTAACATGCACCTGGTGCTAAAATTTTCAATTCTGTACCATTTTATTAGGTGAATTACCTGAATTGCCCTTGGGCTTTCCTTGATGAAGGTTGGATGGGAACTGGAAATTGGGGTTTGTCTTGTGGCAAAAGTGTCATATTTTTTTGGTAAAAAAAAACACCTGTTTCACAGGAAACAGTAAATATTTCGTGTGGAGCAGTAAATATGTCCTGGGTATCCTTTATATTAGTCCCCACAAACTTGGACACTGGCGTCCAACGAAATGTCGAGTTGGGTGAGTTCAACATCAACTTCTTTGTTTTGTTTAAGTTTAAGTTACTGAAAATGTGAAAATCCTCCTCTACACTGGGAGTGGCTTGGCATTGCGCACCCTACCTCTACTTTTCTACCTCGTGATACTCTTTTAGGCCCACTAATCTACAAATAAAAGCCAGTTTGATTGATGATTTTTAGCCATTCCATTATTTTTTTTTCTTTCTACGAGCTTTATGAAGATGCTGATGGATATAAGCTAGAACTCACTGAAGTTTGATATTTGATATATGGGTCAGGATCGGTGTACACATGTATCTACTCATATATTTACAACACATTTTGTCCTATGTGGGCTAAAAGTTCTGGATTGAGCTGATTTTTGGTGAGGACGTTCTCTATGATGAGGAGATCATCCTCACCAAAAATCAGTTCAATCCAAAACTTCTAACCTCATCAAAAGTGATTTACAAAAAATACATGGTCCATGATTCTTCAACTTATAAATATGGGGTCAGAATTTTTAGAATTTGCTGATTTTTGATGAGGATGATCTCCTCATCATAGAAATCATCCTCACCAAAAATTAGCTCCATTCGAAACTTTTACTCACATAGGACAAAACACGTTATAGATATAAGCGTACAGGATATATAAATATCGCCAAAAAGAGGACCAAACATGGGTCAGCCAATTCGAGTCTTACAGGAGTTATCTTAAATATCTGACATACATATAAGACTCATAATATGATACAAGTGACAATGCCCCTAACCTGAGAGTACCTTTAAGGAATGAATTGAAAATTTTCTTCGGTCTTCCATTCATGGGTTTGTATTATTACCGACATATCCTCATGCGATCATACAAATATGCTATTGAGCCTTCTGAGCAAATTCATTATTTTTTTTTTTTTTACATTGACTAATGCATGAACAACATGTGGCATAATCAGAGTTACAAGTGGAAACTATCTTTGATTAGAGTGGAAGGAAGCTTGAATCCCCTTTGAAAGGAAGGGAATCCTATCTAAATGCCAACTTTCCAACCTGAATCTACGTGTTTCTTACTCCATAAACTTTTCGTTCCTTCTTTGCCTTTGTGTTAAAGGGCACCTTTTCCTTCTTCACAAAGGGGTTGTGAAGGCATGGACCATTTCCAAAAAACAAAAGTAACTTAAAAAAATAAAATATTTTTCTTTATTTTGCTTCCTTTTTTTCTTTATTTTGCTTCTTTTGATCTTTAGCTTTTATACATATATGTAAATAAATGACACTACCCGAAGCTGGTATGTGGGATGTTATGGTCTTGATGCACTATGTTAAATCTCGTCAAAGACTGAGACGACTCATTCACCAAGGAGAAGAGTTGACATGTCGTCTCAAAGACATGATTTGTTCTAGTTCTATGGCATTTTTTAAAATCTCGTCCCACACCTCAAATAAATTGAATATCTCATCCAATTAGATTCGGTCTCGTTCATGGACAAGACGTCAAAATGAATTGTAAATCCATGCTTGTAATAAAAGGAATACATAAATAAACAAACTTCCTTTTCTATGATTTGAGAGCAAAAAAAAAATGTAAATTGAAGTAGTGTAATGATTTTCTGACACCCTCCTGTGACACACCCCCCCCATCACAGAACAATAGATTATTTGCCTTGGGATACCTCTAACCATAAATCTTTTTCCTGTGTATCACAAGGCAGATGATCTACAACTCTGTGATTGGGGGAGAGGGGTAACACATGGATACATCAATTTTCCAAGAAATTGTACAAAAGTTGTGGTACCAAAAAGTTCATCATTAAACTTTGTTAAGAACTCGTTTTTTCTTTTGTTTATTTTTAATTTTTTTAAGAAAAGGTGTAGTGGCGATCTTAATCACAGGTCCCTCTCTTACCATTCCTTTTCATTTTATATTCCAAAGTTTACTTACACCCCTCATATACTAGGCAGAATCTGAACAAATGTTACTTCGTTTCAGCAACAAATGTTAACCATTAATCTTTTTTTTTTTGAAAAGTTTTTTTTGGTTCCTTCTTCAGCGATGCCAAATGTATAGAAGCCAGAAGAACAACCAAGAACTCAGCACATCATAGTTGAGTGTCAAGTGTCCACTCCCCATAAAAAGGAGTTTTTTTCCGTTACCCAAATGCTATTATCAAAGGTGTAGAAAACCTCAATACAAGAAAGTTGCATAAAAAAATTGATGGTGCATGATCATTTCTGAGGACCATTCAAACCAAGTCCCATCAATTGGCAAGTGTGAAATAAAATGGGAGCAATTTCCCTCTTAAAAAAGTATAATCAGATCTTTGTGGTACAAAGATGGTGCTGGAAGGGGAATCAAAGGCTTTCATCGACTTTTTGTGCGCCGAGGAAGTGTAAAATCAGTTGGTTAACAAGAACAATTTTGACAGATGCACAAACAGAACACACAGGGAGACAATAAATGTTAGGACCGCAACTATAACGATAAATTAAGATAACGATACCTTTTTTCTCATGATGTGTACATTGCATGACTAGTTTGCTTTCATTTCCCCCCTTTTTGTTTTGTTAGCATTAAGGGGAGGTAAGCCTCAAAGGAACCCGTGATGAGGACCAATCCCAGACCCGGGATTGACTTTGTTAATAGTTAAAAGTATTTACAAGGATTCCCCCAGCGCAGATGGGAGGGTATCATTAGTCACATCCGCACTGAAGCAGGTTTCTTCTGGCAGTCGAAAGCTTAAACAAAACATTGCCTGCAACATAAAAAAATAAGACTTCAACAAATTACTTGAGCTGGGTAGCAATAATAACCGAGACTTTTAACACCATTTCGACACACACATGTATAAGACAAGATGAAAGGCCTAAAGCTAGAAAAGATTATATAACAGGCACAACTCTGTCGCAAAAACAAAGTGGATTTAATGCAAACATGCCACATAGTACAAAAGACCATAGTTGAAATTTAAGGTGAGCATGAGGTATCACCATATGAGCAATCTACTAAAAATTCTACTACTAATCATCATATACAAAACATGGTAAGTGACCCTCATGTGAGTTTATACCTTGTTTGGAGCGACATCCCTAACCCTATGAAGTAATGGGTCTAGTATCTTAGCATTCAAAGCAGACTCTGCCTCCTGCAGGAGAATTTCACGAGCAAGTTAAGATATGTAAAAGAATGAGCAATGAACAAATAAATAAAAGATGTGGCAATCTGAGCAAACACAATAGACTTTATTTTCTGCAAAGATGAAATTTCACACATGGCACGTAGCAGAGGTTTGGACCATCTCACCCATCCCCATTTGGCAACTTTCAGCCCAACTATCCTTCTTTTGCCTTGATTCAGAATAAAAGATTTCTTGTGTTCCAAAATAATCCTTTATTCTATCCTTAAGAGAAAGAGATGTTCCGTTATACTGAAGTACAGATCTCAAGTGAGACTTTAATAACTTTGGTTTATGATCAAATGCTCTGAATTCTTATTACTGGAGCTAAAACCATTCCAATACCCCTTTTCCCAAGCATAAACTGAACCAACAACGGGATAAGCATGAAAAGAAAGCTTCTATAAATACTGATTCACCGTTGTCTAAAATGCTAACAAAACATTCACAAAATTCAGCGAAAATATACATGCTTGAACATTGGCATCAAATAACCAACATACCATCTCACATGTGAAAAAAGGAAGGATAAGCAAAACTTAAATTCCAAAAACCTTTTTGGATAAAAAGTGAGAAAGATTACAAGGGGGAACTCGATCATGTTTAAATGGAGAGAAACTTACAGAAATTAATGATTCGTTCGTTTCATTTGATCGCATAAAGCAATAGCAATGAATCAAAGGTAAAGGTCCCTGCCAGTATTTCTTCTTAATAAGACTCCTAAAAGCGTCTGTAGGAACGATTATCAAGGATTAATTGAAAGCATCAAACACATCATAGTATGACATCACACAAGATTCCTGCAGGCATAGGCAAAATATGAAACTCAACGATGCCAACAATAAGAAAATAGCCAGGAAACAAGTATTCTTAAAAAGCAACATCTTAATATTCTTAGTTTGGGGTATGACACGCAAAGTGGTAAATAGACTCCGAGTGAACGCATAATATTAATTAGTATAGGTCAGTAAAAATGTATAGGGGGAAATGGCATGTCAAGATATACAAAATTGCTTAATCACACTTGGGCAATTTGAACTTCCGAAGTCTCTTATGTTTGGAAAGAATCTAATGGCTGGTGTAGTTCCTTGCCAAATGCCTTAATGCTGATTTTTACCTAACAATTTCCAGATCATCTTGTTAATCCTCTTTGATAAGATGGCACAGATTGTAAACATATGCATGCTTGGCCATCGATTTTCCTTATTTTATACATTGTAACTATGTTCATATAGTTTTGTTGTCAGGTGGGGTCCTGCTAAATCTCAGAACAGAATATATGGGCATTAAGATAGGCATGAATCTCCTAGTCAAGTTTTCACTGGATTGTTCACATTGGACAAATGCACACACCCACATGCACATCAAGTTTTCACTGGCTTGTTCACTAGAGATACACACACTGAAATTGACAGGAATTACAGGAAAACATACATGTAGCAAAAAAAAAGGATAAGGAATGGGTACATATATAGAAGGATGACGGGATCTTAAAAACAGGAAGACAAACTCTTCATACTTGTATATATGAGGTTGGATTGATTGTAGGCTAACATTTCCTAGGAAGTGGGAACGTCAGGAACAATGCGTGCGTGTGCGTGTGCATCAGTGGGGATGGGGGTGAGGTGCACAAGAAAATATCATAGTGAAAATGACAGATACTACGAGGAAACATTCACTTACCAAGAAATTGTAAGGCAGAAGCAGGTAGATTCATAATTACATGATCAACATGCTCCCAGGTCTTAGTGTTGGATAGATTAGAGCCTTTCATCCTCTTGTTCGTGCTTCCCTTTTTCCTACCTGTTGCAGCACCATCCACAATTCCATATTCTGTAGAGACAATAACAAGGAACAAAAAAAATAAAATGAATAATATTTCAATCAAAACTAAAAAAATAAAACATTCTATAATCCATGG
This sequence comes from Akebia trifoliata, assembly GCF_017979445.1. NCBI lineage: Eukaryota > Viridiplantae > Streptophyta > Magnoliopsida > Ranunculales > Lardizabalaceae > Akebia > Akebia trifoliata. The sequence goes on along the minus strand of NC_141378.1, from coordinate 1,137,509 downwards.
TAAATAAATACAAAAGCTAGACATTAGCTATTGTTCCAATGGCCAAGTGGATGTTTTCTTTTAGGAGTCCATCTTGGTCCTCCCTCAATAAAATTGCTGCCCTTTATCGGAAAAAAAAGGACCTCACATCAATGTTGAATCTTTGCATCCAAATTAAAGATGCAAAAGCAACACTTTGTAGATTTCCTATGATTTGCCAAACATACCTTTCTCACAACATTCTGAGGGTCTTTTAGCAGCAGCAGCACCACCAACAATAGTCTCTAATGGGCTTTCTCTGTCTTCTTGATCAGTGGAACCATTAACTTATTTTATTTTTTCCCGCGGCAAGGCCAATGAATGTTAATTCGTGGTTCTCAGGAAAGACAATTAAATAATGTGAAAACAAGTATTTACCTGTTGGCCATCCCTTTTCAGAATCTTCTTTCCCAATAACTGGAAGGTTGCATCCCTCACAAGCTTTGAGAATTGGAGCCTCAGATTCCAGTTTAGTTTCACTAACTGGCACAGCCATTAATTGAGAAACAAATGCTCTCGCATCCATATTGTATGCACAAACAAGATCATCTACCTTGTTGAACTCTGCGTTAATCTTTAAATAGTGAATGCTATCTGGATTTAAGTCGTTTGCATACACTTTACATCCCTTTTGTGCTGCAGGAATTGCGAAAGGGCCAACACCAGCAAACATGTCACAAATAATCTCTCCTGCCTGGAATTGAGAAACCAAACGTATGTGTTCATGTTCCAGTCTTGAGTTCCAATAGACCAAGCCATAATTGAGCTTGAATAGTGCTCCATATTGCTTGACTTCTGTAACCATATCATCTTTCCCTGCTAGAACCTCAAATTTTGGCACTCGGAACTCGTTTGTAATGTTTCCAACCTTGTTCACAACAGTTTTAATTCTTGGCTGGTTCTTCTGCTAAAAAGAAAATAAGCATAAAAAAACTCCCCAAAGAAAGTTATTCAGAAGCAATAAGACTATAGACATGTTTGTTAACAGCACATCCAAGGTCCTAGATACATATTGGTTTTTATTCATTCAAAGAGTATGGTTAGATAAAGAAAAGCATTATCACTTAGAATGTAAGGAACCACAACCGAGTAACTAACAATCAAGGAGCTTTGGGTAGCATGATAACAGTAAGCAACACAACATGAATTATAATGACAAGAAGACAATCCTTTTCTTACTATAGAACCTATATGCAATACGTTTCTTCCATGTGGCATACAAAGGGTAAGCATATCTGGCTCAAAGAAAAACTCATAAATTTTGAACCTTTCAGATAGCTTCTATGCATATCTACTGAACAGATAATTAGACAAGAAAGGGAAGCATTGTTTTTCCTCAATAGGAAAGCAAGTTCAAACTTACGTCATAAATAACCTTCGCAATTACATCTTTGTAAGGAAGTAAATCACCAGTTATATTTAGATGAGCAACATGACCTGAATGAACAAGAAATGTTGTTAGTTTGTTACTTGAATTAGGATGGCCCTGACTATCATAAACTGAAAATATAATATCAATAACTGTAATATAGGTGGACAAGTGAGGTGTATACTAAATGGAAGACCAAAGTCCATGTGGAGAAGATCGACAAACACATATTTGAAAAAATGGAAAGGTTAAAAAAGAAAGTAAATGGAGAACATATAGGATTACTTAACTATTGTTTCAAATGATGATGGAACCTCTACTCCAGCTGGCAGTATCTGCCTCAGAATATGATCTAGATACAAAAAAAATGCAATTTGGTGTTTCAGAAACATGTTTACAGACAAGATAACAAATAATATCAATCAGAAACTATCGAAATAGAAAAATGTTAAGGTTAGGGGACCTTAAACCTTAGTTGTGAACTACCTATAAACTTATCACGCTTCTCTTCTGAAATTTTAACAATTTAAAGAAAAAGAAGAAAATCAAATGCATTACACGCCAATTCAAACCCAAGTCCTTTTAGGCTTACAAAAATTGGCGAGATGATAGTACAACCAACGTAACTAAAACATGACCATATACAAGCCAGTACTAGGCTATCCTAGATACTGTTCAAGGAATAAATTGGTTGCAATAAACACGCACTGGCATGTACTTTCAAAGAGATTTGCTACTGACCTGCACCCCAATAGGAATATCCAAGCGTCAAAGAATAGGGAACTACTTCAATCTTGCATACCTTCTTCAACGCATCAAGTGTTTGGTCTGGAATTCCAGATAAGTCTGTTTCAAATAAAAAAAAAATTCATCAGCATAATGTGCACCATTGTAGTTTCTATCACTTTTTACAGCATAACCATGCGTTTATGTTTTCCAAATGGAGGTGTTCTAGTCATTGTAGAAAAATCAGGACCCTTCATTAATTTTACCATTTGGTGAAGGAATTATGAACATCCAATATTCTACATTTCTTACCAGGATTTTGAATTCTGTCAGATAATATCATAAAACGGTTCTTTTCACAAGATGGATCTTCAGTGATGGGTTTGATCCGAGGCTTATCCAACATATATCTGCAAGAAAATTACCACAAATATTCAGTGATATGGCCAAGGCACAGTAGTAGAAAATTACCACAAAAAGAATTTTTTTGAGGGGTTAGGATGAAGGTTGGTTTTGAACCCAGGTCCATGGCACTACAACCCACGGACTCTATGAAGTTACCAAGATAGCACTTCAAGCTTCCTAAAATAATGAACTACGTGAAAACTCAAATGGTAAATGATCACTTTATGCAACTAAATGGTTCACAATGCTACAACATATAACATTTTGAAACTTCATGAATTAAATTAGCACGGATGGTATCTATCCGAAGTCTAAATGGATTAGAAGACGCAAAAGATAGTCAACCTGGATCAAATCTTGAAAATTAACCATCTTATATCTCACAAAATCATTGTAGTTGACTTGTGCTCTCTATAAAGCCAATAGTGATTTTTAAATTTTGGCAGGTAAGACTGGATCAATGCAATATGTCAACCAACTGAAATATGGATTCAAACCCAGTTGAGAGTAAAGTTGTTGCTCTAATCAAACCACAAATCTTACTATGTCACGTCTCTCGTTATTGAAACTCAACTCACACTCCATAATTTCCAATTTGATAATTAGTTAACTTAAGTTCCAGTTTTAGTTTTAAGTCTCTAAGTGATTCACTACAATTGAACTCATCTCTTACTATGTTTTAAGGATCCAAATACCTAGAAAATATAATCATCAACTTCCATCTCAAATTCTGCATGAATTACAACTAGGTCTAAGTAATCGATTAATCTTGAAGATTTTGTAATGGAAAATTAATAAGGAAATCCGAAACTAATAAAAGAACAAAAAAATGAAAGAAAGAAAGAGTGAGAGAGAGAGAGTACCCGTTTAATATCCGAGTAACGGTCTTGCAGAGTTCGCGAGGAACTCGAAGTGCCCACAGTTGAAGTTTTAAGTCGAACTTGCTTTCATCCAACATTGTACCTTCTCTGCTATGAGACTTTGACAGAGAGAGAGAGAGACAGAGAGAGAGAGAGAGACGGCACACGGGGATGGAGAAGAAGGGGGTGAAGGTGAGTTATAGCGAGGGTTACCTAATTAGTTGGTTAGATGCTGAACCGCAAACTGGTTCGGTTCAGCCGAACCAGTTCGCGGGACGATTTGCTCTCAGTTCGAGGGAAGAGTCGTGCTGAAGTAACCTCATATCGCACACTTCTTGATGTGAAAATGGATAAGAACCATAGATGCCTTTAAATTGTATCCCGATGTAAAGTATCTATGATTCCCATACACTTTCACATCAAGAAGTTACGCCTGAAGTCACTTCAGTCTGGAATTGAGTTTTTCTTTTTTTCGCTAACCCCTCCACGTGTTGATAATATTTGAGACAACCCCCTAAAATCTTAAACTCATCTTTAACCCATAAATAATAGAAACTTTTTTGTTTTTTTCTTCTTCCCAAAATGTGTCATGCAAGCTCTTTTCATTCTACTCATCACTTGAAACTTCAAATACCCTCACCTCTGACTACCCCAGCGAACTGGATTCATTCTCGAGTGACGAACCACGAATCGCAAACCCAAATTCAAACCGAACAGACCCACAAATCAAGTAACATGAATTACTAGTTAGACAAAGAGAAATTATATTGCCACACCAACTTTTACTTACAACACAATCCTTTTGAAATTAAGTAGGTGCTTACATTTTACAAATACACTTTACATATAGATTAGTGTGTTATAAGTAACATTTGATGGGTTAATAACAACTCTCTTAGGGAAAAGGTTATTTAGATTTTAGTCCATGTTTTGGTGAATATTTGAGATATCCTTATATTTCAAATAGATTTATTTACTTGACCTCCGTCTATTTTGATAAACTAATAAAAATATAACATAAATAATTTGTTCTTCATCATCAACTAAAAACCCTAGATTTTTCCTCCAACCTTAAGGTTCTAAATCATTCAACCTTCGAGGATTTTTGAAAAAAATAGAAGAGGATGAATTTTTTTCCAAGAAGATTCTAAGATTTTCTAAAAAAAGTTGAAGATGATTGAACTAAAAACAAGGTTGAATAGTTAAAGATAGTGGATTTTTGAGAGAACAAAATCAAGAGTTGTTGATTAATAGAGGTTAAAAACGATGGCATTTAAGTTATTTTATTAATTAGTCTTTTACACTGGACTGAGGTCAAGGTATTGGTCATTCATCAGTTGGAAAACAAAGGTGTATCTCAATGTATTCCACTTTGTTAAAGACTATACCCCCTCCTCTTTATCACTTTTAAGTTCTTTTCCCCTCCTTTCAATGTATTCACCTTTATCCCCAATGTTTACATACTTTCTCATTTCACCCATCAAGATTAGCTTTGCCACGAATGCAGTGTACCAATCAAAACTCCACAACATGAAAAAACCCATATAACTGCGACAAGTCAAGGAGTAAATTTTTTTTTTTTTTTAACAGTTCAAAACCATCAAATTAATGAAGGATTGGAGAAATTCGGAGGCTCTAAGCCATCGAATATGAGGAAATCAAAATTTTCAACGGCATTGTGCCATTGAAATTTAATTTCTAAAATTCATGGGTCTAGTCCCGTCAAATTTTCCAAGTTTCACATAATGCTTTTTAATTATATTGCACTAAACACTATTTAGTGTCAAAAAACCTTTACTTCTACTATTATTAACAACAACAAAGTCTTGTCCCAAAGATATGTACATTTTCTTGTTTATTCTTATTGACACAACCTTTGTGAGAGTCATGGGTGGCTAAACTTTTTTGTCGGTAACAAATTTTTGGTGTTATCATTAGATAAGCTTGTTCTTAGTGAGACCAATATATAAGGGTGAAGGATATTGTTGATGCAAATTCACATTAGTTATTATTTAAAATTATAAAAAAAATGTCTTTGCAATATATTAAGTGACATACCATGTCATAAAGTTAGATTATTTATTTAAAATTTTTAACACAATCTTTTAAATTAATTTTAAAGACAATTATAATCTTACAGTAGTGCTTATATTTGTAGTTAATGCAAACGTGCACTCCGCCCCCGACGCACAACCACCTGATGCGCTGCGGCCTTGAGGGAACAAGCTCAATGGTATGACTACGTTATCGATGATAAAGTCAGAGACAAATTATTACTCCAATCTCATGTACAATCTTAGATGTCTTATTTAAAAAAATATTTGGTCAACATGGTGGCATGTTTGGTGGTGGAGGCAACAAACTATCATTTGAGTGCGGACCATTTCTCACTATGAACACGGTATCCATACCCCACGTAAGATGACGCTCCAAATGGCAGTGCATTAACCACACCCCTGAGCAAACCTAAATAAATTAGAGTCATGATGAATCATATGCGGTTGATGTGACAAGGACACAGAATCATAGATCTTTTTTTTTTAAGATACTCAAAGAAAAAGATGTGCGGTTTTGTGCCCCTTGCCACATCAGACACGTATATGATTTATCACGTGCATTCATCATAATTCAATAAATTAAGAACAACAACAATAACAATAATAATGTATTCTTAATACTTATAAACAAATAGGGATGCTTCACTTCTTTCAACAACAAAAAAAAAAAATTCCAAAAATTCTATTATTGTTATCTTTTTAAAATTTAAAACGATAACTTTCTAAAAATTCTTTTTAATCTAAAATTTAAATAATTATATCTATTAAATAATAATTTAGTTTATTATTATGAAAATGGAAAATGATTACAATATTTTTAGTTTAATCAATCATAAAGATTAAAGGGACATCTAATATGATACTAAAGTTAAAAAATACAAAATTGGGTGTTCGAAACATAATCAATTTCACATATATTGTAATCGATTATGTAAATAAACAACACAAAACCTTATCCCAAAGATTTGGTTAAATTAAACAAATCATATTCCCACGGATGTTTAATAGGTAAATAGTAGATATTTAATAGAACAAAAATTGTATATGTGGAAAATCTCTCTTATATCTTTCAAATTTTACACGATGAATTTAATCAACCAAATTTTTTTAAAAAAAATCGATGCCTGTCAATATGACTCAATCGAGTTTTGATATGACTCAGCAAGTTTTAAGACATAATAAAAAAGGGTCATGATAATTTGACTTACCCACGTGGCATACTCAATTGACACCCTTGATGTGATATGTTCGGGAACCGTAAATCTGTATGCCTCGGAATACATGGTTCGCTCGGGGTACGCTTTTTTATGGGAAAGTGCAATTGTATATCCCAAGGTGTGCAGATCTACGGTTCCGAGTGTTGAGTTTAGTCCCACATCGGATACTCATTGCCTTATCTCTCTGCTTATAAGCTCTTGGGCCTCTCCACTCATTGCCCATTAGTTTTGAGTTGAATCCTCAAACTTATTATGGTATTAGAGCAGGCCTTTCTCTCATCCACGTCACCCTATTTATATCTCCGCATGCTTTGGCCCAGTTTGGCATATATGTGCAGGAGCGTGTTAAGTTTAGTCCTACATTGGACACTCATTGTCTTGTCTCTCTCTCTCTTAGAAGCTCTTGGGCCTCTCCACATTGGACACTCATTGCCTTGTCTCTCTCTCTCTTAGAAGCTCTTCACTCACTGTCAATTGGTTTTGAGTTGGACCCTCAAACTTATCACCAAACATGTCACATCATGTCAGGGGTGTCAATTGAGTATGCCACGTGGGTAAGGATTCTTTCAAAAAAAAAAAAAATGCGTCTTCCAAAATAAAATGAAAACAATTAATTATGTTCTCCACCTAAAACATAACCATGAAACTAGATGGTGGGGGTGGGCATGATGAAACGTACCAGGGTTGTCTGCCCTGAATCTAATGGCTGTCCACCCATTCTTAGGGACAGTGATGGTATTACAACGAGGAGGATCGAGGAGGTTAAACCCAGAAGGATCCTTGTTTTTGTCATAGTTCCCCAAACCAAACCCAACCATATAAAAGCTGTACCCATGCAGATGCATTGGATGGTCTTCTCCTGCAACCAAATTAGTCCCTTGAAAAACCACCTCCACACTTGTATTATACCTTAATACCTTCACCTCTGTACCCAATTTCGGTGTCTGAAGACTCAGTGGCAAGTACTCAGCCGTAAAATTATAAATTAATGGTGGCATACTAGGAAAATTATCACCAAAAACACCATTAATCCTTTTGTGGTAAGCTTGAAGTATGTTGATTGACGGGTTAACGAAACTTATGTTGTTCATACTAGCTGCCAGTCGTGTTCCATTGGATCCTTCACACATGTTGTTCGTAAGGCATTGGAACGTATTTACGGAAATTGTGGTAATCAATTGTGTTTCAATGGTTAATGGGACATCGATGGTATGGTTTTTAGTAGCTAAGCTTCTGAGGCCATTGAGGTAATTGATCAAGGCTGATGTGTCATTGTAATAGGGGAGATTTGGGAATGAAGGAGATGATGATTGATTGTATTTGCCAGTGTATTGGAGGATAGCAGTGGTTGTGGTGTTGTCAAAGTCAACGTTGAGGCCTGTAGAATAAGCCCGAGCCGCGATGTAATAGTGATTTATCGGTTGGTTGGTGACTAGTAATACATCTGTGGTCTGACCGGGGCTTATGAGGATATAATCTCGTGTTAATTGCTTAGCGTAGCTTGCATCGATCCCTACTACCGTAATTTGATGTCGAGAAATGGAGAAGAAGAGAATGTCGTTCATGGCTGCATTTACTATGCGAAGAAGATAGGTCTTGCCTTGATGCACCTGTATTCGAAATGTTCCTATAGACAGGTAAGGGGTGGCCGGGTTAGGGATATCAGTGAGTACTATTCCTAAAGTTTGAAAATATAAGATTGCTCAAATCAAAGATATGTTGCAAAGAACACCCTTTCGGCTTTCGTAATGAGAGGATCATTTGCACCTGGTTTTGAACATGGATAGAGATCGCCCGGGTGGCCATTTATGGTGAAAGCATCGGAGATGTTGGGAGCTCCTCCTGTTTGAAGGGCTTCCTCAAGGACCTCCATGACATCCTTCTTCCACCATTCTCCTACCATTAACAAATGCTAAAATTAGGGTTCTTTTTATTTTTATTTTTTATTAAGGAAGCCAAACAAGAGATAGAATTAAATAAAAATAAACACACATAAAGAATGCCTACATCCACGGAAAAGAGGAGGATTAATCCATCATCAATGATAAAGATTGGTTACAAGCTCTCAAACCTCTCAACTCTCTTAGCTCTCAAAACCCTATCTGAGAAATACATATAAATACCTAAAATGCAGCGAGTGGGTCAGTTGTTGTGTAAATGTCTTGTATTCTGTTAGCGGTATGCTGAGTTGTAGGGGTGCAAGGGGCAGCCGCCCGCCACCACCACCAATTTTTTTAGGGATTAAAAGGCAATGATGTAATATTTTCTTAAGGATTTTTCCAATTTTGGGGGGTTTATATTATTTGGGGAGATAGACGTGTTTAGCCACTCCCAATTTTACAAATAGAGATCTCATAGGTGTAAAACCTAGTTTTAAAAAATATTAATTGTTCTTGAACCGATTTGTGGACATAAACACATTGTCAAACCACGTAAATCCTTGTGTTGTGTGCAATTTTTGCTCTCTTTGCTGGTTCCTTTTTTTCACAAGTGGGCTAGCCGCTCTAGGCCTTGGTCCTCCAACACTGAAAAAAAAATTAAAAAAGAACTCCTTTCTTAATTTAGCCTCTTGAGACCCAACTTAGAAATGCTATACATCTTACAAGATTTTTGTTACATTTTCTTTCTTCCTTTCTTGAAGAGGGCTCATGTACTAGCTATTAGAATATAGAATTATATTGACCAGAGTCCATAATGTAAAATAAACACTACAAATTAAGCTGATTAAATGAAAATAAATTGAGATGGTTTGGTCATTTGCAACTAAAGGTAGGTACATACCTAGTATGAGTTTCACTTCTTTGTATGGCTTGGGGAAAGGATAGGTGGTTCCGATCTTAGGATAAATGATGATGGCCCCATGCACAGTGGCTCTGGTCCAAGCACTGTGCGCGTGCCACCATAGAGTGCCTTCCTCATCAGAGAATATGATAGTGTAGCTAAAATTGGCTCCAGGTTGAATTGGGCACTGTGTGACATATTCAGGTCCATCTGACCATGGATTCCTTGGTTGCTTCACCCCATGCCTGTAATAAGTTTCTTTAGACATTAGATAGGCCTTCACACCCTCTTATCTTAAATACATATGCTCATGTTAGGTTTTTAAATTTCTTTGTCTATTTAACCTTTCTAATCATGGTTTAAAATCTTGTCCAAGACCGAGACAACTCATCCGATACGTCTCAGTATCGTCCACAAACGAGACGGATAGACAAGTCAAACGGATTGGACGAGATTTAAATAAATCACGGTTCATTTTTCTCATTGTTGAACGAGACGACTCAAACGTATTGGAAAACTCGTTTGAGATGACTCAGTCTCCTTCATGGACGAGATGTCAAAACGAGTTTTAAAACCATGTTTCTAATTAATAATAAAAAAGATTATTATTAAGTCATTTGTAGTCGATGTATACCAATCAAATTAAAAGGAAAAGCGAATAAGATGATAATAAGACCAATTATGCTCTATGAAACTGAATGTTGGAAAGTCGAGAAGCACTTATCATGTTAATAAATTGAATAAGCAGAGTTGCAGAGATAAGGATGTCGAGAAGGATGGAAATTAGATTATTATTATTATTATATAGGGTGTTCGATCGCTGAGAAAATTTGATAGAAACTTGGATGACAACGTCATTTGATTGTACTTGGAAAATCGGATTTGAATGTTAAATTGATCGGAATCCATTGGTGGTCAAGGTGAAAGAGTTGGTGTCAATTTTTGACAGTTCAAATTCTTTACCAATGATGATTCGAACATTGTTAGATCATATTTTCATTGGAAATCATTTTAATCATGGATTTTACATATCAACAATCAAACATATCATAAGAGTTTGTAATATTGCAATTGAAAACAATTGAAAAATAAAATAGTTTTTAGATGTGAGTGTGATTCGGATCGGAGATGCATGATTGCACTTTTTTGTAGAAAGATATTCACCAAGACACCCAAAGTAAATGATATGTCCCTGGTGCAATCAAACAGCAGAAAACATATTTTTGAGAAATTCTATTCCCTCATGACCATTTTTTGAAGAAATTTTTTTTCCAAAATAATATTTTCCCTACAATCATGCATAACTCGAACATATATTGTTATTAAGTTATTCCTCTCACTGTAAGATCGACTGTTCAACATGGCATCCATACGGACCCCACAAATAGAAGTACCAAATAATAATTTTTTTGCTAAGCAAACAAAAGATTAGTGACTAATTAATAGAGGTGAAGATGGGATCAACGCTCCTCAAGCCTTTACTAAATAATATAAAAAATAAAATAAAAAAGAAAAGAAATAGCCTTACCAGTGAAGGGTGACATTCTCTGTTGCCTTGTTGTAGACATGGATGGTCACTTTGTCTCCTTTGTGGACATGCAAAGTGGGCCCTGGAAACCTCCCATTTACGGTCATGATGTTCTTCTTGCTACAGAGTCTTGTATACCGAGTTTCTTTAATCTAAAATTAATAACTTTAAATCATTAGTATCCTTTCTTTGGTAAAGTCTTGGTTAACAATATAATGTGAAAATACCAAATCACACAAGGATTCAGTGGTGTTCTTACCGTTCTTAGATTTTTATTTAAAGAAACCGGGAGTAGTGAAAAATATGTCTATCTCCTAAAAATAGAAAATCCTTAAGAAAATATTACACAATTTTTCTTTTCGTAACCCTAAAAAGTTTGGACTGAGGGCTCCGCTCCCTCCCTCCCCTACAATATCGCTAACAAAATACAAGACATTTACACAATGTACAATAGATTTGGCTTCAGTTCTTGCTATCACCAAGTTATTGATCGCATTAAAAATAAGTTTATTGATATTAAAAAGAAAATACATACATATAAGGATATCTACTAAATGTTTTTATGAAGATTTTATATATATGAATTAGTGATTTTTTAATATTTACGAAAATGGTTATATACTCAACTTTGTAAAGAAAAAATTTACAAAAATGATAATCCGATGTTCAATCCATATATATAAGCAGGATAGTCTGATAAATTTATCTTTGTGCCCTTGAATTGAATGTAGATTCATTGAAGCGTAAGTAAATAGCAAGTGTGATCATTTTCGTAAAAATGAATAATTACAAAATTGGATATATGACCATTTTCGTAAATATTAAAAAGACATGGCTGGTTCAATAAGTTCTTTTGCAAAAAACTCTGGCCATTTTTGTTAAACACCCTTTTCAACATATATATATATATATATATATATATTTGCTTTAATGTATCAATCAACGTTGATGAACATTAAAACTTTGGTTTCTGATTCTCGGCCTAAATTACTAGACTCACCATAAAGAGATCAAAAATTAGAAATTGAACTATTTTATAATCCATGATAAAAGCATAAGCGCTAAAATGGGAGTGACGCACTGAGTAGAAGATTATTGCTACTAAATTGCAGACTATCTTACAAATTAGATAAACCACATCAGAGATATATAGCAAAATAAGACGACACGACTTACAACAAAAGCATAACGTTTCCCTGTGGCATGGTGAAGGAGCCCATCTAAGAGCAGAAACCCTAATAACTGCAAGATCAAACCCACCCTAAACCACATTTTTAGTAGAAAATAAAACCCTTCTTTCTATGATAATTTAATCACCATTTCAAGGGCTTTATATAGCTAGGTTTATAATAAGGATTAAGAAGAGTTGGCATCCTCCTCTGGTGGATACGCGACAAGGTTATCCGAAGTTCTAGACTTCTTGATGGTCCTTGTTATTCACATCACACAGATCTCAAGGAGCATCTAATAGTACTCCTGAGTTTCCGTTTGATGTGGATATGGTATCGTGATAGGCTAACTACCTTAGATCAATTGGCTAACAACCTTTGTTAACATGACTTTCTTTGATTGGTTGTTGAATCTACTTCCTGATTCAGATTGGTGGGCATGCTTTCCTTAATTGCATGATCAATTTAATAATTTTGACTAGAGTCGTGACAATCTGACTTACTCACGTGGCATACTCAATCGACACCCTGACGTGATAGGTTTGAAACGGTAGATCTGCTCTCCTTGAGATACAAAACTACAACTTTTTATGGGGAATAATAGTAATGTATCTCGAGGAGAACTGATCTACGATTGAGTATGCCACGTGGGTAAGTCAGATTATCACGATTCTTTTGACTCGCTACTTAGGAGGATACACATACACACGTGCATGCATGCATGCACGCCTAGAGGCATAGATTTGTTAGTTAATTAGGATATCTTTCGATCAAGTTGAAAGAAGACTTATCCCAAAGACTTGGTGTTGGTTGAACAAATTCTCTACGTCCATTCAAATCCATCTATCTACGAAAGTACTTGATTGTGAGGACGAATTTCAAAACAGTATGAGTATAATTAGCACTGTTGGAAAACAAATATGCTAATAATGTAAAATTAGAACATTAAAGATGATGATTTTAGATGGAATTGAATAGAGATGCAGGAATTATGTTGGCCGGAAGAAATTTTGGGAGAAAGCTTCTGGTGAAGGTGACAACTTATTATTGAATTCTAGGGCTTCCCCTACTACACGCGATGTGAAAAAAAAAATATATATATATATATATATATATATATATATATATCAATCCTGTAATTGACCCAAAGTTTGTCGAATTGATCATATAATATCAATTCATTTTGATGAATTGATTTACATTTATTAAAAAAAATTTAAAAATGTGTGATATTTTGTCTTAAGATAATGTATTTTATTTTTGAGTTGGGATTCATTAACTCCTAAGAGTGACTCACGAAAAAAGAAAAAGAAAAATCAGATTGAGATTTATAAGTATCTTGATAACACAAATCTCGAAGATACTTATCTTGAGGATAAATCTCAATCATTAGATTTTATTTTTAAAGGATTGGAATCATGCATGTTTTTCACGAGTCATTCTTCGGAATTAGGGATCCTGACCCTTTATTTTTAGGGTTTTGGGGATATGTTAAGGTGAAAAAAAAAAAAAATACACCTTGAGATAAGCATATGAGGGTATTTCGATAAAAAAAAAATACTTTTTAAAGGATAATTTCCGTACAAAATTCAATTTTCAATTTGTACTTATTGCACTTTAACGTGTGCCCTTTACAGGACCCTTACAATCTTACTAGATAAAATACACATGAAGAATAGCTGGAAACCACATTGACCATTGAATGACCGGTTTGACTGTATGTAACTTTGGATTGCTAAAGACTTATTAAGGTGTGTTTTAAAGAAAGGAGCTGCTCTAAAATGGGAAAAATTAGAGTTTGAGACGAAATGATGGAATCAATTTTTGAATTGTTTAGTTTTGTAAGCAACGGAAAATTCGGGCTGTTCCCCTTCTATTTTTAAGGATATTTCCAAACAAACAATTCACAAAATTTTGCTTAGGTGGTTATTTCTATATTATACTATAGTACAGCAGTAGTTGGAAAAATAAACCCACCTACCAAGTACTCTCTTTATTGTCAACCGAATAGTTGAATGTTGAAACAAGAGGAAAAATAGATATTTTCTAAAGATTCATATTGATTTCTTATGGATTTGTAATCATAGTCCCCAAAACATCCTTCCATCGACTTTTTATAATATGAATATTTTCATGAAATCTAGATGTCTGCATTCTTGAATTGTCAATGTGATTGATAATCAATGTAGGCCCAAAGATTTTTTTTAAGATTTTGAAATCTAAAAAAATAAATATGTGGGCAATGAATGAACAAGAGAAAGAATTTGGATTAAAAAAATTAAAAAAAACAAAGTTCGGCACTTAAAGTGTCGAAAATTTGAATTAGAAAAAAATTCGACAGTTTAAATATTGAAATAGTTTCCTTTCAATAAATTTACAAAATTTATTTTTTTTTTTATACAAAATTTTTGTCTAAACTTAAGAGTGTTGATTTTTAAACTCAACCTGATAGGATGACTCAAAACTCACCGATGTGGCATGGGCAAAGAACTACAGATTCTATCCATCGGGATATATGACCAATCTGCCATCTGTAGTTGTGTATCCCGAATGAAAGAATCTACGGTTCTTTGCACATGACAAGTCAATGAGTTTTTTAGTCCGGCTGAATTCAACATCTCAGCCTCTTGTGATATGATTTAGATCTGATTTTTAAAAAAAATTAATCAACAAACAATTCTTTTCCTCTAGATCCATGTCTTTCAAAATGAACGTCTACTAAACTACAGGGTGCTACAGGAACCATGTGCTACAGAGGATGAGGGTGTTATTCCTCTACCCTAGGTGCACATGATCTGGATTCTTCTTTACATTATATAATGGGTTTAATGAGTTTGATTCGAATCCAACTTAAAATATAAGTTTCCTTTCTAATTATCACCAATCAGGTGGCATAGGTGTACTACCACACCTTGTATGCCAAGAGAGCACTTCTCTTTGTATTACTTCTATAAGAGCATCTTGGACGCAGCACGCTCTACCCATACTCATAAATGAGTCTTTTAGGTATTGTGGGTAGTAATTATGGGTATCCATGTGATATGCATTCCAACTGTCTTACACATAAGTGCTACCTTAAGTTGTTTAATAATTTTTTAATTCAATATAGATTTAAAATTTTTTAAAACATACTTTTTTTTTCAATATAACCATTTGAATTTTTTTTCCTTCCATGAAAGATAGATAACCTAGTGGGTGAATCTTTTTTTGATATAAAAAATGTCTGGACTCAAAAGTTGGTGAGGGATGGACCATCCATTGGAGTTGAAAACTTTTTACTCCATTACCCATAATGGCAGTTGGGAGCTCAGGGATAAAAGGAATGGTAATGCGTTCGAGTTGCTATAAGCAATTGCAAAGTTGGGATGAAAGTGGTTTTTTTAATATCAAAGTCTATTTTTAATGACATTAGTAACTCAGTGATGGCCAAAACTTTTTTTTTTTTTTCTTTTTTTGATAAATAGTATTGTATTCGAATAACAAAACCAAATCGGTCGAGATGAACAACCTGGAAAGACCTTACATTACAGTACTACTCACAACTAGAACATCATATCCTATCCCACTTAAACATGAAATCCTCAAAAAACAGACCACTAAGCTCCTTATATACTTTGGACCAACAAAACATAAGGCCAAGATAGACATAATTGTTTCTCTACAGTCCTTCTGTTTTCCCTCGAAAATGCATCTATTCCTTTCAATCCACAGCAATCTTGTTGTACCACCAAACGGGTGACCAATTGACGAGTGATGGCCAAAAGTAACCCACATCTACCAGACAGTGTTTATAAAGTTTATTTTTTAGAGAAACAACTTGATAGACATGTTGATAATTATATTAAAAGTTTTGAAATTTTAGTTATTAATTTAATATCCAAGAAATAGTCTTGGAGGCATTTTAATCCAAAAAATTAAAAATATATTGTTTTAAGTTCTGGTAGATTCCCACAAATGAAAAAAAAGAAACTACTCTGAATTATTTCTGCTTCTATCTATTTTGAGCTTTTGTATCGTGTGAAGCAAAGTTGAGTTGTTACCAAACCCAAATTTCAAATCCTGAAGATGAATAAGTGTGTTCCCAAGCAGAAAGTATAGCAAGTGGATATTTACAGCAATTTGTAGTGATGGAAAGCAACCAAGCAGCCAACCGATTTGTAGAAATAGAACCCAATGCCGACAAACTTCACTTGATGACACTCCACCATATCGTGTAAAGTCATGATAAAGGGACGCGCTAAAACATACGCAGCTGATGTGGCAAGTGCACAAAAAAAATGTTTCTGTGCCCTTGCCACATAAGCCACGCACACTTTAGCTAGTCGTTTTATCATTAGCTATCATTACGCAACAAATTAGGGCAGTCAATGGATTGAATTCATGTCACATTGAGATAAATCTGAAACTGACTCCTTTAGGGTAGGAATCATCCTTTGGTTAGATCTGAACACTCCTCTGAATGGACCTTTATCAATTCTCAACATTTGGACTCCAACCCAATCTGATAACACAATCAAATTGAATAAAATTTGACTCATTTAACAAAATAATTTTAATATTTCCCTGCATATCATGTGATCTTCATATCCCTGTTGTAATGAGACATGGTTGATCCAGAATTGTTCTATTATCTTATTGAATCTCAAATCCTAGATCTAAACTCTAATGGATTATTAGATTGGATCATATAAGATTTCAGGTCCAATCCAATCCATCTACACCCCTAGCAGGGAGGGAACCCAATTACTACAAACAGAACATACAAAAATAACTCAAGCCTTAACAATGACCATCATCTTATTGTAGCCCATCCTTCTCGACCATATATAGACACGTATAAGTATTTATGATAAGGCTTCGATGTAGATAAGTATGCTGCTGCTGATACAAACAGTTACAAATGCAAATCTAAATTTACAAAATGAAAATATTGTGTAACATTCAACTTATTGGAGGGATCAGTCAATAAAGTATAAGAGAGTGGATGCATTGTAATAAGACCTATAATGTACTAAATTTTCTTCTATATCTCATCAGACCAGTCATTAAGCTCGCTTTCGTAGAACAAGCCATCTATGAGATTGTCAATTAGGGAATCGATGAAGGTGTTAGCACTAACAGTGAAGATACGACCCACTCTGGTTCGGGCACTTGAGAACCAAGCAAAAGCGGCAGCACAGACCACAGCACCCAAACACACCCCTAGGGCTTCGGCAATCCCTTGTAACTCCATCTTTCTGAATAATGAGTTTCCAGTGACAACTTCCATTGTCACTGTAGCAGCAAATACAACCTAAATCAAGAAATTCAACGGAAATCAGTATGGTGATGATGGTTCAACGAGATACGTTGTTCAACATAATTGAGATAAATTTTCAAGTTTCGGCCAAGACCAAGACAAAAAATTGAGCCTGAAACATTCAATGTTTTGAAAATGCTTTGGTTTGTCTCAGAACAGTCTTTAATTTTCTCCTCATCAAAACATTGTCTCTGAGATGAGGATTTAGGCTATATGTTTGGTAACACTTCTGAAGTCTAGAAACTAAAAATTGACTTCAGAAGTTTCATCCAATGTCCCTTATCGCTAGTTCAAAACCTCTGAATTTCAATTCTAAAGTCTGAAAATTGAAACGAAACAAACAGAAATAAAGTTTGTGAAGTCTGAATTTTAAAGGTGGACCACCTCCATTCAGACTTAAGAAGTGTTACCAAACACACATTCACCTTAGTTATTAAAACCCAAATCTATAACAATCATGCAAATAATATTATCCAATCATTGCAGATGCTAGCTAGCTCAGGTGGTAAAGTCTTTGGGTGATGATACCAGAGACTTGGGTTCAAATCCAGCTAGCACCGAGTTACTAAACTTGGTAAAAACAGGTTTGCCGATAAAAATTAAAAAAAAAAAAAAAGGATTATCCAATTATCATGTTTAGTTTGGCCTATGTGAGCCTTAAGCAAGGCTATCAATGGATTGGATTGGATCAAATCTCAAATCATATTTGATCCAATATGACAATACATGGTTTACAATCATTGGGCTGTCCACGATTCTTCAACTTGTAAACTAGGGTTAGAAGTTTTGTAATGAGCTGATTTTTGGTGATGATGATCTTCTCACCATAGAGATCATCGTCACAAAAAATCCGGCCATTTTGAAACCTCTATCTCATTTATTAAAAAACGCTTGGCATAATGTTTGGTTTTCTTTAGGGCTGAATGCTTCCTTATATATATACAATAAGCCTATAATAAAATAATACATAAATATATATGTTATATTATATCCATGGGAGCCGATCGAATGCCAACTATTTGGCCAACATTTTGTCCTACATGGGTTAGAAGTCTTGGAATAGGCTGATTTTTGGTGAGGATGATCTTCTCATCATAGAGATCATCTTCACCAAAAATCAGCCCATTCCGAAACTTCTAACCCATGTAGGACAAAACGTGTTGGCTAAATAGTTGGCACCCAAACTGCTCCCTATATATATATATGGGGTCCCGTTCAGCACCCTAAGCTTTACCACACACTTTAACAAACGTGTTTTGTCTTACATGGGTTAGAAGTTTTGGAATGGGCTGATTTTTGGTGAGGATGATCTCTATGGTGAGGAGATCATCCTCACCAAAAATCAGCTCATTCCAAAACTTCTAACCCCATCAAAAATGGTTTACAAAAAATGGACGGTCCACGATTTTTCAACGTGTAAACATGGGGCTAAACATTTCGGAATGGGCTGATTTTTGGGGAGGATGATCTTCTAATCATAGAGATCATCCTCACCAAAAATCAGCCCATTCCAAAACTTCTAACCCATGTAGGACAAAAAATGTTTGTTAAAGTGTGTGGTAAAACTTAGGGTGCTGAACATTTCCCATATATATATATATATATATATATATATATATATATATATATATATATATATATATATATATATAGATTTTGAGCAATTTAGTTATCAATATACCTATTATACTTGTATTGTGTTAAATGGATCTAATCTGAACCAATCCCAATCCAAAGCTTATCAATATTAAAGATATCACTATGTTTTGAAATTGATGATATGCCCCCGCTACCCTGCCTACAATTTATTTTTCTTCAAAAAAAACTGGTTATCTTCAAACTATTAATTTCTAGAGAAAACTATTTTTCCTTTTTTTTTTTTTTTTTTTTTTCTGATAAGTGTAATAATTTCATTAACAAAGAAAGCAGAAAGGAGGCTGAGGCACCCCCCAAACAAGAAAGAGAAGAGAAAAAAAGAACATCAAGAACAAGCAAAACTAAATGTTACAAAGAGTATCCCATCTGCAAACGAAATCCTGAAAAGAAATGCCCTCGAAATCCCTTTTAAGTTTGGACCAAAAGTATAGCAAACCCAAAATCTCCCGCATCCCTGCGTGGGACAAAGTGTCCTTACTTTAGAAAACTCTTATTCATTTCCTTCCAAAAGACACATTCAATGTCATCTTTATTCCATTGTGTTGTATTTAATGCCTTGTATATAACTCTTAATTTCTTTACCAAAAACTTCATCCTTCTAAAATATTATATTGTTCTTGAGATTTGAAGGTTAAAAGTGATAAATTCACCCCCAAAAATCCGTTATCTTCAGGCGATTAACTTCAAAGGTACACTATTTTTAACCTACTCAAGCCATAGTAAAAACTAGGTTGATGCGGGTGGTATGTAATCGAGGGGTATCTCTATTCTCTAAATCACCCTTATAATTATCAAATAAAAAAGAGAACTTTTATTAATACACCAAATTTTACTTATAACACACCAACTTACATGTAAACAAGTATTCACGTGTTTGAAACCTCACCAAGCAATGAATTCCTTCGGGCCACGCTGAGGGTCCAATTGACCCTCAACTCAACCAGTTGCACGTAGGACTTTCAGAGGGGGTTGGGCATGTGACCATGGGATTGGCCTCGCCCAATGGGTGGGGATACCCACGATTAGCCAATATATACATATACAACGTTTAATGGGTCGTAAGTAAAAGTTGGTGTGCCAATAGAATTTCTCAGTAAAAAAAATATTGAAATAGTGATGGCTTGGCGTATCTGGATCTGGACTCAGATCCCACGATCCCAAATCAGATTGATTGATTCCGGATCGGTCTGAACTCGACATGACTCGATCTAAAATCAATTTAACTCAGGTCTAATTCGGTGCTGTCAACGACTTGAACATACTTGATTTGACTGAACCAACGGTCTCCGGTTACAAACCTTAATCCACTCGAGCACGTTTGCTAAAGCCAAGAAAGAGAGAAAAAAAAAAAAAAAAAATTACCATAGCGAGTCGACCAGAGACGATCTCGAAATCCTGAGTCTTTCTCGAGTTCTCGATATACTCAGATAAAGAAGCGAAGAAAGGTGACACGTCATCATCATTATCTCGCCGAGTTCTGATCATTCCTGTGCGATCTGAACCGTAGGATCTAAGAGTGCACACTCGAGGCTGAAGGACGATCTTCACGCTATCAGCTGGAGACGAATCGGCGAGTTTCAGCTTCGGAACAGCCGATTTTTGCGATTGCAACTCGCAGAAGATCGCCCGCGCGGCCGTAGCCATTGAGAGTGAGAGGACCTTCGAGCATAGGCTTTGCAGAAATGCCGACTTTTGATTGTTCTTTCCGTATGGTTGGAATGTTCGCGGTGTTCTAAGATTCCACGTCTCCCACCCGCGAATTTGACATACGAAGAAGACGACTTAATTTTGTGGGTCCCACAGTCGACGTGGTACCTATGTTCTACGCTAGCGTTGCTTTCGCAGTATCGCTTAGCAATAGCACGCCTGTATGGAAAGCGATAGTTTTTTATTCAATAATTTAAAGCGCGTGGCGTTGTATAACGGGTCCTCTGAACTGAACAATGGGATTTCAGGAGTGTTTGGTTACAGGTTTCAAGTGGACCCATCCAAAAGAAACCCTAACATTTTATTTGGATGAAAGAGGTGGTTGCAATGAGTAGTGGCACATTATGCACCACCCTAAAAATCAGTGTAGGTGGTGCTTCCACTACCGACATATTTGGTGGCACAATTTGCGGTAGCTTTCACTCAGGTGCCTATCGAATATTGTAAAAGAATTATTTTAACAACATTGAAGATGATTGATTTTGAGGATAAAAAATTCAACTGTTTTTGTCATTTCACAACCGAGTTGGTGGCACAACTTGAAAAGGTAAATTAAATAAACACATACAATGCCTGATAAGTTTGGGGGTTCAACCCAAAATCAATTGAGAATGAGTGGAAAGGCCTAAGAACTTATAAGGAGAAAGACAAAGCAATGAGTATCTAATGTGGGACTAAACTCAACTTGTCGCACATATGTGCTAAATTGGGCCCAAAGCATGTAAAGATATGAACTGGATGACATGAAGGAGAGAAAGGTCCACTCTGATACCATGATAAGTTTGGGAGTCAACTCAAAACCAATTGGCAATGAGTGGAGAGACCCAAAAGTTTTTAAGGGGAGAAACAAGGCAATGAGTGTCCCATACCATGATAAGTTTGGGGGTTCAACTCAAAATCAATTGACAATGAGTGGTGAGGCCCAGGAACTTATAAGGAGAGAGACAAGGCAATGAGTATCCAATGTGGGACTAAACTCAACAACGCCCACGCATATACACACAAATTAAGCAAAAAATTTGATCCAAAATCCACAAATTAAGTCAAGTTGTAGCGTAGGCACCTGGGTGCACACACACACGAAATCACATAAGAAATTTGATACAAAATCCATAAATCAGAAAGCAAGAAAAATAAAATGAATCTCTTAAGCCATTGATCAATTTTCTAGTTTGCATTATAAATCCAAGAAAGAAGTTATACATAACTAAGAGAATACTAATTGACGATAAAAAAGTTGAGGAACATATAAGAATGTTAATCTAATAACATTTAAAGATGTAAATTTACATCTGTACATATAAATGTCATTTATAAAATGGGCATCTTAAGCAAGACTGCAAAGCATACAACATAACTGCAAAAAATAAAACTGATGGCACATAAATAGAACAATGTAAATAAAGGTTTACATGATCACTAACATTTCCAAGCACTTTGCCATCATAAACGTTGACTTCCAACACAACGTCGGTCATTAGATTGGCATGGTTTAATTTAATACAATTGTTTGGACTTGCAAAGCCTGCAATAACTAAAGAAACAATACATCAAATAGCCAGACTGCAAAGGGTATGAAGTAGAATGGGAGAAATAAGCATCATCTCTGTTTTGTACCACAATGACATGTACATGCAAGAACAAACATTAGCTCATTAGATTGGTTGAAATTATGATAGAATTATTGCTGGCAAATGAAATAAATTTGTAAAATTAAGTAATTATGCATAACATCACCTGGAACCGAAAACAAGGCTGTAATTCAACACAAACTCAACATCCTTTGACATGAAGGACAAGATCCAAGTGAGATCCAAGGAAAACTGTCTTAGTATTTTGGTGTCATGAATCACACGCATCCATGTACTAGACTTCTTCTTATAAGAATGCCTCTCTTTCTCATCTCATCACACAAAATTGAAATCTCAACTGCATTATTCTGCTTGAGGTAACCTCTAACCAGAACATCATAAACTACAGCATCAGAAGTGATCCCCTTTTTCAACATCTCCTCAAAAACCTGTTTTGCCTCAATCATAAGCCCTTTATTAACTAAACCCCAAATAAGCGAACCATAAGTGAACAAGTCAGGTTCTATACCCTTCCGAACCATTATGTTCTTAAGCCTAAACGCCTCCACTAAGTATTATATTCATGGGAAATTTATTTTCTAGTATTATATTCAGGCACTAAGCCTGAAACTGATATCTCCCTAAAGATCATATCAGCTCCAAAATCATGCTTGAACCCTCTTGCCAACATTTCCCCATATAAATCCAAAGTAACTTTCATGTTGCCCACTTTGAAATGGCTGTCTATAAGCGTGGTCAATATCATCTTATCTGGAGGGACTCCTTTACTCTCCATCTCTTCCCTAATCTCTATCGCTTCATGTAACATGCCTTTACCGCATAGACCCCCAATGACCGCCCCATATGCCGCTACATCAAGCCTGATCCTCTTACAATGCATTTGGTTCAAATACTTCATGGCCAAATCCATATTTCCTTTCTTGAAGTGACCATCTATCATCGAAGTGTAAACAATAGAATTGGGTTCAATCCCATCCTCCTCCAACATTTTCAAAAACAAACCATCTGCTCTTTCTAACATTCCACGTTTACAAAAACCATCTATTAAAGCATTGTAAGTAACAACATTCGGTGAAAACAAAGACTTCAACATTGTTTCATACAATTCAAAGGCAACTTCCAAATTACCATTCTTGCAATGCCCATCAATTAAACAAGTAAAAGTAACCAAATTGGGAGATATTCCAGCATTTTTCATGTCATTGAAGAACAAATAGCTCAAATCCAATTTCCCCAATTTAAAGAACATATCGATAATTGTACTATATGTAACCACATTGAGCGAAAAACACTTCCACATCAAACCAAGATAAACAAAAACTTCCCTTTGCATTCCATGTTTACAAAATCCATTAATCAAAGTATTAAATGTAACTAGATCAGGCTTACATTCAGTATTACGAAGCCGATTCATGAGTAAAGAAGCTCCCTTTAAATCTTTAATCCCACAGTACCCATCAATTAAAGAGTTGTAACTAATAATATCAGGCTCACATTGGATTCTTGGCATCAAATTTAAGAAATCTTTAGCCATTTTTGGGTTCCCAAGTTTACAGAAAACTGAAATTATCGAATTGCAGGATGAGAGGTGAGGATAATAGCCTCTGGAGATCAAATCAAACAAAATTTTAAGTGATAATTCTCCGCAATGCAATGATATAAGCTGGTGAAGGAGCTTATTGCAAGACCATGAACCAGGGAATCTCGCATTTCTTCGCAACTGAGCGAAGCATTTTAGGGCTTTTATGGTCATTGCAGTCGATCTAATTTTGGTTTGATAAGTAACCCATCTTCTCTTTTTAGGGTTTAATTGTGCCAAGATCAAAGAAATTTATGGGTATGTGATACAGGGGAAAAAAAAAATCGAAAATAAAATCGCTTAAATTTAAAAGAGCTATGAAATTCAAGGAAAAAATCGAAGATTAGGTTCTACATGCACAACCCTTACTTCGAAGAGATTGAACAAGAGTACTGCACCTTATAAGCTCGAACCCTAAAAATTTCAGAATAAGTATGGTTTCAGCGCCATGAATAAGAACATCGCCAGCTTATTATAATTCAAACTGAAATGACCAAAACACCACCATAAATCAAAAACATTTTGGTTATTTAGACGTAGACTCCTCTACGTTTTAATGAATATTTGAGTTACCGGTCCCGTGTTTTCGAATTTATGATATGGCCCCTTGACGTTGGTCCTCTCTTATACATTCATAAAAATGACCTAAAAGTCCCTATCTTCATTCTTTTACTTTAAAAATCCAATCTTATTCACTAGATTTGAAGATAATTGGTTGTGGGAAGAAAGTCAACATTTTTTGGTTGAAGTGGAAAATGAAGGCTTTTAGATCAATTTTCATTAATACATTAGAGAAACCAAGTTTAAAGGAGTATATGATCAGTTTGAATGTGTAGAGTAACTCAAATGATATTCCCCAAAACGTGGAAGGGTATGTCTAAATCATGAGCGGATCTTTTGTTGCCCATCTTTCCTGTAGCTCATGTTTTATAAACCATAAAACATCACATTAATAAAAGATAACAGTTTAGTCCTCTTTTATTCATGGTTTAAATCAAATTTGGTATATATATGGGATTAGGATCCGTGTACACATATATCTACAACGTGTTTTGTCCTATGTGGTTGGCACAATGTTTAGCTCTCTTTAAGGCCTCTGAACACCACTCATATATATATATATCTTTTTGTCAAATTGAGGGTTAAAAATGGATGGTCAGTGGACTCCTATATGTAAATGATTCTCTGTAATTGTCATAATGATGTGGCACACCCTCAATCGTTGATTGTAGTTCTAGAGAGCAACAGGAAAGACAGGTTACAAAGGATCTGCTGCTATCTAAATCACCCCATGTCTTTAATTTATAAGGTATTTTGATCATTTCAGTTTGGCTTATAAAGCAGATGATGTTCAAGTTCATGGCACCCAATATTGAGCTATTGAATACATTGACGGAATCATAGTAATAGGCCTTGGATCTAATCACTTAATATTGGTTGGCGGTTGAGCCTACTAAAGGATCTACAACACTTAGTCGAGCTCAATCAATTGATGAAGTGCTCGAATTTGAGTTCTTTGTAACATGAGAATGAATTATTAATATGAGGGACAACCAAACAATGGAGTTCTGATTCATAAGTTTAAGTCCAAAAGTTCAACTTTCAATACCCTTGGATTGGTTCCTAATAGGGTTAAGAGAGGAATGATGGAGATAAGTCATGTACATTTTTAAAATATCTATGAGAGGCATTTCATCATTCATGGTTCATCTCATCACATATATCCTTAAAGACATAGTCAGTTACATTAAGAGAGATGCTATTTTCAAATCAACTTTTGCTAATGCCACGTCAATTTCTATGTAAATGTAAATCACAAAATTGCTCACAGTTGGGGTGGCAATAGTAACTCTCTAGATAAAGCCAATAGTCTCTAACATCGTAGATCTGCTGTCTTCGGAATACAAAATTGCGCTTTTTTATGGGAATCACAATTTTGTATCTAAGGAAAGCAGATCTAGGGTTTCCAAGCCTGTTGCGTCAGGCAAGTCCAATGAGTATACCACGTGCCTAAGTCAAATTATCAGTAGTGGTTTTATTATCATTGATAAACTGAAGGAACCCTTCCCTGAAACAAATCAAACGAGAATAATTATAAATCCTCAATCAAGATTCTCTTTAACTCTTGAGGGCTGCAAGAAACATCTTCAATTACAACAAAGTCCACTCCAAAGGAACCCTACACCATAAGCTCCCTCAAATAATCAAATAATAGTAACATCATAGGCTCCCCCAAATTGTATCTCCAAGTAATGTTGTGTTGTATTAATAGAAAGTGAAAGAATTCAACAAAAATTACAAAAGGAGGAAGACACACTCTTATTTTTAGTCATTAATTACCATTCAACACCATAATCATGATTAACTCTAACCCTACTTCCATTTCCATCTCCATTTTCATAGATTCTACCCATCTGCAAGGCACCCATGTTTGAGTTATCTCCGTAGCCAAACACCCTTCCTCCATCTCCAAACCTCTGTGGAATTACTGGACTTTCATGCAAATTAAACCCACGGTCGAAACCTGAAATATTTGCTTTGGTACTTGAAAGGTTAATAACTTCGTTAACTCCATTAGTAATAGTAGTATCTTCAGTAGGAGACTGGTCTCCTTGTCTAGCCATGGAATTCTTCTCCCCTTCTGTCTCTCTATACTTGTTAAGGTAAATCTTTAGAGACCCAACATAGTTCTCAAAGCCTAGAGCTGTCATCGCCCATAGAAGATCGTCACCGTTGATCGTCTTTCTCTTCTCTTTTGAACATTTATCGGATGCTTCGCCAGTGATGAAGCTGATGAACTCCGATACACACTCTTGTACCGTCTCCTTAGCTTCTTTCGATATCTTTGCATTGGCTGGAAGTGATTTCTTCATAATTCGGCTAACGTTCGCAATGGGTAGGAATCGGTCTTGCTCCTTAGAAGAACTGTTGGATACGTTACTGATAATGGTGCCGGAGTCTGTGTCGGAAGGCGGACTTTCAACTGGGCTGTTGTGTCTTCTGCTTCCTGTCATGGAGGAGAGATTGTAAGAGAAGCAGAAGAGAAGCAAAGGAAGGATGAGAGAATCAGTGCAAGTGGGCTGGGTTTTAAAGCTGAGAAGGAAGGGTGGAAAGACGGATTGATGTGGACACAAGGACAGAAACACTAACTTGATAATAAGAAACATTAACTCAGTTAGATGCTTTCCGAGTTGACTCAACAACTTGTTGGTCGGCCTTGGTCGAACTGTGTGTATGAAGGAGAATTATCAACACTCTCTATCCATCTCAATTATTTACCGAGTTAACTCGATTGATTGGCTCATTTGCAATGATGGTTGGACTAGAAGTGAGTAGGAAGAAAATAGTGAGATGGGTAAATCACCTAGTTGACTAGGATAACTTGAATTATGTGTCCAAGCTTTGAATAACACCTCGCTCTTCAAATATAGACTCACTGAGTCAAATATGGAAAAAAATTCGTTTTTTGTTTTTTCCTTTTGTTTGATTTCATGTTTCTGACTCGGTGAGCCAACTTAGTTGAATGGATTGTATGAGTGGCACGTACTCGGTTGACCAGTTGGTTCTTGTGACTTTGTGCTAAAGTTGGCATGCTAACTGTGAAGAATAATTTATTTGAAGTCCAGACTTTAGAGAGGGTGAGGAAAGAAGCCTTCCTGATGGCATCTTGAAAGTAGTTTGCTACACCTCAGTGCTGCAAGCCTTGATACGCCAGCCCACTGACTCGCGAATCTATATGGCGCATTTTTTTGTTAAAAGTTAGCGTGATTGGTGATTTCTATCTATTGGATTCATCACATGTTTAAAGAATGGGCTCATGGGATAAATATTCACAGGTCAGTTGGACCAAGGGTGAGCCAGGTGGCATTTTAGAGAGTGGGGGTGGATCAAACTTTGCTCCCCTTCTGATGTAGTAAATACTTTACCCACCATTATTATGGTGATGGAATCAATCAAAATGGTGGGCCCAAATTGTCCTAGATGGATTAAAGAAAGCTTCCCATCCTATACAAGCGTGCTTCTAATTTATTTGATTTAGTTCTTTAGGTGTTTAGAATTAATCTCTACCTTTGATTCTTACCAATGGACATGGTATCTTGAACGGCCCAAAAAAAGGAAGAAAAAGGGTTGTTGGCACATATGCCTACTGTCCTCTCCCCCTTTTTTTTACTTGTTTTGTCTCATCACCAAGATGCTGCACCATATCAATGATGTATTAAACATGGAAAATGCTGGAATGACACAATTGGAGACACAAAGGTGAAAAAAAAAAAAAAAAAGATGTGGTGGCACACACATAACCGTTGATGCTTTCTATGGGACATCATTTTGTCACCTTTGTGTCTCCATTTGTGTCACCCCAACACAACTCATTAAATAATATCAAGCCATGGTTGCAAACCCTATGTTTGTGTTTGATTGCTAGGAAAATTTGTAGGAAAATAAATTCCTAGAAAATGATTTGTTGAAAAATGTGAGTTTTCAATGGTCACCCATCAGGAGTTAGCTGAGATGGTAAGACACGGCTGGGGTTACTCTTCAAGTCGTGACTTCGAGTCTTTATATGCCTCTTCACGTGTAGAGTGGGATGGTGTGTGTAGCTGTAGGCTAGACTCTCACCTAAGGTGGGGATACTCCTAGGGTTTATTAAAAAAAAAAACCAAACTTGCAATAGTCTTTGAAAATTCATTTTCTTAACCAAAATCATCATCATTATTGAAGTCATATCTTTTGGGGTCAGTTGAAAGGATGCATTTCTTATTTAGTTGTTGGGAAAGTGCAAGTCATCTATAACTGCATAAAGGTACGTTTGATTGCTGGGAAAATTAACCTTCGAGAAAATGCTATTTAACAACAAATTATACATCATTTTTTGGGAAAAGTTTCTTGTAATTGTGAGAAAATGATATTCAAGTGGGATGATAAAATTAGAGGCCGACTCACGCATATTGACCATACTATACCATAATCTGATCATCTTTTGTTGAAAACCCATTTTTTTGTGCAATCAAACCGCAGTAAATAATTTTCTCAACAATGAAACACACTCTAATTTTTTATTTTTTTATTTTTAAATCTTTAGCAAAAGAGTCGTGCTGGGGTGACACAGGATTTATTGTGATTCTCACAATTCTAACGTGGACTTGTATACATAACTGTAGATGGTTTTTACTCGTATCGCAAGGAAACAAATCTATGGTTATGTGCACATCCCACGTCAGACTTGTAAGAACCGCAGTAAATTCTTTTTGTCATTTCAGCATTTTCATTAGCAAAAACCCTTTAAACAAGGTTTAGACAAATGGCTTCATTAGGTATCGTCCCTAACTTATATCATAAGTGGGCTTTAAATAATAAATGTCCTTAACTTGCTGTCCCTTATTAAAATAGTTGCTAAAGTCTCAAGATTAATATACAAAGATGGTATTATTTTAAGTGATCTCCCCCAATCATTCACTTGAGAAACTACAAGAAGAAACTGAAAAACCTATACTATAATTTAGGGTTTGACATGGATGGAAGGTTCTCGGTTTTAGGTCAAACTTATTAGACTAATATATTTTGATTGATCTTGTCTGCAGAAACATTTTTTTTTCATAAAAATGAAGTATGATCTTCATAAAAACAATATAGTGTAAAAATATCATATGTCTGCAGCTTGCATCCAAAAGGGGAAATATTAGTCACTTGAGACAAGTTGAGATCCAAGTAGAAAGTTTATTTTACAAACTGAAAAAAACATAGGAACCATGGTATTAAAACTTGTTTTGAGGTATCGTCTCGGACGAGTTTTTCGATACATTTGAATCATCTCATTCAACAATGAAATAAATGAACCTTGATTTTAAATCTCGTCCCATACTTTTGACTTGTCTCTATCCATCTCGTTGGTGGATGATACCGAGGTGTATTGAATGAGTCATCTTGGTCTTGGATAAAATTTAAAATCATGATAAGTATTAAGCTTAAAAAAAAAAGTCTAAACTTTGTGTTACAAAAAATTTCAAACTCAACCGAATTAGGATCGGTAGGTTCTGAACGGTCTATTGCAACTCCCATGTGAGTAAGAGCTATTTAACTTGGCCCCAAATCGATTTAAGCCAGACACTATTTTGAAAAACTTAGCCGAGTAATTTAGGAAAATTATATAATGTAAAAAAAAAAAAAAAAAATCATAGATGGTAACATGGATCAAATATTGAACTATTCTGGTTTGCACATGAATATAATACTAGAAAATTTAATTTCCCAAAAGCCCCTTTTGGTGTGATATAGGGGATAGTAAGTCAAATTTGGAACAAAATATATGATATAGAAAGATGGCTTATAAGAGTTGTATTTTTGTATAAAACAAGTTCATAAAGTTAAATAATATCATATGTGCTATATAATGTAATGGAATTGTTTAAGGATGAAAAGGATGCCTTTGTTTTTATATTTGTGTCAATGTCATTAAACTGCCGTTCTGCCTTTTCAGACCTAAATTAAATTAAGATATATATATATATTTTTGTGAGTGTGCGTGTATGTGATTGAAAATTCAAGTAGACCCAATATCACCTCCTAAGCATGGCTTCAAAACTCGTCTAAGACCGAGATGTATTGTTGGAGTAGTCTCGGTATTAGGCATGGGCGAGATGGATGGACAAGTAGTTAATGTATCGGATAAGATTTAAAATCTTACGTTCATTTTTTTATTTTTGAATGAGATGTCTGAAACATATCGAAAAATTCATTCGAGACGAC
This sequence comes from Akebia trifoliata, assembly GCF_017979445.1. Classification (NCBI taxonomy): domain Eukaryota; kingdom Viridiplantae; phylum Streptophyta; class Magnoliopsida; order Ranunculales; family Lardizabalaceae; genus Akebia; species Akebia trifoliata. The sequence goes on along the minus strand of NC_141378.1, from coordinate 1,106,799 downwards.
TCTATATCTGGCACAGATGAGATGGGAGGCGAGACCGAGTTTTAAAATCACGCTCCTAAATCATTCACCTAAATACCCTACCCATTTAGGCTTCTTTCTTTGTCATAAGCCTAATTTGAGAACATTGTGCATTCAACAGAAGTGCTTCTATAAATATATATATATATTTATTTATGGGAGATTACCGCCATATGAATCAGAATTGGGAATAATTTGACAAGGTAAAAATCAATAAAAATGAAGTTGGAAGAATTGAGAAAATTAAAATTTGATTATTAATCACGAAAATATAAAGATGTATTTATAAATTAAACAAAATAACGATTTATTCTTCTCCCAAACTAAACAAATCAATAATACTTTAAGCAAAGAGACGTTAAAAACACAAATTAACCCTTGTTTTATTAAAAATAAAAATAAAAATATCCTATCTCAATATCGCATGGTAATATTTTTATCATTCTCTATTTAGACGTAAATATTTTACCATTAGTCAATCATTAATCATAATTTGTCAATCAACTAATTAAGTTTTTCACTCCTTTTATATCTCTTCACCCTCCCCCATATTTTTTGAATAGAAAACTCAATTTAAGTCAGAGAGTATGTGCTTTGTATTATGATTTGTGATAAAAGTACAATTAATCATAAAATATTATTATGTTCTTATTATTAATTTTGTTCAATGTTATTTTAGAATAAGAATTAAAATGTCTAACAAATATATTGAGAAGTATCCAAGTGTTCTTGATTTGTATTAAGGCCTAAATGTTTGATACATCTGTGTAGAAGACAATTTTTCTTATAATAAATTTTTTAGACATGCTAGGGTGACATAAGATTTATGGTAATTCTCACAATTCTAACGTGGAGATGCGTACATAACCGTAGATAGTTTCTACTTGTATCACGAGAAAATACATCTATGATTATGTGCACATCCCACGTTAGAATTGTGAGAATTGCAATAAATGCCCTGTATCTTTCTAGCATTTTCCTCAATTTTTTACTTTTATAATTAAACTAATCTCTTAAAAGTACTCTATGGGATGTTTTAATCATCATTAATAAAAAAATATGACGATATTATATTTTCAGATAATGCTAAAGTACCATTGAAATGCACATCAAGGGGATGTTTGTGGCATGGATGTGTGTCAAAACCATAGATGCATTTCATCGAAATACAAAATATTTCTCACGATGTACATTTCAATGTTACTTTAGCACGACTCTATGTTTTCAAGTACGAGTGATTTTTTGCTCTCACATTACAACCACAATTAGACATTTGGTGTAAATGACATAAGCAATTAAAGAGGAAACTGCTCTCCTGACCACAGTGGAAAATGAAAATTTCTTAATCTGATCACCTCGTGTCACGATATTCTATGAATAAAAAAAAAACCCCCAACACAAAGGTAAACGACTGCACTTTTTTTTTTTTTTTCTCTTCCTCTTCCTCTTCCCTTTGCTTGTCCTTTCTGATTCACCTCTTTGATTTTTCTCGATTTTTCTTTCTTCTTCCTCCATTTTTCTTTGGGCTTTCTTCTTTTTCTTCTTCTTCTCATATTGGATCAAGATCTACTAAAGGTAAGAATCTAGATCTTATTTACTTTTTTGATTTTGAAGAATGATCTGAAAATAAGATGATGACGATGGTCATGATCTTTATCCAAAACAAGATCATAATCCAAATATAAGATCATGATCTTGATTTTGAAGACATCTTCAATGTAATTGTGAGAGAATGAAAATAGTGAAAATTATAAGAGAATCAAAATAAAGAGAATTGAGAAAGAATAAGAGTGTGAGATATGTATATATATACACATAGTCCAACGGCTAACTAACAGTCAAAAAAATAAAAATAATAATTTAAATTTATTTCTTTAATAAAAATCCGACCCTTAGATGGTCAAAATTTTGATTTAAAAAAAAAAATGAACCCTTAAAAGGCTGAAATTTTGAATTTTAAAAACATCAATCATTCAAGGGTTGAATTTTTGATAAAAAAGAAAAAAAAAATTGACTCTTAAAGGGGCCGAATTTTGTTTCTTTCGATAATTTATTCAAAATTGTTAATTTTTTTAATAAATACAAATTTTAATATATATATATATATATATATAATTTTCATTTCTTAAATTTACGTGATTTTAGAAATAAAAATATTTTGTGTCTATTTATCCTATTTAAATTTACTTATTATTTTTTTAATAAAAATTTGACCTTAGAGGGTCGGAATTTTGATTTTTTTTAAAAACCAGTCTCTAAAGGGTTCGAATTTTGTTTCTTTCGATAATTTCTTCACAATTGTTAATTTTTTTAATAAATATTATTTTAAATATATATATATATATATATATATTGATAATTTCCCTTTCTTAAAATAACGTGATTTTAGAAATTAAAATATTTTGTGTCTATTTATCCTAATTTGGTGTGTAACAGGTAACATCCTTAAACTGTGAGGTGCTAGAACATGAAGTTTGTGTGGCATTATAAGTTATCTTCAATTGCCATATCCTCGACTTCAACAAAACCCTAGGATCAATTACGATCTGTATCGAAAATTTCTCCCCAAACCCAAGCCAATCCCTTGTTTCTCTTCGTATCGCTGGTCCCAAGATGGGTTCGTTGGAAGAACCAGAGAAGACGACAGAGAACGGTGCAAACCCTAATTGCAACGGCAACCAATTGCAGTCAGATGACACCTTGGACACGCCGGAGCTAGACGATGGATCTCCCGGAAATCAGCCGGAATACACGCCGGAAACTGATTCAACGAGGAAGAGAAAGTCTGGCTTGCTCCCTTTGGAGGTCGGTACGCGCGTGATGTGCCGTTGGAGAGATGGAAAATATCACCCAGTCAAGGTCATCGAACGCCGAAAAATGCACTGCGGTGGATCCAATGCTTACGAGTACTACGTCCATTACACCGAATGTAAGTTCCTCAATTTTTCTATTTTACCTTTTTTCTCATTTTTGGATCGATTGGGTTAGATCTAGGGTTTCGGGGTTTAGGTTACAAAAGAACTGAACAAGGAAATTGTTTTTTGAAAATTTTAGGTATATTTGGCATTTTATTATGAGGATTATGAGGTTTTTCTTGAAAGATGTTATTAGTGGTAGGTTTCCCGAAGTTTGCTTTTCTCCTCCTAATTTTGGATCGATGGGGTCAGATATAGGGTTTTAGGGCTTAGGTTACAAAAGAACCCAACAAGGAAATTTTTTGACAATTTTAGTTATATTCGGCATCTTATTACGAGGATTATTAGGTTTTTTCGACAGATTTTGTTAGTGTTAGGTTTGATCAGTCAAATGGTGTACGAGATTAGAAGAGACTTGCAAATGGGTTTCGGTGAAAAAATTGAGGATGGAAGGTGTTAGGTTTTAATCAGTGAATTACAAATTTTGGAGTTTAAGAGCATTTGATTTGATCATTCTTTCATGAACCAAATTAATAGAAGAAAATTGTAAACTAGGATTTTTGAAGGTGTTAAATTTGATTTTTGGTAATTGTTTCTTGTTGAAGCATCGGGCTTAGTGCAGTGGTGCTGCAGAAATTTTTTTTTTGTCTTAACAGTTAACTTTAGCCGTAGAACAGCTAGTGTTAACCACCGGGCATTTCCATCTACATCCGTTACCATTAATTGTCATTCATAACTTCGGGTTCAATAGCTGCCTTTTTATGCTATGCATTGTTTTTGTTCTGTTCACAGTCAATAGAAGGCTTGATGAATGGGTTAAGCTTGAACAACTTGATCTGGAATCAGTAGAGGCTGACGTTGATGAAAAGGTGGAGGACAAGGTATTGTTTCATATCAACTTTCTCAATGCATGTTAAGTTATGCGAGTCATATTTTTATTGCAGTTGTATCCTACATATTGAGGAGTGCAAATAAGGGTTCCCTACACTTGTGGGATTATCTTCTATATTTGATGGATTTTTGAGGAGTTCCGCTTGTGTGTGTGTGTGTGTAGTTCACACGTGTGTGTCTTTTAAACCATTGGAATCTTGGGAACCCTTATAAGCTATCGTTACATTCTAAGGGATATGTTTTTTGGATGAAGTTTTCTCGGATCTATATCTCCTGTTACACATTTGTGTTTCTTTTCCCCAATGCCCCGTACATAATGATTTTCATCTTATAGAAAAAGGATTTTACTTTTACAGCTTGGAAGAAGTTTCTTACACATGGTCTTTTCAGGCAACGAGCTTGAAAATGACACGTCACCAGAAACGTAAGATCGACGAGTCACATGTAGAGGTATGTACAAATTCATCTTTTATTGTTTTGTAGGATTGTATTCGTTATTTGAAATAATTCTGTGCCCTAGCAAATTGAACCACCATACCAAATAAAACTGCGACTGTTGGACTTGCTTGTGCTTGCTAAATCTAAGATTTAGAGGAGAATGTTGCCACTTGGGAGTTGTTCAAGTGTTAGGGCATTACAACTAACTCTATCATCTGGTTTATAAAAGTAAGAAAACAGCTATATCCAGTTTTGGACTTTGAGGTGTCTGGGCCGTAGATGTTAGTTAGTCACCTTTTGTTTACTAAGATCCTATTGCAAGCACTTATTTAGAGAAAGTAAGAAAGATCTTATTACTATTAAATGCCAATTGTATTTGCATTACTCTTCTTGTACAAATTCTTAGGAGTTTTACATTTGATTCATGGAGATGGCACAAACATCTGATTAGCCACGTCATTGCCTAAGTTATCATTTACTTATATCCTAGTTGCTTGAACATTTTATATAAAATTTTATGTAAAGTAGCAGGCTACTCATTCGCATCCCTGTCATCAAGCTGGTCAACCTTTTTCAAATCCTCACATTAATTCTGATCCATATCTAGGCTGTAGATGTAGATCTAGATTGAATTGAACTGAGAACTCAAATTATGGTTAACACTTCTCATTCTACATGTATGTTTGCATTAAAAATACTAGTTATCGTGTTAACTCTTATTTATTTTTGTTAGTTTTAAATTTTCTTCAACTTGATTAATGGATGTTGTTGTAAAAGTAAGGGGTCAAAATGATAACAGTAAAGATGACACAAAATTAAATTACGTCTGGGAAATTCTCTGCATCTAACTTTAGATTGATGATGCTTATCTTCATTGTCTGAGCACTCTTATCAAATCCTTTTTCTATTTTTTATTTCTTATTTGTCTTGTAATTCCTTGATAAGTATCTAAAGGAATCGTTTTTCATTTTGCCCAGGGCCATGAAGAGCTTGATGCTGCCAGCTTGCGTGAACATGAAGAGTTCACAAAAGTGAAAAACATAGCAACCATAGAACTTGGAAGATATGAGATTGAGACATGGTATTTCTCCCCTTTTCCACCAGAATACAATGACTCTCTGAAGTTGTACTTTTGTGAGTTTTGCCTCAATTTCATGAAGCGCAAAGAACAGCTTCAAAGGCATATGGTGAGCTACACCTCAATTTTTTCTCGTTTTTGGAATTCTTCTTGACTAAAACAGTTACTTTAAACAAGAAAATAAGATTAATTCGGAAATCTTCTTTACTGTAAGAAAATCAAGGGCTATGTTGTTTGATTGTGGGCAATACATATCAGGTAACACCTTGATATAATACATGGACAAGCCCACGAGAAGTAGTTGTTTTTTTTTAAATATGTTTGTTTAAATTATTTGATGAAGATTTTTCTTGAAGTCATTCTTGGTTAAGAAAAGTTGCTTGGGAAGAGTGCAATCTCCATTTTCCCGAGAATGAGTATATAAGGAAATGCTATGTTTCTTTGACATGCCTACATTGCAATGCTTATTAGAAAATTCTTTAATTGAGATAATGACTCTACGAGCGAACCTGTTGTCTTCTGGAACTACTAATTAGATATCGTTACTTTTATTTAAATTGTGTGTAATTTGGGGAGAAGCCAAAATAGTCATGCATAGTTTGGTTGAGCAGTAATGCTACCAAGTTCACACATAGTGATAAAAAATCAAAATCACCATTTTGATCTAGTCAGTTGATGAATCTGAATTTTTTATTTTTATAGTTATAATGTTAGTTGTGGGTTTATCTAGAGGATATCTTCCATTTGAGTTGAAAGCTCCATTTATTTCTCACATTAAGGTTAAAATTTTGGGTGGATGGGATACACTGCACCATTTTGCTAATCATGACCAAGTTTGTTGTTTTGACCTTCCCTGCAGTGTATTTGTGAGACTTGACTTTTTCGATAGGTAGATGTATATTTCTTTTACACTTGTAGTTTGTGCATCAAACTAATGATGTTGGACGAGGTTACTGATTTTCTTTGTTTTCGTCTATTAGTAGCCTTTGTAAGTGATGCATGCCCTACTTTTTATGTAGAGAAAATGTGATCTCAAGCATCCGCCGGGTGATGAGATTTATCGCAGTGGCACCCTGTCAATGTTTGAGGCAAGTTCTCCTGCACTTCTTGTTCTAGTTGCAGTTGTATTTTATTTGATGGTTTAGTCATAATGAAATAAATAATCAAGAATGCACATTAGGCATGATGTTCCCTGAGTACTTTGCTCTCTATGGATAAATTCTGCCAATAATCAAATTTTAGAAAAAACATTGAATTATAGAGAGAGTGCAACTGTGCAATTTTCATCAACTCTTTTAGTTATCTATTATGAACTTCCATGTTACCATACCTAATTATGCGCAAATGCCATTTTTTTAGGTAAACTGGGAACTATGTTTTCAAATAATATGCCATCATTTCGGTGTAAGCTTGAAAAACAATTTGTTATAAGCTGCTGTTTAAGTTTACGTATGTGTTCTGACTGTTTAGTCATTTTTTTCTCTTAATCTTCTAATCTCTTAATCAGCTTTTGCACATCATACGTGGTCATTTTATTTTATTTCCAAATAATATATTTTAGTGATTGTTTAAATTCTGTAAGACTTCACATTTTGAAACAGGTTGATGGCAAAAAGAACAAGGTGTACGGGCAGAATCTTTGCTATTTGGCGAAATTGTTTCTTGATCACAAGACTCTTTATTATGATGTGGATCTCTTTCTGTTTTATGTTCTTTGTGAATGTGATGATCGAGGATGCCACATGGTTGGGTATTTTTCTAAGGTAATTATTTATATTGGCTATGTCTCATCTGTAAAATTTTCTTTACCTTACTATCTTGATATTTCTTTAAATTTAGTTTTATCGCAGTAGATTGGTGCTGTGGATGTAGAACATACATATATTAGAAAAATGGTAACCTGATTTTTGGCTTATGATATTCCAATTTGATAGTCTCACTGGAATGATGAGCAAAATCAGCTATAGATAAAACCAAGGTCTATTTTCAACTATGACCATACGAAGGGAACATTACAAACAATTAGGAAATTGATTTCATCTTTTTGATCATGATATTTACACTTGTTGCACATCTCTGATTGTTTATTTTTAATTATTCTATGAATATATCTGGACAAGATACCCTTTAAAGTAATAAACTGAGACAGTATATTAATTTTTGCACAGAGACTGCCATTAATCTATTAAGAGGTTCTCTCAGTCTCTGTACAACTGTACTTCATTGTATAAAACACGGGAACAACACCTTGACATTGCAGTGAAGTCATATATTTTAGTATTTGTTATATCCTGGGTATTGGTTTTCTGGATCCCTTGTTGCCCTTCTCAGATTTTCAGTTTCAAACTTGTGAAAGGGCTTGGTCGGGATACAAAAATAAACAGTATAGATATTTCGTAGTATAGGGGCCTAAATGTTAGTGGGTAACAAGCTTCCAAGAGCATGCTCTTAGGTCAGAGGCCAAAAGAATCCCCAGCTCCTCTGCACAAGACATAGTAGCCTTCTCAAGGAATCCGTGCCTTTGGAACACTGAAGTAGCAGATTTGTGGTCCTAATGTCTTGGATGTTTGATGCACCACAAATAATGGTTGAATCTAATGCCATAACTTTTTTTGTTTTCTTTCTTTATTCCATCTGTTTTTTCCTCTATTCCTCCCCCCTCTCCTTCCTTTTCTGATAACACAGTTCATTGAACCATTAGCAAAGATCTGCAAAAGAGGGAAGATATTTCCAACCGAGAAATGACATCTAGTAATACTCAAACATAAATCCCAAATCAAAGATTTCCAATTGTCCGGACTCCTCCATCTTCACCTCCTGCATAAGATAATCCTTTAGAAAAGGCTCATTGCACGTTGAATTCTGTAGTTTATGACTTTATGCAAGTTACTGCTCTGTTGTGCATTTGAGATTGTGAATTAATCATTTCAATGCCTCATCTCATGATGCAGGAAAAACATTCAGAGGAATCTTATAATTTGGCTTGCATTCTAACCCTTCCTCCCTACCAAAGAAAAGGCTACGGAAAATTTCTAATTGCATTTTGTAAGCTCTCTGTCACATACTTCTTCCTATATACTTTTTTCATTTCACTTGCTATTAATAGTGATTAATTTGACATTGGTGTATGGTATTTTGCTTCTATGTTTATTTTTCTTTCCTTTTTTGTTTCTCTGTTCATTATTTAGGCTGAGATGATCTCCTTTCGATTGTCTATTTTACTTCTCTGTACTGTGATGCTATCAGCTTGCTTTATTTTTTAGTTGGTCATCTTGACCATGTTTTGTTTCTTTTCTATGACGCTATCAACTTGTATGAATCCTCATGATAAAATGTACGTGTTAGTATAAAAAATTATCTTGCTTTTTAGGTCACAAAAATTACAACCCGTCGGCTTAGTCCCATAGTTTGTTTCTTTCTACTATTACTTTTTTTTATTATGAAAATTCTGGGCAAGGGGCTTGCCAATGGTTGTGGACACTCTGGCACATGTGCCAGGGTTACCAAGCATCATGATGACGGATAGTTTGTCCTCATTTTTATCTTGCATTATATCTAGTCAAAGTCATTGCTAATGTGAATGTAATATAAACAGCTTATGAACTTTCTAAGAAGGAAGGCAAAGTAGGGACACCTGAAAGACCACTATCTGACCTTGGACTGTTGAGCTACAGAGGTTACTGGACCAGGGTTCTCCTAGACATCCTGAAAAAGCACAAGGGAAACATTTCCATCAAGGTATGCTGCAGTGGTTTGGCCCTCACCAAAACTAAATTTGATCATAACGATTTTCTTTTGGCCCATGTTGAATGTTGAATTGTTGAATGGTTACTTGTCAGAAACAGAAGTAAAAAGGAAAATAAAATGCATAAGTTTGGACAAACAAAAGAGCAGTCTGACATGTCTATCGAAATGGTTATATTGTCATAGTGATTCTGTTTAAATATTTGTGTTTTTTATTTTTTGAAGGAGCTTAGTGACATGACAGCCATAAAAGCAGAGGATATATTGACCACCCTACAAAGCCTGGAGCTGATACAGTACAGGAAAGGGCAGCATGTCATCTGTGCAGACCCCAAGGTCCTCGATCGCCATCTTAAAGCAGCTGGCCGTGGGGGTCTAGAGGTTGATGTTTGCAAATTAATCTGGACTCCTTACAAAGAACAAGGTTGACGACTTCCTGAGGGTTGTGTCTATCAGATCTTTGAAGTGCATGTAAAAATGTAAAATATGGGTATGCATTACTAGAATAATTGATTTCTGGGTTGAAATTTGTGGGCTATTTTCATCCCGATTTCTAGAACTGTATTAATTTGGATCCAATTAACAAAATAGTTGGTCTGGCTTCTGGAAGAGTCCTCTTGTCATGTTTGCTTTTGTCCAGCCTAAAATTCTGTGTTAACCCTGTAAAATGCACAATATCTATGGTAGTTTGTGACCAGGCGACCAAACATACAAATATTTGCATTGATTTACAGCCGAGAGCGATGTTCAAGAACTTGTTTGGTTGCTATAGATGGGGCCTGATGGCGTTGCTTGTTTGTTACTTCATGATTTACTCTTGCTTCCAGGTGGATTCATATTTATTAAAATTATATTTAATTATTTTGAAGGTCCTTTGATTTATACAATTATTTTTCACATTCTTAAGGTAAAATAATTAGTAGTTATTATGTTATATAAGACTATGAAGGTGGAAAGGTAAAATATTAAGGAGGGTAGAAGAGCGCAAAGACAATAGGATTGAAGGGGTAAAAGATCGAAATAGGTAGAAGAAAAAAACAAGTATAAAGTTAGTGGTATTTTTGAAAAGGACAAAGTAGAAAGGTTAAAAGGTAGAATCTGTCCTCTTGATATCTTTGCTTATGAATTTTGAGAAATGGTGTGGGTTCCTTCCACATGGTAGTGTTTTATTACTAAGAAAGGAGGGGAAGGGGTATCGCTGAAAAAAAGAAAGAGAAAAGGTAAATTCTGTTTGTTTTTTATTATGAAAATATTGATCAGAGTATATTGCTTGTGTGCCTCCAATGCATGGTTTTTAAATCCGGTATCACGTCTCGTCTTGTTCAGCTCCGATATCGAGTCGTTTCAGACAAGTTTTTCGATACGTTTGAGATGTCTCGTGAGATAACTCAAAAAATTACACTGTGAGACATAAAACTCAATCAAAAAATGACTTTATGAGTTGGTCTTGTTCAATTCTGATACCGAGTTAACTCGGACGATATGTCTTGGTCTCGGACGAATTTAAAAACCATGCTCCAATGTTTATCCCTTGTAAAGAGCTGTTCATATTCAATCTTGAGGAACAAATTCAAAACTTCAACTTTATTCTTTTTGTTCCTTTTTTTCAAAAAAAAAAAATACATATTCACTTTGTTGCTTTTCTTTTCTATCCTCTCTTTTTATAACACCTCTCGAATTTTATTGTATTTTTCTTTTTATCCCCTTAGATTTAAAGAGGACGATCGTGTGATAGGCACTAAACATAATTATATAATAAAACATAATAGTGGATTTAGAATCTCATCCCACCCCCTACTTGCTTTATCCCTTACGTAACGAGGGATAATTTTTAACTTCTAACCTCTTTTCTTCTTTTTCAAGAATGTCTTTTAATTTTATTGTCTTTTTTCTTTCATTTAAAAAAAATAAATAAGAATACCCCTCTAGTTTTATTATCTTTCTTGTATTATATTACTTTCTCAAATATATTCATACTAATTTATTGTCTTTCTTATTCTACCCATTATCCAATATTTGTCTCACATCTCTTACCCCCCTAAGAGAATTAGTAGGCAAAGGTGGGCTTTTAACTTAGCATTGAGTTATTGGTCTCATAAAAAAAAATAGTTTTGCGGATATAACAAGAAAAAGCATTTTCTAGAAATTTTTTTTAAAAATTATTTTCCAAAATTTTGATCCATTGATTTGTAAAAATTGAATAATCTGATTTAAATGAACCGAAACTGATCATATAAATCCAATCCCATCCAATTGAGCCGGCCATTGGTTTGATCAAAGATAAATTCTATTACGATAATATTAATGAATATAATCACGATCGAAGAATAGGGGAGTTTTTGCCAGACCAATCGCTATCTGTGGTAGTAGGAGACATAGGAGAGAATAATTTTAATGAATAATCATGAAGAATAAGTGAGTTTTTATCAGACCAATCGCTCTCTGTGGCGGTAGGAGACATGGGAGAGAATGCAATTGTTCCGAATTTGACCAATTCAGATGCACTATGAAGAGACAAAGCCTAAATATGTGCACGTGTCAGCCTTGTAACTAATGGAGCATCTTCTTCACGCGTGTGAGGCCCACCTAACATAGAATGTCTGGAGATTGTGACCTTCAGTGGACATCCCGGTATTTTACCGGTTACAGACAGTCTCGTTTCGCTGTTTGTTGTAGTGACCGTCATAAAGTAGGACTATCGGGCCCATATTGATGTAATGTTTCCGATATCTTAAATATCGGGCACACGTAACTTCTGAATGATGTACTTGACCTGATGATCCAACTGTAGCAGGATTATATCCACCATCCACATCAAATTGAATCAAGGATCCAACTCGACTGGATAGATCAACATATATGGTGCATCAAGGAAAATTTTTTTTAAAGGTCCACTGGGTTTAAGGCATACCCAGAAGAAAAAGGATACTACAAACATTTTGAAATAAAACAGAGACAAGATTGTTAGAAAGTAACTCACAATCTAACTCACTACAACCTATACTAACTTTGGTCGGAAGCAAGCAAGTCGACAACTCTATTAACCTCTTTAAAGATGTGAAAGCCTGTTGATGCAAATCCACTCAAATTATCAATTTCTTTTATTATTGATTTTATGTTTTATGATCATATTCTAAAAATCAAATCAATAATTTTTTTGATAAAGTAGGGAAGTCTAAAATGGGGAAATGCATTCTTTAACCTTACGAATCATTTATTTATATGATAATTATTAATTCAATAGGGTAGAATCCTCACTTTGAATAATTTGATCTGTCGGGGGTGGATTACCCTAAATTTTTGTTATCTTTGTTCGAGGGATGGGGAGTCTGTCAATCACATTCTTATTCATTGTTCTTTCTCTCGTATTATTTGGATGTTCTTCTTATCTCATTTCTAGGTGGATTGAGTTCTTCATTTATCTTTTTTTACACTTTTAAAGGGTTGGAATTTCAACATCTTCTCTTCTAGAAAGAGGCATCTTTGGGGTATCCTTCCTTTCGTCATTGCTTGAAGTCTCTGGAGAGAGCGTAACAATAAGGTGTTCCATAATAAGGAGAGCTCGTCTCACACAGTGATTTTAAAGATTTTGAGGTTTCTTTTCTTTTAGTTAAAGATGAGTAAAGACTTTGAGGGAGTGTGCTTTTAAGATTTTGTATTTAATTGGAAAACCGTTTGTGACTCATCAATTACAATAAAAAATGGAATACTCTAGTTTTAGGAAGTCTTGAGAGTTGGCAAGTTGCCAATTGGTGTGACTTGAAGTTTTCAAATGCCCAATGTTATATAACTCGTTTACCAATGAGTGATTTTCAAACACACCCGTACTCTTTCCTTACATTATCATATATTCAATTACATAGTGAAAATTGCTTTCCTTACTAATTTAATAAGATTTTAGCCCTTACTAAAGATTTTGAGCTCAAATGGATTACCAAGTTGGTAATCCAATACCACAACCCTCTAGATTTTTTGAAAAAAATTAAGAACTAAAAAGAAAATAATTTATTTTTTTGATCTTGATCCAAAGTTTTGAAAATTGATGACTACTAAATTTCCATGAAACTCATAAATTTTAAAAGAAACTCACAAATTTCGAAATTCATAGAATTTAATCATCTAACAACCTTATGACTTCAAATTATTTTTCAGATGCAACAAGGTGAGCTCAATGACCTTAGTAACAGGGGCGGAGCTAGTAAGGAAACATTGGGGGCAATTGCCCCCACTCAACTTTTTTGGGTATTTAAGATACCCTTAAATTTATGCTTAAATTTGAGATATCCCTACATTTTGAACTACTGACATGTTCCGTTTGACCTAGTTGCCCCCACTCCCTCATCTTCCTCTAATTTTTGTCCCCTCCAATTAACTATAAGTTTGCCCCCACTAAAAGAAAATCCTGGCTCTACCTCTGTTTAGTAAGAGCTGAAATCTTAATAAGGCTAGTTGGACTATTACACTCAGTCATTTTATTAGAATGTGGAGAAAGGAAATGGCTCCAACATATCGTATCGTTTCCGGTTCGATTTTATCGAATCGGACATTCTTTTTCCAATTTATCGGAATTTTAATGAAGTGTTGACCCATGGCCCATCGGATGTGGCAGTTGTGCGAGTGGATGGCAACTACGTCTATCCACGCACGTGTGTGTGAGAGTGAGAGATAAAGAAAGAGGATTTGTCTAGGCTCGGGCAGTAGGCACGGGCAACGGGCAGCCCACACTGGACTACTGAAACACTGCATGCACGCCTGCCTCGCCGCACTTGAGATTTCACCAGAAAGGCAACAAAGTGAAAAATCAGAGAGAAAAGAGAGAAAGAAAAGCTGAGAAAAAAAGTTGCAGAGAAGTAAAAAAAAATTATGGATAATCTTCTGCAACTCCTCCAATTTTTGTACTATTTTTTTTCTTGATGAGATGGGCTCGCGCTTCTGATTCGATCGACCTTTTTTTTTCGTAAAAAATGGTTGACATTTCGCCGAGATTGTCTGCAGTTTTCAGAAATTAGGGTTTTATAATGTGTTCTTGATTGTTCTAGTGGAATTGTTGTGGATCTGAGACAAGTATTGAGTGTCATGGAGCGAGATACCACTACTTTGGTTCTTCTCTGGATGATCCTGGTGTTTCATCCATTAACTGCTATCCTTGCTAACATGGAAGGTTTGTTCTGATCTCTCTTTTATTTTACGTTCGGGAAGGTTTATTAGATCTTTATTTGTGATTATTTTGTGGTGTTGATTCGAAGAAGTTAATGGGATTTGCATCTGATTTCATGATTGCTGATGCCATACTGATCTGTATTGATGATGTAAATCAAAATGTGCTTAATTGGGTGGATTTGTTAGATTGTTTCTGACCTTTTTTGTTAAGCTTTTCTAATTTTCCAATAAATCCAGCCAAAATTAAAAGTTTGGAAAGTCAAAGAACTGGATTTGCTGCAAACTTTTAGGGTTTCAATAGTTGAACTAGCGTTATGGGTAAGTGAAGCTTAATTGTCCGTGGTAGTTTGTTAGTGACTTAATGGATGTTTTTTTTTTGTCCATTAAGTGCAAATTTCAATGGGGGATGGAATGACTGTTTATGTAATTTTATCTCCAGAATTTTATATTAAATTTTCTTAAAGTTTCAAGAAACCCATGTCAATGCCCCTCCTGTTTCGTTTCTTATAAATCCGAATTCTTCATTCTGATAGTTTTGTGCCCAAATAACATTGGCAAATTAGATCACAAGTAATGTTTTTGGAAACTGTTTACTGATGTGCCTGGAACTACTTTCTCTTCGGAAATTAATGAGCTGATGTTTACTGTTTTCTTGAACCTACAACTGACGATAGCTACATGCCTATGTAAACAGGTGATGCTTTGCATAGCCTGCGGACCAATTTAATCGATCCTAATAACGTGCTACAGAGTTGGGATCCTACCCTTGTCAACCCGTGCACATGGTTTCATGTTACATGTAACACTGATAATAGTGTTATAAGAGTGTAAGCAATTTTCCTTTTGAATAAGCTTTGTGATGTTACGTGCTAAGGTTGCAACTCACCATTGGGTGGATACCATTGCTTTCCAATTGTGATTGGCTAGCTTATATCATGGTATTTATCTTTTGTTATCTTGTTTCAGTGATCTTGGAAATGCTGCTTTATCTGGTCAACTTGTTCCACAACTTGGTCAGCTTAGAAATTTACAGTACTTGTAAGCCCTTTTCTGCAATTGAATTTGTTTGATTTGTTGTCTGTCTTTGTACAATTGTGATTGTTATCATGCACATGCTTTAGCCAAAATCCAGCTCTTCTAATGATTGCGTGAAGTCGCACACATTGAGTCCCAAATTATGCGTGTGTTTTATGTATATAATATCCAAATAAGTCAGCTTCTGTTTATAAAAGTATAAATGATCACAACAATGTAAGTGTTAATTTTTTTTATCCTTCCAATCAGAAGCACGGGATCACATTAAGATGTTCACGTAATGTTCTTTGACGTCCCAGAAGCAATATGATTTCATTTTTCTTTATTATTGGTGACCATGTGACATGATTTACTTTGGTACAATAGCCACTCCTTTAGTTCATTGTAACGGGTGGTTCACTCCTGTAGACCCATAGCTCAGTTGGTTTAACACATTGCAAAATAACTTTGAGGTCGGGGGTTCAAGTTCAGCTTACTAGTAAAAAAAAAAAATTTCTTCTAGGCACACGTTTCTTTACAATCCAGTCATTAGATTTTATGCAGCTTAGCTTGTTAAGACATGTACTATAGTCGAACTGAAGAACCATGCTATGATTATTGAGATCATGTATGTGGTCCGTGGACGATCAACTTGCAGTTGATTGTCTCATTCATCAATGTCATTATTGAAGCCCAATCCCAAAGATTTGGGGTGGGCTAAATGAATCATCTTCCTCCAGTCAATTCTGCCCAAAGTCACCTCTTTTATTGTTGAAATTGTGTTCATATCCGCTTTCATAATCTCAATCCACATTCAGTGATGTGTGGTAAAAATTTCTTGTTCCATGAGGTCATAGCTGCTTTTGGTCACTAATACCTTGGTGTGAGCAACATTAACCCCTAACCTGCTGTTGTGTAATAACGTTGTTATAGCCACTACTGATTACCTCATGTTGTGAACGTGTCAGACTGAGTTAATTGGTTCCAGATTCAGTATGTATATGCACTTGCATATGCCAAATTCCTGACCTTGATGTCGGCACCTTATGTTGTATTGCTCATATGATAGCACATTATTTCCTTTCATGTTAAAAAATTTGTCTTCTCAAAATAAATGTCTATGTTGTTTTGCATTATAGATGTTTATTCGAAGGGAAAAATTGTATGTCATGTTCTTTTGTCTATAATTACTTCATACATGTGAAAAGCAAAAAAAAAAAAAAAACACTTTTTCATGTAACTTGTATGTTTAAAAAATAATGTTGTATACATTTTTGGATATCGATGCCTCTCTTATGCTTTTTTGAGATGTTTATGTGATACTGTGCTAATCCTTTCAGATTACAAATGATCAAATTCACTTTTTTATTTTATTTTATGACAGGGAACTCTATAGTAATGACATCAGTGGACCAATTCCTAGTGACCTTGGTAACCTGACAAACTTAGTGAGCTTGGATCTTTACTTAAACAATTTCAGTGGCCCCATTCCTGACACATTGGGCAAGTTAACAAAGCTGCGTTTCCTGTATGATTACTTATCTTCCCCTCACTTTATAGGTTGCTTTTGCTTGTTTTTGACTCCTTTAGCTGACGTTAGTTGTTCCATTTTTTGGAGCTATGGTACTTGAGAAGGGATCTCATCTTTCTCATTCCAATTTATTATTCTTCATTTTACAAGCAAAATTAGAAAATCAACTTGCTTGCTTGGGATTCTTTTTTATGGACTTTGAAAAACCAACTTGTAATGTAATTCATCATTGAATTTGCAATTGTTTACCCATGTCAACTTTTCTATAAATTTATTTGTATTTTAATTGGAAAAAATGAAAAAAAGGACTAAACCTACATGTAGTTTATTATTCTTTTTCATTGATTTGGGAAATTTTCACATGAATTTAAGCTTGCAAATGCTTTCATGTGACCAGTAATTTTTATTTTCAAAATTTATGTTTGCCTTTTCTGGTATTTGCATTACCAGCCTTCTATTTTGGAAAATGTTATGAATATAGAGATGCATTGTATTAAGGTGAATACAGTTTATTTCATATACCTTAATGCATTGCATCTCTATACTCTCATAGAATTGAAGTTTATTGGCATATCTGGATATATGTTGGTATATACCAAAGTGTAGGGCTGAATATTGTAAACGCTGCATTTTAGTTATCTGTTCTGTCTGGCTTTGTTGAAAAGGAAGTTGTCCAGTCAAATTTGTCATTTCAGCCAAAATTTAAAATCACACTCTTCATTGGCACTTCCAAGATATCAGGGGAATTCTTTTTATGATCAGAAGTAGCTAAAACTGATTTTAACTGTTAATAACTTAGTATCCAGTTTAGTATCCAATGTAGACTTTTATTATGGTTCCTCACCTGGTGTGCATGGTCATCTATTCATGTGTAGGTAGTGTTCATTGAGAATGACCTCGTGTGCATGCGTGTGTGATGTTGAACAATCAAACCATGGAAGACCATCCTCACAAATAGTGATGAAATTCCTTGCATCTCGACATAAGGACCTTTCAATTAAATTTCTAGGTCAACGTTTTTTTAGTTAGGAATGTTGGTTAGAATAGCTATATATTTTTATCACCTTCTCAAAATTTGGAACTTAACATTGTCTTGCAATGTCCGTGGAAGGATAGGCGACTCAACAACAACAGCTTGACGGGTAACATTCCTATGTCCTTGACCAATGCTACTGCACTGCAAGTTTTGTAAGTGTCAAGTTCATCTCCTTTTTTATGTAATTCAGACATTTTTCCCTCTTCAAATTTTCTTTCTTGTTGGGGTTTGTTTCCTTGAATTTGCAATGTGGGATGCAGGGATCTATCCAACAACCGTCTATCAGGAGCTGTTCCAGACAATGGTTCCTTTTTGCTGTTCACTCCCATCAGGTCAGTTGCTGATAGTTAAGTGCATGGTAAGGTTCTTGGTTTGCTCTGACTATGCATTTTATATTGACTATTATCTCCTAATTTGCAGTTTTGCTAATAACTTGGATCTCTGTGGCCCCGTAGCTGGAAAACCTTGCCCAGGATCTCCTCCATTTTCTCCACCGCCTCCATTCGTTCCACAACCGCCAGTTTCATCTCCAGGTAACTTATTTTATATTCATTCTGGCAATGTATCTTAGTTGAAACTGATGTGTTTTTTTTTTGTTGATAAGTATAAAATTAGATTAAAAAATTCAGAAATATGAAAAGAGAAGGCCGAGATAGCCCCTCGGAAAGGAAAGCGAGAAGAAACATTAGTTGAAACTGATGTTTTTCATAATGGTCTTGTCTTTTAGTGTGGTTCATTCCTGATCCATTTGGACCAAACCTTGTAACGTCTATAGCTAGTCTATTTTTTTCCTTCCTACCTGTTTTCTCCTCTTGGACCAAAGAAACCTCCATAAGTTAACGTTATATTTGGAAGTATTAATAGGAAGGTTTGCTTGCTTCAGTACATAAGCCTGCGTGACTTGTTTCTAATAGTTATAAAAGGATCTATTACAGGAAAATATAAAGATCCAAAGAGATACATACGACTCAAGGATATTGAGAACGAGAAGACCTTCCTAAAAACAGAGTCCAAGAGAATTACCATAGTTTTCAACTCATTTTAATCCATGTGACAAGGGCAATTGTATTTTTGATTTTGTGCGTGTGTGTGAGCTCTGTGCTATGCATTGTTTTTCCATGACCAGTACTTTACTATTTTGGTACATCTCATTGGATTCCCACTATTGAAATTGATGGCATTATTAGTATTTTGGGAATAAACTTTTGCAGCTAAAGCTTTTAAAACTGTTGTCTTGGTTGTAATCAGACTGAGGCAGCTTCCTGTTTGAATTTATCCCTGGATTATGACTTGTGCATTTCAATGATTCAGGATCTGTAGAAAGGTATTAAATTTTATGTTATATGTAAAATTCAGGAAATAGTGCTTCTAGCACTGGAGCTATTGCTGGAGGAGTGGCTGCTGGTGCTGCCTTACTGTTTGCTGCCCCTGCAATTGTGTTTGCATGGTGGCGGCGACGGAAACCGCAAGAACATTTCTTTGATGTACCTGGTTAGTGATTAGTAGAAATTGGAGTTAATTTTGCATTTATGGTGTAGATGTATTATAACTTGTTACACCTCTTCTGCAGCTGAAGAGGATCCAGAAGTTCATCTGGGCCAGCTCAAAAGGTTCTCTCTGCGAGAACTACAAGTTGCAACAGATAGTTTTAAAAACAAAAACATTCTGGGTAGAGGTGGGTTTGGTAAGGTGTACAAGGGACGCCTAGCAGATGGTTCACTAGTTGCAGTAAAACGACTGAAAGAAGAGCGTACACCGGGTGGAGAGTTACAGTTTCAGACAGAAGTAGAGATGATCAGCATGGCTGTGCATCGGAACCTTCTACGTTTACGTGGCTTTTGCATGACTCCAACTGAACGTCTGCTTGTATACCCCTACATGGCTAATGGCAGTGTTGCATCTTGTTTAAGAGGTGCTACTCGCTGGTCTTTCTACCTTTTTTTCCCCTTTCTTTTTTAAATGATTTTGCCGTTTTCCTTTGCTTGGGTCTGCTATTTCATGTGGGATGTTACCTTGCATCGCACTGTGCTTGTTCTCATTAATAGTTTAATAATTTATAAATTCACGTGTTCTTGTAGAACGTCCACCTTTGGAACCCCCTCTTGATTGGCCAACCCGTAAGAGAATTGCTTTGGGATCCGCAAGAGGGCTTTCTTATTTGCACGATCATTGTGACCCAAAGATTATCCACCGTGACGTAAAGGCTGCAAATATTTTGTTGGATGAAGAGTTCGAGGCAGTTGTTGGGGACTTCGGGTTGGCTAAACTAATGGACTACAAGGATACCCATGTAACCACTGCTGTACGAGGCACAATTGGGCATATAGCTCCTGAATACCTCTCCACAGGAAAGTCTTCAGAAAAGACTGATGTCTTTGGATATGGTATCATGCTTCTAGAGCTTATCACTGGACAAAGAGCATTTGATCTTGCTCGGCTTGCAAATGATGATGATGTTATGTTACTTGACTGGGTATGCAATAACTTCTTTTCCATTTATTGGTTTGTGTTCCTTACGTGTATATTATTTATATTAATGTAGCTTTCTTTATTAGTTCTTTGAATTCATCTACAGAATTCTAATTTCATATAATTACATTGGACTATTTGAGGCTAGGATTGGCAGTTATTACTCACACATAGCGTAACAGGTTTTAGGTTTCCAGGATCAGAACTAATTTAGATTTGTAACATGTATGTTTTATTAGCTTTCATGTCCAACTGTCCTATCTGCCAATTTTGAAGCTTGATAGGAAAAGGACATTCTAGACCCCAGGGAAGGAAAGACGGCCATTTTTTACCGGCACAAGGCATTTTGTGAACTCTTAGGTATTGTGCTTTAATTTGCAGACAGACCACTTTGGGAAATATTACGAAGGTGATTAAATCTAGTCCTTTGCTTGGATGGATGTTAGACACCCCGTAAAGGTGTGGTCCTGCCTTCAACCCGTTCTTTTCGTCCAGCACGTCCAATGGACAAGCTTGAACATCAATGCTTCCTTCGGCTATTGCGTGGGGGATATGCAACGAGAGAAATAACAGGGTGTTCAATAGCAAGATTAGTAGTTTTCATGCTTGTTTCTTGGAGATCTTGGGCCTTCTATACCTTTGGTCAAAGCAGCACACTGAGTTCATTGGGACTACCTTCGATGACTTTGTTTTCCGATGGAATTCGTTATGTAATCACTAATGCTGTTATTTTGCTTTTTATCTTCTTCTCGTTATTATTTGTGAGGCCTTCTCGGCCTCCTTGTACTTTTCCCTCTCTTCAATATATTATACTTTTCAAAAAAAAAAAAAAAGGTAGGTGAATAATTATAAAAATAACCATTCACCACTTGACCAATCCACACACCTATTTTTTCAGGTAAAAGAACTTCTGAAAGAGAAGAAGTTAGACATGCTGGTGGACCCGGATCTAGAAAGCAACTACACTGAGGCTGAAGTGGAGCAGCTGATTCAGGTTGCACTGCTCTGCTCACAGAGTTCTCCAATGGATCGACCCAAGATGTCAGAGGTTGTGAGAATGCTGGAAGGTGACGGCTTGGCAGAGAAGTGGGATGAATGGCAGAAGGTGGAGGTGGTTCGCCAGGAGATTGAACTTGTCCCTCCTCGGAACTCTGAATGGATCGTCGACTCCACCGACAACCTCCATGCTTTTGAATTGTCTGGACCGAGATGATGAAACACTGCTAAATAGGGTTGAAGTAAAGGAAATTATTTATACCCTTTTTCTATATAATTTTTCTCACCCCAAGCTGTGTCTTATGTAAACTCATCATCCTATAGCCAAAAGTGCAACTCTTCACATCTGTGCATACAAATCGGTTGTGCTGCCAATTTGATTTTGTATCATCGTCTACAGCCATTCCTTGGTGATGGTGTAATGTTGAAAAAGCTTATGCCATGTTGGTGCTGGAGGGAACATTCATCTCTAGTGCAAGGGTTTTGTAAGATGATATATAATTGCAGTCTTCACAAACAACACAATCAAGAGCTTCATCTCTTCTTTCTTCATCATTTTAATATATAGGTTTTGAGAGAGCTTCAAGATTGTAAAAAGTGCAAGTTCTGAGCAGGAGTTTGTTAGGCCTTGAAAAGTATTTTCGTGTGGATTGATTTGTAATCCAATTCTTTTTGTGTAAAGAGGGATGTTTGATAGATACTAATTGAGTTTGATCTAGGATTGATGGAGTTTGTTAAATTCTTAATCGAAGTGTTTTCAAGGAATGTTGGATTTATTTTACTTATGTTTCCCATGCATCTTGTATCTACCTTAAAAACGATGCATCTTATATCCATCCAGAATTCAGAAACCACTTCCAATGTATAATGTGTTTCTGAAAATCGTCAATGGAAGCCTTGCCTACTCGCTAGGGCTTTCAAGGATTTTGGTTTTGATAGGGACTCGATCCGATCAGATCAGTTTTGGATCAATCATCTTCTGATCCGACCTACGTCATAATGTGATCATAGTAAGAAATAGAGAAGAGGATTAAAGTTGAAGATCACCATCAAATTGAAAGAAATGAGAACAGAAACGACAGGAGACTACTTGCGCCCACAAATACCAAAGGATTTCATCTGGGAAACAAACTTTATTGGTACAATCCGTACAGTTACATCTATTGAATCCACTCACCATTTTTAAGATGGATTTTGTTGATGTGTGCCCTAAGGGCACACGTTAAAGCTACCTTAACGAGTATCCCGATTTACTTCTTATCCTTGTTCTCGTTGCCTAAGTCGGTAGAAGTTAAGATTGAAAGACTCATGAGAAGGTTTCTATGGAATGATAATAATGGTGGTAGAAAGTATCATTTGGTGAAATGGAAGATGGTTTGCACTCCAAAAAAGAATGGAGGCTTGGGGATTAGAGGGATAAGGATAACAAACAAAGTTCTTTTGGGCAAGTGGCTTTGGAGATTCGGAGAAGAAAGAGACAATTTGTGGAGGAGAGTGATTCAGGCTAAGTATGGAGAGAAGAGATATGGTTGGTTTAGTGATGAGCCTAGAGGCACTTATGGGTGTAGTGTGTGGAGAGGTATTCAGAAGGGTGTCGATAAGTTTGAGAGGGAGATTAGATTCAAAGTTAGGTTGGGGGACAAGGTTAGATTTTGGGAGGATATTTGGTGCGGAACTTCATCCCTGTCTACCCAATTTCCATCCTTGTACGCTTGCTCTTTGAAGAGAAATAATTCGGTAAGGCAATGTCTGATTCGAAATGGGAACACAAATTCTTGGGATCTGGGTTTTAGGAGGAACTTCAATGATTGGGAATTGATGGAGGTTACATCTCTTCTAGATCTCCTTGATCAAATCCAATTAAGAGAGAATGAGCAGGACAGAAGGGAATGGATCAAGGCTAAGGATAAGAAGTTCTCGGTAAAGTCTTTCTATGATTGCTTGTTGCCGTCGAGTGAGGTTTCTTTTTCCCCGTCTATCATTTGGACCACTCTTGTTCCTTCTAAGATCTCTTTCTTTTTATGGCTTGCTTCTTTGGGTAGAATCCTCACCTTGGATAACTTGATTTGTCGGGGGTGGATTATCCCAAATTTTTGTTATCTTTGTTCGAAGGATGGGGAGTCTGTTAATCATATTCTTATGCATTGTTCTTTCTCTCGTGGTATTTGACTGTTTTTCTTATCTCGGTTCCAAATAGATTGGGTGTTTCCTCTATCTTTCTTTGAGCTTTTAATGGGATGGAGTTTTAATATCTTCTCTTCTAAAAAGAGGTATCTCTGGGCTATCCTTCCGTCCGCCATTGCTTGGAGTCTTTGGAGAGAACGCAACAACAGGATTTTTCATAACAAGGAGAGCTCATCTAACCAAGTGATGTTAGAGATTTTGGGACTTCTTTTCCTATGGTCGAAGATGAGTAAGGCTTTTGAGGGAGTATGCTTTCAAGATTTTGTGTTTAATTGGGCTAACATTTGTGACTTGTAGCCTCTTGCCGATTGTTTATTTTCGCTCTTTTTTGTCTCTTTCTTTTGTCGCTTTTTGTGTCTATTTGTTTGGGGGCTACCTCAGCCTCCTCTTCTCCTTTTCATTATTAATATCATTTACACTTATCAAAAAAAAAAAGGGCACACGTTAAAGGACAATAAATAATACACTTTCGAAATTGGATTTTGTACCGAAAATGCCCTTAAATGGTTCATCTGTTTAAGGGTGTCGACGGGTCGGTTCATATTAGGCACACTCAGTCAGAGAGAGAGAGAGAGAGAGAGAGAGACAGAAAAGTGAAGAACATCTAAGCTAAGCCAGGGAAAGAAGGTAATAGAGAGAGAGAGAGAAGTGAAGAACATCTAAGCTAAGCCAGGGAAAGAAGGTAATAGTTTCTTTTATTGTATTTGATCCGTAGGGATATATTTGATGATCCTTAGGGTTTCTTCAATTGTTGTTGATGAGACTTGAGATGTATTATATTTACAAGAACAGTATTCCTCTTCTTAGAAAAAGTTGCAGAAATTTCATTTACTTCAAAACCCTTATTCCATTCTCAACCACTGTGTCAGTGATCCAAAACCCACTTCCCCATAACCCTCTCATTGTAGATTACCTCATAAACTCATATGGGTTCTCAAGAGATAAAGCCGTCTCTGCCTCCTCACGCTTCTCTCCCAAAACCTCTCCTTCTAACTTTGACTCTGTTCTAGAAGTCCTAAACCAGACCGGTTTCTCTGATACCCAAGTAAAAAATCTTATTTCCAAGCGACCCACATTCCTCTCTATAAACGTTGAAAAAACCCTTAAACCCAAACTCAAGTTCCTTGAAGATCTTGGCTTCTCTGGCTCATCTCTTACCAAACTCATTCTCAAAAACCCAAGTATTCTCACCTGCAATGTTGATAAACATCTCACCCCCAATGTCGATTTCCTCCGGTCATTGCTTCACACTGATGAAAACATAGTTAGGTTTCTCAAGAGAAGCGGGTGGATCCTTAATTTCGATCTACGTAAGTTCATAGCTTGCAAAATTGCGATTCTACACCGATGTGGTGTTCCCGATAAGAGAATTTTCCAATTTCTGCTACAAAGGCCAAAGTTTTTCTCCCTGAAGTTGGAGCGCATCGAAGATGCTGTCTCCTGGGTTGTAAAATCTGGGGTTAACCTAGATTCTGGATTGTTCATTCGTGCTGTTTATACGATAAGTGACTTGTCCAGAGCTACTCTTGCTGTGAAATTTGACTTGTATAAGAGTTATGGGTGGTCAGATTCAGATATTATATCTGTCTTCAGGAGAGCTCCCAATTTCTTGCTGTTGTCGGAGCAAAATGTGAGAGCAAGTATGGGTTTCTTGTTGGATGAGCTCAGATTTGAGCCCAAGGACATCATATTGAGGCCGTTGCTGCTAATGTTCAGCTTGGAGAAGAGATTGAAGCCTCGGAGTGAGGTTTTGAAGATATTAAACTCAAAGGGATTATTGGAGAAGAAGAAAGCTCATCTCAGGACAGTTATGTACCTACCTGAGAAGAAGTTCTTGGAGAATTATGTGATCAGGTATGTAGATAAAGCTCCTGAAATTCAAGAAGTTTACATGGGTACTAGTATTCAATGCTGAGTTGAGATTTTGGAGAAAGTGTGAAAACAAAGTATGAGTCGCGACGATGCTCCACCTTCAAAACGATAATAGTTCTGACATTGTTGCTTCATTTAGTTTGAAGTAAATCTCAGTAATTTAGTTGGATGTTGTTCTCAATCTTTATTTTCTTTCTGGCAGATTGAAACCATTTCATTTGAAAGTCATTTGTACGAGGAATGGATGTTTTTCAGATCACTTTTAATCAAAAGTTTCATTTGGGTATCTTAAAAGAAAATTTTCAAATTGATTGATTGATTTGTTTTTTTTTGTTGAGGGGGAAGGTTTGACTTGTTTTGCAGGTAAATTTGCTTGTCATTTCAGTTCAAGTTGTTTTTTGATTATTTTGTTTAGGTGAAGTGCTCCTTTCCGTGCTTTTTATTTATTTATTTATTTATATATATTTATAAGTATAATATATTAAAGAAAGAAGGAAGAACAAAATACAAGGAAAGGAGGCCGAAGAAGCCTCTCAAAGAAAAGCAAAACTAATGAAAAAATCTAAAACATAAAAATTTCATTAGAGAAAAGAGAAACAAAATAAGGATGAGATAGCCCCCCAAACAACGAGAAAAAACAAGCAAACCACAAAAAGAAAGAAATAAAAACAAGCCCAAAGGAAAGGTGGGTTATGAGTCGCAGATGGAATCCCAATCGAAAACAAAATCCTGAAAGAACACTCCCGCAAAGTCTTTATTCTCATGTTCAGTCAAAAGCACAACAACTCCAGAATTTCCAAAATCAGTGATTGAAACGAGTTTTCCTTACTTTGGAACACCATGTTGTTGTGTTATTTCCAAAGATCCCAAGTAATGGCGGAAGGAAGGGTAGTCTAAAGATACCTCTTTCTCACAATACTTTTATTGAATATAGTTCTGAACTCAGTGTTATTTTGCTTGAATCAGTAGTTTATTTATGTATTTATTTTTTTTGCTTCCTTACCCATTTCAATTCAGATTGAGAGTATAAGCCATTCCACTTCAAAAGCATTGTCTAATTGGTGCAAGTATAAGCACCATTGACTCGTCCTCCTAAGAAGTTTGAGTTCTCAAAATAAAAGAGTGGTCCTTCCAGATCCTACTATCTTGGTCCTTATGATGCGACCCTTGCTGGGGTTTCTTAGATTGCTGACTTCAATCACGGATGCAACCTAGACGTCAGCTACTTATATATATCCTAATTTTATAATAAGATTTTTCATTAATTGTTCTTGCTCCAAGAGACTGTGGGTTCAAAATATTCAACATCATTATCATTCGTTTCTTATTGGTTTTGTTAATGTGTGCACTTACATTGAAGTCCAATAAATACACCTTGCGAGTAAGCATCTGAGGGTATTTTGAAAAAAACTAAAATTTAAGGGTATTTTCAGTACAAAATCCAAAATCAAAATTGTATTTATTGCACTTAAAAGAGTGCCCTTAAGGCACATGTTAACAAGACTGGTATCTTATTATTAAGAAAAGACAAGTATTTATATGGAAAATAAGGTTCACATTGCTAATCCAATAGGTTTTGGGTACAAAATAATGCTCCCTCTTCGTAAAATCGAGGGGATTTTGGTATGTCCGTTGGAAGTTCTTGGTTTAGAATTTGGCCAATATATGATTCGAGCTAGGGTTGTCAATGGATTGGGTTCGGAATGGACACGGAAACTGATCTGATAAGAATTGTCTTTGTTGGATCTCGGTAGTAGGATCCAAATCTAATTTGATACTCAAAGATAAAGAAGCTTCATATTTGTGTATATTTTAGGGTGTTTTATTAAAATTTGGGGGTCTGATCCAATCCATTAACAGTCCTACAAAATGCACCACCAACTTAGAGATCTGCTTGACGGATTCATATCCCTAGGCCACTTCTTACACATCTTCAATAAAACTGAATTTGGGGGGTCCACCCATCCCCACCTATCTAACGGTACAGATCAATTAGCTTGTTGATTAAACGAAATGGGAATCAGTGCATATGTTAAGAATGACGAAGGTTGGTTACACAACCAACCAACCTAACGTATTTTCCCGCCAAATACAATGAGACATGGTTACCAACTCTTTTACTAGAAGTCTCACCCGTATTTCAAATCTTTCGACCGTTGCTCAATGGAATTCCAACATTAGAACAACTGTAAACGAAGGTTTCTGTCACAGAGCTCTTCTTATCTTTCGCCAAATGAAGCAGTCCGGCTTCGAACCCGACAATTTAACCTTCCCCATCATTGCAAAAGCTTGTGCTAAGCTCTCGAATCTCCAATACTCTGAAATCATTCACACCCATGTCATGAAATCACCATTTATGTCCGATATCTTTGTACAAACAGCAATGGTGGATGCGTACAGCAAATGCGACCGATTAGATCTTGCACACGAGATCTTTGTGAGAATGCTCAAAAGAGATGTCGCTTCGTGGAATGTGATGATCATGGGTTTTGTTCAATCAGATCTTCTTGACAGAGTTTTGGGTCTTTTCCATCAAATGAGACTCGCGGGATTTCAACCTGACTCAATCACAATAATAGGCCTGACCCAGTCGAGTTCCATAGCAAAGAATTTGAACATTTTAAAAGCTGTCCACTGCATTGGAATTCAAATTGGGATCTGCGTGGACGCTTCGGTTTCCAATACTTTGATTGCTGCATATGCTAAGTGCGATGACTTGGGCTCAGCAGAAACCGTGTTTCATGGGATTTCAATTGGTTTGAGAACTGTAGTCTCATGGAATTCCATGATTGCAGGGTATGCTCACCTTGGAAATTTTGTTGAGGCCATCGGTTTGTATCGAAAAATGTGCATAGATGAAGTTAGACCTGATTTGAGCACGATCCTCAGCTTACTTTCATCATGCCTGAACCCTAAGGCACTCTTGCAAGGCAAGATGATCCATTCTCATGGTATTCTGGTAGGGTGTGATTCAGATATATGTGTGATAAACACCCTCATTTCGATGTATTCTAAGTGTGGAGACATTGATTCCGCTCGTTATTTGTTCAATAGCATGTGTGAACGAACTTGCGTTTCATGGACAGCTATGATTGGTGGGTATGCAGAGAAAGGGGACGTGGATGAAGCATTTGCATTGTTTCATGTTATGGAAGTGACCGGAGAAAAACCCGATTTGGTTACTTTGGTTGCTCTACTCTCTTCTTGTGGCCAAACTGGAAAACTCGAGCTAGGAAAATGG
Organism: Akebia trifoliata; assembly: GCF_017979445.1. NCBI lineage: Eukaryota > Viridiplantae > Streptophyta > Magnoliopsida > Ranunculales > Lardizabalaceae > Akebia > Akebia trifoliata. Next base: position 1,078,212 of record NC_141378.1, on the reverse strand, counting down.
ATTAATAAGTATGCCATTTCAAATGGGTTTGGAGAGAATGTGATGGTTTGCAATGCATTGTTAGACATGCATTTGAAATGTGGAAGTATAAACGATGCGTGCAAGCTCTTTCATGAGATGCCTGAAAGAACTATTGTTTCTTGGACGACCATGATTGCAGGATATGCTTTGAATGGGGAATTCGAACAGGCTATTGGGTTTTTCAATCGAATGTTGGAATTGGGTTTGAAACCAAACCATGTAACGTTTCTTGCCGTTCTTCAAGCTTGTACCCACATGGGTTTCCTTGAAAAAGGATGGGAGTGTTTTGATTTGATGACCGAAGTGTATAATATAAGACCTATACTAGAACACTATGGGTGCATGGCTGATCTTCTTGGTCGAAGAGGTAAGATAAAAGAAGCATTTGAATTCATTCAAAACATGCCCATTGAACCTGATGTTGGCGTATGGGGTGCTCTACTTGGTGCATGCAAAATTCACAATGACATAGATATGGGTGAACATGTATCTCATCGTCTTCTTGAGATGGACCCGAAGGATGCAGTTTCTTATGTGTCGATGGCCAACATTTATGCGGCAGGAGGGAAGTGGGAGAGTGTAGCAAAGATACGGACAATGATGAAAAGCAACAGAGTGAGGAAATCACCAGGTCGTAGTCTTGTTCAAATGAACGGAAAGACTCATTCATTTACAGTTGAAGATAGGTGTCACCCTGAAGGCTTCTTGATATATGAAGTGTTAGATGGTTTAGCTTTGCAGTTGAAGGAAGAAGGATTAGGTCATGCTGAGTGCATCCTGCATCATGAATTAGATTGAAATTACAAGATCTGATGATGGTATTGACAAATTGGATTTCTAGAGAGATCATTATTACAAGTAGGCCTACCGAAGTTTTTTTTTTTTTAAATGTTGGGTAGCTAGCAGGAATTGGTTTATCCTATCAATGGACAAGGAGACTCGTTCAGTTGATGCTGTTGAAGGTAATTGTTAGAATCATTTTCAGGTTCATGAAATATTTGAGGCACCCATTGAAGATTATACAAGCTAAAAATTTCATTGGAGACAAGTCATTGGGTGTGTAGTTTATGAAGTGGTGGACCAAATTTTCATTGGCTCCAAAACATTCCAGGTGCCATCTTAGGGTGTGTAGCATATGTCACTAGAGTGTCTTTTACCCCCAAAAACAGAAAAGAAAGGAAACTTTAATAATACAAAAAATAAGTCGAGAAAATATTATGTGAGAAAATGTAGTCCTTTGTCTTCAATACATTATTTTCAATCATACTTTAATAAAATTCCTTGATTGTTTCTTTCCAAAATTAAGAAAAAACTTTGAAGCGGCCATCCTGCCTCAAAATTTTGAAGGAACCCTCTCCTTTGAATTACACGTGGCATTTCTAAGTGGGTATCCTAAATATTGACGAAAATTTAGGCTGTAAAATAAATACAAAATACCATGTGTCTTGTAATAAGCAGTAGGGGTGCAACTTGGTCCTGTTCAAACCGAGAACCGAACCAAACTGATAGCTTTGGGGTGGTTTGGAACAAGTTGCGGTTCGGTTCCGGGTTACGAAAATGAAGAACCGATCAATTTGGTTCGGTTCTTGGATCAAGCTTGTATAGAACCGAACCAAATCGAGAACCAAACTCCTATGCAATAAATAAATATATGTGTGTATATGAAATTCCCATCTCTGTACGCTTGCTCCTTGAAAAAAAATAATTTAGTACGGCAGTGTTTGATTCGGGACGGGAACATGAATTCTTGGGATCTGGGATTTAGGAGGAATTTCAATGATTAGGAATTGACAGAGGTCACATCTCTTCTAGATCTCCTTAATTCGATTCAATTAAGAGAAAACGAGCAGGACAGAAGAGAATGGTTCAAGGCTAAGGATAAGAAGTTTTCTGTCAAGTCTTTCTATTATTGTTTGCTTCCGTTGTATGAGGTATCTTTTTCTCCATCTATCATTTGGTCAGCTCTTGTTCCTTCTAAGGTGTCTTTCTTTTTATGACTTGCCTTTTTGAGTAGAATTCTAACCTTGGATAATTTGATCTATTGATGGTGGATTACCTCAAACTTTTGCCATCTTTGTTTGAGGGATGGGGAGTCAATCAACCACATTCTTATTCATACTTCTTTTGCCCGTGTTATTTGGATGTTCTTCTTATCTCGTTTCCAGGTGGATTGGGTTATTCCATTATCTATCTTTGGACTTTTAGAGGGTTGGAGTTTCAATATCTTCTCTTCTAGAAAGAGGCATCTTTGGGCTATCCTTCCATTTGCTATTGCTTGGAGTCTTTGGAAAGAGCATAACAACAGGGTGTTCCATAGCAAGGAGAGCTTGTCTCATACGGTGATTTTAGAGATTTTGGGATTTTTCTTCTTCTGGTCAAAGATGAGTAAAGATTTTGAGGGATTGAGCTTCCAAGATTTTGTTTTTAATTGGGATACAGTTTGTGAACCATAGCCTCCTGTTGGGCGTGTTTTTCTTATTTCTTCCTTGTTCATTCTTCTTTTTTGGTTATGTTGTTTGGAGCCTATCTCAACCTCCTCTTCTCCCTTTTCTTTCATTAATAAAATTTATATTTATCAAAAAAAAAAAAAAATTATGAAGAATTATTTTAAGAGTTAGTACATAGATTAGTGATCTTTTCTGGATAAACTAATGACTTTTTATAGATAGATTTGTGATTTATTATATGAAATTTTATGTTTATTTTTTCATTAAAAAATATTACTTATAATTTATAAAATATTTGCAATCCGTGGAATCGAACCGAACCAAACCGACTTTAATTCGGTTTGGGTTGGTTTGGTTCCAATGGAATTTGGTTCGGTTTTGGTTCTTATTTAGTAGAACTGACCTATGTTGGTTCGGTTCTAATTTGACCTCAAACCGAACCGAACCGAACCAAACCAAGTTGTACCCCTAATAAGCAGGGTTTCTTCAAAATTTTGAGGCGGGCTTGCCATTTCAAAGTCGGACTCCCAAAATTAGTTGTCTTCAATCTATTGTTTTCAACTTCAATGAAAAGCCCTTAATTTTTTTTATCTAACGTCATCTCAAGTTTTCACTTTAACAACAATCCTTAATTTTTTTAATCCAAAATTCTATCATTTTTTTTTTTTTTTTAAATCTATTTCTTCTCCTGTTGGCTATAAAGGTTTGAGTCTAAAGTTGAAGATGTGGATAAAAAGTTTCACCCAAGTCATTGAAGATAGTGGTTTTGGAAAGAAAAATTAAGATTTTAAGGTTCAAGATGAGGGAATTTTAGATAGAAAAATTAAGTAATGTAGTTCTAGCCTCCATCCAACCAGTTTTTAATTCATAATGGGGTTCGGCTTTGGTGAATGGTGACCATCATTTTAAATTTTGATCGTGACGACTCGTCTGGTTCATCTTGATATCGTCCACCAACAAGATGGATTGACAAATCATCTCTTACAGTGAAGTGTGAACCATGCTTAAAAGTCAATCCATTGTCTCATTGAACAAGACGACTTGAATAAATTAGACGACTAGTCCGATATTGGCTCAGTCTTGTTTATGGACGAGACAAGACATCAAAACGAGTTTTAAAACCGTGTAATGGTGACCCTTGTTTGTAATTTATAATATAACAAAAATTCCATGTGTGTAAAATTTGGGTTCTATTCAATTTTAGATTACAAAAATACAGTCTAAAATTCAATAAATGAAAAATAACGCTCAACATATGCTTCATACTTGTTTTATCCATCTTATTTCAAAAATTCAAAAACCAAAAATTTGATAATATGATAGTGATGGTGATGGTGATGGTGGTGACAATGAGGGGATTGAGATTATTATTCCATTGATTTATAAAAGAAAATCAAAGTCAAGGGACAAATCATGAATTTGAAAAATTAATTTGTAATCTTAAATAAATATAGAGGGTCATGTCATTATTTTTTTAAGAATAATGCCGAAGTGACCTCAGGCTGGAACCTCATATTGCATTTCTTGACATTAAAGTGGATATGAACCATATGTGATTTTTCACTCATTACTTTCACATCAAGAAGTGTGATATGAGATTCCCGCTTGAGGTCACTCTAGTACGACTTTTTTTTTTTTTTTTTTTTTTTTTAAGATAAAAGAAATATTTTGTCATCTAAAAAGATGGATTCCTTCAAAATTTTGAAGCATGGTTACTCCAAAATCCACTTGTGATTATAGGGAATTTTACACTTTGCAGCATACTACAAATTATACTAGCATTAACATTTTTTTTTATCGAGTTTTATTAAAAAGAATGTAAAAATCGCGTTTTATTCTTTTTTTTTACTTACAATACGTGAATTATTCAGAGAATAGGTCGATAATCAGGAGAATAATACTTTCATTGGAAAAAATGGTGAATCTTTCAAGAATTAAAAGGGATATTGCTAACAATTTGGTGACCTGGTTATCTGTCTCAAACCTAATCCATCAGATTGTCAGACCCAAACACAGATCAGACCAAATGGGTTTCTTCAGATTTTGGTTTTTTAAGATCTGAGACTTTGAGAGAGAGAGAGAGAGAGAAGCGGAGAACATGTAAGCTAAGCGAGGGAAAGGAGGTAAGGCTGTGTCATTCAAAATTGAGTTTCTTTCATTGTATCTGATCTTTAGGGATTTCTTCATTTGAATTCGTTTATTATATTTGATGGTCCTTAATTGTTGTTCTTGAGACTTGAGATGTATTATATTTGCAAGAACAGTATTGCAAGAATAGTTGCAAAATTTTCATTTGCTTCAAAACCCTTATTCCACTTTCAACCACTGTATCTGTGATCCAAAACCCACTTCGCCATAACCCTCTCATGGTAGATTACCTCATAAACTCATATGGGATATCAAGAGATAAAGCCATCTCTGCCTACTCACTCTTCTCTTCCAAAACCTCTCCTTCTAACTTTGTCTCTCTTCTAGAAGTCCTGAAACAGAGCGGTTTCTCTGATACCCAAATCAGAAATCTTATTTCCAAGCGACTCAGATTCCTTAATTTCAAGGTTGAAAAAACCCAAACTCAAGTTTTTGAAGATCTTGGCTTCTCTGGCTCATCTCTTAGTAACCTCATCCTCAAAAACCCAAACCTTCTCAACCGAGATATCGATAACTGTCTGACCCCCAACGTCGATTTCCTCCGCTCATTACTTCACACCAATGAAAACGTAGTTAAGAATCTCAAGAAAAGCAGTTGGCTCCTTACTTTCGATCTACGAAAGATAATAGGTAGCAACCTTGAAATTCTACGCCGACGTGGTGCTCGTGATCACCAAATTTCCAAACTCCTGATCCACCAGCCAAGGTTCTTCACCCAGAAACCAGACTCTCTCGAAGATCCTGTCACCTGGGTTGATCAATTTTGGGTTAATCAAAGTCCTGGATTGTTCATTCATGCTGTTTATGCAAAATGCACCATGTCTGGAGCCACTCTTGCAGCAAAATTCAACACGTATAAGAGCTATGGGTGGTCAGATTCAGATATTATATCTGTCTTCAGGAAAGCTCCCAAGTTCTTGATGCTCTCAGAGAAAAACTTTAGAGAGGGTATGGATTTCTTATTGGATGAACTCAGGTTTTAGCCTAAGGACATTGCATTTAGGCCGAGGCTGCTTATGTACAGCTTGGAAAAGAGGTTAAAACCTCAGAATGAGGTTATGAAGATATTAAACTCCAGGGGATTGGTGAAGAAGACAATTCATTTTGTATCAATTATCAATATGTCTGAAGAATTTTTTGGAGAATTATGTGATCAGATATGTAGATAAAGCTCCTGATCTTCGAGAAGCTTACATGCGTTTTGGTATTCAATGCTGAGATGAGATCACAGAAAGAATGCAAATGGAACGTGTGTTGCAGCTATGCTCCCACCTTACAATAAAACAGTAATTGTTGAGTTGTCTCAACTTCTTCATTTTCAAATGTTTGAAAGTCTCATAACTTCCTTTCCTTTTGAAAAGTTAAAGGTTCATTAGTCCAGTTAGATGTTTTTCTCTGTGATTTCTGGGTAAGGCAAAGTGTTCCTTCCCACAATTTTCTATTATGGAGGTAGCTTTTTTTTTGAAAAGATTATGGAGATAGCTTTGATCTAACTTTAATCTTGTTTCTGCTGGTCAATTTCAACATATTTGGTCTCAGATTTCACTCAATTTTATTTAAATATCATTTATATATTTGGATGAGTCGTTGATGTTTTCATAATTGCCTTAGATCCAAAGATTTCTTTGGGGTTACTTGAAAGTTTTACTTTCAATCAATTGATTTGGTTTTGAAGAGATTTCATTTGATTTGAAGACAATTACTTGATCATTGAACTCAAGGTTGTTCTCAATCATTTTGTAAATTTGATTCGTCTCCCAATGTTTCCTAATAAACTAGCTCCAATCTCACTTTAATCTGCTTGGGGGGGGGGGGGGGGGGGAGGGTATTATTATTATCTTCTTATCCATTTCATTGAGGGTACAAACCATTATACTTCAAAAGTATTAGAAAGAACCCTAAGATCCGAAGTATAAATCAACAAAAACACAAGAATCTCACAAGACACAAGATATACATGGTTCAGTCAAAGCATCGACTTACGTCCACAGGTGAAAACGACGATTCCATTATATTAACCAAAGAAGAATTGGGTTGTAATTTCTCTCTGCCTCTCGTATATCTTTCACACCCCTTTAGGATTTCATCTCTTACCCTTTATATACTCAGGATTACAAAGAGGTTAAACAAGTCGTTAACAGATTATCAAAAGATCCGGGTTGAATCCACGACAACTCTCCATATACAAGAATAGAAGACATAATCCAACAAAAAGCATTTGTGTAATTGGACGAGGTTGGATGTTTTGAGAGGGTTTGGTAAAAGCTTCTTTATCGATCATTTCCCCATTTGATGAATGTGAATCGTCCCTTTCATTAGTGTGTTTATAACAACAGCTTTGAACAAAATGTAATCTTTCTTGAATTGGTTGTTTATTTAACTTTCCCATCCATATCCGTGAACTTGTATAGGGGCTGCACTCCATTTTACCCTGAAAGCACGTGTAATTTTGCACACCTTTCAGGCTGAAAATTTAGTGTTTCATCCATTGGTGGCATACACATCTAGCAATACAGATCAGCAAGTTGGTTGATCAAAGAAAATGGGCACCGTTGTAGATTAAGATTGGTGAGAAGCTCAGGTCCCCATATCCAATAATGAATAAACCCAAACTATTTTCCCTCTTAAGACAATTAAACGTGGTTAGCCCCTCAACGAATGTGACTGATTATATCTTGCACACAGGCTCTTTGGGAGAATTCCCGAAAGGGATGTCACTTCGTGGGACGTGATGATCATGTGTTTTGCTCAATCAGATCTTCTTGAGAGAGTTGTGGGTCTTTTCCATCAACTGGAATTTCAACCTAACTCAATAACAGAAGTAGGCTTGACCCAGTCAAATTCTATCATAAAGAATTTGAAGATGTCCACAGCTTTGTTATTCAATGAGGGATTTGCGTGAATCCTTCTGTTTCCAACACTACGATTACTGGCATATGCGAAGTACAACGATTTGGGCTCAACCAAAACCATGTTTTATGGGATTTTAAAAACACCTCCATTTCAATGTATTTATTCCATAGTAGGAGACATCGATTCTGCATGATATTTGTTCAATATGTGTAAAAGAGAAGTGAAATATTATGAAGATAAACAAACAGAAAAAACATGAATATATCCATAAAAATTGGTTGTTTTCTTTGTATTGGTTTATCAGAGAGAGGGGGAAAAGTCCGTGATAGAGACAATCAAAGGATAAAAGGAAGAATAATGGAAAAGAATGGAGAAAATTATGTAGAAACAAAAAAGAAAAAGACAACTTCTATTGGTACACTGGCTACTTATTATAAAACGTCAATTAACATTTTCCAACACTCCAAACAAGGTCTTGTAGTATATATATTTTTTTTAATGGGTAAGCTGGACTCGGGCTCACGACCTCAAACTTGCTTTCCAACGCGTCCCAACAACTGAGCTATGGGTCTAAGCCCAGCTTTTGTAATATTTCTTAGAAACACCAGCTAGGGGAGTGGTAGTGGGATGGGAGGGGGAAGGGAGAGGGAGAATGATATTGATTTCGAAAACCCTAAAAGAAGTAATAGATTTCAATATTTTTTTCTGAGCTAAGAAAAAGATGTTGAAGAAACCTAGATTTTAACACTCTCCACAAACGAAACTTTCATTAAAAACATCAGTGAGAAGAAAGCATTTGTAAAAGGAGAATTGGGTTCAATCCCTCTCTTCCTAAATTTTAGAACTCTTCCATTAATCTCTAAAGTATTTGGAGAAGAGATGGGTTTGATTGCACTTCAATAGGGGCATTTGAAGGAGAAATTAGTTAGATAATTTCTCAGAGAAGAAAAGATGAATTACCATAGGAAAAGCAAAGAATGAATATATCATTTTCTAAGAAAGTAGTAGTATGTTAAATATAAATTTTGGTGTGCTAATAGAAATTCTCAAAAAGAATGTTGGACTTAGGGCTGGCAACGAATTGGTTCAATATTGGATCAGTACCACTCCAATATTGATCCGAAATTTTTTAAACACATACCTAATCCGATCTGATCGGATTAATGAATGTGCGAACCGAATTTGATCCATTTCGTTTCATCTTTAATCTGAAATCGATCCAATCCCTTCAAATATATGTATTGTTTTTAAATTATCAATGATAAAAAAACTTTAAAAATAAAAAATTATAAAAAATCAAAATTTCAATTACAAATAAAAAAAATAAAAAAGACTAAAATGTTTCATCTATATGTATTTATATGAAATTAAGAATAAAAAAATATTAAAAATGTTTGGATCAGATTTTTTTCAAAAGTGAATTGGGGTATGTCCGAACCCCACGCGAAATCGGATCTAAGATTTCAATTCAACTGATAAAAAAAAAAAGATTTCAATCCAAACCTGATTCAAAAATCCAATTTTCATGTTTTGTTCGGATTGGATCCGTTCGGACACGGGGCATGTTTCGGATCATTGCCAGCCTACTTCGATTCGTGATGACTGGTGAATTGGTGGATGTTGAAAACATGATCTAAGATGCTGACCAACAGATCACATTTTAGAACTGTGTGGGGATGTGAGAGAGAGAGAGAGAGAGGGAGAGCTGATTCAAACATCTAAGCAAGCAGACGAAAGGAGGTAAAGCTTTCTTGCCTTAAAATTGAGATCCTTCGATTATTTTATCAATACTGATTATATCTGATAGGGTTTCTTCAATTAATTTAGAGAGAGAGAGAGAGACAGAGAGAGAGATGTATTATCTTTGCAAGAACACTGTTACTCTTCCTAGAAAAAGTTGCAGAAATTTCATTTGGTTCAAAACCCTTATTCCATTCTCAACCACTGTGTCTGCGATCCAAAATTCACATCCCCATAACCCTCTCATTGTAGATTACCTCATAAACTCATTTGGTTTCTCAAGAGAGAAAGCCATCTCTGCCTCCTCATTCTTCTCTCCCAAAACCTCTCCTTCTAACTTTGACTCCGTTCCAGATGCCCTCAAACAGAGTGGTTTCTCTGATACTCAAATCAAGAATCTTATTTCCAGGCATCCCAGATTCCTCTGTTTCAAGGTTGAAAAAACCCTTAAACCCAAACTCAGGTTCCTTGAAGAACTTGGCTTCTCTGGCTCATCTCTTACTAACCTCATCCTCAAAAACCCAAGTATTCTCAACCGAGACATCGATAACTGTCTCACCCCCAACGTCAATTTTCTCCGCTCGTTGCTTCACACCAATGAAAACACTGTTTTGGTTCTCAAGAGAAGCAGTTGGCTCCTTAATTTTGATCTACCTAAGTTAATAGCTTGCAAATTTGCGATTTTACGACAATGTGGTGTTCCTGATAAGAGAATTTTCCTGCTGTTGTTACAAAAGCCAAAGTTTTTCACCCTGAATTTGGACCGTGTGGAAGGTGCTCTCTCCTGGGTTGAGAAATTTGGGTTGAAACAAGATTCTGGATTGTTCATCCACGCTGTTTATGCAATAAGCAACATGTCCAGAGCTACTCTTTCTGCAAGATTCAACATTTATAAGAGCTATGGGTGGTCAGATTCAGATATTATATCTGCCGTCAGGAAAGCTCCCAAGTTCTTGATGGTGTCAGAGCAAAATGTTAGGGCAAGTATGGAGTTCTTATTGGATGATCTTAGATATGAACCTAAGGACATTGCATTGAGGCCAAAGCTGCTTATGTACAGTTTGGAAAAGAGGCTAAAACCTCGGAATGAGGTTTTGAAGATATTGAAATCTAGGGGATTGGTGAAGATGACAGTTCATCTTGTGACCATTATCAATATGTCTGAGAAGAAATTTTCAGAGAATTATGTGATGAGATATGTAGATAGAGCTCCTGATCTTCGAGAGGCTTACATGGGTTCCGGTATTCAATGCTAAGATGAAATCACAGAAAGAACAAAAGGTTATTCTCAATCATTTTGTGAAGTTGATCCACCCATGTCACAATGTTTTCTAATAAACTCTAGGTTGTTATTTATTTATTTTGCTTATCCATTTCATCCATGTAATTGAGGCTATAAACCATTGTACTTCTAAAAGCATTTTTGTTCTTGGATGAGATTGGATGTTTTGAGATTGCCTTTGATCTGACGTTTTCATTTGGGTTTGGTAAAAAACTTCTTTATTGATCATTTCATTCATGTACAAAGTTCTTGATGTTTTCTCTTCATTTTTTGAATGCCAATCACCCTTTTCATTCTTTTGTTTATAATAATAGCTTTGAACTAACCGTAACCTTGCTTGAATTGGTTATTTATTTAGCTTTCTCGTCCACATCCGTGAACTTGGATAGGGGCTACACTTCGTTTTACTTGGAAAGCATTTGTGTAATTTTACACACCCTTCAGACTGAATCTTCGGTGTTTCATTCATTGGCGGCTTACCCATCTAACAATACAGATCAATAAGTTGGTTGATCAAACAAAATGGGTGCCATTGCAGATTAAGAATGGTGAAGCTTGGTTACACATATCCTCTTTTGGTTCCACAATATATTTTCCCGCTGAGACAATGAGAAGTGGTTAGCCCCTCTTTTAACTGAAGTCTTAGCTGTTTTTCAAATCCATCAACTGTTGCTCAATGGAACTCCAACATCAGACTCATAGAGGTCTTCTTATCTTCCACCAAATGAAGCAATTCAGCATAGCGCCCGACAATATAACCTTCCCCATCATTGTAAAAGCTTGTGTGAAGCTTCAAATCTTCAATACTTTGAAATCATTCACGCCCATGTCATGAAATCACGATTCATGTCCCATAACTTTGTACAAACAGCAAGGTTGCATTTTTACAGCGAATGCAACTGATTATATCTTGCACATGAGCACTTTGGGAGAATTCCCAAAAGTGATGTCAGTTCGTGGGATGTATCAGATCACGGGTTTTGCTCAATCAGATCTTCTCAATAAAGTTTTGGGTCTTTTCTACCAAATGGGGTGTCAAGTTTCAACTCAACTCAATAACAGTAATACGCTTGACCCAATCAGTTCCATCCTAAAGAATTTGAAGATTTTAATAAGAGGGTCACTGCTTTGTTATTCGAATTGGGATTTGCATGAATGCTTCAGTTTCCAACACTTCAATTGCTGCATATGCTAAGTAGAATGACTTGGGCTCTGCGAAAACCATGTTTTACGGGATTTTAATTGATGTGAGAACTGTAGTCTCTTACTCTGTTCCATGATTGCAGGGGTATGCTCACCTTGAAAATTTTGTTAGAGGGCATCAGTTTCTACCGAGGAATGTGCCTGGAGGGAGTTAGGCCCGGAACCTGAAGCACTTTTACATGGGAAGATGATCCAATTTCCATTCTCATGGTGTCCAGAAATGGTGTGATTCAGATGTTCAATGTATATCCAAGTGTGGAGACATCAACTCTAAATTGTCTTTGTTCAATATTTCCGAAAGGGAAGTGAAATAATAAGATAAACAAACAGAAAAAAATATGAATATACTTGAAAATTGGTCACTCGTATTTGTATTAGTTTAGACTTTAGAGAGAGGAGGAAAAGGCGTGTGATGGGATAGAAGGAAGAACAAAGAAGAAAAGAATGGAGAGAAGAAGTATGTATTATAACACTCCAATCAATAAAATTTTACAACACTCCAAACAAGGTTTTGTAGTGTGTTTTAGAAAAATCACTAAAAAGAGAGGAAACACGAGTGAGGGAGAGGGCGAATGATGTTGATTTCGAAAATCCAAAAAGAAACAATAGATTTCAAAAGTCTTACCCTCCACTTTCATATTAAATACATCCGTGAGAGAATAAAGCATTTTGGAAAAGAGGAATTGGGTTCAATCTCTATCTTCCTAAAATTTAAAAATCTTCCATGGACTATGTTCTCCAAAAATTCATTAATTTCTCTAGAGTATTTAGAGAAGATATGGGATTAATCCCACTTTAAAAAGAGCATTTGAAGGAGAAATTAATTAGATAATTTTGTAGGAGAAGAAAAAATGGAATACCATAGAAAAAAGTAAAGAAAGAACATAACATTTGATATGAAAGGAGCAGTATGTTATACATGAATTTTGGTGTGCTAATAGAGATTCTCAAAAAGAATGTTCAACTCTGTGGTGACTAGTGATGGGTGTTGAAAACCTGACCCAAGATACAGACCGACAGATCTCATTTAAAAACTTGAGAGAGAGAGAGAGAGAGAGAGAGAGAGAGAGGGAGGAAGAGGAGAAGTGGTAGAACATCTATGCAAGCAGACGAAAGGAGGTAAAGATTTTGTCTTAAAATTGAGATCCTTTGATTATTTTTTCAATATTTTAGAGAGAGGGAGATGCATTATCTTTGCAAAAACAATATTGCTCTAATTAGACATGGTTGCAGAAATTTCATTTGTTTCAAATTCTTTATTCCATTCTCAACCGGTGTGATCCAAAACCCAGATTCCTATAACCCTCTAATAGTAGATTACCTCAAAAACACATATGGGTTCTCAAGAGATAGAGCCATCTCGGCCTCCTCACTCTTCTCTCGTAAAGCCTCCCCTTCCAAATTAAACGCCGTTCCAGATGTCCTCAAACAGAGTGGTTTCTCTGATACCCAAATCAAAAATCTTATTTTCAAGCAACCCAGATTCCTCTGTTTCAAGGTTGAAAAAACCCTTAAACCCAAACTCAAGTTCCTTGAAGATCTTGGCTTCTCTGGCTCATCTCTTACTAACCTCATCCTCAAAAACCCAAGCATTCTAAACCGAAACATCAATAACCATCTCACCCCAAACATAAATTTCCTCCGCTCGTTGCATCTCACCGATGAAAACATAGTTACAACTATCAAGAGAAGCAGTTGGCTTCTTAATTACAATCTACGTAAGTTAATATCTTGCAAATTTGCAATTCTACACCGATCTGGTGTTCCTGATGAGAAAATTTCCCAACTGGTGCTACAAAGGCCAAGGTTCTTCACCCTGAAATTGGACTACATTGAAGGCGTAGTCACCCGGGTTGAGAAGTTTGGGGTTAATCAAGATTCTGGATTGTTCATTCATGCTGTCGATGCAATAAGCCACATGTCCAGAGCTACTCTTGCTGCGAGATTCAACATGTATAAGAGATATGGGTGGTCAGATTCAGATATTATATCTGCCTTCAGGAAAGCTCCCAAGTTCTTGTTGTTCTCCGAGAAAAAAATCAGAAAAAGTATGGGTTTCTTATTGGATGAGCTCAGGTTTAAGCCTATGGACATTGTATTTAGGCCGAAGCTGCTGATGTACAGCTTGGAAAAGAGGTTAAAGCCACGGAATGAGGTTTTGAAGATATTAAACTCCAGGGGATTGCTGAAGAAGACAGTTCATCTAATATCAATTATCAATATGTCTGAGGAGAAATTTTCGGAGAATTATGTGAAAAGGTATGTAAATAAAGCTCCTGATCTTCGAGAAGCTTACATGGGTTCTGGTATTCAATGCTGAGATGACATTACAGAAAGAATGCAACAAAACAGTAATTGTTCCAACTTCATTCTCAAATGGTTGAATATCTTATTCTGTTTAAAATTAAAGGCTCATTAGTCCTGTTAGATGTTGTTCTCAATGATTTCTAGGAAGGCTAAGTGCACCTTCCCACAATTTTACATTGTGGACATAGTTTTGAACTAACTGTAATCATTCTTGAGTTGGTCAATTTCGATATATTTGGTCTCATATTACACACCTTTTTACTCAAAATATCATTTCTGTACTTGGATAAGGCGTGTATGCTTTCAAAAGTTGCTTTGAATCCAAAGGTTTCATTTGGGTTACTTGAAATTTTTAGTTTTAATCAATTCATTTCTCTTTGAAGAGTCAAAAAGTTTAATTCATTTTCAAGGTAAATGCTTGATTGTTGTCCATCATTTTGTAAAGATGAAGTAGTACCCCGTGTCACAATGTTTTCTAATAAATATTACTCAAATCTCACTGTAATATTGCTTGAACTCGTTATTTTTATTTGATCTTTTTTTACTTCCTCATCCATTTCATTGAATCATTCCATGAGTGTAATTGGACAAGTATGGGTGTTTCAAGAATGCATTTGATCCAAGTTTTCATTTGGGTTTTGTTAAAAGCTGCTTTATTGGCCATTTCATTCATTTTTGGAGGACTGGATGTTTCACAGTTTCACCGTTTGAATGAAAATGCTTTGAAGTCCAGTTCATGGTTGATCTTTTCATTTGTGAAAGGTGAAAAGCCTTGTTTCACCATTGTGATTATAACAATAGCTTTAAAGTAAATAATAATAATAATAATAATAATATAATATTGCCTGCATCTGCATCTGTTGTTTTTTTTTTAATCCATATGGATGAAGTGGGATTGAGGCCACACATTGCAAGTCTGCAATATCCTTAAAAACATTTGTGTAATTGGATATGCCTTGGATGGCGTCATGATCTCAACATTTCATTTAAGTTGGTTGATCAAAGCTTTGAGTCCACCATATCCTCTTTTGCCAGAGTCCCAATGTTGCTCGATGGAACTCCAATATCAGAACAATTGTAAAGGAAGGTCGCTGTCAAAAGTGGGCTATTTCTTTTCTCCCGCTAAATGATGCAATCCAGATTAGAAATCCCACAATTCTCCGACATCATTGAAAAAGCCTGTACCAAGCTCTCAAATCTCAGATACTACAAAATCATTCACACCCGTTCTGAGAAATGTATTGATTAGATATTATTGCACATGAGCTATACAGGGGAATGCCCCCAACAGGGATATCACTTAATGCGGATCTTTTATGTGATTCAATCACAGTAATAGGCTTGACCCAGTCCAACACAATTTGAACATGGTAAAAGCTGCCCGCTGCTTTCGAATCAGCATGGATTTTTCGTTTCCAACACTTTGATTACTGCATATGCTAAGGTTGACAACTTGGGTTCAGCGGAAACAGTGTTAAAAATGGGATTTTATTTGTGTGAGAAGATACAAATTTGGCCCTAAAAAGTGTCTTTAGTATTCTCCAAGAAACAACCATTTCAAAATCTGAAGCAGTTCCATTAACATCAACGTTCATAGCTACCTACGTAACTTCATATATTATAGCAACACTGACAATTTGCAGGTCAAAACGACCATATTTTCTTTTATCCTTTTCCCACAAGAATGTGAGGTTGGATGATTGCAATTATCTGAATGGAGTTATTTCTAACTAAAATATCTCCTAGTGCACCAGTCAAATGATGACTCCAGGCCAACACACATGCGCTCCATAGCACAATCCCATATTGTTGAGTGCACCAAATGTTCACAAATCACCATATAAAAAAATAAAAAAAGAGTAATTATATTATCCATAATACATAGTGGGAGACGTGCTTTTGCAAATGATTTACAAAAATGTATTCAAATGATGTTAGAATTGTCTTTTAATTAATTTAAGAGGCAGTTTCAGAAATTTCACATAGATACAACTTCATAACATATTGTGCCCTTCAATGTGATGCAAAGGTACTTCTATTATAATTAAAATAAGTGTTAACTAACATGGATTTGTGTCAATAATGCTAACCCTTATCATTATAATAACTAGGTAAATACTTTTTTTTTTTTTTGAAAAATATAATATATTGATCAGAGAGGGAGAACAAGAAACAAAGAAACAAAGAGGCCGAGAGAGCCTCACGAAGAGCAACAAAGAAAAGAAAAATAACTTCAATGATTACATAAAGAGTCCCATCTAAAAACAAAATCATCAAAAGTAGTCCCCGCGAACTCTATATTCTACTTTGACCAAAGGTATAACAAACCCAAGATCTCCAAGAAGTCTACAAAATAGCTACTACTCTTATTATTTAACACTCTTTTGTTTCTCTCGTTCCAAACCCCCCAAACAATAACTGAGGGAAGCATAGCCCAAAGGATCCTTTTTTTTGATGTGAAAAGCGTTACTGGTCCACTCTACTAACAACGAAGAGAACTTACGAGAAAGGACCCAGTTAATACGGAATAGACCGAGAAAGGTTGACCAAATATTATAGGAAAAATATTATACTCTTCAACAACCACAAATGTCATAGACCTGTGGTTAGATCTTGGAATACTCGATCAATGATTAAGAGTCATCAATTCCATTATAATTTTTTAAATGTCTACTTCAAGTTTGCTCAAACGGTTCTATCTATCCAATAAAAGATATATATATATATATAGGGAAATGTTCAGCAACAAACATTTTGGCAAAACATTTTTCAAAACATGGGTTAGAAGTTTTGGAATGGGCTGATTTTTGGTGAGTATGATCTCTACGATGAGGAGATAATCATCACCAAAAATCAGCTCATTCCAAAACTTCTAACCCCATCAAAATGGTTTACAAAAAATGGACGGTCCACGACTTGTAAACATGGGGCTAGAAGTTTTGGAATGGGCTGATTTTTGGTGAGGATGATCTCCTCACCAAAAATCAGTCCATTCTAAAACCTCTAACCCATGTTTTGAAAAATGTTTTGCCAAAAACGGTCCACGATTTTTCAACTTGTAAACATGGGGCTAGAAGTTTTGGAATGAGCTGATTTTTGATGAGGATGATCTCCTCACCGTAGAGATCATCCTCACCAAAAATCAGCCCATTCCAAAACTTCTAACCCATGTTTTGAAAAATGTTTTGCCAAAATGTTTGTTGCTGAACAGGACCCATATACATATATATATATATATTTTTTTTACTTTTCAAAAATAAAAAAAATATCATTTTTTTAAATACTGAACATATCTAGCTTAACTGAATCTATAATACCGTAATTATACAGCGTTTAGAAGCTCAGGAAGATTCCTCCCAACATTTCTAGAACCCATAAAGGTTACAAAGAGCCAACACCAAATCCTTAGGATACAGCGAATGATCATTATAATTATGAAGAAACAAGGGAAAGGGTAATAAAAACAAAAACAGATAGGATTGTAACAGCAACTATAGAATTAAATTTAACTGTTAAAGGAGACCAAACAAATCTTACTAAAGAGAAACAGTGCGCCTGTAGAGCACTTCATCGTCACTCTCATCTTCCTCCGAAGATGAAAAAATCTCAGTCCCTGGTAGTTCTAACTTCCCTCCTATACAGAAAGAAGGCCCAGCACTTTCTGTTTCAATAAAATCAGCCTGTAACCTCTCTTCAAACCTCTGATCACTACAATTAAGGAACCAAGCCAAACCACACTTAACACCTTTATTCAATAAGCTCTGATACCTGGGTTTGATCCTCGACTCCAAACTATAAGTGAAGTATTCCGGAAACTCCACAAGTTCTTGCAATGGCCGTTTCATTTCACTCTTAAAGAAATAAAAACTGTTCTTCATCAGTTCTACTCTAAGTGCAGTCAACTGTGGGCACTTCACGATCATTTTAGCCACATCGTCCACCGGTATACCCCTTGCACGAAGGAACTCAATGGGTTTCAGTATCACACTCTGGTTAAGACTAACTATCTGAGGCATCTTCTCTATGGCCTGAGCGAACCCTTCAGGATCGATTTTAAGCTTCAAGTTGAAGAAGTATTGCTGTGAGGACAGCTTAGCCTTCAAAGGGAGTCCAAGGATTTGCGGATACTGAGCAATAACTGATGCAAGTGCTTCCCTTCGGATTCCAAAACTAACCAAACAATCCACATTTGGTTTCATAGTCTCCTCTAGATCGTATCCAAGGATATAAGCCCGTTTCTCAAACATCCGAGCCAAGACCTTCTTCGGAATCCCTAGAGAAACCAAGTAATCGACAATGGGCTTGATTGTGGTCCCAACTCTCATTCCTAGAAAGTAAGGATACTGTGTGACCATCGGCCCGATATCTCTCGGGCCAACTCCAATACTGACAAGATAAGCAACTGAAGTGCTCATTGTGCCTTCAGGTTTGAACCCTAATAGCTCTGGGTATTTCTGCAACACGTAACCAATGTCCAGCTTCTCGACATCAAGACCCCGAAGGAACTTCACCACAGGAACGAGCTCGACAACAACGCTCGCATGGAGGCATTGCGGATAATTCTTCACAAATTCTCCAAGCTTCGATCTTTGAATCCCAATCTTCTCCAAATAACCTAAAACCGGGATTATATTCTTCCGAACGCTACACCCTAAAATTAATGGGTACGCGTTGATGTCATCGATCGTTAACCCTATTTTCTGAAGGAATTCGACTCTCTCTTTCATCACTTCAGTCGTAGAAGGAAGTTCTAAGTGTTCCAATTCATCTGGAATTATTCCCAAACTCTTCAAATAATCACATATTATAACACGAGAGACAAGCTTCTCCTTTCGGCCTTGAACAACGCCCCAAGTGACAGATGGCATCTCATATTCGGGGAATTTGCTGGAATCAGTCGAAAATCTACGAATTGGAACCCTAGGGTTTGAAATTTGAGCCGTTTTGGGCGAATGAATCCATGGGTTTTGGGGGCTCGAAGGGGACTCGATAAGTTGTGGAATTGAGGCATGTTTGAAACAAATCTCAGTGGAGAGAGTTCGAATATAAAAGAGATTTGAAGGTTTTCTTCGGAAAACTAAGCTCATTTCAGAAACCCTAACCCTAGTTTAGCTGAGTTGCAGAGTGGAAATATAAATAAATAAATATAGATACATTAGAACATAGATTCTTCTGTTTGGAATTTAGAGAGGGGATGGGACTAACGTGCGCACCTGAGAATCATCCTGTATACGTTTGCCGCCATCGATGGTTTGAGCAATTGTGACTAGTGAGTGTGAGAGGAATGAGGTTCGTTTATAGTAGGGGTACAACTTGGTCCGGTTCAAACCGTCAACTAAATCAAACCGATAGCTTTGGAGTGCTTTGGTTCGATTTCAACCAAGTTGCGGCTTGGTTCCAGGTTACCAAAATGGAGAATTGAACAATTTGGTTCGATTCTTGGATCAAGTTTATATAGAACCAAATCAAATCGAAAATCGAACCTAGTGGAGCTTCAGGAAACAACACCAACATAATAGCTCCAACGCAAAGGGTCAATATAATATGATTTGATCGATTTTACTTTGAATCTGTGGATCTCATTAATGAACTTAACCCAACAACAGGATTTGCAAGAGAGCCAAAGTTTAGGATTTAACTAAACATTTGATCGAGTTGACTATGAATCCGTGGATTCTGTTGATCTAGTTTCTCCATGAGCTGCTGTTGATTCTGTTGAGTCTGTTTCTGAAGCAGTTGACTCTCTTCTGTTACACATCCTTCGTCTACTGAGTCATCAATTGCCATAAACCCCGTCTTTTTGGCTGTAATTGCGTCAGGTTGTTTTATGTTTGCTAGCAAATGTACGACCTAAGAGGCTCTGTTACTGATGTGATACAATAAATAAATATATATGTATATAACAATTATTATGAATTATTCTAGGAGTTAGGATATAGATTAGAGATTTTTTTAATGGATAAACTAATGAGTTTTTATTGATAGATTTGTAATTATTATATGAAATTTTATTTTTATTATATGTTCATTTTTTCATTAAAAAATGCTACTTACAATTTATAGAATACTGGCAATTTGTAGAATCGAATTGAATCAAATCGACTTTAGTTTGGTGTGGGTTGGTCTGGTTCTAATGGAATTTAGTTTGTTTATGGTTCTTATTTAGTGAAACTAACTTGTTTCAGTTCGGTTCCAATTTGACATCAAACCCAATCAAATAGAACCAAGTTACACCCCTAGTTTATGGTATTGCAGGTTATATCACTACTATCTGGATCAATGGGCCGAAATGTAGAGAGTGGTGGACCAGATCCGGCCCAAAAATAAATATCTCATTAAAACAATCCTAACCATTGGATTCATTGTCTAATAATTAGTATCGACTGATTCTTGTATTTTTGGGGCTATTATTGTTTGTATCTCATATATCCAACTGTCTAGATTCAAGTGGATGAATAAATGTTATGGGCTGGCCCTCTAATGTAGCCCATAAAGTCCAAGAAAACAACGTGTAGGGCCTTAATCTTGAACCCACAAAATAGGCCCAGAGAAAGAGTTAAGGTATCTTAGCGTGAGAGAGGCAATATTAATTACTTCCTTCCCCTCTCTTTGTATAGGTATCATGTTAGACAATCCAACCATATGGTGAGATTTCCACACTTTGTACCTTGTAGATCATATTCAAAGAAAACTAATACAAGCTATATTCATTAACTTGTAAATAAATAGTGTACAACATTCGTATCTCAAGGAAAATAATATATTGTTCTGTACTTCTGTGCTAACTACCGCGTCAAGACTACTACATCTGCATCAAGAAGAGTTTCGATTCAAATTTGATAATAAAATAAACATGATTGTGGCTACTATTTCAACAAAACCACCTTTTCTTTTTGTGTTTTTACATAACATGTTTTTATTTTTTCTAAATAGAAAAATGAAAAGAGAATAATTAAAAAGTAGGGATTGAGAGGGGTGAGGTGGGATTTTGGGGGGCAATTATACTTATTTAAAAGCAATAACAAGGATGCAACTTCAACAGTCCAATTTGGGTCCAATAGGAAAGGTGCAACGTCGGTCCATGACGTGTTAAAATTCTATATGATTGACAATGCCACAGACATGTGATCTAACCCCACCTTCAACCTTTATGAATATATCCAGAAATAATAGGTTAGACAGAGTTTGACAGGCCCAACTCAAGCTTCGATCGAGCATAAATAATTAGGTTGTATTCTTCTCTTCCTTGTGGGCATTGTAATCCATTTAAAGCTTTGACAAGTTCATTTAAGGTAAAAGCTGAGTCTCATGTTCGTGGACACAATCTTATCCATATATCATAAACTTAGATGTTTGTCCACGTGAATCCCTTCACCCTTACTACCAAGTTAAATTTCAAAATTAAAAAGGATTTTTTTTTTGCTGCTAACAATGTGACATCAAAAGGATGAAGGAAGGAATCATCCCCCATACATATAGGATACCCACCCACAGACTACTCCATCTTTGTTTGGCCCACCTCATGTTGGACCTACGTACACTAAAAATTAATCCAAATGATGAGTTCAAGTAGTTGGATTTCAATGTTTTTTCATCAATGGCTTGAATCAAACTCAATTCCAATTAGTATATATATCATCAATCACGATGATTGGTGCATGGTACTTTTTTTATGTTCAAAATTGATGTCACATTGCAACAGCAAAAGTTTTCTTGAACTAAAACGGAAACAAAAAAACAAAATGGGTGATTACTCAACAAAACATGTGAAACTTTCATAACTGAATTGGTGGATCATGTGAAGTGTACCAGAAGTCCTTCTTCCTTCATTAATCCAACCTTTTTTCCATCTCAATATATATATTAGCTCATATTCAACCAAATTCATCACTTATCCCACCCTTTATGGTTCTTTTTAACACTAATTTTCTCTAAGTTGGTTATTTGCTAGAAGCATTAATATGAAGAACTTTGTCTTGTTTGGAACAACCCAAAAGGCTCTACTTGCGGCACTTCTCTTTTCGCTTCTTACTATGAGTAAAAATTTCGAGTTCACATCTCATAACCGTAAGTACGACATTATAAATCCAATTAGACCATTGTAACTTTCGTTAAATATTATAACAAGGGTCACCTATTAAAACATGGTTTTGTTTTTTAACTCGATTTCTTCTATTACTTGAATTTTGTGTCAATTGGCTAGACAATGCTGGGAGCTTAAATGGTAAAGGAAGCTATAGTGGAGATCAGCACAATGTGATCCCCCAGGTTTGTTTTCCATTTCTTCAATAGGATTGATTTTTCTCTTTTGTGTCTTGTGCTTTATTTTTATTTTCTTTATGTACTTTGGGGTTATGGTTTTTATGGATCAACCATACCTTCAAAATAAAACAAAATCCTAATTCATTAGTTATTATACTTAAGTGTAGGATGAAGCAAAGGAAGGAATTGGAGCGGAACTGTACCCGACTGGTTCAAGCTTGCCTGATTGCTCACACGCATGTGGACCTTGCTATCCATGCAAAAGGGTTATAGTTAGCTACAAGTGCTCGCTTACAGAGTCTTGCCCCATTGTTTACAAGTGCTTGTGCAAAGGGAAATATTATCACGTACCTTCGAATTGAATTGATATATTACACTTCGTAAGCACGATTTTGAAATCTTGATGGAAATCTAGTCTTGGGACCACATTTTCACTAGTTAAGTGTCAAATTTGTAAGTGAAGGCTCTGAGGGGTACTCTGTAAATATTTTTAAATGAAGTTTTGGAAGATGAGTTAATCATTTTGTTAGTATCCAGCATCCCCTTCCCCCCAATCTGCACATATGAAGAGATCATCAAAATAATCAATCTCCATTCTCTACATATAAAGAAACAAGAAAATAAGGAGCTATTTGGATCGAAAAATCATTTTTTGCCCAGGAAAAGAATCATAGAACAAAACAGCTATGAAAAATCAGATGGGAAGTTCGCAAACGAAATTAATCTAAAACTACACTTTAAAAAAAAAAATGTCCAAGATGAGGAGATCAAATTTTACTAACAGAAACATTATTCTTTTCAGAATTGAACTCTAAAGACAATGAATTACCTGTAAAAATTCACACAAATAACACAGATGGATAGAAGCCAGATTTAAGTTCTCGCATAGTCTTGCTTTTAATGGACAAAAATGACATGGGAATTTCCACAAAACCTTTTTTTTTTTAAATGGTCGATTTCACTGTAAACAGCTCCCAAATCCAATTCAATTACACGAAACTAAAACAGATTCTAGCGTTTCAATCAACTACCGCTTCCAAACACACACTCAATTAATTTTTGAGTCATGATAAAATAATGCTCTGGACCTTGGCAATGCACAAAACCATAGATCTTCTTCTTCAGGCTACACAAGGAAAAAAAATGTATGGTTCTATGCACATGCCACGACAAGGGCGTCATTTTGGGGGGAGTTTATCATTAGTTAATATGATTTTACTCAATATTTTTCATCTTTTTTTTTTTTTTTAAACTTTTCCTTCTTATGTATAATTCAATTATGAGTCTGGATGAATGCACACGGTTTTGGGTATGCCACTGACATGGCAAGAGCACAGAATCATAGATAGGAAAAAGATCTATGATTATGTATCCTTGCCATGTCAACATCGTACCCATAACCGTGTGTATTCGCTATTATCCTTCAATTTTTATCTGTTGCATCTATGGTTCTTTGTGCGCCTCCACGTTAGTAAAATGTGAATCACTGTGAATTTTAAAGTCACTCCAGACTATAAAATAAAAAATAAAAAAACCGATACAATTGTTAATTAGAAAGTGAAGGAGATTTTTGGTGATTTCCCCTTTTGGAATAGTCCATTTCAATAACAAGCCCCCCTCCCCTCTCTTTGTGTTCTTTTTTTTTTTTTTTCCTTTTATAACTGGATATCCCTATAGACAACGGATTAGGCCCGTATCTGGGTTTTGTCTAATCCATAAATCATGGTCTTATCCAAAGATTAGTCTCGAGGCAAGTACAATATCCGCACATCACATGCACCAAGTAAGTAAGGGTGCAATCTTGCAGGTGGCTCTTGAGGAATTAATGTTTATACTGGGTATTAAATTCACGGTCATTGAGCCAACCCCTTCATTTTGCTTGTATTTGAATTTTAGTTATTTCGACTTTTAAATATATGATACATTTTTCATGCTCTCGTTAGATAAATAAAAATAGGATTTTGTTAACATGTGCCTTAAGGGAAAACGGTAAGCTGTATTAAATACACCTTGAAAATAAGTTTTTGGAGATATTTTTGGTAGGAAATTCAATTTCCAATCTGTATTTAATTTAGCTGAACGTATGCACATGTTAACAAACCCATAAAAGTAATGTAAAATAAAAACATGTGCTAATAAATTGTGAGATAACGCTGATTCATTACTTCAGAAAAACAAAATACAGCAAACATAAGGCACCAATGCTGTGTCAACACGTCAAGTTCTAGTGTAGGATGTGTAATGCTAGCCTGGTCATCTATCTTCTAATTTTAAAAATATCATACAAAATCACGAAATTTCCCAAAATTTCTTTTAGAAAAAAAAAATTACCAAAAAATTCAAGTGAAAAAGAAGATAAGATAATGAGAAATTCGTCAATCCGAAAAAAGTTGGAGGAGATTTTAGTAATTCTTCCATTTAGAAACCACTTTATCTGGTACAGTTTTAACACAGAGAAATTCAAATGACCAAACTACCCTCAAAATCATCTGTCCTCACTCCTCATCAGTCATCACTAAAAACCCATGGGTTGCGCGCCAAAACCCTAATGAACTAATGATTTTAAATTAAAAAAAAAAAAAAACTTGCAGTTTTTAAATTTTTTATCTTATATATTCGTCCAAAACCGAAACTCGTGCAGTCCAAATCAGTGAAATGACCAGAACACCCTCAAAGGGATATATTCCGAAACTAGTATTCCTCGTTAGGGGTACTCAATGGTAATCCCAAATATTTCGCTAATAAGGGAATTATTATTGAGAAATTGAGATTAATATATATAACGAGGAGAGAGAGAAGAATTTTAGCATTTAAATAGATCCAACATGTCTATCTTTTCTCTTCCACGTTCTTCGTGGCGATCTGGAGATGCGAAGCGGTTTCTCTACTCTTAAAGGTGAGATTTTTATCTTTTTATAAATCTCACTTCGTTGATTTTGTTTCTGGATTTCGATCGTCATCTCTAGTCTCTAAAACCTTATTCTTCATCGCTTGTTTTTGCCATTTTTTTCGTTAGAACCTTTTTCTTTCTTCGACTGTTTAATTTCTGTTCGATTGCAGAGAAAAATTTCGACATTCTAGCAAAGATTGATCCCTCGATTTCCTTATTTCATTCGATGAAATTATTTTCTTTACTTCTCTAATGAAACTCTTTGAAGCGAAACACGAGACTTGATTTTTTACTCTGGACTAAACTAATTACTACCACGTGTGGCCGCAGTAATAGTGGCAAAAATCTGTGTTATATCACGATTTTAATAATTATTGATTAAATCTCACATTTTTTAAAAAAATCACGAAATTTTGGGAAAATCTCAGATTATTTTTAATACTAGAATACATATTTCTTATATTTAAAAATTTTATCCTAGGACTTTATCATGAAATTCCGTTTGTTATCAATAAATCCTAATCGTAAGTGGTTAATCAGGAAAGTTTCTTGACAACCTTGTGACAATTGTCAAAAAAAAAAAAAAAAATTTAATTACATTTCATCATTTAATTTTGAGTTGGAAGTTCAGTTTTAAAAAATATTGTTTTGTTTTATTTTGAATTATTCTCTTTTTCTTTTTTTATTTGGTGTGGACCAGTTGTGGTGCTAGATTGCCAACTATTAAAATCTTACCAAGTTTATTTTGCAAGCCTAGCTCAAGAAATTATTAGAGTATTTCAATCAATGAAATTAGGAAAAGGAAAATGCCAAATTTACATTGCAATTGTTATCGATTCTCACATTGCTGATGTGGATATATGGATGGAACCATAGATGCTTTTCAATGAGATAAGAGTGAAAAGCATCAATGGCTATGTGTACACCTCCACATCAGCAATGTGAGAATTTTAAGGTTATTCCAGCACGACTCGAAGGAAAATACTATTGTTAATACGGAGAAAATAAGTATTGACCTCTAATGCATTGAGATTGGATTAGATCATACAGTTGTAGCCTGAATTCTTTCATAATATATTTATTATTAGAACCGTCTAGAGATTAGTAGTGGTTTCTTATGAGGTTTTAAGATCCATTTTTCTTATGAATCCCTAGAAGTATCATCTAATCGTAGGCATTTGCTTGATAGAAGCATCAAAACCCATTTGATGATTGTATTCCCCAGTCTAGAAAAATTCATAATTGAGAAATTTCTCAAAATGTGATAAACTTCTAACGAAATTTCTATAATGGTCAACTATTTATTTTAATTCCCAAAACATGAAAATCAAGATCACGATTTTTAGCAAAGTGAATATTTCATTGGATTAAAGTAATGAGATCGTTGATATTTTTTTTACACTAACAATGTCATTGATTATAAAAGTGACGATCTCCCATCATTTAACTCAAGAAATTGTAATTTACCCTACAAAATTTCTAGAGATGGAATTCTTATTTTTTATGGGTTAATACAAACTTTTCTAGCAAAATATTTTCTTGGCTGTGTTTAAAAAATTTAATTTTTTTTGCCATTTCAGCCGTTGGTTTAATGAAGAGCCTCATTTTCACATGAATTATTTATTCTTATTTTCATTTTTTTTTATTATGTTTTTAAAAGTAAAAAAAAAAAAAAAAACTGAATTTACAAAGATGCCCTTTAAATTTTAAACAGAAACTATGGTCAAATAATTTGGCCATTATTTCTAGAAATCGAAACCTGGTACAATCAATCCATAATTGTATATAGCTGGCAACAGTATAACACTGCTAATATCCCTCTCTTCGAAATTTGCTTTTCTCGATAACTCTCTCTCTCTCTCACAGTGGGACGTTATTTCTGTAGATTCCATAGCCAGACTGTCCTTTGCTCCTTGCATGCATTCACTTTCTATATATAACATAAGCCTCTCCTCTCTGTCTATATGTAGTTTATACAGCATGGATTTCTCAAGCTTCACATCTATCTTATTTGGGAGTAGATCCTCGTTGTCGTCCTCTTCATCCTCTATGGTGATGCAGACTCCGAATTCGTCTCCAACTACAGTGGCTGAACCGGGACTCAAGTTCTTAACTGTCCCTACAGTCCCACCTAATCATCATCATCATCACAACGGTTCATTTATGATGATCAGACGTGTAGACTTGTTATCTTCATCCTCCTCTACCTTCTCACCAGCCTCAGTATCTCCTTCTTCGTTGTCTATGATGGATGAAACAAATAAAAAAGAAGAATTAGAAGTGGTGGAGGAGGAGGAGGAGGAAGAAGAGGGGTACAGTAAGGGTTTTAGTATTCGAAATCAACGGTCAGGATTAAGGAGGGAATTCCCACCATTGATACCCTATTTGGCATGGAATGAGAATCTATCAGGACAGATGCCTTGGGTCTTGAAGAGATCGTATAAGAGGGATGGAAGGTTGGTGATTAAAGAGGTGAAGAATGAACATCATGAGTACTTTAAAGCTTATAGAGCTAATGGTCGTCTCACTCTTAAGCTCATGCATATGGATACTGATCAGCTTAGCCTTAGAAGAAATACTAGCCATGTTGATGATGATGATGATGATGATGGTGATGTATCAAAAGAAGAAGAAGAACAAGAATCACAATTCTCATCACGTCATCATCATCGTGGGTTAAGGATGTCAAGTGATGATGATGATGATGTGATTGTGGAGGAAGATGAGAGGATATCTGAGGAGGAAGAGGAGAAGGAAGAAGTAGGTGTGATCGTTGAGGAGCAGAAACAACATGATGAGGTGTCAAGTGAGATAAGGGAATCATTGATATTGGCCTCTTCTTCACTGATAGAGGGAAGAGTTGGATGCGTTCCAAATAATATGAGATCCACGCTACATCAAATGTCAATCCCCACTGCTCGACCCATACTCATTGGTAGGATAGATTGAGATATAGATGTGTTTGTGATCGTTATAATGTTATTCAAATTTCTTAATGGCTTATTTTAAGGGGTTTATGTTAGAAAAGATTTTGTTAATTTCGAAACATGTTATGCAATAGAGTCTATGTTTTGTTTTGTAGAGGGAAAATTCAACTACTTGTAGAGTTTGTAGAAGGATTGCACATTTTAAGGAAAAAAAATGTTTTTTCATGAAACTATTTTCCTATCTTGATGCAAAATGATATTTGAAAATGGGTAAATTATCATTTTGTTAGCCGAATTTGATGAAATTATGATTCCGACTAATTGGTCATTTTAATTCCCAAAACGTGAACTTGTGAAATCGTAAGTTTTTCAAGTGACGATAATTCATGTTTCAAGTGACAATTTCTATGGATTTTTTTACTCTTGTTTATACAGTGACAATGTCGCTAAAAGTAGTATGAGATTTTCACGTTCACGTTTTGATAATTAAAATGAATAGTGACCCATAATGGAAATCTAGTCAAAATTTGACCATGTTTTTATAAAAGATCCTTTGAAAAACTTAATGCTACTCCCTCATGGATGTCGCATCCCACAAAATTGAGAGTTGTTGATTTATGCCTTTTCCCATAAAAAAAAATTGATTTATTTGATGATGAATTTAACAAGGTCACGTAATTAATTGTTGTCTTAGCTCACCCAACTTATGAGAGCATTTGAGGTTTTAAGTTAATCTTATATTATATTTGTTGCTATGCAGCTGGGATGATTTCTTAACAAGGTTTTTCCATTGTCTAAGAACTCTTTTTATTTCAGGAATTTTTAACAACAATATGACTCTAAAGAATCACCCTCTTTGTGTAGGAGCCCTTTCCATATCTCTATTTTTCTATGTGCTCTGATACAGACTTTGGGTTGGCTTGACTGGTTCATATAAAAAAAACTCTTTCTTAACTTATTAAAAAAATCTGTTCGAATGCCACATGATGGTAGAGCATAAAATTTTAAGAATTTTTAAAAAATATAAGTTTTCATTGTTAGATTTGGAATTTAAATGACTAGTTAATTTCAAAATCTTTGATTAGGAAATTTTTTCTTTTTCTCTCAACCTAATCAAGGCCAAGAGCATTATAAAACTAAGGTGTTATTTGACCTGGTCATAGTCCATATGGACCCAACAAATCTTAGTAGGGCTTGATAACTTAACTAAATCATCACCCAAGCCTCTTTAAGTCATTCTATTAGAGAAGGGAAGAGGAGAGAAGAGAAATTCAATTTCTCTCCATCATATTTGGATTGTCACGAAAGAAGTTGAGACAACTTTAAAATTTTTAAATATCTTAAAAAAGATATAAGGGCAAAGTTGAAATTATAAAATATTTTAAAAGTTCAGCATCCATTTCTCTCGTCTTTTGGAGAGAAAAAAAACTCTCCTTTTTTTACTCTCATCTTCCCTTCAATTCTTTTCTCTTCTCTACTCACTTAACAATCCAAACAAGAGAAATAGAGAGAAATTTATTTATTTTCTCTACTCTTCTCTTCTCTTCTCTCCATTCTCTCAATCCAACGATGGCCTAAGAATCTTAATAAAATGACTTGGGAGGTATCATTTCAACTGGTCCTGATACGTGGAGTACAGTTGAGAGGTGAGAGAGATATTTAAGGCCCAATTCCAACGAGGCGGTTTTCTGTCATAAATGATAGATGATGTTTACAGCTCTCACGGATGCAACTGTCCAGGCCCATGTCATGATTGGGCTGCCTGGGTGGCAGTGTCCCTTTTCTAGGAATTATTCAAAAAAAAAAACAGATAAAAATTGCTGGATCGAATTTAAAAGTTAAAAAGCAATCAGCTTAGTTACACCTCACTTGCAGCCTTCAACGCTGTACCTTTGCTCGCAATGACCACGTGGGTTCAATCAGACGCTCTAACTGCTGGGGACGCAAATCATTTTTACATGATCATGTGACTTTATTTTTGGCAAGTAACAATTAATCAGCACTGTTGTGGATCTCGAGGTTAAGGACAGTGGAAAACTCCTTCAAACCAAACCCTTTTTTTTTTACATCAAACTACAACTAAAGCATTCTATTAGTCCAATGTTTGAAACTTGAAACTATCCTAGTTACGAGATTGCTTTGAATTTGACCAGGTCTGGGCTTGGCCCAGGAAATTTCAATTGGGCTACGATTTGATGAATTTCAATGGACAGGATAGGTTCTATTTAAAATTAGTAAAGTTGCTCAAGTCCGCAAATGGAACACTCAAAAAACAAAAATGATTTTTCCAGGATTCCAAATTGGAGCCACTCCATGTTTTTAAACCTTGGATTAGATTGAGACAATTGCAAATCATTGGGAGAAGGGCTTAGACCATGGTTTCGAATCTCGCCCGAGATCGAGATGGATCGTCCGAGTCGTTTCGATATCAGGCATGGACGAGACGGATAGATAAGTCAAATTTTCATATGAGATATAAAACCCCAAGTTCATTTTTATTTTTTAAATGAGAAATCTCAAATGTATCGGAAAACTAGTTTGAGACAAATCGATATCTGGCAATTTTAAAACCATGGCTTAGACCCGTAGCTCAGATGGTTTGACACATGGCAAAACAACTTTGAAGTTGTGGGTTCAAGACCAGCTTACCCATAAATAAATAAAAAATTACACGTGTCAATTAACTTAATTGATAAAGTCTTTTAGTGAGGATATCAAATCAACTCATTCCGAAACTTCTAACCCCATCAAAAGTGATTTATAGGAATGGGATGGTCCATGATTCTTCAACTTGTTAATTAGGGTTAGAAGTTTCGAAATGAGCTGATTTTTGGTGAGGATGATCTCTTCATCATAGAAATCATCCTCACAAAAAATTAGCTCATTCCGAAAACTTCTAACCCATGTTTTGAAAAATGTTTAGCTCTCTTTAAGGTCTCCGAACACTCATATATATATATTCTCTCCTTATTGCTTACATCTTCCCCTTCCTCTATGATCAATAATGGTTTTGATTTTACAATCCAACGACCCTATAACTATCTTAGTTTTCTAAAGTTACATAAACATATTTTTAATATGTTAGTACCAAATCACCTTAATTAGTATTTTCAATTACAAAAATATAATATATTTAATGATAAAATTTAATTATTATAATGAGAGAGTGCCAATGGAAATCTTTGATACCAAAATTTGAGTGGAAGTAAATGCCCCCACTTTTATATTTAAATATAATATAATCAAAGTAATTTTGGTAAAAATCCAAAAAAATTGCAATCCCTTGTATTCTTGTAATCACGTCGTTTAGTTTCAAAATTATTAATATATCTTTTTTACCTTGTAATATTTAAGAATCCTATAATCAATATTTTAAATTACAAATAGCTCTTGTTGATTTGTATTTCTTTGCACATGTCACCTTCTAGTACAATATAAAATTAGAGAAATGCTATTGGCACTCCAACTTTTACTTACCATACCCAAATTTCTTTATTATTTATCACACCCCAATTAGACTGAAACACAATCTTGAAACATCATAAAGTTACCTCAAATTATAATCTCAACATTATGAATCATTGTAATAATTGTTCAAACAATTTTGGTAGGTAGTTCTTTATAATCTATGTTTATGTTTTTATCCTTTAGAATAGTTCCTAATCTTTGAAGATATGGGCTACTTAGAGATCAATCATCCAAGAAATTAGATTTTATTGGATTTAATTTTATCACCGAGTGTTCTTTTTTGTTTGAATTTCAAGATAGGCATAGATAGGCCTTTTATCTTACAATCTGAGATTATGGATGTTGCGCATTGCGCTCGGTGCGTACAATAGAAGCACCACCATATATTCGCGGTAGATGAATTTGCAGAATTTGGGTTGGCTTTTGCACCATTGTTCCAAGATTAAAACCTATCGACATGGCCAATCTCTCCATGCTACAGTCATCAAGATAATAGACCATCGATCTGATAAATTTATCTCCAACCACATACTCAATATGTACGCCAAATGCGAAGACATCACTTCTGCCCACCAAGTGTTCGACGAGATGCCCGATAGAAATCTCGTGTCATGGTCAGCTATGATCTCTGGCTGTGGCCAAGCTGGGAAACACTGGGTAGCACTCGATCTCTTCTCTCGGATGCAATTCGAGCCCAATGAGTTCATCTACGGAAGCGTCATCAGTACCTGTGCCACCCTCTTGGCTCTGTCACAAGGCCAACAGGTTCATGCCCATTCGCTCAAAGCTGGTTACCACTCCATTTCTTTCGTTTCTAACTCTCTTATATCAATGTACATGAATTGCGGTCTCTGTGATGACGCGTTTTCTGTCTTTTCCAATGGGTCTGAATCGAATTCTGCCGTGTCTTATAACACGATGATCATGGGTTTTGCAGAGAACATGCAACCGCAAAGAGGTTTGGAGGTGTTCGAACTCATGCGTGGGAGAGGTGTTGTTCCGGACCAGCTTACCTTAGTGGGTGCATTGGGAATTTGTGCCGATACAGAAAATTTAAAGAGAGGAACTGAATTCCATTGTCAGACAATCAAGCTTGGGCTTGATATCACTGCTTTTGTCGGCAATGTGATTTTAACAATGTATTCGAAGTGCAATTTGATCGAAGAAGCGGAGAAGGTTTTCGATTCAATTGAAGAGAAAGATGTTGTATCATGGAACACCATTATTAGTGCTTGCTCTCATTGTGGAGATAATGCAAAGGGTTTGGAAGTTTTTCGAGAGATGATTGGTGAAAAGGCCAATTGTGGAAGTCTTAACGATTTCACATTCACTAGTGCCCTCGCTGTCTGTGCCGGATTGGCTTCTATCCGCCATGGTGGGCAGATTTATGCTCATATTATCAGAACAAGATTGGATTTTGATGTTGGAGTTAGTAATGCCCTTGTGAACATGTATGCAAAATGTGGGAGCATTGGGTATGCAAGCTCCATTTTCCATCACATGGCTCATCGCAATCTTGTCTCATGGAACACGATTATAGCCGCGTTCGGAAATCATGGGATGGGTAGAAGAGCGGTAGAGATGTTTGAGCAGATGAAAGCAATGGGTGAAAAGCCAGATTCGGTTACATTCATCGGACTACTAGTGGCTTGCAATCATGCTGGGTTGGTGGACGAGGGCTGGGACTACTTTAATTCTATGAAAGAGATTTATGGGATTGTTCCCAAGATTGAACATTTTTCTTGCTTGATTGATTTGTTGGGGAGGGCTGGGAGATTGGAGGAAGCCAAAGAGTTTGTCAGAAATTTTCCTTTTGGGAATGATTTAGTTGTGTTGGGGAGCTTGCTTTCTGCATGTCGGCTGCATGGGAACGTGGTAGTTGGGGAATGGGTGGCAAGCCAGCTTTTGGAGCTTGAACCAGTTACAAGTTCACCTTATGTTCTGTTGTCGAACTTATATGCTTTTGATGGGAGGTGGGATGCTGTTGCGGTGGCACGGAAGATGTTGAAGGGTAGTGGAGTGAAGAAGGAACCAGGACATAGTTTGATTGAAGTCAAGGGAATAGTAGAAAAGTTTACGGTTGGGGATTTTTCACATTCAAGTATGGAAGAAATGAAGGATATACTAAGAAGTTTGAGTTGGGCAGTGAAGGAGGAGGAACTGCTCACTTTTTGATCATCAAGTGAGCAAACATAAATGTATGGTTAGTCTAACAAAGTACTGAGATATTGGAGAACTAGGGCTCATGTCCCATCTTTAATTGGCTCATATCAAATTATTTAGAATTGATAATGAGAAACAGAGGTCTAATCCCCATCCCCTTTTCAATTGTTATTGTGAAATTATAGAATGTTTTAAGACTTCAATAAACAAATATCTTCTATCCTTTAAATCCCTTATGAGTTCAAGTTCTTAGTCACGAGATATCCACTAATTTCCATTGTCTCAATTGAAGCATTTGAAATAATATAATAAAACTAATATAAAATTAAAATAATATTTTTATCTTTTAAAATTCTCTTGACAAATAATAAAATATGTAATTCCCATTTTTATTTCTTATAGTGACCGAGGTCTTAGGGAAACTGTTCAAGAAATGAGTTGAGATAGGGAAGTTATCGGGTTTTAGAGTGTCCAATGAAGACTCATTGATTTCCCACTTGTAATTCGCTGATGACACTATAATGTTCTTATATCCTTCAAGAGAACAAGTGAGAGCTCTTTAGATGTTATTAGATTGCTTTGAAGCAATTTTAGGTTTACATGTCAATTTGCAGAAAAGCAAGTTATTTGGGATTGATGAGGTGCCGAACATCCCAGGTTTAACAGTTATTTTGGGGTGCAGGAGTGATACGCTCCCTTCTTCCTATTTAGGTTTGCCTTTAAGGACTTCGTATTGTAGTAAAATCATTTGGGAAGGAGTTATCAAGAATATGGAAAAGAAATTGATTACTTGGAAGGCTAGATATCTCTCCAAAAGGGGTAATGTCACATTAATTAAAAGTACTTTAACGAATATTTCAATTTATTTCTTATCCCTGTTCTCATTGCCTAAGTCGGTGGAAGTTAGGATTGAAAGACTCAGGAAAATTTTTCTGTAGAATGATAATAATAATGGTAAAAAGTATCATTTGGTGTATTGAAAGATGGTTTGTACTTCAAAGAAAAATGGAGGCTTGGGAATTATAGGGTTAAGACTAATAAATAAACTAATTTATATTTACATGTGGATTAATGCATCCCAAGTGCCTGACCAAAGTCATAATATACAACAAAAGCATCAACATTTTTCTTGAAATTCTAAGCATTTCATATGAGCACCTTTGGGTGTACTGAAACTTGAAGTATAAACGTCTAAAAGTCACCAATTATAGTCGCATCATTACTTTGATCTTGTATAAAAGTATCTCATAAATTAAATAAAATACCATTTTTTTAAAAAAAAATTGCTCATGAGAAAATGACTGAACATGGGATTTGATGGTAGGACATTACCATTGGCATAATTTTTCTTGTATCGAAATTGTTCATGTATGTCAAATTTCTATCCACCAACCCTTTAATTATGGGCAGATAGTGATTAGTGGGTATTACTTGATTCATGTATCATGACGATTCATTAAAAAGATTATAAAATTGGGACCCACCAAATATGAAGACAAAACGGTGGGACCATCTTTGAAGCAGCAGGACACGTGGTCTCATCTACTGTAACGAAGGTATCCGAGGATAAAAATGACGTTGTTATACAATTTATCATCATCTCTAGTCATGAAGAGGTTGATCCGACCACATATAATAATATGCCTAGTAGGTCCACAAATTATTTGTGGTGATCAACGTTTGTCTTGAATGATTTTTAATTAGCAAAATTGCTTAAAGAACCTTCACGATCACGAGGGATTTCTTTTTAAATAGTAGAGATATCAATGGACCATTCCCAAGAAAATTAGAATCTTAACCACTATATTTTCTCGATTCTAGTTTTTCTCAATTTTAACTCCAGTTCTTAAATAAGTGGAATTACAATCACGAGTACTTGTATGTTTCGATTCTCAAGAATCAAATAAAAAATAAATTTCAAAATTATTATAAATAAATAAAATTCTATCTAAAAAATAACATTTTTTTTACAAAGTATCAACTTGATAATAATTTGTTCCATTAAAAATATATTTTTCTTCAAAAATTAAAATTTATCTTCTTTATAAGTAATAAACTTTAAGAAGAGATGACCCATCTTAAGCTTCAATATTTAGTTTATATGAAAAATTGAAAAACTAAATTTATATAGTATATCTTAATTTTAAAATATTGGAAAACTTAAAATAATGTATAATGTAAAAAATAAATGATAAAATAAATCGGTTCTGGATACTTGCAGGCATCCATCGGATAAAACCTAATGGTTTTGGTTCTTATCGATTCAATTCCATATTAAACATGATTCTAATTGGTTCAAATAAAAAGGGAATTAAAACCGGGGTCTTCGATTTTAATTTTGATTTGGTTCTAAGTAAATGGGTACCCATTGACACCCCTACTCAATAGTCTATTTAGTAATTTTTATTTTTATATTTTAATGGTCCGTTGTTATTGTTGAATTCACAACTTTTTATTTCTTATCGAAGTCAATATTTTTATTGTCGAGCTCACAACTTTTTATTATCAAGGTTAACATTTTTTATTGTTGAATTTGACAGATTTAAAAAAATGTTGCACTTGACAACAAAAATTATTGAACTCGACGTGGGTAGAATTCATTCATTTTTATTTTTCAAGTTTTTTCGATTAAAATTCATGTAAGGATCTACTAAAAACTTGTCTAAATGATTTCACATAAAAAGAACCATCCTTTATTGATTTTCTTCTAAAATATAACGCAAAAAATTAAAAAAACCCCTAAATTGTTTTTACATACATCTTCAAAAAATTTGAAAAAATCTTTGAAAATGACTTCTTCCTTCTTAAATTCTTTTCGTTAGAATAGAATCTTTGAAATTCAATTAGGATGCTCAAAAACATTTTTTTAAAGATGAAAATAATGAATTCTAACGATTAGAAAACATTCAATAGTTCAATCACGAGAAATGTGAGGATTGAGGTTCAGGGATTTATTAAAAAGGAAGTTTTACTAAGTGAACTATCAAGCATGGTTTTTAAACTCGGTATTTGGTCTCGTCTCGTTCACCTCTGATACCGAGTTGACTCGGACGATACGTCTCGTCTCGTCGAGTCGTCTCGTTCAACATTAAAACAATGGTTTTTAACCATTTAAAAAATCTGAAAAAATCTGAAAAAATCAGGAAAATTTCAGAATTGATTCCTATTAAAAAAAATGAACCCCTCAAAAAATATATAATTAAAAAAAAATTAAATTATATACCTATCAATCAAATTCAAGGTAATTAAATAAGGGTCCCGTTCAACGGCTAATTTTTTGGCAAAACATTTTTCAAAACATGAGTTAGAAGTTTTGGAATGGGCTGATTTTTGGTGAAGATGATCTCTACGGTGAGGAGATTATCATCACCAAAAATCAGCCCAATCCAAAACTTCTAACCCCATAAAAAATAGTTTACAAAAAATGGACGGTCCACGATTTTTCAACTTGTAAACATGGGTTAGAAGTTTTGGAATGAGCTGATTTTTTGTGAGGATGATCTCCTCACCATAGAGATCATCCTCACCAAAAATCAGCCCATTCCAAAACTTCTAACTCATGTTTTGAAAAATGTTTTGCCAAAAAGTTAGTCATTGAATGCTACCCATTAAATAAAACACATGTTTCCTAAAGATTAGTATAAATTTCTACTGAAATTTTTATCAAAAAACTTCTAAAGAAAACATAAAATAAATTATCAAAAATACATTTAAGTATTTATCACAAGAAAGTAATAATATCACTCAATAGCTATTGCTTGTAAAAATAAAATAGAAATTTTCATTTTTAACTTTTTTTTTCACAAAACTCGGTTGTCTCGGTTAACTCGGACGAGATTTTGAAAATCTCGTCCGATACAACTCGTTTGTCTCGCGAGTTAATGTAAAATCTGTAATATCTCGGATATCTCGTTTGTCTCGGACGAGTTTTGCGAAAATATCGTCCGAGACGACTCGCATAACTCACGAGACGCGTTCGTCTCATAACTCATTGTGAGTTGGTCTCGTTCACCGCTGATACCGAGTTAACTCGGGCGATACGTCTCGGTCTCGGACGAGTTTTAAAACCATGCTATCAAGAGAAAAGCCCTATGTTGTAGGGATTAATTGGAAAGAAATCCCTTGCCAGGGTCCTTTAAAGTAATCTTTCCCTTTTAATTAATTGTTTGGTACACATTTATAATATCAAGTACATCACCAATCAAGTGGAATGTCATTGTGCGAATCTAAGATGGGCCAAATATTCATTGCTCATTAGTGAGGACACGTGGGCTTTCTTGTGACTTTTCATCTTATTTGATGCGAAGTATTTGTACTAATGAAAAAACCCAAACCCCAGAGACTCAGACGTTCTGCTAATAAATCCACGTCTTTTATGGTACATCAGCACGGGGACCACTTACGTGGCACTCTCTCGCCGCGCCCAGACAAAGTAATCATTACTTTTCTGGTACCAAAATTATTTTATATATGATTTTGATTCTACTATTTACACGTGGTGCACATCGTGCCAACCCCGAAACAAGAATCGTAGAGATTACTTGAATCTGGAGATTTGATCCAACGGATTTGAGGAGCTGAAGTTTACCGTAACGCGAATTAACTGTGCCGGCAAAACTCACCCGAAAAGTTACAAACAGAGCTTCGAAAAACAGCTCTTTTTTTATTTCCCTCTGTTATTTTTCAGCGATTTTGCAGAGAAGATCGAAAGCTTCCACTCAAATAGAGTTTCTAAAAACAACCCCTAGATCTTTCTCTCCAGTTCTCTCTCCTTACGTGCTTATGTTGTTAGAAGAGCTCTAGATTTCTTTAGTTCGATCTTTCATTTTGTCTTCGATGTTAAAAAAAATGGAAATCGGGAAGCTGAATCCGAACGAACTTCGAAACAGTGGTTTCTAGCTTGAAAATCCTAGGTTTCTCACTGTTTTCAGTCTCTATTTCGACTCACTATGGGTGCTCGATTTCTGTTTTTTCACTTAATGGCGATTCTTCTGGTGGGAAGCTCTCTCGCTGCCACATTTTCTTCGAAGCTCATTCATCGATTCTCTGAAGAAGTGAAAGCTCTTAGGGTTTCCAGAAATGGAAATGTATCTGTTTCATGGCCGAATCATAAGAGCATGGATTACTACCAGTTGCTTGTGAATAGTGATTTGCAGAGACAGCAGATGAAGCTTGGCGCTCAGTATCAGTTTGTGTTCCCATCTGAGGGAAGTAATACTATGTCGTTGGGAAATGACTTTGGATGGTGAGTTGAATCATTAATTTTATTTGTTTTTGTGTATTTAGCTATCTCTGAGCTTGGACTGATTGATTTTCTGAAGTGTTAGGGTTTGTAAGCTTTAAAGCTTCATAATGAGTCATGAGAATGGATACCAAACGAGGCCCAAATGACATAACTTTAAATCTTACTGCCTTTTTGTTTAATTTTGGTTTTGTTCATAAGTTGTTGGATTATCTTTGTTTCTTATCTATCTGTGTATGATTAGCTCTAGTTTTAAAGTTCACTTTGTGATCCTTAATTCTTGGGTAATATTATTTGGTCAAGATGGTGTGGCTTTAAAGATAATGTAGCTATGATATGGCATTGTTTTTTAGGTTCTTATAATACTAGGCACTCATGGAATTAAATTTGAGTCCCCTTGAGGATCCTTGTTCACTTGATATACAAAAGGCCACTATTCTTCATTATTGATCGTGTTATATATATATATATTTCAATTTTATTTATGCATTTGAGATCACCATTTTCTGTTGGACAGGTTACACTACACATGGATTGATATAGGGACACCAAATGTTTCGTTTCTGGTCGCGTTGGATGCTGGGAGTGATCTACTTTGGGTCCCATGCGACTGCATAAAATGTGCTCCTCTATCCGCTAGTTATTATAGTAGCTTGGTACGTCACCCATCTCTTATTTTGTCACATGTTATTATTTTTCTATGATAAAATTGTTTCCTCTTCATTTAATTTTTCACTTGTTGCGTTTTCTCTTTCTTATTTTAATTATGCGAGGAAATGACATATACAATGTGTAATTGTTACTATTAGATGTACATCTTAACAAGAAAATCTGTAAGGTTGTAGTGAGTGTTTCCACTTCCAAGAGCTATTGACGTTCCATGGGTATATATGAAGGACTTCCCCATCATGGAACTCCCACACTTCGCTTATTCGTATATTATACATGATGACATGTGATTTAGCATTCCAATTTCTAGTCATTATCTATTTATATACATGTCTCTCTCTTATCATTGGACTCTTGTTATATATGAAATGATTACTTAAAAATAACATTCTATTTATTCTTCTACTTCATAGTGACGAATACACATGAGATATAATGGTTATGGAGTCGCATTATCGTGTTAAGACTTGGTATTAGGTTTATCACTTATTTCTGATTGACTGGCAGGTGCTCCCTCTTATTTGGGGCATCTATTATGCAGGATAGAGATCTTAGCGAATATATCCCATCTGGATCAAGCACCAGTCAGCATTTATCTTGCAGTCACGAGTTATGTGAGCTGGGTCCGAACTGTGGAAGTCCAAAGCAGACCTGTCCTTACATTGCTAATTACTATTCAGAAAATACATCAAGTTCTGGATTGTTGTTTGAAGACAAACTACATTTGACATCAAGCAATGGTCATACATCTACAAGTTTGGTGAAGGCTCCAGTCATTATAGGGTGTGTTCTATTGGCCTCTGTTTCTTTGTATATTTCCAACTTACAAGTTCAGCTATCCCTTTTACAGAAATTGTTTCAATTTTTCCCCATCTCTCTTACCTAGTAATGCCTAATCTTATGAAAGTATTTAATTCGGTTATCTGTTTTCTTCGATGCAGTTGTGGTAGGAAACAAAGTGGTGGTTATTTGGATGGAGTTGCTCCTGATGGTCTTATGGGTTTGGGACTTGGCGACATTTCAGTTCCAAGTTTCCTTGCAAAAGCTGGATTGGTGCGGAACTCTTTCTCAATGTGTTTTGATGAGGATGGTTCTGGAAGAATTTTCTTTGGAGACAAAGGAGTTGCTTCCCAACAATTTACATCATTCTTGCCTGTGGAAGGAAAATAGTATGACACCTGTAGACTTCAATAATTCATGCTTCATTGGTTTTTGGGTCCTAAGTTTTTGTTTCTGCTGTGTGCTTTTACCAATTAGCTTATGATTTGGTGCAGTATTACCTACATGGTTGGAGTGGAGAGTTGTTGTATTGGGAGTTCTTGTATTAAGCAAACTGGCTTCCAAGCACAGGTTGATAGTGGGACATCATTTACATTTCTTCCAGATGAAGTGTATGAAAAAGTTGTTGCAGAGGTATTTGTTGCTATAGACATTTCAATGATTTTTTTTTTCCATTCATTCTAAATTGTAGTCTTCCTTATTGATAGTTTGACAGAAGGGTAAATGCTACAAGGTCCAGCTACGAAGGATACCCTTGGGAATATTGCTATGAGGCCAGGTAAATTTGCAAGGCTTGATGAAGAGATCTTTGGAATCTATGTTCATGTTTTCTGCTAATGTCTGCTGCCTCTTGTGGGAACAGTTCACAGGAGCTGCAAAATATCCCCACTGTGACTCTGATGTTTGCTCTCAACAACAGCTTTGTGGTCCATAATCCCACTTTTCTTGTCTATGGAAACCAGGTCTGTTATCTTAACTCTCGAGCCTTTCTTAACCTGAGTTGATGGTTACAAGGAAGTCTTTAAATGTTGCTGAACTAAAACTGTAGTCTGTTGATTTATGGTAATAAAATATTTTTTATTTAATTCATATCCCATTTTTGAGTCTTTAGTTAAGAGTTCAACACCATACTCTTTTCTCTCACAACAACACAGTGGAGTATGGATTAAAATCCCCATACATATTTTTCCTCTTTGTGTGTCATCAGCTCTTAATATTCTGGTCATTTCCTTCCTCCAAAAACCTCCCATAGCATATTAACAAGTCAAAGGGAGGATCTTCCACAAACATAACTAATGTTAAATCATCATTCCTCATATCTACAAGATTTGTGTTATAATGCAAAATGTATTCATGAAGTGAAACTTAGTTTTCTTGCACAATTGGTTGAACCTGGGATCTTCTATGAATTTCAATCAATGGGATCACATAGGGGTTAATTTGCTAGGCCTTCTCCAAATAATCTTCTCCTTTGAGCCCCAAGGTCGTGGAAATATTCCGTTGACCCTCTATTGTTTGTGTGAATCCTGTATTATTTTATTTTATATATTTCCTATTTTTTGTTCTTTCTAGTTCAGGGTCCCAGTGTGAAATTTTGAATTTGGTTGCTTGATATGATTTTAGTAGGTTGTTTTTTGGTCTAGATAGATATTTTTATCAAACATCGTTAGTCCCCTTGTGCTATGGTGCAAAATTTGCTCATTTAC
The DNA here is from genome assembly GCF_017979445.1 of Akebia trifoliata. NCBI lineage: Eukaryota > Viridiplantae > Streptophyta > Magnoliopsida > Ranunculales > Lardizabalaceae > Akebia > Akebia trifoliata. The sequence goes on along the minus strand of NC_141378.1, from coordinate 1,036,104 downwards.
ATCTCAGTGTTCAATGAAGATCTTAAGTGTGAAGTTCCAAAGTATGATTGAGCAGGCAATGATTTTCGATTACAATGACTTTCTATAATAATGTGGACTTGGTGGTACAGGGAGTTACCGGGTTTTGTTTAGCAATACAGCCAGCAGAAAGAAATTTTGGGACCATCGGCCGTAAGCTCTGTCCCTGCCTGTTGCAATCCGTTAGCTGCAATTATTTATTTATTTTTTGTTTCTTTCCCTTGATTCAAGTACATCAGATCTTTTTTTTTTTTCTTAAATACAGAAAACTTCATGACGGGTTACCGTATGGTGTTTGATAGGGAAAATTTGAAGCTGCGTTGGTCACGTTCCAATTGTAAGCACTCTTCTCTCCCATTAGTCTTTTAAAAAAAATCAATTGTCGAGCTGATTGTGTATTTGTCCTACAATTATTATGTTCATACATTCGACCCACCATTATGGTTTTGATCTTTCAATCAGGTCGTTGTAGGTGTAAGTGATCTCCTAGGTGCACCCATTGTATTTTGATTTCCATCTTGTGTCATGTTGTGACTTGTACTACAGAAGTGTTTACCACATCTGTACAATATAGTTTTTAGTAATATATATTTTTCAAAATATTTTATTTTCATGATAAGCCTATTCTCTTAAACTTATTTATATAAACAATAGCTCGAATTGGATGTGGTACATCTTTATTTGTGCGTGTTCATGCACATGCATGTTCATGTGCTGCTGAGTGCTGAACATCCAATAGGACGCAGGGATTAGTTGGCTAGTAAGAAGTTTATGATGGCAAGCAGTCTGGGATAAAAATATTTGGTCTCAGCTGCTGCTGAATTTACACCAACTGTTTCTCTTTTCTAGTAAATAGGATGCCCGTCTTTCTCATCCTCCTATTATGATGCAACAATTTCTCTATTGTGTGTTTTGGTTTATCATGCTTCATTGTTTTTTTTCCTTCAAATTCAATTTGACATCTCTCTCTCTCTGAAAAAAAAAAAAAAAAAACAGATTCTCAGAAAATTTTGAGCTTTACATTTCCACAATTTTGTTCGATTCGCATATTCTTTGCCTGCAATCAAATTTACCCATGGTAGATGTACAGGTCAAGATATCAGCGATGGTAAAAGAGTACCCCTGACATCACCTCCTCATGATAGAACCCAAAACCCATTGCCGACTGAGCAGCAGAATACCCACCATGGTCGAGCAGTTGCTCCTGCTGTTGCTGGGAGAGCTCCTACAAATCCCTCAGTTGCGTCACCACAGCTTACAACATCCCAATTTTGTATTTTGAGACTGCTGCACTTGCTTCTGCTACTGATGTGTCTATTTGTTTCATGTATATAGTTGGACACAGGTTTTCTCACATAATCTATATATTATACTAGATGTGAATCCAATGTTCCGGTCAAGCTTTCTTGTTATCCAATGTAGCTTCTATTTTCCCCCCTCCTCTTTTGTTGAGTTTGTTGGATTGATTGAGAAGATAAGGAGAGCTATTTGTATTAGTATGTAGTTTATCTTTTGGATTTATATATTATTTTGTTTGTTCCTTCTGCTCTTTCTCGTGTTTTGACGCAATATGGTTGTCACCAAGGTTAGGCTATCCTTTGTTCTTCTGTTATCTTGAGGTATTGTCTAGGTCACTAGAAAAAATGAGTTTATCCCAACCAAGACACTATGAGATATCTCGATATAATGGGAGACAATCATATTTTGAGATCAATGTTTTGTTTAGTTCTTGGTCAAAATTGAGTTATTGAGTCCATCGTCTTGACCAAACTTTAAGCCCTGGGTGTGTGGACATGTTGCTTTGAGTTTTTTTGAGGGATTGGAGATGCCATCATACTAGGGTTTATCGTTGGACAATGGTAGCACTTTGTTTGGTTGACACTACTAGCAAACATCATCACTAGGTGTATCTCAGGGCCTTTCAGACAGTTGCTGCAGCAACCAAGGAAATATTCTGACATACTTAATGGAGGCAGCTTTAACATTTAATTTGTGTCTATTATTCAAGTAGGGTATGTTAGTCCAAAATACAGCAAGGCTGGTTTAATTCCTGGAATCGGTTGCAACTGAATCATGATTGTTGCTGTATCTTGTCTTTTATTTATTTATTTGGAGTCCAACATCTAGAAAGGCATACACATTCCTTGCTGATATCCGCCCACTACGTTTATGCTTTGTGATAATATAAGATTGGTAGCTATTGTGTCCATTCGGTGACATAAAATTTGTTTTAATCTAAGTCATACATCTGATACCTATAAATTGTGTGCATCTCGACAGTGAATTTTATTATTGGTCTACTGTAAATTTCAAAATTAATTTGGTGTGCATCTCGGAGACATTTGGGAGCATCAAATATAAAATGAGAGTTACAATTATCCCCAATCAAGTGTCAAGAGGGTTTATCATGTGGGCTTTCCGTCACAGCCTCACCACCAAAATTATTGATCTCACCGATTACAGGCGTGGATAAACCAAAATTTTCCCAATGGGTTTGGAACCCTAACTCAGTTTGTTGAGGCTTACCTATTTTATTTAGTAAAAAAACAAAACTCTCACCATTTAACAAGATATGGTAATGTGTACCCAGCCAGCAAGGCTGCATGAGGAGGGGGCCCCATTACGCTCCTGTGGTCCATGCCTTGAGCTTAAAGTTAAAGCACGTCCTCTGCTAAAGTTGAGGCTTTTCTTCAACGCTCTCTCTCTCCTTCTAGCTATTTTAAAACAGGAGGGCTCCAAGAAGAAACGAACGTGTCTTCTTTCTCCCTAGGAAGAGCTGTAAGACAACAAAGTTTCTATGAAAAGTTAAGATGGTGGTAGGCGGAGGAGCTGGTTTTCAATTATTCTTTTCTTTTCCCCCCCTTTTTAAAAGTTGTTACATTGACTTTATACGGATTTTCAAACGAAATTGTATAGAAAAACAACCAATCTGTCAATGAATTTGAGGTCCCTCCCCCCCCCATCACTTTTCATTCTATTATTATTAGATCTTTAATGTCTTTCTATTGTTTTGCAATGTGTTATCTTTTATATACTATTGCCAATGTTGGAAATTATTAGATTCGTGCATGTATTATTACTCTTTTCTCATTGAGATACTATTAAGGAAAAAGGGTTGGTGTGGCAATAGAAGTTTTCTGTTTTTACATCCCTCCATCACCACCGACTGCAAAGAAGCCTTTTTCTATAAAGTGTGGACAAGTGAGAACCTTATATGACATTATCTTCCTTTTCTTATCTAAGCACAAGGAACATGCCCTAATAGGGCACTGCCTCCTGATTCAAATAACACAAATCACTTGGAATGGACCTTGGGGGAGGTGTAACATATAAATATTTATGTGCCTATCAAAAATGAAATTTATCTTTGGATCAAATAGTCGTCTTTTTTTTTCTTCTAGGCAAGCAATATTAGTGGTCAGTAATTAATACGTAACGCTGGTTTGAACCCAAGTTGTGGCATAATATCAACACGGTCCAAACTTTAACCGACTTAAGAGGTTGGAGACTTAAAAATTTAGTAAAAGTATATATGAAACATGATATAATTTTGATATTGTTTATCTAACTAAAAACTATAATAAAAATGCACATCAATTATATATTTAAAACACATCATCGGATTGGTCCCTATTGGATCATTAGTTGGTTGATCCAAATTTGATCCAATAAGTTATCAAATTAGATTCTTATTAAATCGGACTGGGTCCTTATCAAAATCCAAATCCTTGCTTTGGATCCAATCCCTTGATATAGCCTACTCTAGGGCAAGGTTTGGTTATACCACAGTCTGTCCAAATTTTTTTAATAGAACTTCTATTGCCACACTAGCTTTTGTTAATTGTTTGGTGATTATTTACACATGAATTGGTGTGGCAATAGAATCTTGCTTTTTAAAACACTCGTCACGTTTGATGAGCATGTCTTTCTTTTTTTTCTTTTAAAAAAATAGGTGATTGATGAACATGTCTAGTGCACCTAATTATATTCTATGCTCACGTTTCAATCTTCACAGAAAAGTTCCTCGATTTGTAAAGTATCTTTGAGGCTCTTTAGAGACAGAGCGCGCCTTCAAATTCAAAATTCAGAAAAAGTAGAGTAATTTATGGAAAATTAAGATAAAACAAAAACATATACCAGCTTTCTGCCACCTTAACAAGCAACCAAACGCGTTTGTAAGATTTTATTTTCTTGAATAATTTCAAACTTCACACGGTCCCACCGCCCAATCAAAACCAAAAACAACTCACAATCATACAATCTACCAGTAAACAACACCCCTTTTAAATAAAAAAATAAATTCCAGCTACTACCATCAACCATGGCAGCTTCTTTCCCCTGTGGACCTATTGGGCAATTTCTTTGCCCAGTGGTGTCCAGATCATGTGAAGCTTGGTTACAGCTGATGTGATCATTTGAACCCAACTCATCCCTTTTATATATTATATATATTTTTAATGGCCCCACAATTTTCCATTTCAACTTTCAAGTCTTCAAGAGGTCTTTTTCACATAGGGTACCTCAAAATTTTCTATTGTTAAAAACAGCTTTCTTGCACCAAAAGTATACAATTCACCCTGTAGCACACAAATCATAATACCCATTTTTTTTTATTTTTGTTTTTGAACCAAGGTATTATTAATTTTCAAGTCTATTTAGGATTCTTTACTGTTTTTTTTTTTTTTTTGGTTGGGGTGACTACTTTTTTCTTTCTTTGGTTACTTGAAAGGCTTATATAAGAAGAGTCTCTATAAAGGCCTCAAGAAGAAACTAAAGGGAGTTAGAGAGCTGCAGCCTTTAAATCCTTTTTTGGTTTCAAAGCTGGTAAGGAATCCATTATTATTTACAAGGAAGCTTCCTGCACTTTGTTTTGTTGGGTGTACTCACATCAGGATCTTGTATAAATTTCAACTCAAATATTTTCACAAACCCATCATCTGTAGTTGTTCTCTCATCTGCCATCTTTCCTCATCAGTCCCCTACAATATATTTCCTTAACCTCTCTTGGTTCTTATACATCAATCCAAGGTTGCTCTTCTCTAATAAGTCATCATTCTTCTCAATCTCTTTGCTCTTTTCTCTTTCATTTCTTGCATTTTCTTTTAGTCCTGGGTTTTGCTTCTTTCTGTCCAAATTCTTCAAATATTGAACCATTTTTTAAGGCCTTTGTCTCAGTTTCAAGTTGGGATTAACTTTGTGATATTTTGTACTCCCTTGGAAGTTGAGAACCCATCTCTCTAAAGAGATCAAAAGAAACACATTATGGGAGTTGGAGGTACATTGGAATATTTCTCTGACTTAGTAAGCAGTGGCCATAGGCACCGGAAAAGGAAGCAGTTGCAGACTGTGGAGCTCAAAGTCAGGATGGACTGTGATGGGTGTGAGCTTAAAGTCAAGAAAATTCTCTCATCTATGAGTGGTATGTACCTTATATATATATATATATAGATATCCTTTCTCTTTGTTTTCATGGTTATGTTTGTTTTATAGGGGAAATGGCTGATGGGTTTGAGATGATATTAATCTTCTGTTTTGTAGGAGTTAAATCTGTGGACGTAAACAGGAAACAACAGAAAGTAACAGTGATTGGTTATGTTGAAGCAAACAAGGTCTTGAAGAAAGCAAAATCTACAGGAAAAAAAGCTGAGATTTGGCCTTATGTCCCATACAACCTTGTAGCTTATCCTTACACAGCTCAGGCTTATGACAAGAAGGCACCTCCAGGTTATGTTAGAAATGTTGAAATTACTGCAATCAACTACACTGTAAGCAATCAAGAAGAAGATCCCTACATAACAATGTTCAGTGATGATAACCCAAATGCATGCTCCATCATGTAAATCATGTAGAACATATTATTAATGGAGTTGAAGATTTTATTTTAATTTATAATTTGTTTTTTAATGGGTTGATGGGGATCATCAAATTTTTGTTATTGTAATTCAAATTGAGTGAGCATGTAGAGTGGGTTGCTATAAGAAAGGTCTTATAATATTATCTGCTTTGTTGTCCTTAAGCCTAATGTTGAAGTTTCTCTTTCATGTGTTTGGGATGGCAGACTGGCTTTTGCTTTGTCAGAGTTTGTACTTGCCCATGGGCATGTATGTTAGATATATATATATATATAACATGTCTACATGGTCTTACATGAAGAAGAATCCACGAAAAAGGGTTCAGACTGGCTTTTATATTTGTCTAGTTAACAGATTCATTATGGCTTCTATATTACAAAATACATAATAAAGAAAGTTGTAATGGGGGACCTCCTATAAAGGCTTCTTTTTAAAATAAATTTTAATCTAAATGTGGTGGATGGTTTTATACTTTTATCTGGTGTGGAACTGTGGATTCCCATGTTCTCTGTGACACAATACGGGAAGCTCATGAAACTTCCAAGGTGAATCAAATTTTTTGAAAATTCACATTTACAATATCTAAGCTTTGGACTTCTCAAGGAACTTAACCCTTCACTCCCCCAAAGAACAATAAATAAATAAGTGAGTGGTGAAAGTCTAGATTTTATCTAATCAATTTATAGAAATCTTAATAAAGTGATCTATTTGCCATGTCTGGAAAAAAAAAAAAAAGAGAGAAAATTCTCAAAACATGCGTAACTTTTGTTAAAATTCCCATTTCAGTACACTATTTATTTTAATTCTCAAAACAAACAGCGAGATCGCAGGTATTCATTTTAATTTTAAATTTAAAGTGATAAAAATTAAAACATGAGGTAGCAAGATCATAGATATTTATTCTAAAGTGACTCGTTGATTATAAAAATGATGACCTCTCTAAAAAATAATTTCTAAAACATGCGGATCATGGTTTTGGAATTATAATGAACAGTGTATTACAATGGGAACACTGCTTGAAAAAATGGGTAAATTCAATACCAAAGTCCGTTGAATTTAGCCCTTTTCATGTAGTGTTTAAAGAGTTATGCCGAATTTACCTCTTTTTTCACTTAGTAGAATTTGTCAAATATTCAGCAAACAAAATGGTAATTTACCCACAAGAAAAATCATAGATAATTGAAGTAAAATACTAGAAAATAACAATATTGGCTCTAAAATATTAAAATTTGATTAATATATTTCATGAGGCCCATGGAAAGATCTTGAGCTGGTAAAATATTTAAACAAATTTCATGATCATAAATTAACCAAACCTTGAAAGATCAAAACGGTACTGTAATGTTATATTTAAGGTAAAACTGAGAAATTCAGCCCATGGGCTGTCTCTAGGTCGGGTTTTAGTGGGCCCTAGCTAGTTTCCTGGAGAGAGTAAGAAAATAAATAAAATGTCCTTCTCCAAAATTAAGAGAGCGCCACATTCAAAAAAATAATAATTAACAGCATGTGAGTTTATTTATTTTACCCTAAATAAGATCTAAAAGTAGGAAAAAAAATTAAATTATTTGATCTTATAAAAGATTTTAAAAATAAACGACCACTGAACTCTCAAATTTAAACAATGTGATTTGTTGTCTTATTGACACGACCCTCCCACAACCATCTAAAAACACTAGAGGAGAATAGCACAAGAGAGGATCTGGTTTTCATGCCATTCACCTCTTTTCCTCTAATTGAAGTTAATAGTTTTTACATAAATTATTATGAATTTAAGGCCCAAAAATACATGTATTGAGTTATTAAGATAGTAAAATCTGAAATGGACAAACTTTCGATGACATAAGACACGACTCTGAATAAAATTGAATGGATGAACATGATATTTTTATTTGACACTAAATCTTTTGGATAAGGCTTCGATGAAGGACCAACATTTGCTCATGTAAAATCAGATCATGAAGTAGGCCACTTCTTGTATCGTATTGAGCCCATATATAATTCAAGTCAAAGTGAACCGTCTGATTCGCTTAAATTTGATTGTTTGACACTTCAATCATTGACAATTAGATCAGATGGTTAGGAAATCCATTTGTGGATTGGGTGATTTTAAGTTTGTTTTGAAATGGGGACAATGGGACCGCACATTTAGGTCCTTGTAATCAGGAAAAAGAAAAAGAAAAAATAGTAGGAAAATGGTTTTCCCAAGACAAACTCATTTTGCAGTGTACATTTGCACATTTTCACAAGGAAATATTTTTCGGATAAATATATTTTCTTATATTGGCAGGAAAATATTGTTTTACCCGAGCCCATATCAGGAAGATATTTTCTCATCATTTTTTCATGATTGGTGCAGAAACTGTAATTACTGTAAGGTAAAAATTGCTTCCAACTACGAGAGTCTGTCAAAATGACCATAATAAGATTTTTAAAACTCCTAAAACAAAACAAATGTTATATCCTGAAGAAATACATTTTATGGAACAATGATTTGCTGTTATAAATATTTTGTGCTAAGCTGATGAACCAATGCAAACACGTCACGTGTAATGAAATAGAAATGGTGATTATTAGTGAAGAGAAAAATAGCTACACATGGCGTCATGTCATTGGTTCATCAACTTAGCACAGAAAATTCAAAACAGCAAATCTCTATTCCATTTTGTGGGCCTAATGATAAATTAATATATAACAAATATGATTATTGATCCAAATAAGTAAATTATAAAACAGCTAGCAAAAACATGACAATGATCGTTTGATAAAATGGATTAATGATCAATTATGATATATTATTTTAAAAAATAAATAAAAATTACACTACATATTGATCTCTGGTCATCTTATAAACAGATCAACAATTTATTTTAAAAAATAACACCAAAGACTTATTTTCTTCTTCTTCCTTTTTAGGGTGAATTACCATTTCATGAGCTGAATTTGAAGAATTTACGATTCTGGCTCACTGTTCATTTTAATTATCAAAACATGAATGGTAACAAATTCAGAGATTTTAAAGTGTGGTTTAAAGTCCAACTTATCCACTCCTTAATCCTTAAGGTCAATACCATTAATGAAATGACTCAACAGTCAACATCTTCAAGGAATATATACACATTATATATGAACATATATAACAATAGATTCAAGATTTTGTTTTCCTTAGTTATAGGAAGAAATAATTAAAATATATTTTAAAAGTAAATAGAAAATATAACTAATATGAATATATTTATATTTTTTATATAACATCGGGTTCAGGTTGAGTAGGGTAGTTTGAGCCATCAACCAAATTCAACCAGAATTGAGGTCTGGTTGAGAATTGAGATATTCTAACCTAGGTTCGAGTCATCTTCTGCATAACTTGGCCCATTGTCGTCCATCAATTGGGTTGAGCCCGGGTTAACTTTAGGCTAGCTTGCAACCCCTACCATGTGGGTCCAACAAAACTTTTGAAGATTTGAAATCTTAAAATTAATATTTCTAGGCAGAGGAAGTGTGGGTCGGATTAGGAGAGATAATTTTTTAACTTTTGATTTTGTCTTGTCCACCCCATGTCAAACGAGTGGGGTTGATGTGAGCACTATGAGTAAAACATTTCTCAAGAAGTGTGATATGAGATTCCAACTTGATGTCACTCCATCACGACTTTTCGACTTTTTTCATAAATATAACTAACAACGTTCTAGAGAATCACCCCCCCCCCCCCCCCAAAAAAAAAAAAAAAAAAAAACCAGCTTACATGAGAAATCTTTTGCTCATATTACTAACAACACCAAAAGTGAGCATGCATCCTCTTTGGAGTTAAACAAATAAAAGAGGAAAGGTAATAAAGTTGTAGGAGTTTGATTAGAAAATGAGTAGAAGAGGACAAATAATAAAATAAGAGGGATATTATTGAAAAGAGTCATGCTGGAATGACCTCAAGCTGGAATCTCATAGTGCACTTCTTGACATGAAAGTAGATAAGAACCATAGATGCTTTTTCACTCGTATCTCGATGAAAGCATCTATGGTTCCCATACATTTTCACGCCAAGAAGTGTGATATGAGATTCCCCTGAGATCACTTTAGCCTTATTCTATTGAAAATGGGGAGAAAAGGAAATGTTATGTGTAAAGTTGAAAGGGTATTATTGAAAATGAAAGTGACAAGGAAATAAATTAAAATGAGTGTATTCTTGAAAAATGAAGAATAGAAAAGGTAATAACATTGAAAGTTATCCTCGAGATATGCGTGTGATAAATCTTACCCACTCTTTTGTAGTTGCTTAGTTAGTGCAATTAAATTAACTAGTGTTTTAAGAGTCATTCAATAATTAGATTAATTAGGTCACCTAAAAAGTGATTAAATTTATGTTACCTAATTTGTTAATTCTCTCAATTCGAATTTGAGTTTGTGTCACGTTATAATGAACTTGATTCGTAGAGGTAGTTTTGTAAAGGGTATATAGGTCCTTTATTTTGATCTCATATAGAAGACCTAAGTAATGGGAGGATGACATCATTTTGATAATACCAATAAGGGTTGGCTCAATGGCAATTTTGGACTGATAAGTGGATAATACCCATAGGTCATGAGTTCGATACCTAGTATGAGCATTAATTTCTTAAGGGCCATCTGTGAGGATGCACCCTTACTTACCTAGTGTATGTGATGTGTGGGCATTGTACGTGCCTCATGACTAGTCCTTGGACAAGACCATGGTCTATGGACTGGGGAAAGTCTAAATACGAGCTCGGTCCATTGTCTATAGGAATACCCACTATATATATAAGGTCTTTTTAATATTGATTAAAATTCAAAAAAGGATATTTGTAATATTGACACAAATCAAGGGGAGCATATATCTAATATTGACCAAAACGTATGGCGCACCAAGTATTGGTTAAAGCAACGGTATAGTGAGGTTTTGTTATTTCCAAGAATCCAATATTACCTAAACCGCGAATCAATCTACTATAGAAAGAAATTTATTCTTATCCTAATTTTCATCTCGTTGATATCATAATCTTGTTAAAATTTATTTAATTCATTAGGGTGTATCTCTAATATTTTCTCAAACCAAGGGGAGCATATTTCTAATATTGACCAAAATGTTTGGGGCACCCAGTATTGATCAAAACAACGGTAGAGTAGGGGTTGTTATTTTCAAGAACCAAATATCAACCGAACCACGAATCAATACTAATATAGAAATAAATGTATTCTTATCCTAATTAATCCTCATTTTGTAGATATCTTAATCTTCTTGAAATTTGATTCAGTGCATCAATATACATCTTATTAAAAGCATACCTCTAATATTGATCAAAATGTCTTGGGATGTCCAATATTTGATCAAAACAGTCTCTCCTAATCAATACGAATTGAAGCTTGAATCTATTCTAATAAGGAAAGTGAATTTATCTTTATCCTAATCTTCGTAAAATTGGATTCGGTACATTAATGTACATCTTATTACAATGCATAATCATCGTATAATATTCAAATAAACTTTCTTATGACTCTCAATTGATTGAGTATTCATTAAACCCTGGGCCAAAAATGTGTCTCGTCCATTTCGATCCGTAATGACGTTAGCTTTTGGTCCAATGAAACTACACATCACAAGTCACCCTCATTTGTGGTTTCTGATTCTATTTGAGAAATTTTATTTTTCAAATATAATACGGAGAGATTTACTCAGGAGACTCAACAGTTACGTTTTTATTAAAATAACTCCCTTGAAGTTTGACAACTTTAAAGGAACTTTATTTTTGTTTGGAGGTTTGTTACCTACCAAATCTACTTTATGGACTAAATTTTCTACTTAACATACCGTCAAGAGGATTCTAACCTCATCAAATTTTTCCATAAAAAAAAAAAGATCTGATTCCATAGCGTTATAAAGGACATAATTATAAGGAATTTTTAAAAATAATCAAAAAAAAAAAAAAAAAAGTTAATTTTCACCGTTGTATTTTAATTTTAAATTTAGGAATTTTGTACCCGTCCATTTTCAACACCTAAGATCAAGCTAAAAATGATTTTCTTTTTATTTTATTTTCTTTTGAATCTGTTTTTTTCCATGAAATGTACAATTATGTAAAATTGGATTTCTATTTTAATAATCTATGCGGGCGAAATGACCCTCAGTAAGTTTTGAAATCATTCTGACTTAGTCATGGTAGCGTGATTCCTAAAGTATGTTCAAGTAAAAACCTTGATAAAGTAAGGTTGTTTTCGTAATAAAATTGTAACAAATTGGTCTGGCCCATAAATCTCTCTATAATATAGGGTTTATGTAACGGTCAAAGTCAAGTAGACACCATAATGATTAGTCCGAAGATGGGACAAAATTTCAGTGGAAGTGTGGGCCCAGAGAATATCTCACGTTGGCTACGTGGCCATTGTAGTGTGTCGCGAGCATATGCCTGCCTAGTCCAGCTTGCGAACTCTGAGTAAGTTGTAACTGAAAAGATTCTATAATTGCACACGTTGCAAATACCTACTGCAACAGAGCAGGGTTTCCACGCGCATCCCATGCATGCGAGTCCTCACGTGCCCCATGATTTAGATCATTAGATGGCCGAGCGGAGGACACAAGTGGGAATACGTATGAGACACCAGGTCCTCCCCTTGTCCTGCCACAATTGAAACGTGTCAAATAACAATGCATGGATCAGTCACTGTTTTTCTTTAATTTACCTTTTTGACCTTTGCACTGCGAATTATATATATTCTCTTAAAAATGGAACTATTAATTTATATTTCATATTTTTCGCTTAGTTATATTTATTGTGAAATCATTTAATCATAGAATAGTGCTTTCAAATTCTAATTTTACATCAATTAATATTATATCATTTGCAAACAACACATACTAAAGTAATTTCTGTCACTACATCATATTACGTTAAAAACGATGGCTACAGTGCAATTGTTTTTTTTTTTAAACAACGATCTTGAACTGTTGTTCTTAGTACAACATGACGTAGTGTGTTGAATATAAACAATTAAACTTACTTTACTTAAATAATTATTATAACAAATTTTATAATTAGCATTGTGATTCATTAAGAATATTATTTAACATTAACAAACTTTATTAAGAAATATAATAAAATTAAGTTAAAAAATGATATTTAAATTGAAGTTTAAACATTTTCCTTTGGTACAAGAGCAAATGGCCGAATTGCTAAGATGCAAGAAAGCATCCACAGGATTCCATTCTTTCTGCTTGTTTCTCTTAGCTCGCCTTCCAGCTGGATACACGCCTTCAACATTCCATCGTTACAATGGGTTCAGGTGTAGCAAATTTTCATGATACAACAAATTAGCAAATCGATTTTTTTCACATTTGTTAGATTATGAATACAAAAAAATGTACATGTATATTTCCCATATGATGTCAAGGTTGTTAACTTATTCTAACGAACAATTTGTCTAATGTCATAAAAAATTAACGATACAAAAAGCAAAAATTGTCATTTAGAAAAAGGTCAAATGGATTCCGTTTGTTTGACTTTAGGAATAATTCAACAGAAATAAAAATTAGTCAATTTTTTTACACGTCTTACTTTTACTATTGTATCAGGAATCACCCCACGGTATGAGATTTGATTTTATAAACAAATCTAGAACCGCTAATCGACAAATTTTAACTTTCCAAAAATGTCTTTGACGTGGATAATGGAATTCAAGGATGGTCAATAATAAGCACATGCATCCAAAAAGATTTTGTGACCACGATCGTCATCGTGGAATATATTTTGACTATCTTACCAACAAATTATTATTATTATTATTATTGTTATTATTATTTAATTTTGCGATTGGTCAAGTTCACTAGGCATAATTTTGTTTAGGATTTAAGCTTATAATTGACATTATTTTTTATAATTAAAAATTTTGATTTAATAATTAGGAAACTAAATAGATGAAATTAAAATTTTAATTAATTTTTTTAATTTGAGTCACACGTGTATATTTTGCAATGCCCATGCACAAGGGCAAAAAAAGTCAAAGTTGAATTAATTCAACAACGAGGTGACTCTGCCGCGTAATGGTTCTCTTACCATGTTCCATTTAGGAAAGGAATCCACATTAACTCCTCCCTCATCCTTCCTCTCCTATAAATCTCTCTCTCTCTCTCTCATTTCCATTCCATTTCAACCACAAAACAAAATACCTTGGTTTCTTCTCTCTTTAAGGGACCAAAATCTTCCTTTTGATAATCTGGTTTTGCTTGATGGTTCGTCCTAGTCGTCCTAAGAAGGAAATCAAGAGGATCGATAGCATCCTAAAGCGGCAGGTGACGTTCTCGAAGCGTCGAACCAGCTTGATAAAAAAAGCTGAAGAACTTTCCGTTCTTTGTGATGTAGATGTTGCCTTTGTAGCCTTCTCTCCCTCCGGTCGACCTAGTCATTTTCCCAACACAAGGTCCTTTTTCGATCAAAGGATCAGAACAGAATCCAGATATTTTTTCTTCTTCGATTCGATCTTCTTTTCTCTTTTTTTTTTTTTTTTTGATCTTTAATTGGGTTTTGTATATAGGCTTTCAGAAGTTCTCACCCGTTACATAAATATTCCTCCGGAGAAGAGAAAATAGTATGAGATGATCCTAACTATTTTTTCTTTTTTCTTTGTTTTATATTTAAATTTAATTTAGGGTTTTTTTTTTTTTTTTTTTTTAATGGAATAAAGTTGGGCTGATTTATTTTTGGATGTTTGTGATGTTCACTTCAAACAGTCCTATAAAGCACCCACAGGTAATTGATCTGTTTTGTTGGATTTTCGTTAAAGTCTTGTTTGATTTTTTTTACTGTTTTAAGAATAAAAAAAATTGGATTTTCATGAGAAGTTACTTTTCTTCATCTTCTTGCAAAACTCACATACTTTTTCATGCACGCAGCATTTTCTCAGAGAGCTGGCTCACTTACCGGACAATGATAAGGTTATTTTCGTAAATAACCAGTATGTACTCTGTAACCTCTATCCTTCACTATCTTTGTCCCCTTTCTGCAGTACTACCTTTATTTAATAGTTAAACAACTACTGGTCTCGTGTTCATGACACAGTAAATGTTTAGGTTGGGCCACAGACAACATATAATTTGGTAAAAAATTGAGGATGTTTGGTCCAGCCAATATTTCTTTGGGCTTGAACCCTACCTATAACATACAACGTGCTCAAATTACAGATCACCAAATAATGATGATCAGATTCCGCAAAAGGCGGGCCATGCATGATTCGGTTAGTGAGCACAGACTCCGATTTGTAACGCATAACACATATTTTTAAATTTATAGACATACCCTTCATGTTTTGTGAATATTTGAATAATCCTGTATTTTCAAACTTATGATATCTCTTATGGGCAAATTGAAATGACCCAAATGCCCTTATTTTTAATTTGTACTTAAAAAAAAAAAAAGATTCATTTTTCTTCACAAAACCGGTCAACTTAGCAGATAAAATCTTTTACCCTACTTTTCACCTTTACCTCAAAATTCTACCTATTTTAACCTTCAAATCTCAAGAACAAAATGCAACTTTTAAATCTGAGATGAGTTTGTTGTCTCTTAAGATTGAAGATCTTATTGAAGAGCTGGAATAATTTTTGGAAGGACAAATCAATTTTTTTAATAACTCAAAAGTATTGAGGTCATTTTTCATTAGTGTATAAGGGAAGACTAAGGTCAAAAGTTTATGTCAAATATTAACGGAAACGTGGAGGGGGCATTTCGTGCGTTACAAACATGAGGAGCCACATGTCAAATTTCTTTGGTCAGCAGTGGTGTGATGAGATCTGGTTACTTCCATTATAGTTTGACAGTGATGGCAATTGGCTTCGGACAGAACCAACCCAATAATGAATGGATCCAGAACTGATCTGATAAGTTTCGGATTGGGTCATTATTGAATCTCAATATTTGGATTCAAACCAGATCCAATTTGGATTGGATCCAGATAAGGTCAAACTGACCCAATAAGTTTCGGATCAGACTCTTATCAGATTGGGTTCTCATTGGATCTTGATATTAGGATCCAAACCCGATCCAATAACACTTGGAATGGATCTGAATAGGGTCAAAATGATCCGAAAAATTTCGGATCAGAATCTAATGAGATTGGGTTCTTATTGGATCTTGATATTATGATCCAAACCTGATCCAATAACATTTGGTTTGGATCCAGATAGGGTCAAATTGATCTGATAAGTTTCGAATCAACCTCTTATAGGATTAATGGGTTCTTATTGGATCTTCATATTAGGATCCAAATCTGCTCCAATTACAATTGGATTGGATCTAGAGAGGATCAAACCTAATTTGATATAATAAGACCTAAATAATCTTCATACGTTTAAACAAAATATACAATATAATTTATGAACTTTCTCACATTTTATCGGATGGTAACCTTTAATCCAGACCCAAAGTTATCAGATTGGCTTCCAGGTCTGATCCGATCTATTGACAGCCCTAGATGGCTTGTGTACGTGGACGATTAGGCCAAAAAGAATTCCTTCTACATCTCATTTTCATACATATAAGAAACATAAGTATGCAATTAAATTTTATCGAATCGGGATATGGTTCACCCAGAACAAACCTAATAGATTATAAAAATCAAATCCTTATTGAAATCCAAACACTCGATCCATATCTAAAGTCATTAGATTGGAATGAATCCGATTTCAGGTCTCATCCTATTCAATGAGAAGTTGACTAATACCAAGCAAGTTGATAATAAAGTAAATATATAATTTTGGTGATGTTTTAAATTTTATGATAATTGTTCTAACTAAAATCTGTTTGCCCATGTTGTCTCGATCACCACTTCTTCGAAAAATCTTTCGGGATTCAAGAATTGAAGTAAGTATATAATTTCATCTTTAGTTCTTATTCAACATTTTGTTAATGAATCCCATGTTCTTACATGTGACATCTTTAAATTATGTTGCACAATTTTAATAACTTAATTTTATTATATTTCAGTATTTCGAGAAACAAACTTCTGATATGAAGGTACAATTAGAGATCGTTGAATTTGAGATCAGGTAGGTTTATTCTTAATTACAATAAATTTAAGGGCTTGTTTGGAAACAACAAGTCTTCATTATATTTAGAAATGGGTTTATGGTAATTTTCGCATCTTTTGAGGGTTTTATAGGTGTTTTGAGCTGGATCCCCAAATGGATACTTCTGTAGATGAATATGATCGGAAAGCGAAATTCCTGGAAGACGTTTTGAAGCGAATTTTGGCGAAGAAAGTGAGTCCACAAAGCTTTCTTCCAATGTCCTGTAACAAAGGAGAAATATTACAAAAATCATTAAATTTACCATGTTGCCCTTATTTATATATTTATTTACTTTCTCAGGAAATAATTTTACTCCGTAATCGTAACACAGCAGTGCTTGTGGCATCAAATGTTGAGGTAAAAGAAAAGAAAATTGTTTTAGTTAATAATCGAATCTTTAATTTTAAGCTCCCTCTACTTGACTCCCTTGTTAATTATACAAATTTGACAAACATCCCAATATTCAGAAAATTTTGACTTACTTCACGTTATCTTAGTAAATGTAAATCTAACTTGCATTAAAAAAAAAAAATGGTTCTGGAGTGCCTGCGTTAGACACTGTGCACATAGAAACATATATTTTAACTTGTACATCGAGAAAAATGCAACTATAATTCTCTGCGCAGCTCCACATCGGCACAATGTCTAATGTAGTGTCCTGCACAGTCACTTCAGTATTTTCCTCCACAAAATTACTTCCTTGTTCTAATATTTTATTTTATTTTACTTAAGAGAGGATATTTTTGTTGATTTACTCACAAGGAAATTCCATTTTTTCATATAAGTATGGTTATTATATATATATTAAATTCTATTGGCACATAAAAATTTACTTACAACACATCAATCCTTATGAAATTAAGTGGTTGGCTACAATCTACATATAGTTTGGTGTGTTAATATAAGCTTTCTATTTCACCCCGCCTAATAATCTCTTAGGCATATGTGATGATTAGTAAATTAAACTTGAATGTCAATTATGATCAGATGGGAATAGTGCCAAATGGTGGGACGGGATCCTCTTTCAGTGGTGTCAGTATTGGAGAATTGAATCACCAGCTAAATGCTAACCAAATTTCAAGGCCCATCAATCCTTTGCCTCAAGAGCCTACTTTAAATGAAATGGATCCTTGGCTGCACCCCGAAAGGTCAACTTAATTTTCTATCAATATTAATTTATCAATATTGTTGTTGTTGCTGTTGTTGTGATGGTGGTTATTATTATTGTTATTGATTTTGCTGCTGTTAGTTGTTGCTTATGTTTGGAGGTAAGATATCCTTCAACTATCTAAATAATATTGAAAAATATGAGCTTGAAAACAGATGTCTCATTGATTAAATATGTTATATGAACTAATAACATTTATGTTTCCAAGTTAGAACAAAAAACACATAATTAGGATTATGTTTATCGTAAGTAATGCCTAATCAAAATTTATTCTAATTGTATTTTGATATTTATTCATGTAGGAATGGATCAAATTCTAATTTAAATATGATTCAAGGTCCCAAAAGTTCCATGCCAATACAAGTTTCATAAGTATTGGGTTAGATTTTCTAGGGATCAATTTCCCTAAGATGTCCTTTAAAATATCTCTTCCTATCTTGTCCATTCGCTGGACACCTTGGGAGCTGATTTTTTTTTTTTAATTATTATATCTTATGTAAAAAATTATATTTAGATAAAGTTCCCAACTTATTATGTTGGTTAAAGTTTTTAAGTGTTGATACCACGAAGGGTACAAAACCTGTCTTCACCTACTAATTATTAATTACTAATATTAGTTGCTTAGCATAATTATTTTTTATTTTTCTAATGTAGTTAAGAAGTATCATGCTAATAAATTGAGTATAGCAAAAATAAGAATGTAGGTATGAAGATACAGGTGATTAAGAAAGATAAAATTAGGAATGAATAGATTCGGAGAAACATAAGAATAATTCTAATAAGTAAAAAACTAAAAGAAAGTTGGTTGGGAATATTTAACGTAAGTCCAATTGTAATCTCTATTAGAAGAAATATTCAAGTTAAAGGTCTTACATAAATATGAACCCACTTTCAATAGTAAAAGACTTAGCTTTTGAATGTGTGGAATGATCGGATTCCTTAAGTCGAATCCAAATCTTGGAAAGATGGCTTTGGGGTGGTGATTGTAGCTATTAGAATGTAATTTATAATTAACACTAGCCGAACTAATATATTTCTAGATTTATTAATTGTCATGACCATAGGAATTCATTAAGTGATTGAAAATATTTAATTCATTTAATTAAAGGAAATCACGTTATTTGAAAGATTTGTTTCTCAAAGAAACATCGATGATGATAAAAATGGGATACTAAATGTGGCCTGGTTTTAATAATTTTCAGGAGACGCAATAACTCAATCCAGGAAATACTGAATGAAGAATATGATGACGAGTACTTTCTTCAGGCGAGCAGTAGTACTTATCCAATGAACAACCAAGGCAACCCATCTGTCCAAAATGTTTCGTCCATGAATCAGTTGGTACCCCAAGTTTCATCAACTTACCAGCCTATTCAGGTATGAATTCGTTTTTATAACGCTCATTCTGATTTTTCGGACCCCCTAATTAGAGATCTTAATTACAATCTTGGCAGCAAGGAATTGTGGATTATAGCATTGAACAATTTCTACAAAATCAGCAACTCGGGAATGTCGGAAACTCTTCCATGGTAGAAAACAACATTTGTTTCCATGCTCTTAAGTCATGAATTTTAGATATTTATTTCAATATTCACTTAATGTTGTTGTTTTAGTTTGCTTGGAAATTTGATGTATACCCTTAAGAGTATTATTAACACAAGGATCATCATCACAGAAAATGGTCAGTGGCTATATGGCTCAGGCGCCATATCAACCACCATCAACTGGGGCATTTGGCAGCTATGGACTGCCAAATTCTATTGCCGAGTATGGGTGCCAAGCAAATTTATTTCCGAGTTTGAGTGGTCAAGCAGCCGAGCCCAATGATCTTGTTTGCACCCAAAGGGCTTCGTCGTCGTATCAACCACCATCAACTGGGGCATTTGGCAGCTATGGAGTATCAAATTCTACAGCCAACTATGGGTGTCAAGCAAATTTATTTCCCAGTTTGAGTGGTCAAGCAGCCGAGCCCAATGATCTTGTTTGCACCCAATGGGCTTCATCGTCGTTGAATCAACCACCACCAACTGGGGCATTTGGTAGCTATGGAGTATCAAATTCTATTACCGACTATGGGAGCCAAGAAAATTTATTTCCGAGTCTGACTGGTCAAGAAGCCGAGCCCAATAATCTTGTTTGCACCCAAAGGCCTTCATCTTCGTATCAACCACCACCAACTGAGACATTTGGCAATAATGGGGTATCCAATTGTTTTGGACAAATTTTTTATTTTTAGTTTTTTAAAATTGCTCATTTTTTTATTTATAATAACATTTATGCAATAAAAGCTA
The DNA here is from genome assembly GCF_017979445.1 of Akebia trifoliata. Taxonomy (NCBI): domain Eukaryota; kingdom Viridiplantae; phylum Streptophyta; class Magnoliopsida; order Ranunculales; family Lardizabalaceae; genus Akebia; species Akebia trifoliata. Next base: position 1,015,707 of record NC_141378.1, on the reverse strand, counting down.
ACTGATTGTTTGAGATATCTTTGATTAAAAGCAGGGTTCTCTGGATAGGAACAAAAATGTGACACCCATATTTGATGTTGAGGAATTTAGCTGGATACTTGATGTTCCCATCAATAATGACCAAAATTTCAATGTATCTGAACCTTTTAACTCTACAAGGTGTGTTCTTCTTCTTGACCTCGATACTTGTGTATGTGTGATGGATGCAGAATACAAATTTAATACATGATATTAATATCAAATATGTGTCTTTTTGTGTTTTATTTTTAGGATTCATCCTCTGATTGTTGATGAACCCATCGATCAAGGTGACGATATCAACAACATAGGTGATATTAACCCAGAGAACAGGCCCTTGATGGGTCTCCATGTACCTGCACCGTCCGATCCTCCTGGGGATCCATTACCAATTATCGATCTTATCATGGTAAAAATCTTGTTAAAGAAAATTCATTCATTTAGATTACTTTGCTAATTAGATCAATATACCATCATTTAATAGTATTATTATAAGGGGTCTAATTAGTTTTTCTAACTATCATGTTACCAGGAAAATCAGGATGGTAACTTAGGTGACGTGGACCTTTTTTTATCGGATGATTGGATAAATTCGATCAATTTGGATGATATAGATCTTCCAAATTGATGATCAGAGAGGTATTATTTGACTGAAATGCACCAATGGGGGGTGGTACTAAAGTTCACCTCCTACTCTCTTCTATGGTGGCTGAGGATTGAGAGTTTATTATGCTTTTGTCTCTATGTACTTTACTTTGCTATGTGAGTGATTATCAACTCTTAAGAGTCGAACTACCTTAATTAAGTGGCCTGTAATAACTTAATGTGTCCTTAAAATTACTTTAGTTTGTGATAAAATTTCTTCTCTTCTATGAAATGGTCACGTGTCACCTTCAGATGGTTAAGTTTCGAGATCTGAGACTCGAGTCCATACCGTAAGTTGACCCTTCAAGTCTTAGATCAGGGTTTGGACTGAGAAACTGAAACTGTTTGTGACCCAAATCACCAGATGGACTTCAATTACAATTAGATTTCCTTAAAAGAATCTCAAGGAAAATCTCTAATCCGATTAAACTCCATAGTTCACAAATAAATTCGATAAATTTTAAGGATAAACCATATTAAAGAATTAGGGGTGTGAATGGGTACCCATTTAACCGGAATCGGAATTGAAAATCTCAATTCCAGTTCCCTTTTTATTGGAATCGATTAGAGTCGAGTCTAAGATGGAACTGAACTGATAGGAATCAGAACCATTAGGTTCTATCCGATGAATACCTGAAATCGATTTATTTTGTCATTTATTTTTACATTATACATGATTAAAAGTTATTTTATAATTTAAAATTAACATATATGATATAAAGTTCTTCAAATTTTATATAAATTAAATATTTGAGTTTAAAATTGATCATTTCTTTTTAAATTTATTACTTGTAAAGGGGATAAATTTTAATTTTAAAAAATAAAAATCATCAAATCATCTTTTTTTACTGGAACAAATTATTATTAAGTTGATACTTTACAAATAATATGTTACTTTTAGGAAGGAATTTTTTTAATAACGATTTTGAAATAACTTTTCTCATTCGATTCTTGAGAATCGGAACTGACGGGTGGGTACCTATGATTTTTTGTAATTCTAATTCCACCTATTTTACAATCGAAATCGCAACCAATTAAATATAATGATTATGGTTCTTATATTCATAGGAACCGAACCATTGACACCCCTATAAAGAATCATAATTTATTTCTATGTTCTTGCAACATTTATTTATTCAAAGAATAAAATCCTAATCCTTTAACTTAACATTGAAGAAACAAATCTTAGCATTTATCTAAAATAAATATTTTCTAATAATGTTTAAAGTACCCTTCGTTTTCTAATTTCCATTATACCAAAACTTTCAATACAATTTAGAAATCCAAACCATTAGAATATTTCAAAAACTGTGGAATGATTATTGCAGATCTCTAAATGAGCTTTTGATTGCATTTAACGACTTATCCATTGTAAATTTGAGTTAGAAGTTACGCTTCTTAAAAATTAACGATATTTATGTCCAACCGAAGAGATTTATAATTTTTTTGCTCTTTCTTGTTGTATCTTTTTTGAGAAGGTCCTCACAAGTTTGATTTCAAAAGAAAATAAAAAGAATAAGAGAGAGGCCAAAACAAAAGAGCATTAGCCATGAGTAGTAAAAAATCACGATGGTGTTACCCAGAGGTTTGGGCCAAAAACTGTGGAGGTAAAAAAATATGTTGAAAACCATTGTTTTTTATGAATGTATCTTGATCCGAGTTTCAAAGCATCAGGGGTGTGTTTGTTAAAAATACTCCATTGCCCAAATTACTCACATATTTCATACTCTTTGAGTTTGGTCCCACACCAGATACTCATTGTCTTGTCTCTTTAATTATAAACTCCTAGGCCTCTCCATTTATTGCCAATTGATTTTGGGTTGGACCCTAAACTTATAAGACTCTCTCTAAGAACCCATAATGGTAATTTTGGACCTACATTTACACTGGTTAATGATACATAAACATTGATTTAAATATTAAAATTTAATTGAACCAAATATCATAAATCAATCATAAAAAACATATATTGGTCAAATCTGCTTATCATCCGTTAGTTTTTGCAAGAAGTCCAATGTGACAAATGGCACGATCAGTACATTTGGTGTATAATGCTTGATGCCGATTATAGATAATTGATTAAATTGTTAATGGAACTCTGGAGCTATCAACTATTAGTCAAATCTCTTTGTTAAATTGCCATCGACAACTACCTTACCTCCACAACAACAGTTTTTCTAAATGTGACATTAGTGGACTTAATAAGTGTGGTAAAAAAAGATTGTTACATGGAAATATCAACCTTCTTGAACGATTTAATTTATTTTTGGATGGGAAGGAGGAGTGGGGAAGTGATTCAATCCAACGGCAAATAATCAAAAGGTGGGCCAAATAATCAAGGGTCATCAGCCTCCCAAAAGTAGGACAGTAGGAAATGAAAACGACGGAAAGGCTACAATGCCTTTGGCCTTTCCTGACTAGCTTGGTAAGATTTAAGGGACGTTTTGGTCAAATGGATTGTCACTCACACATTAGCAAGCCAACACCACGCCTTTAGATTTATCAAAAATCTCAGATTGAATACTTTTGTTTTTCAAAAGATAATATCTTTTGGGCTTGATCCAAGGTTTTGAAAAAAGATGGCTCCAAAACTTTCATCTAACACTAAAATTTAAAATAAAAAATAATTTTTTTTTAAATTTATTTTACATAGTTCATATAATTTTTTCCTTTACAACTCAAAAGCATGTGATCATGTTTGTGGATGTCACAAGGTGAGCCTAAAGACCCTTAGTCAGACTTTAATAATAACACAAATGAAAAAATAACACAAAAGTCCTTGGTTTTGATGACTTAGATCTAATTTAAAGAAAAAAATTTTTTTTTTTTACATGATCATTGAACACCCAAATTTTCAACCCATTTTGAGTAGGGATGCAACTTGATTCAGTTTGATTTGGTTTGTAGTTAAATTGAAATCGAACTAGCATAGGTCGTTCCACTAAATAAGAATCAGAATCAAATTGAAATGCCAATAGAACAGAACCAACCCAAATCAAATTAAGGTCGGGTTGATTCGATTTGATTTCATGGATTGCCCATATCTTGTAGTTTTAATTGAAAATGACATATTTTTAATTAAAAAAATAATTATATAATAAATCATTAATTTATTTATTAAAAATCATTAATTTATGTCTTAACTCCTAAAATAATTCATATAATTAAATAAATGTATTTATTTATTTTATAAGGTTTGGTTTGGATCTATACAAGTTTGAATTGAAATCAAATTAAATTGATCGATTTTCCATTTTTAAAACTCAAAACCAAATCGCAACTTGTTACAAACTCAATCAAGGCAGCCCAAAGTTATTGGCTTGGTTCGGTTCTCTATTTGAACCGGACCAAGTTGCACCCCTAATTTGGAGCGGTGTAGTTTTAATCTGTGGCGGCGTGGCACACTGTCAACAGTCCAAAAGCACTACAGAGGATCCGCGCCGCATGAAGATATCTTAAGAGATCTTCTATTATAGAAGTTTACTAGATCTTCTATTATAGGCTCATACGTGATTCTCTCTTTTAAAAGATTCCTATTATAACTATTCTTCCACAAATACTACGACCCTAGAGTTTTGAGGACAATAATAAGGTGAGGAGTAAAGTTTCTTCTCTTTCTTTTTTCTATTTGGTTATTTATAATAAATAAATGATAATTTTGGTTAATTTTTTTTTCTGTTTTTGCTGGGTTTCTGAGGAGATTCTGAGTTAAAGTTTTGTTTATTGTTATTTTTATGGGGCCCATTTTGTATCAGTTGCCACTTGCCATTGATGTTTTTCATGTAAAGCTCTTGTGGGTTTATGGAAGAGGTGAGTCAGATTCTTATTATAGCCATTTATTACAATTTACAATCATACAAGGAAACTAACTAACATGTAAAAATTACAATTAGTCATAATATTTAACTTCTAATCTGTCTTTACTTATTTGGAAATTCGGTATGTGACATGTATATGGTCTAGATTCATACTCAAACATAGGAGTTTCTTCTATTATAATCTTTATAAGAAAGAGCTTCACCAGTTCCCCCTCATTGTTGGAGAAGCCTCAGCAATCTAGAGAAACTAGAGTTGTTTAACACTTCTTCATGGTGGCTCCCATCCCACTTTTTTAGTGAGATATTGGTAACTATTGAACTCAGCCTCTTGCAAGATATATAATTCTACCCTTTTTCTGGATTCCAAGAGATATTTGCATTTCTGGTTTGATTTCTTTTTCAAGAAACAATAAACATCAACCCTCTAATTGCATTATAGCAGACAAACGAGCCTAATCTCTTAGTAAACGTTGTATTTCAAGCTTCTATTTATCCTGCTTTTTTTTTCCATTTTATATTAGCTTTATAGCCTATCTGATCAAGATCATCTGATTTTTGCTGCATAACAGGCAAATATATAAATAAGTGATCACCTGTCTGTATATATAGTCTTTGTTACCAATGGGCATTGTTGAAGAGCTCCAAACGAAGGAAATGAAGAATGCAAGCTTGTCTTCCTCACTTCAGCACACAAACAATTTGCCTTATATTCACAAAGTGGAAGTGCCCACTTCGCGAAACCTGTTGAAGGACTTTAAAGGCAGAGTGAAGGAGACATTCTTTGCAGATGATCCATTACGCCCTTTCAAGGACCAACCAAGGTCGAGAAAGTTCATCCTGGGCCTCCAGGCAATTTTCCCAATTCTTGAATGGGGGAGAGACTACACTTTAAGTAAGCTCAAAGGAGATATAATTGCAGGACTCACCATAGCAAGTCTTTGTATCCCTCAGGTATATAAGATGCTTAAAAAAGAACACAGAATAGTAGAATTTAATTTAATCTCCAAAAATTAAAAATTCTGATATGCAACACAGGACATTGGATACGCAAAGCTTGCAAATTTGGATCCCCAATATGGGCTGTGTAAGTTTTATTGCTCGTCAACACCTTGCATTGGCTTATCATCATTGTTCAAATTCTTTATCAAACCTATCTTTCTATTGTTTGTGATTGTTACAGACTCCAGCTTTGTTCCACCATTGATTTATGCTTTCATGGGTAGTTCAAGAGATATTGCCATTGGACCAGTGGCTGTTATCTCTCTTTTACTGGGGTCAATGCTCAAAGATGAGATTGATCCCACTAAACACTTAGATGAGTATCGTCGGCTTGCATTTACGGCTACTTTTTTTGCCGGGATCACTCAATTCATACTTGGGTTTTTCAGGTAACTAGGCTCTTATCTATTTTAATTATACCTGTGTTTTGATTGCCCTTCTCTGTATTTTGTGAGGGATATATTCTGTTTTATTTTTCTCCTGCATTGCCCCCCATTTCCTGTATTTTCTGTTTTTGCCTTTCACAGTTTTATATAATATTAAAATGGTGATTTTGGTTATCTTTACAGATTAGGATTCTTGGTTGACTTTCTCTCACAAGCTGCCATTGTTGGTTTTATGGCTGGGGCTGCTGTTACAATTGCGCTTCAACAGCTTAAAGGTTTTCTCGGCATAAAGAACTTCACAAAGAAGACTGACATTATTTCCGTCATGCAATCAGTATGGGGTTCGGTACATCACGGGGTGAGGAATTAGCTCCCACATCTAAGTTTAAGATCTTTTTTTTTATATGTGATGGTATATGTATGGATAAGAGCTGTCAACTCATGATTTTAACATTAAAAAGGGTCCAATGGGCGAAAGCCAATTATAACTCTAGTAAAAAATGTTTTAGTGCAAGTAGGGAGTTCAGAAAAGAACACGACAAATGGCCACAAATGAAGTATATTGAGTTAGAAAGAATCTGAAGACATGTGCCTTGACTGAAGATCTCTCTTTAGATAGGTTTGATTGGCAAAACTTGTTTTGCTTTAAAACTCAAATAGTTTGGATGAGGCATAAGTGATTATGGTGATGAGGATGATGCTTAATTTCAAGATGCTAAACTTTATTCTTTATGACTTTTGCAGTGGAACTGGCAGACTATAGCCATGGGAGCAGCATTCTTGGCTTTCCTTCTGTTCGCCAAATACATAGTATGGGTTCCTATTCCTTATCTCCATCTACCTTGAATTTATATGGGGTTGAAAGTTCTTTTTTGATTCTTACATGATCTGGCGGAAATAGGGAAAGAAGAATAAGAAATTCTTTTGGGTTCCCGCAATCGCCCCATTGATCTCCGTTGTCTTATCCACATTTTTCGTTTATATTACTCGTGCTGATAGAGAAGGAGTTCAAATTGTAAGTGCTGCTTTTATTTCTTTTCTCTGTTTTTTTCCCCCATTTGTAAAGAAGAAATAATAAGGACCATGGAAAACTAATTATACTTGCAATGTATGAAGGTGAAACATATAAAGAAAGGTGTAAATCCACTATCATTGCATCAAATATACTTCTCTGGTGAATATGTTACCAAAGGCTTTAGAATAGGTGTTGTGGCGGGCATGGTAGCACTGACGGTATGCTAATCTCACACCACATCACACTATTTATCAAGAGAAAACTATTGGTTGATTTGCTTATGTACTCTAAAATCAAATGTTTGGATCTGTCAGGAAGCTATAGCTATTGGTAGAACATTTGCATCCATGAAAGACTATCAACTGGATGGAAACAAAGAAATGGTGGCACTAGGAACAATGAATGTTGTTGGTTCAATGACATCCTGTTATGTGGCTACAGGTAAGCAAAGAAATGTTAAGCCAAATAAACAATCAAACAAGTCAAATTTTGGCATAAGATATCTAGTAGATGTATGTGTAAACAGAACATGCGCGTGGTCTTGAAACCCAAATCAGTCCGATTAGAATTATTTTCTCTTTCATCCCATTTGTTATGTTCTCTGACACTGTATTTCTCTTTCTCAGGTTCCTTCTCTCGATCAGCAGTGAACTACATGTCTGGTTGCCAAACTGCTGTCTCCAACATTGTGATGTCTGGAGTCGTCCTCCTAACTCTGGCACTGATCACACCCCTCTTTAAGTACACTCCAAATGCCATTCTTTCTTCTATCATTTTTTCTGCGGTGATAAGCCTTATCGACTTCGAAGCAGTACTTCTCATATGGAAGATCGATAAATTTGACTTTCTTGCTTGCATGGGAGCCTTCTTTGGTGTAACTTTTGCTTCTGTCGAGATTGGCCTACTAATTGCCGTAAGGATTGGGATTTACAACCTCCCACTTGAGTTCATTTGTCAATCCAGATATAATTAAATGTGTTTCTTATGACAGGTCTCTATATCGTTTGTGAAAATACTCCTACAAGTGACAAGGCCACGAACAGCAATACTTGGCAGGCTCCCCATGACAAATGTCTACAGAAATATTGAACAATATTCGAATGCAACAAAGGTGCCAGGCATTCTTATTTTGAGAGTTGATTCCGCAATATACTTTTCTAATTCCAACTATGTTAAGGAGAGGTATGGATGCTCTAGCCTTTCTCTATCTCAATGCATTTTGTTTCTCTCTCCGCACTTTTGAATTTGGGGATGAACCCAGTTTTTGCTAGCTACGTAGTTTAAATTTATTATGTAGATCCCTTGGTGTTTCCTCTAGTGATAGTTAGTATACAACCCTTGTGGCACTAGACACGTGCAAACCCATTACTGTAACAAATATCAGAAATTACCATAGACACACTCAAACCTACTTCATTGTAGGATATTGAGATGGTTAGCTGATGAGGAAGAACAACTGAAAGCAAAGGGTCAACTGAGAATCGATTTCTTGATTATGGAGATGTCACGTAAGCAATCATCAGAAGATGGTTTTATAAACATATTTTTCTTGAACTCGTCTATGATGCAACTCATCCAACCATTTTGTGTTTGTCGTAGCTGTTATTGACATTGACACCAGTGGTCTCCATGCACTAGAAGAGTTATACAGGAGTCTCCAAAAGAGAGATGTTCAGGTAAACCACTCTAAAACCAGCTACATAAGATAATTGAAAATCAATGTTTGAATACATATGTAATACGGATCTGCTGGAACTATGTAAAGATTGAATGAGCGCCTAATATGTATAATCCTTGTTCTCCTACAGCTTGTTCTAGCAAATCCCGGGCAAGCAGTGATCAATAAGCTTCACGCATCCAAGTTTGCGGACCTGATTGGGGAGGACAAGATATTCCTTACTGTGGCAGACGCGGTGCAAATCTGTGCTCCAAAAGTAGCAGATGAAGCATGAGTGGCAATACATTCCGGAGCATTGCTCATTTGGTTTGGATATGAGCTGTCAAGATTGTGTTTTTGTTTATTTTTATTTTTATTTTCTGTTGCTGTTGCTATTGATGTGTCTTGATCCTTGAAGATATTCTCATTCTTTTAAATCTAGTTTTCGGGTTTCACAACCTCAAATCCCGTGTTCTAGCTAGCACTGAGATGGTAGTAATCACACACTAAAATTAACGAGAAAAACCTAATTGACAAGTCCTATCATCATTAACGCCTTATCCCAAAGATTTGTGATCATTTGAATGAGTCTTATAACTCTAGGTGCATATGATCCGCACTCTTCATACCAAATCCCATCATCCTTGAATATTACCATATTCAACGATCAATAAATAAATTGTCGGCTTATATTTTCTCCTTAAGCCTTAATTTGAATTGAGCCGGCATTGCTTAATGGTGAACCTCATTAATCTCCTGGTGAGAAATTCTGTGTTTACTTTGACTAGTCCCAATTTTTTCATTTCCAAACAGACCCTTGAGATTTTATCCATAAGAGTCTTTGAGAATGGATTCTTGGTAATTTTTATTTATTTTAAGGGTTTTATAGGAATTTTAAACCAGAACCTGAAATGCTCACCTCTCTAGCTGAATATGAGTGAAAGGAGAGATTCTCAAAGACGCTTTGAAACGTCCACAAAGCTTCTCCCTAACAAAGGGGAAATTAGTAAAATTCATTAGATTTACCATGTTGCCCTTATTTATATGTGAAACACTTTCTTTACTTAAGATGTAAGATTTTAAGCCTTATTAAGGGTCGTCATTTTACTGGTGGTATTACTATCAGATTAGACACAAGTACAAGAGGTGGCCTCATTCCGTGTAGGTAAAATTTTTCCAGATGCCTTTAGATTCATGTGGATATCTGATTTTTTATTCTATTTCTGGACATTAGTGATGTACCTGTAAAAATACTTTGACCCAAGTCACTCACACTGAAATAATTGTTTTTTGGGAATATAGATTGTATATTTACTACTTTTTTACAGGTTTAGTTAAGGGCACACGTTAAAGTGCAATAATACACCTTGGAAGTAAACATTTGATGGTATTTTGATAATATAAGGATTTTTTTAAGGGCATTTTTGGTACAAAATTCAATTCTCAAAGTGTATTTATTGTATTTTAACATGTGCCCTTAGGATCCACGTTAACAAGACCCTTTTTAATAAAATAATGATGAATGCACACAGTCTTGGTACACAGCTGATGTGGCAAGAGCATAGAATGCACATCTTTTTCTGGTGTATCTCGATGAAAATGATCAATGGTTCCGTGCCCTTGCCATGTCAGCCATGTACCAAGATCATGTGCATTCATCACGAATTTTTATAATAAGTCCCAACTCCCGCTTCAAAGATTTTTCCCCGTTTAACTGCTTTTACGTCCCTTTTTATACTTTTTATGCTTAGGATTGATTAGTAACCACTTTTCTTGATTTCAGTCTCCATTCTCACATTAATTGCATAACTTCGTTTTAGTAGCAGAATCAACACCAAGCTCTATAGCCTTTTGTAATCTCTTTTGGGGCATACGATGGTATTTGTTGAGAACAACTTTGATTACAAGACCTCTGAACAATGTTTCCGACTCCAATTTCAGCATCACATGGACTTAATCTCAGACTAAGTTTTTATACTTGATCTATTTTATGAAATGTTATGCGATTATATGTCTCATATCTCAAAGTGACATATGTCATTGTTATGATAAGTTACTCATATTTTATTTTCAAGATGAGTCGTGATACTTTGACACCCCCCCCCCCCCTCTCTGACATTTACCCCCATCACAAAACCGTAGATCATTTGCTTCAGGATACACAAGAAAAAGATTTATGATTTTGCGTATCCCAAGCCAAATGATCTATGATTCTGTGATGGGGGAATAAGGAGGCCTATGTCAAAGGGGCATCAAAAAATTATTATTCTTCCAAAATTCTCTTATAAGAAACCAATCTACATATAAACATTGATTTAATTTCAAAATGATTAATGTGTTATAAGTAAAAGTTGGAATGCCAATAGAATCCCTTTTTTTTATCTCTTATTATTTTTTTTTTTAAATATGAATCCTAGGCACCTAGGGTGGAGGATTGAAACCCTCCTCCCATACCTCAACGCATGCCACAATCCAGGGATTGATGCCAAAAATATCTCGTTTTTAAATTTTCCTTGGATTGTGACTTACGTGGCATGTGCTGAGGTGTGGGAGGAGGTTTCAAATCTCCACCCTGAGTGCACACGATGGACTTTTTAAAGAATGTACCATTTCATGTTGCATTGTTCTAAATGCGTATAAAAGGGAATCAATATAATGCTCTTTAAGTGAGTTTGCTTCCCATGTACCAACACCTTCACTAAAAGTGGATAGGAAACCAAAATGGATCAAGAAAGTAAGAATCATTCTAAAGGGAGGGAGGAGAGAGAGGGAGGGAAGGAGGGAGAAGACTTATGACTGGTGATTATTCCTCTTTAACTGGAATTGGTTGGCACAGAACATCCTCAAGAAGCTAAGGACTCCTTCCTCAAAACTATTAACTTGAACTACAAGAAAATTAAACTCACTAAGAAAGTAATCCATTTCTCCATCCATGCATCTCTCCCTCTCTTGTACTCCTCCTTTCTTCAAGGTCATTTATAACCCGATGATCACAACAAAAGAAAACCCGAATTTCTTTAATCAGTTTTAGCTATAATTGTTGTTCATATGGGTCCTAATTCGATGATGGAAGCTGCCACTGAGATCGTTTTCTTTGACTTAGAAACAACAGTACCTAACCGAGCCGGACAACGGTTCTGGGTATTGGAGTTTGGAGCGATAGTAGTGTGTCCAAGGAAGCTAGTCGAATTAGAGAGCTATTGCACCCTCATAAGACCCGGGGACGTATCTGTAGTCCCAACCACATCTGGACGACCTGATGGTATTACACGTAAAGCTGTTTCTAGTGCTCCCATGATGGAAGATGTGGCCGATCGTATATTTGAGATCATGAATGGTAGAGTATGGGCAGGACATAACATTCAGAGATTCGATTGTGCTCGCATTAGGGAGGCATTTGCGGATATCGGTCGTCCTGCTCCAGTGCCTGTAGGGATTATTGATTCCTTAGGTGTTCTAACACACAAGTTTGGTAGGAGAGCTGGTAATATGAAGGTAACTAGACTTATTTTTCTTTTTTATTTTAAGCCAGGTAGACCGTACCAAACACTTAATGGCGAATGGGGATGAATGATCTCTTCAACTATGTATGAACCCTTTCGTCAAATAATCATGGACCTTTGTGATAAGGGTCATTTTCATTTTTTTTTCTTTCTGATCAATTTTTTTCAATATTTATCTGTTATGGAATTAAAGACCATTAGTATTGAGAACTAGTACTCATGAACTGATTGTATTCTCCTTAGATGGCTACATTGGCTGCTTACTTTGGGCTTGGACAGCAAAAGCACAGGTAGAAACTTGGTACTGGTTGTGTTGATAAGTTAATATAGAGGGCTGATCTTGCCACACCAACTTTTGCTAATGCCACCCAAGTTGTATGCTAATCTTTGGTGATTTACTTATGAATTGGGGTGATGTTGGCAAAAGTTGGTGTGGCAATAGAATCTCTCTTAAGTTATCACCTAAGTAGCCTTTAACTTCTTTGAAAGAAAAAAAAAAAAGTCAGCTTTGTGGTATTAATTCACTTGCAGGAGCCTTGCTGATGTTAGGATGAACTTGGAGGTTCTCAAGCACTGTGCAACTGTGTTGTTTTTGGTAAATTTATACATTTAATTGCTAATGTTATCTTCTTTTTTCCTAGTGCAGCAATGTTGGCTACTATGTTTTTAGAAGCTAGTTTTAATCTTTTTTGTGTTGTTTGGTGTTATGGGATGTGGGTTTGTCATTAGGAGTCAAGCCTACCAGATGTATTGGCTAGCAATGGTCAGGGCTCTCCCACTATCATGACAAGAAGTAGAAGTAATGGTAAGTTGTCTAGCGGAAGAGAAACGAGCAGAAGAACACCAACTACTTCAATTGGATACCACAGAACAGTTCCCTACACAACAGACAAGCTTGGGAAGGTTTATTTTCTTCTTCTTCAATAACTGTGGTGGTTATTACTTTCTAATTGATGCATTACAAGTAGAAACAATGAAAATTAACTCTGTTTCATAAAATAGATGACAGAGAGAATGAAGGATGTTTTGTGCAAGGCCCATGGAAGAAAACCCCTTAACAACTTCCTCAAGTATTCACATTTGGTACTCAAATGAGTAAGGAGGATGACCCTCAGCAATGGATTGAAAAAGAGAGGCTTTGCCGCATTATAGACTACTCTTTTAGATTTCAACATTGGAGTTACCCTACAAACCAAAGACTCTTGCTGCCGAGTTTGAGAAACATGATCATCGAAGGGCTAATAGGGGAGTATGGGAAACGTGATCTTCGAAGGGCGAATCCTGGATGACTTTCTTTAAATCATTTTATAAACGTCACAAAATGGAAATATAAATGCACATTGTAATCCTCCCCCAGTGAACACTAAGGGATTTAACCATTCTTTTATTCTATTTTTTCCCCTTATTTTCCTTCAATGGCATTCATCTGTAAATGTCCTTCTTAATAGTCTGTGTTGAACAGTTCCTCTGCAATACATTATGTAAATATGACTTGAATATATAAGGAAAAACATGAGCATTAACCCTTGAAACTATACATATTAGACTCAAGGCTCGAGCAAAACGACCCTTAGTAAGGCTTAAAATCTTTACTAAGTTAAGTAAGGAAATTGTTTCTCTTTACAAAATCGGGTGAGCAATAAGCCAAATTTAATTACTTTCACATGTAGTTTTAGAAGAGTCAAGCTAGCTCGACTAAATTAGTAAGATTTCTAATAGTCATTGGGCCCACATGGTTGCACCCCAATGGAAATCCAACACCACAGCCCTCTAAATTTCACCGAAAAACTCAGATCATATATATATGGGCTTGATTCAAATAGTTGAAATATATATAGTAACCGAACTCCCAAATTTAAAATTAAAAATCAATATTGAAAAATAACATTTTTTTTTGTGCTCTACATGCCTACGGGGCCTAACCTAACGGTAGATCATGTTTTCTTTATGTGACAAGGTGGTGCGGTCAGAAAACTATCTAACTAGCTAAGAAAAACATTTTCATTCCTAAAACAAAAACATTTTAGCCAGGAAAGTTTCTTGACCACATTACCTTTAACAACAAAGATCATGATCGGATGCCACATCATGTAGATCTCAAAATTTAAAGAACATCCTTAAAATAATAAATGTTATTTTTCATCATTGAGTTTAAATTTTAAATTTGGGTGTTGAACGATCATCCATTTTCACCAATCAAATTTCAAAGTAGTTACTATAGCTTGGTTTTAATGTTACATGACCTTAATACCTTCATCTTCACCATTTAATAATAATAATAATAATAATAATAAATCCTTATTTTCTTTGAGAGCTGCTATTGGCACCCTAACTTACACTCCAATTAAAAATTAAAAAATAAAAGTTGGTGTGCCATTGGAAGTTCTCTCATTTTTTTTAATTTTTTTTTTTAAGATTTCTATATTTAGATTTTGAATTTTATATGAGCTTAATCTTAATTGTAAACAATTACAGAAATTGTTTAAATGAGTATTACAAGGGACCGCGACTATGGAGCCCGGTCTCTTAACTCTGCTGGTGCATTCTTAACTTCTAGAGGAGGTTATGGAGACATTTTAAGTGACCACAAAAATGGTGTGTTGACAGCCTTAGCTTGTTGTGATACTCCAAAATTTATGATGAACATTTTTGAAGGGCTCAGGTTGGTTGTTACCAAAGGATGTAGAAGAGTCCAAGTTCACTCTGGTTCTCACATAGAAATTAACATTCTCAATGATTATTGGGAAGCCCTTTGGTATGTTCTTCATTTGGTCTTCTCCATTAGAAGTCTTCTTGATAGTTTTCAAGTTGTTTCCTTTTCTCACATCTTTCGAGAGGCTAATAAAGTTGTTGATCTACATGATTCTACTAAAGGTGATTTTGGTTGTGTTGAAATCGATTGTAGTATGGTGTCTAGATAAGTGGTAAGTATCCTGAGTCGAGCCAAAAAAAAGACAAAGAAGAGTATTATAATGTTGAGATAATAACTTGAGCCAAAACTTTGTAATGTTTAAATAGTGTGTTTTAATCTTTAATTGGGATGTGATAAATAATTTAAGAAATTGGGTGTTGGGTTGCGAAGAGCAAGTCTCTTTTCTTTTACAGAAGAAAATCCTAAAGTGACTTGTTAAGTAACTACTCTCAACATTGCGCTGTTGTGGCAGTGTGCACTTATATTTTTTTTCTTTGTATCTTGAGGAAATAAATATATGATTGTCCATAAACCACTACAATAGAGCAATATTGAATGCAATGTCCCGTGCAATCACTTTAGCATTGTTTTTTCCGAAATCAACGTTTTTTTTTTTTGAATTATAATTTCCAAACTCTTCTATCTAGGGCTGCAACTTTGTTCAGTTTGGGGTCAAATTGGAACTGAACCAACTTATTGGTTCAACTAAATAAGAATCACCGAAATGCCAATAGAATCGAACGGTTCAATTCTAAGAGTCACTAATATATATATATATATATATGGGAGAGATTCAACGGCCTTAAAGTTTGCTAAACACTTTTCAAAACATGGGTTAAAAGCTTTGGAATGAGCTGATTTTTTTTGTGAGGATGATTTCTACAGTGAAGAGATCATCCTCTCCAAAAATCCGCTCATTTTGAAATTTCTAACCCTAGTTTACAAACTGAAGAATCGTGGACCATCCAATTTTTTTAAATCACTTTTGATGGGGTTCGAAGTTTTGGAATAAGCTGATTTTTGGTGAGAATGATCTCCTCATCATAGAGATCATCCTCACAAAAAATTGGCTCATTCCAAAACTTCTAACCCATGTTTTGAAAAATGTTTGGCACAATATTTGGCAAACTTTATAGCTGCTGAACCGCTCCCTATATATATATATATATATATATATATATATATAATATATATATATAAAATAAATCATTAACCAATTCATTAATTTATCCCTAAAAAATAAGTCAGCAATCTATGTCCTAAGTCCTAACTCCAAAAATAATTCATAAAAAATAAATAAATATTTATTTATTTATTACATAAAGGTTCGGTTCTATACAAGCCTTGAATTGAGAATCGAAGCAAATTGACCAATTCTCTGTTTTCTTAATCCAAAGTTGAACTGCAATTTATTTCAAATCGTACCAAACCAGCCCAAAGCTTTCGGTTCGGTTCTCAATTTAAATCGGACCAAGTTGCACCCCCGTACTTGCACCTCTATTTATATTTTTAAATTATTCCTCTTTATCTTGAATTAATAATTTTTTATTTAATCCTCTGTTAAATTTCAACTCAAAATCAATTTCATTATTTTCTACTTCCTAAAATATTATATTTGATTTTTTTTTTCTTTCCAAAATTAATCATCTTCAAACTCTTCAATGTCTATGGAAAAGTAGTTTTTTTAGTCTATTCAAATTTATCTCCAATCAATTATTTTAAATTAGACCATCCAAATTTCTATCGTTTTTCACTTCTAAAAAATTCTATCTTGAGTTGAAATTTGAAGTGGATAGAATCTTAAGATTGAAGATTATGACTAGTTTCAAGGATAAATAGTAAGAGACTTTTAATCACATGTAGAAAATCCATTTAACTTGTTTTCATAATAGTTATTAAGGTCCATGAGCCTAACTCAACCTCAAAATTATGGTTGAGAGGTGAGGGTAGTCTTCTCCTTATATACCGCACAAAATGGACTCCCACAAATGATGTGGGGCTATCATTCTAATAGTATGTGTATCAAATATTTCTGAAAATGTTAATGAAATTTCAATTGATGGTGTGGCTTGCAGGCATGAGTTCTCATAGTGCCTTTTGTTCTCATGGTATTAAGATGATTAATGATAAAAATTGATGTTAAAATTTAAGATAACTAAATAATCACAAAAAGTGGTTCAAATATGATCACCATATTACACTTCGAATGTTTTTATCGAGGATGCTCAATGTGTCAAATGTGATGGTTTGACAAGATCACCACGCATGATGCTGACCATGATCATATTCGGCTAAATTATTATCGAAATTGTTGACTATTACGTACCTAATGATGAAAACTCTAGACTAAATAAACATCAAACGCTAGCCACACAACCACCTCCCCTATGCAACAGTAGCATTTGGTATCAAAACACTGTTAGATGGTAATATCATCCAATTCAAAACTATTGAATCCAATGTTTGATCATCAGACTCCAAAATGTAGGACACGTGTACCCATAGATAGGTGGAGCTGGGGGTAACCCCAACTCCTAGGATGTAGGCAAAAAAAACTTACTTAAGTTTGAGGATTGGGACCATATGACAACTTGCATGCCAACTTTTAACGTACAAAAAGTCAAATATAGATAAACTAGATAGATAGAATACAAACAAAAATATGAGGACCCAAAGAAGACCGACGACTTTCACAGGAAAAGACGACAGCGACAAAAAGAGTACACATGTTGGGTCTATTGACCTTTCTTACACGCGCTTGGGTAAGAGACAATTGTCGTTTGGAACTATTCTCGTGGCATTTTCTCTGAGGAAAATGCTGGAATGACACAAAAGGAGACCTAAGGGTGGCACATACGATGTGGTGTCAAACACATAATTGTAAATGCTTTTTATCAGTATCTCACGAAAATGCATTTACGGTAATGTGCACGATATCATGTCGTTGTGTCATTCCTGTGTCTCCCTTTGTATCACCCTAACACAACTCTTCTTGTAACTATCACTCAAACACAGTCAAGTTAATGAATATCTTTTAATTGATCATCAATTATGAAAGTTTAATAATTGAAAGATCTTGTTAACGTGTGCCTTAGGTTAACGTATGAAATAAGACATGCATTAAAGTACAATAAATAAACTTGGGGTATTTTAATAAAAATAATCATTTTTTAAGGTATTTTTGACACAAAATTCAATTTTCCTATTGTAATTAATTCACTTTGACGTGTTTTGCACACGTTATCAAGACCCATAATTATTGAAATATAACAAGAGACAAAGATGAAAAACCAAAAAAAGTCGTGCTTGGGGAGTGGATTTCGTTTCTCACTATATTTCACACTATGCTGACCAGAGGTATGCACATTATCATAGATGCTTTCCACCCATATCTTGATGAAACACATATATGATCACTGCATCAATGCAGTGTGATAAACAATCCAAAAAAGAATTGATTTTAGTTTCAGATTTTTTAACCAGTGTTTATTGGAAAACAAATATATTGGGCTGCATGCCATACGTATAAAATGACTTGATTATGAGTCTAATGTATCTTAACTTCCGACCAAAACACGCCATGTTTCCTATACTATAGGAACAGGACACCATTCTACTTCTTGACTCTTTAGGTATACGAATCTCATACTATAATAAGATGAGGTGTAAAGTTACCTTTTTTTTCTTTTTTTATAATTATTAATCTAATTTTTCTGGGTTTCTAAGGAGATTGTCTGAGCTAAAGTCTTATTTATTTATTTATAATTAAATAGGGACCCATTTTGATTTTGTAGAAGTGGATGCATCGGCCCTCCCATTGATGGCTTTCATGTAAAGCTCTTGTGGGTTTAGAAAGGAGGTGAACCAGATCTTTTTGTAGCCATTTATAACAATCAGATAAGGAAACTAACACACACCCATTGAAGAAAAAGCAGATAAGAGTTATGGGTTCTCTGTAAATTTTATTACTTTTTAGCATTCTTTAGTATAAAAGTATTTAGAATTTAAATTGCCTTCCTGCTTTGGAGAGGCCGTGTGATCTTTATTAATTAAGGTAGTAGTAGATTATAAAAGATTTACAGTTGATAGTTAATAGAAAGTTTCCTGAGTTATATATTTGTTAAAATTTTCCATCAAATTTGTGTGACCCATATCCCTGTTTTTCTGGCTTAATTAAATGAGTTGAATATCAATTTGTGAGAGTCTTAAATCTAGTTGAATGTGAGGAAGTAGAGTTTGTACAAAATTGGATTAATTCCTTGATGGATTAGGAAACCATGATGATCTGTAATTCTGTATATTGCTCAACCATAAGCCTGTAAAATAGAGGTTTTATTTACAACAGATTAATGGTGCAAGGTATGCATGTTAGATGAGTTATTTGATGTAAATAATCATGTGAAACCCAAGATCCATTGTTACAATTTATTTAAATTTGTATCACAATATTAACTAGGATTCTAAACAAAGATAATTTATCCATAAGGCTCTTCAATTGTAATAGCTGGAGAAGGATCTTGTCCTTCTGTGATACGATTCATTCCCAGAGAATCGTGACTTGCCTTGACATTTGATCATGATTTTTATCTTTTTTTTGTTAAGCTCATTGTTTTCTGGGATTTCCTTTGACTTTTATAGCTTGATAATGATCAAATAATTCTTCTTCTTCTTAATTGGGTATGTTTTAATTTTTTGCCAAGTATGAACTGTGAACCATACATACATACATTCAGAGAACAAATGGTACAATGATGGGTACATACATGTATAGATACATGCATGCATACACACACACATACATACATACATACATAGCTGTGTGTGACAATTGATCCAGATGATTCTTTGTAGTGTTTTTTTTGTGTAGTATAGTTGCCTTTTTCCCCTGTAATTTGAAACTTTGGAATTGAGAAGATATTTTGAACAATTTCAAATTTTCTTTTTATACCCAAGCTCTTATCCACTACCACTAGTTGTTAGCCTACTGGAATTATCCCACATCGAACATGTGGGTTGGTTGCCAAGGCTTCATATATCAGTTGGGCCACACCACTTAGTACCATTTGGTTTTGAGTTGGACCCTTGACACTAGTGCCCTCTCATTTTTGAATTTTCCTTGAGAAGTTCTATGTTAAATTTGGATCGATGCTTTCAAATATATTTTCATCTAAATGGATATTAAACAAAATTAGGATGCTTCTTGCCATCAAAGCACCGAAGTCATGTTCGGAGATGGCGAAGGTTTTACACCTGTTTGAGTGTTTGTCATGTGAGCTTGGGGCCAGCAATGTAGTGTAAAAAGAAAGAAGTCAACACATTATCTAAACCGTTTTTCAAAGTTTATAAGTAAAATATTACCACCTCACATCAATAATTGGGTTATTTATTAATAGGGAAATGTTAAGATCAACGACCTCATGGGGACGTTAGCATTGTCCAATACTTATTTTTTCCAACAATACCCCTCCTTGTTTTGTCTTTTAGTGAAAAAGACAAGGGTATGTTAGTGTTTTACACAGTAAATACATTTATTATGTTGGCAATGATTACCAAAGCATTTACTATAAATAAAAAAAAGATATTTAATTCAAAATACTTAAATGATCATAACGTTTATTATGTAAACAAGCATTTATTGTGTAAAAGACCAATACACCCTTGTCTTTTTCACTAAAAGACAAAACGAGGAGGGGTATTATTGGAAAAAAAATTGTTGAACAATGCTGACGTCCCCATGACGTATTGGACGTTAGCATTCCCCTTATTAATAATACAATTCTTTGACTAATCTGTCTTTTCTTATTTGGAAAATTGCTACGTGACATGTATAATGGTCTAGATTCATACTCAATCAGAGTTTGCCCTAGAACTTCTATTAAAATCTGTATAGGGGCGAGCTTCTCTAGGTCCTCCCATTGTTGGAGAAACCTCAGCAATTAGAAACATAAATAGTTTAATCATTCTTTATGGTGGCTCCTATTCGGCTTTGTTGGTTAGATATCGGTTAACTTTGTATTTTAAGCTTCTATTCCACTAGTGTTTTTTTTCTTCACATTATTATTAGCTTTTAAGGCGATCTAGTCAAGATTATCTGGTTTTTGCTGCATAACAGGCAAATATATCAATCAGTGATCTCCTGTCTATAGTCTTTGTCACCAATGGGCACTGATGAAGAGCTCAAAACAAAGGAAATGGAGAATGTAAGCAACCTGCCTTATGTTCACAAAGTGGGAGTGCTCCCTTCACAGAACCTATTTAAGGAATTTACAAGCAGAGCGAAAGAAACATTCTTTGCTGATGATCCTTTACGCCCTTTCAAGGACCAATCAGGTTCAAGAAAGTTCGTCCTAGGCCTCGAGGCCATTTTCCCAATTCTCGGATGGGGGAGAGACTACAATTTAACTAAACTCAGAGGTGATATAATTGCAGGACTCACCATAGCAAGTCTATGTATCCCACAGGTATATAATATGATTCAAAAAAGAGCACAAAAGATTAGAATTTAATTTGTCTCCATGAATTAAAATTTCTGAAAATCTTTTGACATGCAATGCAGGATATTGCATATGCAAAGCTTGCTAATTTGGATCCTCAGTACGGGCTATGTAAGTTTTATTGCTGTTCAATTCCTTGTGTTGGCTTGTTATTGTTGTTTGAATCTATGTAAAACCTGTCTTTCTCAATTCTTACAGACTCCAGCTTTGTTCCACCGTTGATTTATGCCTTCATGGGTAGTTCAAGAGATATTGCGATTGGACCAGTGGCTGTTGTGTCTCTCTTGCTGGGGACGATGCTGCATAACGAGATTGATCCATCTAAACATGTAGACGAGTATCGTCGGCTTGCATTTACGGCTACTTTTTTCGCTGGGATCACTCAATTCATACTTGGGTTTTTCAGGTAACTAGGCTCTTATCTATTTTAGTTGAGTCGTGCTGGGGTGACACAATGACTTGGTGTGTTGACAGCCTTAGCTTGTTGCAATACTCCAAAATTTATGCTTCATCATGAACTTCAAGGCATTTTTGAAGGCTCAGGTTGGTTGCTACCAAAGGATGTAGACGAGTCCAAGCTCAATCTGATTCTCACATGGAAATTAACATTCTTAATGTTTTTTGGGAAGCCCCCTTGGTATGTTCTTCATTTGGTCTTCTCCATTAGAAGTCTTCTTGATAGTTTTCAAGTTGTTTCCTTTTCTCACATCTTTAGAGAGGCTAACAAAGTTGTTTATCTGCTTGATTCTTGATAGTTTTAGGATAAATTAATGAATTAGTTAATGATTTATCATATGAAATCATTAACCAAAATCACCTTTAGTAGAATCAAGCAGATCAACAACTTTGTTAGCCTCTCTAAAGATGTGAGGAAAGGAAACAACTTGAAAACTATCAAGAAGACTTCTAATGGAGAAGACCAAATGAAGAACATACCAAGGGGCTTCCCAACAATCACTAAGAACGTTAATTTCCATGTGAGAATCAGATTGAGCTTGGACTCTTCTACATCCTTTGGTAGCAACCAACCTGAGCCCTTCAAAAATGCCTTGAAGTTCATGATGAAGCATAAATTTGGGAGTATTGCAACAAGCTAAGGCTGTCAACACACTTTCCTGTATTTTGTGTTGGTATTCTATAGCATTAAAATGGTGATTTTGGTTTTCTTTTCAGATTAGGATTCTTGATCGATTTTCTCTCACATGCTGCCATTGTTGGTTTTATGGCTGGGGCTGCTGTTACAATTGGCCTTCAACAGCTTAAAGGTTTTCTCGGCATAAAGAAGTTTACAAAGAAGACAGGCATTATTTCAGTCATGCACTCAGTATGGGGTTCGGTACATCACGGGGTGAGTAATTGGTTCCAACATCTAAGTTTAAGAATTTGTTTCTATGTGATAGTATGTGCAACTCTAGTAAGGAGTGTTTTAGTTCTAGTTGGGAGTTGGGAGTTCTTAAAAGAGCGTGACAAAGACCGCAAATGAAGTATATTGAGTTAGAAAGAATCTGAAGACGTGTGCCTTGGTAGGATATATCTCTTTAGATAGAGTTAATTGGTGAAACTTAATTCTTTTTCCAACCCCAAATAGTTGGGATGAGGCATAAATGATGACGATGCTCAATTTGAAGTTGCTAAACTTAACCCTTTACGACTTTTACAGTGGAACTGGCAGACTATAGTCATAGGAGCAGCATTCTTGGCTTTCCTTCTGTTCGCCAAATACATAGTATGGGTGTTCTATTCCTTATCTCCATTTAACTTGAATCTATATGGGGTTGAAAGTTTTTTGTTGATTCTTACACGATCTGAGGGAAACAGGGAAAGAAGAATAGGAAATTCTTTTGGGTGCCCGCAATTGCCCCATTGATCTCTGTTATCCTATCAACATTTTTCGTTTATGTTACTCGAGCTGATAAAGAAGGAGTTCAAATTGTAAGTGTTGTTTTTGTCTCTATTTTCCCGTTCATAAAGAACAAACAGTAAGGACCATGGCTAACTAATTATACTTGCAATGTATGAAGGTGAAACATATAAAGAAAGGTGTAAATCCGCTATCATTACATCAAATATATTTCACCGGTGAATATGTCGCCAAAGGTTTTAGAATAGGTGTTGTGGCGGGCCTGGTGGCATTGACGGTAAGCTAATCTCACAATATATCAAGAGAAAACTATTGGTTGGTTTGTTTATGTGCTCTAAATTCAAATGTTTGGATCTGTCAGGAAGCTATAGCTATTGGAAGAACATTTGCATCTATGAAAGACTATCAAGTGGACGGAAACAAAGAAATGGTGGCACTAGGAACAATGAATGTTGTTGGTTCAATGACATCCTGCTATGTGGCTACTGGTATGCAAAGAAAAAAAGTTAAGCCACATAAACAATTGAACAAGTAGAATTTTGGCATTAGATATCTAGTAGATGTATGTGTAAGTAAAACATGGATGCATTCTTGAAACCAAAATCAATCCGAATAGAATTATTTTCTCTTTGTTCCTTGACACACTGTCTTTCTCTTTCAAAGGTTCCTTCTCTCGCTCAGCAGTGAACTACATGGCTGGTTGCCAAACTGCTGTCTCCAACATTGTGATGTCTTTAGTCGTCCTCCTAACCCTGGCATTAATCACACCCCTCTTTAAGTACACCCCAAATGCCATTCTTTCCTCTATCATTATTTCTGCAGTGATAAGCCTAATTGACTTTGAAGCAGCACTTCTTATATGGAAAATCGATAAATTTGACTTTGTTGCTTGCATGGGAGCCTTCTTTGGTGTAACCTTTGCTTCCATCGAGATTGGTCTACTAATTGCGGTAAGGATTGGGATTTACAATCTCTCACTTGATTTCATTTGTCCATCGAGATCCAATAAAATGTGTTGCGACCTTTGTTTCTTATTATAACAGGTCTCTATATCATTTGCGAAAATACTCCTGCAAGTGACGAGGCCACGAACAGCAATACTTGGAAGGCTCCCTGGGACAAAAGTCTACAGGAATATTGAACAATATCCAAATGCAACCAAGGTGCCAGGCATTCTGATTTTGAGAGTTGATTCTGCAATGTACTTCTCTAATTCCAATTATGTTAAGGAGAGGTACGGATGCTCTAGCCTTTCTCTATCTCTTTAGATCCTCCAGACAGACACCACAAGAAATTGGAAATTATGAGGTTTTCAAATAAAAATGCCCCTAATTTTTTGTCTAAAAAATTTTCAAATAAATTAGTGGCCTTTCAGCCTCCCTAAATACATAAGGGGCCATTGCGATATATAACATATAGGGTACCTAAAAATCTGATCCATAGTACATTTTATGGAACCTATGCCACATTTTCCTTTTGAACATCCAAAAGCCTTCAATAATTTAAATGGATAGGATAACATAATTTTTGACCCATCGCATGGGACTTGAACACATAAAGATGACGTGCACAAATCCTGATCCAAGTAGTCTTCTAGGGGTGGCTAGTATACAATCCTTGTGGAACTAGAACTTTTCTTGATCACATAATAATGTCCCATTTCTTCCAACAAATATCTGAAGTTCCTCTCTGACACACTTAAACCCACTGTATTGCAGGATATTGAGATGGTTGATGGATGAAGAAGAACAACTGAAAGCAAAAGGCCTTCCAAGAATTGACTTCTTGATTGTGGAGATGTCACGTAAGCAATCACAAGTTGGTTATAACATGCTCACATTTTTCTTGAAGTTGTTTACAATGCAACTCATTCAACCATTTTGTGTTTGTTGCAGCCGTTACTGACATTGACACCAGTGGTATCCATGCACTCGAAGAGTTGTATAGGAGTCTCCGAAAGAGAGTTGTTCAGGTAATTGTTGTTCACCATTATTTGTTCAGTTGAAACACATCCACAACGAGGTGCTGCAGTGCCACCACGATGCATAGCGTACTATAAAAAAACTCCCTAAGAAAACATTTAATGGCATTTTCGTCTACTCGTGAACCATGCTTACATAAATTACAAAAATGCCACTGAAGATTGAATGTACCTTTATATGTTTCCCTTGTTTTCCCACAGCTAGTTCTAGCCAATCCTGGACAAGCTGTGATCGGTAAGCTTCATGCAGCCAAGTTTACGGACCTGATTGGAGAGGACAAGATGTTCCTTTCCGTGGCAGATGCGGTGCTAACCTGTGCTCCAAAGTTAGTAGATGAAACCGCCTAAGTGGGTCAATGCTGATCGATTTTCAACAATCTCAGAGCCAAAAAACTTGTCCTAAAGCTTATGCTGAAGAAAATGTTTGAAGGATTAGAATTCATAAATTAGACTAATTTCTGGTTTGGTCTTAAAATATTGTGTTGAAGACGGCGTTTTTTTTTTTTGGTAACATATCCTGATCCTTGAAGATATTATATTTTTTGGAAATTTTATTTTTGTTGAGCGTTCTAGTTTTCGGCGATGGTAACAAAGTAAACGTAATCGGCATCATTGATGCTTTATCCCAAAGATTTGTGATCAGTTAGATAAAACATAAAACTTGTTCCTTTGTTCAATTACTTCTAGACTATTGAGCCATACTTCTCGTGACTGACCTGATGAAGTCAGATGCAATGTTGAAAGATGCATTAAAGATCCCCGTGTAAAAAACAAAAATATTTTCCTGGAAGAATATAGGAAAATGTCTCTATGATCTTCAGTGGAAAATCATTATCTTTGCAAAATCTGAAAATTAAAACAGTCTATTTTTAGTTTTCTAAAAAATATTAATTTTCCAATGTATTTCTCAGAAAAAATGAAATAAAAATAAACCATTAATATGTTCTTAAGGGAAATTCCTAAAATGTAGAAAAAATTGTGAAATTCTCATCTCGGCCCATTTTTCATTTCAATTCTGAAAAAAAATATTGAGATATTTACGAAAACATGCACGACTTTTGTTCTAATTAAGGTAAGGTTTTGATACACTATTCATTTTATTTACGAAAACATGCACATGATACACTGTTCACTTTTACGCATCTACAACTCGTAAGTTTTAAAGTGACAAACTTACAAATTCATAGATGCAGAGGTGGAATCTGGTGAGCCGTTGACAGACTCTACCATACTGATCTAAAGTTGCTCCTTCATCCTCCCTGTAAGCACCGGTGTAGTACCTGCCAAGAATTCTCCGACGCTCATCTTAAAATTGTAAAAGAATAGTAATAATAACCGATAGAACTCTTTTCTTCCTCAATTGGCCAAAAAGATCCTCAAGCCTCTGCCAATTCCTCTATTTATAGATCCTTCCTTCGAATCAGGGTTTTCTCCTCTAACGATATATGATCCTAGAGAATCCCTTGATTACCAGGATCCTAAATGGAATTGGGATCTTTGAGGATTAGGTCCATGAATCTAGGGAGATCTCCTCCAAGATCTTTAGAGTTGATATGCATAAGTCAAGACTGTGCAATTTCCCAGGCCAGACTTACCCTATCAGGCAAATCAGACTTTACTAATGTTACCATGCCCTACCTGCCAGGTTGGACTCCTTCTACCTTGGTATGTCCTGTTGTTGGACAATGCTAGGAGTGTTAACTTACACATAGTACCACTTAACCGGCGTAGACACGTGTACGATGTAGATAATCATTCAATTATTACTCTCTATAGTAGGTATTACAAGTGACAAACTTATGAGTTCGTAGACATGTAAAGTATCGCGTGCATGTTCTGGGAATTAAAATGAACAATGTACTAAAACTAGAATTTTGGCATGTTCCATGCACGATTTAAAGATTCACCCAAAAATATTTCACTTAAAACAGAAAAAAATAGTGTGCCAAATGAATCTTTCTAAAAGAAAATAGAGTTGCTATTGGCACCCCAACTCTTACTTATTACACCCAATTAAAAATAAATAAAATAAGTGAATGATTGTGAATAAGTAAAAGTGAGTGCTAATAAAAACTCTCATTTTTTTTTTTTTTTTTTTTTTAAGATTTCTATTTTTGAGGTTAGGATTTTATATGAACCTAATTGTAATTGTTAGCAACTATTAAAATTGTTTGAATGGGTATTATAATGTTTTGTAACCTACAAATTATAATTTGAGTCAAATCTTTATAATGTTTGAAGAGTGTATTTTAATGTTTAACTGGGGTGTGATAAATAGGGCTATCAATGGATCCGGATCAGATTGAGGTTGATTTGATACCGATCTAATAAGGATCAGATCGGATTCGGGATTGATCCAATAAGTATCGAATTGAATTTTTATCACAATTCAATATTAAGATCCAAATCTGATCCATTAATAATTGAGTTGAATTTGATTTAATATACAAAATCTAAATAAACTTTATTTATCTCAATAAATATATAATGGGAGCGGTTCGGCGGCCCTAAAGTCTGCCCAGCATGTTGCCAAGTTTTTCTGTCCATTAGATCTCAATGCATCGAACGGTTGAGAGATGTTTAGGATTTAAGATAAAACGTTACATTTTTACAAAAAGCCCCCTAATCAATATTATTATTCTTTATTAAATCCCTCACTCTCCTCTTCTTCGAACTCTGTAACGAAAACCCATAACCCAGCTTCTTTGAACACACACACACTCTCTCTCTCTCTCTCTCTCTCTCTCTCTCTCGTTTCAGATCGAAACCCTCTCTCTCTCTCTTTCTCAAGTTTCAGATCGAAACCCCCTTGGAACGAAACCCTTTCCCTTCCTCTCTCTCGTATTCACACACTTGGGTGTAGAAACTCTTACTCTGGTGAGAAGTGTATTTTGAAGTATATATGTACACATCTGATTAGAATGAAAATGGTAACTCAATCCGAATACCAAAAGAATGGTCTTCATAATATCCAGGTTCGTGGCTAATGACCATACCCTTTTGCAGAGGGGTCATATTTCCAAACCGAAAGCTTATACTTTGAGGGCCCTCGTGTACATTTAATGCAGCTCCTACACCATGGCTGGTCCCTAACCAAAAAAAAAAAAAGACTAATTTTTTTAGTGTTTGATGAGAACATCTCTTTAATTACAGATGACAATGAAGTTTTTTTTACAAGAAAAGTATATGGAATCCAGGAAGAGTACCATGCCAGTAATCAAGTCCAATCTTCCATAGAAAAGAGCGGGCAAAGGCATCCAATACAAAACCAGGAGTAGATTCTGGGAAAATTGCCTGATCAAGGGCTATGTGACCCTGTAAAAGGCGTGTGACTTCAATCATGTTTTGAGCAAACTAACTAATGCATCCATTCAAAATCTACCTATATAAATTTCACGGCTTTTAAGACTCAAGCAGATCGACCTGTAATACTTGGGTGAAGCATTCTTTTTGTCATGAAGTAGGTTCACCAACATGTATTTGAGAGAGAGGAGAGAGAGTTCAAAGAAGTTGGGTTATGGGTTTTCATTACAGAGAGTTCGAAGAAGAGGAGAGTGAGGGATTTAATAAAGAATAATAATATTGATTAGGGGTTTTTTTTGTAAAAACGTAACGTTTTAACTTAAACCGTAAACATCTCTCAACCATTCGATGTGTTGAGATCTAATGGACAGAAAAACTTGGCAACATGCTGGGCAGACTTTAAGGCCGCCGAACCGCTCCCATATATAATATATTTATAAATTTTCTAATATCGGATCGGGACATGATTGATCCAAATCCAAACTAATAAGATATCGGATCAGATGCATATTGTAATCCAAAATATCGATCCAGACTTGAAGTTATCGAATCGGTTTGGATTTAATCCGATCCATTGACAATCCTAATGATAAATACTTAAGAAATTAGGGTATAATATGTAAAAGTTGGGATGCCAATAATGACTCTCAAAGAAAATTATAGAAGAGTGAATCTCCCCAACGTGAGCTAAATATGACGAAGAGTTCGGTACATTGCTCCTTTTAATTTTCAAAACATGTGTATTTCAAGTGAATTTGTCACTTTTATAAAATAGGAATTCATAAATTCATCGATTTTGTTATCATCGAATTCGTTGATAAAATACTAGTGATTTTAACTATATCAGCAATCTCACTGATAATTTATCAGTCAATTCGTTAATTATAAAAGTGACGAATTAATGAAAAAACATGTTTTACGAATTAAAATGAACTGTGTACCGGAATCGGAATTTTGATTAAAGTTATGCACGTTTTTGGGAAAAATCTCATTCAAGAATCGATTTCCACCAACACGAAATCGTCCAGTCCAAACCCGGCGAGTCGATTCCAAAAACGGTTCTTTAAATCACGAAACTGAGAGTGTTTTTGCCGTTCGTGATGTCAAATGGCTCTGCTCCCAACCTTTCGTCATCTCCTTAACTTCTGCTTCTGCTCCTCCTTTAACTCAATGAAAACAACAACAACAAAAGCTTCTTTCTTTCCCCAATTTTCAAACCCTAAAACCATTTCTCGTTTCTTCACTTCCCCTCCAAAACCCCAACACCAACCCATAAAACCTCATTTCGCGCCAAAAGGTTTCAATCACAAACTCTAAACCCTCATCACAATACTTCTTATCTTCTCATTTTGTTTGTTTTTTTTTTTTTTTGGTTGCAGATAAAACCCTAATTCTCACTAAAGATGAGCGTTTGAGTTCGAACCTGTTTGATCCCGAACCAATTGAGAAGTCGAGCACGATTGCTGCCATCGTCACTTCCTTGGGCGGTGGTCCCGGGGCTGTCGGTATCGTTCGTTTGTCAGGTCCTTCGGCTGTGGCTATTGCTGCACGTGTCTTTCATCCTGCGAAGAAGACGAAGAAGAAGAAGGAAATCTCTGGTTCGGATTCGTGGAGGCCCAAAACCCATTTTGTGGAGTACGGTGTGGTTTCAGACCTTCACGGAAATGTTGTTGATGAGGTAATTTTTTGTATTATTTTTTTATAATTGGAGTTTTTAATCTGATATAGACACAAAGAAAAAATCGATATTTTTTCACACTTTAGTTCACTTCTACTGATTTCGTGAGTTTGAACTGTGGTTTTAAGTGTATCAATGCTAATCATTGATGGGTTCTTTGGAAAATTGAATTTTGTGGGCAATTGGTTAATGTTAATTCAGTAACTTACATTTGCACTCAATTCTAAATAAATGTAGTAAAATTTACTTTAATTAGGAAGAAAACAGCTTATTAATTTAGCTTTAAAGTACTTGCTGTTCGGGCAGAAGCTCAGGATTTCTCCTATAATTTTGGTTGAACTAGTTTGCTGAAGCACTAAACTTGATTTTTATTCTGTTATTTGTGTGTAATCTTTGTGGATGAACTTAACATGTTAAATGGGCAGTTGAGATTTCGTTGCTTCTTTTAGGTTTTAGCAATACCCATGTTGGCACCAAGATCTTACACCCGAGAGGATGTAGTCGAGCTCCAGTGCCATGGGAGCGATGTATGTCTGCGACGGGTGTTGAGAGCTTGTTTAGAGGCTGGAGCAAGGCTTGCAGAACCAGGTTGGCTTCCTCATT
The DNA here is from genome assembly GCF_017979445.1 of Akebia trifoliata. Lineage (NCBI taxonomy): Eukaryota > Viridiplantae > Streptophyta > Magnoliopsida > Ranunculales > Lardizabalaceae > Akebia > Akebia trifoliata. The sequence continues at coordinate 985,054 of NC_141378.1, read as the reverse complement.
TTTATTTATTTTTCTTTTTTCTATTTTCCTGGTTTCTAAATAGTTTCTTTGAAACTTAGGAGGGAAGGTAGAGATATTTTGTTTGTTTGTTACTGTACATACTTTATTTTTTTCCCTTTTATCTATATTTAAAAAAAAAAATTAATGTCTTTATAGAGTTTCTATTATAATATTTTTAGGAAGATTGAGTAGAACAAGATGAAAAGGCTGCAGTGGCCCATTGCCATGCCCCCTAGTGACCCACATTATTCTTTCATTTGGCATAGTTGAACTAATTTTTTAGAATTATACTTCTCTTGGATTTCTGAGACGGCTATTGTAAGGTGTGAAGGCTAACTGTGGATTTCTGAGACGGCTATTGTAAGGTGTGAAGGCCAACAGGATATTTCTTAACAAGGAGAGTTCGACTCACACAGTGATTTTAGAGATTATGGGGTTTCTTTTCCTTTGGTCGAAGATGAGTAAAGATTTTGAGGGAGTGAGCTTCCAAGATTTTGTGTTTAATTGGGAAGCAATTTGTCATTAGTTCCTTCTCCTGTTGGAATTGTATTTTTCTTTTCTTTCGTATTTCCTTGTTTGTGGGGGCTAACTCAGCCGCCTCTACTCTTTTTTCTTCATTAATATAATTTATACTTACCAAAAAAAAAAACTGTGGTAGTGCCAATTACATCCTTTGAATTTCTAGAATTGGCGTTGATTAGAAGCCTTGGTCATTTTTTTGTGGTTGAGTGTTTTTACTCATGGGGGTCTGATCTGAACATTATGATCAAGAGCTTAAACTTGGATGTATGAAATGAGATTATGGGTTGTGGAGAAAATTTCATACATTGGGCAGTTAGAAATTTAGTCCGATTTGTATCCACCATTGGCTGCATTTTCAATGAATCTATAGGCCAACTGCATGTTATGGGGTGTTCATGAAGCAAACTATTTTATCTTTCTTATGAATTCACTACTTATGTTGGATATTTTTTGAAATTTATCAGGCGAGTTCACTCTCCGTGCTTTTCTAAATGGACGCTTAGATCTCTCCCAAGCTGAAAATATTGAAAAACTCATCTCAGCCAAGTCTGTGGCTGCCGCTGATGCAGCATTGGCAGGAATTCAGGCATGTGTTTTTTATCTCAGAACCCAAAGTGAGCAGACTATGTTTATTCTGCAGTTGTTGAGCTTTGCATGTTGTTGCACTTGTCCACTTGTCACTGCCTTTGCAATTACATGAAACAAGGAAATTTACTAGTTCAACTATATAATTGATTATCTTTAACATTTGTTGATATATTTGGTTTTACAAATTTTAGTAGAACTTCTGGTTACCAGATTGACATATTTCTCTCACAGGGTGGGTTCTCTGCTTTAGTCAAATCTCTGAGAACACAATGCATCGAGTTGCTAACAGAGATTGAGGCTCGTTTAGATTTCGATGATGAGATGCCCCCGCTGGATTCCAATTTATTAATGGATATGATACATGCCATGTGCCAAGATGTGGATCAGGCCTTGGAGACTGCCAATTATGATAAGCTTCTACAGTCTGGATTACAGGTATTATCTACTGCGGTGGTGCTTGGCATGCTCTTTCTTCTATTTTCTTTAAGAGCCAAGAGGATTATTTGCTTTGTGATTGGGAATGGGAAAAAAACAAAATTGTCTCTATGGATACTTTTTTTTTTTCTGTTCATTTTACTTTATGAGCAAACACATCGATTATTATAATGGATGATTTACATGTATATTTACAATTCCATAGTTTTGTGAAATTGTTTGTGGTGTTTCAAAATATTGCAGATAGCAATTATTGGCCGGCCGAATGTTGGGAAGTCAAGCCTCCTCAATGCATGGAGCAAAGTAGGTTACAGAAGTTGTTTCTCCCATCCTTTTTTCTTTTATTAGTCTTTTATTCTTATTTCTCTATTGTAATTAATGAATTATTATATAGATAGATGGTTTCTTTATGTCCTGGTTTCAATTTCTATTACCTGATGCTGGGTGCTTTTTTGTTATGCATGAATTCCCTTGGTAGAGAACTGTTTGCAAGTCAGCTGCTGTGTGTGATAGAGCATCTGACTGACAATTCAATACCCTACAGTTACTCTGTAAATTATAATAGAGAAAGAAAAATTAGGTTTTGTCGTATTGTACATTTCAATTAGTGTCTTACCCAGAATTTTAAGGAGAATGTATTATGAATTGATCTTGTTGTGTAGATCATCATCAGCATCATTCTTATTGAATGCTATCTTTTCTTTTAGCATGCAGAGTGAGAGAGCAATAGTTACAGAAATTGCGGGAACCACAAGGGATGTGGTTGAAGCCAGTATTACAATTCATGGTATTCCCATTACCCTTCTCGACACTGCTGGTATAAGGGAAACTGATGATATTGTTGAGAAAATAGGTAAGATCATTTTTATCTATGAATTCATTACTGAATGTTGTTGAATTTGTTCTAGGAAAATTTCTTACAAAAGAAAGAAATGTCTAGAAAATAACTTTTGGATAGTTATATACCAGACTCACCGTGCGCCATATAAAGACTTAATGATCATCTGATTTACATTCTTAGAAGCAACCTCAACGCTTCAGCTGAATGATCTAACGTTCAAGTGATGGTTTCATCATTCACCAAACCTGATAAGCGCTTGCCACTGTAAATAATTCTCATCACTGTGATCCCTTCTATGAAGATGCCATCTAAAACATGTGTTAGTGGCTGACACGGACACAGTTATGAAGTGTCCAAGACAGACACTGACCCCACAAACCTGGTACGCTGACAGCATTTGTCTGACATGTGGGTATTAGGAGTGCTACTTGGGCGGATTGGGTTACTTGAGCCCAGCCCGAGCTTAAACAACCCAAGCCCAAGTCCAAGTCCAAGTCCAAACCCAACACTAATTCAGGTCTGATACCCAACACAAGCTAAGCACCACTCAGCCGAAGCCCCACTCTGATCAAATCCAATCAGTTGCAGATTTTTAGGAACCCTAAAACTTCTAGAATCTCTGTTGGGATTAATCTGATATACTGAAATTGAAGTTGTAAATCAAGACCAGAAGGGACGTTTGTAAGCATCAACTGTAAATGAGAAATTGTTTAAAAATTAAAGTTCATATTTTTCACTTGGATCATGATTGCATAGCAGTCTTTCTGCACATAGACAGTCTTCTTGTTCATATTTGCTGCAACATGTTGATTGTCTCTGTATAGTAGGACTTACTTTTAACAACATACACATCTTTTTAGACTTCCCCATTTCTATTTGTCCTAGGTGTGGAGAGACCAGAAGTAATTGCCATGGGTACTGATGTAATAATCCTGACTTTCTCCTTCTCTTTGTCATAGGTGTGGAGAGATCGGAAGCTGTTGCCATGGGTGCTGATGTAATTATCATGACTGTAAGTGCTCTTGATGGGTGGACTTCTGATGATGCTGAACTTCTCGAGCGCATTCAAACCAATCAGGTTCTTATAAGCTACCTCTTTTTTGTTGTTTCAGTAGGTTACTGAAGAATCTTATTTCTTCTTACTTTTTTATGATACAAATATGAAACTGCTTTTTATGATATAATGTGAACCCGAGTTTTTTTGGCAGACATTAGTTTCAGCTGATTATATTACTTTTCTGAATTTCGATTCTAATGCTTAACAAAAATTGGGAAAATGGATTCTGGACTGACAATATAGGTTCTGTTCTCTGGTTATACGATGAACTTGGGCCATCTTTGATGTTAAACTGGCTGTGAACCCAAATTCATGCTGTTCCAATGCCCAACATTCTTATCTATATGATCAATGCAGTATTAACCCTTTGGAAGAAGGATTCCGCAAGCCCCCCAAAAGAATCTTATGGAAGGTAAGAATATGAGCAGACTTGAAACAAAGTTTTGTTTGGTTTGTATTCCAAGAAGTTGCTTTGTATTTTGGACAATCTGGATGGAGGACCGTAACTGCACTTCTCTCAGGTAGTCTTATATGAATTTGGACCATAGTTTATGAATTTGGAAGTAAAGTATATGGCAATACTTGAAACAACTTTTGGTTGGGTTTGTGGTCCAAGAGGCTGCTTGGCATTTTGGACAATCTGTGTGGAGGACTATAATTGCACTTCTCTCTGGTAGGCTTATAATGGCCACTTTACCATTTGGGTAGTCAAGATCTTTGAACAGTTGGGAATACTATCGAAGATGACCGCTTATGGGGAATCAGTTCTGAGCCAGAGAATGAAGTGCACATGCATTGTTGATTGAGGGAAATGGGTCTCAACAAGATCCAAATGACGTTTTTTTTTTTTAACCTTTTGAATTATTATCTATCCAGATGAATACAATGTGTTCCGGTGACCTAGATCAATGTTATGGATGAAGTGGCTACTCAACATTTATGCATACGACCTTTTCCTTGTGTGTCGGGATGGTTATGGACTACAGTATGTGCACCATGTATACAAGTTTCCGCCTCAATGGTTGTAATATTATCTATGGTGACGTTACTTGTCATACATGAAGGTTTCCACTTATGACGTATTTGTGTTCTTCATGCTTTGCTGGTCATCAATCCTTGCTGGTCTTATTTAAGATTATCCCTGAATGGGCTGTGGCTGAAACAATTATCTACTCTCTTTCTTCCATTGCTCCTGACCACCTGAACAAATTAGTTTTACGTATTTTTTGTTTAATTTTTGCCTGCTTAGTATAACCTCATTTATATTTCCAATAACGATACTTTCTTGTTACTCATGTCTATTGGTACCTGGTGATGGGTTATTCTTATATTCCAAGCCTGCTCGTGTTTATTGCTTTCCTTTTGGAAATGCAGAAATCGACATGTACTGCTGCACCAGTGATCCTTGTACTTAACAAAGTAGACTGTGATCCATCTGTTTCCATGGAAGTGTTCAAGACAGATAGAAACCCTTTCAGTAAGCATGTCCGTACATGTGCTGTCACTGGTCAGGGAATACCAGAGTTGGAATCGGCAATACTAACGATTGCAGGTCTTGATCGCATCCCAGCAGGAGGACGTCGATGGGCTGTTAACCAGGTTAGCTGCCCAATCATATTAATTGGTTTTGTATTATTATTTTTTTTTCTACATCTTATCCTAGAAAATGTTCTTAAGTTCAGTGGGTACAAAACACTGAGCATACCTCCCACCCCTCCTAACTCCACCCACCCCACCACTCAAAGAAGAGAGGATATGTGGTGGCATGGAACACAGTTATCAATCACCCTCCACTAATACAGGTTATTTTAGGTCTAAAGTGTTCTAGTTTTATATGAATCCGAACCCCTTCACTAATTAAGCCAATACTGATATGGTTTGTGTATGATTTATTGATAAAAAATCAGAGACAATGCGAACAGCTCCTTCGGACCAAGGAAGCTCTGATGAGGTTGAAGTTATCGATGGAGGAGGAGTTGCCTCTAGATTTTTGGACAATTGATTTGAGGGATGCTGCATTGGCCCTTGGGCAGATAAGTGGAGAAGGTATCTCTGAAGAAGTCCTGTCCAATATCTTTGGCAAGTTTTGTATCGGTAAATAAACCCTGAATGGCCTAATTATATTCGAGGATGTAAAACTGTAAATTAATAGATTTTCTCTACAAACTTTTCTGATCATTTTTTCAATCTAATACTGACACGCTTGGCAAGAGAAATGACTAAATGTTGGTGCTAAATCTAGGTACACTTTATGGTTCTTCTGAATCTCTTCAATATTTTCTTGTGTAAGCTAGTTATTACAAGTGAAAGATAAAATTACAGAAATTCTCCTACTTGCATCAATCATCACGAAGGTGAGAAGTAGAAAGTGAAGATCAATGATGAGAATTCTGTGGAGCGAACAGCTGTGGTGTTGCTTGTCCTTGATTCATCTCCTGCTGCTTAGTCCATCTCTCTATCTCCTTTAGTAACAACCCCTGAGCTTCCTCCTTTTCATTGCTTTTCTTCTTACCCAAATGTTTCCCCACCTTTGATTTATAACCCAAATTAAAACACATTGTTTTTCCTTTCAGTTCAGGCTGTGATGGAAATGGTTTGTTGGCTGCAACATCTTCCCCTGCCAAGAGGTGATGGATTTATTTGGTGCAACAGTTGTCATATTCTCTGTGCAATACCCTCTTTGTTTCATGGGAAACAACGGTGAATCCGGGGATGGTTATACCCTTTAAAATAATTCATTAGAAAATGTGTTGAAACCGCGGGGATTTTGCATTCTAAGGTATAATGTCATGAAAAGTTGACTTATTCACTGTTTTTACTCCTTGTTTGTACTCTTGTGGACGGGCAACATTTTGGACAATCTTACCTACGTACATACATCAGATGAGTTATTTCCGCTTGGAGGATACAAAGCCCTTTTCTTTTTTTTCTTTTTTTCTCAATGCTGAACTATGAAGAAGAAGATACCTAATCTCGGCCACCACGTCTTGTCGCATTCATTGACACTTCTCAGATGACCTGGGGGAGTCATCTCAATCACAAATTTCAAAATCATGGTTCACAACATTCATGACCATATAAAATAGTGGGTGCGAAGATTTAAAAGGCCAATTCAGTATTTTTTTTTTCTAGTTCAAGTGAATTCTTAAGCTAAAGTATGTCAAGATTGAAATTTTGCATGATAATCTCTAAGACAAGGACATTTCACTATAATTGACATCATGGTTCAAAATATGCTGATACAAATTGGTATTGGCTAAGACCGTTATGAAACATTATCCTGAAACCTTAAAATGGTTCGGGAATTTATTGATATACGCCAGTCAAGGTAGTATTTTCTCTTGACTGAAACATTGTCTTGAATGAGATTTTAAACCTTGATTGACATGATATTGATATGGTCCCAAAAAAAAGTGATTCATGGTACTATAAGATCACCACAGGCTTTATAGACTACAAGCCTAGCAAAGGTGGTTATATTACAGACGATCTTAGGCACCATACAACTGCATTCCCATGTACAACAGTCTAAAACTATAAAACTAATTGAAGGGAATGGGTATTGAGACCTTCCAATCATTAGTAGCACTACAAGACAAAGATAAATGCCAAAGCTTCCTACAACCCTTGGACGGCAATGTAGAATAGCATTGTATGCTCCAAAGAGATGGCTTTATCGCTCGAAACCATCCCACAAAGTAACAAACTTAATCATCCATATATTTCTTCTTTGATCATGAAGAAGACTGCAGATTTTTCACAAGTGCACAATGTGTTTCAATATACGCAAGAAACCCACAAAGAAGGAGCTGAAGGTGAAGGAGAAGGAGAAAGAGAAGAAAAAGAAAGAGAAGGAAAAGGAGAAACAAAAGAAAAAGGAAGACAATGAGAGAAGAAAAAAGGAGGAAGAAAAAGAGAGGAAAAGACAAGAAGAAGAGAAGATGAGAAGGAAAGAGATGGAGAAACAAAAAGAACTGAAAAGGAAAGAGAAAGCAAAGAAAGAGAAGGAGAAACACAAGATGAACAAAAAGAAGAGATAATAACAGGTAAATAATACATCTTTTTGTGCACAAAAAATTTAATTCAGGATTTCAGATTGATCAATCGCACGATGCCGCATGTATTGAACACTTTCCTAACTTAGATATTTTTGTAAATTTGAGATGCCCTCGATACATGCAGTGTAATGCAATTCGTTGATCCGAGTTCTATGGAATCCCAGACTTTTCTATGAGCAAAACATTTTTTTTTCCAAATAATCAAAGATTATAGAGTTCTAATGATGATAGTTCATGTATGTGTTTTATGTAGTTCTTTTCCTTCTACTATTACCATAACATAGAAACTCTTTCTAAGTCGTTTTGCTTCTTTCTAGCCTAAATATTTACAGCTTTCAATGGGCCTTAAAGGGTCTGGTGCTTATTAAGCCTAAAAATCCTAACCCAAGCCCGGAGGCGGATCGTCTAATGGATGGGTTAGCTAAATAAAATCACCCATGTCCAAACCTGCCTCAGCACGGCAAGAATTCGGGCCCATTTACATTTATAGTGCGACCCCGCAAATATATATTATATATAATAAAAAGGGAGTGGTTCAGCAGCCCTAAAGTTTGCCAAACATTGTACCAAACATTTTTCAAAACATGGGTTAGAAGTTTTGGAATGAGCTGATTTTTTGTGAGGATGATCTCTATGATGAGGAGATCATCCTCACCAAAAATCAGCCTATTCCAAAACTTTTAACCCCATCAAAATTAATTTACAAAAAATTGGACGGTCCACAATTCTTCAATTTGTAAACTAGGGTTAGAAATTTCAAAATGTTTGGCAAACTTTAGGGCTGCTGAACCGCTCCATAAAAATTGTAACACTATGATGTAAGTTATGGGTCGGACCAGATCACCTACAAGTCTAACTCCCAATACCAAGTGTGGCCTGGCCCAATAAATAACATTACTCAAATCTGGTCCATGATGGGTTGGTCTGGGCCAAATCGGGTCCATTTATAATCCGACTAATTTCCAAGTTGTAAAACTTGGAAACACTGCTAAATATAAGTAAATACAAAATTTCAAGAAGAAATTGAAGAAACCCTTACGAAAGTATCATTTAGTAATAAAAAAGTCTCACTGCAATAGTTTTATAATATCCACTCCTAAGAAAATCATCATCTTAAAAACATATTAATATTAAAGAAGTAGAGTAATAAATTCCAATCTGTATAAATAAAATATAACTTGACTACCTATCCTTCATCAACCCAAAATTTTTACCCAATTTTGAGGCTTAGAACATTTGAATTTTTTTAATAAAAGTAATGAAATAGTTTATGTAAATCACGGAAAGAACTTAAGTATCAAATTAATTTTATTCAGATATGCCTCTGATTCTGAATGGGATAATGAAATAACTCTTGATTTTTTAATTATCAGTCATATAATTTAGCAAAACGCAACCGTTGTAATGGAATTCATAAATAGAGTATTAGGTAAGATGCATTGTAATAAGTTGTATATTACACCAAATCACATTCTTATGGAGATCAGGATAGATATTTATGGAGGAGGTTAAGGAAGATATTATCTTTAGAAAGATGTGATTTGATTTGATTAAATAAGATTATCAAAATTTAATTTCTATTTTAGAATTCTCTGTTATTTCTATATAAACCCTTTTAGGGCTCTTGTAATCTTCTTAATCAAAGAAATCAATAAAATCAATTTCTTCTTCATCAACGGTGTGAATGTGAAGATTATATAATTTCATGGATCCTGATATCATAATTTGATTCTTCGTGTAAAACATGACCAATATTACGGATGACAATTTGGCCCCACTTTGTCGGTGCCTTATCCCGAGTATTCATTCCTATAAGATCAGGTTTTCACTATTTTAAACGGGTTTAGAGGTGGTTTCAATATTGAAAATGAAAAACCGGAGTGGATTCGGGGCAATCAATTATAAATTAGAGCTAAAGATGTGTTTAATTAATTAGCATGGTTTCCTTCTACTAATCTATTGGTACGAAAAACTGGTAGAATAAAGAAAAGGAGGATTTCTCTAATCTCCATGAACGTTTGTGGCTCTCCATCAATCATATATGGCTTAAATCAGGAGAAAACATATCTTCTGAAAATCTGTATTGGTAAGGAATCCAATTCTTCCATGTAAAGTTCTCAACCGTTAGTTCCAGGAACAAATGTTTTCCATATGTATTTTATTTATTTATTTAAAAAGAAAAGAATTACATTTGCCACGTGGTACTCTGCTACGGTGCTTAATAATGGTCTCACTTACAGCCTCAAATTTCCTGTCTGGACTGGAGGAGAGGTCCAATAATTTTATCGAAAGCAAAGTACCACTACCAGACGTTTTACACGTAACGTCAATGTATGTAGAAAGCACTACAGATTTCCTTCTATCGGATGCCCATGTACACGTGTACCTCTAACAAAGTGGGCACATGCATTGCTATTTAAGCTTCTAGATACCTTCAACTGAATTATGTTGGAATATTCTGTCGTCACTCCCAACCAAATCATAGTTATTATTAATTAGTGGGTCCTTTACCATTAGGCATACAATTGAAAAGCTTCTCTCCATGTGCAACACTATAAATTAAGAGATCACAAAGTTTCCAACACACGACTACGACTAGAAGGTAAAAATCTCTTGCATTAGATTTACTTTTACTGAACTAATCCTTTGGAAGGTGAATGCAACTTAATTTGAATTAGATCTAGAAGTTACTAAATAATAATAAATGGTAAATAAAGTAAGAAAGTTTATAATACTACACCAACTTTTATTATTGTCACACTACTTCTTATGTAAATTATTAAAAAATTACACATAATTGATGTGACGTTAGTAAAAATTGACATGGTAATAATAACTCTCTTGTAGTATATTTAATTGATTACTTTGACATGATAAATTTGATAACGGTAGATCTATGCTCTTTAGATACACAATTATATTTTTTCATAAAAATGTATCTTGAGAAAATCATGAATCTCAAAGAACGTAGATCCACTATTTCTGAATTTATCACGTTAAATAGTCAATTGAATATACCACGTGGGGTGATCATATTAACACGACTCATTCCAAAATTCGTCTAATGGCTATGGGGTCTAACTCATTATATGTGGCAGATAAAATGATAATTCCAATGGGACCCACACATTTTGGCTCTTCCTACGTGGCAGAGTCTTTTTTCTTTTTTAATACAAGATGTTGCGCATGTGAATCAGGACATTCATTGCGAGAGTCGAAAATTTTCACAAAGGTGGGCCCGCATTTTTGGTAACTGATGGCGGTGAAGAAAAAAAAAAGCAAGATGATGCTGACCTCCGCCTTTCGCGTGGGAGGGGGACCACTGACTTGCGATTCAGGGACACGTGCACCATGATAAGCACTAAAAAACACCGATTTCGTGGTCTCATTCAAGTGCAAAAGAGAAGGTGCATGAGAGCATTATTGCCGCATCAACTTTTACTAATGCCACACCAATTCCTTAACGACTCACCGAAGAATTGCGCACAGTTTGAAGTCATGTTATAGTCTATGATACTATTTTTACACCGCCTCTAAAAAGAAAAATGGGATAAATACTGATACACAAGTTTTTATTAAAGAATAATGAGGAATGCACATGATCTTTGGACGTGATTGGATACATGGATGATGTGGCAAGGGCGAAGAATCACACGTCATTTTTTTCTGTATCCCGATGAAAATGGTCTATGATTCTATGCCCTTGTCATCTTAGTCACATAGTCAATCATGTGCATTCATTACGGCTCTTTACTAAATTTCACCTCTTTAGAACTTCATATAATACTAAAGTTTGCTCATGACTAGTAAGAGGGGCATCCTCTTTGGAGTTAATGGCGTAAGAAAGGAAAGACAACAAATTTAGAGGGATATTATTAAAAAATGATAGTAGAAAAAAGACAATAAAATTAAAGAAGTATTATCAAAATTGATGAGAAAAGCGGAAATATAACAAAATTAGAAGAATATTCTTGAACAAAGAGTAGAAAAGGAAAATCAATAAAATTCGAAAGATAAACATAATAGAAGTAGAAAAGGAAAAATCAATGAAATTGGAAGGATAATATAATAAAGTTAAAGATTAAATCTCAATTAGGGATTAGGGAGTTGACTCACCCTAATAGTAAACAAGTTTGGATTTGATAATTAATCGGGGGCGGGGGGGTTCTATTCCGTTATTTCTAAAAAGTTTTGCGAAAAAATGGGGAAAATTTTGGGACAGAGACAAATGACTTACAAAACATCATTTGTATATTTCCCAAAATCATTCATCTTTAACCTCCATAAAAATTCTTTATTGTTCTTAAGATTTGAATGTTGAAAAAATTAAAATTTTGAGAGTTAAGGGTAGAAATATGATCAATTGTGTAAGAGTATCAAGTAGGATGCAGTATAATGTGTCTTGAGATATACAAAATAATATTTATAAAGATTAAATATAACGAGATCAAAATTAGATAATGATATGTTAGGAATAGATTTAGTTTGTGATTATCAATGTTTTAAAAACCAAATCGATGATCAAACCAAAATTTTGCTCGACTAGTCGGACCAAAGTCCAACCGAGGTTCAATTTGGTCGAATTGATTTCTATTTATTAAAATAAGTATGATTCGTGGAGAGAGAACAGAGAGGATGATGTTCGTTCGTGCCCGGCCCAGCTTATTGGACAAATTGACCTGCCTCACAAGCAGGGGAATCAGAAACACAAGTGACTTGCTTTCTCGAGATGGAGGATATGAAATAGATCGACATTTCTTTCCTTCCCTAAATCGATCCACTCTAGTAAGCAACGGACGAAGAGATCTTATATATTCTGAAAAATAAGATTTGGGGATGTAAGTTCTTTTATATTTTCTTTTACATCCCTCAATTCTTATTCTGATTCTCTACTTTTGTAACTATAATTTCTAAATCGAATATCAACTTTGACAAGAGCCTCCAAACCTGCAAATTCAAATCCATTAACCTAAAAGTACATACTGAAGTAATCTACAAGTTAGTTGATGTCTTGATAGCTAGATTCTTGGGGGCTTTGACTTACCTAATTTGCCTCTTTAGGATCGAAGATTATGGAAGGTAGGTGAAGGTTCTCTTAATTGGTTATGTATGAAGATTTTCATTGTTTTCAAATTAGAAATTTAAAAAAGATGATCTTAAATTAAAAGTGGTTGTTGTCGCCATGACTAAAAAGGAATTGTGATGTCAAACATAATGGATAGAGAGGGCTAGGGTTTTTGTGTTGTATTTTCTACAATTAAAGGAAAGAAATCTTTTGAATTTTAATTTAAGAAGCTCTACAGATTTCATTTAACACTAAAAAATCGTTGATTGAGTTTTATTGGACTTTGCAATGGATGTGAAAAATGGCTCTAGAGTTTAGACTTACAAAAAAAAAAAAAAAAAATCATTTTCATTATTGGTTCATAAGGACCAACGGCTTGGATGCTTGAACCAGAAAAACCAATGATGCTAAATAAATCAGACCGATATGTTTATAAAGTTCGGTCTTACCCGGTTGGACCATTGGTTCAGTTCGATTCTTAAAACACTGGGATTATTCATTCAATTTGGATTTTCTATATAAACCCTCTTAGGGTTATTGTACTTATTCATTCAAAAAAATCCTTACAAATAGATGATCATTGTAGATGCAGATTTGGACTTACCTCAATCTACCCTGTTGTTGTTCCAAAAATGTTCCTTGATCTTATTAGTTCCAGTGTGGTACATGTCAATAATTCTCCGACGATCAAGTTAGAATTCTCAAAAAGATATTCCTTCTTTCTACCAATCTCCAAAGATCGAAAAAATCTCTTTTTTTCCCTTGATCCTCCCTCTATTATATATCCCACCTTTTAAGATCAAGGTTTCCCCCTTATCTGGGATTTGATCTCGTAAGATCTCACGGTCATTGGGATCTTACTCCGAAAATATAACTTTTCCTATCATATTCTAGGAATCATGAGATTTTTCCTAGAATTTCAGAGCTTCACGAGCGAAGTAAAGAATCACACAAATATTCTGATTTGATCTGTCCTATCAGTTAGGGCAGACTTCAATCCATGCCTTACTCTTTTGATGGGTAAAGTTAAATTATTGACTCATCCTAGGTACCACTTACCTTTCGAAATCTTCTTTTTATATTCTTCAATTCCTATTCTCAACGGGACACGTGTAAAGTCTCAATGAGAAATCGATTTTATCCTCTCCAATAACAAACTAATAATTCAAAGCAATCCTAACCGAATGGATAATCACTAGCTAAATCTAATCCTAACAAACCATTATCTAATTTCATCTCATCAAATCTATCCTAATCTATGATTTGGTGTAGCTTAGTACGTCTCATTAGTGTGCTTCTTACCTAGTATTCTAACATTGAGAAATCATCGATTAATTTGTTGATCCGTCAATTTAATTGATTAGTCCTTAAATCGAAGAATTTTATGAAAAATTCCAAGAATTTTGGACTGTAGTGACCATTTTATTTTGTTGTATATATATTAATTGTGACTTTTATCATTCCTTCCCCTACCTCTTGGGCTTTCAATAATGAATAATATTAACCCGGCTCGAAAAAAGACAATAAAAAACAGTTTCTTTAACACTAATGCTGGAATGACATTGGATTATTACGAATAAGCACATCTACGATTATGTGCGCACGTTCACATCAAAAATGTAAAAATCGTAGTAAATCCATTATCACCTCAGCACGACTCTTTCTTTTAAAACTAATTAAACTAGAGTCATGCCAAGGTGACATAAGATTTACTATGATTCTCACAATTCTGACGTGGACATACATACATAACTATAGATGATTTTTACTCGTATCACGAGAAAATATATCTACAGTCATGTGCACATCTCACGTGAGTTTTGTGAGAATCGCAATAAATTCTTTGTATCATTTTAGCATTTTCCATTAAACTAAGACCCGTGACTCGGAGTTGTCCTACCTGCCACTAGACGTTACCGGTTACTCTCTTCAGTTACTGTCGGTTACTCTTCAGTTAAACCGACATTTTCCAGTTCCTTCGAGGATCCTTCCACTTTCAATACCTTTAATTGTAGGTCCCACTTAAAAATCCAAACGTGGCACTCCCATTCTCCTCCACGAGTAGAGCACAGTCTCTACTCTCCCATACTTTACGTTTATGTGACTCGTGTGGTGAGCACGAGCGCTTAAAATTATCACAGTCGTGATTTGCATGGTTGAACTTCACTTTTTGACTCCACCACGAAAAAGTTAAAATGTACCTAATGACCTTCAATTATTGAACTATGACCCAATCACCTCTCGCCACGTACCAGCTGTTACTGCTAAACTTTGGTTATAAATACAGTCTCATACTGGTAGCAAAGGGGAAGAAAGACAGAGAGATTGAGAGGTAGAAGATAGTAGAGAGAAGCTCTTCTTCTTTCTTACCAGCTCTTGTTTCTATAATTTGGTTTTTTCACCACTATCTCTTCGACTCTTCCCCTCACACACACACACACACACAGAAAGTCTGTCAAAATGTTCATTGAGAACTTCAAAGTTGAGAGCCCAAACGTTAAGTATACAGAGAATGAAATCCAGTCTCTTTACAGTTATGAAACTACAGAGCTTGTTCATGAGAACAAGAATGGTATCTATCAATGGGTTGTCAAGCCTAAGACTGTTAAATACGAGTTCAAAACCGATACCCATGTTCCTCAGCTAGGGTTAGCTCTCTTTTTCTTCTCTATAAGCCTTATTAGTTAAAGATTTAAAAAATAAAAAATAAAAAAGAAATCCATTAACATGTGGTTCTCTTCTCTTGAAACCTTTATTTATTGTTTGTTTGTTGATTTTTTTTTTTTTTTTTGGTAGAGTTATGCTTGTTGGGTGGGGTGGAAACAATGGTTCAACCCTCACTGGTGGGGTTATTGCAAATCGGGAGTGAGTTACTTGGTCACACTTTTGATTTTGTTTTTATGTATTATTTTATTTTAATATTATTTTTTGTGGTATGGGCCCTTTGATTATCTCAGAGGTATCTCTTGGGCTACTAAAGATAAAGTACAGCAAGCCAACTACTTCGGCTCATTGACTCAGGCCTCAACAATCCGAGTTGGATCGTTTAATGGGGAAGAAATATATGCTCCATTTAAGAGCTTACTCCCCATGGTAATTAAAAGTAATCCTAGTTAATTATCTATATTTTATAAATATTGGTTTTTATTTAATTTATTATTATTATGAATTTTTTTGGTTTATTAGGTGAACCCTGAAGACATTGTTTTTGGGGGATGGGACATAAGTGATATGAACTTGGCAGATGCCATGTCTAGGGCTAAGGTCTTTGACGTTGATTTGCAAAAGCAATTGAGGCCCCACATGGAATCCATGGTCCCACTTCCTGGAATCTACGACCCTGATTTCATCGCGGCCAATCAAGGTTCTCGTGCTAACAATGTAATCAAAGGGACTAAGAAAGAACAAATACAACAAATCAGGAAGGACATAAGGTAAAAGATACTAAACTAGAACAAAATTAACATGTAATAACTAATGTCTTATTTATCTCTCTCTATACGTGATATTAGGGACTTCAAAGAGGCTACTAAGGTAGATAAGGTGGTGGTTCTCTGGACAGCCAACACAGAGAGATACAGTAATGTTGTTGTTGGGCTAAATGATACCATGGAGAATCTCTTCGCTTCGTTGGACAAGAATGAATCTGAGATATCTCCTTCCACCTTGTATGCTTTGGCATGTGTCTTTGAAGACATCCCTTTCATCAATGGAAGCCCACAGAATACATTTGTTCCAGGTTTGAAAGCTCTTGAGCTTAATAATTTAAGAGTTGTGATGAATGCATGCGGTTGGGTATGCCGCTGACGTGGTAAGGGCACAGAATCATAGATCTTTTTCATCGGGATACACAGCAAAAAGATGTGCGGTTCTGTGCCCTTGCCACGTTAGCTGCGTACCCAACCATGTATCAAAACCGCGTGCATTCATCATGATTCATAATTTAATTCTCCCTTTTTTAAGTTTGAATCTATGGCACATAATTTCTTTTGTTATTCTTCAGGGCTCATTGATTTGGCTATACAGAGGAATTGTTTGATTGGAGGAGATGATTTCAAGAGTGGTCAGACAAAGATGAAATCTGTCTTGATTGATTTTCTTGTGGGGGCTGGAATCAAGGTGGGTATTTAAATCTAAAGGTGGGATCGGTTTTGTTTTTAACCTCCGTACCAAAAGCATGTTTGGATTGATTTTAAAAAAGTGTCATTAAACACAAAGCATCTACACGTCCACGTTGATGAAACCTCCATGTTAATGAAAGGCAGCGTCCTATACGGTCATTTTAGCATTTTACTTTAAAAAAATTCTTTCAAAAGTGAAAAATCTTAAATTTTTAAGAAATACAAAGAAATTACTTTCTACTTTCTTAAAGTTATTTTATTTATTTATTATTTACTTGACATACAAACAAAGTCTAAACATAACATGACAAATAAAAGTAAATACAGACAAATCTCCTGCTCTTTTGGACCTTCATATAAGTTCCCTAATTATAAGAAGTTATGATTTTTTCCTTCTGTGTTGGATATTCGGATCATCAAATTCAATAGCATTTTTTTTTTCCAATATTGTCCTTGTTAATAGCCTAACATTGCAATTGCAACAATTATAAAGGGGTTTTCAGATTTTTGACCCATAGTTAATTAACATACATCTTTAATCCAATTTCATACAGATTTTTTTCTATAAAACTAAAATATACTGTAATTCAAATTTAATCCTAGAAAAAGAGGGAACAAAAGAGATTGATTTGATGCAAACTTTGTGATCAGCCAACATCAATAGTAAGCTACAACCATCTGGGTAACAACGACGGCATGAATCTCTCGGCTCCTCAAACCTTCCGGTCTAAAGAAATTTCAAAGAGCAATGTAGTCGATGACATGGTCTCTAGCAATGGCATCCTTTACGGACCTGGCGAGCACCCCGACCATGTCATCGTGATCAAGGTATGGCCCTCCATTACCTTAGTCAGTGCATGTTAGCAATATATGGTTACAAAACTTAGCCATGGCTCATTCTTGTGTTACTTGATTTGTTGTGTAGTACGTGCCATATGTTGGAGATAGCAAGAGAGCCATGGATGAGTACACATCTGAGATATTCATGGGTGGTAAGAGCACCATTGTCCTGCACAACACGTGCGAGGACTCCTTACTAGCCGCTCCCATTATACTCGACCTGGTCCTGCTAGCCGAACTCAGCACTCGAATCCAGCTCAAAGCCGAAGGAGAGGTTTGTTTCTAACATGCGCCGTGTTCCAACCTGTACCTCACTAGACACTACTTGAGCTAACTGTTTTACTATAACTGAACTTTTTACAGGGCAAGTTTCATTCTTTCCACCCAGTTGCCACCATCCTCAGCTACCTTACCAAGGCCCCACTTGTAAGGAAACATGTTCCCCTAATTCCTTCCTTTAAACATCTAATTAGCTGTAAAAACAATCCCCAACTATCCATTCTGCTGATCGTAATCTACCAATCAAAGGGTTGCATTGAGTAATGAATCATTGATTGGTCATACATGGGATCATTTGAAACTAATGTTTGATATTAATGATCAACACCCCAACTGGGCAATTGCTATAATACAACATAAATTAGAGTTTCTATCACTCCAAATTAATCTAATAAGGTTGTGTGGTACACAGGTTCCACCAGGCACGCCGGTTGTTAATGCCCTGTCGAAGCAGAGGGCAATGCTTGAGAACATATTGAGGGCTTGCATTGGCTTGGCTCCAGAAAACAACATGATACTGGAATACAAATGAAGTCAAGATCAAGATTTGATTATTATAAACAAGACTTTTTCTTCTCTTAATGAAGTTGTTCAGCCTTAGCAATGTAGTTCACATGTTGGGGGAAAGAGTACTTGGCCTTGGCCTTAGCTCTAGCTTTCAGTGGGTTTAGTTATTTTCAGAATGTATTTCCGTGCTTTGGTACTACTCCTTACATAAAAAGTGAAACAATAGAATCTATCAAATTTTATGGTCCTACCCAAGCTTACAATTTTATTCCAACCCATGTGAATTACCTTATCAATAGAATTGATGCTAAACGGATAATCTGATCAAATTAAAGGAATTTTTTATTATTAAACAACAATAAAATTAATCATACTTTATAGATCTGACATAATTAGAGACCATATATGGATCATGTAATCCATTCCAATGCATCAATTGATTCATTTTGGTACTCAAATTCAAAGTTAGAAATTTCAATAGATCCATCAAAACAACTCTTACATGAGATGAGGTTAACAAAATTAAGAGGCTACCAATTCATAGTAAAAAATTAATTAATAAATTTAATCATCCACAATTCAAAACCAAATTATTATGTCTAAAAATAGAAGACACGAAGAATGTCATCTTATTGGGGCCTCTGTAAACTAAGAGTATAGAACTCAATGGAAATGTAAAAAACAAAAAAACTAATCTAATAGACATAATGTGACCTATAATAATAAATAAATAAAACCCTATGATCAGAAGTAAGAGAATGAAGCAACAACTAGACTAACAAGCATAGGAACAAATGAAATCGCAATTGTTGATGCACTAGAGTGAGATGGAGCTGGAGCAGGAGATAAACCCTCCGGTGCAGTAGCTGGAATAACTGGGATTGGTGGTATTGGAATAGGCGAATCAGGAGCTGCAATGCATGACAAGTATGATTAGATATATATAATTTTTTTCATTATATTTTAGAATTTTAAGATTACTTGAAATGAAACTTCTCTTAAAGCACTGAAATAAACTAATTGGAAACAACCAAAGCAATATCCTAATTTTTATTTTTGTAAAGTGAATTTTTTTTTTTTTTTTTTTTTAAATTGGCATAGGCCAATAGAACCAAATCTAAATGGACTTCAAAAATCAGGGTAAATCAAAATAAAAGATAAATTGAACGCAGAATATACTCAAAACATTACTAAGATCTCTTTTCAAAAAAAAAAGACGAGAGTACTCCCCCAATTGCAAAAATATTTATGTTCTCAAACCAATCGGATGGAACAGAATGTCCCATTCATGTCAACCTCTTCAAAACAAATCATCCTATAAAATCACTCTTTGGTTATTAGAACTGAAGTAGAAAAAGAAGTTCACCCACAGAACATCATTTAGATCTATAATTGGCTGTATTTTGTATTTTACGTTTGAATAGGACATCAAATGAATTGGACTTGGTCTGAAGTCAAGTGATCTGAAAATCAAATTTAACTGATTTGAATTCATGGAGGTAAAATATGGTTTGATATTCCTTGACCCAACATTACCTAACCCTCACTGACCCAAATTTAAGGATGTGTCTAATGTGGAATGCAATTTAACCCATTAGATCCAACCATGGTTTTAAATCTCATCTAAGACTGAGACGACTCGTCCCATACATCTTGGTATTGTCCTCCAACAAGACGGATAGACCAGTCAAACGTATCAGACGAGATTTAAAATCATGGTTCATTTGTCTCATCGTTGTACGAGAGACGTTAAAATGAGTTTTAAATCCATAGATCCAACAGGGGTCGGACCCATTTACCTACCTTTAAGTAGCTTATTATTATCATCATTTAATTATTAAAAGCTTGAGATTAAACCAACTAAAACCTAATAAAAGAAATTATTAAATACAAATACAAATAAAACAAAGGATGATCAATCAAAATAGAACCAAAACATACCAGGGGCAGAGCCAGGAGCACCATTGACTGCAAAAAAGAAAGAAAAAGAAAAAAAGAAAAGCCCATTAGCAATCAAAAGCAACAAAACTAAATCCAATACATCACTATCTTTTAATAACTAAAAGAAGACAAACAAATATATAGAAGAACCCAGATAATAATATTTAGAGGAGGGGAATGACTCACGTCCACAGTCAGGGGTGGAAGAATCAGAGACACCACATGCAGAAGGAAGAGACAAAACCTTTTTTACATCCAACACAATACCCAAATCAGCACTACTCTTAAAGACCTCACACAGACACTCGGCATCTGTCTTCAACACAGTCTTCAACCCACTGCAACACTCACCTTCTGGCTTTGTAACATTACTTCCATTGCTAACAAAGCTCAAACAATCAATCATGTCAAATATGACTGTGGAGCAGTCCACATTTGATGATGGTGATGGTGATTGTGATGAACTAAATGCATTTCTAAGGATTGAATCATATTCTTCAATGTAATATTTGCAGTTAACCTCAGCAACTGAGGCACAAAATGCAATAAGACAGAAGAGAACAATCGAAAGCTTCATCATCTTTAACTTTAGCTTTTAAAGATTGATATTATTAGAGATTAGAGAAGATATAGAAATCAAGAAGGAGAGGTCGATTTAAAAAAAAAAAAAAAATGAATCGAATTGCAAGTCTTAGAGGGAGAGAAGAGGTTGTGATGGGGTTGAATATAAATTATAAATATATATAAAAATAAAAATAAAGGAATTTGCGTTAAAGTGAAACTGGTTGACTTCCCCGAAATTTTAGAGGAGTGGGTTATATGTGCGCTTCTAAATGTCACCACGTTAGCACACGTATCGTATCGTATCGTAAATGGCTTTGTGGATAATGAGAATCCCGGATTTGCGTCTCTTACGCCATTATAGATTGGATTGGATTTGCTCTCTCAAAAAAACAGAAAGGCGGAGAGATCGATTTTGACCGCGACCACCAGCCCCCTTCAAAATTATAGAGGAACTCTTGTGTTTTTTTAAAATTAGATCATGCTCCTCTATATTTATATAATACTTGAGATCCCTCCTTCTTGTTTTGGAAAGTGATGATATGCCACTCGTTACTTTGGTCTTCTAAATGATCTAACGAAGAAAATGACAATAGTGCTACCGCCATCACCATTCATCATAACATCATTTCATCAATGTCGTCGTTGTCGTGATCATCATCTTATCACTATTGTCATCATAACATCATTTCATAAAAGATAAGTAATTTTGAAAAGAAAATCAAAGATTTTTTAGTCATTTTTCATTAGTCGATGAGTGAAGACCAATGTAAAGGGAGGATCATTAATTTCAAAAACAAAATGGGTGTCTCAAATATTCATGAAACATGAAAGATTACTTTATCAAATTTGAAATTGGTGTCTTATTTAACCATTGACATATAAAAAGAAGATCAAATGGAATAGATAAAGTATTGATCACTTTTCTTTACCTTCAATAGGGTGTGATTCTACAAGTCCATCCAGTCTAAGACCATCAGCATTTTGGTCTAGAAATTCAGTTCAAAATTTTCATTCAGGAAATAAGCTATTAATTGCTAAATAGCTTACCTAAGAACACGTATATCAATTAATAATTTATTTATTAATTCAGAATGCAATAATAAAACATCAGGTGTGTTATACAATAAAGATGTCTATGAGAATTAGGTGACGAACCCCTCACGAAGACATAAATTATAACGTCATGAAATTTTATTACATACATCAAAGAATTAAGTTAATTATATTAATCTGTTTTTTTATTTAATTTTTAAAAATATTAAAAATAAATCATTTTATTGTCGATTTAAAATAAGGATTTGCTATAAAGAGAATTTGACAATGTACAATTTGGATAATCTTATCATGATTATAATTGAAGAATTAGAACATTTAGTCAAAGTAGATAAAACTCAAAATTTTATAAGAATCTTTTTTCGTCAAATGGACGTTACCATTAAGTTCAAAGTATCGAAAAACATAGTTTAGACTGCCAACATGCTTAAATATGAATTTAATATGATAAGTTACGAAAATATTAATTTTATATATTTTTTTTTATATATTATAATATAAGTTGATATTCATTCGTACCCGCTAAAAGAAAAACATAAACAGAGATGAGTAGATTTTGATAATGGGTTCCTGTACTTTATCTTTGATCTAAATTTAAATGTGTTTCAAATATAATTAAGATACGACACTGAAGAAAAAAATATCTGCGATATCGAGACATAATTAATTACCAGAATATTTTATTAAATCACTGAGAAGATTAGTTAAAAAAATCATTTTAATGTCGTATGGACATGTAAAATCCAATTATGAAGATAGAAAATTCGTAGTTTAGTTTTCAATGAAATTTTTTTTATTTCAATTTTGATAGTTAGTTTCAAATTTATTATGATTTAAATTCAAAATTCATACATTGAATTGTAAAATAATTCATTTTATATCTTTTCTTACATATTTTAATATTGTGAAATAAAAATAAATGGATTTGGATGAGTATAACCAAACAATTAATTTGAAATAAATTGATTTTCATGGTAATTTTAGTAAAATATTCATTTTAAAAATAGTTAAAACGCCTAATTTTGAAAGTGTATTTTTAGTGGATGATAATTTATAAAAAAATGAAATGTTTAAGTTTAAATTTGTAATCGAGAATGATCGTCTCAATTGTTCAGAATCGATAATGGGATTCTCGACTGAATGTGTTTGTGTTGAGGGTTTTCAGATTTAGAGTATATTTGAGTATTGTGTAATAAAGCATTGGATGTAATTAGGATAATAACCGTAGGACGGTATATTTGCATGTTTACTACTTTCGATATACTACTACATATTTATAATTTTAGAATATCTGGGAATGTCGTCACACTTACAAATTTTTTTAAAATGAATTTTAAAAAATATAATTATTATTTTTGTTATCCATTAAAGGGATAATGAATGCCTATAAGTTTAATATGTAGATCTTTTCAGAAGTAATTAATTAATTTAGAATAATAGGGATTTCATATTATCTCCGATAGTATGGGATAAGATTTGAGAATATCATTGTACTTACTATTCTGAAAAATTTTATCTTATCTTTATTTGAAACAATATATTATATTATAAAGAAAGTTTGTAGATGATTAGATTGATTGAGGATGCATGTATACCATAGAGGTACGATGAAATTAACTTGTTAAATGATCATTTACAGTACATAATAATCAAATGGTTGATCTCCGTTAAGGATCAACGGCTAACCTGAGTCAAAAAATATGATCAACCAATTATGGTAAATTGTCAAACCGACCATAAAATCAATAACTAACAGTAAGTTCTACACTGGTTAAGTACTGGAACATCAATGTACAAATTAATATTTTTATATCGGTCGTGTACCTCATCATTTTTATCAAATACACTATTAAAATTGATATTTTTATGATATGTTTATGTTTCTTTTGTTTTATTATGAGATAAAAAATATTTTGTTACTATTTTATTAAAAATTAGTCTATTTCAAGTGTTATTCGTTTTTTATTACTTATATAAAAACATGTATCATTTGTAATAGATTAGCTTGTTTATCCATTTATATTATGACTATTAATTTAAAATGTAAGTTTACTCTTAAATAACTTTCTTGTTACTCACCATACCAACAAAACATTACAGATGTCCCAATTATCGAGATGTCTATTCTCAATGGAGAACATTATATATAAGAATCGCAGGATCAGGATGATGAGCATTATTTCTGTTATATGTAAGCTAAGATTTGATTTTAGTAGAACTAACTTTTGTGTACTTTTGGACTTCCTTATATATATTAACATCGTGTATGTTGTGTCTTCTTATATATATATGTTTTGAAAGAAAGAGTTTATTATTTATGATGTGGACAACTATCGATCAATATGATATATGTAATTGATGTATGTACACTTTTGAATTGTGATTATAGTTATATATTTTTTAATGATATATATTTGTTATGATATAGTGGTTGGAATGCAATTGATATATAGATTTTGATTATACAAAAATGTCTATATAGGTGAAAATTTTCTTAAGTCCAAATTTTAGAGAAAACTCTGTTGAAATTATTTGGAAGAAAATCTATATCGTATTTAAGCTTTGAAGATCTTAGTTTAGATTTATTTTTTCGCTCCACCATCGAGATTTGAGAAAATTTAAATCTTAAATCAGGGCGCGTGAGATGAATCTATCATTCCCTTATTACAACATTTTAAACCATTTTTGTGCTAGTTCATGAGCTACAATAAGTGAGATATGAAACTTTGGATTGAAACGAGATTTTAAACTATGGTTGATACAATAAAAAGCTAATGTTGTTTACAATTTAAATAATAAGTTTATCTTATATTATTTGGTAAAAATACTAAAAAAAAAAAAAAAAAAAAAACTATCATCACAATTGCTTTTGATTTGACAAATTCTAAAATAGATTTAGTTCTACATCAATGGTTACAAATCGATCCTTAACAAACAACAATCTTTATTAGTAGAACATCTTTTAGCTATAATTAATTTTTTATACGAAAGTATCATCTAAATATATGTTATAAGTATGGGTTAGTTTTCGTTGACTCAAGAAATGACATAAGATATTCACTGTATAAACATAAATTCCAACAATTGAGATTTAATATATATCTCAACAATATATATCCCGATGATACTTATCTGGAGGATAATTTTTAATTGTAGGATTTTTTGTTTATGTGGTTAAGATCTTGTGTCATATTTTGAGTCAATATAAATATAAATATATACAATAATGGGTCAAGTTAGATCAAGACTTAGTCTAACCCAAACTTCTAGGTTGAAATTTTTTGAACTTAACCATACCTTCATGGACCTTCTTCTTTAATAATTTATTATGACTCTATTTTGGATTTAACCTTTTTAGATTTTTTAACTTTTTAAAGTTAACCCAAACAGTTTTTATTTTATTTTTGAACTTTTCCACCGTAAAAGGTCAAAAAGTTTTAAATGCATCCCAATGTGTTCTATACATTTTGAAAAACAAATGGACCAGCCCAGTTACATAGTTCTTTTGAATTCCCCGTTTGGATAAATAAATAAAAAAAAGTAACTTTTTTTACTTTGCAAGTTAAAATGTTCGTTTGAATTTATTTTTAAAGAGTAAAAGATAAAATATTTTTTTACTTTCTAAAAATTATTTTTCTCTCAAAATTACTTTTTTACTTTCTCTCCAAAATAAATAATTTAAATTTTTTTACTTTTTAAAATTAAATCAAACATTTTATTTTATTTTTTTACTTTTCAAATTTTAAAAGTAAAAATGTTTTAAATGCATCCAAACGGATTCCATTAATTTTGAGAAACACCTAGTTACATAATACTTTTGGTGCCCAACGAGGAAAAAAAAAAACAAAAATTGACACGGGATCGAGAAAGTAGAACCAATCTAATGATGATTGAGGCTGTTTAGGTCATTTATCTTTCCATGATGGGCTTGAATTAAGTCTCAAGCCAGTTAATAAAGCCCATGAAGAAGAATAGATAAAACCCTTGTCAATTAAGCTGATTATTGCACAGTAATCATGGCCCAGTGGACCTGAAAGAGAGTAACACTTTAACCCAACTCAACTCAACTCAACTCAACTCCCATGACTGATGACCCCAACCAATAAGTTAGTTTGAAACTCATAATCACAGTAGAGGCAAAGACATTGTCCACGTGGATGGAGGAAAGGCAAAGATGCGGATGGAATTCAGTCTCTCATTGGTTGGAAATCTATCCACGAGAGATGTAAAGATTTGGTATGGAGATTTCGGATGGGCCCACATGGCTGGCTCCTGAGTGGCCTCTCTTCTACTCTTCTTATCTGTATCTCTCTCATTCTCAAATTCTCACATAAAGAATAAAGAACTGGTCTTGACTCTTGAAAGAACAAGTGTGGTGTGTGTATAGTTTATTAAAAATAGGTTATTAGGGAGTAAAGGGAGAGAGAGAGAGAGATGGCAATGGCTGCAACATCGGCTGCAGTGCTCAAAGGCTTCGGATCTCCCTTCTTGTCGGGAGAGAAGAGGAGTCAGATTCAGAGTTTGGTTTCTTCAAGCATTAGAGGAGGCAGAGTGGGTGGTGTGGTCAGCTCTCCTCGTAGGCTTGTCGTCGTTGCGGCCGCTGCAAAGAAATCTTGGATTCCAGGTGTTAGAGGAGGAGGAAACCTCATCGACCCTGAGTGGCTTGATGGCTCGTAAGACTTAACAACCTCATTTCTTATGTGTAGTCAGTCAGTCAGTCATTTGCAATGTGGCTTTTAAATTACTCAACCTCCACTCTTATATTCATACTTCTCCCCCTCCCTTTTGCAACAAATTGGTCTTTCGAGTAGTTGGTTGATTAACTTGGTATCAGAACCCTAGATTCGTATAGGTCATGGGTGGAGGGGAGTGTTGAAAGTACATTTTCCTCCATTCTCGGCCGATTAAGAGCATTTCCAATGGCAATCCTATATTTGCATCTTTCAATTCCTTTTTTTTTAACAATTAAGTGAAAAAGAAGTCATATTTGACACATGCTTCTCTAATGCTTCATCTTAAAAATAAATAAATAAATAAATAAATAAAATTTGTAATTTACATGCTTTACATGGTAATTTGATAAAAAGAATTACTGGCACATAAAACACTTAACAAATTTTGAGATATTTTAAAAGCAATGCAAATATAACATTCCATTTTTGAAAGTCCATATATGACACTTGCATTGATGAGCATTTATGGGAGACAATTCCAAAATTTGGAATTGGCACAAAAATTTGAGACGCGGTTGGAGATGCTCTAACCCTCTTATATTCATAGTTCTCTCCCTCTGCAACAGATTGATCTTTTTGGAGTAGTTGGTTGGTTAATGATATGGTACTTGACAAAGAACCTATGATGCATAAGTTTAAAAAAAAAATTTATATATGTGAGACTAGCTCTCACTAGGGATCCCGTCGAGATAGGTTCTATGGGGAGCCTACTAAGCACGGAAAATATCCCCGATCTTTACCTAGATGGGATGGGATACTCCTTGTCATACATTGCAATGTGGACATTTGTATGATTTTGATCCATGCCACAATTTTCCCTATACACTACCCATAAAAAACATTTTTAAGAGTCAAATATCATAATTGGAGGAAGTTGATTTTTGAAGTCTTGAAAAAAAAGTTAAAGGTGAAAAAAAGAAAAAAAAAATTGAAGTTGTCCTGATCTACTTTTGGCCTTAGGCTTTTGTAGTCACCACATGAATACAAATTACAAGACTTTGGGAAGAAAATATCCTCATTTTTTTGGGTTAATGAAAAAAAATTCTCCCACAGGTTTTAAGGTTCTCTCTCTCATCAAATCTTCACTTTTCACATATCCTCAACATTAGGAGCTACATTTTAGTTAATTTCATTAAAATCCCTTAGCTTCTTGAAGAATTTTTAGACCCCAAAAAGTACTTTCTAGATTCAGTCATCAAACAATTGTTAATCTAGAAATAGCAATTCTTATGAAAGTGATTTCATAGAAGCACTTTAGCTGAAAGCATACCTGTCATGTATGTGGTTAGGAATGTCAAGGGCTGGGCTTGAGGAGAAGTCAGTCCTGACCAAACCTGGACCATTATTAACACATGTTTAAGCCTTTAAGGTCTCACTGATCATGTTAGAGATGGGGCAAAGCAGATAATTTGCTGTTTTTTAATTCAGGTTTTCTTTTGATTATTTGAATGGCAATGCAGGCTCCCAGGTGACTACGGGTTCGACCCATTGGGACTAGGTAAGGACCCAGCCTTCCTCAAATGGTACAGAGAGGCTGAGCTGATCCATGGTCGATGGGCAATGACAGCTGTGGTTGGAATCTTCGTGGGTCAGGCTTGGAGTGGTATCCCATGGTTTCAGGCCGGTGCTGATCCAGGTGCAATTGCACCATTCTCCTTCGGAACTCTATTGGGCACCCAACTTATCCTCATGGGTTGGGTTGAGAGCAAGAGATGGGTGGACTTCTTCAACCCGGAGTCTCAATCAGTGGAATGGGCCACACCATGGTCCAAAACTGCAGAGAATTTTGCTAATGCGACTGGTGAACAAGGTTACCCGGGTGGTAAATTCTTCGACCCATTGTCGTTCGCGGGCACGATCAACAATGGTGTGTACATCCCAGATGAGGAGAAGCTGGAGAGACTAAAGCTAGCTGAGATCAAGCATGCTAGGCTTGCCATGGTAGCCATGCTCATTTTCTACTTTGAGGCTGGCCAAGGGAAGACTCCCCTTGGAGCTCTTGGCTTGTAAACATTTTTATTAAGTAATTAAACTGGGGACAACCAAGCACATTTTCAAAAGCTATCTGTTTTAGCTCCAATTTCCCTTCATAATTCAAATGATTTCTTCCCTTGGTATATAGATACTTATGTTTAATGATTGGGTGATAATCTTTCTTTAAGTTACTATTATTATTAATGTTTTAAAAGCAGATCGAATATTTATCAATGACGAGGTATAAGTACTTCAATTGGAGATATTTTTTACTCATAAGAAAATGAATAATGCTGAACTGATCTCAAGATTGTACCTCATGTCGCACGTCAAGATGTGTGATATGAGTTACAATCTTGAGATCACTGTAGCACGACTCTAGGAAAATTTATACGGGATTTCACATATTCCCGTTAGAGTAATCGCACAAAGCTTAACAGGGATAGTTTTGATCAACCTACGAATGTTGGGCATATTGGGCCCAATTGAGTTCTGTTTGTGGGCCTAATTGAGTCTGCCAATGGTACTTTCAGAGTGAAAGATATCAAACTGTTAGAGTTTAAGCCCAATTGAGTGTGGTTTGTGGGCCTAAGTGAGTTTGCCACATGGTACT
Organism: Akebia trifoliata; assembly: GCF_017979445.1. Classification (NCBI taxonomy): domain Eukaryota; kingdom Viridiplantae; phylum Streptophyta; class Magnoliopsida; order Ranunculales; family Lardizabalaceae; genus Akebia; species Akebia trifoliata. The sequence continues at coordinate 955,863 of NC_141378.1, read as the reverse complement.
GTCAGAGTGAAAGATGTCAAACTCTTAGTTTAACAACGAATTCCCTCTGACAGTCTCCCTTCTAACTCAAACTGACACTCGATGGGTTTGCGGCCCACCCTGTAAACTGACGAGGCAATTTGATTCCTTGTTCCTTAATGAAACAAAAACACACAGGTCATGTAATTGCTCCTCTTTGACCAGAATAGAATCTTCTTAAAAAAATCATAATTATTACTCTAAACTCACCTTTAAGAGTATAAGTTTGATGTGACTTCCTCACATCAAATCTTATACGAAATCCGAAGAGGCCAACACGTCTTGTGAATTTGCATTTTCTCTGTATAAAAAGCCCGATGTCCTTTGATAAAACTTTCATGATTGATTGATAGTCGTTATTTATTTTTATTTTTTTAATCTTTTCTCATAATGGTTATTTATAATTAATCAAAAAAAAAAAAATTCTTTTGTCTTTAATACTAACAAGAGAATAAATGAGTATCATAAGATTATTGTCCCCATTGACTGTGCTATCATATATTTTTAGAAGGATTTAATGAAACTTTTTTTATGTTAATAAAAATAACAAATTACCTTCTACAGTAATGAATTTTCTATGAGATGACAAGTCCATCTCTAAGTGCTTAGTATAGTTTTTAGACTAATGATAGTTTGATGCTCTTTTTTCAAATGCCCGTCATACACTCCTTAAGTTGATAGTTACAAAAGCCTAAATCTTTTTCTTGTGTCTCCTTAAGCAAAGGATCTGTGGATCTGTGATGGGGGCCTAAAGGGGTGTTGAAAAAAGATCGTTAGATTATCACAACTCTAATTTTTATATGAATGAAATTCATATGAATAAATTAAATAAATATATCATTATTTTTAATTATGATAGGAACTTAATAAGAAATTAAAAATAAATAAACAAACCTAGAATCCCCCACACCTTTTAGGATGGGACTCTACTCCTTACCCCACCCCCCAATACACAAAAGTTTTAAATTATTATTTTTAAACGAGGAGTAATCCCTTCTTGTCGCCTCTCCACACACTTTGATAATTTAGAAATAAATCCATGAGGGTAGCATTTAGAGGTGTTTCAAATTTAATGTTCGTTGGAATTGAACCCAGATATATGGTATCATATCCTATAGATTTTACCAAGTGAGATGGCTAGGACATGCACTTTTATCTTGAGAAAATCATTCTAGGATTAGGAATAAGAAATCCCTAGACCTTCCCGATGGGGAATCCTTTGGTTTGTCACATAAATTGAATATTGAGATCTTCTGAAATTGGGATTCAAACGTCATGAAAGACACCATAATCTCATTGACACATATCTAGTATATTGAGAGAAATTTTCATAAAATCTAAAAAGAACCACATGCTCTTATAAAATGTGGTATAAACAACATAAATGTAAATAACAATACGAATCAATGCACAAGATTACTCTAATAAATCTCATTACTCTCCCTCATTGACTTGATAATTGAAGTATAATCACAATCATAGGGTTAACAAAATTGAAGATGATTGATCGGATTCAATCATCAAACTTCAATGCAGGAATATTGAAGCTAGAAAAGATTTGGAATCCACAAGTATTACTACTACGTGAAAATTGAAAAATTCTACAAGAAAATTTGACGGGCCAAGGCCCATGAATTTTAAAAATCAAATTTCGACGGCCCAGAGTCGTTGAATTTTTTATGTTCATCAAATTCAACGACTCCTTTCTCCCATCCTCCATTAATTTGATGGTTTCTACTCATTTTTTTTTTTTTAAATCTACAATGAAAATTTTGACGGTCTTGGCCTATCAAATATGGACTTTTTCACGGTTGTGTACTAAAATTTCAAAAATCATGAATGAATTGTATTTTCCAAAAGGTTTTTGAAGCTGAAAATAAGTCATCATCATTCATTTATTTGTGTCTTACATCACACCAGTCTTAAGACTACCCAAAGGACAACCATTTTATTGTTTCGTCCTCTAGATATGATCATGAGAAAGCAACCCATTTTAATTCCCCCATAAAACAAAGATGTCAATAGAAAAGTATTCGAATCCATTTGAGATCCATCTCACTCACAAAATAGGAAGTAGAAAACTTCTAAATTTGGATAATAATTATAATAATATACATTCTAAAATAATAATAATACTAATTAATAAGAGTGATGCATGTAAAATTCTTCCAACTAACATTATGAAAGCAAAGGGAGAATAAGTACACAGATGAGTTAATTATACATATTGGAACCAAATGAAATTGCAGTCTCAAAACTAGCTAGCTATAGGTTTGTTGCATATAAAGATAACCCCTCCCCCACCCCCAATATCTCTATTATTGATTTTATGGTGTAGCAACTTTTAGGGTGGGTTTAGGGTTTTTTCCAATATTGCTTGAAGCTTCAGATCCTGCAGTAGCTGCAGTGATAGTGACATTGGATGAAGCTTCTTTCTTTAATGGCAATGAACTCTCTCCATCTTCATTCATCCTTACTTCCCTGCATTCTAGACTGCAAAACGCTGTATCACCCCTATTTTATTTTATTTCCAAAAAAAAAAAAAAGGATAGTTAGAACAAAATATCAACATGCATTAATAAAAAAAATCATTCACATCAAATAAATGATAGAAAATTAATCTAATCCTCTCTAAAATTTTACCATTATGTAATCTAAAGAGTACTTTCTAATAGAAGGTATATATATAAAACTGTTAGGTATCAAAGATTTATTCGGCCAAAAATTGTGGAAAAACAAAACTAAACCAATTATAATTACGTTTAAAATCGCTCAAATCAAACACAGAAGTGTACCTATAAATGTAAATATCCCGATCAGGTCCCAAACTACGCTTACAGAGGGCACACGCCCACAAAAAGGGAGCAACTTGTACACAATCGCCTGCATTTCTTCCTAAGACGGTGGCCTTGAACTGGTGATCCAATGCATCAGCAACACCAACATCACCATCTGGGCCCACAATTTCCTGTCGTCGATTCTTGATATGGTTTTGGGGATCAGATGACTCTAATGGAGCTTCAACATTTAGATCTAAACTAAATTCCCTCATACTTGTGGTTCTCATCATCGAGGATTGCCGACGCTTTCCCAACAACATCTCTTCTTTTCTTACTTTGCTATCTCTTTCTCCAAAATAGAAAATAGAGAAACAGGAGTTGAAGTAAGATGAACGATCTAGACTGCCCCATAAATTAGAGGAATGAATCTAGACTGCCTTTACTATCTTATATTAATGACTCCACATCAGCAAAAAAAAAAAAAAAAAGTTCTTTTAGAAATGTTTCTATATCGTAACCCTCTACTATATAACATCAACATCAAATCTGAACCATATATTAACTTTGGTAATCGCAATGATAGATTTCAACGGTCAGAAAACGATATTAATTCAATGTTTTTTTTTTTTTTTTTTTTGTTGGAGAGGACGTTAGCATTATTATTTTTCTGTAAAGCGTTAAATTTCCAAAATTCCAGGGCGCCGTACAAATAAAAATGGGGCAGGTTCGTTGTACACAAAACAGAAATAAAAAAAAAATTACCATATATATGTCTGTTGTACATTAATAATTCGTAGACGAAATAAGCTGTATACTCTCTATCTTAAAGTCTTAACAGAAACTCACAGAAATCTAGGATCAATGAATCACATGTACGCACATGTATTGAATATATCCCTAATTTACCAAATACCCTTGTTCATTACAAAACTACTCTTGTATGCTTGACATGGCAAGCCCTCTGGAGTCTGTGAGCAAAAAACCATCGAGTCTTAACTAACACACTGATCCCCAAAATTACTTCTAACCTTGTGATTTTCTTATTTTATTTTAATTTATTTTTTTATTTTATTTTATTTTTTATGACGATTCTTAATCTCTAGGCCTACCTAGTTGGGGTGAGGCAACTGGGCAGGCCTCTTAGAACACTATATCACACCCAAATCCCCTTATGCATACAATAATTCACAAGCCACACGTATCAAGTAAGTAAGTATAAATCCCTTTGAGTAGTCAACGGGATGGTTTGAACTCAAGACCTTTCCCTTTTTGAAATTTATTATACTATTTGATCCAATGGTATCGTCGTACGAACACTCTCAAGGGTTTGTCGTGGGCAGAGGAATTGAACCATGATGTACTAATTTAGCCTTAGTAGTTGTTGATGTATTATTTTGCATATATTAATCATGAGTAGGTTAGGACGTTAACTCAAATCCCTTGTTTTAAATGTGAATGATTTGGCCCTTTCAAAAGATAAGTTAAACCAAGATGAGGCACAAACTCCATCGTTTTTTATTTTTTTGAAGTGTTTTGCACCACAATGAAACCTTTAGGAAGGAAATCAATGCGACAATTGATATTGCAAAATAATACATCTTAGATTTTTGCGGTTTAGGAATATTCATAATCTATGGATATGGACTTTGTTGAACCTTATTTTAATTTAATTCTAGCATGTGAAGTTCATTACTTGTTAGTTGTAACGTCAATGGTCTAAGTAAAAAAACAAATATGACATTAAAATGGGGCTTAGACCGATAGGTCAGTTGGTTTGACCCATTGCAAAATAACTTTGAGGTTGCGGGTTCAACTCCAACTTACCCATAAAAATATAAAAAAACATGAACTGAGGAGTCTCATATCTGGTATTTTATTGGTTTGCTTCTTAGGTGGAAAAGAAAACAATTTTTCACCTTGGTATGATATTCAAATGGTTCTTTGGTACATTGTTAAGCTATTCTTTGATAAAATAATATTCTTTTATTTTCATGTACCATCCAATAGATAAGGCATCGATTGGATGGACAATGTTGAACTGTAAAATTGTAGACACTAGCCTGTTTGAAGATTTCTAGTGATCATATGTTAGAGACACCCAAAGCTAACTTCAACTAGTCTTTATATTTCTAGAAACCCTCTATTTCACTATTCATGTATTTAGATTTGGAGATGAAGCAAAAATTTAGAGATGGTCTCTATTTCATCATTCATCACATATAAATACCATTTATGTACTCACTTTTTTTTTTTGGGACATAAATGTCATTCTTAACTTCTATTTTTTAATAAAATATGTTTAAAATATAATTTTTGTCCCTTACTTATTTTCTAGTGTTATTATTATTCAATATTTAAATTTTTTTTATTAAATATTTTAAAAATTAGATCAAATCAATTGTTTGACCAAATTCAACTAACATTTGTAATAAAATAAGTTCCATCATGAATATATATATATATATATTAGATAGGGTCAGGTTCAAGGGCCATATGAGAAAACATATAAGAAAACTTTCGACGGTTAATATAATTTTAAAATATGGGTTAGAATTTTTGGATTGAGCTGATTTTTGTGTGAGGATGATCTCTATGATGGGAGATCATTCAAAAACAAAATCAGCCAATCTGAAACTTCTAACCCCATTAAAAGTGATTTAGAATGTTGATCGTCGATTTTTTACCAATTTTATCACTAATTGTAAATCACTTTTGATGGATTTAGAAGTTTCTGATTGAGCTGATTTTTTGTGAGATGATCTTCTCATCATAATGACCATTCTTGCAAAAAATCAGCTCAATCCAAACCTCTAACCCTTATTTTGAAAAACGAAAGTTTTCTTATATGTTTCTCATATGGCCCTTGAACCTGACCCATATATATTATATATATATATATATATATAGGGTCAGGTTCAAAGGACAACCATTTCTACACACATAAGACAACGTGTTTTGTCTTATATGGGCAAAAATGTTTGGAATGGACTGATTTTTTGTGAGGATGATCTCTGTGATGAGGGGATCATCCTGGCAAAAAATCATCTCATTCCAAAACTTGTAACCCCATCAAAATTGATTTACAAAAAATTGGACGGTCTATAATTTTTCAACAAAAATTGGACGGTCTAGAAGTTTCATAATGAGCTGATTTTTGGCAAGGATAATCTCCTCATCACAGAGATCATCCTCACAAAAAATCAGCCCATTCCAAAACATTTTTGCCCATATAAGACAAAACACGTTGTCTATATGTGTGTAGAAATGGTTGTCCTTTGAACCTGACCCATATATATATATATATATATATATATATATATATATATATATATGGGTCAGGTTCAAACGACAACCATTTCAACACACATAGACAACGTGTGTTTTGTCTATATGGGCAAAAATATTTGGAATGGGCTGATTTTTTGTGAGGATGATCTCTGTGGGAGGATATCCTCACAAAAAATCAGCTCATTATGAAATTTCTAGACGTCCAATTTTGTTGAAAAATTATAGACCGTCCAATTTTTGTAAATCAATTTTGATGGGGTTACAAGTTTTGGAATGGGATGATTTTTTGTCAGGATGATCCCCTCATCACAGAGATCATCCTCACAAAAAATCAGCCTATTCCAAACATTTTTGCCCATATAAGACAAAACACGTTGTTTATATGTGTGTCGCAATGTGTGTTGCAGAACCCGACCCATATATAATATATATATGGGTCATGTTCAATGGCAAACTTTTTGGCAAAACATTTTTCAAAACTTGAGTTAGAAGTTTTGGAATGGGCTGATATTTGGTGAGGATGATCTCTACGGTGAGGAGATCATCATCACCAAAAATCAGCCCATTCCAAAACTTCTAACCCCATCAAAAACAGTTACAAAAAATGGACGGTCCACGATTTTTCAACTTGTAAACATGGGTTAGAAGTTTTTGAATGTGTTGATTTTTGGTGAGGATGATCTCCTCACCGTAGAGATCATCCTCATAAAAAATCAGACCATTCCAAAACTTCTAACTCATGTTTTGCTAAAAAGTTTGCCATTGAACGCTACCCTATATATATATATATATATATATATATATTTGAAGTATTATTTTCTATAGAAATAAATAAAAATAATAGTTAATTATTATTTTTATATATTTAAATTGGGAAGTAATAAATAAAGTTGGGTTGTCAATAATAATTTTATTATTTTTTGAATTACATGAACAGTGAATTAGAGACATGGATAGTAATTTAGAGGCGGTGGTACCCATTGGAATTTTGATTTATAGGAGACTATTTTCCCTAAAATAATAATAATATGGGTACCTAAGAAATTATAAGGGGGCATCAATTTTTTTGGTTTGGGCTGGTCTTTCTTACCATCATAAGGACAGGACAAAATTCTGTATATGTATATCCTCTTAATTAATATCCTAACTTTCCATTCCAAATTACACAATTTACTAATAACATATAAAGAGAGAAGCACTCTGCATCTAGTATACAGTATTGAGGGCCTGTGTGATCTTCACTAACAACAATGGGATTGTCCCCAAAAATTTGTCAAATTGGTCTCATAGTTCAATTTGGAAGCACTGATTTGTATTAATTAAATCTTTTTTTAAATGGTTTTATAGACATACATCTCCACGTTAATCTTGATGCATATCTTAGATGCCCTATGTTTTCAAACTCATGATGTGATCTTGACCTTGGTCTTCTTTAATAGACAATGAAAATGACCTTAATTGCCCTCATCTTCAACATATAGTCAAACACTTTTGCTTTTTGTTCTCTTAACCAGTCATCTACGACCTCTAGTGTAAATTATTTTCAATCTAGGCAATCTCATCTTTAGTCTATTGTTTTCAACCTCATTTTAAATCCATCTAAAAATCACTTTATTTTTCCCCTAAAATATTATTGTCTCCTACTTCTCCAAAAATCCCATCTTTTCGAGAGATTGGAGGGTTGGTGTAGATAAAAAGGGTAAATTACCATTTCATAAGCTGAATATGGGAAAATTTTCATTATGGTGCATTATTCATTTTAAGTCCGAAAACATGCCTAGCAAGATTGCAATTCTTTTTAGTGAGATTGTCACTTTTTGAAAAATACCAACAGTCTCGTTCGCTGTTTTTTATTCACAAGATTATCACTTTAAAAAAATGTGATCTCATTAGGTATGTTTCTGGAATTAAAATGAATGGTGCTCCGAAAGGAAAGTTTCATCAAAAGTTGACGACGTTTTGGGAATTTTCTCTAGATAAATCTCAATGTCGCTAATGAGAGTAAAAAAGTTTACCCAATAGTCGAAAGAAAAATCAAGGGTTGTTGGCTATAAAAGTGAAGACGAGGGTATTTAGGTCATTCTCATGTCATCAGTTTGAAAACATACGGGGGTATGTCAAAGTTACCCATTTTGGGGGTATGTCAAATAAGAATTCTTCATCTACTTCAAGGGTCTGTTTGGAAAGTACAGAACTTAGACAACCGTATTTTATTTAAATTGCTTTCCCGCTTAAACTATCCCTTTGAAGTTTGAACCCCATGCGTTTTCCAAATACAACTTACATGAAAACCATACCTTCGAAAGCTCTTGCGAAATCTTCTCATCTCAAAACTTCAACAAGACTTCAGTTTTACATTTCAAATCCCCAACAATTACTTCTCCTATTGAACCAATGCACCACTCTCCAACAATTCAACCAAATCCATGCCCACATCACAACTTCAGGTCTCCACCACAATCAATTCTTGATTGGAAAACTTGTAGAGATCTCAGCCATCAAATTCCATAAAATCAACAACAACATGGCCCTTCCCATGCTAATATTCACCCACTCCCAATACCCAAGCCAATTCACTTGGAACACCATCATCAGAGGCTTCTCCATTAGCCATGCCCCACACCATGCTCTCCTTGTTTTCATTCAAATGTGTCGAGAGTGTCTCGAACCCGAAAGCTTTACCTTTGCTTTTGTATTGAAGGCGTGCGCTCGATTGCACGCGCTTCAGACCGGGAAATCTGTCCACTCTGTTGTCCTAAAGAGTGGGTTTGTGTCCCATTTGTTTGTTGCAAACACTGCAATTCACCTCTATTCTTCATGTGCTGACTTGGGTTCTGCTCAGAAATTGTTTGAAGAAATGGGTGACCGAAATGTTGTGACTTGGAATGCTGTGATCTCAGGTTATGTGCAAAATGGACTGCCAGATGATGGTTTGAGAGTGTTTTCTTGGATGCGGTCAGAGGGTATCAGACCCGATGATGTCACCATGATTAGCATGATCACGGCATGTGCACAGAAGAGGGAGCTTGAGTTGGGAAGATGGGCTCATGCTTATGTTAATGAGAATCAGTTTAAATTTGGATCAAATGTTAATGTTGGAACCGCTCTCATAGACATGTATGCAAAATGCGAGCAGATGGAGTCAGCGAGGCATGTCTTCAACGAGATGAAAAATAGAGATATTGGCGTATGGAATGCACTTATTGGAGGTTATGTGTCCAATGGATGTTTCAGAGAAGCGTTGGACTTGTTTCATGAATTGGAAGAAAACGGTTTGGACCCAGATGAGCCAACATTGGTTAGCACGTTGGGTGCTTGCGCTCATCTTGGAGCACTGGACATCGGGAACAAGCTTTGTTTATATGTGGAAGAGAGGAGTTTTACGTTCAATGCAACACTGGGGACTGCCTTGCTTGACATGTATTCAAAATGTGGATGCATCAATGAAGCACGAGAAGTCTTTAATAAGATCTTAAAAAGGGATGTCATGACCTGGACATCCATGATTGGAGGGCTTGCTGTTCATGGGCATGCTAGAGAGGCTCTTGATCTCTTCTTGTTAATGTTAGATGAAGGCCCAACACCAGATGGGATCACCTTTGTGGGTGTTTTATGTGCTTGTAGCCATGCAGGATTGGTTGACCAAGGCCTCCAATACTTTGAGTGCATGAGGCACAACTACAGCATCACTCCTAAAATTGAGCATTATGGTTGCATAATAGACCTTCTTGGTCGGGCAGGCCGACTTGTTGAAGCTCACAAAATCATCTGTTCGATGGAGATCCAACCAAATCCAATTGTTTGGAGGGCCCTTCTCAGTGGTTGTAGATTGCATTCAAATGTCGAGTTGGCTGAGACTGCTGTTGAGAGTCTGTTCAAGCTGCAATGTGGTGATTCTGGAGATTACATTCTCCTCTCAAACATATATGCTTCCAAGGGGAGGTGGGATGATGTGGAGAAAATAAGAAGGAAAATGGAGGAAAGAGGGTTAAGGAAGATACCAGGTTTAAGTTTGATCTAAACAAACAATAGCCCGAGATCAGAAACATAGATGGAATATAGTAAGTGGCTCCGCAAGTGATATGGCTAACGTCATCAATCTTTTTTGGCTGCATTGGATGATTCTTTTAGGGTTGTTTTGGTTGTTCTTCACCTCTAAAAAATGATGCCTTTAGAGCCTAAGATGCTGTGCTCAATCTAGCTGCCCTTTCCATGCTCCTCTCAAATGTGAAGGCTTATGCTTCCAAGGGGAGTTGAATGATGACAGCAATGGAGTGCCAATCCTCGGGCTTGATTTGTAAAGTCTCTATTCTTTGGTAATCGAAACCCAAAGATCAATGAACTAGCTCATGCTTAACTAGCGAAGCAGACAAATGACCCTGCATCTTGAAGGAAGATACCAGGTTTAAGCTTAACTGAAACAAACAGTAGTCCACAAGTGGAATCATGGTTTGAATTGAACTCTTTTTTTATCATTGTTCAACGGAAGCTCTTTGTTGTTTATGTTCTCTATTATTTTTTTTAAAATGCATTTCAAAGACTAGAACACGACAGCATCTGCCTGTTATATTTATGATTTGTTTCAATTAGTTATTATTCTTTAGCAGAATGTAAATTGTACTTTTCAAAAACAAAGATGAATCTAAAAGCTCTTTTGCAATTTTCTTCAGATAGTGTGATTGATTGAACCTTTTGATTAGTTATCTTTCAAACATTATATTGTTATATGGCACAAATTGTTTGAAGGGGTGCCTGATGTATTATTGTAATATGCATGAGTATCAATGATTGACCAATCATGAGTTGTTTTGGCATTTATTTTGTGGTATGACCGTATGTGCACTAATCTCTGATTTGATGCGTCTGGGATTAGCAAAATTGCTCTGCCAGACATTGCTTTTGATTTCCCTCACCTTTGGACTCATTACACTACAGTAGCAGTTAATTTCTTACATGTTCCATGCTACGGTCGGGTGAATTTAGGCTTAAAAATGGCTCTGTGATATAGTTCGTCTTGTCGTGTATTTATTAGAAACCCATCTATACTTGTAATAATAATTTGTGAGATATGTTTGTGATTGTATAGTTGTATTATTAGGTCTTGATTGTGAATTAAGGTTTTTAAACTGCTTCAGTTGTCATCCAGGACTGTGATTTTATCTTTCAGCATTAAAAGCACGATGTGAGTTCTTTGGCGGGATTATTCTACCGTACACAAATGGTATGATAGGAAACAATTAAAGCATTTTGCAGACACCTGGGTCATGAAGTGGAACTATAACTAACATTATACTTAGCTTTTCAATTTCACGGTGTCACTCAACATTGTGATGCATGTAGCTCATATAGATTTTCAACTTGTTTAAAGTAGGTTCAGTGCCTTATTTATTGTACAATTTGCATTTTGTATCATGGAATTATCATTTATTATATCAATTTTTATTTATTTTTGTTCTGGCTTGAGATTTTGGGTGACCTTTTGCTATGAAAAGCCATCACAATTGAAATTCTATTGAAGCAATATCATTGTCAAATGTGTATTAACATGGAAATGATTTGAGTATTTTTTTTTCAAATCATGGTTGCAATTAAAGTAGTTAGATATTTCTTGATGATAGTTTTATAAAAATATGTATATTAAATACAATACTATTTACATGTGTTATCTTCTTCTCTTGTTGGATTTTTCAAAATGCCATAAGATTCAATGGAAAAGTTGGTTTGCAATTGAAGTAGTTCGAATTTGTTGACGAGATTTTTATAAAAATATGTATATTAAGTATAATATTATTTTCTATAATTTCCTAAAAAACTTTATTTTTCATCGGCCTTTCTATGTATCAAAAGAAGTGATGTAATTCTACCTACCCATTAATCTTTTAAAAAAATTCACTTATTATTTAAATAAGCTGTACAATTAAGCTTAAAATATGAGAAATAACAATGAATGTGCCTCCTTAAACAAGGTGCTAAAGAAACTACTTGATTGAAAAAAGGGACAATGATAGCGAAGACCTATTTTTTTAAAATATGTACCAAAAAGTCTCTTCTAAAAAAATATGGACTCTTTAGTACTTAATTTATCAAATATTAGTCTAAAAAGAATTTTTGAAGCAAAAATACCATAATTACCCAGTCAATGATTTTTGAAGTTTAAAGAAATGTGTTTGTTTAAGCTACTCGTATAATCCTATGTATAATCATTAATGACATGCCCCTTAACTAGGGTCATCTCTTATTGATCAATTAAAAAAAAAAAAAACTTATTTCTCTTACTAAAACTAGTAATCTTTAAATCACATAGATGATGATGATTACACCAATAATGATGATGGAGATGAGTATGGTTATCATCAAACTGATTTGTTCTATATATATTAGTTTTATTAAAATCTATAAATAATTTTAAATAATTAAAACATAATTTTAAAACTGTACATGAATATTCATCAAATTGATTCAACTCAAAAATTAGTAAATAGAAACAAATGAGTCAAATAGAATAATATTGAATTTAACTTTTACTAAATAAAATATATATTTTTTTATACTTTTGATAGAAATATTAATAACTAAATAAATTGGTAAGTTTTTTATTTGACTCCTTATATTTTTTTTATATCAAACACTTTGTAAAATTGTTAAAAGGGTAACTCAGGTATTTTTCTTATAAAAATATTCAAAAGATCTTTAATAGATTAATATTTTATTAAATGACACTTAAAAGGTCCAGATTTTTTTACTAGAAGACTATGTGGTACATATTATTAATAAAGGGTCCGTCAAAGTCATTCTCCCTTAAAAAAATATGATCTTTAATGGTGGTGGTGAACTTAGAGCCCTGTGTTGGTCGGTTTGATGAGATTCTTGGCCTAATTTCCTCATCAAGAGCGTCGGTGTTAACCAAATTAATTTCATTCTTTATTTAGACTATTTGTTTCACCTTCCAACTGAGGTGGGGGTTGCTTGCAAGTAGTGTTCCTCAAAAGTAAGAATTCTTGAAACCATAATTTTAAAACCTGAAAACTATTTGACTCATTAGTCAAACTCAATGACTCATAAATTAATTATGAGTAGTATAAAGTTATATAAATAATATTAGAAAATAAAAAATTTAAAAATATTTATTTAAGATGATGGGTATTGTCTCAAAAATAATTCTAATTTTATTTTCAGTAATCAAAGCTTCTGAGCGGAGTTGTCAAGTAAGTTAATAATAAAATCTATAGCCAAATCCACTTGAAATTTAAATAACCGAAAGCTCACCACCTTTTTCGGACTATCTTTATTTTTTTATTTTTTATTTAAGAAAAAAAAGAAAGATTACAAGGATGTGATCTGTGTTTTATTATACCTTTTTAGTAGAATCATCAAAGCTCCATGGATGCTAGTTTAGAAGATCTATTCTTTCACTTTCCTTCTTCAATTAACCAACCCAAGATAATAATAATAATTGAATCTATAATATTGTTATTAAAGAGAAAGGAAAGGAACAAACTGCACGAGGGCCGGGTTTAGTCTTCTTAGTTAAATAGAGAAGGTGTAATTTGTGGGGTGTGGTGGGGAATGGTTTCAAGGGAATCAAATTTGTAATAGTTGGGGAGTTAGGTTGTCAAATTATTCTGAATGAAAATTTCAAAATTTTGAAGTCAAAAAAGGAACTTATACTTTGATATTATTAGGTGGTGTTGTTAGGTAGTCCTTTTGGGATTCTTTCCAAGAGTCTAGAGACTTAAAAAGCTTTCTATTTGATTGTTCTTTTAATTCAAATTCCACCACCAATCAGTGGGTGCCCCATCTGCTTACAAAATTACCCCTATCATCCATATTTATAATTAATTATAATTTATTAATATCCTAAATCACATTAATAATGGACATATTGAGTGAGTAAGATCCCCCAACAACTTTCTTAAAATGGGCATAACAAGTTGAGTCAACTCGAAGATTAACTAGTCTACTTAGATAGTCAAGTAAATATATCTTTCTAACACTTTATAATTTAAAAATCATATTCATTTCTATTTTTGAAGGGAAAAAAAACAAGTAAATTAAATAACTGCTTTTCTTTGTTTGAATTTGTTCTTCAAGTCATCTGAAAATTTGAACGAGTGGTGTTTAGTGTCGACTTGATCAAGCTATAAGGTGAGTCAACAAATTTTAGGATAATAATACATAGAATCATGATGATATGACTTGTCAGATGGCATACTCAAATAACTCCATGATGTGACAAGTTTGGGTACCGTAGATTTGAACACCTTGGGATACACGATTGCACCTCCTCATTAAAAAAGTGTATCCATGGGGAATCGTGTATCCCGAGACGTATATGCCATTTGGCGAGTCATATTATCACGACTCTTAACACATATTGCTTCAGTTACACATGACAAACATGCTGAGGGATGGGACCAAGTATTTAATATCAACTCGATCAAAAGAACATAACTATTTAAATGTGTTCGATACCCAGTATGAGTAGTGGCTCCTCTAGGCCACCTCACTTACCTAGAGTGTGTGTGTCTCTGATGTGTGGGAATTGCATATGCCCAGGGTAGGGACCCATATGCCTTGGTCTAGGCACTGGCTTGTCCTGACTCACCTGATCTCACTAGTTGGATGTAAGTTTGATACCCCGTGAATAAAAAAAATATAAAATAAAACATAACTATCAATCCAGTCACCGTGTTCCCTACCATCAACACAAAAAGACCTACAATCCAAACTAATGAATTAAATTGTGTGATCTGGTGCCAAATTCGGATCTTCTCTAATCTGGATGGATTTTCCAAATTAGTTTCTTAACAAGGATAGAAGGATCCATCAAACTTGTGATGCAAGTTGCTTAAAACAAAGACGGTATATATAAACCTTCTTCTATTTATTTATTTATTTATTATTCTTTTGCTTCTTGAACTTGCTTTTAATTAATTCGATGCATATAACCATTTGATTATTATGCTAATGCCTCTTCGATTCAACCCAACTCGCTAAGTCGCTTAATAGGTTGACCCCTGCTTTCTAATTACTAACTACTGACCCATTTGCTTATCAAAGAAAATAAATTATAAATCGGAGCCAAAACGTATGAGTGGAAGTTACTGAAATTTAAAATACTAGTTTTAACTCATTTTGGTTCTCAAATTGATAGAGAGGTAGCATAAATTTTTGAATGATGACCAATGCACACCATTGGGTACAAGGCTGATGTGACAAGGGCACAGAACAGCACATCTTTTTCCTGT
This sequence comes from Akebia trifoliata, assembly GCF_017979445.1. Lineage (NCBI taxonomy): Eukaryota > Viridiplantae > Streptophyta > Magnoliopsida > Ranunculales > Lardizabalaceae > Akebia > Akebia trifoliata. Next base: position 940,529 of record NC_141378.1, on the reverse strand, counting down.
GTATCCCAATGAAAAAGATCTATGATTTTGTGCCTTTGCCACGTCAGCCGCGTACGTAATCATCACGACTCAAATTTTTTCATGTTAAAACACTGAGAAGTGATGGGTGAAGAGACTCAAAATGTGACTAGAAGCAATGAATTGTCTACTCCATACATCGAATTGGGGGGAGATCTCATGATGAATAATTTAGAGATGTTGATCAAAATGTATTATTCATCAGTCCATTGTGCACAAATGGAACGAAGCTTTGGAAAAAGTGATCAACTTTTTACAAATTTATGATTCCAGCTCATTGTTCATTTTAATTATCAAAACGTGAATGATAACGAATTCGAAGATTTTTAAAGTGACTATTTTGCAGGTTTAAAGTGAAAACGTGATTGAACGTAATTATTCACGTTTTGGTAATTAAAATAAATAGTGAGTTAGAATCGTAAATAATTCATTTTCAACTCATGAAATAGTAATTCACCCTGAACTATATTAGGGTTATTATATAGTTTTTTCTCATTATTTGGTAGTTCTGAATTTTGATGGTACTTAAGATTCTCTGATTTCGACTATCTAATTGATTATTAGATATTTTTCTAATTATTTTCTTAGAGAATCAGAGAAATTACTTTTTGACTGTTTTTTTCCTCTAATTATTTCCCTAGAGAATGTGAGAAATTACTTTTTATGTGGCTATAGTCACCAATACAATCATCATTCGATTCATTTTGTTACAACTCTAGAACATCTACCTATAAAGAAAGCTCAAAATACTTTATAGAAAAACAGAGTAGGATGAAAGAACCTTTTGGGGATCAAATCAAATCATGGTTTTACTTTATCATCCCATTGGATTTCCTTTCTTTTAACATCATGGGAATAGGATTATTGTATCAAATGATGTTGTCCAAGTTGGTTATGATAATTCACCACCTCACAACATGCCACGTGGAAGTCCACCATGTGGACTTGGGAGTCTTTTTACATGGTCTCTTTCTCCCATCAATCAACCATTTCATTTGAGAAATGAAACAGGATCCATCCCAAATCCAGCTTCATCTTACCTTTTCTACATGATCAAAGATATCATATCCATTATAAAAAAACATGAGGTATTGGAGATTGACAAGTTCATGTACACCAAATAATCCATAGCTTAGTTGGTAAAGTCGTTGATGATACTTTATCCAATTCTTGTCATTACCGAGTTACTAATCTCATTAAAAACAAACTTACCAATTATATATATATATGGGTCCCATTCGATAACAAATGTGGGAGATAAAATTTGTCTTACATGGATTAAACGTTTCACAGTGGACTGTTTTTTTATTTATTTATGAGAATGATCTCTATGGTGAAAAGATCATATTCACAAAAAATTAACCCAATCTAAAACTTCTAACCCCATCAAAAATGGATTAAAAGTTGAAGAATTATAGATCGACACTTTTTACCATTAATTTGTAAATCACTTTTAGAAGTTTCAGAATGGGCTGATTTTTTTGTGAGGATGATCTCCTCACTATACCGACCATCCTCACAAAAAATCTACTCAATCCAAAAGTTTAACACATAGGATAAATTTTGATTCCCAATGTGAGAGAAACAATTAAGGTATTCACTAGAGTACAAATTTCATCATATTCTCTTTATTGCATTAAATGTTTGAATGATGAGTTATGCTCATCGTGGAAATATGAAGAGTTAGGGAAGGAGATTCAATTTCTGGGTAATTTGATGCACCAATGCACTTTTAACTTTCAATGGAGAGAAACAAATCGGTCAATCGATTACTTAGCTCTTTTAAGAACTTATGGGAATGAGTTTTATATGATTGAGGATGTAGATACAATTCCTCAAGAGCTCATGAATATTGCTCTTTAGGATCTTACTTGTAATCATATTGGCAATAAATAAAATAGGGAGGGGACCCTCTGCAACTTACCTATCAAAAAAAAAAAAAAAAAGTGAGAGAGAGAGAGTCCTTAATAAAATAATTACTTTTATATGCAAACTCCATCTTTAATATTTTTAAGATAATTTGCTACACAAGTGATTACCAAACGTCGTTAACATCCCTTAATCAATTATGGGTTTTATAATGGATTAGAGTCGTATTGGAGTGACACAGGATTTATTGTGATTCTCGCAATTCTGACGTGAACATGCATACAAAATCGTAGATGATTTTTACTCGTATTGCGAGGAAACACATCTATGATTATGTGCACATCCCACATCAGACTTGTGAGAATCACAGTAAATATTTTGTGTCATATCAACATTTTCCTAAATAAATTATAATTCATTGGACAATGCTGAAATGACATAAAATATTTACCGTGATTCTCACAAGTCTGACATAGGATGTGCACGACTCTATAATTTATTATGAGAATTATAACCAAACGACTCATGAAGGTTTTCATAACCTTCTCTCTTAATTTAAATGCAAGTGTGGGCGGCCTAGAAATTTAATGATGAACAACGAGAATGAGAAAAAAAAAAAAGGAAACAAGTAGATGGAAAGGAACATAAGTGATTAAAAGTGGGATTTAAAGATTAAGGTAATTATAAAACACAAATCTTTCACTTTAAGCCCAATCTTCCCTCATCTTATGATTTCAGACCCACACTTTAAATAAATAAATTCGATAAAAATCAACAAATGGGTAGATAGCAAGATATCCAGATTACTGGAAGGTAGGTGATGGGTCGCATGCTTAGAGCACTAGTAAAGGGTGGACCCACATCATGAGTCATCTAGCAATATTAACATGTCAAAATCAACGAACAAAGTGGGCCTTGTGTGTGCGTGGCGCTGCGACGGCGAGTGTTCATTTTCCTGGGTCCACCACTTCTAAATTCTAATCAAAAGTCATGGGCCCTTATTAGATTGGACTGCTTGTTTTTTTTTTTTAGGTTATTTTGATAAAATATACTTTTTAAAGGGTGTTTTCGATATAAAGTCCAATTTTCAAAGTGTATTTATTGCACTTTAACGTAAGTTGGTTAACGAACAAAATCCTTATATGTGAAGGAACATGAAACAGAAATTATATATACCTTCACACTCGACCAATTTAAAAATATCCTTCTAAGCAGGTTTGGTTTAGGAACTCTCTCTGTTTCTATCTTTATACATATTGTAAGATGTCTAATATTCTTAATTATCACAAGTAAAAAAAAAATCATTTTTTATGGTTAGGGTTTTATTATATTTTCTCTTTTGATGGTTCTGTAAGATTCCTTCTGAGTGAGAGAACCTTAAGATTGTATCTCGTATCTCGATGAAAAGCATCGATGGTTCTTATACATTTTCACGTCAGAAAAGTGCGATATGTGATACAATCTTAAGATCATTCTCACATGATTCTATAATTTTTATTGTTGATCCTTCTCCTCTCCTCTGTGAACATAGATAATTTGTCGAAGCATATAAATCTTATGCTCTTTATTATGCTTCGGCATAACAATATATGTTAGTCATCCATAATATAAAAAAAAAAACTACAAATATTCTGTATTATTTAACTTTTCATGCAATAAATATTAATAAAGAAGAAAAAAAATCCTCTTCTATAGTAAAAATTCAAAAGAAATTAACTTGGTTACTTAGTACTATTACTTGGTGTTTTCTGCTCATAGATTATAGTTCAAGTTTTGTTCCAATCCAAGCTGATGAGTTGTACTGAAGTGATTTTAAAACTGACATTGTTTCACACATTGCTGGCGTGAAGATGCTTTGACTCGTATCTTGATGAAACAGAATCTATGGTTCTGTATACACATCCACGTCAGTAACATGTGAAATGATATGAATTTTAAAGTCATTCTAGCATTTTCCAATCCGTAAATAAGAACATGAGATATTATTTGGTTAAGTGGAGAATTTTGTGAATTATGTTGGATATTTCGGTCATATAACATCATCCGAAACCCGATGGAAGGTCCAAAGAAGAGATGCCAAAGTTAAAGCATCACTTCAAACAGGGTGCATAGGCAGTCTCATGTCTCAACTCAAGCATCTGAACACTTTGTCCAGCAAATAAATATTACTTGGACGTCCGTACAACATTAAATAGCTGATCTATTATTACTACTTGAGCACTGGACTACTTCACACGCGTCTAATAGTGGGGGAATGGTACATACATCCCATATGGTCAATCAGTTCTTGCTCCCCACATTTTCTCTCAAGAGAATTCAGATATATTCTATTTATATAATACACTTTTATTTTCTGTTACTTTTATTATTGTTTCTCAACTCAAGGTTGAAGAAAAGTTATTGGAATCCTTTATTAGATATTGTTCTATGAAACTTAAAATTATATATTATTTTATTTTAAAAAAATATAAAATTACTCGTCGGGAGTTAGTTGAGATGGTAAGAAGCGACTAGGTGTGCTCACCAAGTCGTGACTCTAAATCTCTATATGCCCCTCCACAAAAAAATGATTACATAATGACTTCACATGACAAGGTGGGATATAATGTATGTAGTTTAGGGATTAGTCCCATTGAATAAGATTGGTCTTTGGATCGGGCAAAACCCGATGGAATAAATACTAGTCGACTATCACAAGGATCACCTCGTTACAATATATATATATATATAGGGGTATGTTCAGCACCTTACTATTTATCCTACATTTTACTCTACATGTTTTGTCCTACATGGATTAGAAACTTTGGAATTGACTAATTTTTTGTGAGGATAATCTCTATGATGAGGAGATCATCCTTAAAAAAAATCAGCTCATTCCAAAATTTCTAATCCCATTAAGAATAATTTATAAAGAATGAACAATCCACGTTTCTTCAATTTGTAAACATGGGGTTTAGAAATTTTAGAATAGACTGATTTTTGGCGAGAATGATCTTCTCACCATAGAGATCATCTTCACCAAAATTCAGTTTTAAAACTTCTATCGCATGTAGGATAAAAGACATAGGACAAATAGTAGGGTGTTGAACATTTTTGATATATATATATATAGAATTAACTACAATGAAGTATAAAATGAGAAAAATTAACTGAGATGATTTTGGCATGTTCATTCAAAGACTGATTACAATCCAAAATAAAAGTACTAATCAAATTGAAGATCCTAAACATAGGAACAATTTCAAATTAATTTGAATGAGCCTCATGTAAGTGGATATGAATTCACTTATGATAATAAAAGAGTTGGCTTTAGGTTGAATAGAGACAAGGCACGGGAACTTATGGTTGAGAATTTATATGTATATATGCTTTTGTTTTGCTCCAAAAGTAATTATAGAGTCTATAGTTTCTACAAAAGTCAAATTTAGGCAGTTTTGTCTCTCTAATCATCTCAAACCAAGACCTCCCATCTTTCCCTATAAAGGTGGGAGAGGAGAAGGCATTGTGTTAAAGTTCCTAACTCTTAGCTGTCATATTTGCTCAATTTTGTCAAAATGACCAAAAGTTTCCTTTTACAGGTTATACTCCTAATCCCTAAAGTAATAAATAAAGAGTTGTGTGGAGTAACATTGAAATTGACATCTTTTCACACAATGTTATGCACAGTAGCACATATGCTTCTCACCCGTATCTCAATAAAAAGCATCTTTAGTTCTGTACACACATTCACATCATCAATGACTGAAACGATGTCAATTCCAATGTCACTTCAGCATTTTATTTAAATAAAATAAATCTCTCCCGCTTACAAATCATGCTTCTTGATTAATGTGTCCTAACATTGTAGCATTGGCATGTTAAAAGTATCATGTTCATTAAAATCAAAATGAAAATATTAGAGATAATATAAAATTAGATCCAACGGGAAATTAATAAAAAGAAATTTATTTGAGATGATTTGAAAATCTATAAAGAACGAAAATAAAGATATCTACAATAAGAAAAGCTTTTGCACAAGTCTAAGATTCTATAAAGATAATTAAGGCCAAAAATTATATTACTGGAGATAGTATACTATGAAGCATGTATTTATTGGAGATATGTATGGTTAAAAATAGACCATTATTAATCGACCTAGCCTGCCGTGTATCTTGACTTGTCAAGCTCAAGATTAACAAGTAACCGCCATACCCATGTGTTTATTGTATTCCTCTTGACCTTCTTTTCCAATGTAGGACTAAATTAAAAGAGAAATACTAGCTAAGACAAAACATGGAAGGAGTTGTAAGTGGATTGCTTTGAACAATAATTTTTGAATTGGATTAAATGGATACTCAAGGACACGAAAGTCATGCCCACACGCATTCATGATGTTAATCCACAAAGAAAGCTCAATATATGACTAAAAAGTCATAGACAATAGTTAGAGGACGATGCTGACACTGTTGATATAAATCCTTAAAAAACAAATAGAGTATTAAATACAATGCATCCAAGATCTCATAGGATTAGATCATACAATAGTTTTGAAAATATGATTTGATATAGAGTCATGATAATATGACTTGCCAGGTGGTATACTCAATCAATTCCCTGACGTGATAAGTTTAGGAATCATAGACCTATACACCTTGAGATACATGATGGCATTTCCTCATTTTTTTTAAAAGTGTATTCTGAGATGTACAATCTACGATTCCCAAACTTGTCTAAGTCAAAGAGTTGATTAAGTTTGCTACCTAACGAGTCACAATATCAGGACTCTTTGATGTAATCCACTCATTAATGTTGATTTTATTAGATGTGTTTTCTGTAAGAGTGCTAATAATATGATGTCGCTTTTGGCGTATGCCCCCTGACGTGTTTGCTCGATGCCTAACAAATGTTTGACATATGGCATGAATGACATCAACAATAGAGAGACCTTCCCATTCCTGCTCGTCCACAGATTTATTTTTTTAGGTTTCAAATCTTAAAAAAAGTCGTTGGGCCCACATTGATTATCACATTGACAATCCAATAACACGGTCGCTTAGATTTCATGAAAATATTCATATTCAAAATAAAAATATTATTTTTCAAACTTGATCCAAGGTGTTTAAAATTGATGACTACTGAACACCTAAAGTTAAAATAAAATAAATAAAAAAAAAAAAACTCAATGATAAAATATAATTATTTTTAAATTATTTTTTTTAAAGTCATATAATTTTATCTTCTATAATTTCATTACATCATATAATATTTTTAAATGTTACAAGGTGATGAAATCAGAAAATTTACTTTTTTTTTTTTAAGTATGAGAGAGAGAGAGAAAGGGGCGTCAGGACGTGCGCCAAAGACGATTGTCGTATTATGAAAATTCATTGTGTAACTCTGGCATACAGTATCTAATTCTAAAGTGACTTAAAATAAAGAGCAATGAAAATTTTAAAGGGCCACCTAAGTTGAAACACGTGGCAAACCGTGGGTCGATATCAAACTTTTACTTTTCTTACTCACACGTGCGGAACCGGATTTTAACCCGACCCATTCGACCGGTATCAACCGAACACCGTTGTGGCTCATGTTTCCTACCCGACCCATAAATGGTCCCCCACCATCTCTCTCTCCTTTTCCAATCAAATCGCATCACGCATTCAAAGCACATCTTAAAGTGGGACTACCTAACACGTGTGCTGTTGGGCATCCAACTCTTGCGTGTACGCTGCTCCGTTTGCATGCATACATACGTGAGTGACACGTTAGGAAATCATACCACTTACACTTTCAAAAATACTAAACTCAAACCACATTGAACTTTTCTAACCCTCTATAACCATGACTCTTACGATTTGAGTAAAAAACCCAGGAGATCAATATCCCTTAAATAATCGCAAGAAAACCTTATGAATTACTAGCATAATTTTAATATTATATTATATAATTAAATTCTGATGACTCATGAGAAAACACATGATCCTAATAGTTTATATACTAAATCCAATAGTTGAGATTTATCTATTTCTTTTTAATAAATATCTAAGAGAGACTTATCTCGAGGATAAATCTCAATCATTAGATTTTGAATCATTCTTCGTGAGTGAAGGGAACCTGACCCATATTATATTTTTTAACATATAAAAATAGTTAGTGGTGTTTCTATGGATAGTAATATTTATTTTTCTTTTCAGTGAAAAAGCTATATAATAAAATACAACTAAGGACCTAACTCCCTTTATCATTCTTACAAAGAGGGGTTAGGTCTTGAACTCACTACAATTCTCTAAATTTTTTTTTTTTTTTTTTACTTTATTATCTTTCATCTTCTCTTTCTTATGAAGAATACCTTTTCAATGTTATTGTATTTTCTCTATTATTTCATTTTTTAATAATATCCCTCCAACTTTATTATTTTTCTCTTCTATCCTATTAATGATGATCATGCCAGTAGACACATAGGCAAACTCTAATATCAAATATAACACAAACTCAGTCATGATTCTGAACTGACTCGGATCATTTTGAGTTTACTTGTCAATTTAGCCAGGTGACTCTGTTCAAATGAGGTTTTAGGCTGAGTCATCTCAATATTCAATTTAGTCGACTCCATTACTCTAGTTTTAAAATTACAATCGCTTGCAAATCTCCTCCCATCTCAACTGTTTGTTTGATATGGCATTAAGGGTAGTTTGAGATTAGACAAGTCCAACTGTCCAAATGATAGTTTAAAAAGTTGAAACTTGCGAGTCAACTCAGATGAGTCCATAAAATATTAATGTTTTTTTCATAATTTAAAATAAGTAAAATTACTATATTTTTTTTCTTAAAAAATATAATATATAATCAAAATAACTGGGTCATGTTTCTGACCCGACTTGGCATATTTTCAAAGTGACTTGGAGAGTTGGTTCCGTTGTGTTTTGTGTAGAGCGTTCAAGGTTGACTGGAGGAGAAATTAAAAATAAAATATGGTCAAAAATCCAAACAAGTATGCTTCCTTGATGTTTCTAGTTAAAGAGAAAAAGAGAATTCTTGGAAGGTTCAAAGTATTGAAAGTTCAAAGAACCAGAAAAGCTGAAAGGGTTTATTCAGTTAGGAAATTAAGAAATATCTATATATATATTTAATAATGATGAAAGAGTACTTGACTCAGGAAATTATTTTCTAATTAAGAAACCCTCCTCTCTTTTTCTTTCTCTTTTGAACTTTGAAATTTAAACGCAGAAACCAAAACCAGTCGTTTTAAGCATCTCGAAGGCGTCTTGTTTTGTGTTGTGGACCGTAAAGTATAATAAATACAAAAAAGAAAAAGAAAATATATAGTAAAATTCTTCACACCATGTGAGAAATTCTTAATGTGTTCATCAAAGAATCTAATGCTTTCTTAAAGGAGATTCAACTCTTTAATGGGTTTGGTTCGAATAATATTAACCAAACTATTATTCTTTCCTCACTACCTTCTCTTAAGTACTCATTCGATCATTCTTTCAACCACCCCGCCGACCATATACTTCCGGGGGTAGGATTTCAAAATCTACTACTTCCATTAGATCAATGACACATGTTCACCTGATAGAGTATTCGATTATGATTCATTTTAGTACAATGAACATTGATACATAATGTGGTACGTTATTTTTTAGGCTTTTCCAAAAATTAATATACATATATCAAACTTCATGTCTTTTGATAGCTTGATTTTGCTATACAAAATTTTTATACCTTCGTATGTTTTAGATAACATAAGATTTATATCACACAAGTTAGGGAAATAAGTGGAGAAATTAAAAACAAGTGTTTTACCATTATCATTCAAGTAATTTTTTATAAATATCATTCTCGAAAAGTTATTTACAACAACTTTACTAAACAATGAGCATAAAGTTAATCTTACTCTTTTTTTTTTTTTTTTTTTTCAAAAAGTCAAAAAAAAAAAAGACAATTAAAATCTTTGTTGAGAGGTAATTATAAATAAATAAATAAAATTGTTGTGGATGGTACTAATTAATGTTGATGTTAATCGAAAGCGACACAAAAGTGATGTAATAAAAAAAAACAATGATCACATAAAAAATACAAAGAATATATGCAATTGGACAATGTGCTTTTGAAAAGTCCCTTGGAGAGAAGAGCATATTGCCCACAGAATCCTAACGTTGTCAAGAGATTACGAGAGGCCTCCTTAGTCATGTCGTCAGAGAAACTAATAGAGTTGTAGATTTTCTTGTGTTAAGAAGGATTGTATTAGATGGAAGTAACATTCCTACTCCATTATGTAATATCTTTGACCAATATAAATGTGGTCCGTTGTAGTTGGTTTGGCTATGCTTGAACCTCGTGTTCCCGTTAATCTTTAAAAAAATAAAAATAAAATAAAAAATAAAAAATAAAAAGACAATGTGCTTACTCCATGGATGAGATTAAACCAAATCACTATATTCTTAAGTAGATTAGAACTAGTTCTAGAGATTTCTAGCCATCACTCAATAAATAGGTGAAAATCTTTTCTCTATTTAAAACCCTAATTACCTCACTATATATATATATATATACACTTGAACACTAAGCAAATGTATATTTAACATTACAAGAAATATTCAAAATACTCCTATTAAGTCAAGTTTGAATTTTGAATTAGGTCAAGGGTCAAGGGCCCTAGAAAGGGTGGGAGAGGGTAGACCCACTTGTTAGAAGGTACAATCAAATAGTTCCTGTATGAGACACCTATCACAATATGTATTGTATCATCATTAAATTCTTATCCAAATAGTATATTAGCATTTCCCTCACACTACATTACCTAGACCAAACTTGAATAAAGGAGGGTTGCATCAAGTAGAAAATCTATATAAAAAGAGTCGTGATGAATGCACATGGTAAATCATACGCGGGTGATGTGGCAAGGGCACAAAATCTTAAATCTTTTTCTTCAAGATACACAAGGAAAAAAGATTTGCGATTTGTGCCCTTGCCACATTAATTGCGTACAAACCGTGTATGATTTACCACATGCATTCATCATTATTCATATAAAAATCAATTGTCTCCTAATATGAATCCTAACAAGATAGAGAAGGGGAGGAATTCTATTAAGATCTGTATTTTTATTTTTATTTTTTTGTAAATACTCTGTAAAAGCATTCCTTATGCTATTTCTAGTACAAAAACACTAGATTTTATTATCAACAATTAATAACATATATAAATTTGTTAGAGTTTTGAAATATCAATGTCATTGCTTAAGGATAAAAAAAAACTTCTCTTATACACTAAAAGAGAAAATATTTATGAGTCATAATAATGTGACTTGCTCAAATGACCCCATGATGTGGATAAGGTCGAGTAAGGTAGATTTGTATGTCTTGGGATACAATTTATTATGAGGAAGTGCAATCATGTATTTCAAGATGTTTAGATTTACGGTACCCAAACTTGCAATCGTGTATCACAACTCAATATTTAATACTTATTATGTAAAACACTTAAACCCATGTGTATTTAAGACATACATTGCCTTGTTTAAAACTCATACAAATGGTGATCCATGGTTTTATGAAATATTTAATTGATTTTTTTTTGTTTTTTGTGAATATAAAAGAAAACACAACTGTCGTGATACAAGGTAAAAAGTTGACGTTGCATTAATATAGGGAATTTAGGAGGGGGGAAGGAAAGAAGAGAGAGACTACTCAGTAACTTTATCGAATTATTGAACTAAATGGTCCAATCAATCAAACAACATTATTTTCTCCTTTGTTGATTCAGTACATGAATGATTCTTGAATTTACTAATGATGATAAAGACCACAACAGTTACAAGGCCACGTGGTCAGATAGAAGAGAGGGACACGTGTAAAATAAGATTCAAAAGTTTCATCTCAAAGTCATTTGAGTGTAGGTGCGCGTGGTACACCTACGTGGTGGGCATTAGTAGTAGTGTTGGTACACCACCTCCTTTTTTAACATGGAAACAAAAAAAAAAAAAAAAAAACTAAAAACTAAAATAAAGGTGAAAAGTTCCTTGGCTGAGTTTCTAAGGTTGAAACGCTGCTGGTTTTGGTTTGAGTTGCTTGTTTTTAAAGCTATTACAAGGGGCGCGCGTTGAAGTTCTGCCATTTTTGGCTTAATTCCAACTAATTTAGTGATGATTTCAAACTTTCAACCGCCCAAGTGAACTACTACTAATTTTATAAATACGGCTATTCTTCTTTATTGATTCCCAATCTCAATTTAACAAAAAAAAAAAAAAACTCCATTTTAAACAAAACTTCAAATACGTGTGTGATGACGTCGTACAGCGTTATTGACACGTGACGGAAGAATTTTTATCCTGTACTTCAGTAGTATTATTACTAATGCCATTAGTATGACAAGTGGTAGTCTTTGAAACCACTTATCCATGATTTAAAGCAATAATATGTGACACGGCTGCAAATAAAGGAGTTAGATTACAACCCACTAATGATGGAAACACAGGATATTAACTCGAAACGGAGAAAACGGCGCTAGAGGAGGTTACTTTTGAGTTGGGGACCACATATAGTTTATAGAAGTTTTCGTCCGTTAGTGTCTGGAAGGCGGAAGCAACTATAAATTAACTTGAACTCTGTGTTCCACTCCACAACTCCTCTCTCTCTCGGTTAGACTGAGAAACAGAGCTTTCTCCTTCTGTTTCTGATTCATCAATCTTAGTTTCTTAGAACTCCTGACCTTTCTCTCTCACAGGTAATAATAGTTTATCGTATTTAATATCTCAAATGGGTGTGCTTTGATTTCTTGTTTGATTAACGATATTATTTGAAAAAGAGTCTTGAAAATTCGGGGTTCTTTTGAACCTGATTTATTTTATTTTTTTTTAAATTCAGATCGATTGATCGTAGAAGAAGAAGAAGAGAGATGACGAAGCAGAATGTAGTTGTTTCTGAAACGAAATCGTCTCTGTTTACTACTATTGCTATTTCTAAGAAAAAGATACTTAAGAAGCTTGAAATAGAAGGAAGTGGAGGACGGAGAATGAATGCTTGGACAGATTCAATGAAAGCTTGTTCACCTACCCATATCAAATCAACACCGTCATTGTCACTAACAGAAGATCAGACCTCTTGGATTGTACGTAATGGTGGTCTCCATCTGTTATACAGTTTTTTTTTTTCCAACAATATATAATGAATTAATTCTACTTTTTCTATAGATGAATCATCCATCAGCTTTGAATATGTTCGAGCAGATCACAAATGCTTCAAAGGGCAAGCAAATTGTGATGTTTTTAGACTACGATGGTACTCTCTCCCCAATTGTTGATGACCCAGATCGAGCTTTCATGTCTGAGCCTGTTAGTTCTTCTCTTCTTCTTTTTCTTCTCTTTCTCTTTGTGCTTCATCGATCTTATTATTGTCTCTGTGTCAACTTTCAACTCAGATGAGAACAGCTGTGAAGGAGCTGGCTAGATTCTTTCCTACTGCTATTGTAAGCGGGAGGTGCAGAGACAAGGTACATTTATTGGAAAAAAAAATTAAGTCTTTAAACTTAATTTATGATTTTATTTTTAGCTATTTAAGTATAAAAGTCCAAGAGAGACTAATAATTTTTGTTTTGGATTGTACAGGTTTATGGCTTTGTACGTTTAGCAGAGCTGTACTATGCTGGAAGCCATGGCATGGACATTAAAGGACCAGCCAAAGGTCACAAATACAAGAAAGTAATAACAGAGTTCTCTCTCTCTCTCTCTCTCTCTCTCTCTCTCTCTCTCTCTCTATTTGTCTCTACACATCTGTCTTTATTTAAAAAAAAAAAAGTAGGAAACACAGCTAAAAACTGAATCTATTTTTTTTCTAAAAAAAAATTGTTTTTTTGGGTTTTGCTTGTTTTAGGATAATCAAGCAGTTCTATTCCAACCAGCTAGTGAGTTCCTACCCATGATAGATGAGGTTGGTTTGTTATCTCTAACCTTAAAATTTTATACAAAAAGACATCAAATTCATGAAAATGTGCTAAAACCAATTATTTAATTTTAGGTCTACAAGGCATTATTGGAGAAAACAAAATCCACCCCAGGAGCTAAGGTTGAGAACAACAAATTCTGTTTATCTGTTCACTATCGTTGTGTTGAGGAGAAGGTAGAACCCAAACTCCATTTATTATTTTTATGAGAAAATATGTATAATATATTATGTAGAAAAATTACTGGTTTAACTATATTCATGAATTTTCAGAAATGGAGTGCACTGGCAGAGCAAGTCAGAACAGTTCTCAAAGAATATCCACAGCTTCGACAGACTCAAGGGAGGAAGGTGTGATATGACGTTATTTAATCTATCGCCATGTTCCACTATAATTTTTTTCTTCTTTTCTTCTTTTACTTATATATAAAATAAAACAATATTTAGATTTCTAAATAATAATGAGTGCAAGCAAAAGTCTAATTTTCTTTGTTGTTCGTAGGTTCTAGAGATACGTCCTACCATTAAATGGGACAAAGGGAAGGCTCTTGAGTTTTTGTTAGAATCACTTGGTAAGTTATTTTATTAAAAGACACATTCCATCATACAAACCCCTTATTTTCTTTGGGTGTACTCAAAATAATCCAAACTTTGGAAAAAGAAGGTTAAGTAAAAGTTACAACCACTTTTTTTTTTTTTTTTTAATGTGTCTTCAAGAATCATGATAAAATGACTACCCCACGAGGCATACCCAATCAACATCCCTGACATGACATGTTCAAAAATTGTAGATCTGTACTCCTTGGGATACAGAACTGCACTTCCTCATAAAAAAGTACAGTTTTGTATCCTAAAGAGTGCAGAACTACAATTTCCAAACATGTCAAGTCAATGGTGTCAATTGAGTATTTCATTTAGAAAAAATTGAAAGAAGAAGAAGATTCATCCAGTCGATCTTAAATTATTTTAAATCAATCTTAATTTGATGATGATTATGATATTATTAATAACAATAATCTTGTTTAGGTGAAACAACAATGACTTATATCATTGTGATCTTGTAACTTGTAATTACATTAGATCACTTATCCCAAAAAAAAAAAACTACATTAGATACTAGTGCTTTCTCAATAAAATGGGTGGGGTCTCTTAATACACCAACTTACCGGTCAAAAAATAAACAATGACTTAATCGCTTACTAATCTTTTTTTATTTCTAATTCTCAAGGATTCGCCAATTGCAACAATGTTTTACCAGTGTACATTGGAGATGATCGGACTGATGAAGATGCATTTAAGGTATCTAATGTTCTTGGTATACATTCTCCTAGTAAAAAAAATTCAATTTAAATTGTATACTTAATAAATTGGTTTTGTACTTTTATTAGGTTTTGCGTGAGAGAGGACAAGGGTTTGGCATTCTTGTCTCTAAAATTCCAAAGGAGACAAATGCCACTTATTCTCTTCAAGAACCATCTGAGGCAAGAAACTAGTCATCTATCCATACGATCATTTCCCTTATTGGACATTTGTATATTATTTTTTTTCCTTCAAATAATTTGTTAATTTTATTGTGTTAATTTTTTTTAATGTAGGTTAAAGATTTTTTGCACCGCTTAGTCAACTGGAAACGACTCTCGCTACAAGGACGCGCAAGGGTTTAAACTAGAGAAACAATTATACACCCAAAAAAAATTAGCCAAGGGTGGTAAAATAATGTGTATTTTCCTTATTTAAAGGAAGAAATCAAAATAGAGAAGCCTTTCTCCTTTCTATTTTATTTCCTTAGGCTTGAATGCCTTCTTGTCTCTATTTATTTCCAAGGTAAAAATGGAAAAAAATTGTGTTAATTTTGTGGAACATAAAATGTGTCATTATTGTACTCTCTCTCAATCCTAAAAGCTATTACTGACCCATTCCAGACGCACTTGTTCTCTTTCATCACATTTGTATGGAATATTCATGTGGTACAACTTGAACTAGAGTTCAAAGTCACCTATAAATTGCAACCTGAAAAATGTTAAAATTATTGCCTACTTTATAACATTTGTTCATGTGGAGCTAGCAACTTTAACAAGGTTTGAAATCAATTTATAACACGTTTTTTCACTTGAGATTGGAAGATGAGCAAATTGGATTCGAATCATTGCCTTCCAAATGACGCCACTAACCTAAAAGCCCATGCGACCACTGTATTGGAAACCACATCATAAGTTAAAGAGACAAGGAAGCAGTTGGACTTAAAAGCCAAAAAGTTTATTATTGAGTGAATTTTTGAAGCTAAACCTATAAATGACAGTTGTAACCATAGTCTTTTACATGTTTTATTCTACCACAATAATCAATTAGTAGGATTTGAAGTGAGCATTGATAAGAAGAGCTTGTTTATGGCCAAGTCTTCTTGGTAAACATGTCAGCTTTCTAAGTCGGTAATATTTGTGAGTGTTGATAGCAATAGAGGATCATATTTTACCAATTAACTTATTTTTCTGTCAAGCACTTCATTTGTATATGTTTGTATTTTTCAAATAATCTTAGTTGTATTTCGTACACATAGGAATCTATTTGTAACAGCACCCTAGTTTGTAGGATCTTCAACAATATTTTATTATTCTATTGGTATATGCTCATAATTACTCAAAACTCAGAGTCTTTGAATGTTTATGCTATCCTTGGCTTAGACTATATACATCTAACAAATTAAATAATCGTTCCAAATCATGTGTATTCCTTGGATTCTCCTTTACTCAGAGTGCTAACTACTACCTTGATCTATCAATCTCTAAAATATGTCTCTCGGCATGTTAGATTTGTTGAGTATGTGTTTCCTTTCACTCATCTCTCTAATCCATCACCTCGTCCCCAATCCAACACCATTGCCACTTGGATTCCCCCACCATTTCGAATCCCCTCATTATCTTTGGGACCACCACTCAATCTGTCATCTACAGTGGAAGTCCTTCAGCAATCCCCCAGTGAAACGTCTTCAATTCCAGTCCTAACCGACACCTCATCTCTACCAAACTCGCATGAACCTACATCTAACATCACTTCCTAACAACCAACACTACAACCTACCCACACCATGACTATTAAGTCCAACAATAATATTCATAAACCTCTCACAAAAATAAATCTTCACACTCAACTATCTAGAGGCAATGACCTTGAACCAACCACTCTGACCCACGCTCTCGAAAATCATAAATGGCGTCAAGCTATGTCTGAAGAGTATGATGCTTTACTAAAGAATGGAACATAGGTGCTAGTTCTACCTGATACAAGTAATAATTTAGTTGGATGTAAGTGGATTTTTAGAACAAAACGCAAATCTGATGGCTCTGTTGACAGGTTTAAGGCCCATTTTGTTGCAAAAGGTTTTCACCAATGTCTTGGAATAGACTACCAAGACACATTTCACCCTGTTGTCAAGCTAACTACTGTTCGAGTTGTTCTTAGTATAGCTGTGAGTTGTGGCTGGTCCTTAAGACGACTTAATGTCAACAATGCCTTTCTTCAAGGTCATTTTCAGATAATGTCTATATGTCACAACTGCCAGACTTTGTTGATTAAAACAACCCATCATATGTCTACAAACTTAGAAAAGTAATTTACGACCTCAAACAAACCCCTCGGGTTTGGTACCATGAACTTAGAACCTTTTTTTTTTCAATTTGGTTTTAAGAATTCACATGCAGTTACTTCCCTATTTGTCTTTCATGCTGATGGCTACACCATGTATCTCCTTGTTTATGATGATGATTTAATTCTCACTAGAGACAATGATGTCATAGCTAATCACTTTATATCTCTTCTTGCTCAACGATTTTCCATTAAAGATCTTGGGTTGTTAACTTATTTTCTAGGTATAGAAGTTGTCTCAAACAAAAATGGTGTGTTACTCTCTCAAAGGCGTTATATTATGGATCTTTTAACTCAAACAAAGATGCACGAAGCCAAATATGCTCTCACTCCAATAACAACCAGTCCATCTCTTATGTTAAACTCAGGTTCTTCTCTGTCTAATCCAATTGAGTATCGACAAGTAGTTCGCAGCCTTCAGTATTTACTAATCACAAGGCCAGACATTGCCTTAGATGTTAACAAACTATCATAGTATATACATTGCCTTACAACTGAGCATTGACGCTTTGTAAAACTACTATTACGTTATGTGATTGCCACCATTGATGATAACTTATAAATTTATCATGACTCGTCTATCAATTTGCATGCCTTTTCTAATGTTGGTTGGGCAACGGACAAAGACACATTTTGCTTCACAAGTTCCTATGTTGTTTATCTTGATAAAAACCATGTGTCTTGGAGTTCTAAAAAGCAAAGGACTATTGCTAGATCCTCCATTGAGACAGAGTATCGCTTTGTTGCAATACTACTGCTGAACTCAATTGGATTTGTTATCTTCTATTTGATCTTGATATTAAGCTTCCTTGTTGTCCCGTAATTTATTGTGATAACATTGGCGCCACCCAGTTCTGTTCCAATCCTATTTTTTTATTCAAGAATAAAGCATGTTGTAATAGATTTTCATTTTATCAGGGATCAAGTTCAAAATGGTGCTCTCCATGTTGCCCATGTCTCTTTTGAAGATCAACTTGGTGATGCTCCCACAAAGCCTCTTCCTCGACAATGTTTCCTTCAACTCAAGTTCAAGACTGGACTTCTCTCTAGAGATCCATGTTGAGGGGGCCTATAAAGGAGAAATTTTTACTAATTAACTTACTCCTCTGTCAAACACTTCAATTGTATCTATTTGTATTTTTCAAAATAGTCTTAGTTGTATTCCGTAGTCATAGGAGTCTGTTTGTAACAGCACCCTAGTTTGTATGATCTTTAACAATATTTTGTTATTCCATTGGTGTATATATACGCTTGTTAATCAATAATAAGTGAATATAATAGTTTTATCAATTTATTGTGTTATTAGATAGCACCTCATGATTAAAAAGAAAAAAGAAAAAAAAAAAAAGAGTCGTGTTAGAGTAACATTGAAATATACATTGATTCTGACATTCTGATGTGGTGGTGCACATATAACCATAGATGCTTATGGTTATGTGTGTACCACTACATCATAACCTCTTTAATGCTTGGCTTCAAATTGTAATCCATTAGCATTCATAACAACTAAGAATCAGATGAGACAAAACAGTTCTTGGTGCTATGTCACATGTTAACATGGCATTTTCTTGTTGGGTAGATTAGCTCCTTGGAATTACTAAATAATTAACAAACTGTACTAAACAAATATAATTTAATCAAAATCTATCCTAATCTAGGATTTAGGATGGGAAGTTTGCAATTCTAGAGATTACAGAGAAACTCGTATTGTGGTGTTAGTTAGCAAGATTTGAAAACAACTGATCATCAAGGGTACACCCTTGCTCATCCCACCATAGAGAGGGGGAGATAGGGCAACTATGCGATTGCAAGTTTATGTGAAATAAACTTACATTATTAACCAATTAATACGCAAGTGGCTAAGTGACTAGGGCCATTGTTTAACAACAAATCTTATCTGGGTAGGATTAACAACATATCATTCTGCATTTAGTCTATGGGCCATCATCATAACCCTTCACTTTTTATTAGAAGAGATGTAGACAATATATGGCCCTTGATAGATGATCATGGTGATGTTTGGAAGACACTTGCTCCTTTATTTGAATTTGACAAAAAGTACAAGCTATTATTAGCAAATACTAAAGCCAAAGTTTTCGCTTAGTGAAAAAAAACTGTGATTATGTTGTCAAGACTGCTCACAATGCTAAATCTGGAATGGCACATCTTCAAAACTAGAAAGTTGTCATCAACCTCATTATGCACTAAAAAGTACTTAACATTAAGAAATCCTTCATATTTTATGTGGGGTTAGATTTCTTGAATTAAGGTCCTAGCTAGTGGGTATTGTTCATCAAATACTCAACTTCAGAGTGCCAATGAAATTCTAACAAGGATATTTGATGTAAGGGAAAATAAGAAATTTTGGAGTTTGGGAGAGTGTTTTTAGTTAATTAATCTTTTATATATTACAATGGTAACTTTTCATCTCCTAACGTGACCTAAGGGCGATAATTAGTGGAACACATATAGAGAAAGTAGGAAGATATAGAAAAATATATGTCAAATGTTCACTTAATCTATTTTCTTTGTCTCACTCTCATCTCTGTGTTTCCTCTATCCACGGATTCCACATAAACCATAGATCTTTCCTCCTCTTCTCAGACAAACAAGAAAAAAGATTTAGGCAAGTTAAATATTTTAAAAAAAATCCTTTGAAGTAGAAAATGAATGGTTGCTCGAGTGAGACACCTTTTTTCCTTTTTCCTTGGATATCTACTATTTTTTACACCAAAACACTAAAAACCAATGCCTTGAACCAAGAGAAACACATGCAAACTCTGTTGAGATATGATCCCAATAATTCCCTCAATCAAAGCTTATGCTATTGGACCCCATATAAGAAGAGACCTATACCATTAGTCACCTAGATTTAAGGGTGGGCCCACCTTAGAAATGAATGGAATCTAAAAGATTTCCAAGGGTTTTGTTCGTTTGTTTATATGATACTTTAGGGTGGGCATCCTTTCAGTGAAAGGGAAAACCCACTAGTAGAAGAGCATCTATATATGGTTGAAGAGGAGTTGGATTCCACTTAGGGGTTTGATGTGAAGAACACACATGGGTTTTGAATGGGGACATTAACACGACTCCAAGAGCTTTGACAACCTAGTCTCTTTGATACGTGGAAAGATGTGAGTCCACTAGATTCAAACCATCATTGGTCCCTAAACTTATGTAAATTAAGTCTGGTATGCCCCCAATAATTGGTGTCAGTAAAACCACCAACTGCCCTAACTCCACCATTCATGACTTAGGTCTGAAGTCTGGAAAAAAAAAGTTATATAAATCTCTTATAAAAGGTTCAATCTAATAAAAAAATGGGCTCTTTCAAGGCATTTTTTATGCTGTCTCACTTGAATCCCAACACCATCAGTCATGAGAAATCTCTTATATAATGTTCAATCTATTTAAAAAATAGTGTTTTCAAGGCACTTTAGATGTTGTCTCACTTGAATCCCTCATGCTTCCACCAAACCAGACCTAACAAAATACTATAAGCTTTGTTAACCCCTGGCACTCACAATTCTGACCCATCATGTGGACACATATGCTCCATCATTATAACATATTATTTATAAATACATACATACTCATAGCTAGGCATGGTCCCAGAGAACACGTGTCCATACTGCAGTATTCAAAACAGATTTTACACACGTGTAACCCTGTGAGAAAGGTCCCACATAAAGGATTGAGCCCTCAATGTGCGTTGGCTGGTTGGTTGGTGTGTCTTGGAATACCATATATATATATATATATATATATATATATATATATTTAATAGGATGCTCAGGATGCGCCTAACTCTTGTCACATGTCGTACATGTGACACAGTTGCATCTCTTTATGGGATACAGATCAAGAATGGGGTACGTGGGATTGGCTCATTGGTTGGATCCTACCAAACCCCATCTATTTTTATTTTTATTTTTATTTTTTCGTTTCCTAGAAATGATAAGTTGTGGAGGACAATAACAGATCAATGTGGGTATTAATTTAGGTTCCTAAGATATTACTTACGAAAAACTATTTTCTAACAAAG
Source organism: Akebia trifoliata (assembly GCF_017979445.1). Classification (NCBI taxonomy): domain Eukaryota; kingdom Viridiplantae; phylum Streptophyta; class Magnoliopsida; order Ranunculales; family Lardizabalaceae; genus Akebia; species Akebia trifoliata. The sequence continues at coordinate 919,034 of NC_141378.1, read as the reverse complement.
ACGTCCTTAGGGGGGCCTGGTTCTTTTTTTTTCTTTTTTTCTTTTTTTTTTTTTTGTTTTTGTTTTTTGTGTGTGTGTGTGTGTGGTGTGTGGGGGGGGGGGGGGGGGGGGGGGGGGGGGGTGGTTGGTGTTTATAGGACTCTTCAAACAAACAAGGTCGAGGGAGATGATCCCATAATCCAGGTGCCGCTTTCCTTCGCAATCAAATTACACTACTCGTCACGAATCTCAAGGTTTTATTTTTATGGTGGATGAGGCTTAGTAAAGCTTTTTTTTTTTCCTTACTAAGTTAGTCAGGCATGCATCAAAATAAAGGTATTTTACGTCTTTCTCTAAAACTTTTGGATGTGAATACCAAAAAAAAAATACTCGGAATATTATAAGGTATCAGGCCGGGCATTCGACAGGCCTAGCTCCAAGCCCAAGATCGGACCTAAACTTGAATTGGGTCAAGCTGTCCCCAAATGGGACTAATTACATTACCCAATCCGTGTCCATGAATGCCAGGCCAGACTAAAACTTGGCCCATTGACAGCCCAATGCTAACAGAAATTTAAGGTTTTTTTTTTTTGTGGATCAATCTACCTAAATTATACAAAAAAAAGAAAAAAAAAATTGTACGAAAATTCAATAGAGGATACCTCGGATGTTAATTAAGAACCTCCTACCAAAGAAGCACAACTAAGAATGATCTAAAAAAACACTTCAAAACTACTACTCCTAGTTACAATGGAACCCCAATCAAAAACCAAAATTTTTAAGAATGTTATTTTTTCAATCAGGATTATGATGGGCCATTGTAATATAATTCACAACGAGAGCTTTGAATGCACTTATGCACATTGATGCATTGGCAGTTTCAAATATTTGATAACAACAGTGACAATGTGTATGCATTGTTAATAACAAATAATTGTATGCAGTTAAACCTTTCTTAATTAATTGCTCAAAAATGGGAAATGGGAATAGAATAAATTAAGGAAATAAAAGAGGGATAAAAATAAATATGAAAAAAACAGGAATATCTGATGGAAGAAATCAGTCCAATTTACAATCTAGTTCAAGAAAAAAATATACAATGTCACAAGAAAGAAAAAGAAAAATCTACAAAACTCAATTGGCAAAAAAAAAAATGTAGTAGTTTTCTCCTTGCCAAATTTATGTTATCAACATAAAAATAATTAAGAGTTCGACTCCAAAATGATCAAAGATATAACCCATCCACCGACCGGACTTCTATAATAGAATAAGAAATAAATCGCGAAAGGATAAGAGAATTGAACATCTTCATATTAGGCATGAGTATGATCATCACCTTTTCATTAGACCTTAGTGTGACATTCTTGAGATAGGATATGTGTATCTTTCGCTTTCTCTAATGTATTTACTGTCAAATCGCATGAGATAGCCATGTTCATGGTCCATGTCTGCAACACCCCAATTTTCATCCTCACAGGAATGTCTATCGATAATGACAAAGAGATCCTAACCTTTGATCCTTGACCTTTCATGCTCCTTTGTATCTCATGAGGCAAAACATCAGAGCTAGTAAGGGTTACTTGGAAAACTTTCGAATCCTTATACCCTTGGTAAAAGGCCAGAGGCTTTCCATTTGCGAATTCTATGTCCTTAAAAGAGAGCGAAGCGCTTCCCCCTTTCTGATACAAGATCCCCATTCCATCATTTGGATTTTCAGCTTTCAAGATGATGTTAAAATCAGGATGTTGCCGATGAGAATGTGAGTTCTTGACAACAACATGTTCGATAAAGAATTTAGGATTCTTGGGCTTCAAAGCAATGAAGATAACGGCACAGATGCCAACGATGAGGGCAAGTACGAGGATGACGATGAAAATCCATAATAATATAGAACAACGAGAGGTGTTCTTGTGAACAGGGTTACGATAGCGTTCGACAATTAAGGCATTTTCGGGAGGTGGGACGCGATATATTTGATCTTTTGGTGCTTGGACAAGGTAGATTTTCGATCGCAAAGCGGGTGGTTCTAATGGGGGTTCATCTATCCCTGCAGCATCAGGAGGAGGAGAAGGGACCCTCTCCTCCATGGAAAGAAGGGGAGGGATGGTTAAGAGACAAAAGATGGTAGTTAATGTGAAGGAAAATAAAGGAAGCCCCTTGCATGGGAGGAGGGTTGCATGGACAAAGAGATACAACGTAGGTCAAGAATCAAAGACAGCCCAGACCCCGGAATCTCTTAATCATCCAATCAAATCCTATTAATAGACCGTTTACTCGGTCAACTCTCTTCTCTCTCAAAATGGGGTTTGAGAATGTGAACTTTGAGCATCTAATTTATAGGGAAAATACAAGGTGGATCTATAGTCCCTATCATCTCTCTCCTCGAACTTAATTGGATCAGAAGAACTTTAAAATCATACCATTTCGAAAATTCTAGGGATAGTAGCACTTGAAACGCAAATAATGCTTTAATGGCACTGCTAGTAATATTTAACGATTAAAGTTATTATAAGAATTTTAAATTAAATAAATATAAATTCCATGGCTACATCTTAGTTAAGCCAAAGCATGGAACATATCCGAGCAGTGAGCATCGATCATGAAATATCATATTAACCACCATTGTTGGTTGCCCTTTATTTTATCCACTCCATCACGACTTCCTCTCTAACATCAGATCGACAAAAGGTTCGCTAAGAACTTAAATTTGGGGCAAATCATCCATTTTTTTTTTGCTAAAATTCATTATTGTATTATCATCATGGTTTTTTAACACATAAGAACATAATTTCCCAAGTCATGTAGTATGACAAGAAAAAAAATAGATGGAGAATGATGTCCTTTATTTTGGGAAAAAAGATTTGAGAAAGATATTTTCAAATCAGTCGACCTTAGGAGTGATGCCATGAACTTGTTACTATGTAAAAGATCTTTATGAGAGCTTTCTAATGAACTCCATTCATCATAAACCAGACTTCTGGATCAAAAAATTATAAAATCATAGGGAAGGAGAGAAACATGAAGTAATATGCATCTTCTTCATATTTTTACTCGCAACTATTTCATTGATTTAGCATAAGTCATGTAAAATACATAAAGATACTTGGATAGATAAGTGAGAAGACGAGGAAAAATAAAATTAAAAATGAACACATTCAAGAACATGTAGAAATAAATTTAATTGACAACAAATTAAAATGAAGGTGAATATGAATATGCTTCAAATAATATATGACATGGCTCTGAACAAAATTCAAAGGAAGAACATGAATCATTCAATTGACCCCAAACTTTTGGTATATAGCTCCAATGATGATGGTAAAATGTTCAACTCTCTCATTCAACTTTAAATTAAAAATCACTTTAAATAAGTTGTTGAGTTTGGATCGAGCGACATTCCACAATTCTTCCCAGGAGTGGCAGGGTTTCCTTTGTTGGTGATAGGGTAGGTTGGTCTATAGGGCCCATGTATATTGCTACCTGGACATCTGCATACATGAAAAAAATTTGCCCAATAAGTTAAGAGCTATCAGGCAAAATGTGTTTTCAAATTGAATAGAATTGGAGCTATTACTCATGGGAAAAAAGTAAAATTTATGGAAAGGTATTGGAAGTAAAATTTATTATTGCAGATGAGCCATTTTTGTTTTTTCTCTTGTTTAGAGTTTTGTATATAGGACTGGTTTGAAACCCATCCCAAAAATATGAAGTGAAGCAGAGTCGCGAGCAACAAACAGACCCAACTGATGTGCTTCAAAAAGGAGTTATGTCCAAATCCAACGACAGAAGGAGATTAAAGAAGAACAATACAACCAACTCCAAAATTCCATAGGAAGAAGTTCGAAGTTAGCACATTATTCCAAGGAATCAAGCAAGAAATATCAAAATAAGAGTGAGGAAAAGTCGTAGAATTTGTATAAAAAATAAAAAGATAGAGAACATTGTCGAATAAGTATATCAGAACAGATAAAAAAACTATATCAGGAAAAGTGCATATTTATTGACAAAAATCAGTTACATGGATTTGTTTGTCCCGCAATAAGTAAATTAGATGGAAATTTCAACCTTACCAGTTACCATTGAATGCAATTAGGGAATAGACAATAACAAAATTAAAGACATTTAAATAAAAAAAATACCTAAAATTCCATTGGGAACTCCAATCTCTCTTCCCATGTCTTCTTGAAAATAAATTTGATGATATAAAGAAATGTTATGTTCATTCAGTTTACTTGCAGTCGTTGATAGCTTCAAATGATGCTATATATGAAGAAGCTACCCAACTTCATAATCATGAGGAAGTACATGTTTCTTGAAAAAAAAAAAAATTCATCTGCCATCTTCATGATTGATGGCAAACTAGCACTTTTAGAAATCAAATTCTCCTAAACACAAATTTTTCTATTCAATATGGTAAACAAACACAGATGGAATTCTCCTAAACACAAACAAGATGTCATCTTCTGACCACCTCTGAAACCGAAAGAGCTGCAATTTTATTTCCCTCTTCAGAGCTACAATTCATCATTGAGCTCATAATCGAAATGATATACAGGTACATTTTGACTTACAATAGCAACCTAATTTGTCAACCCACTTCACCAAAGCCAGGAACATATCTGGTTTAAGAATGAAGAATCTTGGGGAGTTAAATAGAAACTTGATGATCTGGGTTCGGAAATTCAGCAGCTTTTCATAAACTCAAGATTCGGGACCATAGTTTCTTTCATAAATCATAATTGAGGAACCATACAGAACCTTTGAGGATCTTAAGAGATGCCAGAATTCGTCCCCACGATATCCTGCAATAGGACAATTGAGGGGATACTTTGATTTGGGCTTTATGGTACTTTCGAGATTGGAAGAGAGGACATTGGGGAAGATTTTGATGAGTTTCTCAAGATGGGTCTTTTGAGAAACCGTGCTTCTCGAAAAATTCGAGTAACAAAATCAGATTTTTCAGGTCTCCGGATGCGGGGTTACAATTGTAGAAGCCTCTTTGGAGGTTTCAACTGAGAAGTGAGAACCCATGTCTATTAACCAGAGATTTTGATTTGTTGGGTCGAGAAGGGAAGAGAAGGAAGGATAGGATCTGTAGGGGTTGGAAGGTGCGGTCTTGAGGTCGAGTGAGATGAGATTTTTGCAGGGAAACAGGTTCATAGTGTCAATTTTGCTTCAATGGTGCATCAAATTTGACATTTTTTTATACAAGTTGAAATTAAATTAAATTAAATACAGCTAAGAGGAAATCAATAGATATATTTCAAAAAAAAAAAAAAAAAAAAAAAATCAATAGTTGAAGAGAAACTTGCCTGAGAGGTAGTTCCTGGAGAAGAAATTGTGCGTATTCTATGCGAGTTTCTCTGTGTGGTATTAGGAAACGTTTCTAATACAAATTTAAAAGTTAGGGTTGAGAGAGAGAGAGAGAAGAATTGTTTTTAGAACCGAACGAACCACAAGACCACGGTCAGACCTGGTTTAATTTGGTTGGACCTATCTATTTATTTATTTTTAATTAATTTTGAAAAGATAATGTGATTTTTCTTATGTTATTTTCTTTATTTTCAAATATATATATATATATATATATATATGATTGGATATATCATTAAGATTTATTTATTTATTTATTAAGAAAGTTGATAAAAATTAGTCCTTTCTCAAGTTCTATATTAAAACAGAGTCGTGATAATCTTACTATCCCACGTGACACACTTAATTAACTCTCATGACGTGACAAGCTCAAGAATTGTAAATTTGTATGTCTTATTATACACAATTCCCTTGGGATACACATTTTTATGGGAAAGTGCAGTTTTGTATCTCAAGACTTACGTATCTATAATTCCTGAACTTGTCACATTATGAGAATCAATTGAATGTGTCATGTGGAATAGTCAGATTATCACAATTGTTTAAAAAATTGAATATTTCATCATGTTTTAAAATCATTTATAAAAGAATGATGCTGAATTGACTTCAAGATTGAACCTCATATCTCACTTTCCTGGTGTGAGCGTGGAAGTGTAATGTAAAGGAACGGCATGTTTTTTCACTCATATCAAACGGGATGTTGAGTGGGAGAGTTGGAAACTAGCGCAAGTTAACCCTTCAACTTCCTAAAATTGTCTTTTCAAACAGGTGAATGTCGTTTTATCCAAATGTCCATTGGCTTCACCTTCATCGGTAGTTAAAGCCAACACCAATCATCTTTTTTGACTCCAACCATTGTTCGTGGATCAAAGCATAAACATCAAAAAAAAAAAAAGTATTTTTTTTTTCCATTCTTTTTCTTTGTTACTCCTAACTCTTTTTTCTAGTTAATCCAATCACTTCATAATTGAAATGGGTGCAACAATTCAACGACAAAAGTTAGGTGTTCAAGGGTCCAAGTTGGACTGATGTTGATTGACCCAAAAGAGCAATACATTGCAATCAGAGCCAGTCATAAAAAGGATCTCTATGTCCAAATCTGACTCATGCGCCTAAATTTAGGCTTATTTTCAGGCAAAAACACTTTGGTTTCATTTTTACAAGAGAAAAGAAGAAGAACAAGAAAGTGGAGAAAAGGAAAGAGAGGAGAGACATGAGAGGGAGTAAAAGGATGAGAGAGAGGGGAAGAGTGGTGTGAGATGCAGAGAGAGAGAGAGGGTATGTGTAATGCATAGGTGGACCACTGTTTCAACATTGAATACTCAAGTAATTAAAGATAATTTCTCCCTAGTTTTATACATGGAATAACTAATTACAATTACATGTTCTCATAATTTATGCATAGTTTCATAATTATTTCAGTTTATATATGAATTGTGAGAGCTCTTCATATATTAATTATCTCTATAATTGTTTAAAAAAAAAAATTTCTTCATCTAAATCACCATTTAAAAGATTGGCATGCGTCATTCTTAAAGGATAGACTAAGATAATTGTTAAGTCAACCTAAACAACTTCTCCTTAACCATAAAAGAGGGGAAGCGGATCCTCTGTGCACAAGATTCATGTAGCACGCTTTCAACAGTTGAAAGAGCGCCACATCAGTGATACAATTAAATCACAAACTTAAAATACTGGGAGTTTAGTAGTCGTTCATTTGTAAAGACATTGATCTAGAGAGAAAAAAATTATTTTTTTGATTTATTGTTTTTAAATCATACCCAAGTCAAGATCACAAGATGGCTAAGGTGTTACTTTTTTTCTAGTATGACATTCTCTTATCTATTAAAAGTGTGCTACAAAGGACCTGCTTCCAAAAGAGAAAGGGGAAGGGAAATAAGAAAGATGTAGGAAATCCATCTAGTACGTTTCCTACATGAAAATGCAAGTATGAACTGACAAGTAGTATTATAACATTCTCAATTGTGATGAATTCATTTCAAAAGGTGGGATCATCATCATCAGTTCATCACTAACAACTCACAACACATCATTTGTGGAGGGGGTTTGGTTAGTGGGGGTGGGGGATGCTACTCATCATTCACCTTATTAAATATACATTTTGTTATAAAAGAACCTTCATCAATTGATTGTATGGAGATTATAATTAGGTGAGAATTCCCATTTAGGGAATCTTAATCTCTTTTCTTAATCTCGTCTCATTATTACTTGATTCCTCCTCTTGGATTGGCTAATTGTGCAAATTTTGAATTCTGGATTAGTGATTGCTAAGCTTTTAGTTATATAACATAAACACTTATTCTAACAATGGCCTCCATCATTAGAAGCCATCCTAATTTTCCAAATTTTCATCATGAGCCTCATAAATCTTAATCTAAAAGGATCTCATTGAATAAAAATAACCATTTTTTTGGTAGGTTGAAATAAAGATGAGGACTTGAAAAAGAGAATTGAATCATTTAATGTCCTTAAACAGATCTAAAAAACATCTATATATATTTAATGGATTAAATAGTAAAAGAGATCTTAATCCAACATTTTTATAACAAAATGATGAATGGGTATTTGGAATCTGACTCAATAAAATGATTTGGTGAAGAAATTAGGCACTTTTTGAATCCAAACAGCAAAGATGAAAGTCTTTAGTATAGAACCTTCCCTCTTAACTAATTTATAATTAAAAACAATTGGAAGAAAAATGTGTGTGTGTGAGTGAGAGAGAGAGAGAGAGAGATGTCAAATGATGCCTCTCATTAAAAGGGGGAATCTCTTGCCAGCATCTACTCACCCCCACAGAACATCTTTTGAAGCTTTAGCCTCTTAACTTTCATCCCCCCTAGTACTCACCCCTACATGCATTAAGGTCTGAGACATTTAAATACAACACACGCATGCACTTTGATGATATCTTTATCTTAAGTTTTTATATTATATTTGCAAGCTTTGGTTCTGTCTTGCCCGCATGCCTTTTGATCTTTCCTTAAAGCATAATAAAGAACAAACTGACTCATACATAAATCTTTCTTTCTTTAGTACTCATTAAGAAGGCAAGTAGGTTTACTAGTATTATAATATATGTAGAATATTTCTAATCCTCACAAGAACATGATTTGATGGACCTTATTACAATCATCCCATAAGACCATATTATACAATTTCAAGTGTTTGAGCACTTTTGATCTAGCAATCTGCATTATTTGAACTGAAATCATATAAAACCTGCTAAAATGATCTTGAAATTTTATTTATAATCTGAATAATGATAATATTTTGATTAAAAAAGAAGAAAAAAAAAAAAGTAAAGTAAAGCATCCCTCACAATGATTTAAATAAGCTTTCAAACTTCTAATTTTACTCTACTTTGTATTATTACTAGACTTTTCCAATATTGTAACATTTCTAAAAATAACCTAAAACAAGCTCCCCTAAAAATGTCCTAAAATAAAATTTAGTAAAAAATAGGAAATTTGACTTAAAAAGGAAGTTTTTCACAATTGTAACCCTGCCCAACAGATTTTATAAACTTTTTTATGTGGTAATGCTAAGATAAGAACATATCATAAAAATCATTATGATACATGTTCACAAAGTTATGCCCGTTTGAAGCTAAGATGCCCATTTAGCGTTATGGTCAAAAAAAAAAAAAAAAAATTTAACAGGGGCAGCAGGTCCTAAGGTAGAAAATTAATTTAATAGTCATTGTTGTCTATGAGATCTGCTTTCTTTCTTCTTACTCTATATGAGTTTCTAAGTCATCTGTCTTTTAATTTTATACAACAAAATGGATAGACCTTCCTCGTGAAAGGGTCCCATTCAAAGCCAAGTCTAATCCAGTACCAAACTTAGTGGGAGGGACCATCCTTCCCTATATTCTCCTTTCATTATGGCATCCTCGCTTTAATGAACCCAACATATTTTTAAAACTTTTTGGTCTACTTTTGATCTACATCTATTAGAAGAAACTAGATGGAAACTTAGACGAAATTACATCCATCTCCCCAGAAATTATGAAAACCCAACCCCCACCCTTACTAAGATTAAAATAATAATAATAATTTGATTTAGAAAATTAAGTGGCCTGCTGATTAAACTAGCTTATTTGTAACTCGATTCCCCCCAAGAACACGATAAAATCACAAATCATACTAATCGATCTGAATGCCAACAAAGACACTATGATCATAACTGAGAGATTGCTAGCTAGGTTCAACCAGACTGTTCCCTAATAGAATTAAAGATGCCAGGGTCTTAAAGAGAATTCCACTCTGTAGAAATACTAAGCACCAAAGCTATTAACACGATTATCAAGTAACCCTTTAATCCACTGAACCCATTAATAACTGGTTCAACAACAAAACTAGAATAGATGGGAATTTAGATATGTTTTCAATCAAATTATCACACAATGTATCGTGCATTTGACATCATCACGATGTGTTTTGAGATCAATGAATATATGACACAATTATGAATGGTGCTTATAATGTTGTAGGATATATCATGCCAATTTATGTAATGAGTATTATAACAACAAAGCCTTATCCCAAAGTTTGGTGTCAGCTAAACATTTGGGATTGGCTCCAAACCAAAAAAAAATATTAAAATTAAAATACTTACTAAAAGAAAAAAAAAAATACAAAGATTAAAACTGATCATTTTATATAAAAATATCATCTCACATAATATGAATCACTAAGTTGGGAGTACACCAATGTTTATCTAATGATATATGTAGCATATCCTTGTGTCTTTTTCCTTTTTTGGTATAATGAGGGGGTTATTTCCTATTTTCTCATAAAACTGAGGGCTTAACATGAAATATTACTTCTTTTATGCTTCCACTTCCCACATGAATACCTGATTTGATCAAGAAACAATGCTCGTGGGCTTCAGCTTTTATTTTTCTTATTATATATTATTCTAAGTTCTCTTCAGCATGCAAGCAAGAGAAAAAGTAAAGGCTAGGAAATAAAGGAAAAAAAAGTCTCGTGATATACAACCCCAAAGGCCTAAAATAAAGGAGAGAATTAAAAATTAACAAAGCAAAAGGAAAGAAAAGCTGTCAAGTTCTCCTTCCTGTTAAAATCAAAACAAACACATCTCATAACCCAAAATAATACCAACTTAACAGAGCTAGCAAACTCAAGAGAAACAAGAATGAAAGGAAGAGAAGGCAAAGGAGCTCCTCCAACAGACCTCTTGGTCTGTTTTCCATCAAGAGCACATCTAGCTCTCATGCCAAAGCCCATTTGCAGCCCAGCTAGGCCCATGGAATCTACAAAGCGCCACCATCATCACCATGTCAACAGGTCTAGCAATAGAGATGGTCAAGGTAGTCCTCTGTTATGGGCTAAAACAAAGCCCATGGGATCAGACATCTCAGAGCCAACATCCCCAAAAGTCACCTGTGCCGGTCAGATCAAAGTCAGGTCCAAACCCAATTCTTGCAAGAATTGGCAATCAGTCATGGAAGAGATTGAGAGGCTTCACAATAACAGGAAACACAAGAAGAGACCTTCTTGGGTAGAATCACTTGGGTTCAAGAAAGATATAATGCAGTTCTTGACTTGTTTACGAGGTATTCGATTCGATTTACGGTGTTTCGGTTCTTTTCATGGAGCTGTGGTGACTTCTGATGATGATGAAGAAGAAGAAGAAGAAGAAGACGTAGATGAAGAAGAGCAAGAGCTAGAAAACCAAGTGGGTATTGATGATGATGATAGTGGTGCTTCAAGAACTGTTTTTTCTAAGTGGTTCATGGTATTGCAAGAGAATCAGAATCATGGTTTGATCAGTAAAGAAAATAAGTTTAATTATGAAGAAAAAGGAGAAGATAAAGGTGGTGAAGGATTTGATCCTTGTGTTCCTCCTTCAAATGCTCTCTTACTCATGCGTTGTAGATCTGCACCTTTAAAAAGTTGGCTAGAAGAGAAAGAAGAACAAGAAGAAGAAGAAGAAGAAGAAAAAGAAAAAGAAAAAGAAGCAAAGAAAGCAAAGTTGGTGTTGGAAGAAGAGAAGAAGAAGAAAGAGAACTTAATTTTGAAGTGTTATGCTCCTGATTATTTCAAGGTTTCTTCTGATATTGCCAAGGAAACATGGGTTGTTGGTGGAATGAAAGATCCATTGTCAAGGAGTCGAAGTTGGAAGAGATGATAAAAATGGGTTTTATATATATATTCTAATTCATGCTTATGAATATTGTTTTAATTTCTGGTTGGTTTTCATTTGTTTTCTCTTGTGGGTATGCTCTGACTTGGATTTTGGAGAATCCAAGCTACCCTTTATTCTTATTTTTGCTTTTGGGTTGACTTGATTTGATTTGAGATTCTGTTACATTTGTACATCTTTCACTCTCCACTCTTTTTAAGAAAAGGGGGTTGCTTTCATGGTAACATGTATATATTTGTGATTTATGAAATTTGTTGTTCTATTATAATTTACTTGTTCTAGTTCTAAATCCCCATAATTTTTATTTATTTTATTTTATTTTGCCTGATTTATTGAATTATGTGGTTGATTAATCAAAATGTTTGGTTTTCAGTTTCTTGTTTTGTACGGTATACATTTTATTCAATCTACTGGTATGATGATGGAACAGGGTTTGTCTCATGGGATCCATGATAATACTGCTTAGTTCTTTTTTATTAATAAAAATTTTCAATAATTAAACAATAAATATTTATCACAAAATATTTATAAGTTACAACATTTTGAAAAATTATGACAGAAACAAATGTTGGGATAGAGGTCTTGAATGAAGGTCCTAGTGAGGTACTACTCCTCAAATATCCAACTTAGGGGTCACAAGGCAAATATGATATTTTCAAAGTGGACAGAACAATATCCTTAGTTCTTGATCAATAAATGGTCCTTTAGATTCACAACACACTAATAATTCTTTTTGACCATTTGATTGGGCCTTTGATAATCCATTTAACCCCCTTTTGAGTGAATCTAGTCCATCCTACGACGAGATTTTTGAAATTAGGATTATTGTTAACAAATGAAGGTGTTTATCACATGTCCTCTAAGAAGTATAACTACTCGTTAGATGGAGGGAAAATGTGGGCGAGATGATAAATTTTTTGCAAAAGAAAAAATCAATCCAGGATTTCATAGAATTTGGTGTACCGAGGGCATTCCCAATTTACAAAAATACCCATGTTAGGATTTAGGGAAGCCTTCAATACACCCAACGTCGTGTGATTGCTCAATTCAAGATTTTTTGAATTACCAGATTGACTTTTATGTGCGCAAAAAGATTCTCAAGAAAGACGTGGTGAAGCTGTTAGGTGTCTTGAATGATATTTTTAGTGGGCATGTGACAGATTACTAATGATTTAACAATTTACACCTTTGAGCAAATCCCAACCCACATTCTGACCATTGGAAAATTTTCCATTTTGGATGGCCAACAATTTCCACCAGGACGCCGAGGTCATGTATTTGTTATAAATCAGGGTCTAGGGAGAGATACTTTCTCTTTAAATAGCAAACAATTAAGGATTCTTTTGTTAATTTGCAAATAAAATTAAATCCATATTTTTTTTTTACATAATCTGTTCTTAAATCTTTGAGAAATTCCCACCAAAAGCAAATAATTACCAAGTATCTCAACTACATAAAGTCATACATAAACACATAAAATAATACAAAAGAACCCCCATTTGAATTTTTTAAGTTCACCGGTGCCTTTTGATCCGATGCTCTCCATTCTTTCTTGCTCTAATCGTAATGCTTCTTGATTGGCCAGAGTCAGAGATGATAGACTATTTATCGTTACGGGGATGATCTCTCTGCAGAATTTGTTTGGGGTAAAGGGAATGAACTCTCTGCTATATTGGTTTCATGTCCTTGGAGTCATCATGTGATTGATTCTTGAGTTGGGCTTTGACTTCTAACAAGGCCCGGCCCAAGTCCTCATCTTCTGGCATCTCTCTCGCCAGCATCTCGTAATCTTGTATCGATGCTTCCCAACGTCCCAACTAACATACAAGCAACAAAACATTTAGAGGTCTTTTGTGTGTGTGTGTGTGTGTGTGTGTGTGTGTCGGTGGGAGCGCATAACACATCCACTAGTGCAAGTTAGTTACCTTAGTGTTGCAGTCAGCTCTCCTTAATCTAGCCTTGCTATACGATGGGCGCACATTAAGAGCTTTAGTACAGTCTTCAATGGCTTTATCAAACTGGCCGAGTTTTGATCGACAAGCGGCTCGATTGCATAACAAGACCGAGTTGAGTGGGTCATGCTCGAGTCCCTCACTGTATGCAATACACGCCTCCAAGAACTTTGCGGCCTTGAAGAGATCATTACCACTTGATCGAGCTGATGCCACCCCTCGAGTTTTCCTCACTATTGAACACACATCTTTGTTGGTCGAGTCTAGTCGAGCTGCCCGCTGAGCCACCATCACCGCGTCATCAAACCTATCAACTCAATTGCATAGTGACAGGGTTCAAGGAACTACTTTTTGGTGTCTAGAAAAAGTAAGGAATTTGATAAAAAAGCCTCTCTGTGGGGGGACATTTTGGTTATTGATTTATATCTTTGAAACATTTCAGAGGTATTCTGGTCATTTAGTTTAGAATTTTTGGACTTTTTGTCTAAACAATACATTTCCCACATTCCGCCCAAACTCCCTAAAATCCAGATGTCAAAAATCGATCTGTATAACTTTAACTTATGACCTACTTTTAGATTCTGACTTTTTCAGAAATTTGAAAGCTTTGTGCATTGCAAATGGTGATTTTCAAACACAGTGTTTTTCAAGGCTGGGAAGGGAAAAAAAGAAAAAAAGGCCACCCCAAGTTGTAGCATAAGAGAATTATGTAGAAAAATGTCAATTCGTCAAGCACCACAAATTGACATATATGTATCGTTGCATTTTCGATCTTAGTATATCTAATCAATGCTCAATTTAGATTCTTTGCAGCTACTTTTACTAACCTGCCAGCAGCCATGTCCACTTGCGCTCGTATTAGTAATAGTTGTGAATTGCCAACAGGACCAAAGAATTTGGTGCAGTCGTCAATGTCGAAAGTTGGTCCCTTAGATAATGTGGTGTCCGCCTCTTGGTGCCTATGGAGTTTCAACAAGGCCTCGGCTTGCAAAGCAAAGATCTTTTCACAAAACACCAACTAAGGCCTATGTCAGTATGTTTAAAGAGAAATACAACGGGAGAAATTATGAAAATGTCATTTTACAATGACAATAAAGTCCTTAAGGAATTGTTTATGCTGAATGACCACAATGGAAGATACTACTACCTAAACTGACCTGAAGAGCTGAATCGGCCCCAGAGGATATAGTTCGCTCTGTCTCTTTTAGCAATGTGTTCCAGTCTCTTAGCCTCCTTGCTTCGGTACACTTGCTTAGATGAGTTTGAAGAGCCTTGGCTTGAGCAACATCGTTGGGGTCAGCTTCAGCTCCAGACTGTTTGTAGTGATATAAGGCTTTCTCTGTTTCTCCCAATCTACAAAATTAAGAGACATATCCAAAGATTAGATCTCCAATGGAGAATAGAATAGTACAAGCGATTTGTCTCTTACCTGCGATAGAGTGTTGCCAAACGGTGATGGGCTCTATGATAACTAGGCTCAATCCTAATGGCTTCTCTACACTCAAAAACAGCTTCTAGAAGCCGACCCAGACCAGTTAATGCAGCACTCTTATTGCTCCTATATGACGCTTTATTTGGTTCAATCGCAATTGCCTGTTCATAGAATGCTAAGGCATCTGCGAACCTTCCCTCTCTGTAATCCTCATTACCCAACAACTTCAATTGCTCAGGATCCATTCTCGTTGACAATGCTCGACATAGGGACCCAGATTGTTCTTGTTCTTTAGGTTGATGGGTCTCCTCATTAACCTTTTTTACTAGGTTACTACCTGTTACACCATTACCGTTAACGTTACTGTTACCATATTTTCCATTTGGAGTCGAACCCATCTCGTGTGCTGTCTTAGGGAGGTAATCAAGAACACTTTTCGTTGTGTTAACAGGGTTGATTTGATTTAAATTCCCCGCTCCCGGTTGCCTTAAGTTCCCCAAATTACCATAGAGCATAACATTACCCGAAGAAGCGCGAACAAGAGTACCACTTCCCTTCGTTTGCTGATAATCAGCGATAATTATTTCGAGCTCCCCAGAGATACCAATGGAATCCTTGGGTACCTTTCTTCCTTGTCCTAAGCCTTGGGTTGGTACCACCTTTGTTGTCACATTCAGAGGTTTTCTACCTACATCTTGATAATGGTAAGGTGGGGTCATAGGATTATTATTATTTAAGGTTGGTTTGGAGATCATAGGTTTCTCTACTAATTTGGGTGGAGGTTCTGTCAAATTAGGGGAGTCGAGGAATGCGGTTTCATCAGAACTACCTCGTCTCCGCTTTGAATTTGGGCTAAGGACCTTGAGATCTCGAGTTGCATTGTTGTTGGGTGTGGGAATTGCATTCGCGGGGGCTGTCTTTCTAGACCAGAAGCTTCGACGACGGAACAATCCACTATATAACATTGAAACACAACCTGACTTCTTTTCGGGAGAATAGTCTGCCATTAATTCCACACAGATGAAACTCTTCCTTTTCTCTCTATGTTGTAATAACTAGATAATGAAATATTTCTGAACCAACAAAAACATGGTGTGGTTTAAAATTTGGTTGACGATTAAAAACCATGGATTGAAACTTCCAAGAGAGCCCACAAATACAAAAAAGAAATCAGATTCAACAAATAAATTAGAGAAACACCACTCAAAAATATTCTTAAAGAAAAAAAAAATTTAAGAATAAGAGATTGGTTGAATTAGAAAGAAATGTTGGGTGGTGTACAGGCCTGCCCCCCAGGAAGGTGTGTTTATTTGTTTATGATTTCACAACCCCCTGGAGTGGCTACCTAGAAAACCCAGTTTTTCTTTCTATTTGTTTCTTTTCTTTCCGTTGGAGATTTGATGGGATGAGAGAGAAAAAAAACAAAAACAAAAATGGAAAATCTGAAACAGTAATTTAATTTGGTTAGAAATTAATTTGTTTTTTTTTTTCTTTTTATGTGATTGTGTGGAGAAGCAAGAGATCCGGTCGTGGGACGGACATGAGCCTCTAAAAATTTTCTAACTGATTTAATTTTTTTAGTTGCTCCTGTATTTTCCAACCATGAAAAACGACCTCTTGACATGTGTCACAAAATTAGTGAGTTAAATAGTCCCACTTTTGTGTAAAAAAAAAGTCCTTGATTTTCTTTTTAAAACCTGTTTTAAAATAAAATTACTCCATAGACCCTGTCCAAGGTTTTTTTTTATATATATAAATAATCCCAAATTTTTTAGTGGTATCTTGATAGTCCTATTTAATAAAATTTTATATCTAAATGGTCCTTCCACTTATCTCTCCTTATACTATTTTTTTAGAATATCAAACTATAATTTACTCATCTTCTTCACATACCTAGATATTTGAATGGCAATTATGATCATTTCCGATGATTTTTTTACAATGAATGGCGAATGGAGAATAATATACTCCTAAATTTGAACTTTTAGATTATTTTTCTATCTGTTTCAACAATCTATGATAAAATATTACAAACGAAGTTGGAATTTTAATTTTTTGAAGATTTTGTTGTAATGTTTTATTCTAGTGTCTGTTTTACAATTATATTATATGTATTTTGGTATTTCGAGAAAACCTATCTAGTGTTGAGTTTGGAAAAACAACGAAAAAAAGAAAGAACAAAAATGAATCACGTTTACAATGTTGAGTTCGCCACTTTTTATTGTCAAATTCAAAAAATTTTACTTCTTATTATTGAATTCAACATTCATTGTAACGTTTTATTCTAGTGTCTGTTTTACAATTTTATTATATGTATTTTGGGTTTTTCGAGAAAACCTATCCAATGTTGAGGTTGGAAAAAAAAAATGAAAAAAAGAACAAAAATGAATCACGTTTACAATGTTGAGTTCACCATTTTTTATTGTCAAATTCAAAAAATTTACTATCGGGTTCACTACTTATTATTGAATTCAATGTTTATATTGTCAGGATCAACATTTTTTTTATTGTTGAGATCAACAAAAAAATTTGATCCCAACAATAAATAAAAATTATTGTTATATGTTTTAATAAATCTAATATATATATATATAAGGGAAAAAATGTTGCATGAACCAAAAGACCATGCAGACCTCATATGAGCCATGTGGATTGCCGCGTAGGCCAAATTGCATCTCAACCCATATAAGGGAAAAAATGTTGCATGAACCAAAGGACCATGCAGACCTCATATGAGCCATGTGGATTGCCGTGTAGGCCAAATTGCATCTCAACCCTACAGATTTCATGATTTAGCTTGGATTTGGAAAAAAAAATACTATTTTTTTTGTACGATCTTGAATTTGAAAATGGTCGGCCATTGAATTTCTAAATTTAAAAATTAGAACCAAAGTTTGTTTTTTTTTTTTTTTTTTTGGGGGGGGGGGGGGGAATTCCTAAGATTTTATATTGTAGCACACAATCATGTTTTTTGGGTATCACATGGAGATGTAGTCCATATAGATAGAAGATAATTTGATTCATATAAATCCATCTCATATACATGGGAAAGTGTTCGAAGACCCTAAAGAGAGCCACACATTTTTCAAAATAGGAGTTAGTTGTTTCAGAATAAGTTGATTTTTTGTGAAGATGATCTTTATAATGGGTTGATTTTTTGTGAGGATGATCTCTATGGTGAAGAGCTCATCCTCACAAAAAAACCAGCCAATTCCAAAGCTTTTAACCCGTATATTAAAAAAATGTTTGATTCTCTTTAAGACATCTGAATGCCATAATATATATATGAGGCATGTTCAGCACCCTACTATTTACCATACGTTTTTGCCCTACATGTTTTGTCTTACATGGATTAGAAGTTTGGAATGGGCTGATTTTTGGTGAGGATGATCTATGTGGTGAGGAGATTATCCTCACCAAAAATCAGCCCATTCCGAAACTGCTAACCTCATCGAAAATGATTTACAAAAATAAATAATCCATGATTCTTCAACTTGTAAATATGGGGGTAAAAGTTTCAGAATAGGCTGATTTTTTGTGAGGATGATCTTCTTACCATGGAGATCATCCTCACAAAAAACCAGCATATTCCAAAACTTCTAACCCATGTAGGACAAAACACATAAGGTAGAACGTAGGGCAAAAAGTAGGGTGCCGAACATTTTCCTATATATATTTCCCAAATCAATTTGATGACGACCTCCCTCATCACATCATCATAATTACTATTGTAGTCATTGTCATCATTTAAGTGAGTTGAAGAAAGCTAATTTTGGGAAGAGAGAACAAGATTTTCTTTTTCTTTTTATTTTTTGTCATTGAGATTTTTTTCATTGATTTATAAAAGATGAGCATAATCAAGGTGCTTGTCATCAATTTTAGAACATAGGGACACCAAATATTCCCTCAAAGTCCTTGTCATCCAAATATTTGATAAATTGAGTATCAACGTATCACGAGATTTTTTTGGTACACATTTTTTAACAACATGCGTACTTTTGACACTTACTTTTTTATTGTTAGTCACACCCACTTAAACGTTAAATGTCAACAATGTGCAAGTACACAAATACATTTTTTGATTTTATTATGTTTTACAGTATACACCTACCTAATACTCACCAAACAAATGCAATTTTCCCCTCCTACAAATACGAAGCATATTAAGCCGTATCAAAGTTAAATCAAATTCACATATTCAAACGATTTTTCTTTAGAGATTCATCAAAATATCGTTTTATAGTCCTTTTGAGGGAGACATTATTTACTAAAATATGATTTTTACAATTATTTGACATAATTGAGCTTTTATCATCTTTTGTTCTTGGAGTTATTTTTAGTCGTTTTACAAATGAACCATGTTAAAAATTGATTTTATCTTTATCGTTTATATTAGTTTTTGCTTTTTTACAAAATGTGAAGTACATTCGATAAGGCAAGACCGAACTCATTAATACTATTTTAGTAGGTACACACCGAGCAAAAATTTTTATAATATGGGATCTAATAACGTATGTATCTACTAAATTTATTGTTCTTAGATTTGTAGTTACATACCAATTCCTTGCACATGATCCCACATGAAAAACGTTTAGTATATTACTATCGAATTTTTTGGAAATGTTTGGTATGTATCTATCGAAAATTATTGAAAGGTTCAATACGTTAAAATAAATTGGTGGGTGAAACTAGCAGTGGGTTCAACAAGTTGGTGTGATGAGCAAAACATGTGGGTGTCAATAGCTCGCTCTTTTTAGGAGTCATGTCTTCGTTGAAATAAGTGTCTTTATGAAGGAGGAGTTTGCAACAAAGTTGGAAAAGTATGGTTTTGGAAGGCCTTTAAAACTTGGTTTGGCGTCTCTTCTCGTTCAAGCCCGATAACGAGTCGTATCGGACGAATTTTCCGATACGTTTGAGACGTTTCGATCAAAAATAAATAAAAAAAATTGAACGTGAGTCCAAAATCTCGGTTAAAATGTGATTTTGTGAGTTGGTCTCGTTCAATTCCGACACTGAGTTAACTCGGACGATACGTATCGGTCTCGGACGAGTTTTAAAACAATTAGGACTGTGTCCCTTAAAAAGGGTTTTGGGGTTAGGGTTTTGTTCTTCTGTAAAACTCTCCGTTTTAGTTCTTCTCAGTTCCCATGGCGGGATCTCGAGTTCAGGTCAACAAAGCTCACAAGACCCGTTTCTCTTCGAAAGCGTCTCGTCAAGTCCACAAAACTTCTCGCACAGGTTTTATTATTTTCTCCATTCAGCTTACATCTTTAATCATCTTTTTTCGTCTCCATAGATTTTCTCAGTTATTGATCTAATTTATATGATTCTACTTTATAATTTCTTCATAATTGGTAATTTTGATCGGTTTTCTGTTGTTTTTGGTGATATAGATAAGAGCAGGATCTCAAAATCCGAACGCAATGTTGCAAAAGGAGCTCGAGCTGCTCGAATTCAACATAATAAAATGGTAAATTAGTATAATCTGTCAATTTTATTTATTTATTTTGCATTTAAAATAGAATAAATAAACGAACTTTGAAGGTTTTTTTTTTTAAAACTTGTGTTTAGGTTCGTGATCGTAGACGGACGGCTCTTTTGAAGGAGAAAAGGGCCTCAAGTGGATCAGAATCTCCTCCCCGTGTTATAGTGAGTTATATTTTTTTTTGAAGTTTCACTCATCAAATATATATATATATATATATATATATATACATATTTGTTTTTTTGGCAATTTTGTTTTTTCAAGTTTATTTGTTATCTATTCTGTGGAAAATGCAACTTGTTGTCATTCATTGTCTAAACTTACTTTGCAACATCGATCTTTGAAGTTCCAATAGCTTAACAAATTCTTTGGCCAGGGCAGTGTAACTAGGTCCTAATTCTACAATATATATATATATATATTGATAGAATTGTACACTAGAATTCTATGTTTAAGATTATGGAGGGATTAGTAGGATTTTATTTATTCCTTTCTTTTTTGGATCGGTGAGCCTGTTTTTAATGATATCAGTAACTTGATGGTGACGGGAATTAAACCCAGGTCTATTGTATCATCACCCGTAGCCTTTACCAACTTATAGGGGAGGAGCCAGGTTTTCTCTGCATGGGAGCAACTAAGACCCTAACAAAATTTAAAATTTTTTGTGGGGGCAACAGTGACGGAGTTTGTTTTCTGCTGCTGTTATAAGTCATATAAAACGCTATAGTTAAAAAAAATCGTGTGGGGGGCAGGTGCCTGCATTGCTCCCACTGTAAATCTGCCCCTCCAACTAAGCTAGCTGGCACCTTCATGGTTTAGTAGGGTTATTTGGTGTAACTTTGTGAGAAGTCGACCGTCTATAATTTTAGTGTTCTATGTAGATAATTTGGAGTGGATTTGTTTGAGTTTTTTAAATTAATTTTATTCCTTCTTATCTGAATATATTGTTTTGGATAAGTCCGTATATTATTCTAAATTTGTGTTTTCAACAGGTTCTTTTTGGGCTTTCAGCATCAGTAAACCTAAAAGTACTTGCAAAAGAGATTCTGGCCTTGTTATCTCCGGAGGATGCAGAAACTACGTCTACTACAGTTGCTTCCCCTGATTACAAACTTAGAACAACAGTAGGTTTCAACACTTTATTTATGTTTTCATTCCTCCATGTAGTTTATTTGATTATTTATTTTAGTGTTGGGGGAGGGGGATAGGTGACCTGAATATAATTCTCTTATACTAACTCCATAATAATTACAAATTAATATAATGCCTGGTATTTCACTGTTTCCTGAATTCATGATAGTGAGATAATTTTCTTTAGAGAAATGCAATCCAGTCATAAAAAACAAAAAAAATGGTGGATTGAATTTTGTACACCAAGCAATAGTAGCACCCCTTACTGTAGACCTAAACACAAGAGGAGAACAGCCTAACATACTGTGATGGATGAGTTGTTGCCGTCTTAAGTAATAATTACTATCATATTTTGTTGCTCATAAATCTTCTTTTGTGGTGAAATTGCTATTTTGTTTAATCCATGAATACAATCTGATCATATAAAGGAAATGAAAAAAAATAAAAAATTATTAAGCACATTTTTGAAGGTAAAGAGGCAATAATCTTGAATTTGAAACCTACCTGGTTTAACTGGATGTTCAACAATAGAGATACGAGATGCATTTGCTTTTGTTCATCTTCAACTGGAGCGAAATTGCAGTCTTATTGTTTCTTTTCTCTAACCTTTTCTGCTTAATGGGTATTTTTTTTTAAATCTTTGGAGACTCATCTTGAGATCCTTTCTCAACTCATTCTGTTAACATTCTATGCTTCTATCTTGATAATATGTTTATACTTTACTGAATAAAAAGAAACCTGATCGGCTGATCGTCTTCTGTTGATGTCATTCAACTTTTCCTTGTCAATGCTTCAATATTTATCTCATTAAGGTTTGCTAGTTACTGGGAATACAAGAGCAAATGTTCTGTTGATGAATTTTTAAATACGATTCCTATGGTTGGCTACAACATGGGATAATGTATATAATATATATGACGTTGTTAATGATGATACTTAACCAACTGCACATTCTGAAAATTTGAATTGTCTATACCAGGTCTTGGAAGCACCTCATGGGGATCTGCTTGCATGCATGGAGATGGCAAAGGTATTTATTCATTCAGGACTGTGTACTTTTTTCCCCCTTAATTATGGAAGTTTGCAGATTAGATTCCTTGACTTCGCTCTCTTTTTTTTTTCTTTACTAACTAAAGTATACACATTGATATATAGGTTGCTGATCTGATTGCTTTCGTGGCATCAACTGGTCCTTTCTACCAAGAAGACACTTCCAGTTCTCCCATTGATTCATTCGGAATTCAGTGCCTTTCTGTCTTTAGAGCTCTTGGTTTACCAAACACTGTTGTCTTGATTCGAGTGAGTACTTAGTTGCCTGTAGTATGTCTCTGAGGACATTTCTAATGGATACTTTTTTAAGATAAGTCCATTGTTACTTAAAAGGCTATTTTCCCCCATTTATGCCCGCAGGATCTTCCTGTGGAGCTGAAAAAAAGAAATGATTTGAAGAAGTTGTGCATATCTAGCCTTGCATCTGAATTTCCAGAAGATTCTAAGTTTTATCCGGCAGATACAAAGGATGAGTTGCATAAGGTAATGTTTTATACTTGAATAAGTTTCCAGCTTTGTTGAGTTACTACTTCCAAAAATAAGGATTTGATGTTAGCTAGAAGTAGTAGGATCTGGTGGGTGGTAAAACGTTTGGTTGCAGTTTTGTTTATGCTGGTAATAATTTTCCGTAAATTCTGTTATTATTCTTACTATACTTGTTTCAAACTGGATACTAATAGTCAGTCATCAATGTTTTCTCTTCTATTTTGGTTGCAGTTCATGAGGCTTTTCAAGGAGCAACGCATCAATGTTCCACATTGGCGAAACCAACGACCTTACCTTATGGCTCAGGAGGTATACTTTGCATTTACGAGGGGTTCCTCATTAAGGCCTGGTTTAGTTTGATTCATTCTATGTTACATGGTTAGATGATAATTAGTTTATAATGATTAGTTTCAACTGAGCACATCTTAAGTTTCCTATCTCTTTTTCATTGCATGGTGTAAAAATATTTATGAACCAGAGTAATACATATTTATGATGCTTCAGAGGACTTTGTATACACCTGCTTTTTCTGTGAGAATGCTCTTTTAAACCATTAAAAGAATCTGGTTGTCTTTCTTTTGATGTATTTCTTTTATCACTAGAAAGTAGAAATACTAGTTATTTTCATTGAGTTATTTCTTTCTTATATTCTGAGTTCTTTTATCCTTATTTGAATCCATGATCAGATTTTTTTGGAGTTTGATGTACATTCTGCCGTTATTAGCTAGTTTTGCTAATTTCGGAATCGTAGGCACTGAGAAGCAATTACCCAAGAGCTAAATCCAACATTTTTTTCACAATAAAAAATAGGTGATTTGCATGTAATTTATTTTACTCAATTTAGCATCAACTCAAAGCAGTAGTTTTGTTGCTTCTTGTGGATATAACTATGGGTTTTGATTGGATAAAAATTATAAGATTTCATTAATTCCAATGAAGTTAGATATTATGTATCCTTGTGGATTTTGAATAGTTTGTTTAACTTCGTTCATTTTTAAAGTGTTAGTTACTTTCTTTTGGAGGCTTCTTTAAAGTTTAAACATCTCTTAATCCAGCTTTTATTAGCTAGTTATAGTTAAGTGCATTTCTTTGTTTCTAAGTTAAATCAATCTCACATAAAAATTTCATCATTCACACCTTGTGAAGTTATTCTCTTGGTAATTTAAAATGAGAAAAGAATTTATTTGAGATTATCAAGTTGAGCCCTTATTTTTTCCCCCCAATATGGTTATCTGCAGTTGTGTGCCTACTTCATTGCAGTGCTTTGTATTTGTTCTTTGTTTTAAATGGCTTTAAGGTATTATATTGCAGGTTGATTTAGTTGCTGATGGTGGGAATCCAGGAAAATGTACCCTCCTCCTCTCTGGTTATCTGCGTGCACATAGTCTCTCAGTGAATCAGCTGGTATCTTTTTCATCCTTTGGAATGACTTGGTTATCTGTAGGTAGTGGTTTCATGCATTTCTTACTTCTTCAAATTAGGTTCATGTGTCAGGTGCAGGTGATTTTCAGTTGTGCAAAATTGATGTTCTCAAGGATCCATATCCTTTGAAAGCAAGGAAAGGGCAGGACTTAATGGATTCAGATGAATTACATGATGTGCAGGTATTAAATATTATTTTTCCTTTGCATTTAGGTAGAAGTGGTAGAAGTTTGGACATGGCTGGTTTTTGTTAGCGTAATTCTTTTTTATCTATTTAATAAAACTCATAGGAATTCATGTTTCAGTGTACACTTTACCTCTTCTAGATAAATTAATATCTTTTCACTTCATCTTGAGTTCATTTTACTTCATCCTGTATGAAAAAGTTTGACAAGACGGTGGTTAATTGGAATATCGAATTTGTTGTATGGAAAATTTGCTCCCAAACTGGATTTTTTCCATAGAAAACAAAAGAAATGGTAGCATTTTTAACAAGCTAGCTTGTTCCTGTTTTCTTTTATTTTATTTAAAATTTTTATTTTTTATTTTAAGGTATCAATATTAGTTCCTTACTTTACACATCTAATGCTTCTTGTTAAAAATTGCAGACTATACGCTCCTTAGTTCCTGATCCTTTAAAGCAAGAACCTTTAATTGCGGAAAATGTTCCAGACCCTCTTGCAGGAGAACAGGTATGCCTTCATAAGATATCAAACCCATGCTAGATATATTTTATTACAATATAGAATTTTTATAATTTGCTACAATATTATAAGCTTTAATTCTGCTACCAAAATGCTTTTATCCTGATTTCTTATAGCTTTCATCTGATGCTCTCATCATTTGGCTTTTCCATGTTGTGCGATGCCAGTCAGTTTGCGTTGACTCACCCAGTCTGCATCACCATGATTTTCTGAAGTTATATTGTGAATATTTTAAATCAAATTCACCATGTTTTTCTTAAGATAGTTTGTGAACATTAGAAATAAAATTCACATGTTGAAATTTATTCTTCCAATTTTCCTGAACTTAGTTTATTCTTCTCATACATTAACTCATCCATTTTGGTTTTATTTTGTGGTTAAAGTTACTTGTGTGGTTGTAAAGCTACTAATGGCATTGTTATCTTTAATTAGACATGGCCAACAGAAACAGAAATGGCTGAGGCTGACGAACGTAACAAACAAAAAAAGCTAAAAAAGAAGATCCTTCCTCGAGGCACCTCGGAATATCAGGTTCTCTATTCGTCCATCTTGGTGTTTGCCTATGCTTTCTCATAGATAAAGACCTAACCTGATGATACTGATTGATGTGCAGGCTGCTTGGATTGTGGAGGATACAGACGAGGAAGATTCAGATAGCGGCAGTGATGGTGAAGATGGTATGATATTGGATGGAGAAAATGATTTGTCTGGTCATGAAGGCAACAATCATTGGGATCTTGATGAAGACCAAGCTTCACTAAACTTGAGAGATTCAGATGGAGAAACTGAAGCTGATACTACGATGATGGTAGGTTTTAATCTTATCAGTTCGACTGATTTACTGAGTTACATTTTCATCTGGGTTGTTTAGCTGCAAGACATGCTGATTATTGAGTCAATGTGCAAACATGCCTTTTCTATTTTATTTTCAGTGAAAAATTGGCATCAGTTTTATATATTTAACTTTCAAAAACAAAAAGACAGAACTGAGGTTTTATATAATAAGGTTTTTCCTGGCTCAAAGCAAAGGTGTGCCCCTTGAGACACAGAGCTGCACCTGATTTTTTTTCTCTCTAATTGGATCAAATCCTTGTATAAGGAGCAGTATGATTATAGTATGCTGCAGAATTTGAATAATTAATTTTTTGCCACATTCTTCTGAAACAACCTACTTAGGTTCAGTCACATTCCATGGCAATTAAAATTTCTACATGAAAATTTAATTGGTTTGGGGATGTCTTATGTTGTTTTTAATTTACCATAGTTTGGATGGCTGGTGTATTCCTTTTTACTATTGCTTCTATTCATATGGTTTAGTATTCTCTTAAGGATTCATTTTATTGTTGGTGCTGTTGCTAATAGTGTAACTAGTATATGTTCTTATTCATGATTGTCTAAATTCTTTGGTATGTTTTCATAGCTAGAATGTTTGCCTTAGATGTTGCAATCTTACATATTTGAAAGTATAAGATGCTTTTTGTTCTTTCAGGAGGGTGAGAACTTGACACGGGAGCAGATTGAAGACGAGATTCGGAAGATTAAAGATGCACATGCTGAAGACGAGGGTATATTTCTTTGTCCTGAATTAAGTGTTACTTTCATAGTTTTACGATAACTACCCGTAGAAAATTTACAATATTTCCTTATACAAGGGCATCTCTCTTTGTCCTGAATATAAGTGTCACTTTCCTAGTTTCGTGATAACTATCTAAAATATACAATAGTTCCTGTGATACAATTGTTTCGAATAATTATTGATTCATTTGAAAGAAAACCTGCTTCTTGTTTTTTTCCCCCTGTGATACAATATATGTTTTTTTTATTCTTCTTAATTATGGGGCTGAATGTTTGGCAGACAAGAAGCATCATGTTAATAAATTTAGCATAGCAGAGATGAGGATGTTGAGATGGCAAGATAAAATTAGAATCGAACCGGGAGATGTAGGAGTAGCTCTAATTGGTGATAAACCTATAGAAAGTCGGCTGGGATGGTTTGGGCATGTTCAAAGAAGGCCGATTACAACCCTATTTAGAAAAAATATTCAAATTGAAGGTCCTAAATGAACGAGAGCAAGACCCAAAATAACATGCATGAATATAGTGAAAGTAAATATACACTTACTGTCAATAACAAAAGACTTGGCTTTGGACAGTGTGGAGTTAAGGAACAGGATTCGTTTAGCTCATCTGAAACCTTTGGGATAAGACTTTGTTGTTGTAGAATTGAATGTGGCTAGGGATCAAATTCTTAGATACTGGAAGTTAAACTGCTATCACTCTATCCCACACACCTTTTGCTGTTTTCAAATTCTATTTAAAGTTGAAATTTTGTTAATACAGCCACTTTATAAGACAGCTGTTAATACTTTCTTTTATAGGTAGCTCTAAATACTTCCTTGGACCATTGAAAGAAACACCTAACTCCTGTACCCCACTCCCCTCCCCATTTCTCTTTTTCTCTTATTATGAACCAGTGGTTTATGCTTTCCTGCTCCAACTTTGGTTAGCGCTGGCTCCTCTGCTTTGCATAAGCTTGATCTGAATCAATCATTCTGCATTACATCCACTTATGAATGACAACATTTGGTAGAGAAAACGTGTGGATGATTCAGTAGCTTTTTGCGACTTGCTGCCTTGGATTTGGTCTACATTACATTCTTGTTGGAAAAGTCTTTTATTTGATTAAATCAATTTTATTAGTTATGATGGTTATTTAATGCTTAATTTAACATTGAAATGAAAGTTTTGCAATATGTTATTTTATGAAACATTTGGAAGCAATTAAAATTTTGCTAGAGAATTTTTTTTTCCTGTTTTTGTACATCGAACATTTTTTGCAAAACATACTAAAACATTGTCGTACATATTTCTGTCCTTTTTTTGTTGGCTCATGTCAATGTTGGAATCATCATCATCAGACCCTCATTTCTGGTATTTTTAGGTGTCGGCTACACAATCTTGTTCTTCCAATCCATTGCTTTCTATCTAGAGCATGATTTCAGTTTATACCTTATTTTAGTACCTATTGTAGAATTAGAAACAATTGCTTTAGATGCGCATACATTATTACTTTAGAATTAGAACTCATTTAATAAACTGTGACTCAATAGGAGTGAAATTTTTAAGGAGTTCAAGAGAATCTTCTTCAAAGATTTGGTAGGAATTGAGGAATAGAGGCCTTCTGAGTCAATTCTATATGCCCTTTAGCTTTGTCGGCTCGAACTTGAATTAGCATGAATTTTATTGATTCCCTTAATCTAATTATTGGTGAGATGCACTTTTTTTCCCCCTCTGGTGATGCATGATATCAATTTTATTGCATGATGGTTGATAAAATGTAGATAATTTGTCAAATGGTTGCTAATGTTTTTTGTCTGCCCACATTTCCTCCTGTAGACTGAATTTTCTAATTGAAAAGACGGGAACAGAATATGAATAATTACACATCTTCGAGAAATAGGGGCTGGTTTCCAACACTGGTCTGAACTATTTTTAAGCTATGTTCATTTATTCGTTATGGTTTCAGAATTTCCAGATGAAGTGGATACCCCATTAGATGTTCCTGCTCGAAAGCGTTTTGCGAAGTACAGAGGCCTCAAGTCTTTTAGGACCTCTTCATGGGACCCCAAAGTCAGTAATGTTATAACTATCTAACTGCTTATTTGTTCTTTTAGTTCTGAAATTTAAGAGCCTCACCTTACTTGTTTACTAATGACAGGAATCTCTACCTCCTGATTATGCTAGAATCTTTGCATTTGATAACTTTACAAGAACTCAGAAACATGTCCTTGCAAAAGCTTTAGCTATGGAGCAGGGAAGCGTGGAGGAATGTATACCAGCTGGTTCTTTTGTGAGATTCCATGTCAAGGAAGTACCAGTTGATATTGCTTCCAAGCTATGTTTCTCGGCAAAATCATTGCCTGTGCTTGCATGTGGGCTCTTGCATCATGAGACCAAGATGTCTGTCCTTCATTTTAGGTACTCCTTACACGGGACTATTTTACTGAAATTTTCATAAGATTGCCAATTTACTACCAACAGTTGCAAGATTCTAGTTTTGGGTGCATAAAAATTTACAAAGAGTCATTATTAATGTATGGTCCAAATAACAGAGCTTGAAGCTGGTCAAGCTTGCAGTTTGTTTCAATTAAATATCTTCTCGTCGAATAGTTCGTTGAGAATTCCGTCATAGTTGAGTTTATTGACCTATGTCCAAATTGATCAAAGTTTAATGCCATTATTAATTAATTATCTGTTGATTTTCTGCAAATGAATAGCCACATAATCACCTCCCATTCTCTTTACTTTCTTGTAACTCTGAAGTAGCATGGTTATTCTTTGTTTCTTTTCTTGTTCGTATTCTTGCGAAGTAGAGATGAACTGCTTAAATGAATCTGCTTCTTAATTTATGGAGTGAAAAATTGTATCTTTCTTTAGGGACTGATGGGATGGTCTCTTTCAAAATTTGATAGTACCCATCCTTCCCACTCAAGGCGACAATCCTCTCTAAATCTAAGACATTCAAATTTCTGGACACATTTAAACGATTTCCTGTAGTGAAGTTCCATCTTTATTGGAATATCTTGCCCATCAAACCTCCAACTTTGTCCCCTTATGTCAAACTTTCTCTTCCGCATCTTTAGTCTTTTTATGGTGTTATGGGTTTTTGAGTTGTTGCACTACGTGTTCCATTTTGGTTGATGGATTTTAAACTTGGGAAGTTGGAAGTATGGAACTATGCATGTGACTTAGTTTCGATTTTCCTTGAATGAGTTCAAAATTTGGAGATATTATTTTGGGAGTTTGATGTTTTGAAAATTGTTGTAATATTTTTTTTCTAAAGATTTTTCTCTTATATTCTCTTCTACTTGAGGCTTATGCCTTAAACCTGAAGGTTTTGGTTAGTGAAACGCTTGAACTCAAGCCCTAGTTTTTAAGAACACTGGTAGTTACCACCATATGTATGGTGGTTCTAAAACTTCCTAATGGTTTCATTGCTTTCTTTGATAGCACATGTAGTTGTTTATGTAAAACTAAAGGTTTAGTTGTACCCCAAACTAAATTCTCTATGTGATGCAGCATAAAGAAACATGACTCGTACAATTCTCCTATCAAAGCCAAGGAAGCACTTATTTTTCATGCTGGTTTCCGCCAATTTGTTGCTAGGTAATATCTTTTAATGTCTGTAACATTATCTAATTCTCCAATATGAACATTTTGGTGACATTGAAGTTCATCCTTTTGTAGGCCAATTTTTTCTTCTGATAATATAAATTCAGACAAGCACAAGATGGAGAGGTTTCTGCATGCAGGACGCTTTTCCATAGCTACAGTTTATGCCCCAATTTCGTTTTCTTCCCTGCCTCTGATAGCCTTCAAGAGTGTGCAAGGGGGAGAGGTTGGTCCACCTGTTGTTGCTGCTGTTGGTTCATTAAGAAGTATTGACCCAGACAGGATAATTCTAAAAAAGATTATTTTAACTGGGTGGGTTTTACTATCCTTACACAAATTTATTTTCTTCTTGTGATTCCCTACAGATCATTGAATTTCATGTACTGTCCCACTAAGTAATTTTGACGTTTTTCAAAAAAAATTTGCTTATAAAAAAAGAAGGTAATTTTGGCATTTGGGAAATGATACCCAAAATTTCAATTTGGGTAGATTTGAGCCAAAATGGAAGGCAGCCATCCTTCTTGTGGGTTGCATTTGCTGCACACTCAGTTGGGAATCACAATGGGTCCCGCCAAGGAGATTACTAGGTCAAAATAAATGGCATAGGATAGTTATGTTCATCCAATTGTATAGGTTGTTGGCCTCAGACATCTCCTTGGCCAGACCCACTGAATACTGGAGCTTGACCCCACATGTGCACCTAAGGAGCACAAGGCGGGGGAGACAGATCCTTCTCATTTAGGTTTGAGTTGTCTCCTATTTCTATTAAGACAAATAATCCATTTGGATTTTGCTTCTGGTATGTTCAAGTGGGGAGATATTAGTTTTTGTAACTATATCTTTGACTCTTTTATTTGCAGAGAATACCTTTGTATATCTCTACCTTGAAACAGTCTTTTGAAGTTAATTCTGAATTTCTGATCTATGTTTACCATTTGAACACGAGTACATAGTGGGTAATAGCTTATCCCAATTATTATTTAGAATCTGAATTGTATTATCCCCCAATTATTACAAATTATTTTAGTGATTGCATCAAATAGATGTATTGAACGTACTGATTCTTGCTACCACATCTGCTCTAGGCTTTATGATAACAATTATGCGCACACAATGAAATTTACATTCTGCCATCGGACTGTACATGGTTTTAATGAATTAGTAGTTATTGGGATACAGTTATATATATTTTTTTGTTGCTTTAACATGCCATTGCGTGATTCTCTAAAGCTAGACTATTTACTGTTGCAGTTACCCTCAACGAGTGTCAAAACTAAAAGC
Organism: Akebia trifoliata; assembly: GCF_017979445.1. Lineage (NCBI taxonomy): Eukaryota > Viridiplantae > Streptophyta > Magnoliopsida > Ranunculales > Lardizabalaceae > Akebia > Akebia trifoliata. The sequence goes on along the minus strand of NC_141378.1, from coordinate 887,378 downwards.
TACTGTGCGGTATATGTTCCATACTCCCGAAGATGTCAGATGGTTCAAAGTAAGATAATCATCCTAGCCGATGTTTCATATCCTTGATGTTTAAATTTCAGTGAAGATGAAGCTTGTTAAAGAATCACTTATGATGTGAGTGGTGTTTGTGCAGCCTGTGGAAGTGTGGACAAAATGTGGTCGTCGAGGTCGCGTCAAGGAACCCGTGGGTACACATGGTATGGTTTTCATGATGTCATTGCAATAAATCTTCTTTGGTGGAAAAATAGGGTGATGGGGTGTGCTACCAAGTGGTGCATCTCTCCTGTCCGGATTGGTCAAAAAATGGCATCATCATAATCATCTTTTTGAATTAAGATATTAGAAAAACAAACATAATGAAAGTTATTATTGGCAATGATGGAATTATCTTAAAGCAGATGTTTATTGTTTAGGGTATTCGCTCTCTCTTCCGGTATTTATACAGAAATAGAGATGATATGATTTTGTTATATTTTCTTCAGGAGCAATGAAGTGCATCTTTAATGGTGTTGTTCAGCAGCACGACACCGTTTGCATGAGTTTGTTCAAGCGTGCATATCCCAAGTGGCCAGAACAAATATACTCGATTCTTGATGCTTGAACCCAAGTCAGGTGTCTGATTCAGTTTTGAATCTCAATGCATTGATTGGGGATTGTGCACGTGTTGCTGGTGGGGATGAAGCTTTGGTTCAGATTATTTTTTCTTTGTTTTGGATAAATACAAGCTTTGGTTCAGATTGAAAGTTCACATTATGTGGTTGAATCTAAATGTCCAATTTCTCAAATTATTGGGGGAATTTTTTTTTTTCTTTGGCTTTTTGTTTTTCGCCGGAATTATGTACTTGTAACCCCAATAATTCTTTTTATTCAAGTCTCTAATTATATATTTGTTATTTTATGAAGTATGGGCTCTGTTGCTGGATCATGAACATTGTTGTCACCTTTCATTGGAATTTTGATGGCTCTTATATTTTGGTAATTATAATTTGAGATTATTACGTCTGCAGTTTGATCACTCAATTGAGCCATCGAGGGGTCTTATTTGCAAGTGTTGAAATAATGACTGGCATACAGGCTTGTGTAATAGCTATTTGCAGTTATAACTGGATGTTGTTATTTAATAGATGGCCCACCAGAAATAATTGTTAAAATTGTTTGGAATATTTTGCGTTAGAAATAGAAAATTTAAAATTTCAGAGTAGAACTTAAATTTGTGCATAATTACGAAAAATAATTTGTAATGTTTAATCTTGAAAGTTGCCTTGTTTTTGTTTTCTAAAATCAACATGCATAAGTATTTCAAAATTTAAAATTTCATTGTAGAACTTAAATATTTTAATAAGTACGGAAAAATAACTTGCAACATTTAACTTGAAAGTTGCTTTGTTTTTGCTTCTTTTCAAAAATTAAAAAACTTCAATAATGCCATTTTTAATGTAATAGCAGGTGCGAGTAAGGTCTCTTATGTTCAATAAATTGGCTGCTTATGAAAAAAAGAAGGGTAAATTGGCTATGAATATACATTCTTTTTGATAAATATTTTTAAAAAGTATCGGAGGCCGCAAAATACTGAATTCCGTATTAACCTAAGTATGGGGTGGAATTGAGCCCACCACCTCTCACGGTTGAAAAAAATCGACCGTCCGAACTGACAAGGTTGTGTTATAAGTCCCTTCACATGAGCATAGAGTCTGATATGAATTAAAAAAAAATCGATTGTCCGAGCTGACAAGGTTGTGTTGTGCTATGTTATGTAGTCCCTTCACATGAGCATAGATTCTGACATTAATTAAGTATCGAAATCCAATTATTAGTTGTGTCACCCTGCACAGATCCAAATCTGAATCCATCACAACAGAAAATTTTCCTCTATATTCATCTTGAAAAAAGCTTCACATGTTACAACTATAAGCCCTTTAAACAATTTAGGCTCTCACTTTGTTTGCTTGAAATTAGGATTATACAACAGCAATTCCAATGATAATGGAACTTCATAAAAATACATCAAGAAGAGGCAAGAACCAAGAAAGCAGAGACATAGTTAGCTGGGTTTGGTTGCTGAAAGCATACTGAAAGGCCCGTTCCTTACACACGTAAAATCCACTAGCCCACAAGCTTTGCATAGATCTTTTAATTCACCTTCTGATAAAAATATATGGCTGCTTGATATTTGCCCAAAATTCTACAAGAGAAACAAATTATCAATTATCAGCACAAGTCCGTACTAAAGAGAGTTCAATTCTTGTGAACACCACCCATTAGGCAGGTTTAACAAGACCCACCAATTGATGGGTCCCATCTACATATTGACTTGATTGGATGGTAACCACCATCAAAGCTGAATATTTCCATTTTGTGGACTATTATTTGCAATTTGGTAAGAGAACAGTTGAGGTAGCATTCTATAACTCTGGACCATGTCAAGCCAATCTGTGCTAAAGGAGCTTAAAACTGAATGAGTATACCTGTCGTAGTATCCTCAAAACCGGTATGGCAGAAAAGAATCCATCGAGAATGTAGGTGGTAGCAACAAACACGCCTCCAGGTCTTAGAACTCGACTTATTTCTGCTACCTACAAAACCATAACTGCCAGTTTATATAGAGAACATGCTGGGCTCACTTAAACTACCAAAGAGAAGGATCTCAAGTCTCCTCAGAACTATTTAGTTAAATTGGTGAGGTTTGAAACTGAAATTTGTCCATAAACACGCAAACTTTTCTAATCTTCCATATGTTTTGCTTTTTGGTATTTTCTAATCTTCCTTGAATTATTGAGTCAAATTCCCGACTTATCAGTGATGTTACTTTTGACCAACAACAAGAACAAGAAGCATGCAAACTTTGACAGATGGTATCACCCTACATAGAATAGAGCGGCAGAAAAGAATGTGTAGTAAGGTTTTGAATGAAGCCCTCAATACTACTTTATTTGAATCTTTATTCTGATAGGCTTCAAAAAATAAAACAACCATTTTAGTACTCCATGTTCAAACTGAAGGACTTCCAATGCTGGCTAAGGAGAAGAGAGGGAAGGTGTTGACATAAGAGGAAGAAGGGAAGTCAAAAAGATAAGGTTAAAACTAAGATAAAAATTGAATCGAAATTGCCACACATGGGCAGTTGAACTTGGAATTAAAATAGGTCAGTTAGCACAAGTAGCCCACCTCATGTATTTTTACCTATAAGAATAGACGGTTAAACTTGTCTCAGAATAGCATTTATGAAAGGTAATTTGTGGAGATGTTGAAATATGGGAGCCAAGCTGTGCATAGTTATAAGCAGTAAAAATAAAATAAAATAAAATAAATATCATGTAGAAGATCAAACAGACTCTAAACCCAAACACTAGAAGTAATACTTGGGTTAATTATTCTACTTATTGGTGAAGCTTTAAGTTGCTCAGATATGAAGATGGGTTACAGAGCTTTACTCAAAATTAAAATAAATAAATAAACAAAGAATATAAATTACACAAATCCATAATAAGGGCATTGGAGTATGACTAGTGCAGTTTAGCCCATTAAACATGTTCATGCCAAGCTTTAAACATAGTTTACGAGCAATAATAATTTTCACACACCGAATCTGACAAAATTTTGAACATTTACACATCTTTGCATTAAAGAACAAACAACAAAACCATTAGTAGTGAAAAATTATCAACACTCACTGGAAAACAAGGAAAATGTACAAGTATCAATGATTAGTAATTCAATAACAAATTGTGTTGATACAAATACACTAAGCAAAAGCAAAATAATGCTTACAGCAGCAGACGGTGAAGGCCAACAGTGCAGTGCAGCACCAGCATGCAAAGCATCAACTGAATTTGAAACGAAAGGAAGTCGAGAGATATCAGCTCTGACCAAGATTAAGTTCCTGCAAGGCAACAAGTATTACCACATCATATATAATCTAATAAACACAATTTTACCCTTAACAAAAAGGTATTCCTACTAATAGATTAATCAAAACAACTTTCAGAAAAATTGAAGCCAGAACCTATATATACTGAGAAATGAATTCAAATTAGTAAGTTAAAGAGTACTCTTTAGGGAAGCCTTCTTCCTTCTTAATGAATTCATAGCACTGTTGCAGCATGTTCTCTGAGAAGTCTAGAGCAACAACAAGAGAAAACAGTCCACTCTTGGTGAAAAGTCTTGAAAATAACCCGCTTCCACAACTGGCATCAACTATGTTTCCACCTAAAACAGGCTTAAGGTAATCTTTGGCCATTTCAAACTGTAACCAAATTATTAGATTGTTAACTAGAAGGATCCGTGGAAGCATAAGTCACGTGGGTGAGCAGAAATAGCCATTGACATGTTAAAAATACGATAGAAACCACCATGACTTCATCAATAAGCAGCAGGGATGATGAATAAGCACTTAAAATTTCTCAAAAAAATAATTAAATATCAAATCATATATTGTAGATTTACTAGAACATCAGATTACCTCTTTCTCGGGTCCAGGAAATCCACCCCATATAAAATTTTGACGCCATCCCCTCTCATAGAGAAATGATACCAGTGGAGTCCTGTTTGAAAAAATGATCTTCATCTGTTAGAAGGAAGATATAAGTTGAAAGAAAAGTAAGGTTCCTCCTATACTAGTGAATAAATTTCTTCTTGTAGAAGTTTATACGATTTAAATGGGGAGATGTACAAAGATGGCTTCGTGTAGTCTGAGAAATATATAAAGATAGTTTATATAGTTAAAACCTCTACCTGCACCCAAAGGTTGGGTGAAGATAGGGATCATGCATACATGCATGTGGTATTAATTTATTTAGAAAACATAAGATATTGATAGAGAAAGTTGGTGTTTATGAATTTCTCATAATAATATTTCTAATCATTGTTTCCAAAATAGAGGCCCAAGTATGTAATATTTCACTGATTCCAACACCATGTTGTTGCTTCAACACAGTTCAAACAACGTGGATTGTGAGACCACACCCAGCAATCAAGTTTCGGTAAACTAGCGAGATGAACTCGCACCTGAAAAGTTCCGTTGAAGGAGGTGGAAATTCACTGTACTCCTTGGCACCACTAGATACTGTCAAATCAAGATATACTTCATTGCTAAAGTAAGATTTCTTGCAAACGTTGCATTGGAAGCTAGAAGTAATTGTGGACTCTCTGTAGCAAATTCACCAATACAACATAAAATAATTAATGCAGGCATGATGAACAAAGAACAATTAACGTACGGAATTTCAGATTGATATGGAAAAGAATGATGATTTAAGAAAATGCCAAGATGACATATAGGCAGCATTTTCCTACTGCCACGATTAGAAGACTTACGCTGTTAAGCTTGCATCTCTGTTCTGTATCAATAGGTCGTAACAAATGGGACAAGCCAATATATTTTTCTTGATGATCACCCCCTTTTCATTTGAAATAATATCCTATATGAAAAACAGGATAATGAGAATCAATTCAAAACGGTTAAGGTGGATAACTTTTTTCATGGGATTATGAAAATAAAAGACAATAAAATAATCTCATCATCTCATAATTCTGTGGCAAATTCCATCAAATGGGTCATTAACGTTTACAAAAAGTTGATAATTGTTAGGGGAGAACCCCCGATAGAAATATATCCAAGAAGCCAAACCAGTCTTGAACTAATTGAACCTATCTGCTTGTATTTGTGTGTGTGTGTGTGTGTGTGTGCATGTGTGTTTTGGACGGGGATAAGCTGGACTTAAACCATGATCCCAAAGTTACATTGCGAACCAACGAGTGTTGGGCGTAGTGGCCAGGGCCTCCCTCCAAAAAGGGAGAGGTCATGAGTTCAAGCCCCCTCGTTGACCACCCACAGAGATTTATCTTGGCTTACTTGGAATGGTGGTTTGGGGGGATTTGGGTAAGATATGGTGCTCCAAGAGGCCAATTGCCTTGCCCCTGCTAGTTGGGCGCCTACGGGTCTGGACACCCCCATCATAAAAAAACAAAAAAAATGACAACAACAACAACAATAACCTTGCATTGCAATATGTCCGCCAACTGAGCTATGGGTCTAATAAGCCCAATCAAAACTAAAATGTCCCTTTCCCAAAAACATGAGCTGTCCAGGCTCTTGAGACAACCAACCCAACTTTCAACCAAGAAAGTTGACGTCAACCCATATAATCACTACTTTTCACATTAGTAGTGTGTATGTGCTTGTGTCATAATCCTTTCACTATTAGTTGGGTCTTATGGAAGCGAAAAAAAACGCATTTTCAAGAGGAAGGAGTACGCCTTTCATGAGATCATCATTAGTATTCTTGAAGCTAAGATTTCCTTTTGAATTGGGAGATTGATTGTGATGAGATGTTGAAGCTTTGGGTGTGGCTTTGTTATGTCTCCTGTCTAAGGTGTTTTGAATTTTGATAATAGATCTTATTTTCAATAAAATAAAAATAGAAAAAAAAAGATCTAAAAAGTGTTAAAAGAAATATAATATATAAATTATCATGGTTATGCCAACAGACGGTTGAATTAGGTTTCAAGATCCATGTCCAACACCTTAGAAAATTAAGTCAAAGTGGGGATTACAACGATCAAATTCCCATTCAAATATATAAGATTGAATCAAACAATAAATTACTGGAACACAAACTTTTTTTTTTCTTCTGAATTTGGTCCCTCGAGAGACGCATTAAGAGAAGAAAAGGGGTTTCTGTATTTCAACAAATGTAAATGAAAATAAATTACAATTTAATCCAAAGAAGTCTAAAACTCTCAAAATCCAAATATTAGAAGAAATAAGATACGTACAGGTTTTGTTTGAACTTCGATGGTATTGGTAGTTGAAGAAGCTCGAATTTTTGTGCGAAAAGAGGTCCAACAGTTGGCAGATTTAACCGTTTTAAGAAAGAAATACGTCTTGAATTACTATTTGTACTAATCCAACTCTGAAGAAATACAGTTGAGGAATAACTAATAACTGTCGTCATTCCTCTCTCTCTCTCTCTTTCTCCCTTCCCCTGCTTTTGTGTGTCAGTATGCACCGAAGCAATAGATCACATGAGAGAGAGAGAGAGAGAGAGAGAGAGAGAGTAAGAGCATCAAGTGGACGTGTTTAACTTCAAGTCACAAACATGGTTTCGATCCCATGTTAGTCGGATCAAATTCGGGTTCGCAGTAAGCCAGAATAAATGAGTGATAATTTGATATTATTAGAGGGCTACTATTGCCACACCAACTTTTACTAATGCCACACACCAATTTTTATGTAATTCATCAAAGAATTGTACACAGTGATGTGGCATTAGTAAAAGTTGGTGTGGCAATAGTAGCAATCTAGTATTATAATATTTTCTTATGATGCAGCATACATTATAATATTATAGAGTAGGTGGCACCTCATAATATTCCATGTGGAATTTTGGGACCAAATGACCCTCTATATGGATATGTGGTCCATCCCTATGTGATCGAAAATCATAGTGTTTGATAACTTGTATCCACTGGATTGAATCTCTAGAAAAAGTTTAAATCCAACGAATAGAAATCCTTCTTAAGACAATGCTAATATCTATAAATTCACATCACCAATCAAACCAATCTTTTGTGTATAGATTTATCAAGGGATGAAACACATACATGCATGTAGTTAGTGGGTCACTAACATAAAATGGGTGCCACCTGACCTTGGTTAGGACTGGGGACACTTGATTGGATCATTATTCTATTCTATTATATTTTATTGGAAAAATTACCTAAAGTATCCCGATGGAGGGATTTTTTTTCTAATTAGATCTTAAGTTTTAAGACTTCTCTTAATAGTCCATTTAGTAAAATTTTTATTTTTAATCGGTCTTTAAACCTCATGCTGCACATCTTTTACGATTAAAATGTTGAAACTGCCCTTATCATTTGAGTTCCCTGTTTTCATCTAAAAATATTGTATTTTCGATATCCTAATTGAGTTTTAGAGACTTCATTCCGATGGAAAAGATTTGAGAAGGAAAAAGAAGTCCCAAGCATTTTGAAGATGTATGTAAAAGGTTTTTTTTTGACTTGAAATCATCTACACAAATCGTTATATCAAGTTTTTATTTGATCTTTCCATGTATTTTAATCGAAAAACAAAAATGGGTGGGTTTTACCTACATTGAGCTCACAATTTTTTTATTTTTGAGTTTGACATTTTTTTAAAAATTTGTCGAACTCAACAATAAAAATTGGTGAGCTTAACAATAAATAAAATTGGTGAGTTCGACAATAAATAAAAATTGATGAGCCTGTGTTCGAGTTTTAAAATTCTTGGTTGAACTTTTCAATAAGAATTCGGATTTTATGCACTCAAGATGAAAGAGTGTTTAAATTCCAATCCCAAACCTTAAATATCACTGCATAGATGTCTCCCTCGTCCTTGGATGTATACAATATGGATTCTTTCAATAATTTGTCAAATTAATTTAATAATCCTTTTTTATATTAATAATTTTTACAATAATAAATATAAAATGAGATTTTGTCATTAAAACATTCTTTAAAAAATTATAACAAAAACACGTCTTACCATGCAAACGACTCATACCATACTGATGGGCTGGAAGCTAAAAATCTAGATAGAATTGAATAAGATTTATGTTGCCGGCCCCAATTGGCAAAGATGATAATGAATTAAGACTGAGTTGCTGAAGGCCTTGACCCAAAGCAATAATGGGATAGCTCCATCAAGCCCAACCCAAAATCAAGTCGGGCCCATCCAAGTTACACTGGTGCATTGTTCAACCACAATATATATTGATGGTGATGTGGTCATTGAGAGCCTCATATTTTTTTTGTGAGACATTTAATGGTTTGATTTATGGTCTACGTTCAAGACCTCCCCAACAAGGCAGAAGCGACTTTGTTTCCATCTGTTTATCAAAAAATCAGGAAATTAGTATAAAAAAAAAAGAATCTAATAAAATCAGAAAAAATCAAATATTATTTAGAAAATTTGATATATATTTTTTTAAAACATCATTGATTATTTTCTCAAATTTGATCATCTGCTAGACTTGTTTTTATTATATTAGAAAATTTCTTGAATTTATTTTCAAATTGATCTTGTTGAATTAGCATTGAATCCAAAATTATTTTTTTTCTGTTAAAAAAATTCTTGAATTTATTTTCAAATTAAACTTGTTGAATTAGAATGATTGAATCGAAATTTGATTAGTATGCCTGCGATACTGCTGATTGAAAGGACTCATATATTTTCAAAAAGAAGAAATGGACGCAAGACGAAGGCGACTCACTGCTTGCCACCCTTTAATTAATTTTGGTGAATGGTCAGTCATGGCCATGGCCTGGAGTGTCGCTCCAGAAAGACCTTCAACAACTATGCGTTTACAAATTTGGCGAAATGATGGGAACCATATACCCCCCCTGGCCCAAAGCTGATTAAATGTGCTGTCCCTATTCAAATAAAGAAGTGAAGCCTAATAAAGTTTTCTGCTTGTAAACAATTAAATAAAGTCTATAAACTTAAATTATTATTAGATTCCTAGATGATCATTCATGCTGATACTAGGATCATGAGCTCATCACATCTTTTGAATAAGAAAAAAAAAAAAAAGGAAAGAAATATTTAGATGAACGTCTGTGATCAATCATTGTGGACAAATATGTCACCCATTTTACAATGAATGGTTATGATATTCTTGAAATATCTAAAATGCATATATTATAAGAGAGATTTTATTATCACACCACTCTAATTCATATTTAAATCACTAACAAATTAGCACACATCTTGGGGTGGTGTAAGCAAAACTTGGTGTGACGATAGAAACTCTACATTATAACAACTTAACAAACAGTAGGAACAAATGTTAGGATTAAATATTTAAAATTATAAATAAGTTGTTCTCCATTTGTGATTAGTTGTTACAAATCCTTGAAATAGATCGAAAGTTATATTTAAATTTCAAGAATCGAACCAAATTGATTGGTTCTTTAATTTCTTAGCCCAAAATCAAACCACAACTTGTTCCAAACCGAATCAAATCAAATCAAAACGATTTATTTCGTTCGATTCTTGATTTGAATCAGACAAAATTACACCCCTATTGATTATCCATTTGTCATTCACTACATAACATCATCAAAATCTATTTCAATCTCTATTGAAAAATTCCATCAAGCTAAAAGATATAAGAAATAAATATTTTTGGTACTTTCAGAGTTTAAAAAAGAACAAATTCCCCCAACTTGTCGATCAAATTATTGCCTAAAAAGTTAGGGAGGATTTAGAAAGAAGATCCTCACTGGGTGCATTAAGTAATTTTTACTAAAATAAATCTGACAACCAGATGGCAATTGGTAACAAAGTGGGCCCATAAATTTTAAGATCCATCATTTTACAGATCAACATTTGTGAAAGCAACCGATCAAAAAACAAAAAAACATTTGTGAAAGCATCGTTCACTTTACCATATGTGCTTATGTTGTACGCTAGCAAATCTTGAATCACTTGCACAAGTATTATGGGTATTTTCGTAAATTCCTCTCGTAACAATTTTGGTTGTTGTTAGTTGTCTCTAATCTGGAATCAAAGACGACTTGACACTTGGTTTCAGTTTGACAAAGCCGGTCAATTCCTTTTCCCAACTGACATCTGCCTATCACTTCCGGTTTATTTAATTTTAAAAATTCAAATTAAGCAAGAAGAGATATATCCTGTACCGTACGATGTTGGATAGCTATCCAAAGCCGTGTATCCTTTGCATGCCACTTGACATATAGCTTTGAATCATCAACCATAAAATGATCATAAATTTTGTTCAAGTAAATGATTTTTTTTTTTTATCAAAATCATGTGTTTTAAAATAGAGAGATGTTATTGGCACCCCAAATTTTACTTATTACACTCTAATTTCTTAAATTATTTATAACATCTCAACTAAAGATCTAAGCCAAATCTTCAAATATTACAAAGGTTTGGTTTAAATTATAATCTAAACATTATAACACTTGTTAAAGAAAATTTCATATTATTTATGATTATGATTAGGCTCATATAAAATTCTAAATCTTAAAAAATAAAAAATCTTGCAAAAAGAATGAACAAACTTTTATTGGCACCCCAACTCTAAACTCTTATTTGCAATCATTCATTTCTTTTCTTTATTTTTTTATTTGGGTGCAATAAGTAAAAGTTGGGACCAATAGCAACTCTCTTTAAATTATAAAAAAAAAATCAGAATTTGATTGATAGATAATTTCAAGAAAATTTGTAAGTGATTTTTTATTTTTATTTTTTGATTTCTTTCTTTATTTGGCTACAATTTTGGAAGAGTCTTTACAACAGATTAACGTGCAAGAGGGATGTTGGTGCGATGAGCTTTTGTTACTTTTGCAAGATGCACAAGTGAGTAGAGGATTATTTTCTAATTGACAAATTTAAAAAGCAAGAAATCGATTTATCTCTAAAATTCATAACCAAGTAAGCAAAGAGATCCTTATTTTATTTTTGAAAATATTTAAATTTTGATGTAAAATTTTCAAGGAATTCACATAAATCTTGGTGATCTTTTATGGTCTTTATGTCAATTTTCTATTTTAATAAAAAAAATTGCTTATATAAAATAAAATAAACCAGATGAGGGGAAAATGAGACATGGAGTTGAGTAGCTAAATTAACTCTCTGGAGTATATGATATTAACCTCATAATGACGAGAGAAAAAAGAGGACAACCACGTCATTTTCGAAGATATTTTTTTGTGCGTGAAGAGAGAGAGAGAGAAAAACGCAAACCCAAAACTCGAAAGGAAGCAAAATAAGTCCAAAAGAGGGAGAGGGATTGATTTAGAGCAGAAGAGAGGAAATCTCTCTAGACCTTTTTTGCGTTCTGTTCTTCTTCAAAGACTCCAACTTAAGCAATTTGAGCTCAAAAATAATTTTATTTTGTAATATATTATGGAGAGAGCAACTCCTGCGAGGAAACCTCACACATCTACTGCAGATCTACTCACATGGTCGGAAAATCCTTCAGCAGATTCTCCGTCGATCGGTTCACGTCCGGCGATCCGTAATCATCAGGTAATTGTTTTCCGGCGAGAAATGATGAATTTTTCAGAATTTGTTTTACTGGTTTTTTGGTGAATTAGGGTTTCTCTTTGTGGAAAATTTCAGCCATCCGACCGAATCAGTAAAGTTCTTTGCGGAGGTCAAGTTACTGCAGAAGAGGCAGAGAGCTTGATGAAACGGTGAGATCTTGATCTGTTTCTTTGGAGCATTGTTTAGCATTCTTTGATTTAAATCAATGTGCTTTTAGATCTATTTGAGAACTAAAATCTTTTCGATTACAACGTTTATAGTTAAATTTTGATCAGTTTTGTAATTTTATTATCGATCAGCTGGTTGAGGATTTTAATTGATAAATAGCGACAAAGATCTCGCTGTGAATTTTGATCTGATCTTGTACAGATATTAAATCTGAATGTGGAAACGTGTGACCACAAGATTAATGACCAGATCGGTGTCTTTAATAGTTAGATATGTTGGAATTGTCTTCATTATAGCATCATTTCTCCTCTCGAGCTTTCTTAGTTCTTTAGTAGTCTGTGAGATAGTTAACATGGTCTTCTACTTCTTTTTTTTTGGGGGGTGGCACTTTGTCCAATTTAGTTCCTATTATATAATGACTAGCTGAGAATGGCTTCTGGTCAAATGTAATAGACTCTTTAAAATTTTCTTATGATTAGTATTGAGGTCTGTTTCTATCGCCATATTTGTCCCAAAATTAAGTTTTTCATTGTAAAAGTTCTTAAAAATATATTTTTGGTGGTTAAAAATTTTAAATGGAAAATGTGGGTCTTTCCATTTTTTCCTCTCCGTAATGGATTAGGTTTAAAGATTTATCGAAACATGCTTCAGTTGCATTGATGAGAGATATTCTGTCACGTTCAAAATTATTCCTTTTCCCCCCCATTTAGTGAAGTTTTTTCGCTCCAAAATTTTCTGATCTATAACTGACATATGTGAACAATTTCAACCATGGGTCAATCTTTTTTTTTTATATCATGTAATTTGTTTGTTTTGGTTTTTATCCAAGTTAATTCACTGAAAACAAAATAGGTAACATCCCCAAAAGAAGTACATAATAGGTAACGTTTCATAGAATCAATCCATGTCATCATGTGGGACTTTTATGTGTGAATTTGCTGACATGTTGGCTCATCTGCTTTAATATTGTCGCTGATGAACGCTTTTTGAGTATGACGCATCTTATGGTGTTTGCACTAGTAAGTCGTCTTCTAAATGTATATTTGTACACTTTTTCTATAGCCTATACAAAGCCACAATAAATATTTTAACATGAATTAGTGATTTTGGAAAATACAACAGGGAACCGATTAATTTCAAAATATTGATCTACTCTCAGTCTTACTAATATTCTAATCAAACTGTTAGTTGTGACTTTTGAATGAGAATATCGTCTCTCCCAAGTGAATGTTGGTCCTAAAAGAGTTTCTATGGCCATTCATGAATGTTTGTGATAATCAATAAGAGGAAAACTTGTATGGGAACCAAAAATAAATAAAAAAGGACTTGTTTCTACCATAAGTTGACTCATAGGATACAAACAAGTCAGCTTGAGTGGGGCCAATTCAGATGATCTTGAGTGATTTGCCATACACACTTGGCTCAAATATTGTTTGCAAGCCTAGCCATAGGTGATTTTAGGTACTTTACCATGTACACCTAGAGTTATGTCTTGTTGGCAAGTCAATTCATTCATGGCCAAAACCCAATGGATTACATGTTTCTCTGTCATTTTTTAAGGCCCGGTTAATCTGTATTCATGCTTCTTTCAGGAAACCGTGTTCAGGGTATAAACTGAAGGAGATGACTGGTAGTGGTATCTTTGTAGATGATGGTGAAAATGGTTCAACCGAAGCTGGCAATGCCAACCAAGCCTCTAACAAAACAGGATTACGTAGTTATCAGGTGTCTTTTTATTTTTTTGTTTCTGGGATTTAAAGACTCAATGAGTTTGTGGGGCCCTCTGGTCCTTTGTGATAGCTATTTTACTTACGAGTACTTATGTTTTGGTGTCTCAGCAAGCTATTGGTGGAATCAGTCAGATCTCATTCAGTGCTGAAGAGAGTGTTTCTCCCAAGAAGCCAATCTCGCTCCCTGAGGTGGCAAAGCAGCGAGAGCTAAGTGGGACACTGGAAAATGAATTAGAGGCAAAGTCAAAGAAGCAAACATCAGATGTCAAGTGTAAAGAGCTTAGTGGGCATGACATCTTCGCTCCTCCTCTTGAGATCCTCCCTCATACATCGGTCTCACGCTCCTTGGAAACTAAAGAAAGCAAAGACATGGGGGACCCTGCACCACGAAATGTACGCACATCTGTCAAAGTCTCTAACGTGAGTCAGTTTATTGCGTGGGATGGGAATGAATATTTCGACTTTTTTTTTACTTTCTGGCTGGAAGGATTGTTTCTATCAATCCCGACATGCATTCCTTTCCCTATAAATAGTTTTTCCTAATCTTCTAAAGTGCATTTTGCTTGTTTATGTGCATGTATGCAGCTCGTTTATTTTCTCATATTTAGCAATCCAAGTCTTAACAGTGCTGTTGTTGTGTGTTTTGATTTTAAAGCCTGCGGGGAGTCAGAGCAACGTTATGTCGAGCGAGGAAAGTCCAATGAAGACATCAAAGAAGGTACACAATCAAAAGTTTCAGGAGCTAACAGGCAATGACATATTCAAAGGGGATGCTTCTCCAGGGCCGGCTGAGAAGCAAATGAGTGTGGCAAAACTGAGGGAGATGAGTGGCAGTGACATCTTTGCTGATGGGAAGGCATCGTCCAGAGACTACCTGGGCGGTGTCCGTAAGCCCCCTGGTGGAGAGAGCAGCATTGCCCTGGTTTAAATTTATTTGTCTAACTCTCATTCTTCACTATTACTATTACTATTACTCTATGATGATGCTTTAGTGTACTGTTAATCCTAGTGGGGGAGATGCCTTTATATAATAAGTGACTGATGAAGAGTTGATGTGCATGCCCATGTTAACTGGTACTATTGTACTTCGTTTTAGAGGGTCTTAGTTTTTAACATCCAAACCAGGACAACAGACCACGGGCTAGTTGTTTATTTTTTATTTTATCTTGTGTTTTGATTGTTGTTTTCAAGTGTGCATGGTGGTGGGTGGCTTTCTAGATTCAGATATTGCTGGTTAAGCTTTCTCTTGTGTTCCAATGGTATGCATTTCAAATAATCTATTTATAATAATATAAAATTGGATATCATTTTTTTAAAATATATTTACTTAACAAGTAATAAAATGTGTCATGAGGCAATAATACCACAATTTTTTGTAATTTTTTCCCCTGCACCTGTTTCTTCCCTAGTTGAACATGAAAATGGGAGTAGTGCCCATCCAAAGTGGGTGGGCCCATTTTGGCATAAGCGAATCAAAGGCATCTTGTATTCGAAAGGATAGACGTCTAGTGGTTGAGGGGGGCTCAACTGGTTTTCGACCTCAAGAAAGATCTTTGAATAGTTGTTCAAATGGATTTTAAATCCAAAGGATGTTTTTAGTTGGTTTCGTACCATAATTGATTTTTGTTTCTTTTGAGACAATTTGTCTTTATCCATGGGTTACTCAATTTGTTTTTTTTTTTAGCATGAAAAGGATTTAAACACCCTTTGTCTTCAAGCATTGGTACCAAAAAAAAAATCAGTGTTAATCCATTGTCTTCAACTTGGATAACTTTTTATACCAAACTTCAACCTCAAGATTCCATCTGCTTCAACCTTTCAAAACTTAAAAACCATATAGGTTATGTGAAAAAAGTTTAAGATGATTGATTTTTGTATTGATAAAATGGCAAGAGAGAATTTAGGTCGTTTTCTCTTCTTTGAGAATCTTTTAAGTGAAAACAATGTAGTCTATAGTAAAGTATTATGTACCTACCGATTTTACTAAATCTGGAGGGGTTTACCAAAATTACTGTAAACTCTTTTCCGAAGGTTAAGTACAACAAAAATATTTCAAATTATTGAGATCAATCTTTTTTTAATCACCGAGAGCAGTGATTAAAATTGTTGATATCAACCTTATCACAATTGTCAGTCACCGTGATCAACTATTCCTTGGTTTGAATGGTTAATCTCAACCATTTGAAACGTTAATATCGAGGATTGGAGTTCGCCAATTTATCAGATTTTCCTAACTAAGTTGTTAAAGATTTTTAGTAAGAATTACTACTTTTCTGATAATAATCCTAGTTTTCCGTAATTAACTGACAAGTTTGTTAAGGAGCAGCAGTGGACTGGACTCTTTCTTGATAGATATTTTCCATTTAATAACCGAAAATCCGAAATTCCTTTTGAATGTTAATTAAGAATCCGTGGACTCTTTCCTATAGATCTTTACTAATGTATAACTGAAAATCCAAAATTCCTTTGAATATTATATTATAATAAAGAATATTAATTAAAATTAATAAATTTAATTGTGGAGTAGTGTGTACTAGTAACAGTCTCTCTTTGTTCTTCTGCAATGTATATATATATAAGACGTCTCTCTTTCTATCTACGTGAGCGCCTCTACTCTCCATTAATCCTACAAATTGAAATTCATCTCAAATCTCTTCTTCATCTTTGTGTGATTCAACAATTTCTGTCGAAAAATCCAAATCCGAAAGAGATGAGATGAAATGCAATTGAATTTCCGTCACCACCACCTCATTACAAAGATCTTCATCTCTACAAACACGCAGAAAAACTGGTAATCTCTTCTGGGTATTTGTTTTTCAATCTCTCTGAATCGATGTCAGATGTGGGTTTTTTTTTCTTTTTTTTTGTTTTCTATCTCTGGTTTTCTTGTTTAAAGAATCTTAAACAATTTTAGAAAAAACATGGACGATGTAGAGTTTGAAATGCTGTTGAATGAGATCCCTCATGTAACATCTCTCAATCTTCATCACTATCAACAACAACATAATGATCATCTTCATCGTCATCATCATTATGGTTATGTACATGTTCATGGAATGTTTGAGGATGACTCATCATGCCATCCAAAGTATATGTGTGTCTCCCCTGTTAGTGGACTCTCTCTAAAGTCCGAAGGCTCTTCATCGAGCTCGCATAATGGGGGGCTTTCCTTCTTCGATGACGGATCACCAGCTCCACCCAAAAATACCAATCATTCCACGGGTTTATGGTCGGAATCAAAATTACCTGATTTTCCCATTGGGAAGAACTCCATGGGGAACTTAATGGGTGAACCGAGTTTGTCTGCAAATCTACATAGAATGAGCATTAGAGATGAACAAGTGTATTCATCATTGCCGATTGGCTCATATAGGCTTCCATCCAGTGATCATTGTGCGGCTGCCAAGACTGATCATGGCAATGTTGGAAAGTATGGTCCCTTTGATGATTGTAGGAAAAGTTCTTATGATTATAGAGGGCTTCAATGTTCATTTCCTGTGAATCCAAGGAGTTTCGATGAGGAAAGGAGATCGAGGTTGTTGGCTTTGTCTCAAGGATATCAAATGAGTAATTTAGCGGGGTCTGGTAATGCCCCTGGTTTTGGTAAAAACTGTAACAACACGGGTAATTGGATCCCCAACGGCTTCCCTTCTATATCTCAACCTTCGATAACTAATGCACTCTTTTACTCGCAGAAAACTGGGATGGATTCTTATGCAGATAATGGATTATTGGATTCACTTTCTCCTCACTTGACACACCCAAATCTGCCTTTGGGTTTGGAGTATCGACAATATCATAGCCTTCCAAAGTCTAACGGCAGGGATGGAGTAAACCCCAACTTTTGTATCCCTCAATATGTTTCTTCGACGAGAAATGTATGTGATATCGAAGCTTTTAATTGTGAGGATAGCTTGATCATACAAGGAGAAGGTTTGAATTATGGCAGGACCAAGAGCAGTGATCTTTCCAGGGAGCACGAGAAGCATTCTTGCAATGTGAGTGCTCCAAGTCACCAGAATTCTTTCCATTTTGAAGATAGTTGTGGAACTAAAAGTTACTGTGCCCTGCCACTGAAATATAATTCCTTGTTCGGAGTCCGAGGGTCTATTTACTTCATGGCGAAAGATCAGCATGGCTGTAGATTCTTACAACAGAAGTTTGATGAGGGGACCCCACAAGATGTGCAAATGATATTTAATGAGATCATTGATCATGTCGTTGAACTTATGATGAACCCTTTTGGTAATTACCTTATGCAGAAGTTGTTGGATGTCTGTGATGAAGAACAGAGATTGCAAATTCTTCTCATGGTAACAAGTGAACCTGGCGAGCTTGTTAAGATATCTTTAAACACACATGGGTAAATCCTTCATATATTGTTTATTTTGTTCTCTCATAATATAACATTTTTGTATTCTAACAGTGCTTGACAAAGTTGTTAATTTGTCAGAACACGTGTAGTACAGAAGTTAATTCAGACTGTCAAAACCCAGCACCAGATTTCACTCATTATCCCAGTACTTGAACCCGGATTCATTGATCTCATCAATGACGTCAATGGAAATCATGTTCTTCAACGTTGCTTGCAGAACCTTAGCAATGAAAATAATAAGGTTAGTTCTTCTCTATCTAATGTTGATAGAGCTTAGTATGGGTTTAAAGCAGTTTGTTGGATCTGTATCACTGTATGTTTGTATCAAATATTACATGTTTACTTGATCTTGGGTATCAAGTGGTAGATTAAACTTTCAACTTTCAAAAAGGAAAGGTGGTAAGACCAAACTTATGCTGTTCAGAAACAATGCTTCATGCTTAATTGTGTGCAAACTGTCTGTAAGGATTTATCTAGTGCCTTTAGATATGTTATATTATTTAGTTAATTTGTTAAACATGCATTCTACATCTTAATTTTGTGGAAAATTGGCGTACCCACATTTTGGTTTTTATCTTACTGAATTTATTCGGTCAGTTGTGGTGAGCCTTGCATTTGATCGTCTTATGCATTTTGTTGTCACTGGCCAAAACTAAAAATTGCTTAAACCTCTTTACTTTTACATTGGATGCGTTTAAAGGCATTAGTCATGGTGAATGTATCAGGCTCTTCCATGACTCATTTTGAGAGGTTTGGACAGAGAACAACATGCGTAAGACAATCAAATGGAAGGCTCATGACAACTGACCGTATAAATTCAGTAAAATAAAGACAAAAAAATGTGTTTAAAGGCATTAGTCATGGTGCCTTTTAAGAAAGTGGGTGGCTTTATGGGGCTCTTCCACGATTCATTTTGATATACATGTAAATTGGAGGACTCCAATAGGGCATGTTATCAAGTTATTCCTGTGATTCCATACCCCTAGATCTCTTGTGATGAATGAGAATGCTAAAATACATAAGTATCCAAAACTATTATGTTCTAATTTCCACTTATTCTAGTAGGGTCCTGCTGATTCATCCTCTTTCAGATATATCTGTTTAGACATGCAAGGAAAACCATTATACAAATCTTTTTTTGTTCTTTTTGATTATGATGATCTACTTTGGTTGAGGCAAATATCTGACGTTTCTTCTCTTCTATTCAATTATCTTTGGCAGTTCATTTTCGTTGCCGCTACAAAGTTTTGTGTTGATATTGCAACTCATCGGTATGGCTGTTGTGTTTTACAAGACTGCATTGCTCATGCAATGGGACAACACCGAGAAAACTTGGTTGCAAAAATTTCCACCAATGGACTTTTTCTTGCTCAAAATGCTTTTGGGTAATTATTTGAAACAAATCAGATGGGACTGTAATTTATGCATTGTATAGAAGCAACTCCCACCAATTGACCTCATCCGACATGCTTGGTTGAATAATTCTTGCCAGAAATTTCCTAAACTCTCGTTTTGGGCATCATTGAAACAAAGGCTAAGAGGGTTGCAATTGCAACCCTCTCAGTTTAACTTCATCTCATAGTGTGTGAAATCTGTTATGAGTGGTTTAAAACTTAGTCATTCTGCATTCTATAGATGAGATACTCATTCATGTTTTTAAAGGAACAAAATGAGCTTACAGGTTCACATGGACGTGATGATTCCCACTAGAGGATACCTTTCCCTCCTTCATTTGTGGATATTAATCGATTTGTGAACTACATTCACAGTGAGGGACTCTTTACTGACCTTACATGTGTGAATGTATGTAGGTTGCTTTGCTTCTATGATTTTTTTCTTAGAGTGTTAATGCATTGTCTTGTCAAAGAATGCCAACATCATATTTCATGTCACAATGTTTTACTCATTTCTCACCTTTTTTTTTTCTTCTTTTGTCTAGATTACTCTTAAATCCTAGGATTTGACAATGGGGTCCTCTATCTTTGAACTTGTTTTGTCTTCCTCATGTTCTCAAATTTTTGGCCCAGCTAGACATTGCTGATTTTGAAGCTTTGTGTCTTCTGTGTTTCAGAAATTATGCGGTCCAATATGTATTACAGATGAAGATCCCATCAGCTACCGCAAACTTCATTTCTCAATTTGAAGGGAAGTATGTACACCTATCGATGCAGAAATTCAGCAGTAACGTGGTTCAAAAATGTCTCAACGTATTCAGTGAAAAGAACCGATCAAGGATCATCCATGAATTGCTGTCGGCTTATGAGTTTGAACAATTACTACAAGACCCATTTGCAAACTATGTCATTCAAACTGCTCTTTGTGTTTCCAAGGTTTGGGCACCAACCAATTTCAAGTATTGAGGATGCAATTTTGATTTTTTTCAAGTCTTTTTTTTTTTTTTTTTGTTCTCTAATTGTGTTCATCATGAAACTCAGGGACCTCTTCATGCGTCACTAGTTGAAGCAATCCGACCCCATGCGGCAGCCTTGAGAATCTGCCCATATAGCAAGAAAATTTTATCAGTGGCCCTTTTGAAGAAGTGATGTACATTCTTCTTTGTGGTGAGAATGAACGCACTGTTGTTGTTCATGATGTTTTATCTTTTTCTCTGCCAGTAGTACGATATGTAGGTACCAATTTTTAGAATTTTGAACTTAATGTCTGTTGCTTATAACCCCAAAGAAGACTTGGTGACTCAAGTTCATGACATGGCACCCATGCTTCATGAGCTTTGTTGAGTGTAAAAATAAGTGTTTTTGCTCTAATTGCTTAAATGTCGATGTAATGTATTGTTGTTTTGGTTATTATGATCTCTCTAATGTGGAATAAGTACTGTATAAGATTGTACAGCATGGAACACATATTTTGCTTCCAACCGCTCTACCAATTGTGTTGCATCGTGTTTTTTTTTTTAAAGTTATTCTTATGTCGTTTCATCTGCAATTAGGAATATATGAGTGTGGTTTAAACTATCTCAGAATGTTTTGATTGGAAACCAGAACGAAGCATTAACCCCAAAACATTGGATGTCTTGGTAATGTTTTCCATTGCCTTGGAATGTCTTGAAAAAGACTATTTTTCTTCAAACAAGAACTTTCATCTTGCATTTTAGGGATTGTAAGTTTTATAACAAAGACTTGGGCCATGATTGGATTGCCATTTTTGTTCCGAGAAAAGATATTTTTACAACTTTTTTTCAAGCAAAAAGTATCATTTCATAGATAAAAAACAGTGATCGTTATTCTGAAATTTTTTTTTCTATGAAAATAAATGTCATGAATGAGAGTGTCAGAAAGATATCCCCTAAGAATTTTCTGGAAAAAAAAAAAACATATTCAAACAAACAATCGCTTATTAGTTGGAACAGAACTTTTTGAAAAATGTTTAGTCATCGAGTGTAATTTGTTAAGATGGAATTCTTTACCACGTGGGATGCTGATGTGGAAAATCAGTATCAGATTTTGGTGAATGTTTGAGATACTCGTGTTTTTTAACTGATAGAATAAAGAATATAAATGTACAACAAAAGTTGATCCAAATGCCCTATCCTTCACTCTCTAGCCAAAAAACCTTGATTTTAATCGTAAAAATCCGAGGCCTTTAGACTTCTCAAATTCTTGGGAGTACTTTTTTGAAAAAAATAAACTTAGTTGTCTTCAATCCACCGTCTTCCAACCTCTTGTGAAAAATACTTGATTATTAAATTAAAAATTCCTTTGTTTTTCATTCCTCTGAAAATCATATTGTTCTTGAGATTTGAAGGTCAACAGAGAGGACATTGAGGTTGAACATGGGTGTAAAATTTTGTACCCAAAGGGTCACTATGATTGCACATGGAAAATTGGTAGAATTCTTTTTTAGCCTTATAAACACGATCCCCCACCCACCAAAAAAAAAAACTGTTTCTCAAATGTTTGTAGGCATAATCAAACATTGGAATTTGCTTTCCCATTATTGTTTTTTCAGATGATCTCATTTTTCCATAAAAATTTAAATCAGCAATACAAAGAGTTGGATAAAAATCACTACGAGAACTTGAAGATGAGGGTATTTAGGTCACCAGTCTCTCAGAGGAGACTGAGGTCGAAGGGCATCTCCTCAGTTTGAAAACTATTATCACCAAAACCTGGTGTACATCCAAATGAAAAACACTTTCCTTAATAAGTTATGCAAGTGCTAAGAACTAACTATTATTATTATTATTATTACCATCTGAAAAAGATTGGCAAAGCACCAACAGAGTGTAACTATTGTGCCAAAAAGAGTCCTGATGTTCATCTACCTCACTCTCTCCTCGTGTAATAAGTTTCAAGACTTTCAGTTTAACAGTAAAGTTTCCAATGCTTTTGAGGATTAACATTGATTACAAGTAAATAGTGGCGTATATCATGCCAAAATATGAATAACACATCCAATGGGGAGTGTGGGACCAGTATATGCTAGAATTCGACTCTTACAGATGATTTAAAATCTCGTGTTGAGACACTGTTTCAGTAAGGACACCAATTGAAGTGGTCTTGAACCAAACATTCTGAGACGTTTCAGATTCAATGTTTTGTTTTGATTTTGGCTAAATTCGGAAGGTACACCAAAAACATTCTGAAACCGCACGAAATTCTGAGCCATTATGATTTATCTGTCTTTTTGACGATAAAATTATGGTAAATGATAAACAAAAAAAGAGAATATAAATGGATTATGGTGATCTTCAGCATACAAGATCAACCCGGTTAACCATCCAACTATTATGAGTTGCGTCCTCACCATTATGGTCATTATCTCCCCCCCCCCCCCCCCCCAAAAAAAAAAAAAAAAAAAAAAAAAAAAAATCATTCTCACACTATGTGAAAAAAAGTTAATTGAATAAGCTCAAAATTTAAACCTCAACTTTGGAATAAGAACAGAAGTAAAAGACAAACTCATATAAATATATAAATATGCATATTCAATCAAAGGAAAACAACCGTTAAGTCACGCAATTAACATGTTTATATACACCAACTGGACACATTTTTAAGTCTTCCATCAAACCAATAGAAACATAAAGAGGGATTCAAAATTACCTGGAAGAAACAAAAGGCGTCGAAAATCTGATAGCAAGACTTATTCTGCATCACACGAAAAAGCACACCTTACATAGCATAACCATACGAAAAGCTTGGCTTAAACATTCTCATGTCCTATCAAGGCAACAAGCATTGCTTCAAAATCCCCAGAAGTGTCACGGACAATGGCACGGTCCAGGGGAACACTGTTTCTGCGGTAGTACTCTTCCTTTATCTGTTTCATGTCTACCTCGGCCCGAGTAGTAATAACTCGAGTAAGAGCCCCCTCATCTGTTCCCTTCTTGTTGATGGCCAGTCGAAGAACCTTCTCAAAATACTTCTCAGGACAGGTCAGGCACTTAATTATGGCCCTCACTGCTGCAAGGAAATCGTCTTTGGGATCACACTTCAGATCCTGCAAACAAAAGTTCCATGTTTTGTTCAAGTTTTGGTAGATGCAAAACTTCTATTCTTAATCTTAATGTGTAAAAAAAAATTCAGCATCCATAAACTGAAAGTTAAAAAGAAAAACATATTTTCCTTGTGAAACATAACTTCTTGTCATATAGATGAAGCATGTTCTGTAAATGGCCAACCCATATAAGCATCACTCATGCTGGTAGTTGTGGGTCCCACTAAGGCTGTCAATGGGTACCCAATTACCCGAAATAGATTAGTCGGTTTTGCGTCTACCATTATTGATCATTTTCGGGTCCGGTTCTGGGTAGATATCTTACAGGAATCATTTGGGTACCCAACAGGTACCCAAGTAGTAAATTTATTTTCTTTATAATAAAATTTGTAGTCTAATTAAATACTAACAAAGGGATATCTTGTAGTTAATGTGCTTGAGAAATTAACTGTCCCATAAGTTAATTTCCTACACCAAATCAACCCATTCGGATTCGTGTAACCATCCTAAGCATTCTTTTGCAAAATATGGTAAATAGTTTGGGTAAAAATAATCTTGGCCATTCAATTGGGATGCTTTTCAAACTTGGTGATATTCCGGTTAAGGCAGACAAAACTCGGATCACAGACATGTGTATACCTTGTTGATAGCATTTCCATATTCATTGTTGTAGTGGTTGAGTGTTGCATTGAGCTGAGCTTTGCTCCTTGTGGTTAGAATCCTGATGAGTTCCTCGTGATTAAAGGCCTTCTCAGTAATATTCTCACGGAGTATTTTAGCCTCTGATTTTGCCAGTGTCATGTTCACCTCTGGTCCTTCATATCGGAAAGAGCTCACAAGAGGTACCAATAGCTGGATAAGATTTAGAAATAAAATAATCAATCCATGCTTTGCAGATGCAATAAAGGAATACTACACATCATGACCTTGGTTCTTTAATTTGCAGTCGCAATAAAGAAATACTACAAATCATGACCTTGGATGAACCAAATGCTAATGAAATACAACTCAAATGGAATATTGGAAGTGGACATAACATAGTCCTTGATGCCTTGATTAACAGCTGACTCCTCACCATCAAAGCCTTGTACCAAAAAATTATGATCAGCTGAGCAGTTCATGTTCTTTCATTCAATTCTGTCTATAAAATGACTTCCATCATTGCAAGTGTGTATGTATCAGCTCTCACTACCTATTAGGTCTTCCCCTTGATCTCTTAGAACCTTCAACTTGCACATTACTCTTAAGACATCATTGCCTTGAATATCATTCTAGAACAAAGGTTTAACTTCTAATTTTTTAAAAGTCAAGGATATGTATTCATTCTCCAAAATGGTTTTGATATGCAGACTGGTCTGATTAAAGGTATCAGCTCATTGCCATTCCTGCAAATATAGATTGAATGTCTGAGCACTTAAAGATTTAACTTCTGAGCACTTAAAGATTCCTGTGAGTCTGTATACAAAGTATCTTTGGAGGCTAATTGTTGACAAACTAATGATTCGGGGTTTGTACTAAAAGGGTGTACTTGAAACAGCATAAGTAAACACAGTAATGCCTTTTAAAACAAACTCACACTCCCAAATCACAGATGGGAAACTCGTCCACCACAATAATAACTATTTCTCTAAGAACAAATGACAAGATCAACCAACAAATATCATAACTATATTAAGTTCAGCCTTGACCCCAAGGCGTTGGCCTAGTGGCAAACAGAGCCTTGATAAGCTCCTCAGGAAGAGTAGATCAATTTTTCAAAACCCACAAAGCTATGAATTTCTTGGGGCCGCCCTTCAGGGTCCTGTTGCACGTAGGATTTTCCGAGGGGGCAGTGCATGTGACCGCAGGATTAGTCCCACTCAAAAGGTGGGGATACCCACAATATCCACACACACAAAAAATTACTTCAGCCCTAGAAAGATCCTGGGAAGCATAAAAATACAAAATGTCTGAGGCTATACCTTGCGGAAGTCCCCAGTTGTGTGACAGGCAACATCCTCTTCAAGAGATTTCTTAAAACGAGCATGATAAGCTTGCTTCACCAAAAATAGTTCATACGAAGACCTTGTACAAGCTATTTCCAGTAGAACCTGATTGCTCGAAGCATGCTTCCTCGTAGCTTCATTGGCCAACAAAGCATCACGTTCAGCCGGATCTAATGTCCATAAAAGCACTGCTCTCTGTTCATATAAAAAGAAATGAAGTAAAAAAAAAATGCTTCAGCTTTCTTACTACTGCACCTATTTTGCACATTGTGTGACTAGCTCAACAAAAAGACAAAAAATTTATAAACCCATCACTCCCAATTAGAAACATGGCTTTTAAACTCGGTATTACGTCTCGTCTCGTTCAGCTCTGATACTGAGTCGTCTCAGACGAGTTTTCCGATACGTTTGAGACGTTTCGTGAGACAAATCAAAAAATTGAACCTAAGTCGTAAATCTCGGTCAAAAAATTACTTTGTGAGTTGGTCTCGTTCAGCTCCGATACCGAGTTAACTTGGGCGATATGTCTCAGTCTCGGACGAGTTTAAAAACTATGATTAGAAACAAACTTACCTCAAAGTCACTTGAAAGTTCTTTATCAAGTGTTTTGAGGAGATCCACTCCATAACATTCAGCATAAGTTTGTCTGATCAACTTGCGCTGTGTTGCATTCCTGTGAGCCAATATGGATATGATCAGCTTCTCATTTGTTCCCCAACCTGCAAAAGATTGATCAAAATGGCTCACTAAAGTTTATCTAACATTATCAAAGACACCAAACAAGGAGATTCATGACCATACAAGGTTGGGTATAAACAGAGAACCATTAATCTTCATACATGGAAGAATAATTTGCTTATTATACACAATTTTTACTCAAATAAAAAATTGACACTTTTAAAAATATAAATTAAAAAAAAAAAAAAAAAAATCAATTTTGATCAATTTTTCGATTCTTGACATTTAATTTTATATTTTCCAGAATTTTCAAAAAAAATTGTGGATGAACAACTTGAATTATATATACTTGAAATTCTCAAATGTTAGTAGTATCTGAACTTATCAACAAGGATCTTGAACCCAACCTTAACCGATCAAGAGAGAGTCAAGGTTTTAGAACCATATTTAACAATCAAATTAGGCCTTCAGACCACATATTACAACCATATCTTATAAATTCAACAATTAAATCCAGAATATAAATTATAAGCCAACTCATTATCAACAAAAGGATTTTTCTAGTGACTAACAGTCGGATGATATGTGAAGAGATTTCCTAGAGATCCCCAAATTTAACACTATTAGATATGAAGTATTATATTAAGTTACACTGCGATACACCCACTCATATTTTACAAAGATTGCGATAGGATTATATTGGTTTAAGATAAGGATGAGATTGAATTTGTAAAGTCTTTATATTGCAAATAAGAAAATATAACCAATCAAATCTTATATCTGTAAAAACATGATCCGGTATATCTCATTACATGTTATTATAATACTTCAACGTGCCGGACACTGATGTTGGACACTAGAATTTTCCCAAAATGCAGAAACCACTGATTTTAACGAAAGTGAACAATATCATAACAAAAGAGTCACAATATCATTACAGTATAATATAGATCAGAGGTCACACTAACAGGTTTCGAAAATCAAACACAACAGACAAAGAATATGAAATCCTACCATTTTAACACAGAAGGATCATAATCATATATGGATCGTAATATTTACATCAAAAGATGATAAATTTTCTTGTTTTTTTCCTCTAATCCGATCCTCTGAGACTCTGATCTCCAAAGATCGAAACAAGAAAAAGAGGTGCAACATGAAACAAAAATACACCAATTTTAACAAGATCAAACACTATGAATGATCGATTATTTATACGGATCGTCAAAAAAAAAAAATCCAGATCGAAACCTTCAAAAGCTTTTCGGAGTTGCTCGCAATCTTCTGTCGCAGAAGGAATCGATTCTGGAACCGTAATAGTCGACATGGTATGTGTAATGTGTAATGTGTGTGTGGGGGGGGGGGGGGGGGGGAAAGAAAACGAGATGGTGAAATGAAGACAGATGGGTCGCTTTTTAAAGGCACCCAAAGGGTCAAACAAAGAGATTTTTTCTCCGCTCCTTTTGATTATGATTTTATTACATTTTTATTTTGAGTCCGGATCGTATGCACCTAGAGTGGAGGATTGAAACCCTCCTCACACGCACACACATCCCCAATACACGCCACGTTAGTCAAGGAAATTTCAATCCATCCACCGCATACGATCCGCACTCATTTATTTTTTTACATTTTTTAAAGTGTATCTGGATATTGTACTCCGCGATATGCTATAACTTCCCTACTATCCATCTGTTTTGCTTACCACGTAATACATACTTTCAGGTTTACTGACGATTATGTTTCAATCTTCTAAGTCAAGTGGACGTCAATGGAGACGGAAGGTCTGGTAGTTATCCAACACTTGGGAGTACACAATCTACATTTCGCATTATTGCTGACACGTTTGTCTTCGGAAAATTGCAGACTATAATTTATGGCAAGAATTGATTGTGAAGGTGATTTTACTTGGCTATATGGCTTTTAGTATTAAATTACTATTATACCCTAAACATGATTGGAGGTTAGTGACCAAGTTTCTGAGAATTGCCGACAAAAAAGATACAGAGGGGACGATTCCACCAAGATTGAACTCAGTATCAATAGTTCAAACTGCTTAGTCGCTTCAGGAATCGATTTTGCTATATAATTAACTCATCTTTTAAAAATCTAAGGTCATTTTCGGAATAATCACCAAAAGTTTCTTAGAGTGAGTATTTAAGAAAATCATATTAATATATATATATATACTAATACTCCTTTCATAGTTTTAAGCTGTCGAGTATACTCGAAATCAATCTGAGTTGACTCGACTTGTTTGGATTTTGAGATGGCTCAGGCCCAACTTCGGTAAAGTAAACTTTTAAAGTAACTTGACAAAGCATTGACTCAATTCAGCAACTCGACCAAGTCAGCTAAAAAATTAATGCACTGAATCAGATAGAAAACTCAGCTAGAGTTATGCGGTTATTTAATATTTCTAACGAAGATAAAATATTTAAAAAAAAATGTTACTAGAAATAAAAATATGTCTTAAAATTATGTATTATATAATAATAGCCATTTTATACCCAATTGGAATGTGGGGTTTCTTGGGTTTGGGTCTCCAAAATTGTACTCCCTTGAGCACCATCATGACGATGAAGTGCACATAGGTGTGGCATCATACAAATCGATTACCTTAAGGAAATACATCAGGATCATTGGTTGGCTATGATAATCAAGGTTTCTTCCTATTAACGTTAACATTATCATCATGATTTGCTTTCTTGGTATTGAGGAAAATGCATAGTCATTTACAATGATTTTTTTATTTTTTGGACAATAATGTTTTACACCATTTCCTAATAGCAACAAAAAATTATGATGATTTAGGGTTGGTGTGGGGGCAATGAAACACAAACCTAAATTTTATGTCAATTTACACATAAGTTACCAAGTATTTGAATATCATGAATTTTATATCAAGTTGCAGGGGCGAAACCAGGATTTTGCCTATGTGGGGGCAACCAAGAGTATACATTTTTTTTGTGGGGACCAATTAAGAGTGAAAAAAAATATATAATTTATGGGGCGGTTAAGAGTGGAAATTTTTTTTGTAGGGTAATAGCAGATTTTTTTTTATCTACTACTAAAATCTGTCGCAATAATTCACTAATCCATAGACTTTGAAAAATTTTGTGGGAGCAAGTGCCACTATTGTAAATTTGCCCCTATCGAGTTGGCCTTAATGGAATAACATATTAGATTGTTGCATCGTATTCATCACAATGAAATGGATGGAGAGGGTAGAATATGTTTTAAAAGATGTAATAAATGTTATTTTAGCTTAATTCGATTCAAATCGAGAACCAAACCGAACCATGAATTTTAGATTGGGTTGGTTCGGTTAGTTAAATAATGGTTCGGTTTCGGGTTAAAAATAAATAAAAATCAATGGGTTCGGTTTGATTTTTGGTTCAGAGTTGGTAAATAACCGAACCAAGATTTTATTGTAATATAAAATGTAATTTTTTTAAAAAGCCTTATACCCTTGTCTATTCTCTTTCTCTCGTCTTGCTATTGTCTCTGCGGCTATTCTGCTACCCGCGACTTGCAGGTGCCATGCGACCTGCGACCTACAACTGTGACCGGATTCTCTCTTTCTCTGTAACTGCGGTTCATCTCTCTCTCTCTCTCTCTCCCTCTCTTTCTCTCTGCAGTTAACTGGCGAACTGCGACTACAACTTGCGACTGCAGTTCATCTCTCTCTTTTTCTTAACTGCGAGTTGGCTGCAATCTGTGTGGTATAAGTTTCGATTAAATAGTTCTCTCTGTTATGTAGCCCTCAAATGATTAATCCATAAATTGGACGGTGGGATTATTTAATCAATTTGATAGAAAAATAAGGAATTTATGTTCTTCATCAGGTTGGCAACCCATGGAACCAAACCGAATTAAGATCAATTTGGATTGGTTCGGTTCTAAACCAATTCGGTTCGGTTCTGGTTCTCATATAATAGAATTGATCTTGGACGGTTCAGTTTTGATTTTACTCTAAACTGAACCAAGTTGCACCCCTAATTTTACCAACTTAGATCAAAGTATATTTTTACATTTTGTTTGTACTATTATTATTCATATAGATTTTGGTCTTCATCTATGCCATTTGGAGCCCTTAATTTGGACCAAAATGCCTCTCAAGAGTGGTATTGTTGATATTCTTATTTAATTTTTATCCTAAGTAATTTCTAAATTTTTCAAAATTTAAGTCGCGCCATCCTAGTCCATTAATGAAGAAGACTAGGCTTGTGCTTAGTGCTTCAATCCGTTGGGTGTCCTGGCCCATTTATTTTTCACTCCCTCCAAATAAGTAGTAGCCCACTTGGGTCCGAAAATTGGTTCAATTACAGTGCAAATTAATCTTAAATTATATATGTAATCGAGTTATCCAAGCCTCGTAGAGTACTTGATTAATCCTCATGTATGTCCTAGGGCATGGTCTTGGCCGTCTCACTAGCCCTTAGATGTTATCCCTGTAGCAATATTCATAAGAATTTTCGAAGGAAATGATGTCTTAATAACTTCAAGGATCTCTAGTGTGGAGACCATTTTCATCACGCAAAACATGATAAGGACACGTGCCACAAAAGAGAAAAATGTGGTCACTTAGAGTTATGAGTCAATTTTTAATCAATTCGGTAAACATGAAGGAATCAATCTCTACACCCTGGGTCAAGTATGTTACAACAAGAAGAAAATAGAGTTTGTACCCCTACCATGAAGAATATGAAAAACGATTTCAACCAGGCACTAGAAATACTGATGTCCCGTCAAAAGTATCAAAGGGCCAATGCACTTATACCAAGGTGTTGAGAATAGTGCCATTAGATAAAACATGTCAATGTGAGAGTTGAAGATACATGTTTTAGCACCTAAACAAGGCTAGGGAATAGCAAAAAAGAAATTAAACCTAAAAATCCCGTAAGTAGAATGTAAGTTCGATACAAATCGAGATCACTCAAAACAGAGTATGATAAGACTTTAGATTGATGAATGTAGGATGACAAGCTACGGCCGACTTAAAGAAAACTAACCAGATTAGTCAAACCTCAATTTGAACTTAGAGTTCGTAGTCTATCAAGATAGGCTTAGAAGAGATAAGAGCTCTTCCATACACCGAGTCTTCTCATTTGTGAGAAATACACAAAACTTATCGAAACGAGAAAATGACATACCTTGACACGTCTATCCCTTAGGGGCAAAACTAACTTCACAATAAATGTAGAGCTTAA
Source organism: Akebia trifoliata (assembly GCF_017979445.1). Lineage (NCBI taxonomy): Eukaryota > Viridiplantae > Streptophyta > Magnoliopsida > Ranunculales > Lardizabalaceae > Akebia > Akebia trifoliata. The sequence goes on along the minus strand of NC_141378.1, from coordinate 855,696 downwards.
GCTCTTAGACTCATTTAAAACATATGTTAAAACAATTCACATCTAAACAATATCACATATCCAACCTTAGCCCAAACTCGTATTCAATTCTGGGCTCACTCTTAATATAAAAATCCAAGATTTTATTAACCTTAGCTCGTTTTTAATCTGATTCCTAACTCGTATCCAACTTGACCCATAGTATATAAACAATCTTGAGTAAGTATCTGAGTTTGAGCACGTCCTCTCATGAGGATAAATACAAAACAAAATCTTGTCATATTTGATAAGACACCACATGTCAGAATTCTACATTTATTTATTTATTTATTTTTTTTTTTGCTAACGAAGGGTATCCGGTCCAAGCTTGCACGCACCAGACTAGTCCCTATGCCCCGCACTCAGGCTATACCCCACACTCAGGCACCAGACTAGTTCCTAACAAGTGATAGACCTATATTCCAAAAGCACTCAAGGTCATCTCAAAATACTCAGTTCATCATACATTTGGATAAGTAATGTAGTGACACCTATCTCCAAGATTAGCCTATAAGTATACCCTCTAGAAATTAAAGAAGGGATTAGTTAGTTGGTTGAGTTATAATATCCAAATCTCTGAGTACTATTCATTTTCTTCTTCATTCATCTTCTATTTATTTATTTAAGTATTAACTTGATTGTTAGAGCATCCTTGACAAATATCACACTGGGGCCTCAACAATTTCTCATTCAATCAACAAGAAAGTGGTGAAAGAACGGAAATCAACTATCATCAATAAAGAAAGTTATTCTTTAAATCAAATCCCCCATCAGAAAATGTCAACAAGAGAGTCAAGAGTCAGACCACCACTGTAAAAAAGGGGAGACGTTAGATTAAGATCAAGATTAACTTCAGAAGACAGTTTTCATCTCGAAGAGTGGAAGGTCCAAAAAACCATCTACATCTGGGATGTATTTATTTGGACAGTTAGTGTCCACCTTAGTTGTACTCTCGTGAAATCTTTCCACAGACTCATCAATTATTGTGCCATAAAAAAATGGGAGGTCGGCCATGAAAACTAACTTTATCCCATTGTTTAACAATTAAAAGGGAACAACGGCACCATGTGACGCCACGTGCACTCTCCACCGCAAGTTTTTTTTAAAGAGCGTTGAAGAACACGTGTCAATCTTACAAAGGTCAAGTGTCATCGTGGACCAATAAGAATTCAGGAACTGATTGGATATTAGGATCTCAGTCCCCTGACTCTCGTCCACTAGTTTTGATATACATCTATGCCTTCCTCTACCCACCACGATTGTTTTGATCTCATTCGCCACGTGTCAACTCTCGCCTAAATTTTTCTTTATAAAAGTAAAATAAGATTAAAATACTGAACCTTTGTTTGAGACGACAAAGGCGTCTGGACTCCAGAAGCTGCGATTGCTCATCCGTGGTTTGAGTTAGGGCTAGTGGTTTATGTTCGTACTAGGTTTCAGTCGTTCTGTATCTCCTTCTCTGATTTACGGACGAAAGTTCTGCAAAGATCTGGATTTCTGGTAAATTCTGCACTGAACATAGGTGTTTTCTGTCGAAGATTTATCTATTTGAGCTGCTATATCGAAGAAGAGTCTGTTGAAAATTAGGGTTTTCCGACGCCATTAATGAGGGGAGCGGGAGTTTCTGCTACTTTTATTGAATTTTGTTAGGATTTCGCAGGAGGGATTAGTGGTTTCTTTCTGATCCATCCATTGAAGATCAACTCAATTTTGTGTGTTAACCATGAGATCAGATCGGAAAATTTTGTGGATCCTTAGTTCTGGGTAGAGTAAATTGGAGTGATGTCTGACTGGTCCATGTATGAGGTAAGATTTCTTTTTTGTTTATTTGTATATTATGATTTTGGTTCATAAATTATTTTGTTAGGTTTAGGTTTAATGTGTAAGATATAGCATTGGAATCGAATCTTGTACTTTTTAGGGTTTGGAGAAAGGCTGAAATGGAAGAAAAATTACGTATCTTACACATCGCAATTGGATCTTGTACTTTTTATGGTTTGGGGAAAGGCTGAAATGGAAGAAAAATTGCATTTTTTTTTTCCTTGTTCTCCAATGAAAGATATCTCTCTGTTACAAATATATGATTGGCTTATATACAAATAAACAACAGATCAGGGAATAACGGATTTGTACAAAAAAAATAAAAATAAATAAATAAATAAAAAAAAAATTTCATATTCTCTGTTATTTCCCTTCAAATCGATGATGGAGCAAGGCATTAGTTTGTCATGTAGAATTAAGAAATGCAGACGGAGATGCTTGCAGTTTGATTTTGAGCCTGAACAAACTGAACTGAGATATCAACACTTGTAACCCTTTTATGGACAGAAAGATGATCACTTTCAATACTTCTTCCAAGAGTGGAAGCCATGATTTAGTATCCATGAACTCGGCACTAAGATTCTTACAAATAGATAAGAAGATGAAGAAGGTCAAATTACAAAAGTCTAGAAGTAGTAATCAGAGTGTAATACAAGTTTTGCAATAGAAATGACAATAGGAAAATACTAGGTTCCAATGCTTGATTTGGGCATCACAACCTATTCCTTTGTGCCTGAAGGGATGAGACTTGGTTCCAATAACTTATTTAGAGCACCACTTGAATAAAAATCCGGCTTTGAGTGTTTGGTGGTCAAAAATTCAAAAACCCTTCCATCGGTAATCACATAGTGATGAAATTGATTGTTCTAGACCATTGTTTGACTTTTTTCTTGATGTTACAACTAATCAAAGATTTTTCATGATATTACAATTTGCAGGTTTGAGATGTGGTACGAGTAAAGGAATAACTATTTATATCCTTGAAGATGGTTTGGCCATTAGTTGCTCGAAATTGTTTATTCTTATGCTCTGTTCTAGCAGTCCATTCTTCGACTTGTCGAGTCCTATCTATTAATTAATCAATTTTAATCAATTAGGGAGTGATTGTTGCTTGTCTTATTTGTTTTCTTTGCTTGTTGTTTCTCTCCTTGAGGACTTATTGTCCTCTTATCAATAAATTTTAACTTATCGGAAAAAAGGTTTTGTTGACATTAATCTCAAATATAATATTTATGAGTGATGGTTGTATCAAGTTATGCATATGATATTGAAATGTTTGACCCAAAACTCTATTAACTTTCTTTAGTTTTTCTTCATCAATTATCTTTAGAAATTTGTGCTACCCATGTCACACTCATCAGTTAAATGCTTTAACTGCTCATGCAGCTTGAAGATATCGTCTGGGATAAGTTCGGTGGAAGTGAAGATCATATAGTGCCTCATACTGCTGGAAAACAAGGGGATGGATATGTGGCTCAAGGTGATTGTCAGAAGAAGCCAAGGCGTGAATCATTAACTGCTGTTAGAGAGAGTTTAGGTGGCAAGTTTGCTGATGAAGATGTTATTCTGGGAAAGAAGGAAACAAGTTTTCCAACTCTAAAAGATGAAAAGGCTCTCATGTTGGAAAAGGGCTCATTGCCTTGTACACGTGGTGTGTTTTCTGACTTGTGTGGTACCAACTGCATCAAAGAAGTTACAAGTTTAGCTGATGATGCTAACATATCGAATAACTGCTTCAACATGAGCAACATGGATTCAATGGGAAATGAGTTTTGTGAAGATGATACTATCCTTGGGAATAAGGATGATGAGATTGACAGCAATTTGTGCCGTTTTCCACTTGGTGATCTTTCTCCAACCGACAGTGATCTCAATTTTTTTGGTACTGAACATCAGGACAGGGAGAGCAGCGATCTTTTGTATTATGGATGGCCTGATATTGGCAATTTTGAGGATGTTGACAGAATGTTTAGGTATTCCATAGATTCTTTTGTTCTCTCTCCATGGATAAATTTTATTTTTCTAATATGGCACGATTTACTTACTGAGCTTTCTCTGCAAATTATCATCATCGTTAAAAACTTATCCCAAATATCTGGGGTTCTTAAGCTATATCTTCTGTTAATCCAAATGTTCTTATATCTGATCTTACTACTTGAATCGATGACCTTTTTGGTCATCTCTTGCTCTTATAGAGCTTTCATTCTACATGTTCCTTCTATTTCAATAACAGAATATATAGGTCTAGACAGAATGAAAAGGAAGAACCAGATTCGTTCAGCCGAACTCAAACCTTCCGTGTGAACGATACTGTCATTGGTCATTGTTACACATGACTGTACCATATCAATTGACTTTCCCCAAGTTCATCGCCTTATGGGATCCTCCTAAATTTTGTTAGGGTTACTTTATATTTTCACAATGTGTTTGTTTTTAATTTTATCTTATTCTTTCCACTTATCCATCTGAACATAATATCCCTTTTCAACACATGTTTTTGCACTTTCTGAAAGTAAAATTTTCTTGTCTTGATCTTGCAGAAGCTGTGATTCGACATTCGGACAAAGGAATACTAGTAATGAAGAAATGTCATGGTTTTCATCTTCTTCACGTGCTTTTAATGGCTCTGAAGATGCTCTAAAGTCAGACTTCAAGTCTTCTTGTTCAGAGTCAAGTGCATTAAAAAGTATGTCAAAACATTGTGGAGCTGATATGGAATTTATGCTCGATAGTGTCTCTCCGTTGATCACTGATTCTGATAAGAAAAGTACCCCTAATACTTGTACAACGAGTTCTCAGACGTTAGATGCTGATGAGTCTGTCAGTCTTGACCAGTCCTCTTATGATAATTGGTTGGATACATATATTGAAGATAAGAGGGAATCTCTATCCAAGGAACAGGTCTGTAAAAAACATCATGTCCATGTGATATCATATGCATGTTCCCTGTAAAATATATTTGTGATGCAGGATTGAGTTCTTTTGTTTTTTTGAGTTCCAAAGCAGCTTATTTTTCTAAAATGATTTTTGCAGTCACATCAAACCAATGGTGGGGTTAGGGTCAAATTATCACCTGTGACCCATACTAGCAATGAAAACAGTGGGATGGTAAGTCAAAGAATTGATACTGTAATTGTTACTTATTTTCAGTTCATAAATTCATATTTATAAATTGGACTTTTCTAGCTTCAACCCACTGTTGAGGTCCTCCATCAACATAACCATTGGGATAAGATGAAAAACACATATTTCCTAGAGATCCGTACCAATCTTATAGGGATACATTTTTCTTTGAAATCCCTAACATCCTAACAGTCATGTTGATGGAGAGCCTCAACAGTGGGTTGAGGCTAGCGTTTTCGTTAGAAGTCCGATTCATCGGTAAATTCACCATGCTATGCAATAAAGGATTTTGAATGATTGCGATTTGGTATTTGCAACTATAATCCACACAAGCATCTGAGTTTTGTATTTGTTTTAAGACGTAAATTATTTCCTTTTGTAGACCTCTCTGCTTTTGTGTTGTCTGTGATTGCCTAGAAAATATTCTCTTCAAAAATTGATTTCTTGAGAAAATGCTTATTGGGGAAATGGATTTCTGAGTGAATGTTTCACATAGAAAAATTTCGAAAGAGTTGGTTTTAAGTTTTGGGGATGGGGTAATTGTGACTCGTGCGAAAAAACATATAAGAATTTTCTGCCACAACGAGAAAATCATTGTCGATATTTGTGCGAAAGAACTCAACTAAAGGCACTGTGTATTGCCTTTCTCTGGGAAAATTATTTTCCTGCCCACTTCTTGCGCAATAATACAGACCCGTAGTGAAGTCTTGTGTGTACCTACATCTTCCCATTAGTTGATTCCAGGCTTATAATTATGGGTGTCCGTTTAATCAGTTCATTCTACGACATGCACTAAGTCATTTCATCTGATTATATCAGATACCGATACTTTTAGAATCTTGACTGTTGTAATTTACATTGCCTTGTCCCTACTAATAGGGATCAGTATCCTTGTTTTGATATTCAATTCCATCTAGAGACACATTTTGGAAAATCATCAAGATGATATTTATTTCCCTTCTTCAAAGATCTTTCTTTTCATGACTGTATTATTTTGTTACAGAACAATTTGCAAAGAAAGCTGTTGAAGCACCAAAATAAGTTAGGGGAAAAAATAAAAGACCAGACTACAGAATATTTAGGTGGTGGTTCTTTCCATGGCCATGGCACCATGCAACAATTTGTTAAGATTCCCAGTTCTATGCCCTCAGCCATGCAAGGGTTTCCTTCTCCAGCCATTGATCATCAAAAGCAAAACTTAGAACCTGATTCATTTGGTTACATGCCTCACGTACATTGTGAGTACAATCATCCCTCACAACAGATTTCAGTGACACCGACAACATCCTGTATCAAATCTGAAAACAATGGCCACCCTTCAATTTCTTCCAAGGTTTCTTCTTCTTATGCTTCAAATCATGCAATGCCCAAGGAGAGGCCTTCAGATCCTTCACTAAAGTATCAAGCTATGACATTGGAAGACAAGATAGAAAAGCTTCACTGGCGACAAAGGCAGGCAACATTGAGCGTTAAACCTCAATATGAGGATTTGGCCGGTCAGTTTGCATTTACTGATCAGGTTCCAGATCAGAAGCAAGTGCAACCCATTCAAGATGAAATTGGAGGTCATAGTGAAGTTGGAGTGAGCACAGAACTCCCAGCAGAAGTAGATGCTTCAACTGTACAGGAAAGCTCATGCATGAGCTCTGAACTGTCGGATGAAGTTTCATTGGAAGCAACTAGTTTTCGGCAGCTCCAGTATGTCATGGAGCAGGTACCATGTTTTCTATAACTCTTTTTGAATAAGACAGTGTCATTTTTACAACATAGAAAATATGGTGTCATTTTATTGTATAACTCATCCTCAAACTAAAATTTACCAAGAACATAATTACATGAATGTGCATGTCCATGGGCATTCCTGCGGGCAGATGTGGGGGTGCTAGCGTGTGATATAGAATGGTACTATTATAAATTTGTATTTTGGAATTTGTGGATTTGGTTCTTGCCGTTCTACAAGATATCATACAATATAGATTTGGTTTTAACCCTTAAAGTTAGTTGGTCTTGACTCTTGACACATCTTATTTAAAAATCAATTCTGCCCTTTCTTAGATTTAGCCATAAGGGGAAGTGGTTATGCATGGATGGTAGGCAAAGACCCACATGGTTCTTTACTATAAAATTAGCAGCGATAGGGCTCAGACCCATAGCTCTGTTGGTTTGACACATTGCAAAGCAACTTTGAGGTCATGGGTTCAAGTCAGCTTACCCATCCAAAAAAAAAAAAAATAGCAGCAATCCTCACAGTTTGTTGCTGATAACCATTTTGATTAGGGAGAAGATGGTCAAGAGCTTGTAAGTTTAAAAGTTGTGATTTGGGAAAGCCTCCATATAAATGCACTAGTAATACATATATAATGTGAAGTTGTCACAAACTATCCTCAGTTTTATTTGATGTTGACTGAGCTAAACTTGCTTGATTTCAGTTGGATATTAGAACAAAGCTATGTATAAGAGACAGTTTATACCGCTTGGCGAGGAATGCAGAACGAAGACATACTTCTACAAACTTGAACACTAGCAGCAGATGTAAAAGTGGATTATTGACAACTGAAGAATTGGACAAGTATGACCATTCACCTGATGTTTCTAGACAATAGCAAAATTCTCGTTTAGATAACTGGATCTAAATGTAGCTCCTGCTATTCATTTCATGACATACTAGAGATTACTTAATGTTAAAAATTCATCATTTCTAAGAAATATTATTTTTCCTAATTGTCACAACTATCGTCTTTATTCAACGATCTTGAGCCACATTCCCCAGTGCAAGTATATAGTCACCAAGGGTTCAGGAATAACTTGACAAGGCAAATTTCTAGACACTAGTAATTGTTACAACTATCGTCTTCATTCAACTATCTTTAGCCATATTTCCCAGTGCAAGTATATAGTCACCAAGGGTTCAGGAATAACTTGACAAGGCAAAATTCGAAGAGTTCTGTGAAATTAAGAAAAACTCGAGTTTGGGTTAGGGTTGTGTAGTTGCTTCTGATAGGTGTTATTCTCATATTACATCATCAAATCCCTACAATAATAAATCACTAAATCCCATAGTGATATCATCCATACATCCACAAATCAACAGCGCATTCACGGCTATATGATTTAAATATAAAAAAGATCACAATCATGAGTCCAAGTTAGGAGTCATCAACCAGTCAAAATCATCAAATGCCTCTTGGGCATCATAATTATCTGATATTTATTTGGTAAAATGGTCACCATCATATTTATCAATTTCATCTACTTCTTACTAGTGCATGAAGGTCATCTTTCATTTTTCCTGATTTAATCGCGAAGTTCGTAACAGTCTTAACTTATTGAGAAGGTCCAATTAAATCACTGAAGGAAAGAGTCATGATTTTATAACTTTTTCAATAAGTCGCAGAATTTGGTGACTATGAGTGTAAGTACCACTTTTATTTATTTATTATTATTTCTAACATCAGCATATGACTAATCTTGTTAGAGTAGTGCTGTTGATGATTATCATCTATGTGTGCAGCAACTGAGTTGCTCTTGATGCTGATCCTCAAATTTGTCACATGGTGGTGTTTATGCAGGGGCACGGAGTTTATGGATATTGAAACTGATACTAATCCCATTGATCGGTCTATAGCACATTTGCTTTTCCACAGGCCCCTGGACCCATCTACAAGACCTTCTAATGATCCCTCGCCTCTTGAATCTCGTGCCATGGTAAGCTTTCACAAATATCTTCATGAACTGAATTGTAAATTTTACTGATGTGGCTCTCTCATCCTGATAACATTCTGTGGACCGAATTAACAGATCCATGGGTCTCTCACTAGTCAACCTGTGATGTCGGAGAAACTGATTTGTCCTGAAGAAATTGGTCGCAGTGATACAAATATGCTGATTACTGATCAGTAGAAAGCAATTGTGAGCTTTGGCTACAACTGCAATGAAAGATTGCTGTATTTTGAACTGCTGTGTGTCATCATGTATAAATAATAATGATTTGTACAAAGGCACCAGCGAATGGACAAAGGTTTGATGCCATCTTTTCAGATACATCATTTTTCTGTAACACATCCTTGAAGTCTATATGTTACTGGTTGACATGATTAAGCTATTTATCGACATCTCTGTGAATTATATTTGTAACTCTCCCTACAGCGTTAAAGAGTAAGAAAGGAGTCATGTTTAATGAGATATATTTGATTATATGTTTTGAATCTCGACCTTGTGTAACAACTGTTAATCCTTACCATGTAATCAGGCTGAAACTCATTATAACCTAACTCTTCTAAATGTGCTTCAATTCTAAAAAAAATAAGGATTATATATAAATATGTAGTTCATATAATATGCTTTCAATATCTTCATCCATTTTCTTTTTAGTCTTTTTGTCATTCTTTTAGGGCCTTTAACTTAAGTATATCTTTTAATTGGGATTACAGTTTTTCTCGAATGCCTTCACGGGAACTACATCTTCCCTAGTGTAATCCTCGCTCATCCATCTCAACAGCCTCATCTTTTCTAAATTTAATAAATTGATATTATGTTTCTAGATCTTCAAACTTTTAGTCCCTTAAAGCATAATCAGTCTTACTGTCATTTTCATTTTTTTTTTCTTTTAATTTGATTGATATGCCTGTCATGTGACACTAAAGAAGCACACCTCCACTTTGATCGTCTAAGTCCAATTTGATCATCATTACATTTCTCAATCTCTCCATCCTTACCTAAAATAGATCTGATATATATAAATATATATATATATATATATAATGATCATTCATTTTTCAGATTATGAATCCGAAAATCAGTTCTGAGTATAACAATCCAAAATCAAAATATAACAATCCCAACCAAAATTCTTAGCCTTCAATTGAGAGCCAATCCCTTGTTCCATTTATTAATATAATACCTCAAAACATGACTCTTATGGGATTTAAAGCCACACATTTTTATTGACCACTTCACTCAAGATGCCTGCCATGTGATACACTCTATATGATCACAACAACCCCATGAATGTTAGGTCCTTGGTAAACCTCCACCCAAAATATGCGTCATTGGTGTTTTTAGAGCCAATGGATTCGATCATTTTTCATCTTAGGTTTGGACTCACTCAATTGGCCTGTGTATCAAAATCCGTAATGGAATTGTGCTCAAATTTAATGGTTAATGGTTAATAAGAAGAATCATCAATCACTTTTTTTTTTAATTTTTTAGTGGGGGAGTGGGGGATGGCAAACATTCAGGGATCAGCATGGTTTTAAAAGGGCTGTGATATTATCAAACCATAAAAATATGAATAAACCCCGTAATTTTTTTAATAATAAAATCACACCACAGGTGAATCCAATTTTAAACTAAACTCATATATTTCAGCCATCTCTGAGGTTTTCAAATTTGCTGACATATCCCTCTATAATGTATATTGAGAAAAGGGTGAACCAATGATGTCATATATTATAAAATTGCATAACTACTGATATTTGTGTTTCATGAGCGAAGACGTGCTATCCAGTATCCACTATTAGTAGATCATCATTTCTTTTTGCCATTATTTGGCTAATTACATAATTTCCACTAATGTTTCCTCATTTAAATCTTTGAAAAGAAAATTAAATAAATTTTCTTGCTTTTGATTACTTCACCAAATGAGTTGTGCTGGGGGGTGACATTGGATTTATTGCAGTTTTTACATTTTTGATGGGAAGATGCACACATAACCCTAAGTGTGTTCACTTGTGATACGAGATGAATAAACACATCTACGGTTATGTGCAGTTGTGCACACCTCTACCTCAAAAATGTAAAAATCGCAATACATCCAATGTCACTCGAGTATTAGTGTTACCAAATAAATCATATATCATGGGTTGAAGATCTTTTAGGTTAACAGAATAGAAAAAAAGTTATAATTTTTTACCCTAAAAATGTTGAAAAGGTTTAAGTGAATGGATTTCTGCTGAAGAATCAAATGTTTTGGCTACATGTTGAAAATTAAGATATTCGGTCATTTTCTCCTTATTCTCTTACAAATTAAGGACTATGATCAAGAAGGGTATGTCATCAGTTTGAGAACTCAGGGGTTATCTCAAATATTCACCAAAATCAGAGGGGGTATATCTAAATTACGCTTTTAAAAACCGGTTTTCTTGATAAATTAAATGTTCAAGCAACAAAGCAAAAGTTTAGAGAGGAAAAATAAAATTCAAAGGGAGAAACGTTGGATGAAAAAAAAAAAAAAAAAAGTGACTTTGGAATCAAAGACTTGAGCTGAGCTGTTCTTCTTAAAATCTTATCTCCAAATTCTAAAATTCGCACTAAAAGAAGTGACTGAGATTCCCTGAAGGATTTGTTTGATTCTCAATGATGGCGATGAGTCATGAACCCTCGTTTAGTAGTAAAGCTGCCCACTTTGTCTCTGATCTCACCACTGTCCTCTTCAATCCAATCTCTGATGAACCCTCAAAGCTTCATGTAAGTTGGGTTGATTCTCTGTTTTATTTCCTTTGGTGTCTTTTATATACTCTTTTCTTAGTTGAGTATCTGACGATTTTCTTAGTCAACTTAGCAACTTTACATAGTTTGTTAAAATACTCATTTCGAAATTTATGGTTTTTGTGAATATGGGTTTCCTTATTTTTGATGTTCTGAAGTTCTACTTTTTGGGTTTTGGGCGTTTAATCTTAGGGTTTCTACTCATGGGTATTGGTTTGATTTTTATGAAAATTGGGGTTGTAGTCAATGGGGATGCCTTTATTCTGCAATTTAATTTGACATCACAGTTGTTTAGAAATCATGGCTGAAAGTTTGATAATTAAATGTTGAAGAAGAATTGATTATCCCTAATCCAATCTGATATTGCTTCATAACAAATATATTATTAGCTAACTTAGTGGGAAAAAATTGGAAGCTTTTGTTGTTACAGTGTAGCATATTCTAATTTGGAAGAACATCTGTGAAAATAGTTTCTTGAGCAATGCTTCAGACTTCTTATGGGAATGCTTGGATTTTTCTTGCTACTCATAGGGCTGACGTGGCCAATCCCAAGCGTCCATCTGATATGTAATTGTCTGGATTTGCCATGTTAACAATTTCCTTGTACACATTATTCCTACAGCCATACCCACCATATGTTTACTGATTCCCCGTGAATGGTATCTGATGATTTTCTTTCTTCGGGAGCAAAGAACAACGCCTCCTTTTCCACTTTCCGAGTGATGGGGGTGCTATGAGGTTGAAACTTGTTACATGAGGAGATGGTGAGGTGGCCAAACACTGGGGTACCACTTGGCCTGCCACCTTTGCTACAGTCTATAGGAAACCCTGCCACTCCATTGATAAGCTCGTGAGTGTCATTTCAGAAAATCCATCCTATTTTGGATGTACGTTACCACAGAAAGCATGGCAGACAGGCAATAATTATAAAATGATCAAGGAAGTTCACACTCACAAGTGTGTTCGATGCAGGAGCATCCACATATAGACTTCAGAACAATAGTATTGTTTGGGTTTGGGCGTAGAAACCATGGTAAACCTCTGTTGTACTGTATCAGCCAGCTCATGGGTGCTTATTATTAATCAATAAAATGTCCAAGTTGTTTGAGAACTTATGTTGGTTTGTAATGTCAAAAGTGTTTCATTATTAGTTAGAAAATCTAGAGAAGCTTTCAAATTCTAGTTGGTTTAAGAGTAGAAAAGTAAAGTAGTATTATGGTCTATATCCAGGGAAGGGCATGTCAATGTTGGTGGTCTTTTGTCCTACACATTTTTTTCTTCAGAGTTATTAATAATGAGATACCTTAGTGTATTTTAATGTGAAGTGTACACCTCAGTCATGCCTCACATTATGGCGTACGTCTTGGTCTGATTCCATCCATCTAATCTGTTTTTATGTTTCTTTCTTGTGCCTCAAAATGTTTATAATAGGCTTCTTCCTAAGGAGCTCCTTGAGGCATATGCCTTTAAAAACACTTGCTTACACAAAAATGTGAAGTTCAAAAACAATTGAACCTTTTTCAATCAACATCTAAATTGCAAAAAAGTTTAAAGGATGGTCAGTTGAAGGCAGAACGAAACCACTTTGACTTTTGACTAAATAAAACACAGCTCTATGCAAAACTGTGAAGTTGAAAAACAATTTAACTTTTCTCAATCAACATCTAAATTGCAAAAACGTCTAAAAGATGGTCTGTCGTGGTTGAATGCAGAACGAAACCACTCTGACTGTTGAATAAATATTCTATCATATTGCTATGCTCAAAATTGGAAAAGAAGATCTTATATCTTATCAAAAATTGGGGAGGGGGGGGGGGGGGGGATAACGAAGTTGGCCCTTCTCAAGAGCCAAACATATCAAAAGGATCATTTAAGTAGTGAACTCTAACTTTGTTTCTTGGAAATCTGTATACTTGTCGAAGGGTGGCAAATTAACCTTAATGACAAGCAAATTGTTGAGCATTCCGATGTACTTTTTCTCTACTTTTGAAAGTGTCAAAAGGCATTTAGACAACTTAGCATATGATTTTTTTGTGGAATGATAGATGTGAGTCCCATAGGTTGCATCTGCTTGGTTGGAGGTCTATCTGCACCCCGAAAAGAATGGTGGTTTGGGGATCCGTGTCATTTGACTAAATGGTTGCAGATATTTGAATCAAGGATAATAGTGTGGAGGCTGATTATTTGGGAAAATATGGGTCTTGAAATTTGGAATGGGAAAGTGGGTCATCGACTTCGTCTTATGGTTGTAGTATTTGGAGTGGAATTATCAATATCTTGCCCTAGTTCAAAAAGAGGCTAGCTTTCAGAGTAGGTAAGGGTGACAATGTCTGATCTTGTGAGAATTTTGTGGCGGAAAGTCCCTAATCAAATCCCAAATTAGGGAGTTGTTTGCTAATGCAGATAGGAAAAACAAATTAACATACTGGGTTTTTATCTGATGTCTGTCTAAATGTTTATGTTCTCTGCTTGGTTAGGACATATCAAATATGAATAGAAGTCGACAAGAGTCAAATGTGGAAGAGGATTCCGAGGTCACAGTTGATGGTCCTGATACATCTTCATTTACAGCCTTCCTCTACTCTCTAATGTCACCTTCAGAATCTGGTATTCTTTCTAAAATGGAGGAGCAGAACAGGTATAATGCTGAAAAGGATGAGTCAGCTTCTGTTCCAGGAGTCAAAGAAACCACTAGAAAGAAATCTTTACTTTCTAAGGGGAAACAATCACTTAGCAGAGCTATCTACCAAGCAGTCAGGATCAATGGGTATAGAAATCAAGCTTCAGAACACAAGAGTGATTGTAATATGAAAAATGATGACGAAAGTGAATCAAAACTTATTGGCCTCGAGTTGCAGCCTGTGCAGATTCCAACAGATACAGTGTCACAAGTTAATCTCCCAGACATGTCTGAACCTTCATTACTTCTTTCAGAGAAGATGCGAAGTTCTCTTTATGTTTCACTTCCAGTATTAGTCCAAGGGAGAAAGTGGGTGCTGCTCTACAGGTGTGGAAACTCATCTTCTTTAATTTGTTGATGATATATGTCTTAAGCTATACAGTTACTGGGTTTATGATTTATAGGTATAATTATGCATTCAGGTACCTTTGTTAGTGCTTATTATATTTCTCTTGTTTTCATTCAGTACTTGGAGGCACGGGATATCACTTTCACACCTATACAGAAGAAGCTTGCTTTGCCCTGGTTTCAGTCTGCTGGTATTTTTCTCAAATTATCCTGCAAGTTAGATAGCAATTACTTTGTTTATTTAAAACCTGTTTCTGGCTTCCAGAGGGATATATGGAAATCAATTATACTTTGCATGTTTCGGCTACTACACCAGTAAAAAAAGAAGCACAAATTATTATAGACAAATTTAAAGCATTTAGGGGTGTTTTATTTATTAAAAGCAAGGTAATAGATCAATTGAGACATTTTGTTGTTATGATTGCACTGTTATTATACCAACCATTTCAATCAATTTTTTTGAAAGCAAGTTACTAGATCAATTTATCGATCAAAAAAAAAAAAGTTACTAGATCAATTCCGGTCAGCCTGGAAATCGTTGCCGAGGTATT
This sequence comes from Akebia trifoliata, assembly GCF_017979445.1. Taxonomy (NCBI): domain Eukaryota; kingdom Viridiplantae; phylum Streptophyta; class Magnoliopsida; order Ranunculales; family Lardizabalaceae; genus Akebia; species Akebia trifoliata. The sequence goes on along the minus strand of NC_141378.1, from coordinate 840,669 downwards.
TGAGAGCCCGTAGCGAAAAACAACTATATTACATGGAATTGAGAATAATAATGTCACATTAACTACACTCAACTTAATATCTAAAAAGCTCTCTTCAATGAAGAAGCTACTTAGTACTAAATTTATGCATTACGGTGTATGTGTGAGTATGTATATATATTTACCTTTTTAAGTATGTAAAATGAATTACTAATGTACCCAACTGATTAGAACATGGGCGATTGTATGTGTGTGCTAATATTCATTTCTATTAATGAATAGATATTATATGTAATTCTTTTATTAGTGAATATTACTTTTATGGGTAATTTAATGTCCTTTCAACAAACAAATTATAATTTTTGTATTCTTATAAATTTTATCAGCATTTTTCAAATGGTTCTATGAACGAAGAATATTCCGGTCGAATTTTATTGTTTATCAAAATAGTTCTACCGTAATCTTTCATTTTTATGCATAAAATTTAATTATTTTGGTTAAAATTCACTATTGACAGAAAAATATTGCAAAAATGAATAGTGATTTTAACTGAAATATATAAAAAATATTTTCAGTTAAATTTCGTATTGACCTTCGTGGAAATGAAAATATTTCTGTATATTTTGTGGAAATGTGTGAATTTTAATATCATGCCTTGTTGGGTGATGACCATTCTTCAAGGTGGTCCACTTGATCAATGTGACTGATGGAAACTAAGCCACATGTATGGAATAATCTGAAGGGTACAAAACTTTTCTTCGCTCCTTGCCGTTAGTATCATTTTGAACACTTTCTACTATTTGATGTTTTCTATTATGTTTGGGCTTTTTAAAATTATATAAATGCTATTGGGATTAGGTTCCTTCATTCTGTTCCCTCAAATACGTTTTGTTCCCTTTTTGAGGTTGTTGGGGACCGGAAAGGTGCAATATTTGGTGGCTTAGTTGAGGCACCACTTAGACCAACTAATAAGAGGAAGTATCAGGTGTGTTTGAATTTTTTTTATTTTTTATTTTTGGGTTGAGGGGGGACTTTTTGCAATTGTTTTCTTTCATATTTCTCACTACATTGTGGGTTAAGCAGGGGACCAATAACACGTTTGTTTTCTCAAACACGTCCGGCCACCCAGTTGTATTTCGCTCCACAGGTGATAATCATCCTGTCTATTTATCTTTGGATAAGGCTTTGATGATGTTTTATTATTATTTTTTGATAATCAAAGATTGATTTATTGTGTCTCAGTATGTTAGTAACTGATCAATATCACTTTATTTCTTCCTGAAATAACAATTATATGGCCATCTTAATGTTGCTATGATATTTGAGGAGATAAATGGGAAAAACAATAGTGGTCTCAAATATTGCTAATGGTAATCTTATTCCTAGAGGTTGCTGAACATGGAAAAAGAATAAAATTGCAGCAATCGGATTGATGCAACAGACGCCCTTGTCCCTACTTTGAGGAAAAGACCACAATTCTGATTTTTAAATTTATTTTTTTATTAAAATATTTTTAATGATATAACTTAAATATAGATGCAATTCGCTCATTCATGTATATTATTATATGCAAAGGTTTCCCCATTACTTGTGTTATCCACTACTAGTTGCTTAATTTTCACACATCGTTTATAATTATTATTTAATACAATTTTTAGTGCGAACATTGAAAAAAGAAGTTTGGAAATGTTGTTTGTCTGTAATAATATTTCCTTTTGGACCCATGGCGATCAAAATAGTTCTTGGAAATGTGTAAAAATTAAATATCATGCATGCTCAAATTTCACTGTTGCTTGGATATTTTCAAGACTAGTGCTAAGTAGTTACCACATACACCTTTGCATGTGTTATGTTTTCATGTCTGTCATGGAAATTTGAACCCCTACCAAAGGGGGTATTCTACTTTATGAAGGTATGTCTAATAGTTATTTGTCAATTTTTTAGAAGTGATGAATTTAATTGATCCAAGCCTTGGTGAACAAAAGGTTTTCATTGTTTATTTGTAAATTAGTAAATCTGATAGTGTCTGAGACAACAAGGAGTGGTCTAACTGCCAGAAATATGCAGGTGCAAATCGGTATTTTACTTTGTGCTCCACAGACTTCTTAGCATTGGGTGGTGGTGGTCATTTTGCGCTTTATTTGGATGGAGATCTGTGAGATCTATTATGCCTTTTCATTTATTTATTTATTTTTTTGGCCCTAAGCAATATATTATCTTTATATATCACTGGGTTATACTCATCTTGAAGTTCTTCTTTTCCTTGTCATTCTCCCTTTTAAAGATTGAATGGGTCAAGTTCAGTTTCGGAAACCTTTGGGAATCCCTGCCTTGCATACACAGAAGACTTTGAAGTGAAGGAGGTTGAGGTATGAATTGAGTGTCACTTTTAAAATTTTGTGACGATGAAACATAAGTTGAGTTAACAATGTCCTATTCTCTCTGTGTTGTGCAGTTGTGGGGCTTTGCATATGCTTCAAAGTATGAGGAAACAGTTGCTTTCTGTAGTACAGAAGCACCTGGGATTTGCAGGTGGTGAACTGGTGTCGAGGAGCATTCACTTATTTCAAAGTGAGTATTATCATCCTGTTCAATCGAATAGGTTCAATCTTATATACTTTCACTATGCTGAATACTAGATTCTAACAAATACAAATGGAAGAACTAATGTACGTGTTTAACATTTGTCTCAGATTCTTGATCTCTACGTTGCTTATGTAAATGCACATCCTGCTTTTGGATTGTATATATATAAAGGGATATTTAACTGTTTAACTGCTTTTGGACATGAACTAATATGAGGAAATCTACTAAGTTTTAATGTCTTTGCTTGTAATTAATTATTTACCCTTTTTTTTCTCTCTCTATTGGTCCTGTTGGATTCCAAGAGAATTACAATGGAACATGAGGAAAACCTGGAGTTCAGGATTTTCTTATTCTTTGTAAATAATGAAGAAAGATATTAATTTCACAAAAAAAAAAAAAAATACACAAGTAGGTAAGTGTTTTCAATTACGTACTCTCTTCGACGTCATCTTTTGGTGCAGAGTCTGTCATGTTATTCACAATGCCTAAAGAGAGGACACTGGTCCCTTCTCTCAAAATCACTTTTATGTCAGCCAATTCAAAAGTGTTGGTTGAATCATTTTATTACTGCCAAAATATCCCCTCTCCAACTATCTTCAAATCTTTTTAACCTTGAAGCATATGAATGGGTCTTGCATCCCCAAGCATGAGTATTTGAATGGGCCACCTTCATTGAGGCTTTGGAGATTTTCATCAGGCTGTATATATGTTCTGATTTGTTGAACCTAAAATGTTTAGTTCCTGTCTGTTGTTGACTCGCATTGGTGGCAAACCCAGGAAGCTTTTGTTGTTGTATGTGGTCCAGTAGTGCCCTTTGTTGTTCAGGTGCATCGGGGACATAATATGGAGTTGGACCACAATCTATGACCCATATTTATATACACAGCCGTAGATCAGGACCCAGTTCACATGACCCATAAATGAACTTCACCCCACTGTGAAAGTAACTTGACTGAATCCACTACGAATCGAGATTTTTCATGCAAAATAACTAGGATTCACCCAGATCTTTCTGGATTCAACCGAATTGTAGCAAGTTATATCTAACCATGATTTTACTGGATTAATCAAATACCCAAATCCTGCAAAATGGGTATGGATTCACTGTGATTAGCACAGATCCATGAAATGTTAAGTTATCTTGCATTCTTAGCTTCCATTTATACCTTTTCAGGATTAGCTTGAGTGTTCAGGAAAATAGTTCCATTGGTTTTAAAGGAACAAAATTATGGGTGCCATTTTGGATTCGTTGTCCACTTTGTTGCATAATTATCTTTGGCCATTCCCACCACCGTCTATTCTTCTTCTTTTTAATTTTTTTGAAGACCGGGGTGTCCGAACTTGCATCCGACTAGGAGGACCGGAAGAGTTAGGGCCTGGAGCCAAGGCATATGGGTCTCCCCTGGGCATGTGCAATGCCTGCACATCACACGCACCGGGTATTGTCGAACTCACAACCTACGGTCTCTCCTGTCTTACTTAAGCTTTTGACATTGGGTTTGTAAGATTGCAGGGAATTCATTTTCAGTGGAATATAAATTCCTTGGGAAATGGTTGTCGGAAAATGAATTCTGCCATTTGATTGCATCTAGGAAAATGTTAAATAGAGATTTGTTCTTTAGTTTTGGGGGTGGGTGGAATCGGGAGAGAATAAATAACATTAGAAGGTGGGGAGATCATTTTCCCTCCAGGGTGGAAAATCACTGGGAAAATTAATTTTTTGGTAAATATGTGCAATCAACCCCGGAAAATCACATTTTATTTTTCCTGCTCATTTTTTCATTGTGCAATCATATATACAGACCTTTGTGATATATGATATTAGGGAAAATTAATTTATCTACAAAATAGTCTTGGGAAAATGTTTTCCTGAAGGGTTATCATGAGAGGACATCAGTTACGAACCAAAGAAAATTATTTCTTGGGGCGTCAGGATAACCAGAAATTACATTTTCCCACCTTGTTTTTTTTTCTTTTGCAATCATAGACCCCTTGGTTTCTACTTCACTTGATTAGAGTGATGAGGGGTTAAGAAAACACTCGGATTATCAAAAAAGAACATGGCTTCTCTTTACCACTTTCACCAAAATAGGAAGAAAATGATTATTTGATTTATCTGGCCTTAGTGGTTCCTTGATGGTGCAAATTTCAAAAGATAAAAAAATTTCATCAAGAAGGGAAGAAAGGAAGGACAGAGCTGAGTCAGTCGTGCACATATCGTGTTGAATTATCCAACTGTTTAATGGGTCGTCTTTATCAAGACGATTAACATTGCCAAATTCCACTCCAACATCAATAACCATATGAAAAGACGATCTGAATCAACGATTTAATTTAGTACTTATAGATTTGTTCTTCAATTTGAAGTCAATTTTACATGTGGTTAAGAATATTACAATAATAATTGTAGTGAGAAGCAATAATTTAAAAGTACAGTAGTTGCACATGATTCATCTCGATTATTCGATTTGACCAAAACGAATCAAGTTGAAGGCAATAATTGTAGCAAAAAAAAAAAAAAATTGGTTCAAGGCCATCAATGTTGCCCCTGCAACGTTAATGTTTGCAGAAACGAAATTTATTGATATCGAGGGTTTATAATGACAACAATAAAAGGTTTAGGTAGAGCATTACATGTGCAGACAGATAAACATTAAGAGCCTTACAAGTTCGAACACATAAATATCAATTTATAACAATCTAATCTAATGTACATATAAACTATCAATTAATAATTTGATAAAAGTAGAAACTATTTTTATATGGGTATACATGCCATCTCATATATACCTTATTCATTTTTCTACTAAAACTATCAAGAACATAGAAAATACAACTAGTACACGTATACCATAATGGATTTGTTGAACACTAACCATTAAAAGACAATCTTGGCTTGATACTTCCCATTAACCCATTTTTCATATGGAGGACAATTGATGGTTTTGGGCAGAAAATCTGACCTTCCACCACTTGAACATGGTAGTTGAAGAGCATTGATGCAGCAGCAGTTTTCATCAAAGTAAAAGCCATTCCCCTTCCTAAGCAAGTCCTTGGTCCGATGCCGAACGTGAGGAACTTATGCTGGGCTTCATGGTTTAGCTTACCATCCTCATCAATCCATCTCTCTGGCTTAAATTCCGAGCAATCTTTCCCCCATAACCATTCCATCCTTGCCATGACAAACTTCGAGATTATGATCATCATTCCCGGCTTCACGATGGTTCCATCAGGAAGTACATCTTCTCTTAAAGCGCCTTTTCGATTAAGAGGAAGTGGTGGGTATAATCTTAGTGATTCACACAATGCTGCATGTAGATACATGGACCCTTTTAAATCTTCTGAGTCGAACACACATGGATTCTTCTCTCTCAGACCATCTTTCATCTTCTTAGAAAGTACTAACTTCAACTCTTCTAAGATCTTTTCCTCGACATGCGGGTTCTTGGAAATCAACCAAAAGAACCAAGTGAGACCTGCACCAGTTGTATCCCTTCCAGCGAAAAAGAAGGTTAATGCGGTGTCTCTTAAGAACTTGTCACCCTTTGCGAACCAATCATTTATTTCTTCATGTTGAAGATTCATGTACGTCGTTAGTAGATCCACTTCTTCTCCTCCTCCTCCTCCTCCTTTATGCAAGTCTTTTTTCTTCAAAGAAATATATTGTGCAAGGTATCGATCCATGGTTTTCCACGCCTTGTCCAGTTTCCTCTCTTTCCCAATCATCAACGAACGACACAATTTCCACCATGAAATAGGCATTACATGCCTATAGAAAATGGCTTCAAGTACATCATCCATGGCTTGTGCAAATTCATTAGCAGGAAAACTTGGAGAAAGATATTTAGGATCTATACCAAACAAAGCTGTAAAAGTAGTATCAAATGTATACCTCAAGAACACATCTTCCAAATCCACAATAGACGATTCTCTAGCTACATGTGACATCAAAGGAAGGAGTGAATCTTTCACCACCTTTCGGCTCACGTTAGCTACGATACACTGAAACTTCTTCGACGCGAATATCGTACGTGCCATATTCCTCTGTGCATGCCAAAGATCCGAGTCCACATTGAAGAGTCCATTGCCTAGTATATCGAAGGTCTTTATGTAGTCGGAGCCTTTAGGAAAGTTGGGGAAATTAGTTCTGTATATGTACTCAACATTGCGAGGATCACACGTGAACAATATCTCCAACCTCCCGAAAATTGGTCCACAAACTGATTTTGTGCATCCAAAGGTGTTGGTTATGTCGACCGTCCAATCGTGCACACGATGTGTGTTTTGAAGGAGAGAGGGGAGTATGCCTACAATGGGCCAATGAGTTAAGACCTTATTCTTGTGTGTCAAATACCATGATATGGAGAGGAGGAAGCAAAGGAATACAAGATAAAATTGAGGCCATCTCTTCAAATGGTCCTCCAAGAAGGCTAGAATAGACTGAAAATACATACTTCTCTTTGGTGCTTCAACTTAGATAGATAGATAGTTGGTGAAGAAGTAGATGATTTTATAACTGTGTATTTGGTTTGCCAGTCTATCTGTTTTTCCCTCAACCACTTAAAATTAATGTCTATAACTGTTAGCAGTTCAAAATCATTAAAAAAATGGACCAATTTTCTATGTAACATCCCGATCAAATGTCCCAAAAGTTTCAACTTCTCGTTTATCATTCCATTCTAGCATCTATGATTCCTTGCTCACCTCCACGTCAACTCAGTGTCCCCTTAGTTATTTCAGCATTTTCCTTATAGTAATTAATCTTAGAAGAGACTTGGTGGAGTGACCTCACATCGCACACCTTGACGTGAAAGTGCATGGGAACCATAGATAATTTTCCTTGAGGTGCGAGTAACAAGGCATCTATTGTTCCTATCCACTTTCACATCAAGTTGTACGATATGAGGTCCAATCTTGAGGTCACTCCAGCACGAATCTAATTCTTATTAACCTCGAGATTGGACCTCACATCGTACACCGTGACATGTAAATGTATGGGAGCCATACCTGCTTTTCATCAAGATGCGAGTGAAAAAGCACCTACGCACTTTTACGTCAAGATGTGCTATATGAGGTCCAATCTTAAGGTCACTCCAGCACGACTCTAATTCTTATTAAGGAGCTTAGTTCTTGCATGTTAAGGTTTAAACACTGGAACAACCTATAAATCCTGATAAAGCGATTGCACATTCAATGATGGGTCTTTTTATAAAATGCATTAAATAAACCTTGGGGACAAGCAATTGGGGGTATTTTTGGTTAAAAACAAAAGTTTTGAGGGCAATTTCAGTACAATAATCAGATCCCAAGGTGTATTTAATGGTTAACAAAATCCTTTATTGAATCCATTTCTCACTGCACATCTTCATATTTATATCTACTCAAAACTACTTGATAAGGATTAAGTTGTTGTCGAGGAGGTGTCCCCTACGTGATTAGCTTTTTGGTTAGAAACTGACCATTCCTTCCATGCTTTTATTTAATGAAAGTATATGATTCCAATACCACTGCTCCATACACATTTTTAAAATATTTATTAAAAAAAGGTAAGTATGTCCATTTTGATATTTATTTGTTTTTAATTTTCAAACTAGTTAACTACTGAATGATAATTTTATCTAATTTTAAACAGTAATGCTGGAGTGACATTGGATTTATTGTGATTTTTTACATTTCCGTAGATGTGTTTACTTGCATTGTGAGGAAACAACATCTACGATTATGTGCACACCTCCATTAAAAATGTAAAAACCGCATTAAATCCAATGTCACCTCAGCAGTACTCAATTTTAAATTTCATACAAACAATTTTGATCACAAATGTAATAGTATAATCGTACCTTTTTTATATATATAAAAAAAAATTATAAGTACCTGTGGGGTTATTTTTAGTAACTTAACCACGTTGAAATGTCTCACCTTTGAAAAAAAAATGTGAATTATGTGTAAATTACTTGTCCTTTTCTTTTTCATTTTTAAATTCTCCTTTGGACACGTGTACTGAAAATTCAAGTGCGTGGGTGAAGTTGGACGGAAAAACCGTGAAACTCAACTGTTAGAGGGAATTCGGTTCACAATTCAAGCAATTATGGTGCTTCATCTCGCAACCTAACATAATATTTCAAAATAAACTAAGGGTATGTTTGATTGCATGGAAAGTCACTTTCCATGGAATTTGAAATCCATGGAAAATTAGTTGTCGAAAATAGGTAGGGTTGGAAAATCAAATTCCATTGTTTGATTTCACTTGGATAAAATCATGAAAAATTATGAGAAAAAAGAAGAAGAGGAGAAGGAGGAAGAAGATGAGAGGAGGGGGAGAGGAAGAAGAAGATGACGAGGAAGAGGGAGGGGGGAGGATGTGGCGACGGTGGCGACTGCGACGATGGCTGCAACGATGATTGCGACGGCGACGATGGCTGCGACTGTGATGGCGATGACGGTGGCGACGACGACGGTGGCGGCGACGACGATGATGACGGTGACGGCGACGGTGACGGCGACGGAGATAAGTGAGAAAGATGGGGGGAGAACGTGGTGGTGGTGGTGGTGGTGGCGGAAGAGGTGAAGGATGGAGAAAAAGTAGAAGAAGAAAAAGAAGAAGAGAGAGAAAGAAGGTGGTCGGAGACGGAGTCGACGACGACGAGGTTAGTGTAATGGTGGTGGTGGTGGTGGTAGTAGTGGTAGTAGGGAAGAATTGAGGATGGAAAATATGGGTGGATTTCATTTTTCCACCCATATGGGTGGGAAAGTGAAATCCATGATTTAGTGGACTTTTTGAATGGGGTGGAAAATGAATTTCCATTTTCATGTGCAATCAAACACTTGAAAAATGTCATTTTCCATGGAAATTGATTTTCCACCCTATTTTCCATGTGCAATCAAACATACCCTAAGACTTGTCCATTAAAAGCGAGGATGATGGGTCAAAGGTTGAATATTATAGATTAAAAAAAATAAAGATGATGGGTTTTAGAAACCAAAGATGGTGGGTTTTAGGAAAGAAAAACAAGGAATTTTGGTTGAAGTAAAAGGCATTTAGGTAATTTGCAATAGAGAAGACCGAGGTACTTTAGCATTGAAGTTGAAAAAGCTTATATGCATGGCATCTCAAGATCTGTATCATAACAGCCACGCACCTATTTTTGTTTGGATTGAGAGAAACGTGGAGAGAAGAGAAAATAAATAAGTTTCTCTCCATTAATCTTTAAAACCATCTACTTCAAAAGTGAGAATTAATCAATGTGAGTAACGAGTGTGTTTCTACTCCAATTAACCCACCAAAATAATGAGTATTTTTGTGAAAATTAGAGGTACCTCTGACTTTCAAATTGATGACACATGCCTTGACTTCAGTATTCTATGAAAGACTAATAAAGACCAAGATGCCCACATTTCAACCTCTTGCCAATATCCTTTCCCTAAACTGGTACCCCATGGTCTTCAACTTACGATGAAACGTATTCTCATCTCGAGATTTTCTCTCCTCCAACCTTCAAATCTCAGGATCAATAGGATTTTTAAGGAGGTTAAAGATGATTGAATTTTTTAAAGGAAAATCAAGGATTTTCTACAAGAGATTGAGAAGATGGTTTGAAGAAGTTAAATTTCTCTATTTATTTCTTGTTTTATTTATTTTGGGTTAGGGGGGAGAGAGAAAATTACTTTTTATTTTATGGGTACATTGTAATGTATTTTGGTGTGAGTTTGTTTGCGTTTATTTTTCTTATATTTGATCTATGCCATGAACTCTAATAGGCCAAGGTGTTATTTTTTTTTAAAAATAAAATTACTTAAATGACCTTAGCGGAGGGGTTTCTTTTTAATAGTTCCTAAATTTTGGACCGTTGCTTGTTAGTCCATTCAATAAACCTTTTTATTTCTTAATGGTCCCTTAACCTCATCTCAAGTTATAATATTTCTGAAATACCCAAATGACTCTTTTTTTTTTTTCATCTTCTTAGTATATTTAGGTTTTCCAACAACGATTGCAATTATTTCTGACGATTTTTTATCGTGAATAAATGGAAATGATATACTTGTAATTTTGAACATTTAAATGTAGTTTTTTATTTATAACAAAAAATGATAAATGAAGTTGTGATTCCAACATATGTATACAATGTCGAACTTGCCACTTTTTACTTATTATCGAGTTCAATATTTTTATTGTCGAGCTCACCACTTTTTATTATCGAGTTCAAAAAAATTATTGTTGAATTCGACAATTTTCCTAGAAGGAAGTGCCTACGACCATGGGATTAGTCTTGCCGAAGAGTTGGGATACCCATGATAAGCAAAAAACAAAAACAAAACAAAAAAAACCTTAATATAATCAGGGTCCTTTTGTTAAAACCTAGAAAATTGGAATCGCACCTCCCTGAATTCACATTTGTTAGTTTTTAAAATTACAAAAATATCCATTAATCTTCAAAACCATCCTTTACTTAGTTTTTAAATTACAAATAAACCCTTCAAATACATGTGTGTTTCTAATAAATGTGAGAATTAATCATGTAAGTAACGAGTAGTGTTAAGAGCATAATTGTCCATCTACACTCTGTTTGGATTGAGAGAAGTGGAGGGAAGAGAAACCCATTAAGAGAAGAGAAACTCAATTCTCTCTATTGTGATTTGATTGATAGACAATTTTGAAAATTTAAAATATCTTGAAAGAGATCTAGGGACAAAGTTGGAATTATAAAATATTTTAAAAGGGTTCTCTCCACTTTTGAAGGGTTTATTTGTAATTTAAAAACTAAGTAAATGATGGTTTTGAAGATTAATGGATATTTTTGTAATTTTAAAAACTAACAAATGTGAATTCAGGGAGGTGCGATTCCAATTTTCTAGGTTTTAACAAAAGGAACCTGATTATATTAAGGTTTTTTTTTTTGTTTTTGTTTTTTGCCTATCATGGGTATCTCCACTCTTCGGCAAGACTAATCCGATGGTCGCAGGCACTTCCTTCTAGAAAATTGTCGAATTCAACAATAAATTTTTTTGAACTCGATAATAAAAAGTGGTGAGTTCAACAATAAAAATATTGAACTGGATAATAAGTAAAAAGTGTCGAGTTCGACATTATATACATATTTTGGAATCACAACTTCATTTATCATTTTTTGTTATAAATAAAAAAACTACATTTAAATGTTCAAAATTACTTCATTTATCATTTTTTGTTATAAATAAAAAACTACATTTAAATGTTCAAAATTACAAGTATATCATTTCCATTTGTTCACGATAAAAAATTGTCAAAAATAATTGCAATCGTTGTTGGAAAACCTAAATATACTAAGAAGATGAAAAAAAAAAAGAGTCATTTGGGTATTTCAAAAATATTATAACTTGAGATGAGGTTAAGGGACCATTAAGAAATAAAAAGGTTTATTGAATGGACTAACAAGCAACGGTCCAAAATTTAGGAACTATTAAAAAGAAACCCCTCTGCTAAGGTCATTTAAGTAATTTTTTTTAAAAAAAAATAACACCTTGGCCTATTAGAGTTCATGGCATAGATCAAATATAAGAAAAATAGACGCAAACAAACTCACACCAAAATACATTACAATGTACCCATAAAATAAAAAATAATTTTCTCTCTCCTCCCAACCCAAAATAAATAAAACAAGAAATAAATAGAGAAATTTAACTTCTTCAAACCATCTTCTCAACCTCTTGTAGAAAATTCTTGATTTTCCTTTAAAAAATTCAATCATCTTTAACCTCCTTAAAAATCCTATTGATCCTAAGATTTGAAGGTTGGAGGAGAGAAAATCTTGAGATGAGAATAAGTTCATCGTAAGTTGAAGACCACGGGGTACCAGTTTAGGGAAAGGATATTGGCAAGAGGTTGAAATGTGGGCATCTTGGTCTTTATTAGTCTTTCATAGAATACTGAAATCAAGGCATGTGTCATCAATTTGAAAGTCAGAGGTACCACAAAAATACTCATTATTTTTGTGGGTTAATTGGAGTAGGACAGGAGGGGCAGCAATCATGTCAACCGAGCTACGGACCTGCTCTTAATGAAGTAGTAGTCATATGCTCCCTACACTTTTATGCTTTGTCAGATTCATCAAAATAGTTAATACACCTTACCATTTCATTGCATCTGGTTTGTGAGAAAAGTGATATTGTCAGGTGCAATTTTAATATGTTTCAGGTACTTAACCTGTCTTCTCTTACTAATTATTTATTACTAATCACCAACTTCCTTTCTTATTTAAAAGGAAATAAACATGTTTTTAGTGCTCAATTTCCGCATTATTTTCTTGTTTCTTAGTTTCGTACATAATTTCAAGATTTTTTATTGTAATAGGCCTTGTTAATCCTTCTCAAGGTAATTCACTAAAATAATCATTTTTCTAATGCGCCCCCCCCGGTCCCTGACGTGGCATATGCTAGAATCATAAATTCTTTTTCTCGGGATACACTTGAATATATTTATGAGGATGTAAAGTTGGGTATCCGTGGAAAATTTTTTTTATGATTCTACCCCATGCCATGTCAAGGGGCGGGTGTTAAAGGGGGCGGCAGAAAATCAAGACTCACTTCAGTATCAATTAGTAAATGTGTATTTAAATTTTAAATTGAATTAATAGACAAAATTTCCACAATATCTCATTTATATACAAAATAATAAATAAATGATATAAAGACATATATATATATATATATATATTTGATCCAAGCCACATCATCATAAAAAATAAAAATAAAAATTTATCCAAGCAAGTTGATTAAGACAAGTTAGAGAATTTGGATGCCATTCTAATTAGTTGAGTCAAATTGAGAAATGATTTTCAATATTGATTTTTTTGCCATTCATGAATAATATGAAAATGGCTCAACAAATCATCTTTCAATTAGAAAGAACGAAAATATAAAAGAAGAAGAAAGATCTCTGTCATCTCATTTATGAAGGATACGAAAATGATTTGCCACCATGAGCTGGGATGGGCTGGTCAGTATTTTAAAATCCACCAATGATTTAAGGCATTGGGGTCATATTACTCCCCTATTCGTCCTGCTCCTATCGTTGGTACAAACTAGAAGCATCATGTGACAAGTGATCAGCATTGAATGATGAATACAACTGGTAGGGGAACATTAACTCTTCAACTGTTAAAGTGCAATAAAACACTTTGGAAAATTGAATCTATCAGTATTTTGGTAAAAAAAATTTGTTAAGGGCCTTTTCGTTCAAAATCCTATTTTCAAAGTGAATTTATTACACACGTTAACAAAAATCCTCTATTTAAAGTTATATTTAAAAAAAATCGATGGTTCCCCCCTCCCCCCCAAAAAAAAAAAAAAAAAGGTTAGTTTTCATAAATTTAAAATAAATCTATCATGAAACTTAAAAAAAAACTTTTAAATCTTGTGCGTAGGTGTTTTAATAAAATACCCATCTAAGTGAAGGTGCACCCTCCCAGGTGGCCCTTGAGGAAATAATGCTCGTATTGAGTATCAAACTCATGACTTACGGACTTTCACTGTTTTGTTGGTTCAAAATGACCACTGAGTCAACTCCTTGAGGTTACAATCCAAAAATACTTTGTCACCAAAATTCCATAACTGCATGTGCATGCGACATTAAAAAGTATGATTTGCTGTCACATGTATATAGATCACAAGATTTAAAGAATTTTGACAAAAATAAGTAAACACTAAGATTAATTTTTATTATTGAATATAAATTTAAATTAAATTTGGGAATTTAGTGTACATCCATTTTCAAATTCTTTAATTGGTAAAAAAAAAAAAAATTATTCTAACCTAGGACATGATCACTAAAGGGCCAACGTGTTACTTCCATCTGAGCCCAAAAAGAATTATATAGAGAAACTAGTGTAATTTATGCTCTGATACATATTACCTCTAGAAAATCTATGATATTTTTCTAGAACTTCTTGTTTAATTTGTTCAAATAGAATACTAAAATTCACTTGCAAGTCACAACTGTGCATTTGAAGCTCCACCTTCCCGTATAAAAGATAACTTTTTATAGGATCTTTAGGGCACACGTTAAAGTGCAATAAATACATTTTGAAAATTGGACTTTGTTTGGAAAATGACCTTAAAAAAATAATTTTTTTTATCAAAATACCCTCGAATTCCAATTTTCAAAGTGTATTTATTGCTCTTTAAAGTGTGTCGTTAGGGTTTGATTCCAATATTTAGTGTTATGACAGACTTGTTTTATATCAAATTAATATTTTGATACGGATCACTTGGCACTGGCTTCTTAGTGGTTTCACAGCAACATCAAATATAGACTTTCAACTAGTTTATTTAATACGGCCACAACATTAAAGTACATTAATATGGGTGTCGTTAACTTGTACCCTAAGGCACACCTTAAGATGCATAAAATACATCTCTAAAATTTATTTTACCATCTAAATGCCCTCAAAAGTATTTTCTGGAATGCTTATTTCCAAGATGATTTTAATGCATCTCTAACATGTGTCCTTGCTAAGGGCACACATTGACAAAGCCCTTCATGAATGTGTATCATCCTATAATCCTTAAAAGAAATTGGGTCTTGTTAACGTGTTCCTAAGGGCACACGTTGAATTACAATAAATACAGTTCGGAAATTGTATTTTGTATTGGAAATTCCTTTAAAATATTGTTTTTTCACCAAAATGCCCTCAGATGCATGTTCCCAAATTTATTTATGAATAATGATAAACTGACTCCCCCTCTATTCTCCTGATGCAATATGTGCATAGAACCATTGATGTGCAGTTGTGTATCCCGAGAAAAAAAATCTATGACACGTCATGAGAGTGGAGAGGGGAGTAAGAAAATCCAGTGTTTTAAAAATCAGACCAGACCAGATCAATGGTTCAACTGGATTTTCCAAATTAAGAAATCCGGTTTTACATGAACCTGGATTTTAAGAAGTACCATATGTTTTTATGTAATTTCCAATTTAACCACAAAAAATCGTTTATTCTTATGAACAATTGGTCCGCAACGCAAAAAGTAGAAATACTTAATATAGGGGTGTCAATGGGTTGGTTCTGGTTTGGGTTTTCAGTTCCTAAGGAATTTAGAATCATAACCATTATAATTATATCGGTTCTAGGTCCAATTCCAAAATAAATGGTATTGGAACCGTAAAAAAACACAGGTACCCATCAGTTCCAATTCTCAAGAATCAAATGAGAAATTAAGTAATTCAAATCATTATAAAAAATAAATTCTTTAAAAAAATTAACATAATATCCACAAAAATATTAACTTGGTTACGATTTGTTATACTAAATATATAAGTTGATGATTCTTTTTTCAATAATAAAAATTTATCTTATTTAAAAGTGATAAATTTTAGAAGGGATGACTCGTTTTAGACTCCAATCCATATTTTTTTATGAAAAATTGAAGAACTTTTATAGAACATGCATTAATTTTGAAATAAAAAAATATCTTAAATCATCTATAGTATAAAAAAAAAAAATGACAACATAAATCAATTTCGGGTACCCATTGGATAAAACCTAACGATTCTGATTCTTGTTGGTTAAGTTCCATTTTAGACCCGACTCTAATCGGTTCCAATAAAAAGGGAACCGGAATCGGAGTTTTCAGTTCAATTTCGATTAAATGGGTACCCATTGACTCCCCTAACTAAATAGAAGCCTAAAAGGCCAAATGTGTAGCCTAGTAACTCTTAAAGATTGAAATATTTAAAAAAGACTCATATCAAATATAGGGGTGTCAATGGATCAGTTCTGGTTCGGATCCTAAGGAACTTAGAACCATAACAATTATATTTATTTTGGTTCTGGTTCAAGTCAATTCCGGATCCAATTCTAAAATAAATAGAATGGGAACTATTAAAAATCACGGGTACCCATCAGTTTTGGTTATCAAGAATCAAATAAGAAAAAAAGTTCTCAAATCATTCTTAAAAAAAATTCCTTTAAAAAAATTAACATATTATCAACTTAGTTATAATTTGTTATACTAAAGATACAAATTAATGATTTTTTCAAAAAAAAAAAAAGGTATCTTAGTTAAAATGAATAATTTTTTAGGAGAGTAACTCGTTTTAAGCTCCAATTGATAATTTAAATGAAAAGTTGAAGAAATTTATATAAGAAACATTTATTTTGAAATAAAAAAGTACTTAAATCATCAATAATATGGAAAGAAATGAAAATTTAAATCGGCTCCAGGTACCTATAGGTACCCATTGGATAGAACTTGACAATTTCGGTTCCTATCAATTCGATTCCATTTTAGAATCCTGCTCTAATCGATTCCAATAAAAAGGGATCCAGAATTGGGATTTTTGATTCTAGTTTTGGTTCAATTTCAATTAAATGGATACCCAATGACACCGATAATCGAATATGATTTGTCAATTCTATAAAATAGAAACGGTGTGTACGTGACACACTTTAGTTATATTTTGATGTACATTGGTTCCTAATCAAGCTGTGCAGCCTCACAATGTGTTTATTCTCCAACCAAAGTGTGCCACGTAGATGATAGGAACACCACTCTTTGAAAAAATCCAAACGTATAATTTATTAGGGTTTTATTGTTTTAAAGTTTAAGAATAAAAGTGTTATTTAATTAGGGTTTTAAAGAACAATTGAATAACGACTAAAGAAGAAAAGGTTTGAAGTCTGACCTTGAAGAAAAACTCAATTTTTTTTCATTTATTTCCTTTGATTAATGATTTTAAGTTCAGAATTTTGTTTGCCTTGATTGTTTAATCTCTTCCTTTTATTCTATCGTGTAGTTGTAGATTTGAGATTTGGGAATTATGATTTGAAGATAAAAGAGAAGATTTGCAATAAATTTTTTTGAAACTTTTTACTCATTCTTCATCATCTTAAATATTACTTTCTTATTTTCTTTTTATTCATATTGTAGATATCTCTAATATTTATATATTTAAAATTATTATTTAATAAATATAAATCGATCAGCCATGTTAAACTCCGGTCGGACCCGGTCTAATAATTTGACAAAGATTATCATCGGTTCGAGTTTTAAAACATTGAGAAAATCGTCTCTTTATTTATTGCACTCTAACATGTGCAGTTAGGGGACAACTTAACAAAATCCAAAGAAATTAAGTCTTACAAAAAAGAATCAAGTAGGGGAGAGGATAATACAATTTCCGTGCGTGAGATGATTTTCTGGGCCTTACCTTGAAACAGGTAAACTCCATATTTAATAGTGGGGTTGAATGGAGTTTACCTTGAAACAGTTTCTCCAGAAAAATGTTGACCTCGATAATAAAAATGTTGATCCCAACAATAAATAAAAATTTAAAATCGGTGAGTTAGACAATAATGAGGGACCATTAAGAATTTTTTATTTTTTTTACTAAATAGACTATCGAATTCAAGGACTAAGAAAGAAAAGCTCCCACCAAATACCTTTTAGTAATTTTTCCTTTATGATTACCTGCTATAGATCTGTCTACACTACAGAACAGCAACCGAAACGGGCAATTTACAAGACCTCGAACATGAAAACCTTTCCTACAAACAGAGCAAATTATTAATCTGAGTAGTTTTTTCATAACGAAAGATTACGTAGAAAAGCTTACCGTACATGTTCTAATCCATTCCAAGCCATTGGATAACTGTTTAACCATACCCACCAACTTGCATTAATGTACTTGAATTGCCTTCTTTAATAGATCCTAACCAATAATTAGATGAAAAATGTAGGTAATGCCAACTACTTGAATTCCAAGCCTTTATAATTCCACCAATAAAAGGGCTGAATGCAACATAAATCATTCCAAATCTTTGATTGTATTTTCTGATTTTAGCGAGCTTCCTGTTAGGGTTTGAATGACCCAAGTAGGATACTAGATGCGTCTTTCATCTCTTTGATTCTTGTGAAATAATACACATTGCTTAATATTATTAGCTAGCCAAAAAAAAAAAAAAGTAATTATTACATAAGTATACAATTTCTAAATTCCAAATTTTCAAGGAAAAAACTACAATTATCACAGATAAGCCTTGATTTTTATTATCTAGTAGGACTTGATACAAACTAATAATTGTTTCTAGTGACTAAGTTAGGGATTGTATCAGTAAACATATAAATATATACTCACTATATATGTCTTAGAGAAGACGTACGCAGCTATTTAGATCTTTCACACTACATAACCCTTTCTTTTATCCTAACAATCAACCCCTCATTCATGTGAAGGGATACATATGGTTTTATGGTGATTCTTTGACCCTCCAACACTTCAATATGGAAGTTGAAGAGTATAGCTGCAACTACAGACTTCATTAGAGTAAAAGACATGCTTTTAGCTATGCAAGATCTTGGCCCAGCATTGAATGCGAAGAACTTTGACATGTGTTCATGGCTAAGCTTCCCCTCATCATCTATCCATCTCTCTGGCTTGAATTCCAAGCTATCCTCACCCCATACCCATGGCATTCTTCCTTCAGAATAGAATGAGAGTATTATTTGCATTCCTGGCTTTACTTCAGTGCCATCAGGAAGCACATCTTCTTTTATAACACTTTTGCTATTGAGAGGAAGGGGAGGATATAGTCTCATTGATTCACACAAGGCTGCATGTAGGTATACTAAACCCTTTAAATCATCTGAATTGAACACCACCCATGGCCGCTTCTTCTCATTCGAGACTACAACCTTCAATTCTTCCAAGATCTTTGCTTCTACACATGGTGTTTTTGTTACTGACCATAAGAACCAAATGAGACCCGACGCAATTGTGTCTCGACCAGCCGTAAACAAGCTCAATATGGCATCTCTGAGAAATGTATCGTTCGTCGATGAATCATCTCGAGACTTGACATATGTATATAATAGATTTGATCTTTCTACTCCTTTATACAAGTTTTCTCTCTCTAGATATATGTAATCTCTGATGAGGAGATCTATAGTTCTCCATGCTTTAGATAACCTCCCCTCCTTCCCAACCTTGAGCCACCGAAACAACTTCCATAAAAACATGGGCATTGCATGCCTTTGAAGTATGGCTTCTTGTGCATCATCAAAGGCTTCCGCAAATCTATTAGTTGGAAGGTCTATAGATAGATACCCTTCTTCTCTTCCAAAAACAATTCTCATATTACTCTCGAAGGAGAATCTTCGACACACCTCTTCTAAATCAATGGTAGACCCTTCTTTAGCCACATGAGCTAATAATGGTATCAATGAATCCTCGACTAATTTCCGGCTCATGTTAGCCACAAAATTCCGAAACTCTACCGATGAGAAGCAAGCATGTGCCATCTTCCTCTGCGAAAGCCACGACTCGTAATCAGCATTGAATATCCCATTACCAAGAATTTCAAAAACTTCATTGAAATCAGGACCTTTGGGAAAATTTGAGAAGTTGGTTTTGAGGATGTACTCAATGTTTCGAGGATGGCACGTGACAAAGTATTTGAGGTTCGAGAAGATCGGACCATCGATGAAGAAAGAACCGCGACCGAGCATGTTAAAAGTTTCTGTCAACCAATCCGGTAAACGGTTGGAGTTGCATAAGAGGGATGGAAGTGTTCCAAGGATAGGCCAGTAATTAATGGCTTGGGTCTTGCGTTTGAGGTACCTCCACCAAGTCACAGAGAGCAACAAAAGGAAGGCCAAGCAAACAGGAGCCCAGTTCTTCAAGTTGAACTCCATTAATGATCTTGGAGGGTGGGGAAGACGAAGAAGCATTTATAAAAGATTTAGTTATGCAATGGTTTTCCAATGCAGTTGAACCTCCATTAATAAGAACAGAGAACTAGCGGTGGCATCAATTGCAAACGCAAATGCATTTTGAGTGTCTTTTAATTATTTAAATTAAAATATGAGTCGTACTGGAGTAACATTGAAATTGATATTGTTCAAGACATTGGTGTGCACAGAACCATAGATGCTTCTCACTCAAAGCATCTATGGTTATATAAATACATCCACGGCAGCAACGTCCCAAACAGTATCAATTTAAAAAATATAAAGATATTTTTATAATTTTAAAAAGAAAAAGGTTGAAGAATCATCGTTTCACACATTGCTGATGTGAATGTGTGTGTGAATAAAATAGATGCCTTTCATTGAGGAACAAGTGAAAAGCATCTAGGATTATGTATGTACCTTCACATAGGAATGTGTGAAATGATGTCGATTTTGATGTCACTCCAACACATCAGCAATGTGCAAACGATTCAAGAATAACTGGGATTGTATTTTTTAATTTATTGAAATGAACTTTATTATATCAAGTTCAAAGGAAAAGGGGAACTATTTATCATAGGAAAACGCTGAAGTAACATTGAAATTGACATCGTTTGAGACATTGCTGATGTGGATGTGTCTATAGAACCATAGATGCTTTTCATTGAGATACAAGTGAGAAGCATCTATGGTTCTGTGCACACCAATGTGCCAAACGATGTGAATTTCAATGTTACTCCAACACTACTCTTTATTGTAATCCAAATTTTGGTGACCAACCACACTTACTAGGCCTTTCTCTTATTATAGGAATAGTAAAGATTTAATGGGAGGCCAACTTATATCATTGATAAAATGGCTTGGAAAAAAAAAAGCCGGTATGTACTTGATTGACATGGTAAGTGCATAGAACCATAGACTTTTTCCTTGTGTATCCCGAAGGAAAAAATCTATGGTTCTATGCACTTGCCATATCAATCGAGTATGTTTTTTTGAGTTAGAAAATCACGTCTCTTGATAAAAAGGGAATGAATTGTTTTTATGAGGCCAATTGTTCTGAACATAATTCACATTGTATGGATTGGCCTCCATCTATCATTTTAGATCATTAATATTCTTGAAAGCTCTAGTGTTGTCTGACACGACACGTATGGGTGTTCAAAGCTCGAACTATATAACTTTATGAGTCCACTTAGCCTTATTAAGTTAGTAACGATGTCACCCTTGTATAGTAAGGGTCATTGGGCTCACCTCTTGGCATCCAAAAACATGATCTACTTTAGGGTTGTAGAGTATGAAATTCTATGAATTTAAAAAAATAATAATTTCAAGAGTTATTTTTCACTGTTGGGTATCCCCACCCTTCGAGTGAGACTAGTCTCACGATCACACGCACTGCACCCTTGGAAAGTCTTACGTGCAACTAGTTGAGTCAAGGGTCAACCTAACCCTAGAGGTGGCCCTAAGGAAATTCATTGCTTTGTGGGGTTTCGAACTCTTGACCTACTCTTCTTGAGGAGCTTATATGGAAGTTCAGTAGCCGTCCATTTTTAAAACCTTGGATCTAGTTCAAAAGAAGTTTTTTTTTTTTTTAAGGATCTAATTTTTCAATGAAACTTAGAGGGCTATGGTGTTCGATTTCTATTGTGGTAATTTATGTGAGCAAAACAATCCTTAGTAAGGCTCAAAATCTTACTATGTTAGTAAATGTTAGTAAGGAAAGGGTTTCACTACTTTATTGCATATCTTGGATTTTAGTCAGGTAAGGCTCAATTTTGGGGGAAAAAACGAAGAGAGAGATTCATCTGGCAGACCCATCTATTGTATTTTTATTAAAAAAACTCTCCTACTTTATCAAGTTTGTTACTCAAACCTTGGAGTGGAACCTCAATCTTTTAATCAAATACCCTATTATACCAAGAACATGGATAGATTATAATGGGTAGTTGATTAAAATAACTGAGGATATTATATATATTTAATCTTTCTAAAAGATGTGGATTCTACTCCCAAAGTTTGTTAAGAAAGAAAACGCTTTCCTTACATTGTTAGTAAGAAAAGTTTCTTGACCGCATCAATTTGTGGCATCTAAAAATATGATCTGATGTCATAAGATTGTAGAGGACAAAATTCTAAGAAGTTAGAAAAAAATTTCATAAAAGGAGTTAATTTTGACCATTGAATTTTAATTTTTAAATTTGAGAGTTTAGTACCATCCATTTTCAACACCATGGATCATGTTCAAAATAGAAAAAAAATTGGATTTTTTTTAATATGAATTTTTCCATAAGACTATGTTGTTGGATTGCCAATGTAATAATCCATGTGGACCTAACAACCCTTAGTAAGATTTGAAATTTTACTAAGTTAATAAGACTAGCCTAATTCAAGAAGAAAGGTTTGTTGAGAAACAAACCAGACAAAAGCAATTGTAAAAAGGGAAAAGGTTGATCATGGACATATCAACTACTAACACATTCTTCTTCTTTTTTGTGTGTGTGTGTGTGTTGGGGGTTGGGTGGGGGGGGGGGGGGGGGGGGGGTGTTAAAAAGAACGAAGGCATGTAATATATTATCTTAAATTTTTGATAAAAATACTTAAAGGACCTTAATAGAGGGATTCCTTTCTTATTAGTCCCTAAGTTCTAGGATTCCTGTTAGTAGTTGATTTAGTTAAAAACAATTCATTTTAATTAGTCCCTGAACTCCACTCCCCACATTTCTCACGATTGAAATGTCAAAACTTCCATAATAATTCAAATTCACTATTTTCGTCCAAAAAATTAGATTTTCGGCATTCCAATCGAATTTCGGAGATTATATTCCAACGGAAAGGATTTGATAAGGAAGAAGGGGGGGGGGGGTGGATTTTCTATCTTGATTAGTTACTTGGGTGTCTAGGTATTTGATTATGCAGGTATACCCTTGGTGCTAGAACTCAAAATCTAGGTGTGTGATCAGCAATTAAGTCTTAATTATGAATCTCAATGAATATTGCAAAATTTCCCATCCACAATTACTATTATACAACACTAAAACAATCATCATTTCAAAAGTGACTATAAATCTAAAATAACAATTATTTCACTATAAAGCCCCTAAGATACACCATATCGGGTATGATTTTGCTCTTTCTGCCAAACAAATTTGCCGATGTTAAGATTTGAAATAAAATAGCACATTAACTATCATAGTTTCATGTACATGCTTTAAATATTTACCTAGTGTAATTTCTACTTTATATATATATGGTCCTGAATGCAGGATGAATTAATGCCCCAAAAGGAGAAGTCGTGATCTTCTTTGTACCTCAAACCAACGTAAAAACTTTAATATATATGAGCTCAACAAGTTGAGACTTCTAGATTAAACGTAAAGGTACCATGGGAGAATATGCATTCTTTTCAAATGTTTTGTATTTAAATCATGCTCATTAGACAAGATCAAATTGTGGGTTGTCGTGCAAAGCAACCTATAAGGCAACTGCTTAGTAATTTGATCGCTTTACAAGACGCTCGGGTAGTAGTTACGAGACATCTCCTTGATACTTGCTTGATCTTTGTCCATTCTTTTATAGAGATCCTAATCCATTTCAAACTTCACAAAAGGTGTGGTCAATCATATTCTATCCCACTAGAGGAAAATTTTCAATGTGTTGATGTTAAGAGTATTAGCTAGATATGATGCATTGTAATAAGATGTATTAAGATACATCAAATCTTTATTTTATAGAGGTTAATATAAGATTAGATTGATTAATTTCAGATTTCTTGCTGCTATATGAGATTTTTTTTCCAGTGCAACTAGCCGTACTAAGTTGGTAGGCTCCACCCTTACTAAGGATCCTCGGGCTCACTTGTGGCATCCAAAAATATGATCTGATGCAAGGATGGAACCAGGATGTTCTTCTAGTGGGGGCTAACTATAGTTAAGGTACAAGTGAAGAACTTGAAGCTGAATGGTTTTGGAGAGAAATTTAGAGATTTATAGTTGGAAGTTGAAAAAATTAAAAAGGGATACTTAGGTCATTTTCAATTAGTCTATGAGAACCTACGCAAGAGGCAATGTCATCTTAAAAGAAATTGAGGAGGGGAGGGACGAGGAGGGGGTGAGGGAGTGGGGGGCAAATGGGACATGTAATTAGTTGAAAATATATGGGTGTCTCAAAGTTTTGTGAGGGCAATTTCCCCACTGTCCTTACTAGCTCTGCCCTAATCCGATGCTTCAAGATTGTAGAGAACAAAATTCTATAAACTTTGAAAAAAAAAACCATTTTTCACGATTGAATTTAAATTATAGAGTTACATGGAAGTTCAGTAACCATCCATTTTTAAAATTTTGGATCAAGTCTAAAAGAATTTTTTTATTTTTATTTTTATTTTTTATTTTTATCTAAGTTTTTCTATAAAATCTAGACAATCGTGGGGTTGGATTGCTAATGTGATAATCCATTTGAGCAAAACAATCCTTAATAAGGCTTAAAATCTTAGTCTGCTAGTAAGCATTTTTCATAGATTCACTTTTGAGTCTATAATTGACATACGAAGAGAATAAATCAAATCATATTACTCTTTAGATGAGTCGGACTTAATTCCCACCAACTCCCAACCAACCAGCTTTCCACCCACAATCCACCAAAATAAATGTCGTGTGATCTTAAATCTCTGGGCACATATAGGATTTTGAAAAGACCCTAACCGTAAGATACGATTTATAGTTGAACACTAATAGTGATGATAGGGACGATTGACCCCAACAGCTAGAGCAGGCCCATGGCAGTGAAGAGGAGTTTAATGGGCATTGATGCCAACGATGAAATGATGACTAAAACTCATGGTTTGTGAGCCGTGCCCTCGTGAAATTAAGAAGCTGAATCAATGTGCCATAAGCCCTTACAAAAAACAAATAAAAAGTATAAAAAAACGAAAGAGTCGTGTTGAAGTGACCTCAAGACTATACTTCATATCTCACCTTCCGAGTGAAAAACCATCTATGATTTCTACACACTTCCACGGAAAGTGAGACATGAGGTACAATCTTGAGGACACTTCAGCGTTATTCAAAACCTAAATGAAAATAAAACATTGACTAATGCTGAAGTGACCTAAAGCTTGCACCTCACACTGCACATCTTGACGTGAAAGTATATAGGAATCACAGATGCTTTTTTGAAACGTATCTCAATAAAACACATCTATGATTTTTACACATTTTCACGTCAAGATATGTCACAACTCTAAAAAATTTGGCCAAAGAAAAAAAGGGAGCCGATCCTCTGTAGTACTTTTATAGTTTTATTTTAACAATTATGAGAGCCCACTTTCTTAAGATATAAAAATCCCAGCGTTGAAAATTTCAAGTTCAATGACAGTCCATTTTTTAAATAGTAGTGCTACACTGCCTTCATTGGACACTGCACCGACGTGGCAGTGCACAAATAACCATAGATTTCTCTCCATGAGATACAAGTAAAAAAATCAACATTCTCTATACACTGCCACGTCAGCATAGTGTTGAAAACTGTCCAACTAAGGCAGTCCAGCATTTTCCTTTTCAAAACCTTTGATTAGGCTTTTAAAAAAGAGAAAAAAAAAAAAAATAATAATCTAATTTAGATCATGATCCTTTCATGGCTGAGGTTTTAGGGTTTTTTCAAAACGGCACTCTCCACTATGGAAAGAAAACCATAGAGAACTACAGGAAGAAAGATAGCTATCCTACTCTATCCGCTTCACAGAGAAATAGCAAACATACAAACATTTTGGAATAGATTAGGCATGGGTCAGTCACATACATTTTTTGATGGGTAAGCTGAAAGTTGTTTAATTTGCAATGTGTCAAACCAACTGACCTATGGGTCTAAACCCTTGGGTCACATACACCTGATTAAAAGATTACTTATACTAACTGATTTTGAATCATCCCAATCGGTGCTAAATAGATAATCAGTTATTGTTTGAAAATAAGGAAATATGGTGAAAATTTGATCAAACGCTATTTGGGGCGTACATGAAAAATGAGGGGTGCAACTTGGTATGGTTCAAACTGAAAATCAAACCAAATCAATAGCCTT
The DNA here is from genome assembly GCF_017979445.1 of Akebia trifoliata. Lineage (NCBI taxonomy): Eukaryota > Viridiplantae > Streptophyta > Magnoliopsida > Ranunculales > Lardizabalaceae > Akebia > Akebia trifoliata. The sequence continues at coordinate 814,329 of NC_141378.1, read as the reverse complement.
GGGATGGTTTGGTTCGCTTTCGAACAATGCAACAAATCAATTTAGTTCGATTCTCGGTTCAAGGCTTTTATAGAACCAAACCAAATCAAAAACCGAATCCTTAATGACTTAGTACTTTTTAGGAGTAAGGAATTAAATTAATGCATAGTTTTAAAACTCGTCAAGTCGTCTCGAAACTCATCCAAGTAGACTTGACTCGATTGGAATTTGAGGTGAATCAGTCTCAAAACTCGAAAAATCAAGGCGGTTAATTCATGGTCGTTTATTTTTCCATTAAAAATATGCTCCTTACAAAGAGTTTTATAGGATATTGGCAACCCATAGAACCAAACTGAATCAAAACAACCTTAATTCAGTTTTGTTTGATTCGGTTCAATGGAAAATTTGGTTTACTTCGCTTCTTATTAAGTAGAGTCAACCTATGTTGGTTCAGTTTCAATTTATCCCCAAACCGAACCAAGTTGCACCCCTATGAAAAAATAGGGGATGTTTGGCTAGTTCCTAAACATGACTATGTGAAAGGCACAGACTTGGAAGCATGGCCCATGCGACCAGGGTGGCAGGGCTGTAAATCGACAGGTTTGGGTCGAGTTTTTTTTAGCCCAAACTCAACCCCTACCCTAAATAGACGGGCTCTACCGAAAATAGACTTATTATTCCTCTTTAGGGGACAAGTCTACTAAGTCATAACCTGGCCCTAATGGACTCGGTCCAAACTTAGGTAGGTTAGGGTTACACAAAATGGCTAGATTTTAATATTTTTAATGAAAAAATGTGTATCTTTTTCAAAAATAAAATATTGTACTTGAAGATTAATCCCTTTAAATTTGATATTATCGTCTTATTTAACCTATAATTGTAGATGAGAGTTAAAATGTATTTTGCGGACTTATTTTGTCAGGTGGGCCAGGCAAGACCAGAGGGCTCAATTAACACCCCTGATGTAACAGTTGAAACAACACGACCTGGCCCAAAACATAGTGAAGAAGACTTGATAAATCTTCTTTAAGACTGAGACATATCTCAGTCTTCAATACAACTAACATATAAGCCATTTTATACTTTTAATTCAAAATTTTACCGATATTGGTTAATTAGAATTGTTTCACATTCACACTATCAAGAGGAAAAGTCTCATACTACTAGTAAGACCCACTTTCAATTTTGATCATTAGCCTCTCAACTTATATTATTTTATTTATTGTAACAAACACACTCGAAAACTGTAATTGAATGGTCACAAAAAATAACCATAGTAATGGTTAAAGAAAAGAAATCGAAAATGAAGCAAATGACATAGAAATTCACGTGGTTCTCTCAAGATTGAAGTATGTCTACGTGTTCACACCAATTTCACTATGCCATACAATCCTCCAATAAGTTCACTGTCAAGATAGATCAACAAAAGTTGAGGATTGATTAATAGTAACTCCTTGATGTCCATTGTGGGGGAAATTCTTAAACATAAACACGTGGCTCGAGCGAAGCCCGAAATTAATAATTTTAAGCTCGGATAGGCTGCTACATTGGCCCAGTTGATTAAACTCTTCAGATGCGCAGATGTCCAGCTTAGACCTGAGCCACTGACCAATTAAGTAGTTCGGACAATGACAGTCTAGGTCGGCAAGACAGATCTGATAGATATGCTATTGATTGACAGCTCTAACAACCCACATCACGTCAGATCAGCTCTGATTATTCCAGAGGTGACAGGGCAGTTGCAACAACCCCTACAGTTGATATATCAAGGAGTGAACTAACTGTCCTGGGTCGTTTCAAAGGATAGTACAGAAAACGATCAGGTTCAATGCTTATAAAAGGAAGAGGACTATGGGTAAAAGAGGTTCGAATTCTTCTTCTCTCTAAACTAAATTACATTGATCAACTTGTCTAACTTGATCATCGGAGTGGGCTGGTTTGCAGGTCCACCCGAGCTAGGAGAGAGGAAAAGTGTAGAGCAAATTCTTGCTTCTACATCCATTATCATTAGTTTCCACAAACCATTACATAAAGAAACACAAGATATTGCTGCAAAGTGTTTCACTAAATCTAAAGATAGAAATTGCATATAAATGGGTCGTTGGGCTTCATTGCAGCTTTATTTTATACAAAAAATGAATCTTTTGAAACATCCAATCAAATACTTCGACATGCCTATTTTTGAAACATAAAATTGAATGCTTCGAATAAGATGTGTGTAAGGGTTGAGAATTGAATGCAACATATTATGATACATCTCATCACAAAAGGAGGGTAGTGATGAGAATAATATACTAGCAATATCAATTAGGATATTCTATATTATGAAGTATTAATAAATTGAGATATTTATATATCATGCTAGTTTTCATATCTTGGTTGATGTAATCTCTATAAATATCTTATAAGAGTTCATGTATTATTTATTCAAGAATTCTTAATAAATTAATTTTCTACAAAAATAAATCCTTGGATCAAGTCCAAAAGAAATTGTTTTCTAAACTTTTTTTATCTAAGTTTTTCAATGAAATTTAGATAGTTGTGGTGTTGGATTGCTAATGTGACAATCCATTTGCGCAAAACAACCCTTCCTAAGGCTCAAGATCTTCCCAAGTTAGTAAAGAAAGTATGTGGGTTGCAATTTGAAAAGAATTGGTGCGTTATAAGTGAAATTTGATGTGCCAATTAAACTTTTTTTTATGTTGCGTTATTTCACCAATTTTCTTAATATTTAATGATGTGGCAAAAAATTGCCGACAAAAGTCAAAGCTCTTAAAAACCCAAACTCTTATCTAACATACCCATACCTATTAATAAGGGGTCACGTTCAAGGGCCAACTTTTTGGCAAAACATTTTTCAAAACATGAGTTAGAAGTTTTGGAATGGGCTGATTTTTGGTGAGGATGTTCTCTACGGTGAGGAGATCATCCTCACAAAAAATCAGCCCATTCCAAAACTTATAACCCATGTTTACAAGTTGAAAAATCGTGGACCGTCCATTTTTTATAAACTATTTTTGATGGGGTTAGAAGTTTTGGAATGGGCTGATTTTTGGTGATGATGATCTCCTCACCGTAGAGATTGTCCTCACCAAAAATCAGCCCATTTCAAAACTTCTAACTCATGTTTTGAAAAATGTTTTGCCAAAAAGTTGGCCATTGAATGCCACCCATTAATAAGATGGTGACTTCTTTCTGTTTTGGAAGGTTAGCCCATACTCTTAACTTTGAAAGAGAACGATATTAAAGTCGCCTGGCCAATTCAAAATTTTGAAGAAGACGCTCTGTTTTACGTAGTAAAGGTCGTTCGACCCATATGGATTAGCACGTTCGCAATCCAATACAACAGCCCTCCAGATTTCTAGGAAAAACTCATTTTCAAAAGAGAAATAAAAAAAAAAAAAACTATTTTGAGTTCGAGGGATTGAAAATGGATGGTTACCAAACTCTCAAATTTAAAATTAAAATTCAATTGTGAAAAATAACTTTTTTTTTCAAAAGTTCTTAAAATTTTCTGATCTACATCCGTGTTTTTGGATGCCACATGCATGGACAGTCGAGATACTTTCCTTACTAACTTCGTAAGGAAAGTGTTTTATAGGAGTTTCAATGAGCACCCATTTTGTTGGAACTAAATTGGAAAACCTCGTATCTAAATACATTCATTCCATATCCAAAAAACAATCAGTCTGAAAAAAACCAAATTGATAGGAACCAAAAGAGATCACTACTACTACCCAAAAAAAAAAAAAAAATTAGACATCACTTTTTTAAAAAAATATCAGTTTTTTTTTAAATGACATCTAAAGTGCAGTTTTCACAGATGGAGGGATCGGGCCAAAATGTGCGAGACTTTAGGCATCAGTTTATATTTGGATTTTAGATATCGATTTTGAGAAGATGATTTCTAAACACCCCCCCCCCCTCTCTTTTTACGTGTGATTTTTCATCCAAAAAAATAGATATCATTTAAAAAGTGATATCTAAATTATTATTATTTTTGTACTAGTGGATTAGGTTCTATTCGATGGGTAACTGCAGTTACCAAGAACCAATTTATCTTGTGATTTCTTTTTGTAGTGTAGATGTTTGAAGTTAATAAATATCACACAAAGTTCTTTAATTTTTCATATAAACTTTGTACTTGAGCTTAAAATGGATATTTTTTTCTAGAAGTTTATTTTTGTAAAGAAGATGGATTTTAAATTTTTTTTTTTTTAATTAAGTTAGATTTTATCAAAAAAATAAAAAATTAATTATGTTAAGGAGGCATTTGTAGATGATATGATGTGTTCTTGTAAGAAAACAAATTTTATGCTTATTTGGCGATATAAATATATGTAAAAAAAAAAAAAAAAGCGAATTATACTATGACACGGGGTATCTTTTTTCTCATCTAATTCGTAAGAATCAAAGCCGAGAAGTAATCACACATCTTGACAATTCCAATTCCACTTTTTTTTTTAATTGGGATCGACAAAAATCAAAACTAAAAAGGAAATGGCTTATAAATGAAGGTACCTTCGGAATCGATTTAGAACCAACCAACACCCCTAATTAATGATCACATGCATTCATAGGTTTTTCAAATTGATGACAAGTTACCCTTGACCTTGATCTTATCACCTGAAGTAAAAAAAAATAACCTTTCAAAATTCCATTTGCATAAAATTATTGTCCTAGTTTTCCATCTTAAGTTTAACCTACTTTAGCATTTTTAATATAAAAAATAAGAAAGAATTTTTTAAGTAGAAGATGATACGAAATTTATAGAAAATTCTAGAGTTTTGTATAAAGAATTGAGACAAACAATAGATTGAAGATGAAGTTAAATAGAATACAATTAATTTTTTTATAAAAATTGAAGTAATTGATGACTGATTTTAGAAAGGAAAAAAAAATTAAGAGTTTGTTGTTACAAGATGAAAATAAGGGTATTCAGGTCTTTTTCTTTTTTATCTAGAAAGGAAGAAAAAGTCAAAGAGGACAAGTCATTAGTTTGAAAAAGGATATCCCAAATATCCATGGAAGTGTAAAGGGGTGTCCAATCACCCAAAAAATTTGAAAGAGAACTGGGGGTTTTGGAAAAGTAAACGTAGAAATTAACATAGATGCTGAAATACTGAAGGTAACGTAGAAATTAACATCGTTTGAGACATTGATCACGTGCATGTGTCTGTAGAACCATAAATGCTTTTCAACGAGATGAGATGCGAGTGAGAAGCATCTATGGTTCTGTGTACACCAATGTCCCAAACCATGTCAATTACAATATTACTCTAGCACGACTCTTTGCAAAAATCGGAGGGAGTGGGTGGGGGCAACAGGGTCAAAGGGGCATATGCGTCATTAGTTGAAAACACAAGGTTTCTCAAATTAACATCAAAATCAAAATTTAAGGGTATCTAAAATATCAAAAAACAAAAAACAAAAATTAAATGGGGGGCAACTGGCTCCACCCGCTGAATGTAACACGATCTCATTGCACTCATCATCTCAGTCACCGTGGTTGTGGTTGTTATCATAATCATATTTATCCAAGAACTGGTTTTGGAGAGAAAAATCATGGGTTTTAATTTAAAACTATTTTTCATTAGTCAGATGACCACGTAAGCTGGAAGACAGGAAGAGAGAGGCTAATCCGACAACTTCGAAGCGTAAAGCCCGCGCTTTAGAGTCAGACTCAACACTGGACCTGAGGAGACAGAAACAAGAGTGAGGCTAAGCCTGACAACTTAGAAAGATTTGGTCGTTGCGGCCAAATGGATTGTCTCTGGCTTACAATTCATTACCAAAGCTCTCTCTCTCTCTCTCATATCATTTCCTAATTCTTATGCAAGATTTGAAAGTAAAACGGTCAACTGACGTCGTCAAACACTAAGTTTAACACTGCACTGACATGGTAGTGTGCAACGAACCATAGAATAGAATTTTTTTACTTGTATCTCGAGGGAATAAACTTATGGTTCTTTCTTTGCGCAATGCCATGTCACGGCACTCTTAAAAATAAGAGATGTGTTAAAATGATTATATAAAAATAAAATAAAAAAATTAACACCCAGAAACACATTTAACATGGCAGTGGGCAATAGAAATATTAATTTTTGAATGCTGATTTTTCAACTAGAAAGTCTTTATTCACTCACTGATGTGGCATGATACAAAATCATACATCTTTTTAACTTGGGATACACATCTGCACATCTTTTTTGTGGGAGGTGCAATTATGTATCCTAAGAAAAAATATCTATGATTCCTTCAATCGAGTATCGGGTGAAGACTTTCTAGTTAGAAAATCATTAATCTAGAAAAAAATTTCCCTCAAGATACAATGGAAAAAATAGCCGTTCTAAACTGACATCCTATGAAACTGCGTTCAACACAACATTGAACATTGCCACGTCAGTGCAGTGTCAACATTTTCCATTCTTCAAATAAATAAAATTCAATATTGTAACTCGTTTCAGCTTCAATATATTGAAGGTTTTCAAAAGAATGATGGTTTTGAAGAAAAAAAAAAAAAAACTCTTTTGAAAGTTGTTAAATTTTTTGAGATGTACATTAATTTATGTGGCATCCCATCATGTCTTTTGGACTCAGGAAACGAAAACCTTCCTAACTTGAATGAATATTTCTGTGAAGAGGGCTGACTGCTTCAAAGATTTTTCTATAAAATATAATATGATATCTATAGATTGGTCGGTTACCCAATTAAATGCATATTAATGGGTTGCATCTGTCTGCCATTTCTGTATCTGACCTAAGTGCTTAATTACTGGATTACTGAGTTATAAAACCTTTGGAAAGGTAGCTTATTCCTCCTCATCATCCACACACACTCTCTCAAGAACTAAACACTAATAATGGACGACTTCCAAGTGGTTTCTGCTTCTTTGGGGTTCTACTCACTTCAGCTTTGCTTAGCCTTCCTTTGTTTACTCTCTGTGAGTTTTTGGTTCCTCAAACGTAAAACCCAAGCCATTAATTACTGGCCTTTCCTTGGCACACTTCCATCCCTCCTATACAATGCTAACCGCCTACCGGAATGGTTCACCGAGAATTTCATCTCACTCGGCCGCGCTTCTTTCTTCATAGACGGCCCCGTCTTCTCAAATCCCAAGTACTTGGTCACTTGCCATCCTCAAAACCTAGAATACATCCTCAAAACCAACTTTAATAATTTCCACAAAGGTCCTGATTTCAAAGAGATATTCGACCCACTTGGTGATGGTATACTTAATGCTGATGGTGAATCGTGGCGTTCACAAAGGAAGATGACACACGCGTGCTTCTCATCTGTGGAGTTTCGAAGCCTTGTCGCTAACGTGAGCCGAAAAGTAGTCGAGTATGAACTAATACCATTCTTAACTCATGCGGCTAGACAAGGATCTACCATTGATTTACAAGAGGTGTTTAGGAGAATCACATATGATAGTACAATGAGTATCTTTTTGGGGCGAGAAGAGGGTTATCTATCCATAGATCTTCCACCTAACGAGTTAGCCGAAGCCGGGGATGATGCACAAGAAGCCTTACTTTATAGGATTGCAATGCCCATGTTGTTATGGAAATTGTTAAGGTGGTTGAGGGTTGGAGCAGAGAGGAAGTTATGTAAGGCATGCAGAATTGTACATGTTCTCTTCAGTGAATACATTTCAGTAGAGAGAGAGAAGTTGAACAAAGGAGTGGAAACAACAAATCTATTGTCAATGTACATCAAGTCTCCACACGTATCGTCCAAGTCGGAAAGATTTCTTATAGACACAATGGTGAACTTATCTACTGCTAGTCGAGACACGACGTCATCGACTCTAAGTTGGTTCTTATGGTTGGTAGTTAAAACACCATGTGTAGAATTAAAGATCTTGGAAGAACTGAAGTTCGTAGTCTCAAACAAGAAGAACAAATCAGAAGTGGGTCTTGATGATCATGTCAAGCAATCATGGATGATGTTTGATTCGGATGATTTAAAGGGTTTAGTATACTTACATGCAGCTTTGTGTGAATCAATGAGACTATACCCTCCCCTTCCTCTCAATTGCAAAGGTGTTATAAAAGAAGATGTTCTCCCAGATGGGGCTGTGGTGAAGCCAGGAATGCTTATTTTACTCTCAATATATTCTGAGGGAAGGATGAAAGGAATATGGGGAGAGGATAGTTTGGAATTCAAGCCAGAGAGATGGATAGATGATGAGGGGAAGGTAAGTCATGAACTCATGTCTAAGTTCTTCTCTTTCAACGTAGGGCCAAGGTATTGCTTAGGTAAAGACATGGCTTTTACCATTATGAAGTCTGTGGTTGCAGCAATAATCTTCAACTTCCATGTTGAAGTATTAGAAGGTCAGCAAATCATTCCAAAACCATCCATAAACCTTTATATGAAGAATGGATTGATGGTCAAGATAAAAGAACGAGCTCGGTAAACCATAGGTTTACAATATTATTATTGTCTTCCATGCAAGTATGATTTGTACGCTTAAAATGATCATACTGGAAAATAATAAAGGCCACTGTTAATCTGTGATGTAACCGTAGTTTAAGTAAGTTTAGGATAGAAAAGTTGTATTCTCCTCCGCAATATGTTACGCATGCAATCATGATTTTTTTCATGCAGTGTTTAAAAGATTAGAGTGGAATTTTTCAAGTAGTGATCCCATATGCCAACTAACAACTCTCGTTGCTTCTTCAATATGGGGTCCAATCTATACCATAGTAAAATATTATTTTATTTTTATGACGAAAGGTTTTGAACCCGTAGACCCAACTAAGCAAGGGCAGGGAAACTGACCTCATAGAATTCCATATCTCTTGCCCAAATCCTTCGAGTACATGCAATACTCCTTCAAATCACACATATTAGGTAAGCAAAGATAAATCTCTTGTGTGGCCAACCAGGAGGCTTCAACTCAATTATCTCTCTCCCTTTTTTCGAGGAATGTCTTGATCACATGTGCATTGATTTCCCATAGCAAATATTAGGTTACTAATTATCACATATGGATATGATACGTTGGGCATCTTTGTTTTCACTGTTTCCCTGCTATGACATTGTTAGAAAAACAACTTCAAGCCAATAGAAAATATAGTGTTGACAAGTTGGTAATCTGTCAGTGCATAATCCTTTCACTATAATTCTTCTAAATTGTCTGGACTTTAATATTTCTTTCTATGTCCAAGTAGTTTAATCCCTAATTAATATTTGATTAACAGTCATCAAATCCTTCATGCATGTTGAATTCCTTGACCAAGTACTGAGCTTTAAAAATTGCAATTAATGCCACTTTATTAGTTCCTACAATTTGCTATGGTTTGTGAAGTCTAATAGTACCGGTAAACAAGGAGGTAATGTAAATCAAGCCACACCTTCACTAAAATTGTTATGGGTATTTTTGTAATTTCATTAATATTATGTAAAATCCTAGTTAGATTTTCTGAAGTATTTATATTTTTCATTTGATAAAAGAGTATAATTTGTAACTACGAATTTTCTCTTCAAAATGGAATCGGTGTGATCCGTAGACGTACCTCAATCTTGAGGGAACTATGTAAAAATTGTGATTTGTATTTTGTTTTTTTATTCATTTCTTTGTTCAATTGTTCCGATTTTTCTCAACACAACTAATATGTCAATGGCATAAAAAATTAAAAAAGCTATATAGGATAGTAAATCCAATGATTTGCTTTACGTCTACAAAATTTCAAATTCAATCAAAAGGAATCAATGTGTTTATAACAACAATTGGCATTAATTTTAAACCGATGGTCAGGTATTATTCTATAAGCAGTTGCTGAAACGAATTTCATTAAAATATGAATCTTTGAACTAAAACCAATGGAGCAGAAAATCTGAAGAGAGAGGACAAAGTCCTAAATATACCTCGATGAAGTTATATTTTATACAATAATGCATCTTTCAACACATCCAACCAAATACTTGGACGCATGTGAGGTATCAGTTCAGAACGAATAAAACAATTAAAATATTTTATTATACCAAGCTTCCCACCTACGCATAGGTAGCTTGACTTGCATGGCATTTATGGTCGAGACCTTTGATAGGGACAACTGAATCCATATATAGTTTTGTTAGATGGATTTGGTGAGCCAATTGAATGAATCCATATATATAGTTTTGTTAGATGGATTTGGTGAGCCAATTGAATGGTTTTAGATTATTAGCCCAGGTGAAGTAGGGTTTTCTATATATGTGGACCCACGTAATATACAGAGGGAGAATAAGTTATTAGCTACATATTGGGAAGATTTTAATTAATTAAATTCAAAAAAGTTGAACGTTAATGAAAGATGTCCAACCATATATGCTCAAAAGTGAACTATTGTTCAAGGAAGGAAGGGAGGCAATTGTGCTAGATTGACAAAATTAGAAGGGAGTGTTTTCTCCTCCTGATTCATTAGATTGGATTTAAAGTTATCCAAATCATGACTATGTGTGGAAAAGCACCACCTTAACTAGTCAAGTCATGACATTATTAGGATCTATATATAGAATCCAATTTTTTCTCATTTTATTATCAATTTCTAGTATTTAATTGGACTGAGTTATTGGGACGATTCGATCCAATTTTGCAAATAAATGAATTGTGATTAAGAGATTGGACTTGTTTTATCCTAGAAGCGAAATCCTATTGCAAAATTAGAGAGTAAATAACATCTTAAAAACAATTATCATGGAATATGGTGACATTTTTACCTTTCACCGTCAAAATTTTAATTTTTTCTCTAGAAGATAGGGTTTTGAAAAAGGGTTGAAGATGATGGGCTTTGGTAACAAACTCAATAAAATATTTTGTATAATCTCCAAAATTTTCTCTATGTTTTTACGAAAATTTTCCGAATTAATCAAATAATTATCGAATCCGAACTTTGTTACTATGCCTCCAACACAATCTTTTGCTACAGTGATTCCAAATAAACACTTCGAAAAAGCAGTGTGCCAAAGAACCATAGATTTCCCTCAAATTTATAAAATGGTATCTCAAGGAAAAGTATCTATTATTTTTCTACACGCTCAAGTACCATCTCATTGTTATTTCAAGTCTCTTCAACATTTTTCTCCTTTAAATATCAAGAGTTAGATGGAATTTTAGATGCATTAGATGAACCTTATCATGTGCCCTTAGGACATCAATTATTGGTGCCCTTAATATAAAGTTTCCTATAGTTTTTCTTTCTTTTACGGAGTTTAAAGCACACATTTTTCTAGATTCAAAAGGGATCCATCTTGTTTAGAATCTCTAGGACTACCCTCCCATCTCAGCCATTGTTTTGATGAAGGGTTAGTATTTTCTCTTTTCCCACTTTTTATATTCTCTTCCGTGTTCCCACTTTTACACTCTCATTTCTCAAAAGTTTTTATCCCTTGGCAGACGCATGGCTGGGTTGGGAGCTCCTTTTTAGTTATGTATAATGATTTTGTAACTCAACCTGACACGTGACTCAAAAACTCAACTAAGGGATGGAAGATGAAGAATCTAAGCTCTTTCTTTCAAATTAGAGCAAAAAACAAAAAATTGAATTCAAATCCCCGGACACCAAAGAAAATTACAAAATTATACTTCAAAACAAAAAATGCCTTTAAAAAAATTAAAAAATTAAAAAACTATCATAATGACTTCACAAACAAGATTTTGAAGGCCCAAAAAACGTCCCAAGGTTCGGGCTGAATTGGAAATTCAATTCCATCTAAAATGCAAATGCATATGATATAATAGAAAATCACTCTTTCCTAGAAAAGCTGGTGACAAAGAATTTAAGATTTTGGCACAACATCAAGAAATCAACTCCTCTGACAAAGATTGATCTATATTTCTGAAAACTGAATAATGAGCTTCATTAAAAATACCCATTGCGACCATCCAAACCCAAGCATGTGCTTCTAACCTCTAACAAACAGAATTGTTTTCACCAGAGGCAAACAGGAAGCGGAGGGTTGGCTGGATGCCGGATAGTTGGCTCCAAGCAGAAATCCGCCATGAGCGCAATATGATCTGATGACCATTCAGGTGATGGAAGAGCTGTGTATCGCATTGCAGAATCCATGTCAAGAAGTTCCAAAAGACCTTTAACCATCAATCTATCCGCTGTTTGGAGGCATCAAAACAAAACCACCATAAGTAAATGAAAAGGAGGATGTATATATATAGGGGAGTGTTTGAGGGTGTCATAGAAGAAACCAAACATTGTGCCAAACATTTTTCATGGGTTAGAAGTTTCGGAATGGGCTGATTTTTTGTGAGGATGATCTCTATGGTTACAAAAAATCAGCCCATTCTGAAACTTCTAACCCCAATTTACAAGTTGAAGAATCATGGACCGTCAATTATTTGTAAACCAGTTTTGATGGGGTTAGAAATTTCAGAATGGGCTGATTTTTTGTGACCATAGAGATCATCCTCAAAAAAAATCAGACCATTCCGAAACTTCTAACCCGTATATTGAAAAATGTTTGGTTTCTTATATGACCCTTGAACACTCCCCTATAAATATATATGAGCAAGTAAAGACCAAGAGCAATCAATTCTAATATGAAAGAAAGGCAAGTAAGCAGGTATATATGGACGGACACACAAAACCAAGATCCAAGCTGTCCACTGAAATACCTGTGTAAAAGATGTAATCTATCGCTCCTGAAAATTTCTCTGTAAAGTTGGTAAACAGAGGCTCCTTGGTTTGGGGGTTAATCATCTTACGTTGTTGTTCTAAGTTCGAATCATCACCTACTGTCCTTAGTAAAGATGAATATGCACTTTCCTGTAAAAAGAAGCCTTTTTTTGCATCAGAAATTGAAAAGAAATAATGCCAACTCTTTTTCAGACACTTATTATGTCAGCACTCAACCCATGAAATTTGAACACTGCAAGCTACCATAATTCATAGGGAATCATTTAACATTTTTGAATGAAAAGACGAAGAAATCTTGAAAACAGTTCAACTGTCAAAATTTGTTTTCTGATGAAAATAATATAGGAATGCTCCAAAATATGAATTCAATCGAGAATGATGATATTTAGAAGGAAAAAAAGCCACTTCAACTAAAATAAAAGATATATTGTTTATCTTTCACTTTAATATATTGTCTGGGCAGTAGGACAATAAGGTACATGGAAATTTTGGCGATTTTCTATTAGTGGTAATTTAAGCCAATTTGTTCCTTTTAACCACACAAAAGGCCATGAGGGATGGGATATGGTGGCAACTTCAGCTGTACTCTTGAATACTCTGTACTACTACAGACCTCTTTGATATAAATAATAGAACTTCTGTAATCTCCAAACAAGAGAAGAAGAAGAAGAAGAAGAAGAAAAAAAAAAAAAAGAGCAATCATACCAGAGGCAACGTATGAGAAAGCTTAAGATGTTGAAATATGCCAACAGGATCAACTGCCAAGTCATTGTGACTAGGATCAACTTTTCCCATGACTAAAAGATCGTGAGGAGCACTGCAACATACGACCACAAAAATGCAACTACATGAGTATTATGCAACTGCAGGAGCTTAAAATTTCTACAATTCAAATACAGCAATGTCGCAACTTGCAACAGCTTAGAAGTTAACAAAGAAAAATTTATTTTCTGGAACAAATTCAGTGCGCTTTAATTGTTGATAATCACACATTCAAGTCCACCAGGATACCAACTGGAAGAAAAAAAAAATGCACAGATCTCTAGATGAACATTTTCATAGAATGAGCATTGGAAAGATGAATGATGTTTAGTGTCATAAGACAAATATGAACACTTTCATTTGTCTGATGTAGGTAGCCGGACAACATTATTTTTTCCCTCGCAGCTTATTTTGAACACCACCCCCTCCTTGGATCATAACTGATTTACATCTCGCTTATTTCTTCCTTGCCCCCAATTTTGATTAACTGCTTTGAATAAAATTATAATAGTGGATAACCTTATGTTCCATGGTACTATGTCATTCAAAGTTTGTTCCATGTGTAAATCTTCTAAAGAATCGATCAATCATGTTCTAATACATTGCAATGTTGTATCTATTGTGTTATCCCATTTCATGTCTTTATTCCATTATTCTAGATGTCTCGCCACCTTGGTTCTTTCTCTATTGGAGAGTTAGCAATCTTGAGCTTTTGGGGGGAATAGAAAGGATTGTATGGCACTTACTCCTGTTTGTTGTTTGTTGGGAAATTTGGAAGGAAAGAAATAGTTGAGTTTCTGACAGGAATGAATAATTAGTTCAAGAACTTATCATTAACAGTTGGGGTACTGTATTTTTTTGGTGCAAGTTGTTTGAGGAATTAAGGAATATCTTAAAGACCTACTATTCAGATTTCAGACGGGAACCAATTGTAAGCCAGAGGACTGAAACAAACAAACAACAAAAAATATATAAATAAATATACTTTATATTTACTCTTATATCTTATATCTTTCAAGAAAAAGACAAAAACAAACAAACAAGTCTTAAACCCTAGAGAAGTACTTGATTTAACCTTGCATGATGTATTATACATGGTTTTAAAACTCGGTTTAGCGTCTCGTCTCTTCCATGCCAGATACCGAGCCGTCTCGGACGAGTTTTCCGATACGTTCGAAACATCTCGTTCAAAAATCAGAAAAATGAACGTGGGGTTTTAAATCTCGTCCGAAAAATTGACTTGTCCGTCTCGTCCATGCCTGATACCGAGATGACTCGGGCGATACGTCTCAGTCTCAGACGAGTTTTGAAACCATGGTATTATATACAAGGATGTTTGTTCATGTGAGGGCAAATTAGTTTTTTGTTTTTTTGTTTTTTTTTTTGTCCTAATTGTATTGGTAGGTTTGCTCGACCTCCATCCTCATTCCTTTTTTTTTTTTTTTTTTTTTGCCCTAGACTAAAAATCACATTATACTTTGCAAAAAATGAAAGAAAAAAAATATATATAGTTGACGATGATATTGGAATTCATCACACTTAAATCCCAACACATGTTCCTCTACATTGACAAACCCCCAAGAGTGGAAAGAAGTATTTGTAAGTGACTTAAAGAGTGGACAGGAATATGATTGTTTCTTCTCAATTCATCTATTTCCATGTCTTGAGTATTAATTTGGTTTTCCACAAAACCATATTCTCTTTTTTCCAGTGTATTCTCCTTAATCTTTTAGACCCTGCAAGATAATCATGTAGAATCTGCTTCTGTTTGCAGTTTGCTGGGGAATCTGGAACAAGAGTAAACGTATCTTCGAGGAAAAGGAGCTCTCAAATGGTGAAGTAATCATGAGTATCTTAGGTCTAATTTTCTTTTGGAGTAACTTATTAAAGGAGTGATTCTTCTTTGAGGACTTCCATTTTAGGTGGGAGATGATGGTATGGTGGGATGAGATGTACCCGTTGCCTCCTTGTCCTTATTTCTAGGTTGGTATCCTTGAACTCCTCGTTTGTTTTTTATCTTTCAATTTTAATGAAGTTTTTTACTTATCAAGAAAAAGAGAAACACCATTTAGATCAGCATAGAACCTAATAAATAAAGAAAATGTCTTAGAAAGTATAGAAGATACAAGTATTAGAAATAAGACTCATTTGTTATTTAAGAAAATGTTTAGATAAAACTTTTCTACCATTTGTGCAGACCTAGAGTGGTGCAACCCATCAACTCTAAGGTTGCATTTCTTTATTGGATGACAGCCCTGGACAAAATTCTTGCGATTGATGATTCAATTAAAACAACAAAAAATAGTTCCCAATGTGTGTTCTATTTGTAAACCAAGTAGAGAAATGACCTTGTTTTAACAGTATAGCTCTGCAAAAGTCTCTACATCTAAAGTAAATTTGATAATGCCCAAAGGGCAACAAGTTTCTTCAAGTTTAGAAGACCAATGCATCCAACAATTGTGGCTGCATCTTATAGGCTTAACTGCATTTTGCCATTTGTTGGCCGATGGGAAAGAAAGGAATAACAAAATTCATGAAGATAAAGTGTGGGCTTTGGAGATCCATGGTGATGTAAAGGCTTTGTTTTATCGTCGATCTTCTCTCTTTATAGGGTTTAGGGGTCTTTTCACTTTGAAGACTTCATATTCAAATGGGATGAGGTCATTCTAGGACCTCAAAACTACTTTCCATGTAGTTTTATTCCCATCTAGTTATGAGTATTGTGAGGCTTGCTTTTCTTCTGAAAAAAATTGTTTACTATACCTTGAAAAAGGTATAAATAAGGTAATCAAAGGACTATCTAATCAAGATATGCTTCTACTATGGTTCAAAATAGAGTTGAATATGGAAACAGCATTCATGTTGCCAACCCCATTAATTGGAATAAAGCGTAGGCAATGATGATGATTATGTTATTTTTATGACATAATTTTTATGAAAGATAAGGAAAAAAAGCATATCTGACATTATTGAAAAAGTAAATCATAACACCAATTCCTCCTCCCAACTGATCAAAAGAGTCATCACTAAACAAAATCTAAGTTCAGTTTGAGTGCGACAGCATTTAATTTACTTTGGATCCCAAAGAACACTAACATTACCAACGAAAGAAAACAATTTTTTCATAATTATCTAGTGATAAATAACTTCATTGGTAACATCAAAAGAATGACCTTCCAGGACGAGAATTCAGATCCCCACAGATCACAACAGGAATATGTGAATCAACAATTTTCTCTAGTCCATTGATGAGGGTCGCAACCTATTGTGACGAAAAGGAGATAATCCAATTAATTTTGAATATATAAAAATCAGAAGGAAATGGAAGAGATCAACATGTACAGAATTAATATATACCTGCCATAACTTGACATCTGTATACTTAGTATTGGCATGTATATGAGTATTTGCCTGACGAAATCAGCATAAACTATCAGCTATCTAAACAGAAGCATTATCACACTTAATGATGAAGAAAAGGGTACAACTGAAATGTAATACCACACAAAATCTATAATCCAAAGCATCCGAAACTGCCCCATTGCCCATTAGTTCAAGTATTACAGCAATTGCAACATTGTCCTGCAAAAGCAGATAGCTATCAGAGGGTGATATGGCAATTTATTGAAGACTGGGAAAAGAGAATTATCAGAATAAAGTATAAAAACATAAAATGGGCATTTTCAACTTTAAAAACCAGAAGAATCAACTATCAGATAAGAAGCAAATACCTTTTTCAAGCGAACATGAGCTTCAGTCTTCTGATTCGGATTATGCTCTTCAACAATTGAGTGTGCAATTTTACTGAATTCAAGCTACAGTGGGAAACATAGAAACCATTTCTTATAACTGGTAGAAAAACACAGAAATGATTAAATCACATGCACTAGTTATGCCGTAAGTGAGGCAAAATAAAGATCAGTTACCTCATATTTTTTAATTTCTCTAAATCTATCCTTACGGAAAAATATAGCACACCCATCAATACTAAATCGATTACGTGTATACATCTGCAAGCAGTCCAATTGACCCATGCTTAGCAAAAACAAAGAAGCAGAAGCAAAATTGGCAAGCAAAGGTGCTTCAAAAGTTTCCATTGGAAGCTTACCTATAAAAGATAAAAAACAGTTTCCATTTGCACATGATGGCATAAATCAGCATTAGTCAGCAGGGGTTGTGTTTGGTGGCAAGTGAATGACCATGTAGTATACTTCTAAATATGATGAGCACATCAAGAATTACAATAGAGAGAGATATCCAACCCCCTGTGAGGAGGAGATTAACCAAGACAGTTTAAGAAACTAAACCATGTAGAGATGATAACTAGGACATATTTGTCATATTCTTTGTTCTTTTCTTTTCTTTTCTTCATTTTTTTTATTTTATTTTTTATTTTTTTGCCAGGTATATTTGTTACGTCCTTTCATCAGTAGAATAAAACATTAATTAACCAAGAATCAAGGAATCGGTAGAAGAATTGCAGTAGGCGATGTATTGCTGTGAGTCACAAGAACAACCTTACATAGTGCATGTTCACAATGACCAAAAGAAGTATAGGCATCATCATTATCCCTCACCCAAATATTGGGGTCAGCGAACACTCCTAAAGAATGATAGACCTAAACAAGAACTCAAATCAAGTTTGCAAGACAAAACTATTCAGGAATAGTACATATCAGAAGGCATGTGTAACAAGGACACTTTTGATTTAAGGGTTATGTAACAAGGACACTGCAATTTCAAAATTATTGTTGTATTGGAGATGCACCCGGACACACCTACGTGTACGAACATGTACGTGTCATGGTATCACAAAGGTACTTTGCCAAACACTTTGTACATGTGTCCAACATCAATACACGTGCTCATGTCACTGTTACTTAAGGTAAGATGATAGGTTCAGTATGAATAAGATGTGAAGCAGACAAGCACAAGTCCGTAGAAAATGGAATACGTATTATCTGCCAAGTTGAAAGTTTAGTTAAGACTTTTTAAGTTCCATTATCTTGAACAGTGCCTTCAATATTCAATACATTGCTAAGATTGAAGCTCTAGAGTGTCAGTTAACTATTTCAAATATAAGAAACCAATAGAAAGAAACCACATTTTTCTCTCCTTTCCTATATATTCTTATAAGAATGCCCATGTTTATAAAAAAATAATTGTGTTCATCTTAATCAAATATCTAGAAATAACATGGTGTACCAGAGAAGTGCTGAAATCATGTTTCAACTGATATTGCTTTGACTCATTATTCTCATTAGTTCAGAATTATGGATTGAGCCTGATTTCTAGTCAATTTAAAAAAATATATTAAATGTTCAATTAAAACTATGAAAGCCTCGCAAGCAGAGTGTCAACCATCTATTCGTTGAAAGTTTGCGTAGGAGATGAGGTGCTTATTTGCTAGGTTTTTGGCATCGAATGAGTGTTTCCAAAAGATATTAAATATGTTTTTTCTTGTTCGTCTAGCAGTCCTTTGATGTGAGAAGAAAAATACTTGTCAATATGATCGTCCAGTACCTTTCAAAAAGCTTATATATACAAGTAGCAGTTAGAAAAATATACCTCAGTTTTCCTTTTCTTGTAAATTACAGAATAGCCACGTTGTACTAGCTCGGGTTCAAAGAAATTTTCAAAATGATCACTCTGCACCTGCTCAACTAACACCAAGCATATATGAGTTGAGAAAGCCAGGCGTTACAGTGCAGGACCAGGCCCCAGTGTCAACTAATTCAGAAAGCAATAGCAATAAAGAAATTCACCTCCTGAAGACAAAGGATATCTGCTTTATATCTAGTGATCTCACGGAGCAAATTTTCACGACGGTATTCCCATGTAAGCGCCCATGTGGGGCAATAACTAAACATCGTCTGAGTAGCATACAAATCAGAAAGGATGTTGTAGGATAGCACACTAAACGTTCCAGTAACAGAAGACGGGGTTTCCAATCTGAAGTTCCTACAGCCCTCCAACGGCCCAATTTGGATCATGCCGCGAGGACAAGGGACAGGTGCATTGATTACACGATCAGTGACAATATAATGCACTGGGGCCAAAGGATTTCCCTGTTTGCAATCTACAGCTACAGATTCTAACATCAAGATGTAGCCAAAATCATCTCTTGAGGGCACATATGTGTTTGAAGAGCCCACCTTAAGCCATGAAACATCTTCTCCCTTCACCGTAATTGCAGTTCTATTGTGTACTGGGCCATATCCAAAACCAGACCAAGAGCCAACAGATGGCCAAGAGCCACAAGTCCCAAGCTCTCCCGAAACCAGATTATCACCATTGAAAGTCTTATTTGTTGTCCCAGCAGCCTCAAAATGGCGTGCACGGTGGATCGGCCATGTATCAAAGAAACACTTTGCAGAGCAGTGGTAACTCTCTTCAACTGGTAGTTTTAACGTTACACAACACATACACTGGAAAGTAGCAATCTTAGAATCATGCACACAGCAAATGACCTTGTCATCACTCTGTAGTCGGTACCTGCTTATACAACATTAAGAAATTATATAGACAATCCAAGTAAAGAGGATATGAACTGAGGGTTAAAATGTCATTTCATTTCAGCATTTCAAAATATTGAAACAAAATCGAAATGCATTGGCGTATTCCAAAAACATTGCAATTTTTTGTGTAAAATTTTCATTAAAAATAAGAAGAAAAGACCTGCCTAGAAAGCATTAGTAGAAAAGGAACACTTGCTACATGTCATCTTAACACACAAGCCCACGCCTAAAGATAAAATCCTCAAATGAAAGACCAATATAACAATAAAATTCTTAAAATCTGTCACAGAATAAAAATGAGACCTAAAATCTTCTTGTTGACCTCGTGAGTCAAAAATTCCTTTAAAATAATTCTAGAATTAGAATCCGAAACATTGTATTTAAATTAATAAAAACTCATTCTTATTCATAAATGAATAATAAAAAATATTCTTTAATGATTAAACGCAAGATGGAACCTAATGTCACACTTTTTCACATCAATAGGCATTAGAAATGTTCCAAAATGTTTCAAGAGAAAAAAGAGTCCAGATAGTATGCACCCAGGGTGGAGGATTGAAACCCTCCTCCCACACCACAATGCACACCATGTAAGCCATAATCCAAGGAATTAGCACCTAAAATATCTCCTTTTAAAAATTTCCTTGGATTACGGCTTATGTGGCGTGTATTGGGGTGTGGGAGGAGGGTTTCCTCAACCATGGGTGCATACGATCCGCACTAAAAAAAAGCATCATATGCCTCGAACCATTGCATTTTATGCAAACTAATGCTAGAATTAAAACTTTTAGGTATCACATAAAACTTAGAAATGACTCCTCCCTATTGGCTCATCATCATACAGTGCCACAAGTCTTAGAGCGCTTAAAGAACTAACATTGCTCACATTTCACTCAAGAGTAGAGTAAAGTAGAAGGATTTTGCAAAAGGAGTCATCATAGCATAGGTCTATATAAAAGGAGCTTCACTCTGTTTCGAGTATAAAAATCATACCACATTTTTCACAATTATGTACATAGAAAATATTTTAAATTATTCCAAAACAAAAACTGAATAACTCAAAACAACACATTTGATGCATAAATAGTGGTAGTAAGGTCATGGCAATTGAGATGGCCTCTCTCATGTCTTTAGGTGGAAGCTAGTCACTAAAGACATGACATCTAAGCAAGAGGTGTTACCCACATCGGCATTGACAGATTCCCTGTCACAACAGTCAACGAAAAAATTATAGGGGAAACTCCCAAAAAGGTAGGAAAAAATAGTGAAATTCCAATTGCAGTGCTCTATTCATTTAAAGCCAAAAACAGTAAATTACCATTTTCGGATTCCAAATATTTCACTTAAAATGAGAAAAGAAAATGTCCTATCTTTGTGATTATCAATTAAATCATTTCAATCTCCTTTTTTGGATAAAATTTATAATTATCAAAAAAAAATATCATGTTTTTATAAAACAGTAAATATTTTCCCCGAAATAATTCCATCACTTTAGTTTTAGTTAAGAACTTTAAAAAAAAAAAAAACAGCTTTATAAAACCGTAATTTTTTTTAGTGGTTAGTGTAAGAAGTACGGGTTCAAGGAGATTTGAACCTAAAATGTGGGAACGATCTTTCACACGTCCTACCACTTAGCTAAGTGGTACTTCTTTATAAAACAGTAAAACAATTCCTCAATTTATGTGAATTTTTTTAATTCCAAAATTAGCACTCAATGGTTTCCAGAATTAACATGAAAAAGTTCTACGAAATTATGGTAAAACAAATGGGTAATTTTAAAAACCCTTGTTGATATTTGAGATACCTCCTATGTTTTTTTTTAAATCATGAAACACTTTAATAACACAATAACTAAACGTGTAAAAATTGGTTAAGTTGACATCCCTAACCTAGACACAGCCCATTAAATAATTGGGTTAGACACTAGTATGACCCAAACCCCCCAATTTCGTGTCGTTTTCGAGTCGTGTTAAGATTGCCACCCTTAATTGACAGACACCCCAACACAACAATAATGAATAAATTCTATATGCACGCATATGTTTCAGTATGTTTCACTAATTCGTATCGATGCATTCTAAAAAAAATATAGGAACAAACTGAAACTTTGTGACACTTCCAAAAAATTCGAAACATACATTTGCATTTTGTCCAAAATATTCCAAAAAGTCAGTAACTAAAGACATGACATATAGACAGAAGGCCGTGTCCACATCTGCATTGACAGATTCCCTAACACAACAATAAATGAATAAATTCTATATGCACACATATCTTTCCGTATGTTTCACTAATTCATATTTATACATTTTTTTTAAAATACCGAAACAATAAGAAACTTTTGTGATTCTTTCAAAATTTCAAAACATACAATTGTGTTTCAATTTGGATATCAAGCAAGATGAACATCAACGCCACTTTAGAGACCAAAAGAATTTTAACTAAAAGAATTCAAGATGTTGTTCTATCAACAAAAGAATAAAATATCCATCAATTAAAACAGAAATAAAATCATATCTGCTCATCAGAGGACCTTGGCAATGAACATCAGCCGAGATGAATATCAAACCCAAAAAATATATGAGAATCGAAACAAAGAGACTAACCAGTTAAATTTCATAGAGTGTTCGGGAATTTCGAGAGAGCCTTTACAGTGAAAGGACACGTAAGGGTTGATTTCGCAGCCGACAACGGGAGTATCAGAAGGGAGATTTACTCTTAATTCACATTTCATGATTTCAGATTCTTCGAAACCCATTCAAATGAGATGAGTTTGATCGATTGAAGACCAAGAGCCATTAAAGGGTCCTCCGGAGAGGACAGGAAACAAAAATTGAGGACTCGAAGGTCAGAACAATCGAAGATGAAATCAGATATTGGAAGAAGATTGAAGTGCAGAGATCGAAATACCAAAGTAAGAGAAATTTTATAGGGTTTGGTTAGGGTTTTAATAGTTCTCCAAATCTTGGCGCGTTTCTGCCATTTGTATTTTGTAGTGAAGTTTTATATTCGGAAGTCCTTGGTTTACTTTTCTTTTACCCTCATGAACTCATGGTGGACTGT
The DNA here is from genome assembly GCF_017979445.1 of Akebia trifoliata. Lineage (NCBI taxonomy): Eukaryota > Viridiplantae > Streptophyta > Magnoliopsida > Ranunculales > Lardizabalaceae > Akebia > Akebia trifoliata. Next base: position 791,365 of record NC_141378.1, on the reverse strand, counting down.
ATGACGGAGGACACTTCACTGACGTGGCAGTGTACAGATAATCATAGATTTTTCTCGAGATAGAATTTAAAAAATCAACGGTTCTCTATACATCGTAATGTAGGCCCGTCGTTCAAGCTAGTGTCCAACAAAGTCAGTCCAGCTGCATGGTTTCAAAGCTGGGTTTCCCGTCCCGTCTCGTCTCTTCCATGCTAGATACCGAGTAGTCTCGAACGAGTTTTTCGATACGTTTGAGACTTCTCATCCAAAATTTTGAAAAATGTACATGGGGTATTAAATCTCACTCAAAAAATTGATATGTCCGTCCATCTTGTTCATGCCTGATATTAATACGACTTAGACAATACATCTTGATCTTAGACGAGTTTTGAAACCATGGTCTAGCATTTTCCTTATAAAAATTAAGGACAATGATAGAGGGATTATTTATTGAGAATATGTACCAATTAATTTCTAGTTAACTCCCACTTAATAAGATATTCACCTAATAATAATCTTTTGGAGATTGCTTTACAAAAAATACTTGAAATACCATTTTAACAACTTTACAAATTGATTTAATATAAAAATATATCGAGTCAAATAAAAAACTTGACCAATTTATTTGATTATTAATATTTTCATAAAAATAAATATATTTATTGGGAAATGTTTAGCAACAAACATTTTGGCAAAACATTTTTCAAAACATGGGTTAGAGGTTTTGGAATGAGCTGATTTTTCGTGAAGATAATCTCTACGGTGAGGAGATCATCATCACCAAAAATCAGTCCATTCCAAAACTTCTAACCCCATCAAAAATGGTTTACAAAAAATGGACGGTCCACAATTTTTCAACTTGTAAACTGGGGCTAGAAGTTTTGGAATGGGCTGATTTTTGGTGAGGATGATCTCCTCACCGTAGAGATCATTCTCACCAAAAATCAGCCCATTCCAAAACCTCTAACCCATGTTTTGAAAAATGTTTGGCCAAAATGTTTGTTGCTGAGCGGGACCCATATTTATTTATAAAATTTATTTATAATTTTATTTGACTTCTTTAAGTTGACTTGCTAATTTTTCAGTTGAATCAATTCGATGAACATTCAAGTCAAGTCTTAAAATAAAGTTTTAATTATTTATATATTTTAATAAATATAATATGCATAGTTTTAACCAATTTAATGTTGATGATGATAATCATACTTATCTCTTACATCATAATCATCATCTATGTGAATTAAAAATCACTAGTTTTGGAAAGAAAAAATAAGATTTTTTTTGTTTTTCATATATAGTTATATAAAAGATGACCATACTCAATGGACATGTCATTAATTTTAAAACCTAGAATTATAAATAAACACGTTTCTTTCAGCCTCAAAATTCGTTGAAAGGGTAAGTATGGCTTTTTCACTTCAAAAATCATTTTTAAACTAATATTAGATCAAATAAGTACTAAAGAGTCCATATTTTTTTAGAAGGAACTTTTTGGTACATATTTTCAAAAAATAGGTATTTGGCGTAATTGTCCTGATACACATCTCCAAACATTTGATTTTCTCTCTAATTATTTTATAAAAAAAATTATAAATTACAATAACCTTCAATATTCTTTTGAAATTGTTGGACTATCCCATTTTATATTTATACTATAGTTTGCCTATGCTAGACACAATCATCCTCTTTAGGTTAAGGGGGGTAAAAGAAAGAAGACAATAAAATTGTAGGAGTATTGTAAAAGAGAGATTCTATTGTCATGCCAATTTTTGCTGCGCCACCCCCAATTCCCAGAACACTAGCAACTTATGTCAAAATTCCGATTTCGATACATTGTTCATTTTAATTCCCAAACACATGTGTTTTTCCAGTGTATTTGTCACTTGTATAGTCAATGAATTCGTAGATAAATTACTAGTAAGATTGTGAATATGATAAAATCGTTGACATTTTATCAACAAATTTGTAGATTATAAAAGTGATGAATTCACGAATTCATAAATTATAAAAGTCATGAATTCACTAAAAAAACATATTTTGGGAACCCCAATAACAGATTAAAACACATCGTTCAAATATTACAAAACTTTGGCTCAAATTATTATCTCAACATTACAAAAAATTATGACACATTCAAACAATTTTAGTAGTTGTTTACAATTATGATTAGGCTCATACAAAATCTTAAACTCAAAAAAATAGAAATTTAACGGAAAAAAATTAGAGTTTCAATTGGCACCCCAACTTTTACTTATTCTCAATCATTTAGTTATTTTAATTGGGATGTAAAAAAGTAAAAGTTGAGATGTCAATAGGAGCTCTCTTATAAAAGGGGTAGAAGAGTACTTATAGTACTAAGTTGGGGTTTGGGAATAAGTCAGTAAGGGAAAAATCCGGTAAAATTGAAAAACATCCTAAAAAAATCGAGAAAAAATCATGCTTGGTTAGGATTACATAATTATTCCTACTAGTGGGAGTTCCTATATTATATCATTTAATTCCATATTAAACTAAAATGATAAATAGATTATACTTATCAAAAAAAAAAAAAAAAAACTAAAAGGATAAATCACCGATTCCCATATTGATATCATTATGCATCTACAAACAAGTAATCATAGATGTACATATCCACAGCATATTCAAGGTTTATTATTCTCATTTGCATCCTCATTTTTGCATTATTAGTGATTTAATAGTGAATTTTGTAAAAGTCATGTATTATTGAAAAAAAAAACCATGATTAAATCAGAGAAGGAAAAAATCACGATTTTTTCATTAAATCGGAGACTTTGGTGACTACGAGAGTAATGGAAATAAAACTGGGAAGGATTTTGAGAGGATGAACACATGTGAAATTTAGTCTAGGAACGATGAATCTAAACCCCTAATGGACACCACCATGAGAGGCACAATTCCAAGGTTCTGATTTTTCTTTTGTGAATGTGTAGATAGATGCCTTTTGTTGCTGAAGTGAGGTTCACAGGCCTCAAAAGATCTGGGCTTCATTACAGAAAATGCAAAAGAAAGGTAATGGTGTGAAGTGTACATCACATCCCAAAACATGATCGTGATCAGGTTTGAATCACAGTAAGGAAATGTGGATGGACTCAACATATTGGCACGATGGAGGGGAGGACATAGCAAATAATTCCATCAATTCCAATAGGCCAAAGACAAACTTTTTTACGAAGGTCCTCACTCGCACTCACACTCAAATAGAGAAAAGAGAGAGAACTGCAATGGAGACATTGGAAAGAGAATCCATCAATTCCACAGCAAAATTCTTTGTTGTTTTATGTAAGTATGAACTACATTTTTGCCGTAAAAAAATACATATTTTCTATTTTAAAACATTCAATGATGTGGTATAGTGATCCAAAATCTTTAGGTGCTGACTGGTTTGTCTCATCTAGCAGCTGATTTGGTTTTCACTAATCCAGCCTGGCAAGAATGTTTTATTCCTGGTTTTTGTGTATAGATGACACTTGCTGTTTTTCTAGTGGATTGGAGATAACAAACTGTACTGCAAAACATTGTGATGAAAAAGGAATATATTGCTGGATCCAAGGAGGATTGAGGTAGCAAAGAGAGAGAGAAAAAAGGTGTGTTCATGTAGAGAGAAAAGTGAGAAAGTAAAAATATCAGTGTAGAAAGGGTGCCATTGTTGGACCTTGAGTGTGTGAGCTGAATGTATTTTCTCTGGTGTATTCTCTGAGTTCTATACCTTGTATTCTGTAACTCTCATTGCAAATAGTGGATTTGAATGGCCAAGCCGAAACTGGATGTAGGAATGCTCATTGCATTCTGAACCAGTATAAATCCTTCTTGTTACATTTATTTTCTGTTCTGTTCTTGTTTATAAATTTCTGCTGCTGCTAGTTGATTGTTGTAGCAGTATTACTGCCTCTATTAGGTTCTGTGCATCTTGTTCTTGTGTGTAGAGACACAACAAATGACATAAGCAATTTTCAAACACTATTAGAAGCAACCCCCAAGCTTTCTGAGTTATAATGGAATTAATACGGATCATATATGTAAGTGGCATAAACTTCTTTTTTAGTACTAATTTGGATAGGATGCAGTCATTGTTCTATAATGTTTTCCACAAACACTTAGTCCACAGCACAGTCTCGCAATTCGGATTTACAAACAGAATATCAGAATTCGAGCAATAGAAGTAATTCATCACCTACCTTAGTCACTTATCCCAAAAAACAAAAAAGGCTCTGCTGCGCTACCAACCTACAAGAGTTATATTATATTGAATGTGGTCTGTCTCGTGATACGAATCATGTCCAGTCCACCCTTACAAGCATACATGTATATTTATCTGTTAATGGTACCCAAGAGGAGCTGGAGCCTCCCTCAATTCTTTCCCCTGGAAATGAATATCCTGCATCATGGAGCAAGATTGATTGTATCTCAGAAACTTGCAATAAAAAAGAATCTCCAAGATATATATAGAGAAGGCATTTGAAATGAATAAGCTACTTCACTCCAAACAGGTATCAAAATCATAAAGTAAAATATATAAAATGTTCAAACCAAGTCAAACCCTCAAGATAATAAAGCGGGGGCCTTGTTAACTTCTGCCCTAAGGGCACACGTGAAAATGCAATAAATACACTTTGAAAATTGGATTTTGTATCAAGAATACCATTTAGTACATATTTTTTGACCAAATTACTGCACATGCTTATCCCAAGGTGTATTTAATGCACTTTAACATGTGCCAAAACCCATAAAGCAGAAGAAACCAAGATCATAAAAAATAGCCAACTACTAAATAGGAAGTCATGATTACCCCATTAAGAGAAAAGAGAAGATTGGTCATTTTGAGAAAGTCCTGTTAGTTCAATAAGTACTCTGTAGAATTGGCTTTTGAAAATTTTAAGAATGTCAAATATCAAATTTTGAAATTCTAGAACACACAGAGGATTTGTAAATAATTCCAAGTAATATGGCATATCTCAATTACACAAAAGAAAATCTAAAAATGGTTTGAACTTAGAATTATCATCAAACAGATTAAATGCCAGGATGTGTGCTATCTACATAACAAAAGGTAGACCTTATTCATTTTTAGGGATCAAACTACAATTCATCAAAATATCCCTGTATGAAGTCAGAAAGAGTGAGTCAGAAGGAACCGTATTGGTTCCACTATTAATTGTACGCTAGTTTTTCTGTAACGTAGCAAATTGGTGGGAGCTGCATTCATATAAAAATTGGTTATATAGGTGTTTAGCTTATTTTTCATAAAAAGTGAGTCTAGAGCACGGAAATGGGAGAAAGTTGTTCTTACAGAAGCGAAGTGGTTGACATCTCGATGGTGAGCTTCATCAGCTCGGATCACAATCACAACATCCTTCAGATTGGCATCCTTGGGCAGCCTCCAATAGTCTATAGCAATAGCAGGAGCTGGAACATTTTCTACCGCACCACTATCAATTTCCTTCAAGTACTCTGTATATGAATGTACTGCCTCCTCCTCCAAATACCCAACAACTCTATGAGCCAGCTTAGGGGAAAGCATATAGAGCACGAAAAAGGCATTGAAGAAGACTCCCTGCACCGTTAGAACCAGAAGCCTCTCATGCCATTTGGGCTTTACAAGCTCCACCATTGTCATTAGGTGCATTCGTTCATTCTCTGCTTCTTCAAGTAAGGCCTTGATCCAACCACCACTCTGCTGGAACTTGCGGAGAGACCTGAGATGTAGCAGCATCCCTCCCACCATTCCGGGAACAGCGGCCACTGTTTCCAGCATCATTGCATGACATCCATACCGTCTCTGCATTGTAGTTTCTAGAATTATAATGGAGAAGAAGTTCGATGGAAGCAACTCAGGTATGTGTAAAAATACAATAGATAACTGACACAAAATGTGCATGAAGTACTTATCAAAACAAACATCCATGCAATAGATAAATTGAAATAGAGTACTCTTGCTACATGCATATGGGATGAGGCCTAGGATGATGATGCTGAATACGCCTACAATATACATATTCTCCCTCCTTTTCTGCTGTAACACCTGTAGGTAGTGTTGGTAAGTAGTGTGGCAGGAGCACCCATCTTCTATATCTTTTTTCTATCCAAAGAAAGATCGTTTTCTTGACATCGTCACTGGCAAACTCAAAAGTTCCAACAATTAAAGATGCATAAAGTAACGTTTTTCATACCCACACTCTTGTTTTGTACTTCTAAATATTTTCATTAATAATTATCTTCTAGATTTGATCACAGCACAGAATGTTCTAATGGTCTTCCAGAAATAATTCTATCAGACAAGCAAGAACCAGAATCACTCTTAAATAGGTTAAAAGGCCCATCTTTTTTATAGAATAGATGGATCTGATTCCAGAGTAGAAAAGGAAATCATTTTGCTACCTTTTCAATAAAATCCTCTCCCACGAAGAGTTCCCTTCAGAGTACATCACCAAAGTATTGAAAAACACTAGAATGAATACACTTGAAAAAATGATTCAAATACCAGAAATCACAAAAAGCTAGATCATCCCAGTAATCTGGCAGTGAACTTATTGAAGACACCAAAACCATATATTTCTTATTTCCAAATAAAATTAAAGAGAAACAGAACACCAATCAAAGTAGAGACATTTACCGGGCAGACCTACTTGTCGCAATTTTATTACAAAAACTCCCTTACTCTAAAATTCATTACTCGAACAAACCTTACTTTATGAATCATGCTACCATGACTTACTTGGTAAGATTTCAAACCTTACTATGGGTCCACATGGATAATCAAATTAGCAATCCAACAATACAACCTTCTAGGTTTCATGGAATAACTCAGATTCAAAAGAAAAAAAAATATTCAAAAGAGAAACCCCTTTAAAGCTTGATTGTAGATGTTGAAAATGGATGGCTACCAAACTCCCAAATTTAAACTAAAGTTTAACAGTGAAAACAATTATATATATCCATATATCTCTATATATATATTCAAAGTTCTTAGAATTTTGTCCTTTATAACCCAGAGACATTAGATAACGTTTTTGGATGCCACAAATTGACGTGGTTAGAATCCACTCCAAGGTATGTTAAGTAACAAATTAACATCATAAATTTGAACTTTATGACGTGGATCCCCACTGCAGGGTTTGCTCCGTAACAAACTTGATAAAGTGACGTTTGATGGGTAACAAACTTGATAAAGTAAGGTTCCCTTGGAGTTGACAGAACTCCCTTGTAATAAAAATGCAACAGTTGGGTATGCTGGGTAAATCTCTCACCAGAGTATTCATGCTGTAATATGTCCCACTATTCAGGACAATCCAACTATCTCGCCACTCAAAAGCACAGACAGTAGGTGCTTTTATATTTAACATCAAATCAATCAACGATATAAACTTAGTCGTATATATCAATAAAAGGGAGGGAAAAGATGGTTAACATACCTTAAAATAGATGTCTGTTGGAATTCTGAGAAGTTTTACTGTCCTATAAGCCACCTTGTCCAAAAATGTCTTAGGTACATGGTGCTTATCTATATCTATTGATAGATCAGCTCTGTAAGTCTCCCATGGCTACCAAATAAGAAATAATAGTTAGAATCATTCAACGAGATCGAATAAAGTTAAACATAAAAAAAAATAAAAAAAAGTCAATTCTCCTCACCATAAAGCAATTCCACGGCCAAGCCGTCCCATCCTCCCTAGTGATATTCGGCCGAGAGATCCCCCAATAGCTCGAAACCATACGTTGTTCTCCACCATGTGAAATCGATTTCTCCTTCTGATCCTTCTCTGCTAAACTAGTCTCCGCCGAATTAGATGCAGTGCTGCTTAAAGACCGATTCAATTGTGAAAAACTGAAGAAAAGATATCTCGGATGTCTCACTGTTAAGGTTTCTAAAGGTCTGATCATGGAAGACGAAGAAATGAAACGGTTATTATAGTTTCTTCCATGGAGTAAATTTCGTAGCAGAGATCTGGCCAAGTGTGGATTCATCTTCTGCTCTTCTATCAAATAAATTCAGAATTTCGAAGTAAAATTGTTCTAAAACGACAGCGATTAGATCTGTAACTGTAAGTGATTGAAGAGATGAGGGTGGTTTTAGAGTCTTAAGATGGTGATCTATTGGTCTTGAGTTCTACAATAAAGAGAAAGCTCGAAAAAAAATATCGATGGATCGACAAAAGTGTTTTTCCCTCTTTCCAATGGTGGTGGAAGATCCACCACGTGTTAGAATTATTGCGTGCCGATGATTGACTCGCTTTCCCAGGCGGCGGCCAGAAGCGCTGACGGCACTCCGAAACAATTTTTGAGGGTATTTTAGCTAGTAAATAAAATCTTTTGAGGATATTATTTTTATTTTTATTTTTTTAAAACTTTTGATTAAACTGACGATTTTGAAGGTGCATTAATGTGTATCTTATTCTCTTAGGAGACAAGTTAATAGCATCTCTAATTTAATTTTTTTAAAGAATTAAAACGCAATAAATAATTAAATATACTCTAGAATATGAGGGTATTTCGATAAAAAGTAACTTTTTAAAGAGCAATTTTTTATTTTTTTTTATGTAAAATTCAATTTCTAAAGTGTATTTATTTCACTCAAATGCCTGCCTTAGTCCACACGTTAACAAGATATTTTTTTTAATTAGGAGATAAGAAATAGGACCAAGGTTCGAAGTGACCGCATAAATAAGAGTTATGCTGGAGTGACACAATGATGTGATGACGCACATATAATCGTAGATAATTTTCCATAAAATACAAGTAACAAGTATTTATAATTATGTGCGAGCCACCACATCATTTGTCACCTTTGTATCTTCGTTTGTGTCATTCCAGCATTTTCCCATAAATAAAGCTGAGTGGTGACGCTCAAAATTACTTTAAAATAGTAAGAATCACTTAAGAATGTGCACTATTGCAAATGAAAATAAATCCGTTAGATAAATGATTATGAGAAATTGAATTCCTTAAAAAATAAATTCTTCTATATAATTGATCTAAGAAAAATATAAAAGATAGGATCGATCGATCACTCCAATTTCTATAAAATATAGAAATGCATCACATATTTCAACAAATTGTGTAATTATTTTATTCATTTTTTCACATATTATTTGATAGGTCCCTAATGTATTGAGGAATGGTTAATACAAAAAATGAATTGGTCAATTATTAAATCCTTATTAAAAAAATATATAAGAGGAAAGAGGAGACATATAAAAGGAGTAAAAAAATAATAATTGTTGACTGATAATTGTGAGATTATATAATAAATAATGATTAGTGATTGTCTAATGATGAAATCTTTAAGTGTAAAGAGAGAATAACAAAAATATTCTTATGCGATATTGAGATAATTTATTATTATTATTATTATCAAAATAAGGATTAATTTATGTTTCTAATCTCTTTACATAAAGTATTTTTTATTTGTTTAATTTGGAAAAATAATAAATTGCAAATGATTCGAAAAGATTCAAAAAGATGTAAATATTAATAATGAGTTAAATTGGAAGGAAGTTTCACTTGTTTTATGTATCATTCAAAAAATTCATGTATAATTCACAAATTATTAGAGGAATTATTAAGTATGGTCAAGACTCCAAAGGAGTTTTTTTTTGTAATAAAATGTATGTCTGGTAAATCTCTCCAGTAAATATTGGATTTGAATGCAATGATTTGTGGCATGTGGCATGTATGTCACATCTTTAATTTAATTTAAGTATAGGAATAATTTTTTATTTAGGAAACATCATTATTAGGTCAATAAGAATGACCAAAGTGGTGGATTCCTAATTAAAATATTTTAACTAATATTAATAAAATATTCTCATAAAGTATCTATATGATTAACCTATTTCAACGGGATAATGATTTGATGTGTGCACTCACTTTTTATGATATAATATGGATGAGCTTAATGGGCCCAAATCCCTTCTTCAGTTGTTGAGATGGGGATGATCCTGAATCTAATTTCGAAGAAAAAGGCTAGAGCATCACAAATAGTAATCTAAATGCATGCATGAAACAAATACATACTCTTTTTTGACCTTTTGTCCAAATATACTCTTAACTTCAACCTTCAGCCAAAAGATAATTCGATTTCAGTCACAAAATCAATCATCTTCATGTTGTTTCTAAATACTGATTTATTATGGCAGAGAGAGAAAAAGTTAGAACAAATCTTAATTTTGAAATTGAATGTAATAGAAAAATATTACCTAAAAAGAAATGGTTGAGGCGTGCATAAAGCACTGTCCTAAAACGAAATTCACCCCTACTACGGTACCACAGTCTGTAGGCGTTCGTTCTGCAGGATTCAACAACCCATTTTTAAATAAAAGTGAGCTTTGAAAATTAAATAAAAAACACGGGTGTAAATCTCGAATTTTGCACCCCCTACGCGCACGTCGTACGTGCGCACACGCATTAAGGTTTTCAGACCGGTGGATTTAAATTCCAATTGAAATCTTGGGTTTTTCTCTTGGGTCACTGTGTGCGCGCGTGAGCCCGCCCACTACTTATATCCGCTTTTAAAGCTCTTAGAAGCATAACTATTTAAGAATCGCAAATCAATTCTTTTCCTAGTCAATGTGGAACTAAAATTACTCAAGGTAAAAATAAAACTATCAACTAAACTTAAAACAATAAAGTAAAAAGCATAAAGCAAACATGAGATTTAAATATCCTATGGTTAATAGATTGATTTACCATATGGTTAAAACTAATTGAATATTAAAGGGTTTTCCAATTCAACCCTCTAGATTCCAACACTTCAAACTCTTTAAGCTATGATAAATTATTTTAAACAATTCAATCTCATCTTCGATACATCATCTCTAACCTCACCTTATTTTTTTAAAAACCTTTAATTTTTCTATCTAAAATTTCATCTTTTATTTCTCTAAAAATCTAATATTATTCTCAAGATTTGATGATTTACCCAATGGATTAAAGATGACCAATTAGACAAGAAAAATCAAAGGTTTTTTATTTTTTATTTTTATTATAATTTGAAGATGATGGCATTTAAGTCATTATCTATTAGCCTTTTAGAGAAGATCCAAGTGAAGGCATATGTCATCAATTCAAAAACATAGGAGCATTTCAAATATTCACAAAAATTATGAGAGGTATGTCTAAATCATCTAATCTAATAAATAAAGAGAGATTGACTTATGCTGGAAAAAAAATGTCATAATTTTGAAAATATTATGGGTTATCTCTAATATTTACAACCCTTAGAGTAAGGTTGCAACTTGAGTGGGGTGAAGGCTAGGGTAAACCCATACTCAACCTAAGTGTTAGAACACACTGCCCAAACTCGACTCAAACCTGACCATCAAGCCCAAGCTCACTAACCCAAGCTTAACCTGAATTTGATATAATAAAATCGAGTTGAATTCGGATTAGCCCAAATTTAGATAATTTTGGGTGGTTTGATGGGGTTGGGCTCGTTAAATAATCATAATTTCATTTTAATTAAAAAAGAATTTAATATTTAAAAATATGATATACAAAATCAAAAAATAAAATACTAGTAAATAAAAGCGCATACAACCTTCAAATCCATCACCGAAAGAATATTTAGACAAACCATACTAAAATCGCCTCGACCCTTTTTCACTAAATAATGAAGAGGGGTCCGATTGGTAAATTGGAAATTTTTTGAGAAATAAGAATCGTTACATAATTTAAGTCTATAAACCAAAAATAACTCCAAATGGATCTGGATCAGTCCACAAATAAGAGAAATATGTAAGGGGTCAGATTACGAGTTTCGAAAGGTATTAGGCATCGAATCTGCTCGATCGAGATGATCGATTTTTATTACGATCTAAAACTATACTATGATCAATGCACAAAGACTAGAGTCAAACTAAGGTCTAATCATCATCAATTTATATTGGATTTGCTAAACAAATCTTATGACTATGACTAATTTTCACCATATAAAATTTTTAATTTTTATGTATAAAGATAGAAAGAACTTCAATTATCAATCAATATTATAAATTCACATGACAAAATTTTCAATACCCATCTCAATGAATTGATTTTATCGTTGTTGTAAAGAAAACACATTTTGATTTAATTGATCTCATAAACATCAAAATCAATGTGTCGGATGACATAAAAATCAATTCATGCCACAAAAAATTAGTGAATTTATTCGTTTTGTTTTTTTCTTTGCAAAATTGATTTAGTTTGAGTAATGAGCATGCCACCAAAAATCAATGAGTTCATTTACTAAAAATAAATCGATCGATCCACTAATATCAAAAACTAGTGAATCGACTCACTAACCTTGTATATAAAAAAATTAATTTGATCAATTTATCAATACAAAAAATCTGTGAGTCGATCCACTAATATTTTGAAAAATCAATGATCGTTTTTAGTGCCACGTGCACAAAAATCATCGAGTCAATTCGGTGATCAAATCTTCGAAAATCTGATTTTTGAAATAATTCCGGATATAGAAGGCATAGATCGATTCTACCCCAAGGGATCCCACAGACTCATCATTTTTTCTACATCAAACAAACGAACGTGTATATTTCAAAGTGAACATAAAGTCAACCATTGTTTATAACATCATGTTAAACATTCTTTTGTGATTCTTTCAAATTTTCAAAACATACAATTGTGTTTCAATTTGGATATCAAGCAAGATGAACATCATCGCCACTTTAGAGACCAAAAGAATTTTAACTAAAAGAATTCAAGATGTTGTTCTATCAACAAAAGAATAAGATATACACCAATTAAAACAGAAATAAAATCATATCTGCTCATCAGAGGACATTGGCAATGAACATCAGCCGAGATGAATATCAAACCCAAAAAATATATGAGAATCGAAACAAAGAGACTAACCAGTTAACTTTCATAGAGTGTTCGGGAATTTCGAGAGAGCCTTTACAGTGAACGGACACGTAAGGGTTGATTTCGCAGCCAACAACGGGAGTATCAGAAGGGAGATTTACTCTTAATTCACATTTCATGATTTCAGATTCTTCGAAACCCATTCAAATGAGATGAGTTTGATCGATTGAAGACCAAGAGCCATTAAAGGGTCCTCCAGAGAGGACAGGAAAAAAAAATTGAGGACTCGAAGGTCAGAACAATCGAAGATGAAATCAGATATTGGAAGAAGATTGAAGTGCAGAGATCGAAATACCAAAGTAAGAGAAATTTTATAGGGTTTGGTTAGGGTTTTAATAGTTCTCCAAATCTTGGCGCGTTTCTGCCATTTGTATTTTGTAGTGAAGTTTTGTATTCGGAAGTTCTTCGTTTACTTTTATTTTACGCTCATGAGCTCAAGGTGGACTGTATGACGGTGGACACTGCACTGACGTGGCAGTGTACAGATAATCATAGATTTTTCTCGAGAAACAATTAAAAAAATCAACGGTTCTCTATACATCGTAATGTAAGCCAGGCATTCAAGCTAGTGTCCAACAGTCCGTCCAGCTGCATGGTTTTAAAACTGGGTTTCCCGTCTCGTCTCTTCCATGCCACATACCGAGTAGTCTCAATTCTCGAATGAGTTTTTCGATACATTTGAGACTTTTCATCCAAAATTTTGAAAAATGTACATGGGGTATTAAATCTCGTTCGAAAAATTGACATGTCCGTCCGTTTTGTTCATGCCTGATATTAATACGACTTAGACAATACATCTTGATCTCGGACGAGTTTTGAAACCATGGTCCAGCATTTTCCTTATAAAAATTAGGGACAATGATAGGGGGATTATTTATTGAGAATATGTACCGATTAATTTTTAGAAAAGAATGCCGGCTAGTTAACTCCTACTTAATAAGATATTCACCTAATAATAATCTTTTGGAGATTGCTTTACGAAAAATACTTGAAATACCATTTTAACAACTTTACAAATTGATTTAATATAAAAATATATCGAGTCAAATAAAAAACTTGGTCAATTTATTTGATTATTTATATTTTTATAAAAATAAATATATTTATTTATTAAAATTTATTTATAAATTTAATATAATTGTGTTTGACTTCTTTAAGTTGACTTGCTAATTTTTTAATTGAATCAATTCGATGAACATTCAAGTCAAGTCTTAAGATAAAGTTTTAATTATTTATATACTTTAATAAATCTAATATGCATAGCTTAAATTAATTTAATGTTGATGATGATAATCATACTTATCTCCTCCATCATCATTATCATCCATGTGAATTAAAAATCACTAGTTTTGAAAAGAGAAAATAAGGTTTTTTGTTTTGTTTTTCATATATAGTTATATAAAAGATGACCATAGTCAATGGACATGTCATTAATTTTAAAACTTAGAATTATAAATAAATATGTTTCTTTCAACTTCAAAATTCGTTGAAAGGGTAAGTAAGGCCTTTTTCACTTCAAAAATCCTTTTTAACTAATATTTGATCAAATGAGTACTAAAGAGTCCATATTTTTTGAGAAGGGACTTTTTGATACATATTTTTAAAAAATAGGTATTTGGGGTAATTGTCCCTGATACATATCTCCAAACATTTGATTTTCTCTCTAATTATTTTATAAAAAAAATTATAAATTACAAGAACCTCCGATATTCTTTTGAAATTGTTGGACTATCCCATTTTATATCTATACTAAGTTTGCCTATGTTGGACCGATCATCCTCTTTGGGTTAAGGGGGGTAAAAGAAAGAAGACAATAAAATTGTAGGAGTATTATAACAGAGAGATTCCATTGTCATGCCAATTTTTGCTGACGCACCCCCAATTCCCAAAACAAGCGCAACTTATGTCAAAATTCCGATTTCGATACACTATTTATTTTAATTCCCAAACGCATGTGTTTTTCCAGTGAATTCGTCACTTTTATAGTCAATGAATTCATAGATAAATTACTGGTATGATCGTGAATATGGTAAAATCGTGGGCATTTTATCAACAAATTTGTAGATTATAAAAGTGATGAATTCACGAATTCATAAATTATAAAAGTCATGAATTCACTAAAAAAAAATATTTTGGGAACCCCAATTACAGATTAAAACACATCGTTCAAATATTACAAAACTTTGACTCAAATTGTTATCTCAACATTACAAAAAATTATGACACATTCAAACAATTTTGGGAACCCCAAGGTTCTGATTTTATTTTTGCGAATGTGAACATGTGTCAAATTTAGTCTAGGAAGGATGAATCTAAACCCCTGTTGGACACCACCATGAGAGGCACAATTCTAAGGTTCTGATTTTTCTTTTGCAAGTGTGTAGGTAGATGCCTTTTGTTGCATAAGTTAGGTTCACAGGCCTCAAAAGATCTGGGCTTCATTACAGAAAATGCAGAAGAAAGGTAACGGCGTGAAGTGTACATCACATCCCAACATATGATCGTGATCAGGTTTGAATCACAGGAAGGAAATGTGGATGGACTCAACATATTGGCGCGATGGAGGGGAGGACATAGCAAATAATTCCATCAATTCCACTAGGCCAAAGATAACTTTTTTACGAAGGTCCTCCACGCACGTGCACGCGCACTCAAATAGAAAAAAGAGAGAACTGCAATGGAGACATCGGAAAGAGATTCCATCAATTCCACAGCAAAATTCTTTGCTGTTTATGTAAGTATGAGCTACATTTTTGCCGTAAAAAAATACATATTTTCTATTTTAAAATATTTGATAACATAAGCAATTTTCACCATTAGAAGCAGCCCCTAAGCTTTCTGAGTTATAATGGAATTAATACGGATCATATATGTAAGTGGAATAAACTTATTTTTTAGTACTAATTTGGATAGGATGCATTCATTGTTCTATAATGTTTTCCACAAACACTAAGTCCACGGCACAGTCTGGCAATTCGGATTTACAAACAGAAT
The DNA here is from genome assembly GCF_017979445.1 of Akebia trifoliata. Lineage (NCBI taxonomy): Eukaryota > Viridiplantae > Streptophyta > Magnoliopsida > Ranunculales > Lardizabalaceae > Akebia > Akebia trifoliata. The sequence continues at coordinate 775,510 of NC_141378.1, read as the reverse complement.
ATCAGAATTCGAACGATAGAAGTAATTCATCACCTACCTTAGTCACTTATCCCAAAAAACAAAAAAAAATAAAAATGGCTCTGCTGCCCTACGAACCTACAAGAGTTATATTATATTGAACATGGTCTCGTGATCCGAATCATGCCCAGTCCACCCTTACAACCATACATGTATATTTATCCGTCAATGGTACCCAAGAGGAGCTGGAGCCTCCCTCAATTCTTTCCCTTGGAAATGAATATCCTGCATCATGGAGCAAGATTGATTGTATCTCAGAAACTTGCAATAAAAAAGAATCTCCAAGATACATATAGAGAAGACATTTGAAATGGATAAGCTACTTCACTCCAAACAGGTATCAAAATCATAAAGTAAAATATATAAAGTGTTCAAACCAAGTCAAACCCTCAAGATAGTAAAGCGGGGGTCTTTTAAACTTCTGCCCCTAAGGGCACACGTTAAAATGCAATAAATATACTTTGAAAATTGGATTTTGTATCGAAAATACCATTTAGTACATATTTTTTTTTTACTAAATTACTGCACATGCTTATCTCAAGGTGTATTTAATGCACTTTAACATGTGCCAAAACCCATAAAGCAGAAGAAACCAAGATCATAAAAAATAGCCGACTACTAAATAGAAAATCATGATTACCCCATTAAGAGAAAAGAGAAGATCGGTCATTTTGGCCGTATCTTTGAGGGGAATAAAAAAGATGGCACAGAAACAATTATCTCCATTTTGGGCCTTTTGTTTTGTTGGTCTAAAGTTTTTAGAAAATTTAGGGGGATATTCTTCGAGGATTTTATTTATAACTGGGATGAGATGCTTTGTATTTCTAGTGAGTAGCGTCTGTTTGTAAGGTCTTGCTAGGTTGGTCACCTCGACTGGCCTAGTATTATTTTCTTTTCTTATGAATATATTGCTACTTATCAAAAAAAATAAAAAGATCGGTCATTTTGAGAAAGTCATGTCAGTTCAATAAGTACTATGTAGCATTGGTTTTTGAAAATTTTAAGAATGTTAAATATCAAATTTTGAAATTCTAGAACACACACAGGATTTGTAACTAATTCCAAGTAATATCATATTATCAAGTGGCATATCCCAATTACACAAAAGAAAATCTAAAAATGGTTAGAACTTAGAATTATCATCAAACAGATTAAATGCCAGGATGTGTGCTATCTACATAACAAAAGGTAGACCTTAATCATTTTCAGAGATCAAACTACAATTCATCAAAATATCCCTGTATGAAGTCAGAAAGAGTGAGTCCGAAGGAACCGTATTGGTTCCACTATTAATTTTACACTAGTTTTTCTGTAACGAAGCAAATAGGTGGGAGCTGCATTCATATAAAAATTGGTTATATAGGTGTTTAGTTTATTTTTCATAAAAAGTGAGTCTAGAGCACGGAAATGGGAGAAAGTTGTTCTTACAGAAGCGAAGTGGTTGACATCTCGATGGTGAGCTTCATCTGCTCGGATCACAATCACAACATCCTTCAGATTGGCATCCTTGGGCAGCCTCCAATAGTCTATAGCAATAGCAGGAGCTGGAACATTTTCTATCGCACCACTATCAATATCCTTCAAGTACTCTGTATATGAATGTATTGCCTCCTCCTCCAAATACCCAACAACTCTATGAGCCAGCTTAGGAGAAAGCATATAGAGCACGAAAAAGGCATTGAAGAAGACTCCCTGCACCGTTAAAACCAGAAGCCTCTCATACCATTTGGGCTTTACAAGCTCCACCATTGTCATTAGGTGCATTCGTTCATTCTCTGCTTCTTCAAGTAAGGCCTTGATCCAACCACCACTCTGCTGGAACTTGCGGAGAGACCTGAGATGTAGCAGCATCCCTCCCACCATTCCGGGAACAGCAGCCACTGTTTCCAGCATCATTGCACGACATCCATACCGTCTCTGCATTGTAGTTTCTAGAATTATAATGGAGAAGAAGTTCGATGGAAGCAACTCAGGTATGTGTAAAAATACAATAGATAACTGACACAAAATGTGAATGAAGACTTATCAAAACAAACATCCATGCAATAGATAAATTGAAATAGAGTACTCTTGCTACATGCATATGGGATGAGGCCTAGGATGATGATGCTGAATACGCCTACAATATACATATTCTCCCTCTTTTTCTGCTGTAACACCTGTAGGTAGTGTTGGTGAGTAGTGTGGCAGGAACACCCATCTTCTCTATCTTTTTTCTCTCCAAAGAAAGTTCGTTTTCTTGACATCTTCACTGGCAAACTCAAAAGTTTCAACAATTAAAGATGCATAAAGTCACGTTTCTCATACCCACACTCTTGGTTTGTACTTCTAAATATTTTCATTAATAATTATCTTCTAGATTTGATCACAGCTCACAGAATGTTCTAATGGTCTTCCAGAAATAATTTTATCAGACAAGCGAGAACCAGAATCACTCTTAAATAGGTTAAAAGGCCCATCTTTTTTGTAGAATAGATGGATCTGGTTCCAGAGTAGAAAAGGAAATCATTTTGCTACTTTTTCAATAAAATCCTCTCCCACGAAGAGTTCCCTTCAGAGTACATCACCAAAGTATTGAAAAACACTAGAATGAATACACTTGAAAAAATGATTCAAATACCAGAAATCACAAAAAGCTAGATCATCCCAGTAATCTGGCAGTGAACTTATTGAAGACACCAAAACCATTTATTTCTTATTTCCAAATAAAATTAAAGAGAAACAGAACACCAATCAAAGTAGAGACATTTACCGGGCAGACCTATTTGTCGCAATTTTATTACAAAAACTCCCTTGCTCTAAAATTCATTACTCGTACAAACCTTACTTTATGTATCATGCTACCATGACTTACTTAGTAAGATTTCAAACCTTACTACGGTCATTGGGCCCACATGGATAATCAAATTAGCAATCCAACAATACAACCTTCTCGGTTTCATGGAATAATTCAGATTCAAAAGAAAAAACAGATTCAAAAAAGAAACCTTTTTTGCGCTTGATTGTAGATGTTGAAAATAGATGGCTACCGAACTCCCAAATTTAAAATAAAGTTTAACAGTGAAAACAATTATATATGCATTCAAAGTTCTTAGAATTTTGTTCTTTATAAACCAGTGACATTAGATCACGTTTTTGGATGCCACAAATTGATGTGGTTAGAATCCACTCCAAGGTATGTTAAGTAACAAATTAACATCATAAATTTGAACTTTATGACGTGGATCCCCACTCTAGGGTTTGCTCCGTAACAAACTTGATAAAGTGACGTTTGGTGGGTAACAAACTTGATAAAGTAAGATTCCCTTGGAGTTGACAGAACTCCAAGGGAGTTCTTGTAATAAAAATGCAAGAGCTGGGTATGCTGAGTAAATCTCTCGCCAGAGTATTCATGCTGTAATATGTCCCACTATTAGGACAATCCAACTCTCTCGCCACTCAAAAACACAGACAGTAGGTGCTTTTATATTTAACATCAAATCAATCAACGATATAAACTTAGTTGTATATATCAATAAAAGGGAGGAAAAAGATGGTTAACATACCTTAAAAAAGATGTCTGTTGGAATTCTGAGAAGTTTTACTGTCCTATAAGCCACCTTGTCCAAAAATGTCTTGGGTACATGGTGCTTACCTAGATCTATTGATAGATCAGCTCTGTAAGTCTCCCATGGCTACCAAATAAGAAATAATAGTTAGAAATCAAACCTGATGATAAGAATGTAGTAATATGTATAACAGAATGTTTGAAAGTCATGAATCTCAAGATTTCCAAAAAAGTAGTAACATGAAAAAATTCCAATAAGAGCTAATGAAGGAATTTCAATAGAACCCTTCAGAATGTTATAAATATTCTCTTCTGAAGATTGCACAATGCAAGTCTTAAGAAGCAAGCACGTAACTTTCACATGTTCATGAGATAAGTAGCAGTTCTATAAACCATTAGTTGCAATTAGCTCCTCAGGAAGAAACTATTTCAGCTTTGGGATCAGTTTCCTATGGAACCACCCTTCAAATGATAAACCACAGTTACTAATCCGATATCAAATCCTCGACAAGCCCCATTGGTGATCCCAAAGATACTGTTTTGTTTTTTAGATTGGTTAGAGACATTGTCGTTAATATCCCTTTTCATATTGTGGGACGCTCCAACTATCTTCAAGAAGTGTTCGTTCACAGCAAGGTTTAGACTCGAGTTATTCTGATTTTAGAAAGGTTTTCTTAAGATTTTCTAACGATGAAAAAACAGCAATTTTCTTAAAGAAGAAATTACTCCTTGTACATTACGCTGATAAAAACACTAGACCCTACAACACATTTTGGTCAAACATTCTTAACCAAAGATGATAATCCGTTATTCATTAGTTGGTCAAAATCTATAGATAAGATAATAAAACCACCAAGTTCTGTGCAATTGTCCGAACGACTCTGCATTTGCCCAAGCCACATCTAGGTTTGTATGATCTAGAATTAAGCATATTTGAATCCGCTAGTACTGTATTTAAGACTTGCTTAACGAGCGTGGACTAAATTTTTTGCCAAAATTACCCAAATTCATAATGAAAAATCAAAATTCCTGAAATTCATCAGGAGGTAAAACCTCTATCTGCAATTCTGCATCATTTTCAATCCAATTCAAGTCAATAAGATAACCAACTAACAGATCAACTAATTCACCAAATCAACTTTAGTAACTAAAAAATCCAGCAGAAAAAAGCTTATATAAGTCAAATTTCACCGTTATTTTAAATATAAAATCATTCAACGAGATCGAAACATAAAAAAAAAGTCAATTCTCCTCACCATAAAGCAATTCCACGGCCAAGCCGTCCCATCCTCCCTAGTGATATTCGGCCGAGAGATCCCCCAATAGCTCGAAACCATACGTTGTTCTCCACCATGTGAAATCGATTTCTCCTTCTGATCCTTCTCTGCTAAACTAGTCTCCGCCGAATTAGATGCAGTGCTGCTTAAAGACCGATTCAATTGTGAAAAACTGAAGAAAAGATATCTCGGATGTCTCACTGTTAAGGTTTCTAAAGGTCTGATCATGGAAGACGAAGAAATGAAACGGTTATTATAGTTTCTTCCATGGAGTAAATTTCGTAGCAGAGATCTGGCCAAGTGTGGATTCATCTTCTGCTCTTCTATCAAATAAATTCAGAATTTCAAAGTAAAATTGTTCTAAAACGACAGCGATGAGATCTGTAACTGTAAGTGATCGAAGAGATCAGGGTGGTTTTAGAGTCAATTATAGACGAAGGAGTGGAGACACATGAGAAGTAAATGGCGGGTAAAGCATCTGTTACTTCGCAAGGTACAATTTACTTGGCTTAACCTATATTAACAACCACGTGGATCACGCCATCAACAGTGCTGAACATCACCAATCGACCAATTTTGGTGATGGAACAACCACGATAGTGTTTAAGTTAGTAGCACGGGAAGTATGGAATCAAACTTTTGATTGGTAAATACTGCCAATTGTCGGTGCATTATGTCATCTAAAGGCACGATGTTATTGCTCGTGACTTTTGCTCCAAGATAACGGTAACTGTAATTTCAATTAATGCCACGTGGACATTCATCAGAAAATAAACCATTTTTAGTGGCCTTTGTTAACGTGTGTCCTGTCGGCCTCGTTCCTGGCTTACAATTGCTTTCAGATTTCATAGTGACACATAAGATTAGACCGTTAGATGGTGATCTATTGGTCTTGGGATCATACAATAAAGTCCGAGTTCTACAATAAAGAGAAAGCTTGAAAAAAAAAATCGATGAGTCGACAAAAGTGTTTTTCCCTCTTTCCAATGGTGGTGGAAGATCCACCACGTGTCAGAATTATTGCGTGCCATGATTGATATTAGGTGCGTCCCCTCAGTTTGACTCACGTTCCCAGGCGGCGGCCAGTAGCCTTGACAGCACGACTTGAATGATCTGGAACGTTCCAGCAACGATCAAAATGCTGATGTTCATTGTATACCCCTCCGAAACACTTTTTTCGGGTATTTTAGCTAGTAAACAAAATCTTTTGAGGATATTTTATTTTATTTTATAAAAAAAACTCTTCATTAAACTGACGATTTTGATGGTGTATTAATATGTATCTTATTCTCGTAGGAGACAAGTTAATAGCATCTCTAATTTAATTTTTTAAAGAATTAAAACATAATAAATAATTAAATATACTTTGGAAATTCAAATCTGAGGGTATTTCGATAAAAAATAACTTTTTAAAAGGTAAATTTTAATTTTTTTTTTAATGCAAAATTCAATTTTCAAAATGTATTTATTTCATTCTAATGCCTACCTTTAGTCCACACGTTAAGAATATCTTTTTTTTTTTTTAATTAGGAGATAAGAAATAGGATTTAGGGCCAGGGTTAAAAGTGACCTCATAAATAAGAGTCGTGCTGGGGTGATACAATGATGTGATGGCGCGCACATTATAGTAGCTGCTTTTCCATGAGATACAAGTAAAAAGTATTAACTGTTATGTGCGAGCCACCATATCATTTATGTCACCTTTGTATCTTCCTTTATGTCATTCCAGCATTTTCCCATAAATAAAATCGAGTGCTGACGTTCAAAATTACTTTAAAACAATAAGAATCACATTAAGGATGTGTACAATTGCAAATGAAAATAAATTCATTAGATAAATAATTATGAGAAATTGAATTCCTTAAAAAATAAAATCTTCTTTATAATTGATCTAAGAAAAATATAAAAAAATAGGGTCTATCCATCACTCTAGTTTCTATAAAATATAGAAATGCATCACATATTTCAACAAATTGTGTAATTATTTTATTCATTTTTTCACATATTATTTGATAGGTCCCTAATGTATTGAGGAATGGTTAATACAAAAAATGAATTGGTCAATTATTAGATCCTTATTAAAGAAATATATAAGAGGAAAGAGGAGACATATAAAAGGAGTGAAAAAATAATAATTGTTGACCGATAATTGTGAGATTATATAATAAATAATGATTAGTGATTGTCTAATGATGAAATCTTTAAGTGTAAAGAGAGAATAACAAAAATATTATTATGTGATATTGAGATAATTTATTATTATTATTATTATCAAAATATGGATTAATTTATGTTTTTAATCTCTTTACATAAAGTATTTTTTATTTGTTTAATTTGGAAAAATAATAAATTACGAATGATTCGAAAAGATTCAAAAAGATGCAAATTTTAATAATGAGTTAAATTGGAAGGAAGTTTCAATCGTTTTATGTATCATTCAAAAAATTCATGTACAATTCACGAATTATTAGAAGAATTACTAAATATGGTCAAGACTCCAAAAGAGGTTTTTTGTAATAAAATGTATGCCTAGTAAATCTCTCTATTAAATATTGAAATTGAATTCAATGATTTGTGGCATCTAGCATGTATGTCGCATCCTTAATTTAATTTTAAGTATAAGAAGAATTTTTTATTTAGGAAACATCATTATTAGGTCGATAAGAATGACGAAAGTGGTGGGTTCCTAATTAAAATATTTTAACTAATATTAATAAAATATTCTCATAAAGTATCTCATATGATTAACCTATTTTAACCGGATGATGATTTGATGTGTGCACTCACTTTTTATGATATAATATGGATGAGCTTAATGGGCCCAGATCCCTTCTTATGTTGTTGAGATGGGGATGATCCTGAATCTAGTTTCAAAGAAAAAAGCTAGAGCATCACAAAAAGTAATCTAAAGGCATATATGAAGCAAATACATACTCTCTTTTTTTGACCTTTTGTCCAAATATACTCTCAACTTCAACCTTCAGCCAAAAAATACTTCGATTTCAGTCACAAAATCAATCATCTTCAAATTCTTCAAACTATGATAAATTATTTTAAACAATTCAATCTCATCTTCGATACATCATCTCTAACCTCACCTTACTTTTTTCAAAAACCTTTAATTTTTCTATCTAAAATTTCATCTTCTATTTCTCCAAATATCTAATATTATTCTCAAGACTTGATGATTTACCCAATGGATTAAAGATGACCAATTAGACAAGAAAAATCAAAGGTTTTTTTTGTTTTTTACTATAATTTGAAGATGATGGCATTTAAGTCATTTTCTATTAGTCTTTTAGAGAAGATCCAAGTCAAGGGCATATGTCATCAATTCAAAAACATAGGGCATCTCAAATATTCACAAAACAATGAGAGGTATGTCTAAATCATCTAATCTAATAAATAAAGAGAGATTGACTTATGCTAGAAAAAAAGTGTCATAATTTTGAAAATATTATGGGTTATCTCTAATATTTACAACCCCTAGAGTAGGGTTGCAACCTGGGCCATACTCAACTTAAGTAGTAGAACCCTCAACCCAAGCTCGACTTAAACTTGACCATTAAGCCTAAGCCCACTAACCCAAGCTTAACCTAAATTTGATATTATAAAATCAAGTTGAGTTCGGATTAGCACAAGTTTAGATAATTTTGGGTGATTTGGTGGGGTTGGGCTCGTTAAATAATCATAATTTCATTTTAATTAAAAAAAAAAATTAATATTTAAAAAAAATAATATACAAAATCAAAAAATAAAATACTAGTAAATAAAAGCGCATACAACCTTCAAATCCATCACCGAAAGAATATTTAGACAAACTATACTAAAATCGTCTCAACCCTTTTTCATTAAATAATGAAGAGGGGTCTGATTAGTAAATTAAGAGTTTTTTAATAAATGAGAATTGTTACATAATTTAGATCTATAAACCAAAATAACTCCAAATGGATCTGGATCAGTCCACGAATAAGATAAATATGTAAGGGGTCAGATTACGGGTTTCAAAAGGTGTTAAGCATCAAATCCGCTCGATTAAGATGATCGATCTTTATTACAATCCAAAACTATCATATAATCAATACATAAAGACTAAAGTCAAACTATGATCCAATCATCGTCAATTTATATTGGATTTGCTAAACAAATCTTATGACTACGACTAATTGTCACCATATAAAATTTTCAATTTTTAAGTATAAAGATAGAAAGAGCTTCAATTATCAATCAATATTATAAATTTACATGACAAAATTTTCAATACGCATCCCAATGAATTGACTTTATCGTTGTTTTAAAGAAAACGTATTTTGATTTAATTGATCCAATAACCATCAAAATCAACGTGTCGGCTGCCCTAAAAAATCAATTCATGCCACAAAAAATTAGTGAATTAATTCATTTTGTTTTTTCTTTGCAAAATTGATTTGGTTTGAGTAATGAGCATGACACCAAAAATCAATGAGTTCATTTACTAAAAATAATTCGATCAATCCACTAATATCAAAAACTAGTGCGTCGACTCACTAACCTTGTATATAAAAAAAATTAATTTGATCAATCTATCAACACCAAAAATCAATGAGTCGATCCACTAATATTTTGAAAAATCAATGATCATTTTTAGTGCCACGTGCACAAAAATCATCGAGTCAATTTGGTGGTCAAATCTTTGAAAATCTGGATTTTGAAATAATTTCGGATATAGAAGGCATAGATCGATTCTACCCCAAGGGATCCCACAGACTCTATCATTTTTTCTACAACAAACAAACGAACGTGTATGTTTCAAAGTAAACATGAGGTCGACCATTGTTTATAACATCATGTTAAACACAACCATACTCGGCCACGTTTTTATTGCATTTTTACTTTGAGCCAATTCAAGCTCCCTCGTATGAACTTAACCGCTTCTTGAAATCATGATCACAAGAATGTCAATACCTTGTAGAAAGAGAAAACATATTAAATCACATTGAAACTAATAAAGAGCCAATGTATTTACCTTGTTTGCGATGAAGAATTGTTGTGATTAGAGGGTTAGAAAAAAGAAAAAAGAAGCAAGAACAAGCTCCTAACAATGGTGGTGACTGTGGATTCTTTCAGAGATTATGCAAGATTGAAGATGTGATGTCGCAAGTAAAGTTGTGAGAGTCCAAGTGGAAGAAGGTTGTGATGGTATTGAGTTGAAGGTGATAGTTTTACTGGAATTAGGTTGAAGAAGAAGAGATGAAGGTGAGTAGTTTAGTTTTTATTTTTTTTTATCTTCCCTTTTCTGTTATTTCTTTTAGTTTATTTTTGAAGGAACAAGACAAAGGAGAAAACAAAAAACATATAGAGAAGAATATGGAGAGAGAGAGAAATCATGTGTGGACAGAAGAAATCGAGGATGTGAGAGAAAGAAAAATAGGGAGATGGAGTCTGAGAGAGAGCGAGAGAGAGAGAGCGAATAGGAGGGAAGGAGATGTGGAGAAGTTGTCCTTGCTCCAAAATGTGAGAGAGAAGGGGTCTCCAAAACGTGAGAGAGAATGAGAGTCTAAGAGAGAAGGAGATGTGTTTAGAGTGGAGAGACCTCTCCCATATATATAATTTTTGTTTTTTCTCAATTTTTTTTCTTTTATTTCCAAGAGAATGGGATGTTGGATTTTTTTTTTCCTCTCTCTCACGTTTTTATTAAGAGGTTATAGGGGTGGTAATCCCACGATACTCGTAACTTCATAGTCCTCTATGGATTAAGCTTTAATTGGTTGATTTTATTTTTAATTTTTAATGGTTGTTTTGATTTTAATTGGAAGTATATGGGTTAATTGATTTTAATTGGACTTTTAGTGGGTTGATTAAATTTGAAATTTGATTAGTTGGTTAAATTTTAATTTGGACCTTTTCAATCAATCGAATTTTAATTTGAATTTTGTTGGTTGATTACATTTTAGTTTGACTTTTAATTGGTCTATTAACTTATAAATTTATTTTCGATTTGATTTTGAAATTTATTTGATTGATATTTAACTGAAATTTTAATTGGATTTTGATAAAATTTTAATTTGAATTGTTCAATAAATTTTAATGTGATTTTGATTATATTTGGATTTTAATTTGATTTCAAATCTCAATTAGTTTATTAATTTTTAATTTTTAATTTGATTTTGATTAGTTAAGAATTTTTCAATTTAAAAATTTGTTATCATGTTTTCCTAAGAATGTGGTCTCTAGGTAAAAGTAAGATATTTTGGTCAATTTTGTGACTTCTCATTAATTTCTCTATTGTCGTTGATTTGGGTCTCATTAGGCTCGAAATTATGTTCTGAATGCAATGGAAGTACTTTTAAGATTTTTCGGAAGTCCGAAATTCTTTCGTAATTTTGTTTATTTTTGAAGATTTTTACGAATTTTGGCGTGAGGTTTATTTCAGTCTCAACGTGATTATTTATGAGTTTCAAGGTCACATTTTTCTAGCGTCATAATATCTCTAAGTTATCAAAATGTGTAGCGAACATAAGCGTATGTACTTACTAAATTGGGTGTAAGGTGTAGCGATCATAAATATCCGTAAATTTATACGTCGAGTAATAACAAGTACTATAGATGGAAAGACTAGAAATGAGAGAAATTAATAACAATACTTACAAATTTTCGAATTCTTTACGTTCATCATTAGAAATTCATAACAATCGAGTGACAGATTGTTAGGCAGATGCAAAAATGGGTATCTATATATACTAACCCAAAATTCACATTAATATTAACTAATTGTCCATAAGTCATAATAATAAGATGAAATATTTTAAAAAAAAAGATAAATAAAAATTTATAATTAATATTAAAATAGTTATATATTAGTTGACATCTTGTTAAATTGAGTTGCTCGTACTTTCAATCCGAATTGAAATCGAGTCGAGATATTTCAAATTAGGCTAAACTCATTTTCTAAATAACTAGACTCAAGCTCACCCATCTATCGGGTTGAGCCCCGACCAGCCCGTCAAGTTACAACCATAGAGGGGTATGTATGGGGGTTACCCTATGGCTTTAAATTGTGGGATCATTGGGCTTCATTTTCAACTTGCTCAATAGGACGAATTCCCTACTCCATTTACAACAAGTTGTGTTACCATCCAAATATCCACTTATCCGAATCTTCATCTGCAAATAGAATTCGAAATCAGAAGGACATTTAATGGTATTTGTGCCAAAGCTCACTTGCATTAATCCTGACCGTCCAATCAACCAGATATAGATCTAAAACCAAAACAAAAACAATTGAACATCTCTTAATTCTTGGGCCTTTCCCATTATCTACAATTCTGTAATCAACGATAAAAACGTTTAGGTATATAGCGGGCGAAGATTTTCATGAGTCATGGGCCCTAAAAGTATGCCACGTGTTATATTCATGGTACTTGTACGACAGCATAATAACCATAAGAAAAGGAAATTAATACAGTCAGCTTGAGGAAAATATCTTCCCTAGAATCGAGAGCGTTGGTTTTCTTCGAGATTCAAACTTAAGGAAATGTCCATTGGTTTGAGCCTGTGGACGACGGTTAACGCTAGTTAACGTAAACACTGGACATCAGAAAAACAGACCCCAACAAAGCTTAGTTGGTGCGGACATGGAAGCAAAGCAGAAGCCGCCTGATTGTTCCCGTCATTCTCGAAACCCTAATTTTATCCGATTCTCTCGTAGTCTCTAAGCTTCTTTTTATTTATTAAACTCATGTGGAACTCATCTCAAACCCTAGAATTTGATCCAGACTCGATCGATTTCAGTTAGTTTTACAATGCTGGGGGTTGGAGTCTGGTTTAGGGATTCGATTGCTTGTGAATCGTCTGACCTTCCAGTTTTGAGGCATTCGGATTCGGTTATCTTCGTTGGTGGAGGACTGTTTCTTGAGCCATCTATTCCTACTTCGTTTGTTTCTTTGATTTCTTCAAGAAGCGATTCGATTGATGTATCGTATTCGATTAATTCTTCTTGTTTACGTTCTTCTTCTTCTCGCATTTGTCGAAAACCAGTTGTTTTGAGTGGTTTTCAGCGAGGAAAAAGCGGTCCTGGGGTTCTTAGTGATGGTTTTTTGTCGGTGAGCCTGTCGATTAACGAGAGCGATGGGTTTGTTCAGAATTCGTCAGGACTTTTAGGGGGAAATGAGGATAAGAATCCGGAGGAGACGACGGTGGGGTTTGAGGAGGGTAAGGAGGAAAATAAGGTTAGATTACAGGGAACTGGTGCGATGAACGCCACAAAGCATCTCTGGTCCGGGGCAGTTGCTGCAATGGTTTCAAGGTTTGTTTTTTATTTGATTTTTGATGCACTTTTGGTTTATAATTGAAAGGAGGATCTGGGTCTGTTTGGATAGTCATTTTTTCGGAAAAAAGTATATACTTTTACCTGAAAAAAAATCTTTAGAGTATATTTTTTCCAGGGAAAAATGGGGATCTAAACAGGCCTTAGTATGTTATTATAACTGTCTTTAGCTATTGGAGTTTGGGGCATGAATTGAGTAGATGGTTTGCTTATCTGATGGAATTGTATGGATTTGGCGTTGCCCCATATGCTTAATTTATCTTCTACATAGAGAAATCAACTCTGAAAATTTTCACTTCTCTTCTTGTTCACACTGCATTCAAATTTTTTCTGTGATCTTTATTTTGACATCAAATTTTTCTTTAGACGCACTCATCCTCTCGGTCTGTCCTTTATCTTCATGAACTAAATCAGTTGATTCCCATGCACAAAATATCAATAGCTGCTTTTTTTTTTGAGATGAACTGAAATGAAACACTATACCCAGAGCATAGTTTCCATCAGTCTAGAGTTGAGATTAATACAAATGTGGCAGAAAGTTGCTATAGAAATTTGTGAAGGAAAGAAATAATTGTTGGGAGGTGATCGTTAAGAAATATGGGCCATGGCTGAGGCCCCCTTCTTCTTCTTCATCTCCTCCTCCCCCCCTTCTTTCTGGTTACCAAATCCATGAAAAAACCCTTGTCTTGTCTGAGTCATCTTGGTAACATTTTTGAATGAGGTGAGACTGGAAACCGAGATTGAAAACCATGGTTCGGATTGGAAGTAATCACTTCGAGTTACATTCCCCTCCTTTTACACCATTATGAGAATAAAATAAGCTTTGATTGTAGTGATTGTATCATTAGAGAGGGTGGACTCTCAAATCAGAAGGACCTAGAATGCCTCTCTAGTGCTGTAACGGTTGCTTTAGACCCATTTGTTCTATCAGGCGGTATCTTCTATCTTCTATGAACTAACATGTCATTGATTACCTCACTGTATTGCCTGTTCAAATGGCTTGGAAACAGCCTATTCGCTCCAAATTTGTTTTTCTTTTACATGGGCGGGATGCTTAATATGCTTTTGATGGTAGATCATGTTGAAATAAAAGGGATGGCCATTTCAAATGGATGCATGACTCATGACGAAACAATGGCTTATCTTATTCATTTCTCATTTGTAAATTATTTTACTAATGGATGTTGAATGAATGATGCACATTTCCGATTGCAATTATTGTTTTCGTACATAAAATGTGGACACAATTACATGTGTCAACAGAGCATGAACACAAGGTGTCTGTTTACGACACATGGACCACGAGACACTAAATTCATATATTATCCATAGATCACAAAACCATGTTTTGACAATGACTGATGAAAATGTCATGATTTGAATGATAAAATATTTAATATAGAAAATAATATTTGTTTGTAACACGAATATGCCCATACAGGTGATATGTTATGCCGGCACTACCCAATTCATGATAGATGTTGTTGGTTTCACTTTATTTTGGATATTCATGACACTTATCAATGCAGGAAGTGCACTAGTTCCATTACATTAATCCATAATTGAATTCAAAATATGGTTTTACAAGGTTCTGGTTTGTTCTGGATGGATCACTTTTTAATCTATAATAAGCTTAACAGGATAGCTTATTATGGATAAAAAAAATTTTAACATCAATTTTATGTGTTTCTGATACTCGTTATTTTGAGTTATGTATATAGAAAATGTCTGTCCTATCAAGTATTAACTTTTGAGATAGCAGATAAGCAGTTTGTATGGATCTTGAGTGAATTCCCGTCTTAAGATCTCATGGACCGACTAGTGTAACATGTCTCTGCTTTTTTTAATTGGCCAATTTCATTTTTTTCCTTGAATTTTTAATTTCACTGCCTATATTTTCTATCTGAAAATGAATGTTTTTGTATCAGAACTTTTGTTGCTCCACTTGAAAGACTAAAGCTTGAATACATAGTACGTGGTGAACAGAAGAATCTATTTGAGCTCATAAAGACAATTGCAGCTACTCAAGGCTTGAAAGGCTTTTGGAAGGGAAATTTTGTCAACATTCTTCGAACAGCTCCATTTAAGGCTGTAAATTTCTATGCTTATGACACATACAGAAAGCAGCTGCTCAAAATGTCTGGGAATGAAGAAACCACAAATTTGGAAAGGTTTCTTGCTGGTGCTGCGGCTGGAATTACTGCTACTGTACTCTGCTTACCAATGGACACGGTATGCAGCAGTTTCTGACTTTGTTCATTTTTAGAGTAATCCAATGCAAACAATTCCATGATGTTTACTTTTCCTTGTGAATCTCTGTTCTTTTTTATTTTTTTATTTTTCAGCTAAGCTGTGTTTTTACCTATGTGATATGATGGAAGTGTTTATTTACCTTCCATTCTGGACGGTACATTGGAAATAGGCTGACTTCTCCTGTGTGTTTTATGTGTGTCACATTTGCAGTGGTTAAGTTCTCACCATTGGGGTGTCAGTTTGAAGATCTCCTGAGCCCAAATTGACCCAATCAGATGACCCTAGCCATCAGATTCTGATCATGGACATTATACTTAGGGTTGCAACTTGGTTCGGTTTGGGCAAAAACAAACAGATCTGACCTAGGTCGGTTCCACTAAATAAGAATAAGAACTGAACTAAATACCAAACCAAACAAACCAAACTGAAGTCGATTTGGTTTGGTTCTATGGGTTGCCAATATCCTATATACCTGCTTGGAAGCAACATATATTTCATTAAAAAATAATAATAAACATGAAATATTTCATTTAATAAATCATTAATCTATGTCCTAACTCCTAAGAAGTAAGCACAATAAAAAAATTGAGGGAGAGAAAGGAGAGGTGAGATTGATGAGACTCTAATTCTTTTGGGAGTTTTCAATTTTAATCTGGACCGAATTGATCGGTTCCATACAACCCTTGAAACCAAAATTTATTACCTTGACTGTGTCAATAGGTTCATAAAAATCTGCAGACACTTGGTTTTGATTAGGTAGGAGCATGAAAAGAATATACTTTAGAGCTGCATGAAATACATTAGTCTTATTTTGTGGTAGCATGGTCCCCTATCTGATCTTTTAAGTGCATGGATTTATCTGAACTGCATGAAAAATATTTTAGTCTGAACTCCATAGGGGTCCATCTTCACTATTGTGTTTTTGATGAATTGGAGGCTTGCCGCTGAAGTATTAAGGGTCGATTGTGTTTGGTCAAACAGAAACCACTTGAAATTTATGTTTCTGTAGGTCATAAAATTTTAAGAATTTTAGAAATTGAATCATCATCTTTTTTTCTGCTTCTGTTACTGTTTTTGGCTTTATTGGTTGCGTGGGCTATAAACCATCAAACAAATGGCAGATTTTTGTTTATTGTTTGATATTTCATAATTTGTTATGCTGAGTGACTGATTCATCACCATTAGATTATTGTTGTTGAACTGGATCCAATTTTGACAAGTTCATTATGTGAGGTTTTAAGTGATTTCTTAACTACCTTCACAAGTTAAAATATTTCAGATACGAACAAAGATGGTAGCTCCTGGTGGGGAAGCCTTGGGTGGTGTCATTGGGGCTTTCCGTCACATGATCCAAACTGAAGGGTTCTTTTCACTTTACAAGGGCTTAGTACCCTCCATTATAAGCATGGCACCTTCAGGTGCAGTTTTCTATGGGGTGTACGATATGCTGAAGTCGGCTTATCTCCATTCACCGGAAGGAAGGAAGAGGATTCAGAACATGAAACTTCAAGGTCAAGAGCTAAATGCTTTGGACCAACTGGAGTTGGGATCCATGAGGACCTTGCTATATGGGGCCATTGCTGGTGCTTGTGCTGAAGCTGCCACATACCCATTTGAGGTAGTGAGGAGACAACTTCAAATGCAAGTCCAGGCAACGAAGTTGAGTGCATTGGCAACTTGTATCAAGATAGTTGAACAGGGAGGTGTTCCTGCACTCTATGCAGGACTCATTCCCAGCTTATTACAGGTATGTAAACATTGATCTCTGGAAGCCTTGATCATATCTTTCTCTATAATATCTGGAAGGTTTATTTTGAATAAGTCTGAACTTGAAGAGAAGTATGATCTGCATTTAGTTAAACTAATGTCAAATAAACTAAATTATCCTACATTTTATTTTTGACCATTCATAAGGAGTTGGATATCTCTAGCCATGTATCCTTTAAGATCTTTGGAAGACTACAAATTGAGTTATAATGAGATGAGCTTCGGTAATTGTCAGCTGTCTTTCCTTCTGTTGTATGCCTTCTCCTGTTATTACATGGAAGGCATGCTCTTTCCTGTATGTGGACTATGCAAAAGTTGATCTGGATTTCTCCATTGTAGTGCTTCGACTTTCTTGAGTGAATAAACCTTTCTTTTCTGAATTCACAAGGAGCTTTTCTTATGCTCTTCTCCAGTTGTAATTTGATCTTTCAAGTAGGAAGGCTACTGGCTATTTTAGTAATAGGTCACGGGAAGCCTTATCTAACAAAGAGACTCAGAAGATGGGAAGATCAAGGGTTAGGTTGTAGTGTAACTTCAGTTAGACTTTCCTAAATACTTGTCTTGTAGAGTGAGAAAAGATGATTATCTTTGTCGAAAGCTCACTCCTTGTCGAAGCCTAACAATCATAGGTGAAAGGAAAAATAACTCATGGTTGAGATTTGAGAATCTTGGGCTGCAGGCCAATACTGGTCCTTTAGGGGTAGTGGAATTAAGGGGAGCTTTATGTGATGCATGGATCTTCATTGAAATAGGTGAACCTTATCATTTTATGCGGTTCATGCAGAGTTGCATTGTTTAAAACGTTGGTATTATTATGTGGAGGATACATAACACTGTTTGAGGAGGGTTACACCATTTGATGGTTAACTCTTATGGTTCTAGGTTAACAGATCAGTGTTTTAAAGTAACTATTTACTCTTTTTTTTTATTCTTTTGATATTCATGGCTACTGTTCCAGCAAAAAGGTCAACCAATTGTATCTTAACCATCTTGTTCTTGCTCTTCTGCCTTTTTCAGGTTTTACCATCGGCTGCAATAAGTTACTTCGTCTACGAGTTCATGAAGATTGTTCTCGAAGTTGAATGAATATACACCCTTGATTTTCTCAAGGTTGAATGACCATACACTGGATTCACTTATACTAACCTTTTGGAGGGTTCTCACTGTAACTTAAAAAGGCTAGGTGGGGTGCTTAGGTTCACACACACAGCGGAAGCTAGTAATAATGTCATAGTTGAGACTGGTCAGATGTTCTAATTGAGTGCGTCACACATCACTGTATTCTCTGATTATATATGACTTTTGAGCTCCTTCCTGCTCGATTTGTCTTGAGATTATCTTGATTTTGTCTCACTTGTTGAGAACTCACATTTTTTACTATGCCGGTGTGTTAATCACAAAGTCAACGTCAAACAATCTTATTTTCTGTGGTTGGAAGTTTTTCTTTTATTTATTTGTTTTGTATCAAGCTGTCTCTCTAGGCATATATGACATCAAGATCATTTTTTTATAAAAAAAAATTGGATACCCCCCCCCCCCCCCTCCCTTTTTAAAATCCAACAAACCAACTCCAAAATGCATTCTCTAATTTGGTTCAAAATGGGTGTGACTCCGTGTGCTTAGAAGACTAACTTAAATGAGGTACGTAGTATGAACATGGTTGGACGTCAAGCTTTTTTGGATATCTTCACAGGGGATGCAATATGGGCAACTTGAATCAAGAAAAGGACTTTCAAGGTCTGAAGTGCTTCGGGTTGTTAACGCCTAGTTACATTGCTACATGCTTATAGTATGAAACATCATACCTGTAAAAGAAATCAAACAACTGCTAAACATTGCAACCTATGATATAGATAGTAATATTCCCTTTCAACGTATTATAGGCTCGCCTAGGATTCATGGTTTCGATTTTTTGTTAACCACTCTCCCATGGTTTAAAATCTCATTTCGATCCAGTATACTATAACAATCCCAAAACGTTAAAGACCATTGAAATAATGGTTTTTTTTTTTTTTTTTTCAAATGTTTCAATTGAGGCTCTTGATGTATGGTTTAAAATCTCGTTTCAATCCAGTATACTAAAACAATCCCAAAACGTTAAAGACATTGAAATAATGTTTTTTTTTTTTTTTAAATGTATCAACTGAGGCTCTTGATGTGACAGTGCACAAAGATTGATCTTTTTCTTCGGGGACAAACAAGGAAAAAGATCTATGGTTCTGTGCACATGCTGCGTGAAGAGCGTCAGTTTTGAGAGTTAGTTCATCATTAGTTATAAAAAAACATACTCAAATGTAGGTGCACATAACCATATAATTTTTTTTTCTCCTCAGCTTATCACAAGGAAAAATCTATGGTTATGGAGTTGTGATGAATGCACGCGGTTGACATGGCAAGGGCACAAAATCATAGATCATTTTCAGCGGGATACCCAAGAAAAGATGTACAGTTCTGTGCCCTTGCCACATCAACCGCATACCAAGACCGCTTGCATTCATCATTATTCATGGTAATGTGCACATTCCACGTCATTTAAATATATTTGAGTATTTTTTTGAGTCAGTTTATTATTATTGTTGTTTAATTATGAACTTCAAACCTTCTCCATGAAAAAGGAAGGGGAAGAGCAGATTCCTTGGTGGCCACGCACCACTCCACATAATGGGGTATAGCCTGCGGGGCATAGGGACTAGTCTGGTGCAAGCAAGCTGGCCCGGATACCCTTCGTTAAAAAAAAAAAAAAAAAAAAAAAGAGGAAGGGGAAGGCCATGATGTAGAGTGAGGTGAGAAATTTGATTAAACGGAGCAGAAGATTATCAAAACGTAGCGGACCCAAAAGAGTGTGCATCGTGGCATTTTTTGGTTGGCGGATCAAACTTTAGGGCTACACTTCATTCCAAGTCCACGCTGGAGTAGAAAAGTCAAGCATGAGTGCAGCACAGCTGATGAGTGTTCAGTAATATCTACTACATAACAGGGGTAATCCTGTCAAAGTAAATAGCACAATCCTACTTTCAGGCCTCGATTTCCCGGAAAATCCACTTTGGCTGCTGCTTCTTCTCACCTTCCTATGCCTAGTACCCGATTTCTCTCTTTAATTCATTCGCGATTTCGCCTTCGAATATTCTAAAAATTTGCAATTTTATTAATCTCTCGATCTGATCAAGGTGTCTTCTTCGTCTTTAGCGAATTCAACTTCGATTTTCTCTGTTCAGCAAGTCTATTAGATTCAGATTATCAGAGACATGAGATTCGACTTTTCGATTGGAGTTCTGATGTGGCGTTTTCATGGTTAGGATTTTTTGAGATCGAACTGAAGAACTTCTCTGATCAATTCGTTCATGGCGGACGGTAGGCGATACTCGTTGGGTAATCAATTAGGTGAGAACTCGACATTCATTTTGGAGGTTTTTGTTCTTAATTTTTAATATATTGGTTGTCTTTCTCTTCTGAAAGGCTTAATTAAGGTTGAATAACTTTGATTAATGTCTCGAAACATGGTAAATTCTTCGATCTGTGTTGGATTTTTTAATTTACATGGCAATATCACTTCGAAGTTTGGGAATAATGACGTCATAAAAAGATGTACGGCTTTACTATTCCTCCGTTCAACACCATTGATGAGATGCTACAATATTAAAGGATCACCTTGCTTGTGTCATCGTGACCTCTTTTATAATAAAAATAAAAATAAAAATAAAATGATGATGGTATGTATGGGCCTTAGTTGGAATTCAACTAGTTGAAAGACTTACCCATCGAGATAATTCTATACGTAAACAAAAAATTAACCTCAGTTTTGGAATCTTGGTGTTTTGAATTGTTGTTTGAATTGGAGTTCTTGAACAAGTATGTGACGAGCACACACACACACACACACACACAGCTTTAAAAATAATTAATTCGGCTGGTATTTATAGGCAAGGTGTTGGGTAAATATCGTACACTTGGCCATTGCGGTATTCTTTGTTCCAGCCATTGTTTGGCAGTATTAAATCCTAGATCATACACCTGGCCATTATGGGGTTCGATACTCCACATCTCCATTTACCTGTTAAAAAAAAAAAAAACTAGATCAACAAATGTATCAAACCATCATATTGACGCCGCATTTTGCTATTACGGTGTTGACCGATGAACAATCCAGGCTGCCCTAGACAACTTGACAAGGGGAGCAGCTGGTTTACAAATAACAGGAAGCTAGATAGAACCAAGATGACGACGTCTTTTCTTTTTATAAGTAAATCATATGTAAGAGAAGGGGATGTATCCCACAAAACAACTGCAAGCTTGGAGAAATCCAAGAATGCACACTGTCCATCTAGAGATCAATTATGAACCTTTTTTTAGTCTGTCTAATTTCAATTCTTGTAATCATATTATAGAATTTTACTAATGTTTTTTTACTAGTTTGGTGATGACCTCAGTTTTGGGATCCATATCACCCAAAATTTTCTTGGTTTTAGATCATGGAGTTCCCCAACTATCAAGACTCTTTTGATAAGTAGTGACAAAAAAGGATAAGCTTGCCTTTTGCCCATAACCCACTTAGGATATTGGGTTGCCATGTAGACCCTGCTTTCCATCTTTTTAAGGTTAAGTTCTCCTATATTGGGACTTCATTTTTTATGTGTTCTTCTTGAGGAGTTGCCATGTCTGTTCTATTTTAATAACTCCCTTCAACCTCTTTTTTTATAAGTAAAAACTTATTATTGATAGAAAGCTAGGCGATCAAGCTAAGCAGCCTAAGAGAAAAGAGATAGAAACGTCAATTTACTTTGAACACAAAGACGCACTTCAACTTATTTAACTTATTATATTTTGAGATAACTACTGATTTCTAATGGATGGAATATAATTGTGTTTGAACTTTGTAGCATACTAAATTGACCCTCAAGCATTGGTAGGTTTGCGTAATTGGTGGCGTAATTTATGTGCTGAGATATCATTTTAACTTTGTTTACTATGATTTTTTTGAGTTGGATGTGCAGATATTGAGCAGATCCTCTTGGAAGCACAAAATCGATGGTTGCGCCCTGCTGAAATTTGTGAAATTCTTCGAAATTATCAAAATTTTCATATTGCTCCAGAGCCTCCAAATAAGCCACCGAGTATGTTTCTTTGGTACAATTATTATCAACAATCTCTCGACCTCTTTCTTTGTTTTATTTGTTTGATTTCCTTCTAGAAATTTGACTCAAGGCCTTGATCAATGTCAATCATAATAGTTCTTTTCGTCTTCAAGTAAATTTTAAGAAAACGATACATTCTGTATTTAATGGATTATGGATCCATCACGAATGTATGGTATAGCAATCATGAATGTATGATATAGCAACCATTTATGCTAGACTACTAATTTATGTTCCATTTTCTCGCCAAAACAGTGCTTTCACATAAAACACTTCTTTTTTCTTCCTTTTTCTCCTGTTTTGTTTAGTAGTTTGGAGTTTGGACACTTGCGCTTTTACTTCTTTTCAAGTCTCTAGTTGCTCTATCAATTCTTAGGCTTATCTCAGTGGGCTATCCTCACTTATATTAATAGTGGAGCAGGTTCTGTCTATTTTTAGGCTTATCCTGGGCAGACTCCAAATTTGAGTTGCCATTGTCAGTAGTTTGATTTTCACTTGGTTATGGAAGTATCCTCCATTCCACTATTTACTCTTCATTTTAGTCTTATGTGCATTTTCCTTGTTAGGTGGTTCACTTTTCCTTTTTGACCGAAAAGTTTTGAGATACTTCAGAAAGGATGGCCATAACTGGCGGAAGAAAAAAGATGGGAAGACAGTAAAGGAAGCTCATGAGAGACTCAAGGTGAGTGTTACAGGAATGGTGCTTTTGTTGTACTTTCCAGAATATAGCTTTGGAAGGCCTTCTTTGTGCCAATGATTTGAAAGGTGGTGCCGAGTTCTTTGACTGTTTCGCTAAATTTTTGTTATTGTGATTCATTCTCCTTTATTTGATGTACTTTTATGATGAAATCTTCTCTGCAAATGCTTATTTGTCTGAGTTGGCAAAGAATGTTAGTGTTAACAGGTCTAAGGTTCAGAGTAGGTTTTTTTTTATAAGTATAAACTTTATTGAGCAAAAAGAACAACATACAAAGGGTTGATCGAGGTGACCAACCAAAAACTAAGAACCATACAACAACTCCCATCTAAATATAAAGTCTTCGAAAAACACCCCTTTAAAATTGGGATCTATCTTTGTCCAAAAAAACCACCACCCGAGAATGGTGATCATAAGCTCGTGACACTGTGTGACTTCATCTTTGAAAACTCTCCTATTCCTCTCCAACCATAATCCCCAAGTAATTGCAAAAGGTAAGAGCTTCCACAAAGTTTTCAAAGTTGTTTTCACCTCTGAGTTAATGATAGGCTTCCTCAATGGAAATATCAAAAATGCCATATATGTTGAAATCGTTCTTGGTATATGTGAAATTAAAACTAAAAGGTTGTCTGTATACATTTTAGGCTGGAAGCATTGATGTTTTACATTGCTACTATGCCCATGGGGAAGAGAATGAAAATTTTCAGAGACGCAGCTATTGGATGCTTGAAGAGTGAGTATGAAAAAAGTTTATATCTATGTTTTTATCAATGCATTCTTTTTCCTCTTCATTCCTGTATTTTTCTTGTTGAAATTTATATTATCTTTTGTTTCTCTTCGAATGGACATAGTTAATTTTGATTAACAGACCAGCTTTAGCATTCTATTTTTGAACTCTGTGATGCATAAAAATTTAACCTTTGCAATGGTTGATACTCTATTACATAAGTAATATATTTTGAATTTTCGTTGCTATTTGGCTTTGATTACAAATGTATTGCCTAATAATATTGGGACTACCTTATAATCAAGTGATTTTGAGACCTGCTTTCCTTTGACTGTAGTTCCCATAAGTTGGGTTTTCTAATCCCATAAGTGATTTATGTTATCTCTCACGTATTGAATTACTAAAATTGTGATCAGGGAAACATTTTGTACTCACTGATCGGTGCATGTCTTCTTTCTTTGTTGGAATAAGGCCATAAAAGTGAGAAACCTTTTAAAAATAAAATAAAATAATCTGTGTAACAAGGACACAACGCATCTCTTGACCAACAAGGATACAAGGCATTCAGCACCTTCAAGAAACCCAAAATGCTAACCCTTCATACCTTTTTTTTGTGGATAGGTGCAAATAAATTAATCAAATAGTGGAAAAGAAACACAAGGTTAACCTCAGAGGTTGAGGACATACCATTATGGTTATTCCTCCAATACCTGGAGTCTCTGTTGTCAGAAGGCATAAGACTATCCAAGATAAGATCAATAAATCTGGCAACAAAATTCAATTCTCATTTATTCAGATTCTGTCTGATGCCAAGGTCCTAGGATAGAGCATCCTCAGTATCACCCTTCGGATGTTGACAGTTTGCTTTTGTTTGTTTGTTTGATAAGGAGAATAGAATAGGAAACTGGGTAGTAAGCATAGTGTCTCCACACCACACTGGGTCTTTAAGACTATCTATGTATGAAACTCTTCTGGTCTGTTCTGAATATACTGCAAAACACCAAACCCATGAGGGGATCCACTTCTTATGCCTTTCTGACCCAATTCTTCACCTTCACCACCAAATTTATCAACAGCAACTTTCTTCCATATGCTAGAATACTCCTCTGGAAACCTCCACAACTACTTACCAAGAAGGATTGTGTTCATCAACTTCCCACTTCTAGTCCCCAGACTGCCTTACATTTTAGAATCAAACTTTATTCCATTTCACCAAATTATATGGCAATTCTCACTATCATTCCATCTACATTTTTGCCCACAACATTGGTAGGGAGAAGGGCGACATGAGAGAGACAAGGAAGCTAACCATGCACCTTTTGATGAGTGACATGGAATATTTTAATTAGATGTAACTCATTTTTTAAATAATTAAAATAAAAATATGAAAAGGAAAATAAAATGTTTTCATGTACCATAGAGCTGTCCAATAACTTAATAAACATAAATAGACTCATGATATTAAACAAATTTAATTGAGCTCAACAACTTAACAAATTAGTGTATGAAGTATAGAATACACCACCCTCTTTTAGATTTATTGTGTGAAAGACAATCATTAAGAGAATGAGTGGAACTGCCATATATGTAGGGTTTAGGGGATCGGCTGATCTGACTTTGGAACGCCAATCCAACTCTAGGTTGATGCTTTGTGAGTCTTAAAACCTAGGTGACTTGGGATCAGTTGGGACTTGGGTTAACATGGGTCTGATTGACTTTTATCTTGTTTATATGAGTGGATTTGGTCTGTTAGCCAGACTCGTACTTGACTTGGCCTTTGGGATCAAATGGGATTGGGTTGGAATCATCTGCATTGATCAAGTCTACTTGGGAATTGGTGCCGAACGATGTACCAAACACAATCCCTTAAACCTTGCTTACATGTCAGGAAGTGTATTAAGATTTGTCAAGACGCATACATGCGAAATGTGTCTGACATAGTTAAAAAACTTCTGAAGTGCCACGTTGTTACACAGTTCTGAACACATGGCCATTTTAATAAATAAAGAATAAAAGACATACTATAATGGATAAAAGTCAGTTAATGCTGAGAATTCACAATATTATTTGGAGATTGATAGAGGATCAATCTTTTGTATTGAAGGAAGTATTGGGGGTTATCAGTATAAGATTGAAGTAGCAATGGGCAAAATCTGATGTGGAGTAGAAGAAATTAGCAGGTGCGAAGTTCCTTTTATTAGAAGCCGGATGCTAGATTAAGCTTAACTTCAGCAGTGTGCTCTTAGCTCTTTGGATCTTGTCAGTGGTCACAATAGGTGGTATTTCTAGAATGATCATAGTGAAATTCTTTTAGCTTTTGTAGTCTCATTGGCAAGGCGGACTCCAATGAAGTGGGAATCTGAGTTCTAATTCCAGGTCTTTGAATTTTCTAGGATACATTTGATGCTCCCTTGGAGGTTGAGGTGATTCATTGAATGCCATAATGGGTGGCAGTGTAGAGTACATTTGGAGGCCTTCTAACATGGTATACCTCATTAGGGAGTAGGTTGGCGGTTGGACTCTAATTTTCTCCTGCATATTATGGAATGTGTAGATATAACAGATTCTTTAGCGACGTGTAAATAGAGATTTGTGTACAAGAATAATCTCATTTTGTATAGGCCGCAACAGTAGAAATTTTGGACAAATGGACCACCGCACTAATGTATTTAAACATGACCAGGTTTTCATTTTGTTATGCATGACTTCATTTCTCATTGATGAATGTCATATAGTTGACTGTGATGATTTCTCCTAAATGGGAAAGGAATTAAATGAATACATCATGAACTTGGATTTGCATGTATTGCTGAGGCATTTAGGAGTTACTTGTCTTGTGCCAATTAGTATACTAATTGAAAGGAATGCTTTGAAGTACAAACTGAACAAGTTCTTCATCTTTCAAGAAGGTGTCCACTTGTTAATTCGGTAAAGTTTGTTATTTGAATACCACAAACTTGTATTCAAGATTTGCTTTCATCTACTAGCCACTGACCTGCTTGCTTACCCAAAAAAGAGGCTCTTCATCTTTCAATTTGTATGGAATATGTTATTTTTTCCTGTTCTGTGTTGAGTTCTGTCAAAAACCATAGTTCATTCATTGTTTTCTGTTGTTTCCAACATTTGTTTTTGTAGTTAATATGATTTGATCTCATGTTATTTTGTAATGTGGAAAAATTCAAGACCTTGGGTGGTAACAGATGTGTTGCAAGACGGTGAGGGGAGAAAAGAAAATATGGAATTTAGGGAATTTGGGCGACAATAGGAAAGGGGTTTCCAAAATCCCAAGAAATGTAAAACACAAAGCTTTCCAAGTACCATATTTTGAAATTATGATTAGGGGAAGGTTTAGGTTATAGGGAAGATTTGAAAAAGAGATTAATGAAATAAGGATTAAAGAAAGTGGAGAAGGATTAAGGGTAAAATAAAATGGGGTTTGTAGGTTTCAAGAATCCAAGACTTCCAGAAATCAACAATCAAGAATTCAAGATTTCTTGAAAAATCAAGAAAACAAAGTTTATGGGTTGGGTTCTTGAAAGGATTAGAGGGTTCTTGATGGTTTCTTGATCTCTCACAAATAAAGAAAAGAAGATAGATGATAAGAAGAAGATTAAAGAAAAAAAAAATGTCCTTTGAATCACCCCAATGATGTCTATGGCATCAACCATGTTGAATGCACCAACATTCAAAAGAAAACAGAAACTTCTTGTTTTTTCCATTCATTCTCCGTCAATAAACCCTAATACAATCTATAAATAAGGAAAATCAACCCAAAGTCCTAATAAAACTAAAATACCAAGTAAAATAACCTAATTTTCGTAACTTTCTTTCTCCTAATTTTTTAATCCTAATAAACTTAAATAAAAGACATCTTAAAGTTACCAAACTACCCCTGAATATTATACTAATACCATGGACCAATAAAAGATGAAAATAAGCCTAAAAAACATAAGAATAAAGTCCTAAAACAACTCAAAACTAAAAGAAATAACTAATCTAAAAAAATCCCGAATGATAAATCTAGACCCAATTAAGTGGAAACCTAAACAATTACAAATCTTTTGTCGGAACCTTTGACCGTTGATTTGATTTATGTTCCGCATTACAATTATTATTATTAATGTTTGAAATGGCGTACAACTTGCATGAAACTGTTGACTTTTTTGTGTGTGCTATTTTTCGATTCTTTCTGTTTAATGAAAAGCTCATCTGTGCACAGCAGCACAATATCTGTTCCACTTCTTATATTTGCCTGATGCTGCAGGGAATACATGCACATTGTTCTTGTCCACTATCGGGAAGTGAAGGTTTGACTTCAACTTGTTTTATTCATTGTTTTCTTTCATTTATGTGCTGAGATATTATCCAAATGCTCAACTGTATTGAATCAGGCCTTCATGACCATATGCAGATCACTTTTTTTCTTCCAAAGTATTTTATATATACAATTGTTATAATGACTTCTCAATTGGGTATCTGTGTATTATGATTATTTAAAATCTTTTTATTGTTTAGGGTAACAAAACAAACTTCAGCCGCACTAGAGATAATGAAGAAGTTTTATCCAGTTTCCATATGGGCAGTCCTGTATCTTCAAGTTTTGTTGGAAATCATAATCAAGTAGCTTCACAAACTACAGATACCACAAGCCTGAACAGTGGTCAGACATCAGAATATGAAGATGCTGAATCTGGTATATTTGTTACCTCTGCTTTCCTACTTCAATTGTTCAACCCAACTTTCATTCCAAACTAAAGCAAAATTTGATGAATTAGATAATCGTCAAGCAAGTTCCAGATACCACTCTTTTCCTGAGTTACAGCAATCTGAGGACAGGTCCGTGACATGCAAGATGAATTCTGGCCTCATGAGCTCTTATTTGCCACCCTGTCCAAGTAACCAATGTAAGAACATTCTTCTGAATTTTGCTTAACTTTTTGATCTGTGTGTCTCAAGGCACCTTTACATGATGGTGTATTTTAAACACTTGCCAGACAGTTATCATGGAGAGGAACCAGCCGTTCCTGGATTAAATTTTGTACCAATTGCTGAAGGAAATGAGGGTCGAGATAGTAATTATGCAGGGTTCGGGTTAAATTTTGAAACCCAAAAACAGCTCGACTTGCAATCCTGGGAAGAGGTCTGGGAACATAGTACAATGGGATTGCAGGGTGCACCTCTTAGACCACCAGTTTCTTCAACACAATCTGTTACCACGGGCTTTATCCCCAAACAAGAAAATTTGATGCTCGGGCAAAGTTCCACAGATGAGTTCAATATCAAGGAGTTTGGGGATGGATCAGATAGCCAAGGAAAATGGAAGGTACAAAATGTTCATTCGCCATCCAATGTACCGTATGCAGATCTCCATGCCTTAATTACCTTTAAGTTCTATTTAAATCTAAAATGTTTGCTTCTGCTACATAAACACTAATATTTGTGATACTAATGTAGTGCCATTACTATCTTTAAACATTCTCTTTTATATTCTCCAAAAACTGATATATGAAAGGCTAAGACTGTGCCATCAGTAGATTTCTTAAGGTATATCAGAGTTCTACAGGTCTATTCATGATGCAATTTACACAAGAATTATGCAACATGCTCTGCACAAGGAAAGAATCTGTTGTGGCATTGATAATATAAGTTCTACCCACAATCAGAATATGCCCTGTAAATTTTCCCCATATAAAATAAAATGAACTAGATTGAGATGGTTTGGGCATGTATGAAAACCAATGACGACAATTGTGAGGATCATTTTAGTGAAAGTTGAAGGCTCTAAAAGGATTAGAGGAAGACCAATAATAATCTTGATGGAGATAATAAGAAGAGATCTGAAGATACTTGCATTGATTGGAAATGTGGCTCTAGATAGAGTAAATGGTGATAAAGAATTCTTGTTACTGACTCTTATATTTAAGATAAGGTATAGATGATGATGACAATATCTCCCTTAAAGAAGTTTATCCAACATGAAGGCAAGCCTCTCAAACTTGTTTCGTGGACACTGTTGTTCTTATGCACTTGGTTCAAGTGGGATTAAATTTTGTATGATAAACAAACATGACATGGCGTTAGTCCTGGTGGAGTTCTATTAAGGAGGGGCATAGAAGCATACACCTTTTTGAGTTCAATAAGCTGTCTGGTGCTCATGTGTCATGTGTTCTTTGACGTTTCTTTTGTACTATATAATAAATTAAGAGATTAGGTTATAGTTTTTGGTGTTCTTAATGATAGAAATTATCGTGGGAAAAAAAATCTGCTTGCTTGTTGAAATTTGTCAAGTTCTTGGTAGCGTTTCTTAACATATTAACGGACTGGTTCAGAAATGGGTAGTTGCTCGTGGTTTATCATGAACTTTTGAACTGTTGGCTAAAAAGATCCTCCAGTAGTCCTCCTTGACAGTGTTAAAATCTAGTGTGCTTCACTGACCGATAACCTTGGAAAATTTTAACATCTTAACTGGATGTGTATCATTTTGGTTGCAGATTGTCTTCTTTACTATGATACCTCACTTTGCTAATGTCGATCAGTGTGATCACTGTATCCTAGGCTTTGAGATTAGGAGAGATGACCTTAATTATTTGCTGAGACATGCATTACCTAGGAAGTGATTGTACTAGGTATCTCTATCCATTTCCTAGAACCTAAAACCTAGGATATTAAGTGAACACCTTTGAATGGGTGACGCAAATTGTCAAATCCAACGTTTCATATAATAAAATCAATTTTCTTTTATGGGTTTTTGGCAAATTCAAGGGTGAACAAACCTCACAAAAAGTTGCTCATTTTTTGCAATCAATATATATATATATATATTTGTGTGCATGTGGGCAGGCAGGCTGGTGTGGTATGTGTGCATCTGTGCGAAAAAGGTTGTCTACATGTCTGGTTGAGGATGACAGTATCCGACATGGGAAATTATTAGAAAATGAAGTGTCGTTATCATGTAGTTTGTAAATCATTCTGATATGAATATAATAGATTAAAGAGTTCAGTCAATTCCAAATATTGTTTCTAAAAAGTGAAAAAAACAAAACTTTAGTATGTTTAGACAATCCCTGTCATCTCTGCCTTTTGGTTAACAAGTTTAAGTATTTTGGTCTTGATAATGTTTGCATATGCAACTTTTAGGTACGAGTGTTATTCTGAATTATCTATTTGCTATTTTTTATTGATATTCTACAGAAAACTTGCATCTAGTTCTTTCTTAAAATTTGTTTAATTATGTTGAGGGTTCTAACTTAATTTGTGCACTCAGATCACTTCTGATATCGATTCTTCTCACATATCTACATGGAACTTGGACGAGAAGTTACAGGCAGACTTAGCCTATGATCTGAGTACGAGATATCCTGAGCAAAAAGCTTATTATAGGGATTTACATAATACCTCTGAGCCTTTTTGGAAACACCCTGAACAGCAAAATGAGCTTTCTGTGCAAAATGATCTATTACAGATTTCAGATGCAGATCTTCGGTATCCACTGAAATTAGATATAGAGGACAATTTAACGATGGATGGAAGCTTCGATTACTCTTCCACAGCAAAACAGCTATTATCAGACGACTCAAAAACGGAAGGGTTGATGAAACTTGATAGCTTCACCCGTTGGATGAGTAAAGAACTTGGAGAGGTAGATGAGTCACATATACGGTCTAGTTCTACAACTTTATGGGATGCTGTTGAAAGTGAAAATGTTGTTGATAACTCCAGTGTGTCCCCTCAAGTGCAAGATCTCTACTTGCTGAGCCCCTCACTCTCACAAGAGCAACTTTTTAGCATTGTTGATTTTTCACCCAATTGGGCATATACAGACTCAGAAACTAAGGTATTAGTCTAGATCTTATATTATATCTAGTCCTCAGTTCAAGCATCTCAATTAAGTGTTGAATATTTGTTAGATCTTCATTATTGATAGGATGGCTAGGATAACCATGGAAGAAAATTTGCAATATCACCTTTTGTTGTTGTCATCCTTATTTGTCTCATAATCCATGATGTGAACAGGTTTTGATAACTGGAACATTGTTAAGGAGCCAACAAGATGCATCAAAATGTAAATGGTCATGCATGTTTGGGGAAGTAGAGGTTCCGGTGGACGTTTTAGCAGATGGTGTTCTTCGTTGCCATGCTCCACCACACACAGCTGGAAGGGTACCTTTTTATGTAACTTGCTCCAACAGGTTAGCTTGTAGTGAAGTGCGAGAATTTGAATTCAGAGTCAACCATACTCAAGATTCAGACATGACAGATCTCTATAGTGACATTGCTAATGATATGCTACTTCACACACGTCTTGCAAAGTTGTTAACTCTGGAATCTGTGAGTCAACCAATATCCAAAAGTGTTGGTGAGAGATCTAATATAAGCAGTAAAATCAGCTCGTTATTGAAAGAAGATGATGAATGGTTCCAGATGATAAATCTCACTTCAGAGAAGGACTTTTCCCCTGGTAAAGTGAAAGAACAGCTGCTTCAAAAGATAATGAAAGAGAAGTTGCATGCATGGCTTCTTCACAAAGTAACTGAAGATGGTAAAGGTCCGAGTGTATTAGACAAGGATGGCCAAGGAGTTTTGCATTTAGCAGCCACTCTTGGTTATGATTGGGCCATAGCACCAACAATAGCTGCAGGTGTTAATATCAATTTTCGTGATGTAAACGGATGGACTGCACTTCACTGGGCAGCATTACGTGGCAGGTGAAGTCTTTAAGACATCTTTGTTTGTATTTCTGCTAAAATATAGTTTGTTCCAGTGTTTTAAAAACCAGACTGGCCGGGTTGAACCAGACCCGCTAGAATAACCAATTGGCAGGCCTGGTTCTACCTGTTCAACCAATGACCCGGCTAGGTTTGAGAAAGGAGTGGTCCAATTTTTAGGTGAGTTTTAACATGCCCCATAACAATTTAGTGAATATTTGAGATGCCCCTTGTGTGTTGAAATTGATGATATGCCTCCTTGACTTGAGGTCTTCTCTTATATACTAATGGAAAATGAACAAACTTAGTAAGATTTTAATTAATGGGTCTAAATGGATACCACAATGGAAAAATGACATTACAACCCTCTAAAATTCATGCTTAGACCAAATTTAAAATAAAAAATCAGCTGGATACATGCTTTTAAAATGGAGCTAAACTCTTAAATTTCAAATTCAAATTCAAAAGTAATTTTTTTTCTTTTTTTCTTGGGTTCAAAAGTTCTTAAAATATTGTAATCTACATCTTGTGGCATTGGATCGATGCTTTCGATGTTGAAGTTACAAGATTTTGGGAAGGAACCAAAAATATTTACTTAATATTTCAATTTTGGATCCGACCGATTTGACCCACCGGTCAGATCGCTTTGGACCGACGTGGTCAATAGTCCGGGTCAGTTTTTAAACATTGGTTTGTTCAATTTGGTGGTTATTAGGATTTTCCAGAAGATAGTGTATATGCTATTTATTTCTCTTATTCTGAACTTCTGACATTCTTTTTGTGGATGCTCTTTCATGAACCCTTTTTAAATTCAGAGAACGCACAGTTGTTACCCTTGTCTCTCTGGGTGCATCTGCGGGACCATTAACAGATCCATCTCCAAAATATCCAGCGGGTAGAACACCTGCGGACCTGGCTTCCAGCAATGGACACAAAGGGATTGCTGGCTATCTGGCAGAAACTTCCTTGACTAATCATCTTTCCACCCTTACTTTGAAGGATGCAAAGGATGGTGATGTTCCAGAAACTTCCAGGGTTAATGCCCTACAAACTGTTTCGGAACAGATCGCCACACCAGTTAGCTATAGTGATGTGTCAGATGCATCATTGAAGGATTCACTTAGTGCTGTCTGTAAAGCTGCTCAAGCTGCTGCTCGTATTAGTCAGGTCTTTAGGGTGCAGTCTTTCCAGAAAAAGCAGTTAGTTGAGTATGGAGATGATCAATTTGGAATGTCAGATGAGCGTGCACTTTCACTCATAACTGTCAAGACACATGGGCCAGGACACAGTGATGAGCCTGTACACACTGCTGCTATCCGGATACAGAACAAGTTTCGTGGTTGGAAGGGAAGAAAAGAGTTCTTGTTAATACGGCAAAGAATTGTTAAGATTCAGGTATATTTTCTGTTCTTGCCTGTACTTGATTTCAAAAAAATTGCATTTTAAAATAAATCTAGGTTCTCTCTCTATTAAGTTTAAATTGCATTTTTTTATCTGAGTCCAGTTCATGAATTCTAACATCCAGTGTTTATGGTAAAAAAAGGCCCATGTAAGAGGT
This sequence comes from Akebia trifoliata, assembly GCF_017979445.1. Taxonomy (NCBI): domain Eukaryota; kingdom Viridiplantae; phylum Streptophyta; class Magnoliopsida; order Ranunculales; family Lardizabalaceae; genus Akebia; species Akebia trifoliata. The sequence goes on along the minus strand of NC_141378.1, from coordinate 741,524 downwards.
CACCAGGTGAGGAAACATTACAGAAATATTATCTGGTCAGTAGGAATTGTGGAGAAAGTAATTTTACGCTGGAGAAGGAAAGGGAGTGGGTTGCGTGGGTTTCGACCAGAACCACTTATTGAAGGCTCCAGCATGCAAAGTGAGCCCGCAAAAGAGGATGATTATGATTTCCTGAAAGAAGGCAGGAAACAGACCGAGGAAAGGTTGCATAAGGCACTTGCTAGGGTGAAGTCCATGGTTCAATATCCTGAAGCAAGAGATCAATATCGTAGGCTGCTTACAGTTGTCACGGAGTTTCAGGAAAACAAGGTAATTCATTTTCTTTTAACATATTGAAGCTAGTTATGCTCTTGAGCTTTCTTATATTTCCGGTTATTTTTCTTGCAGGTTGGGTGTGATAGATTTCTCAACAGTTCAGAAGAAGTATATGATGGTGATGGTGATGGTGATGTTGATGTTGATGTTGATGATGACCTTATGGACCTTAAAGCACTGTTGGATAGTGACACCTTCATGTCTACAGAATGTTGAGTGACCCTCTCTATAATAGCATTCTTTGCTCTTTGTAAAATTAGGTTTACTTTTCATTGTATATTATTTGCCTAGTTCCAGTATGTTGTTGGATAATTGGTAAAAAAAAAGAAAAAAAGAAAAATTAATATCTCTGATGATGCCGCTGCCTAATCATCATTTAAATCCAGCAGATAGAAGCTGTGTTGTTGTTCCTTTACTTGGATATGATTTTGTTTATACCGCTTACTTGATGTGTACAACACCTTATCTTTTGAACCAGCTAATGGAAACTAGCAGTATGGTGTTTCTATTTGCCATAGGTATCATTTTATTCACTCTTGTGGTTGTTGTGCACTTGCTTTAGTTATCACAGGTACTCTGTTGATTTGTTTCTCTTGGATGATGATCTATCAAAATTTGAAATGTCTTGTAATGTCTCAGTCATGATCAGGAGAAAAACCAAGGCTTTCTTGACTTTATGTTCCCAGGCAATCTGAAATTTGTGGTTAATATTTCATTTTGATCTCATGGTATGAAATTTTAAATCCTCACTTGTGTCATTGTAGTATTTTTTTTTTTTTTTTTTAATTTGCTAGACAGGTTAGTGGTTAGCATAAGAAGGGGTTCAAGGGGCTTGAGCCGAAGACCTTGGGAACAATCTCCACAAGGTCTTACAACTTTAGCTAAGTGGTCGATTACAAAATTTGATGACCATCACATCTGCCATGGGATGATGACAAAAATTGATAATCATCACCAAGTGTTGGATGGCGATTTATGGTAAAAAAGAATATTATAAGAAACTATTAATTTTTATATTGGTCAACATATTAAAATTATGGCATTTAAAAAGAAGAAGAGAGGAGAGAGGAGTGAATGTAGTTGGTTGCATCTAGATCCTCGTGTTATGTTTTGTATAAATTGGTTTGAATTGTCTTTTTAATACAAAATTCTTGAAAGATTTGACACAAGTACCACTATTGGGTATATAAAACTCTCAGTAAATAATTATATAAGCACATGATGGGGGGAGGGCCCACATATTGAAAAGAACTTTGCCCAGAAACGATGAGGATATATTCAAAGAAGAAAAAATATAGGAATATGATACATAATTACAGATTGAGGCATTGGATAAAATTATGCTCCACAATTTTTGTCCAAAGCTATAATAAAGTTTGTGTATAACTTCGTGTGCTTTCCAGTTTATTAATTCTTTTTCTTTTCTCTCAAATCTTTTTGGACCTTCAAATTTGAATGTTTTTTACTAACAGATCTTGTTGTCAACCTTCAATTTACATCTCTACCAATCTCAGTCAATGTTTTTCGTATTGTATTATCTATTTGAGCTATTATTCTTTTTTTTTTTTTTCCAATGTGATTGTCTTTATTTTTATATTTTAGAATGAGGAGGGGTGTGGGTTTAAATTACACTTTGATCACCTGTTATTTGGCATAATTCTATGTTGACCCTTTTAACATTTTGACAATTGCACTTACCTCGTCTTTCTACAATGTTAAGTTCTTACAATATTTTACTATTTTATATTTTATTTATTTATAAAAGATTAAATTTAAACTATGAAAATATCTCGTGGAAGAACCCATTTTTCATAGGGATATTTTTATTTAAAAAAAAAATTAACATTTATAAAATGATAAAATGATATTTATAAAAAGAAAAAAAAAATCATTTTTTAATAGTTTGATTCACCGTAAGCCAAATGGAAGGAGTAATCATAGAGGAGGTTAAGTGCAATTATCAAACATTAGGGGTCGACATAGTATTATGCCAAATCACAAGGGGTGAATACATAATCACTAATACTAGGGTTACACAAATGGGGTCATGACATGGTGGTGCGCACATACCTGTAGCCACTTTTTACTCACATCCCCTGTGTCTCCCTTTGTGTCATCCCAACACAGCGTGACTCTTGTCAAGTTTAATTAGGATTCTCTTCTATATAGTATAAATTACTATCACCTTAATAAAATTTTCCTTTCTAATTTGGTTGGTACGTGTTTATATCCTGGGAGCAGTAACGTGTATAGATTGATTCGGTTCATCTCGGTATCATTCACAAACGAAATGAATGGACAAGTCAACTCAAACTTGATGTGTTTCTCGAAATAAGACGGAGAACGTTGGTTGGTGAATGAGACCGAGTCGTTTCGTTCACGAATGAGATGAGACGAGACATCAAAACAAGTTTTTAAATCAAACGAATCCTAACTCCCCGGAGATTATGCTGATCCCCGAGAAACTGTTTTTTAACTTTTTTTACTCTCCATCTCATGCGGTCGTTTGACTCTTGCATCCAACCTTGTTTGAATTTTAAAATCTTCACAAGTGAGTAACAGAAGCGACTTGCAAAATAACTGCCCAAGTACTAACCGGTTTCTACTCCATATCTCCCATAGAATCTCTCTCTCTCTCTCTCTCTCTCTCTCTCTCTCTGCAACTGGTCTTCGTTAATGGCGGAAGGATTGCTAAAATCATAATTTCCAACATGGCAGCTCCCAGTGATATAAACGACACATCCTCCTTCGCACACTTTTCAGGCGAAAATAACACTTTTCACGGCGAGAGCGACTCGAGATCCGATGACCAGGACTGTCCTCATTATCATGAATCCGATCCATCTTCTTCGTCCTCATTCCCATTTCTTAGCTTCGATCTGAGATCAAATAACGATTCTAAGAAGCTATGGAGAATCTTCACAGCTTCTGCCAAAGGCTTCACCATTGGAGCTGGTCTAAAAGGCGGTCTCGCTGCCTTTTCAATCCTTGCTCGTTTGAGGTCTGTGAACTAATTGTGATTCCTGAAAACCGATTTGTTTGAAATTTTTAGCCTTTTCCCCTTATTTTACAGGAAATCGAGACGCCTAGTTTCGAGTCGCGAAGCGATTCTTAAATCCATTAAGGAGACTCTCCAATATGGACTCTTCCTCGGAACATTTTCATGTACATTTGTTACTGTAGATGAGTGTATATCTGCATTGGGAGGAAATCGTAGGTATGTGTGTCTTCTTCAAAAAATTGATCTTTGTATATTATTTGAGCCCTAAAAATTTAAACTTGGATATTGGTTAAATTGATTATGTTTCGGTGTTTAAATTAGTTAAACCTTATTCTGGTTCAGGACGGCGAGGTGGAGAGCAATAGTAGCAGGGGCAATTGCAGGGCCTTCGATGCTTTTAACTGGACCTAATACACAGCACACAAGCTTGGCCATATACATCCTTATGCGAGCTGCTGTTCTAGCCTCGCGTTGTGGAATAAAGAGCAAACGATTCGGACGTATTTGTAAACCTCTGTCTTGGTCACATGGTGACATTTTCCTTATGTGCCTCTCCTCTTCACAAATTCTGTAGGTTCTTTTTTTGCTTAAAAAAAAATTGTATTTTGGTTTAGTACTGTCCTAGATATTATTTTATTTTGAAAAAATCATTTCTCTTTGCAAAATGTTGTTGGAATTTAATTTCCATTTTACCTCAACTGCAAATCTCATAAATTGGTGTGAAACAATAATATATGGTCTTAGGGTGCTTGGTTGGCCCTCGTTAATTCTCCTTTAAAATCTGTATCGTGCTTGATTGTCCTCCATTGACCTAAATTGCCATAAGGTTTTGCTTGCCACTACCATTTCCCATAAGAAATGATATGCTGTAAAAAACCGTAAAGTTTTGCAGATATTTGTTTCGAAAAAATTCACATGTATCTGTTGCAGCAGATTTGGATCACATTATAGTTTCATATGCTGTTCTTGAAATTATGAGCAAAATGTACTTGGGTTATTGACATTTTCCTCCTACATGAATCCACGATGGTGCTTCACATTTCCTTCTGCTTTAGGGGGAAGAGTTGTAGAATTTTAGCTCATTGCAATTCCTTTGGCAGGTCTTCTTACATATTGAAGCAAGACAGTTTGCCTCAATCGTACAAGTCCTTTCTTAATAAGCATGGTGGAAAGGATATTGTTATCTTGCAAGGCGTCAAGGAGATTGCTAGTAGCAAACCTTTTACTAATTTGGAGGGCATAGAAAAGTATTACAAGTCTATGGGAGTGAACATACAATTAGATCCTGGAATGAAAGTGCCCTGTTCGGTGGGCAATCTATTTTGTACATTATGCTGTATATTAGAACTCCGGCATTTGGCTACTTTTCCTGCTGTTTGAAATTTTCCCCGACAATATTTCATTAACCAGTAACTGTGTGTGTGTGTGACACTCTTTGTGGTATGCTTTAGTGATCTAAATTTTAAGATCTTTCAATTCATGCACTTAGTTTGAAATGTTAGTGTTACAAAAAAATTTAGAACTAAAGATAACTTGTGCTTCACATCATGATGCAGATTATACACGGACATCAATCTTGTGCTTCACATCTTTTATCTTTTTTTGTTCGTGCCTATGGAAGAGCATTGCCTGTCTATCTTCCAGTATATTTAATTCCTGCACTGCTAGTACATCGTCAAGGACTATTAAAAAGGTAACAGATATGTTCTTCTATGCTTCATTTAACAAGTAATATTCTCCACTTATTTTATCCGAGTGACTAGTTAGGAGGATAATTTCTTAGGTCTTCTTGTTGACATTGTAACGACTAAGTAATGTTGCAGAAAACAATTCAGGGTATACTGACCACGGAACTGAAGTCAGTGTCTTTGGCATGAACGATGGTTCTTTGTCACCTAATGTTTGTGTCTAGGATTAACTGGCTACCTTGGGGAGCAATTTTGTTCAGTTAGAGATTATACACCATCTCAGTTCAATAGAACAATGGGCAATAAACTGATTGCTCACATGTATTGGTATTTATGGGGATTTTTTTCATACTCTTCACATGGCTATTTTTTGTGACAGATCCATAGGGATACTACTTGGCTGATTTTCCACTAATCATGGTCAACCATCTTAACTGTGGTTCTTATTCATCAAATAAAAAAAGAACTCAACTATGGTTCTTGGGTCACATTCCCTAGTGTTTTTCTGTTGCCACCCTTTTTTTCTTTATAAATATGTTTCTTTTGTCTTTCTTCCAACATTGTTATGATTTGCTACTTCTTAAAAAAGAATAAATTTAGTTTTTTTTCAAGGGGTTCCTAAAAGAGGGTTAAACATTTTAATATTTACAAAATAGAATCTATTTTTTAAAAAATTACCAAAAACAAATTGAGTCACTGGACAGTTCAGAGGGCATTTTAGGTCAAGCAATGTATTTTAACACATTAAAACATTGGACAGTCCGACGAAAACGCTGGACTGTCCATTGACTTGATGTTTTTGGTAATTTTTGAAAAGATAGATTTTTTTGTAAATATTAAAATATTTAACCCTCTTTTAGTAATTTTCCTTTTTTTCAATAAGTTGTTTTAATGGTCTCTATTAACTTATTATTTAGCAGTAAGTACTTCAAAAATATAAAAAAATTCTTCTCTTGAATATTTTATTGTTTCCCATGTCTTATTTATTTCTGTTCAATGCTATGCAGGTATTATACAATTTTGGGCAAGGGTCTTCTTGGTACTGCAAGATCGAGTTTGTTTCTCTCTGTTTATTGTTCATCAGCTTGGTTAGTGTTCAATTGGCTAATATTAGATGCATTCTCATAGTAGTTTTGATCTAGTTTTTTTCATATAAATGAACATCTCCTAAATGGTGGTTGTTTGTGTCAATGTCATGTATTAAGTGCATGGTCTTTCAAGTACGCCTTTGCTAAAAGAGAGAAATTGAGAGTCTGGAAACAGAAATATATAAATTTTTTGACGACTTTACTGACTTCTAAAAGTAATGGTTATATATCACTTGGTATTTGGTTTTTTATTTTCAAAATAGCTTTTGTTAGCTCAATAGTGTGTACCAGATATCATATGAATGAATTTTCTGTCTACATATCAGAATTCCAACAATTGAGATATAGAATGACCTTAGAGAAAGATCCTTACTTTAGGATTGGCTGTAACAATCTCTCCAGATTCATGAATTTGTAGTCAAGGAGGTTTTGATAGGTTACGAATTTATCTTTATAATTTTTTTAGGAGTCGTGCTGGAGTACCATTGAAATTGACATTGTTTCACACATTGGTGTGCACAGAACCATAGATGCTTCTCACTCATATCTCGATGAAAAACATCTATGGTTCTTTACACACATCCACATCAGCAATGTGTAAAATGATGTCAATTTCAATGTTACTTCGGCATTTTCCTTTTTCTAATAAGCTAGGCAAGGAGTGTATTAACACTCATATACTTCAACTAACTTTGCAAGTTCGCACTTTCTCTTAATAATTGAGTTTTAGACAAAAAGATATAGCTCTTATGTTGTTGTATACATGCAAAACATGGTAATCATGAGAATTTTCTCTTAAATTTGAAAGCACAAGCATTCTAAGTTAATAAAGTCTGAGTGTTGTATCAGCACCTGGTTTCAAAACCTGCCTTATTCACTAATTGCTAACCACTAACCTGCTTGCTTATCCACAACAGAAAAAAAAAAAAAATTCATGTTAGCAGATTTTTTTTCTTAGTCATGAGTCGAGACAAAATTAACAAACCCTTTTTCTTGTTCATCAGGATGTGGACTTGCCTGCTGTTCAGGATTTTCAAGAGGTGCAACATTCCAATGGTAGCAATGGGAACGGTATTTGGACTTCCATCATTTTTTTCTTAAAATGGTTTGGTTCAGTTTGTTCTTTTGTTTTAATTTATAGTTATGTTTTTGTGCAGTTCCCTCCTGGTCTGGCCTTGGCAATAGAGAAGAAGAGCAGGCGGAATGAGATATCCCTCTACTGCTTCACACGGGCTATTGAGGGTTTTTTCACGTGCATGGCAGATGCTGGTTTGTTGCCACGATCAAAGAAGTTGAAGAGAGTCGATGTGGTCATATTTAGCTTATCAACGGCCATCATCATGCACTGTTATGCACAGGAAAGAGAGGTTTTCCGCTCCAAGTACTTGAATGTTCTTGATTGGGTTTTTGGAGTGCCTCCCACTCCCTCCCCATGTAACACTCCTCGTGACAAGCTTGATTAAAACATTTTGCTTCGTGTGGTGGAGTTTTAATAAGAGGGATTTTTGATTGATTCACTGTTAATCTAATCTACATGGAAAATCTATATTTATTCATCAGAAGATAAACGACTAATGAGGGATGGAAATGAATGTTTGAATGATAATCCAAAACCAATTTATTGACAGCTGTCCATGAATTGGATTTAGATGACTAAGACAAGAGTCGATCCAATAATAAAATTGGATTTCTGGGTACAGACTCGATATGATAAGCTACTAAAGGGGATTGGTACCAAAGGGGAAAATATTGTGTTGTGAGTTGGTCTTAATTAAGTGGATCTATGACCCAAAAGAGACATGGGCTTAGCTTTTGTGCGCCACTAACACCAAGGTCACATGTCTTCAACAGAGACTGAAGTAATTATCGTTGAAATGGTAAAAGATATGATGAAATTAGCAGAGATTTGATGACCCCACACTACATTATATGTTTTGGGGTGGTTGAGCTATTTGTATGTTAAATTGTAAATGTTTTCTTTCACAAATACAAAAAGTGTCTGATTGGAGGGGGGTTATTATATTGGGTTTGGGTTTGTGTTTGTTTGACATTTCCAATAAATGATTCCATAAAGAATGACTATCTGTCTGTTTTTCTTCAACATTTATCAGAGACATCATAATCAAAGCTAACCTCTTCTTAGTTTATTCCTAGATGATTACACAGAGAAGAAGAAGATTAATAGAAAATGTTTCCCCTTTTCTTCCTTTAGTTACTTCATCAGCAATCTCATCTTGTGAGTTGTGAGTTGTGACTTGGTCTTCTCTTGAAAATGGTTTGGATCTATCTATCTATCTATCTATCATCATCCTCTAAGAAAACCATTTGTATGATTAAAGATGCATGAGGAGTGGGTTTAATTTTGTACATTAAAATGTTATGCTATTGGCCACTATATAGTATTGACTTCGCTAGGGTACCAATGGGTCCAGCTGGCCAGGCTTGGGCTGAACCTCTTTTGGACCACTTTAATTGGGTCTAAAATTTTGTCCAAACCCATTTTGGTTAGTAAATGGATCAGGTCTCAGGCTCAGGCCTGTATTAAAATCAAACATGACAAAGCCTAGCCCACCTCTTCGTTGGCTAAACTGCATTTGGGCCAATTTACAAGGGTGTGCCCGCCAGACGGGCTTGAACCTCAAACAACAGTATAGCATGACGAAGATAAATAGGCCAGTATTTATTTGGAGAACAAAAAATATGAGAGAGGGAAAGAGGAAAAGAAAATAATTGATAGTGTTGACTCTATGGGACAGGGAGGGAGACATATAGATGACAAAGACTAAGAAGAAAGTCGTCAAGTTTAGCTAATATTGGTTGGAAATCCAAGAGAGCAAGGAAATAAGTTGTTTAGCTGACAATGATACAAACATTATATCAAATAAGACTATTGTGTTTCGGGTGACATAAGAGGCCTTAAAATAAACTAAACTTTCTACAAGGAACCTTTGTTGAAGAAGCAACCCCCCCTCTCTCTCTCTCTCTCTGTGTGGATGAAAAATCTTACCTTTCGTGAAGAAGGTAAATTCAGTTTCTCTTTCTATAAAAATCTTTTTGCAATGTTTTAACGAAAAAAAAAAAATTGTGCCCACAAAAAAAAAAATAGTTTCTCACATTGTATCATCTATATTTTTAAGAACCCAACTCATTGTTACCTTATTAATAATGTTTATTAAACTTGCATTAGAGGGTAATATATAGTGGTATCTAACAAGCTTCCTCTCTTGTTAATGGACCCAACAAAGAAAGTGGAGAAGACACACCAGCTGATCCTATTGACCTATTCTTGTGGTGAAAGAAGAATGTCTTTTGGTTTCAAAGGTGGAAGTATTGGGCGTTGGCTACACCAACTTCCCCCTAACCAGCACTCCCAATGGTCAAAAATGGGTCACATCCCTTCCTGTCTCTATCTCTTGATGCCAAGATTTCTTCCCTTCTCAGTCTTATTGCATTTAAATAAAATAATTCCATTATTTTTCAATAGTATTGAAGTGTCATTATTCATCTTATTGAACGTAGCATTTGGGACCTGTTCAAAAAGCGATTTCTAGTGCTCAAAAGCTTTGTTGAAGTTCAAATATTTAAGGATATGTAAAGATTTGAAAAACATCAAAAGTGGATAGGAGTTCAAAATGGTTTAGACTCTGACCCAATTCTAACTTCCACCATTTGCGGGAATCTGAAAACTTAAATGCCATTATCTTTTCAATTAATGGTTAAAATAGCCCCAACATATTTCTAACATATAAGATCAATAATCAAATTTAAATTTAAAACTTAATATAATTGTCAAAAATGTCCTAAAAAGCAAAAAAAAATGTGACTTCCCAAAAAATGGTTGTGTTAGCGCTTAAACAATAACAGTAGATATAAGATGCCTTGTAACACGGACTATATTGTTAGTTATAAAGTTGTCATTAAAATTAATATGATTTTAAGTCTTAAATGACCATCTATAGGAAGGTTGTCTTATGTGAAAAAATTCATTCCCATTTGGACCGTTCATATCATATCAATCAATGGAAATGTCGAGACGGACATGTCGCATTGTTTGGATGGGACCCCACCTAATTAAGGAAGAATTCCAATTTGTAAGGATTCATTCCTTTAAAGAATTACTATATTAAATATAGTAGAATGATTGCTCAAGCACGTGGATATATGCATCTTTGTTGAATCATATAAAAATATCTCATGTTCACCATTTTCTCTTTTATGTGTGTGTGTTTTATATAGGTGTGATCTCAGTGTGAGATCTTTTCAATAATATTACTTTCAATTAAGCCATATTGGATTGTACACAGGAAATAAGAACTTCAATTAAAATATTTTGATTATTAGAAATTGTTTTATTATGAAAAATTGTAGATGCACTTTTTTGCTCTACCTCAAGATCCTCCTTGAGAATTCCCTGTTCGATGGATGGCCTGCAATAGGACCACTCCGACGATCAAGTTAGAAATTAGTGCTGAGCTAATATAGTCTTCTCAAGGAAGATTTTTTTTTAACCTTTAGTGTGAGTTGCAATTTGGTATTTATAGAATTCCCGACTCGTGGATTTCTCAAGATCCTTTTAATGATTTCAGTTGGAGTAGTTGTTCATGCCCTCTAATCTGTTAGCTGCAGGAGTTGCTATACTTGACCTGTCAATGCAGGAGCAGTTTCATCCAATCTGTCAGGTTGGGGGTTGTCACATTTGACCTGTCAGTAACAGAATTGTCACACCTGACCTGCCAGGTTTCATATGCATCTGACTTGCATTTATGAAATTCAATTCGGTGTAACTCGATACACTTTCCATCTAACTTGGTGAGTCGGTTATGATTTTTTGAAATTGTCGTGTGTCAATAGTTCCGAGAAATACCCTCCACAAAAATCATACTGTTTCTCAAAATTATTATCTTGAAAGAAAAACTTTACAAAATTGCCTATTAAATCAGTTTATAAAAATTGATTATCATGATCATATATGAAATCTGATTTTCAAATTCTGGAATCTCGATTGACAATGCTGTTTTTCGAAACTTGATTTCAAAAGCTAGAACCATAATCCCATTTTGTCGGCCTTGGTTCTACAGCTTAATTTGATATGAAATATTATACAGTGTAAAAATGTCAATTTAACACATACACACACGCAAGAGAGCGTGTGAGAGAGAGAGAGAGATGTTTTAATTTACCTTTCTTACAAATCTGGCTAACCTGGTTAATCAAACATGGAAGAAAATCAAATATTGTTATTTTATTGAATTTAATAACAAAACAAGAGATCCAGAGAGATGGTATAAATAGTTAGCTCTACTTTTGGTAGGATTGGTAGGAGGCAACCAAATCTTCAAAGGAAAAAAAAATAGAGATAATAATGGGAAGGTCTCCTAGTTCTGATAATGGTCTCAAGAAAGGCCCTTGGACTCCTGAAGAAGATCAGAAGCTTGTCCAATACATTCAAAAGCATGGTCATGGAAGCTGGAGAGCCCTCCCTAAACTTGCAGGTTTAACAACAACCACCTCCCTCTCTCTCTCTCTCATTATAAATAAAGGTGTTCTCTTTGATTTTGTAGGTCTAAATAGATGTGGGAAGAGCTGTAGACTAAGATGGTCAAATTACTTGAGGCCTGATATCAAAAGAGGCAAGTTTTCCCAAGAAGAAGAACAAACTATTCTCAATCTCCATTCCATCCTCGGCAACAAGTAAGAGCAACTATCTCTAGTATTTTTTTTTCCCTATGTTGGGTTTTATGTGTTTATAACTGATCAATCTTATTTAATTTTATTTACAAGATGGTCGGCGATCGCGACACACCTTCCAGGCCGAACCGATAATGAAATCAAGAATTTTTGGAATACTCATTTAAAGAAGAAGCTGATTCAGATGGGTTTGGATCCTATGACACATCGCCCGAGAACGGATCTCTTCTTGAGCTTACCTAATTTGATAGCTCTAGATAATCTGAAGGAGCTTATGGACCACCACCTATGGAAAGAGCATGCATTGAGATTACAATCAGAAGCGTCTCAGTTTGCTAAACTTCAATATCTCCTTCAAACCGGAGTTTCCACAACAAGTAGCCCAAACACCCAAACTAGCATTACAGACATGGAGGCCTTTAACCTATTGAATTCGATGAACTCAATGCCGTTGATCAATGAAAACACAATTTTGATGAGTTCGTCCCAGTTGGAGAGTCCCACGACATGTTCCCTTGGAATGCCTATTGAACCTATCCACGATTCGATCCCATTCGCTCGTTTACCAGGCCTTCAAGACCCTTGCAGTCTCCAAACATCTTTGAAAAGTGAGATGGGACAAAGTTCTAACTTAACTATGTTTGGCCAAGAAGAAACCACACCTGAATCTACATGGGTTCCTCCATCTCTTCTTCCACCTCCAGATGTTGATACTTGCAGCAGCTCTTCTAGTCATGGAGGAGAAGCTCCTTTATTTTGGCCTGAGTTCCTTCTTGAAGACCCTTTTTATCCATGAGTTTGCTTAGTTTTAGATAAGTTTGAGAGGTTTGTAGTTGCACATCTTTTACTGTTATGGGTTTTAAGTGTTCAATAGTTACATACACGCATGAGAAAAAAGTAAGATTATTTGTGAAGTAGACAGAGAGGAAACTCATAAGAAAACCTGCAATTAGCAATAGTTTTCCCACAAAACACTAGAGACTCCATTGTTTTTTTTATCTTTCATCATCTTTACTTTATTTTGACCATTTTGTCTGTGTGGTGAGGTTAAGATCTGCACATTGACCTCAACCACTCTATATTCAACCAAACCAATAGAGAATAATGAGGTTCAATCTGCCTAACCCTATTTATCCATAAAATGTCCATTGCAGCAAACTAAATAAAGAGAGAATAGAGTTTTTCATTTTTCCTCTCTCGATAATGAGGAATATTTGACTTATCTCCTTAAACATTTAACACGACCCAATCAAAAGAGAGTCTAGATCATGTACACCCATATGTTAAGTAGTTAATTCACTCTCTATTAGATATCAAAGTGACCATTCTCCAATGATTTTTCTGACTTTTTTTCTTCTTCTCATCTATAGCTTACACTATGTTAGGTAGTTAGTTCATTCTAGACTCTATTAGGAAAATATTGAACTGACTGCGCTCAATACTGTGTTGATGTGGCACTGTCTCTATAATCATAGATTTTTCTCCCTGTATCTCGAGGTAAAAATCTATGATTCTAAAGATACTGCAATATCAGCAGTGTCGACTGTGGTCAATTTAGAACGACTCCATGTAATATGGTTGGAATAAACTAGCAACATCAACTCTGGTGTATGTGATCAAATGTACCGGAAATATTACGACCTATCTATCTGAAAAACAAAGGAAAAATTACTTAAAAGAACCCTGGTGGAGGGGTTTCTTTATAAATAATCCTTAAGTTTTGAGTGATATCTTAATATTCCATTTACTAAAAGAAATTCTTCCTCAATGGTCCATGAATCTCATCTCTTGCTTTATTGGTTTTGAAATACCAAACTAATTAACCTTTTGTCCATCTTCTACACATAATTAGGTTTTCCAACAAAGGATTGTAATCATTTCCAATGATTTTTTTTATGGTGAATGACAAATGGAGAATGGTATACTCTTTATTTTGAACATTAATTAGATGAATTTTTTATTTCTATAATTTATTTTTTTAAAAATGAAGAACAAAATTGAGAGTCTAAATTTTTTTATGATTACGTGAAAATTTTTTATTTGCAATTATGATATATGCATTTTTGGTTTTTCATGTTGATTTACCCAATATCAAAATCAAATAAGGAAAAAAAAATAAAAAATCTGAATCACATTTACAGTGTTGAGTTCACCACTTTTTATTGTCTAGTTTGTCATTTTTATTATTGAACTCACCACTTAGTGTCGAATTCACCACTTTGTATAGTCTAATTCAACATTATTATTGTCAAGCTCACCGTTTTTATTGGTGAGTTCAATGGTTTTTATGAAAATATTGTTGAACTTGACAATAATTAACCATGACTTAAAAGCATCGAGTTCCTCAATAATATAACCAATGTCATCGAGTTCGATAATGTTAATATCTTGATTTCAACAATAATTATTGATGAACTTTGCTTTTAAATCATGCTTAATAACTATTGAGTTGACATTATTTTCATAAAAAAACATCGAACTTGACAATGATAAGTGGTGAACTAGACAATAAAAAGATGTGAACTCGACATTAAGTGGTGAGTTCGACAATGAAATTGTTGAACTAGACAATAAAAAGTGGTGAATTCGACACTGTAAATGTGATTTAGATTTTTTTTTTTTTTTTTCTTCCCTTTGTGACTTCAATACTAAGTAAATCTCCTTGAAATACCCAAAATGTATATATTATAGTTGCGAATCAAAAAGTTACAATGTAATCATAACAAAATTTAGAATCTCAACTTCTTTCTTCACTTTTTCAATATAATGTAAAAAAAAAAAAAATGCATCTAAATATTCTAAATCAAATGTATATACATTCTCCATTTGTTAATCACAATAAAAAAAAATTGTCAAAAATAATTGCAATCACTGTTGAAAAACCTAATTATGTGAAGATGAGAAAAATTGTATTTCAAAAACATTATAACAAGAGATGAAGCTCAGACACCAGTTAACAAAGATTTTTTTTAACTAAATGGTCTAGTAAGATACCGCCCAACAATTAGGAATTATTTATAAAGACACCCCCTGTCAGGGCACTTTAACTAATTTTTCCTAAAAAAATTATGCCTCATTATGCAGAGAGGTTAGGGGGCAATTGATTCAGCTTCTTAAAACTGCTGTCAGCTTCTGCTGTCTGAATCTGCTGTCAGAATCTGAAAAGCTGAAAAACTTGTTTGATAGAGTTTTTTAAAACTGCTGTGCTGTTGACTAGAATCTGACTGTGGACTGTTTGATACAGCTTCTAAAATCTGCTGTAGTAGGGTAAAATGACCAGAATGCCCTTAAGGTTGATAATGCAACCAGAATGCATAAAAATTGTCAGAATACCCCTATACATATATAATTACACTAAATATATATATATATAAATATAATAAAAATATATAAAAAATTAAAAAAATAATTATTTTAATTTTAAAATGTTTATAAATCTATAAAAAATTATAGAAAAATTTATAATTCTATAGAAATTTCGGCAACATCTCCTCTTAAAAATAGACATATAAAATTTTCCTGATAAACAAAATACCTGCATAATACACTCCTGATAAAATTTTCAAATAAATGCAATTTCTAACAAATTTTGCTTGTTTCTAACAGAGTTTGGATAACAATACTAATGTTTAGAACAACATGGTCATGTGTTTTTTAAATAGATGATTCATATGGTCTATGGATTGCAACTTGTCATAATCTAGGTCCATATGGAGGCCAATTACTAATTGAGTAAACAGTGTCCTCAACAAAACTAGTTGGTTTTTCTAATAAATAGATTCATCGTGCATGAGACCATTAGAATTTTGAGTCAAAGTTTGGCACAATTGGTTGCTTCTTGCTTGTTAATCAGTCTAGCAACAGCTCGAAAGATCTACCTATTCGGAAATTGATCATCTTTGTGAAAAATGAGATTGTAACAAAAGGCAGAATTGGAAATGATCTGTGGTAGCATTTTTCTTTTCTTTTCTTTTGAGTTAAGCTAGCTTTACTAACATAATCACACTCCTGATCTTACTAAACTCGTTTAACTCACATGGATTGTCACATAGGTCAAATAACACCCCCGTCCTCTACAGTCCAAGGTCTAGATCATATTAAAAAAAAAAAAAAAATTATTTTTTAACCTGATCAAAAGTGTTGGAAATGAACGACTACTTAGATCCCAAATTTTACAATTCAAATCCAATGGTGAAAAATTATCTTATTTTAATTTTTTTTTTAACTTTTAAAATTATGTAAATGCAAGACAGGTGTAATAATTTCATTTGCTCAAATCTGGGATCCACCAATCACATGTACCCACGTGGATTGAATGGCACTGTGATTTATAAAAATACAAAACTACTTCTATATGGTTGACATGGCAAGCACTGAGAGTCTCCGAGCAAAACATGACTTCTTTCATGGCTATTAGTCAAGAAAAGTATTTTTTTTAATTTTGGACGGTGTAGTAGCGGCTGCTTCAACATCTTGAAGTCAAAGTGTGCCATCAATTTAATTTGCTATATTTATTTGGTGTTAGGGAGTATGGACCACAAAATATGAATGTGATACATATAACCCATAAGTTATAACTACTAGTTCTAGGTTCATCCTATCCTTACTCCATTGACTTTCAAGTAAACAACCTTTCTTAGATCAGAAGAATTATAAAGGTTAAAAAAAAAGGGCAAAATGATAATTTCCTTACCAATGTAAACTCTAAGCTGCTCCACCCATTAAAATTAAGACCTTTATTAATTAAAAAAAATGAGACTCTGTGAATTCCACGTAGTCCCTCAATTTGTATAAATCACACTACACCACACTACCTTTATAAAAACAGAGAAAGACAAAAACAGAGAGAGAGAGAGAGAAGAAAACAGTAAATAAAGTAAAAAAACCTTCCGATATCAAGTTACGCACAACAAGACACGTAAAACACAGGGAAAGAACTCCAAAGACAACCACTAATTAAGACACATTAGCTAATAAATGATCTAGTTGGCCGATGAACACTACTTCATATTATTAGTAAAAATATTAAAAAGTCAATATATTTTAATAATTAAAAATATTATAAAATGGAATCTCTTTACAAGGAGCATTTGCAGCCTCAAGTTTAATTATATTCCAATCCTTGTTGCAGTTGGATTGTATTGGAATAAAAGAATCCATAAATGTTGGATCAAAATATTAGATAAGTTCGATTCCTAATGTAGGATGAGCCACGAATGTATGATAAAGTTACAATAGTCCACATGGCATGATCTCATTGGTTAAAAGATAGTAGTATTAGTCAACATGGCACTTAGTCATTGGATGACATAAACATATAGGCGTAGGCATTATGAGCATAAAGAATAATAGAAAAGCTTTGAAATTAAAGCTGAAATTTTTTCTAAAGCTGTGGACATGGCATGATCTCGCCATTCATGAAAATCCTCCCCAAAGCTGAAATTTTTTCTAAGGTGAGCTATTACTCTCATTGAATTGGGGAGAAATTTCCAAGGTCATATGTAAGAAAATCCTCCCCAAAGCTGAAATTCCAACGTTGTAAAGGCCCAATCAATTTCAATATCCCAAATGTTTTCTTCTTTCGTAACAAATATTGCTTGTTTCTAACAAAATTTCTAAAAGGCATTAATCGATGCAATTTCTAACAAAAAAATTTCTAAGAGGCGTTAATGAACAACAATCATTCACAAATATTTCTAACAAAAATTTATTTTAATATAAATCAACCAAAAAATTACAACCTAACAGAAAAATTTCTGTTAATATGCAATTTCGTCAAAAATAGATAGTGAAATCGATGAGATAGAGAGAGAGAGAGCTCACAGAGATGAATGGTGTCGATCGACGGTGGGTTTTTCAAGTCGGTGGGTTTCGTTTGACCGAAGCTAGCGTTGTCGTCGTCGATGGGTTTCGTTTGAACAAAGATACCGGCGTCGTCGTCGATGGGTTTCGTTTGAACAAAGTTACCGGCGTCGTCGTCGTCGTCAAAGAGTTAGATCGGCGATTCGGTGGTGGTCGTCGTCGATGAGATCGGTCGGCTGGTCGTCATCTTCAATGAGATCAGTCGGCTGTGAAATCGAATGGTGAATGTGAACGAGGTTAAAATCGCGGATAGGGATGTAAATGTTAAAAAAGTCGAAAGGTATAACAGTCTTTTCATATCATCGCGTTTTAACGCGGTTGCGCGAAGCTCCTCACACCCGCTTTTCAAAACAGCGGTAAAAATGATAAAACTGCGTTAAAAACTTCAAAACGCTACGTTTTAACGTTGTATCAAACACTCAAAAAAAATTTAAATCCCGCGTTTTGACGCAAACGCCGGTAAATTTGCGTTTTGAAGTGCAATCAATCGCACCCTTAGTTATTTGACAAAGTTACTCATGTCAAATAGGTGACGCACACCGCCACGATTCTCATTTACAAGTTGGCAAATAGAGTAAGGTGATACATCCAACTCCAATAGGTTGACTCTTCAGCAATTCTATGAGTACTAATTTTTTGTTTTTTTAATCTTGTGGAGCTCTTCCCACAGTAAATATTCCCAACAATCCTTTTGAAAAATAAATACTAAATTAAATCAAATCAAATTTTATTCCTATTTTTAAATTCCAAATCTTTAGGAAGTAAGGTTCTCTACTATACCACCATCCAAATGTACTATAATATAACACACAGTAGTCTATTCATTATTGCAAAGCATTGTTGACTACTTATTACACGAATAAGTCTACGTTACTTTAACTGAAAAAAAATCTAATTAGTAGTAAATTGGAATTGGTCGAATCTCATCCAATCCAATCTAATATTTATTCTAATTTTTATAAAAAAGATTATCTAACTTATCTCCATACATTTTTTTATTTTTTGATAACTGGATATGCCTATAGATAGTTGACCAGGCTTGTATTTGGACTTTGCCCAATACATAGACCATGATTTTCTCTAAAAACTAGTTCTGGGACACATATAACCTCACTAGGTAAGTGAGGATGCATCCTCACAAGTGACCCTAGGCAATTAATGTTCATATTGGATATCAAATTCACAACATATGGGCATTTACCGCTTATTAATAGAAAATTGCCATTGAGCCCACCCCTAGGGTTACATCTTATCAAAATATTATTAGAATGAATTCTATCCAAGAGAGCACATTTTCCTCCAAAAAGGAATTTTTATCTCCACAAACTGATAAAAATTGCAGAAGTGGTCACGGATGGATATGGTGAATATGAACACATCTATCAACTTTAGACAAATTGAATCGAGTTACAATATATGTGTGAATGCTTCATTGATCGCTTGGAACCATCCATTAAATGTCAACTTTTGTCACTAGCTATTAAGAAAACAAGGAATATTTAAGAGGAACTTACTTATCTGTAACAATAATAATAGAAAGCAACATAAACAAATACTAACAGCAATCTTATTCAAGCTAGGTTAGTTAAGGAGATCCTTTGAAAATAAAAAAATCATAGTTCCGTACTGTTATTCAACATAAAAGAGTTTGGTGGATTAGTTGCTTTTCTAACAAGTGATTGACTGTTACACCTCAGAACAAAGTCTTTATCCGAAACCATGTACTTTAGACGCGTGTCTCTGATTTTTAATGTTTGATTGTTTAATTTGATAATTGGGTAAGCTACACGTAAAAGGATTACTGTGGAAAATAAAACTTGATTAAAGTTGGTGATGCTTGACAAAGGCTCAAGGCAATGTAGAAAAATATATGATATTATTAGGTTCTCTCTCTCTCTCTAAATCCTCGTCAAAGTAGAGACGAAAAAAAATATTTCACCACCTAATCCTTGTCCCGTTTGTTGGACATTATACAAAGTTTCCTGTCATAGCATGTTTGTTATATAAGATTCCATTAATAATTTATGTGTGGTAGATTAGGAAAAAAAACATAACGTGTAGATCGTGAGATGGATACTCTTAGAATATATATTATTATTGGCAATGAAATGGGAGTGATGATTGCTAGTGTGGGTTAATTAATCTGATAAAATCATAAGTTCTTGATTTTATGTTGCATTACTGATTGTTATGTTGGATCATGTAATAATCAAGGTCCCACTTCCCCAGTAACATAAACAATTTAGATACATTATCCAATTATCTAAATCATAACTTATAGCATTACCATCTATCTATCTATCCAAATCTCTAATTAAAAATAAAACATCTAGAGTTGGTTTAGGATTTTATATATATTTTTAAGGTTTTTATATATTTAGTGTTTAGAAGAGAAAATCTTAAGTGTGTGCTTGATTGAAAAGAAGACATTTTCTTATAAGAATAAATTTTTTGGGGAGAATGATCGTGAGAAAATGAATTTTCTCAAAATATCCTTGGCAATATTTAATTGCAGGAAAGAAAATTTTCAAAAGAAGACTTCGTTTATAGTTTTGGGTGTAGGGGAATTTGAGAGAATAACATTAGGATTTTCTCTCCCCGACAAGACAATCATTTTTATATGGAGTTAGGTGGGAGAATTTTTTCAAGCAAGAAAGAAAATCATTCTCAGAGAAAGTGTTTTTTTTTTTCATGAAAATTCACAATCATACTTTTGCGAATTGCATTTTCCCTAGTGTGATAAGAAAAAAAAAACCTACATGAGAAGCCCAAGTTTTGAATCAAGCAAGATTAACTAAGATGATCTTCTTCTCTTCAGGTTCGTACAACACCTTTACTTGTAACCTGGCCCAATAAAGGTCTGGTTGACCATCTTTTCTCTTATTAATCCATTTTTCTCTTCTCAATTTCATCTTGATCTAGCTCTCTCTCTCTCTCCTTAATCGAAGTTGCCCCAAGGATGATAGTCTTTATAGTTTTCACTTGGGTGAAAGGCATATTTTCTCGAAGGTAATTTAGAGTTCTACTTCACCAAAATCACTCTCAAAGGGGATATAGGAGCAATCTTGTTCAAGGCCGTAGACAAGCAAGCATGGTTTTAAATCTTGTTTGAGATTGAGACTACTTGTCCGATACATCTCGATATCATCCACCAACAAGACGTATGGACAAGTCAAATGTATCGGATGAGATTTAAAATCATCATTCATTTTCTCATTGTTGAACAAGACCACTCAAAAGTATTAAAAAATTTGTCCAAGACAACTAAGTCTCACTCATGGACGAGACGATACGTTAAAACAAGTTTTAAAACCATGCAAACAAGAACTAGAATCACTTGGTTAACCATGTTTTAAGGCATAGTATTGCATTAAGAGGGACTAAAAATAATAACTGATTACATAAAAAAAGTATTGTGATATTTTTTTCTAAAAGTCAAAGAAGTTCTCAAACATCAATTTAGTCCAAAAGTAGTACTTCTCACAACATTTCTTATAATTGGCTCAAAATGTATATCTAAGCGTACTTCAACTCCAATCCTTTGTGAGAGATTTGTCGATTCCACTAACCACATGTGCCTAAAAGATTACTTTATTAATCATTTATTGTGTTTGTATATAGGAATATAAATAACTAAAGCTTAGACAAAATTCTAAATGAAATCCAAATAATAATAAAAATCAAATTGAAAATAGAAATTCGGTGGCCAAAATATTTCCCATGACAAACTATAGTGTAATAATAGATGGCAAAGCTATTGTGGTACTGGAACTACTTAATACTTAGTAGGGTTAATCATAGTTGCGAATCCAAACAAACCCCTATTCACCCGCTATTAGGGTTTCTTTGGATCATTCGTCCCCTATATATACATATCTAAACCTTACCTGCTCAAAGCGTCCGCTCCCTCTCTCTCTCTCTCTTTCGTTATGTGATAAGGTTCTATTAGTTGATTTTATTTTATTTTTTCAACACTTTCACGCTTTCCTTTGTGTGACAGAGTTCTCTTCGTTTGGTGTTTTTTTTTTTTTTTAATTATTTTGTTTAGTATGGAATTATGGATTGCCTCCCCTTTCGGCTTCAAGGGTTTAGATCTGTAGATCGATTTCTTGAAGGCTTTGTTCTGGAGGCATATAATGTTGTCCATCGCTGGGGATTAATTTTTTTACCCGGAGAGAGTTATCTTCCTGTCTTCGGGGTTCCCCTTCGATGGTAAATTCCAATCGTTTTTTTTATTTTATTGCATTCTTATATCACTTAAAAGGTATCTTGAACTTGAAGTTTAGGTTAAAAAGCATCTGAAATTTTCAGATCCATCTTTAAAAAAAAAAAAAAGATCAGACCCAGATTTAGGTTTTGGCTGAATCGGAATATTAAATGCTTGTAATTAGTGGTTTATTTCTCTGAAAATATTTGGTTAATGTTTTATATTCGGGTCCTCAAAACCCCAAAACTAATTTCTAAATTGGGGAAACGGTGAAGGTTTGAATCAAAAGGCAGAACACGAATATTATTGTAGGGGAAATGACTATTACTTGGGTCACCTTGTAAATGCAAAATGAACAAAAAAAAAAAAAATCAATCATGATTTAGATTACGAGTTCGTTTCCGGATCTACTGATACCAACCCATATATTACCTTGCAATTTTGTATCATAGTTGAGACATGTTGTGGACTATTCTTTTATTACAAGATTGGGTTTTAATAAAAATACATAAAATCTTATGAGATAAACATCTTACCTTTAACTAATCCATTTTTATCGTAGTTGCTTATGGGTAAGTATTAAGCAACAATAATCTTTTTGCCTCAAAACAGATTTATGAAAAAAATTATTTACTTCACATGTGACTATAGTCACAATTCTCTAGTTCTTTTCGATTTATCCTAACTTATTCACAAAGCTTTTAAAAATTCATTTTTATATTATATTTAAATATGAAAATTTGTAAAAATATTGTAATATTATATTAAGTGAGGGGTGGAAGTTACTTCTTTCTTAAAAATGATACATGAAATAAGATATTTTGGTTAGTGTTAATGTGAAACTAATGGAAGGCAAAGATTTTGACATAAAAAATAAGTGAAGATTTTGTTTGTATTTAACTTTATTAAATATAATTTCTATAATGCCCTTGACTTACTCAGAGACACTTTCTTTATATGGTAAGATTTTGAGTCTTGATAATGTCGTTTTGCCCAAATGGATTAAAAGTTCAGCAATCCAATACCACAGCCCTCTCTAAAATCATATTCAATTTTTTTTTTTTTTTGGATGAACTTAGTCCAAGTTTTCTAAAATGGGTGCTATTGAACTTTTTGTCTCCAGTACTTTAATTTAAATTTCATTATGAAAAATAACATTTTTTGAGGAAAAATTCAACATCCATGGAATTTTGTTTTCTTCAACTTAGAAGTATGGGTTCATGTTTTTGGATGCCACAAGGTGATAAGGTGATGTTAAGGATCCTTATTAAGTGTGAAACCCTTATTAACTTAAAAAGATTAATCTTAAATATGATTCAAATAAAAATAAATCCTTCAAAATCTCAATCTATTTTTTATGTTAACAATACCCTTCACTTAGTTCTCATTAAAAACTAATTTAGATCTCCACAAATCTCTTATATCACATATCACTTTTTAGAGAAAAGTACTTCCCACCCTCTTAGAAGGATGGTGGGGCTATTAGGCCTCTATAATAAATAATAGGATATTTTTTTATTTTTTTTCAAACTTTTGCCTAACCATATTTTTCTTGAATCTTGACTTTGTCTCCATGCATGGGACTCCTCTTACAACCACTCAGAGAACAGTTTTAAAAAGGCAAGGGAAAAGTTTGACAAAACTAACATAGAAAATGAGGAAAAAAAACGAAAAAGAAATGGGGAATAAAAGAAGAAACATAGATGATATAAAATATATGAAAAATGTATATATCAAATAATACATAAAATATTGTTTTAATTTATTATATGTTTACGATATGACAGTTCACAAACATAATTATACATGTTATGATGTCAAAAAAAAAAAATGTGTATCTTTTATTCAAAATAATACATTATTGAAAAAATGAAAAATGATAATATCAAAATATTATCATCAAATCTGAAATTTCTACATTTATAAATATAAATCACCAAATTTCTTTTATATATAACTTCTCACATTAAAAAACTTGAAAAAGTCTCATTTTTTAATTATTTTAAGTGTCAGAGCTACAAGATGTGTTTTTAAAATTTTAAAAAAACAAAAGAAAAAGACCTTCGCTTTTTTTTTTTTTTTTTGTTGATGATTGTTAATAGAAAATGTTTCATCTTCAACATAGAAAATGTTCACTCTCCCTTGTCCCTTGAAGTAAGAAGCACTTGAAAACAATAAGGTCTCTTATCTTTATCTAATGATCTGATTTTAATTCAAACAAAAAGAAATTCCCATCACCATTTGAAGGATAAATTGATTAGGAGAATCAAAATGACACGAGATAAGTCATGATAGACATGAGATGCACGTATTAGAATAATGTGCATGAGATGAACTGTCTTGATATGTTGTGTCTCATCACACATCTTGAAAATTTAGATTTGCATTAACTAAGATCAATTAGATATATATGAGCATGGATCTACTCTCTTTCAATATTCTCGTACCTTCTGAATCTATATAAGCCCAATAGGCAATAATGTAATCTTCGTCCAAGATTTTCAATAAGTTCATTTTCTTCAAGAGAGAGGGATGGGGTGACTTTATCCATGGCAGTAAGTTGATTTTTTTTTTTTTTTTTGCACCTAATTCCTTTCTTACAAGCAAGTAATAGAGGGGACAAATGGTCTTGTAACTTAGGTTTCCTGAGATATTTATATTTCTCATTTTTTGAGTGAAAATGTGTAATCTATAATTGTGAGTTTTGTCTTCATAGCGGAATTGGTGTGATTCGTGAATGTACCTCAATCTTGAGGGAATCAAATAAAAATTATTGAGTTTAGTCTCATATTAGACGCTCATTGCCTCGTCTCTCTTCTTATAAGCTCCTGGGTCACTCTATTCATTATTAATTGATTTTGAGTTGGACCCCCAAATTTATCAGAAATCAGTGTTTCTGTGCGTGATTTGTGTTTTTTGATTCCATTGTTCCTATTTTTTGTCAACACTTACCACATCCATTGGTTGATGATTGGGTGGCACTACAAGATCTCTAAAAGAAAACATTTCCTCATAAAAAAATTTCTTCTTTTTTACCTATATTATAAATAAAAAATGTAATACAAGAAATATCTTCTAAATTCCCAAACAATGGGAGACGGAACACACCACCAAAAAATGAATTTTTCTCAAAGAAAAATCTTCACACTCAATTTCCTAACTAAAAAAAAAAAAAACAAAACAAAAGGAGAACCCATATGAAAGACTCCAATAATACATCGATGAAAGAATTTACGAGTCTCTGTTAGCTAACTTAATTGCAATCGAGGAAGCAACATCTTTAGCCCATGCCACTAGTCGCGCCTTTACCTCTTGTTCTTTGTAACTATCATATTCTTTTTCCAAGTCTTCATCGACCAGTAGATACGCTGGAGTATAATCAATCTCTTTAAGGCTCAACTCTTCAAACTTGATGTTACATTGGATGTAATCAACACCCGCCATGGCAAGAGCTTCAATTGACATTTCGTTCAATATTATCAAAATTAAAAAGAATGAGATGGTTTGATTGTTAGAAGTATATATTTATAGCTTGCATGGATGGAAAGGTGCTGCTATTGAAGATCACGGGTGCAAGGCCTTTTTTGACCTTGAGGAAGTATGCAATTTCATCTTTTGGTATCTAGTGGTTTTGACTGAGTTTAATTTCTTATTTGTTGCTGAAAATACAAGAAGAGAATTTATAAATGACATCAAGGACGTCATCATTGAGACACGTGGCCTTATGGTATGACTTTATAAATGTTTCGATCAAGAATTGATGTTTTAAGTTTTGTCCTCATCAAAGCATGCATACAAGCTGTATCAAATCTGTTGTTCAACATGTGGCACTCATTACACGTGACAATAGTCTTACCCGAAATCAAATATTGCTCATTGCCTACATCATTCTTTGTTCAACATCATAGCTTAACTTGATGGTTGTTACATCAGCTTGAGAGAGTGAGAGACCCACTAGGATGGTGATCACGGGTTCAATGGTTCAAATATGTTATTCAAAGCTTTTGAAACAAGCAAATGGGATGGGAGAAGCCTCTTTTGAATTTGAAGAAACCCCGTGATTGATCCTTGTGAGAAGAAAATATACTCTCTCTCTCTCAACAGAGAACATACAAGAATATTCTTTCCTATCAATGGAAGCTTTAGTCATGGCGGGCGCTGAGCTGATTATCAAAAGTTTAGTTTCCTTGGATATATAACAAGTGTTGGTTCTTCTCTGGAACGAATCACCAAGACTATGTATTTCAGAAAACCTCAAGGTTTACATACCCACAGAAGTAGAAAAAACAAACATCAATTTAAAAAACCAACAAAGGGAACAGAGTCCCAAGATTTATGAGTCCCCTTATCTTCCACCAGACAATTCAATTGCATCCTGGTTATATACAGAATCTTCTCCCCAATCAAATCTTCTCTGCAGTCTCTCGTACTCTTGCCTACGATTAACCTCGACTTGCTGCCACTCTTCCCACCTCTCAGCCAGACCTTCTCCTTCCAGCATTCTTACCACTTCCGACATAGTAGGACGGTCTTCGGGCGATGCTTGTGTACAAAGCAATGCTACTTTAATCATCATCTCCACTTCTTGGCTGTTGTAATTCCTATGTAGGTTGCGGTCTACAATAGCATCTAATCTTTTCTCCCTTTCCAGTTTCTTCACCTACACCACCACAAAACTACATAGTTAATCTGTGTGTAAAGGTAAATAATAAAAATAAAACAATAAAAAAAATACTCAAAAGGATCTAAACCTGAATGAAATTAAAAAAATCAATGATGACCCAAGCTTTTTGGTAGGTATAATGAATGGAACCCACCACTCAACGAAGGAATTCACCTTCAAAACTTGGATATCTTAACCAAGCAATATAATTGAACTCCACTTAATTATCTAACTGATCTTCCTTTACTTCCTCACCAGAACCCAGCAATTAAAAGCACAATAACGCAGATTTGTTCTACCCATTTCTACCCCTCCCCACTCAAAAACAGTCCTATCACTTAGGCTCAAAGCCCTTACCTTGTTAAACAAGCTTCCACCACAAACCTCAACCCCAATTCCTACATTTCAGCCCCCCTTAAACCTGCACCTTAAAATCCTAGAACTACCCATCGAATCTGTTATCCCATACTAAATCTAATTCCATAAAAACCTAGGTTGTACACATCAGTTTTGGTATCAGAGCTATTGTCCTACATCATAGATGTGATCACCCAAATTTCCATATGTATATTTCTTCAAGACTATGAAACATACTACTGAATCCTTCTTTAAGGATGGTTATAATTTTATCTATCCATAAAGAAAAAAGGAAAATGGAAAATGTATTGAGCTTATTAGTCTTACGTGGTCAAGTAATAACACATCATCTTCTTCCTCCAACCGTGAGAAGTCTATTGCACGTTGTCCAGTAACAAGTTCCAAAAGCATAATCCCATAGCCAAAAACATCAGTCCTCTCTGATGACTTTCCAGTGGATAGATATTCAGGGGCTATGTGGCCCATAGTCCCACGAACTTGAGTTGTCACATTAGTCTTCCTTACATCCACCAATTTAGCCAAGCCAAAGTCCCCAACAACAGCTTCAAAATCTTCATCAAGAAGTACATTAGCAGCTTTGACATCACGATGAATAATCTTTGGATTGCAATGTTCATGAAGGTACTCTAGTCCACGAGCTGTGCCTAAAGCCACTCTCTTTCTAGAAGGCCAATCTAACACGGGTTCCCCAGGTTTAACTTCTGCAGTTTTGTTGACAAGAAGCATAACTAGTCAGGAAAAGCAATCTGCTGGAAATGAAATAAACATGCGTAAAATTCATCAGCATTTCAGCAACAAAAAAATACTCACGAGAAACATAAATTTCATCTCACAATGTGGATACCAACAAAGACATCATAAGACTATGAATACAAGGTTGCAAAAGACTGTTGAAATACTACTGCAGGTAACAGTTTATTTACTAACACTTAGAATTCACGCAAATGAAAGAAAGAGTACCTCTTATACGATAGGCGACACTTAGGTTCTGCATAAAAGGATAAACCAAAAGTCGTTCTGATGGCGTGGTACAAAATCCAATCAGCCTTAATAAGTTCCTGTGAACTGCTACACTTATCATTTCAACTTCACGCAGGAAAGCTTGCTCTCCACCAGGACTTTCGTAATCAGTGAGTCGTTTTACAGCAACTTTTGTACTATCTGCAAGCACTCCTTTATAAACCTTCCCAAAACCTCCCTGTCCAAGAACATTTTTCTCGCTGAAGCTATCAGTAGCCAGTTGTAGTTCTCTCCATGCAAATCTTTTCAACTGCCCAAATGCGATTCTGCGGTCATCTTCACCTGAGCATCCCATGTAATCATTGATCACTATACATCACTAAATGTTAATTTAGAGATAATAAATTTTAAGGATCATTTAATGAATTTATAATGCGAAAGATATATAATATAGGAAAACTTCTTGAAGTCTCTTCCGAGTTGATTAATATACAACCTTTTACATTCGGCAATGAATATTTGACCATCTGGTAGAATGTGTATTACAGTAAAGATGAATTCTTGGAATAGTGTGGTAACCCTTTTCGGTGTTTCCATTGAACAAATGGAAATCGATTTGGTATTTACACCGTTACCAGGAAAAAGAATATACATGGAAATACTTGTTAATTTACCATACAGGGTAAGCTTTAAGTTCCCAATATTTTGCAAAAAATGCTTGAAATTAAAATGATACTAGGACTTAACAACAAAATAGACCATTAAATTGATGTACAGGCTTGAGTCCCTCAACTTTATATGGTAATATATTTCAGCAAGAACAGCATGCTTGCAAAGTTTAAAAAGTAATAGGCTATCAAAAGTATAATACAGTTTAATATGTCATAAGTTAGTTGATTGGTTCACTAACAACCAATACATACCCGCAACATCTACAAAAACTTCACGCCTGTAGCCTTTATGCTTGACCTTCCACATAACAAATAACACACCTCCAAAAAGGAATAGCCCTATTACTCCTCCAATAATTCCAATTATAATTCCAAGCTTTGATTTATGGGAAGGACCTGTCAAGAAAGGGACAGATGAGGCAGGAAGCCACGTCAACACATAACAACACTTTCCAAGATAAATAGAAATATATCCAAAAATATAAATCATAGAATACCTGAATCATTAGTATTAGAAACACAACGATGCGGAAAATTTCCATCACAATTCAAGGTATTTCCTGTAAAACTACATAAACCCAAATCAAATCAGCTGAGGAGACTCAATAGCACATAAGTAAAATAAAATAAATAAATAAATTTAAAATATATATATATCATTCTTACTTGTATTGTGGAACTTGAAACAAATGATCAGGTACTTGACCACTGAGATCATTGGAAGCAAGCTGACTGTCAAGATAGTTCCACTGATGATGTCAAATTCTTAAGAAAGATTTCTAACTAAACTACTTACTCTGGCAATATAATGCTATAAATTTGAACACACCGATCTAGCTTTCAAGTATTCCTTCACTAACTAGTAACTACACCACATATTTCCATATTATCAGTTCATAATAAACAATTTGACCACGTACAGATTGATCAAGTTTGGAAGATTCGTAATTGCTTCAGGAATATTTCCAGTAAGATGGTTTTGACTCAAAATCCTGTGCACATGATCAAACAAATCACAGTTTTCCATGAAGAAAAAAAAAAATAAAAAATTTTGATGGGTAAGCTGGACTTGAACCCATGACTGCAGATTTGCTTTGCAATGTGACAAACCAACTGAGCTATGGGTCTAAGCCCAAGAAAAATATAAAAATGGTTTTTGCCAAAAATATAAAAATAAATCAACAGATGCAGATTGAACTACTTACAAGAATTGAAGTTTGTTCAGGTTGCTAAGGGAAGATGGTATTTCTCCGGTCAAACGGTTATTTTCCAAATCCAAGCGCACCAGATTTGTCAAGTTACCGAACTCCGTTGGTATCTCACCAATTATGTTGTTACCTGGCAATGAACTACATGATGAATGCATCTTATAAGTATATACTGGTGGAAGAAACATTAATCATAAGAAAAAGAGGAAAATGAAATCTAAAAACAATATGCTCTGATATCTGTGTCAACAAACATTGAAGTCGAATAAAATCCTAGAAGGAAGATGAGACGAAAAGTGAAAGAAGAAGAAAAAAAAAAAAAATAGAGGAGAAGGGTCAGAGGCTATTTTTAAATATAACAACCACACCCTCATAGCTCCCACCAAATAACTTAATGCTACCTCTCATGCTAAGCATAGATAACATCATGCCCAGCTTGCAACGAACATAATCTAATTTGTCTTAAAAGCTCCTTTAGTGGGAAATATCAACTAGCAAATTCTCAGTCGTTAAAAAGATTAAAAAATATATATATAGAACAACTGCAATGTGCTTAGCACAATTATGTAGAACAAAATTCGGTGCTATACTAATGACTGCCTCCTTGTCACCAAACGACTTCATAGGAGTATCAACTTTAATTCCCAAATCACACAATAGAATTTTCAGCCACAAATACACCATGAGTCATGGCCCTATATTCCATTTAAACACAAGACTAAGTCACCACTGTCTGTTTCTTACTCCAAATAACCAAAATTCCTCCCACAAAAGTGCAGTATCATGTAGTTCACCTTCTATTATCTACATTACTAGCCCAATCTGCATTGATATAACTTTCTATTTGAAGATGACCATGGTCTACAAACAATAGATCTATTCCACGAGATGCCTTCAAATATCTCAAGATTCTTTCAATAGCATCTAAATGAGGGACCCGTGGAAACTGACTCAAAAATCTTATTGGATATGTTATATCAGATTTGGTTGGAGATAAATACAAGTAGACAATCAACTAGCCTAGGATACATCTCTTTGTTTGATAACAATTCTTTCTCTCTTTGGCTCAACTTATGGTTAGAATCAGTAGGAACGTCTGCTAGTTGAAATCCTAGCACACCACGTCTAAGATACAAAGATACCTTTCCTAGATCGAGAATCTCTATACCTAGAAAATATTAGACCCTTAATCTTGAATTTCTTTGCCCAAAATTCCTTTGATCTTTGAATCTCATGAGAGTCATTTCTAGACTTTAAAACATCATCCACGCAGACAATCAAGACCTTAATCAACTGTCCCTATCGCCTCAAAAAGAGATTATGGTCAACATGACTCTGAGAATAACCAGTCCTCTTTATTGCCTGAATGATCCTCTTGAACCAAGCTCTGGGAGATTGCTAAAGCCCATAATTGACTTCTTCAACCTGTAAATTTTTTCTTCACTATTGGAAAAGTTGAAACCAAGTAAAGGAGCCGCACACACTTCCTCCTTTAAGTCTCCATGGAAATCAGTTTCACATCTAACTGTTACAAGGGCCAATAGAAATTGACTGCCAATGACAGAACATGTGTGGAGTTAGTCTTGGCCACAGGTGGGATCTTCTTTGGAAATTGAGGATCTATTGTTATCGTGTAATTTTAGTTATTCATAATTCCTTTTCCTGATGAAATCTCAATATCATTCGGAAGGAAAATAATATATTATTCAGATAACAACAGTCTACAACTGCAGCAAAAATTATGGAAGGTTTGGAACCTAGTAATAAAGAAGTGGATAAAAAACAATGAACTAGATCAATCATATGTCTCAGACACTGAAATATGAAAGAGTTGATTCTAGAATGAAGACCATGCAAAATCAGGAATAGAATTTTGGAAAAAATGGAGCTAACCTCACTCAACAAATTAGAATGAAAGGCTACTGCTTTTTTCCATGTGTTCTTAGGGGTCATTCAGACGGACCCCAAGATACAGTAGACACAAGTTTTTAGCACCCCATAATAGGAACCATTGATCCAAACAGCAATGACAGGAATAAAACAAAAAACAAACAGCATCGGCAGAAATTAAACAAAAAAGATGTTTTTCATTCATCAACGTTTTTTCCCCAGTTGGTCTTCACCTCTTGGGCTAACCAGCTTTTTACCAATCTGAAAGGGGTCCATGTATTTCAAATTCACTTCCAAAATGACTGGAATATGGTTATCAAGCATAAGTACATTAAATCAGTTGAGCATAAAGTTGAGGCAATAAAATGTTTTATGATCTCATAGTTTGGATGATCTCTAGGAGTCCCCAGAATATTACTTTATTTATTAAGCAAAAAAGAGTAACCGCGTCTTCAGGCAAATTAAATGTGATCCAGTATTTACAGTGTTATACTATTCTCCATACATACAGGATGGAAAGAGTCTTAAGAACTCCAATTCTAGGAGACAAGCGTCCAGAGAATCCCATGTATGCCAATGTTCTGCAAACAAGTATATATGAAATTAGTAAGCATAAGCCATGTTAAAGCCTTTTGCTTTGGATCCATAAAAATATTCTTGCAAAGTGCTTGAAATTTGCATATGTGAGTATAATGGAATAATAGAAGGGAATATTGTGTCAACCGATAACTTACACAGAAATGACGTATTTACTATTAGGGTCACAAATAACATTTGACCAAGTGCATGGATTAACTTGATTTGGATTCCAATCTGGAAGCTGAGTGACAGAAGCATTCAGTGAAGTCCTCAAATCATACAGTACCTCCACTGAAACAAAACTTGGGATTAGTCAACCAGTTATTTTTGTCTTTTCATTTTGGAAGGTAAGCTGAGGTAAGCTGACATCAAACAAGCAACCTCAGGTTGTTTCAGGGCTCACAGATACTAAAAACACATATAAGATGTATGCAAGAAACAAGAACAAAGTTACAACTTCCCAGCTCCCACTAAAAGTATCAAAGGTAAATAGTGACATCTAATCCTGGTCGGGACTTGGGGAAGAATAAATAATTCATAGTATCATCAGATTCAAGAGAGCGTGCACCAAGAGCCCCAAATGTTTTAAAGATTTATGTTCAAGATAATAGTTCTGGCTTGACCTTGCTCCATCACTATGAGCTTACAGATAACCAGGGCGGAGAATTCTCACATTAAACAACCAAGCATGCTTGAGTTTAATGTTTCATGTTAATCAGTCTACTCTCCCCTGACTCCAATATGTCTTTTCCTCTCCTCGTTCGATTTTATAAATGTTTTTTTTATTTTGGGGCAAGCAGATTAGTGGTTGTTGGGTTAGTCGGAGAAGATGGATTTTGAATCCAGGCAATTAGAATCAAGATCCATGGACTTCATCGGCTTAGCAATTGACATATTTTCTAACACACAGTTCATCTATTTATGCATTGTACTTAGTAACCAAAAGACCATTAAGATCAAGTACAAAAATTGAGGATTGACCAAAATTAAAAGTAATTTGTGAGCAATGTGGCATTCCACTAGTGAGGTGGGTGATACAGCACAACTGACAAAAGAAATTGAGAATGACGAAGAACCAGAAAGAAGCTGACACAAAGACAGCACTAGTATGTTGAGTAGGCATTATTCCTGGGAGTTGGTTTTTACTAAGTGAAGTGTTGGGTGTATTCTTATCATAATTGTTGATATATTCTTCATTCAACTCCAATTGTGTTGAAGGTCTGTCATCTGCAAGATTTTGGGGGTCAATATATCCTTCTTGTAATTCTTTATTTACAGTATAACCATGGTTCGAATTCAAAACTTAAACAAAATAAGTTGAAATGTCAAGACTTTCATCAACATAGAGGATGCAACCTAGAGCACACCATCATTAATATGTGCACATTATGCATAAAAGGTGTCATCAAAGAGTAACATTAGAATCAAAGAAAAAACACGTCACAGCCCACTACAAGAATTCCATACCCTTTTACAAACATGTCAGATGAGCAAAATATAGTACCTTGAATATCAGATGCCACCAAAGAATGCATAGAGGACAACATCAGAACTGCAAAAATCAATTCCATCTTTGATAACATTTCCGTCAGTGATTAATGGATCAGATGAGCTCTGAATCCGCTGTTGAATGAAATTCCATATCTGCAAAGAATGCACGATATCAGATGGGAAACATAGAAGATCCAATATATCCATAATAACAAGGCACCAAGTCTTAGTCAACGAAACCCTTCATTCAGCTTTACGTTAAATCAACATGGAAAACTAGGAAAAAGATGAACTTTTCGTCCCTAATTACTAATTCTTCAGATTCTCCCTATTTTCAACTCCTTAATTGATTAAAACGAGTTGGCAATTATCCAAAATAACACAATAAAGAGATCCCACGACACAATTTGCCCACTCCCCCAAACTCCAAGCTACTACAGACCATTTCATTACCAAAATTTATATTTACTACTAAAGAAATTAAATTTGGATCAAATAGGGGGAAAATGTGACCAAAAAGATAGAATTAGAATCACTTCCTCTACCTCCTTAACACACACCAATTCACACACCATAGAAAGCATAACCAACTCATTCTTCTTCTTCTTCTTCTAACCAGGCCAAGAATAAATCAATCAGAACAATTCAAATTTTGTGGTAGATTTTCAGGGATAAAATAAACCCTAAAAAGTTTAAGAATACCAACACATAAGTTAAACCTTAATGTAAAATCATTAAACCTAGAAATGACCTCGAAGGTTCAAAAAGAGAAATCCAAACAAGAATTAGAGTGGAAACAGATGAGAAGAAGAAAGATACCTGTTTTTAGAAGAAATCTGATTCTGAGAAAACAGGGCCAAAGTTTGTCACCAGTCACCACCACCACCAAGAAGAGTGAAGATTTTGTTTGTAAAATTATTAATATTTATTATTTGTCATAAGGTGAGCAGACAAGAAATGGGTAGTGGAGTTGAAGCTCGTTTTATCTCAATTATTGTCAATGTGTTGTTATATGTAAAAGATGATGTCCTCTTGAGGATGATAACTTCTTTTACAATTCAGTCCGTTGATGGTCTTTCAATTTCGTTCCTAGAGAATATCGAGAAAAATCTGACGGTTTGTGGAAAGGGAGAGTGTTTTCCTTCGGATGACAGCAAAATTGGTGTGTATGGGCCAATCAAACTGATACTTCAACTGTTCCATCTAAGAAAGAGACTCTACAACTCACATTTATCTATCTGCCTTGCGTGGCAAACGGGAGGTTATAATTAAACGCCTGAATTAGTTAGTGACTTACTAGATCGCCCTTGTTTTCTTTTATAATTCCAAAAATACCACGGGCCCGGTACTTGAGTTAACGATGAGGATTTCTGCGGTTCTAAGCATTTGGGATAAAAATCTGCACGATTAAACCACGACTTTTTTAAATCTTCGATCAATCAATAAATCAATAATTTAATTTAATATATGTATCTTTTAACAAAATCAAATTTTATTTTATTTTCATCATTTTTATGTGTTATTTTATTATGTGGTACATGAAACACATAAATTTTTTATAAAATAATGTTAAACTTACCGTAAGATTGTACCTCATATCACACATCTATGCTTTTTATTGAGATACAAGTCAAAAAGCATCTATACTTTTTATACATTTTCAGGTTGGGATGTGTCATATGAGTATAATCTCAAGGTCACTCCCACACGACTCTTTTTTATATTTAAGATAATTATTTTAATTTATCCTATAGGTTTAAGAGACTCTTGCCAAGCCATGACTTTGTGATTGGGGTCTATATTTTGGGAATTAGATTCAATGTTACAAAACGAATTTGATTCTTAAATTGAGGTAATTCATTTATTGTTGGTTTTGTTCCTTGGTTCAATTTATTTTTATTTTTTATTTTTTTGGAAACTTAGGTACCACCAAACCCATTCGGTAATTTCTAGGATAAATTCCGGAGAGTAACCCCTAGGGGTGATTCAAAGTTAAGACCTCAAGTTCCAAAGGCGTGGTCTTTGGCCATCTGACCAACCATTTGGGGCTGGTACAGTTCATTTCATATGTTTATGTAAGAGGTGTCCTACGTGGATCCATCGAATAAATTCTATGGACACGCTCAAAGAGACAATTAAAATAAGAGAGATTTACTAGGCAAACCTTTGTTGAATTTTTATTACAAAAATACAAAAAAAATTTCTTTTTGAACCAAGCTAGCCTATCACACTTGTCATTGGGCCCACATGGATTATCACATCGACAATCCAATATTACCGTCCTTTGGATTTTATGGAAAAACTTAGATTCAAACAAAAATAGAAAAAAACACTTTTTTTTTTTTTTTTTTCCGGATTGATTCAAGGTGTTGAAATGGATAGCTACCGAACTCCAAATTTTAAAATTTAAATTCATTGATAATAATTTAACTTTTTTTGTAAATATATCATACTGTAATGTATTTCCGCAATGCTTGTCATTATCACGAAAAGTTGGTTGCATGGCCAAACGAAGAGTCTCAAACCTCAGTTCTTCATTTGATGGAAAGCCTCAAAAGTCAAACCTTATCTGAGGATAGTTTTTTATATTCAAAACTACCCCATGGAACATGGGTTATCCACTAAACATATATATATATATATATATGGGAAATGTTCAGCACCAAACATTTTGATAAAATATTTTTCAAAACATGGATTAGAAGTTTTTGAATGAGCTAATTTTTTGTGAGGATGATCTCTACGGTGAGGAGATCATCATCACCAAAAATCAGCCCATTCCAAAACTTCTAACCCTTGTAGGACAAAAATGGTTGGCTAAAATGTTGGGCAAAATGTTTGGTGCTGAACGGGACCCTATATATATATATATATATGGGTCCTGTTCTCCACCCTAAGCTTTACCCTACACTTTAACAAACGTGTTTTGTCCTACATGGGTTAGAAGTTTTGGAATGGGCTGATTTTTGGTGAGGATGATCTCTATGATGAGGAGATCATCCTCACCAAAAATCAGCTCATTCAAAAACTTCTAACCCCATAAAAAATCGTTTACAAAAAATGGACGGTCCACGATTTTTCAACTTGTAAATATGGGGCTAAAAATTTCAGAATGGACTGATTTGGGTGAGGATGATCTTCTAATCATAGAAATCATCCTCACCAAAAATCAGCCCATTCCAAAACTTCTTACCCATGTAGGACAAAACATGTTTGTTAAAGTGTAGGGTAAAGCTTAGGGTGTTGAACATTTCCCTATATATATATATATATATATATATATATATATATATAATATATGGGTCCCGTTCAGCACCAAACATTTTGGCTAACATTTTAGCCAATCATTTTTGTCCTACACGGGTTAGAAGTTTTGGAATGGGCTGATTTTGGTGAGGATGATCTCTATAGTGAGGAGATCATCCTCACCAAAAATCAGCCCATTCCAAAACTTCTAGCCCCATGTTTACAAGTTGAAAAATCGTGGACCGTCCATTTTTTGTAAATCATTTTTTATGGGGTTAGAAGTTTTGGAATGAGTTGATTTTTGGTGATGAAGATCTCCTCATCGTAGAGATCATCCTCACCAAAAATCAGCTCATTCCAAAACTTCTAACCCATGTTTTAAAAAATGTTTTGCCAAAATGTTTGGTGCTGAACATTTCCATATATATATATATATAAGATTTATTTTCTACTAAATTGTTTGACAACCCCATTTATAGACCATGATCGAAAATATTGCTTTGCCAGCCCTTAAAAACCTTGATTTCACAAACTTCAAAATTTATTCCAACTTTATAGGCCTAAATATTTTAAGTTTACTGTTGTTAAATTTTATTATTTTTCTTCTTCCTTTATGAGAGAATGTCTTTCCAACTTTATTGCTTTTCCCCTTCTACCTACATTTTCAAGAATGCCTCTCTAACGTTATTGTCTTTCCTCTACTATTTTTTTTTTTCAAGAATACCTTTTAAACTTTATATATCTTTATGCTAATTATCAATGAATCAGATCCGGCCTAATAAATTTTTAGTGATCTCATAAGAGTTTTATTAGATTTTTTCCTCTTCTCTTCCTTTCAGAGACTGCACTTCCAATTTATTTTTTTTATAAAAAAAATCTATTTATTTATGTGAGGTAAATTTCGCACTGAGAAAAAGGGATGTCAGCGTCCTTTATTTGGTATTTTTTTATATTTTGTGACACTAAGCAGTAACCCAAAGACCCGTTTCAAGAGAAAATTCAGTTTAAATAAAACATCACTAATGTTTCTCTGTTTTGGTTTCTTATTTTAGTACAGTTCAAACTAGAGCTTTTGTTTTGTTTGCTTCTACTCAGAATGGTTGAAAGATACTTGAGAAGTGAAACAGTTGAGAGATTCGGAGAGTAGTCAAGAACAAGTTTCCACGAGTCTTGTGTTTTTCTCCAAATATATACAGTTTTGGGATTTACTCCTTGATTTCTTTTCCTATAGTAGCACATTTGGTTTGTTTTCTTAAGTTTTAAGAGATTTTTTTTTTTTGACATTTTTTTTACTTATTTGTGGTTCAATATTTAGGAAATCGCTAACTATTTCAGAGTATATACTTCGACGTGAAACCCTTTTAGTTGCTCCATTTTCTTTCATGTATGTTGGATCTGATCTTCTATTGTTATTCATGACTTCTAATATTGCCACTCTTAAGGGCTAACTAAATGCTAGAGAATTCCTCTCTGTTTAATCTTATACAATATTCTCTCTCCTTCTTATGTAATTTTATTAATGATTTTTGTTTTATTTTTGCAGGTTGAGGATTTTGGAAGCTTGCGAGTTGAAAACTGTCAAAATAGTGAGTCTTTCTTTCTCTCTTATATTTATGTAACTATACTATTAAATAGTTATTTTGTTAATATTATTTGGAATAAATAGATTTTTGTTTTTCTTGAGTTTTGATTAATAAAATTTCATGGTTGGAAGATTAGGGTTAAAAAAACTGGGAAAATGGAGAGCAAGAGACATAGGTCCAACCTCGATATTGAAATGAAGTTCAAGCAACCCTACTTTCTTCATATACCCAAGAAAAAAAAAAGATATGTTGTGGGTTTTGGGGTAATAGGTTTGGAAAACCTTTGACATTTCATCAGGAGCATTTTTTTGTGTGTGTGTTAATCATTAGTTTTGAATGTTTTTCATATGATTAGACTTGGCTATCTTTTG
Organism: Akebia trifoliata; assembly: GCF_017979445.1. Classification (NCBI taxonomy): domain Eukaryota; kingdom Viridiplantae; phylum Streptophyta; class Magnoliopsida; order Ranunculales; family Lardizabalaceae; genus Akebia; species Akebia trifoliata. Next base: position 702,635 of record NC_141378.1, on the reverse strand, counting down.
ATTTTATGGATTACTTTGAGATTTCTCAATAATTTTTTTGGGCATTGTTTCTATCTTCAATTTTATTCATTTAACAATGATTAAATTTGATGTTTTCTTTTGGATTTTGTGGATAAATATGGGGTTTTTATTTCCATTTTGTACATGATAGTAAAATATTAATTGCTAAATAATTTTGGACATATTTCTCGAATCTCTACTTAAATATGTACTAGTGACTCCATGTTCAGATCCATGCTTATATTGGCCTTTCAGTCAAAATATTTTTTTTATCTAAATCCAAATTAGGTCTCCGCATTATCACCCCAAACCCAAATTGGGTCTCGCACTCTCATGCATCATCCTATCTTTCCACTCTGATAACTTTTCAATACATAACATAAGGAACACATGGAGTCCACACGACCCTATTTCATTATCTTTCCTCTTTCCTCTTTATTATTCTTTTAATTTTATCATCTTTTTCTTTTACCTTTTTAATCTATTCGGATTTTCAAACTCAAAAACTAAAAAACAAAAAAAAAAAACGCTTCATTTGTAGTGTTTAATCAAAATTATAAGGTACTATCACGGCTCTATTAAAACTTAGGGGGTGTTTACACTTAACAATCCAATTTTGGAATCTAGAAGGGCGGTGTGGAACGTATATAACAAGTTAACAACCAACAGGGCAACAGGTCGTGCGTTCAACTCTACTTGCGCTGAAAATAAAACTTCAGAAAATTTCTCTTTTTCGCGCCCTTTCTTCTCCAAAATCCAACGCTATTGAAAACTTTGTGGGACCTTGCTCCTCTTCTTCAGTGGTCATAGCCCTCTCCACTGGTTTTAAGGTGAGTTGTTCATCATCTTCGTCAAACCTGTTTTTTATTTTATTTTTTCAGCAACTATAAAAAATAACAGAAACCCTGAATTTTTTAAACTAAAACCCTTGATTTTTCTTCTGAAACCAGCCATCTCTAGCTCTTCAACCTCCATCCCATCGTTTTCAATCTCATATTCAATCGATTGTTTTCTAATTTTGTCAACTAACAAATCTGATTTTTTAACCTAGGAATCCACGATTTACTTCCCAAAACCTCTTTTCATCTATTCCATCGTTTTCAACCTAAAACCCTTTATTTTTCTTAACAAAAGCAGTCATCTACTTTTTTTAACAATCCTCAAACAAGTAAAAAAAAACACTGTCTCGACTAAAACCAATTCATCCTAAATGTCCCTCTTTTTCTCTGATCTCTCTTTCTATCTTTGCTTATTTGAATCATTTTGTTTGTTGGGTTTGAATATATTTGGAGTTTGAGACGATGTGATATTATTTTTGTTGTTGTTGGTGAAAATGGGGTAGGAGTTTTGTTATTCTTTGTTGATTTTCAGAAATTAAGTTGATTTGGGTAGTTTTAATTTTGGGTTGTTAGTTTAGTGTTTCATTATTTTTCTTCCCTTGTTCCACTTCATCGTTTGGATCCCAAATTTGTGGGTTTTGTTGAAAATGTGGTGACTGATGCCGACATCCCGTGTTGAATTATCTATGATGGCTCCAACTCCCATGGACCACCAAACATTCAAAGAAATTTGGAGTGTTCAAGTATATGAAATCGGCCACAACATTGCGACAGATGCCAATGAAGTGATGTTCTCATAAAATTTGTAAATCCAACTGTCTTCCAAACAGGCCCTTAGTTTAGAGTTAAATGGTACTAATATCTGAGATTCCTATGCAGCTGCGGCACATTGTAGGGGTTGATATATGAGATTCCTATGCAGCTGCGGCACATTGTGCATCTAAATATTACAAAATGCTCCTTGGTCCCTCACCCCAAGAAGACTTATTTTAGATTTTTTTTTTTCTCTTGCATGTGCTGTCGATCTATTCCACCTTGGGCAGGTCTCTTTCTTTCTCTCTTTTTTTTTTTTTTTTCAAAAAAGAAAAGTTGACATCCCTTAAATCCAAAGAATGACGGCAACTCTGTAAAAAAATAGTAGTTTGGATTGGCTTCCCAAGTCCAAAATTCCACGTAGCTGCAGAGTGGTCTTAAATATTTTATGATTAATGCAAATAATAGAGGTTAATGCTTTTGATTCCTAGTTGAAAGCATGCCTATTTCATTGCTACTGATCTTGTTATTCTTTTTTTGAACTGGGAGTAAAGAAACCTAGTTATGAAAATTCTTCAATACTTGGTTGCAGAAGTAGAAACATTCTTGAAGACTTCTTTGAGTTGACCTATTCAATTGACGTTTCAACATGGGCCTTTGAAATTCAAAAGAAATTCATTTTTTCTTTTCAAAACATACATTTTCATGAGTATTCTGGGATTTCTGTAGAAACTTCTGTTTGATCTCCACCTTGAGCTTAATAGTTAATAAATAATTACATAAGTATTAGAAACTAGGCACTCCCATATTCTCACATCCCAAGGGACAAGAAGCGTATTCACAGAGATAGAGGCATAGAGCTTGCTTTCTGAATATCTGTATCCAACTTTCTCATAAATCAACACAATATGTGCCCAACGTGTTTTCTTTTTAGTCCTCTTAAACAAATGAATAATGGGAAGTTGTCCTCCTTTTATTTGAACACACGTAGGATTCTAATCCATGCCCTTTGGATCCAAGTTGTTTGATTGATAGTAGTTTTAGCTATTTGATTTGCTGAATTCTTTAGAAAACTTGGGGTGAAAGGGCTGGTTACAGTTATCTATTTAGCGATTATTGTTTTTTTGGGTGTAGAAGAGTTCATACAAGTCTTTTTTTTGCATGGTGCCAAGCATGCAGCATAGGCATGGACCACTTCTTCTACACATTCCATCCTTTCCTTGTGGAAATACCAAAATACATAAAAACTCATAATTATTACATTATTATTTATAGAATAGACATGCCCTAATGGCCATGTTGACGAATCTGTGGAATGTGTAAGCAGTTCTGAAATAGCTGGGTGGTGGCTTTAGGCCTTTTCTATAAAATGTGCATTCAGAAACACTGAGTCTATGTCAAATTTGATATGCATTTATATTTATGTGCACACACATATGATGTTCTTATTCACAAATTTTTTTATTCCATCCTCTTTTGATTGATAGTAGCACGAGTACCTTTTTCTATTTTTTCACGGGATCTTCTCTTTAATTCTGCCACTGAGGATTCTTTTCAACTGTTCTTTTTATATTATATTTGAAAAGCTCTCCTTCCTTTTGGGCGATCTTTTTCAAGAAACTTAATTTACCCGTTTATATAAGAAGCACTGAATGTTTAAATATATTGCTACAGGATGGCGAATTCAGGTGAAGACTTCTCTCAGATTGACATTTCCAAAGAGGTTTACAGTGACCTAGTTTCATTTCTGAGTTTGATACCTTTTCTTTCAGAAGAATTTAGATTTTTTTCCCCTTTTCGAATTGTGAAATGTTCTTTTGCAGGAAAAGGATAAGCTCGTTGCAGAAGTAATCCGCTATGTACTCTTCAAAACCCATCAGAACTCTGGGTGTCCTATCAAAAGGGATGAACTCACTCAACTGATAACCAAAAACTATCGCCAGCGGGCCCTTCCTTCTCTTATTATTAAAGAAGCCATAGAGAAGCTTTCTAAAATTTTTGGGTTCGAAATGAGGGAACTTCAACGGTCTCGCTCTTCATCCACAAATCAGGGTCGTTCTTCACAACAAAGTGAGAAGCTATTAACGCTCTCTGATACAGAATATGTCTTAACTAGGAATATGGCTCATCACAATTTTCCAAACGATAGACAAGATAGATGTGCTTAATGACCAGAATTATTCAATTGGCTGAGGATCTCTTGGAGGGCCCAAACCTCTACTGGATTCCGATTATCCAATAAATAAATTCTTGTACAATTTCTTATCGTGGCACATCTAGTTTATATGACTATCCACATCATACTTTCCCTGCATTGACACTAATCATTGTTCTGATAATGCAATCCAGGTGTTACAGATGCAAAATCATATGTAATTATAAGCGAGCTGTCTGCTGATGTGTATAGGAAATATGTCAAAGATACAGAGACTTCGCACATGACAGGCTTTACTTTTGTTGTTATCAGTATAGTATATCTTGCGGGAGGCAAAATCCCAGAAGGTATGTTTCTTAATGGAGCAGGTCTACAGTCTTAAGAGTTATAGACAGTAATTACCATCAATAAGGAGAACATTTGGGCAAGTTTCACACTTATAGGTGGTTGTTGCCCGTTTGTTGGTGTGCATTACCTAGAAACCCTCTATGCCAAGATCTAGCTGACTGCAGATCCCAACCATCTAAACAATAGACTTGTTCAGGGGTTGTCAAATTCCTTTAAGCTATCCAAAATAATATCATAATTCAAATATTTAGATGGTTATGATAATCTGATAAGGTTGACATTTTACCTAAAAATGTCTTATGTGGATTCACAACTCCTGCCTTTGCACCAGGTGTTCTAATATGCTGTTTAGGTTTAGCAATTACTCCATGTATCAAGCTTGCATTAGCAATCTCTTACTTCATTTTTGTTTTTCATTGTTCTCGAAATAAATGGATTCAACTTTTTGGAATTGGGAGAGAACTGCAGAAACTCTGTGGCATCATTTGAGGCGACTGGGACTTTCTGAAACCGATGAAAGCCATCCATTCCTTGGAAACCTCAAGCAGGCATTAGAGGCAATTGTCCAACAGAGGTTAGAGTGAATTTATACACACAGACACGAGCTATGATTTTACTTGCGAGCAGCATCAACATCTGATGGCTTTCCCCAGATTTCTGCTTGATTCTGTTTTTACTGCGTAGATATTTGCAGAAGAACAAGGTTAATGGCCCAGAAGGCAATACATTGTTTTATGAGCTTGCTGAGAGAGCATTAGATCAGTCGGTCGGTGGGAGAATGAAAGAATACATATCACAGGTATGCTTTACAGCTTTAGAGATAGAGGTTGAGAATATGCTTCAATTTTCTTTTCTTGGCTACACATACATGGAGAGTGGGCCTAAAATTGAAGGAGTTCCAAACTAAGAGATCTCCCGAGAGCAAAACCTGACTCAATCAGATTATAATCACTATAAACGATTTACTGGCCAGTCACCAATTTTTTCTGCCCCTCCAAAACAATGCCGTATTGATGCTTGTGATGCAGTTGAATCAACTATTGGTATAGGAGATTATTCAAGGAAGGACCCATCAAATACTTGCTCCCATTGGTGTAGTTGCAACTACAAATTGGGGACCTTTGTTTTCCATTTCTTTCCTATTTAATACAAGATTTTGCTTGTTTGTCTTGGCCTTCCATAATTGATCTTTGTTTTCCAGGTATATCTAGTACACAAGGGTCCTACTTAAGTGCTAAATGAAATTTTATATAAATCTAAACTACCAGTTAAAACGACTCCATGAGTGAGTTTGGAAGCACCAATGAGTTTTTTATTTCTGTTGGTTTCTATATTTTCAAAATGATAGCATGAGAAATTAACTTTCACCCTCACCCCTTTTTTTTATTTTTTATCTTTTTCTTTCTCAATTGTCAAGTTCCCAGATCCTTGGAATACCACTGACATTGCCACACAATGTATAATGACTTCTTTTTGAAAAGAAAAATAAAAAACGAAGGTTGTGGAGCACTCTTTAACCACAGCCCTACAATTCACTTTTCCTTTTCGTCACAAAACTGTAAAATAGCTCCCCCTTAGAGAAAGATTTTCCACATGTGTGAGTAGCCCTCGATTTATAGCAGGTAAGGTCTGGCTAACTCAGCCGTAGGCCGCCACATCTTGGGAGTTTTTAGTTATGGGATTGTTTTTTAATTACTAGGATCCCTTGCATTACCCATGGCACACTTACAAGGGTAGTTGTCGAGTCCCACCAAGGAATCCTAGCCTTAAACCTGCTGGATTGTTTATTTCAGTTCTCCACATAACTTTGTCGTTCGAAGGTGAATCTGTCGTTGTGTAAACATTCTAATCTGGAAAGCATGAAAACTGATTTGATTTGATGGGTATACGAACCCCCCCTAAATATAGATCTTTGGTATTTTTTATTGAAACTTCTACAATCTGCATGAATGATGATCTTTGTGAAGAATTTTGTCTGATGGCAGATTGTAAATAAGGATGTTGCCTCCGTGGAAACAGATGATTGATGTCCGGTCAGCAACTTCAATGCAGGTAATTCCACAGTTATAAATTGTGACAGAGCAAGTTCATAACTTACTCTCCCAAGAATCGAAATTGATAACTGTATTTATTCTCTTTTTGGTGGTACTCTTTCCTTGCAGACTGACCTTGGATTCAGAAGCTCTTGATCAACGGACTGGGTACTTTTCAGAATTAGTTTACTGAACAAAAATTGTAAAAAAATCGAACATTTCTCAGTCTATCTTTTTTGTGCCAAGACAATTGTCAAAATTTTCTTAGGGACTACATTGTAAAAATGCACATTTCTGATTGATAAGCTTCACTCTCTCTATGTTCTTGTCTAGTCACAACCCATGAATGCGTTTGAATGGACATTCCGCAATGGAAGTCAGGTTCCTGTAAGGAAACGATGCAGCCTTTTCAAAGATATCCTCTCTATGGTTCAGATGGTTCGATGGTCTCGTGTTAATAGAAACTTGAGGACCATCCGATGTATTAAACAATGAAGGAAGACAATAGTCTCCTTAGGATGAAAACAATTCTGATCTTCATGCATTCAGTTGTACTTGTTAAGGATTAAGCAGTTGCTTGGCCTATCAAGGATTTCTGAGTCCAGTTTGAATCAAATTTGATCGACTATAGAAAACTTGGAATTACTAGTCAATCTTGGGCCAGACCACTGACAATAATTTTTTAATAGCCAACAAGATCAACCAAAACCTTAATGTCTATATAGGCCGTCACTAATAAGCTATCAAAAATCCTATTTTCTTGAAGATTTTATCTGCTTCAACTTTTAAACCTCAACCCAAAGTAGGAATCTTAGGGAAGTGGACAGAAAACCTGATTTCTACATTGGCTTACGGTTAAGATTAAAATGAAGTATTGATGATAAGAGATTGAAGAATTAAAAAGAATAAATCATGTTGTTTGAAGAGCTTGAAATATGATTGGTTTCTTGAAGAAATATGAAAATGGATTTATTGAAGTAGGAAATGATGGAATTTTTTGTAGAAAAATATAGACTTCATGGTTTAGATTTTATTTAAAAAGAAATTCAAAAGAAAAACTTATTTGTTCAATGATCTAGGACTTTTAAAATGGAGGTTCACTGAATTTGAAATGCAAATCCAGCTATGAAAGAATATTTTTCTAACTTTTTTATTTTAATATTCTAAAAAATTGGCTGATTAGTCATAGCTTGTTTTGTATCAACTTGACTTTAACTCTTCACTAATTATATGAGAAAGTTGAAATTGATATTCGAACAAGAAATTGAGAACTCACCTGGAACAAAACTTGGTACTTGAACTCTGCGTCCATGTGGTACCCAATCATGATTTCGGGTGGCTCATAGGCGTTTGGTCCACATAACTCAATTTCAACACCATGTAACTTCTTCAAACCTTTTGTAAGAAATCTTTTTGGTATTTTAATATCTAAATGTTTTTTTTTTTTTTTTTTCATTTCGAATGGAAAATTTTAAATATTATAAAATTACAACAAATTTAATCATAAAAATGTCATCTCTGAGGAAGTAATGGGATGTGTCATCATATCCTACTTGAATAGTTGTAAGATAATTTGTTTTATTTATATTTATTTTGCACATCCCCTACAAACCCCTATAAAATGAGTCGGGTACTTCAATGGGTGGTCAAAAAAACAAAAAGGGTAAACTATAGAGAGATGGAAGATCAAAGATTGAGATCGAAACTCCCTCTTCACACAAGCAAAGTTTTGCAACCTATTGCGACCATAAACAGAGCTATCACCCTCACATTCTCCATAGTCATTATAGCCTTGCTCTACTACAGAGGTTCACGTCTCTTCCTTGAAGACACACCACTACTTCCATGGATTCTATTGTTCCTTTCCGAGCTTCAACTATCCTTTCTATGTCTCCTTCATCAAGCCTTCTTTTGGAGACCCGTCACTCGTTCTGTCTTTCTTGAAAGACTACCTAACGATGGAGAATTACCATCTGTAGACGTGTTCATTTGCACGGCTGATCCGAAGAAAAAACCAGTAGTCGACGTGATGAACACGGTTTTGCCTGCCATGTCCCTCGACTACCCCACCGATAAGCTCTTTGTCTACTTATCCAATGATGCTGGTTCTCCGCTTACCTTATACGCAACCAAGTAGGCATCCTTGTTTGCAAAATCATGGGTTCCATTCTGTAGGAAATATGGAATCCAGACTACGTGTCCTGAAACGTATTTCCTAACATTGAACCATGTCAATGATCATCATAATCATAATCGGACCGAAGATCAAGGTGCATGCATGTTTGTTTTGTTTGTGTGTGTGTGTGTGTGTGTCAAATATGTGGATTGTTGGGTTATGTCTTATATTCTCTTATATGAAGATTGTGGTGGATTCAACCCAGATCTTTTGATAATCCGTTAACGACCCGTTTAATTAGGTCCATTTGATTGATTTTTATATTTGACCCGTTTAATCTCTTTGTAATCCTAAGTATATAAAAGGTAAAAGATGAAATCCTAAAGGGGTGTGAGAGATATACGAGAGGTAGAGAGAAATTATAACTCAATCCTTCTTTGATTAATATAGTGAAATTGGCATTTTCGCCCGTTGATGTAGGTCGATGCTTTGACCGAACCACGTATGAAATTGATAGTTATTTTGTTAATTTGTTTTGTTTCTTTGATGTTAATCAACCTTTATGCAGCCAAGGTGCGAGGTGTTTAAGGAGCGGGTGGAGAAAGCCCAAGAAAGTGTAACCACAACCAGTAGAGATCGTCCGTCTCATATTGAAGTAAGTCGAGATTGGGCTTTTATTTGGGCCTGTAAGCCCAGTCCTCCACACCCCATAAAAAACATAAAGGTTGGATTGGTATCAAAATTTTCCCAAACAATTAAATCAGAGATAAGCTACTGCCTACCAATTCCCTTTCTGATCTGGCCCACTATCATATTGTGCATGTCTATGAACATACGATTATGTAACAAAAAATAATTAAAGCATAGTATAAAATAATAGTTTTGCCCTCATCTCTCATTTTTTTTTAAAACTAAGATGAAGATTGTACTCTCTATTTTGATCAAAAGTAGTATCAAATGGTTTTGAAGATGTATGAATTTAATATTTTTATAAATTATTCTGAATATCAACCCTAGCTGGTTTGGGCTTACTCGACATGGGTCCAATAGGGTAGTCAGTACAACCCGTCAACAAACAGTCTCTTTTGAGGGAAGATGCATGCGTTGGGGGCCAACAAGAATTTTCGAATGAAAGTATCCACATATTTTAATTTATTGACCAAAATATTTTAGATAAAAAAAAATGGCTACAATTTCAAAATTATTGTTTCAAATTTTTTCCAAAGCTATTTTTCATCATATGCCCTACAACATCCAAAAATATCTTCAAAATCTGAAAAACATTTCCCAAAAAATGTCACAAATCAATCAATGTTCTTTGCAATCTAAATTCTTATAGAAATGTTACAAAGAGAAGAGATTCCATATAAACCCTTAAATTGCAAACAAAACGCCAAATATTAGGACCTAAGTCGTTCATTTGCTATTTTTGTAGGCGATACATGGCAATGAAAGAGAATCTGCAAGCAAAAACAACCAAACTCGGGTGCCTTGCCTTGTTTACGTTGCTCGTGAAAAAAGTCAAGATCATCCTCACAACTTCTATGATGGCCAAATGCCATCCGTGTTCAAGGTATATATATATAAATAAAATTTTAAGTCCTATCACCAACGTTAATTTAAGCAAATGTTTGATTCCAATTTTTAGACAATGTGGCAAGGTATGGATGGGATGGAAGGACCGGTATTGTCGGGCAGTGGATTTTACATAAAGAAGCATTTTCTTTATCGAACTCCTAACAATGGAGGTAAAATTACTATTGTGATAGTTGTCTTTATTACATCTAAATTGGGGATCACAACAAAAAATTTGATATTATTTTGGGTTTTGGGTATGTATTTATAATGTAATTCTATTCAGGGTTATGGAAGAGTGAATCGAATAGTGAGACTAGTTTGGGTTTTAGGTTCCAAAGGTCTGAGAAATCTCATATTGTAATTTCTTTCTCGAAGTAATTGAATTGCTCTCATCTCAGGGTTTGGCGTTCATGAAAACCAACTAAAAAAATGTTGTGGTACAGATATTGATCTCCACCAACTCAATTAAATATTTTGGCTGCTCGAACAAGCTCATTGCATCGGTATCTCAAAGCTGTAAGAGAGAGGCCATTGACATTGGAAATACATCACACACACAGATTCAAGAGGCCCAGTTTTTAGCCTCTTGTGCCTATGAGAAGGATACACAATGGGGTGAAAAGGCAAGTTTCATATATAATCATAGTATCTCATCCTCTTGTAATTTTGTGTTGCCAAATAAAAGTATTAACATCCTACTTCTTGTTGCCTTAATAACAGATAGGTTTCTTGTATCAATGTTTGTTAGAGAGTACTTTTACTGGAAACTATTTGCACTGCAAAGGCATGAAATCCATCTATATCTATCCATTAAGGCCTTCTTTCCTGGGTTGTCCCGTCACGAATATGAAGGATGTGGTGGCTCAAGGCGTGAAATGGAGCTCAGAATTATGTCGAACTTTTTTGTCAAGATTTTGCCCTTTAATATATGGTTTGACAAGAATGTCCATTCTTCAGACCATGTGTTATGGATACCTATTTTTCTTACCCTTCGTGGGGATCCCCATGTTCTTGTATGGTTCCACTCAGCTAGGCCCCTTGAATGGCGTCCCCTTGTACCCCAAAGTAATGTGTTCACTTATAACAAATCATCTCTTTTCCTTATTTTTAGGTAATTTTGACATATTCATCTGGGATTTTTCTTTTGTGTATAGAAAAATCAATCCGAAATTTCATAGAATCTCAGATTTACCAATCACGGGACACTGTATGTATTGAGGGCATTTCTTGTTGAGTTTAGTCTCACATTGGACATTCATTGCCTTGTTTCTCTCCTTATAAGCTCCTGTGCTTTTTCACTTATTGGCAATTGGTTTTGACCCAAATTTATCATGGTATCAAAGTGGACCTTTCTTTCCTCTACGTCACCCAATTCATATCTTCACATGCTTTGGCCTAGTCTGCCCAAACATAACATGAATACTTTTGTCAATTGAGGATTCCCTCATTCTTCCGATTGATCAATTTGGATTCTGTAAAACCTCGGATTGACTTGTCTATGCATATTAAAAAATTCTCTTCATCTAGGGTCTCACATCGCCTAGGTATCAAGACCATGGACAATATGTAAATCTAGGACAATCCTCACCTTACAAGCTGATTTGGGCTTCTACATATAGCATATGATATTGTCCTCTAATATGCATGCTTTTTCTCATGATTTATTTCACAGGTATCAAATCCTTGGGTTGCTATGTTTGGGATTGCTTTTATAGCTTCCCTTGGCCAACATTTGTTCGATGTCCTCTCCACTGGTGGATCCATCCGAACTTGGTAGAATGAAGTAAGATATTGGATGATAGCTTCAGTTACAAGCGGTTTGTTTGGATGTTCAGATGCTCTTACGAAGAAGTTCGGCGTAAAGAAGACTGATTTGAGGTTAACAAATAAAGTCGTCAGCAAAAACCAACTCGACAAATACGAAAAGGGTAAATTTGATCTTCAAGGCGCCAATGTGTATATCATTCCCTTAGGCATCCTAGTCTTTCTCAACATGATCTCCTTCATCGGTGGCGTAGAAAGAATGATCAATGAGAGAAGTTACGATGAGATGTTTGGACAAGTTTTCCTCTCTTTCTGTCTCAATTCTCGATTACCCCCATAGTAGAAGGGATGATAGCATTAAAAAATATGGGACAAGCTTGAGTTTAATTTTGTGTGCCATAATAATAAAGATTTTCATAATCTCACAAATTGTCGAAATAGATTAAAAATTACATCTAAATCTTTATAGTTTTGAGTTCATCAGTCTCCATTTGTGATTCGCTATGATAAATTGTTAGATGGATCCCAATTGCCATTAAAAGCTTAGGTAAGTTAAAAGAATTGAGGAAAAATGGATGGATGAAATTATGAAATATATAGTTTAAAGTAAGATTTAAAATAAAATAAAAATTGATGAGGGTATTTTGATTGGAAAATCGATCTTACTGTTGCAAATAAATCATTTTTGTTTATTACTTGTAAAAGTTACTGTTGGATTATTAATTAGGGGTCCATACTCAGGGCTTTTTAAATAAAGCTTGTAATCGGACCCAATTGATCTGGCCATAGAATTAATTAAAATTCGGAGCTGTGGGCCCCTAACTAGAAAGATTTGTGTGGTGTGGGAATGAAGAGGCAGGCAGGCTGTATCATGCAAAAATCTTGATGAAAACAGGTGAGACATACAGATTACATTACATACCTATCTTTTATCTTTTATTATATATTTACGTGGATTCATTTCCCACACAAAACGATACGTAACATGTTAAGTGGGGCCTACTCATATTTCTTTCTTTATAATTATAATATAATTACATACGTCACAATCAATCTAATTAAAGAGTACCACGGAAAGGAATACGTTCCACATGTTCTCTCATCTTAGTCTACCGAATTTTTGTGGCCTGGGTCCCGCCAATTGGAACGTTCTAGTTAATGAGTCCATCTCTGATCTGATCTGATCTTTCGAGGAGTAGGCATAAGTTTAATATGTAAAAACTTCTCTCTCTCTCTCTCATAATTTTTTTTTATTTTAAAGTCCGACTAGTCTTTTTTACTAAATTAGTAAGTAAACCAACCTTAATAGGGTCCTCGGACTCACCTTTTGCCTTTCATAAAACATGATGCAATTAAGTGCAAAACTCTATGAATTTTGAAAAAAATATATTTTTTTGATGGTTGAATTTCAATTTTAAATTTGAGAGTTAGGAGGAAGTTCACAAATAGTTCATTTTCAAAATTTTGGATCAAATCTTTTTTTTTTTTTTTAATATTATTTAAGGTCTTTTTTTATTAATGAAATTTGGAGGACTGTGGTGTTGGATTGTTTATGTCGGAATCTATTTGAGCAAATTGGCCCTTAATAAGACTTAAAATATCTTATTATATTAGCAAGAAAAATATTTTTTCAAAAAAAAATTATACAAAACTGATTTGTGATAGGAAAATGCTCAAGTAACATTGAAATTGACATCGTTTGACACATTGTTAATGTGGATGTCTCTATAGAACCATAGATGCTTTTCATCGAGATACAAGTGAGACACATCTATGGTTCTATGCACACCAATGTCTCAAACAATGTCAATTTCAATGCTACTCTAGCATGACTCTTTGTCATATCATTTTAAAATAAACTACTTTAACATAAATTAATCCATTTCAATATTTTGAGGCTTATAAAAAACAGAAAGTCACAATCCATAACGGTATCCCATTCTTGTACATAGGAACAATGTCTACAAGGCACGTTTGGATTAGAGAATATACACATTGGGTTACAAGCACGGCTTGGTTAGGAGTTTATAAGTATTTCTCATTAATACAGAATTAAGCTTCGAAGGATCTTTAGCAGGCATAACACTGGGGGGAGCCCCAACCTTCTATCCTTTCTCAGATTTTACCATTCAAGCAATCATGCGAGATCATCAAAGCAACACTTTAATGAGAGTTGAAGACCATTCGATCAAGATCAAGCAGATCATCAAAGGACAATTTTCATCCCGAGGAGTAAAAGCCCATAAGGGCCTTCACACATGAGTTGCATGAAATGTCTTATCACGATTCATGTAAGGGTGTGACCCATTTTTAAATGGACTACCAACCTAATGCAACTCTCTTCATTGGTGGGAAATCTTTCTTATATTATAGGAGGTTGGCCTCTTTCAATACAATTAAATTAAGGGTGATTTAGACATCCCCCTACATTTGATTGAATATTAGAGATATCCCCTATGTTTTGAAATTGATGACATGCATCTCTTGACTTGAGTCTTCTAAATAGACTATAGGAAAAAGACTTAAATGCCCTCATCTTCAACCTCTAGTAAAAAATATAGATTTTTCTTCTTATAATCAATCGTCTTCAAGCTCTTCAACTTCTAAGATAGCTTTAATCAATTTAACCCTATTTTAATCCAACATTTTTTTATCTTGTCTTCTTTATAGAAAATCTTAAAATTTTCAACCCAATATTTTATCATTTTATACTTCCTGAAAAATTCTATCTTATCTTGAGATTTGAAAGTTGAAGATTTGAAGTAAATAAAATCTTAAGACAGTTGATGAAGGTTAAAAAAATTAATCAATGAGATTGAAGATGATTGGTTTTTAAAGGAAAATTTTAAATTTTTATTAGAGGTTGAAGATGAGGGTATTCAAGTATTTTCCCTTTAGTCTATGTAGAAAACTAAAGTCAAGGGATGCATGTAATCATTTTCAAAATATAGGTGGTACAACTAATATTTTGCAAAACATTAGGGGGACATGTCTAATTCACCCTTAATTTAATTATATGGTGCAGGCGTGGAGCATGACCCATAAAAAAATTAATAAATTAAAAAACAAAAAATTCCTCTTTTTTCCCTTGGTGGATACTCTTTCTCATAGTTGGTTGGCCTCTTTCAGTATTATTAAATTAGTTGTTATGTGATACAGCATGATCCATAACAAAGTAAAAATAAATAAAAAATTCCATGTCTAGACATCTCAAAAATAATAATTAAAAAAAAACTGTGGTAGAGGTTCCGCCAAGGTTCACCATCAACAACTTCACTGGAAGAAGGTGGATCCCACATGAGATGACACCCGATACTTTAGGCCGTTGGTTTTCATCATTGTTGCCAATTCATACTTCTCCTACTCGTTATTCGTTGGGAGACAAAAATTCTCCCCCTTTTAAGTGGTCATGTTAGGTTCATAATAATAAGAAGGAAAATTATGAAAAAAAATTTAAAAAAAATTATTTATAAAAAATAATCTAATTTTTAAAAAATAAAAAATAAAAAAGATAAAAATCCGATCATTCAAAGATTGATTTATTCTCTCTCTTCACTTTTCTCTTCTCTTTCTCTCTCCTTTATATTTAAAAAATAAAAAATCGAATTTTTTTTTAAAAATACCGATCATTGAAAGACCGATTTCTTCTCTCTCTTCACTTTCCTCTCCTCTTTCTCTCTCCTCTATATTTTAAAAAAAAATCGAATTTTTTTTTAAATATCGATCATTGAAAGATCGATTTCTTCTCTCTTCTCTTTCTCTCTCCTTTATATTTAAAAAATAAAAAATCATTTTTTTTAAATACTGGTCATTGAAAGACCGGTTTCTTCTCTCTCTTCACGTTCCTCTCCTCTATATTTTAAAAAAAAATCATTTTTTTTTTTAAATATCGATCATTGAAAGACCGATTTCTTCTCTCTCTTCACTTCTCTCTCCTCTACATTCACTTCTCTCAACAACCTCGATTTCAACAACGAAATTTACTCGATTTCAAAAAAGTGTGTGAGATATATATATATATATATAAAGGTTAAATAACGGTTACATAACGGTCGAATTTGAGAAAGAGGAGAGAAAAAAATTCGATTTTTTTAAATATTAAGAGAGATAAAGAGAAGAGAGAGAAGAAACCGGTCTTTCAATGACCGGTATTTAAAAAAAAATCGATTTTTTTTTAAATGTAGAGGAGAGAGAAGTGAAGAAAGAGAGAAGAAACCAGTCTTTTATTGACCGATATTTTAAAAAAATTTGATTTTTTTTTAAATGTAGAGGTGAGAGAAAGAGGAGAGAGAAGAAACCGATCTTTCAATGATTGGTATTTTTAAAAAAATTTGATTTTTTTTTTAATGTAGAGGAGAGAGAAGAGGATAGGAAAGTGAAGAGAGAGAATAAACCGGTCTTTCAATGACCGGTATTTAAAAAAAATCGATTTTTTATTTTTTAAATGTAAAGGAAAGAGAAAGATGAGAGAGAAGTGAAGAGAGAGAAGAAACCGGTCTTTGAATGATCAGATTTTTATCTTTTTTCTAATTTTTCAAAAATTAGATTGTTTTTTATAAATATTTTTTTTGTGTGGATTTTTTTCATAATTTTCCCTAATAAGAAAAATGTTTTTCTTCTAATTACAAAAGTAATGATTTTATTGCGTATTTTTTTAATATATATTACATATTAAAACTTTACAATATTTACTAAAATACTATCATATGGAACATAATTTATTTTATTATTATATAAAAAGAAAAAAAATTATTTTCTTTAAAATAGTCTTACTCAAAAAAAAATTAGATGTTGGGGGTTTACATCATTTAGTGCTTAACCATTGGATAGTGATTAATTTAGGCACTGATGTGATCTTATTCATGGAAGAATTAATGTTTTCAAGTGGAATAAAAATCGAAAATCACAAATATAAAATTATGTATTTTATTTATATAATCACAATCACAAGAAACTTCAACACTTTCTACACAAGTGGAGGAACATAAGCCATACGTAAAACATAATTCTAAATCTCAAATGATTCACCTTCAAATTCAATACTCAATTGATGGGATTTCAAGGTTTATTCAAGATAATTTTTATTGTCACACCAATTTTTACTATTGTCACATCAATTAATGAAATTACATGAACCACACCAATAAAAAGGAATCTGCACACCATTTATTGAAAAAATAAATATACACACCATTTTTTGTATTACACACCAATACTTTAGAATAATTAAAAAAAAAAACTGTAGAAGTATTTGCCAAGATGATGGAGTGAAAATTTTCAAAGTGACTCATCAATTTATTGTTAACTAATAGTGCAATAAAATCATTTAAAGCTATGAGAAATAATACTAAAGATACGTAGGTTTCGAAACCTTTGGGGAGGTTTGAGCTCATCAACATGGGTTTAGGAGTCGTCATTATTCAATTAAAATGTGAATGAACACTATAAGAAGGTTTTTTTTTTTTTTTAAATTATTTTTTGACTTGTAATGACTCTCATATCAAAACATAAAGGGGAAAATGTCTACTTAGAAATCTAAAGTAAGAAGGTTCGGTTGAGGGATAAGGAAGGTGTTAGGTACCTTGTCCCCCCATCCTAAAATGGTTACCAATCAATGATCATAGGTAAAGATTAGAAACTCTTTTTGAATTTTAAAAATAGAAGAAGTTATAGATAAAATCAAGAAACAAAAGAATTATAATCTACTTTTAGAAAATGAAGGATTTAAATTAATGAACAAAATAAAACAAAAATGTTGCTTGCTGGAATTTTTTGTGAAACTAGAATTTTGGTGAGAATCCATGTGGATTTCATTTTTTTGAATCCCAAGACTCTTTTAAAAGGTATGTACTCAC
This sequence comes from Akebia trifoliata, assembly GCF_017979445.1. Lineage (NCBI taxonomy): Eukaryota > Viridiplantae > Streptophyta > Magnoliopsida > Ranunculales > Lardizabalaceae > Akebia > Akebia trifoliata. The sequence goes on along the minus strand of NC_141378.1, from coordinate 685,194 downwards.
TTGGGAACATCTTTTTATTAATTTAACTTTTAGGAGGTGTTCATGAGTTGGACACTACCCTGAAAGACTAGAGACCTTATGTATGAGATTTTGTTTATTTTGAATTATTTTTATTGACTTTAAAGGTTGAATATAGGTCTATAGGGACCTACACTCATAGTTGTAGTCATTTTAAAAGTGAGTGTGTGCAAAGTGTATGCATGTGATGGACTTATCAAGAGAAGATTACCTCTAAAAAGGATTTACTCCCTAACTCTATTTCCATCAAAGGAAACAAAATAAATCTCTATTCTATGAATTAAAATTTTCAAGAAAAATAAAGAACATCTAATCTAAGAATTTAAAGCTAGTCAGAATGTAAATAAATAATTATTCTAATACTCTTGAGAGCTAATTGAGGGCTTGTAAGAGAAGATTACCCTTAAGAGGTTTTACTCTCTATCCCTTAGCCTCACTAATGCAAATAAATATCTACATTATTACAAAAAAAGAATAAAATAATTTTGTTTAATTTAAATAGGAAGATAGGTAGAAAAGGAAAGTTTATAGAGGGGATCACATAAAAAATTAGACCTAAGTCCTACCTTAGTCTTTTTTTCTTCTTCTTGGTTTGTTCTTCTAGGGATTTTTAGAGAGGTTTTGAGATAATAAGAACGCTTAGAGAGGTTTGGACTGAATTTTAGATCACTTGAGCTCATCTCCCTTTTACCTTATATGAGGTCTTATTTATAGGATTTTGAGAGATTTTTGGGGATAAATTTATACTAAATCATAGGGTTTATGATATTTTTAATAAAACCTCTAGAGAAAACTCAAATTATCTTCATCTCCTTGGATTTGATAGTCTTTCAATCACCTATAGGTCTTACTAATTATGATGATCAAGAGGATAAGATTATAAAATGTCATAATTTCTAAAGAATTCTTTGAAGAGGATATAAGAGACTTAGGTCCTTAATTTTAGGTCAAATCCTAGTAAACTAAGCTACGTGACATTTAAATATAGACTTGGATTTTGGACACTAAGGTCATATAGTCTAATTAATTCTCTAACAACCTAGGATTAATAATATTTTTGCTTACAAGTTCTAGAAAATTTGACGAGTTTAACAAAGTTGTCAAAACCTCTTGACCTTGGTCAATTTACATTGAACCTTCTAGAATTGAAGATAGACTTAAGGGGCATAAGAGTAAACTATCTAATTTTAATTTTAACAATATGAGGTTAAGATAATAATTACACTCATGTGGGGACTAATTTGACCAACGATTTTTGTTGGAAGAAAAATGAAATTTACAAGAAGACCACGATGGTAGGTTTATTGAAGGATTAAGGGATGAGCAAAAAAGTAAAATGTAATGATTTTCTTGAGGAAAAAGTCATTAAGGGGAGGGTTAATTGGTAATTATCCTTAACTAAATTCGAATACAGATGGGTTGTAACATAATTGGCCTTGAATGACTTAAGACCAAAGTAAATTTTATGTCTGGTCATGTGTCACCCTTGGATCAAGTTAAAATTATGTCTGACTGTGGGTGACCCTTGACTAGACTTAAAAATTGCTCTGGCTATGGGTCTTCCTTAGATAGGTCAAAATTATTTGAAAATGGTCAACAGACCTTGGTTTCTTGTAAATTGGTGTTTCCAAACCCTTTAGAAAACTACCTTGGGTCAAGTCTTTTCTCGAAAAGTTTTTTATGCTCTCGAACTCGACCTAAGAAAAAATGGGGTGTCTACAAATACAATGAAATAGAGATTCCTTTGCATTCATTATTCTCTTACACAATTCATTATACTAAATCAATAAATATTCAAACACCTTTGAATCTCTAGTGAGTAGTGATTTGAGCGAAAATTAGAAATGAGAAATAAAAATTTGCATAAGTTGTTATTGCAAAAGAAAAATCATTTTACCTTTAGGTAACTTTGTCCCTAAATCACAATTGTGAAAACACACACACACACACACACACACATAAATAGATAGATATATACATAGAGAGAGAGAGAGAGAGAGAGAGAGAGAGAGAGAGAGATGATGTCTCAATTTTGAAAACTAGGGCCCGAGAAGCCACACCTCCTTGCTGACGAAGAAGGATGAATCTGATCTTAGAAAAGGTACTTAGATCCCTCATGAAATTCTCCAAATCTCCGATTTTGGTAACTAGATATCCGATCTCCAAAGGTTTTATAGACTCAAATTTCTCCAAATCTCTGATCTTGATAAGAAACTTTGGATTTTTAAAAAGAAAAATCCAAGCTTTCATGGTGAAGATGAGAGAAAGAGTACCTAACTTTATTTTTCTCTTAAAGAGATAAGGGATGAGAGATGGGAAGAAAGGCACAAAGGCATAGAAACAAGCATTTTTTTAATTTACTCACACTCTATATTGTTTATTAGAGATTTTAAATTGATTGGACAATAGTAAAAAAATTGGTGTGGTAATAGTAACTCTCTTATTCAATATAAAAACTCCCTCAATCAAATTAAAAACAAAGATGATTTACATTTCTTTGCTATTCTTTTTGTACTTTTTATTATGTTATTATAATACATTTTAAAAATAAACCATACTATTACTAAATTTGTTTGGTGAATCTTCTTCGATTATGAACTTGCTCCATTCGGGTTGCTAATTCACAATCGTCAAATTTTCTTATTATTATTATTTTTTATACCATATGGAGCTTGCGAAATAGGGCTCATGATTGTGTACGTAACTTTGCTTTCGAAATGTTCATCTTAAATAGAGGTTGTTGGTCTAGGATTCTATTAGACTTAGTTTTCTTGAAATCAGTTCCACCCATCTAATCATTATCATCATATATCTTAATTTTGACGTGCTAGGAATGTCTTTCTGTGCAGGACATATGTCAACATTAAACATTGGTATTTCCGATTTATTAAAATTTTCAAAGCATGTACTTGTCTTTTCATGTCGTTGGATGTAAGTTGCTTGGGATGCATGTAGTCCTTATTCTCAACTCTTTAATTAAATTACAAATTGCTCCACTTATTAAGGTAATTCTGATATGTATGACTGACTGGCTTACACCAGGACATAAGTTCTCTTGTTAAGAGTATGACAGGTGTTTTTCTTGTTCCTCCACAAAATAATTGATATTTAAATTAAACAATCATATATCCTCTTATATTAGATTTTTCAAGCAAGTACTTTTCTACCATGTCATCATTAGATGTAAGTTACTTGAGATGTATCTAGTCCTTGTTCCCCAACTCTTTAATTAAATTGGAGATTGCTCCACTTATTATATGACATGGCTTAGATCATAATATATGTTTTCTTGTTAGGAGTATGACAAGGGCTTTTATTGCTCACCACAAAATAATCGATATATAAATTATAAAATGCTATAAGTATACATTGGGAAAGGTTGCGTGGACCGATGGACCATGTAGAGTGTGGATTGAGGTTCACATTTGGGCCACGTGGACTATCCCGTTGATCTAAATTAATGACAACACAACCCTCTTGTTTGTGATTTAGATTGAGTTTGAAAATAAAATGTCAAAAAAAAAAAAAAATGAATAAAATCTTGAATTTGAAAATGGACGGTCAATAAATTTTCAATTTTAACATTTATTCCCATGGTGAAAAATTCTCTTTTCTCAATTCTATTATTTTTTTTTTTTTGAAAGTTCATAAAATTTTATTCACAACATACATGTGGCAGTCGATGGTGTTTTTGAGCGCCATGTTGACATATGGTACATAGAGATAGATGGTCCTTCTGTCCATATAACCTCATCTCATATATAAAAGAATAACTTTGTAAATATACTATATCTATTAACATTTTATATATTCTTGATTATTCAAAGTGGAGTGGGGAGTTGAATTGAGTTTTTGAATTTTAGACATTGAATTTAAAAATTAACTTGAGGAGTAATATAAAGGAAATATAGACATATCCCTCCATGTTTTGGTGAATATTTTAGATAACATTGTCTTTTTTAATTAATGTTATACACCCCTTAATCTTTATCTTCTCTGATGGATTAACGAAAAATGACCTAAATGCCTCGTCTTCAACTTCTAATTGAGAAATACTTGCCTTTTCTATTCTTACCCAGATTTTTTAACTTCTTATGTAAAATCTTTTACCTTCATATTTAATCATGAGACTCTATTTACTTCAACCTACATAAGATTTTTGAAGATATAAATTTTCAATAGAAAAATTGAAGGATTTTTTTTTCTATGACACGTTAAGGTGAGGTTGAAAATGATGAATTGAAGATAAGATTGAATAGTTAAAATAATTCACCATGGAGATTATAGAAATTGCAAGATTAACGGATTAAAAAAAAAGTGTGCATAGAAATTGAAAATAAGGGTACTTAAGTTATACATCATAAATTTATCATAGAAGATCGAGGTCCAAGGGAGCATGTTATTATTTAAAAATTCATCACGGAGAATGAAAATATGACTTTTAGCATAGAAAAAAGATATCTTCATGCTCTCTATCAAAATCCACTAAATAGTTATTGAGTTCACCAAAGATGTTCTAATTTTGAGGAACAATAGTGAATCTTGTAGATATATCCACTCTTATGTTCGATTCACGATCTATTGGAGGTTTACATTAATGTTATTACTCTATCTTTCTTTCATTTACTTTAAAATTATTTATATATTCCTATTAACCTTGATATATTTCTCTTTCATAGTTATATAAATGAAAATTGGGAGTCAAAAACTCGACGACTTCGCAAAATTTTCAAGGTGTTTATAAATTTTTTCTGGTGTCGAACTTTGACGTTGGAATGAATATATTATAGCATCAAGGCTCAACAATTACCTGTCATTGAATCTCGACACTGGAATGTATTATAACATTTTGTTATAACTATTCATCAAGCTTTGATGTTAGGTAACGTTGAGCCTCAACGCTATAATACATTCATTTCAACGTCGAATTTTCACATTGGGTAAATTTTATGAATTATACCTTATACAATTTTCACAAAATCATTGAGTTTTTTACTATCACTTTGCATTTATATAACTAAAAATACATCAAGGTTGATAACAAATTTAAATGAATGAAAAAGAGGAAATAGTAATAATATTTGGATAAAAGTTGCAATAAATTATAAAAGTGAATAGAACTACATGGTTCACTATCATTCCTCAAATTTAGAGTCTCGTTCGTGAGTTCCAATGACTATTTAATGAGTTTTGGTAGAATGAATGGGGAGATCTCTTTCTATTTTGATGATACTATTCTTTAAGGATTTATTAAAAAAATTATTAATGAAAAAAATTCTATCCAAAAATACGAGTTACCAGAACAAATGACTTTATTTTGAATATTTTTTATTAAAAAAAAAATGACCTTTTTTTTTTTTATCATTTTCATAAAGTTTTAAAAATTTTATGGTTCAATGTCGATGAAAATATGGGTATATGATTATACGGACGTTGTCAGAGATTAAGGGTCCCACCAAAGTTAAAAATTCTTTAATTGTCTTTGACCTTAACATAATGAAATTGATTCCTCTTATTTCCATAAAACTAAATGAAAGGTGGGCCCTATTCCCTTGTCTAATACTTCAACTGATTGTGGTATAGTCTTTACTACTACCACTTTTACCATGTCAGAGATCTAATAGTACGACGAATTAAAGTTGAAGATGCCATCACATCTGATTTTTAGAAAATCAGTTAAATAATTATATTTTTCGAAGAATGAAAGTTGAAGACGTCAGGCATGACTTCACTTGAAATTATATGTGTCCGTACGTACAATTAGAAACAAAATAGGCTGAAAAGGAAAGGCTGTCTCGCTGTCATGTTGCGCTGACAACTGCCGTGCGCCTAGTAGTGTGTACGATGACCTTTGACACACGCAACACGTACATTAACAAAACTGAAGTGACTAGTGTCCCATTCTTTCTCACTAACGGCTCATTTTAAGCGGCACCGCCCTAATCGACCTTCAGTCCCACTCAAATCCTTTCTTTCTCAACATCATTATCATCCCTCCCCCTCCAATATATTTACATTTTATAAACCTAAAATCGAATTTTTTTTTTTTTTAATTTTTTTTAATTTTTTAAGATTTCAAGGATGAAAAAAAAAAATCAATGCTATACTCTAAAATCAGGTAATTTTGAGGGACTGGTGAAAATTAGGGATGCACCAATGTTTTCAAATTAAGATACTACCCCTTGACTTCAGTCTTGCATGAGAGACTAACATAAATTAATTAAGATCCCCTAATCACAAGAGCCTTTGATTTTCACTCTAATTTTTTTCTTCATTCTTTTTATTTTATTGAATCTCTTCAAACTTAACTTTAATCTAGAGTCTTAAATCTCTTATCAAAATCTCCTCATTTTTCCTCTGACAAACTTATTGTCTTCAAAGTACCTAAACTCTCTCTCTCTCTTAAGTTTCGATGGATAGAAAATCTTTAGGTTGAAAAAGTGGGTGAAATTTAAACGTTGAAGACAATTGATTTGAAAAAACAAATCAAAGATTTGTGGCAAAAGTTGAAGGCTAGTCAAGGGGCTTGTCTCCACTTTGAAACATGGTGTTTCTTATTTTGGTTCTTCAAATTATCCAATGGCCTGGTGTTATAGTCTTTTTAATATCAATAATTCACTTGTGTGATTTTATAGGAGATGGTAATGCGTGGTCAGTATATATTATAAGTAACATTATAGAGACCGACTAGAGGCACACCACTAGTTATTGGTTGCACTTGAACCTTAAAAAAGTTTTTTTTTTTTTTTAAATTATTTTATTATAACCTAGATTTTAACTTACTAATTGCACTTATTATTGTAACCTTAGGGTTTAAAACTTATTCACCTTCTTTGATCATGTAAATTATAAATATGCTTGTTTTAGGGTCAAGTATTTTCTGTTTTCAAATTTTTTTGAATGAGATATAATTTCTATAACCATGATTGAAGGAGAAAAGAGAAAAATTATAGGAATGTAACATTTCTTTTATTATTTTTGAGTGAAATCATCTAAATGGAAATTGAAAATTTTAAGTAATATTGGATTGTAGTGCAATTGGAAGTGGGTGTGTGCAACTAATCGATCCCTAAAAATGATAGTGTGATAATATCATTACCATTAAAAAAAAAAATTTCTATTTAAAGGTATCGAGAAATAACAACTACCTTATAATAAAGGAAAATATAATATAAATTTAAAAAAGTAATTACATGTGGAATAGAAAATCTTATCCTTAAGACATTGAATACTTAGCAACCTTAATTGATCTAAAAAGGCCATGCTGCACGCTTATGGTTTGGTTATCATGAATGTCTTGTTACCTTTGGTAAACTTATAATTGAAAAAAAGTGCGACAATTTTTATTTATTTATTTTATATTATTGTTGGGTATTTTTCATCACAAGTTTCGAATTAATGTTATTTAATCTAGGATTTAGTCCATAAAAAAATTCTCAGATATCAATGGCGGGGGTCGCAAACCGTACTACATCAGAATCACTCATGAAGTAGATATTAGAGAGAATGCATGTCATGAACATTTAAATAACGAAACAATAAATGCTAGGAGTAGACATAAATAGAAGAATGTTGGAGCAGGCAGAAATTAAAGACTAACAATTTGAAGACGACATGGGGTACTCGACAAAGGCACGACCTCTTTATTACATGTTGTGTAAGATAGTGTGATTTGAATTAAATGGAAAGTCGTGCATAAATTTACAAATATGCACACATGATATGAACAATTGTAATTATTGCAGAGAATCAATTATACACAAAGGAATCAATGACTACTATTTCAAACTTATGATTGAAGCCCAATCACGGAAAATAAATTTGTAACTATCCCATTATTTGTCTAATTCAAGGGTTACATCCCCTTTGATTGAAAATAAAATTGATATGAGAATTTGTCTATAAGTAGAATCTTGGTGATCTTAGGAAATTTTTTTGTTTGAGATTTTTTCTAATTCTTTTCCTAACTCCATAATCTTTTACCATTTCCTTAACGAACTAACTATTTAGCCATGATCAACTGAATGCTCTGAATTTTGTCACGTGTCAATCAACTAAATCTTCTCGAGAATCGATTGTGCCGATGTGTGAATATCTCGATTTCATAACTCGTCTGCTGAGTGGGCTACTTACTTCAAGGATAAGATACATGTCCCTTCCGATCCAATCTTGCCTTACTTTAGTGGCCACATGGAGGTGTTCTATTGCTCCATGTCATTGGACGTTGCTATGCACCCCACAAATGTAAAACTTGAATTCGAACATCCTTCAATAAGATAGATGATTACAAAATAAAAAATTACTGGAGTTTTTTTACTATGCATAAATCACAGCTTGAGTTGCAGAGAAGGGGAACGTTAATTTATTATCTATCAACATTTGATAGTAGGGAAGAGGTGAGATGAGTGCAACTATGTACGATTTGACAGAGAAGAATAAATGAAATTGATGTACAATGATTAAAAGATAAAATAATCATCCCTGACCCCCTAACACCCTAATTTTTTTTTTATTATGAGCAAGCAAGAAGCTTTAACCAACCTAGGGGTGTCAATGGATAATCGAAATTCGAATTCGAAAAATCGGATATTATCCGAAATTTTCGAATATCGGATTTGGATTCGGATGTTATTATAACATTCGAATGAGTTTCGGATACGAATTCGGATGTTATGAAATCCGATTCGATAATATCCGCTCCGATTGGAATACGTATGTTATATAACAAAACTCATCTCTATATGTATATATTCTTATGTCTTCGTGTTATACAACGAAGTTTGACCTTTAAATTTTATCTTCTCTAAACTCAAACGAAAAAACCAGACCTCCGTTCTGATTTTCATGGTTTCGACCGAACGATCTCTATCACCACCCGTCTTCTCCGACCGGTTAGCACATCCAGGTGATACTTCCTTCCTCTCTCTCTCTTAAAGTCAAATCCTTCTTTTTCACTATCCGAATTCCATGAGCAGCATCTTCTCCAACCGGCGAACTCCATGACCACCATCTTTTCCGTCTGCCGAGCGTCTATGATTCCAGGTACATACTTCATCTCTCTCTCTCTCTCTCTCTCTCTCTTATAAGGGTTTGTATGCGACTCCATGATGTTTTGGATTCCAAAAGGGTTTTTTTACAGATTGAAGAGGTTGGTAGAGACAATCTAATATTCTATCGGATCGGATATTATCGGATATTCGATATGATTTTCGAATTCGAATACTCGTCAGTGATATTCGATCGGATTCGAATTCGAATTCAGATATCACTAAATTTTTTCAGATTCGAATTCGAATATTGCATTATCCGATCGGATACCTATCCGTTGACAGCCCTAAACCAACCCACCCAACAAGACACCCTATTTAATTTTATGGTTTTGTTAACATGTGCCCTTAAGACACACCTTAAGATGTATTAAATAGATTTTCAAACTTTATTTTCCTATCAAAAATGCATTTAAAATATCTTTTCTACCAACCGATTTTCCTTTCAAGGTGTATTTAATGTACCAACACTCACAAGCTTTAACCAACCCACCCAACAAGATAACCTATTTAATTTTACGATTTTGTTAACATGTGCCCTGAGGGCACACCTTAAGATGCATTAAATAGATTTTCAAACTTTATTTTCCTACTAAAAATGCCTTTAAAACATTTTTTCTACCAATTGATTTTTCTTTCAAGGTGTATTTAATGTATCAACACTCACAAGTTTTAACCAACCCACCCAACAAGACACCCTATTTAATTTTACTGTTTTGTTAACTTGTGCCATGAGGGCACACCTTAAGACACATTAAGATTTTCACACTTAATTTTCCTACCAAAAATGCTTTTAATATATATATATATATATATATTTTACTTTCAAGGTTCATTTAATGCATCTTAAAATGTATCCTTAGGATACACATTAACAAAACAATTAATTATGGGTTGGGATCCGTTAACTCCTAACAATAACTTATGAAAAATACATATGATCCAAACCGTTTAAACACAAAGTACAATTGTTGAGATTTATGAGTATCTTGATGACACAAATCTCGAAGATACTTATTTCAAGGATAAATTTCAACCATTGGATTTTGCATTTAAAGAGTTGGAATCATGTGTTGTTTTTTTTTTTTTTTTTTTTCATGAGTTATTCTTAGGAGTCAAGGGATCTTGACCCATTAATTATAGAGAGATTTACCCGACAGACCTAACTATTGCATTTTTATTACAAAAATTCTCTTGGAATTCTGACAACTCTAAGAGAACCTTACTTTACGAAGCTTGTTACCCACCAACCTTACTTTATCAAGTACATTTCCGAGCAAACTCTGGAGTGAGATCCACATCATAACATTCAAATTTAGGGGGTTAATTTGTTACTTAACATACTTTGGAGTAGATTCTAACAACATGAATTTCTACCATCCAAAAACATGATCTGATGTTATAAGTTTATAATGGACAAAATTCTAAGAACTTAAAAAAAAATTAATAATAATAATTTTCATCGTTGAATTTAATTTTAAATCTAGGAGTTCGTTGGCCATCTATTTTCAACAATTACGATCAAACTTAAAAATGAGTTTTTCTTAGAATTTTTTTTGTTAAATCTGAATTTTTCATCAAATTTAGAAGGTTGTGATGTTGAATAGCTAATTTCATAATTCATATATGCCCAACGACCCTTGAAATCTTATTAACTTAGTCATGGTAACTTAATGTATGTATAAAGTGAGGTTTATTCAAGTAAGAGAGTTTTCGTAATAAAATTGCAGCAGACAGGTCTTGCCCGATAAATCTCTCTTAATTATGTTGTCCTTGAAAAAGTTGGTTGGTGTGCTCTATATGTATATATTTTTGCAAAATGAATATTAACTGTTAAAATGGTAATATGACAGAGTAATATTGTCAGGACTATACAGTTATTCTTTGTGTGGCGGCTATTCTTTTACTAAGTACGAAAAATTACTCAAAAGTTTAGAATGACCATATAATTGGAAAAGACGCACCTGCCCTTCTCACTTTACGAAACTTTCTAAAAATTAATTTTATGCAGGGATTAAAGGGTCATTCTACATAAGCTAAGAAAATCTTTGTTCGTGGTAGGTTTTTATTTTATTTTTCTCAATTTTATTTATTTATTTTTTTTTGTTACAATTGCTGGTACCGCATGGCCGCACATGAAAACAACTAAATGTTTTTACCGATAAAAAAAATATTTTTAATTATTTATTATTACAAATGGGTCCTGAAATATCCTATTTAATTTCAATCGAAACTCTCTCACCGCGTTCCATCCGTGTATCTGTCTTTTCTAAATATCGCCACCTGTTTCTAGACTACTCTTTGTCAATCGTCTCTCAACGCTCTCTCTCTCCGCTCTCATCTCTTTGTGCAAGTCTAACCACTTTTTATGCCTAATAGGAAGGTTTAGAAATAATAAAAGACTAAGAGAGATTTTGAACCAAAACCAGCTTCACATCTTCCTTATCATCTCCGTGGGTCAAGCTTGATCTTCATCGTCTCCGTAGTCAAGCTTGAACAGGTACCATTCAAATAAGGAATCCCTACCCACATTTTTTTTTTTCAATGAAAATGAATTGGGTTTCTTGTTTTAATCCTGATCCGCCTTATTTGATTAATATTTGTATATGTTTTACCATTTTTTATATTTCTTATAATCTTTACTTATGATGGGGGGTTTGATCTTTATGCAATAATAACGTAAAATTTGAGACCCCCCTCCTTCTTTTTGAAGGATTTAATGGTTTTTGATGATAAAATTTTGGTTCTTGTGATTTTTTTTTTTGAGTTTTTCTTTATATGGGTTTGTTTGTTTTTTTAATGCATGCCGGGGGGGTGATTAAATTTTGAGATTGTTTTTTTCTTGTTGAAGGATTAATGGTTAAAATTTTGGTTCCTGTGATGGGTTTTTGAGTTTTTCTTATATGAGTTTATTTTCTTTAATGGATGCAGAAGGGGTGCTTTTGTTTGTTTGAAGGATTTAATGGTTTTTGATGATAAAATTTTGGCTTCTGTGATGGGTTTTTGAGTTTTTCTAATAGGGGTTTGTTTGTTTGTTTTTTTTAAATGGTTGCAGGAGGGGGTGGTTTTAGAAGAAAACGGGTTCTACGGACCTTCTAGGGCTGTGTTCATCACTCTGGCCGGTACTGTAGCGATACCTTCTCCCACCTTGGGGAAGGTGTGGGCTCAAGCAAGAGGTGGCATCATCAATCCTTATGTTTGCTCTTTTCTCTCTTTGCTTCCCAATTCCACTTGGTCTCTGCCCATAGATTATGGCTAATAACATTCAAACATAGAAGATCTTCAATGTGATCACTTCCGCTTTAGAATCTCTCTTTTATTTGATTGTAAGAACCCAGTTTTTAGCTTTTAGAGAAGTGAAGAAGATCGGTTGGATATATATTTAAGGGGGAAAAAAAATAAGAGGAGGTTTCTGTTTTGCTTTCTGTCGACGGTATTGAGAAAACCCATTATCTGAAATGGCCAAAATCAGTTGTTTTTCTGTTCTGGTTGGGAGGAAGAAGAAGTTCAAGGTGAGCATCAGTTAGTTTGTTTTGGCTGCCTTCTCTTAGAATTTTCTTTTTTGTCTTTGTTTACTGATTTAGATTTGTTTTCCTCTTTGTCTTAGGGGAAGGTGGAATCTCTTGGCCTTGCTCATGATAACAAAGAAATGGGAACTCTACAAGTGAAGCTTGAACACCCCGTGAAAACTTCGGACACTGATGGGTTGAATTCGACTTGTTTCAGCGTCTCGGTACCCTTTGGAATTCAGAAGAGTTCAACCTGCAAGGTTAAGGTGGTGAGTGATGGAAGTCCTGTTGGAACTGAAGCAGTGGAGGCAGCTTATGAAGGGGGTGATGAACATGATGAGAATTCGTCGATCAAGAGAGAATTGTCTGACTTTGATCTTCAGGCTCATGTGGCTAATAAAGGGGAAGAAACAGACCTATCAAGGAGTAATTATGACTTTATTGATAATGAGATAAATGATGAAGGAGATGCTGAAGTGAGTGTTGATTTGATCCAGGGTGGGCATGTTAGTGATCCAGGGATTGAGAGAGAGTTTTGGGCTTCACCGACACTGAAGCGTTCTTGCTCCAATCTCGAAACAAACCATATGGTTAGGAAGATAGCTGCACAGTTGCCTCTTTTAAAATCTCATTCTTTTGAAGACTTGCAGAATTTTACAGATAAGAGGTGGCAAGAAGCTGTTGCAGGAGGCCAGGACAGCCCGGTATCGGTGATGACTCCTTGCAGTGCAGACAGGGTGATGCTGAAGAAGCATTCGTCGAGCCAAGTTCTCCCGTCAAGAAGTCGAAGACTCTGGTGGAAGCTTTTCCTTTGGAGCCACCGAAATCTGCACAAACAACGGATCACAATACCAAGGCCACCCACCATTAGCCACAATTCAAACCAGAAAGGCGGTTACTGTTCAGATACACTGGAACTAAGTCAGGGTTCAGAGACTGGAAAATTAGAATCACCCGCATCATTCACAAGAGAATGCAAAGTTGAAAATAATCAGAAATGGGACCCTTTCCATGGTGGCGTTTCCGGTTCATGGCCCCAGAATCAGTGGGTTGCATTTTCTATAGAATCCTCTCCCTTAACGAGAGTGGATGAGTGGGTGAACAGTCTCGACGACCAAACCCCTATTCTACCTAATGATGATGAAGCAGGGTATGAGGATGGTGGGTCACCAGCAAGAAGCATAACTCACATGACTCGGCGTGCCAAGTTTAACACTTTGGAGGAGGTTTTATATGCAAACAATGTTATCCAATCTCTTAATTCTTCCTCAACAGTTGCTCACATCGCTGGTATGAGCTTGAAAGTCATCCCCACCATTTCACATCTTTCCAGTCTCCGATCCGTAAACTTATCAGGAAACTTCATAGGTACAAAAAACAAATCAACAGGTTTAACAATACAAACTGTTGTTTTGAATATAGATTAATAACAAGTTTGGTGGTTGTTTTTTACTTTTGTCTTGCAGTTCGCATAACTACAGGATCGCTGCCAAAGGGCCTTCACACCCTCAACTTGTCGAGAAACAAGATTGTTGCCATAGAGGGCCTCAGAGAGTTGACACGGCTGCGGGTGCTTGATCTAAGTTACAACAAGATCTCCCGAATTGGCCAAGGTAAATATCAGTAAGTCATGGGATGAATTCAAAACATCGATGGGAAAAAAAAAATAGAGGTGGTTGGGGGATTTGGATTGAAAGAAATAACAGGGTGTTTAACAACAAGATCAGAAGCTCTCATGCATGTTTTTTAGAGATCTTGGGTTTATATACCTATGGTCTAAGCAAAACATAGAGTTTGCAGGGACTTCTTTTGATGATTTTATTTTTAGATGGGACTCGTTATGTAATTAGTGTTTTTGTTTTTTCTTTCCTTGTTGTTCTTTTGAGGCTCTCTCGGCCTCCTTGTTCTCGGTTCTCCTCTTTGCAATATATTATACTTATCAAAAAAAAAAAAAAAAAAAAATAGAGGTGGTTGAGAGGTATAATACGTGATCTTCTAAAATGACACCTTTTTTGCTTGGAATGTGTAGGATTGTCAAACTGCACACTTATCAAAGAGCTATTTCTGGCTGGGAACAAGATTAGCGATGTGGAAGGGCTACACAGGCTACTGAAGCTGACAGTATTGGACCTAAGCTTCAACAAGATAACCACAGCCAAAGCACTTGGTCAGCTTGTCGCAAACTATAATACCCTGCAAGCTCTGAATGTATTGGGTAATCCAATTCAGGGTAACATTGGAGATGATCAGCTGCGGAAGGTGGTCTTGGGTCTGCTCCCACAGCTAACTTACTTGAACAAGCAACCCATAAAGCAACAGAGGGCACGCGAGGTGGCCATGGACAGTGTTGCCAAAGCCGCTCTTGGTAACAACGGATGGACTTCACGTAGGAAGGTACGACGGGTTGGTCAAAGTGGTACTTCTTCTTCTAGTGTCCATAGGAGCAGCGGAGGTGGCAGACAGAATAGCAGGCACAAGTCAAAGAGCAAACAGAGGTCATCAGCAGCACTTGCTTCTCATTAGGTGTTTCTTTCCCCCTCTTGGGGAAGTGGTAAATTGTTAGTTGTTGTTTAATAATGGATTGGTTTTGTTCAAGTCTTTCTTTTGGGTCAATTTGGATTGGATTGGATTGTTTTGTGTAGCATTTCTATTTTTGTTGTCACTTTGGATTGTTATTTGTGAGTGAAGAGGAATGAAACAGTTTAATCAAAATCTATCAACTTTTGGGATTTACTTTTTTGAGTTCATGTTAAAGAGAACGTTCAAGTCTTATCTTGGATTGAAATTTGTGAAGAAAAGACTTTGCGCGGGTGTTAACAGTCCCACTTTGATTCAATAAGTATTCTGAATGCAGAAAAAGTGATTGACACCAGTAGATTTTTGCATCTAAGCTGAGCTGGATTAGCCATTATCAGGTCAAATTGAATTAGGAAAGTTGCAGAAGAATTCATGGAACGCTTTGATTGTCAAAAGTCGAAGTGGAAGGCCTGAATGCGCTAATGGAGATCATGGGCTTACAGATGAGCGACAAAATCTGCAGAGACCCATTCTTGAATGAAAATGTCGAGATCTTCAAGATACACAATAAGGCTGTGGATTTTTCAGTTTCAGACTTGATTCTTTCGTTTACCTTGTTTTTTTATAGACAATTTTGCTAATTTAAAAAAGTTTTGTTTTGTTATTAACTTTAGTTATATAAGTTAGAATCATGCACCGATTTTGTTTTTATGCTCAACTTGTTTTTACTATTTTTAGTGAGTTATTTGTGCTATTTTCATTTTTACTAGAACTGGAACTCTTTTTTATTTATTTATTTAACGGATTGTAATTGCAATGTAGAAATCATCTTCAATTTTAATAAAATCTCTATTTGAGTGTTCTTTTCTGGTGGATTCCAAATTTTTGTTTTTCCTTCATTGTTTCACACTGTGTCACAAATAATCCTCCTACTAGTGCTATACCTTTTGGCAATCCCTTCTAAATAATTAATCTATCAAAAGAAAATTTACTCCCAAAACTAAAAGATGATTGGCTAGTATTCATCAAGGATTGGAAATAAAATGTTAGTAGAAACTTGTAGAGGCGATTTCGTGTTACCTCTTTACAACTCAGCTCCCTCTGATCGTCTCATGCTTCTTGCTCCCTCTGATCCGCAATGGTGATACTGGTGTGGTACATGTCAAAAATTCTCCGATGATAAAGCTAGTTCTATAGTTAATCAGTAATGGACTCTCTGATCTCTCAAACCCCTCCCTTCTGAGTCTCCTCCTCCATTTATAACTCTTTTTGAGAAATCTCTTCGAATGAGGAATCTCCTCGAGATCTCTGATATTCAAGGATCTCCAATAGGAATTCCTTACTTTTAGGAGAGGATACTGAGAAGGGAAAGATACTCTCAGACTCTATTATCTATTCCCGTGATTGCTGGGATCTTCCCTAAAATCATGAGATCTGAGTTGATTCGAAGACCACTCAAAAGTCTACCATGCTCGATTTATATACTTGGCAGAACTGACATTCAAGCTCTACCCTTCAAACAAGCTGGGAGTCCTAGGCACCACTAAAGAAAAAAATTGGTTAGTTCAGTTCTCCTACTAATCTAATATCTGGACACGTGTAGGATTCAGATGCCTTATCGAGTTAACCTTCTACAAAGCTTGAAGAATAATCCCTTCTCTAAGATTTTGAAATCAGTAAGGTAGGAAAGTTCTAAGTGGGCCAAGAACCATAAGTTTCCTAAAATATGTCCCAAGCTCAGCTGGAAAATCCAACAACAATCAAGAAAAAAAAAACTGCTTTTATCCTTTCTTCATTTCTTTCCCATCTTTCTCAGTGTAAACTTTGTATCCAACAACGTGAAATCTGGGTGATCATCTTTTTGGCTTCAACCCTTATCCAAGGTAAATTATTATTAAAGTGTCAAATTATGAGTTTCAAGCTTATTGAATGAGAATGGTCTTTTTGTCAAGACCCAAACAGAAGATCGATAACATTTTTTAATTACTGATCATCTTTCTTTCTTTTTCAACCTTTTTGCCAACTTCCAAGGCCACTTGGGTGTGGCATGAGCATTTGTAAGTGATCCACCAAAAAAAAAAAGGAATCAGTGAGAGTGTGTGATGTTATTGAGATTGCAGCCCATGCACGGACACTAAGAAAGAAACCGAATATTACATGGGATGACAATAATACCCGCAGCTAAACCAGTTATAAAGCAAATTATTTCCTCATTTTACAGGAAGAATGTTGTTCATCCCCGCAAAATTTAAGAATCAGTGGTGTGATGTTATTGAGATTGCTGAACTTATATTTCATGCATACAGTTATGTCTGTTTATGCTTATATAATGCCCTGTTAATTTAGCGACCCTATACAGTAAAACTAAATGCAGTTGAATAAACCAATATGATTTTTCAAGCACAGAAACTATTACATTTCAAGGCGATATTAAGCCTAAGCTCACCAAGCTAATCTTGCCATAACAGATACAACTGGAATGTCTCACTAGGTAGTTGATCGTTAAACATCTAACAACAATATCTATGCCAAAAACTATAAATATAATCCAATACATTGTCACCATTCATTTAGCCGAAACCCAAGATAGCAAACAAGAAACTGAAAAATAAATCATAAATGTCTAGTAAAAACCCAAAGCAATTATAGAAATGATCACTTCCAATATCCAACAAGAACATTATCATTAAAACATAAAATTTCTCAACAAACAATACAATAGCAGGGTATACAGACATTGCCAATTGAAGCAAAGTACCTGACATGTGTACACTAGAAATATGTTTGAATCCACCACATGTTCCTACACACTCTTCTTTAAGAGCACAGAAACACTAGTCATAAAACTTTCTGAACAATAATTTTCCTTGACCTGATACACACCATATTTTTAAGTTGATCCTTGAAAAGAGACTCAATAATTCAATCTTTCCATGTTGGTAACACCTTCACTTTCCATTTCCTTCATCTGGGCATATCGATACATCTTCTCATTGAAGACCACTTGTGGGTCCTTCTCCATCAAAACCCCATCATCACCATAAGCATCCCTCAAGAACACAGCCCAGTTCATCTCTGTTCCAGCCAAATAAAACGTTCTTGGCTGCTTCAAAAGCATCTGGTAAGTGTGCTTAGTGAGACTAAATTCCTCCTTGAACTCCACAATATGATGTATTAAAGCCCTCTTCTCCAATGTCAAGCTCAAGAACTCATGCAACACTCCAACTCTGTACTTCTCTGCTTCCAAAGACCAAAGCTTCAATTCCGACCCATCCGAATAGGGTGAAACAAGTGGAAGCGTGTTGAGAAAATTCAGTTTCCTTGAATCTTCTTCATCTAAATGCAAAAATTTCCCATGATTTATAGGAAATTTAAAAGCTTTCTTAACTCTATCTTCATCTACAATGAAATCCCTTTCGAGCGCACTAACAGCTAATGTAGGATCCCAATTAACAAGTTCCAGTATTCTCTTACCGTCATCTTCAACTACAATCCTGAAATAATCGGGATATTTGGAAACCCTATCTCTGAAATCTTCCGGAATCCCAAATAAAAGCCTACAACGATAAATCTTGCTGAGAGGAATCCGTTTCTTCGCAGACATCATGAGTAACTTACGAACTTTAGTAACCCTATCTTTTTCCATAGAATCCATAATCGATTTCTCCTCTTCGAGCAAATCCTCCATGAAATCGGTGAATCCGAACCACATTTTTCCATCTGTGTGACGATAAGTCTGGAAGATCAACGGATGACGTTCGATAGATCGAGAAACCTTTCGGCCCCGAGGAAACCCTAGTTCATGGTAGAGCTTACCAGCGTCGTCGAGACGAAGAACGTGTTCTGGCTGCTTGGAGAGGAATTCTTTGCTTCTAGTCAGAAATCGAAAGAAGACGTCGCGTTGGACAACCTCCTCCAAGTGTTGGATGCGATGAGATTCATGTTGAACGAGTTTCGTTCTAGGGCTCTCTTTCTTCTTTCTTTTTTTCTTGATATTCGACTTTGTGCGAAGGAATGAAGTCGAAAACGAAGAACCTAACGATAGCTCATAGTAGCGTTTCAACAGGTTTTGCAGAGGATTAGGGTTTCGAATTCGATCAGAAAGGGAATAAATTAGGTTTTGAATCGTTTGGAGTTTATTCATGTTCGCGATAAGGCGCCAAACCATTAGAGTTTTAGTTCAGTCTCCGGTATAGCTCAGCTTTATAGGGGTCGATGGTGCTATTTTAACACCGTTGGATCTCCTAACGGTCAAATGGATCTAGAAGGATTGACTCGAGTCAACAATATTTCACAGTTGAATGGATTCAGGATTGATGTTGCAGCGGTGGACCAGATGGAGATGAACGCTGTTGATTAGCTTCATCACCTATGATCTGGTGTGAGGAGGTGTAGTGGATCAAGGTATCTAACGCAGGCACACTCATGACTCAACCACCTTATAAGCTCACTTGACTACAATAAGCGTTCTGTTTCTCTTTGGCGCGCCTTATACTCTCCTTCCGCCTCAACACCACCAAAGACCAAAACAGGTTTGATTTCAATCTTAGTTTCTGCAAAATAGTTACAGAGATTTTCTGAAACCCTAAATTCTCCACGATTGAGGAATTTATTAGCGTATGGGCAAGCATTTCTTGGATATATATGCTTCTTGATTTTAACATTAGTTTGGAACTCCATGTGATTTCATGCTCAAAGTTCTGTTTTTTTTTTTTCTATGTTTTTAATGTAAAAGGGGTTCTAAAGAATTGGTTATTTTTAAAACTCAAAATGAAAAACAACATTGGTCTCGATTCAAGGAAGAAAAAGAGAAAATCCACAAAAATCTTCCCAAAGTTCTTATGTATAGTTTCCTTATGTGTGAATTTATGGATTCTCACTTTCTCGAACAACTAGAGCATAAATTCTTTTGGAAGACTATTTTATAGAGACAGTGGACGACATACCAATTGCGTAAAGCAAAATGAGTTTATATCAAAGACGACATTTTCACTGATTCTTAAATTAGTTCGGAGCACTATATTAATTTCGTTAAGGGTAACTCCGTGTGTTTATTATCCTTACATAAGTTTACCTGGCTTTGAGATACACACACACACACACACACACACACAGTATTCATGTAATTGGAATGTAAAAAAAGGGAGCTTATGATGATGATGATTTTGTAAAAATAATAAATGCTTTATTTTTCTTGGAGGAGATTAGAACCTCACAAGTTTTTCTTCCCCATTTGAATTTTAGAGAATTTGCTGAAGGATCATTTTTGCACGCCCAACCTTCTCAGCCACACTTTCTGATAAAACCCAGAGAAAAAGAAAAAAAAAATTGAAATCCCCTCGGGACTTATTCTGCCAAAAGGTTCCCAAGAGTTATTTGTGATTTTGTTCTCAACACATTTCTGAAATTGTTTGAACGCACTTTGCAAAGCTCTTTAGTGAATACACGAAGACAACAATTTGTCTTGCATATTTCTTTTCTTTTTTCCCGTTACAGCTTATCGGAGGCTTGCTAGGAGTTATCATTCAGATGTGAACAAGTGAGTTGATTGGTAATTTACATCTTACATATTGGTGGCATGGTCTTTCGCTTGTCAGATGCTCTGGTTAGCTGGATCAATGATTTGCCCAACTGTTCATTTCATGGTGTATTTAGTGTACCTTTTTTGGTTTACTTGTGCGCGGTGCGATTACATAATGTTATTTAAAAGCACATAGACTAGGAAATTCTATTTCCTTTTCATTTCTGCCTTTTCTAAGTTTTCCATTTAGAGATATCTGACTCTGTTTCAATGACAAGTTATATATATTTTTACAATGTTTGGACGATTTAAGTTCCTATCTCAATGGAAAATGCTCTACCTCTGAGTGTGGTTTACTTTTAACTATCGATTTACATAATTAGAATTAACTAATTAGGTTTATGATAAAACCTAGAAAATCTTTAAATTTTCTATACTATTAACTCATTTGCATTTTGTCTTGGTTACAAATCTTAATGATAAGTTCATCTCTTCGTCATGCTAGCTTTTGCATTTGTGCTTGGTACTACTTGATTTTTGGCACTTATGTAAAATCATAAGTTGGCATATATGCTGGAACTTTCGATGCTTAATTTGTTTTAACCTAGTCATTAATTCAATGTTAAGGTTCTTTATATAAAGGAGCAACCAAGCACAAAAATAACTTTTAGGCAATGTGGGACTAAAGTCACTAAACCTACAACATGCCAAAACTACCTTACTCGACATAAATTAATGACCAAGTATGATTCTAAAATTTTTCAACAATCCCCATCCAAGTTGGAGTAGAAATGATGATGATGCTCCAACTTGCCCATAGCCATTCTGCTTCTAATCGCTTTCTATCCAGTAATCTTGTAGTCTTTTTTGCTTCAACACTAACCTTGAAATTGATAGGGGTTACTCGGTGCTAAAATGTGCACTCGAGGATCGCAACCAAGTACTTCTCCACAAACAAGGGGGAGCATGCGTCAACCAACACAACGCATTGGTCTTGGTACAGACCAATAGGTCATACATCGACCAAGCACTTGGATGATCAAATACATTGCATTTGAAAATACATTTTACATGCGAACAACAAAACGTACATATGTCACATAGTAGTGATCGTACTACAAGACACTCCCCTAGTTTGTTTTTTTTTTTTTTCTCATTTTGACAAGTAAGACACTACCCTTGATTAATAATGGTTCAGCCATAAGGTACAGATACAATACCAGCAAAGAGAGTACACACATAGAAGCGTGGGTAACATGCTAAGTTGATGCTACAGTTCCACCAAAATATTAGCGCATCAGTCCCTTCTAGGTGATTTCTCCCATTTAGCTTAACTGTTATAATCATCAGGCTTGGTTGGTCTTTAAGACTGCTTCCCATTGATGTGATTACCAGATAAAATCTCACGTTTTGATGTAAATAGTACCTCTGTCCAGTACTGCAAATAATGAACTGAACCACAATGATCAGTAGCTGCAATGAATGGTAATCAAGATTAGATCTGCTGTATCTGATAGCATATTATGTAAAATAGTTTTATTGAATTAGATGATCACTCAGAGGCCTAGGCAATGTGAGACTAACCCCACAAAGTACCAGATATAAATTAATCACTAAATATGATTATAACAGTTATTTTCAATTGAGTTAGACACTGATTTGAATAAGTATTGCATTGGTCTTTAGGTTTTAGGTTTTAACTATTAGTTGATGCTAGTTTGGGGTGTCAATGGATCTATATTCTAAGTTGGTTTGCTTCAAGAGGCATCCAAAGGTATGTTCTTAAATGCTGCCATCAGAACATTTGTTTTTGGTCTTTGTTGCTGACCTCTACTCAATCTATCAATATAGGCTTATCCCAACTATTTTTTGTTAACTCTTGAGGCACTGATTTCTCAGTAAATAATTAAATTTCTGTTTTTGTGTTTCCTCTCCCAAGAACAAAACCCATTTGAGTTGGTGACAACTCAGCCGAGATGCTTACCACTTGGACAAGCCTCAGGCTATATTTAGGACAAATTCGACACCACCTCTTTCTTTTGCTGATGCCAACACTATCAATCAGTTAGTGCAATTGATGCAAATCAAACCGTCAATTAGTTTTTGCATCAGTAACCTTACGAATTGGTGCCAACCTGGCTGAGAAGCTTACTTTGAAGAAGCACAACTTTTTGTATAATTTGATTCAACTTGGCCAAAATGCTCACATGATCAAATAGTATTGCTGCCACTTGACAATGATGAACCGGCCAAGTAGCATCTGAGCCAAAATTTAAAATCCTGTTGAAGAACAAAAGTTTGTCTTAGATATGACATGTATTCTTAACTTCCATGTATGCTATTTGATTTCTTTGATGTATTTGGCTTGTACTTCTTGTACTAGATGCTCTCAGTCATTTAGGCTGGTGTCCACACGCAATATTACACCAAGTGTATTTGCTCTATTATGTTGTCCAAGGTTGGTGAACCTTTCACCGACAGTTTATACATGTCGTTGCTTGTGTAGTTGCATCAAGTTATGGAGCTTGGTGTATAGATCAAGTTATGGGCTTCTTTGTTAGATATAGTTTTATAGATAAACAAATAGATGCAAATTTGTGCTTCTTTATTCATATTCAGTGTTTGGATTCTGGTGTGACAATAGACCACTACAACTTCATTTTACTAGCTTATTTAGTTCATCAGTATATGACCTACCCTAAGATTTCAGGAACTTCAACCTACCATAAGCCTATATGGTCAAACCAGCAATTACCGAGGCCAGAGATGGAGCAATCATAGTGCCATTCCTTGCACAATGTAGGCTAATTTGGGGTTAAGGCAAGACATAGGAAGGTGGTTTACATAGTCTAGTACTGATGCACACACACTATATATATGGGACCATCTAATGCTCTTTGGCAAATTATAAACCTTCATCATAATGGTAAGGATTGGCATACTGCTGTCTGAATGTTGCTTATTTCCAATTCTTCTTTGGGAATCATACATCAATGCTATCTTGGGGACAACAATAAAGGTTCCAACAGTGGACGGACGCTATGGTCGATTTAAAGATTCGAGCTGGTACACAGCAGGGCACTATGCAAGTGAAGGCAAAAAGAAAAAAAAGGTTTGCCACTATTAAATAAAAGCAACCTGAGGGGCGATCAGTTGGTGCGAGTGCAAGTTGATGTCCCAAAGAGGCTGAGCAGTGAAGAGAGAAAGCTGATTGAAGATCTTGCCAATCTTAACAAGATAAAAGACTGTAACAGCAGATGATAGCTATTGGAGTATCATCTCATGCTTTGGTTTATCTTCTCTATGCCTCCCAAATAAGTCATTATTTTTCTGTTGTGGGTATGACTGATATTGGATTGTTAACAGGCATGCAAAAAGGGCGAAATTTAACACTAATTTCTCGGTCAGGTTGCATGGGAGGCAGCAGCCATTGTAGTAATAGGTAAATGTGTTAATTTTGTTCTATAAAAAAGGAGAAAAATAGAGGGACAGTTTTCTTAACTAAAATCATATTCTTTATTTAGATGGTCTTTTGCATACATATGTTCTCGCATGCTCACTATTTCAAAATCATCCATTAATTAGTGAATTATGTACATATTATAATTTTTTCCCTTTGTTTTTTTTTAAGATGCAAACTTGTGAAGTATAGGTTCGTATGTGAATTATGTATTGTTTGAGAAAATATATCACAATGCCAAAACTATTACACCTAATTTTTAACCTGACATACATTTACGAATGCTATGCATTAAAAATTCGTTAATTCTTTTGTTTTCTTTTTTAATTGCAAATGAATCTTTGAATGCGAAACCCAAATAATTGTCAAAGTTTCCCTTTTCCTTTTCCTTTTCCTTTTTCTTTTTCTTTTGTTTGTCGCATGATCTGTCATTAGCAATGCAAAACAAGACTTTTTTTGTTTGAGTTGGTAATTTACAATCTACCACTAAATAAAATAAATTTAGTAGTTTAGTATTATTTTGGGATGTCTTTGGTATCTTGGGGTGTGAATGATGGGAGAGAAATATTATACAGAAAATCAATTCCATAGAAAAATTGAATTTCCTCAACAAAAAAAAAAAATGTTCTATTCCTAACACAAAATGGTTGATGTCAAAGATACATTTTGAATCAGATAACCTATCCACGGATAAAACTTGATTGGTAACCTATTTAGAAAAAAGAAAGGAAATTTTGACATGCTTACAAAAATAACATATAATACCAGAATTTTACATGCTTACCCAAAAAAACCATATAATATAAAAAATGCATAGTGTGGGGTGAGAGAGGCTCGAACTCTCGACCTCAGGATAACTCAGAAGCTATGAGACCTACGCGCTAGCCAACTGCGCCACCACCCCGATGTTGATGCTGTGGTCAACTTTATAAATATAATTTATCTATGTTGAACCTTCATCAACACACTACTCCTATTTAACTCTGATGATACACATGGGGAAATTTTGTCAGGGTAGAAATGAAAAGATAAAAATTTCCCTCAATGATGTGCTTCAAAATAAGTAAAAGTGGCATATGAGACAATTGATAAACTTCCAGAAAGAAAAATGTTAAATAACACTAAAAGGGTCACTCTAGTTACAAAGTAGAAGATATAAGCCACCTTTCTATTTTATTTGGCCATGAAGATCCATTTTTATATGAGCTTATAAGTAAAAGCTAGATCCACTTGACTCATGTAATATAATATGGAAAGTGGTAAAAGCAAATGCTAAGCTACCCTAATCAGTTCAAATTACTTTGAATCCATATCTTTTTTCTGAAAAGTATAATATATTGATAAAGATGGGAAACAAAATATAAAGAGGCCGAGAAAGCCTCCACAAAAGTAACAAAGAAAAACTACAACAAAACTAATCACATAAAGAGTGCCATCAAAAAATGAAATCATCAAAAGTTGACCCCGCGAACTGTATGTTCTGAGTTGATTGAATCCATATCTTATCAAATTATAATCTTATTGAAATTCTAATATTACTCACATTCTCCTTAGAACACCTTTAAAACATTTCTATGCATATGAGATACTCTATGTTTAATTTTCTTATACCATTACTACTTCCACTTGTTCCGCACATATGGATACTATTTTAGATGATCCACAAAACTTCAAATCATTATTAACATGATGATCATTGTCATCTTAAATCAGGTTTATCTGATGTTAAGAATATTTGAAAGGATTCATATTTTATGATAAATTTGGGGATCCAAGTCAAAACCAATTGGCAATGAGTGTCCAATGTGGGACTAAACTCAACATTTTATGAAGATGATCTTCAAGGTATGAGCAATTTATCTGATGGTTAGTTTTCTAAAAGTACTTTGATTTTCTGAAGTTCCAATCCTAGCTAGTACAAGTTAATAAAAAAAATTATTATTTATAATTTTCTTATAAACAAATGTTATTGGATCATTCATATCTTCATCAATGGAGAGGAGAGAGAAGGTAAGTCAAGAGGAACCCCAGTCTTTGGCTAACGAAACTTGGATCTATTGTGATTGATATACATCATTCATCGGTAGTAAGAAAAATGAAAGAATCAAGATTAAGTCGATTGATACGTGTTTTTCAATGTTTTTAAAATCACATAAATGTAAAAAATCTACATTGATCATCCAAAATATTTTCCATATGGTCCCAGGAGTCAAGAGAAAGAGTCCTTATTGGAGTGGGATGGAAGACTAGTGTACACCATGACTTGAGCCTTAAAAACCATTGATTGGTGAGTAACGGTGTGTGGGACATGACCCCACATTGGAGAGGACTGCCAGCTCATGGAGTTCCACAGGGGTCATAATACTAGGGGCCCCCATAGCTGTCTCTTCCTCCCTAACGCTGTCACCAAGCAAGAAAATGACCTGTTCTAAGTGCATGTGTGTGTGGTGGCCACACAAACAAAGCTCACTAGAAAAAGATTTTAAGATCTTTATGTATATCTAACTGGCCTACTTTACAACTTGGAAATTGACAAAGATATACATTTCCAAGTGGTGGAGAATCCCTCAAAGTCTCATCCAAAGAGTTTGGGGGGAGTTCTTATGGGTTGTTGACAAAATATTGGTCATCAGTTTAGCATAAAAAATAATATAGGATTGGTTAACTTACTGGCTTTTAAATTTTAATATGGTTTCGTTAAGGAATAATTCCACGGGTATATTACTTTAGTGTGAAACTTGCTACCATCGAATCTGAGCAATTGTTTTAATAATCTTGGACGACTAGACTTGTTAGATTAAAATTAGTATTGATTGAATGATTACAACTGTGTTATTGTGAGGCAACTACTTATGATTAGAAAGTTAGGAAAATGTTTTCATGTGAAAATGTTTGATAATGATCAATCAAAGGAAAAAAAAATGGTCAATCATGTTTGATAAGTATGTTGTATTGTGTATTAGATATGTTGTACTGTATGTTAATAAATAAATACACGGGAAAAACAACATGAAGAAGAGAACATAAATACAACTATATATAGATATATATATATATATATAGAGAGAGAGAGAGAGAGGGCTGAGGGTATATTAATGAGGAGACAGGGAGGACAGAGCCGAGTGCGTAGTCGTGCAGCTGTCATTCGATATCTAAGACCCTTCCTTAGAGACAGCAAATGAGCGTTTGCAGTTGTAGGACCTCTCTCTCTCTCTCTCTCTCATTTCTTAATTAAACTCACCAAAACCAACCCCCAATAACCCATCAACACCACCAATAACGATTCATTTTTTTCTGTTTCTGTCGCACAATGTTGACATAACTCTAGAGTTGGAAAGGAGGGAGGGGCAACCAAAGGAGAGGAGGAGAAAGAAGAGATGGAAGAGAAGATATATATATAGCTTAATCTTTATCAATTATATACCGATATATAAAGAATTCATGCAAAAGAAAGATACCCATTTATCTTTTTGATGATTTAAAGATCATGGCACACCAGCATTACCGATCACAATTTGGAGACACGACGTTTACGAAGGTGTTTGTTGGAGGATTGGCTTGGGAGACTCTAACCGAAGAAATGCGGAGATATTTCGAGCAATTTGGGGAGATTCTTGAGGCTGTTATCATTACCGATAAGAACACCGGAAGATCTAAAGGCTATGGATTTGTAAGCTCATCTCACCACTTTTTAGAATCTCGTTTGGATTCTGAACAAATTTTCCGTTTTGTTTGGGTATCTAAGTCTTGGATCCACAGGTGACTTTTCGTGACCCAGAATCCGCAAGGAGGGCTTGCCTTGATTCGAACCCTATGATCGATGGGAGGAGGGCAAATTGTAACATAGCTTCGTTTGGTCGGCCGAGGCCGTCACCACCACGAGGTTGACACATTTATGCTTGTATGATCAATTAATGCACTAAGTTACGTTTACAATAGCATTGTTTGAGCTTTGGATTAAACCTATTTAGCC
Source organism: Akebia trifoliata (assembly GCF_017979445.1). Lineage (NCBI taxonomy): Eukaryota > Viridiplantae > Streptophyta > Magnoliopsida > Ranunculales > Lardizabalaceae > Akebia > Akebia trifoliata. The sequence goes on along the minus strand of NC_141378.1, from coordinate 657,149 downwards.
TAAGAAAAATTAAACTCTTATACAATTAATCCTCTTGGCAACAAAATTAAAGTAAATGTGGACTTTGTTAACTTTTAATGTAGGGAGAACTCAAGGTGGTAACCCCTATCATGGAGCTGCACCCCAAGGTGGAACATCACATAATCGACTTGGAACACCACTCCCTCCTCCTCCTCCTCCTCCTCCCATCTTTTATCCTCCTTACGGGTGAGTCATATTTCTACTTTGACTAGATGTAATGCAGTATTAGAAATGGTTTGAATTAAAGGTGTCAATGTACCCCATTACGACCAATTACCCAATGTATCCTCAAAAATGATTAGTCGTTTTGGGTCTACCATCACGAACCTGATTATGTTTCGATTTGGTTTTAGGTAGCCATCTTAGGGACCTGATAGTGGATTCGTTTACATGTAACTTATTTATAAGAACGTTAGGTAGTCTAATTAAATATTTATCAATGAAGTGATTAGAAGTAAATGTAATTTAGCTAAAAGTAAAATAATGAGAATATGGAGTCATTGTTTTCTCTCTTTACACGATTGTCCATTCATATTTCTTATTCCTTCTCAATCTCATCTATAAAGAAAGACTTAAATCCTAATATTCTAAGGTTTTATTTTCAAAAGTTTAATTTGCTTGAAAAATTCATTATCGGTATCAACGATAAGTGAGGAATAACATGTTAGGTTTTTTATTAAAAAATAAGAGTCGTGATAATCTGACTCTCCCCATGGCATACCCAAAATACTCTTCTTACGTGGCATGTGCTAGAACCATAGACTTTATGCCTCAGGATACACAATTGCACATCCCTATATATCTATGAAGTGGTATATCCCGATGAAAGAAATCTATGATTTTAACACATCGCACATCAGAAGAGTATTTTGAGTATGCCACATGGGGGTGTCAAATTATCATTACTCAAAATATAATTGTATATCTTATTAGGTACCCAATAAGTATTGAGTATTTGTTAGGTTGGTTCCTGATAAGTACCTAACTAATCTAAATAAAACAGATAAAAATTGTATTTAATTTATATTTTATTTAGATTTTGATTATGGGTATATGTGGAACCAAACTAAAGTTGACCGATTGACAAACTTTGTTTGAATACTAGTCATGGTAATAATGTATATTAATATCTTACTATCGATATCTTATTTAGTATGCATTGTAATAGGGTCATCTACCCTTCCAACTAGTAGGATAATAGGCAACTTGAAGGCGCAAATAAGGCAAGGGATAGGGAAAAAAACAAAAAAGAACAAAACACGTAGGTGGGATTGGTGGAAGTTGAAATGAAGAAGACATTATCAATAATAAAAGATGCAGCCCTTGATAGAATTAAATGGAAGAACAAAATTTATTTAATTGAATCAAAATCTTTACAACAAGGCTTCAATGATGATGATCATGTAATAAGGTCTTCAGTCATAATAGGCAAGAAAACTTGGATAAATATTAGTATAGATTGATCAAAATTTTCTTCCTACTTAAGATTTTGTCTCATTTATTCTGTATATAAATTTTATTAACATTCATATAATTTGTTTAAGAATCAATTTAAAATTCTATTAATTTTTATAGATAGGAGGAAGAATGAGAGATCTGAATTGTTAGACATCCAATCAGTCCAGTCGGGCACTTGGGTTGCATCCAATACATTAGGGGTCCATTGATTGGACTCAATTGGTATCATTGGACATGTGTCAAAGTACACCAATTCACATGTCCACTGGGTAATGGTAGTAGCAACTCTCATATGATGTACATCCTTTCTTGATGTACCTTGTTTCACTCGAGGACCCCTATATAGTTTGTACCTAGTTAACATTCTTCCAACATGAAAAATCTTTTTTTTTTTTTTTTAATAATAAAAAAAAATGGCCCCTCTCATTTATGTTCATATACATTTATCTGCAGGTACGCTACCTACACACCAGATTATGGATATCCTCACGTTAGTCTCTATCACTCTCTCTATACTCTATATTTAATATTTATTTTAATTTTTATATATTTTATATATTTATTGAAATATATATATATATATTTCTATTGTAGACTCTGTCCAACCCACAACAATATTACCATCAAGTGTACGAAGCATCATCAACAGGGGTTGGGTCCACGTATTATTATGGGCGTGGCTATTCTTTGCAAACTTGTTCATCGACAAGGGGAGTTTTTCCTGGTCCCCAGGCGCATGGTATAGGGGGACCCTCCTATCTGTACTATCCTGCGCAGGGGGAGGTTAATTTCACCAACTTTCCACTACTTCCAGGTCCCAGGCAATTCGTTCCCTTATCTACACATCATAGTTTCACATTTTCAAATTTATTTGAGAGATTCTATTCCCACACCAACGTTTACTAAGAGCACCCCAATTTATATGTTATATCCAAGTAGAATTAACATACCTATTTGGAGTGCTATTAGTAAAAGTTGGTGTGGCAATAGAAACTCGGTTTATGATTTATATACATAGAGATCTATCTAACATGCGCCATTGGGTGAATGTTATCCCATATGTGAGGAAAAAAGCTAATACATTTATCTGTTTGTATCAGATTCACATAGTCCCCAACAAACCTCAACAACGATAACAACAATAACAACAACAACAACAACGGCAACTGGAGTTGGAGTCACCACTTCGGAGAGTCCGAAAATTCAAGACAACAGCTCCTAATATACACGGTTTGATGGAAACGGCTTCTAAGCTGAATTTTATTTTTTTTCCCCTTTTTTGGGGTTACTTATTCTTCAAATAACTCCTGAAATTCTTTTTTTCTTTTTCCAACAAATTTATGAACAAAAGGAGATAAGTTTAATCCTGAATAAGAAATTTCACAAGCTACCATTATTTTAGATAATTCTACATTTTTTAATGGAACATTAACCAGCTACTATTAAGGATCTACGGCCAATGTAATCAGTTGAACATAAATGTAGTGTTTGGATGTTATTCTACGAAATAGATTCTTAACTTAATCATTATAATGGTCAACACATTATGATTATGGTTAATGTAAGGTAAAAATCAGGATGACATCAATCTCCCAAATTGCTCCAGCAATCACATCTTGGGATCAATTCCTATTTGATCAATCACACAAAAAGTCATTCCACTAAAATCTAGAGAAAATCTATTACATCCTTCTCTTTTTAGAATATAATAGTTACTAGGCATCCACGTGGCACAATAGATGTATCCATTTCCATTCTCACGACACACACACACACACACACACACCAACCAATCATGCATTACCTGATGCCACGTGTTCAATAAGATTGAAGGCTATTTTTCATGATTATACCAAATTATAGCTATTTTATTTTAAAACATGAATGGAATTATTGATTAATATGGATCAATATATACATTGATTTTAAGAATCAAGAACTCACCAAAGGATTTTGGTGGATTAATGGGTCAAAGATCTTAAAGAATGTGTCGTGGCATGTACAGAAAATTGGAATTTGATGCAGCGATACGTGCGAAAGAAATAAAGGGTGAAGATCACCGTCTTCAACCAATGAACAAAACCTTTAATCCACAAGAAAGAAGAGAATAATTCTATTTTGTTGGGAGATCTGCCACTCACAAGTATGGGCTCAATCAGAAACACTCAGGTTTATTAAGACATTAAATTGGGCTGGGCTTGGGCCCTATACCTCAACTCCTAGATTGGGTTGAGGAACATCCTGAAATGATCCAAACTGCCTTTTCAACTTGGTCTCTTGATCTTCCTTCATGCGACTTTCTAATTTTTTCGTTGTCTATAACTTTGGATCCTAGAACACTCTAGAAAAATCACGTTTTATAGAAATGTGTTTTAAAACCGTGTTTGTGTAGAGTTAGTTAATACTGAATCCCTCTAATAACATCCTTAGCAAATATTGCAGGGACCAATCCTTTGATTTCAGGTACCCATTATGTTTGGCCCACTACCTTCATATGAAAAATTGCCCAACTGATAATTTGTAATACAGAGCCCATTAATAACTGTTAATCCCATAAACATCATTCTCATCAGCAAAATTAGTGCAACTGATGATGACGTGGGCCACACACTCTTCTTGAGTCAGCTTTAATTAAAGCCTTCTTGGAATGACAAGAATCTAAAAATCAAAAAAGTCTTGCCAGTTGGTTCGTAAACACTAATCCCCATGATCTCTACAGCCTGTAACCTTTCCTCACATTCCAGTAATACCCATGATCATTATACCCAAAGGAATGAAAGAAGTTTCAAAAAGAAGGGTATATTGGTCAAATTGAAACCGAACCTTCGAGGCAAAGCGGAATTGCACCACTGTAGCTAAGCTGGAGTACTTTTTAAGTTTTTATTCTGTAAAATTGAATTGAAAAACGCGTGGCGATGGCGAACCTTGCTGTATACAGAGAGAAAACAAACAACACTTAGAGAGCTCTTCCACTCTCTTTCTGTTTCTTTCTTCGTTGCTTCTTCCTACCCTTTCAATCCAATTCAATTTAAACCATTATATATAATCTCCCATTACCCTCTCAATCTCAAAACACAACCATCTCACATAATCTCAGTTTCACATAAAAACCTTAGTCTCTCTCTCTCTCTCTCTGTCTGTTTGATATGGCTTCCTCTGTTTCTACTCTCTCTGTGAAACTTTTCTTATTGTTCTCTCTCTTCCATATCTCCTTGGCATCAAGGAGACTCAATGAGTTGGTACAAGATCAACCACTGCTCTTAAAGTACCACAACGGTCCTCTTCTCTCTGGCAAAATATCCATTAATCTCATCTGGTACGGTAATTTTAAGCCCTCTCAACGCGCAATCATATCTGATTTCCTCACCTCCCTAAATTTCCCCAATACCCAGAATCAACCATCAGTCGCCACGTGGTGGAAAACCACCGAGAAATACTACTACCATCTCAATTCCAAGAAACCCTCTCCTCTTCAGCTTAAACTTACAGTGGGGAAGCAGATTCTCGACGAAAACTACTCTTTGGGGAAATCTCTCACCAGCAATCAAATCAAACGATTGGCAGCGAAAGGCGAACAGAAGAACGCCATTAATGTCGTCTTGACAGCCTCTGATGTGCTCGTCGATGGGTTCTGCTCTAGTAGATGTGGAACCCATGGTTCATCTTCTTCTTCTGCAATTTTGAAGGATGCGCAGGATAAGACCAAGAACTACAAGTTCGCTTACATATGGGTGGGTAACTCGGAGACTCAGTGTCCAGGTCAATGCGCGTGGCCCTTCCACCAGCCCATCTATGGACCACAAAGCCCACCATTGGTGGCACCAAACAACGATGTGGGTCTTGATGGTATGGTCATCAACCTTGCTAGTCTATTGGCTGGAACAGCCACGAACCCATTCGGTGATGGTTACTTCCAAGGTCCGGCTGAGGCGCCTCTCGAGGCGGCTTCGGCTTGTTTGGGATTTATGGCAAAGGGGCTTACCCTGGTTACGCTGGGGAGCTTTTGGTGGATTCGAGCAGTGGTGCTAGCTATAATGCGCATGGTGCCAATGGTAGGAAGTACTTGTTACCCGCCTTGTTTGATCTCACAACCTCCAAGTGTTCGACATTGGTCTAAAAGAGATGTATAGTCTGATTTTTTTTTTTTTTAATAAAAAAAAGCAGTATATTAGTAGACATGTATTATACTATTAGAAGAAATAGATGGAGATGATAATGTAATTCTTTGATTTATTAAAAAAAAAAATTGAAATTTAATGTGAAATGTTTGTTTTGTTTACCAATTCATCTATCGATCATGGCCCACAGCTTTGGGTTCAAAGAACAGCTTGCAATATACCAAACCTACCATCGATACTAACCTAAAAGTCAAAATATCTAATTGTACACACTTAATTCATCTTTTTCTCCCTTTTTTTTGTGTGTGTGATGTGTCTAATTGTTGTTGCACCCACCCAATAGGTCTCGGATTGATTTATTCTTCTCCTCTTTCTCTTTGATTTTTTCTTTTCGTTATGAGGATTTTAAGCTTTGATTTTATTTGTATTTTTTACCTAACATCTTCAATCAAGTCAAACTCATTCACACGAGAAAGTTTTATTAGGTAAGTATCTATTGAATTTGTTTTATAATATTTAATAAGTACCTATGGAGTGGATACCTCTTGAATATTTAAAATGGCTCTTCATCATGGAATGCCTACTCGCTATGACTAGTATTTACGGATATCCCGTTGGAATTGCTCTTAGCGCTGTTCTCCATTCATCATCTAATTTCCATCACAAATCAATAGAATAAAATCACAACTACCTTGAAATACTCAAGGTAAAAAGAGATGAGAAAGGTTATTTTGGATATTTTAAAAGTATTCTTAAGGGGGCATTTAGTTGAAATATTAAGATGTGTTTAAAGAAGAAAACCTTATGTTAGGGTCCATTAAGTAGGAGGTAGGAGGTATCAACTTTGTTAAGTTGGTAGAGACTTAAGCATGTTAATCCCATCGAATGCATCTTCACCTCTGTTGACTACCAAGAGGAAGGGTCTACTAGGGATTTCACTTTCAATGCTCGTGTATATGATATGGACTCTTTGTGTTCTCTCCATCTTTCCTTTTCCATCTTAGCTATCATGAAAATGCATATTAATTTCTAATAGTGACTTGTCAATGGTTAGTTTTGGACATAGCTTTCACGCCAATTTTTTTTTTTTTTTTCTAGAACATAATGAACATTTAAAAGATAAGGCAAAATTATTGGACAAAATTGAATTCAAGGGAAAAAAGAGTTAATTTCTCCAAGGATTTGTATGGGTGGCAGTCCAAGGACAATCTTTAGATGTTTCAAGAAAGTTCTATGCTCCAAATCTCAAGGACCATTGTAAAATTTTAACTGTCTCATGAGGTAAAACCATTAATTAGTTGCCACGTTAAGTTCTTCAAATAAGTTTTGATAGCAGCAAGATCATGAAAATAAATTTCTGAGGGGAAAAAAATGGATTTTCAAAACTTTATAACAAAACAGTAAAATTCCTTAATTTATGAGGAAAATCATTTACTAAAGATTTTCCACTCAAACGAAGAGACTATAACATGGTCTTAATGTGACCAAACATTCTTATAAGTTCATAAGTCATATATTATAGCATTTTTATTATTTTGCACATTGATTACTGTTGTGTTTATGCCTTGTCACATATTGGAAGTAACATTGTATTGTGGTGATATATTTTAACTCATTTTTGTAGCTTTTGTCTTAATTTCAATTTTGCATGGCTTATAAATTCATGGGCAACTCATTTTAGATGTATATAAGGATTTTTCAATTCTTCTAAAAGAAATGAGATCTATAGGCCACACATTTAAGTGCAATAAATACATCTTGGGAATAATCATTTGAGTGATACTTTGGTATATAAAAAAAGATATTTTCAATACAAAATTTAATTTCCCAATTATATTTATTAAACTTTAACATGTGTCCCTAGAGCACATGTTAACAAAATCCCTATGGATTGCTATCCTAATTTTCATAGATATGATAAACAAATCTCATTATCACTCATGAACACAAGCAATTTTATCAAACCACATAAGTTTTATGTTATTCTCTTTTATTTGATTTACAATTTAATTTTTTATCGTATCTTCAATTGTACTCACGCCTACTGTTAATATAATGAATATGTGCTTGTATACTTCCTGATTTGATGGATGCTTTAAAAATCAATTAGCAGTAACAATATTCTCACATACATAAATAAAAATCAGTAATTAGAGAGTTAAGTTTATATATATATATATATATATATATATATATATATATAATATATATATATATATATAGGGTAGCGATCAAGGGCAAACTTTTTAGCAAACTTTTTGGCAAAACATTTTTCAAAACATAGGTTAGAGGTTTTGGAATGGGCTGATTTTTGGTGAGGATGATCTCTACAGTGAGGAGATCATCCTCACCAAAAATCAGCCCATTCCAAAACTTCTAACCCATCAAAAACAGTTTACAAAAAACGGACGGTCCACGAATTTTTAGCTTGTAAATATGGGTTAGAAGTTTTGGAATGGGCTGATTTTTGGTGAGGATGATCTCCTCACCGTAGAAATCATCCTCACCAAAAATCAGTCCATTCCAAAACCTCTAACTCATGTTTTGAAAAATGTTTTGCCAAAAAGTTGGCCATTGAACGCCCCCCATATATATATATATATATATATATATATATATATATAAAAGGGCTAAACCTATGGTACGTTGGGATCCATGTGGAGGGTTCTCAAATCACATAGATAGGGGCCTCCACATTAATTATTGAAAAATTCTCTACTTATTTCATTTTTTTTTTTGTCACATTGTGAGTTATGTACTCCAGATATCGTTCAATGATTCTCAACCACTGTCTGAAAATCATGTCCAATCAATGGGTGCATGCATTTACAATTTAATGGACACAAAATAAAATTTGAGAGATAGTGATTGATGTCAGTTATCCATTGTCATTTAAATACTTGTTTTAGCATCCAAAACCTTTGTATTAAAATAAAAAAAAATTTCGTTGAGATCTTAAATTTGCTTATGTAAGATCTTCACTCTGTATGAAAAGAAAGTAGGGAATAAGATTCATTTAACTTTCTTCAAATCTTTTAAATAAATTATTAATTTATATTTTTTCCAGTAGTTATGATAGAAAGAAAAAAAAGGACCTAATATCATGTAAAGATCAAATATAACGTAAGGGGATCTCGTATACATCTGTCCTTTTCAATCATGTTTTTAATTAGTGGGGGAATCTGTGTTATTTCTTCAATTATTGAAAGACGAGTGGAAAATAAGTCCATGTAGTTCATAGGTGTCTATCTACTTATTAGCATATTGAAGTTCTGTGTAAGAGAGAGAGAGAGAGAGAGAGAGAGAGAAGAGCATTTTACGATAAAATGTCTCTTCTTTAACAGCATATTGTACTCATTGGCATCATCATCTCCCCTCCATAACTCCATTCGTACTATACTATACAAACAAAAAAAAGTTTAATTTAATAGCTACGTGGCATCATCGCCATGTCTTTTTTCTTCGTCAAACTTTTCTAATTGATGGCCACTCCCAGTCCGACACGTGGAAAGAAAATAGTGGAATAACTTATCTGATTACCGACCGTCCTACCTCGTGCAACTATTACGCCATTGACTCAGAACATGGCACCTTGTTTGCCAACGATGCACGCGTCTCCCATGCACACATGACACTCACCGCCCCTAGATGGAATTTCAAACTAGCTGTGCCGACCCACTTCCCGTCTCTGTTCCTCCCCATAAGATTTTCGACCACCCCCACCAACCTCTATTGGCGTCGCGTTTAGAACTACAGTTATGTCATCAAGATCATATTAGACAAAGATAACGTGGTCTTGCCCTTCCAGCCAATATTCCGCGTGGCACTCAATCAAATTTATCATTCTATTTAGAGTTGTGATATTCTAAATACCCCATGTGGCACACTCAACTCATTCTTCTGACATGACAACTTCAACAATTGTAAATCTATATGTCTCGAGATACACAATTATCTTGAAATACACTTCTTATAAGAAAGTGCAGTTGTATATCCCAAAACGTACAAAACTGTGGTTCTCCAACTAATCATATCAAGAAAATTGATTGTATGTTTCACGTGGGCTAGTCAAATTATCATGATTATTCTATTTAATTTAAAATATCAAGTTTTCATTTAAATTATGAATTAATCCATGAAAATGTTAAAAAATAATGATTGAAAATTGTCCATTAGGATGATTGTTGGTTTGTCATTTGAAATGGTGGACCAAACATCCTTAGACCATAGGGCTAACAAATCTAGAATAATTTGTCTCGTGATATATTAAGATGTCGAGTCATTTTTTGCTCACAATACTTGTAAATTCCTCAATGCTTGCCATGCCAAGCGTATAAGGATATTTTTATACATTAAAAATGATATTTAGTACACATGGATACATGTGATTGGCGGATCCTATATTTTTGTGAGCTCACGTGTCAAATTTTTTTTCTTAAGATGTCATCTCATGACAGATATATAATATACGGGTCTTGTTAATGTGTGTGCTAAGAGCACACTTTAAAATACAATAAATACACTTTAAAATTTGAATCTTATGTAAAAAATATCTTTAAAAAATTTATTTATTAGTTTTAGATTACCCACCCATGGGTAGTCTAAGTGGTATAGTCGAGTACGTGAAGTGTGAGTTAGGCGCACGTCACGGGTTCGATTTTTCTCTTGGATTTGTCTCATGATTTAATTGGAGGACCATGGCAGTGGGTTGCTGTGGTAGTCTTCCTTGAGATTAGTTAGGGTGCGCGCAAGCTGACTTGGACACTCGATTAGTAAAAAAAAAAAAAAGGCTTAAATTCTAATTTTAAAGAGTTTTTATTACACTTTAAGGGCACACGTTAACAAAAACTCATAATAATACACAAATAGTAAATTATAGCATTTGCGACGTAAGCGTCCTAAGGTAACAACCCCGCTGATAGGTATTGAATCCAGTCACCCCAGTCTGCTTGGATAAAGAAATTTTAAATAAAAAAAAATACATTAAAAGGAATGAAGCACTACAATCGAAGTGTGGACCTTGAGTGTATTGGTGTCAGCAATGATCAGATTTACTTGGACCATACGTGGAATACCTAAATTATAGTACTTTTTTCCAACAGTAAAACAACCCCCCCCCCCCCCCCCAAATAGATACATTATTAAGACATTGGATTTCATCGGACTACCCATTTTTAAAATCTTTGATAGTTCAGTTTTTTCTTTTATTTATTTATTTTTAAAATCTGATCCAAACCATAATTAATCCCTTCGTGCCTAGGACATACCCCTTTGACCTTGGTCTATCTTAATAGATTGATGAAAATTAATTAAATACCCTCATCTTCAACTTGCAAATAAAAATTTCTGATTTTTCTTTCCCAAATCTATTCTCTTCAACGGCTTTCTTTTATATTATCTAATCATCAATTAAACCTTTAAATACCCTCATCCTTATCTACCCTTAAAAAAGAGAGTTCATTATTGATGGGTGAACCACAAATCAGAATTCGAACTAAATGAACTCACTAATCAAGTAAAAGAGTTCATTTTGAGAATAAGGATAACAGAAAATTAACTTTCAAAGCACCAAAACAAAGATTGAGAGCGCAAACAACACCTCTAACAAAAGGATTAGAGAACTAAAAAGAACACTTAACGATTAACAATATATTTATTTGAAAAAGAGGAAATAATCATGCAAATTCATTAAAAATAATTAAGTATTTTATTTTGTACATATTAATAGTTTTTTACTATATAAATGAATAAAAATAAACTCATTGCCTCCTACGACGTCGCTCGACCTGCAAACCTCGTTCATGTTTAGGTGAATCACTAACAACTTGGAGCTTAATAATAAAATCAGGGAATCAGAGATTTGGCTTATTATTTCTTGGTAATCATTTGGGAAATACATGATTGTTGATATTTGGCAATATACATATATTTTATTAAAATAAAATGTGAAAATAATCTTAATTTATTTGCTAAAATTTCTTAAGAATTTTGGTGATACATGCAAATTTCCTTCAAGCCAAACCATTTGCGTTGTGTGACTAAGCACTAATAAAATGGATTTTAAAAAATTATTTGTATTTAAAAAGCATGGCCTCCGTCTAAACATAAGCCCTTAACCAAATACATGTTATTTTTGTGTTCTCAGGTAAGGTTTGACAACGACTCGTGTCAATGGAATAAGAGAACACACAAAAAGTATGGTACAGCGATATGTATAATAACATTATCTCGAACTGAACTCGTACAAAAATCACATCAGATATCTAATCCCGAACTGAAGCCTGCACTAAGTTACCACGTCATCAAGGACAACCTCACAGCCTGGCAAAATTTATAATCTCGAAAACCAAATATATAATAATAAAAAGTGAGAAAAAAAAATTTTGCTCAAAAAATTTTGTTCACAGAAATGTTGGATCCACTGATCACATGTACCCACGTGTATTTAATGGCATTCTTAATTTACAAAAGATATACCCTTTTTAATTACAAAACTACCCTTGTATGGTTGACGTGGCAAGCACTAAGGGGTCTTTTGAGGGGAAAAAAAACGACTCAAAAAAAAGTTAAATTCACGTGTCACTCTTCGGAGATGGACACCATTGGATTAATAGCTGTCAACGCCATTTCTCTTTTCTCAATGAGATCTTCTATTGCGACATCAACTTTTACTAAAAGCACCTCAAGATGTATATAAACCCCTCCCGGCCACCTTCATTACATCGCAACTCAATTTCTATCAATGGCATGTTATTACCATTTTACCCTCCTCACCTTACTTATTCTCTTCCTCATCAACACATCTACAGCCAGAACAAGAAAACTGTCAGCTCTCGTAGAGCAACCACCCCTCGTACTCAAGTACCACAACGGTGAACTCCTTAAAGGAAATTTCACCGTTAATCTCATCTGGTATGGTAACTTCTCCCCAATCCAACGGTCCATACTTATTGACTTCTTCGAATCGTTAAACTCTCATAGGATCCCACAACCATCATCACCATCCGTCTCATCCTGGTGGAAAACAACTGAAAACTACAAAGGTGGTTCGTGCAATCTCGTTGTAGGGAATCAAATCCTCTACGAAAACTACTCTATTGGGAAGTCTCTTACAACAACTCAAATCGTTGCATTAGCTACAAAAGCAGAGCATAAGAACTCAATCAACGTTGTCTTCACAGCCAAAGATGTGGTCGTTGACGGGTTCTGCATGAATCGATGTGGGACCCACGGATCAGCTATGGGGAGTACGCAGGATAGGAATAGCAAGTTCGCTTACGTTTGGGTTGGTAACTCGGAGTCGAAATGTCCGGGTCAATGCGCGTGGCCTTTCCACCAACCAATTTACGGTCCACAAACGCCACCGTTAGTGTCACCTAACGGTGACGTAGGAGTTGACGGAATGATTATTAACTTGGCGACGGTTCTAGGTGGGACGGCAACTAATCCGTTTAAGAATGGTTACTTTCAAGGGCCGGTGAATGCGCCGTTAGAGGCTGTGTCAGCTTGTACGGGTGTTTTTGGGAAGGGAGCTTATCCGGGTTACCCAGGGGAGGTTTTGGTGGAAAAAACAACAGGAGCTAGCTATAATGCGCATGGAGTGAATGGGCGTAGATATTTGTTGCCTGCTATGTGGGACCCAAAGACGTCAGCTTGCTCTACGTTTGTGTGAGGGTATTTGGGAGACATTTGTATTCGGTACGTGACAAGTATGTAAATATTGTGGGGGTAACAAGCTGTGGGAATATATATATTAAAGAAAACAAGAGCTGTAAAAGAAAACATATATGTAGTTTGTCAAGAAGTTTTAAAAGTTTATGGTCTAGTAATGAAAAGTTTACCTTTAAATCATTAAATTTAAATGAAAGCCCATGGTAAATTAATTGGTCTAATTAAACAAACTAAATTTAAGACCTTTTTATCTCTTCCCATCACAAATGACAATTTAAAAGGTAAATTTGTGACCAAAAGCTTGATATCAGCCCAACCCCTGTCATGTTTTAATAATGGAACACATTTCAGGCCCACTAGTCTCCTGGACCAAGGTTTTCTTTGAGCTATGCATAAATAGTCAGAAGGGAACCGCCAACAAGATTAAGGACATTTTCAGATGCTCGACATGGTACTGGCATAGACAACACAAATGAGGATACTAGATACGGAGTACCAAAAGCATTTTGATGGGTGTTTCGTATTTTGCATATTAATGTGGGAACTATTATCCCATGTTATGGTTTGGGGAGTCAGGAAAGAGTACTGTTCATCATTTAATATAGTGGATCCTAGTTAGCTTTTCCTGGAGTTATATGTATGTAATGCTGGGTGACAGGGATTTACTATGATTCTCACATTTCTGACGTGGAGGTAATCGTAGATGCTTTTTACTAGTATCTCAATGAAAGACATCTATGACTATCACATCAATGCAGTGAGAATCACAGTGAAAGACAAAGTCGCCCAGGATTTTCATATATGTATATATGTATTTCCAGTTAAAGGAATGATTTGTAGCTGAAAATTTCTCTTTATAATGTAATAGGTGTGATTCGTGAATGTACTTCGATCCTGAGGGAATCATGTAAAATCTATGTGTTTTGTGTGTGATTGCATCTTACTTTATTTTCTTTCTTTTTTATTGTTCTTGAATCTATTTTTCCAGAGGCTACTGATAAGGAAGTTCGCAAAATCGATCTCGTAAGCAACTAATCCTTTCTCTACATGTGTAATAATTTGTTAAGCTCATCTAATTCATCACATTGTCTAAGTGGATGGTTGCCCACCAACCAAACTTTTATGTGATTTCATCTAATATAGTCTCTACTAAAGATAGAAGTTTTCATTCCTTCATATGAACATTTGGTCATTCTAGGTTTATAAATAAGTATTGACTTAATGGCCACCATAAATAAACTTTTCTTAGGTGACTACATTTAATTGTTGTTGCAATTTTCTCACTTATATTTTATCTTCCAAGGCACTGGTTTCCAATCCATCAATGCTTTTGATTTCCAGTTTCCTTTATTCCATAATGTTTTGAAAAATCTACTTTGATGCTCATAACAACCCTCATCATTATCATCAAAGCCTTTTCCCCAAAAATTTAGAGTTCCTCCATTCACCTATGTCTAATAAGGACATCTATTTTGCTTATTCAAATGTGCGATCCTACTCTCTTTTACCATCTTAGATCACATTTTTTTGTGTATCTTCTTCTCCCTCTTTTCAACTTGCACATTCTTGCCAACTAAGACTGCATGGGTCTTCGTTGCACATTACCAAACCATCTCATACTTTTTACAATCTCATAGCACCAATTTAAATCAAATAAGAGCCACGAAAGATACTAGAGCAACAGACTTCTTTCCTAGAATGTGAGCTTTTATTTGTTTGTTATGGGAGAAGAGGGAGGCTGGATCATGGAGGATAACAAGAAGATAGCTTCCTCTCTACCTTATCCTCTACACTTGAATACAAAGGGATCTAGATCAACCATAAGATGGGTTCCTTCTATGTCTCAGCAAGCAAGACCTGGTCTAAATTTTGTAACCCATTTGATCTACTTGAGGCCCATCAAGAAAAATGGTGGCTCAGCTCAGATGTGTGTAACCTTGTTTGGATTTGCATTTCCATCTTGTTAAGATAACTAAGTTACCTTAGTTGATTGATTCTCTCAATTTCAGAAGGACTGATTTGTGAAAGATTTTCTCTTAATTATGGAAGATATGTCTATTTGCAAGCTAGTTATAGATGGTAATGGTTATTATTTCTTCTTTGCAATTTGGATATTTCACTCTCTCGTCCACCTTTCTTACTTTGTAATAATGTTAGTGCATTTTCTACGTTCTCGTACTAATCAGATAGAGGTGGTCTACCATTTTCTTCAGGAACGTGTGCTATGTGGTGCTTTGCACCTTGTCTTTGTCCAAAGTATGGCTCAGATTATTGACCTATTTATGAAAGGGTTGGGAAAGATTTGATTTAAACTGTCACGTGACAAGCTGATGGTCCGCTCTTGTCCACCCATCAACTTGAGGGGGGATGATTGGTTTAAAATTTCATCTTGTTTCGGTTAGTATCGTATGATACATATTGGTTTTTCAACACCCCGAGACGAAACAATGTTTGAATCAAAACACTAGTCGTTTCAGACTTTAGATTCCGATTTTGCTTGGAGGACCACAGGTTTGTTCTTTTCTTTGGTTTTTTTTTTTTACCCCAAATGGGTGATAACAGAGAAGAGAAGAAAGAAACCCATGTTTTCAAATCGGCACCCAGTCTTCTCTCAATGAACAAAGGTTTTAAGAAGTCCTCCACCCCCATATTTTCAAACATATTTGAGAAACCCATGTATTGTAAAATTGATGACATTCCCCTTCACCTGGGTTTTCTCTGAAAGATCAATTTTTAATGCCTCAAATGTTTCGCAAATGTTTTGGTTTTTTATAAAACCATATATGATTGCTTGTGAATAGAGTATCTTTTGTAATTAAGAGAAAATCTCTCTCAAATCAGTTTCATAGTTGTACTATAAATTAATATAGAGTCAACTCAAGAAATTAAGATGATTTTATCCAATACTCTGCCTTTACACATGTATTTTACCCCCTCATTTTATGCATTTTTTATTTATATTAATTGTCGGATCATCTCTTCTAATCAACAGATTCTCCTATGTTTTTTCTTAACTTTCCAGCCTTTCCCATTGCAGGAATCTGTTCTAGCTGTTTGGCTGTTGTTCCAACAGAAATACTTTAATATTATGAAACAAAGCCCAGAACTTAAGCAGAGCAAAATCAGCACTTAATCATCATCGAAGTTTTAGTCCAAAAATGTGGGCTGGCTAAATGAATCCTCTCTCTCTCTCTCTCAATACCTCAATCCATTTTCTGAAACCTTCAACTTGCAAGTACCTTCCGACTTGGTAGTAATCGGCCTTAGCTGCACATACAAGTCACCCCTCAAATTCTAAACTAGCATACAAAGAAAAATATTAGTGATTTTTGTGAAGGTTCTAACCCATATTTTTTACTCTCGTTGAAATTGTCTGTAAGAATTAATTAATGGGAATCGTTTCATGATGACATATTCTTTGTCATAGCCTTGTATATGTGCCTAGAAGAATGTTATAAGAAAAGACGAAAAAGAAAAAAAAAAAAAATTTGAACTCTAAGGTGGTGTTTGTTTTAGTTTCAAAACGTAGATTTGCGTCTAAAATCTGCGTTTTGGTTCGTAATTATCGTTTGGTAAAAAAAATCTCTTCAAAAAATTGTGTTTTTAAACGCACATATGAGAAGCTGTTGAAACCCACTTTTTTTTCCGTTTGCGGGAGAAGCTAACACCGATAAAATGGTTCGATTGAAATAACTGTTTTGCCCCTCATCTCTATTATCTCGATAGAACCTCACAGATCTCTCTCTCTCTCTCTCTCTCTCTCTCTCTCTCTCTCTCTCTCGCACAGGTCTCTTAGAATAATCATGGAGTGTAGTACCAGATCACCCATCCTACAGTAGAGAGAGTCGTTTCGAGTTGAACTAAGCTAAGAATCAAATCAGGTCTTTAAATATTACAAGAATTCCAAATTCCTTCAATGTCTTCTTTTCTTCTTTCTTCAATTAATCCTTCCAGTTGCTTTCCCAGCTTTTATTCTCTCTTTCTCTCTCTTTTCGGTTCAATCGCTCTTCTAAGCAATAATCAGACAAAAAACTTCGCTGGGTTCCTGCAAAATCACTTCTTTTGATCATTTTTCTTGGTTTGATGGCTTACTTGGATCAACCCCTTTGATGGGTCGCAAGTAATTTTGTTACTTAAGCCTTCTTCACCTGTTTCTATTTTTCTTAAATATTTATGCTTGTTTCCTATTCGGTGCTACAGTTTTTCCAAATTGGTTATTCTTGTTGATATTAACAGCTTTGTTTGGATTTTTTTTTCTTAAACTCAATTAGAAGTTTCTGGAGTTACTTATCTAAAGAGATTTTTTTTTTTATAATGCTTTCAGATTATTTGTGATTTCTTGGCTTCTAGTGCTTTTTGAATCATGAGAAAGAGAGGGTCTTATTGTTTTTGTTGAATAAAGAAAACCCATTTATTCTTTTATTTTTATTTACATGATGGGATTCTGAGCTCTTGATTCATTTAGAGCTTTTGAGAACACAAAAATTGCCACTAATGTCAATCCTAGTCTTGGAAAGCTACTGTATAGTTTGTTTTTTATACCATTTTTTTCCCAATATATGTTGAAGTTGATTTTGAAATTTGTTTCCTTTTAAAAATATGGATTTGATTAGTATATGGATGTGGGCTAAAAGCTTGAGTAATGTAGTATTATTTGGCTAACTATTATTAAATGTTTTCTATGAAGTTGGAATAGATTTGAACCAAACCTACATGCTCACGTAAGAATCTATGTCACACAATTTTTTTTATTATTATTTTTGGTTGTCCTGACTTTGAGAGGAGATGTTGCTGAAATTTCTATAAAATTATAATTTTTTTATTATTTTTTAAAGAATTATAAATTTTTTAAAATTAAAATAATTATTTTTATAAATTTTTAATATAAAATTATTTTATTTATATATATTTAATGTAATTATATATTTATATGGGTATTCTGATAATTTTTTATGCATTCTAGATGTTTTATCAATCTTAAGGGTATTTTGGTCATTTTACCTTAATACAGTAGATTCTAGAAGCTGTATCAAACAATAATTACCAGATTCTGGTAAACAGCACAACAGTATTACAAAGTTCTATCAAACAAGTTTTTTAATGTTTCAGTTTCTAACAGCAGATTCTGACAGCAGAAGCTGACAGTAGAATGAAGCAGCTGAATTAAACGGGGCCTAAATAAATGGGTAAGGGATAATCAGCTAATATATATATATATATATATATGGGAAATGTTCAGCAACAAACATTTTGGCAAAATATTTTTCAAAACATGAGTTAGAAGTTTTGGAATGAGCTGATTTTTGGTGAGGATGATCTCTACGGTGAGGAGATCATCATCACAAAAAATCAGCCCATTCCAAAACTTCTAACCCCATAAAAAATGGACGTTCCACGATTTTTCAACTTGTAAACTGGAGCTGGAAATTTTGGAATGGGCTGATTTTTGGTGAGGATGATCTCCTCACTGTAGAGATCATCCTCACCAAAAATCAGCCCATTCCAAAACCTCTTACCCATGTTTTGCCAAAATGTTTGTTGCTGAACGGGACCTCATATATATATATATATATATATATATATATATATATATATATATATATGGGAAATGTTCAGCACCAAACATTTTTCAAAACATGGGTTAGAAGTTTTGGAATGAGCTGAGGAGATCATCATCACCAAAAATTAACCCATTCCAAAACTTCTAACCCCATAAAAAATGATTTAGAAAAAATGGACGATCCACGATTTTTCAACTTGTAAACATGGGGCTAGAAGTTTTGGAATGGGCTGATTTTTGGTGAGGATGATCTCCTTATGATAGAGATCATCCTCACCAAAAATCAATCCATTCCAAAACTTCTAACTCATATATATATAGGGCATGTTCGGTACCTTACTATTTACCTTACATGTTTTGTCTTACATGGGTTAGAAGTTTTGGAATGGGCTGATTTTTGGTGAGGATGATCTTTTCACTATAGAGATCATCCTCACAAAAAATTAACCCCATTCTAAAATTTCTAACCCATGTAGGATAAAACACGTAGGACAAAACATAGGGCAAATAGTAGGGTGCCAAACATTTTCATATATATAGGGCCAAGATCCGTAGACACATAAAGTTACAACGTGTTTTGTCTTATATGAGTAAAAAGGTTCAGAATGAGTTGATTTTTTGTGAGGGTGATTTCTATGGCGAGGGGATCATTTTCACAAAAAATTAGCTCATTCCAAAATTTCTAACCCCATCAAAAGTGGTTTACAAAAAATGGGCAGTCCAAAATTCTTTAACTTGTAAACATGCAGTTAGAAATTTCAAAATGAGCTGATTTCTGGTGAGGATGATCTCCTCACTATAAAGAACATCCTCACCAAAAATTGACCCATTTTAAACATTTTTACCCATATAAAACAAAATACATTGTAGCTTTATGTGTCTACGGATCTTGATTCATATATATATATATATATATATATATATATATATATATACACACAAAGAGAGAGAGAGAGAGAGAGAGAGAGAGAGAGATGTACCTTAGACTTTAAGTTGTACGAGCTGAAATATCACAATGGGACAGGTCTCTAAAAATGAAAAAAAATAATGCAATGAACAAATTGAAAATTCTAAAATAATGAGAAGCAAACCAATTGGAAAGGGTTAAGGACTTGAGAGTTTTGACTAATTAGTAATCATCCTATTATTTATTCGACAGAAGTAAACATATAGTATAACAAGTCATTCTCCAACATGGTGATGTATCCTTCTATCCTATTCAAATTGACACATTTAATCCTAATTTGATTTGACAAGGTTTAGTCGTGTATAAATATTTGGTGGTGGATTTTACTTAATAGGCGAGGTACTGTTATTCTTATATATTTATGAAAATCTCATTCTCAAATGAGTTCAATGGGTATTGATGAGTTTTAAATTGGATCCCTAGACTATTTAATTATAATATTTATCAATACACATCATACTTCTTTAATTTACACATTATAATCTTTCAGAAAATATTGCATCAATTTGTTTGTTCCTCTACTCACCAAAATTTTCAAATATATAAGATTTTTTTTTCTAAATTTTTAATTATTTTTTTTACTTTAATTATATATATTTGGCTAACAGAATCCTCATTGCCTGCCACTTCAAGCATGCAGGGGTAATTTTGTAATGAACAAGGGTGATATTATAAATTAGTGATGCATTTAATACACGTGGGTACATGTGATTGGTGGACCCCGAATTTGTGAGTTTTTGCTAAGGGAAGGGTGGGCTAATCACATGGCAATATAACTGTGTTCTCAAACCTTTTATCATACGGTCACACCTCATTGGCCCCCACAGTGTCACTTGGCTAACTAATCTAACAACACGTGCCACTGAAAAGAGAATATGCTGATGGAGGTACTGTTGTGATATAGACACGTGTAAAATAGAGGAAAGGGCGCATAACACAAGTTTTTAACTTGAGAGGAGGGGTAGGTGGATGACTCGGACCTGCTGAGTTGGCATTTTCTTTCTCTGATTTCAAAAGAGCTCTTGAGTTCTGACACTACAAGATATCTTTTGTACATCAAATTGTCCATTAACCATCTGACCGGGCCATTATTGTAATTTAATTGCAGGGGTTGGTGGCCACTTGGGCTTAGCTTGCTTCAAACTCGGCTTGGGCTTTGAAAAATAATTTAGGCTTCAATTATAATACGAATTGTTATAAGGAAGGAAGGAAGGATCTCACCTAACCCATCGACTACTCCACATTAATGGAGTCCCTTTATGGGCCTTTCGATGAGTGTTTGACCCAGTCTTTGATCGACCTATGTACAAGAATATTAGTAATTTAAGTGGAGAGTTCTGGAATACACACCAAGAAAGGGCCCAATGAAAGTTGGTTGGTTACATGTTGACTTTGAAATATTTGGACAAAATATCTGGATCTAATAAATTTCCTGAAAACTAACAAAATTTGAGGCCATGTTTGGTATGCATCAAATCATTTACATTTATTAAAGATTTGCACCACAGAATATCTTTGGTTGATTTTACAAATGTAAGAATTTTAGTAATTTCTTTTTAAAATAAAATGTGGTAATGAAACTCATCTTCAACCTTTTGCTTGAAATACAAGTATTCATTCCAAAGAAATTTGTCATATTTTCCTCTAATCTCAATCATAAATGGAGGTGTTTCTTAGGAAGGTCCCCAACTGTTGTTGTTGCCACCAATAATGATGGCAATGAAATGAGATCACATTTTATATATATTAAAGAAAGTGTGTATGGTTAGTTAAAAAATAATTAAACATATTATCTTGAATGTCATCTATTTAAACTATCCATTGTTTTTATAAATTGTCTTCTTCTTCTTCTTCTTTTGATAATCGGGAATCCCTGTAGACAATGGTTCAGACTTGTAGTTGGACTTTACCAAGTCTATAAACCATGGTCTTGTCTAAGGACTAGTCCTGAGGCACGTGCAACACCCACACCCACACAACACACGCACTAAGTAAGTGAGGGTACACCCTCTCTAGTGGTCTCAAGGAATTAATGCTCATATTGGATATCAAACTTATAACCTACGGGCATTAAACCACTTATCGATCTAAAATTTCCGTTGAGCCAAACCCTCAAGTTTTCTTTCATAAATTGTCTTATTTTATTTTTATAAAACAAATAACATTAAATCTCTATTATTAAGATTTGATTTTATCGAATCTCCCTTTTATTGTATAAAATTAGAAAATCTTATCTTAAAATACAAATTTTCAAAATTGAATCATTAAACTTTTGGATTTGTTCAAACATAATATTGCCTTTAGAAAAAAAATTCCCAAAATCAATTTACAAAAGCCGTCATATACCACTAGCTTCATTAAAATTGATGGATCTTTTACATATTACAATATCCTTTGGACCTAACTAGTTTGTTGGTTTATTTTTATATTTTGTACACAATCTAGTCAAACCCAATTGATTTTGTTCGATTTTAAAAATAATTATTAGATGGTTACAATCATGACTTTAAAAATCCAGTATCTCATCTCACTCCCCATTGATATCAAATTGTCTTGGCCAAGTAATATTTGAATTGAACAAGTAAAATCCTTTAAATTGATTGAAAACAATTTATTGATATATGTGAGTAAGTAAAATTTTGCACTTGAGTTCAAATGAGAGAACAAATTTATACGTAATCACATTCAGGGCACAAGAAAAATCCATACAAGACAAGATGATCCCAAGAAATCTGTGCATGGCATGTATCTCGCACAAAAATGGTCAACCAACCATTGTGAAATGGAGAGTTGGCCCACTCAATCACCTGTACTGATATGATGTCAAACCACATTACCTGTTATTCTGTTATTAAAAAAAATGACCTGTCAAGATAGTTAATCAACCAAAGCATACAGTCACATATTAATGTGTGTACACGACGCCTAGGCATGAGAGAACTTAATTTGGTATGATATTAACATATATTCATTCCTACATTGTAAGCATTAGTGAACGTTATCAAATGAATAATACCCGTTACACTCAATTACTCTAAATTATGTGAATAAGAATTTATTTGAGGGTATTATTTATACATGATTTTCTCAACTTTAAACCTCATACTCCAATAGATTCTCTCTTACAAGATTGTTAGAGTGCAATCTACAAGGAAGCAAGGAATAATTAATCCTAACTTAGATAAAATGAGAAAAATGATTTTTTTTTTTTTTTTTTATAGAGACAGGTTGAGGATGATTGAACACAAACTTGAAGAGATTGTGGGTGGGTGGGTGGTAGAATTTTCGATATAAACTAATTTTTGTGATGAATCACTTTATAATAAGGAGACCATCCTCACAAAAAATCTGTCCATTCTGAAACTTTTAACCCCATCAAAGTGATTTACAAATAACTAATGATCCACGATTCTTCAACTTGTAAATTAGGTTTAGAAGTTTCAGAATGGATTAGAACTAGCAAATTTCAAACTTAAAAACTCTAAAGGGAGAGCAGTTATATTGAAATTAACCTAACGGCAATGAGATTTAGATCGTAGTAATTACCTACGTGAGATCAAGAAGATGAATGAGAGAGAAAGAGAGTATGAGAGATCTAAGAGAGATCAAAATTTCGCATTTGTTTGAGATCAAGCTTGGGAGTTCAGAGAGGGAAGAGAGGTTTTAGGGTTTTTCTACCTGAGAATGAAAAGAGGTTGCTCGATATTTGATTTTACGTTTTAATTTGTTCAAGGGAGGGCATTGTAAATAATAAAAGATTGAGGGAGATATTTATAAAAATGTGAAAGTATTTAAGTTAAAACTGAGATTAGACGTCTAACGGTTAAGATCAAACGCGATCTAACGGTTAAGATCATTAAGACTCATTTTATCTCCCTCAAATTGCTTGTTGAACGCATCCCATATATATCATCTTCGAGACCATAAATAATAAATTTTGGGAGAAAGAAAATCAATGATATTTATGACGACTGTTTTGGTCATTTTATATTGATCTTGTCAAGATTGAAATCAAGTGTTATGTTCTCAGGTTGAAATTTACCTAAAAATTTTCCTTTGGGGGGTTTGAAGTGTCTTAATATAACAAATTTTCTTTTCTTTTTATTTAAAATCGTGACATATTGAGTCAACCATAAAAATCACCGAGTCTCACATGCAAGAACGATTCAAACCAATTCAGGACGATTTTCCCCACCACGTGAGAGGTTAGCTACTTGATAGCTATGCCTCACCTATAATTTAAGATGATGGCTCCAACATGTTAATGATTTGAGAAAACCTTTCCTTACTAAGATAGTGAGGGAAAAGGTCTTATTAAGCCTCATCCACTGTCAAAAAACCTCGAGATGCGCAAATCAAGAACATATTCTACGAATCTCGAGGTTTTTTTTTAAATTTTTATTCCTCACTATCTTAATAAGGCTAATCGGTCTCTTATGATTTTATTATGTTCATTCAGCCTGTCAGATCACTCCAAATCACAATCAAGATTGTCCATCCTTAATGAATAAAATTTTGCTGTCCAAATTTTGTTTTTCTGTTCAACCAATCAGAACAAACCATGTGGCAGCATCTTATATAGAGATAGATACCTTTTAATTTTCCACCACGTTAATCACGGATTTTAGGTTTTAACAGCTAATCACCTAAACATGAAAACGGCAAATGATTCCTATTTATCGGCTCCTAGCCGCCGCCGCCACTATGGCTCCTAGTAAGCGGCGATTAGTAGGTAAAACTAAAAGAACAGAAAACTCAAGACTTTTCGCCCTTCAAGTAAGAATTGATAGTTTAAATTATCAAATTGCCCTCAACAACCGCCTTTCTTCCTAAACCCTATAAAGTTCTTTACATCTCAGTTTTTAATTCTTCAGGGCCTCTCCTTCTCTCCAAACAAACAAAGAAGAAAGAAGAAACAATGGCTCTCACAAGCAACTCTGCCATCTCCACCAAATTTCTTCACCAAACCCAATCTCTCCTCCCATCTTCCAAACCCAACCAGACCCAATCTCTCCCTATTATTCCCACTAGATCTAACAAACCCATTTCAGCCGTACACGCGGCCGAGCCTGCTAAGAATCCAGTTGTCACCAATGATAAGTCCACCAAATCAACCATACTCACAACCCCAAACGCAGGAACAACAACCACCACCAAGAGTCCTGCAAAATGGAGTGTGGACAGTTGGAAATCTAAGAAGGCTTTACAGCTTCCAGAGTACCCAAACCAGGAAGAACTAGAATCTGTGCTCCGTACAATTGAGACCTTCCCACCAATTGTATTTGCAGGGGAAGCAAGAAGCCTTGAAGAGAAAATCGGTGATGCAGCCATGGGTAAGGCTTTTCTTCTCCAAGGTGGAGATTGTGCAGAGAGTTTCAAGGAATTTAATGCCAATAACATCCGTGACACTTTTCGGATTCTTCTTCAAATGGGTGTTGTTCTTATGTTCGGTGGTCAAATGCCCGTTGTTAAGGTCTGACCTTTATTTACTATTTTTTCCCCAGTTTTAGATCTCTGTTTTTTCTTATATAATATGAGGTGAATATGAGGATGAAATTTGGGAAATTGAAGAATGATTTTTGTGTAGGTGGGGAGAATGGCGGGTCAATTTGCGAAGCCCAGATCGGATTCTTTCGAAGAGAAGAATGGGGTGAAGCTGCCGAGTTACAGAGGGGACAATGTGAATGGTGATGCTTTTGATGAGAAATCGAGGACTCCCGATCCACAGAGGATGATAAGGGCCTACTGTCAATCCGCTGCGACTCTGAACCTTCTCAGGGCCTTTGCGACCGGAGGGTACGCGGCCATGCAGAGGGTTACTCAATGGAATCTCGATTTCACAGAGCACAGCGAACAGGGAGACAGGTATATTTATTTAATTTTACTCTCCCCAATTGTATTGTTTTTAAGTTTTTATTGCATATGTGAGAATCATGGATGGAGTCAAAAAAAAAAAAAAATTATTTTTTATTTAGTTTTAATTTGGTGATTCTTTTTGAAATTTTCTCATGAAAATAAAGAGAAAGATGAATGATTTCAGCCAGAAAGGTCGCATTACTTTGGTCATTCTCATATGGTTTTGATTTTTATTTTTTTTAACCTCATGTGAGAATAATGGATGGTCAGTCCAATAAAAAAAAAGTTTTTTATTTTATTTTAAATCTTGATGGATCTTGAAAACATGTGCTGCTGGGTTGAGAGTTTGGAACCATTATTGGTGGTAATGTTGTTTGTTATTGTTGACCTTTAATAGGTACCGGGAACTTGCTCACCGGGTTGATGAGGCCTTAGGTTTTATGTCTGCGGCTGGACTCACTGTCGACCACCCAATCATGACCACAACCGAGTTCTGGACCTCCCATGAGTGCTTGTTATTGCCTTATGAGCAGTCCCTTACTAGGGAGGATTCTACTTCAGGACTTCACTATGATTGCTCTGCTCACATGATTTGGGCTGGGGAGCGTACTCGCCAGCTGGATGGTGCCCACGTCGAGTTCCTAAGAGGAGTTGCCAATCCCCTTGGTATCAAGGTATCTATAATTGGATCCAATTGAACTCAGTGCTCTTTTTGTTCAATTGAGTGATCTCATCAACTTTTAAGTTCATAATCCCTTTTGTTGAATTATTTGGCGTTAGTAATTTCGACATGTTAGTGATGTCAAGGATTCGCCAATGTTGTCTTATAATGGATTTTTTGATTCAATGGCTGAAGTTCAATTGGTGTTTATGATGCAGGTGAGCGATAAGATGGATCCTACTGAGCTAGTTAAGCTCATTGAGATCCTGAATCCTCAAAACAAGCCAGGGAGGATAACTGTGATCACACGGATGGGAGCTGAGAACATGAGAGTGAAGCTTCCCCATCTTATCAGGGCAGTTCGCAGATCAGGGCTTATAGTCACCTGGGTCAGTGATCCCATGCATGGAAACACCATCAAGGCTCCCTGTGGTCTCAAAACTCGCCCATTCGACTCAATCAGGGTATAATCTCTCTCACCATATTTGTCAATTTCCTCTCATCCAACATGAATTAAGTTGCCTAGGGTACGGGTTTGTGGGCATTGGAACTATCTTGCAAAACCATACTGGACTATACCCCTTGTTTTCATCTCTAAATGTTAGAGAATGAGATGCATCATACAAAAATACATGAGATGCATTGTATCATTGTCACTACATCTCATCATAAATGGAAGGCTATGATGGAGAATCATACATTTATCATCTATGAATTAGTATCATTTATATTTGGAATATTGGTGATTAGGATATTTAAATAATAAGGTTGATTTAGGTTAATTAGGAATTTAGGATCTTTGTATTTGCCTCCTTTCCATATATTGGTATGATGTGACCGCTATAAAACCCTATAAAGTGAATGTAAAATCATCCAAGAATTCCCAATAAATTTCTTCTACAATAAACCATAATTAACTTTCATGATCCTCCAATTTGGGGAGCTATAACCTAAAATTCAATTTGTCGGGATATTTTGGGAATGAAAGACACAAAGCAATCATTCATTGAATAGGATTGGTTTTGGGTCATTTGATTAGAATAATTTTTCGGGCTAAATGCATTGTCCATAAGGGGTGGTCCATAGATTGTAAGGTGGCGATTTGTGTCAAAGTTTAGCAAACACGAAAATTCAGTTTTATTGCCTAGTTAAGTATTCAAAGAAAGTAGAAATAGTAAGCAATAGGGTTCTTGTACTCAATTGTGCTCTGTCTTGTAGATTTCTACTTCATCATCTCTTATGGATGATTTAAGATTGGCGATGACTATCAATCTTATATGCTTTTTTATACCGTAGGTCAGCTATTTTAAGTGTAACATATATCCTTACCCTTACCCTTACCCTTACCTACCAAAAAAGGGTAGATTAGTGATGGGGACATGTGAGGTTTTCTAGGTGAGACCAAGTCAATGAAATTCCTTAAACGTGAGAGTTCTTAGTTGGTTGGGTGGGTTGATTGGCCTGTTTATTTATTTCAAAGTTTGGTGGGAACCTAATATCTAAATTATAAGCTACCTTTGTCAATTTTCTTCATATTATACAATTAACAATTAAAGTTTTATAATATCTAATTTTGTTGGTAGGCGGAGGTACGAGCATTCTTTGATGTGCACGAGCAGGAAGGGAGCCATCCCGGAGGTGTTCATCTAGAGATGACGGGGCAGAACGTTACAGAATGCATTGGAGGGTCACGAACTGTGACCTTTGACGATTTGAGCTCACGCTACCACACCCACTGTGACCCAAGGCTAAATGCATCCCAGTCTCTAGAACTTGCCTTCATTATTGCAGAGCGACTTAGAAAGAGGAGAATTGGATCGCAACATTCTCTTACGTCCTTGGGGCTGTAGGAGCCTTTGCTTCTTTGCTTCTTTTTATGAATTAATGTCATTATAAGTATATTTAATGTTGTGATTTTGAGGCTTAAAACTATGTAATTTTATACTGGAACAAGTGATGGTTTGCAACTTTGGTGTGAGGGAAAGAAATAAAGGAAAGAGTTTCTTATAATTACTGTATTTATAAATTTTCTGATTAAGAACTAAGGCCATGGCCTACCAAAATGAATGATGAATTAGTTGGCCACGTGCATAGAACGTGCCTGATCTACCTAACATCTCCACAAAGATCAAACAGTTGGACAAGGACTCGTGGAAGATAAAACATTGTTTTCAAACACGATTGCCACTTTTGTTCATATTGTATTCATGAGTCATTTCTAGCAATGATGATAGAGACACAAGACCCTCAATCCAAACAAACAAAAAAAAAAAAATTAGGTTATCTTTGGGGTAATCCCCGAGGTTTAGTGAAAATTAGAGAAACCACCCAAGATCTTTAAACTGATGACATGCCGGATTTATTTCCCCTTTGATCAAAGATATGTTGCTAGAGCAATTTCATTGCATTCTCTATCCCCTCTCAACTGTTATTTTGAATATTAAATTCAAAATATGCGTCTTTAACGCACTATCCATCCCACTCTTCATTTTTGAAGAGTGGGATTTTCAATATCTATTTTGTATAGTAAATTTAGAATCTCCTTCCCACTCCCACCTTCCAAACAGTTATTTTGGATTTTATGGACCTCCAATGCATTATACATCTCCATCTCTATTTTATGTTGAATTAAAAAATATTCAAATATTTATAAATAACATGATTGGATTACATAATCTTAAATATCCAAAATGGCTATACATAAATTCCTGGCTATCTATTAGTAGTAGTCATTTTGGATAATTCCACTTGGACTTACTTTTACAAAAATTCTATGCTTAGTTTATGAACCAAGGGCACGACGCCTCAACAAAGACCAAAAGATGACTGTAATGTCTTCATCAGTTACTTGACAAAGACCCTTTGATTTCTTTTTCACCAAAAGTTCATTTTAATCAACCTCAAGATCAAATCTCAAGAATAAAATAGGATTTTTCTTGGGCTGAAGGTAATAGATTTTTTAAAAGAATAATTAAGATTTGTTTTTGGCCAAAGGATGAAGAGATTAGAAAAACTATGTCGTAGAAGTTGAAGAGACAAAATTATATTTTAACAAGCACTTTTATAATACTCGGCACGATTAAATGCATTTTATATTTTTTATATAAAATAATTTTTTTTATTGGTTTAATTGTTTGTTATTCATTTAAGTTCTATTAAATCCATCTTATATTATAATAAGACAAATTTAAAATATAAATATATAATATTGAATAAATATTTACATAGATTTAAACAGCTTGACTCATTTGACCTAATTTTAAAACCATGATTCACATGTATTCTTGAAACACTTTCGGATGTAAATCCTTTAATTATAGTGTCTGGTCTGTTTAGCCCTGTAATTACCTCGAAATATCTTAAACGAAAGCCTTAGCTCCAACCAATAAACACTCGATTAATCTCTGAATTTAATCTTGACTGAGAGACATTAAGCTTCACATGTAGAAGGAATCATGGTGAGTGCAACTCACCTAACCCTCACAACAGACTTTATTTAATAAGAAACACAACTTTTAAGTTGAAAATGTCCAAAATTCATTGAATTAGATCTGAGATTGACTTCTAAGTTGTACCAACCATGTATAACATCCCTTATTATTGCTCTCATTCATTAATCTCACTTTCTGATTTTGATTTTAATAATAAAATAAAATCAACAATATTTGGTCTCTAATTTAAAGAAGTCATGGCAGACTGACCACCTACCCTTCTCCACTAAGAAATTTTTAAGGGAAAATTACTTACATGACCATCGTTGAAGGGTTTCTTTCTAAATAGTCCCTAAGCATTAAGCAAGTTAACTTGACAGGACATTTAGTAGACTTTTTTGATGAATTTAGGTTCACATTGGACACTCGTTGTCTTTTATGTCTACTTATAAGCTCCTGGGCCTCTCCGTTCATTGTCAATTGATTTTGAGTTGGACCCCCAAATTTATCAATTTTCTTTCTTAATGGTCCCTCATTCTATTTAGTTCATAATTTTTACTATTGAACTCGATGTTTTTTTATTTAGTGTTGAGTTCACCATTTTTAAAAATAAAATGTGGTGAACTCAATACTGGTAAAACCTAATCATTTTCAATTATCGAGTTTTTCTAATTAAATACATAGAAAAATCGACTAAAAACTTAAGATAAAGACTTGTTTAAATGATTTCATCCCAAAAGAACTATTATTGATTGATTTTCAACCAAAAACTAAGGAAAAAAATGAAAATATCTTTAATTATTTACATACATATTTAAAATGTTTGAAAATGACTTGTTCTTTTTTAAATCTTTTCTAATGAAAATGAGTCTCTTAAGTTCGATTGAGATGTCAAAAATTTAATTTTTGAATGAAAACGACGAGTTCAAATGATTAGGGTATTTAATCGTGAGAAATGTGGGAGATGAGGTCTAGGGACCAGTTAGAAAGAAAAAGTTTACTAGATGTTCTGCCAAGCAATCACTGAAAACTTAGGAGATTATTTAGAAAGAAGCCCTTCCACTAGGGGCCTTTAACTAATTTTCCCAATTTTTAACTTAAGTGAGGATAAACAAGGATAGTGCTAACCAGCACTAATAATGGTGGTGTCCCTACAGTGGACCCTACAAATAATTTTCAGATTTTAGATGATTGGTTTAACCTAAAAATTGTTAGTGATGCAATGTGAGTCCAACTTTGATCGCAGGATAATGATCCCTCCTTCCAACAGAATATGCTGCCTAGTTGTCGGTCAATAATGAAATATTAAGAATGTCAATAGATCAAATAAAGGATCCTCAAAATATACTTTCAAAGCCTAGTGTTTCATCTTGCCTCCTCATGGATACCGAGTTGATTCGGTCGGGTCAACTTGTCTCAGATCAATAAAACTATTTATTAATAAATATTTATAATTAACTTTATTATTATTATTATTATTATAGGGTGAGTCAATGTCATACAGTGTCCAAGCAGGCTGTGGGCCTTGGCAACTAATTTGCCCAGCACTGCTAAGTACATCTGCACCTGTAGGCTCATATAAAGCTTCTCCCTAAGTGCACCAACCATATGATCTGTAAAAATTGACTCTTGGATGATGGATATGCTTTCAAAGCTGTTTCATATTGAAACAAGCAGATGTACCCAATTGTCAGATTTTTTCCCCCCACCTCCCCCCTTAGAACTTCTATTGCCATACCCAATTTTACTTGCAACACACACCAATCCTTCAAATAAAATGATCTACTCACGATCCTATCCATTGTTCAATTAGACTTCAAGTCAAACTCTCAAGACCATGAGGGCGCCACTCATTTTGAAAAGAAGAAAGGAACGAGCCACTTAGATTGTGCAAGACCCCCCACATTCTTCACGGTACAATGACAACTAAAAAAGCTTTCTCAATTTTCTTTTCCTTTTCTGCCTTTGCCAAGCTTTCTTGTTTCTTTTCTTCAACGACCCTCTCTGTCTCTTTAAAGACCTACTTGCCACGCCACCCTATATACTATGCCAACCTTTCCATCTATTTCTTGAAGCAAATTGAATCCTTAATAAACAAACCTGAAAAGAAATATTCTTGGATTTTTTTTAACTTTCAATCCCTTGTATATTATCATCAAGTTTGTTGACTTCATAAAAATAAAATAAAAGGATTCATTCATAGCAACTAGCGGTAACACATTGAAAAACATAACAAAATTGAAGTATTTAATCTTTTAGATGAGTCGATTCTTCAAACATAAGTCTCCTAAGAAAACCTAGAAGACTAAAATAGATGGTGTCCCTGGTATTCTTCTTATCAGGAGTGAAATACGTAGTTTCATTTCTTGGTGTATAATAACTAAAATTGGTGACAATAAACATTAAATTCTTTTTATGGTCATGCACCCAGTAGCACGGGTTACTGCTCCATCATCCCAACCAGGTAGTATCATAACACTCCTCCATACGGGTGAATTCACCCACCATATGTTTTGAGAAAAAGCAAAAAAAAAAAAAAAAAAAATCAAAATCAAAATCTTATGACATGTCAATACACTTCCATGAACACAAATGTGAAAACAAATGACATTAAGCCCATAATGGAAAAGAGCTCATCACAGACCCATAGATCATTTGAATCGGGATACACAGAATCATAAATCTTTTTCTTGTATATTCTGAGGTTCTGTGATGAGGGTGTTTGTCAGAGAAGAGGGTTGAATGGAAAATATTAAAATCCATCTCTGCTACCATATTTAAGATCATTTCATCCTGTTTGATCTCAGGATGATTAGTCATTGGGGTCAAAAATATTTAGGAGTCCAGCACATTTCATAGACCCAATCACTTTCTTCAGATTACTGCCCGAGCCCCATGAATTGTATCTCAACCAGAGTTGAGTTGAAGAACACGAACTCAGTTTTGAGCACGGTTTTCAATTTAGTAGACACCTCAGCATACAGTAATGAACACTAAACATTACAATTAACAGAACAGATCCACATCCAGAACATAAAACTTTTAACTTTTAACTAACCTTGAAAGGCATAAATGTAAATCCTACTGCACAGGATGGATGGATGCAATCCAGCCAAGTACCCAATATTAAAAGGCTCAACAAGTAACAGCAGCCAAAATTACCTCAAACGTATAATGTAAGATGAATCCTCTACTACAAAAATCTCGACATAACAATCGCCTCGACTATAATTCCAATTTTCAGGTGCACCAACCTAAGCAACAATGGATGGCTTAGAAGCAACAGAGAGTCTGGATCTCTTCTTTGCTAAGCTCTCACTGCGGCGTTCCCTCTGCTCCTTCAACCTGCTGGCAAGGAGCTTTTGATACTCAGCTGCCTCAGACTTGGCCTTCGCAATCCTCTTCTTCTTCTCTGCAATCCTTGCTCGCTTCCTTTGCAGAGTCAACGGAGTCACCAGTCTCTGTATCTTGGGAGCTTTGCTGCACTTCTTACCTGAAACCATACATCCTCAACGATTAGTGACCAGAATTTACAACATAAAACATTAAACCTACCTGGCATTTAAGGGCAATTCAACTAAATTTGATGAACTAAGTAATGTTTTATGATATGAAGTAGGCAACTCACCAGATTTTGTTGTGAGGGGTCGGCGGTATGTGTTGACATACTTCCGGACATCATCCTCCTTGGAGAGGTTGAAGAGTTTCCGGATCTTAGAAGCTCTCTTTGGACCTCTCATCCTTGGCTTCTCCGTATCAGTCAATCCAGGAAGATCATTCTCACCCTTCTTAACAATAACCAAGTTCAGAACTGAGAGGTCTGGGCTGACAATGCAACCACGAACAGACTTCCTCCTCCTCTCCCCGTTTCGCCTTCCATATCCACGGAAGCAAGGGGTGCCTACCCAACAAACCACAGAAAACCAAAATCAGTACCCTCTGGCACACCTCACATTAAAAGTTTCACAATTTCTAAATATCCAGAATGACCAAGCCATCTGAAGGGACTGACATTGGTGATAATATGTTTTACTAAAACAAATAGATCCACTTCCCACATACCCCTATGCAATAAGAGACGGACACGGCCAGGAGTCAAGACTCCTTGCTTCATCGGGAAACCTTGCTTGTCACATCCCCCCATGATTTTGAAAACATATCCTTTGAACTCCTGTAAAATAGACAAAAAAAATAATAATAATATTATAATTAAAGAGAGTTTCTTCCTGAGATGTTGCAAATGCTTAAATGGTGACTAAAACACACCTCGCCCAAAGCATCTCCGCTGACCTCCTGTGAGATCCTCTTGTCAAAAAATGCTCGACTGTGCAATTAGAAGATAAGTAAGGAATACTGATGTGAAGGAAAATTATACATGATATGCATGAAAGGGATACCTCAATGCACTCATTATTTTGGTGTTAAATGACAATGCAAGGGTACATGATTTGAAAATCATTCCAACAGTTCAAGTGACATAGATTATCCAGGCAACTTAAACAATTTATATAGCTCAAGCCTCCAGAATGTGTAAAAATATCGTTCGCCACTACACATACAACAGATTAGAACCAATTCTTCTAATAGGTTTATATACCTATTAGAACCACTAACACACACCTAAACCAACAGCAATTTAATAACCAGTTTCATGACTGTTTATCCTTGTTGGAGGTGGACAAGGACTTTCCTGATGTGAGATGCCAAGCCAGGTGTACGTGGTGCCAACAGAAGTGTAAGATGATTCGAAATCCTTATAAATTATGTCAATTGCCATTCCATTGTGATGCAGAGGAAAAAGGAAAAGACTTGGGGGGAAGGATGGGAAAAGAGATCTGAAAGAACATTAGGAAGCAAGATGATCTGATTCTTGTTCTGGGATCTCATATTCATAGAGATATTGGGGTAAAATGCTAGGTCACATTGCAATTTCTTTATGCACATTCCTCATTACTTTCACCTTGTTTATCTTCCCACAAGCTACATAGGTACTCTCACTCTCTCCATTCACCTCTGTAGAGCCTTTTCCTCTTATCTCAGAAGTATGCTTGAAACATTTTTTTTTGTCAATTATGCCCCGTCTAGTCCCCAAGGGAATCCATCGCCTAGCACTTTTAACAACCTTGCTCCATAACACGTAAGAAAATTCTTCTCCACTACACCTACAACGAATCTTCTTGGAAAACATTTATCCTCTCATTCTATGGAAAATTCAGTATCAACCAACAAGGGGTTGGTGAGATGAGTAGGAACACGCCTCAAGAAGTGGAGGTCCTGAATTCGATTCCCCCTTAAGGCCACCCCCTAGGGTTGTCATGTGTACCCCCATGAAATTAGTCAGGTGCTCTTAAGAGGTCTAGATACCCAATGTATCAACAAAAAAAAAAAAAATTCATCATCAACCACAAATCCATAATGCCTTAACCCAAATATTTAGAGTTAGCAACTATGAATCATGTTCCACCCTTTAGGGTACGTTTGATTGCAAGGAAAGTTAGGTGGAAAAACGATTTGCCGTGACAAAAGGGTATTTTCACATGTTTGATGCAGCAAATAAAAAAAATTGTGGGAAAATCAATTTGTCCATGTGGAGGATTATCCACGATCATAGGCAAATCCAATTGCTTTCTCATTTTTTTATTAGATTTCCCTTTTTTAGGCTTTAGAATAGGATATTATATGAGGCAAATCCAATTGCTTTCTCATTTTTTTATATTAGATTTCCTATTTTTTAGGCTTTAGAATAGGGTATTACAAGAGCCTAGCGAGTAGTTTAGTGTGCAGCAACTACTGATTGAAGAGTTATAGTAGTTGTAAACTATTAGGTGCCCATTGAACTTGTTTTAAATAAGTACTACATTGTTTGAACTTTGAAGGAGTGGTATAATGTAAATACCTTTCATGAGAAAAAATTTGCTTACTAACTCAGTAAAGTTTTTTTTTTTTTAAGTACAACTTAGTAAAGATTTAAGCCTTACTAAGGGTTGTTTTCCTCACGTGGATAACCACAATGGCAATCCAACACCACAGTCTTCTAGATTTCATAGAAAAACTCATAAAAAAAAAATCCTTTGTGCTTGATATAAGGTTTGATAATGGACGGCTACATAACTCCCAAATTTAAACGTAAAATAAAACGGTGATAAGCAACTTTTTTTGGGAATTTTTCTTTTCAAAGTTTGTAGAAGTTTGTCCTTTAAAATGCTAAGCATCTGATCATGGTTTAGAATGCCAAAAATTAAGTCCAAGGAACCTTAAATATTGCACTTATAGATACTCTCAATGCTTGTCTATTAGAAGGAACTTTTTATCCTATTTTATAAAAGAGATTATTTCAAATTTTTCACAAAAATGATTTTAACATGATATTTTATATAGTTAGCACAAAAGACAAATTAAAATAATGGCTTTTTTTTTTTTAAATGCAACTCGAACAATAAAAATCATTTTCCGTAAAATTTTCCATGATGTGCTCAAGCAGTAGAAAATGATTTTCCTGGCAATATTTTCTCTGAAATCAAACACACCCAAAGTTTTATCAAAAACAGATCACTCTATGGAGAACTGAAGCGCTTAAAAGGAGCCATTCTTTTTGTCCTTCTTTTGTTATTTCTTTCTACCAAATACCTATTTCATAGATGTAGACATCCAGTCGCTTAAATAGTTAATCTAACAAGCACTGCTATTGTATTTATTGCTAGGAAATTATTCTTTTTTCCTCCTAATATACCTAATTTTTTTTATTGCTAGGAAATTGTTCTTATATTCTTCTAATAACCTCTTTAATGAATAAGGGATTCCAACATGAGCCTCATTGTATTCCTACTTTTTATTCAAAAAAAATTTAAAATAAATCACTAAGCGTTCAGGGGCTTTTATTTATTTATTTATTATTAGAAACAGCAATGAAGAGGAAAGACAAAACCCTAGAATTCCAATTCTCGGTTGTCTGTGTTATGCTCCAAAACCAGAAAAAATAAATAATTCACCATTATCGCTTCACAGTAACCTGATCAACAAATCTAATTTGTCTACATTTTTAACTGATACTCAATAAAATTCCAATGTACAATAAAGAGAATCAAAAGAAAATTATTGTATAAAAGTCTAGAGATGGATCTACTTCGAAGTTAACAAACTTACAGTTTCTGATCATCATCAATTTCAAGCTTTTTCTGGCAACCCGTAGTTGGGTTCGCAATGTTAAACTGCAAAAAGCCGATAAAGAAGAATTAGAGTCAGGCTTACTAGGGTTTCTTTGAAGAAATGAGAAGATTCAATCATGGATTCGGCAATTTCAAATTGAATTTTCTGACTAAACCTTCATCTTGGAACGAGTCTCGTCTTCGCCGTCCCTAACGAAGGAAACTGAGAAGAAGATAAGAGAAACGATTCTCTGTTTAGGGTTCTCGTCTGATTAGGGTTTCTGGGTGGTGTACATATAGGTTATTTATATCTACAAGAGGGAAACTTGTGTGTTACTATAGAAGACTGCTCATCCGTCTTCGTAATTACAACCCCACAACATGACGCTAATTAGTTTTTAAAATTACAGAAACATCCCCTTTTTATTGTATATATATTATATAGAGTCATGCTAGCCGCCCCATGCCCCCCATCAGATGCACTCTCCCGTGTCCACTACTTAAATGAAATCATGGTAACAAAGTTTGGATTCGTTAATTATTCGGTGAGTCTTCAATTTGAAAAAATTAGGGAAAATTTCAGATATTATACAAAATATTTTATTTCACCAAAGCTTATCATATGCAATCTTTTTCTAAATCCTAACTTCTTTTTTCTTGAGGTCTCAATGTTGAAAAAATTAAAATTTTGGAGGTGAATGGTACAAATGTTACAATATTCCATGATTAATTAAGAGATCATCAATTAAATTGTCAAATTAATTTGGTAACCCTTAGTTTGGAGAATCTTTTGAATTTTTGAAAAATTTAGAGAATTTTGTGACTATGAGTAGAATCTTAAAAAAAAACAAATGTAAATTACAGATATTCTCTTGTAGAATTGCTCTTTGTGTCCACCATTTTCTCAATCTATACTACTGATTGAAAATCCTAACCATCTCTTTCAAATCCCTTAGCTTAATATTTTTAATTAGAGAAGGCCCTTATACTTCCTATTAGTATAATACTTAAAATATTTTGAGGAAAAAACTTTCATATAAA
This sequence comes from Akebia trifoliata, assembly GCF_017979445.1. NCBI lineage: Eukaryota > Viridiplantae > Streptophyta > Magnoliopsida > Ranunculales > Lardizabalaceae > Akebia > Akebia trifoliata. Next base: position 619,220 of record NC_141378.1, on the reverse strand, counting down.
TTTGAACTTATAATTTAAACGTAATATCGACAATAGTGGCTATTAAAAACATATTCTAAAAAAAAAAATCAAACTAATGTGTAACAAATATTCTAAACTAATCTCTACAAGTTCTTGTTGATTTGCATATTCTCTCTTCTTCCACTTTTTGTCACCTCTATATCCCCATTAATCTTTGTGCAAACCCTACTACTACGGCTCTACTTCTTTTTCTAACCTTAAGAGTGATGTCATAATCTATATACATAAAGGTCGGGTTCTGTTTGAACACAAAATCGATCAGCTGAGATTTATCTCGAGATTTGTGCTTATTGAGACATGTATAGATCTCAACCATTATATATTGTCTTTACATGGATGGGATCATGTGTTTTCTCATGAACCGTTCTTCATGTGTCACTGGAATCTGACCCATACATATAACATTATATGTTGCTTTTGTTAGACGGATTCAAAATTCTGAAATTTAGTAGTAGAAAACACTTGATGTAATCTAGTTTTAAGGTGATTTTGAAAAGTTTGTAATTTGGATAATTGTAAATCATTATAATTATTCTCTCTTGGGATTTTTAACATATGAATTTTATTATTTGTCATTTGTATGTTTAATATTTCTCTATGTTTTAAAAATGTATAGGCATCAGGCTTGTGCCTCACACCATTTCATCATCCATCAAATATAAAAAAAACTAATAGCTGTAAAAATCCAACATTATTTGCTTACTGGAGATTTGTCCTAATTAATCTATGCAATGTTGAACTATGTTGTACATCTAATTCTTATGGAATTACATTTCAATCGCCATGCACCAACTTATCTAAGTGGTATCTGAGTGTGACCTTGAATTCGATGAATCCATCAATTAGTCTCTCTAAATACTAACCTTTCTTCGAACAATATTGTATCCTAAGTCCAAACCCCATGGATGTGCCCCACAATTAAGAACTAGTAGGGTTTGGACAGCTTTTGCCCATTGTCCCTGACAATGATATAATGTTATCTTCTTCTTCAGATCCAGACTGTTGGATGGTATTCAATATTAGTGTGGTGTAAATTCTGAGAATAGTGAGTGATCTGGTCCTGTGGACGGCACTACAGGGACGGGCACTAGAGATAATGGTAACACCCATTCTGCAAATCAAAATTACCTGATTTGAGCCTCTCATGACATCCAACTCTGTTAGCCATATCGGCAATTGAGTTGCACCAAGAGTGTCCAAGCTAGCCCTCATGTAAGGGATGTTGGGCTCATCAAAGTGAGATTCTAGTCCGATCCCTGCCAGCAACTCCTCGTTGCCTGGGAAAGATCTAATCTCCCTGAGCTTCTGTAAATACATCGTTGGTGAACCTTTTAAATCTTCAATATGTTCTAAGTGTAATAATCATTCATGAACATTATAGTGTTGGGATCAAGTTGCCGGGCTCTCTGGAAGAAAGCTGCAGAGGCATTCAGTCCAAGTATACTTTCAAAGAAAGAAAAATGCAAATTCTCGTTCACCACATCCCACGCAATCAACTGACCCGAATATCTCAACACCATCGAGTGCAATCTCTTAATGGCAGTAGCTCTTAGTTTTTCTCCACTAAAGTTCTTCACCCACTTTGGTTGGAACCTTTCGTCATCCCAGAGTATGTTGTGTCCTCTAACGGAGATCTTGTGATGTTTGGCAAAGGCAACCATAGCATCTGAAATGGAGTAGTTCTCATGCCCACAATTGATTTCAGTGCTATACCACTTCATCTCATTATCAGAAGTTGTGGCAGTGAACTGGGCGGTGAACCAGTCTTGGTAGGCCACATTCGTCAGGATGGTCTCTGCGGTGGCACAACCTAGTGGGAAAAGAGGCCTTGTCTGTTCAATGGATATCACCGCACCTATAAGTGTCTTCTCTTGTTTGTTGACTACATGAAATCTAACCTTCCTCTTACGAATCTGCAGCATAGGTAGAGTTTGCATCAATGTTGTGATAGATTTCATGAATCTATTTCATTATTGAGTTCACCTTGTCAATGGTTTTAGATTGCTGAGCCTTCCATTGATTTTTTGTGAATGGTTGTAGAGAAATGTTATCAACCCATATCTCAGTAGCTGTATTTTTGGCCTGGATCAAGTGTAGCAATGGTAAGTAATGTATTCTTCACTCTTGTTGCACTTGCCTAGTGAACTTTTAGCCCAACCGTGGTGGACCTTTACACCACAAATCAGCTTGATTGATGATTTCTACCAAAAAATTTTATCATCAACCAGACCTGTGGGTGAAAAGTCCAACAAGGGGACATGTATTTGTGTTATTTGATTTCTCTTTAACAGTGGAAATGATTTGTATTGCATGTTTGCTTACATCAAAATAGAGCTCGGTCGTGTTAGAGAATAAGATGCACTGTATTAAAATGCATGAGATACATTGTATCATTGTCAGTGTATCTCACACAAATGGAAGGTTGTGATGAAGGATATTCTAGAATAGATATTGATATTTAGAATATATCAATTAGGATATTCTAGAATATTTATATTAGGTAGTTTTCATATATCTTGGTTGATGTAATGCCTATAAATACCCTATTGGGGCTTTTGTAATATTCATCCAAGAATCTCAATAAAATTCATATTTTCTACAGGTCGTAGTAGAGAAATTTACAGTGAGGCCTCCTTTAAGCATTGTCCAACTACCAGGCTGGGCTACCACAGTGCCAGAGACGGTATGTTTATCATGCTCAGTTTTAAATACAGCTAAGACGATATCGCTTCCTTCATTGATTTGTACCCAAGCTGAAAAGGCAAGGTTGAACAAAAAAAAAAAAACATCATTGGTAAAATGTTAAAAGAAAAAATGTTCTGAAAAGATGTTTCAGAATAAATTTGAATTTTGAACTTAAATAACAGGAACACAAACAACGCATAAGCTAACACAAAATAACCATGGAACATTCATCAAGATACTAGCTAATAGATATAGATAGAAGATTGTTATGGAAAAGTAGTCATTAGAGTGCTAGAAATCTGACTAGTCTGCAAAACCATTTCTCTGATCCAATTGGGTCAAGATTCCAACTTAAATCTTATAAAGATTAATTTACCTGAAAAAGTGTAGAGTTTCTCTTCAACCAGATGTAGCATTTGTGAGAAACTGTCTTGGGGTTGAATTCTATTGTATGCCACAATAAACCTGTTCACTTGCTCTGATGTTCTTACTTCTATTTTCCCATGTCCAAACGCATCCCATCCTTGTAAATCATGATTAAATTCAGGATTTTCCATAATCCCTCCTCCATACTGAGGTTTCAGGGGTTCAACCAAGCACTGCAAATAAGATTTTTTTTTTTTTTTTTTAATAATTTTAAAGGAACCAAAGTTAGTGTTAGTGTGAAATCCTAGACAAAATCACAAAAGAAATAAAAGATAAGTCACATTAGACATATATAAGTCCGAAACCCAAAATACCAAAATTTCCCTTAGTTGGTTCAGTTGATTTTCTGAGTACCAAATGGTCCCAATTTTGGATTCAATACATCTATTGTAACAGTTTGTACAAATTATAATCCAACTACTATTATTCACAGATGGCCCCAATTAAATTTGAAGGCCTACCAAGTTATTGATCTCATTAAAAATGGGATTATTAGTCTTAAAAAAAAAGTTTGAAGGCCTAGATGACTTGCAACTCTATATATCAATTAGTATGTGTTGATTGATCTCCGTTGCCTATATGATGGGCATCGAACTGAAACTTCATTGGCAATTGTAGTCTCTCGATGAAGGCAATGTTGAGCTTTGTCCATCCAAGAAGTTCATCAGTTCACTATGCTTTTGGTCCAAAGTCATCTTTCTCACCGCAATTATAATTATATACACCATATCCTACTAATAAGGTCAACACATAACCCCTAGGGGTTGGCTCAATGACAATAATCAGAATTAATTAAAAATAGTCATAGATTGTCGATAGGGAAGCCAAGCTATGTAATCCATGGTGTGACACCACTCCATACTACATTCCTGATTACACATGAGATGAACTCATGATTTATGGTAGTCAACTCATTGGATGTGTTCATTGGTTAGATGCAGTTTCAGGTTTGTCCAAATGCTTAGTTTCCTATTAGAATTTAAATTGGATTCCTTTGAGGTGATGGAAGAATCCAATCCTTGCTTGCCTCTATGCTTGCAGAGTAATTATACGATAAAGCCACAACAACATTCCCTACAAAAACCAACAAAAGCAATATCAGTTTCACTGTCCATTATAAGAGCATAAGTGGAGGACCAAGATTGATGAAGGAGCTGTTTGGAAGTAACATAAACCTGGTTGGTGTTTCTTTTTTCTCCAATTTGTACTAAAAGAGTTTGGGAGATAGTTTGTTATGGTGACAAGAGATGTTTTCTGACTTAGTTGTGGGGAAAAAAAAAAGGAGTTGTGAAGCCAAACCTGCCAAAATGAAGGAGCATAGCTGCAAGAAGATATTGATTTGTATGGAGACCTTCATAACTCAATGTGAGATGACCCTGAAAAGCAGAAACCAATTAGTAATAAGATGTGTACCCAATACTACTCTTAGCAAGTTGGGGAATCCTTGGCGTATTAAACAAAAAAATCAAGAAAAGGGAGAAGAAAAAGATACAAGGAGCCTAGGGACTCACCTCAATACAACTTGGTGCTTCACTTCACATAGAGAATGCATGGTTTTATAAAGGATACATAGAACTGTAAAAAGTAAAAGCAGATAGTGAAGACTACTAAGAAGAAAAGAGACAAGAGTAGTTGTGGAGGGAGTTAATGATTTCTAAATTAAAGGAAGCAATGCAATTGAAATATAACACAAATGGACAAAAGATAATGGTAATTTAGGCTTAATTTAGGACTAGGAATTAGTGGTTTCTAAAATGGAGGAAGAGATCATCAATATTCAACACATTGTAGGCACAATTCTTTGATGGGCCCTAGCAAAATGTTTGGAGAATGATCCAACTACCCCCACAAGCCAAAAATAATTGGCACTCTTATACCCTGTTTACTTCATGAAGCACATCATAGATACCAAATTTAAGAGAAAACCAACCAAAGGGCAAGGAAATAGAACACAAGCCAAGTCTTTGAAGAATATTCTCTTGTTAAAGTTATTTAGACCAATGAAACATCATGATGTTGATCGACGGCAACATGATGAGAAAGATATTTCTCTTTGGTTCATAGGAACAATCGGCACACACACACACAAAACAGCTTCTCTGGAGTGGTGAATTGCAAATCCAAATAAACAGTTAAATTATTGTTCAATTTGTATTTTTAAAATTAGAAGGTGGCACATCCAATGCACATGAATCAAAAGGCTCGGCACACACACACACAAAACAGCTTCTCTGGAGTGGTGAATTGCAAATCCAAATAAACAGTTAAATTATTGTTCAATTTGTATTTTTAAAATTAGAAGGTGGCACATCCAATGCACATGAATCAAAAGGCTCGGCACACACACACACAAAACAGCTTCTCTGGAGTGGTGAATTGCAAATCCAAATAAACAGTTAAATTATTGTTCAATTTGTATTTTTAAAATTAGAAGGTGGCACATCCAATGCACATGAATCAAAAGGCTCGGCACACACACACACAAAACAGCTTCTCTGGAGTGGTGAATTGCAAATCCAAATAAACAGTTAAATTATTGTTCAATTTGTATTTTTAAAATTAGAAGGTGGCACATCCAATGCACATGAATCAAAAGGCTTATTTGTAATTTAAAAATATTGATCAAAGGGTTTTGAAAATCATATACTAAAAAATGAATACTTCTGTAATTTTGAAAACTGTGAAACGTGATTGTACGGACATGAATTGTAATTTTCTTGATTTTTTACCAAAATGATATTGATTATATTAAATGTAAATATAAAAAATGGGGGCATTTATGGCAACTATTTTATTATTATTATTTTTTTGTGTTGAACCACTTCTACTCCGTCTGTTCTCATCATAATAGTAAAGATACTAATAGATATGTGGTTTAGGGAAAATGATAGAGCATTAAATTTTGATGTTTCTTTTTTAGAGTTTCTATTGCCACACCAGCTTTTGCTAATGCCATCCCAAACTGTATTTTTTTAGGGTGAATCTTCATTTCATGTGTTAGATAAGACAAATTTTCGAGTTCAATACTATTCATTTTAATTCCCAAAACATGCTTTTCTAATGAATTCGTCACTTTAATAATCAATGAATTCGTTGATAAATTACCAGGAAAATTACTGATACAAAATTACAAGTATTTATCAACGAATTCGTAGATTATAAAAGTGCAAATTCACTATAAAAACACATTTTGGGAATTTTAAATGAACAATGTATCAAATTCTGAAAATTTTCATATTCAGCACACTAAACGGAGATTCAACCTTTTTTATGTTCTCCTTCGAGAGTTTCTATTGCCACACTAACTTTTGTTGATGCCATTCCAAGATCTACGTTAATCCTTTGGTGATTTAGGAATGAATTGAGGCGGCATTAGCAAAAGTTGGTGTGACAGTAGAATCTCTCTATTTGCTTATTTGTGGAATGTATCTCGAGGATGTATGGGGGAGACGATGGAATCCTACGCCTAGAATCTTTGATATGAACCACTCCAGACGCTGACACGGTTTTTACCCCAAAAAAAAAAAAATAGTTGAAAAAGAAAAAGACCGGAAGAGATGTCAAAAGCTGCCACGTGTTCACAACAGTTAATCCCTTTCTCTCGTCTTCTATTTTGGGCCACAAATTTCTTCTCCACTGCTCGCTCTTGGTTCTAGGCTTTCTCGCTCACGAATTCGATTGAATCGAATCAGAAACCTGAGAGATCAAATTACAGAGAAGAGATCTCATTTCATCTTCATCAATGGCGAATACATCTCGCGAGGAGATAGTATACTTGGCAAAACTAGCAGAGCAGGCCGAGCGTTACGAAGAAATGGCCGACTTCATGAGGAATCTAAGCACCAACATCAGTAAGGAGAACATGGGAGAGCTTACTGTGGAGGAGCGCAACCTCCTCTCTGTCGCTTACAAGAACCGTATAGGTGCGCGACGCGCGTCCTGGCGCATCATATCCTCCATAGAGCAGAAGGAGGAGGCACGCGGCAACGAAGACCACGTCGCCATCATCCGCGATTACAGATCTAAGATCGAATCCGAACTCTCTTCGATCTGCGATAGTATCCTCGTCGTCCTTGACTCCGAACTCATCCCTTCTGCCTCCTCTGGGGATTCTAAAATCTTTTATCTTAAGATGAAGGGCGATTACCATCGCTACCTCGCAGAGTTTAAGACTGGAAATGAACGTAAAGAAGCAGCAGAGAGCACTCTCTCTGCTTATAAATCGGCGCAGGTTAGTCTCTCTTTTTACTCTTTTTCTTTTAAATTTATTTCTGCTGTTAGATCTGCAATCTTAGGGTTAGGGTTTCGATTCTAAAAGGTCTTTTTAGTTCTAATATTTGTACTTTTCGTTTTATGTCTTTATACATATGTAATTATGACGAGCCGATGTGTTAGGTTTAGGGTTAGGGTTCGCTTTTTTTTTTTTTTTTAACTATATTATTATTTTTCTAATTTTGTGGTATGTGATGGAATCACCAAATAATCCCAATCAATGGTTATGCTTTATGAAACTGAACGTTGGTCAATCGATTGAGTGTAAGATATTGTGATGGATGAGTAGAAAGATTAAAATGGGTAAAATTAGAAATGAGCATATTTATGAAAATGTGGGAGTTGCAATATGCGATAAACAAATTAGAAATAAATACATTTGTGAAAATGTAGAACTAGTCCCAATAGGTGATAAATCAAGGAAACATAAGATCTATAACAGTTGGAAAGGCTGTGGAAGAGAAGGTTAACGACCATTTGTATTTGGGCAATGAAGGGCTACACTCATTCATAAAACATTGGTTTAAACGTAATTAAATGGTGGAACAAGATTTGTTGAGTCCGCCTCAAATTTTTAGGATACATTTTGTTGTGATGCTGATGTTTATTTTTCTACTTTTGTGATTGTAGGATATTGCGACTATGGAGCTCGCTCCAACACATCCCACCCGTCTGGGGCTCGCTCTTAATTTCTCTGTGTTCTATTATGAGATCTTGAATTCCCCTGATCGAGCTTGTAATCTTGCGAAACAGGTGAGGAATAAATCGAAGCTTGTTTTTGAAAGCCCTATAATTCATTTCTTCTGTTTATGTGGTTGATGATCTCGACAGCAAAACAAAAATTACGATTATTAGAGTAGAATCTGGCTATTTTTTGGTCGATGTTACTTTTATCTGGGATTGATCTGACTTGTTGTATTCAAAATAGAAATACACTGTTTAGGGTTAAATTTGTGTCCATGTTGCTTTTGTTTATTCTCCATGTTCTTTTGTTTAGGCATTTGATGAAGCGATTGCAGAGCTCGATACCTTAGGGGAGGAGTCATACAAGGACAGCACTTTGATAATGCAGCTTCTTCGCGATAACCTCACCTTGTGGACTTCAGACATGCAGGTCTTGGATCCTCTCTTCTTTCTTTTATCTGTATTTTACGATATTTTGTTTCTTATTGACTTTAAATTCATTATTGGTTTTGGTTCAGGATGATGGAGGAGATGAGATCAAGGAAGCACCAAAGGGTGAGGACAAATAGTAGTAATATCATTCATTTTCAGAGTAGGGTTGCACTTCTCCTTGTTTGTTTTTTAGTTGGAGAAGGTGCTTGGTCTCGATTCTCCCTCGATTATTATGAGAGGTATCAAGGTATTTGGAGTACCAACTAAGTTCTTTGTTCTTGTTTTTACGTGTTTCTAGTTGTCTTATATTGAAGAATTTGAAGGGGTATAAGTTTGCATTGAGTGCGCCTTGTTGAAATTCTGTTTTTTCTTGTTAACTCGATGTTTTTATGGGAATTAATTAGTTGAAATCATGTTTTCTAGCTATGTCAAGTATGGTATCCTTTTCTATGGCAGCCAAGCTTTCGAATAATTTGTGTTATCTAAATTCTTACCGTCGCTTGATAGATCTACTTCAGCTCAATACCTCCTATAATCTAGTTAAGTTATGTGAGCATAAGAAAGGCAACTTGTTTTATAAATCCTTCTATGTACCAAGTTATATTTAGATTGGAAAAATAAAAACCTAAAATCATATTTTACCTAAGCTCATCCAAGTGATGGTACCTCTATATGATTCATTGTGAAGGTGTATGTATCTTCAACTTCTTTCACACTCTGCAAACCACTAAAAGCTTCCATAATTTTGTTTTTCCTATCTGGGTTGTCTCATTGCTATTCTTTTCACCTCCTGCCATTGTTGTTTTTCATGGTTTGTTTACATTTGCTCTTGGTTGCTGTTGGGCTGCTTAGAGTAACTCCAACTCACTCAGGCTCTGGCTTGCTTGAATTTTGTTGGAGAGAGAAAGTAGAATAGGCAAAAATAAGAGAGTGGGTTTCAATCCTTCTTCCTCCTCCTTTAAGATTGGAATCTTCTTCAAGGGTTTCATCTAAGAACCCCCAATCCTGCTGTTCAATCCTCATCTTCGTCATCCTTGTCAAGTTTCTTCAAGGGTTTGCTGTCCAAGGGTATCAATGACAGATTTGTTCTTCAAGGGTTTCAATGATTGAGGCAACCACTGATTGCAAACACAATCCTCGATTGAGGTTACCCCTGATTACAAAATTTCAAACTCAATCTTCTGTTGAGTTTCTGTGAAAGGGTTGTTTTATTTTCTTTTAATATTTTTTTAAAAAAAGTGGAAGAGACATCGGATCAAAATCCCTCTTCCATTAATGACAGGTTTGTTCCAATTTCTCTCTTTGTGAGGTGACTTACCTGAGAGGTGGACAATTTTTTATAGAATTAAAAAATTAAAAAATATATATATATATAGAGCTTTTTATGCCTACTTGCATTGCAGGGGAGTGAAGACCCCCCTTGAATAGGCAAATAGACTCTCCACTATAAAATACCTACCAGATGTACCTATTTGTGTTGGAGTTGCTCTTAGCCTTGTGAAAACTGAGACCCACTCAAATTGGGGAAATTCTCTGTTGAAAATTGTGGGCTCACGCCGAGTGTAGAAAATGCCACCATCCCAATCACTTCCCAGGTCCAACCCACCGTTCATTACTTGATAAATCAAAATCATGGCCCATAAGGGTAATATAACTAGTAAGCACAAGAGCACAGAAGTTCAATCCATGAATCATGTCAATTTGTAAATTGTATGGCAGGGAAAAGAGCTTGAATTCAATAAATAATTTAGAAGATGGAGGACGGTACATTGTTTTTTTTCCTTTTTGTTGCTTTCCTAATTTTGAGATTTCCATCGAGTTTTGGTATATATTTGATAGGTGGCTTTTAGATTCCAAACTGTTTTCTTCTTTGATCACTTGCCAATAAAAACTTTGATTTTTGTTGCCCCTCCCCTTTTCCACCAACACACACACAAATAAAATAAAATCCATCACCTTCAATCAGGTGATTCCTGCAGCATTGAGACTTCAAGTAAAGATTAGGAAGATTATATAATTCAATACAAATCAAATAAATAATTTTTTTATAAGCAAGGACCTTGATAAATGAATCATGAGTTGAAAACTATGAATTTAATTTTAAAAAGAAAAAATGATGAAGAGGTTTTGAGAGAAGAAAATCAAGAGTTTCCCAATGAATCAAAGTTTTTAAGTCGAACTCAATGGATTTTTTTTTTTTTTTTTGAGTAATTCATCATTTTTTTTTTGCATCATAGCATATTTTAAAGCCACAGTCATTGCTGGCAACCCTACTTCATTAATACACTCTTATGGAATAGAATAACCATCTCAAATGTCAATATCATCAAGTTTGTATCGTATTTCAATATGAACTCATGAGGCAAGTTGCAAAGCATGTTGAATTAGACATTGTCAAGAGCTTAGGAAAATGTCCCGAGTATCAAAAGGCTAACCACGGGATGCTGAGCTTTATTTCGAGAATTACAATGAGTTCAAAGCTAGTTATAAGTTCAAATCCCAAAAACATTAAATAAAAAAAAAATCAAAAGATTTGATAGAAAGTGAAAAAAATATGCCATAAAGAAACGAGGATCTCAACATATAAATAGAGGTAAACTTGTTAATTTTAAGTCTGGTTGTTTCATGTAGAAATTTGGCCATGAATTTGACTTAGGTACTGGATTTTCTTTGACCAGTAACACTGGAGATTTGATAGGGATTTTAGCAGATTTTGATCGAAGGTACTTTAAATCTCAGACGCAGAGGTTTGAATTTTTACACCACATTATACATAAATTATTTTTAAAATTCTACATGTTAGCAATTAATATAAAATGATATTTGATGATTTTTTTTAGGTACCTACTAATGGGGATAATAATAATAAAAATTAAAAAAAAAAATTATCTTTGAATCCTCCCAGAGGAGGAGTCATTGAAATAACATTTTATATAATTCAACCTTCAAACTTCAAAAATAAGATATTATTTTTGAAGTAAAAGATGATACGTTTGACAAGCATTATATTATTTTTGAAGTAAAAGATGATATGTTTGACAAGCAAATTTAATGCTTTTTTTTTTTAAAAAAACTAGGGATTAAATTGAGCTTATTTATATTTACTATTGTAATGAGTGAAAGTGGATTAGAACGGGTTTGACGGCAAAATTTTGGATCACACAATTGCCCCTACTTTTACATTTAAACTTAAAATAATCATGATCATTTTGGTAATAAACCAATAAAACTGCAGTGCAAGACCCATACTAATTTTCAAGATTACAAAATGTCCTTTTATACTATGTAACATTTAGATACTCTTCAATCAATGTTTTCAATAACAAATAGCCATTTTGATATATGCACATTTGTACATGCCATCGTCTAGTGATTCTAATAAGAGAATGTTTGAATATCATAGAATTATTGGGCCTAATTGATTATAGCACAATACATGTTTTGGAGAATTATATATATTTTATGTTTTTGGGGGAATGTTAATGAGAATAGGAATTTTTGTTTTCATTATAAATTCTGGTAAGATTACATTTTTATAAAAGAGCTGTTATTGGCACCCTACCTTTTACATTTTACATTCCAATTTCTTATATTATTGAAAACATTACAAAGATTTGGCTCAAATTATAATCTCAGCATTACAATTGTATAAACAATTTCAGTCATTGTGTACAATTAAGATTAGACTGATATAAAATCTTAAACTTAAAACATAGAAATTTAACAAAATTAAAAAGAGATATTCTATTGACACCCTACCTTTTACTTATTCTCAACTATTCACTTATTTTTATTAAAGATATCTCTCAAAACGTGTGCAACTTATGACAAAATTCTAGTTCTGATATATTGTTTATTTTAATTTCTAGAACGTGTTTCTTAGTGAATTCGCCATTTTTATAATCAACAAATTTGTTGATAAATTAACAACGAGATCATTGATATGACAAAATCGTTAGTATTTTTTTTTTTGCTAACTGAGTGTCCGGGCCAACTTGTGACCGCCACAACTAATCTCAGGGAGGACTACCACAGCAACCCACTGCCATAGTCCCCGAGTTAAATCATGAGTAAAACCTAAGAGAGGATTCGAACCCGTGACGTGCGCCTAACCCACACTTCACGTGCTTGCTCTTACCACTTAGGCAACCCATGGGTGGGTAAATCGTTAGTATTTTATCACCAAATTCGTTGGTTATAAAAATGATGAATTCACTGAAAATTGTTTTGGAAATAAAAATGAACAATATATCAAACTCAAAATTTCGTAATATTCACGAAATGAAGATTCATCTTTTTTTATTATTGGGTGAATCTCCATTTCGTGCACTGAATATGACAAAATTTCTAGTTCGGTGCACTATTTTTTTAATTTTTCATTTTTATAACCTACAACCTCATTAGTTTGCCGCTTTTAATATCTACGAATTCATAGATATATCAGCGAATTCATTGATTATAAAAGTTAGACATATCGAGGACTTAATAAGTTGCGCTCCATTATTATTAATTGGGATTTAATAAGTAAAAGTTGGGGTGCCAATAGCGCTCTAATACATAAAGAGGTTGACCATGTGTTGGCGCTTCTTTCTAATCTCATTGTACGTGCGAAGCTCGCATTGAACTCGTTCTCCAATATAAAGGTCCAAAGTTCTTTAATTTAGAATCACGTTGGCTTTTCGTTTTTAAGTCTTTTCCCTCTCCTTCTGTGTTTCGTGTCTGACTTCTGAGTAAATTGGTAAGCTTCGACTTTTCATCTACTCGTTTTGATCTCTCTTCTGCATATTTTTATTGTAACTTTGTAATTGAATTCTTATTTTTCTATTAAGAGAATTTAGGTTTACTTTGTGTGTGATTATAGGGTTAGCGTTTTTATTTTTTATGGCAATGTTTTCAATTGTTTGTCTTTCGTTTTCTTATTTCGTGAAAGATTTAGGGTTTTCGTTCTCCTGATTCTTTCTTGGTGGAATTAGGTTTAGAGTTTTTTTTGTTTGATCTTTTTGTTTATTTTGTATTAATCAGGTTTAATTTAAAAGTTGTTTTATGCCTCATGGAATTAGGGTTCCAGTTTTGTTTATTTGCTTTTTTGGGAGCTTCTTGAAATTTTTTTTTTAAAGCGTTTTGAAATTTTTTTCTTGGTAGTGTTCTTGGTTTGAATACTTTATTGAGAAATCATCCAGGGCTCGCTGATCTTCTTGCTATGCTTTCTTTATGTGTTCAATTTGTGAATTTGATGGTTGAAATATGTTGAAATTAAGATTTTTAGTAAGAACCAAGATATGCAGAGCGGTCACAGTATTGGGTGATTTGATTTACTTAAATAATTGGTGGCATTACTCTAATTTCTGTGATATTTTTCTTTAAAAGTTTCTTATTCTGTAAATTATGTTTGTTGGGCTTTTCATTTGAGATTAGAATTGCCAGTTTTTGTTGGATTATCGATGATCGGACCAATTGATGTGGGAATTGGAGATCTGGTTGGTCTAGTTTGACCGCCAATTCTAAAATATATCAGAAACTGGTTCAATTAGTGACCTAGCCTGGACATTCTAGTACAGATCTCTCAAATGTTTCTTCTTATAATCGAAAGTAAATGTGTTGCCTTTATAGAAGGATTTCTACCAGCACTTGTTCCTCTTGAGTGAACAAATTGCGGAAGGGCTGTCAATGGATCAGATCGGTCTGATCCATTCCAATCTGACAATTTTGGGTATGGATCGAGGATTTAGATTTCAATAAGTATCCGATCCGATAAGGTTCTGATCCAATAAATATATTAGATTGGTTTTGGATCAACCATGTTTTGATCTGATAAAATGCGAGAAAGTGTATAAATTATATTATATATTTTGTTTAAATAGATGAAGATCATTTGGATTTTGTATATCAAATCGGGTTTGACCCACGGAGGAAGAACTGAAATAGAATTAGCATCTCAGAAAACCAGTGCATGGTCTCAATCTGCCCTTGGATTGCTATAATGCCTATATCAACCTAACGTAGTCCTTTTCTTATCTCTTCGATTTTCAATTGATTAATATTTTAAATTCACATAATCCCTAAAAATTATATGGATGAAAGGTAGATTTTGACTCTGTTATTGTTTAAGAAATTGTGAGTGTGGGAGAGAAAGAGACTGAAGCAGTTGTCCACCTCATTTTTCTTTATATTCCGCGACTAAATTGAACTGAGACCCCTCCAACCCCCCCCCCCCCCCCCCTCTCTCTCTTTACTGGTTCGATTCCCAGGTCAGGTCTTTTTCTTTCTGATTTTGGTTTAATTTTGCCTTTTATCATTGTCTACTGTTAGGAATTGGGGGGTTATTTTTATGGGGCAAGGTAATCTAGGGAAAAGGTATACTTGAATGATGACTAATATGGTATGATATATTGATGTAGGAGGAGCACCTTGTTGCTGTAGATGGCTCGTACCAAGCAGACTGCGCGCAAGTCCACCGGAGGAAAGGCTCCTAGGAAGCAGCTTGCAACAAAGGTTGGTTTGGTTGGCTCTTATTGTTCTGTTATTTTCAGTTGATGTTCTTAAGGAAATTGCAAAATAACTTCCAATGTATGTTATTATATCCAGGCTGCCCGGAAGTCTGCCCCAACAACTGGAGGAGTGAAAAAACCCCACAGATACCGACCTGGAACTGTTGCCCTCCGGTATGTTCCAAAACTTTGGTGAATGTTTACCTTCCTGAGTTATCAGTTTCAAACTTAATGGGTTGTTTAACTGTTCTGGGTTTCCATTTCCGTAATCCAGTGAAATTCGCAAGTATCAAAAGAGCACTGAACTCCTTATTAGGAAACTGCCATTCCAGAGGCTTGTCCGTGAAATTGCCCAGGATTTCAAGGTGAGTAGAGATTCATATATGCTTCATGGGTTTGTTGCAATTATTGTGTTGTTTCTTGAAATTGTGGTTGATTTTATTTTTTATTTTTATTTTTTTTATGATTTAAAATAATGTAAACTGGTTTTGGTTGGGTTGTGTTGTGTTGTTGGTGGGTGCAGACAGATCTGCGTTTCCAGAGCCATGCTGTTCTAGCCTTGCAGGAGGCAGCAGAGGCATACCTTGTTGGTCTGTTCGAGGATACAAACCTTTGTGCTATACATGCTAAACGTGTCACTATTATGCCCAAGGACATCCAGCTCGCCAGGAGGATCCGTGGTGAGAGAGCTTGATTTGAACCAGATGATTGGTGACGGTCAGTGACCCATCAAATGGAACAGACCCCTCTTGTTTTTTATCATCTCCATCTCTCCTGACATTGTTAATGAACTAGTGACGGTCTTGGGATTTTTTTGTATGTTTTGAAGCATCAGTTATAACCATAAGCTGTTTGCTATCTGAATATTGTAGGTCTGGTCTTATAGATTCTAGGGTATGTTTTTTGAAATCGGTACTCTTTATCATCTTACAATTTGGACATGTGAAGCTGATTTATCTGAACTAAGAAGGTGATCTTCACCTTGTTTCTCTTATATTCTACTAATATCATGTCTACTACTTTTGGTGGTTGGTTGTTCAATATGCTCTAGTACACCGCGGCATGACGACATGATGTTATCAGTGAGTTGGACAAACATAGCAAGTGTTTCTTCTCTTCCCATGATTACAGGGAAGCTTAAATCCTGTGGAGCGCCTAGTAAAGAGAAGTAAGGGTATGTCCAATTGCATAGAAAGTCGGGTGTTCGGTTTGGATTGTAAAACCCGATTCTTGATTCTGGTTATGGATTATTAAAATCAATCATAATTTTTTTTTCCAGAATCTAGAATCTCATTTGGTTAAACTGTTTTTGAAAATCGATTTTAGTATCCAAAATCAGAGTCTTGTTTGGTTAACACAGTTTATGAAAATCAATTTTACCAAATTATATATATTTTTAAAGTAACATGATAAATATAAAAGATAAAAATATGTTCAAGGGCAAATTCCAAATGCTCTACAAGTTGCAACTTTTGTGTAAAAATTGAAAAAGAAATTATTTAACACAATTGATAATATCACATTGCATGTTCAATTGATTTAATTTAGTTGTATTTCTCATTCAATTTTACCTGCAAATACACATTTGAGTCCTTCTGGATCATTCCAACTTACATTGAAGCACTCATCCGCGGTGTTTCCATTTTCATTGTAGTCATTAAGATAATGCACATCTTGTCACTACAAAATAATCAAATTAAAGCATCTTGCAACAGAAAAGACATGATCACATTTACCTGTTACAACTAACGGAGAGCTTCATTTACTAATTAAATAAATATATATCTTGTATTCTTTAAAGAAATTCAATGAAAATAGATTCAATAAAAGATACATCACATTGAAGTGGTTTTATGTATCTCAATGAATGGAACAATATTAACTGTGTCGAATATCCTGTTATATTAAGAAGATGATGATGATGGTTATTGTGGATGGTGAAGGCATTGATGTAATTTTTCTTTAATTGTGTTGAGTATCATACTAGTTTAAGAAGATGATGATAATGGAAATGATGTAGAAGCATGGATTTAATTGAAAAACAGTAGTGGGGAACATGTCCATCACGCAAAGGAGGACATCTTTTTTATCTCTTTTAATAGGTATAGTTGCTTAGATTGTCCTTTTAAAGACTTGAACCCCCTGACCAAGACCTTATTATATGGTTTTCCCACCATTAATTAGCACAAAACGCTACAAATCGTTCACACATGAGAAACGAACTTATGAGTTTTTATGATTTTTGAAGGTTTTTCGTTTTGATTGTTAAAACCATCTGAATAACCTGATCCAAACATATTTTTTGGATTCTAAAATCTAATTATGAACAAGTATCAATTTTCATTGCTTGATTGCATCTACACAAAAACTGTGTTGATGAAAATTAGGATGGATTTCATTTTTTTTCATTGGTATAAATGGGAAAATGGAATCCAATTTTTAGTAGACTTTTGGATGAGAGTGAAAATCTATTTTTAATGAAAAAATACAATCAAATACATATAAAAATAAAAAATAAAAAATAAGAAAAACACCATTTTCCAACTTATTTTTCATGTCCAATCCCATATTTGAACTAGGCCAAAGCATAAAAAGGAAAATAATAATAATAATTAAAAACTAATACACTCAATGGAATTGAGTTCTTTGATGAACTACTACAATTAGGGAATCCAAAATACTCTCTTTAAAGGACACCTATATATAATAGATCATAACCTCTCATATTATATAGAACAGAACAGTTAGCGGGGTGGGGTCATCATATCCTAGGATTCAACTAGTATCCATAACGCCCCGTCAATGTGATGGTTAGCTATTCATAGAGATCATTGGGTTTTGGAATTAATAGCTTAGGATTCATGCCTTGCATCTCCCAGCTCAACATAAGAGACTCTAAACGGCTCTCAACCTTCAAGTAGAGCTCTAGAGGCAGCTTAAGCGTGATCCGGACTGTATACTTGACGAGCCAACTTGACTCTAAACGTCTCAAAATATTCAAGCAGGGCTCTAAAGGCAGCAGCTTAAGTATGAACTTGAATGTGTACTTGATGAGCCAACATGACTCTAAACGTCTCCTAGTCTTTAAGCAGAGCTCTAGAGACAGCTTAAGTGTGGTGTATACCGTGTACTTGATGAGCCCCTCTAAACGTCTCCAAGTCTTCAAGTAGAGCACTAGAGGCAGCTTAAGCATGGTGAGGACTGTGTACTTGATGAACGAAAATGGCTCTAAACATCTCCAAGTCTTCATGGAGAGATCTAGAGCCAGCTCAAGTATGTTTAGGACTGTGAACACGAGCCAATATGACTCAAAACGTTTCCTAGTATTCAAGGAAAGCTCTAGAGAAAGCGTAAACGGGGTGCCGATTATGTTCTCGATGAGCTGAGATGAACCCTTCATCGCATCTTTCAGTGAAGGAGGTGCTAACATGGAAAAAGGGCTTTGCTTCCACAGCTGCTTCACATCCATGGGCTCAAGATTGTCTTTTTCTTTCTCTACACACCTTACATACCCTGCACAAGCCCCCCTCTCTACATGCCTTACCTACCCTGCACAAGCCCCGCCCCCCTCTCTACATGCCTTACCTACGCTGCACAAGCCCCGCCACCCTCTCATATTCATAATAACAATATAGAGCTGCTATTGGCACCCCAACTTTTACTCATTACACTTCAATTAAATTAAAGAATAAAGAAAATAAGTAAATGGTTGACAATAAGTAAAAGTTGGGGTTCCAACATAAGTTCACCCCCTCATTTATTTTGGTGGACAATGAACGTGAATGACTCTTTATTGAGAATATGTACCAAATGGTCCCCTCCCCAATAAATAATATGGACCATTTAAGTCCTACTTAATAAAATATTAATCCATTTAAGATTTTTTTATAGAAAATACTTAGAATACCCTTTTTAAACAACTTTACAAAGTGGTTTGATCTAAAAATGCTGAGTCAAATAAAATTTGACCAATTTATTTGATTATTAATATTTTTGTGAAAAATAAAAATAAATTTTTTTATTTATTAAAAATTATTTATAAATTAAATATAATTTTAATTGATTAATTTGAGTCAATTTGCTAATCTTTTAATTGAATCAATTCGATGAACATTCAAGTCGAGTTCTAAAATTATGTTTTAATTATTTATATATTTTAATAAATTTAATATTTATAGGCCAAATCAATTTGTTGATGCATGATGATGATCCTAATCATCTCCGTTATCCTCATTTTTATTGTAATTATAATCATCATCTATGTGAATTAAACATTATTAGTTTTGGGAGTGCAAATAAGGACTTTTTATTTTTTTTCACTGGTCTATAAGAGATGACTATAGTCAAGAGGCATGTAATTAATTTTAAAACATAGAAGTACCTAAAATATTTTCAAATAAACACGTTTCTTTAAACTTAAAAACTAGTTGAAAGGATAATTAGAGTATTTTTTTTTCTTTAAAAAATCATTTTTAAACTAATATATAATAAAATGAGTATTAAAGAGTTCATATATTTTTCGAAGAAACTTTTTGATACAAAATTAGGTCTTTGATGTCTTTGTCCCCATTTTTTTTTTTTGGATTTTATATAAACCCTTATCATAATTGTAAACAATTATTAAAATTGTTAGAACAGTGTTATAATATTTTTGTAATGCTTAAATAATAATTTGAGTCAAATCTTTGTCATGTTTGAATGGTGTGTTTTAATATTTAATTAGAGTGTGATAAATAATTTAAGAAATTAGGTTGTTTTAAATAAAAATATATCAATAAAAGCTCTCTAACAAAAAGTTAGGTACTCAACTGATTGGTTTGATTCTCGTGAAGGAGACGAGGGGAGTTGGGAAAAAAAATAATAATAATAGAATTTCCTGATAGAGCTCACAGAAATTCAGGATCCACTTATCACATGAACCCACGTGTATTAAATAAATCCATAATTTACCAAATTACCTTAGCTAAGTAAAAACTACCCTTCATAAGCTTACGTGGCGCTCACTGAGGAGACGGTGAGCAGAAAAAAAAAAAAACAAAAAAACAAATTTTGTGAGCAAAAAATCACTCGTGGAGTTAGTTGGGCTTTATTTTTTACCCGTTTTTCACGCTTTGTTTCTCTACGTACGAAGTCGTCGACTAACGAGTCATCAATTACACGCCATACAAAGCACACCTAACTTGGCAAAGATGTAAGTTAGGAAAGCGGGATTTAGATTACACGTGTTATTTTCAAGGAGGTTTCGATTTCGATAATTAAACAGTGAAGATTCGATTCATCTAATGCGAGAAAATTTGAAGATTATATAAAATATTTTATTCGATTTCTTACCGAATTGTCATCTTCTACCTCTCTCTTTTTCTTATATTATTTTTTTTAATGATTGAGATGGGTGGAAGAGTTTAGGGTGAAAAATATTATCGTATTTAATGAATAATTGAAAAATCTTCAATTAATATAAAAAATTACGTGTCATGTCACGAGAAATTTTTTGAAAATAGACTACGGATGGTGAAATAAACATAAAAAAAATCTCTGAGTCATGTTACGAGAAATTTCTCCAAAATAAAATTGTATCAGATCTAAAACGATGTCTACGTGACTAGTTTTAATTGGTGTTTAAAACACATTGGCTCTTAGACACGTTATGCACACAATCTTTTGTATTTTAAATTCAATCAAAACGTGTCATATAGACACTATTCTTAATTATACAAATGGTACACCATTCTAGATCACAATTCAATAAAATTTTGATGCCCGAACACTTTAAAGTCGGACTCACTAAGGTAGGTGGGATAGCCAATGCACCAAACCCTAGTGATGTTGGACTTGAAGTTTAGTATGTGCAAAAATCCACATGTATCAAAAAGGTTTATTTGTCATTTAATATATTAATTAAGGATTTTTGAAGTCACATCGTAAAAAAAAGATTTATAATTTTAAAAACTAATAAACATGATTGTAAGATTGTGAGTGTAATTGTTTGATTTTTTTTTTTTTTTTTTTGTGTGTCAAAATGACCCTTGATCATATTAAGTTTAAATGTAAAAATTAGGGGCATTTGTTAGATCCAAATTTTACTCGATCTCAAATAACTTCTACTATGCCATCTCTCATTATAATATATGATTTTGATTATTATAACAATTACATATATTTATAAAAGTATATTATTGTGCATCCCAAAAAAAAAAATATGATTCTAACCCATGCCACGTAAGGGGTGTCATAAAATCACAACTCTAAAAGTAATAATAATAATAGTACATGGAACATAACCACCCATGGGCTGCCTAAGTGGTAAGGGCGAGCACGTGAAATGTGGGTTAGGCGCACGTCACGAGTTCGATTCCTCTCTTGAATTTTTCTCATGATTTAACTAGGGGACCATAGCGGTGGATTGCTGTGGTAGTCCTCCCCGAAATTAGTCGTGGTGCTCGCAAATCGGCCCGGACACTCGGTTAGCAAAAAAAATAATACGTGAAACATTCTATGTTTGCCTACGGCTGAAGTAGACCAAATTGCACCTCAATTAATTCAAACAGGGATTTGTTGTTTTGAATTTTCTGTGCTAAGCTGATGAGTCAATGACATGACGTCATGTGTATTTTAAAACAAGTAAAATCAAAACACTCAATGCTCAATGCTTGAAGTAATTTTCTTTTCACTAACCAATCACCATGGCATGGACAATTTGTTCAATTAATTCAGTGTGATTGATTGGTGACATTTAACATTTGTTAGTAGATTTCATCGTCATCAAAGCATTCTCAAAACCATCAGATAGAAGTAATTGGACAAAAAGTCTCAAAATATGGCTGACTGGGCCCAAAGAGTGTCCTATGTATCATTTTTTTTCTTTTCTTTTCTTTTCTGAATGTGACCATTCAGTGGTACCAACTACCCAACAAGCAAAATTTACTTCGTTATCATTTCTCATAGTTTTGATTTTAAAATGTCCGACTTAGAATGACTATCATTTGCATTTTTAGATCATGTTGAAAATATAAATAAATCTTTCTAGTCACATATAAATGGCCAGGCCATTGTCATCTAGCTTCCCTAAGGAGTAAGGAGTGGATCAAATTAAACTATTGGAAATGTAATTTTTCTTACTTTTTTTCATGGGATCATGGGTAAATTAAAATGGGTTTATTGGGAGCTAAGGCGCTATAGTTTGATTTGCAACTATTTGAAGGGAACTTGATCACAAAAGTTTTTAGTTTTAGGAGGGTTAAAGACAAGGAGCTTGAATTCTGAGGAATCAAAAGCTCTTTTTATTGAGAAACTTGAACGTAAGTGATTCAAAGGCTCCAAATAAGGAGTTTAATCACTCGATTCATAAACTAATTATTAGGTTAAAATCAAATTAGCTCCTTTGGAAAAAGAGATGTAGATGGCTTAAAAGAACTATGTCTAGGCCTGAGGTTGATAAAAAGTGGAGATTTTTCATTTGAGTGCAGATACGGATCATGATTTTGAATGTCACAAGGTGAACAAATCTGAAAGTTTTTTTTTTTTTTTTTCACTATGGGCAAGAAAGAGAGACACTTTTTTTTTAAATAAATTACGTGCTTCCACGTAAGCATGCGTTAAGTCCGTCCACCAAAAGTCTGTCAAATTATCAGCACTCTTTACATTTTCTTATTTTCACGGTACTTTTCCTTTAAAAATAGTTAGGAAAATTTTCTCAAATAATTATCTAAGCTTTTTAAAATACCAAAAGTGTTACATGTGTTGGACAGAAATATCACTTTGTATTGAAATTATACGAGAATTTTATCCACACTTTAATATTTTCTAAATAAACAAATGAGTTGTGATAATCTAATGCTCCCTTCACAGAATTGATCAAAATCATAAATATCTATCCTTATGTATTGAGAAGTAATGGAGAGATCGAAAGGTCGACTACGTACTACTCTCATTCATTTATTTTCCCCTCTTTTCAGGAATAGTGATTTAATATATGGCCCTTGGAGTCATTTTCCACTAACCACGTGACCCATGTGAGCACTCCAACCGCCCACCCACACACACACACGTCGGTTATTAAATGTTGAAACTCAAATTTACTAATTTATTGGTTGGATCATCATGAATTGGAAAGGAGTCCTAATAATATGACACGTCAGGTGGCATATTCAATCGACTCACTGACGTGGATAAGTTTGAAAATCGTAGATCTTTACATCTCCAGATACATGAATTTCTCGGGATACACTTTTTAATGGTAAAGTGTAATCATGTATTCCAAATTCCAAAGAAAAAAGATCTACGACTCTGAACTTGTCACATCAGTGAGTCAATTGAGTATGCCAGCTGGGTAGTCATTTTATCATGACTCATTGAAAAGTCGTGAAGATATAAAAATCAGCATGAAATTATCACTTTGAGACAAAAGAATGCAGGGACAACCAGGGGCAGATTTACCCCCGAAAGAGGGGAAGGGTGGCACTTGCCTCCACAATAATTTGAAAAGAAAAAATTAAATATTAAACGGACTAAAAATAAAAAATAAAAGAAACTCAACTGACTTGAAATATGCACAAAATCATTTTAATGAGTGCTCTTGTGATTGATAATTGGAAGAAAAGAAAATTAGTTCCTGTTACTCTCACAAGAATTTTTAAATTTTATAAAGGTCATAATTGTCTTCATGTAAAAAAAAAACATGACTCCACTTTGGAGACAACCCCACCCCACCTCTAGAGTTATGGATCCACTTATATGAATCATCTGGAGTATGATACTAAAAATAAAAGTTCATTTCAATGTACCCACACATTATTTTTTTTCTAGTTTTAGATTGTAAAACTTTAAATTTCATTATATCTTTTCTTTGAAATTTTAATCACTTAAAAAGAGTGATTTTTTCATTATAGGTAAAAAGAAATTATCTCACCCCTAGTCCATATTTCGAGGACGATCTTCCTCTTGTTTTCTGATTCAAATATGTGAGGATTTTTAAGATTAAGACCCTCTAACAATTAAGTTGGTAGAAAAAAAAATCAGAAAAACTAAATTAGGGCATGAGACAAAAGCTTTTTTCCTATGTATTAGTACATATATTTATAGATTCCTAGGAGTCCTAGTAACTCATTTTTTTGAAAATTTTGCACATATTCTAAAATTCTACTTGGATTAGGATTTTGCGGTCTTTGTATTATTAATTCCGTGATGAATTTCAATTTTTTTTTTTATTTTACTAATTTTTTTCTAATTTGGTCTAATAATTTCACTATAATACAGATCATGTAGATTTTAGAAAACTTTTCGTTTAAGGTACATCTTTATTCTCTTACTAATTATGTAATCTGCACTAAGCTCTAGGTCATGTTAAATCGAGTATTTCAAATTCTTACACTTGTCACTTAGACTAAATCCTCTCAAAGAATTATCTAAGATGATGCATGGATGTATCAGTTGCTAAACTACTCACCCATCAAATGATTTTACTGAGTTTAAGGATGAAACATATGTCACTTCCGACTCAGTCTTACCTTGTTTTAATGGCTATTTGAATGCATTTTATTGGTCCTTATCATCAAACGTAATTATACCTTCACAATCACTTATGACTAAAAAGTGTTGATTAAAATGTTAGAGGCAAAATCTAACCATTAAGGTAAGGAGACATGTCAATTATTCCATATTAATAAATTTAGGATGAGTTAAAAGATAAAGAAATCCAAGACAAAACGTAACATTTAAATGGTTCATTAATAGATTTTCTAAAACCCATTTGATATATTTTAAGAACATTGTGTTTTGACCTCGATGCATCATATTATACGAGAGAGATTATATTAACACACCAACTTTTACTTCACACCAATCTAAAGTAAACAATTGTATAATTTCAAAATGATTGGTCTGCCAATAGAATTTCTCTTATATTAAGTATTTGCTTGGTTTAATGTTAGTCTTATTTACGTTAAATTATAAGAGTAAAGGTATAAAAGTTTAGAATGCAACCTAAATATATAAGACATGTTTTACATATTCCACGTGTTTATCCATGTTAAGTACATCTCCCAAACATGTAAATCTTGTTAAATGTTTCTTGATGTATAGAAAGTTTGTTACCTTAGTCGTCTCAGGTGTTCCAATAAGTGTTCCAATAACATTGATGTATAGGATGAGTCATAAAAACCTATATAGCGATTATAACTATAATAATGCTCTTTGATTGTGTTTATGTCATAAAGTAATCATATAAGTACAATATTAATTTTAAGTTCAGTTGCCGGCCATTTTCAAAAACTTGAATTGAGTCCAAAAGAAAATGTTTTTTGATTTTTTTTTTTTTTTTTGTTGGTCTAAGTTTTCTGATGAAATCTAAAGTGTTGTGGTATTGGATTACTAATATGGTAATCCATTTGAGCAAAACGACCCTTGATAAGGCTTAAAATCTTTACCAAGGTAATTAGGAAATTGTTTCCCCTCATTATACATAAGTGAGATTTACCAGACGGCCCTATCTGTTGTAATTTTATATTACAAAAACTCCCCTGCTTTACTAAGTCTGTTACTTCAACAAACCTTACTTTATAAGTTAGGCTAGCATGACAAATTTAGTAATATTTCAAATCTTACTAAGGGTTGTTGGGCTTACATGGATTATCAAATTGGCAATCCAACACAACAATCTTTTAGATTTCAAGGAAAATCTCATATCCAAAACAACAAAATTAAAAATTGTGTTGAAAATGGATGGCTACCGAATTATCAAATTTAAAATGAAAATTTAATGGTGAAAATTAACTCCCTTTTTTTTTAAAGTTCTTAGAATTATGTCCTTTATAACCCTGTGGCATCGGATCAGGTTTTTGGATGCCACAAATTGATGTGGTTAAGATCCTCTTCAAGGTATGTTAAGTAACAAATTAACCCCCATCGAATTGAATTTTACGACATGGACCCCTGCTAGAAGGTTTGCTGGGTAAGAAACTTCATGAAGTAGTTTGGTGGGTAACAAACATCATAAAGTACAGTTCCCTTGGAGTTGTCAGAACTCCAACTCCAAGGGAGTTTTTGTAATGAAAATGTAAAGAGTTAGGTCTGCCGGATAAATCTCTCTATAAATTATAATATTAAAGAGAAACATTTCCTTATTAACTTAATAAAGACTTTAAGCCTTACTAACAGTCGTTTTGTTCAAATGGATTCAATAAAAGATACATCACATTGAAGTGGTTTTATGTATCTTAATGAATGGAACAATATTAACTGTGTTGAATATCCTATTATATTAAGAAGATGATGATGATAGTTATTGTGGATAGTAAAGGCGTTGATGTAATTTTTCTTTAATTGTGTTGAGTATCATACTAGTTTAAGAAGATGATGATAATGGTAAGGGAAAATTATGAAAAAAAATCAAAAAAAAAAATATATATTTATAAAAAACAATCTAAGTTTTAAAAAATTAGAAAAAATATACAAATCCGATCATTCAAAGACCGATTTTTCTCTCTCTTCACTTTTCTATCATCTTTCTCTCTCCACAACATTTAAAAAAAAATCGAATTTTTTTTAAATACCAATCATTCAAAGACCAGTTTTTCTCTCTCTTCACTTTTCTATCATCTTTCTCTCTCCTCAACATTTATAAAAAAAATAGAATTTTTTTTAAATACCGATCATTCAAAGACCGATTTTTCTCTCTCTTCACTTTTCTATCATCTTTCTCTCTCCTCAACATTTAAAAAAAAATCAAAATTTTTTTAAATACCGATCATTCAAAAACCGATTTTCTCTCTCTTCACTTTTCTATCCTCTTTCTCTCTCCTCAATATTTAAAAAAAATCGATTTTTTTTAAAATACCGATCATTCAAAGATCGATTTAAAAAAAAATAGGTTTTTCTCTTTTTTTTTTTTTTGCTATCTAAAATAGAGAGAGGAGAACTCATGGAGTTCACCACCTTTTAACTTAATTAACTTACCACTTTATATTGAGTTCACCACTTTTTAACTTAATTAACTTACCACTAAGTGTTGAGTTCACCATTTTTTATTTAATTACCATCGAACTCGACAATAATTAAATAAAATGTGGTGATCTCAACACTAAGTTAGAAAGTGGTGAACTCAACACTACACAATGTAAAAAATTGGTGAACTCACCACTTAATGTTGAGTTCACCACTTTTTATCTTAATTAACTTACCACTTAGTATTGAGTTCACCACTTTTTTAACTTAATTAACTTACCACTTAGTAATGAGTTTACCATTTTTTATTTAATTACCATCGAATTCGACAGTAATTAAATAAAATGTAATTCTAACAATTGTATAATTCAAACGTTATATCATGACAAACTTAATTACATGAAAATTTTAATTACGTGACAAATATTTCAAATATAAACTTAACCACATTCGATGATAATTAAACCGGTCTTTGAATGACCGGTATTTAAAAAAAATTCGATTTTTTTTTAAATGTTGAGGAGAGAGAAGTGAAGAGAGAGAAAAATCGATCTTTGAATGACCGGTATTTTAAAAAATTTTGATTTTTTTAAAATGTTGAGGAGAGAAAGAGGATAGAAAAGTGAAGAGAGAGAAAAATTAGTCTTTGAATGATCGGTATTTTAAAAAAAATTCGATTTTTTTTTAAATGTTGAGGAGAGAGAAAGATGATAGAAAAGTGAAGAGAGAGAAAAAACGGTCTTTGAATGACCGATATTTTAAAGAAGAGAGAGAGACGTAATGATGCGGATGACAGGGGTAAAGGGAGGAAGAAGGAGAAGAGCGAGAGAGGAGGTGGCCATCGCCAACGATGATGGGGAGAGTGGTAGTGGTGGAGAAGAAGAATAATAGATGAGATTAGGATTTTTATTTGTTGATGAAAATTTAGGATGGATTTCATTTTTTTAATTGGTATAGATGGGAAAATGGAATCCAATTTTTAGTAGACTTTTGGATGAGAGTGAAAATCTATTTTTAATGTGAAAATCTATTTTTAATGAAAAAATACAATCAAATACATATAAAAATAAAAAGAAAAAAGAAAAAAGAAAAACACCATTTTCCAACTTATTTTTCATCCAATCAAACATTCCCATATTTGAACTAAGCCAAAGCATAAAAAGGAAAAAAATAATAATAATTAAAAACTAATACACTCAATGGAATTGAGTTCTTTGATGAACTACTACTATTAGGGAATTCAAAATACTCTCTTTAAAGAACACTTATATCTAGATCATAACCTCTCATATTATATAGAACAGAACAGTTAGCGGGGTGGGGTCATCATATCCTAGGATTCAACTAGTATCCATAACGCCCCGTCAATGTGATGGTTAGCTATTCATAGAGATCATTGGGTTTTGGAATTACTAGCTTAGGATTCATGCCTTGCATCTCCCAGCTCAACATAAGAGACTCTAAACGGCTCTCAACCTTCAAGTAGAGCTCTAGAGGCAGCTTAAGCGTGATCCGGACTGTATACTTGATGAGCCAACTTGACTCTAAACGTCTCCAAATATTCAAGCAGAGCTCTAAAGGCAGCAGCTTAAGTATGAACTTGAATGTGTACTTGATGAGCCAACATGACTCTAAACGTCTCCAAGTCTTTAAGCAGAGCTCTAGAGACAGCTTAAGTGTGGTGTATACCGTGTACTTGATGAGCCCCTCTAAACGTCTCCAAGTCTTCAAGTAGAGCACTAGAGGCAGCTTAAGCATGGTGAGGACTGCGTACTTGATGAACGAAAATGGCTCTAAACATCTCCAAGTCTTCATGGAGAGATCTAGAGCCAGCTCAAGTATGTTTAGGACTGAGAACTCGAGCCAATATGACTCAAAACGTTTCCTAGTATTCAAGGAAAGCTCTAGAGGAAGCGTAAACGGGGTGCCGATTATGTTCTCGATGAGCTGAGATGAACCCTTCATCGCATCTTTCAGTGAAGGAGGTGCTAACATGGGAAAAAGGCTTTGCTTCCACAGCTGCTTCACATCCATGGACTCAAGATTGACTTTTTCTTTCTCTACACACCTTACTTACCCTGCACAAGCCCCTCTCTTATATTCATAATAACAATATAGAGCTGCTATTGGCACCCCAGCTTTTACTCATTACACTCCAATTAAATTAAAGAAAAAAGAAAATAAGTAAATGGTTGACAATAAATAAAAGTTGGGATTCCAAAATAAGCTCACCCTCATTTATTTTGGGGGACAATGAACATGAATGACTCTTTATCGAGAATATGTACCAAATGGTCCCCTCCCCAGTAAATAATATGGACCATTTAAGTCCTACTTAATAAAATATTAATCCATTTAAAAAAAATTTATAGAAAATACTTAGAATACCCTTTTTAAATAACTTTACAAAATGGTTTGATCTAAAAATACACCAAGTCAAATAAAATTTGACCAATTTATTTGATTATTAAAATTTTTGTGAAAAGTAAAAAAATAAATTTTTTTTATTTATAAATTAAATATAATTTTATTTGACTAATTTGGTTCAATTTGCTAATTTTTTAATTGAATCAATTCAATGAACATTCAAGTCGAATTTTAAAATTATGTTTTAATTATTTATATATTTTAATAAATTTAATATTTATAGGCCAAATCAATTTGTTGGTAATGATGATCATAATCATCTCCATCATCTTCATTTTCATTGTAATTATAATCATCATCTATGTGAGTTAAAGATTATTAATTTTGGGAGTGAAAATAAGGATTTTTTATTTTTTTCACTGATCTATAAGAGATGACTATAGTCAAGAGGTATGTAATTAATTTTAAAACATAGAAGTACCTAAAATATTTTAAAATAAACACGTTTCTTTAAACCTAAAAACTAGTTGAAAGGATAGTTGGGATATTTTTTCCTTAAAAAAGCATTTTTAAACTAATATATGATAAAATGAGTATTAAGAGTTCATATATTTTTCGAAGAAACTTTTTGATACGAAATTAGGTCTTTGACGTCATTGTCCCCATTTTTATTTTTATTTTTTGAATTTTGGATTTTGGATTTTATATAAGCCCTAATCATAATTGTAAACAATTGTTAAAATTGTTAGAACAGTGTTATAATTTTTTTGTAATGCTTAAATAATAATTTGAGTCAAATCTTTGTCATGTTTGAATGGTATGTTTTAATATTTAATTAGAGTGTGATAAATAATTTAAGAAATTAAGGTGTAATAAGTAAAAATATATCAATAAAAGCTCTCTAACAAAAAGGTAGGTACTCAACCGATTGGTTTGATTCTCGTGAAGGAGACGAGGGGAGTTGGGAAAAAAATAATTAATGATAGAATTTGCTGATAGAGCTCACAGAAATTTAGGATTCACTTATCACATTAACCCACATATATTGAATAAATCCATAATTTACCAAATTACCTTAGTTAAGTAAAACCTACCTTTCATAAGCTTACGTGGCACTCACTGAAGAGACGGTGAATAATTAAAAAAAAAAAAAAAACAAATTTTGTGAGCAAAAAATCACTCGTGGAGTTAGTTGGGCTTTTATTTATTACCCATTTTTCACGCTATGTTTCTCTACGTACGAAGTCGTCGACTAACGAGTCATCAATTACACGCCATACAACAAAGCACACCCAACTTGGCTAAGATGTTAGGTAGGCAAGCACGATTTTTGATTACACGTGTTATAATTAAACAGTGAAGATTCGATTCAATTAATTCGAAAGTTTTTTTAAGATTATATAAAATATTTTATTCGATTTCTTACCGAAATTTGTCATCTTCTACCTCTCTCTATTTCTTATATTATTATTATTTTTAATGATTAGGGTGTGTGAGAGGGTCCAAGGTAAAAAATATTATCGTATTTCATGATTAATTTGAAGAATCGTCAATAAATATAAAAAATAACATGTCATGTCATGAGAAATTTTTTGATAATAGACCATACAGATGGTGAAATAGACATAAAAAACTATGACTCATTTTACAAGAAAATTCTCCAAAATAAAATTGTTACAGTACTAAAACGATGTCTATGTGACTAGTTTAAGTTGGTGTTTAAAACACATTGGATCTTAGACAAGTTATGCACACAATCTTATGTATTTTAAATCCAATCAAAACGTGTCACACACACACTATTCTTAATTATACAAATGGCACACCAATCTAGATCACAACTCAATAAAATTTTGATGCCCGAATACAGGGGCGGAGCTAGTAAGGAGCTGGTGGGGGCAATTGCCCCCACAGAACTTTGAGACACCCCTATATTTTCATCTAATTACATGCCCCATTTGTCCCCACTCCCTCACCTCTCTCCCCATTTACCCCCACACCCTCATCTCCCTCCAATTTTTGCCCCCTCACCCTCACCTCCCTCCATTCAAGTTCTTCAATACAACTAATCATAGCTTGCCCCCACTACAAGAAAATCCTGGCTCCCCCCCTGCCCGAATACTTTAAAGTCGGACTCTCCATGGTAGGTGGGATAGCCAATGCACCAAACCCTAGTGATATTGGACTTGAAGTTAGTATGTGCAATGTATTAAAAAGGTTTATTTGTAATTTAATATATTAATTAAGGATTTTTGAAGTTACATCATAAAAAAAAGATTTGTAATTTTAAAATCTAATAAACGTGAGTCTAAGATTGTGAGTGTAATTTTTTTATTTTGTTTTTGTCAAAATGACCCTGATCATATTAAGTTTAAATGTAAAAATTAGGGGCATTTGTTTGATCCAAATTTTACTCTCAAATAACTTCTACTATGCCATCTCTCATTATAATATCTGATTTTGATTATTATGAAGAGAAAATATTTTTCATCTAAGGTTTAGAAAAAATTTCATCTCATTTTTTAGAAGAATAATGATTTTGTAACGTCCCTTTGACACACATCCCCAATGTGACATGACTCTTTTTCTCGAGATATACAATGACATATATTTATAAAAACATATTATTATGCATTCGGAGAAAAAATCTATGATTCTAACTCATGCCATGCTGGGGCGTCACAAAATCACAATTCTAAAAGTAATAATAATAATAATAATATGTGGAACATTCTGTGTTTGCCCATGGCTGAAGTCTACCAAGTTGCACCTCAATTAATTCAAACAAGATTTGTTGTTTTGAATTTTCTGTGCTAAGCTGATGAGCCAATGACATGACATCATGTGTATTTTAAAATAAGTAAAATCAAAGAACTCGATGCTTGAAGTAATTTTCTTTTCATTAACCAATCACCATATGTCTCAAAACACGTGACATCTGTCCATTGATTCATCAACTTAGCACATAAAATTTTTAACAGCAAATATTTGTTCAATTAATTCAGTGTGATTGATTGGTGACAATTAACATTTGTGGTAGATTTCACCATCATCAAAGCATTCTCAAACCCATAAGATAGAAGTGATTGGACAAAAAGTCTCAAAATATGGCTGAGTGGGCTCAAAGAGTGTCCTATGTGACATTTTTTTTTTCTTTCTTTTCTTTTCTTTTCTTTTCTGAATATGATCATTCAGTGGTACCAAACACCAAACAAGCAAAATTTACTTCATTATCATTTCTCATAGTTTTGATTTTAAAATGTCCAACTTAGAATGACTATCATTTGCATTTTAAGATTATGTTGAAAATATAAATAAATCTTTCTAGTCACATATAAATGGCCAGGCCATTGCCATCTAACTTCCCTAAGGAGTAAGGAGTGGATCAAATTAAACTATTGGAAATGTAATTTTTCTTACTTTTTTTCATGTGATCATGGGTAAATTAAAATGGGTTTATTGGGAGCTAAGGTGCTGTAGTTTGATTTGCAACTATTTGAAGGGAACTTGATCACAAAAGTTTTTAGTTTTCGGAGGGTTAAAGACAAGGAGCTTGAATTCTAAGGAATCAAAAGCCCTTTAAAGAGAAACTTGAACATAAGTGATTCAAAGGTTCCAAATAAGAAGTTTAATCACTCGATTCATAGATTAATTATTAGGTTAAGATCAAATTAGTTTCCTTAGAAAAAGAGATGTAGATTGCTTAAAAGGCCTATGTCCAGGCCTGAGGCTGACAAAAAGTGGAGATTTTTCGTTTGAGTGTTGATAATATGACAGACTTTTTGTGGATAGACTTGACGCACGCTAATGTGGAAGCATATAACTTATTAAAAAAAAAATTATCTCTCTTGCTCGTTCTCTGTCCACAGATTTATCTTTTTAGATTTCAAATCTTAAAAAGGATTGTTGGGCCCACATTGATTATCACATTGACAATCCAATTACACAGACATCTAGATTTCATGAAAATATTCATATTAAAAAAAATAATTATCCTATACAACCCCATTTCATAGGATCATGATTATAAATATCACAAGGTAAATAGATCTGAAAGTGATTTTTTTTTTTTTTTTTTTACTATGGGCAAGAGAGAGACACTCTTTTTTTTTTTTTTAATAAATTATGTGCTTCCACGTTAGCATGTGTCAAGTCTGTCCACCAAAAGTCCGTCGAATTATTAGCACTCTTTTCATTTTCATTTTTGTTTTTACAATTATTTTCCTTTAAAAAAAAGTTAGGAAAATTTTCTCAAATAATTATCTAAGCTTTTTAAAATACCAAAAGTGTTACGTGTGTTAGACAGAATTATCACTTGGTATCGAAATTATGCGATGATTCTGTCCACACTTTAATATTTTCTAAATAAACAAACGAGTTGTGATAATTTGACGCTCTGTTTTTTTAGATGCTCCCTTCACTGAACCAGTCAAAATCATAAATATTTATCCTTATGTATTGAAAAGTAATGAATCTACGATTCTACGAAGAGAGCACAAAAAAAGAGCCATCAGATAATCACGAATCCAAACAAAAATGCAAATAAAGAGGGACCACATGAAAGTCTTAAACAGTGACTCGTGGCAAGAGAGAAGAGTTTTAAGATAGCTGACGATAGTGTCTGTGAGGTTTATAATTTTATCGATCCTTTCTGTTTCTGTTTCTTTCACTTCTTTCTCACCTTTCTTCTTATAGATAAAGCAACGTTAAAAGCTGATCCTTTCTGTTTCTTTCTCACCTTTCTTCTTAGATAAAGCAACGTTAAAAGCTGATAGTACTAAGAAGAAATGGAGGAGGTCCATCACTCCACAAGGTCAAGGTGAGATCGAAAGGCCCGCTACGTACTACTCCCATTCATTTATTTTCCACAAGGTCAAGGTGAGATCGAAAGGCCCGCTACGTACTACTCCCATTCATTTATTTTCCACAAGGTCAAGGTGAGATCGAAAGGCCCGCTACGTACTACTCCCATTCATTTATTTTCCCCTCTTTTCAGGAATGATGATTTAACATATGGAACTTGGAGTCATTGTCCATCAACCACCTGACCCATGTGAACACTCCCACCCCCCACACGCCGGTTATTAAATGTTGAAACTCAAATTTACTCATTTATGGGTTAATTGGAAAGGAGTCCTAATAATATGACGCGTCAGGTGGCATATTCAATCCACTCACTGATGTGGTAAGTTTGAAAATCTTACATCTTTACATCTCGAGATACTTGACTTTCTCGGGATACACTTTTTTAATGGGAAAGTGCAATCATATATCCCCGAAAGAAAAAATAAAATAAAATAAATCTACGATTCTGAATTTGTCACATCAGTGAGTCAATTTTATCATGACTCATTGAAAAGATGTGAAGATATAAAAATCAGCATGAAATTATCACTTTGAAATGGGTGGAATGCACGGACCACCAGCGGCAGGCATTTGCCTCCACAACAATTTAAACAAAAATTAAATATTAAATAAACTGAAAAAATAAAAGACATTCAACTGACATGACATGAAATGCTCACAAAATCATTTTAATGAGTGCTATTGTGATTAATAATAGGAAGGAAAGAAAATTACTTCTTGTTACTCCCACAAGAAATTTTAAAATTTATAAAGGTCTTAATTGTCTTCATGTAAAGAAAACCATGACTCCGTTTTGGAGATAACCCACCCCACCTCTAGAGTTATGGATTCTCTTATGGGAATCATTTGGAGTATGATACTAAAAATAAAAGTTCATTTCAATGTACCCACACAATATTTTTTCTTTTTTAAGTATTAGATTGTAAAATTTTGAATTTCATTATATCTTATATTTGAAATTTTAATCACTTAAAAAGAGTGATTTTTTTATTATAGGTAAAAAGAAATTATCTCACCCCCTAGCCCATATCTCGAGGACGATCTTCCCCTTGTTTTTTGATTCAAATATGTGAGGATTTAAGATTAAGACCCTCAAACAATTAAGTTGGTAGGAAAAAAAAATCAAAAAGATTAAATTAGGGCATGAGACAAAAGCTTTTTTTCTGTGTGTTGGTACATGTATATATAGATTCCTAGAGTCCTAACAATTCATTTATTGAAAATCTTACGTATATTCTAAAATTCTACTTGGATTAAGATCTTGTGGTCTTTATATTATTGATTTCGTGATGAATTTCAATTTTTTTCTTTATTGTGCTAACCTTCTTCTAATTTGGTCTGATAATTTCATTCTAATACAGATCATATAGATCCTAGGAAACTTTTCGTTTAAGGTCCGTCTTTATTCTCTTACTAATTATGTAATTTGCACCAAGCTCTAGGTCATGTTAAATCGAGTGCTTCAAATTTTTACACTTGTTACTTAAACTAAGTTCTCTCGAAAAATTATCTAAGATGATGTATGGATGTCTTAATTGCTGAACTACTCACCCATCGAATGATTCTACTGACTTTAAGGATAAGACACATGTTACTTCCGACTCAGTTTTGATTTGCTTTAGTGATTACTTAGATGCATTTTATTGGTCCTCGTCGTCAAACATAATTATGCCCTCACAATCACTTATGACCAGAAAGTGTCGATTAACATGTTAGAGGCAAAATCTAACCATCAGGATAGGGAGACATGTTTATTATTCCATATTAATAAATTTAGGATGAGTTAAAGGAGAATGAAATCCAAAACAAAACGCAATATTTAAATGGTTTATTAATAGATTTTCTAAAACCCATTTGATATATTTTAAGAACATTGTGTTTTGACCTCGATGCATCATATTATACTAGAGAGATTATATTAACACACCAACTTTTACTTATTTCACACTAATTTAGCGTTATTTACTTTAAATTATAAGAGTAAACGTATCAAGGTTTAGAATGCAACCTAAATATATAAGACATGTTTTACATATTCCACGTGTTTATCCATGTTAAGCACATTTCCCAAACATGTAAATCTTGTTAAATGTTTTTTGATATATAAAAAGTTTGTTACCTTAGTCGTCTCAGGTGTTCCAACAACATTGATGTAGGATGAGTCATAAAAACCTATATAGCAATTATAGCTATTATAATGCTCTTTGATTGTGTTTATGTCATAAAGTAATCATATAAGTACAATATTAATTTTAAGTCCAGTTGCCGGCCATTTTTAAGAATTGAACTTGGATTGAACCCAAAAGAAAATGTTTTTTTGATTTTTTTTTTTTTTGTTGGTCTGAGTTTTCTGATGAAATCTAAAGGGCTGTGGTGTTGGATTACTAATGTGGTAATCCATTTGAGCAAAACGACCCTTGGTAAGGCTTAAAATCTTTACCAAGGTAATTAGGAAATTGTTTCCCTCATTATACATAAGTGAGATTTACGGGACAGGTCTATCTGTTGCAATTTTATATTATAAAAACTCCCCTACTTTATCAAGTTTGTTACTTCAATAAACCTCACTTTATAAGTTAGGCTAGCATGTCAAACTTAGTAATCTTTCAAATCTTACTAAGGGTTGTTGGGCTTACATGGATTATCAAATTGGCAATCCAACACAACAATCTTTTAGATTTCATGGAAAATCTCAGATTCAAAACAACAAAATAAAAAATATATATATCTTTTTTGAGTTTCATCGATTGTGTTGAAAATGGATGGCTACCGAATTACCAAATTTAAAACGGTTCAGGTTTTTAGATACCACAAATTGATGTGGTTAGGATCCTCTTCAAGGTATGAATTAACCCCATCGATTTGAATTTTGAGACGTGGACCCTGGTAGAAGGTTTGTTGGGTATC
Source organism: Akebia trifoliata (assembly GCF_017979445.1). Classification (NCBI taxonomy): domain Eukaryota; kingdom Viridiplantae; phylum Streptophyta; class Magnoliopsida; order Ranunculales; family Lardizabalaceae; genus Akebia; species Akebia trifoliata. Next base: position 582,132 of record NC_141378.1, on the reverse strand, counting down.
AAACTTCATAAAGTAAGGTTTGATGGGTAACAAACATCATAAAGTACAGTTCCCTTGGAATTGTCAGAACTCCAAGGGAGTTTTTTTAATAAAAATGCAAGAGCTAGGTCTGCGGGATAAATCTCTTTATAAATTATAATATTAAAGAGAAACATTTCCTTATTAACTTAATAAAGACTTTAAGCCTTACTAAATGTCGTTTTGTTCAAATGGATTATCACATCAGCAACTCAAGACCATAGCCCTCTACGTTTCATCGAAAAACTCAAATCCGATATTTTCTTTTTCAAAAAAATAATTTATTTTGAGTTTGATCTAAGGTTTTAAAAATGGACGACTATCCTTTCACATAACTCCCAAGGACCCTTACCAAGGGTGAAATCCTTACTAACTTAGAAAGGCTAATTGGAATCTAGGATAGATTAGCAGCTCAAGTAGCTGTTTGGCTGAAGCCAAAATGGAATTGAGGCCAATTAACTCGACATCTCACAGCCATACGGGAACATTTTCTCCTTTAAATGATCAGTTCTTAAATGCCATTTAATAACTAATTTGTGTGTTTAACTTTTCTTTATCATGCATGTCCCCACTTTGGGGATAGGACAATTGCTAAAATTTAAAATCGGTATGATTTTATCTGAAATCCGAGTGAACCAAATCCGATTTTTAGCAGATTTGGTTTCTTCAGGCATATCCAAGTTAAAATGTGGGTCGGATATGGGTTGTTGTCCCTTGACCAGAGTCGGATACAAATCTGTTCTTATATCCGAATGATATATTATTTTTAATATTATATGTTATATTTTTATACTTTTTTAATCTATCATTTATCAATTAATAAGTATTAGGTGTAGTGGTAAAAAAAAAATTCAAAAAGGGAGAGGTCTTAAAATTCAAATCGATGGGGTTGAAAGTTAAAGAACCGACCCATTTTAAGCCCTAACTAAAATGGATTTATTCAAAAAGTTGAAAGTTAAAGAACCTCCCCCTTTCAAATGTTTTGATCTGCGTTCTTGGAGGTGCATCCCATTAGGGTTGGCGGGGCTTGGTTGTGCTCTAACTCGGCCCTTAAGAGACGGCTTCTACCTATACCCCTATCAGGTCTGTCGACTAAGTCCTAGCTCAGTTCTAATGGGCTCAGGCTTAACTCGGGCCAAATAAAATAATTAAAATTTAACTTTTCTGAAGAAAAATTATTTTAAAAAATACACATTTTTTTGTGCATTTTAAGAATATCCAATCTAATTTTCAATTAATGTCTTATTAACCTATAATGTTATAACTCAGAGTTTATACAATATATTTTACTTTTATTAATATAATATTTATTTAATTGAATATTTCTTGAAGATATAATATCAGGTTGGGCCCTAACCCAACCCGTATTTGATGAGCTAAACATTATTGAGCCCGGCCCTACCTTTGCAAGCTCAACATGAAGGCCTTAACCCTTGTTTTGTTTGGTGGGCTAGATCGAGCTAGGGCGCCAACGGGCTCAATGATTCCTCTATCTCCCATTCATAAGATGTCCCTATTCATTCTCTGTTTTTATAGTTTTTTTTTTTATTTTATTAATGAGTTTCCTAATTTGCATTCAAAAGGCACACTAATTGTACTGTTCTCTTGCTAATTTTCCATTCCTCTAGACACAATCAAGCTTTAATGAAATCACTAATGGCAATCATTTGTACAGTTGGAATGGATTGATGACTAGAATGTTGGCATCTAAAATAATGCTCAATATTGAGCCCAGATCAAATCTATCAAATGTGGATTTTTAGGTACCGATGAAATGGAGATTCTTATTCGACTTAAAATCTATTTTTAATAAGGTTAGAAATGTCAAAATGAACTAATTTTTTTAAGAAAGGCCCATTTTTATGTGCAGAAAATTTTAAAACATCACTTTCCTTCCATCTTTTCTATAGTTCTTAGAAAATTTGGGGAAACAAATAAGTTTGCTTACTCCTCCATACCATCAAAAGTGCCACATGGTATACACTCTTTTAGGCTTAGTTACCCCATGAATTCGAGACTTGCATGTGCATCATGAGCTGTTGCAACCAAGGTTTATTAAGGCCTTCGAAAAGATAAAATACTTGTCCTCGTAAATGCTACTAGACCAATCACAATGATCCCAAGCTTTAGGCCCCTAGGGAAACAGTAAGCTAGAGAGTATGGGAGAGTTAAAGAGAAGAGACTTTACAGATCTGAGTAAGTTTTGTTACTTTCTTATTCATCCTTATCTTTTTGTTATTTATAGATATTGAGTTGGTTTTTAAACATTCATATGTATGTATAAATCCAAATATATGGAAGGTTTCTCAAGTTTCGAGAGAGGCTTTCAGAAAAAATATGGAGCATAGTTTCTTTCTCAAAATTTGTGAATCGCTCTCGTTGAGATCCCATGGTCCGAGGAACTGTCAATACCCACATGAATCTTTTTTGTTTTGTGTGTGTGTGTGTGTGTGTGCGCGCGCGCGCGCATGTGTTTTCTTATTTTAATTTTACCGCATTGGTGATTTGATATAGGATTCTACATTCACTACGTATTACACAATTTACATCATGGAGCAATTTTCTTTTCTTTTATTGTTGATGATGATTCCTCACCATGCATGGAGATCAATACCACCAAAAATCAACCAATTTAATTAAAACCATAACAGATTTTAATAAAAAACATGAGGGGCACCTAAAAAAGAATAAATCTTTCTATGGGATTCAGCTTTTTATTTTTGTAGAAAAATTGCAAAAGAGCTTCGTGGTCTAAATTTTATAAGCCTTCGCCATATTTATAATCAAGTAATCTTTCATCTTGTTCTCAAACTTTAATTTTTTATGCTTGATAGGAAGCAAGCTTAATAAACTTAGAAAATCCAATTTAGTATAAATTTAAATTCAAACAATTTGAGTAAAAAAGATTTGGCAAAACATAAAGACAGCCTTAAGAAGTTTGGGTTTTAATCCAAATTACAAAATATAAAAAATATCCAACTATGCTTAATAATAAAATATAGAATGATATTCTTCATTGTTTGAGGTTAATACTTGTATTCCTCCTGCATAATAAGAGAAAAATAAGAAATACCCAATTGGTTCATTGGAGAAAAAAAATAGGGCTGCGGATTATTTGGGCTTGTCAAGAAGGTTTCTTTTTAGTTGAGGATTCCTCGAGAGCTATCTAATATTTTACTTCAACATGTAATGTGTAATTATATTCGCAGACATTTATTAAATATTAATAAAAGGGAGGGGACCCTACAACCCCGACATACTGATAATAAAATAAAATAAAAACAATGTACAATCTGGAGTAGGTCTTTTCTAGGTCTAGTTAATGTATTTTAAGTATGAATTATTTATGTAAATAAGTTATTATAAAGTCCATTTTTTTAATAATAAAATATTATGGAATAAATTATTAATTAATTTAAACTTAACTAAATATTCAATACCCCACTTTACCCAACTGAGATTTAATAAGATTTATGTTGTTCTCTTTTCCACTTGAACCCACTACCAATATTCTATTTTGATTCCTCCTCCAATATTAGAATACATTATTATATAATAAAAACAAATTTTTTTTTTTTTTAAGTATTTGATCACAAATATGCGTCTCATGTTTGTGAGAAATTTGTCATTCGGCCTCTACCAGAATTGGATACAACCATTTTATGGACCTCAAACTTAATCAGTATTTTCAACCCATGGACCGTCTCACATAACGCCCATAATGCAAGTACTCTTAAATCCATTAGGTTAGATATCAAACGGTTGGTAAAATTTTAAGGGTCAGGCAGATTGGGTGCACTCTGAGGCCAAGGTTTGAACACTTGAGACTAGGGATCTCAATGGGTACCCAATTATCCGAAACTAAATTGGAACCAATAGGAATTGGAACCGTTATAATCGATGGGGTACCCACAGGTACTAGAACCGATTTATTTTTTCATTTTCTTCTATTATACATGATTTAAATTTTTCTTATATATTAAAATTTATATATATATATATATATATATATATATATATATATATATATATATATATATATATATATATATATATATATATATATATATATATATATATTTCTTCTTTTTTTTTTACTTGTAAAGAAGATGAATTTTAGTTTTTCAAAAAGAAACATTAACTCTTATTTTTAATAGAATAAATTATAATTAAATAGATATTTTTTACATAATATGTTGATTTTTGTTAAAGAAAAATATTTATTTTTCCATTTGATTATTGATAACTAAAACCGATGGGTACTCATGTTTTATTGCGGTTTCAGATTTGATTTTACTTTTTTTAAATTCGAATTAGAATCGAAAAAATATATTGATTATGATTCTAAATTCCTTATGAATTGACCCATTGACACCCTACTTAAGACCTATTAGGTCTTTCAATGGATCATATTGGACCTAAATCCAATATACTATTTGATCAGTGGATTCAAGTTATAGAGATCAATGAGGATCATCATCTGGATTCGAAATGATACAAGAAATATCAAAAGATCTAGATCGTGTAAATACAAAATCCAATTTTTGGAATTTTCATTGCTATATGTATTTTCAAAAAAATACTCCAAATAATAACTGATTTATAAAAAGTAAAATAAAATAAATAAATAAATCATTATTTTTATCTTATGAAAAGAAATTTAACATCTTGTAGAAGGAAAAAAAAGTTGAACCAAACACATAACAAGGAATTCCTCAATGTTTGTACTTTAGTCGTCTTTCCTCCGTCCACAGCTGTCTCTATCAAACGCTGTTATTTTCTACGAAGCCAACTGGCTGATTCTCGACTGTTCATTGGTTCGTCATTGACGTGCCAAGTCAATGAAAATATTTCGCGAGTTTCACGAGCTGCCATATTAAATGCTGAAAAAGAAAGAAAGAAAGAAAGAAAAAGCACATTCAAAAAAAAATTTAAATCAAAAGAATGTCCAAGTCTACCGTCAACCTATATTTATTTAAATAGATTAGATTATACAATATGAATCTACCGTCTACCTTTCACAGTCTCTTCAATCTCAATTCACCTATTAGTGGCTCAAATATTAGAAATTTCTAAACCTCTTTATCTGGAATTTGGATTATCTCTTAAATGAGCTTTTAACTTTGCCGCAAAATTGAAGTCTTATATCGATTGTTTGAATATCAAATTTTAATTTTCAGTTGAATTTAAAAGTTCATTGTAGATTGCTTCAAATTTTTGGCTACGACGATAAGTTATTTTTTGTTAAAGTCAAAAGTCAAAACTCATCAATAAGAGGATTGCAAGATCAAAATCATAAATAAGATATTCATACCTATCTAACATTAATTTAATCAATTGGATTAATTAGTTAATTGGCCACAATAACGCTAAATTTAATAGAGCCCATTTGGGGGGAGGAGTAAGATACACCTCAAAGAAGGTGTATTTGTGTGCAAGGACTAACCCAATCTAATCCTAGATAGTAACAACTTTAATTTATTGGTGGGTCCACTATTTGATCCCTACCATACCATGTATAAGTAGAGAAGAATTTAGAATTGTTTTTAAAACATGTAGTGGACCCAACAACATTGACAGTTTAATCGTTATCACATTTCATATGTCAGCTCTTATCTACACACATCCTATAATCCACATCTTATTTATATTAAAGAACCAACTTTCATGGCTTCAAACCCAAGCTCAGCTTATTCTTTACTAAGCAACTCCACTAATCTAATAAAAGCTCCCATCTCTTTCTCTAAGTACGTACGTATTCAGATTGTTATCCAACTTCTGTTCTCATTAGTTTACACGTGTCACTTCTTTTTTTTTTTTTTTTTTTTGGGGTTACTGTACCATTGACGTTAGATTCACCCTTCCATGCATGCTTATGTCATGATCATGGGGAATAGCTTGCCTGCACCCGAACATGATTAATTTTTAAATCTCTGAGTGATAGTGATATTTTTTAAGACGATTTGGCCTTAATTTAATATTAAAATATTCTTATAAAGAGATACTAGATCTTATAAAATAAGAAGAAAATATAATAAAAATGGCAAAATCAACTATAGTTTACAAGGACCGCCGTCTGTTGTGAATTGCGATTGGAGCACCTCCAATGAAAGTAATTCTTCAACTACAGGGGTACAAGTGGACGAATCACAACCCAACACGTATACCTAACTGGCCTAGCTAATTTGTCTTATTAGTTGGGTAGAGTCTAAAGGCATATTTTTCGGATTCTGTGTATCAATGACAACATCAAATTCATGCTTTTCTGCCAGAAGGAGACCCCCACACCCGCAACCCTCACTCCTCTCCACTACTACATATAAAAAGTCGTCTTTAATTGATAAATTAAATAAAATACTTGGCGTAAGAAGAAGAAGTTAAATGGGGCCGTTTTGTAATTATGGAGACACGTAAGATGTGATATAAATAGTGGGGCCATGTCAAGTCTGATTTATGTGACATGGCATTCTTGTTAGAGATTCCAGATGTTGGTGATGGCTTTATAATGGTAAGCTACGTAGACACGCTACAACGATGAACGTAGGACTAATATGGGACCATGACCATGTCATATGATGGAGCTTCAACAACGAGTTGAATCGGATGAGTCAATTAAATATATTAAAACTGATCCTTCAAAATATCTTTATTTTATATGAAAGTTAGAAAGTATATCATTTTTTTTTCCTAAAATGTGCTTTTTTAGGGATCCGTTCACACGTACAAGTATCTCAGCTTTTTAATATTTACCCTGAATCACAAGTTCTAAACATTTAAAAAAAAAAAAAAATTGATAAATTAAAATTGAAGAAAGAAAAGAAACTTATGTGCCTTAATCAAGGGAGCACAAAATCATAGTATATGGGTTGTTTGGCAAAGTGGAACATGCCACCATATGTGCTAGCTGCCTTTACCACCAAAGATAATAATAAAAAAATCATAAAAATACTTTTTAACTTTTTATTAATCATATATTAGTGGGGCTTGAGAGGGGATTAAAATAAGTCTGATTTTAAGCGATTAAAATAAAGCCCATGGTGAGGAATGCTTTGGTATAATGGCTAGAAATTAACCATCTTTTGATCTGGAGGTGCATCAAACAATCATGAGAAGAGTATAATTGAAAGAGCTTGCCACGTGGAACGTCTAAGATGTGGGGCTATTGAAGTTCAGTGAGCCGTTTCTGGAGTATCACCATCCTTGACAATAAGGCCAACGTCAAGCACCAACCAGCAAGTTAGAAAAAGGCAAAAAGGGTTTCCTATTTCCAACCTTTTGAACATCCCATCCTCCCTAACCCAGCGATTCCGGCATCTCGACATGATGACGTAATATAAGACCCACACCCTTAAAAAACAAGAGAGAAGTAGGGCCCATCCAGCGAGACTGCCAATCTTGTCAATTTATTTGAATTAAAATAATTAAAAAAAGAGTGGTGATAATATGACTCCCCAAGTGGCATATTCAATTGACTTCTTGACGTGATAAGTTTGAGAGTCATAGACATAAACGTTGTAGGATACACAATTGCTACAAAAGTATATCCCAAGGGAGTTGTGTATCTCGAAACATACAGATCTACAATTCATGAATTTATCCACATTAGAGAGTCGATTGATTATGTCACTTAAGGGATCATATTATTAGGACCCTTAAAAAAAATAAAGAAAAGCATCGAAAATCTCATCTTTTATTTAAGAGTCGTGATAATATGACGACTCACCAGGTGTCATACTCAATGAATTCTCTAACGTGATAAGTTTGAAAATCGTAGATTTGCACACTCGAAATACATGATTGCATTTTTCCATAAAAAAGAAATATATCTCGAGATCTACAATTCTCAAACTTGTCTATGTCAGAGAGTTGATTGAGTATGCTATTTGACGAATCATATTATGAAGACTCTTTTTTAAAATACGGTGATACATGTAAACCCCTGTGGATAATTCTAATTAAATAGAAATTTTACCTAGGACCCATCATTCCATGACTCCACCAATGAGATCTTTTAAGTAAATAATCATCAATAATAATATTCTAACACGTGGCATTTTAGAATGGGTGTAAGGTAGGACCCATGATTCCATGGGTTCTCTTAAACAGATAATCATGATAGCAATGTTTTAACACGTGGCATTTTCGGATGGGTGTACAGATTTAAATGGAAAGAAAGGACCACATCAATCTATTTACTCTTGTCTACTTGAAAAGCCAAAAAACCGAACCGTACGTTTGGGAAATAAAAGAAAGAAAGAAAGAAAAAGAGAGGAAGAGGGCAAAAGAAAAAGACGAAATACTTTAGAGGAGGGTTGGGGGGGGGGGGGTGATTTTGCCAACTTTAAGCAAAGAAAGTCCATAATACCTAAGGTGGAAGGTAAAGCTGCAACAGAAGCAGACACGTTTTTTTATATATCTAATCTAATCATACTGCGCGCTACTTTTAAGACTGTCTCTTACTTTTATTTAATTTCCTTTTTTTTTTAAAAACTCTTTCTGTGTGAGAGAAAGAGCGCTCAGCTAACATGTAGCGAGCGAGAGCGCCTCTAAAGATAGTTGTTGGTTGTTATCAACTTTCTACTTTTTAAAGGAAGAGAGAGAGAGAGACTGTATTTTAAGTGTTTGTGCATTGTTCAGTTCACTGACTTTTATAACATGCTGATATCATAACTACACGAAAACAAAGTTTCGATGCGAGTTGGTATCTCTTTTAGATGCAAAATAATAAACAAAAGCTTTTGATTTGTCATTATAAGTGTTACCTGAAAATAATTAAATCAGAATTAAATGTGAAAATTTATTTTGGGGATAAATCTCATCCGTTTCATTTTCTGTTTTCACAGTTTGGGATCATGTGTTTTTTTTTCATGAGTCAACTCATCCCAACATATAAATTACCAATGAAAAATGTTGAACTAAAATCTAAAAGATACTCAAGTAATGTGGCATAATCTTTTTTTTTCTTTTTTGCGTCTTGATAATCTGACTATCCCACACGGCACACTCAATCGACTCTCTTGACATAACAAGTTCAGGAACTGTAGATCTGTAAGCCTCGGAAGAAATGATTCCCTCGAGATATACTTTTTTATGAGGAAGTGCAATTTTGTATCCCATGGTCTACAGATCTGTGGTTCCCAAACTTTTCACGTCAAGAGAGTCGATTGAGTGTACCACATGAGGTAGCCAGATTATCACAATTTTTTTTTTCTTCATTGTATCTTGCAAATCTTTTTTTCTTTTTGAATTTTTGTACATTGCCATGTCAACCAAATATCTTTTTGAGTGAGTTCAGAACTTCTCATTACAAATAAAGTATGGTCCTCCCCCACTAACTATTTATATGAGTCATGCTGGGGTGACACAATGACATGGTGACGCGCACATAACCGTAGATGCTTTTCTGCAAGATACAAGTAAAAAGTATTAACGGTTAGGTGTGCGTCACCACTTCAATTGTGACAACCCCGTGTCCTCATTTGTATCACTCCATCATTAGTGTATTTATATATCATTTAGTACCAATGCACTTCAACTTTAAAAAAAGAATAATAATAATCTAACTAAAAAAAAACACTCAAATAAATTCAATTGGCATGGAATGTTCACTGAACCATAGATTTTTTCTTGTGTATGTCGAGGAAAAATTTATGGTTCTATGCACATTCCAATTCAGTTGAGTGTATTTGAGTGTCTTGTTTTAATTAGTTTTAGCATGATTTTAAAAAAATTGCTAATCTTCAAATTTTTTTCTTCTTTTTTCTTTAACTTTCAATGCTATCCTCAATTATTTTACCCCACGAGAGAAGTTATTAATAAATATACTCTTCAAAATCCAGCAATTAATTGAATCTATATATGACGACTAAATTAGTGTTCAAACCAAAACTTTCATATTTATCATCTTCCTTAAACCTTCATAATTCATGAAGTTTTTGTGTAAATTTTTGGAGAAGTTCCAGATATAACTTTTTTTAGAAGCTCTAGCATATTTTTCCCCTACTTCAAAATCAATATCAAGATTTTTTTAACCTATTTGACATTGTTTCAGACTTTCTACTTGTTAGAAAAAATCCTAAGACCCGAAGTACTAATCAACAAGAATAATAATAATCTCACAAGACACAAGATATATATGGTCCGATCAAAGCATCGACCTACGTCCACGGGCAAAAACAATAATTTCACTATGATAACTAAAGAAGAATAAGGTTACAATTTCACTGTCTCTCATATATCTCTCTCTAACTTTCTTAGGGTTTCATCTCTTACCATTTATATACTTAATGTTACAAATAAGGTAAACGAGTTTAATCCAAATCCAAACCAAATGGACCCGGTTTAAACGAGTTGTTAACAGATCAACAAAATATCTGGGTTGAATCCACGACAACTCTTCATATACAATAATAAAATACATAACCCAACACTACTGAATATTCAACATATTAAACTTCCCCTAAAATCCTACATTATTCTTGAGGTTTAGAGATTCAAAGAGATGTAATCTTAAAGTTAAAGATGGTAAACTTTTTTATACAAAAGTCGAAGATGAATAACATATTGTTAGAAGGAACCCATGCACAATTTTACTCTATTTGCGGATCATGAAGTTTTGAACATTGAATCTAGAGTTCATAAAGCTTTTTTCTAGGTTCATTGCTTATTATTTTAAAATAAAAAGGAATCTGACATTTTCTAGACTCATTAAAATTGGTTAAAAAATATTTCAAGCTCTTTCCCATAAATCCTTTTGAAAAGAAGGGGTCAAAGTTCATGTGGTGTTACACCATAATTCAAGCTGAAAATCTAATGGGCTCAATAATTTATTCATCTTTTTCTATCATTTGATAAATTTATTTTGAAGTTTTGGGGCAAGGTATATGCCACGAAATGCCATTTTTCTACTTTTTATTATTTTTTCATCTTTCCTCCGACCAAATAAGCTATTGAAAATAGAAGATAATGCTAGTTTGTTAAGAATGTTTCGACGTCTTTATTTTTGTATTTATTTAATTCCTTTCTTTTTTTAATGTAGGCTTATCCCACTTGTAGACATAAGATATCCATCTTTGAACATCAATGCTACGTTGTTTGGAGTCGACACCATTCTTTTTTTAAAATTGATAATAATGGACACTCGAATAAATTTTTTAGAAAATTATTTTTTCATGGCATTGTAGTGACTCTCATTCATGAAAAAGGTATGGTCTATTTAAGATCTAGATAAAGAGGTTTAATTAGAGAATGTGGAAGATGTTAGACACCTCATTCTCTCCACCTAGGGTGATTTCCTTTTTAAACTTAATCATTTTGAATAGTTAACAAAACAACACTAATGCATGAGATGCATGAAGTGGGTGTGTGCACATGGTGGGTATGTACATCTTTGAAAAATGATTTAATGTTAATGTTGACATGGAAATATTCTATGGAAGAAGATATCCCATAGAGTCATCACATTTTACATGAGTTAGGATCTTAGTTTAGGATTTTAAAAAAATTTCATTGATAAAGTTATCTTGGATCCATAACCTTGATACATGCATGTTTGATTAAAAATTTAGTGCTTTTATCCTATCAAGAGAGTTACACATTTCTTCATCATGATCAAGCATGTATGATATGTGTGCATAGTGTACATTATGATTAATGAGAGAAAATGATTTAAAGAGGGATTTCAACCTTCATCGCCTTGAGTATTTCATGCCCAAGGTTAATGTTCAATCTACTTGGGATGAAGGAGGATTCTCCATTACATCATAAAGATTTTAAAAAAATATATATAGAAAAAAAATATTTAAGCTTAAAAATAAACTAGATCCTAACCCACCTTGTCCCTTGATAGTTATAAATGAGTTTTAGCCTTAAGAGATGAACTTGAGAGTGGATGGTTAGAGAAGACGAGTGTTGTTGAGTTGAAGGTTGGGAAATAAAAGATTAAATAGGGATTTAGGTTGAAAAATGAGGACTTGAAAACATCAATTACTCATAGAAAATAAGATTATTTATAGAGTTTTTAGATAACTTTTAGTGATAAAGTGGTCCAACCCTAAATCAGGAGTTTGATCATATTCGAAAATCAAGAGAAATTCTTAAAAGTATGAAATTGTTCAAACATATATCAAAGAGAAAATTTAGAAAAATTTAACGAAGAAAATCCCTATACATACATAGGTGCAAGGCATTTAAGATAATACAAAAATATAAAGATTATACAAATTTTTGCATCTAAAGTTATTGTAAGACCAATTTACACATCGAAACAAAAGAAAAATATGTATATATATATATATCGATCGTACCACTCTTCGTTCCGCTTTTTAATACACTCGCAAAAGCTGTAACAACACAGAGAGCAGAGAGCAGACAGCAGAGTGCAGAGTTTGCAGACTATATGACCTTTTTAAAGAGTCATTTACTTTGAAGCCCATTCCCATGTACAAATTACAAAATCTCCCTTTAAACCTTACAATTACAAGGCGTCACATATCCGATTTTATCAGCATGTTTTATAAAATCACCGCTCGAGTCAAGTGGACCACACCCACCTTGCTACCTAACACCGACAAAAATTGTCCACTTTCCCTCTGCAATGGTCAGTACGAGTCGAGTTGACTAATAAAGATTTTAGAAATTATACATTTTCTAAACTACACATGTTTGGACTAAACATTAGAGCTTGTAGGCAGTAAGACTTGAACTTTCTTAATAGCGCATTTAAGAAAGAAAAGAAGGTTGCTGCAATTTTTTTTTTTTTGAGTGGGATCATAAGATTGGAGTGCAAGGAGGAGAATTTCAGGTCATGGGTAATGTGCAACTAGTGGCTCCCTTTCTTTTATTTTTTTATTATGGGGTCTTCATTACCAAACCCTCAAAAGTCTACATAAAAATAAGGATAAAATACACTTACACCCCCTAATATTTTAACAATTACACTTACCTCTCTTAGAGTTATCTAACGGACTCACTAATGGCCTTCCATTTACTTGTTATCGACCAGACAGTTAAAAATGATTTCTTACAGTTTATTATCATTATTTTACCCTTTTCAAAATGTTATTATCTGTATTAAAAAATTTCCTTGCGAAAAAATGGGTTCACAAGTAAGAGTGTGAATTAATGCTTCGATGGGGATATTTTTATATTTTTAATTTTTTATATTATAAATAAAATAAAATGAAAGGGTAAAATAGTAAACTAATATCTAAACATTAACATCATCTATGAAACGGGTGATAAGTGCAATTATCAAAATGTTACGAGTCAACAGTATAATTTGCCCTAAAAGTAAAATAAAGAATGCTAGTTGGAAGTAAATTAGTAAATTCTAAGTAATCTGATCTAAACCTTCTTTTTTTTCTTTTTTCTGTGTATAATGTTAAAATGGCCTCAAGAATGACTTCATTTCACACTTTGCTGGCATGTAAGTGTCTAGAAACCATGAATACTTTTCATTGAGATACGAGAAAAAAGCATCTATGATTATGTGCACACCTTCACATCAGAAAAGTGTGAAATAAAGTCAATCCAGCACAATTCTTTTAATATTAGTTGTGGATATAATTTTTTGGATCGACATCAAAGAATGAGAGATTGATTAATACTCCTCAAGTTCTAAAGTTTTTTGATTGTGATGCAACAAACCTTTCATGCCCAAGTGAGAGAAAAATTCTGAGAGATTTTTGGGTTAGAGAATATGTACTTTTTCTGTGTTCAATGCCCTTATTTATTAAAATAGGGAAACCTTAATCCTAATTTAATTACCTAATCAATTCTAATCCAAACAAAGAAACGCATCCTCCTAAAACTCTTCTTTATTGATTTTAATCTTAAAATCTTGCTTGGAATAGAATGATATCTTTGATATATCCCACATCTTTGATTTATCAAGTTTTGGCTTGATTTTCAAAGTAGCAACCTATTCCGATGGATTTCAGACCATCCTAGTTATTGCTTTTCATGGATGTATCTCAAATTCTGACCCTTCGAGTGCATTGCTCTAGGACACTTTCGGATAGTTTGGTATATGTTGCTCGTAGTATTAAATTTTGACATATTTACACGAAATATTTTCATTTTCCCAAGTTTCGACACGAAATTTAATCAATAATTTCTTTTTCTATATATTTTGATGGAAATCACTAATCATTTCACAAAATATTTCTATGAATATTGAATTTCGATTGAAATATCAAACTTTAGAGATAAAAATGCAATATCTCAATGAAAATAGTTTGAGGGAACTTCGACAGAAATATTCTTTTAGAAAGAACTAGTAAATTATATATAGTATTTACTAATAAAGTTTTGTATATAACATTCATCCATTAGTATAAATGAATTATGATTAGTTGATTATCTATTTCATCTTATTTTAATGTATTCTAAGTATATTAGTACGTCTATATAAGCACATCCACAATTGATAATTGTTTAATTAATTGGACATATTAGCAATTTATTTGTACTTATTCAAAATCAATAAGAAATATAATAACACATGAATGCAATACTTAATAGTTTATTCATTCTCATGTTTCACACATTAAATTGTATGTAATTAACGCAACATATTACTCTTATTTTCATGTAAAATATTATTATTTTTCATTGTCAAACTCTCAATACTTAAACGTATATATGGCAAAATATTGTTATGTTTCATTTCACAATTCATACGGTTGTTTTATCGTATTTTATCATTTTCTACAAGATCAATGAATATTTCTTCAATATTTATATCATTTTTATTATTTCTAAAAATTATTTTAATTTTTTACTTTTTAATCACAGTTTTTTAATGAAATATATACGTCTGTGGTGTTGGATTGCCAAAATTTGTAATTCATGTGGGCCCAGCAACCCTTGATAATATTTTAAATCAAAGTCATGCCAACGTGGATCGGTTTAGAAATTTGAGGTCATTTTAGGCATGCAAAAAATGTGAAGCCATGTGATAAAACGCAGTAGTGTCCTCCGATTTCAATAAATGTTACAGTCAAATGTCTTAAATCGTTTTTTTTGTAATTTTTAAAAAATTATTACATTTTTCGTTAAAAAAAATCAACCATTTTCTGATAATTTCCCCCAAAAATCTATTATCGAAGAAGTTGGGTTCTCCAAGCCATGTCAAATGAGAATCAAAATCAAATGCGGCATCTCATATAAAGTCCAGATCTAATTAAGTACTAAGTCACGATCCAAAACAGAGTCTTCTTCTTATAACAACTTTAGGTATCTACATGGCAGCATATTTTTATTGGAGTCAAATTAGCACCAATTCGACCTGAATCAGTCCATTGACAACTATGTGAGGGTGTCAACTATTGTTAGCCTGATTTTAAAATTCGGTTTCACGTCTTGTCTCATCCAGGCTTGATACCGAGTTGTCTCAGACGAGTTTTTTGATACATTTCAGATGTCTCATTCAAAAAATAAAAAAATTGAACGTGAGTCTCAAAACTTAGTCAAAAAAGTGATTTTGTGAGTTGGTCTCGTTCAGTTTCGATACCAAGTTAATTTGAACGATGATACGTCTCGGTCTCGGATGAGTTTTAAAATCATGATTGTTAGACTATCAAAGATATCAACTTCTCTCTCTCTATTTGAAAGAGAGGAGCTTGTCGAGAATGTTCGAGGCTTTTCCAAGGTCTCTTCCCCCTCCATTAAAGAAAGGAAGCGATGATGCGTCGAAGGGATGGCTCATTTACTCCACAATCAAGGTCTAATAGTTCTCCCTTAATTGGTATTAGAGCAATGTTAGTCATTCAAAAAAGGGAAAAAAAAGATAAACTACTTTAAGATCTCGTCGAAGAAGATGACAACATTCGATTGGAAGAAAAAGTGGTAATCAAATGATCCCACTTTAGAAAAAATAAATAATAATCAGACAATCTCACATGAAATAAAGTAATATGAAGATCACACTAATGAAACAAATCTATACAAGTATGTGACACCAAAAAGTTGCCACTAACAGCTAATTTGATTTGTGGGACAACCAAACACATAAAGTGAGTCATCAATGAAATTTTGGCCATTTTTTCAATTGCCAACCCCAAAACTACTAAATCAGACAAAATCTAACTTTTCCTAATGCCACCCTAAGATGTGTGCTAATTCATTCATTGGTGATTTACATTTGAATTGTTGTGGCGTTAGCAAAAGTTGATATGGCAATATAATTTTTCTATTTTTATTTAAATTTCACCATACGTGACTATTATTTTTAGAGAGCCACACCAACTTTTCCTAATGCCACCCAAGATGTGTGCTAACTCATTCATGGGTGATTTACATATTATGACTTGGTGTGGCATTAGCAAAAGTTAGTGTCGCCATATAATTTCTCTATTTTTATTTAAATTCAAGAGAAAAAAAAAAAAAACAAAGATTTTCTGTGGGATTAAACTAGATTTTTCACATTATTGAGGGAATTTTACGTAAGTAGAGGCTTTGTAGGCAGGGACGGGGCATTAGGGAGGTCATTTGAAAGGGTTCTTTATTTTTATTGATATTGCTGTTGCGAGGGTGATTTGTTATTCGTGCAAAGATTTGGGGTTTACACTCTACACTGACTCAACAGTGTAAAAATACGAGATGAGATAAACAAGCGAGAAATTGACCATCTCACTAAATTTTAATTTTTTTTTTTTTTTACAGCAGAGTTCAATCACGAGGTAATCATAATTCTCCATTTCTCCTCTCCCACTCAGATTACCTCCCGCCAATTTTCCCCACTATCCAACGGTAAAAAAAAAAAAAAAAATTGAAACTTTACACGTCACCGTTACCCAAACCACGTGAAATATTCCCCCAAATTCCCCCCCTCCCCCCTCCTCCCCCTTTGATCGAGCTCTGCAACTCTGTCTCCCGCCTCCTAAAATAAAGATTAACAAACTAATTACAATCCCATTTTCGCAAAATTCGCAAAGTTCCTTTGATTTTCACTTCAGTTTTATGATTATTTTCTGATCTGGGTTTTTCTTTTGTTCTTCTAGTTCCACTGATCAGTAGAGTAGTACCATTGAAGGGTTGGAGCTTGATCTTCAGAGAAGAAATTACAGGTGTCTTCTGCACCAAAGAAGTTGTGTTCTTCCATCCTCAAGAACTGTTGGTGCTGAAAAGCTTTCTGGGTACTTGTCGAATTTGCTCTCGAATCAGAAAACTGAAAGTAATTGATCGAAGAAGGCGACGAAGAAGAAGGGCAGTTGAATTTAAGAGAAGATGAAGCAGGAGGCATGAGTAATTGATGTTGCTCAAGAACCCCAGATGAAGAAATCGCTGCGTTTGGGCTGTTATTGTTGTTGTTGTTGTCTTCGTTTAAGATCGCACTAGAATCGCTGTCAGATGATCCATCTTTGAAGTCCCCAAACACCAAAAGTCCAACTCCATTGTTGTTGTTGTCCTGATGATCTTCAGTTGTTGCTGGATCGGTCGTAGAGATCTTACTCTGGTCAAAAACTTTGTTTTCGGATTCAGACATCAAGACCTCTTCTTTAATTGAGACTTCACTCTCTGGGTTTTCTTCTTGAAGCTTTGATTTCAAATCTCTTAGCTGCAAATTTACAACCCACATTTATAATTAAAACCCAAAATTTTAAAAAATAATAATAAATTAAATTAAAGATTACTACTTTTATAGTTCAACTACATTATTTCTGTTTAATTTTGATTTCGATTCACCTCTGCAACTAGAGCTTCTTTATCTCGTTGGAGAGACTCGAAATTCCGCTTGAGAGTTTCGTAATCGGATTTAAGAAACCCATAATCTCTCTCCAATTGTTTGGTCTTCCAACGGGCTCGTCGGTTCTGAAACCAAACAGCAACTTGTCTTGGTTGCAAGCCTAGTTCTTGGGCTAATTTCATCTTTCTCTCTGGTTCGAGCTTGTTCTCGACCTCAAAATTCTTCTCCAAGGCTTTCACCTGATCAACGCTTAGTCTCCTTTTCTTCTCTGCTACATGACTTGATTCTTCTAAGCAGTCTTCCTCTTCTAACCCCTCCAACATGGATTGAAAACCTCTACTGTAAACATGGTTGGTGTTGGTGGGGGCAGTGGTGGTGGTGGTGTTCTTACCAGCCGAACACTTCTCATCTAAGAAAGAAACAGAAACAGAGACAGAGAGAGTTAGTCACACTGTCACAGCCTCTCAGATCTAGCTAAATGAGAAACAAAAAAAAAAAACAAAACCCAGAAAGGAAAAGATGAGAAAAAAGCATTAAAACTTAGGAGGAGAGACCCAAAACAAGAAATTTGGTCCAAATTTACAGATTCAAGCAAAATTACCCACAACAAGAAGCAAGAAAGCTTAAATAGCACCCACAAAAGGGGTAACAACAGACAAGAAACAAAGGGTATCTTTGAAATCTAGACAAATTTTTACCTGTAGGACATATGGAGATCAAAGCACCCAAGGAATCTGAGCTACCACGTCTCTTCATGACTGAAGTAAAGAAGAGGGTCTTTATAGCAGATCTTGATTGATTAAATTAAGATCCTTTTAGTTTGTTACAGGTTTTTTTAGCCCAAAGGGGTGTTGAGAGCAGTTACGTTAAACAAGAAAAGCCATGGAAGCTGAACTCCCATGTTTAGAACAAACCCATACTGGGCAAGAGTTCATAGACACTGAGACTCTGAACAACCACCAATCTCTTTTGGTTGTCCAATCTTTCTCCTTTTTTACAACTTCTCCTCCTGAACCCATCATCAAAACCAAGAAGGAGAAGAAAAAAGCAAACCAAAACCAACCCACAAAAAAGAAAATCAAACGCACAAGAACAACAATCAAACTCTCTTTTTTACAACTACGCAATAATCAAATCCAATTCAGCTAGTTTAAAGCGCAACTTCTCTACAGAAAGAGAGAGAGAGAGAGAGAGAGAGAGAGAGAGAGAGAGACCAGTTCACAGCCCCCCTGGCCATGGCCGCACGCACTCTTTAAATAAATCCCGACTGAGTTAAATTTGGGTTAGAAATTGACTCTGGTTACTCCACTGAAATGAAGTGAACTCGAACCGATTGAACTCCCATTTTCGACCGTTCGAAGATATTTTTAGGGGTTGCTTACAAAAGTTTTTGATCTCTCTTTATATATCAAAAACGTGATATCTCTATATTCAGTAGTCACCACGTGTACTTTGAAGCTCGAAATTGACAGAAATCTCGTCCCTTTCATGTCTACTTAGCCGCTCCAGAGCCTAAAGATGGTAATTTTGATTCCACAAAAAAGAAATCAAGAGTTGCCACGTGGCAAGCCCTTGGGTTTGGCAGACACTTGATCATTTGACCTGCCCTCTGATTTAGCCACACATCAAAAATCCTCACGACCGTCCATTTTTTGCCTCTGAATTTGAGAATTCCATTATGGACCCATGGGTTGCAAATGTATGGTTAAATTTCTTAAGTCAACGTTTAGAAATCACTGATCATTCAGGATCATCTTTTAACATACAGGCCCACCCCACGTGGCATTTGGACGTTTTACTTATTTATTTTGGGTGATTTTAACATACCCCCCTATCTTATGATGAATATTAGAGATACCCCACATTTTCAAATTGATGACTTAGATCCCTTGACTGTTATTCTTAACGAGAGACCAACAACATATCATGCTTTGAGAGAATAATTACTTGTCAAAAGGCTGAAATACCCTTCCAGTTAAGTCATGCTCACGTTTGGGAGGATAAGAAATTATCAAAAGACTAAAATACCCTCATCATTAAAATCTGGTAAAACAGTCAAAATCTCTAATATCAAAATTGGTATGAGATGTTAGATTTAGGGTGTAAGATTGAAAAGTTTTAGGTTTTCTTTTTAAGAAATCTTGTAATCATCTTCAACCTCTTATTTTAAAAAAATACTACAACCTTTGAGAAAATCGATCATTATCCATTCATTCTTTGTATGAATCACATAATATAGAAGAGTTAAGATCGATTTACTATCTCATTCCAAGCAAAGGAAATCTCAAAATTATGATTATGGTTGAAAATCTTAAGTTTTTTTACAACTTTTTTTTTTAAAGTTATTTTCCACCTGAGATTTTAATTTAAAATTTGAAAGTTCATTACGCATTCCTTTTTTAGGTCTTTTTTTATTTATTTATAATTATTTACTAAATTAGTAAGGAAATTTCCTAACCCTGTCATCTTGTAGCATCAAAAAACGTGATTCGATGTCACATGATTCTACAAAACAAAATTCTAAGAACTTTGAAAAGAAAATTTAAAAAAAAAAAAAACTTATTTTTCACCATAAATTTTAATTTTAAATTTGGAAGGTCAATAGCAGTCTATTTTCAACACCGTTGATCAACTCAAAAAGATCAATTTTTTAGTTAGTTTATTTTTAATCAAATTTTTTTCATGAAATCTAAAGTGTTGTGGTGTTGGAATGCCAATGTAGTAATTCACGTGGGCCCAACTACCTTTGGTAAGATTTGAAATCTTACTTGGTAGTCACGTTAGTCTACACTACCATCTATATATTTTAATTGTACTTCTGTTTGAACAGAAACTTAGTTTATGTTAAAAAAAATGTTATTGTGGTTGTCTAGCATAGGATGGTTATATGCCAACTAACTTAGTGGAAAAAACAATTATAAAAGTACCCCCAAAAATTAATATGGGCAATCACACCATAACCGAATTGTTTTCTTATATGGGTTAAAAGTTTAAGAATAAACTGATTTTTTGTGAGGATTTTGTTTATAATAAAAAATTAATGGTTATTATCTTAAATAAAAATTTAAATATGTAAATAATGTAATTATTTCTAATAGTTTGACTCATACCATACTAATTGCCTCAAGACGAGTCAACTTTATCTTTTTGAGGATAGGGGGAGAGATTTTCCAATCACATCTACTTGTGACAACCAAAAAGATGATCAAATGCCATAATCTTATATATTTTAAAATTAAAAAGAAGAAAAAAAAGAGAGGTTAGATATTCATTATCTTTGATCAAGATTACAACTCTTCATTTTTTATCGATTTGATCTAAATGACCCTCTAATTGACCTATTATTTTGCCAACATAGCAATTCATGTACCCTAATACCATTTTTTTAAAATATCATATGATCTAACTAAGTCTAGAATTTGATGTATTTGTTTGTCAACTTGACAATCCATGTGGGCCCATGACCACTCAACTAATTTTCCATAAGTGATTCACAAAGGAAGTAATAATGAGGGTGTTTCAGTAAATTTAAAAAGTATTGATTCACAGATGAATTTACTGTGAGAGTATTTAAGTCTTTTGACAAATACTTATTCACCTAAACGTCATCTTTTGTTGGTTGCCCATTAATGATAACGGGATCTATCTTATTAATTTAAAAATATGAGGGGTATCCTAAATATTCATCAAAATGTAAGGGGTGTTTCAAAATCACCCATTTATTTTTTTTAAAGGGAAGAAATCAGAAAGGTTGGAAAATGAGGAGTAAAACAAAGCCAAGCTTGGCTCAGTTTGGCTTAACCTGAGTTGAAGTGGACCCCTACTGTTATAACTGTATGGTCGGTTTAGAAATCTTGATTTAATCGTAATTAATACGTGTCTAAAGAAAGTGGCAATGTTGCAAGTCACAATAATACCAACGGATTCGTTATCACATTTTTTTGATCCATTAACTTATGGATTGGACTAAGTATTTGGATCTCTATAAAAGACCTAATCTCATAAGAATAGTGCTGAAGTGATCACAAGAATTCATCTCATATCATACTTCCATGACGTGAAAATGTATAAGAATCACAGATATTCTCATCAAGATATGTATCAAAAAGTATTTATGAATCCTACACACTTCTAAATCGTAAGAGTGAGATATGAGGTACAATCTTATGGTCACTCCAGCATGACTCATCCAATAAATATATATGATTTAATAGCCTATCAAATGAATTTATTTGTGAATGAGATAAACATGAATATATACCGCACCAAACATTTTAGACAATCATTTTTGTTCTACATGGGTTAAAAGTTTTTGAATGAGTTGATTTTTTGTGAGGATGATCTCTAAAGTATATATATATCTTTTTAGATATTTGATGTATATCTATAGATTATAATCTTATATATCAATCCATGTTTTGATATGTTCTTGACCTGTTCCATAAAGATTGGGTTGATTCAAAATCTGATTTGATTATTATTAATCTCGTCTTAGATCGGCCTGATCCAAATCTGATTCATTAATTATCCCAATGACATTTTTTATTTGTAAATAAAGAAAAAAAAAGGCGGATTTGATCCCGACCTTACACGTGATTAAATCTAGTGAAGAATGAGGCTGAGCAAGGTAAGTTTTCTAGTCCATTAGTCTTGTGATACAAAGCAACTCTACTCGCTCATGAAGATCAGGCAAAGCCCAAGCACAAAGATGGATCCAAAGTAGTACAACAATTGACTACGTAAAAATAAATAAAAATCCCTTCCCAATTTGAAAATTTCTTATTAGAAATATCTTTACTATAACTAGTTTTTGAGAACAAGGGAAAAGATATCCCTCTCAAGGTAAGGAAGAATATCACATGAGTAGGAAATATCATAGAACAAGAGTTTTCTATTAATAGACAAAAAGTCATTGGGGGGAAGGAGAAGATTACCATTGAAGTTACAATTCAAGGTACAAGGTGTCTGCTCGAAAAATAACACCAACTTTGTTTGTGAGTGAATCTTACATGCTTTTTTATTAAAGGAGAATAAGATTGATTGATAAGATGATAATTATGACATCTTTAATAGAATTTTATAAAAATCGAATCATATCAAGTGATAATAAACTCTATTCCTAATAGATTTCAATCAAATCAATCTAATCTTATCTTAATCTTAATAAATACGATACAATATATCGTAATATACCTTATTACAATGCATCATAATTAATTATTTTAATACTTACATTTTGAAAATATATTTGTGTCCTATCCTCCAAAAATTAGGAAGTCCTTTCTCCCGGTGGTAAGTTGTGTTTAAGTCTAACTTTAGATTCGACTATTTGTTCTCTATTTTCAATAACGACTATTAACCACACCAATTATAATATGTCCCTTGACACTAATTGAAGGTTTGGAAAAAAGATTAAGAAAAAAAAAAACATGGATGAAAATATCGATAACTCAATGAGTTTTCTCTAATCGAAATTTTTTACCAGGAATCACTATGTGTTTTCTCTAATCTCAACAGTTCATCAGTTGGTTTCGAACACGTTGTTTAAGGAAGTGTTTTCACTTTTTTATTATTTTCCTTACCTCCTTGGAAAAATAGGCATATTATACATGCCTTAGATTGGAAAAATAACATTAAATTGCCTTTTTGGCTTCTCATCTACACCCATCAATGAGAATCCAGATCCTGTATGCGTAGACACGTAGTTGTCGAGTAACTCCTTTACACTCGATCCTTTCAAAAGTCACATGGCCTCCCTTTTTTAGCCTCACATATGAATGTTTGGTCCATCATCCTAATACTTAGAAATAAAAATAAAATAAAATGTTCAGTGATTTATTTTCTTGAAGTCCTCTTGAATATGTATAAGGTTGGGGCTCTTATAAAAATCAGAGGAGAAACTCTTCGAGCAAAAGCAATAGAAACATATTTGGTGAGAGGTGTTTTTTGGGAAATAACTTCTTTTAATAGATTGATAATTTTATTATGTATTTTAACATTTTGAATCAGTAATTTTATATCTTATAAGCATTATAGGCTGGGGTTTCAATGGGTACTCAATTAATCGGAACTAAATCATGATCACAATCTCTTAATATCACTCACTCTCTCTCTCTCTCTGGAAAATTAGAAAATATTTCATAATAATTCTAAAATAAATTTATTACAAAATATAAAGACCATAAGGCTACGGTATTTTCTTTCATGGGTAGGGTAGATACAACCATTTGAATAAAGGTAGTAGACAAATAATTTTGTCATTTAATATGAAGGTTGTAAAATAAATTCATTTAAAATTGAAGGAGGCATGTATAATATATCTAAATTAGCAATACAACTATGAATGTCTGATGCAAACCATTTGATCTTCGATCAAAAGATTTTGAGGAGTGGGACCATCGGTGGTGGATAGAAATGATCCACAGTCATATATAGACCCTTAAGTCTAGTGTTGTCAATTCACACAGCATCACTCATTTTCAACATTGTCTAAAAGAGAGGAAAGAAAAGTCTAGCCACCTTTTGAAAGGCAAGCACAAGTGGCCTTTGGCTGTAGAATAATAATCATAAAATGGGCCCACCACCTTAACATTGTGTTTATTTTAGTAAGTACGGTGGGACCCACTTCCCCATCTACATCTACTTGTGAGCTGGTTTTTCAAATTTCCAAAGAAAAAAAGGGCTTTGATTTTGGATTTGTAGTGCAGATGGGTTGTGAGCTAGTACCTAGTTGCATCGATAATGAATTCTTCTGTCCATCAGAATCAATCAGGACCGTTAGATTGGACAACTTCAAGATTCTTGACCGTGCCATGTTTTGAATTTTCCTGACAATGTGCGGTGTACACAACAGTTTGCGTCGATTAGTAGTAAGTGGGCCAGATATGTTTTTCAAACGACACGTGTGAGCATTAATTGTTCACAAAATTCACATTAGTAAATAACTCTTACATTACCATATTTCTTTACTATCAAAACGACAGACTGCGGAGGAGTAGAATTTATTACACACCAAATTTTGACTATCACAAATACCCCAACCCAAACATTTAAATTAAATACATTAGGATAATTTTGATAAAAAAAAAAAAGAAAATTACAGTTTAATTTGAAAATTATAAAAATATCCTTTTTTTTATTATATAATTTTTAAAAGAGTCGAGATCTTGAACAATGCCCCATTCCTATAGCATAGGATCATGGTCTACATGGCGTGTTTTGGTAAGAGTTTAAGACAAATTGGACTCCTCATCAAGAGGCAGTCCAATGTGTTCGTTTTCACATAGACACTTTATTTTGCTTTTGGTACGGGACACCCTTCTCCATCGCGACTCTATTCAAAATCTCTATAATCAATATTTTTAACTATAGTACTATTTAATGAAAGATAAATGAATATTATTAATGCAAATCAATATTAATTAATAGTTTTAAAATTAATTATAAAACTGCAATGGTATTTTATTGTAAAAATCACAAGTCATATCAATTTTTTTTTTTTAAATCTCAATCTTAATCATACTACTTGCATCTTACGAAACGAGTCTTTGTAATATACTTCAACCCACTTTAATATTATGTCTTATTCTCTTAGTATTTCTACTTATCATGATCATAAGTACCTTCCTTCAACGTTATAGTCATTGATATGAAGCATAATCAGTAGAAAAAGATGCTGAAGAAAAGGAAAAAAAAAAAAGATGATGATGGAGCGTAATCTTCTTTTTATTTTGAATGGTAATGAAGAAGAAAAAAATGGCATCATAATCAATCAGAGGATTTGTTCGTTCGAGAAAAAGGAGATGGAGTGCAATATTTTCTTGAATGTAAAGAGAAATTCTATAGTGATGGAATTCAATTTGATAATATGTGATTGAAACTAGTTCGTCCTTATAAAATTAGACTATCTATTTAATTTTTTTAAAACAATCTCTTGTAATAAAAATGATAAAGACAATTCTGACCTTGCTTAAATATTTTTTTTTACTAATTTAGGTGCAAACGAACATGCCAACCACTAGTTCAAATAGGGGAAATCTATTTATGCTTACAGAATTTAACAAGTTGAAATGCTAAATGTTCCATCCTTGTTTGGAAGACAAGGCTGTCATGAACCCCGCCCCTCGCATCCAACAAATAAGATCTAAAAATAACACGTGGCATGGGCCCACTGACCCATTAATGTTTGGGTTCTCCTTTGGTGAGCTAACTCACAAAAAAGCATTTTGAAATTAGTTCCAACTTTTGACAACAAATTCTCGAATCAAACAGCTAGAAATCACCAAACCAACTTATTTTGGCGTGGGTGGACTGAAATGTGGGCCAAACAATCTGAGTGGAAAAGTATGCCATGTGGAATTTTGAAATATGCGTGTGTGGTGGGGTCATGCACTGTATTGCAGTACAGTAGTACGCATTGGCCCACTAAGCAGTTAAAAATTTAAAACTATGGGCCTTTTAGACCCATTGATTCACAATTTCTTACATATTTTAGTCCGACTAAGTTTTAGTTCATGAACCAAGCCAAGATCCAATTGAGGAGCTAAGTTCAAAGTAAAGGTTTCCAATTCTACGGTCCTGATTGAATCGACGTATGGTTCATCCTAACAAATTTATCTTTGGTCCCTCAAGTCTCAAACTATGTCTAAACCAAAGCCAAAAAAAAAGAGAGAGACTATTTTGCCACCCTCATCACCTACTCCTCTTTTTGTTATATATACATACAACAATATGTTATATGCCGTTCTTTTCCTAATGGTAACGAGCTACAGTAGGGTCCACCACTGAAAGATTGTGACACGGATGACCGTCGGATGGAACCATGTGCTTGACCTCTTTATATGATATATGTTAAACTTCCAAATGATGCCATAAAGTTAATATAGATAATTTTCCAACACACACCTCCCCATGCATGGAAAGGAACCTGAGTAGGTACTAGACTTGTGGAAAAGTTAGGTTTGTGGTTTATTAAAGGTGCTTGCTTGGATTCCCATTGATCTGCAAATCAAATTATATATATAGCAAAAATCAAGATAGGAAGACATGAAGAAAGCTACTTACCCAAAATGATAGAAGAGTGTTTAGAAAGTATGGGTCATGGGTCATGGGTCATGGGTTTATCATTTGGGTAGTAGTTCATATAACCTAGATACATGCATTACCAATAACATATATAAAAGCAAAGCAATGTCCCTATCGTTCTCTTAACCCATACCCTTGGATAGTCCAAGAGATTCACACCACAAATCACAAAAGACAGTAAGATAGATAGAGAGATAGAGATAGAGAGAGAGAGTGCATCATTTTTCAATTAGAAAAAAGATTGAAGTAGGTGGGTGTGTCTCTGTATATGGTAGACATTTTCTTTTTTTTCTTTTCTACCTTTCCAAAGGCTAGTTTGAAAAGTAAAGAAAAGTAGAATCTTTGTATTAAAGTTCATTTCTTATATCAGTCATCACTCATGTGAAAAGAAGAAAAGTGTGGGGTTTGAAAAGTTGGGATAGAAAAATGTTCAAAAATTCAAACAACTAATAAGTTGGTTTTTGAGTTTTGATAAGAGAATTTATTTTTCCTATTTAAGTTTTTTTTTTTTTTTCTTCTTTGGCCTCTAGTTGAATTTTTATTCCTCGGACCATCGAATCATCAATCAAGGATTTGGGAAACACAAATGGAATTGAGAAATAATGGAGTTGTGGATCAAACAAAATAGTTTGAAGCCAAAGAGAGGATGGATGGGTTATTCATATCTCATTAGATAGTCAAAGTCGAATCGAAAACTAGGGATGCCCAAAATTGCAAGCATCCTGGCTTTTGTCCGTGTGAACCAACTTTTTAAGAATTATTTTTAATAGAAAACAAATCCAATCTTAGCAGCAATTTTCCCTTTTTCTTTTATAATACTTTTGCGGCAACTTCTTTGTGCTATTCACATTTTTTGGGATAAGGCTTTGATGATGATGTTCAATTTAAAACCATCATTCCCTAAATGTTACGTTACAATAACATTTGGGTGGAAGGAAAAAAAAGGCATGACGACTAATTTGTTAAAAATAACAGCAAGTACAAACAGTATTTATATATTTATATATAAATAACATAACAAGAGAATATTACTGTTATAACCCACAACATCACGTATAATGACATAAATATAAATCCCTTTTGACAGTGTAAAAGACATGGGTGTTTATGTGCAGGATCTTAGGGGGTCATAGTCATTATTTCTTACTCATTTTAAAAATAGTCTGATACGTTGGATACACTGTTTAGATATTTTGCCAAATGTCGTCAGGTTCATTTTTCACCATATCCATAGTTAAAACCAACACACATGTAAATGTTAAAAGTTACAAAGCCTACAAATATTTGTTGAGCCTTTGCTTCTATCCAACTTCCAATTGGTCAATGTGTCAATTTAGCTCACTTCTTGACAGTTTCCCCTCAAGTTCTTAATGTAACTTTGCCTCCTCAATAAATGCCATTCATAATGTCCTCCACAATTTGTTTTCATTAACGTAAAGAGGTACATAATCATCAACATCACATGAGGCCAACAAGTTAGTATCCGAAGAGTTGATCAAGCTTGTTTAGATGATCGTGTTAGCCATAGATGGAAGAACTAAAAATTAAATAACACCATGACCAAAGAATAAAAAATGAACAATGCTAGAGTGACTGCGCAGGACACTGAGCTAATGTCGTGGTATGCAGGGAATCATAGATTCTTTTCACTTGTTTCTCGAGGAAAAACATTCATGGTTCTGTGCACACCACCACGTCAACTAAGTGTTGAACTCAGTGCCATAGAAAGTCAATTTAGCATTATTCATAAAAAAACACATTTTGACAGACAAAATAGCATTATAACTTTAAGATTCTGATTGCACTATCACATTTGTGCAATGCTGACAAAGTACTAAGAGTTTAAAAGCCAATCAAAAGTATGGAGAATTTCTTCCATTGCAAAGAGATGATCAAACCATGCCCAGGAACAAAGAATATGAAAACAGGGGAAAAGTAGTATCAACTTACATTACAAGAGTAGTGGAATTCAATAGAGCCCCAAAGACTTCCGCCAAATGGTCCCAACTCTTTTATTATGGCCATTATAATCATCAGTTCCTGTGCAACCATAGTCCATTGATATTCACCATAGAAACAATAGAAGAAAGTGTCGTGCTGGAGTCACTTTGAAATTCACTATGTTTCACACTTTGTTGGTGTGGAGGTGCACACGCAACCATAGATGCTTTTCAGATGAAAACCATTAATGGTTCCGTATGTAGACTATGGTTGAATGAGTGGTGAACTGAACTCCAAACCAGGCATAAAAATGAAGTAAATATTTGCCAATGGGATCTCTGCACACACAGACCAAGCTGCATCGACAAATCATACAAAATTGTATAAAGATTACATGAAATATAGATAGAATTAAAACTTGATCAATAGAATTAAAAGTCCAGGTTACATGGGTTCCCGTTTTCATTTCATCAACAGCTCTTCCCCTCAAATTCAACAGCGGGCAACAACTACATTTGGGATGTTGGAAGCATGGTTTAAAATATTGGAATGTATCGGCCGAGACCAACACAAAACATTGACCCCAAAACAAATGAATGTTTTGGGAATGTATCAGATGTATCGGCCGAGACCAACACAAAACATTGACCCCAAAACAAATGAATGTTTTGGGAATGTATCAGATGTATCGGTTTGTATCAAATGTATCGGTCGATATCGTGTCGATTTTTTCAATAACCGAAACATTCAATCGATACAACATCTTAAACCTTAGTTGGAAGTAAGGTCCACATCATGATAAGAGGAAATTGTTGTGATTTTGTTCCATCCCAGCATTCCTACTCTAATTAGCAGTATCATTTGCCATTTAATCTTCTGAAGGTTCCAATAACTTGGACTCACACCATAATCTCCCCCCCCCCCCCCCCCCCCTTTCCAAACCACCTGAGGAAAGGATGAGACTAAAATCCCAGCTTCTTGAGCCTTCATAGGAGAAAAATCAAGACATTCCGCAGAGATTGATGCCAAGTAAACATTAACAGAATTATAAATGGTACATTCAACACAAATGAAGTTTGAAACACACCGACAGAATTACCCACCAAAGGTATACAGAAGAGGGATTGCACAATACAATCTTCAAAATGAAAACCCCATTAAATGTTTCCCACTCTGCAAGTTATTGTATTCAAATACATTCTTAGCAAACAATAAAGAGGCAGAGCTCGTGTAGATGATGGCCAGAAAATCGCTCATCCTTTAAAACATAAAATAACATGGTTGAGGCCAACTTTGCGCAAATGTTGATGGATTCAAGCAACAACCTCCTTGCTTTGTGGAAAAAGAAAAAAAAAAAAAACAAGTATATTATTCACCTACGTAGCTTTCATTTGTTGGGAAATGCAAGTGATTCAATTTCCTAAAACAAAAAAAGGGGGGGGGGGGGGGGGGGGGTTTAGAAAATAAGCTTTGTAACCCTTGGCTTGCACAAATTTTAGGACCAACTTTGCGAAATAGGAAAATGCTAGAGTGACATTAAAATTCAAATCGTTTCACACATTGCTGGCGTGGATGTTTGTACCAAACCATAGATGCTTTTCATTGAGATACGAGTGAAAAACATCTATGGTTATGTGCGCACCTCGCAATGTGTGAAACAATGTGAATTTAGTTGTCACTCCAACATGACTCAAAGAAATAACCAAGACCTAAAACTGGCAATGGGTTGCCTTGTACAAACTACTAGGCTCCTCATTAGTTCCTTTTCCCATATCCCCCATGAATCAAGAACCCAAAAAAGGAAGTTGACATTCTTTAATTTGCTTCAAATACTACTTTCTTAAAAAAACATCACTGAGGAAACCATTGACTTACTTTCTTGCCAAGATTAAAATCTAGATATCAAAGTAAACCAATTATCCAAAGAAATATTGCCAACAAACTACCCAATATGTTAAAAAAAATATTTCAGATAGCCAATGCAATCCAAATCATGATGAAGTTTGAAAAGTATTGACACAAAAATACTTTTGTTTGCTGTCAAGGAAAATTTTCCACAATTATTTTATTGAATTGTATCAAAGATATATACAGATATTCAAAAGTTATTTTAGGAAAGAAGCTAAAATTAAGCCTAATGTTTACAAGGCATTTACACAAAATTTTTCTAGCTGTTATAGACAGAATTTCATCCTAGAAATTAGGATGACAGATCATGAGCTTGATTTGAGGGATCTTCCTTGATACGCCCCCGCAAGATGGAGCTGCCATCGGCTAAGCCAATCTTGTTTTTGAGGAAGTCCATCCGTTGTCGGGACAATGGCTTTGTCAATAAGTCCGCAAGCTGATCTTGAGTGTTGACATGTTAAACATTGAGAACGCCCTTTTGAACCATGTCACGAACAAAGTGTAGATCGATCTGAATATGTTTCATCCGAGAGTGCTGAACAGGATTGAAAGTGAGATGGGTTGCACCCAAATTGTCACATAACAGTTTCGATGAAGTTGTCATTGGTAGGCCAAATTCATTGAATAGTGAGAGCAGCCACAGTTTCAGAGGTTGTATTAGTAAGAGATCTATATTCAGCTTCAGTTGATGACCTTGCTACAACTCTTTGTTTTTTTGAACTCCAAGATATGGGATTTGATCCAAGGAAGCTTATATATGCTGAGGTAGATGTACGGTCATCAAAATTTCTTGCCCAATCAGCATCTGAAAAAGTTGTGAGGTCAAAAGTTGAGTTTGCTTTGATGTGAATGCCATGAAAGATTGTTTGTTTCAAGTAGCGGAGAAGCCTCTTTGCAGCTGCCCAGTGAGTCACCGTGGGTTTATGCATAAATTGTGATAATTTATTGACTGAGAAACAAATGCCTGGGCATGTGAGAGATAAGTATTGGAGACCTCCAATAACACTACAAAATTTAGTGCTGTCAAATGAAGTTGTACCATCAAGCAGCTTCAAAGTTGTGCTTGTGGACAGCGGTGTAGACACCTCTTTGGCACCCATCATGTTGGTTTTTTAGAGGAGGACCCGAATATATTTCTGTTGTGATAGAAAGAGACCTGATCTGGTAGGAATTACTTCCATGCCCAATAAGAAATGAAACTGACCCATATCCTTTAAAGAGAATTGAACTCCAAGTTGTGCTATTACATGAGATAAGAAATCCATGTTGCTACCAGTGAGTACCAAATCATCAACATATACCAATTAATAACATAGAACAAAACTTTTTTGGTATATAAATAAGGAGGAGTCAGATTTAGAATTTTGGAAACCAAGACTCATGATAGCCAACTTGAGTGCGGAGTACCAAGCGCGAGGAGCCTGTTTTAGACTATAGATGGCCTTGTTTGACTTGCAAACATGGTTAGGTTTAGAGATGTCTTTGAAGCCTGGGGGTTGGACCATGTAGATAGTTTATGTCAACTTGCCATGCAAAATGCATTGTTGATATCAAGTTGTTTCAAAGGCCATCCCTGCATTACAGCAACTGTTAGGATGGTTCAAATGGTAGTGGGCTTCACTACGGGACTAAAGGTTTCTTTGTAGTCCAACCCCAGACGTTGATTGTAACCTTTAGCAACAAGTTTCGCCTTAAAACGATCTATTGACACATCAACTTTCCTTTTTACACGGAAAACCCATTTGCATCCCACAGGTTTACAATTTTTTGGGGGAGGGACCAAATTCCATGTGCCATGGTGCATAAGAGCCGTAAGCTCTTCTGACATGGCCATCCTCTAATGTGATTCACGAAGAGCTTGTCCCACACAACTTGGTTCAATGGTATTGGGAAGGGGATGCTTTGTGGTGGAGTTAAGCTGTTTGGATTTATGGATATTGTTCATTGATCAGAGTGGTCATGGAATGGGTTCGGTGAGTTGATTTGGTAGGTGGGTCGCAAGAAGTTGAGATGGAATCGGTATGCAAAGCAATATCATTTTGTACATAAATCCCATGTGAATGTGATGTGGAATTTTCGGAATCATGCAATAACAAGAAATTAGGGCTAGAATTAACAAGTTGCAAATTTTGAGAATTAGAGGAGGAAGGAAGAGAGGCATTACCAGGAGGTGATGCGAAGGAGTTATCCCTGGCCGGAGTCACTGGTGGAGGTTGTGGAACGATTGGAGACACCGCGTTGATGGGTGGAGCACATGGCGAAGAGAATGAGGACAAGGGATGCGTAGAGGGGCCGTTTTGTGTTCATCGAGTAGGACATGCCTTGAGTGATACATCCTGTTGGTTTTTGGATCAAAGTACTTGTATGCATTGCAGGCCGAAGAGTAGCCCACGAAGAGATAGGAAACAGACTTGGGCTGGAGTTTGTTAGTATTATAAGGTTGAGTAAGAGGGAAGCATAAACAACCAAATCTTTTTAATTTGAGATAATTTGGTGATTGTTTAAACAATGCTTCAAATGGAGATTTGTGGTGTAAAAGAGGTGTGGGTTGACGGTTTATAAGGTAAGCCGCAGTGGAAAAAGCATGGGGCTAATATTTTAAGGATAATGAGGCATCATGTAATAAAGTATGACCCGTTTCCACAAGATGACAGTGATGACGCTCAGAAACACCATTTTGTTGTGGTGTATGAGGGGTTGTGGTATAATGACTGATTCCATGAATAGAAAAATATTTTTTTAAAGCTTCAAATTCACCACCTTTATCCAAGTAAATTGTTTTGATTTTGGATTGAAAACGTGCTTCCACAAGGTGTTTAAATTGAGGGAATACCATGCTAACACCAGATTTAGTTTCCATAGGATAAAACCAAATATATTTTGTCAAATGGTCAACCAAAATCAAATAATAGCGGGATCCATCAATTCCAATTGAGTTCGAAGGCCCCCAAACATCAGTGTAAATTAAGTCAAAAAAAGCATGGCTTTGAAGACTATTTTGCCGAAATGGTTGTTTGTGAGCTTTATTGATGGAACAAGAAGTACAAAGAGAGTGAACATGATTTTCTTTTATTATTGGAAGAGAAAAAGAGTTGACAAGCTGATGAACTATATTTTGAGACGGATGTCCAACACGTTTGTGCCACCCATGACGAAGGTCCGTTCATGCACATTGGCCACCATTTTTGGAGAAGATCTCACTATGGACTCCGGGAGGGTGTAAACACCATTTTCACATGCACCTTTGAGTAGAACCGCCCTCGTGATCGAATCCTTAACAAGAAAGAAAGAAAGGTGAAACTCAACAAAAACACAATTTTGTGTGGTAAAATGATGGACAGAGATGATATTTTTTTTAATATTGGGAATACAAAGAGTATCATTTAAATGAAAAGTGTGTGTGGGTGAGTAAAGAACCAAGGAACCAATGTGGGAGACACGCAAACCTGAACCATCACTGATTACAACTTCGTCAGTGCCATTATATTTAGAATGAACTGATAAATTTGCCAAATCACCAGTGATTTTGTGAGATGCCACCGAGGCAATGAGCCATTTTGTGTCTTGGGCTGGGGAAGTGGAGACACAATTTGCCGTTGCTACAGAAACTTGGACCTTGGGACAGTATTTAGCAGTATAGCCCATCTGTTCGCAGAGTTGGCTTTGGTGTGTAACGGCACTGGCCATTGGGTTTGGACTTTCTATTGTCACGTGGGCCAGTGTTATTATGAAACTAGGCCAAGGAATTTTGGTGTTGTCCTCCATTGTTACGGTCCGAGCCATTTGATTTTGAGAAACCCTTAGGATTAGAGCCTCCAAAGAAAGAACCAGCACTTGTTCTTCGATGGGAGTAGTTTGCGGAAGCAATCAATTGCTAAGAAGTGACTTCAAGGTGGCGCAGGTAGGTATCGTGACCTATAAGGAGATCATGTAACTCCTCAAAGGTGAGTGGGCATTCCCGTGCGCGAATGGGGGCTGCAATCTCACAAAAATCAGCACCCAGACCATTGAGAATGTAGAGTGTTAGATCATCTTCGGAAATGGGATGATCAATAAGGGAGATTTCATTTGCAAGAGTTTTGACAGTGTGCAAGTACTCTTGAACCGTCTCTTTTTTATCAGAGTTAATTCCTCTTTGAGTAGCATAGCCCTTGTTCAGGATTTGTTGGCATACATCGTGTGTAATTTTTGCCAAACTTCCTGAGAGGTTTTTGAATTGGAAATGAATGGTGTAACGGTGGTGGTTGTGGAGGCTAAAATGGCGGAGAGGATAAGTTTATCTTGTCTTATCCAGTGGGTTCGTTGAGGAGTGGGAATGGAGGAATCACTAGAGTAGGGATAGGGTTTATCTCCAGTAACATAATCAAGGAGATTATACCCAATAAATTAGGCTTCGCACTGAGCACGCCATTGAGGAAAAATTGAGGGGTTGAGTTTTTCATTGATCTATGAGGTGATATTGAGAGCAATAAGAGGAATTTCTGTGGGGGATGGTGGGTTTGAGATCGGGTTATGGGTATGTTCAGAGGAGGGGATCGAATTCTCGTTGGAAGACGGCTCTGCTGATACCATGATGAAGTTTGAAAAGTATTGACACAGAAATTCCTTTGTTTGCTGTCAAGGAAAATTTTCCACACTTATTCTATTGAATTGTATCAAAGTTATATACAGATATTCAAAAGTTATTCTAGGAAAGAAGTTAAAATTAAGCCTAACATTTACAAGGCATTTACACAAGATTTTCTAGCTGTTATAGACAGAATATCAGCCTAGAAATTAGGATGACAGATCATGAGCTTGATTTGAGGGATCTTCCTTGATAAATCATCCATACACTAATTTTTAAGTCGACTTGCTACCCTAATGATTTTCCATAAAAACTACTTGGAGAGCCAATGTAACCATCATTCATACATAAATTAATTATAAATTTTCCACAGCCATTGGGACCTTTATTGGGATGAAGTCACACTGCAGTTGCAAAAGCATTCCTATAAGCTATACGAGCAAACCAACACCACATATAGATTTCTTAAAAGAATTAATGTTACGTCTATGGAGTGGTATGATTTGTTCTTAAGTTTGATTATATAATTCTACAGATTTTAGATTTTTAGTCCAGAGTAGGAACGACATGCAGGGCAAAAGATTCATGCCACTAACGTTAAGTCCAATAATTTGCATTTTCGAAATTTCATTTATATTTTCTTTAATATTTATTTCATTTATGTAGATAAAATTGTTCCCATTTATTGTTTACAGAGAATGGATTTGAACGATTTTTTTTTCCCCTTAAAAATGTAATTTTTTATATTGGTTGGAATTTGGAAAAGAATCAGAGATCTCTCTTTAAATATTAGTTAATGTTTAGTATACAATATAGGGGGGAAATTAATGTACGTAGATAAACTAGAATACCTTAAAATCAAGCTTGAAGAGATACTTAAACTGGTATTGGAACGAAGAACCGAACAATCACTCCAATCCAATGGCGACTGATTGAGAACCCAATGTTAGGGTTGAAGATGATGTGTAAGATTTGAGGGGTTGATTGGTCGTGGTGTGGAGGCTGGAGGAATGAGCGGTGGAGATGGAAGCGGAAGGAGAGACAACGCGAAGAAGTTCTCCATCATTGAAAGAGCCTCTGCTTCGTCTCTACTCTCTCGAATGGGAAGGTATGGAAACTAACTAACCAAGCATACGAAGGGATTGGTGGCCTTCGGTGATGTCACGTGAGTAGGGGTTTAATGATTAAATTTGGAGGGTTTTTCCAATCAATTCAGTTAGGAATGTGTGCTAAGTTTCTAAAAATAACAAATTTGTATTTCAAGTTTTCAACATTCACTTCAATCTCGAGTGTCTCTAGAGCAGAATTTTTTTCGCATTCAAAAGTTAATTTAGGATTGCATAATGATCTCGTCACTTGAATCGTGATAATCTGACTACCCCATGTGACACACTCAATTCACTCTCTTGACATGATAAGTTCGAGAATCATATATCCGTATGCCTTGGGATACAAAACTGCACTTCCCCATAAAATCATGTATTCCGAGACATAAATCTACGATTCCCGAACTTATCATGTCTGGCGAGTCGATTGAGTGTTCTGCGTGGGGTAGTCAAATTATCACAACTCTTTGTAACTCAACTTAGCGAGGTAACTCAAAAACTCAATTGACATGTACCTTACAAGAATCATAGATTTTTCCCTTCAAAATATACAGGTGCACATCCTCCTAAAACATGTATTGTTGTGTATCCCAAGGGAAAAATATATATGGTGTTCTTGTACTTGCCACATCATTAAGTTTTTGAGTTATCTTGTCAGGTTGAGTTACAAAATCAGCACTCGAATTAGGATTTCATAAAAATTTTGATTCACCAATCACAAGATCCGTAGTGTATTTGATGGAAAAATGTTGAATTGCCTTCATCAGACACTATGTTCAACACTGCATTGATGTGGTGATTCATAGAGAGTCGTGGATTTCTTTACTTGTATCTTGAGAAAATAAATTGATGGCCTTTTGTGCATGCCATGTTAGCACAATGTTGAACATAGTATCCAACAAAGGCAATGTATCAAAACTCTATCTGATGGTATACCCTCATTTTGCATAAATACCCACATTAGGTAAGCCCATTGCAAAATGGGATGCTATCAATGTAAGAGCATCCTACACGTGAAATTTTGAATTGATTTTTTTCTATGATTAAAAAAAATAAAAAATCAAACCCAAGTGATTTCAATGGTGATCATGTTTATTTGGGAAACAAATATGAAAAGAAATATGCCAAAAAAAAAAAAAATACCAGTAACTTCATTCATTTTAAGTTTGATTAATTCCAATAAATATTAGGGGGGGAATTGTGCTTTGAGATCAGAGTTTCTTTGGTAATATTCGATACTATACCAGTGCTTGAAACAAATGTTTTGCAATATTGAATTGAAGGCATTGTAGGTTTCCAGGTGTAAGAATTTTACACTACAATTATTAGACAAAATTTATAGAAATATGTTTTCCAACCTCTTATTTTAGGGATTTTTTTATACTAGAAACTTATAATGATCTATATACTAAAATACAAGGATTCTCTACTCAATGTTCACCTCCTCACATAACTTGGGGTTGAGATTTTATCTAATCATGAATCTCAAGGATAGTCTCCACCTTATTGTATTTTATCTTCTCCCCCTTTCAAGTATACTCTTCAACTTTATTCACTTTTATCTTTTACACTCTTTTTCCAATAATACCTGACAAACTTCATTTTCTTTACTCTTTAAGAAAACAATGGAAATTATAAACATAAAAACGACTTTGAAACCATAAGATGTTGCATTTTAGTGGAGATTGCTAATATTTTCAAAAGCTTTGCTACATTGACTCCCTACAACATTGTTGTTAACATCGTGTCTACGAAAAATTATTGACTTCCCTCGATTGTAACATGTTCGTATTTTGAGGAAAAAATCTATGATTTTATGCATGAGTAGGGATTTGGAATGGTATCCCGTTCCTAACCAAGGTCAGGTGGCAACCTGTTTATGCCACATGGCATTTTTGGTGACCCACTAATGGTATGGTTATGTGGTCCATCCTTTGGTGATTCTACACATAAAAGATCAGTTTGATTAGTGATGTGCATTCCCTGATTATAACATTGTCTTAAGAAAGATTTCTAATTGTTAGATTTAAATTTTTTTTCAAAAGCTTAGATCTAGTAGATACAAATTATCAAACACTATGATTTTTGGTACATAGATTCACTAAGAGATGAACCACATATCCATATGGTCAGTGGATCCCCAAAAATGCCACATGGTATAAAATGGGGTACCACCCGACCTTGGTTAGGAATGGGACACCATCACGAGCACATGTTGAGGGCAGTGTCCTAATATACCATGTTAGCATTTTCTATTAACAATCCACGACTATCACTATTCTACATTTAGCTTCGTAAGATATTCTTTGGAGAAATGCTAAAGTGGATGAATCTAGTTCCCAACATCCTACTGGTTATGTAGTTGAGTGGTAGGACCACTATCACGAGGCTTTGACGTATGTTTCGTACGCATGTGCTTTATTATCTCCATCAGATGTGGACCCATCCTCCATCAAACGCACTTTTTAGCGGCATGTAGCGAGCTAGCATTTTTAAATGGTCCAACTAAACAATGGATGAGATTTGAAGATAATCTATATAGATTTCAAGGACAACTGATACTGTAAATCTTATATTTCCCTTCCCATCTCTTTCGTCATCGGATCCCAAAAAAATTCCCTCTAAATCTAATCCTAAAATAAAGATGACAATTTTGCCCACCTTTGCCTCGATAGGATCAAGTTTTCACACCTTCAAACAGTTTTGTGATGATTTGGGGCATGGGCAGTTTTCATATACTTGTCCTGATTTATATGATAAAAAATTAAGGGACCTAGATGTGCATCCTCTAAATTCTTATTAAAATTTACTTTAATAAAAGAAATTTAGATCTCTCAATTTGATTATAAAAAAAAATTGTGTTAAAAGGTGGAGTTGGGGTGGGGGTGGATTTTAGAAATACCATTAGGGGGGCGAGGAAGGATTAACAAATTTATACCCATGTCGGGTCGGGGTGTAATATTAATCCGGACTGGAACCGGGTTAAGGTAAAGTCGACCCAAATCCAATCCGTTGCCATCTCTATCTTAAAATCCCAGTGTTTTAACTCTGAGAACTCCTTCGAGTCAACATGGACAGTTCAATGATTTTGAATCGCTCGAGTCAGTTTCGATTGCCAAAGATAAATCGCGACGCGAAAACGACGGGAAATATGAATGAAGAACGAAGCGAAAATGGATCTGTCGTGGGGGACACAGAAAGAACTTGCAAGAGATATTTAATTCGTCCCCTGTTTGGACGGTTAGCGATATTTTTTTGTCCGCCCGTACACGTGTCCACACACGAAGCCCCTCCTCATATACATCTTCACGTGGCAAGCCAAAAAGGGCGCGCTACGTTTCCGCAAGAAGATCACGATAGCGTCAAAAGGCACTTTTATTCTCGCTAAATCAGTCAATCTCTCTGAGCCTTTCAAAAGCGTAGCTGGTTCTGGTTCTGCTTCGTTCTTCTTCTTACTTCATGGATGCTCTGCTTTACTCGCAATATGGAACACAGATGCTCCACCTCAACTCACATTTCTGCGATTCGAAGACCAAGCTTGCTCCATTATCTTCGAGAAACCCTACTCGTTGTGCTTCGATTGAAGGTTTTCGCCTCTTTACACTGAGGTAAATTTTATCTGGATTTGAAATTTAACAAGTTCTCCGAGTGTGTGATCCTTTTTTTTTTTCGTGTGGTTATTTCTTAATATATTTACAGATTGAGATCAAGTAAGAAATCTGTGTTTGGCAGTAACGAACAAACATTTATTAGTAAGGCATGATCTCTACCTTTTACAATGGCAATTGCATATATTTCCAGGTACATATGTGCCTGGCTGTTTCACATCCATTCTTTCGTTTTCCAGTTGTTTGAATTTCGTAATCTAATTCTTGGCTTAGGTTAGAGAAAGTGATCGAATCAACCGTAAGATTACAGGTGTTTACAATCGTCGTGCTCAAGAAAGTGTGCTCGAGGTACTTTTAAATTTTAATAACTTTGTTAATTACTATCAAGTAAAATCGATTGCTGTTTCTAATGTTATTGTCGAGTGGGAAACATTTTTATGATCTACAAGCATGTTTGATTTAGTATTACTGTTTGTAACATTAGGAAGAGGCCCCAGAAATGTCTGAGATCAGCGGACCATTCAAAGTCTCTCCAGGACAGGCATTTCCACTTGGTGCTTCGGAAGTAGAAAATGGGATTAATTTCTCTCTATTTTCCCGGCATGCCTCTGCAGTCACACTTTGCTTAACAATTCCAGAGAGGTGACAACATTTTCCCCTTTATATTCTTTGAAAGGAGGTTTGAATTCTAAGTCTGAGAGTGAAAGAATTATGCTCGAAAGTTTCTAAAGGAGTTCTATAATGTGTATGAGTTGTGCCCACGCTTGTACTCCATAAAAATTCGGAAGCTACCCAATTGTATGTGACCATTCACAATGTGTTTAGATGCCCAAATTGTGCACACTACATAGACTGAACATGTGGGAAATCCCCATATGAAATAGTGAGAAATGTAATCTTTGATCATGCCAACATTTCTTTCTCCACAATTATTGGGTAAGTTATGATCTTAAGTCATCCAAAATTAATGCTACAGAAATTTATTTATGAATTTGATGAAAAATGCTAGAAAAATTTGTTTATGAATGAAATCAATTCAACAATTTTCTTTGCATGTATTACTATCTTATACTCAAATTTATAAGAATATAAATTTGTGTGTAGTATTACCACAAACCGTGGATCAAAACTCCGCCTTCACACTTAAACCTATCAAAAGAAATTATTTCAAAATGCTCCAATTATGTTTCTTGCTAGCAACAAGAAAAAAATAGAAGAAAACAAAGACAAGAAGAACAAGATAAGAGAGGAAGGAAACATAAAATACTGTTAATATATAATTATATAAATGAGTAGTGAAAAAGAAAAGAAAAAATTTAATGTGTGAGGAGTATGACTTGGGAAAAATGTGTACGCCTCAGTAATGCCTCACACTAAGGCCATGCCCATTGGATACTGGTTGGTCTAAGGCATGCACCTCAATCCTGCCATGCATTGAGGCTACACTTCTGGCTCTAAGGCGGGCCTCAACTGTTTCACATTTTTTCCTTGAGCTTTAGGGTATTAATAATGAGCCACGTCTTGAGATGCGCCTTGAGGTGTTAGCCTAAAATTATTTTAAAAACACTCTTAATGTGTACTTTAATTGTATTGGTATGGTTAATGTTTTAAACTAGTTGTTGGTGTGTTCTGTAGTTATATAAATATTGAATATTGTACCTTGCAATGTGATACTTGGATTTATCTCATAAAGATATTCTTCTTAGGGGAAATCATGAGGAACTAGATTCTGGAATGGTGGAGCTAACATTGGATCCTAGCATCAATAAGACAGGAGACATATGGCACATATGTGTGGAGGTATTCTTGATATTAGGTTTTGATGTAAACTGACGTACTTCATTTCTATCTTCTTCGTGTACGTGGGTCTCTTTCCTTGCACTAAACAGGGAATTAAGTGGAACTTTTATTGTTGTCTCTTTCATTTTTTTGCTAATATTATTTGTAAGATCCCATCAATGGTTTTCTCCACATGAGTTGTGACTTGGATTATTTTTAGATTGTAATTCATGTACTTTCAAAATTTTAGCTTGTAGAATGTTTCCCTTTTGATTAAAAGCCTTAAGAAGACGATGACATCCCTTTTTTCATCTTCATCCATGTTTGGTAATAATGCAAATAAATGTCCTGATCTTCTTCATCTAATGTCTGTTTATGCTATCTATAAGCAGTTTAGCGGTCAAAAATATCTTCAATATTTGATCTGTGGAAATCACTTGCTTGAACATCCATCTTATATCATCAAGTTTTCCCCACTGTTTTGGTTGTTCTTCGGGTGCTTATGTTCACCTTTATCATATGGTGTATGTTGAATGAATCCTGTTTGTCCATTCGATTATATCTAAAGCCATGCCTTCTTTGAAACCGTTGCTTCAATATAGATATCTTTCCAATGTTTTAGAAGCTCTCCAAGGCTTTGATTGCTAACTGGTAATTTTTTTTCCTTAGTTAATTGTTATTTTAGTTTCCAATTCTGTCAGTTTCACAAATGATAATGTTTCATGGATTTACTTTTACAGTTCCTTGGTACTGAGGCCATATATGCATTTCAATGATACGGGCTATTCTCAATGTGGCTGAGGATGCATTTTTCGTGAACTTTCACTTGCTTATTGTTCTATGCCATATTATTTGAAAAATGCAGGATCTGCCTAGAGATGGTGTTCTTTATGGCTATCGCATTGATGGACCTCGGGGATGGAAGCAAGGGCATCGGTTTGATAGCAGTATCATACTTTTAGATCCTTATGCAAAACTAGTTGAGGGTCGCAGAATTTTTGGAGATGTTAGCCACAAGATGTCTAAATTTCTTGGAACATATGATTTTACAAGTTTGCCTTTTGACTGGGGAAACAACTACAAGCAACCAAATATTCCGGAGGTAAACCTAATAGGTTTCTTTAATATCTCTACAAAAAGGACGTTTCTTTTTTTCTTTTCTTTTCTTTCCTTTTTCTGTTTTAGATCAGATAAAAAAGGACATTTCCTTCCTTGGGACAGACCAAATCTCTCTCTCTCTCTCTCTCATTTTTTTTAAAGGATTACGGCTCTAATATCATCTATTAATGTCTGTTAATATACCAATTATTCTCCGGGTTCCATTTTGTGAGCAGCAAAATCATTATTGATTATACTGTCATTTAAATGTTTGGCGTCAGTATTGGGAGCCTCGTCTTGCACCCCGTGTTTCTGTTAGGTATGCCTTTTATATGTATACCTTTGTCATATTCTGATCTCCGTTTTTTTTCCTTTTGTTGTTGTTAGTGCAGAAAGATCTTGTTATATATGAAATGAATGTTCGTGCATTTACTGCTGACAATTCGAGTGGGCTCGATCAAAACATACGTGGGAGTTACCTTGGTGTGATTGAGAAGGTAATGGCTTCTTGGGTTAATCTGAATGACAAACTGACAGTAAATAAATTGCTTAAGCATTTTCCCTTAATTCTAAAAAAAGAAAAATCTGAGGTAGT
The DNA here is from genome assembly GCF_017979445.1 of Akebia trifoliata. Lineage (NCBI taxonomy): Eukaryota > Viridiplantae > Streptophyta > Magnoliopsida > Ranunculales > Lardizabalaceae > Akebia > Akebia trifoliata. The sequence goes on along the minus strand of NC_141378.1, from coordinate 538,739 downwards.
AGGGGCCTGCTCTTCATTTTATGATCTTGATCTATATATGCACAAGTTCTGGTTACACTCAAGATGAATTGCACAACTTTCAACCTGAAGTTTCAAGATCTTTTTTCCTTTTTAGAATAAGCAAAATAAATAGGTTTGTAAATCTTATTTTATTTTATTTTTAATTTGTGATTGTGCGATGTGGAGGGGGTTAAGGGAGTTTTCTGAGTTGAATCCTGTACAAGGTTTTAGATGTTGGTGTCAATCTAAGTTTAGATCCCTCCAGAAGGGGAAACATGCCGGGGAAGTCTGTGGAAACATACAAAAACATGCATTGCTATTTTAGGGTGTAATAAAACAAACATGGTTACACAATTTGTGCTCGTTATACTACCAAACAGCCATCTGGAACACAAGGCTCTTGGCAAGTGGTAAATTCTAACGCACATATCTAAGACTCTGATGGATTAATGTTCATTAATCATGCATGGAATAAATGTAGTACTAGACTCATATGGGTTTATTACACATAGAGCTATGATGTGGCTCAAAGTCACGATCTGCATCGTGGGTAGCATATGTGACAGTGGGTCCATGTTGGTATGTTTTGTCTTCGGTAGTATTTTGAATTGGACACATCGGCATATTTCAGCTGATATATGTTGATCAACTACACAGATCGAAAAAAATTAGCTTCCCCATAGCCAATGTATGTCTCTCTCTAGCGTCTAGACTTTAGAGTGTGGACCATGTACCTTGCAATGTTCGACTGGTCTATGCTTCACATTCTTGAATAGTTATAATATTTTTTCTGTTAAGAAAGTTTGATCTGAATGACCGGGAATGTCCACTGCAGAGATACCAAAAAAGAGAGGAAAAGATACCATTAGTTATCAGTGACTAGATTTAAGAAGGTAAAACAGTTGTACATGCAAAATTACCATATGCTTGTGGTGTGTGAAAAGACCCCAAAATGTATCAAATTGTTTTTGTTCACAATTCCATCACAATTGTTGTTTAACCTATTACTTTGTAAATCTGTTATTTTTTCAATCTGGGAATTCCTTCCAAACTAGGAACCATTCCTAAAACAGTTCTTTGAATATATATATATGTACTTGGAAGATAGACAATGGTTATAGTTAGAGGAAAAAATATGTTATACCATAGTGGGCATTCTTTATTAATCTATTTGATGAACCTATCTACCAACATTCTGTCTTTTATTCTTGTTAAGATCCCACATCTTCTGGAGCTCGGAATCAATGCGGTGGAACTGTTGCCTGTTTTTGAGTTTGATGAATTGGAGTTTCAGAGGTATCCAAACCCAAGAGATCACATGGTAACGTTGATCATTTTTCCTTACATTCATATGTTCCTTATGTTAGTATTAGTAATAGTGTTCCACATTAAGAAATTGCATGTCAAATGAGGTTTATATAATTTTTGGCATTGTCCTTACCAGTTCTCTTTTTTCCTCCATTTTTCTTGATGCAATAATCTGGGCCTGTTTGAACACTGATTTTTTTTCCTTTCCTAATCACTGAGGTTGCAGAAAAATTAAATTAGATCTCTTTAATTTAGAGAGCTACCATTGTCACCCCAACTTTTGCTTATTACACCAAAATAAAGAAAATGAGTGAATGGTTGAGAATAAGTAAAAGTTGAGGTGCCAATAAAAGTTCTCTTGTTTTTTTTTTTGCTAGATTTCTATTTTTTGGATTTCAGATTTTATATGAGACTAATCATAATTGTAGACAACTCTTGAAATTGTTTGAAACGAGTGTTATAATGTTTTGTAATGTTGAGATAATAATTTGAGTCAAACTGTTATAATGTTTGAATGGTGTGTTTTAATCTTTCATTGGGGTGTGATAAATAATTTTAGAAATTGGTGTGTATAAGTAAAAGTTTTGGTGCCAATAGAAGCTCTATTTGTTTATTTCTGATATCTGTTTGTTTCCTATATGATAGAAAATCCATAGAGCCTAAGCAAACTACACTTTGATTTCCGCACTTAATAAATGTTTGGTCATAAAATATAGTTTGATATGTTATCACTGTGTACATACAATAAGGTGGTGGTTCGAAAAAGTCTTCCTTGTTTCATGTATTTATTGCTCTTTGCATTTTCTGGTTTTGAATGAGTTTGAATATACTAGTATGCATGACTATTTGTGATTTCTCATTTCTTACATTCTCAAGTGATCTTATTCAAGAATTCATACTTTTCATGCTATTGAACTTTGAAATCTTCAAGATCAATACATGGGGCTATTCTACGATAAATTTCTTTGCTCCTATGAGTCGTTATGCTAGTTCTGGTGGGGGGCCTCTGGCTGCTTCTTTGGAGTTTAAACAAATGGTGAAAGCATTGCATGATGCTGGAATTGAGGTAGGTTGTATATCTCTTTAGTTATTTGAGTTACATCAGTTGGTTTATTCTCCATCTTTTTTTCATTTCTAAAATACTTGGTGCCGTGCTTTTGTGAGACATTGATGTACTATTGTTATTATTGTTCACTACAGGTCATCTTGGATGTTGTCTATAACCATACTAATGAAGCTGATGATGTCCACCCTTATACTACTTCTTTTCGTGGCATTGATAATAAGGTGATTTCTGCATTCATTTGTTAATTTTTGTCCATGGTGCTTGTGCATTTATTTTTAGAAGAGATTTGGTTTGTAAGGGAAGGAGCTAAATTTATTGTTTCTTTGAGGGCCATCTCGTCGTCCTTTTTGGATATGAACACAATTGAATTGATATAAGACTCTTTACATAAAATTGAATAGCGGAACATGATTTCTTCAACAACCCCAAAATTTTCGGATAAGGCCTTAATGACAATAATGATTTATAACATGAGGGATGGAATCCCTCTCAGTCTCATTCTCACACGAAGCTTTCCTTTTCAAGGAAATCTCTCTCTTTCTCATGCTGTGGATACTCTTGTTGAGATTTTATGTCATAAACTTGCTACTAGCATTGGCCTCGAGCCTTTTTCCATGAATGGATCGGACTAAAGGCCTTCATATATTTTTTTTGATAGGCAACTAAACGCCTTTGTATTGTGCTTCGAACTACTAACAAGTAATGAAAACGGCCTTGGCATAAGGAACCACTCTGTACCAACATAGATAATTATACCAAAGGAAAATCCAATAAATCCAACAAGGATAATTTTTTATTTGAATAGTAGACCACTCCTATGCCATGGAAACTCCTTGTGGGGCTTCCATCCTAAATAAATAAAAATCCTATAAATCTAACAAGAATAATAGTCGGTTTGAGTAGTAAGCTGCAGTTTTGGCATTCCTTGGGTTTTTTAGAATGTTGACAAAAATTAGTTGTAGGGTTTTACTTGAAATCTAAATCTTGACTCTGGCCAATTTTAAATGGAAATCTACACAAAGCAATGGTTAGGCTTTGATGTATGTCGTTTTTTGAATATTGGATGGTACTTAGTACTTTATATGGTAGTCATGAGAACTGTCCTGCTAAACCTTAATGATATTTTCTTATTTTGTATATCCTTAAGTGGTATGCATTTTGGTGTTAGTGGAGGTCGGGGGACGTGCAAATTCATCTATTTAAGAATTTTATTACAATTTATGTACGAGTTTTGTTGGTTTGTTAGCTTTACTTCTAAATGATATCTTTCCTACTAATCAATTTACAGGTTTATTACATGGTGGATCCCAACAACAATGGTCAATTGCTTAATTTCTCTGGCTGTGGTAATTTCTACTTATCTTCCTTGAATTGATTTTTTTTACATCCCTTTCAATAATTTATTGGGTTGTAATCGTGGTTCATAGTATTAGTTATATTATAAAGAAACATATGCTTCTTTTGATAAGATGATGAACATACTGATTGGAATTATTGTAATTACTTCAAGTAATCGGGGTTTGTTTTAAAAGGATGTAAATAGCAACTTTTTCAATAAGTTGGAACTTTTAGGAACTTCACGATAAAATTGCAGTCTTCTTGATTAAATCAGAAACAAAGGGGGACTACTGGTATTGTTTAGTAATCTGGGGTATGTCAGCCTAGACAAAATTTTAGCCTTCCCAATAAGAGAGGATGATCTCAATTGGTTGATGAATCCTAAATTGGATTCATGACTGTGGTTACCTTTATGGGATGTATGGATGGTATCAATATGGGGTTTGGTGATTTATTATTGGTGTTTAATACAAAGATTTGATGATATAATGAAAGCATCACTACGTTGGAACAATTACACAACCCTAATCCTATCTCCCACCTACCCTCCTTTTTTCTAGAATTTTCCCTTACTGACTTATTCCCTGAACCTTGACTTAGTGACTATTCTGGCACCGTACCTCTAGTGCTGCTTACGTTTTTCATTAGAAGAAGGGTATGTGTTGAAATAAGCATCTTGTTTTCTTTTTTGGTTTGAAAAGTTCAAAAGTGATCCTAATCGGACCCAACTTTTAGCGTAGTCTCTATGATCATTTGATATTCAAATATAGGAATTACTATAAACAATTTAACATGATGCATCCATATGAACTAAGATATTTCATGGGATTTGATTTCCTAAACCACTTGTGGGGATATTTTAAGTCAACAAAGGATTATCATGTTAACTGATGAAAAGTGTATTTAATTAAAATATATCATTAGAGATCGATGTTTGATGTTGGATCCTGATCAATGCTTTCACAAGGGTTTGAAGTTCTAATAAGGATGCAAAAGAACTCCAGAGTGCTCCTATGCACTCTAGCCGGAACAACCTGACAACGATTACAAAACAAAAAATCCTGTGCCAAACAAACTGTTGAGTCCCTGCCTACATTTTTTCCACTAGCCACAAACTAGCCTGTGCCTGTGGTGACTGCTTGATGGGATCTATTTTCCAAGCTGAGGAAATTCTTCCCTGTCCATATCAATCAGTTGAAGTGTATACCAAGGTTTAAGTCTTTTCCTTCACGTTCCAGCCATAATAACCTACTCACTTAAGTATGGTTCTCTGGATACAAGATGACAAGACTGTCTGAGCATGACCAAATCAAACCTTGTTCATCCCTGACTGGGGGATGTTCTGCTACAAGGTCATAAGTAGAAGTTGAAGGTCTCACAATCCTACTCCTTATCACTGAGTTGGAGGGCCAGTGTGCTACACATTTCACTGTAACCCATCCTAATATATTTCATGCTCCACATTGTTAATCATTTTTTTTACTGCTCTTAGACTCTCTTACTTGTATGCTCGTCATCATATTATTTGATAAATTTTAGGGACATCCGGGAGGGATTTACTATATTCACCCACTTTTATCTTTGGTGTTGACGGCATGATTGGTTTCTCTTATATCTTGGGAGAATAAGAAGCAGGACACTGTTTCAAAGTCAAAAGCTGAAGCAGAATATAGAGCCATATTGGTAACGTGGCAAAATTGTGAGCGATTCCTCAGATCTTCTTATCCATCTATCCTTCCCAGTTCTCCATATGGAGACAATACTTGTTCAATACATCAAAACCCTTTTTTAAATGAGCCTAAGTGTATAGAGGTTGACAGCCATTTTATTGATTGGAGAAATTTCAAGGTGATTTATTATACTTCACATTTATGTTGACGTATAGTTCGCCCATGTACTCACTAAATCTTTTACTTGTTCCTGGCATTCTTTTATTATTGACAAACTGATGCTTATCCATCTGCATCATTTTAATTGCTTTACTAGAGTTTTTAGATGGTGGTAGGAGTACTAATGTGATTATTGTAGGTTGAGCTTACCAAAAAGATTGACATGTGCAGACCAACCATTTTATAAATTTTGTAATTATATTTAAACACGAAGTGCTTTGAGGAGTAAGACTGGTATCATTCCAAATTTCTGCTGCATTGAGTTCTTAATAGGGTGACCTATCCTCTCAAATTTCTTCTTTTATTTTATCTTGGAATACTTTAAGAATGCAAAACATCGAAGGGGAATAAAAAAAAGCAATAGAAAATGCCTTATTGTTGGTAACTTGTTCATCTTTGCTCTTCCTAGCTTTTCTATATTTTCCAAATTGGGCCAGGCAGTAAAATTGTGTTACTGCTTTGTGGCAGAATTGAGATAGCTCCATTCTTGCTTATTTCTAATCCAATGATGATCTAAACTATACCATAAATATTTCAAATGAACTGCATTTCTTCTGGTATCCAGGAAATACATTAAACTGCAACCATCCTGTGGTCATGGAACTTATACTTGACAGTTTGAGACACTGGTATGGACATTCAAGGGTTTTCTTCTCTAATCTCTTATAATTGACTTCCAGATGTATGATATATTTTTAAGTTAGAATAGCTCTAAATAATTGAAAATGATCTGATGATATCATTAGAACAGCTTGAAATTTTCTGTTCACTAGTGCAATACCACATTAATTATTTTTTAGGTATCTAGACCTTTACTTCAAATGAAACATGATTTCTTGGTATATAAAGTTTAGTAATAGTGTACATAATTTTGGGAACGAACATTTTCATGTAAGCGAACAGCTCCTTGAGTCTCAACTTCTCATCAAAGACAGACAGATTTGGATTCGCATGGTGATCAGTCTGTTCCAGATGGCTAGAGGCCCATTGAATCCTAATTGTATTGTCTCTATTATGAAAATCATACACAAAAATACAATGTCAAAAACTATGGCAAGAACTGAATAAAGAGAACAGCTCCTTGAGTCTCAACTTCTGCCTTGACTTCAACAAATTGCAGTCGGACCCATATACATCCATTAGTATATTCAGTGGATTAAGGTTCTGGGATTAATGTTTGCAATTCCAAATTTCAGGTCGGACTTAGTTTGCTTGATTCAGGAATGGTTGACTGGTTTTTGGACATGGTTACTGTGAGAGGTTTCTGCCCTGGGCCTAAATTTTCGGTACTAGAGTACTATTTTATAGTTGCAATGTTTGAAAAACCGTGAGTGGTTTTTTGGGCACGTCTGTTTTTGAAATTAATAGTAAAGCATGTCAAGGTTGTGTTAGGAATTCAGTAATTGGGGCTACTTATCTATTAGTGGATTAATTTAGTTAACTTTGACCTACGATGGAGTGGAGGATTCCATTTAAGACAGTAAGATTTGTTTTAGGAATAAGAGTCTGGTTGTTTTTAAATACTGTGCAAATATCTCTAGAAGGGACCTTTTTTTTTTTCAAACTAAAACTTAAGATTTTTTCTTTTCCTTTGCTGGTAGTTTTTTTTTTTAAGTAGGTTCTTTTGCTGGTAGTTGCCACAGAAAAGTATGTCTATCCTTTATTTTCTCTTACTGAATTTCTTCTGCAATTAGCTTGATTTCCCAAAAAAATTGTTCATTCTATTCTATTTTTGGTGAACGGTTTTTGCATCCTATGCTCCTTTTTTTAATTCTAAAATATTTTCATGTGTCTTCTTTTGACCTACGGAAGGGTCATTGATTATCATGTGGATGGATTTCGCTTTGACCTTGCAAGTGTCCTTTGTCGAGGAACAGATGGTTCTCCACTTGGTGCTCCCCCCCTTATCAAGGTAAGCTTATAATTTTATCATTTATAATCTAATTGTGAGTACCGAGAGCTTTTGAAATTTGAAGGACAAATTGTGGAACTACGTGTTTCTTCAAGGAAAAATGTAATTCTTTCTCTTTAAATAAATTTCCATATGAGAAGTAACTTGCCTCTGCTACTCTTATTACAAATGGGTATTGTATGGTACCATTCATTACAAATCATATCCATGAGTTCAACCATTATCACTTAACCTGAAACTGAAGGTCAGGCCATAGTAGCAATTTGACAAATGCCAGACATATGGTACAGAAAAAGTCCGGCTGAATTTTGGTTTCAGCGCTCAAAAAAGGTCAAGAAAGTGGGAAACATAATAATATCAAGCTCAACATTTCCTAGAAAATAATATCAAATGCTTTTTAAGAGAAGATAAGTCATAAGGTGAGTTAATGATTTTCTTATCCTCATTTGATGTTGGAAAATTTAAATCCAATCGTATCTTTTATATTAGAAGTTTCAGTATCTCCTTGTAGAAACCTTTAATTTGGAGTTTAGGGGTCTTTGGATGTTGGAAAACATAAAACATTAGATCATTTGCTGATAATGAATTCTACGTTTTTTTTTTTTGTTGGTTTTAGAATAATTTTGAGATAAATTGTCGTTTCATAAAACATTCCAATTTAAGGTTGTCATTGTTTTTTTTTCCCCTTCATTGTTCAGTTTGTTTGCTGCCCATATGTATCATCCTTTGGTTTTTCTACTACAGTAGAGTACACATGTAATCTTTAAATATAATAAGGGTGTCGTACATCAGTCTTTGCTTACTGAAATTGAAATTACATATGCATTGCATCAATGCCAGTGCCCTCATTCATGCATGTCAGAATTTATTTGCCTGTGTATGTACCAACGCATTCATACGTAACATTATTATTAGTTGGGCTGTTGGTATGCCAGTGAAGATCTTGGCAATTGGTTGTGCTATTTGTTGATAAATTGCTGGTCATTTGGAAGTTTGTTAAGTTACCTTCACATTTACCTTATTATTACTTAATGTAACAGGCGATTGCCAAAGATGCTATTTTATCAAGATGCAAAATAATTGCAGAGCCTTGGGATTGTGGGGGTCTTTATCTTGTGGGAAGATTTCCAAATTGGGACCGGTAATTTTTATTGAATTTTGATTTTCATAATCTATATGTTATTTTTATTCTTTTATTTATATGAATGGAAAAACATAATTGATTGTGCTTACCCCAAATAGTTGGAATAAGGCAACTTTGTTGTGTTGATGTTGACAATGCTTTTTTCATTATTATATTTATATCCTTTTGAAATGGTCACTTGCACAATTGGTTGTTATTACATCTTCAGAGCTTCTAGGACTAATGGTCTTTTGGGCCCAGCCTGCTATGGGCTTGGTCTTGGGCTGTAGTATACAGGCCTACAAACCTAGTCCTGGGTTAGGCTTTGGCCTGAATATTTACACATGATGGCTGGCCAGGCTTCTGCCTGGCTATTCCAGGACCGGCCTCGGGCAGTCAGATTCGGCACAACTGGAACCTGTCTATTAACACATATTAATAGTTATATTTGTTTATATGCAAAACAGTGTGATGGATTGCTTATTTATTGTATAAAGATTACACTAACAATAGTGCAACATTTACTAAAAGGCTCTGTTATTCAATCAAGTTGAAATTTTTGTCAGTATTGGGTGGGGTTTCTTTTGAACTTCTACTGTAGAAACTATGACACTACAATAATGTAAAATTTGTTAACGTGACCAGTTCAATTATGTTAAGACTAATATTTAGTGGAGGTTTTGACTTAAGCATGTTAAAAATATAGATAGATGGTGGTCTGTTTCGGTTAATAACTTGTCGTTTTTCCGAGTTAGGGTGTGGAACCTGGGGATGGAGTGAGGAGTATCCCTATTGTATTAGCTTGTATTGAACTGTATTGCTGAGTGCCAGTCTCTTTGATTGTCTCTCTATTAATTGATGATATGGTACGTTACACAAGAAAACACTGGAAAAAGGATACACAAGGAAACATTTTGATACTCACAACAAAACATTTTCCATAGCATAGACGAACTAGACATGTGGTCCTGAAGTCTAAAGTACAATACTTTTTTCTGCACCATTACTTTTGTTATACATCTCTCGTCTGTCAATGGCTTCTACCTTAGCCATGTATAGTGGTTGCCATTTTGCTTTTGGCAGTTAAAATCTTTCTAGGGGACCTCACAATAACAATGCTAATTTAATAATAGCCCCCATTGATTTGGGAAGAGAACCAGATTTGGTGTATGATTCAAACAAAGATGAAGGAATAACTTCCAAAAATTTGAAATAACTGAAAATTTCCTTCTTGTTTTCAAGGTTGAAACATAAAGGCCAACTTTGACCAAGAAAACAGGAACCATGCTAACTTTTGATTCTGGGCTGGGAGTGGCATTTCCCTCTGCATGTCTATGAACATGCATGCATACATATGTCCAAAAATTCCGATACCACCATGCCCTTGTTATATAACTAGAGTGTAGAGTACCTAGAGGTAGAATTGTACACAACTTGATACTTAAAAAAAATTGTTCACAATTTAGGCCTTTGGATACATATGATAACATTATTGAATATAGGATAATTCAAAATGAGAATAGCCGTGGATCATTTAGATCCTATGTTTTGAGGTTTCCTGAAAAATGACAACAGCAATTTAACTGACTCAATTAGATTTGAGAGTTAGCATAACTTTAGCAGTGCATTGTTTGTTGGAAGCCATGCAAAGGTGATAAGCTCATTCATTTTTATTCAGACTGTTTTAAGAACCCTTGCATCCATTGTTTATTAGATTTCTATCATGCAGGTGGGCTGAATGGAATGGGATATATCGTGATGATGTTAGACGTTTCATAAAGGTGATGCCCATAAACAACTGTGTTATTTATAATTATTTGATGGCTTCAATCCTTAGAGGTTCACATCTATTTCTTCGTATCGTATCATACAACATGGAAAATTGATCATTCCAGATAAACTTAACACGCATAACAAAAAATGGAGTAGGAGAAACTAAGACATACTAGCAAGTTACCTCATAAGATATTGAGACACACTAGACATTGGTAAAGGTTAACATGACTGGTTTGAAATGCCATGGTTTAATTTAAGCACGCAGTTCTTAACTTAGGCATACAAGACATTTGTAAAGCCTAAGTTTCAGTTGGTGTAGATATCGTATACATGCATATTGATTAATCATGATTAATTTGATTGACCAGGGTTGATTCTATGCCCACGTTTCTGTATAATTTGAGATTTATCGACTTTGGTAAAGGATGATTTCTTTTGAATGAGATGTTATACACACATTTGTTTTACATGATTTAAATTGAATCCTAAGCACAGGAACTGTACCTGAAATCATCATGTATGCCTTATTGTAAATATAGGGGTGTGTTGCAACACGAATCCTAGTTGAAATTCTACTTTTTCTTGAGCCATCCAAAATTAAAATACAAACAAAAATTACAACCTGTTTTATTTAAAAGTTACAACCATAATCATCCTCATTACCTTTTGTTTTGCAATATTATATCGGATGCAATCATGTTGCTTGATAAAAAACTGTCAAACTTTCAAAATGTGGTTCCTTGATTGAAAATATCAACTTTTCACGTTTTTTTACGTTATTATGTGTGTTTAAACTAATTTGACTTGATGTGTCCATATTGATAGGGTGACTCAGGAATGAAGGGAAATTTCGCAACTCGTGTGGCTGGATCTGCTGACCTATACAAAGTAAGATTTGTATTGTCATACTAGTTTCATGAGCTGTGGTATTTCTATAACTAGTTTAAATGCCCCCTCTGACCGGGTTACCACCTCCCCCGTTCAGTTTTTTTCCCCCTTCCATTTTCTCATTTATTTAGACACCAATATTTGTTATACCCCACCTGTTATCCAACTGATGACATGCCTCGTTTTGACTTTGTTGTCAGTTGTCCCCCACCTTTTCAAAATTTTTGGGTGATTTAGGCAGCCCTCTATTAAATTGGTTAATGTATGAGATACCCATGGTTTTCAAACTAATGACATGCCCTCCTCCCTTGACCTTGTTCTTCATTTTTATACTAAGAAAAAAACCCAAAACATCCTTATTTTCAACTAGTGACAAAAAATCCTTAATTTTTGTTCCTAACTAGATATCTTCAAAGTCTTCTACCTCATAGTAAATTAATTTTAATTTATTTAACTTCATCTTCTATCCATCGTTTTGAACATCACCTAAATCTCTTGTATGAAATACTAGTATTTTCTATCAACATTAAAAATCTCATCATCGTCTACCTAAAAAATCCTATATTGTTCTTAGATTTGAAAATTAAAGTAGATTAAACTTAAGGTTGAAAGCTAAATCTTACCTAAAAGGTTGAAGATGACCGATTGCTAATAGAAATCAGAGGGTTCTTGGTTTCACGTTGGAGATGAGGGTAATGAGGTCATTTTGCATTAGTCTATTGTAGAAGACTGGGGTCAAGGGGGGTGTGCAGGCATTTTGGTGAACATGAAATGCCTATTTTTGTAAACAGAAGACATTGTCCTCTTGACTTGGATATTCTCTCATATGCTAATGTGAAATGACATAAATGCCACCCTTTGAATTTTCTCCCCAAAATAAGTCATCTTCGAACTCTAAAACCTTACCATTAAATATAGTTTGCGCCCCCAAAAGAAAATCCTGGCTCCGCCCCTGGTTGAGGCCCCATCATAACATACAATCATCACTAAACATCAATGCTTGATACCTAAGTGAAACTCCATGGTTCAAAAATCCTTAATGAGGCCACAAATGGGCAGGTTCTGGACCCAACGGTACATATCGAAATAGGGCAAACGTTGATAAGAGAGAAAACACCCCCCCCCCCCCCCCCCCCCCCAAATGAAGTACAAGATGGGAGCTTTCCAAACACACTTTTTTCCCTGATTCCATCCAAGCAAGTCCTCTATGTGGGTGTGCACGTGCACAATGTGGGGTAGTTTATGTTATTGTGCTTCAGTTTGTATGGTATTAGTGCCTTCTTTTTCAAAGTTGTATTATGGGCATCATCGCCCAGATGCCCAAGGAAATTAGGATTTGTACTCTTAGTAGTGAGGAAATTTTTTTCGGGTATCCAAAAGACCATTGAGATTTCTCAAGTTATCAGTAATTGTGGTATTTACCTCTCATTGTTTGTTTTTTCACTTTCATACGGTGAAACTTATTTTTCATGATTTCATTTCGGTAATTATTATTGAAGTCAACAAACAATTTGGCATGAAAGCACAGTGATATACTGTTTCTCCACTATAAATATGGTATCTATATTCCTTTTTTCATTCTATAGCCAGTTCACACAAAAGCTTCACCTGTTGGTCTTTCATGACCATAAATTGTGTTTCTTTATTGTTAATTATTAATAAACGTCAATCTTACCAATTGTTGTGAATTCAACTTGTGGATATGGTTCCTAATATGTTAATTTAATGGTATAGGTAAACAAGCGCAAGCCTTACCATAGTGTCAATTTTGTCGTTGCACATGATGGATTTACACTGCATGACCTTGTTTCTTACAATTTCAAGGTATTCTTGCAGTTTTAGAGCAATTTCTTCAAAGATATTTTTTAAACCAAGCCTTGCAAAGTTTATTCTTTTTTAAATTTTGATTGGTGTTTTGGTAGCACAATGATGCTAATGGAGAAGGTGGCAATGATGGATGCAATGATAATTTTAGTTGGAATTGTGGTTATGAAGGTAAGGTCCATAATTTTCTACTTTTTGTTGTCCTCTTCTTTGTTTCGAGCCTTTGGAACATGATTCTAAAACATGTGTTTACTGTTTGAAGTTTTAGTGTTTTAGGAGGGAAAAAAGAAAATTTTGGAGGAACATTGATGCAGCACAAGCTATTGGGTCCACAATGGGCCCTTGAACTATAGTGGTCTGAGCCTCTGTGGAACATGGAATCACATTGATGATTCCTCTCTAAATGTTATTCGATTCCACTAATTGGGCAATAGGCTCTCAATATATTTGCAGTATCTCTTAAACCATATATTGGATTTGTGTAAATTCGAATTTTTAGAAAGTTGACTAAATTCCTCGTCCAACCATATATTTTGGTGCGTGTTGGTTACATTTTCCTCACCTATTTTCTGTAGTAAAAGTTTGCACTCCATTTTACATCAAAATTGGTACTAGAGTTCCCTCCATAAGTTGTGGTCTCAGTGCTTCCTACACCAGATGACTCATTTTGGATAATTCAACGATGATTATGCTTTTCATCAAATTGGTACGAAAGTTCTTGCATTAAACATGTCAGATAAATGTTCCAAAGTACAAAGTTAGATCTGGTAAAAGAACACAGCTTGTAGCTTTATAGGGAATTCAACCTTCCATATTTTTCCTTTTCCCTTTTGACCTCTTTTCCATTACCTACTCATTTTTCCTGTGTAACTCATTAGATCTACTCTCTCTCTCTCCAATTTTAGTTAAATTATTTTCTTACACTAAGAAATGGCTGTCATTCATTCTATCTATTCTTAACAGGAAAAACTTCTGATAATAACGTCAAAGCTCTACGCTCTCGTCAAATGAAAAACTTTCATTTGGCATTAATGATCTCCCAGGTATCTCTATCTGACATATTCATTTGGCTTAAAATAGTATATCATTATCATCAAAAAATTTGTTCATGACTGAATAACTATTCATTTGAAGCTATTGACTGTGTGCTTGTGCACAATGCCATTTACATAGGGAACACCAATGATGCTAATGGGAGATGAATACGGTCATACACGTTATGGGAATAACAATAGTTATGGACATGATGCTGGTATAAATAATTTCCAGTGGAGACAGGTAATATGATGTTCTGTTTCTTTCTTCTTTTTATCTAAATGTAGTAGTACCAACTAATGATTCATATTTTCTACACAAACAGCTGGATGCCAGGAAAAGTAGTCAATATAGGTTCTTTGCAGAGATGATAAAGTTTCGCCGAAACCACTTTGTATTTGGACAAGACAAATTTCTTGACAAAGTAAATCTCATTCACCTTCTATATATTGACACTTGATTCTTTCAGTTTTATTGTTTTAATATTGCAGTAACTGATGGTAGTATATAAGGCCTCTTTAATTTTTCATAGAAATTGTAGGTGTTCTAGATCTTTAATTGCATATAAAGATTCTCGAAAGTTGTTTTTCTTTGTTAAACTATGTTGCATTGATACGGTTACAGGTGTTGGAGTAATGGATTCGGTGAACCACAGAAAACAGGATTTGCTTTTATAGAAAAATTATAATAAGGGCAAGGATGGATAATATGATGGGATATCTTATCATTTCTATCTTAAACCTATAGCCAAGAAAATGTATGATTGCATCATGACTAATGTTCTCCCTACTGTAGCCATAACTGCTGTGCGACACATGTGATCTACAACCTATGACACACTGCCATTTTACTGGGAACACTGGTTCTAGCAATCTTGACATACCAGAAGGCCGTTAATTTGTTTATCACCCAGAATTTTAGACTCATTTACTTACCGGTTATTGCATAAGTATGAAATAATTCTAATCTTTTAATTCATGCAGAAGGATATCACTTGGCATGAGGACAATTGGGACAACTATGAGAGCAAGTTTCTTGCATTTACGTAAGGAAAAAATCCTGTTTCTCAAGTAAAATTATATTTTTCTTACTGATCATATTCTTTGTTTGCTTTCAAATTTTGTTTTTGCGTTGAAGTAGTGCCATGTAATTAATTCTTAACAGTTTTGTCAATCACTTGTTATCACCAGTTCACCATCACCATCAATGTGAATGTGATACTCCATTTTTCAGAAATGATAGAAATTTAAGTTTAATTCAATATTAGGGGCATTTGCTTGGCACTCGTCAACATGGTTGTAGTTTCGGTTTCTTCCTTTTTTATTTATTGAATTTAGAGACCAATGTTTGAGTTAATATGATTTAATTTTTTTCTATGTAACTGATAATATAATTACCTGATTTTCATTTCTACTAGAAATACATGCCTAATAATGTTTTCTAAGTTCTACTATTGTCTCAAAATTAAACTGATGTTAAACCTGTAAGGCATTTGGGGGGTTACTTTGACACCAAATTCATCCATGTCCAAGTTACGTAGCTCATTGTCCATATCTGTAGAATTAGAACCATCTCATGCAATTTGGACACAGACATGTCTACCACCAACACTTGTCCATGTGATTGTTTAGCTACATATAATGAAGGCCATTGATGGAACCAATGAGTGCCCTGGTTTAGGTTGAAGGCCGTAAAATGAGGAGTCGAAAGGCTAATGAGAGCATTGATCGAGGTGATGAGAATTGATTTTGAGGTGTGTGCTTCAAATAGAGGAGGTAACCCTGGATAGAAAGGAATAGAAGAAAGGGGTTTGTACAGCTGACCCCAAATAGTTGTGGATGTGAAATTTGGATTTTGATGATTGCAAGTAACATTTTTCTGTGTCCAAATTATATAGGATACTCCCAGTTTCATTAATGATCGATTTTGTTCATGTTATCCAATTGTGGTGTCTGTATGAGCATTAGGTTTGTATTGTCATCTCCAATCCCGGTAAAGGAGGATTGTGTCAGGTTGACAGCCAGTCTGAAAGTAATGTCAAATCCCTTTAGGATATGAATTTGTTGATTTTCTATAATAGTTTGTTTTCGTACTATGTAGTAAATGTGTCCAAGTGATCAGATATACACTAATATTACTTAATTGATAAAAACAAGATAATAAAATAGACA
Organism: Akebia trifoliata; assembly: GCF_017979445.1. Classification (NCBI taxonomy): domain Eukaryota; kingdom Viridiplantae; phylum Streptophyta; class Magnoliopsida; order Ranunculales; family Lardizabalaceae; genus Akebia; species Akebia trifoliata. The sequence goes on along the minus strand of NC_141378.1, from coordinate 522,409 downwards.
GAAATCAAGTGTCTTTACATTCCACTTTTGGAAAAAAAAAAAAAAAAAGGAAAAAAGAAAGAAAAGGAAAAGTGAATTTGCTTCATTGGAAGGTCTTATAGACATCGTTTATCTTATTGCAGGATCCATGACAGTAATCATGTGAGTGATATCTACATTGCATTCAATGCACATGATTTTTATGTTAAAGCTATAATTCCCTCACCTCCGTCCAAAAGAAACTGGTCTCGAGTGGTATGCTTCCTTCTTTTTTTCTTCCTTTTGTTTTTTTTGGAATAGCATGTCTTTAATAGGCTTAGGTTGTCATGAACATTATAAAATCTCTCTCTCCTCTTTTTCTATTTCGGCGTGTCATGTAAGTAGCCATGGGTGATGTTGAATTTTGCAGGTAGACACTAATCTTGAATCTCCTAACGATTTCGTTCCGGAAGGTGTCCCAGGCATTGGAGGGACATATAATGTTGCCCCCTACTCTTCTATCCTTCTTGAAGCGAAACAATGAGACCAGCCTAAAGTAGGGGTTTCCACTCTAAAGTTATCAAGAAGTTGGTGAGATTTAGATCATGCTTCTGCTTTCATCTGAAGTTATGCTTCAATCTTGAATGTAGAACTGCAATGCTGATATTCTGACCTCAATGGATCTCTGCCATACATACTGTTGTACTGCAATTTATTACCGTCGGCGAAATCTATACAAACTAAAACTGTCCCTAAATAAGACAAGCTGTATATGCTGGGAAATGTTTCAGAGGTTTCACTACGTGGTAAAATATCATAATCGATCAAGCTTCCCATTCTTGTACCCTGGAAAAAAATGATCTTATCAATTGTTGAAATAAAACATATGCCACATATTTCTCGTTTAACGGATATTTGGCCAAATTTTTAAGTGGATTTCTGAATCCAAAATCTAAGAAAACTTGAATTTTTGCCATATTCCGAGTTAACCTATCTATTATCACCAAAAACGTACACAAATGCTATTTGTTTAGCCGGTCCTCTTAGTTTCCAATTATACATACAGAATGGGTAATCGATTAGTGCAGTTTGGGTTTCCATCCATATTAGAAAAAAGAGAGATTTACACTGTAGACCCAACTGTTGCAATTTTATTACAAAAACTCCCGTGGAGTTCTGACAACTCCAAGAACCTAACTTTATGAAGTTTGTTACCTCCCAACCCTACTTTATTATCAAGTTGGTTACCCAAAACCTTGAAGTGGAGATCCACGTCAAAACAATCACATTGATGAGTTAATTTGTTACTCAACATACGTTGGAGTTGGAGTGGATCTTAACCGCATAAATTTGTGGTGCCCAAAACATGATCTGATGAAAAAAATTCTTAGAATTTTGAAATAACAAAATCGAGAAACAAAGTTAATTTTCACTGTTGAATTTTAGATCTAAATTTGAGAGTTTCGGTAGTCATTCATTCTCAACACTTTGATCAAGCTGAAAAAAGATTTATTTTTAAAATCTTTCTATATAGTCGTGCTAGCCTGACTCATAAAGTAAAGGCTTGTCCGGTAACAAACTTGATAAAGTAGTGGAGTTTTTGTAAAAAAATTTCAACAGATAGGTCTGCCCAGTAGGAAAAATAATTTATCATGAAATAATTTAAAAAAGAAAAACCTTATGTATCGTTTGCTTGTTCGAAAGGTTGACCCACCAAGCTAATCATGTTTGATACAAAGATATCAAAAGTCAGTATGACAGACTGATGATTTCCATCCACTGATTTGAACGTTGTCCATCAAATACTTGAAAGGTTTTTTCTTGAATCGTGATAATTGACTACACCTCGTGCCAAACTCAATAAATTATCCTGTCCGACAAATTTGGAAATCATAGATTTACACACCTTGGGATATGTGATTCCTTCGAGATACACATTTTGATGGGGAAGTGCAGTTGTGTATCTCAAGGAGTACAGATCTACGATTTCTAAACTTGTCATATCAGGTAATAGTTTGAGTATGTCACGTGAGATAGTTAGATATTCACATCATGATAATTTGACTATCTCACGTGGTTTAATCAACTACTTGACATGATAAGTTCAAAAATCATTGATATGTGCTCTTTGGGATACACAATTCCTCCGAGATACATTTTTTTATGGAGAAATGCTATCATGTATCTTAAGGAGAGCAGATCTATGATTTTCGAACTTATCACATCAAGGTAGGCATGTCAATGAATAGTCAAAATCCAAATTCAAATTCGAATCCGTGTTGAAAAAATGAGATATTATCTTAAATTTTTTGATTTTGAATTCGAATTCGGATGCATTTTAATATTCAATAATATTTTGGATACAAATTCGAATATCGGTATATCCGATTCAATAATATCCAATTCGTTAGAAAAAAAAAAATTTTAATTAAAATATCTAAAGCTCTAAAACCTCAAGTCTTCCATCTTCTCCACTCATTTAGAGTCTTCACGAAAGAAGCGAGCATCCGGTAAGTATAAGGGCGAACTGTCCAGTCTCTCTCTCTCTCAACTACAACAAAAAAGAGCTTGAGAAGCTCCACCATGGCATATATCCCCATTGAAATCTCAGGCATTATTTGAAGCCTATGATAGACCAAACTAAGATGAATAACAAGAAAAAGCCTCTTGATTTGTATGTCTTCTTCTTCTAGTCTGCATCTCTTTCTCTCTCTCAACTTCAACTCAAGCAAAAAACCCTTATTTCTTAGGTCTCTCATATCTTCAATCTCAAGCAAAAAAAATTGAATCTTTATACACAGAATAGAGGTTGAAGAAAGAAGATAGCAATAGGTTTTTCTTTTCTTTTCTTTTCATGGGTTATTGATAAATGGGTTTGAAAAAAGAGGTTGGAAATGGGGGATTTTGATATCCATTCTATGGATTTGAGAAATAATCAGGAGGATGAATCCGAATCGGATATCTGAAAGGTTAATCGGATACGAATTCGGATATTGATGATTTATTTCGGATTCAAATTCGAATTCGGATGTACCGATATCCAATCGGATAGGTATCCGTTGACAGCCCTATGTCAGGGTAGTCGATTGAGTTTGCCACGTGAGGTAGTCAGATTATGACGATTCATTTTCTTTTTTACCCGAGAATTGTTCGTATTCAACAGTTGGATTTGAGACGGAATATCAACCTAAAAATTACCATTTTCTAAGAGATTTGAAAACCCTGAAGCCCTCTCTTTGTTGGAAGAACTAGGTGGGAGTCTCAAATTTTAGTTCAAAGTCCTCTGAATTGTTTTGTTTTGTTTGTTGCTGGAAATTTCGTCTTTAATTTGGGTTCATACTGAAGAATGAAGATCCGTGAAAGATTGAAGATGTAGTAGGCATTTAAGTAATTGTATTGATATCTTCAAAAGAGACCAAGGTCAAGGGTTGCATGTCATCAGTTTGAAAACACAAGGGGTATCTCTCTAAATCACACACTCTTCTTCTCCTTTTCTTTCTTTGAATCAAGGGAATAAATTGAAGGAGTACGCGAAAGAGCCGCAGCAGCGCAGTATACCTTTCACCATCTTTCATTTTTTTCCTCACAACCACAGATCTCTCTCTCTCATCTGATTTTTTTGAAGTGAGAAGGCAGTGCAGTATTCAAGAGAAGCTTTGAAATTTTCCCAAAGGCATTTGGAATGATAAAGACTTTGGTAATTCCTCCCAAGATATTCCCTTTCTTCTTCAAATTCATTTTGTTTCAATTCTACACTCTATGCTTATTTGAGCTGATGAGGAATATATATATATATATATATATATATATATATATATATATATATATATATATTATATATAGGGTCCCGTTCGGCACCCTTAGTTTTACCACACACTTTAACAAACGCGTTTTGTCTTACATGGGTTAGAAGTTTCGGAATGAGCTGATTTTTGGTGAGGATGATCTCTATGGTGAGGAGATCATCCTCACCAAAAATCAGCTCATTCCAAAACTTCTAACCCCATCAAAATTGATTTACAAAAATGGACGGTCCACGATTTTTCAACGTGTAAACATGGGGCTAAACATTTCGGAATGGGCTGATTTTTGGGGAGGATGATCTTCTAATCATAGAGATCATCCTCACCAAAAATCAGCCCATTCCAAAACTTCTAACCCATGTAGGACAAAAAACGTTTGTTAAAGTGTGTGGTAAAACTTAGGGTGCTGAACATTTCCCATATATATATATATATATATGGAAAATGTTCGGCACCCTACTATTTGCCCTACGTGTTTTGTCCTACATGGGTTAGAAGTTTTGGAATGGGCTGATTTTTGGTGAGGATGATCTCTATGGTGAGAAGATCATCCTCACCAAAAATCAGCCCTTTCCGAAACATCTAGCCCCATGTTTACAAGTTGAAGAATCATGGACCGTCCATTTTTTGTAAATCATTTTTGATGGGGTTAGAAATTTCGGAATGGACTGATTATTATTCTTTAATGTTATTCATCTATCAAAACTAGAAAGCCAATCCTGTTTCAAACATGGTTTTAAATCTCATCCATGTTGTTTCGGTATCTTCCACCAACGAGATGAGTTGACAAGTCGTCTCAAAGACATGGTTTGTTCTAATTCTAAGGCATTTTTAAAAATCTCTTCCGAGACAACTCGGTCTCGTTCATGGACGAGATGAGAAGTCAAAATGGGTTTTAAAACTATGATGTCAAAAGAAGGCTTAGACTCATAGCTCAGCTGGTTTTACATATTGCAAAACAACTTAGAGGTCGTGGGTTCAAGTCTAGCTTTACCCATCAACAACAAAAAAAAAATCCTTTATAAAATGACCATATGATTGATTGAGTTGTGGTAGAGTATTGACTTCAAGGGCCAATTTGGATAGCTAGCCTTGAGATTAAATGATGCGAAAGGAATTATGGAGAGAAACACCTATTCACTATGTAGAGCCAACTCTATTTGGGCTCGTTTGTGGATAGTGCGAATGAAGAGGCACAAAGTGACTCTCATCCAAATGCTCAGGATGACAAGCACTGTTGATGCATGTTCAACAAGTAGCATTGGTTATGGTTACGCTTCACATCATTATGATTCTAAATGATCTAACACAATAACAGGGGACCTTAATGGATAAGATTTTTCTATTTGAAATTCTAGATAACTGCATTATAATATTCTGCATTCTCTAAGTTTACATCTATGTGAAGTTTAAACATAGGAATTGTTAATCGGTTCTTTTTGTCCTCCTGACATTGTGGCAGATGTTTGTTGCATTCTAGGCACCGAATTTCCCTTTTGGAAAGGTCAAAGGACCTTCTTGTTCAGTAAAAATTAAAGCAGTAAAGATGGAGCTCTCACTAACACAGCCTGATGACTGGCATCTTCATCTTCGTGATGGTGACCTTTTAGAGGCTGTTGTCTCTCATAGGTTATATTTCTTAATTTTAGTCATGTTTCTTTCGAATTTTATACTCAATTGTGATGGTTGTCATTGCCTTTTTTAACTCAAATTTAATCTTCCAACAGTGCAAACCATTTTGGAAGGGCCATTGTGATGCCAAACTTGAAACCTCCAGTCACGACTACAGCTGCTGCTGTTGCTTATCGTGAATCCATATTGAAAGCATTGCCGGCCAATAGTAATTTTACTCCTCTTATGACACTTTACTTAACGGACAACACCCATCCTGATGAGATCAAGCTTGCTAGTAAGTCCAATTTTCAATCTCTGGTTATATTTACATGGAATACTCACAAGGTTTACAATCTCGGTCTTGTTATAATTCTTGGTTGTCAACAAATTAGAACAATACATTAGTAAATTTTTTTGGTAAGTCTCCATATGCCAAGATACACAAAATACATTAAATTAGAGTAATTTTAATTCTCAATTAAGCTACAAATGTGTCATTTATTTTTATCAGTTGTAATTTGTAAAAGACACATGTACCATAAAACAATCTTTTAAATAATTAGATTTCTTGTACAAGGCAATACAGAACTCTGTAAAATCTAATGGGGAAACATTCTAGCCTAGCCATCCAAGATAGTACTCTATATTGAATCATGTATATCCACTCGTATATATATATATATCTTTTTTGATAAATGAAAATTTCATTAATCAAGAAGAGAAAAATAGAAAGGGTGGTCGAAAAGACCAACTTGAGAGCAAAGTGTAACCAAATTCTTATTATTGATATTTTTTAATACAAATTGGTTCGACAGGGAGAAGTGGTGTGGTTTTTGCTGTAAAGTTGTATCCTGCTGGGGCTACAACAAATTCTCAAGATGGTGTTACAGATCTTTTGGGGAAGTGTCTTCCTGTTCTTGAGGAGATGGTTGAGCAGAATATGCCATTGCTGGTATTTTCTCCAGTGGACTTTACTGCAACATATAAATAGTTATATGCTTTGACTTGCAACATGATATTTAGAAACATATAGTCCTGAAACGTAGCCTATTAGGTGCAATACGAGAGTTCCTTAGTCTTTTTCATTTGAGATGTTCTTTACTAAGAATTGAACTTTAAGAAAATTTTCATTATAGTATTGTTTGTAGAAATACCATAATGCATTAGATTGATCCCAAAGGGAAGACATTTTCTGAAATGTTTTCTTTCTATGATTTACCTTTATAGGTCCATGGGGAAGTTACGGATCCAGAGGTTGACGTATTCGATCGTGAAAAAGTCTTCATTGATACCATTTTAAGACCATTAATACAGAAGTTTCCACAGTTGAAAATTGTAATGGAGCATATTACTACCCAGGAAGCTGTTAGGTTTATCGAATCTTGTCGGGAAGGTATGTTATAGTCCTGCGTAACAGCTTATTTGGACTTTTTATTTTATTTTATTTATCTTTGTCATCTAACTCGCGAGCCTATGGTGGGCTTTTTTCTGGAATCATCTCAATTTTTAGGATCTGTTGCTGCAACTGTGACACCACAACATCTTCTTCTCAATAGGAATTCTATATTTCAAGGAGGATTACAGCCACATAATTACTGCCTTCCAGTATTGAAAAGAGAGATCCATAGTATGTTATCCTTTTGCACTCCAGAGCATGTTGGAAAGGGTTTTACTTAAAAAAGAAAATATTGGAAAAGTTTATTTACATGTTTCCCGAAATGAATGGTAGTTATTATACTGTTAACAGTCAAAATCCTTATATTTTTATGGCATCATGCAAGATATTTAAAGATACTCCATTTCCAAGGTTTTTCTATGTTGAATGGCATGCCATGCCATTTGATTAATAAGTATCCTTCACTTAAAATTCAATTTTGAGCCCAGAAGGCCACATATGTTTTGCCTAACTCACCTCTCATCATGTTCCAACTTTAACCCCTATACCACTCTGTGACATGGCAAAAAGGGGTAGGATATCTTTCACTTTTCTCCACTTAAAAAATTCAAGGGTTAGATTCATTTGGGGACGTACAATACATGGTGGATACAATGTGATTTCGACAGGAGAACCATCCAGAGAGCTCTATTATATACACTATATGGCTTGGCAGCATTAGATCTCTGCATTCCTAGAAAAGGAGGGACTCTCCTTAGACAGTCCTGATTTATAGATAGAAGAATAGATTCTAACATGATTTTTATTATGGGCTTAGACCCATAGTTCTATAGGTTGACATTACAATGCAACGTTGAAGTAGTGGGTTCAAATCCAGCTCTCCCACCAAAATATAAGCTGGGTTTTACATTAATTTCTAAATTAACTAAAAAAGCACAAACGTGTACTTTCACATGGTTCCCTGAGATGTTTGGAGCTAAGGAACTATCTAGCTGGTAATTACTGAATGTTCAATGATTTTGTACCTAAAACTCATCCTTAGAGGTTGTTCAAGTTAGATCTATTGAGATTTACATGCAGGCCGTGACCGGAATGAAACATTGATCACAAAACATTGAATGTTCCAGGAATATTTCGGGTTGTCTTAGAATGTTCAGTTGAGACCATTTTGTTCTTTTCTCCTGACTGAAACATTGCATCAAAATGGGATTTTAAACCTTGCTTGTGATCACAAATATGATTAATCTCTCAACTGTTTTTTAGAACAAGGATGGCATAGGCACAGCCCTACCTATTTTAATCCTTGCTGGTGGTCACTGATATGATTAATTTCTTGAACATTTTTTAGAACAAGTGGAGGGGCATCACTCTACCACATGGGGGTTCTTTTACAAAATTGGTTTGTAAAAATAAGTTCTATTCTGCTCGCAAGACTGGCCAAAAGGGAAATATTTGGTTCGGGTTTCAGGTGTGGTGTTGACTTGATTTTGGGAGTTCCTTGGAGCTACTTAAATCTCAAAATAAGTTTTATCTTCAACTCTTAGTCAAAGATGATCTCTTCCCACATTAATTGTTGCCTGTTACGAACACCCCTTGTGTTTTGAGGATTTTTTTCCCAAGAAAAAACACTATTATTAGATTAGAGGCTTTTTAATTTTTTGTTGTTTTCGAAATTATTTGGTAGCTAGTTTTTTTTTAAATTTATTTTGAAGTTGCTGACTGTACATTTACTCTTGGTTATCTCCCTTGCTTAGATCATTGGTTTGTTTTTCATATAGGACAGGCTATTGTATCAGCTGTGACAAGTGGAAATAAACGTTTTTTTCTTGGAACTGATAGTGCTCCTCATGAGAGACGACAGAAAGAGTGCTCTTGTGGGTGTGCCGGTATATACAGTGCCCCTGTTGCCCTGTCACTTTATGCGAAGGTATTTGAAGAGGTAATTTCCGTTACACTTTCTGTTGTAAATCTGTAATATTTATGCATCTACCCAAAACAAAGTTATAATGTTTCTCTATTGTCAAATTAATTATTTTTGGCAAATAGGTCTAAAGAATTTAATTTTCCACACCTAATTCTATGATACATTTATTCCATCGAAACGATTTTACTTGTGAAATAATTAATGAACCTGTATACCCATTAAACTGAAGGCCTACATAGATTGTTAAGACCAATTGGTCTGCCAATGAAAACATGTAACATGTCTGGGCTTGTTTGTTGATGTTTGTCCCATTTGATGGCACAAGCCTTTCCTTCTAGGTTTGCCTTTTTTTTTTTGAAAGGTCAACAAGGTTAAGGCAGACCCAGACCAGCTACAATCGAATGAACGGGATACCACAAGCATCTTGATAACTAATACATATAAGGTCGCTAGAGAGCAACTCACAATCTAATTCAGTACAATCTAAGCTATTCTGATAGGAAGCTAGCATATCGGCAGCCTTGTTGGTCTCTCTAAAGACGTGGGAGAAGGAAACTTCGCTGAATCTGTGAAGCAAGTTCCTTATATCAAGGACCACGTGAAGAACACTCCACGAGGGGTTCCACCTACCTTTCAGGACTTGGATAGCTTGCAAGGAATCGGATTGGATATGAATCTTTGAGCATCCTTTGGAGATTGCTAACTTAATCCCATGGAGAATGCCCCGGAGCTCATGAGAAATGACAGAAATCGGGGCTTCACATCCTGCAATAGCCGCCAAAACTTCTCCTTCATTGTTCCTAATGATTGCGCCAAACCCTCTTCTACTCATGGAGAAGGAACCATCTGGGTTAATGGTTCAAATATCTCTATCTGGTTTAGGCCAAGCGCAATACCTTCTCAGCTTGGGGATAAAACTAGCTTGAAGGTCCCGAGCATGAGTGAAGGCACGATTCAAATTAGAGTCTTCAATGTCTTCTAGTAATCCCTCGAAGTTGATCTTAATATCCTCAACAATCTTGTGAATAATCGAATCCAGATCAAGGCAATTATTTTGATAAATTCTATTGCAATGCTCCCTCCAAATGTGGTAAATAAAGGCACATACAACTACTTGCTTCACCCTTTGAATGATCAACTTCCCTTTAAAATTTTTGACAGTCCATTCAACCTCTTTAACCCAAGTACCAAAGGCTTTTCGCATGAGACATTTCATGAGAATACCGGTCCATACCCACCTCAAAAAAGGGCAGCCCCCAAAGATATGCTTTGAATCCAAATCTTGCATTTTACACAGGCTGCACTTAGCTTCATTGATGAGACCCCACTCCTTAAGCTTGATCAAGGTCTCCTAGGTTTTCATGTTTAAATGTTCATCCCTATTTTGGACCAACATGCCCTTCCATTTAGGTTTGCTTGTTTAAATGTTCATCCCTATCTTGTTGTTTAGTGAAATGTGTACCCACTTCGATATACCTACCCCAATTTTGGAAACTGAAATATATTCTTCCCTTTTTTACTTTTTTTTTTATGGGCAAAAAATATGTTCCACTTTTACAATATAACCTCTATTTTGTCCAAATTGGGCCACCTTTTTCTAGTCTCCATCTTCAAGGTCTTCTAGCACAAGAGGCATCTAATTTTTTCCTTCACAATCAGGCATCTGTTCTCATTTTGTTCACCCCTTGATGCATCTTGTCATGCCTTACGAGTGTTTAGCTGGTTAGCAAGGTCCCCCATCCGAAGACCCTTTGATGAGGATCCCATACATGCTTGGTGGTTCTTTAGTCGTAAAGATGAAAGACCTTGGTGCATCCTTGACTTGGAAGATTTTTGCCATCGTTCTTGTAGTGATTGTATTCTCAGAAAAGAGTGCATCTACATGGTAGGAAGAGTGCCGATGTTAGGCAACAATTCTAGGTATATTTCATGGCTGAAGATCGGAGGTCTCTATGGTCCCGTGGTTCATTGGTTGCAACTTCTTAGCGGGTGTAGTGTGTCAGAAGTCCACACGGGAACAACCAAACTTTTGTTTTTGTCGGTGCACTATATCTATATTTTGAGTCTATGACTATCGGCATCCTTATTGCTTGTTTGATATAAAACTGCATAATTATTTTTATTTTTTAGGCGGGCGCACTTGACAAGCTAGAGGCGTTTACGAGCTTTAATGGGCCAGACTTCTATGGACTCCCAAGAAATTCATCCAAGATCAAAATGATCAAGACCACGTGGAAGGTGCCAGAGGCTTATTCCTTTGCCTTGGGAGAACTTGTTCCCATGTTTGCGGGCCAAGCACTTGAGTGGTTGCCATCTGCTGTCATTTGATCCATCATCCTCACAGCTTAATCCCAAAAAATTTCCTTGGTCTAATAATTTGATCCATCATGATGGACCAAATGATGACATTTCACATTGAAAGACCTGAGTGTGTGTTTGGTGGAAAAAATCATTTTCAGTAGTGTTTTCTTGAAATGTGTTTAATCTTAATTAGGGTGGGCCTATGATGTGAGAATTGCCGATTCATGGGGTTATAACAGCCCTCTTCTCGTGATGCTATATGTATATTTTATTTCTTGATTTCGTGTTTTTTTTTCTTGGCTGTCATCCACTTCAACGGCTACTTTTAAGGATGGGACGTGTTCAGTGAACAATTCAACTTTTAATTCAAACAAGCTCACCGAACCAAATTATACTAATGATAAAAAAAAAGAAATAGCTTTAATAAAGTGGTTCTGAACTTCTTATTTGGTAAATTAATAGATCGATATTGGATTGGATCAATCATTTAGCAATCTGATATTATGTCTAAAATATATAATTAATGTATATTTATAGTTTATTATTTTATATGAGTTGGGTTTGATAGACAAAGAGGTATGTCCCTATATAGGTTAAACATTTCATAATAATGGACTGATTTTTTTATTCTTTGTAAGGATTATATCTATAGATAGAAGTAAGAATGATCATAAATTTTTATTGGGGTTAAAAATTTTGGAATGGTCTGATTTTATATGAGGATGATCTTATCATAAAAAAATTAAATTTTTTTTCCCGACATTGTCTACCAAATGCCGTTTATTATATATATATATATATATATATATATATATATATATATATATATATATATATATATATATATATAATTTAAAACGTATTTGATTTGGTCAAAGACTTCACAAATTTCTTCAAAGGTTATAAGCAACCTGATATTGTGGCTTAGATCATGAGATGTTTTTAGAGATTTGTGTAGTGCAATCTGGAAGCAACTTCGGCTGAACGATGTTAATAATCTTCACGAAGAAAGTACAATATTTTTAAATTTGGACGGAGAGATTATCTGAAAATTTGATGTAATACGGATCAAATGATGGTGATAGTTCCATTTGAGAACGTGGGCACAGCTCATAATAAAAAAAAATTAATAATAATAAAGAGAGGGAGAACGTGGGTGCACTTTAGGTAATTGAGTAGAGATTCGTAAGCTTATATAAAACTCAATCTAGTGGTCAGTGTGAATGCATGATCACATCTTACCCGTCCATTTTCTTTAGAGTATTTTATATTCTAATTCTCTAATAACCAATGGAATATATTAATCAACGACTGAGATTGATCATCAATGTATATGAAAATATTAAATGACATTAAAGAGGATCCAAGATAATCAAATGGTCCTTTAAAGTGTATACGAAATTATTTATAGTTAGAAATGTATATAAGAATATTTTATAATATCCTCGGCATTGATGGGGAAAAAGACAATTAGACCATGTAAATTTACAAAATTAGCCTTACTAATTGATTCTCCGCAAACCGACTTAACCCCACTCCACCTATATATACTCCTTTTCTGTTTTCTTCTCAGCTATTTTTATTCAACATTTTCTCTCATTTCTTCTCCGCTCTCGCCCTCGCTCTCGCTCTCGCTCACTCTTGAATCTCGATCTGATCTCAGTGCCGTAAGATGGGATCTTCGAACAATGTTGTTCTGATAATGTTTGCTTTGATGATCGGATCGGCTCTCGCGCAAGGACCGTCAGCCTCGCCAGGAGCGGCGCCGACCAAATCACCACCAGCTTCTCCGCCAAAGGTTGCCACTCCTCCTGCTCCGACGCCTTCTCCAGTGGCTCCGGTTCCTGCTCCAACAACTACTAGTCCTCCATCCTCCGCTCCTTCTCCAGCCTCGGTCATGTCTCCACCAGCTCCTCCCACGACATCACCGGGTCCTGCGCCTCCTGTCGCTCAGTCTCCGGGAATCTCTTTGCCACCGTCTCGGTCTCCATCAGGATCTCCTTCAGATAACGGCGTTGCTTTGAACAGAATCACCATCTCCGGATCTGCTTTCATCGGCGTCTTAGCGACCGTTCTATTGCTGTAGATCTGATCTGAACTTTTACTCCGTCCGTTGGAGTGGAAGATTTGAACCTGCTTAGTTTTGCTTTTTTATTTTTCTTTATTTTTTTGCTCAGTTATTATTTCTATGATGGTTGATCATGTATTGGACGGCTAGGATGTTGATTTGATTTACTTTTAGTATTATATTATACTTTGTTTGGAATTTTTTAAAGTCATTCTATTTTTCTTAAATTTTTTTTTTTTTTCGGATTTTTGGATTTAGAATGGTAAGAGTGATCGAGAAGGGAAAGAATGCTGGACATTTGTAGTTCTGGATTTGTTCTTTTGCTCAGTTGGAGCAACAGCAGGAATCATGGCTCTTTTCGGTTTCTTTTTGAAAAAGAACAGAAGAGAGAGTATCCCATCATATGTGTCACGTGTTTCACAGCTGTGATCACCCATTACATAGACTCCACGTATATATATATAGAGAGAGAGAGAGAGAAGAGAGCTTAGAGTTTTGGTTGACTGAGTTAATTAATTGCTTAAAGTTGATCTTTTGTAGTAAACCACCTAAATCGAGCCGCTGTAAATCATTTATTTACGATGTAGCATGTGTTGTCTCAAGATTCGTATCAGGAATAATCCAAGGTGAAAATGGTAGCAAGTGCATGAGAAAATTTATTGATTCTGAAATGTAATTAAATATCTACTAAATAATAAAGTGGGAGTTGCATTGTTAAGGAAATTATTAAATAAGCGTTCATAAGAAGAAACTTGGAAATAGTCATTGAAAATGATACTAAGACTTGGTTCGATCTCATAGTATGTTAATTTAAGCATTCGAAACTTCTTTAACAAGAACTGCATCATTGTCTCATAAACAACAACAACAATTAAGAGAATGTTTCATGTATCTAAAATAAATAGAAGCACATATATTGATAATCTAAAAGTACTGGTTGACAAAAAATTACAATCTCCTCCACAATGGTCATTTTATGTAGAAGGTTAATTAAATATGCCTCAAGGCAAATTTGACTGTTTGTGGGGTGATTGGTTTGGAAGATGAGAATCGACCTTATTTATTATTATCTTTTTATTCTTTTGGATAATTTCTAACCTTAAACTACGTTTGGAAAATTTATGGAACAACATTTGACTTTTAATATTTGATTGATTTGATATAAATTTGTTTCCAACAATACTTTTATAATAATGAATTAGTGTTAGGCGAAGTGGTCAAAGCATCCTTTCAAAAATAGAAAGGTTTTGAGTTCAAACCCTGCATTGACCATCCAAAATGATTTATCCTTACTTATGTTGTACATGATAAAAAAAAAATTCATTCTATTTCTTTTTGAACTTTTATTTTTTTAACATATATGATATGGAATAGATAAGATTTAATGTAGTTTAATGAGGATAAGATACATTCTAGATGGATCCATATGGCTCATTTAAAAATGAGCAAATGAATGAGATATTTTTTTGATAAATGAAATATAAAAAATACTCCAAGGTGGAAAATGGAAATGAGGGAATGTCAATTATACATGGATTTTGTTAAAATTAAGAGGGAATGCAGATGATAAGCCATCCTTAAATAGTCAGAAGTTTAATAAATTAATTTATAATTGAGGAAAAATATATACCGATTATGCTTGAGAGTTAAACCATCATGGTTAGTTTTTCAAATTATTCAAATACGTTAAACTTGAGGGCCCACAGTATTTGCAAATTTGGAAAAAACGAAACTACACATAGTCTTTATAATACGCACATCCGGAAGCAATATGCCAACATGTTTTAATCCAAACCGTCCCTACATCTAACGTTCAAATCAGTTGCACTTTTTAAAACGCAGTGAAAGATCAAACTGTTCGTACCAGAAGAGACGTTGGGCTGACCCAGTCACATATGCATCACGCACGTGCCAACTGCAATCCTTGTCATGCCTCATTTCGTTTCCCAATGAAATCGGAGGATAAGTAAACCAAACCAAGGATTGCAGTTGTAAATGCCTAGAGAAACAAGATTCCTTTAGTCTGTTCTAAATCTTTCGACTTAGGTTTTTTTTATTGTTTTAACCAAACACCCGGAAATGCCTAATCATCTGGAAATTAAAGTTTAGTTCACGACAATTTGGGGGTCCAAGAAAGGGCTTTACTTACAAATCTTCCTAGGACCGATGATAGCAAAAGTTTGCTCTTAGACCAAGCCAGTTTTGGGAGGATGAGTTAGGCCCATGGACTTTTACATGGTATCAAAGCATGGGGAGTGTGAGCGATGGTCCGATGTCGCCTGAGTATCATGATCTTGGGCTATATATAAACCTGAGAGAATCATCCCCTTACATGCCAATTTTGTGAGAATGAATTAGGCCCATGGATTTCTATATGATATCAGAACGGGTAACAACAAGAATATAAGAGACACGTTACACATAAGGGGGGAATGTGAGCGATAGTCCTACATGGGTATCATAACCCTGGGCTATACATAAACTTGGGGCAATCCTCTCTTTACAAGCCGGTTTTGTAAGGATAAGTTAGGCCCATAGGCTTCTACAAAATCAACTGCAAAAGTTTGCGTTACAACTTACAATCCCATTTCAATTGTCATGAGGTCCAACCACAACATGCTAAGTTTGTGAAGTCTGAGTCTTAATAACACGACCTGGGTTCAAATCCTGCTTTTCTTTATATATTTGCAGGTCATTTTTAAGTATTAAGAATTACTTTAATAATAAATAAATAAATATTACAACTATACAAAGCCAATTCAGCATCTCTACACCTAATTTCACCTTTTACAAGTTTAAAAATAATTTACATTAACCCCCTACACAAGCTTGAATATAGTTCTTAGTTTTTTTTTTCTTCCCTAATTTCTTCGGTCCTGGAATTTTTTTCTTGTTCCATTACAGGCTCAGTGAGTGTCTCCACCTCTTTCTCAACCTCGTCGACCTGCAATTTAATTGAAAAACTTAATATCAATAAGCCACGAAATAAACTAAATTATCCTAAACAACTTATTTCTTCCAAAGAAACCTCATGACCAATATGATTCACATATGAAATTGATTTAATTTCCTATAACAAGTGGGGGTTGCAACAAGGATGGGTTGAACCCATATATAATTTTTCTATCTCGGCTGGGGACAGGGGCAGGAACCAGTGCGGACAATTGCCTCATAGAACTTTGAGATACCCCTGTATTTTTCACTAATTACATGTCCCATTTTCCCCCACTCCCTCGCCTCCTTCCCTCCCTATTTGCCCCACACCCTCACCTCCCTCCCTCCAATTTTTGCCCCCACAGAACTTTTGAGATACCCCTGTATTATCAACTAATTACATCCCCCATTTGCCCCACTCCCTCAAATCCCTCCAATTTTTGAAAAATTCTCAATTTTTTTTAAGATGACATTGCATCTTGACTTGGACTCCTCTAGTAGGACTAATTGAAAATAACCTAAATATCATTTTCTTCAACTTCTAGCAAAAAAATCTAATTAGTTTGCCCCCACTATAAGAAAATCCTGGTTCCACCTCCGGCTGAGGATTATATTTGGGTTGAGACTTAGGGGAACCTGATAAATCGATTTCTATAATTCTGTTACACATTGTTAGAATCTTAATTGTACAATGGTGAAAATACAGACCCAATCCAACCGACTTTCAAATCTATTATGAGATTGGTCCAAGTTATATAGAGACTCTCAATAATCAACTAATTGGAAATATTCTAAGTGAAGATAATTAACAAAATTTCATTATTGTAATACCTTGTGAATTAAATCATCTGCTTTGTGTGCATCATCAGCTACATTTTTCGCTATATTTTCAACAGAATGGGCAGCATCCCTGAGGTTTCCATCCCCTGGAAGCTTATCTTCTATCTCTTCCACTACTTTCTCCACTCCATTAGCCACCTCTTCGACAATCTCCGTTGCAATTTCTATTGTATTGACAACGTTGTCTATCTCCCCTAGACATCAAAAGTACCCAACACAAGTACGAACATGAAATCCTAGATCAAATCACAAATATATGAGAAAATAAAAATATATATGATTGAGGTTTAGATGAGAGAGATTCACTTTCTTTGTGAAACTAAAAAAGAATTTATCCTAAATTGGCACTCTAAGGGTGATCTAGAGTGAGTTATGATTGAATCCATATTCTTGTTACCACTACTTTCTGATTCTATACACTCCAATAGTGACCTACCTGAATAAACTTTTACAGAATTACAGATAATCCTCAATTAATTATATGAAATTAGAACACAATTCTCCCAATTAATTCGATGTCACTCTCTTGTAATCCTAAAATGAGTTAATAATTTGGGTATAATGTTTTCTTTATCCTTACTTTTCAATTCTAGGAACGATGGTCGCTTGAACTTCCAAAAGGGTAGAATTACGCCTAATAACGTCCCCAAAATCCAATATACCCTGCATGCATGGTTTGTATGAGAAACTTTAACTAATCATCATTGAAGGTATACGAAATTAAATGAGTATAATTAATTAATATATTATATATATATTATAGAGAATTTTTTAAAATATTATTACCAAGAACTAGAAGAGGGTCCCGGGGGAACAGGAGCTCCTGGTGTAACACCACTATAGACAATCAGACCCCTACATCAATAAATACAATAATAATAAACAAAAAAAAAAGGTTATTAATTAAGACTTGTAAGAACACTGAATTTTCTAAAATAAAATATATTTAATTGGAGCTAAAAAAATTAACTTTAATTTTTTCGCTCTTTCGCACCAACGAGCTGAAGGACTAATCTCAAGTAAACAATCAACATCGAATTACTAAATAGTGATTAATTAGATGTGTCACGGAACAACCAGCAACGCTAATAAGATGCAAAAGATAATAAACTTGAAAGGGAGAAGAATGATGTTAATAGTAGATTACTTGTTCGTATCGTCTTCACGACAAATTCTGCTGCAGATGTTGAGAGACAATCCATGGTTTGCAATGAAATTATGTCGATGATGCTTAGAGGCGGAGATCTCTTGTGATTGATAGGGATTAAGTAAGTAAACTTTGGATCTTCGATGATGATCGAGTAGATGAATGTTTTTCAAGTAACAAGAACCAATGGTGCTTATTGAAGACATGATAATGTTGAGTCTGGGAAGTTTGTGAAATTGATAAAGTATGTTAATCTAAAATGAAACTTATGATTGTGAGAAGTTGATAAAGGCTCCATTCATAATTTAGTATAAATAGAGAGATTTGACTTGTGTGGATCATCTTAGAACTTAGAAGGTGAGAAATTTTGAGGAAACACGCCATGCATTTTCTGAGGACTTGAGTTAGGTAGTTGGTGGCTTTCCAATTCAAGTAATAACGTACAATGGTAAATTTAAAAAATATTGATTTTGAGATTTTACGAATCTTGAAGACCATCCAATGGACTAAATGTAGGGATGACGATAAGGGGACCAGTTAATGTACTATCTATCATCTTGGAAGAATATGGTTGCACGTTTTTTTTTTTCCAGAGCAATTCTACAAAGAAAAATGGTATCGTATGCGACAAACTGTCCTATTTTCTAGGAAGAAGAAACCAATTGAAACACACCATGTAGATTACTACGAAGAGAAGAAACCAATTGACAGAGAGAGAGAGTCAATTACTCAATCTGCCAAACTTTGAAGTTCCTTCTTAAACTTTCGGAAGGTTAAGGTTGTGATGGAGGACCAAGTCATTGTCGAATGGATAAGAATAGGTTATGCCGGTTCCCAAAACAAAAGAGGATATGCTGCTGACTCAGCTGTAATTTTTGAGTCGTGCTGGACTGACCTCAAGCTGGAAACCTCATATCGCCCTTCTTCGTAGGGAGTAGGAATCATAGATGCTTTTTCACTCGGTTATCTCGATGAAAATAATCTATGGTTCCCATATAATTTCACGTCAAGAAATGAGATATGATGTTCCAGCCTGAAGTCACTACAACATTATTCCTTTTTTTTTTTTATTCTTCCATTTATTGAGGAATGTTATAGCAAATAACATGTGTATCGTATGTAGTGATTTTCCAATCAGTCATGGATTGACATGTTTTAGAGAAATCGATCTAAGAATATTATGAAAGAAATAAATCAACATTGATTCCATTAGAAATACAGAATTACATAGTTCCCTCGAGATTAGGCTATGTCCATGGATCCACGTCGATTCTATTACCAAGACAAACTCTTTGCTATTGATTACATTATTCCACCAAATAAAAAGAAATATATACTCCGAAAAATCATAACTAACATTTTACATAATATCAGTGAAATTACGAAAAATACCTTTAAAAATTGATGGTAAAAAAATGTAGAATGATGAAAAGTACTCCATGTCGACCAATACAATCAATTTACACAAATAATAAAACATGTTCTCAAGATCCAAGTCATGTTGGAAAAGATTTGATTGACACATAAGCAAATATCGAGTTTAAAATGAAACAACCTTTTAGGTCAAGTTTAGAATCGACGGATTGTCTTAGAAGAATCAAAGTTGGGGAATGTCTAAATGGGAACACCAATCTTGAAGAGATCATTCGTG
This sequence comes from Akebia trifoliata, assembly GCF_017979445.1. Lineage (NCBI taxonomy): Eukaryota > Viridiplantae > Streptophyta > Magnoliopsida > Ranunculales > Lardizabalaceae > Akebia > Akebia trifoliata. Next base: position 502,773 of record NC_141378.1, on the reverse strand, counting down.
TTTTTTTCAAGGTAATTACGAACTCAATTAAGATATCAATCCCAATGAAAATTAGCAAATATTGTCTAAAGTGGAGCATTATAAATAGAGAGCAAAAAGATGTGAAAAGTTCATATTTTCCCTAGGGCATAAAATGAGTCAGATTTTATCTAAAATTCGAGTGATTCGAATTCGAATTTCGTGGGTTTGGTTCCTTCACGTATATCCGAATTAAAAAATGGGTTGGATATGAATTGATGTCCCTGGAACCAAGTTTAAATATAGATCCATTTTTATATTTACCTAAATTCGAATGATATATTACTTTGTAAGTTAGATTTTTATATTTTTAGGATATCTTTTTTTTCTAGCAACAAGTGTTGGGCATAGTGATCAAAACCTCCCTTCAAAAAGGTAAAAGTCTTAAGTTACAAGTCACAACTTAGTGTTTTTTTTTATAAAACAACCTTGAACAATTCGAAATTATGCAACTCAATCGACCCGAATCAATTAATTCGATTGAGCTGGATCAAAATATGATTTTAACTAGTCAAATCCGAATAAAATATCAAATATGGATATACTTATGTTCGGCCAAATCCAACCTGTTCTATAATTTTCCCTACAAAGAACTTCATCTTAAAGATTTGGGGTGGACGGACCCATATCTAGTAGGCACGTGCCAACTCTAATCAAGATGGCCTTATATAAATAATCTTTCTAACAAAACTTTATAGTGGTAGGATGGAAGGATACAACTCGTTTAGCCCACCTGGAATCGTGACAAAAAAAATATTTATACCCTATCTCCTAATACATGGTAGGGATTCCTTTACTTGCGAAACACCCTTTCTCGTAGAGCTTTGTGACAGAAAAAATAAAATATATATAGGCTGAAACTAAAATTCGATATCAATTTGTAGACAATACTAATATGGGTTGTACGAATTGTTTTTACTTTTTTTTTTATTCTAAGCGACCATGTATCATCTTGATGTGTGCACAATCCAATATCTCGACATGGGGAAGTTGGAAAAGATATTATCCAAACTCACTTTCCACGAAATGAAAATGATCAATCAAGTTCTTAATATGTTAAAATATTCATTTTGTAGGATGATGGACAACTACGCTAAGAAATCTATAAAAGAAAAGTACCAATCAAATTTCTACAAATCCATCATGTATTAATTAGAAATAACTCCAAAAATGAAATTTATAAGATTCCTTTGCTGAAAATGGGTCATATGTCAAATCAATATTGTTTTGTTTGATATGTTTTCATTCCTGCTTAATGCATACATGCATCTTAACAATTTTTTTTTCTTTAGTGAACCGTGCATATCATTCACTGCACATGTATATCAGTTAAATATACCACTTTAGGTGAAGAGACATATAAAGACTTGAAGGTATGATTTGGAGAGCAAATCTAATCGCTCTTAACTTGAATGTTGGAGTGCAATTAACATGTACCACACGGGTACGAGATATGTGGAAAGCTTAGGAGTCAGATCTAGATAAGTCCACATTGATCTTGAGGTGTTAGACATTCAAAATTAATATCTAAGGAAAACCTGTTAATAGGTGATCAGCATTGAAAACCACACGGGTGATTAGTAAATATAAAGAATTACTTTCATAACCAAAGATGAAGACAACAAATTCCAATTACAAATTGAGTCAACATTTCTCTAACCCTAGTTTCACTTTTTACATATTTATCAAGTTTTACATTGACCCTGCACTAGCTTGAACATGATTTTATTTTTATTCCACAACTTCTTTTCTCCCCACATTTTCAGGTCCCAGGACAGCATCAATGACCGTCTCCACCTCTTTCTCAACCTTCTCTACCTGCATTTTCATGAGAAAACTCTAAAATCTATAATTATATATCTGAAATAACTTTGCTTTTTTTTTTTTTTCTTCTAAGAAACCTCATAACCAATGTAATTCACATATGAAATCAATTTAATTTCCTATTAACAAGTGGGGTGCAAGTTGGCTCCATCGCCCAATGGGTCGAACCCATATGTAATTTTTCTATCTCGGCTGGAGCGAAATTTCTGGTTGAGACCCGGGCAACCTGACCAAACTTGACCCTGTTTTCTGTAATTTTATCTTACTTTACTTACAAAATCTTTTTTTTTTTTCTTTTCTTTTAGTGATCATATGTTACCAACTTTATTTTGGTGCTAATTAGGTCACCAATCTGACCACCCCGAGTTAACCCAATTGGACTTGGGCATAGAGAGGAGCAACTCAGGTCTCAGGTTGGTCCTGAGTCATACACATTGACCATGGTCTGAAATTGAGTTTAAGTCAAATCCGACCCAATCAAATTAACCCTACCGAGTTGCCCCACTAATACCAAGAAATATGAGATTGATCCAAGTCAGATAAAATTAGTGAAGGATCCATGATTATTATACAGAAGTGAGACATGACTACCTGTAATTAAGCCATGTGAGGTTGTTTATTTTGATTAAATATAGCCAAAGGACTCGATCAGACAATAATCAATTGACCAATGGAAAATAGTCTAAATGAACATAATTACCAATCAAAGTGCATTATTGATTATAATAATAATACCTTGTGAATTAACTCATCAGCTGCATGTGCATCATCAGCTACATTTTTGGCTATATGTTCAATAGAGCGAGCAACATCCTTGAGCTTTCCGCCCTCTGGAAGCTTATCTAACATTTCGTCCGCTGCCTTTTCCACTCCCTCAGCCACCTCTTCGATAACCTCCGTTGCAGTATCTATTGTGTCAACAATCATGTCCACCTCCCCTAGACATCCACAGTACCCAACACATAAATATTTGTGAGAATGAAATCCTAGATCAAATCACAAATATAAAATCAATTAACTTCTTCCAAATCTTGAAACCTTAATTTTTCCCATCAATTTCACTTTCCCATAATCGCAAAACAAGTAATGTTATATACAATCCTAATCCCAAATTAAGTAACATTATATATAATCCGAAACCCAAAATACCAATTAACCAGATTCAGAACATCTTTTAGAAATCAGAACAAAAGGGTTTACAAGGAATCAGATGAAGTAAACAAGCTATGTATTTATGAAGAGTGGATATATATAAAAGTGATTTCTTTGACCTTACTTTCCAATTCTTGTACTGATGGCCATGTGCTCTTCCAAAAGGGTAGAACCATGGATAATAATGCCCCCATAATCCACCTTATCCTACATATATAATTCATGCGAAAAATTTTTAGCGAATCCTCATTGATCAAGGTATAAAAACACCAAGAAATTAGCAAATACTCATTGATGGTATGAAAAATTGAATTACCAGTACAATGGTTAGTAGATAATTACCAAGAAATGGAAGGGAATCTTGGAGGAATAGGTGCACTTGGTTGAACATTACAGTTAACATTCAAATTCCTACATCAATTAATACAATAAAAGGTTAAGTATATAATTAGGGTTAAAGACTAATTTTTCCTTTTGATTGATAAACAATCAAATTTACGCTTTTCGGCCTACACCAAATTACTCAAACTCAAGACACAAAAATCAACGTTAGTTAGTGGTAAAGATAATGGAAGTGAAAGGGAAAAAGATGATGTTCATAGAAGATTACATTTTTTTGTTGCTTCTACTATGGATTCCACGGTAGATGTGAAGTGACACCCCTTGGTTTGCCCAGAGACCATGTCGAGATGTAAAGGTGGAGATCTGTGAAGAGTTATACGGATTAAGAGCGTAAACATTGGATCTGCGGCGAGCAAGGATATGAAGGTTTTTCAAGTTAAAAGAAGCAATGGTTCTTGCTGCTGCAGACATGGTCTATAATCTGTAGATTAACCAATCTTAACAAGGCTTGAAGATTTGTGAGATTGCCAAAGTCTCTCCTCAATCTAAAATGAAAATTATTAATGAGAGGTTTGATGCCTTATAAGTCGAATATATAAAATAGTGCATATGTTTTGATATATAAATAGAATAATGCGATGACGTGTATGTATGAACCTTCTCAAAAAAAAAAAAATATTAAAATTATAATAAACACGCCATGTTCAAGGACTTGGTGGAATGGGGAAGAACTGGTTTTCCAATTTTCAAGTCTAATAGTTGAAAATTCAACTTATAAATAATTCCAATAAACATTTTTTCTATCTTCCATGAAAATTCCTAGATTCCACACGTTTATATCCAGGTGGGTTCATAAAAGTTTGGCATCTAACGTTCTATTAGACCAACGGTTATGACCATTGTAAGGAAACTCTGATAGTGTAACACCATAAATGTAAGGTCTACAATTCATGTATAAAACAATCCAGAAACATATTATAAAATAATTGCATGTAAAATCAAGTTTAAAATTTATAGTTTAAAGTGGCGTTTGATTCTAGTTTTATATTTGATTTTGCCAAAAAATTCATTTTGATATATACTTGTTTTCTTGATGAAATGTTGCCAATATCAAAACAAGATTATATATGTTCTCTATAAATAATATATATCACTTCTAGGAGTTCAGTCTGTCGCTCTTCCACACTCATTCTACCAAATAACTATCGATAATTTTTTTTTTTTTTTTGCTACTTACAATTAATATTGAAAGATTTTTGTGGGTTTGACAGACACATAATCCATTAATTCTAAGGACAAGAATAGTTTGTAGGCTTCATATATATATATATATATATGGGAAATGTTCAGCACCCTAAGTTTTACCACACACTTTAACAAACGTTTTTTGTCCTACATGGGTTAGAAGTTTTGGAATGAGCTGATTTTTGGTGAGGATGATCTCTATGATTAGAAGATCATCCTCCCCAAAAATCAGCTCATTCCGAAATGTTTAGCGCCATGTTTACACGTTGAAAAATCATGGACCGTCCATTTTTTGTAAATCAATTTTGATGGGGTTAGAAGTTTTGGAATGAGCTGATTTTTGGTGAGGATGATCTCCTCACCATAGAGATCATCCTCACCAAAAATCAGCTCATTCCGAAACTTCTAACCCATGTAAGACAAAACGCGTTTGTTAAAGTGTGTGGTAAAAACTAAGGGTGGCGAACGGGACCCTATATATATATAGGGTCCCGTTCAGCACCCTAAGCTTTACCACACACTTTAACAACGTGTTTTGTCCTACATGGGTTAGAAGTTTTGGAATGGGCTGATTTTTGGTGAGGATGATCTCTATGGTGAGGAGATCATCCTCACCAAAAATCAGCTCATTCCAAAACTTCTAACCCCATCAAAAATGGTTTACAAAAAATGGACGGTCCACGATTTTTCAACGTGTAAACATGGGGCTAAACATTTCGGAATGGGCTGATTTTTGGGGAGGATGATATTTTAATCATAGAGATCATCCTCACCAAAAATCAGCACATTCCAAAACTTCTAACCCATGTAGGACAAAAAACGTTTGTTAAAGTGTGTGGTAAAACTAAGGGTGCTGAACATTTCCCATATATATATATATATGGGTCCCGTTCGCCACCCTTAGTTTTACCACACACTTTAACAAACGCGTTTTGTCTTACATGGGTTAGAAGTTTCGGAATGAGCTGATTTTTGGTGAGGATGATCTCTATGGTGAGGAGATCATCCTCACCAAAAATCAGCTCATTCCAAAACTTCTAACCCCATCAAAATTGATTTACAAAAAATGGACGGTCCACGATTTTTCAACGTGTAAACATGGGGCTAAACATTTCGGAATGGGCTGATTTTTGGGGAGGATGATCTTCTAATCATAGAGATCATCCTCACCAAAAATCAGCCCATTCCAAAACTTCTAACCAATGTAGGACAAAAAACGTTTGTTAAAGTGTGTGGTAAAACTAAGGGTGCTGAACATTTCCCTATATATATATATGGGAAATGTTCAGCACCCTTAGTTTTACCACACACTTTAACAAACGTTTTTTGTCCTACATGGGTTAGAAGTTTTGGAATGGGCTGATTTTTGGTGAGGATGATCTCTATGATTAAAATATCATCCTCCCCAAAAATCAGCCCATTCCGAAATGTTTAGCCCCATGTTTACACGTTGAAAAATCGTGGACCGTCCATTTTTTGTAAACCATTTTTGATGGGGTTAGAAGTTTTGGAATGAGCTGATTTTTGGTGAGGATGATCTCCTCACCATAGAGATCATCCTCACCAAAAATCAGCTCATTCCGAAACTTCTAACCTATGTAAGACAAAACGCATTTGTTAAAGTGTGTGTTAAAACTAAGGGTGGCGAACGGGACCCTATATATATATGGTCCCGTTCAGCGCCCTACAACGTAACAAACAATTTGGCAAACATTTTGGAGCCGTCGGATATATAGTGATCGGACAGACGAGATTCACTTAAACATGATTTAACGTATAATTTAAAAGTTTTAAATTAATTAAAACACCATCCTTCTACTTTTCAATAATTAGTGCGTCCTCCCTCTCTCTTTAAAAAAAAAAAAAAACAGAGAGTGAGAACTCTCTCATTCTCTCTCTCTCAACTGAACTCGATAGAACCCTCTCTCTTACTCTCTCTGGACAGAACTCGATAGAACCCCTTATCTCACTCTCGCTCTTCGACAAAACTCGAGAGCGAGAATGAGAGAGTGAGAGTGAGAGGGTTTCAATTCGATCGAGAATGAGAGAGTGAGAGAGAGGGTTCTCTTGAATTTTGTTGAGAGCGAGAGGGTTTGAGAGAGTGAGAGAGAGAGTTCTATCGAGTTCCGTCAAGAGAGAGAATGAGAGAGTTCACACACACTTTTTTTTTTTTTTGGATTTTAAAGAGAGAGGGATGACGCACTAATTATTGGAAAGTAGAAGGATGGCACTGTAATTAACTTAAAACTTTTAAATTATACGTTAAATTGTGTTTAAGTGAATCTCGTCCATCCGATCTTTATATATCCGACGGCTCCAAAATGTTTGCCAAATTGTTTGTTACATTGTAGGGCGCCGAACATGACCCATATACACAGGGAAATGTTCAACACCCTACACTTTACCCTACGCTTTACCAAACGTGTTTTGTCCTACATGGGTTAAAAGTTTTGGAATGGGCTGATTTTTGGTGAGGATGATCTCCTCACCATAGAGATCATCCTCACCAAAAATCAGCCCATTCCAAAACTTCTAACTCATGTTTTGAAAAATGTTTTGCCGAAAAGTTAGCCATTGAACGGGACCCCTATATATATATGAACAGCGTTCCGAAGACTCATATTGCGACACACCGTTTTGTCTTATATGGGCAAAAATATTTGGAAAGGGCTGATTTTTAGTGAGGATGATCTCTATGGTGAGGAGATCATCCTTGCCAAAAATCAGCTCATTATGAAACTTCTAGACCGTCCAATTTTTGTTGAAAAATTATAGACCGTCCAATTTTTGTAAATCAATTTTGATGGGGATAGAAGTTTTGGAATGGGATGATTTTTTGCCAGGATGATCCCCTCATCACAGAGATCATCCTCACAAAAAATCAGCTCATTCCAAACATTTTTGCCCATATAAGACAAAACGGTGTGTCGCAATGTGAGTCGCAATATGAGTCTTAGGATCGTGACCCTATATATATATATATATATATATATATATATATATAGGGTAGCGATCAAGGGCAAACTTTTTAGCAAACTTTTTGGCAAAACATTTTTCAAAACATAGGTTAGAGGTTTTGGAATGGGCTGATTTTTGGTGAGGATGATCTCCTCACCGTAGAGATCATCCTCACCAAAAATCAGCCCATTCCAAAACCTCTAACTCATGTTTTGAAAAATGTTTTGCCAAAAAGTTTGCCAAAAAGTTGGCTATTGAACGCCCCCCATATATATATATATATATATATATATAGGGTCCCGTTCGCCACCCTTAGTTTTACCACACACTTTAACAAACGCGTTTTGTCTTACATGGGTTAGAAGTTTCGGAATGAGCTGATTTTTGGTGAGGATGATCTCTATGGTGAGGAGATCATCCTCACCAACAATCAGCTCATTCCAAAACTTCTAACCCCATCAAAATTGATTTACAAAAAATGGACGGTCCAAGATTTTTCAACGTGTAAACATGGGGCTAAACATTTCGGAATGGGCTGATTTTTGGGGAGGATGATCTTCTAATCATAGAGATCATCCTCACCAAAAATCAGCTCATTCCAAAACTTCTAACCCATGTAGGACAAAAAACGTTTGTTAAAGTGTGTGGTAAAACTTAGGGTGCTGAACATTCCCATATATATATATATATATATGGGTCCCGTTCGGCACCCTAAGTTTTACCACACACTTTAACAAACGCATTTTGTCTTACATGGGTTAGAAGTTTCGGAATGAGCTGATTTTTGGTGAGGATGATCTCTATGGTGAGGAGATCATCCTCACCAAAAATCAGCTCATTCCAAAACTTCTAACCCCATCAAAATTGATTTACAAAAAATGGACGATCCACGATTTTTCAACGTGTAAACATGTGCTAAACATTTCGGAATGAGCTGATTTTTGGGGAGGATGATCTTCTAATCATAGAGATCATCCTCATCAAAAATCAACTCATTCCAAAACTTCTAACCCATGTAAGACAAAAAAACGTTTGTTAAAGTGTGTGGTAAAACTTAGGGTGCTGAACATTTCCCTATATATATATATATATATATAGGGTCACGTTCGGCACCCTAAGTTTTACCACACATTTTAACAAACGCGTTTTGTCCTACATGGGTTAGAAGTTTCGGAATTGGCTGATTTTTTATGAGGATGATCTCTATGGTGAGGAGATCATCCTTACCAAAAATCAGCTCATTCCAAAACTTCTAACCCCATCAAAAATGATTTACAAAAAATGGACGGTCCACGATTTTTCAACTTGTAAACATGGGGCTAAACATTTCGGAATGGGCTGATTTTTGGGGAGGATGATCTTCTAATCATAGAGATCATTCTCACCAAAAATCAGCCCATTCCAAAACTTCTAACCCATGTAGGACAAAAAACGTTTGTTAAAGTGTGTGGTAAAACTTAGGGTGCTGAACATTTCCCATATATATATATATAGGGGGGCGTTCAATGGCCAACTTTTTGGCAAAACATTTTTCAAAACATGAGTTAGAGGTTTTGGAATGGGCTGATTTTTGGTGAGGATGATCTCTACGGTGAGGAGATCATCCTCACCAAAAATCAGCCCATTCCAAAACTTCTAACCCATATTTACAAGCTAAAAAATCGTGGACCGTCCATTTTTTGTAAACTGTTTTTGATGGGGTTAGAAGTTTTGGAATGGGCTGATTTTTTGTGAGGATGATCTCCTCACTATAGAGATCATCCTCACCAAAAATCAGCCCATTCCAAAACCTCTAACCTATGTTTTGAAAAATGTTTTGCCAAAAAGTTTGCTAAAAAGTTTGCCCTTGATCACTACCCACATATATATATATATATATATATATATATATGGGTCAGGTTCAAGGGCCATATGAGAAAACATATAAGAAAACTTTCATTTTTCAAAATAAGGGTTAGAGGTTTTGGATTGAGCTGATTTTTTGCAAGGATGGTCACTATGATGAGAAGATCATCCTCACAAAAAATCAGCTCAATCAGAAACTTCTAAATCCATCAAAAGTGATTTACAAATTAGTGATAAAAATTGGTAAAAAATCGACGGTCCACATTCTAAATCACTTTTAATGGGGGTTAGAAGTTTCAGATTGGGCTGATTTTTTTTTTTTTTTGAATGATCTTCTCATCATAGAGATCATCCTCACAAAAAATCAGCTCAATCCAAAATTTCTAACCCATATTTTAAAATTATATTAACCGTCGAAAGTTTTCTTATATCTTTTCTCATATGGCCCTTGAACCTGACCCTATATATATATATATATATATATATATAGCGATCAATGGCAAACTTTTTAGCAAATTTTTTGGCAAAACATTTTTCAAAACATAGGTTAGAGGTTTTGGAATGAGCTGATTTTTGGTGAGGATGATCTCTACAGTGAGGAGATCATCCTCACAAAAAATCAGCCCATTCCAAAACTTCTAACCCCATAAAAAACAGTTTACAAAAAATGGACGGTCCACGATTTTTTAGCTTGTAAATATGGGTTAGAAGTTTTGGAATGGGCTGATTTTTGGTGAGGATGATCTCCTCACCGTAGAGATCATCCTCATCAAAAATCAGCCCATTCCAAAACCTCTAACTCATGTTTTGAAAAATGTTTTGCCAAAAAGTTGGCCATTGAACGCCCCCCTATATATATATATATATATATATATATATATATATATATATATAATATATATATATATATATATATATATTATATATGTTTTGCCAAAAAGTTAGCCATTGAACGGGACCCCTATATATATATATATAAGGGTCCCGTTCAATGGCTAACTTTTTGGCAAAACATTTTTCAAAACATTTTTCAAAACATGAATTAGAAGTTTTGGAACGGACTGATTTTTGGTGAGGATGATCTCTACGGTGAGGAGATCATCATCACCAAAACTCAGCTCATTCCAAAACTTCTAACCTCATCAAAAATAGTTTACAAAAAATGGACGGTCCACGATTTTTCAATTTGTAAACATGGGTTAGAAGTTTTGGAATGAGCTGATTTTTGGTGAGGATGATCTCCTCACCGTAGAGATCATCCTCACCAAAAATCAGCCCATTCCAAAACTTATAACTCATGTTTTGAAAAATGTTTTGCCAAAAAGTTAGCCATTGAACACTACCCTATATATAGATAGATAGATAGATAGATAGATAGATAATAGTGTTAATCATTTTGGTCAAACCCAGCCCTTAATTAGATATTATGAGGGTTGAAGAACACCCACTCTATATAGGGTTGTCAACAGATGCTTATTGGTTCGGATACAACAATATCTGAATTCAAATCCAAAATTTTTATATGATATTCGAATTTGAATTCGAATCCGATTATCTTATCGGATATCAGATAATATCTTATTAGAATTTGAATAATTTGTAAATTAAAAAAAACTCATTTTTTTTCTTATCCAATTGATTTTTCATTATTAAAAAAACCTATTATATATATTATATTATGTATATAATTAATAAATCAAATAAATAATATATATTATATATTATTTCGAATCGGATTTGAAATGTTATCTTTGAATCTATATCCGATAAATATTCAAATATATAAAACTATTCGAATTAGAATTTGTTATCCAAAATTTTCGAATAATATCTTTTTTTTTTTTAAATTTGAATTCGAATAGGATTCGAATTTTTGATTATCCATTGACACCTCTAACTCTATATATGAAATATGAAATTATTATAGTCTGGTGCCTCATTAACATTTTCATGGAAGTACTGTAGAAAATCTGATTTATTAAGAATTCTTAGATGAATATTACATGAACCCTATTAGGATATTTATAAAGATTATATCAAACAAGATATTAGAAACTAACCTAATATAGATATACTAATTATTTATAATTCCTAATTTAGAATGTTTTAATAGATATTACTAAATATTTTATTCCCAATCACCATCTCAACCTTCTTTTAATTATGAGTTACATTGACAATAATACAATGTATCTTATACATCATAATATGATGCATCTCTTATAAGTACTAGGTTTGTAAGTTAGTTAAAGATTAATTTGAATCTTAAAACCACAATCTAAGTTCAAAACCCCTCACCTACTAATTATTAATGATCGAAAAAAAGTTGTTTTCATGCTTGTCTTATTATTTTATAAAGTTTCAACAAAATAATATCATAATCTCTCTCTCTCTCTCTCATTTCTACAATCTATTCACTATTTCTCCAAGAAAAAGAGTTATATCCAAAGAATCTAAAAAATTTCCGTTTTCTTTTTGCCCTTTTTGAAAAGTTGTAAGATACTGACATCAAAATTTGATACCTTGTCAAAAGCTTTTATTCACTTTTGCAATACAACAAAAGCATTTCAACATCATCCCATGTAGTCGTAGTCGTTACTTTGTCCAAATCCATCATGTGCCTTGAGATTTGAACCAAGCAAATCCCGAAGACCATCTAAGGGTAGGATTAAGGAACATGGATGAGGATAAATGACAGATATGCTGCTATATACACGTATCATCTTCCAAGCAAGTGGCACGTCAAACGATCATTACAACGCCATAAGTCAATATTGAAAGCATGTATTTTGGAGTGTAGTTTTGGAAGCAATTTAATAAAGAAGAAGCAAATTGAAACACATTGTAAATAGAAAACAACCCCATTAGCCCAATCTGCCAAACTTTGAACATCCTTTCTACCTTTAATTTGAAAACTAAAGGTTGTAGTATGTACCAGGTCTTTCTAGAATGGATAAACTTATTTTAATATCCATGTGTAATTTAAGGGGCTTTGACTATTTTAAAGTTTTATTTTATTTTATTTTATTTTTAGATATGCTAGCAAGCAACACGTGTATAATTTCGTTTTGAAGAAATATACAAAATTAAGTTATAAATAAACCCAAAATAAAAGCCGTCCTTGGGTAATAATTGACACTTTTTTTTTTCCAGATACATGTTGTTCATGTGATTTGGATTAAATAATTAACATCTAATTCAGTTCAGTAAAATTATGGAGAGAAGAAAGATGAGGACAAAAAACAAAAACAACAATAATATTTATTATTATTATGAAACCTTAAATGGGTTGGTGTATAGCATGTTGAGTTGGATCCTATCTGCCTAGGGTGGAGGATCATGATTTTTAAACTCGTTCGATATTGAGACGTATCGCTCGAGTTAACTTGATATCGGAATTAAACGAGATTAACTCACAAAGTCATTTTTTTGATCGAGTTTTATATCTCACGTATAATTTTTCGAGTTATCTCATGAGACGTCTCAAACGTATCAAAAAATTCATCCGAGACGACTCGGTATCGGAGCTAAACGAGACGAGACGCGATACCAAGTTTAAAAATCATGTGGAGGATTGAAACCCTCCTCTCACACTTCAATACATGTCACGTTAGCCACAATCCATGGGATTGACGCTTAAAATATCTCTTTTTTAAAATTGTGTTGGATTGTGGCTTACATGATATTAAGGGGAGGTGTGAGAGGGATTTCAATTCTCCACCTTAGGTGCATATGATCTAGACTCTAGCATGTTTTAGGTTGATTTTTTATTCTATGGAATTTAACAATATAAGTCATGATTTTCTAACCCCCCTCGACATACTCTCTTGATGTGGCATTTCTTAGAAGCATAGATTTTTCCTTGAGAAATACAACAGCACATCCCCATAAATATATACAGTTGTGTATCTTGATGAAAAATTTATGTTTCTAGCACATGCCACATCATTAGAGTGTGGGGCAGCATGTTAGACGGGGGAGGGAGTCGAAAAATCATTATTCTTTAACAATATTCGAGATGGGCACCGATCCATATATTCTATCATCTTCAAATGTCATTGGATGGTATTTTATTAAAATAAGTAGTTTTTTATTTTTTTTAATTCAAAATAAATCTGCAAATTTTGATTTTATTTTACATATATAATTAGTCAAATTACTTATTTTTGTAAGTTCTAACAAAGTCCAATCACCTCTGAGAGATTGTCTAATGGTAATTTCGAACCAATAAGTGGTCAATGTTTGTAGCTCGCGAATTTGATATCTAGTATGAGCATTAATTCTTCAAAAGCCAGTCGCAAGGGGTACCTTCACTTACCTAGTGTGTGTGATGTGCGGGCGTTGCACGTCCCTCCGAACTAATTCCATGGACAAGACCATGTCTATGAGCTAGGAAAAGCCCAGGTACAGGCATGATCCCCCTATCTCCAGGGATACCCGCTTATCGAAGAAAAAGGAAAAAAAAACTAAGACAAATTGAATGTGCCAACCCTCAAGAAATCATCATCGCAGTGGTCGTCATCATCAAATCTTTTTCTCTAAGAAAAGCCTTATCCCTAAGTCAGATAAGTAAGGTTTGAAATTAAAATAAAGTTGGCCTAATATTCAACCATGTAACCAAACATATTTAGCAATAGGGATCCAATTTGACATACCTAATGGATCATTTTTTTTATCAATCGTGTCCCAACCTGATGACACCTGAGAAGAGTATAAAATTTATTTTATTTATATACGTTGTTTAGATAAGTGATATGTATTTTTATAGAATCGAATTTTATCAGATCCAAGTATTATTGGACATCTAATGAAATACTGATTTCAGAAAGAACCCGGATCCAGTAAGTATTGGATCAGTTGCGGATCTTCCCAGATAAACCATGATCTGATCTGAACTGCCGAACCTGATCCATTGGCAATCATTTTCTACAGCTGCTGCATTTTCCACCATATCTGCAATCATTTTCAAAACTTAAAAGACTAAAGAGAAGTTTAAATTACACACCATTGACAACTTTAAGGTAGATAGCAAATTATCTTCCTTATTCGTAGGTTCTGTAAGTTAGTTTTCCTTCCTAAAACGCTATTATGGGAGTTAAAATCATTTTGTTCCCTGCATTAATCTTTAGAATACGAGACAGTTATCACAAAATTATCCAAACTAATATTTAGTAGGTTATTTACTAACAAATTAAGGCTTCAACTTTTAAATTACAACTATTCGAGTATCAAATATATGGAGCAAAGGTTGGATTTAAGTCCAGAGCCCCTAGGCGGATTTATGAAGCCCATGATAAAGAAATCCTCAATGAGTAAAAAATGTTGTTGGTAAAGATTTTCTTTCAAGAAATACCCTTAATTAAGGCATAAAATTTGGGGGGTACCTGTATCAAAGGTCTAGGATTAAGGCAAAGCCCCAAACTAGCTATATTAAAAATAAAAGAAGGCAATTACAAAGAGCAGAAGTTGAACTTTTCATAACATGATGTAATTCAATCAAATTCTGATGTGTAGTTGGTTTGGTTATTAAGGTTTCAATTGATCAACAATGATAAGGAATGAGTTATGTTGAGTTCAACTTTACATCAAAAATTCAGTTTTCCCCTCATATTAGTTAAAAAATGTTGTTCGAGTATCTGCTGTGTCCATATGGTAAAATCAAAATCGATTCCAATTCTTTTTAGACCCAACTGAGGATAGAATAATGGCATTTTGGTTCCTGTTAAACAGATACTTTGCCAACTGATTCAACTAATCAAATTAAAACAATTTTTTAATCAAATTGGGTAAGATCAAGTGTTCTTCATAAAGTTAAATACTGAATAATCAAAAAACATTTTTGCAGCTTCAATGTAACGAAAAAGGGAAATTTTGAGATGAAATGATATGAAGAAAATTATGAAGGATATAAACTTGTAAATAGAAACACTTGTAAAATATTGAAGAAATTTCTTTATATAATAAGAGTGATGTTGGGGTGACATTGGGATTTTATGGAGGTGCACACGTTTCCAAATTCTTTTTACTTCTGTCTTGAGAAAACACATCTATGATTATCACATCATCACAGTGAGAATCACAGTGGAACTTAAAATGCCCTCATGCAGGCCACATGTTAAAGTGCAAGTAACGATTAATGTTGGTGTGACCTCCGACCTCCGACCTCCGGGGCGGGGACATTTTGATGTGATGGCATGCATATATCTATAGATGCGTTTTACTTGTATCTCGAAGAAATACATATATGGGCATTTCCACATCACCAAGATGTCTCCCTCTGTGTCAGCGCTGAGGTCATTCTAGCACGACTCAAGTGCAATAAATACACATCGGTAATAACAGATTTTTTAAGGGTATTTTCCGTAAAAAATTTAATTTCCAAAATTTATTTATTACCCTTTAAGGTGTGATTTATTGACCCATATATCATAAGTCAAATAGTGTGATTTATTGACCTCTTCACCCATAAAGATATGCCACGGAGTTGGAATTTTAATCACCACTCAAAAAAGACTCATCAAAGAAAAGAGTGCTCATATTCTAATCAGAAAGCCTTCACACGGCTGCCGTGTTACGAACATAAAATCATAGATCTATTTCCTTGGGATAAATTGTATGCACATCTTTTATGAGAATTTATCTGTGTATTCCGATCAAATAGATATGGTTCCGTGTCCATGAATAGAGTGAAGACTTTCTAGTTAGAATATTATTATTCTTACTTTAAACAAAAAGAAAAAATAAGCACCAAGGGTGGAGTCCCCGCACCCGCACCCACACCCACACACCTGCTAGCTATATATACACACATATCACGCTATGTATATATTACACATGTCACGTAAGTTATACTCTAATAAATAAAAGTCTAAAATATCTCATTTTCAAAATTTCCTTGGATTGTAGCACACCTGACATGTAATGAAGTGTGGGAGGAGAGTTTCATTCCTCCACCCAAGGTGCACATTATTTGAATTCTTAAAAAAAATACCAAATTTCCACTTTTAAAATGTAAGCCATTTTATTTTTAGTATTATGGTGAAGTAACATTCTAATGTACATCTTAGGAGTCATTTCTGACATGGATGTGTGTCCCCCACGGTGGTGTACATTTCAATGTTACTTAGCACGACTCTTATTTTTATCTTTAAGGTATGTATCTAGTCCGTGTTAAAGGCACCCAGATTCATGGTAAGGCTCCCACACCATATATTGATGTTTTTCTCTTATTTGGGTTAAAAGTTATAGAATGTATTGAATTTTTTTTAGGATGATCTGTATATGGGACAAAAAAAAAAAAATTGACTATGGTTTGGATGCCCTAGTTAAATTGCTAGGTGCCTTTAGCAAGGGTATGTATCTATATGATAAATCTATTAGTTGGATTTCATGTTTTAACTGTACAAATTTCGTGCAATTTCTTGATTTATATTTCATTAGTCAAGGGATCCTGACCTTTTACTTGGATACATTAGGAAAATCGGATGCTACGATAGGGATTTCTTTCTAAATACACCCAACTTTTGGGTAAAGTAGCTTAATAGCCTAGTTACTAGTTAGTAAAAAAATTATTTCTTAATTCTCAATTTTTATTTTTTTGTATTTTTTGCAAAGCAAACAAGGGACTAGTTCTTAATGTAAATGAAGCTGAGTTCAACCAGATATAAACCTTAGTCATGGGATCAAATCTCCTTAAGCCTTTACCACATAGTTAAGTGGCACCTTCTTTTTCTAAATTCACTCACTCCTATACAACGTCAAACTCAATAAACAGAGATCAATGATTCAAATTGTTTAGATTGATCGCTTAAATCGTTAACCTTGACGATTGTAAAAGGTCAAACTCGACTATTGGATCATCTCAATAATTGTGAGGGGTATCAAGGAAAAAAAAAGTTTAAATGCTACCAACATTATGATGACAATGTATTTATCCACTTTGTTTATGTAATTTTAAATATTTGATTTAACTATGAGCCACATTATTGACTTGAGAATTGAGATATAAATAAAAATTTTGCAAAGCATAAGCCTAGAGTATAATTGAAATTTTATAAGGTTCTTCAAGAAACTAAGAATACTTGGATACTACACAGGGTTTGTCAAGCATTTTCATTATTGTAATCTAAAATAACATATAACAAATTTAAAACTATGAACAGCATGAAATTTTCTTACAAGTTAATGACATTATTAATAGTTTTGTAAAAACAAAAGCACAGGCACTCACACATAATTTTGAGTGAAATTTTTCACATGGTTTCTTTCAAAATAATTTAAGAGAAAAAGATATAAAGAATGTATAAAAAGTGAAAAACTTACATGTTGATCCATAATCTTGGCTTACATGATGATTCACAATTTTCTGAAGCGTAAGGGGAGAACAAGGAAGATATTACAATAGGAGATTGGGATAGAAAAAATATTAGAAAAAATGAATAAGGATCTATGTGTTTTATTCTTTCTTTTAATACATTTTTTTTAATTTAAAAAATAAATAAATTACAAATAATTAAAAATTCAGGAAATTAAAAAAA
Organism: Akebia trifoliata; assembly: GCF_017979445.1. Classification (NCBI taxonomy): domain Eukaryota; kingdom Viridiplantae; phylum Streptophyta; class Magnoliopsida; order Ranunculales; family Lardizabalaceae; genus Akebia; species Akebia trifoliata. Next base: position 484,852 of record NC_141378.1, on the reverse strand, counting down.
GAATCTAAATTAACTATTATTTTTTTATTAAAAGTTAAATTTTTTTTCAAAATTACAAAAACAAACTTTGAACGATCTTTGTTATTCAAATTATTATGAAAACTACACTTCAAGAGTCATTTTTGATAAATTACCAAAAAGACTGAAAGAAAAACGACAGTACAAGTGTTGTTATTCAAGTTAACATGACAAACTACACTTGAATGGTAGATTTTTCAAGTTAGCATGAAAAACCTAACATTCAAGTTTAATTTTTTGGAGTAGTAACTCGGCTCTTAAATGCCTAGGGATGTAGTTTTCAGATAATGCAACAAATCATGTTAACAAATCTTTGTTCAATTTTTTTTTTTTTCGTATAACTAATTTAAGACTCAAGATAACCCCAAGAGGTTGGCATAGTGGCAAGTAGAGACCCCACGAAGATGTGAATTCCTTGGGGCCACCCTCCATGACAATTGACCCTTAACTCAACCTGTTGCACGTAGGACTTTCCGAGGAGGTGGTGTGTGTGACCGTGGGTTTAGTCCCACCCGAAGGGTGAGGATACCCGCGATATCAAAAAATAAAAATTAAGACTCAAGATCATCATAGCCACCACCATTAGAATATAGCTTATAACCGAACCAATCCAAACTGACCTTAGTTTGGTTCAGATTGATTCGATTCTCAGGTATCATACACATGTTAAGTTTCATATTTAATGGGCATTGAATTTGTTGCATTGTATCATACTTAACAAGTATCCATTGTCAAGTATACAATACATCAAATTTGATGTACATTAAAAGTCAAATTACTACTAAAAAAAATTAAACTTGAAAAATTACATTTGAATGATAGGTTTTTGAAAAACTTACATTGGAATGGTAGATTTTTCATGCTAACCTAAAAAATCTCCTATTCAAGTATAGGTTTTTCATGTTAACTTAAATAACATCACTTGTATCACCATTTTTCATTGGGGTATTTAGGTAATTTGTCAAAAATGACTCTTAAAGTGTTATGTTTTTATGTTAATTTGAATAACAGCGCGTGTACTGTCGTTTGACAAGGGATTTTTTTCGTACTTTGTCAAAAATGACTCTTTAACGATCGTTCAATATTTATTTTTATAATTTTAAAGAAATTGTCAACTTTTCCCTTATATAAAAATAGAGAATTATTATTGAAATCCCAACTATTAATTATTACACCCCAATTTCTTAAATTATTTATCACACTCAAATTTAAAAAAATTAGATTAAGCGTTACAAAAGCTTGATTCAAGTCATTACCTAACATTCAGAGGTTGTTTACAAACAGGATTAGGCTTATGTAAAATCCTAAATCCAGCATCTAGAAACCTATTTTTAAATAGAGTGTGAGAGAGACAGCATCGATTTATTTTTTTAATTTTAACTGGATGTAACAAGTAAAGTTGGGGTGCCAGTAGTAGTTCGGTGAAAAATTTATGTATAATTCGTGAATTGTTCAAAGAATTTGAACCAACTGTGGCGTTGAGATTGAAGGATGAAACGCAAGTTGAAAGCAAAAGTCAAAGTTGAAAAAAAGGAAAATTCCCATATCCAACGCCGTTGGACGTAGAACATCCAATAGACGGCTGAAATAAATAGATATCCACTCCAAATGGATCCCATATGAGTGTAGAGCCGCAGATTGCTTCATCACACCGTTTTGTATCAACGTCGTTGGACATTAGAAAAGTCCAACAACATCTCTTTCCATCACCTTCAAGACTTTCAACAATCCAAGATTTGATATGTTTTATCTGTTAGACGGCGTTTGACTCTCTCTCTCTCTCTATCTGTGTGTTATTCCTCCGTTTTCTTTCTGTCTTTCTTTCTTAATGGCGTTTCGAAGTATACTTTCGATTTCGAGTCTCTCTGAATTAAACGAAACTGAAACTAGCTGTTTCTTCTCATGTGGCCGTTCTGATCCCTTATATTTGCTATCTCCACCTCCTTCACCAAACCATCATCAACTCTCACCCCTTGTGATCATTATAATCGTTGTCCTTAGTAGTTGTTTTCTTGTCATCAGTTACTATGCCATTTTTGCCAAATATTGTTCATTTTTCAATCGTTCAATCACACCTTCACCTCCACCAGAACCTAACGATACCCATCAAGATTTTCTTGATGAAGATCATGGACCAGTGGTGGACCACCCCATCTGGTTCATCAGAACCGTTGGTCTCCAACAGTCCATCATCAACTCCATCACCATCTGTAAGTATAACAAGGAAGATGGTTTAATTGAAGGGACAGAGTGTTCGGTTTGTCTCAATGAGTTTCAAGAAGAAGAGTCTCTTCGACTTCTTCCCAAGTGTAGCCACGCGTTTCATCTCCCCTGTATCGATACTTGGTTGCGCTCTCATACTAATTGCCCTCTGTGTCGTGCCCCTATCGTCGTCTCCAATGCTGTTGTGTCGAATTCGACTGTATCGGAGTCGAATTTGAATAATTTGGGTTCGGGGGAGGAGACCCATGCTGAGAATTCTGGGGGTGATGGTGGTTTGGGGAGGGATTTGAGTGGAGAAGATGGGATTGGAGTTGAAGAAGAGAGGGAATTACAGAATGAAACAAGGGATGTAAAGGTGGGTACACCTTTTCCTCTCTCAGATTGCGAGCTTCAGGTGTTCGATGATTTGGCTGAGAGACAGCGGGTTTTGGAGGATGGGAGACAGCCAGTTAGGAGGTCGGTTTCGATGGATTCGTCTACGGTTGCTTCGATGTTCTGTTTCTCTCTGGCTAATTTTCTTCCAGTAGAAATTGAAGAAGAGAGTTCAGAAACTGAATTAGCCAGAGACAAGAAATCTAATATAGGGATGACTGCAAAGCGCGTGGATGGAAGTTCGAGCATCTTTAAATTGATGGGTAGTGGTGGTTCTTCTAAGGGGGGATCACTTCACACACGATCTGTTTCAATGAAGAGGTCTTGCTCAAGTGGCGGCAAGTTCTTGCCTTCAAGATATAGCCCGTACCGGGACTCAATTCTTCCTTTGTGATATGTGAGGCCCTTAATTTTTCTTCTATCTTTATTCTATTATGTGAGATATCTTGCAAAACTTGGATATCTTGGGTTATCTCTAGAAAATTGAGATCCCCCTTCGGATGGTAAACGTGATCGGTTCAAAAGGAACTCTCTCACCTTTCGTCTATGTTGAAATAATTCTGGATGGTTAATGGGCAGTTTCAGGTTCCTAAGGAGGACTAAGAAACTCTCAAATCCATGTAACGTTGTATGTGTTTACGTTTCAAAACACGAACCTGTGATGTAATCTTCATATTTTCTCATAAAATTTATCTTAAATGTAAAATACAAGGTTTGATAGAAGTCTTGAGGAGAGAAGAAGCTGCTTTTGTTAGAAATATTTATTTTCCCAATAAACCAATCTATGCCATGTGTTGGTTATGATTCATCTTTCATATTTCCAACAATGTCACCTCTGACAATGAAATACGAATGCCCCCTGCCCCTGTTAATCTTTCATAAAGCAGGCATAAGCTCTGAATACATTAGCATAGGATATCATCATAGGATTCTGATCCTGTCCCTATTAATCTTTCACGCCTATTTTATTGAGTCATCAAAAAAGCATTGTTTACTTGCTATATGTTCATTTCATTGAATTATCTATTTGTTTCATTCCTAGATATGGATGGATGGATACAAATTTTCTATTTAGACCTTGTGTGGAAGCTTGTAAATTTCTACTGTTTTAAAAAGTTTCAAAACTCTTGAAATTTCTTAAAGGGGAAAAATTATAAGCTTCACAACTGTTTTTTATCTTCTGTTGATTATGGCCAACCTTCTTTGATGTGTGGAGAGTGAATCCACAGGTACCTTTACAAGGAAAGAACCAATATTAGTTTAAAGACTGTCCATTTTCATTAGTGAAATTTAGTCAAGATTACTTCCGTAATTGGTACTCTGCACATTTTAGTAGTTTACCATGTCATATGTTGTTCATATGTTGTGTTTGTTGTGATTTATTTTCGTAATCGATTTACATAATGACCTTGTTAGTGTATAGTCCTTTTTTCTTTCATCTATATTGATTTTTTGCCTGTCTTTGTAGAGAAGAACATTTAACCTTTGGTTGAAGTTTAAATACACGGGTTAGATTAAGAGCAATTTGTTATATCCAAAAGCCAAGTTGCCCTATAGAGTTAAACCTACTAACCAGCAGAATGTGTACTTAGATATAATTCTTCCGATCCATTTATTTCTTATGGCTAGTCCATCCTCGTTCTAGACAGTCAACTTTTCTTTTTTCCATGTGCACGGTCGAGGTTCCAATCCAAATCTTCAGTCTGATACGTGGTCCTCTTGAACAGTGACCTTCACCTCCCCTCATCATCAGCATGCATGTTCACCTTCATCATTATATTAAATTTTTCCCCTATGAATGACATCCCTCAAAATATATATATATTGGGTCCCATTCAATGGCCAACAGTTTGGCAAACATTTTGGCAAACACTTTTTCAAAACATGGGTTAGAGGTCTTGGAATGGGCTGATTTTTGGTGAGGATGATCCCTACGGTGAGGAGATCATCCTCACCAAAAATCAGCTCATTCCAAAACTTCTAGCCCCAATTTACAAGTTGAAAAACCGTGAACCGTCCATTTTTTGTAAACCATTTTTGATGGGGTTAGAAGTTTTGGAATGGGCTGATTTTTGGTGAGGATGATCTCCTCACCGAAGAGATCATCCTCACCAAAAATCAGCCCATTCCAAGACCTCTAACCCATGTTTTGAAAAATGTGTTTGCCAAAATGTTTGCCAAACTGTTGGCCATTGAACGCTACCCACATATATATATATAGGGTAGCGATCAATGGCCAACAGTTTGGCAAAACATTTTGGCAAACACATTTTTCAAAACATGGGTTAGAGGTCTTGGCATGGGCTGATTTTTTGTGAGGATGATCTCTATGGTGAGGAGATCATCATCACCAAAAATCAGCCCATTCCAAAACTTCTAACCTCATCAAAAATGGTTTACAAAAAATGGACGGTTCACGATTTTTCAACTTGTAAAATGGGGCTAGAAGTTTTGGAATGAGCTGATTTTTGGTGAGGATGATCTCCTCACCGTAGAGATCATCCTCACCAAAAATCAGCCCATTCCAAGACCTCTAACCCATGTTTTGAAAAAGTGTTTGCCAAAATGTTTGCCAAACTGTTGGCCACGGATAGGGACCCATATATATATATATATATATATATATATATATAATATATATATATATATATATATGCTATTGGCCTGAAACTTGCCACATAAAAAATGGTTCCATCTTGTATAAAAGCCTACATTGGTCAAAACCATCCAGGCAATGCAAGAGTGGCATACCCTTCATAATGTTTGTGGATGAAATTGTTAATTCTACTTTGAGTGGGAAACACATTTATTGTCAAGGAGATAAAACTCAAAAAAAAAAAAAAACTTTGGTCCTAAATTGTGTATTTGACGTATGGTTTTAGAACTTGACTTGGCACGAATGTCTATCGAGTCGAAAACTGCTTGGATAAGTCAAATGAAAGGTGCCAACTAGGTTAGATGGTAAAGTCTATGGGTGATGATGCCACAAACCTGGGTTTAATTCCCACTATCATTGGTTAATCATCTCATTAAAAATAAGCTTATCGATCTAAAATAAAAAGTTAAATAAATATATATTATATTTATAAAATATAAAAATAGATTTAAATATTTTAAAATTAAAAAGAAAAAAAAAAATTATTCTCCACAAAAATGTTATATATATATATATATATATGGGTCCCGTTCAGCAACAAACATTTTGGCAAAACATTTTTCAAAACATGGGTTAGAGGTTTTGGAATGGGCTGATTTTTGGTGAGGATGATCTCTACGGTGAGGAGATCACCTTCACCAAAAATCAGCCCATTCCAAAACTTCTAGCCCCAGTTTACAAGTTGAAAAATTGTGGACCGTCCATTTTTTGTAAACCATTTTTGATGGGGTTAGAAGTTTTGGAATGGGCTGATTTTTGGTGATGATGATCTCCTCACCGTAGAGATCATCCTCACCAAAAATCAGCCCATTACAAAATCTCTAACCCATGTTTTGAAAAATGTTTGTTGCTGAACATTTCCCTATATATATATATATATATATATATTCCAAAAACTCAGTTGAGTTTCTGATTTGGTTTGGTACATTTTCAAGTTGACTCGGATGGATTTTGGATCGACTCAATGAGTTTAAATCTATGGTATTTAATAACCTTGGGTCTTTTTTTTTTTCTATTTTACTTTTAAAAAGTCTTTATAGGCAGCCCCTCTATATTGAATTAGACATTCTGTTGTTGGCCTCATATAAAGTTTATTTTAAGGAAAACAATACTGTCAGGCCCAGCGGTCTAGATCGATTTAGATAATTATTGTGGTACGTATCTTGTCAATCTTGAGAACCATATAACAGTTTGGATGTTAGGTGATTGTCGGCATAGGCTGATATAAATATAGCTTATGATATTTGAATTAAAAAAACCTAGTTGCTTGCATGCTTTGAGTTTTGACCAAGTGAACCTTGCTTGTTTCCATCACATATTCTTTCTTTTTGCCGGCCAGGGATGCAACCAGAAGACAAGTTCCTTATAATAATCAAACTTCTGAAAATATAAAAAAAAATGACTTTTTCTTCAAGACTTGGAATGGTTCGGGTATCAGCTTAATCTATCCTTTATATGTATGACAAGAGAACCCATTAAAAAATTAAAGAGAGAAAAGTATGGAGTGTCTAAATGATTTATCTCACAATAAAAAAATGTTTTGGATGGTTCTCTAGTCTTTTTAAAGCTTCACCTTGGACCAAAGTGCTTCTTATGCGATATATCAATTCAAATGATGATATATAATCAAATATCGTTCCATTCATGTTGATGTATTACTAGTCAAGCTAAACTATTCGATCAAAACTCATTCGAGTTCGCTCAAAGTTTTAGCTCTAAATTGTAATGTTGGTCTATCTTTGAGCCTATGACCCAGTGTACAAGTTATGTGTTAGGGAAAATGGTTTAAAGAAGAGGATTTAAACGGATTGGTACCTGCCAAGTCTGGTTTTGAACCAGTCAATCTGATCCAACTTGGCAGAGTCAAATCCTCTCTTACCAGTTAGACAGACATTGATTCATAAATAAATGTAGTATATAAAATAGATTTGGAATTAAATGGATCTAAACAATTAAATTTGTACATTTATTTATAGATTTAATCCTCACCTTCATCTTTTCCTACTAGTTTTCATCCAATACACTTGGGCTAGTGATGCTTACCATGATCTTTGGGGATTGTACTAATCCTCTTCTGATAATTATGTTCAGTTATGTATTTTTGGCTGTGCTCTTGATGGAATTTCTCTTAAAGAGCCCCGATCCAATGTTTAGGATGAAGGCTTGTATTTCTATTGTAAATTCTGATTGTGATGACAGATCTTTTATTTAAGTGGCATGAACCTCATATCTTTCTGACTCTCTAGGATCGCATTGCACTTGAGTCCCATGCCCACTTTTGCAATTCCTCTCAAGATAACACATGTATGCTGGAGATCATGTACGTCTACATACCCTTACGTATAAGTGTCAAAATCGATCCAACCAAGCCGAGTTTTGTTCCCATTTTGGTCAGGTTGCCAACCCTTGGTAAGGTTTTCTTATCTCACTCCGTCGTTTCTTAGACAAAATGCTCACACCATCTCAATTTATGTCATTTTTAATATCATTTTCGTTCTTTTAAAACCACGACAAACTTTCATATTACTTTGATCCAGTAAACGATAAACTAAAGATAATAATGGTAGGTTCACTTAATCTTTATAGTGTATGATTGCTTGGAACAATTGTTGATCAATCCAAAAGTCAGATATTGGTCGGATGATTAGGAACATAAGATGATAGCCATTTTTTTGACAATGACCATGACCTCTTTTTCCCTTTTTTAGTTTGCATTCAGTGCATGAATTATTATAAGGATTGATATTTTTAGAGCTTATTTGGTTTTCATCCAGAGCCCAAATATTTTTGGAATGAGAATTTTCACTCTGGACATAGAAAATCGATTCTGAAAGTAATATTGCCAGTGAAAAGTAGATATAAAAAACAAAACATTTAGCCCAAAAAGCTTTTAACATATCTTATGATAAAAGTTGAAATAATTGTACTCAAGATTTTTGTAGAAAGTATGAATGCTTTTACCTTTCTACCGTTTTCTTTTCTTTTTTAACTTCCTTACCATGAATAATGAGGCATACTTGATATACTTGGCTCATTTTTTTATAAAATTTTAGCTGCTCATGCAAGATTAAATCAAGGTGAAAGGTATAAGCAAGCAACTCTAATTCTTGTAAGTATAGGGAGCCATGTAAAATATGACTTATTATTCTAGGAGGAAACTCAAAAAAAAAAAAAATGTTAATTAATCTAGTTCCAAGGCTCATGCAAGGAGGCAAACCTGGTTCTTTAATATAGAGCAAGAAGCGTTTTAAATTTTAATATTTATAGTTTATACATGCACATGCAATTATCTAAAAAAATCTTTTTTTTTTCTTTTTTGCCTTAATCAAGTCATTGAAAATGGACGGTCACCAAACTCCTATATTTAAACAATTGGATGCAATCATCTTGATGACATGGCACACCCTCAAATGTTGATACACACTACAGAGGGCAGCAGGAGAATCGCGTTACAGAGGATCTGCTCCCCCATGGGGGTGCCTTAGCAAATAGTTGTCTAGCAACTGAGCATGCACAATTTCATCCATGACGTTCCTAGTTATATATATCAAGAATCTTTTAGATACATCTCTTAAAGAATTAAAAGGCGATGTGTATTGTGATGTATGATTTGATCAGTTTCTAATTTTATAGATTTTGAATCATAAGTGTTCATCCCATTAGATCATATTGGGAATTTGGGATGGCCTGACTCAGACATGTCTCTTGGAAACATTATCATGAAACTCGAAATTATGGGTGTATTCAATACTTCAAATAAAAGGGAAATCCATCTATGATCGATTTTACTACTTGTATCCACTAACTCATTCTATGGGAATTGGGTCAGCAGCATGAATCCCATCATCTAATCGATCAATAAATAAAAAAAGTACTTGTATCAAAGAATTTTTATAATTGGATTTGCATAAACTTGGGGCTGTTTCCCGTCTAGAAGTTGGTCAAGTGGAGTAAATGAGCTAGATTCATGGACTGAAGTTGGTCAAGTGGGGTAAATGAGCTAGATTCATGAACTGCTGAGACTTAAGATCAGTTCACATTCACACATAAAAAAATATAAATATAAATATAGGGGTTGCATTAAAACATTTAAAGTACAGAGTTTCAATAAAATCCAAAAGAAACAGAGCTTCTTAACCAGATATGAGGGGAGAAAGATAGGAGCAATTATTACATGGAAACTCAGGGTTCTGAACTCAATGAGGCCTCCTCTAAAATTCTACCTAGAATCTCATAAACAGCATTGGCGATTCCGTCCACTGTTGTAAGCTGGCACTCTTCCTCAACCTGTCCAAAAATAAACAAGAAAACTATGTTGCTTATTCTTGTTGCCTTGTATATAAATGACCCATTTTTTTTTTTTTAATAAGATCAGGAACTTTATCCTCTATTATAAGCGAAAATCGAATTATTGAAAATTGATCGAAACTAGAACCCAATCAACGTGAGAAAATTTGTTTCAACCCCCAATTTGATACGAGCAAATCCCATTTTTGCAGCACATAATTCTCTGATAAAGGCAAAATAAACTTGGGAAATAGATTTTTCTAGCAAATAAAAGGAAGGAAACAAAAAAACCCTTATAAGATATTTTTTTTTGTCACGCAATGTTAAGAGTTGAGACATTTAATGTTCTTTGCCACATCAAAACTGATACCTGGCTTTATCACTATAATTTTCACCACAAGACTCAAGGATTGGGAAGGGAAGAGAGCACAAATATCTTTTTTTCTCACAGAAAAGTCAATACGGAATTTAGGAATCCTCTTCAAGCAATCACACGAAACTTAAAGAGGGTAATTTTGTAAATTTGAAATGCCCTCGATACACATGGCCTGGGAGATTTTGTGAAATCCCGGATTGACATTCCTCCTCCTTCGAGGAAAAAATAAATAATTAGAGTAAAATCTAACCTTAACACTGAAGGAATAGAGGACCATCTGATCAACGGTTGTAACGTTGAGATGGAGAATCGTAAGTCGTAGGGTTTGAAACCCAGCTAACATCTTCAACAGTTGCTTTGGTCGTCTCCTTGAGAGTACTTTAAGGTTTGCGTGATTCTCAACCATTGTCACTTCAATGTCTGCGATTCCCGACCTGTTATCGCCCACAGATTGGTTCGTCTCTGTGTACTGAGGGAGTGTGAAGAATTCGGCAAAAAGGGATGAGAATTCGCCGTCGGATTGTTGTTTAATTCGCTTTTGAGCCTCCAAAGATTGGAGAAGCTGTTCTAATTCTTTCACGTAATTAATTGCTCCCCCAATGATGGATGCTTGGTCACCCTGATTACAGTTATAAAAAAAAATTCCCAAAATTGGAGTTAAAAATATTAATGTTTATTAGATAATTAGGAGATTTTGGATTGAGAGAGATAGAGACTGACCCTTTGAACGTAAGAAGCTGGCATCAATGATCGAAGGACGGAGAGGTAGTCATTCATTTGTTTCCGGCGATTGCGTTCGACGGCAATGTGGGTCATTCTTTGAGTCTCCACTTCTTCTTTGTTTTTGCACCTTTTAGTCCGTTGTCTCTTTCGGCGATTACCGGAAGTAGTCGTTGATGCTTCCGTCGGCGGGAATCCTCCGGTGTAATTTTCCGATGAGGAATTGGTGCATTGTTCCTTCACCATTGAAGAAAAGTGACAATTTGAATAGAGAGTAGAAGCTTTGTTTTCTTCTTCTACTAAACCAAAATCATGGCTCCAAATTTCTCCAATGGAGTGCAAATCTTTGCAACTATAGCTAAACAAGTCTTCTGGGTAAATTGCTGCTTCTAATGTCATCTCTCTCTCTCTAATGGAAAATAGATTTCTTCCTTCCTTCAAATGGAAATTGAGAAACTCTTATCTTATCACGAAGCTCACATAAACACGACCACAAATCTACAGAAAATTGCACGTGAGACTGATCAAATGTATGCGTGTGTGTGTGTGTGTGAGTGAGAGAGAGAGAGAGAGAGACGCCCCAGTTTCTACTCCTTTGCAAATCAGATTGATTGTTGATTGGTGAGATTTTTAATCAATAGGTTGGTGAAGTGGCTGAAAGGTGGGTGTACATTCATCCCGGTATTTGTGTCCAACACTTCAGTTTTTCCCCTTAAAATTTTTTTTTTTTTTTTGCAAATATTATATAATTAAAAAACGGGCTTTAGTTGATAATTTCTAGGGTGGGCTCTGTATTTGTTTCTGATTCTGTTTAGTAGAGCAGAACCTCTACTCCCGTGAGTTGTCCTTCAGAAACTCACACACCACGTGTCCAGTCAGTGGAACTGATTGACTGTCTGAAGCTGGGTACTAAAACCCAAAGACTCGACAGTGGAACTGTTTAACTCGAAACTCGTCGAGTTGAAATTTATAAGGGACTCATAAGTGAAATCAGCGAGTCGTAATGTATGGTCATGTCAAATCATTGAATTGACTTGTTATGATATCATATTTAGGCAGGGGCTGAGCCTTGATTTCGTCCACGCGGGAGAAAACTGAGAATGATTTTATTTTTATTTTTATTTTTTTTGTATGGGGGCAACTAAGAGTGAATTTTTTTTTTAGTGGGGGCATATAAGAATGAAAAAAATATGGGGACAATAGTGACATATTTTTTTTATCCATCATTGTTTTTTTGTCATAATAGCGTATATATCCTTTGATTTTGAAATTCTTGTGAGGACAAATGCCCCAATTGTAAATCTGTTCATGATGTTAAGAGTTTATAAATACTATGTTCTGATGTTAGATTCAATAATAATACAATAAATTCTACCTTATATAGAGAATTAACAAGAATTATGTCCCTTCATCCTTTCATTTTTCTACTATTTATTTGTTTTTTATTCGATATTATATCAAATCATACAAGAGAAATTGATTAATTATCTACTAGATTCAAGATGCGTAGTCTTTTTTTTTTTTTTTTTAAATCAACACATTTTTTATTGCCTTCATTTGAAATTATCTCCATGCCCCTAAATTGTGAAAAATAATTTAAATGTCCTTATATATATGTTGAAGATGAGGTTTCCAAAAATTTGCTAGATTATGAGTTGGTTTTTTACCCTAATTTTTTAGTTAGACACTCCCTTGAAAATGATGGATTGCAAATGAAGTCTAATAGAATATTAAAATTATTATCATAGGTGGTGGAAGGTGAAGATGAATAGTTTTTTGTTATAAGTTGAAGAATGGGGTGTAAATTGAAGCATACAATGAGAGAATTTCAAATAGAAAAATCAAGGTTTTCTACAAGGGATTAAGACAAGGCTAGGCAATTAAGATAAGGTTAAAAACGGTCAATTGAAGATAAGATTTAATAGGTTAAAATAATTTATCATATAAGTTGTAGAGCTTGAAGATGACTTCTAGGAAGAAAAGTCAAGGATTTTCAAAGGTTGGAGAATATAACATTTAAGACAATTTTCATTAATGTGTAAGAGAAAATTGTGATCAATGAGTAAATGTCATTTTCAAAAATTGTAGTTCTTAATAGATAAGTTTACCGATTTGAGAAAATATTTTTAGAAGTACTTGTCAATATATTTTTAAAAACTTTATAATCATTTGGTAAATTCCTGTTTTATTTTATATCTATTGAATAAACTCTAAAATTTAAACCTAAAAATTAGACCAATCACAATGACTTGTGAGAAAAAAAATTGATCTTAACTATGTAAACATGAAATTCAGTGATTGAGATTTGCATGTGTGTGGGGATTATTAGTTCCTCCTAAGGCCCTTGAACAAGTTTGTATCAATCTTGAATGCTCTAACCCTGTTAAGGAAACTCTCTGATGCCAGAGTTAGTGAATAATTATGCAAAGTAATATCGTGAGTAATGGAAATTGCGTACATTTTCCCTTATCTGAGGTCTTATTTATAGATCCTTCGCCAATTTAAGAAAAAATTAGTCTCCGATCTTTTCTCTTAAAAGCAAGGGATTCTCTCTTATCTCTACATGTCATATTCTAATGGCCAACAACCTTTCTAATTTTGGATTGCGACCTTTGCACACATCTTTGTACTCAATGTATTTAGTACAATATTAATAGGATTATCTACATCCCATAAACTACCTTGAGAAATTTTCCCACCCTAGTTGTCTTTATTGGAGATGTATTTTATGTCGTTAAAATATATATCTCAAAAACACACATCTCAATTTTATATTTAAATGATTAGGATCGTGTGTGTGTGTTTTTTTTTTTATTTTTTATGAGTCATTAGTACCACATTTAATTAGAGTTAATTTGTTTTCTTGGGAGATATTCTGACCCAACCATGCATGGTCCCTCCCAAGAGAAAACATTTAAAAAAAAAATATTGAATCTCCCAACTTCTATCTTCAAATCTCTAAGTTATATAAAACTCAAAGTGGCACGTGTCTAATGAGGAGAGGAGAAGGAATTTTTATACTTAGAGGCATCTTGTAAAGGAAAGATTAATGGACTTGTTGGAGAATAAATCCAACAAGGGTAGGTGCAGAATTTTCTGTTGTGGATGCTTTTAGTTTTATTTCTATTAGTTTAATTAGGTGACTCGATTGAGTTATTGATCCGGGTCAACTCAAAGTAGAATCGAATTGCATCAAACTAGGCACAATTTCCAAATCAATCCGACAAATTTTAAAATAAAGGTCCGAAAGCGTGGCAGAGGATCTGCATTCTTCGTTTCATTTGGTAATAATGACTTTTCGACGTAAAACCCGATAATGAGAGAGAGATTTCAAAAGTCTGACAAAGAAAAATAAATAAAAAAAATAAAACAAATAAGGGAGAGAGAAAGAGAGAGAGAGCGAGGCAGCAACAAGTCAGAATGCGCAGCTTCGTTTGGATGTCGGACATGTGCCAGAGGGAATCCATGTAAAGTAAAACCCCGTAAGCAAAAGCAACACTATTTTTTTCCCTAGATTTGTGTTATCTTTTGTGTTTAACACCAACTTCTGCATCAGTTCTTAATATATTATAATAACGTTATATCATTAACCTTTCTCCATGGAAAAGACATCCTTTGTCTCCCTTATCTTTCCTCCTCGATCAACTCTCTGGTTTCTTTGTTTGTCAGTAATCTTTCTTTTCATCATAATTCTAGGGGTGTTAATGGGTACCCATCTACCCGGAATTCAACCCAAATCGAAAACCTAGGTTTTAATTTTCTTTTTAATGGAATCGATTAGAGTCAAATCTAATATATAATGGAACTGATAAGAACAAAAATCATTAGATTTTTACCAATGGACATCTATTAGTATTTGAAACTTAAAATAAGTCATCTCTTTTTAAAATTAATTAATTTTATTTTTTTTACTAGGTGGAGTTAATGATTAGCGTAAGAAGGAATTTGAACCTAAGACCTTGGGACCAATCTCCACAAGGTCTTACCACTTAGCTAAGTGGTCCTTCTTTAATTTTTAAAGTTTATTACTTAAAAAGAAGTTGAATTTTAATTTTTAAGAAAAAAATCATTAAATCATATTTTTAGAGGAACAAATTATAATTAAGTTGATACTTGGTAGATAATATATTAATTTTTAGAAGAAAAAAATTATAATGATTTTGAAACATTTTTTTTCTCATTCAATTCTTAATAATTGGAACCGATGGATACCCATAATTCTTGGTGATTCCGATTTTGATTCCTACTCCACTTACTTTTCAATTGAAATTGACAAGAATTAGAATAAAAAATAAAAAATGGTTATTGTTCTAATTTTCTTAGGAACTTAACTAGAACCAACCCATTGACACATTCGTAACAACTTAATTAGTTCTTTAAGACAATTTTAAATTTTAATATTTTCATCAAGTTTGAGTTGATTCAAAATTTAATGTGTTTAACCATCCAAAATTGGTTCAATTGGATTTGATAAATATGAGAATAGATTGTCTATCATTATCCAAATTGTTAACTTCTCATAATAATATCAATCATGTCCTCTAACCCCTAGTAATGTAGTCAGTTCTGACAACATGATTTTGTCGATTAAATCAATTGATAATTTGACAAAATGATAGATATGATTTTTAAAGTTTTATGTCTTCATTTTAAATTGAACTCTCTTAACTTATTATTGTCTTTGACTTTCATTATTTCTTCGTCTTATTAGAATATGGCCCAGTCTAATAGTTGCTTTCTGTCAAGTGTATGATGTGGATGCCTGTTTGCATTTTCAAGACTTTTTTATCCACCTTATCCATGCAGTGCCCCATTGTAGGGGTCTTCGTTTGAGGCACACACAATTGCCACCACAACTTTGATAACATGTATCTCAACCGGTCCTTATTCTCTTGAGCCAACTTGGGATGTATTGG
The DNA here is from genome assembly GCF_017979445.1 of Akebia trifoliata. Classification (NCBI taxonomy): domain Eukaryota; kingdom Viridiplantae; phylum Streptophyta; class Magnoliopsida; order Ranunculales; family Lardizabalaceae; genus Akebia; species Akebia trifoliata. Next base: position 469,284 of record NC_141378.1, on the reverse strand, counting down.
CTGTCCCATCCCCTCATCACTCACATGGGGGCACTCACATGGGGGCATTGCTGTATCTTGAGGAATCACAAGACACCAGTGGACAGCTTGTCGTACATTTACGTCTACAGTAATATTAATTGTATTTTAACAAATAAATTATCAAATCAATCCATATATAGGAAAACCACTTATATATACTAGTGATGGTCGATGTAAAACTTGTGGCATTAAACAAATTTAAATGAAAAAATAAAAAATAAAAACACAATTAGTTTCTACCAACTCAAGTCTTTTTTGGAGAGGGCTTTGATGTTGAAGGTAAGTTGATAAAAAGTTGTGGTTTTAGAGATTTGAATGAGAAGTACAATTTTTTTAAGAATTTAATTACAACAAGATGCTTTAGAGAGGTCAATAAGACTGTCGACATGATTGCTTCCTATCAGAATAATTTAGGTAGTACTGAATTAAATTGTGAGTTGTTCTTTAACAACCTTGTCTTTGTTATTTATCAAGAGACTTGTGGTGTCCCGATTCTTCGATTGTAGCTAGTCTGAATTTGCCTTAGTCATATTGATCTTTCAAAAAAAAAAAAAATCTAAATATATTTAACTTTTATTTATCTTCAAAAAAAGGGTACTATCAAAAGTATAAGAAATGGTTTATATGAATCTAGACCCAAAATTTATTTATGCGTTTTAAAGGGAACTCAAAAGGTCGATAAGAGCCGTAAAATGAATGAAACAAAATCAATGGTCCCATGCATGGTCCTTGGATTTTGTCATCTTTCCAACAATATCATCGAGAAGATTCGGTATGATTGTACAAAGAAAAATTGATGAGTGTATCTCTTGAAAAAATGATTTTCTCATATTTTGTTTGGAAAATATTCCCCTACACAATTTCCAAGAAACTAACTCTATTGGTGATATTTCTCCAATTGCATTCAAATATGGACAAATGTTTTCTAACAAATCTATTTTCTCAAGAAAAAAATTTTAAGAATTTTTTTTTCTTGAAAATGTATACCCGCAATCCTGAATTCCATCAGGAATCCATAAATGGGCCCCATTGTCAATAATGGAAGTGTGAACATGTCCTTTGTCTCTTCAATCTATCAAATTAAAGTTGACGTCCTAATCACAACTCATCGCTTAAGACAAAATGAAGACAAATCTCCGCCTCGTGTGAATGGGATCCCCACTTAAGTCATGGCTTAAAGAACTGGGACATGTACATATAAATTAATTTCTATTCAAATTATTCATTTTAATATTAAAATTTTTGACTTTATAACCTGCTTTCACGGTTTCATCTACTAATTACTTAGCACTAATTTCTCTTGCCTAGCCAATTATTTTTCTTCCAAGCAAACAAAAGAATTTTATAAGAGAAAGTTATTTTCTCATGAAAAAATTGGAATAACCTTTACAAAAAACACATGCATCATTGGGATCACATCTTTTTTACATGAATTATTTTCCAAAAACATGATCGGGTTGATTAATGCATTTCTAATTTTGGAGTTCAGTAATCATCCTTTTTCAAAGTCTTTAATCAAGTAAAACATGTATTTTCATGTTTTTTTTATTTCTTCCTAAAGGTAGAATAAATTATCAATCCTAACAAGTTGAAGTGTCATTTGGGCCATATGTTAGTCCATATATAATCCAAATGAAACTTGCTTTGGTTTCATGTCAGAAAACTAACGTCCAAGACTTCATGCATGGGATGAGTGTTTTTTTTTTCTCATAGCGTCACAGCTGTTTGACATGCGGCTAAAAAGAATAAAATTTCTCTCTCCTACCCTCAATGAAAAAATTGAATTTCCCTTATTGCATTGCCTTACATCATTCAAAAACATGATTCGATGTCACAGGATTGTAAAGGACGAAATTTATGAATTTAAAAAATACAAATAAAAAATAATAAATAAGTTATTATTAAATGTTAAATTTTAATTTTAAATTTAGGTGCTCAGTAAATGTGCATTTTTAACACCTTGGATGAAGTTAAGTAAAAAAAAAGCATTCGAATTTTTTTTTCATGAAATCTAAAAGACTTGTGATGTTAGATTGTTGATGTGGTAATCATGTGGGTCCCTCTTTTAAGATTCGAAATCTTAAGCTTAAAATCTCAGGACAGAGGACGTGTGGGAATCAGAGAGAAATTTTCTCTCTATTGATATTGACTTGTACGCCACATATCAAACGGTTGTGGCAATGTCAGCAAAAAATTACTATGCATGGGACATGTTAATGTCATATCATTCCATTCTTTTAGGGACAAAAGAATGTCCTTTGTAAAGATTGCTCACATGTTTTTTTTATCTTACTATGCAACTGACCACAATTTAAATTTTCCTCCAAAATGATCCCTGAAAGTTGATACAATTGTCTTTTATTAGTTGCGTGTGAAATTGGTAACAACAAATAAATGACAAATTTGGTAGGAGACCCCATGGCAATGATGAATTTCATTTTAATTAACGGAAAAAAAAAAAAAAATCGAGGGAGATGCAATGCAAAGTAGAGCTTTGTTGCTTTTTTTGTTTTTAAAAGACAAAAAATCAAATATGTGAGTATTTTATTTATTTTTTTTAGGTTAAAAAAACATTGTGGGAATTATATTTGAGAAAAATGAATCATGTAAAAACACACGATCTAGACTGTCTAAATACAAAATCAAACGGGAAAGATTATTTGCATATCTTAAGAACATGAGTAATGCTGGGGTGACACAGGGTTTTACTGTGATTCTCACATTTCTAATGTGGAGGTGGCCACATAACCATAGATGCTTGTTACTAATATCTGGATGAAAGACATCTATGGCACATCAATGCACTGAGAATCATAGTGAAAAATAAAGTCCCCTAAGGATTTTCCTAAGAACCTTTATCCCAACTCTGTTAAATTAATTTCGAGTTTACGAATCAAAATCTCGTGTGTTTTTTCTTCAGTCCTCGAGTTGATTCAACATGGCCGACTTTTGTGACTCAGATTAGTCTTTGGACTCTGTCTAGTATAAGTAAGCTACATGTAACTCCTATTATAAACTCACATCATTTGAAGTTTTTATAACCACACCATTTATTTTGGGATGTGTATTTGAAGAACCACTGATGACTAGGGCTGCAACTTGGGCAGGCCAAAACCGAACCTGATGGGTTCAAGTCAGGTCCGAGTACGGGTTGAACAAATTTTGATCAAATCAAATCGGGTGGGGTTCCGATATAGACATTGAGAAGCCCAATTTGTCTCAACTCGAACTTAATATATATGGTTTTCATTCAAAATTCACATTTCAAACTTTAGTGAATTATCATCATAATTTTCTTAACATTTGCTTATAAGTTCATGTATATCAACTTTGAAATATATTTTTAGGACAAAAAAATTGTAAATCTTATAATTTTGTACATATTACTTATCTGTATATATGTCATTATCATTTCTAAATTATCTAACATATATTAATGAGGAATGAGCCAACCCAACTTGGGTTGAGCATTTCATGTCATAGGTCGGGTTCATTGTGGGCATAGATTGGTGTTTGTCAAGTGTGGGTTGATGTCCAACCTGGTCTAACCCATTTGAGTTGCAGCCCTACTGATGACACATCCTTCGATATTGGTCTTTAATGAGAGACAATGCAAATGACGGAATTGGCCTCATTTTCAACGTTTGCTTCAGTTCAAAATGTTTTCTCTGATCAAAGTCTAAATCAGGTTGATTTGATAATTTACTTGGACATTGGAATAAAATTACAGACACCCACTCTTTATTAGCTTGAGTAATCAAAGAAGACCAAAGAACACTTGTCAAACATGCCACGAAAGAAGATTTTTTTCAATTGAGGTAATGAGATGCTGGTCATGAACACATATCTAATTATTGATGACGTTAAATATGATGATATAGACCCTCCACATTTTTGGTTTAGTAGAACCTATGTATCAATTAGTGGGCTCTTGTTGGGTTTGGATGAGCACTAATGCAATCCTAAACGGGTGGATTGCACCTTATACCAATCCTAAACCCTCATCGAAGTTAGGTTATTTAAGCCCAAACCCAACCTTGGAGGGTTTGGATTGATTTTTGGACTTTGTAAAAAAATAAAAATTCATACATCTTTCAAAATTGTTTAATGTTACTTTTCATCATAATAAGAATTTAATCTCCATCTTAATTAAAAATAGTGATGTATTATATATTTTAATTATTTTTTTGTTATAACATTGTATGCATAATCATGTAAAACATACGTAGCGCGTGACGTTGCTTAGTTTGGTCCATATCTAATGGGCTAGACATTCTCTATTGGTAGGCGCACCACATGGGTAGCGTTTTGGCTGGGTTAAGGAATAGATGGTGTGTTTCAACAATTATGCAATGTCTCTGTCTTGAAATATGCTTATAACGATTAGATGCGTTGAACCTCTCTCTTTCACTCTTCGGGAGATCTCACCGAATAGAATAAATCTAGATTTTGACGAGTAGAGTGCCTACTTATCAAGTTTTTGAGAAACATAAGAGTTAAGCTACAATGAATTGAACCCTCTTAAGTCTCTTTTAAACCTTAAAAGCTACTAATCAAATCAAGTTAAAAGGTTGTCTTTATTAAACCCCTTTCCATGATGTCTTCTAATGACTACAAATCTATGTCGTCGAAACTCGAAAGATAATCAATCTAATTTGAAGTTGTTGTGCTACGTGCGGCAATTATGATAAATAGTACGAAAGAAAAAAAAAATAAATAAGAAAGAAATATGAACACATAAATTTAACGTGATTCGACGGCATAACTACATCCACAGAAACAAAGGCTGAATTTTCACTATATGTCAAATTATGATTATATCATATGAATTTATAGTAAATCTTGACCGTACAATAAATATTTAAAAATTCTAATAATACCCTTGTATCGTATATCGTGAGCGTTGTCCCCGCATCCCCAACCTATTAATCGTCCCTGACAATAAAATAGTAAATTACATCTCAAAAAGTAAATGTTGTCGTTCCGCTCCGACTTCAATCCGCTTTCTCTATATACGTGTTCCACTCAATATTAGTCACATATTACAATAGAAGCCTACAATTAAAAATTGCTTGTCCTTTTTTATATTGTTTTGCGAAAATTATTAGTTTAGCATTTGAAATATTTTCAAGTGATCAATATTATTGAATAGAAATGGTTTTTAAAAAAACAAAAATTGTGAGAAAATAAATCCCCTCAAAACAAGATTTTTATATACATGAAATTTTTTCCCGAATTCAGATTTTTTTATTTTATATCTTATTGAGATTATTGTTAAAAATGAAAACTTACATTTTATTAAGACTTGAATGAATTTGTCTGATCATACTGATTTTTGGTATAATTATGTGCTTAGACATAAAAATTATACCAAAATCAACTAAGACATAATTTATCAAATGAATACTATTATCAAGATATTTATTAAGTCAATCTTAAAATTAATAATCTCATCAAAACACTGATCTGAATTTTATTCTTTTTAAATTTAGACATATTAATTGGCCGACCGTCTTTTTAACCTTTTGATTGAGGATATATACATGATTTTGATGAAAAATATGAACAGTCCGTCTTCGATAAAGTCATTTTTTATGCAGATGATATTTGTCTGCTTCAGTTATTTGGGGCGTTCGAGTATCATCTAAGGCGTTTTTTTCATTTGAGCTAGTTTTTGATAATATTTTGACTTTAGACCATCTCATTAGTAAGTATTTTGTTATTGTTAATTATTATTACTTCCATCATAAAATCTTTGGACTACAAGTCTTCACCATCTCAGCTAAGTTGGCACCTTCCATATATTAATGGCAGCAATTGAATCACCATTCTATACTGAACAAATTTTGGGTCACTGGTTGACCAAGACTCACAAATTTCTATCTCTTTACTCAAATTCTCAATAAGCGGCCAACATTCTTCTTTTTATGTACATCCATATACAGAATATCATTGTTCCCTCACATTAATTAATTGTAAAAAGAGACAAAATTTTGATTTGATGAATCAGACTGGACTTCCAACATTTGTCCTTTTGCTCCTATGTTGGCCGTATGCCTCAACGCCGTGCATGGGACGTAATTTGAGATTAGAAAAAAAAAAAAAAGTTATTTTAATTATACACGTGTCATGCAATGATAGGCAGGAGTCCTCACCAAAGATCTGCTGCACTGCAGTGCAGTGAAGTGAGGATCCTTTGGAAACCGCGGCAGAGGAAAACCACTTATACATATTTAAAAGAGTGATTCTGCGCCTCACCCACATGGGGCCTTGGTTTGGTTGGGAGAAGAAATCAAAATCGATGGAGAAGACAAGACTCTGAATCACTATTGAATAGCTTGGCTTGTTTCCACTCCCCAAATCGTTTGAAATTTGTTATAAATTAAGCAAAATTAATATTTGAGTGCATCTTTAGTTGACACACCACACCATACTCTTGGATGAATTTAGTGCAACTTTGAGACAATTCCCGGTACCCCCATGTACAAAAAATACTTGGGCATTAATGTTGTGTAAATTAAGTAACTTTTGGGGGATAATAACAGAAGTGATATATCTACTAAATTAGGAATTGCATATCTGAGCTCCTTGGGATACATGGTTCCCACGAGATACATATTTTTATGAGAAAATGCAGCTGTGTATCTCGAGGAGCATAGATCTACGATTCTTGAACTTGTCACATCAGGATAGTCGATTGAGTTTGTCACGTTTGATAGTCAGATAATCATGATTCCTATTTTTTCTTTTTTTTAACTCAATTTTATTAAAATAATATCATATAAAGTTATCCTTAATTGAAATAAGATATTATAATTCTATGATAATATATATAGGGTCCCGTTTGGCAGCTAATGCTTTGTCCCATATGGGTTAAAAATTTCAAAATGAGCTGATTTTTTGAAACTTTTAATCCTATTAAAATTGGATTACAAATAACGGTAAAAATCAATGATTCATAATTCTTCAACTTGTAAATTACTTTTGATGGAATTAGAATTTTCGAAATGGGCTGATTTCCTATGATGAGATCACTTCACTATAGAAATCATCCTTACAAAAAAATTAGCCAATTCCAAAACTTTTAACCCATATAAGACAAACGTTAGTTGTTGAACGTCAGGGGCCTAGTGACAAGTTGAGCCTAGATAAGCTCTCCTCACAAAGGGTGGCTGAAGAATTTGAAACCTCACAAAGCAAAGAATTCCTTGGGGCCACCCTCCAGGTCTGGTTGACCCTCGACTCAACAAATGACACATAGGACTTTCAAGGGGCGATGCGTGACCATGAGATTAGTCTCACCCGAAGGGTAGGGATACCCACGATAAGTCATTATATATATATGGGTCCCGTTCAGCACCAAACATTTTGGCCAACATTTTAGCCAACCATTTTTGTCCTACATGGGTTAAAAGTTTTGGAATGGGCTGATTTTTTGTGAGGATGATCTCCTCAATTTTGAAATGGGTTGATTTTTGGTGAGGATGATCTCTACAGTGAGGAGATAATCCTCACCAAAAATCAGCCCATTCCAAAACTTCTAGCCCCATGTTTACAAGTTGAAAAATCGTGGACCGTTCATTTTTTGTAAATAATTTTTGATGGGGTTAGAAGTTTTAGAATGGGCTGATTTTTGGTGATGATGATCTCCTCACCGTAAAGATCATCCTCGCCAAAAATCAGCCCATTCCAAAACTTCTAACCCATGTTTTGCCAAAATGTTTGGTGCTGAACATTTCCCTATATGGGAAATGTTTAGCACCCTAAGTTTTACCACACACTTTAACAAATGTTTTTTGTCCTACATGGGTTAGAAGTTTTGGAATGGGCTGATTTTTGGTGAGGATGATCTCCTCACCATAGAGATCATCCTCACAAAAAATCAGCTCATTCCGAAACTTCTAACCCATGTTTTGCCAAAATGTTTGGTGCTGAACATTTCCCTATATGGGAAATGTTTAGCACCCTAAGTTTTACCACACACTTTAACAAATGTTTTTTGTCCTACATGGGTTAGAAGTTTTGGAATGAGCTAATTTTTGGTGAGGATGATCTCCTCACCATAGAGATCATCCTCACAAAAAATCAGCTCATTCCGAAACTTCTAACCCATGTAGGACAAAACGCGTTTGTTAAAGTGTGTGGTAAAACTTAGGGTGCCGAACGGGACCCTCCCTATATATATATATATATATATATATATATATATATATATATATATGGACCAAAGGACCATCTATCTCTATGGACCACATGACAACATCACATCCAAAACCACCATCATGTGCCACTTGTATGTAGAGCATGAAATTTTATAAACGTTCTTAAAACAAAATAGAAAAATAGATCTTTTTTTACATTGGATATATATTTTACATTTGAGAGTTCAATACCTATCCATTTTCAAACTCAATATCTAATCCAAAAAAATATTTTTTTTCAAACTCAATTAAGAGGGATAAAGTGTCACTTGGACCAATATGGTAGTCCACATGGCTCAAATTTGAACCTTAGTCCATGCTCTATTTGGTCCCTCTGTCCATATATATATATATATATATATATATATATATATATATATAGGTCAGTTTCAACAGCAAATGAAAAAAAATCTATAGTTGCTTTTTTTTTATTTTTTTGTGAGGATGATCTCCTCACCATAGAGATCATCCTCACAAAAAATTAACTCATTCTAAAACTTTTGACCCCATCAAAAGTAATTTACAAATTGAAGAATTGTGGATCGTTAATTTGTAAATCACTTTTGATAGAGTTAGAGGTTTCGATAAATCACTTTTACTATTAAGAGTGTTCTTCCCTGAAAATTGAAACTTAGTCCACCAGCATGCATCATCTATGGTTGTGCGTATAACCTCTTGACCAAAAATTTTCCAACAAAATACTTATAATTACTAGAAATGATATCAGTAATTTTTAGGTTTTTAATTATTGTTGAAGAAGTATGCTATGGTTTGGAGAGTTGTTTGATATTTCAGACAAATGCATCTTAAAATGTCTCCTTTTTTTTAACCATCTCTTAAAGAAGATTTGTTGTTGGATTCATCAAAATACTGTGAGTCAGTTTTCAAAACCTAAAGAAATTGACCTCAACCAACGTCTGAGGCTTTTCATAATGGATACCCAGATTCTGATCAATCACTCGAAAATTATATTGATCACTAGAAAAATAATCAATGTAATGGACAAATTATTATATCAATGAAGCACTTCTTCCTGTAGAAGAAGATTCTTTGAAAACTTACTCAAAACCTCACTATTGGATTTCAAGGTGAAATAATTGCCCTTTTTTTTTTTTACGTGAGGAATTGATCATGATATATTTAATCCATGCAAAATATCATGAGAAACATGTATAAATCTTTTTTACTACCACTTACACCATGTGAAAAATGGAAGATTTCACAGAAAAATTCAATGGGCTAAGGCCCTCACATTCTAGAAACTGAATTTTGACAGTGTAGAACTGTCAAAGTTCTTGATGTTCCCCAAATTCGATAGCTTAGGGCCATTGAATTTCTCTCATTCTTCATTAATTTGATGACTTCGGCCCATCTTGAAACAAATTTGACACCAATTCAACCCCTTGGTCAGTTAAATTTGGATTGTTTTCTTCACATTGTATTAGCATCAACAATTGGTAAGAAAAAAAAAAATACTACAATGGGTGAAACTTTGATATTTACAACCCCAAGATGTAAGGAACCATGACGCATGTGTTTAAAACATATCCTATTTTAAGAATACTGATCACTAAATTTAATTATATATTTTTCTCATACTTTAGTGATTTGTTTAAATCCCTTTAGTTTAGGAAAGTTCTTTATTTAATATGAATAAATCTTATTCTATTGCCCTTTGCTCTTTGTTTTTTACAATTAAAAGCATTGTTGTTGTCCTCATCATCATCATCACCAATCTCAACGCTTTATCAGAATGATTTGGGCTATGCTAAATGGGCCTTATATTCCTCCATTTGATTTTATCTAGAGCTTTATGATTAGAATGATTTATAAATGGTGACGTAGTAATTGCACAATAAAAAATTTACTTTTAGTTATAAGATGTCATGTGTCACCTCAAGATTATGCGTAATCCAAGATCTTGGTTAAATAAGATCATTTGAAATAAAAATGTATCTTGGAATATGATTTTTCATAATTAACCTCATCCTAGAATTGAATTAATTAGAAGGGATTGATCTATTTAGATCCTTGAAGATAATGATATATTATTAGACGTCAAGTACTTGAAAAAGGTCTACTGATAATATAAAAAAATTGGAAAAGACAAGTGTTCCTGACTCAAAAATCGAGGGAAGTGTACCCAAGGAATTACTACATAATCTTCAAAAAAAAATAAAAAATAAAAAAAATAAAAATAATGCAATTATTAAAGTAAAAGGTGCATGGTACATGCATTCCTCTAATATAAAAAATCATATTGCTTGATCACCCAAATATTGGCTATGAAATTTAATTTCACCACAAGATTAGACCATTTAGATTCAACCATTTTTTCATTATGATAAAAATCAAACTCTTAAAAGTCATTGATCATGATTCAGATGAATCGATGTGCAATTTACATGTCCTAGGAAGCAAATCCTCTATAGCACATGATTCATGTAACAACCTTGTGGCACACTTTAAATGGTTGAGAGATATATATTTTTTTAAATTAATATCTCAACCTCTTGAAATTATGATTTGGTTCTAATTTATTAAAAAAAAAAAACAAGTTTTTTAATTCAGATCCATGTCTTTCAAAATGAACAGCTACTGATATCCCTCAGATTTTAAGTGTGCGATATAATTTTATCTTTGATGTGGCACTCTTCCAACCGTTTAAAGTGTGTTATAGGGTTGCGATAGGAATTGTGTGCTATAGAGGTTCGGCTTTCGATGTCCTCAAGTTATTGTTACCTAATTAATATTATGTGTTATTTTCTTTTTAGTTTTAAGAGTTATATATGTATTGACAACGCTCGACAGTTAACATTAGGGAATTAAAATTTGTCTTATATGGTTTAAATGGTTGAGAGATATATATTTTTTTAAATTAATATCTCAACCTCTTGAAATTATGATTTGGTTCTAATTTATTAAAAAAAAAAAACAAATTTTTTAATTCAGATCCATGTCTTTCAAAATGAACAGCTACTGATATCCCTCAGATTTTAAGTGTGCGATATAATTTTATCTTTGATGTGGCACTCTTCCAACCGTTTAAAGTGTGTTATAGGGTTGCGATAGGAATTGTGTGCTATAGAGGTTCGGCTTTCGATGTCCTCAAGTTATTGTTACCTAATTAATATTATGTGTTATTTTCTTTTTAGTTTTAAGAGTTATATATGTATTGACAACGCTCGACAGTTAACATTAGGGAATTAAAATTTGTCTTATATGGTTTAAAAGTTTTGAATTGAACTGATTTTTTTCGTGAGGATGATCTTCTTGGCATAGAGGTCATCCCCATAAATAAATAAATAAATAACTAAAACAGTCCAATTTTTAAAAAATTAGCCAGATATGACAAATGCATTGGCTCTATTTTGGGTCTCTAACGTTGGCTACTGAACACAGTTATATATATTTAATGTACGCATTTTTTGTACTGAAACATTTAATTTATAGGAATATCATAAAAAAATTATATAAATAAAGAATCATGATAATCTTACTACCTCACGTGGCACACTCAATCGACTCTCCTGGCGTGACAAGATCGAAAATCCTAGATTGTACACCTCAGGATACAAAAAACTGCACTTCTCCATAAAAATGTGTATCCTGAGGGAATCATGTATTCCGAGGCGTACAAATCTACGATTCCCGACCTTGTCATTTCAAGAGAGTCAATTGAGTATACCACGTGAGGTAGTCAGATTATCATGACTCATAAACAAATATATCTGCATGATGTTTTGCAAGCTTACCTTAATCATAAAATATTATCATAAACTTAGAAAGCTACTATTGGCACCCCAACTCTTACTTATTACACCCAATTAAAAAATAAATCAATGGTTTAGAATAAGTAATATGAGTAGAAACTCTCTCTCTCTCTTACAATTTTACTTAATTGATTTAGAATTTTATATGAGTCTAATTCTAATTGTAAACAATTGTTGAAGTTGTTTGAATGTGTTATAATGCAATGTGATGTTGAAATAATAACTTGAATCAAACTTTAGTAATGTTTGAATGGTGTATTTTAATATTTAATTAAGGTGTGATAAATTGTCTAAGAAATTAGGGTGTAATAAGTAAAAGTTGGGGTGTCAATAGTAGCTCTATAAACTTATTCCATATGACTAATTCTAGAGGAAATAATAAAAAATAAACTCAAAGATGATATTATTTTGAGGAGTATTTGCAAGAAAAAAAAAAAAAAGGAAAATTATACTTTGACCCCATTGAATTGACATAATTTCATGTTGACAGATGTTTGATAATTACACTTACCTCCCCTATAATTATCTAATGGTTCACTTACCCTCATTCTACTTGCCATATCCAAACAGTTAAAAAAAGATTTTTACTTTTCATGGAGATCATTTTACTCTTTTTAAAATATTATTCTCTTTCATAAATAAAAATTATCCATGTAAAAATAAATCATTTTATTTGTGAAATAGCAATGAACTTTAACAACATAGGTGAAAGGTGAGGTAAGTAGAATTGTCAAAATGTTAGTCATCATGGAATTATGCCAAAGCACAGGGGGTAAGGTATAATTTGCCCAAAATAAAATATAAAGGAAAAACTTCATGATAAAAGTAGGTAGTAGCCGGTGGATGCCTTAAAAGGTCAAAAGATTGACTATGATTCGTGACATAAACAATAGTTTGGTTGCTTCATGGCGTATTTCTAAGCCATCTACAAGTCTACACTGATTGCGGCCTCCCATCAACATCCAGTGCCATTTTTACTACGTTGTCCAAAGTTTGAACCGTTCAATGAGAGATTGACACGTGGAACATCATGGGTCCACTACTTGGTTGTTGGATAAGAACGCCTCGTACACACGCTTAGATCTAATTATCTCTCCCCAATTACGTAGGCAAGGACGTAGCGGAATACTTATCCGTGTCTTCTCGTTTTCCATATATACATATATGTATATGAGGATGGATCATGGGACATATGTAAAAATAATAATAAATTTAAAATATAAATTAGAGATTTTAGATTGATCTGATTTTTTGTGAGGATGATCTCTATGATGAGAAGATCATCCTAAAAAAACAATTAGTCAAATCTGAAACTTCTAACTCCATCAAAAGTAATTTAGAATGTGGATCGTCAATTTTTTTATTAATAATTTATAAATCACTTTTGATGGACTTACAAATTTTAGATTGAACTGATTTTTTATATGGATGATCTTTTCATCGTGGAGACCATCCTCACAAAAAATAGTTCAATCCAAAATCTCTAACCCATATTTTGAATAACTATTATTTTTACATATGTCCCTTGATCCGCTCTTATATATATATGGGAACAATTCAGTAGCCCCATTATGGTGCCACGCATTTTTTTAAATATGGGTTAAAAGCTTTGTAATTAGCTAATTTTTTGTGAGGATGATCTCTATGATGAGATCATCCTCACCAAAAATCAGCCTATTCCAAAATTTCTAACCCATCAAAAATGATTTACAAAAATTGGATGGTCCACGATTCTTTAACTTATAAACTTGGGTTAGAAGTTTCAAAATGAGCTGATTTTTGGTGAGGATGATCTCTTCACCATAGAGATCATCCTCACAAAAAATCAGCCTATTCCAAAACTTGTAACCCCATCAAAAGTAATTTACAAAAAATGTGTGGCACCATATATATATATATATATAGGGTCAGGTTCAAGGGCCATATGAGAAAACATATGTAAAAACTTTTGTTTTTAATAAAATTTTAAAATATGGGTTAGAAATTTTAGATTGAGCTGATTTTTTGTAAGGATGATCTCTATGATGGGAAGATCATCAAAAAAAAAAAAATCAGTCCAATCTGAAACTTCTAACCCCATTAAAAGTGATTTAGAATGTGGACCGTCGATTTTTTACCAATTTTTATCACTAATTTGTAAATCACTTTTGATGGATTTAGAAGTTTCTGATTGAGCTGATTTTTTATGAGGATGATCTTTTCATCATAGTGACCATCCTTGCAAAAAATCAGCTCAATCCAAAATCTCTAACTCTTATTTTGAAAAACGAAAGTTTTTTCATATGTTTTCTCATATGGCCCTTGAACCGCCCTCATATATATATATATATATATGGATCAGGATCCGTGTACACACATATCTACTCATATATCTACAACGTGTTTTGTTTTATGTAAGTTAAAAATTTCGAATTGAACTGATTTTTAGTAAGGATGATCTCCTAAAATCAGTTCAATATGAAATTTTTAACATCGTATTTATGAGTTGAAGAATCATGGATTGTTCATTTTTTATAAATTATTTTTTATGAGGTTAAAATTTTTGGATTAAACTAATTTTTGGCGAGAATGAATTTCTTATCATAGAGATTATCCTCGTAAAAAATCAACCAAATTCAAAAAAATTAGTTACAAAAGATAAAACACGTTGTAGATATATATAGGGTTGGGTTCGTGAATACATATATCAATTTATATGGATCGTTTCTGTTCGGTTATAATGAAGGTTACAAGAGAAAGGAAATTAGTATGGGAATTTCAAATATTTTTCCAAGAACGATTTTTATAGAAAGTTCCGTGTGAACGCATGCTTTTTAACGATACTCTGAAGTCTTGACATGAGCATTAAAGTGCCACGTGGTGTAGTTTTAGCCGCCTATTATTTGTCCTAATAATATTTGGAAATGTTTAAATCAAACGGATGGAAATAATCCATCAAAATGATTAGGGATGTACCTTCTGGACCCCAAAAAAATTGATTGGTCAATTACAAGGATTGAATGTGAGGAACGTGACACGTGGCTTTTAATGCTGTAGTATTTATGAGACGTGCTGGAGTGACACAAAGGATTTACTGTGATTCTCACAATTCTAACGTGGACATGCATACATAACAGTAGATGGTTTTTACTCGTATCGCGAGTAAACACATCTATAGTTATATGTACATCCCACGTCAGACTTGTAAGAATCGCAGTAAATGATTTGTGTCATTTCAGCATTTTCCAGTATTTAATGATTAATCTGTCACGAAAGGACGCACGACCGTGTCCACAGAAGAGCAGAATCTAGAAGATTTAATAAAATTATCCAGTACATCGCAGCAATAGCAACTTTATTTATCTTACAATGTAAAAACCGCTAATAATAAGAATTCACATCTCGTGTTAGGCAAGAAATGATGACTAAATGCTTGTATCATAAACCCCATAAAGTCATAAGCAATCTTCACACGCCTCTCTTATATTTTGCTTCTGCTTTACAGTCCTTTCGTACATGAAAAATTCTCAGAAGCAACTAAAGGTATGATCTGCAATTTTGTAGCTAATGAAGAAGGCGAAGAACAACAATCATTACAGCCGTCCCATCCTCCACGTGTACGGTTACCCTGCACCAACAACAAATGAAATCATCACCTTCGTCTGCTCTCTCCTCCTATTGCCAGCAAACCCTAATTACGCTGCTGCACAATACTTCAATGATACGTCGACACAGAACCCGTTCGGAAACAATTCGAGCTTTAAACCTTCAATGGGTGTCACTATAGCCGTGCTTATAGGCGCCTTCATCTTCATGGGTTTCTTCTCGATCTACATCCGTCAGTGCTCTCAAACTCAATCAGACGGAAGCGTACGCCAAACATTCGGTCGCGGACGGTCGCGTAGGGCCGTGCGCGGCCTCGATCCAGCCGTGATCGAGACTTTTCCTACCTTTATCTACTCAGTTGTTAAAGGGCTCAAGATAGGGAAGGGAACGCTAGAATGCGCTGTGTGCTTAAACGAGTTTGAAGACGACGAAACACTTCGACTGTTACCCAAATGTGATCATGTCTTCCATCCTGAGTGTATCGATGCTTGGTTGTCTTCTCACACAACCTGTCCCGTCTGTCGTGCAAATCTCATACCGGTTCCCGGCGAAGAAACCAGTATCATCGCCATCGCACAACCCCCGGATTCTGACATCAGATCGCAAAATGAGATTGTTTCATCGGAGGTCAACGATCTGCAACATCAAGTTTCGGTCCGTGTGATCGAAGATCAGAACAAAGATTCACAAGTACCTGATGTTATAAACCCTACTCAGATTCCAATCCAGAATCGTCCGGTGAGATCAAGATCTACGAGACCAAGAATCTTCGGAAGATTCCCTCGTTCGCACTCGACGGGGCATTCGCTGGTTCAACCGGGAGAAAACTGTGAGAGATTTACTTTAAAGTTGCCGGAAGAGGTGAGGAAGAAGATTGTTGAAAGTAAGTTGAACCGCACGACGAGTTGTGTCACTTTACCGACTGGACAAGGATCAGTTTCCCGTTGGAGTTCTCGCCGTGGTTACCGGAACGGCGGTGAAGGGAGCAGTCGAGGGAAGAACTATCAGTTCGAGAGGTTGGACGGGGCGGCGAAGTCAGACCGTTGGATGTTCTCCATGGCTCCGCCATTTTTGTGGCGTACATCTTCTGTTAGGTCCCCAAAGAAAACGGAAGGTTCCGTTAAGTCGCCGTTTGATTGTATAGGAGCCAAACCTGACGATGGCGAGCCGTCTTCAAGCGCTCGTCCTCCTGTTTGATAAGTCAGCTTTACATTATTTTTTAAAGATTTTTATTTTTTGTTTTATTTTTGAATTTGTAATTTTGGGATTGGTGTAAAAATTCATAAAGAATAGGAAGAAATCAGTCCGAATTAAATCGGTTAAATCAGCTTGTAAAACGAGTCAACTCAGCTTGAGATTCAATTCTTCAATGTTTGAATGTTAGCAGTGAGACGTCGCTTCTTAATAAACAAGTCCATGCGATTTTTGTTGACTGTCAAAAGATCAAAGTCAAGATTAGGCTGCATATACTACCGCAATGAATCACAACTAGAACGGCTACCGACTTTCTGATCCAATTTGTTTTGGGGTAAAAGATGCCCTTACATAAAGTTTGAAAAAGACAGCCAAACGCCACACGCGACTATCTTCGGCCAAGGGTTCACTATTGGTGACGTGGATACTGTGGTTCTCACAATTCTGACGTGGACATGTTTATATAATCGTAAATGATTTTTATTCGTATCATGAGAAAATATATCTAATAGTTATGTCATGTCCGATTTGTGAGAATCGCACTAAATACCTTGTGTCATTCCAATATTTTTCATCAATTTATAAAATAAAATCAAGAGATTATTTCTGAATCTCATGAGTAATGGTCTTTAAATCATTTTTGTTAACTTCACTTTAAAGAAGATAAAATGTAATAAAATAGGTCAAAAGGAGAAAGATGGTAAAATTGAAGCGTCATTATTGAAAAGGAGTAGAAAAAAGACAATAAAATTAAAAGAAGTACAATAATAAAATAATAAAATTTAAAATCTAAAATAAAAAAAATAAAATTAGAGGGATATTATTAAAAATGAAAAGATGAGAAATAATAAAAGACAATAAAATTGATGAAGAATTAAAAGAAATGGAATATATAGTGTGGACCCTACTCCAAAATTATAGTTGGATGTGACGTTTATCCTCATAACTATTGTTGGAGTGGGACCTACACTTTGCTTTACTTTATAAATAATAACATTTATAATCATTCTTGTGATAGTCAAAATCCCATATAAACCCTTAATTACAATGAAATTGGAAGAAAGAAAAGAGCACATTAAACAAGAAACATATTAACATTTTCATTAGTTGACATGAGAACCATTCAATAACTTAAGAAATTACATTTCCAATTTCTTTTTTATTTCTTGCGCAGCACTCCCAAACACCAAAATATCCTAATATCCCTATTAGAATTCACTCGACAATCCTCAAAGATTGTTATTAATTTAACTTGAAACTAATCATGTGACTCCTAATTTGGTTATTTGTGTACAATGCATCTCCCAATAATTAATTATCAATTAGATTCAACACATCTACTGTAGAGGGATGGCCTAAGATGATGTCATGTGTCATCTTGGGATTGGGTACTGGCAATGTATCCGACTATATTAAGGTAGTGTCTTAGGGAGACACCCTAGGATGGTTTGAACTTGGTATCTCCTACCATGACTATGGCTCAATGAGTTGGAGCCACTTCAGGTCGGGGACAATGTATCCGACTATATTAAGGTAATGTCTTAGGGAGACACCCTAGGATGGTTTGAACTTGGTATCTGTGGGGGAAATTCTTAAGCATGGACACATGGCTTGAGTGAAGTCCGAAATTAATGATTTTAAGCTTGGATAAGCTGCAACTTTGGCTTAGTTAATTAAACTTGTCGGATGCACGGATGTCCAACTCAGACCTGTGCCACCGACTAATTAAGTAGTCCAGACAATGACAATATAGGTTGGAAAGACGGATATGACAGATGTGCCATTGATGGACAGCTCTAACAACTCACATCATGTCAGATCAACTCTGATTATTCCAGAAGTGACAAGGCAGTTGCAACAATCCCTGTAGCTGACATGTCAGGGAGTGAGCTAACTGCCTTAGGTCATTTCAAAAAATGACATAGAAAACGATCAAGTTTAATGCTTATAAAAGGAAGAGAATTATAGGTAAAAGAGGTTCGAATTCTTCTTCTCTCAAAACTAAATTACAATTGATCAACTTGTATAACTTGATCGTCGGAGTTGACTAATTTGCAGATCCACCCGATCTGAAAGAGAGGAAAAGTGTAGAGCGAATTCTTGCATCTACAGTATCTCCTACCATAACTTGGCTCAATGAGTTTGAACCACTTCAGGTCGGTGGATTAGGTTGAATCCCAAAAAATCAAGAATATGAAATAGTTTTTGGATTTATTTTTATTTCACACAAGATTATGTATTAGAAAATATATTTCCCCTCTATAGATTAAGATCAGATGTTTTTCATGTCGGTTAGTTTTTTATTGCTCTAGATTGATGGATGGTGTTGGAGAAGAGTTGACTAACCTTCACTTTTTTGTTGGTTAAGGCGTAAGAAAGAAAAAAACCAATGACAGCTTTGAAACCAACACAGAGGTTTCACAACTAAAACCTTTTAGTTTCACACGTGTTGTCTTCCCTTCACCTCCAAAAGTTATCAGCCAATTCCCAATTTCTTGCACCGCACATTTTGTAGTGTTTTTATTTCACACAAGATTATGAAACAAAATCAAATCACAATTCTCTTATTCTTTCTCTTAAAGAATCATCACCATTTTTTGGATAGAAGAATAGTTGAGAGCTAATAAAGTATTTAAAATTCAAGAAGCTACAAATCTCGAAATATATTTTGAATTTTCACATCCACAACTATCAAAATAATTCTCTCCAGGTAACATGCAATAACAAAAGAACATATCTAAGTTCTACATGTGCGCTCATCATCACTCCTTTGGAATAGCTGAAGGCTCTGGGTAATTGAATAATTGATGATGTATCCGCTCGACACCTTCCTAAGATGGAGTTTTCTTTGACAAGTGCCATGTTAATGCTGTAAAAAGAGAATATTTGAGATAGGTGGAAATAATGTATGCCTTGAAATGTTTGATTGATGGAAAGATCTTATAGAAATACAATTCTTTTCTTTAGAAAATATTAAAATTTATTTTACTACTCATATTGCAAAAACACATCAAACTGCTTCCAAACGGAGCATCCTAAGATTTTGCATGAACTTAAAACCTGAAGGCTTGATTTCGCTGGAATGTTTAACTATTATTTGTAAACAGTGACAAATGTACACCAACTAACATGGAGGGAAAATATATTTCTCCCATTGATATATACAATTTTCTAGGGAAACATTTTTCTTGGAAATCTAGATATGTATATTTGTTGGTTACCTGTAAATTTTTCATATTTTCCTTGCAAATATTTTACCGAGTATATAAAAATGGGACTCTAAAATCAGAACAAAATTTACAATTATAACTTAACTCAAGGCATCAATCCGGGCCCAACCTAAGTATAAATTAGGCTCTCAAGTATTTAGACATACTTAAGCCCAAACTCGACCCAAACTTGGGTCAAGGGCGGCATTGGAGCTGATCATTGGGATTATGTCATCTCCATAAAACAATAATCTAGTCTCGAGAACACATAAGCTAAGAAGAAAATGTGTACTACTCACACTAAAAGATTTAGATGATCCCAATAGGATGATTAAATGAGGACTTCCCAGTATACTTTCAAGACTTTTTCTAGGAAAAAACTACAACTACTAGAGTTGTGAACATTAGTTCGTACAAATGTGAGGTGTGCTACAATCCAAATCTTAGTTCTTATAAATTAAAGTTTCGTTGTACTTCAAACGTTAATTCATACAAATTAGAATTGGGAAAAATGTTGAAGTTTGCATCATTAGCCTGTAACAAGTTGCATCCGTAGCGAAAATGTATGGGACTAATCAAGAATGATTTTGGTTCTTACAATAATAATCTTTATACGGAAAAATAATACAATTTAAATTACTCCCACAAAATACATTTGAGCAACTAAATATGGTCATGAAATCTTTAATTGATCTTTATTAAAAAAAATTTTAGCAACGGTATTAAAGTATGTCTTATTTGACTTTTATTCAGGAGATGAACAATCTCTCTCTCACACACATTTTGATCCAAACCCTATCAATGTAATAAAAATTCCTAGGTGTTAATAATATTCTATTTATCTTTGGTGGCTTTATTTTGTTGGCTTAAATACGAAATGATACAGACAAAACCAATATACCAAAAAATACGTGAAATGTGAGCATATCTCTCTTTTGGGGTCGTAACACTGTTACGGTAACAGTCATATTTCGGTTCGTAAAGTAAGGGTTGTGTGATACGATCTCTTTTGGCATTTTGAAGTTTTCTTTTGATTCTCCTTTGATGGCGAATTCTCAGAGAGGTGACCTGTATGGTTCGGCTCCTTACAGATCAAGGTATTGGATTTCTCTACTAAAATAGCAGAATTGACGAATCGATTGAATTTTTATTTTTCTTGTTTTTCCCCTGAAAATCGATTTTGTTTCCTTTCGTAATTGGTTATTGCAGAGAGGGCCTTAGCACGAGAGCTATTTCTAATTCAGATGAAATCCAGTTGCGGATCGATCCGATGCACGGTGATCTGGACGAAGAGATCACTGGACTCCATCGAAAGATAACCCGACTCAAAAGCGTAATTTTTTTTACATTTTAATCTTATTTTTTGCTTAATTTTATTACTCTGATTGAATCGGGCGGACTCGATGTATATTTCATTGAAAAATTGATTCAATTTGGAGTTTCGATGGATGTGGAATTTGGGAAATTCTTGCGAAGTCTTTTAAAATACAATCTATGGAGCGTTTCAATTGGTAATTTGTTTTACTAAACACAACAATCTTTACAATTGCAAGACTTGAAAACCTACTAAATCTTTTAGACAGTATAATTGTTGGGTTTAAAGATATAAAACCCTCTTCTGTGAAGGCAGCTTATGCTTTGCTAACCACAACAAAAATTTCTGTGAATTTTATTTTTGATGAGATCTTAAGCGTATTTGTTTTAGTAAATTTTGGTAAACCTAATTGGAGATGATCATTTCAATATGTTAAATTGTGGCGAAAATTGACAAGAAATTGCAAACACGCAATGCAAAACAAAGAAGAAAATGCAAACACAGAGATTTATGAAGTTCATCCTTTATGGGCTACGTCTTTGATTGATCTTCTTCAGTATAACATGCAAAGTTCACATTGTGATTCACCCTTCTCTGTCTCCCCCTCTCTCTCATATAATTTTGACCTAAGTAGTAGTTATATATTTGATAATGAGTCGAAGTCTTTGTTTAATAATTCAGAAAGAGTCTCATCAGACATATTTAATGCCTTTATAATTAAGAATGTCTTAATTTAACTGGGAAGAATATAGTAAATTAACCATCGCAGGGATGGTTGAGTGGTAGACTTGGGTATCATTAGGTTTGCTCGCTAGTTGGTCTGAAGTTCGAATCCCAACTATATTCCTGTGGTGGCCACACACTGGCTTGGACCAAGCAGGCACTAGCCATAGCCTGGGTGCGGGGTGTAGAGACTAGTCAGGATGCACGCAAGCTGGCCCGGATACCCTTCGTTATTAAAAAAAAAAAAAAAAAAAAAGAATATGGGAAATTCATTGAGGTATTGCAGGTAAATAATTTTTTTTTCATGCACATTGATTAAACTTCCTATAGTTGAGTGGCTCTGCTTCTGTCAACAGGGAACAATTTGTTTTCTGTTGGTTTCTCCATTATTGTTTATTGGTTGGGATTTTTTGATGTAGTACATGTGATTACTTGGGAACTTAATGAAATAAATATTGTTCTAATAGTTAGTACAGCTCTTGTGAATATCTTAGCTTATCACTCCTATTAGAGTGACTCCTCTTTCTATTTATTCTGTTCTACAAGTTCTTATTCAAGAGTGGCATTGCAGGTAGCTCAAGAAATTGAATCAGAAGCAAAATTTCAAAATGACTTTATCACTCAGCTGGTAATCTTCCAACTTTATGCATCTTTTCTGTTGATGCAATAAACCGGCGTATGTCTTATGGTTTCAAGATTTTGAAACATATTCTTTACTAATGGATTGTTTTAATTGTTTTTATGTTTGGAATTTTTTCACTCTGATTGGAGAAATCAATGGTTCATGCCATAATCATAATATGTCTAGTTAAAATAAGTTATTCTAAATAATGTACGATGATTCTTCATGTAATTTAACCAAGCCTAGGGAGATTTTTGAGCCTGATTGTTCTACACACACGTCAAAGAATATATCTACTTTGGAAGTAGTCATCTAAGAGACATGAAATATTGGATATTGAATTGTAAGCACGCCGACTTATATATGGAGTTACTGACAATGAAATATGTATATCTATAGTCTCTGGGTTCATAGAATGGATGTAGCGGAGATGGATTAGTGGAAGAATTTCAAATGAACACCTTAAAAAAATAAATAAAAATTATGATTAGCCTCAATAGGTCATAAACTAGGGGAAAGTCGGTTGAGATGGGTTGCGTATGTGTGTGCA
This sequence comes from Akebia trifoliata, assembly GCF_017979445.1. Lineage (NCBI taxonomy): Eukaryota > Viridiplantae > Streptophyta > Magnoliopsida > Ranunculales > Lardizabalaceae > Akebia > Akebia trifoliata. The sequence continues at coordinate 446,091 of NC_141378.1, read as the reverse complement.
ACAAAAGCCAGCTACAAATCCAGTTAGGAAGCTTGTAAAAGAATGAGAGGAAGACCAAAAAGAATGTGGATTGAGTGATTTAGAGCAGATATGAAAAAACAAGAATTAATATAAGGTATGGCTTTAGACATAATTGAATTGAGGAACAATAATTGTTTGCCCAACCCTAAATTTTTGGGATCAGGTTTTGTTGATGATAATGACGATCGATAGTGTATTATGTGCTAGTTTACTAATAACTCCTCTTCTTGATTAAGGAAAGCTGGGTTGCCTTTTGACACAGTTGGTGCTTCTGATTCTTAAAACAGCAAATGACACTGATCAAAGCTCAGGCAGGGGTGAAGAACAATATGAGGAGGTTGAACAAAAGCATCATCCAGCAGGGCTCGAACCACGTCTTCCATGTGGTCTTGTTTGCACTATTTTGTTTCTTCATGGTCTACCTGTGGTCCAAACTTGCAAGAAGATGAGGACTGACCAAACCTTCGCTCTTTCGGCATCAGAAAAGCCACTGATATGACGACTTGAAAGGATTTTGTAGGATTGCCAAGCACAGCCTGCGGTTTTAATTACTGGTTCTGTTGTAATTCCTGTATAAATAACTATTACAACTGCAAGTTTCTCATCTTTGAAAAATCAAAACTTGTTATTGATAGCTTAGTATTCAAGAATTTCTCTAAATTAAAGAAGTTGGATCCCCTCTTGGTATATTTTACTTGTAATTAGCAATATTATTTATTTATTCGTATTGCTTTTAGCTTAAAAATTAACCTATACAGATGGCCATAATCAATCAATCAGCATTTCTTTTGAAATTACTTGTCCCAAGAACTAAGAATTTGATTAGAACAAAATTGCACGCCACAGGAACTGTACACGCATCTTTGGATGCATTCAGTTAAAAAGAAAAATCGCGAATAGAAAAAAAAATTCGTAGTATTTCATAGTGGGACTTTCCGAATTCCTGAATCCTGAGGGACTCTCTCTTTTGTATTTAAATAAGGATGAATTCTGGCCCGCTTCTCCGTTAAAAAGGATTCACATAACATTTTCTCCCATAGAAATGTGAATGTGAGCACCTTGTTAGTGGGCAGGCTCTTCAAAAATTTTAAGGAACTGTGGTCGTTAGAAGACACGCGACATTTTGAGTTTATTTCACGCCCTTACATTTCCGCCAAAATTGGAATACTTCCTTGGAAATGCCACATGTAATCCAATGGAGAGGGCGTGATACCCGCTTAAAAGTTTTTTCCCCTTGTTAGCAATCCTTAGTTTAATTTGAGAATTTTTTATTTCTTCCGAAAAAAGCATTATTCTTCTAAATTATTGAATTATTCAAAATAATTCATGTATTTTAAATATAAAATACTATTTGGTTAAAAAAATTCTCAAGAGAAACCCACCCTTTCAAGTGACAAGCGTCCCCTTTTTTATCTTTCCAGAAATAACGACACACCCTTCAACATTTATTTGAGACATTACTTTAATTTTTAAAACTAATGATTTGCCCTTAATTTTAATTTTCTTTTATAAATCAATGAAAAATAACATCAACACCCTCATTATCACTACCATCACCGTTAACTTCATGCATATTTGCCGTTTATCAAATGTTTTATCAAACTTTCGCATTCCAAAATTGAATAGAACTCAAATTTTTGCCATATTCCGAATTGCTAACAAGGTGTGATAACACACACGACCCAATACCTAAGTCTATACAGAGAGCTCCATTTGTCATCTAAATGACTGTCAGAAACTTCAGCAAAAAATTAAGGCAAGGTTGAAAACCATCAATTGAAGATGAGGTTCAACAAATTAAAAATAATTTACCAGGTTGAAACAACTTGAAGATGACTAGTTTGGAAAAGGTTTTTTTTTTTTTTTTTTGGTACAGGTTGAAGACTAGCAGTTGAATCGTTCTTTTTATGGATCTATTATAGAAGACCGAGGTCAAGGGGTGTATCATCATTTTGAAAACACAGGGGGCTATCTCAATTATCACTAAAAGATAAAGGCGTATGTCTGTATAAACTATAAAATACATAGAAGCTCTCGACTTATGTCTCTTTAGAATTAGCAGCCATGGCTGCCATGAAGAGCAAGACGAGTAGCTTCTCTCGCAGCCTACCGGGCGCACCCTTGGCTCAGATCCCTGGCGTGAAGCACGGACCCAACGGAACCACCTTCGTCTCCTCTGGAATCCCTGACCTTGACAGTAATCCCTCTCTCACTTACCCAAAACTCCAATCTTCCTTCTGTTAACTTCCGCTGCAACCAGTTTTTTTTTTTTTTTATAACAATTTTTAATTTTTTTTCAATTTCTAGAGATTTTAGGGGGTGGGTTTCCTTTAGGAAGCTTAGTAATGGTGATGGAGGATGCAGAAGCGCCACACCATCTGCTCTTGTTGAGGAATTTCATGTCGCAAGGACTGGTTCACCACCAATCCCTTCTCTATGCTAGCCCTTCGAGAGACCCCAGATCATTTCTGGGTACTTTGCCTAGTCCAGTTTCCTCCAAGGATGAGAAAGGGCTCAATACTGACTCAGAAAAGGTTCTCCACTTCTGCTCTTTCTTTCTCTCTATTTTCTCTTGTTTTTGAGTAATTAATAAGAATTTTTAATAGAAAAAATGGGTTTTGTGGAGTTGCAGGAAAAGGGGTTGAGGATTGCTTGGCAGTACAAGAAATATTTTGGTGAAAATCAGCAGAATTTTGAGAATCATAGAGGTAATATTGTTTACTTAAGTTCCATGTTTTTGGTATTAATCTTGTTATGTCCTATGAGATAAATAAAAAAATCTCTGTGTATGAACACTTCGTTGAGAATTTGGTAAAAAAGCCTTAACTTTTTTATATTTGGACTGCTTATCTATTGCATTTGAATTTTGGAGAAGCCTAGTGAAAGATTATCATTAATATCATATCGTCTCAGAAAACATGCTTGTAGTTGAAAATCTGACGTGAACTAATACTTGCCTATGTATAAATGTAAACAACCTGTGATACCCGTGCCCTTAAATATGCCCAGCACATCCGAATCCGCACAAACAATATTAGAAATTGATACTTAGCTTAGAAGAAAAAAAAACTAAAATTAAAGCACAATATTTGATAGAATGCAAGTATTTGTATCCTTGTCCTATACTTCGGGAAATGAAGAGTTGTATTCCTGGTATTTCATACCGGTGTCTGTATAGCGCTGTGCATGGTTGTTGAACCCAACTTCAATCAGAAATCTTAAATATCATGACCTGCAAAACGTTTGCACTATTCCTGGTATACCTTGTGCGATCCATTATATGCACACAGGTTTACTTAAGTTTTTGTGGAATCATTTGTTTAGAAGAGCTCTCTCTTAAGTTTTCTGTGGAATACATCTGATTCTGCTATCCAGATAAGCATTTATTTAGGAAGTTTTTGCCGTAAGAAATCTAAGATTCGTAATTGTCTCCCCACTTTGACTAATTTGCCCAAAGTTTACCATAAGTGTTAAAGCATAGTTGAGGCATAGGGGCAGTAGGGGACGCATCAGGAGGTTAACTAAAACTTGATTTTAGTAGATCTCATCAGAGGAATCCTGGTAAAAGTGCTATAACATATTTTGTTTCCATTCTCTAATTTAATTTATGAACTTGTTCCTTCCCTTGTTCAAAAGTTTTTAGTAACATAAGTGATTAGCTTCCTTGCAACTCTTGTTATTACATACCAGTATACTGCTGAGCTTGTCAGAAACTAAAATTTAAATTTTCGTTGTATTGTAACGGACGTTAACATTTCCAAATTCCAATTAAGAATAAACAATAAACAATCTGATGTATGTTGGGATATTTTATACCGGGACTGAATGTGATTGTGACTGAAATGATTACAACAGCATGGACTTCGTGACTGAAGAAACTATTTCTAGTCATTATTGTTTATGTCAATTGCATCATTTATACTGTTCTAAATCCTTTACTTTGTTTACTTATTTTTTGTTCTTTAAAATAAAGCATGTTGTAGGTTATGAAGTATTAAAGCAGGGATGACTGCAAAGATGGAAGGGTCTAACACGTTATGGTTGTGCAGATCCAAGGAAGGAATACTGCAATGAATTTGACTTGCGGAAGCCCCTGGAGAGGAAATTACTTAGTCCACAGTGCATTGATTGTATTAGCATTCAAGACTCCACAAATCTTGGCATTTTTCGTGATAGTTGTTCTACATTTTTATCTCAACTTCCAAGGTTTGTTGCATGCTTTCTTGCTCAGATATCTAAATATGCAATTCATCACTTGCATACTTGCAGATGCAAATAATCATGCCATTAAATAACTTGCTATCATTTTAATGTGGTCATGTGGGATTTAAGTTTGTTGATTACACAATCTTGGCGGTTGAGCTTATTTTTAAACATCACAAGTGTTTTGCTTACATCAGCATGGCTCAAAACACCATGAACTATAGGATCATGGTGTTGTGAGCTGAAAACTATTTTTTGGGGGGAATTTATGTCCTTTCCCTTTTGATATATTGATCAAGGCCTTGGGGAAAGATGATGGGGCCTTGGTGATCTCTTATATGCAATTTGTCGATGACACTTTTTTACTTGGTTTAATTAAAGTATTTTATGTATGTGTGAGGCAGTGTTTGGACTACTAAAATAATTGTAGAAAAGTAATTGTCAAGTCTCAATCTGAGAGTTTGGTAAGAATTTATAATAATAATAAAAGAGTCGAAAGACAAAACTGCCCTTACATATGAGAAATAAGTAAAAAAGCTATTACTAGAAAACAACTAGAACTAAAATAACAACTAGATTATTTACAATACTCCCCCTCAAGTTGGGGCGAATATATCAATTAAACCTAACTTGACAATATGAGAATTAGTGATTGAAGGTCCAACAGACTTCGTAAGTATGTCGGCAAGTTAATCTGAAGAAGGGACGAAGACTGTCTGAAGATCACCAGATCGAACTTTCTCTCTGAGAAAATAAATATCAACCTCAATATGTTTAGTTCTTTCGTAAAAAACTAAGGTAGAAGCAAGCATGATAGCAAATTTGTTGTCATAGAACAAAGTAGAAGAACTAGAAATAGGAAATTTCAACTCTATTAGTAAAGATTGAAGCAAAATTAGCTTACATGTGCCAAGGGCCATAGCACGATACTCAGCTTTAGCAGAAGAACGAGAAATCACATTCTGTTTCTTACTTTTCCACGAGATAAGTTTATCACCATAAAAAGTACAGAAACCAGAGGTAGATTTTCTATCTGTGAGGGAACTAGTATAATCAACATCTGTAAAGCAAGACAAATACAGCTAAGTAGTGAAAGAGTAGAAAAGTCCAAAACCAGGACGTGATTTCAAGTAGCAAAGAATACGATAAACAAGATCAAGATGAGAAGTACCCGGAGTATGTATGAACTGACTGACCATACTGCCGTAAAGGACAAGTCTTGTCTAGTGTTAGTCAGATAAATTAGACGACTTACAAGTCTCTTATAAGAAGAATGATCCGATAAAAAATCACTAGAGTCAACATGGAGACGATGATTCTGATCCATAGGGGAGGAAGCAGGACGACAATCAAGCATCCCAGTGTCCTGAAGAAGATTCAATGTGTATTACACTAAGATAACGAAATACCATGGCAAGAACGGTCTACTTCTATCCTCAAGAAGTACTTGAGGGGACCCAAGTCCTTAACCTTAAAAGTACAACACAATAACATTTTTACCTTGTCAATCCATTGTGCATCATCTCCAGTCAAGATAATATCATTCACATAAATCATAACAATGGTGTTACGGCCAACCAATCCTTGACGAACAAAGCAAGAATGATCTTAATGGCATTTGGAGAACTCCATAGATAAAATAACCTCAGAAAAACGTTGAAATCAGACTTGTAGGGACTACTTTAGGCTATACAAAGATTTGAGAAATCGACATATTTTCCTAGAATACTCCCCTAAAAACGAAACCCAGGAGAGGGGCTCATATAGATAACCTCAATCAGATCACCATTCAAAAAAACATTCTTCACATTGAATTAGTGAAGAGGCCACAAGTGATATGCAGCTAACGGGATAAGAAAGCAAATAGTAGAAAGTTTAACTACATGAGCAAAGATAACACTAAAATCCTTTCCTAGAGTTAGCATAAATCCCTTAGCAACTAGACGAGCTTTGTATCGATCAACAATGCCATCCGTTATATACTTGACGTTGAAAACTCATTTACAACCAATAGTTCGCTCCCAAGATGGAAGGGGAACAAACTCTCATGTATGATTCTTTTGCAAAGCATCCATCTCAGTAGTCATGACTGCAGTCCATTGAGGATCTTGTAAAACTTCTGAAACAGACTAGGGAACATTAATAGAGGCAATAGCAACAAGATAGGCTTGATAAAAAGGAAAGAGTCCCTGATAGGAAACAAACTGGACAATTGGATGATCAGTAACACACCCCCGCTTACCTTTGCGAAATGCAATAGGTAAGTGAGAGTCAGAAACAAATGGGATAAGAGCAGGGGTAAGAGATAATATACCTGGGTCGAAGGAGGAGGTTGGCAAGGTTGGAAAGGGGCAAGGGTGACGAGAGTAAATTTGAAGTGTTGGTGATGTTGGATCGAGGATTGGAGAAGGCTTCTCTATAGGAGAAGGAGCATAAGAAGAGTCCTGAAAAGAAGATGTGGCACGAAAGTAGAGTACATTTTCACAAAAAGTGACATCCATAGAATGTATGACACGATGAGGAATATGATCATAACAACGATACCCCTTTGACATGGATAAGTAGCCCAAGAAAACACACCGAATGACTTTGTCATATAATTTCGTGTGATAAGGGGTACAATCCTGAACAAAGCAAATGCATTAAAAAACTCTAGGTGTAATTGGGAAAATGGTGCTATCAGGGCGAAGAACATGAAGATGCACCTATCCCCCTAAGGTACAACTTGGAACACAGTTAAGAAGAAAAGTCGTAGTGAGGACCGCCACGTTCCAATATAACTTAGGAACATGTATGCCTCGAAGAAGGCATCGGACAATGTTTATAAGGTGACGGTTCTTGCGTTCTGCCACCCCGTTTTGCTCAGGGGTGTAGGGGCAGGTTAACTGGTGAAGCATACTATGCTCATGAAGGTGAGAGCGAATACCATCATAAATATATTTGTCTCCATTATCAAATCGAAGAGCTTTAATAGTGATGTTGTATTACATCTGAATCATTTTAAGAAAGTTAACAAAAATAGGAAGCATTTTAGACTTAGATCGCATCAAGTAGACCCAAATACAATGAGAATTGTCATCAATAAATGTAACATAATATCAATGACCCGTAAAAACAATAATAGGGGAATGCTCCCATACATCAGAATGAACTAAATCAAACATAATATTAAGTCGATGCATGCGAGGGATATATGAAATACGAGTATGTTCGGAGAGCTCACACAGAATACTGAAACTTAGGTTCACTATTAGAATTTTTTAAAGTAAGAAATAAAGAACATAAGTACTAAAAATTAATATGTCTTAAGTGAGCATGTCACAAATCTAAGGATTGAGAAGAAAAAATATGACTTCCAGAAGAGGATAACACAAAGGCTGGAGCAGCAGTTTGCAGAGGTCCAAATAGGTACAGTCCATCCCTCTCATACCCCTTGCCAAAAATCTTTTTCGAAGTTAGGTCCTAAAAAGTACAATGAGTAGGAAAAAAATGTTACAAAGCAATTTAGAGATTTGGTAAGATTACTCACAAACAAAAGGTTAAGAGATAAGTGAAAAACATGGAGCACATAGTCAAGAGAAATAACAAATGATAAGGGGATAATACCATTGCTGTGAATAGGTATAAGGGACCCATCAACAAGGCGAACCTCCCTATGAGTATCAGGAAAAATAGATGAAGTGAAATGACTAGACTTACCGATCATGTGATTAGAGGCACCAGAATCAATAACCCATGTCAAGGGATCTGGACCAGACTGGGTGACATGAAATGCGAAAGATATACCTGAGGCCACAGTCGAAGATAACTGAGTACGGATCTAATCACAAATAGAAGTGGCAATCTAGGTCTAAAGCTATTGTAAATCAATAGCATTAGAAGAGACAATGGTGGAAATAGGTGAGGAATCCACAGTGGCAGCACGGGGAATAGAATGCCGCAACAAAGGAGTGGCAGTGCAACTCAACAAATGAGGATAGAACGGAAAGATCGGATCTTCTCATGGATTGTCTTCCCACAAAGATGGCAAATAAAACTACTCCCTCGACCAAGACTACGGCCACAACGAGTAGTAAAAGTACCCAAAAGCCACTCAGATTTGCCTCTTCTTCCCCAATAGAGTTTTACGAACTGAGATCAAGACTGATATGATATCATAACTCTCAACGACAAATAGATAAAAGGAAAACCAATAATCAAGTGTAGAAAGACTACAAAAAGCCCAAACAACACAACTCTTAGTCCATAAACACAGTCGCAGATCACCAAACGAGGACCAAAAATACTCATAGGCAACCAAATCTGAACCCAATCTGATTGCAGGTCGCCAAGAAAACCTTTCTTGTGGTTGCAGGTCACCGGACAACAATCTATTGTTGTTGCAGGCCTTCCCAACAGCACCTTTGTTGTTGTTGATGGACAAAAAAGTTTTCAATAGGCTCCTAATGGCACCCCTATCATTGTCATTGAGCTGAAAAATGTTCCAATAGGGGCTGAAAATCTCCCAACAACAATAGGTTTGTGTTGTTACAATCCTTCAAACTGGCGTTGCAGACCACCAAACACGGCTATGGTGTTGTGCAGACTACCAAACAACCACCAGCCCAGTTGTAGGCAGTCAAAAAAAAATTATGCTACTGTCGCAGGCCACCCAATAATAGTCTATTGTTGTCGTAAGCCACAAAGACCATCCAAGTTGATGTCGCAAGCCTAGAATACTCCCTAGTTGCAGTCGCAAGCCCCCAATACCTCTCTAGTTGTTGTTGCAAGCCACACAGACCACCCAGGTGCTGTCCCAAGTCAAAAAGAACTGTCTAGTTACTGTTGAAGGCCACAGAACTCAACCTAACTGCTACCGCAAGCCCCCCAAAAAATACCCTAGGTGTTGTCGCAGGGATTCACACAATCAAACATACAGCCTAGTTGTTGTTGCAGGGCTTCACAGCAGCAAGGGGAGCAACCCTATTGTAGGGTAGAAATTTAACCAAACAGCCTATGAAAGTTAGAAAAACTCGATAGTAGGGCAAAAAAAAAAAAAAACACAATGCAAGAAGCTATTGCAGCATGTGAAAAACAGATAAAATCCCTATCGCAACATGTGATTAAAGGAATTTAATTTTATCGATAAAAAAAAAAGAATCAAAGAAAAAAAAATTCCTGAAGGGGAGACCTTCTAACGAAGTTGCTGCTAGGTTATTAGGTCTCAAGATCTAGAGGTATTAAAGAAGGGAGAAAGAGAAGAGAAGAGAAGAAACGTCAAGATCCTAAGAATCGAATAGGGGAACCCAAGAGGGGGTCGATGGGTCCTTTAAGGCTCTGATACTAAGAAGAATTGTAGAAAAGTAATTGTCAAGTTTCAATCTGAGAACTTGGCATGAATTTATAATAATAAAAGAGTCAAAAGATAAAATTGCCCTTACATATAAGAAATAAGTAAAAAAGCTATTACCAGAAAACAACTAGAACTAAAATAACAACTAAATTATTTCCAATACCAGTATCTGTTAATTATTCATTTAGTCAATTATTCATTATTTTTCCTTCAATTTCATTTCCAGAATTGATGGCAACATTGGATGTGCAGGCCGTATTGCCATACAGTCATTCTGCGCTCCACAATGTGGATATTTTGACATGGTCAGTTTCCATTACATCCATATATGTTTTCTAGTTTATGATGCTTCTCAATTTCACTTACCTTACATATCCAAGAGATGTTAAAGCTTGAAAAAAAATGTGTTCCCATCGATCAGCTTCAGTTATAAAAAAACATTCTTTCTTTTTAAATTAGAATTTTTTTTTTTTTTTATAATTAAGGGAAGGTAGTGATGACCAACCAAGGAGAAAACAACAAAAAGAAAAAGAACAAATAAAAAAAAGAAGAGGATACTAAGAGACTGGAAGGTTACAAACATCTTCCCAACGAACTAGAAAGTCTTCAAAAAAGATCACTTGAAACTCTTTGAAGATCTTGCACCAAAAGAACAATAAACCCATAAGCTCCAAGAAAATGTCTTGAATAGATCTCTACTTTCCTTAAAAATATTCTTGTGTTCCAAATGCCCCAAGCGACTGCAAGAAGGGTGAGAATCCACAACAACCACTTCAACAAGCAAAAACTTGCCCCCCAGTTGAGACCATTCAATCAACACGCCTCTCACGGAACCTTGAAGACAACACTCCGCAGCAAAACGAGCAAGAAAATTAGCCCACACCTCCTTAGCCACCTCACAGTGGACTAGCAAATGTTTCAACGTCCCCTCGCCATGCATGAACATACAAAAAACATTCTGCCCACAAAAACCCCTCTTCCTCAGATGATCCAGTGTAAGAATCTTATTTTGGATAGCTGTCTACATAAAGAATGCCACCTTCGAAGGTACCCTTGGACCCCACACTGCGATATGGGAGAAGGTAGTGTCCCCACTCTTAATAAGATCATTGTAAAAGTCTTGAACAGAAAAAATACTTTTACTATTAGTGCTCTAACACCTCAAGTCCTCCCCATTAGAAACTCTTGGAATATTGTCTAGGCACCCCAATAAATCCATGACCTCTCCGGCACCTCCTAATCGTTAAATTAGAACATTTTCTTTTCTTTAAAGTGAACTTTACATGTTAAACAGGTTCCTTGAGAGTGGAACTAGTCTTTGGTACTCCCTTTTTAGTTTTTAACCCCCTCTTTTTTTTTTTTGGCTAAATTAACGGGCACTGTCAACTCATTATTATTCTAGGAATGGGATATGCTGTCCTTCATCAGATCTCTGAAAAGCCTTATACGATCTTCAAATGCAGTTGCTATGATAACTTTTCCACCTTCTCTTCTTTCACCATCTTTATCTAAGAGATTGCAGCACATGGCAGACACCTTGCTTTCTGTAAGAGCAGTCCCAGGTACTTTCCAGTCTTTGCATTCAAATTTGCATTTGTTTCTCTTGAAAACGTCTCAAAGGTAATCTGTAATTGTGTTAACTTCTCAAATCAGATGAGGATAAGGAGTTGGCGAAACTCCTCACCGGCTATCAGGATATGGTTGGCCTTCTTCATGTTCATAAAGTGGCCCAGATTAATACACAGGTACCATAAATGATAGCCTTACTCTTGAATTCGTCAATTACCTACATTGCTAAGTCCTAAAAAAGTTGAATTTCCCCCCTCTTTTTATTCAAGTTCTAATATCTACCCTTTCAATACCAGCATCTTAAGACCTGCATTTTCTTATTTTATATAAATAGCAAATACTTTTGTTTGTGTTCTCAATCTTCTTTGACATTGATTACCATAATATAATCCCTGTTGTGATTTGAACTTCTCAACAGGTTCCTGTCATTCTAGAAGCATGCACATTGTCGATAAAGTTACACCGACGAAGATCTTTGGTTTTAGAACGTCTAAACCAAGCCCCTATTGATGGTTCAAGTGGGAGCTCGTACAGCAAATCTGTTAGTTGCTCTGGTTCCTCTAAAACTTCCTCCATTGATTTTTAGTTATTGTTGTCATGTCTTTGCTATAACTTATAGCACTGGTGCACGTGTTGCAATCTTTAAGAGAGTTTTGCTAAAATAATATTTATTGGTTTCTGTTACACTTATGAAATGTGAAATTAGATGGCTTTTTTCTTTTCTACATGTTATGGACTCATCATCATCAAAGCCTTATCCCCAATATCTTGGGTTACCCATCCAAAGAACTCATTGTTGAACGGAAAAAAAAAAAAGTATAAATAGAATGGGAAAATGCTTTTACAAATACAGATCGGTCACAACCATATAAAATCAAAAACCAGTGTTGAACTTAACAACTTTAGGAAGGTAGTGAGGCCTGCAGTCACAAAAGAGGCAACAATTGACAGTTTCTAGGTCCTTAATGGGGTCGTGTTTGAAGGCTCCCTAAGTAATTTTCTTTCCTGTTAGGTCCTCACAACCTCCATTTTTCTTCTGGGATTGAATGAAATGCCATTACACTTGATTAAAAAAAAATCATATTTGTACATCTTTTAGTTATCCATTTTCTAAAATATTTCTCCTCTACCACTACCAGTCAACTACTCACAACATCCCCATTAAAACAACATTGTTAATGGTTAAATATGTTGACATACATATATGTATCATATAGAGATGGAAAACCAGTTTAACGATCACTTGCTCACTTAACAGGTCAGTTGATGTCTTGAGAATAGCTCCTATCTAATCCTAAGACAACTAAGTAACCACTGTCAAGATAACATGCAGTTATATTTTGATCAGTAGTGAAGATTACCATGAAATAAAACAACAGAGCAGTTCTATCGGTCAAGAATGATGAGCAAAATTTCTAACTGAAATGGACAAGGACAAGCAGATTCATTATCTTCGAGTAAGATGATGAAGAAACATCTAAATTATACAAACATTTCTAATGCATGTAAATTAAACATCAAACCCCTCTTCTAAGGTTGCCCCCAAATGCATTGGGCCCTCCTCTTTTATCTGGGCTTGGGACCGGCAATGTGGTGTAAAGAAAACATTACATAGGCGGAGTTACCCTATTCTACCCTTACGCTCCCCCCCCCCCCCCTCCTCCCCAAACAATGACTTAGGAAAATGATATTAAAATCCTTGATAAAGATGTAACACACCAACTTTCAAGGATTGGGCGGCCTTCTCTTCAAAACATACCAAAGCAGCTTCACACCAATCATTAATAATTGGTAGCCTTTTTCACCTTGACTTCACCGATTTTTTTACTTCATGGGTTTCCTTTTGATTTTTTTTTTTTCTTCCTCTTTTTTTTTATATTCTATTTTTTTTAAGATTAGAATTTTGATAGATAACTTCTTCATTTGACAGTACCGAGTGATTAAAATCCATGGATGTCCTGAAATAGTACTCAATTGGATGTGAATAAAGATATGGTGGTTAAAGAACGGAAAAACAAGACAAACAAGTAGAAGAAAAAAAGAGGAACATATCCAAATTAAGCTTACTTGGTACTTCGACTGCAGTTATCCTTCTTGAAACATCTTTGGTTAGCATTCTTTTCATTAGATCTCGAGCAGGTACAGATACTGATTCCCACACCCCACTGTTGAAATCCAGCTTTTCTTCCTTGATTGCCTCAAAAAGTGCTTCCCAAGAGTCTTGCTCAAATGGGAGGTGACCAGTTAAGAGAGCATGGAGGATAACACCAGCACTCCAAATATCCACCTTATTTGAATCTTTTCCAACCAAAACTTCAGGAGCAACGTAGGCCGGAGTACCAGTATAACCACATATGCTCTGACCTGTGTCAAAATTTTAATAATAATAATAATAATAATAAAGAAAGGAAGTATTTCTTATCTCAATTTTTCTCAACAAATTAATTCAAGAAAAAAAAAAAAAAAAAAAAAACTACATCGTTACCATTTGGAATTCTCTTGGACAATCCAAAATCAGCCAGTTTCATCTTGCCTGATTTGGTGGGAAAGATGTTGTCAGGTTTTATGTCTCGATGAACCATTTGGAATTCTCAAGAAAATAAGTATTTCTTATTTTATTTTTTTATAATCCAAGTGAAGTTCATATCTTTAAAAAGAAATTAAAATAAATTGAATCGTAAGAAGAAAAGAAAAAAAGAAAAAAAAGAAACTCTTGAATCTACTTGAAGTAAACTACTTACAAGAATCGTTTTAGAGATGAAGGACTTTTCTAAATGTTCGAGCCATAACTTAGATATGGGTCTATTCTCTGTCACCAAATTATTGATCTCAGTTAATAATAGGATTACCTATTACACATTAGGGGAAAAACAACTTCCCAAACTTCAAATGACATTAGATGTTAGTCAAATTGAAAGCTAAAATAGAAGGGAAAATTAAAAATAAAACATGTCTTACAGTGATCATTAAGCTTTCCTAATGATATTTACAGTTGGGGGGTTTTTAGTGTGTGCCCTAAAGGCATAAGTGACTTACTTTTCACTCATATCTCAATAAAAAGCATCTATGGTTCCATACACCACCTCCACGTTAGCAGAGTGTGAAAGCATATTATTCCAGTGGGTCTATTCAGTAATTTTCTCTAAAATTAAACGTAGTGTAAAGTACACAGTAGTGGATTGATAAATGAGCCGAATTCATACAGAAAGATTACAACCCATTATCGATATAAAATCATCACCATGGATTTTCTAACCTCAAACAGCGTTTGATACATAACATCTTTTAATATACACATCAACTGAAAGATCATAAGTAGGAACTCTTATTTCTTCTCAACTTAAACCTCATATTATTAGGCTATTGTGTTCCTAAAGGTGTAAGCTGTACGTAAGGGTGATATTGATTAAGAAAAACATGGATTGGCATTAAGGCTGAGCGGTACTCAAGGTATTTGCCACGTCGACAACAAATCGATATTTAACGTCACCCTTTGCAAGTCGTTCGAAAGCAACATTGAGATGGTCCAATGAAACAACCTCAATGTCTGCTGTAATATTGTGCTTCCCTGCGAAATCAATCATTTCTTGCATCTCTTTCATTCCCCCAATACAACTTCCCGCAACAATTTTTCTTCCTGCCAAATCAAACACACTTTTTTGCTTACCACATTTGCCACAAATTAATATATTTTCCTAATTCTGTACCCTTAGTATAGTATATTAATAAAGAATCATGATAATCTGATTTACCCACATGGCATACTCAATCGACACCCCTGACGTGACAGACTCGGGAATTGTAGATCTGCTCTCCTCGGGATATAGAAATACGGTTTCCCATAAAAGACACATTTTTGTATCCCGAGAAAAACACATCTACAATTTCCAAGCCTGTCACGTCAGCGGTGTCAATTGAGTATGACACGTGGGTAAATCAGATTATCACGACTCATTAATAAAAGTTAAATCAAACACTTCAAGATAAAATTTCTAGACTATAGAGGTACCAAACTGTTGCTAAAACTTGTGGTGGTGGAATCCTCCATCACTAGAAAACTAATGATCTAGACCAATTTTCAACAAAAAAAAAAAAAAAAGTTGTTTACTTACCCATAAGCAGAGGAAAAACTGGTAGCTCGAGCGGTCGGTCTGGTGCACCCACCATAACCAGTTTCCCATGAGACTTCAGTAGATCAATCAATGGTAGGATCGGATGAAAAGCAGAGACTGTATCGATGATACCATCCATCGTTCCCATAGCAGCCTACACCACCCAATAATAACATATAAACACACACAAAGAAAACCTTTCACTTACAAATACAGCTCTAAGAAACGGATTTCAAGATTTCCTGTTTGAGCTGATCATTTGGGAACTAGGAAAGTCATAGGTTTATTTGATCTGACTTTGGGAATTTACAATTTTAAGCTGTTAAATGACGGTAATACCATGATACATCCTCAAAAATGCAAAACTTCTGATGATATACGACATAAGAATGTGTGAAACCCTGAGGTCCTTCACTAATTAGTTCCACGATACGAGAAGCTTGGAAGATAGATGTTAAAAAAATTAAAATAGAAGTAATTGATTCCAAATGATATCATTTGGGATCCAGGAGGTTCTGACCTTCGGGTCAAGGTCACTCCTTAAGAGAGATGGAATGATATGTTCCAATGCTTATGTATTTATGTTCTTTAAACAGCTTAAAACTTTCATTTGTGCTGATAGCAAATCCTAACCCTTTCTTCAACATAGAAACTTTTTAAGTAAAATTTTGTCACCTTGATTTGCTCGGGATCATGGCTGACCAAGAACAAGTCAGCACCGAGTCGTTTCGCTTCCTCCTCCTTGTTGGAAGAGGTACTGATCACAGTAACCTTCACTCCAAAGGCCTTGGCGAACTTCACACTCACATGACCGAGCCCACCTAGTCCCACCACACCCAAATGCATACTGGGCTCACTAACAAGTCCAAAATATTTCATTGGGCTGTACACTGAAACTCCGGCGCACAATAGTGGTGCGCTCCCATCTAGTGGCAGGTTGTCTGGAATATGTACCACGTAGCGCACGTTAGCTACTATGATATAAGAGAATCCACCATAGGCCGTCTTTCCATCATCATATTTTCCATTACAGGTTGTTATCATTTTAGGGCAGTAATTCTCAAGGCTTTTAGAGCAGCTTTCGCAACTCTGGCAAGACTCGATCATGTACCCTATGCCCACTTTATCACCCACTTTTACTTTTGTTACATTGTGTCCGAACTCTGTCACTACACCCACGATTTCATGCCTGAGTAAAGAACAGATCTTAGTATGAGAAAAAAAAAAAATTTTGAAAAACTTTTTTGCTCGCATAAAAGTTAATTCGGAATTTCACAAAATTCCGAATTAACCAATCACACGAAATCGTGTGTATTGAAGACATCCCCAATTTATAACACTACCCTCCTTAGTCATCCAGAATAGTGTGGAAGTCACCGATTAATTGCATAGAAAAAACTACTAACCCAGGGACTAGAGGATAAGAAGAAATGCCAAAATGGTTCTTGATATAGTGAAGGTCGGTGTGGCAGATTCCACAATATAGTACTTTAATCGTGACATCATCTTTGCCCGTAGCCCTGCAAATTTAAAGAACAATAGTACGTATATTTCCAACCAAACTCATTAGTTTTCTTCTTCTCATTAAATACTAGAAAAAAAGAATATGAATTACTGATTATACAATATCGAGATGGATATATATATACCTTCTATTGAAATTAAAGGGAGCAAGAATTCCACCACAATCTCTTGCTGCCCATCCAAAGGCCTTTTTTGTGTATTCTTGTTGCTGGCAATTCGACATTTTTCCTCCTTTTTTTTCTTTGTTTATTCTTGCAGTATCACTGTGAGTGAGAGAGAGAGAGAGAGATGGAGGATGTGTTTCTTAACTAACATGCGTTATATAGACAAATAGTGGACGAAGTAGAGGGAGGGTGGGAAATCATTTACTCATTTAGATGGTAGAGAATCTCCGAATTTTATTATGGGATCACCATTCACCACCAAACTCGAACGATTTTTATTTTGAAAGTTCTTCTAGTTATCTGTTGCCACATGTACTCTCCTAATTTTTCATTTTTCAAGTTACTACAACATCTTAGGTGTTGTTTGTTAAATTGAAAAAAAATAAGTGCTGATTAGTATTAAGCGCTGAAACTTATAAGCACTGAATTTAAGTGCTGAAAAAGTTGTTTATTTAGATGCTGAATCATGTTTGTTATACATTGCTGAAACTGGTAAATTATCTTTGTTACCCTTACAATCATATTATACATTGTTTGCATGTTTCAAATGCTTATTTATTATCAAACACAATAAAATATATTATTTCTTATAAAATTAAAATACAATTTATTTTTAAATAATAAATAATACTCAAATTTTCAATTTATAAATAATAATTTTTATTTATAAAAACCCACAAATTTCAAATTAAAAATAATAATGTCATACAAGTCACAAAAATTTGAAATCAACTTTAAAATAACTTAATTTTGGATGAATAATTTTCGATGGAAATGAATGATGTGTAATTATAAAAGCACCATATGAATTAATAAGGGCAATCCACACTATAGCCATTTTTAGTTTTGTTTTATATGGGTAAAAGTTTTTGGAATGAGCAAATTTTTAGTGAGGATGGTCTATATGATCTAGAGATCATCCTCACCAAAAATCAGTCTATTTTGAAATTTCTAACTCGTTAAAAATAATTTTCAAAAAAAAAAAAGACAATTTACGGTTCTTAAACTTGTTTTGATAGGGTTAGAAGTTTCAAGATGTGTTGATTTTTTGTGAGGATGATCTCCTCATTGTAGAGATCATCCTCACCAAAGATCAACTCATTCCAAAACTTTTAACCTATATAAGACAAAATAATTTAACTATGGTGTGGGTTTATTAATTTGTGGGATGTTTATATACTTATCCATGGGATATAAGAGGTAATATCCTTTTAAGAATAAGGGTATACTTGTCCATGCTCAAAAAAACAAAGGACATACTTGTCCGTGTTGAAAAAAGCGAAGTGCTTACTGCTTCAGCACTTTTTTTCAGCATCAAAATAGTGCTGAATTTTTTTCACTTATTTTCAGCAATAAGCACTATAAATATAAAGCAAACAAACGCGCTATTTTGACAAAAGTGCTGAATTTAATTTTTTTCTGCAATAAGCACTGAAAAATAATGCAAACAAACACCGCCTTAGTCTATTAAACAAACGACTAAGATGGAAAGCATATTTCTACAAGTTTCCAAATATGTACTGATTTCAATATGAAACCTATTTTTGACTTTCTGAGTTACAAATTGTACGTCTACAGTTATGAATTCGCAACTGCTTTAAAGTTGATTGTGTAAATGATAAGAAAACAAACGTGGAGAGAGTGAGTGGGACTGTGAAGACTTTCTTTTACACGCAATTGTCATAATGATAGGTCACACTGGAACATGATCCTCTGTGGCACATGGTTGGAAGAGAGTCACATCAACAATAAAATAAGATCTCACGTTTAAAGTAAAGGAAGTTCAATAGTCGTTTATTTCACTGTGAAGACTTTCTTTTACAAGCAATTGTCCTAATGATAGGTCACACCGGAACACGATCCTTTGTGGCACATGGTTGGAAGAGAGTCACATCAACAATAAAATAAGATCTCACGTTTAAAGTATGAGAAGTTCAGTAGTCGTTTATTTCACTGTGAAGACTTTCTTTTACACGCAATTGTCCTAATGATAGGTCACACCGGAACACGATCCTCTGTGGCACACGGTTGGAAGAGAGTCACATCAACAATAAAATAAGATCTCACATTTAAAGTTTGGGAAGTTCAGTAGTCGTCTATTTTTAAAGATATGGACCTACATAATAAAAAGAAAAAGAAAAAGACTTGTTTTTTATTTATATATCTACGGCCCCGTTTGGCACAATCATTTATCCAACAATTTGTTTAACATGTTTTGTCATACATGGGTTAGAAGTTTCGGAATAGACTGATTTTTGGTGAGGATGATTTTTATGGTGAGGAGATTATCCTCACCAAAAATCAGTCCATTCCAAAACTTCTAACCCTATCACAAATAATTTATAAAAAATGGACGGTTCATGATTTTTCAACTTGTAAACATGGGGTTAGAAGTTTTTTATGGTTGGGTGTTGAACATTTCCCATATAGATATAACCCAAACCCAAACCCAACCCGTTTCAAGCCCCTACCTAGGTAACACATGCCAAACGATAAAAGAAGAACACGAAGATCACCATAAGAACCTATGCAAATGTGGAATTTGTGTATAAATCCCAACCATCATATTTTGTGTTTACATTAAATTTTTGCATGAGTTGTGGGATCATCTCAACTCATTACATTAAATTTTACATATTAAAAAAAAAGTGAAATTAATTGCACTATTCATTAAGAGATGAGTCCTTTGATCACAAACTCGTAGTGCTGCTAAAAGATGATTCTTTCATGTTCTCTTTCATCGCAATATTCAAAATTTAATCCCAAAGATTTAAGTTCAATTAAAATGATATTTTGTTATTTGTACAATAAATATTTTTTTAATAATATATTATTAAAAGAGCATGCTAACGTCCAATACTTTATGGGGACATTAGCATTATCCAATACTTTTTTTATATTTATCAATAATATATTTATTTGTTTTGTCTTTTAGTAAAAAAGACAAGACTATGTTAATCTTTTACAAAATAAATGTTACGAGCATTTTAGTATTTTGAATTAAAAGTCTTTGTTGTAATAAATACTTTAACAATCAATGTTAATATGATAAATGCATTTTTAATGATATAATAAATGTACTTATTATATAAAAGATTAGCCTACCCTTATCATTACCAAATCTAAACTTTGATACTATGCCTATCAATCTTTTAAAAATCAGATCAGTTATTGACTGTATTATTGACCAATCAAACTCAAAAATAAAATATTAAGTAAGTATTTTTTACTTCTTCTCAAAATCAAGTAACTTCAACTTCAAAAACATGATCCAATGTCATGGAATGAATGTAGACTACAAGATTTTAATAACTTTAAAAAAAAATTAAAAAGAAAAATTTTTTACCATTGGATTTGGATTTGAATATGAAATTTAAGAATTTAGTGGTTATCGACTTTCAAAGCATGGATCAAGCCCAAATTAATTTTTTATTTATTTATGTTAAATATGGTCTAAACGTGAATTTTAGAGAGTTGTAATGTTTTTTTTCCAATGTGATAATCCATATGGGCTCATTAATTAAAATATTTCTAAGTTTGACCATTTTCCATTAGTTTACCAGAGAATACCTTAGGTCAAGGGGTATATAATTAATTTCAAAATACAAGGGACATCTCAAATATTCACCAGATTGATTATATTCACCCAAAAATTGAACCAATCTTTTTACAGACTCGGCCAAGTCATTAGTTAAACTGGTAGAATCAAGTGGGCCAATTGGTTTTTATAAAATAGGAATTTTTAGGTTGACTCAACCATAAAAGCTAACAGGTCTTAGTCGAATTTGGTCAGATTGACCGGTCCGATCCAGTTTCTCCACATCAGCAAAGTGCAAAATTAGGTCAGTTTGAGGTCACTTGAGTACAGTTCTTTTTTAAAATTATGAAAAGGGTTTTATTTAACAGGACCCTTATAAAAATATTCTTTTGTGATGTTATTTTCAATAGTTAATATTTTGAATTATAAAAAGATTTTTACTAAATAAAACCAGTCCTACAATAACTTTAACCATATCAATTAAATTTCTAAAATTATAAAATATATTTATACTATATTATTTTAAATCACTTTACTAATTATTTTAAATTACAAAAAGGTTATTATAATAATAAATTATAAAATAAAATTAGGTAATTTATGAGTAATTATAAAAAATTTAATCAAACATAAATCCTAATTTTTGTAATATATTTTTCCTTGTACATGCCACGCTTTGTTAGCAATACGGAATACGGAAAAAATTTGATTCGTGAAAAATTCGAATTCTATTCGATTTTAGATTGCAAAAATTCGATAAATGAAAAATATGCGGCATATGTTTCATATGTGTATTATCTGTTTCATTTCAAAATTTTGAAAATAAAAAATCCGGCATATGATAGTGATGGTGATGATGAAATTGGTGATGGTAATAATGATAGTGGTGATAATGATGAAATATTATTCCATTGATTTTTAAAAGAAGACCAAAGTCAAGGGACAAATCATCAATTTGAAAAATTAAGGTGTAATCTTAAATAAATGTAGAGATTCATGTCATTATTTTTTTTAAGATAAAAATGACCTTTGTCACGTAAAAATGTGGATTCTTCCAAAATTTTGAAGCATGGCCGCTTCAAAGTTGATTTGTGTTATATGTCACAACTTACAAATTTACACTTTGCAACATACAACAAGTTATAATAGTATTTTTTTCCACCGAATTTTATAAAAATTCGTAAAAGTAGTAAAAAATGTGTTGAATTTTTTCAAACTTAAAATTTGTGAATTATCCAAAATACTTCAAAAATCCGGGGAATAATACTTTCATTGAAAAAACGAAAAGTTCATGAAATTTTCAAGAATTAAACGGGTGATTGCTAATGAGGATGCCCCCTACTAGTGGCTTAATAATGCACTATGTGCTTGTGTGTACCACGCTTATGGAGTTTACTTGAGAAATTAGTGCCACTTTATGTGTTTTTGGGAGTTAGATATGTACCCAGTGCCCATCCCTCTTTTTCACACCATATGACACTCTTTTAGAGCATATTAAGGAAAAAATAAAATAAATAATAATAATAATAATAATAATGAAGGGACCTCAGGCTGGAATCTCATGTCGTACTTTTTGACGTGAAAGTGTATAGAAATTATAGATGTTTTTCGTCGAGATACAAGTGAAAAAACACCTATGATTCCTATCAACTTTCACATCAAGAAGTACAATATGAGATTCTAGCTTGAGGTCACTCCAGCACGACTAAAAATATATCACATCATCTGGTCAACATGAAGTGGGCTGTGAATTTGGTCTGCTGGGCCTGCCGACTGAAAAAAGTGCCAGAGCGTTGATCTTGAGATCATTAAAGAAGGGCTAGGTCAAAAAAGATTTAGCCCATTACACCGAGGTTGGGATATGTATGACTTAATAATAATACAACAGATGGAGGTTGAACCACTATTTTGATGAAAAATAAAATTAAATGACCCTAAATAACTTTGAAATATCTGAATCTAGGTTTTCATATAAAATCAAAAAATCAACTTGAAGCTGGAGCAAGCATGTTATGATCGGACTTGGGATCAGCTGACGTAGGCTCGATGGAGGTTAGGGCTGTGTAAGTCTTTAGGATTGGGCTAGGACTCATCTATGTCTTGCTCAAACCCGACCATTTGCCGGGCATCGTAGTAGTTGGTGAATTATAGTCACTGGATTCAATTGATCTTATATAATATAGTTTTGGTGTTGGTTTTCAATATTAAAGAAGTTTTCTAACCTCAAACCTTATTTGGTGCATTGCCTCGATCAATACCATGAGATGGGCCGAGAAAACAAAAACAAGGGCTCCCTAGATATCCATGCTTGTCTTTTAGGGATCTGTTTCATTTTGGAATTCCTAAGAAATAGAATCGTGCTGGAGTAGCATTGAAATTTACATCGCTTCACACATTGGTGTGCATAGAATCATAGATGCTTCTCACTATGAAAAAATCTATTGTTGGTGATCAGTACACACATCCATGTCGGCAATGTCTGAAACAATGTCAATTTCAATCTTACTTAAGCATTTTCCTAAGAAATATTCTCTCATCACACTCATTTGTTCGATAGAGAGACTCAGATCAGTTGTCTTTAATAAAATAGTTAAATCCCGTGAATTAAAATTACCATTATGGCCTGCCAGGGGACCTTGATCAGTTACATAACTAATCAACCTCTTGGAGTATAAGATCCTGATTCTATATATTTCTTCACTACTCTAGTTACCTAACTTGTAACATTAAAAGAGCGTCAACTCATCACCCAGAATTTTATAAGTATTTATATCTTTAAATTCAAATTTTTTTTTTTTTTTGGCACTTTCGTTTTATCTTACATTAATATGTTTCCTGCTTCATTCGTTTACGCAAGAACAAAAAAAAAAAATGTTTCCTCCACACCACCACGTCAGTGGTGTGCTTTAAGTGTTTTTTTAGTCAGTTTAGCATTATTCGTCTTTGAAAACACATTACCAATCAGATTTCCCACCTAGAAGTATCTATAAAAAGAAAAAAATTGTTTTTTTGGTAGAATAAGATATTTTTAGTATCAACTATGATTGTTGAATTTCTTTTTCTTTTATAAGAAGGAAAACATCTATCTATAACAATTAGCAACTAACTCACTTTGAGTTTAGCTAACGATGGATCAAAAAGTGTATTAGTGTACGCCGGCATCTCCACTCCCATTGAGTTTGGTAGTTGATGTGTTAGCTAATTAGTACTCTTTTATATCACTGATCTTTCGTAAGTGATTCAACCAAATTTCTTCTCAACAGGTCAAAAAGTCCTTTGGTGATTTACTAAATCTTCCTTCAGTGAAATTAATGTCAAAGTTGGGGGTATGCCCCATAAATTAAAATGTAAAATTTTGAGATCAATATATTATGTTTATTTAGTAAAATAAATACTAAATCCCATACATTTTTGTACGTTATCATAAGCTTTTCTCTTCTTAAAGATCAAGGATTTTTGTCTCCATCTCTTCTTCTTTTTTTCACCTCTTGAAATTTTTATCTTCCATGTATGCATCCATATGGAACAATGGATAATCAACATTACTTATTTTATTAGAGTCATGCTACATTGACTTTGTTGGACATTGCGTTCAACATTGCACTGATGTGGTAGTGCACAGGAACCATAGAAACCATAGATTTCATTCCTTGAGATTCAAGGAAAAAATTCTACGATTCTCTATGCACTGCTATGTCAGCACAGCATTGAACTGAGTGCTCAATTAAGTCAGTTCAGCACTTTCCATTTTATTAACATTAGAAGAGCGACATTTTACTTGTGTATGTTCCAGTAATTCAAGAAAAAGCACATGATCCGTATGCAAATATGAAATCCGATGGTTGGGATTCATATATATAAGGAAATATATTGTTGTGACTTTGGGGATACCTGTTCAATACAAGGAGAAAATAAAGAAATTTCAAAGAACACCATGTGGTTTGGCAACGATGCCTACATCCACAAATAAATCCAAATTATTTACTTAGAAAATCAAAGGAGAATAATAAGAATAACAACCACTCAGATTTTAATCCCAAACCCAAGCCTTAAAACCTTTGTATACTCCTTTCCCTCTCTCTCTCAAAAACCTAGAAGAAGAAATTAAAACCCTAAATTCTTTATAATATCTCATAAATTATTATTTATAGGATTCCAAAAGAGGAACTTATCATAACCGTTAGATTAAACTCTAATACAATGGTTGAGATAAAAGATACAACACATAGCATACATATATTGGGGTTACTGAGCTCGAAGATCTATCCCAACAATTGGATTTCGTGTTTAATAAAAATGACATCATATGTTTTTTCATGAATCATCATAATCGAATTAGTATATATACACGTGTACATTTGTGTGTAGATTTCTCTAATATCTAACAAGTTAACAGTCATCACCCAAACTGATAAATTAGGGGTCCAACTCAAAACTAATTTGCAATGAGTGAAATGGCCTAGGAGCTTATAAGGAGAGAGAGACAAGGCAATGAGTGTCCGATGTGGGACTAAACTTAACAACCCCCCCCCCCCCCCACCCCCTTACACGTGTGGGCGGCCCAGGAGCTTATAAGGAGAGAAACAAGGCAATGAGTGTCCTATGTGGGACTAAACTCAACATGACCCCCCCCCCCAATGTGTGGCCCAAATTGGGTCAAAGCACATAGAGATATGAACTGGGTGACGTGAAAGAGAGAAAGGCTTACTCTATTACCATGATAAATTTGGGGGCTCGAACTCAAAATCAATGTGTAATGAGTGGAGAAACCCATGAGCTTATAAGGAGAGAGACAAGACAATAAGTGTTCGACGTGGGACTAAACTCAACATGCCTTCGCACATGTAGGCCAGATTGGGCTAAACCACTTGGAGATATGAACTACATGACGTGGAGGAGAGAAATGCCCACTTGATACTATGATAAATTTGGGGTCCAACTCAATAACAATTGAAAATGAATGGAGAGGCTCAAGAACTTATAAAGAGAGAAAGAAGGCAATGAGCGTCTGATGTGGGACTAAACTTAATACTAACATTAATTGGGCATTTGTTGAAAGTGTAATCAGTGTTTTCTATAAAAAGAGCGCTATAAATATTTTCTCCTAACTTGTGTATTAATTAGTAATGGAGACTTCAACAAATACCAACAAAAAGTTTATTTATCATGTTCATGTGGTCAGAGAAATCAAATTGATGCCTCTCCTTCTCCCAAAAAGGGAGAAGACGAAGAGATTAAGATAAAAATTTACTTATCTTGATTACTATGTAACTAACATCATAACAACAAAGAACTTAACATTCAAAGTGAGATGACCAAGTAAAGAGGCATATCCATTGTTAAATTAATAGAAATTTAGTGGGAGCTTACTTTTCTTCTTTGTCTTAGCATATTTATGATTTATCATTGATTGACACTTGGCCAATCTCCTATTTGGAGTTATATAAATTATATTATTACAATTGAATAAGTAATAATTTTATGATCTCCCCTTAATCCTAGGACCACCATTTGTTATTTGAGTTGAAGTATGACTCAAAAATCAATTAGGCCCAGTCCAAGTATATGTATTGGTCGATCTAAGTAATTTGGGTTGGTCTTGTAACTTATGTAAGTGACTCATTTATATGGTGCTTCTAATAAGGATTTTTTTTCTTTTATTGTAAAGAGTTTAACTTCAAGTCTAAGTCTTTTCTAAAGAAGAAAATAGATAAAGAAAGAAATTCAAGAAAGAAAAGATTGAAAGATTTGGGAAGATTGAGATTTAGAAGAAGGTGAATCTAAATGATAAAGGGATTCCTTATATCGATTTTTCTCATTTTCTTCATAGTGAAATCGAACTCCAATGTTCATACTTCCGTGGACGTAGCCTTTGAGTGAATCACGTAAAATCTCGTGTTGTGAATATTATATTCTTACTATTTTTTTTTTGTGTAGTTGTTTATCTTCTTTGCATTTGTTACTATTAGTTGGATTACCCTTTATTGCCATTATAAAATAAGGTCTTGAAAGGTGTAGCGTATCAGATGTTTAGTTAAGTACCCAATATGTGTTCGACCAAATTACTAAGTGAACTTCACAAGGATATTCACATACACAAAAATTTGCAGTTAAGATCAAAATTAGTTTGATCTTCCAAATCTTGATCGCATGGCTTTGACCAATCTTGAGATGGCGAAAATACACCTTAGCATCGGTAGCCTGTCTACCCATAATCCAAGCCATTTGATGATCCTTGTGATTCTTCCATTTATGGATCTTGAGAACCACCCAGTGGTCTGGACTTTAGGATGCCAAATTTTAAAAGCCTAGGAATATATATTAGATATAACTTGATAAACTAATTAATTGAGCTCCCTAAGTGACTCTTAAACCGAGATGTAGATAATGTTTAGTAATACGTGCTTTCCTAGTGACTTACTCCTTTTGGCCATGGTAAGACTCACACACGCGTGTATGCTGTACTACTGTTGGGCATTGGTCTAAGCTCGATAAAAGTGAGTGAAGAGTTCCCTCGCTTGGCGTAGGGTTACTGTGTCCTTCACGTGCTTGTCAGGCAGTCAAGTCTTGACACGTGCCTTATAATTCCCTTAACGAGCTATACTGATTCAATAAAGAATAAAAAACTAATTGTTATACAAAATGCTTTTAATTAGTACAACCAAACACAAACTACATATTTGATGCGTGTGTGTGTTTTGTTCCAATCTTCTGTAAAGCTTAGGTTATTTTTCTTAACATATATGAAAGGTAATTTAATCCTTCTGTGCGTATCTAATCGAACCTATTATGAAATCCGAGTAAAAAAGATATCCACATTTTTTTAATCATTTTTGGTTCTTGTAAGTATTTTGCAAAGGCCTTCATGGTTTAATAAAATCCATTATAACATCATACCATGATTAATATTGGCTTTTATAATATTATATAATGGCCGTTATAACAGCGTTACTAGAATGTTATCCACAATGAGGATCCTCGACTACAATATTCCCAATGAAAATAGCAGACCTCAATGTAACAAATGTTACGATCTACTAGTCGTTGATGTAATGAACCTAAATTAGTGGCATTATGAGACATTATAATGGCTTATAATGCTAATGCTCGTCTTTCATTACAGTTTGCGGTGCTGCATCATTAAAGTCATAATATTCTCTCTCTCTAAGTCTCTTAATATATATTATTTAATTATGTAATCTGTAATAAAATATATTTGTGGACCTGCACGATGCGCACCATATCCGACGGCATAAGGTATGGGGTTGTTCGATGATTGCGACAAATGGTGGACCTCGTGGTTGGATCTTGAATGGATGGGCATCCAATGCGCACGTATCTTAAGTTATATGATAGTAGAAAGGAAAATCGGTAATTAGTTGTAACAACAACCTTGAAGAAAGGTATCGTCTACCATAGACAATTTGTTTAATCAAAGGTGATCTAGCTATTTTAATAACTTAATCAACTTTTTTATTCTTTTACTAGTAATTATGGTTGATTTTTTGTCATTTTATCTGAGTTAATATTTTCTAAGAATCCATTACCCTCTTTTCAAAATTGTAGTCTTTTGATGAATTAAAAAACCAACACAATATAACACTCATCCCTTGTTAAAATTAACCATGGTTTATGGAATAACACTTTAGGTCCTAATGTGTTTATATTAAGTATATTACTATTGTGTGATGTAAATGATCAGACAAATAGTAATGGTTTCACTACGTAATGATTCAAGTCGTCGATCACGTGACCAAAGTAAGGAAAAAAAAACCTTGTAAGGTGCAATTACAATCATTTGAATCATAGTACTTTGAATTAAAATAACAAAATCATTTATAAATAAACAACATTGAAGGAAGAACAAGTTCATTTATTTTCTACATTTTCTCCAAAGAATAGGAGCGATGTTTTGAATATATATATAGATATTATATGTTTCTTTTAAGTGTTGAAAAGGGTTTAATACATATATTATAATTAAAATATCATATTATTTAAGATTTTTCTATGGGTTGATGGTTGACAGTTCCGAGTTGAACCAACTTATCATGGGAGAAGATGGCCTTTTTATTTTGATTTTTGTGGGCGATCCTCCCATTGCCTTATTTAGAAACCTTAAATAAAACAAAACCCTTTTTTGTTTCCATTTTTTTTTTTTCTTCTTCTTGGGCTTGGATCCCACTAATTATATTTGACACGTGGACTTAGAGTCATTTCCCATTTAATTTAAATGTCAGGTTACCGACGAGTTAACGGACGCGATTGCTTAAAGGTTGAAAAAGCGGTAGAATCCAAATTACTATTCTGCCTTTAGTTTTTGTTGTAATGACCTATGCATCCTATTCCCAGAATTGACTTCTTGGCCCTTGGCCCCTTGCACAAATATATACATTTGAGAGGTAAATTAGGTTCGATACCACTCGTCGTTGACCCCAATAGGCATGTATGCATAGCTACACATAAGATCTAAAATCAAGTAAAAAGCTAGGCAGATGTCATTCGATTTACGTGGACCAAGAGGGATGTGTGATTTTGGTGAATCTTCAAAATTGACCTTACATCACATGGCACAACACAAACATGCCAAGTTTGTCGACTTAACATCACATGCATGCCTAGTCACAGTTCCATGTCATCATAAATGATGATATGGATATTACATTAAATTGATAGTATTGTTGTATGCACACCACCATGCCCACCTCTCATACCTTGGATCCATACGTAATAATTAATAATGAGGAATAGATTTATGTATGAGGAAAGACAAATGATAGACTTTGGTTATTTAGGGATATAGTCACAAAATTCTCTAAAAAATCATAAATTCTCTATCATATAAGGTCAAGGGACCAATTTTACTACCAATTGGCAAAAGTAATAAAGAAAGAGTTGATGATGTTTTCAGATTGGGAACTAAACTATCACAATCGCTATGTATCACAAAGCTCCAATATGTATTAGCGCCAAAGATTAGTCATAATAGGTTAGTGCCGGGTATCCTATTCTTTAATTATATTGAATACTTCTCTAAGTAAATTGACCATATGTTCTGAAGAAGAATTGTTTTTTTTGAGATAAATTTACATTTTCTTGGATTTTAATTATTTTCTTGAGATCTTCTTCAAGTAATCCCTAGGTCCTCTCATATCTTCCTTTCTCTACCCTCCTACGTTGAATTTGAATATTTTGTTTTTATTTTTTATGAAGGAATTGAAACCCATTTTTTTTCATTGATTCAGCAGGCTTATAAAATAAAGATAAAAATGTTGAAATCCATTGAAATTAACAATCATGTTAATTTTTTATCTCTAGGAATCAAGAGATGGTTTGAACTATGAACTTTCATAGGTCGAAAGTTCATGGAACCAATATTCAAGGGACCGAGGATATATTTGCCATTTAAAGAAACTAGTGGCAATTCAACTACCAAATTCTTCAAAAGCGGAATCTCCAAACTGGTGGTACGAACTCTGCGTATTTGTCCACCTTTAATAGCCAGTTAGTAGAATCAGAAAGTGGTTTTGGAACACAAAACCGCTCAAGTTTCCTAAAACATACTCTACTAAGCTTTCCTTATAAAGTAGTATATATGTTAGACTTATGTGAGGGAAAAAAAGACACCAGGAACTGAAACATTTCTGGTAAACCAAAACATCGAATCTCGTCTCAGGAAGAAACTCTCATTATCCTCCATTAAAGCTTCACTTGCACTAAGTAAGTGTTTTTTTTTCCAAATCTCCTCTAATATTATCCGATCTCTCCTCTATGATCTTCATTTTTTTTTCGAAATGTTCTCCATTTATCGCGGATTTATCTGATTTCTTCTCTCTCTCTCTCTCTCTCTCTCTCTCTCTCTCTCTCTCTCTCTCTCTCTCTCTATATCTATCTCTCTGAAACCCTAGAATCTGAAGAGCTAGGTATGGGGAGAGGTAAGATCGTGATCCGAAGAATCGATAACTCGACAAGCAGGCAAGTAACTTTCTCGAAGCGAAGGAACGGATTGCTGAAGAAGGCCAAAGAGTTAGCAATCCTATGTGATGCGGAAGTAGGTTTGATGATCTTCTCCAGCACTGGAAAGCTCTATGATTTCTCCAGCACCAGGTCAATAGAATTCACGATTCTCTGTCTTTATTATTTCTTGATTTTAGCTTTTGTCCTTGACGATCAAACATCTAGAACCTTGTTTTTTAATTTTTGGTGAAGCTTTGGAGCTTCTTCGTAGAAAATATTATTTTCTATTTGTTTTTTCTTGCACTGAAATGAAAATCCAAACAGGACATTGTTCATATCTGTTATGGTTTAATTTTCGTATTATATCAGCTTCTTATTGTTCTACTTCTATTGTTCTATTTTCTTGAAAATGTAATATTGATTTTCATGAAAAATGAGAGAGGTAGATATTTTATGTCTGTGTTTGAAATTTTGGTTTAGTATTTAAGATAGACAACATGCATTGCATGGTACTGCGTGCTAGCTATCATTGTCTACCATTTGTGACCCTTTGATGTAAACTTGCTTCTCTCTTTGTCATTTGCATGCGTTCGCACTCTATCATGCACCTATATGCCTTAAATTCACAATTACGTGACCCTGATCACAATTGGAAACCCTAGATCTTTATTTTTAGTTAGTTTGTGTGAAATCATCTAGGGTTTAGATTAGTGTTTAGCATGTCTAATTTTAGGGGAAGATTCAAAACTTAGGAGGATTGAAAATTTCAATTGAAAGCATTGTTAAGGGCATTTTGATGTTAACAACTATTTTTTATTTTTTTATCTTCATATTAGGGAAACCACAAGTTGAGGGCAAGCCTCATGCCACAATGGTCAGACCATTGAGGATTACATGGATCTCTTCTGCCTCACCATTAAAAGTAATTGAAGAATAATTGCTGATTATGTTATGAATAATGATTTTCTGACTCCCCTCTTTGACACACGCCCCTACACCCCCCTGACATGGCATGTGGTTAGAATCATAGATTCTTCACTTCATGATACATACTGCACATATTTATGGGGATGTACAATTGTGTATCCTAAGGTAAAAAATCTATTGTTTTAACCAATGCTGCATCAGGGGGCATGTGTCAGAGGGGCGTCAGAAATTCACGGCCCTTGTGTTATATTAATGGTGTCATCAGATGCTTCTTTGAGGGAAAACATATGGAAAGTTGAAATTTGAGTTTATATTAGATTTCTAAATTTCTTTTTGTTTGTAAGGATATTACAACAACAACAACAACAAAAAATGTTAGGGGGTGGTGGATTGGATTTGGGTCAGCTAAACGAATTTTATTCCACTTTGTCCAAAGCTAAGTCTAATAGGATAAAATATACGATCAGGATTCATATTTAAGAGTGTTAGAGAATAAGATTCATTGTATCAAGATGCATGAGATATATTGTATCCTTGTCATTGTATCTCATCCCACATGGTAATTTGTGATGGAAAATGATATATTTAGAATATATCAACGAGAATATGTATTTTACATTGTCAAAGAGGTGGTGGAGTTTTTGCACCAACTAACAACTATATGCAACCCGCGTCCTTTATTGATTAGAAAAAAAAATATTTAATTTGGGATTCCCGGAATTTCTTTTTTTACTTTGTGACATTTCTCAACCAATGCCTTTGTGGGAACCTCTCCTACCATCATGAAGTAGCCTTAAATGTTTGTTAATGTTACCTTGTCCCTAAGCTGTTAAAGAATTTTACCCCTCTTGGATTCGAGAGCTAAAATAATGTAAAAATTAATTTTCCTGAACTTAGAAGTGTACATGTTGAGGATTTTGCATTTGGTAGGGATTTTATTGCATAGGAGAAGTTGCCCAAATTTACTGATAGTAAAAATGGAAAACAAAAGAAAAAGAGAAGGAAACCAATACTTCCAAGTTGAGATTAAGTTTATATTTAGTCACACATTTGAGCTATGGGCTTGATTCTATTGCATTTAGAATTTTGGAAACTGTTTTGTACAGTTTCTTGGTACAGCTTTCCCTTAATTTCATCTTTTAGGATCTGTACGATTACAGGGAATTCATTTTCAAGTGAATATGAATTTATCGGAAAATCAATGAACTCCGAAGGAAAATTAACTCTAATGTATGACTGCACCAAGGAAAATATCAAAAGGAGAGTTAATTTTTAGTTTTTGGACTAGAGTTGACAACATTAGAAGGTGAGAAAATCATTTTTGGGAAACATTTTCCCTCCAAAGATGGAAAAGCGCTTTGGACAATAAATTAAATTCCAGAAAAATGAATAATCTTAGTACACACTTGAAAAATTGCATTTTCTAGAGGAAATCATTTTTCCTCTCATTTTCTACACGCAATCATACAGACCTTAATAAAAATGAAAGGCTCTATCAAACTTAAAACTTTAACAAGCTGAAAAAGGAGAAAAGTTGGTTTGTGTTATCCAAGGCAAAAGTTATTTTGTAACGACGGAAAGTTGGCAAGATGGCTTCCATACCCATCAAAGCAGGAGATGATGCATGGAGCTAATCATTCTCTCGGATGGACTGCTCGTAAGCTAAACAAAGACTCCCTAGTATATATATATATATACATATATAGTGAGGTGGGCAAGTAGGCCACACGTTTTTGTTAGATCCAAAGTGATGTTATAATACTCAATCCCTAGTTGCTTTTTACTCTTGGTAATATTTTAAATTGTTGAATTTTTAGAAACAAAATTTCAGTCATTTATTTTCCATACTTCATCATCACTTATTCTATTTTGTGCTAAGACAACATAATTCTCTCTTTATTACAATAATAATGTCAAGCAACGAGTGTTGGAAGTAATGTTCAGGGCCTCCCTCCTAAAAGGGAGAGGTCTCGAGTTTAAGTCCCCTCTTTGACTACCCAAAGAGATTTATCTAGGCTTATATGTTATGTATTGTTTGGAGGTTATTACATGTAGCTAAGGGATTTGGGCAAAATATGGCGCTCTTAGAGGCGAGTTGCCTCGCCCCCGCTATTCAAGTCTACAGGTCCAGACATCCCGGTCATAAATAATAATAATACTACTACTACTACTACTAATAATAATAATAATCATAATGTCTCCAAGAAAATAAATTAATTATATTTATCTACGTTATGTGTAGACAGAGCCTTATAGCCTACATTAACCAATATTGTTCCTCTACGTTGATCTCTCAACTTCCAGCTAATTATAACAAAACTGTTTTTGATTGATTCTATTGCTTATTAATGGTAAGTGTTTAATATATCTTTAACAATTTATTGTAAAGAAAAACAGTTAGCAAGGTAGATGAAACACAATTTTTCATAGAGAAAAGGAATCCAACATTTTGGGAGCAAGATTTGGAGAAGGATCGTGTTCTGAAGTGATTAGAACGAGGTTTAAGAGTAGGAGCAGCACCCTTAACAAAAGGATCTGGTCATCAAGGATGACGATACGTTTTCTATCATCCCTCAATAATTCAATCAATAAGAAATAGAACTAATATTAAGTGCAACCAATCCCACATTTCGGTGTTGGAGTTGCGGCCATCATAGGTACCCAACACAAAATTCAGACACAGGGTGGCGTTGTTGCAATCAACCTAGGCAGTTAGGGCACAATCTTTAGGAACCTTGGCAACGTCTGTCGCCTGGACCTACTTACATGGGCTATTGGGTGTCCCAACCATTTTATGCGAGAGTTGCAGTATATTGTTTAGGTTTCACCGACATAAGCCCATAGAGCCCAGCCTTTAGTAAATCATTTTATTTATTATGGGCCTTTTGCTTATTGAAAAGTGCTTGTTGTGGTAATGTGATGAAAATTTACTACTGCTGGGCCAACAAATTAGGACAAAAATGACTACAACATGGGAAAGAGAGGTGATAGGGAATTGGGTTGCAAGGAATCAGTGGGAGCAACAAATTCACAGAGATTAGTTGAGAAGTTAATTTTTCTTTTCCTCAGAGACTACTATTTATGTACAAAATAAACAAGCACTTTCATTGGCCGACGTTTGGTGCCTTCTCGAACAGAGTGCAATAGTAAACAATAAATAAATAAATAATAACAATGCCCATTTTTTTTAGACTGATGAGTGAGATCCGATATATTATATCATGTTCCAGTGCAATTAATTCTTCCTCAAAACAGCATGCCAAAGGGAGTTGGGTTGGCTTCATGAATTATAAGCAAATTTTGGTTTTGATGAAATGGAATCATAGCAAGTGAACAAATGGATGGTAAGTGTGATGATTGGGTGAGTATTGACCTTCCATGACTAAAGTTGGATGGAAGTACATGAGAAGCAAAGGGATAGAAGCCAAATCATTAGTTAAGCAGTGATATTAGTTGATACATCAATGAAGGCCCCATCTTCATAAGCCAAAGCATGGTGATGAAATTCATTCATGATCAATAGTGTAATAGTATGGAAATGAACCAATTATAAATGTAGTTGACTGAAGATCTATGGCATCATAACTCATGAGGTGGAATCTCTCTTGAATTATTGTGAAGTGATTTTTCTGTCTATCAATCACACATCGAGATCACCAACTAGTTATGAACTTTCCTCGAATCTTATGCTGATTCTGACATCACCACCGAGCACCAGTTTGATTCCTACCCTAGACACTTGCGAAAATTAAGTTAGTAAACAGATCCCAAAAGTCCCCTTAAACTAACAACTCCCTTCTCATGTATATAGTGTTCCTTAGCTTGACCTCTATTTAGCAATTTCCTTTTGATGTCTCTCCCTAGATTGATTCCATGATCACAAGAATTCCTCATTATCCATTCACTGGATTTTCATTATTGGTTATACCTTTAAATGATCATGACAGTTGTATCCCAGCAGGCATTCAATACCCCCAAGGAGTTGATCGAACACCCTTGTCCAGCCCCTGGGCAAGAATTGATAGTTCCTGAATCAAGGATTACTCCCATCCTGCAGTACGGCACTTCTTTTGCCATATCTCTTTGCTTGGGATTTTCTATCACCTTGCTTAGTGCAAATCTCGAGGTGACATGTTTACAAACCAGATTAAGTACATATATCTGCCTATAAAATTATTAAAGCCATTCAGAGGATAATTCATCTGTACTACACGAATGACAATCAATGAAAGTAGTTAGTAGGGCGTGACTACAATGAAGGAATGAAGGAGAGGAACGTGTGATTATTGAGAGCATGAAGGATGATAACTCGGACTTCAGGATTTGATATCCAGGTTTCTAATGTCACACGGCACCTGAGTAGCAGCGACAAAGTCTCGAGATAAACACCACATGTAATTATAAGGTTCATTTTCAACGATAAAAGAGCATATTCACCATCATCATCTATGCCTTGGACCAAATATTGAAGTCCCTCGTAGGGCACAGTGGCTAAGGCATCCTTCTAAAAAACGAGAGGTCTTGAGTTCAATCCCCTCTCCTTGACCACCCACAGGGATTTATCCCTGCTTACCTGCTATGTGTGGTTTGTGAGGTATCCTTGGCCACCCAGTTACCTCGGCCCCTGCTACTCAGGCCTACAAGTCCAGAACCCCTTTCCTCAATATATATATATATATATATATATAGAAGTCATCCTATACCAACATTAACAACAAAAAAGATAATTTTTATAAATATGAAAAAATAGTCGCAGTCGATGAGCGAAAGATCTTGTTGATGTATCACTTTTGAGCAGCTCGAGCAAGAGAAAAACTAGAGAAGAGATGCTCTTAAGCCAAGGCTGACGCTCTTTTTCAGACCTTCATCTTTGGTCAGGACACTCCAAGCTCGGCAAAACTGAAACTATGCCTCAGCCATGACCCCTTCAAAGGACCATTTATAGATCTTTGTTTAAATCTCTTTGAGAAGAAGAGTTCTTTGACGGTTTAACCAACTAATCTTAATGATCTATTGACTTCCAAGCTCCAGCCATGCTTGACCTTATGTGGTAGGCCACTATTGAACCCAAGTCAAACTTACTCAAAGAGTTGTAGTTGTTCCCCCAACTCACTGACACAAGATTTCTCATAAACTGGTTTCATTTCAGGAAGCTTTACTCATAATCTTTGAACCAGATGATTTCAAAGGGGATGATTCCAAATGAAAACTTCTCTTCCTTACATCAAAGTACAGGAGAATTTTCTTCAAAACCACACATCACATTTTTCATAATCTTCATAAAAAATAATTATCCGAGACCTACTCTAAAACTTCCATACTCCTGATTATTCTTACTTTTTACAAGACTACAAATCTAAAAATACATCCATAATCATGATTATTCTTACGTTTTACAAGATTATACAAATCTAACAATACATTAGAGAAGCCCCGAGATTCTACGACTCTTTTAAACTTTTTCATAATATTCTACATTTTTCTACCATCTTTTAGAGCCTTCCAAGACTTAATGGGATTTCCCTAAGATTTGGTGCATGTTCCCAAGTACTACAACAGGACCATGACATACTCCCAAACCTAAATGTATTGATGTCCTTGTCATATCGCTCCACAATATCTTGCTTCTCCAAATCACGTCCTTGGATCCCCCATCCATCACCCATATCGGGTGCATGTAGTGCATCATTGCATTTGTTATATCACCTCCTTGGTCCTCGGCTCCTCGCCTAGTCCAACCAACCCATTCACCTTTCCTTCTTAGTCTTGGGGACAACATGTGTCCCTATGAGTCGCTTACAAGGTTCGTCCATTACTCGCTGAACTAAACATGCATGCTAGGTATCATTTTTATTATCTTGTTACCTCCTTGAGCCCCCATTAGCCCTTCCCTACCCTGACCTACTTATCCACCTTGTTTTCCTAGTTTTGTTTTCCTCTTACGTGTAAACTAGCTGTTAACTTCCTTCGAAGATTGTGCACCAACAACCTTAAAAAATAGCCTTCCTCTTAATCAACTTCCTATTTAAAGATGGTCCCGATACCAATTCCCCTTGGGGTTGGCATTTCTCTAAATCAGGCTCCTTTGAAACTAAACCTTAATTTCACTTCCTTTGAGGAAAGTCTTCCTCTTAACTAGGTTACTCTAAACCGACTATGATACCAACTCCCCTTAGTACTGGCCAACCTCTAAATCAAGCTCCCTAAACCTTATCCTTGATGGAACTTACTATGAAGATGGCTTTC
Organism: Akebia trifoliata; assembly: GCF_017979445.1. Lineage (NCBI taxonomy): Eukaryota > Viridiplantae > Streptophyta > Magnoliopsida > Ranunculales > Lardizabalaceae > Akebia > Akebia trifoliata. The sequence continues at coordinate 408,498 of NC_141378.1, read as the reverse complement.
CTATTGACTAGGTACTTTTGAACTGGCTCTGATACCAAATGCCATTCACCTAGCCCCTCGTTACATAGCGTTTGTGAGGCACTTGAACTAACTCCCTAATGCAAACCAAATAAGGCATACCCAAGAATCTTAGGAGTTCCCTCAACTCAGCAAAGCGCCCGCCTACTCAAATGAACTCACAAACTCAGAGTTTAACCTTGGAAGCTATACTCATACTCTTCAAGCTTGGGCAATCCCAAGAGATAAGATTACACGGAGTAAGGGAAGATTTTTCTAAAAGAGAAAAACTCTATTATTAATTACATTTTTCAGAATCTTCCCAACACATAATTATCCTAGACCTACTCTGGAGCATTCCTATTCTAAATTTTTCCCATGATAGATATAAAATAAAGATCCACCAAAAAAGACCCTTCCCCTTTCTTTGTTCAGAAGAAAAGGAGGATTCAGACAAAATAGATAAAATGGAAGAGATCTAAGTGAATGGAATATATAATATGTAAATCTAGACAGTCCAAGAATCCTCTCGACTCTTCTAGAATATTATATACTTTACTATCACCTTGTAGAGCTTTTGACCAGTGTTGTCAAATGCAGTTGCACATTGGCATATGCTACAGTTGCATACCCCAAATTATGCTATATGCCAATATGCAATGGCATATTTTTGTGTGCGATGGCATATTTTTTTTCTTGCAGCATATGCCAGCACATATGCAATATGCGAACAGCATATGTTGGTCGCATTTGCTATTTAACAACATTACTTTTGATGACTTTCCAAAACTCTCTAGATTCCCTAAGAGTTGGTGAATGGAAAATTCCTAAGTTGCGCAACAATACCGTGACAATTAGCTCGACCATAGTCCACCACTATAACAAACAATAATGTATCCCCTTCTTAGTTGATCTTGTCTAAATTCTTATGCTTTTGATTTCCCAAGATTCATTTGCTGCTTAGATGTTTTGGCAATTTGATACGTTCAGAATTCCAAAAAAATACACCATTTGGCTAATTAGCACTAGGGGAAAAGACCAAAAACGGTTAAAGAATTGGAAGGCAACAGTCTGATCAAAGTTGAATATATTCCCCTATTGACAACTTTAAGCTATCTTGTACGGAATCAACGTAGTGTTAAGTGGTAACCTGCACTGGCAGGGACAGGAGGCTACTAAACTAGGGCTGCGGAAAGAACAAGACAATGAAGAAGGAAACAGGGCCTGGGTAGAAGTATCAGACAACCAATGTCTATGTATTTTTTTGGGACTGGACTGACAAGATTAGCAAATATTATAGTACTTGCGCTTATACTTCAACGAAACAACATGTTTAATGTATTTGCTTTAATCCAACAAAATCCCAAGCACCATGCAAACCTTGCTAATAAAGATAAATTCTCATTTTGACTCTGAAAATTTTGTCTGTTCCATTAATGGAAATAGTGTACGACACTTGTTGCACCTCTTAGTGTAGACAGTTTTTTATGTGAATCAAACATATTTGAAATTTGACAACATGAAAAAATGAGTCAGGATCTGTCCCTTTCAGATCTAGGATTTCAAATTTGATCTCAAAAAATAACTAATGGTGGACACTCGGCTGAAATAAGAGGTAATTGTCAACTTCTTGCATGAAACAACATTCTTACAAATGCAGCAGAAAGACCAGTATGCTACAGTTTCTTATTTTTCTAAGATCGGTAAGCCTTCTTTTTAATCAGATCAGTCACTCAGTAGTGGTGGGACTTGAATCCAGATCTATGGTATCATCACCCATAGACTTTATCAACTAAGCTAGATGGCACCTGCTGACCAGTATGCTACAATTGAAAGCATTCAGGAAAGGACTTGAATGAACTATTTGGATATTTTGGTGCACTCAATTATTTTTGGATATTTTGATCAGTTTTTTATGACTTCTGTTTTCTGTATTACGATGGCATGACAATTATGTGTTCCATGTACCATGAAACATTCATGATGAAATCAAAAAAAAAAAAAAAACAAAGCTGATAGTGTTTACCTTTTACCATTATCAGCATGAAATCAGTGACCGAACGATACAACAAATCAAAAGAGGAACACTATCAACAATCGAATCCAACTTCAGAAGTCAAGGTATTCTTTCAATTACTGCTCAGTTTTCTTCTGAAAAGTTTGTTCTGCAATAATAATGAAATTTAAGTATGATCATGCGGAGAGTTACTATATCTGTGGTCTATAAACAGCAAAGTCATATGTGGACTACATGCACAGGGATTGTTCACAATTCAATGGCTATCTTACCCAACATAACCTATATATAACAAATGTTGACCTAATTAAATGATAGAGGTGCAACTTGGATAAGCTCAACCACACAATGGGCAAGGCTTGGGCTAGAGTTTTTAGATCTCACATTGGGCTCTGGCTGAGATTTTTGAGCTTGCCCAAAAGTTGGGTCAAGGTCTTGGCCTATCCGACCGACCTGAGCCAAGCCTCTATTATATATAATTACTAAAGGAAGCCTAGGGATTTAAAATATGGTATCGATTGAATGTTTCGGTTAATAAAAAATCTGACACAGTATTGGCCAATCACCATTCACCACCGGTGCTCTACAATTCTGTGTTCCAACCCCCAATAAAGTGCACCCAACCTCTCCTCCCACCCTCCCAAAACCCCCATCTCAACTACCACCACGACCACAGCCCCAGATCTCCTTTCATCCCAATTCTCTTATTTTATCGTATGATTGAGAATTGTGGCCAACCAGACTTGATCCAAGTTGGGCTTGGATTGCATGTTGCATAGCTAAGGTTAGGTATCAGATGAGGACCTCAAGCCTCGCCTCAGGTTGATTTGGTCTTAAGTTGGCTGGTCAAAATAATGGGTTGGGCTTGGCTACAACCAAGTTGCCCCTGCACTAGATGATTCCAACTATACGATATGGTGTTCTTCTTGATAGACACTAAAAAGTAAGGTGAAAGATAGGGGGAAAGCACTTAGGTTGGAGGATTAAATTGTCTAATTTTTTCCTAGAAGATTTCCTAGGTGGTACCAAATAACCGATTCCATCACTATGTCCATGCTAGACATGTATGATTATGAAATTTTGTTGTAGTTCTGGTAAATATGTCAGATTATAGATTATCCTTTCAGTAGTCAGTAATTAAAAATGGACCATTAAAATAATTGTTATATAATACAAACACATGACTAGAAAACAGTAACTTCTCAAATAGATTAAGAAAGGGGAAAAAGGACTAATAAGGAATGTCAAAAAGGTACACAACTACTAACATGAAACCAATTAACCAATTATCGCTAAACATAAATATTGAACATTTTTGTAACAATAAAATGTTTCTGAAAATACTACTTCCTGGTGATCTTATTTCAACTGATTTAGAGGCATCATATGAATCACAACCTTGTTATGGATATAGTACCATAACAACCATTAATACAGCAGACTGGTACATCTCTTTATTTTATTGAGATGCACTTAAATAATAAATTGACATGTGAGGCCCACTAGTTGTAGTCATATATACATCAAAGTAAATGTTTTAGATATCATATTTCAATTATTGTAGCAGAATTACTTACAATTATTGACAAACATCACATTTGTTGTAAATAAATTATGATTTGATGTTAATCCATTTTTACTTTTAATAAATGTATGAAATAACCTATTCTTATTATTTGTTTACTACTGTTCTAGATGAATACTAATAGCTTAATGATTTCCTAATATGGAGTTAGCAATGGGATATCGCCTTCCTGCCATCATGTTCAAGATGAAAAGAATACGGCGAAATATTGTGATACATTTATTCATACCCTAATATCAATACCAGTTCAAACCTCCATAAGATCATGTCCTTCTGTATTTAGAAATTAGGGCCTGGGAAATTTATATTGTAATTAGCTAGCATGTGGGGTGTGTATGAACCAAACCTATTAATTTTTCTTTGTTGTCTCACTCATGGCATGAAGATTAAGGCATGGAAAGTGTCTATCTTATTCACTTTATAGCCTAGGCAAGCCCTTGTCTGGTATGTAGCATGTACGAATGAAATGATTAACTTTTATTTATTGCTAAACCAACATGTAATTAACTCCCTATAGCAACATTTAACTAAATTCCACCTGCTAGTTGGTTATGGAAAATGTTTGTACCTGATTGTTGATCTCTGGGGCTGATAACTATAGTCTGCATCCAGAAGAGTTCACTGACAGTATCTTCAGGTAAAAGTCCTATGCATGTATGCCGATATTTACACCATGGATGAAAAAAGAAAATTTCTATAGAGTTGCAAATTCCTGTCTGTTGTGCTTTCATATCAACCTTGCTTAATAGCCTGAAAGCAGCAAACTGATGCAGGATTTCTGAGTCAACGCTGCTTGGCTGGGGCCAAAACTTACTGGCATCAAGTAAGGGATATGCTTAATGTGATTAAGCTGAACCAAATTTCAGACTTGATTGAGCCAAAAGTGGTAGGTAGTTTTAAACACAAGCAATGGGTATTTTTCTGAGACATTTATAGGCATCAACATTTCTTGGACTTAAGAGGAGTTTCGTGAACTGCAATTTTAGAAGGAATTTTCATAATCTTCCCTTGGTTCCCCTTTTGGGAAAAAACTACAGAGACATAGGAATGGAAAAAAGTAAGTTAAGGCAAAGGTTGGAACCGAAACCTATTAGTGTAGGATCTTGTGATGATTGATGGGTAAGTGTGACAAGTCAAATATTGAATCATGGTGGATGTGTCAAGGAAACAAATTTCTCCAATCTATATGATGTTGTCATCATCAGATTTCTTCATCTAACACTGTCAATGATGATACCTGTAATATATGTACAAATTTGGTAGATTGAGAGAGAGAGGATTGAATAAATGGCCACTCTTCAATGTAGCCTGCAAAAACTAAGTTTTGAAGAGTTAGCTAAGCAAGTGGTGGTTCTTACCTTACAACATCAAGCCAAAATATCACAAGGCTTTGGAACAGCAATACAAGTCAATGGCTAAAAGGAATTTGTCATTCTCAACCACCCAACAGAAAGACATCCATCCAAAAAATAATTTGCTCTCAATTAGAAATACTAAACTACCATTCCCAATATGTGGTCATGAAGTGCAGAAATATCTACCAGGTATCAGTTTATGTTGCTGACCAAGTAATTGGGATAAAGCTTTTTTGACTGATTGAATCAAACCACTTCTGGTAAGAACAGAATGCTTAGCATTGCAACATTCCAGCTTCCTATTCGGCCAAGACAAACAAACCACTTCTGGTAAGAACAGAATGCTTAGTATTGCAACATTCCAGCTTCCCATTCGGCCAAGACAAACGAACTATCTTTTAATGGAATAAATGAACAACTGTGTGGCAATCATGAACTTTGGAACATTGACATTTGATTTGGGTTTTAGTTTATTCATGAGTATTCACTTGCTTACAATTCTAGGAATCATCTACTAAGAGTGACAATCTCACTTCAGGCCTACCTATTCCTAGATGTTTCAGGATATAAATACATACTTTTTTATATTTTTTTGCTGCTCACAGTCCAATGGGCAGGCCTGTTGCCACCACTTATCTTAAGGTATGCAAGTGAAATAAACTAGAGCTAATGCACATGTTTTTGGTGAAAACAAGCAACATAAGCAAGTACTCTAGATGGTTCAATACAATATTTCTTTCCATATCTAGGGAAAATGAGTTGCAAGGTCATCCTGGACAAAGCTCTGAAGTATATGTTATTCTCCTACTGATGATAGTAATCAACCATCAAAAGTATGCTGCCAGAATGACTTCATTTAATTAAAAGAAATACTTCAGTTCATTTAACAATAAAGTGAATTGAAATTCCCTAGCAACCAAATAAGGATCGCTCTGACTAATTCTGATGGTGTAACAAACCAAAAAAAATCCTTAAAGAGAGGAAGAATGAAAGTTACAAAAGATCAAAACAAGATCGATGGAACTAGTCAATAGAATCATCTACTAGAGACTATTGTTCACACAACCATGCAAACACATCAAACATTATGGATGGATATCAATAGATACATGAAAGGTAACTCGCACATGTGAAATATCCCACTAGATGCAACTTATCCCTAGTTTGTGTAAACTGCATCATCACAGGTACAGTGATAGTTTGAAGTACTATAATGATCCTTTTTTCAAGAACTATGAGGATCACTTTAGTATAAGTTATTTTATTTACTGTTTACCATAAGTTCTTTTGCATTCAAATCTGAGAAAAAAGGCATTTTGATGAATGATGATTAAAGCCCAATACTTTTCTGAATACTAATTGTGAAAGGTATTCCCTTTAAAACAACCACCTTTAGTGATTCCGATGAAGTGTAACATAACTCACACTTTTCATGGATAAGTTGCACAAGTTGGAGTGTGCCTTGTGTAAGGATCATTTGTGATATCTTTGATCACCATCCAGTGTTTTTTGTATACTTGCGCAGTACTGATGTGACCAAATTGGTTTCTCAGAGCCACTGATGCTTGTCTTACAGTAATGTTCTTGGGGTTCTAGATTGACATTGAAATACATTTTTAAATAGTGACCTCTCAGGCTATGTTATACATCAAAGTTGATCCATAAAATCGTACAAACCAGCTACCAAGGATTCAGTATTGATACTCTTGCAGTATAGATTGGTTTTGGAGTTTTTTCTTTTTTCATGAAGACTGATCAATGATATGCACATATGAGAATTTATGAGGAGACCAGGAAGATAAAGGAGCCTAGAGATGTAATGCCAAATAAGTTCAAATCCTGTCATCTTGCTTACAATGTTATGTTGTTTGCACCAGCCACGGCCATAATCTAATCCCTTCTGTGTTTACACTTGCAGAAGAAGTCCCAAAACAAAAAGTGCATGCGGAATTAGGAAGAAGCTCTGAAAGCTGCACGGTGTTCAATATTATTCCATTAAAAGATAATTCGTTTGCCTTGACCGAATGGTAATGCTAGAATGTTGCAAGTTAGGGCATTATCCAGCGAATGGCAAAAAATGTGACATAGCAAGGAATTTTAGTTATATCCCCAGTTCATGAGTAAAGCACCAAGACTGACCAGAATATAGGCCTTTAACACCAGGGAATTCTTTATCCGCCATGAAGATGATAAACAAGGTTTTATTACAGCCTAATGGGATGCCAGATGTTAAAGAAATGTTAGCAAAAGTATGTATTAGTAATACATGGAGCAGGTAAGCTGGATTTTAGTACATGCATGTTGAAAGTTATATTGTAGACTACATATATGGGATGGCAGTGAACTGGAAGTTTTCCTAAGTAATGCCGAGATGAATATCACGAAGAACCTTAGTTAACAGAAGAGCCAGGAAGTGGGAGCATCATCAGAAACTGGATATTTGATAACCAGAAGCAGGGAGCAGGGTAGGATTACAGTGCGGATGTGGTATACAGGGTAGAAGATTCCCTCTACTAAGCTGAGAATTCATAATAAGAAACCCTTTCGAGGATTCATACCTTAGTTTCATTAACCTTTCATGATGATGATGACAAAGAAACAAGTTTCCCCTGTTCTGAATGAGTATTTCCTAATTTTTGTGACTTCAGAGAAAATTGAGGCGGCGAGGTGTTAAGCATTCACAATATCATGGAAATTCCATAATGGTGGAAGCTACTGCTTTTTTTCAGGAATATCTAATTGAACGAACTTTCCGGTTTGAGAAAAGGAGGCAATAAGGAGTCGGGGGGATCTTGGAGCTTTCAGCATCACTAGAATTGTGACTGCTAGTAAGTTCTATTCCCAAAAGCAGAACTAAAATTTCTAGTGGACTTGTAATTTTGTCACTTTTCTTTTCTATCTATGAGTCATGAATATAGAAACTGTAAAAAGACATTTCCTCCAGAAATTGTAGGACAAGTTAAAGAAATTCGTCACCTTTAGCATTTTCTTCATTCCCTCTTGCATGTAACAGAATGCTTGGGGACTGTCATTATTTTTCTGTTATATCTTGTATTTAAATTTTCATTTAAGTGATAATTTTTGGGACAGGGAGCTCTGATGATAAATGAGGGACAAGATTCATTCACTCAACACCAAATGTTTGGGATAGGCTTTAACGATGATGATGATGATCCACGATAATACTGCATTTATAGCTAAGAGTTTGCTTCAACTGTCCATAAAAAATCGTGTAGTTTGAGCTCAGTTGATTGATTCAATCAGCTCAAGACTCAAAAAATTAAAACTGTACAAGGTTGTTGAAACACTAAGAGTAAGATTTTGTACTTCATACGTAATTATTATTGCGTGAATAGACTATAATTACAGGTTATGGGGAGTAATATGCAAATAGCCATGTGCCATTGCAAACAACTCTCCAGACTGCACAACCATACTCGTATTTCCAGTTGGCCATACCCATACCATCTCACCACAATGGGTTTCAAGTAGTCTGCCACAGGTTTCAGTCAGTACTTCCAGTGTGGTCTCCATGTTGATTTTGATCGTATCATAGAGGCATATAGCATAAAACAATCTTGTAAGAGGGGGCCTTTGACTAATCAGGGCCATTTTATTTTGAAACAAACCATAATAACTAAATTGTAAATTTCAAGACAAAAGATTTTCATACGATGATGGGTCATTGTCCTGCCTAACGAAAGTTTACCTTTCCCAAAAACCCCGAGGAATGATGGTTGAGAGAGAAAATAACAGCAGTCTGGGGCTTGGTAGGCCTCACATGGATGGCTGGTAGCAGCTCCAACTTGCATGATCATATTCAGCCCTTTCCAAGGACCACAACAAACAGCAAACAGAACCATTCTCCAAAGGACCCCTATCTCTAGAGCTGGAGGTTGGCATTGCCATCTCCAGGACACTAGTCATTAAAGTGAAATAATCATAGGGTTAGTGATAGTTTATCTAGTGGCTTTACACATAGAGCCAAAGGTCAACTATAATCTTTCTAACAGTGATAAGATGGTAAACCATCAAAATTGCTTAAAGCAGCAATACACTTTGGAAGGAATTCTGGAAAACCCAATGGATGGAAATGGAAACGTGGTAAGACGGAAATGATCAAACATGGCATAGCAAAATCTAACCGAGAATGATCCAACGAGGTTTGTTTATCTTCTCTTCGAATCATTGAATCTATTTTGAAACCAAAGTCCCAGATCTCATGGTAGCTGACCAAACTAGAAAGCTTTGAAGTGACTGCTTTTTTAGTTGAAAGCTAATACAAATCTAAAAATTGAACCATCTGCATGAACAATCTTTCTGAAAGCAAACCCCATCACCCTTTCCATTTCCTTACTATCTGTTTTACGATAATCCTTTTTACGCCATTACCCATACTCTTTTTCTTCTTCTTTTCCTCTTCTTCTTCTTCTTCTTCTTCTTTTTATTAATTGGTAACCCTGTTTTCAACGAGTTCTGTGACTTTCAGTTTCATCACCCGAAGACTTTACCAACTAAGTTAGCTGGCATCCCAACTATTACCCATACTCTTACGTTCCAAGACATTATTTCTAGCTTCACTGATTGTTTTACCTTGATTGTCGTATCCCCAAGACACTGACTACTCAAACCTCTGGCACTATTTCAGCTTATTTTATCACATTCATTGACTGGCCAAATAGTGTTTCCTTTAGCAAACACTACAACAATGTTTTTCTTAACTGATTAGCAAGGCTCGCAGACTTACCTTCAAATTGATTTTCCTCGCTAAATACTCTCCTCTATATACGTTTCATCAAAATAACTTATTAGATCTAGAATCATATCGCACTACTAAGTTTTCCTATAATCTACAATGTTGTCCAAGTCTCGTCCCTCAATAATGGAACTTGTTCCTTATAGACTCAAAACCTTCATATTGATAGCAACCCCAGAGAAGATGGGTAATCCACTATCTTAAAACTTAATCACACAAAGCACGCATGAAGCGGACTCAAGTGCAGGAGCATCTGTACAGTCCTATCTCGGTCAGTCTTCCCTCCTTTGCTACTTCATGTCGACAGTATGTTTTGTTCAACTCTTGGACATCCCCTAGGTATTCCTTGTCTAATTTTTTTTTTCTTTCCTAGTCTTACCACCCATCCATCTAAAATATTCTTGTTTTATGAACATGTTAGTAAAACACAAAATTGCATAAATCATGTCTAACATTAATGTTGTCTTGTAAATTCTTTCATTTAGAATTTACAACTGCTCCTTCACTTTATCCATCCGGTACTAATTCCATGAGACACATCTTCACCGAGGTATTCATATTTGTGTAATTGAACCCAAATAATACAATTCACAATCATTCCTTTATTGTATCCACTGGCACTAGTTCTAGTATCATATCCTCGCCATTTTATCTATCTTTATGTATAATTGAACTGTAATATTTTATTTTGACATATTTCCACAAAATTGATCAAAATGCCTCAATTGCCATAAGGTCCGTCGTGAAATTTACCCAAAATTTTAAACATTGCTAGTAGAAAGGATTTGTAAATTAATACAGTAATAATAGTCATTAATAAAAAATATATATATACATAATATTCAATTATTAGAATAAATGAATTAAAATTATTTAGGTACATATCATTTACTTTTTTACGTATTCAACTGAAATTTTAAAGTTCAAATAAACAATCAGATATAATCTTCCATATTTAATTAGTTGGATACATTGTAATATATTCACACATTTAAAAAATTAAAAAGAAAATGACGAAAATAGTACTTAATAGTTCCTTCCTTAAGTAAGCATTTTACATATCAATGTGTAGTTAATATGACATTATTATTCTCATGTCCACGTAGAATGTTGTTGTTTTTCACTCTTGAACTTTAAAATACTTAGATGTACATGTAGTGGAACATTATTGATGAAATTTCGGGCTTTGCACCATGTCTAAACCTAGAGGGGGGGTGAATAGTAAAAATAAAAATCCTTTTATTTCTCCTAGATTATCTAGATAGTTAATTGATGAGATCAAAATACCAAAATAATTTCACCACCCAAGAAGCTAACCTAAGTCTCAAGATTATGCTAAAGCAAATAAATACGTAGAGATGCATAAGCTCAACTTAAATCATTCATGACAAAGCATACAACTCTAAAAAATGATGTAGACATTTTATCAAACATTTGATATGCAAATCATGGCATTCATGTCATTCATTCAAAATATAGCAGAGAGCATAATCGTAAAGAAGAAGCAAGGTTTATAGTGGTTCGGTAACTTGCCTGCATCCACTACCAAGTACCCTATTCTAGGGTTTTGGGTTCCACTAACAAATGAGGTTTATGGTTCACCTCAAAACCTTATAACTCAAATTTTTCACTAGGCTAAATCTAAACCTATGGTTTGAGAAGAATACTGCTTCCTCAAACTTGTGGATTTTGTTCCTAAGAAATCCACAACCTAGTTATCTTGAGTAGAGTCATCAACTCTTCCCAAGAGCTTGGTTTAGACTAGGAACCAAGACCTTTTAGATAATGAAGGTAAAATGAAAACAAACTTACAAGGACTTGACTCAACTTGATCGATCTTCCAATGTGTTGATTGAGTTCTTCATGTCCTTGATGATTCCTTCTTCATCACTTCTACTCCTTGCTTCAAAAGGATGCTACAAGCTCCATTGTGTTCCAATATGTGTGCAAGGTTAGGGTAAAGAGATGAAGTGGGTCAAACTAGGGAAGGCTTAGGTTGAAGATGGGTTAAACATAAGTTTGGACCTTCCTTGGCTTGAGAAGATTTTCCAATGAATGAGAGATGGAAGCAAGTTTTAAAGGCCTTTGAATCACAAAAATTACCTACCGGTGGCGCCAGGTGCTCCAATGGTCATATTTTGAATTTTTTGGACCGTTAGAGTACTCACCCGTAGGTAGAGAAAGCCACTTGCTGCCAGAGCTCTTGATGAACAACCTGGTGGCGTCAGGTAAATTACAAAAATGCCCTTTTTGGGTCATTTTGATCATAACTTGCTTCCGGAAGCTTCGATTTGCAAACTGTTTGGGGATTTTGTAGATCTCACTAAATAGAAGGTCCCCAAACTTTCACCAAAGGCTAGATCATGATCTAAGTGGGTAAAATTATCAAAATACCCTTTTAGCCATTTTGGATCAATTTGAGCTCTCGAGAAGTCCGGTGATTAAACGATTCAAGGATTTAGTGTATCTGGCCTACATAAGATCCCCAAACACTCACCAAGGGTGGGTGATTGTCTAAGGGTGGTCAAATTATCAAAATACCCTTTATGACCATTTCGAATTCCCAAAAGCTTCGATGAATGATTGGGTCGAGGTATTTACCAATATGGGTCGAACTAACAATCATCTAAGTGTTGGGGAATGGTCTAGGTGATCTCATTACCTTTTAGGTTTTATGCACACATATTATGAGCGTTTTGTCAACATGCTTGAGGTTGAGTGGTTTTACCAAGGTCTTCACATGTCTTCAATTGTAAATCGGTCCAACATACAACTTAAGTCTTGGTATTGACAAAATGTGGAACTAACAATCAACCTGTTTGTCAAGTAAAAAATAAAACCTAATCTAGACCAAATAGACTGGGAAACATTCCCAAAATGACCAACACACTTACACCCGATTAGAATCTTACAAAAGTGTTTAAAAATAAAAACCTAAGATTCTAACTACTTTGCTCCCCCTTAGGTATTGCTTCCTTTGCTTCCCCTGAATGGTGTACTTGTAAGATTCAATTGGAACAGTACACATGGGTGGAAACAATATTCTCCCACTTTTTGTCAGTATTTGACAAAGGGCATAATCAACCCAATATCGACATAAGTTATACTAATAAGCATAAGGGAAAAATAAACATGCAAGCAATAATTATGACTATCAGAGCAAAATGCATGGTGGAAGCAAATAGAAACATGTTAAAAATGATATAACTATAAAACATAAGCATGGCATGATAAACGACACATAAAGATATTACTCAATGACTCATGGTAGTAAAATACAAATGTGTGCAAAACAATATAAAGGATATGCAAATGAACGAGCATAATCACATGAGATAAAAGCAAAAGATTTTACTATTAAGAACATACATAACTGTCTAGATTACAAAATGAGAGTCAATCATTCATGGACATGAATCAAACAGACAAACAACATACTACAACACATAAAGAACAAGTTAACTACCTAAGAGATACAAGCGAGACCTAAGCATCATCGAGGTTACCCCAGGTAACGGGGCTGGCGTCAGGCGAGGGGGCCATAGGGCTGCAGGACTGAACGAGACACTGGAGATATTGTTGAATCTTCTTCAAACGAGATTCAATCCAGACAGTAGACTATTATAAATGCTCCTGTGATTGGAGAATCCGATGTTGTTGCTCGCCAAAGGCCTGCTGTTGGTGCTCAAGATCGGACAAGCGAGCCTTAATGTCGAACTCCTAGTCAAGGTCGTCAAGGGGAGGCACCTGAGCATCTGGGGCCTCCTTATCTGACGGGGAGGAAGGAGGTTGAGGCGGAATGGAGGGGCCGGCGACCGGTTTGAGCATGTTGGCCAGATTGGAGTCTCCAAAAGTCTTGGCTAGAATCAAACGGGGAAGACTGGCACAAAGCTGACACTCAAAAGTGAGATGTTATATGAGATGTCCAAAGCCGAGACACTTCTTAGACTTTGGAGACGTCGACAAGACGATGTATTAAAGGATAAGTGTTGGTAACACATCGGAATGCCTTAAGCCACCAAATCATATTGATGGGACGATAACTCAATTGTATTTTCAACGCGAGGGTATAAGTTGCGCAGGAAAATATTGTGCAAGATCCACAAGGGAGTGAGTATGCTTGTCGAGTGAAGACCGCCATCTTTGGACCAACGAAGTCGAGTGGTGGGACAACCTAACACTTGTTGGAGTTGGTTCTATCGAAGTGAGTAGTCAGACTCCGGCTCAAGCATGGGCACACCGGTGACAGGGACCCCTAATAATCTACCAATGACATGGGGGGGTAACCACTATGTGGAGAGACGGCCAAAGATGGAATGCGGTGACAACGAGAGACAGAGGGTTGAATTCCAATTCTGTCACACTAGCATAGAAATTGAGCACATGCATAGGATAGACATCGCCACCAAAATGGATCATCTTTTCCCAACTCACACAACGAAGGAGATCAATCAAACCGAATTTGCGAGCGGTGGCTTCTTCAATGTTGATTTCACAAACAACGGGCGTTTCTTGAGAGAGGTGCATCGTTGAATGTAACCATCATAACCCAGGGTTGATCTCCATCTGAGTCGGAATCCTTTTCAAGCATTTGAGAGGGTAGAAGTGTAGGAAGAGATAGAGGACCGGGGCGGGAGGAGGAAGCCCACAAGCAAAATGACAGAGAATAAGGTAAAGATGGAGCAGATGATAAACATGATGATATAGAGAAGATGTTCCACCAAAAAGTGAAGAAAATGGGTGAGAAATCACACCAAATAGGGAGAGAAATCAAGATAAATGGAAGGGAGAGAAGGAAAGAGGAGTTGGATCGAAGAGAGGAAAAGAAAAGAGCAAGAGAATGTAAAAAAAAATTTGAAAAAATTGCAGTGTTTTTAAGTTGTTGTCAGCACTACCGGCCAGAAAACCGGTGCCGCCGTGTAGAGCAATTTTTTTGCAAAAAATAATTTTGAAAATTTTTCCATGCTTTTAAGATCCCAAAAACATGATTTTCTTGCCCCAAATCTTTCTCATGAATTCCCGAAAAAATGTAAAAAGATTTTGCCAATTTGCAAAATTTTCGAAAATCCAAGAGAGAAAACAAGCCAAAAAGAAAGCACAAAAGATACTAAAAGCTTAAGATGGAACTAAGGGGGGTCTATGAACTCAAATCTACCAATACCCATAAGTTCCGGAAAAGCTCAAGAATCGGCAAAATTACTCAAAAAGGCCCAAAAACGGTGTGAAAAATTTCATTCGAACGAGGTCAGAACCTCAAATATAACTATTATACACAAGAGGTGAGGTCAAGACTCGAATTTGCCCATGTTGGGAGAAAAAACGAAAATCAAGGATTTCTGGGAGTGCTATCTAACACTCGGCCGATATCTCAAACCGGAGGCTCACAATGAGCACACTCCAATGGATTTTCGAAAATGTTCAAGTCGCATCGAATCCAAGGGTTTTGTGAGAATATCGGCAAGTTGAATCTCGGTCGGAACATAGTCTAGAGAAATAACGTAATCTTCAACAAGTTCATGTATGAAATGATACCTAATATCGATATGTTTGGTCCGAGAGTGTTGGATAGGGTTATTCAAGATATTTATGGCACTAGTATTCAACTTGTGATATTTAATGCAATTTTGCGCATCACTCTTGTTTTCATAAATTGTAACATACAATTTTTTGCTCCAATCAATGCCTATGATAAATAACTAACAAGCCATATAATGTTACTTTATAATATGTGGGATCATAATTAACTGTACCACCACAGATGAGACTTAATTTGTGGAGCCTATTTTACAGATGCAATGACAAACTTTAGGATCACAAGAAAGACAAATAACCAAAATCCATCAGCATAAATAAGGAGTTGGCAGAACAAGCAATGGAGGTTTGGAGTTGGGGAACCATGTAGTGAAGGGGAATAACAGTAGACATTCGCTCAACCTACAGAGTAGTGATTCAGATATATTCTGTTATCATTTGTCAATAGAAACGAGTTTAGTATCTACTAAAGGTCAAAGCACTCACTTCAGTACTGTTCTTAAAACTTAAGTTTGCACCTTTGGAATCATATTGCAAAACCAAAGTCAAAAACTTAAATCATTAATGGATCAATTTAGGGATGTACTCAAACTAATGCAAGGATGTAATAAAAAAACAACATATTTATGAATAATTATGATAAAATTGAATTTATGGCCTCAAAAAGAATTGAAAGGAGGAACATAATTCCTTCAACTGATCCCAATTTTTTGGGATCAAACTTTGAACAAGATGGATGATGATAACAATGAATGGAAATTAAGAAAATCAACGCATTGACTACAGTACACGTACAACAAACAATAAAAGATATAAAATAAGCAATAAATAAAATGAGTTATTGTAAGTGTACGATAGTAAGTAGTCTAACATATGCATTATCAGTTATGATTATTAATTTGAATAGTTTAGGATGCTGAACTTTTCAAACTTCTACTTGTGATCATAAATCAGCAATTTTTGCAATGATGAAGGTTTTGTTATTTCTCTGGACGACATTGGAAATTATCTAGAATTCTAATTTTATATCTCATTTTATTTATTCGTGTTGGTTAAGATTTAGCTCACATAGCCCTTTAACTTAATTTTATGCCTTGTACTTTGCTAGTTCTGGCAAAGGGAGGCAGCAAGCTTGAGGCAACAATTGCAGAACTTGCAAGAAAATCATCGGTAAAATATTTTTCAATTAAATTTACATTATTTTTTCCCTTTTAATCTTTCTTAGTTAGGGAGCTTGAATTTACTGAAAATAAGTGGCTATGTCGAGATATGTTTATAAACCATGTTACCCTCATACCAATCAGATAAACTAAGGTGTACAAATGTTGTATTTGTACCATATCAGGGCCACGTCTATCTTACAAACATTATCTAACGAGCTTCTTCGCAATATCACAAGCTACATTATAGTTTCCCTTGATATATAAAGAATTAAAATGTTTCAGGGCACATCAAGAGTTCATATATTAGGGTTTCTTTCTTAGTCTTTTTGGAATTTTAAGAGGTCACATTGTAATTTTAAACATTGCTAGCAACGTGACTAGGGGGAGTGGAGATGCCGGTGTACACAAACACAGTTTTGCACATGAACTTCATCCAATGTGACATCCTTAACATAAAAAAAGAGAACAAATATTAGTGGGAACTTAAATCCATACATATGGCTCGTAAACATTCAATTGTTCGAAGGAGACACTCCTTTATCTCAGCGGCTCAGCTGAGAATTTTTCAGTTGTAGCTCATGGAGGTGCAAGGGGCAAACTATCATGAGTAGAAGGGGTAACACTAAGGCTATTATCTGCCATTTAACAAAAATGTCAAATGATTGGAGACTGCATTACCTACTTTATGCAAGGAGATGCAAAGGAACACAAGAGTTATACGAACCCAGTGTTACCCGCTAAAGCACCAAGTATGACAACGGAGGCAGGGACAGAGATGTGTTCAAGGAGGCCAAGCTACACAAATACAAGTTATCAGCAAGACGACAGATATTGAGGAAGGTGACATAGGGGAAACATGGAGGAATAAATAGATTTTGAATTTTTTTGTAAATATTGTAGATTTGTATCTTCAAATTTGTTTATCGTTATTTCTCCCGAATTGTCTATATATGGTTTTCCAATTAACAATTTTTTATACAGCATTTTCCAGCAAAGAATTAGATGCCAAATTGCAGTCATATCGGAGAGGCATAGCCTAAACAAGATATATAATACCATTAACATATAAAACTGCAGTTTATCAACTTCAAATTTCATTCATCATCTTAACAAAGGAAATGCAACAAGTGGAAGATAAACAGGAAACTAAAAGTAACTTACTATTATCAAATATTTGAAACACATGACGAAGGGACCAGAGAGTGTATCCTTCACTACCATGGCGATAATTGCAGGCAATTGATGGGAGAAGAGCTTTCAGGTTTGAGTGTCAAAGATCTACAGAATCTGGAGAACAAATTGGAAATGAGTTTGCATGGTGTCCGTATGAAGAAGGTCTGAAGCCCTTAGCCCTCATGCAATACTTCCTCATTGATCTTCAAGATACCTCCATTTATTGCACATGCATGAACTATAACCTGGTTTTTTAATTTTGCAGGACCAACTTTTAACTGATAAAATAGAAGAACTGAATGGCAAGGTCTTCCAGGAAAAATGGCTACCAATTATCACACATTTTGGTTTAAGAATGATGCAGTTCTAATAGCTAATTTTTATCGATTTATTGCAGGGAAACCTCATTCACAAAGAAAATATGGTACTGTATAAGAAGGTAAACCTCATTCGTCAGGAAAACATGAAATTGTATAAGAAGGTATTGGTTGAGCCAACTGATACAAACATCAAATATTCTTAGAAATACTAAATACCCACACATTCATTCACTTACATTTTTCTATATCTAAACCCATCATAAAATGTGAAGTTGTATTCTCTATGAGCCTAAGCATCAAGTTTCGGTTCTCAGGTTTATGGAACAAGGAATGTAAATGGAGAAAACAGAAATGCACCGCTTCCAAATAGTTTGAGCATTGGAGACGACTTGCATGTTCCCATCCATCTTCAGCTAAGCCAGCCCCAGCAACAAAACTATGAAACACCAGCAAGAGCTACAAAGTTGGGGTAATTTTTCTCTTGCATACTCTTGAAAATAGAATAATGACATACGATAATAAACCCTTTCATTTTAGTACTGATCCCAAATATATTTTCTTGTAAATTGCAGCAGACTACAACTGCATTAGAGATGCCTATTGATGAGGGCGGATATAGCGATCAATACCCCATGGTCACAACATTATGCTCTCACTTTGAGATGTGTTATATGAGTAAATGCATTCTCAACAAAGATACTAAGATTTAGTGTGATGCGATCTATGGAACCAATTTTATATTTGGTGTGACACAGTATATGAAACCAACTATCCGTGTAAAGTTAAATAGCAATAAAGAAGCACTCTATGTGCCTTGTGTTTTTTGTAGTCTTGGAATTATATTTCAAATGGAGCATTAGCAATAACTGTACTTGTGCTGATAAAGAGCATACATACACAACATATTGAGAAAAAATTACCACAACACTAACAAACACGCCAACAAATTATATGGAAGAGGAATAATAAATCCCATAGCATCCTTCATTTGAAAAAAAATAAAAAAGGAAAGAAATAGACAAGAGAATGTTGAATAAAAGGAAGAAAAAAAAAAAAGAATACATGCAAAATGATAAATAAAAAAAATGTTCCAAAAAAAGGAATTTAGTAGTCATCGAGTAACCAACCCCCCCCCCCCTCTGATACCAACTGATACAAACATCAAACATTAAAAAAATGTTTTAAAGGTGTTATTAGGTCATGCCTTTGAGGTTAAGGACTTGGGTCCTCTCAAGTACTTCTTGGGGATAGAACTGACCCACTCATCGTGGTATTTCACTAGCTCAGTACAAATACACTTTGGATCTTTTCCAGGACACCGGTATGCCTGTTTGTCGTTCTACTTCCTCTCCTATGGACCAGAATCATTACTTTCATGCAGAATCTAGTGATCTATTATTTGATCTTTCTTCTTATCAGAAACTCGTAAGTCATCTGATTTATCTGACTAACACTAGACTGGATTTGACATTTGCGGTTAGTGTAATCAGCCAATTCATGCATACTCCACGCACTTCTCATCTTGACACCGTTTATCACATTCTTCGCTACTTGAAGTCGCGTCTCAGTTTTGGGTTTTTCTACTTGTCCACTACTCAGCTTCATTTGCCTTGTTTCATTGATGTTGACTATGCTAGTTCTCTTACAGATAAGAGTTCTACCTCTGGTTTCTGTACTTTTCATGGTGGTAACTTGATCTCATGGAAAAGTAAGAAATAGAGTATGGTTTCTTGTTCTTCTGTTGAAGCTAAGTATAAAGCTATAGCCCTTGGCACATGTGAGCTTATTTAGCTTCGGTCTTTATTGACAAAGTTGGGATTTCCTGTCTCTAGTTCCTCCACACTGTTTTACGATAACAAGTATACTATCATGCTTGCTTCTGATTCTATTCTTCACCAAAGAACTAAGTATATAGAGGTTGATGTTCACTTTTTCAGGGAGAAAGTCCAATCTGGTGCTCTTCAGACAGTATTTGTGTCTTCTTCAGATTAGCTTGCCGACATGCTTACGAAATCTATTGGTCCATTTGTCGCTAACTCTCACATTGTCAAACTGGATTTGGTTGATGTATTTGCCCCAGCTTGAGGGGGATTATTGGAAATAATGTAGTATGAGTTTTCTATTTATTTCTATGTAAGGGCATTTATGTTCAGTCACACATTAGTTATTATAAATATCTGCAAACTCTCATTATAAGAGTTGACAATTATCTTTCTACAATTCTTCTAATACCATTATAAGAAAAAAAAATTTACACCTAATATAAAAGAAACCAACAACATAATGAACAAACATATAAATTAATGCGCCACACATAAAAGATCGGTGTGATGTAGATTTGCGTAAGGGTTCAGAGTAGTTGGGGTTGTCTTCTAGTTCTTAAAATTACACATGGCGTGTTTGTTGTACATATTGGAAATATTCAACCCAATTGACATGCTCGCAGTAGCACATTGTGTAGTATATTACAAATTCCTGGTAATGACATGCATCACAATGAGAAAGGATGTGTATAACAACCAACGGTTGCTTGCGGCACTAACTCAAAATCATAATATGGATATGAGCTTGTCCCATAAACATTGCCATATCCATTGTTCAAGGACGATGTGAAGAAGGCACCGTAAGAGTCATTCTCTGATCCATGTTTGATACAATAGTATGAACCATAAGATGACAATAGATATCCATAATAGACACCATATCTAGTTAGTCCCATATCCAATAGTCTCGTATCAAATTGATTCCCCGTGCAACCCTCGTCCATGCCATGTGGTAATGATTGAACTTTCTATGAACGACACCCATAATTTTCTAAAGGACAAGAATCACAATCATCAAATTGAGTGGCATGACCAAAATATTGCTCATTCATAAACGAAGATAATCACAGCTATGATTGCAACCGATAACAACTTGGAATCCTACCCACTGCCATTGCTGCCTCCATGGCCACTACCTTTATGTCCCTCATTAACCACTGCATTTGCCATCACCATCATCTTCACCCCAATCAATTGGCCCTCTCATCAATCACCCAAAATCATTCTCATCATCAAAGTCATTGTCTGGCTCTTGAACCTTTGTTGTTTGATCAAATGTTGATCGTCATCTCTGAGACTAGCATGACATTAGGTCTTGATGGATCATTAGCATCTTGTCTCTACCAAGAATTGGTCAAATTGGCATCCTCATATATGAGGCTAAGCTCAACAATATTCACCCTTTTGATTATTTTATACAACATGCTTCAACCTCGATCTCAAGATATAGTGCAAGTACACCATTTACTCCAACACTTTCACTAAGATACTATTTGTGGGCTTTATGTGTGGCAGGGAAAACATGTTTCAATCTCTCTCACCCACTTGAGAAAATTGTTTGTGCTAGTATCATAACAACAATTTTCTCAAATGTGGTACATTATAACCACATATAAACTACCACTTAACTGGATTTAAATTAATAATCACATGATGTAAGTAAGTCTAAAAAAAGAAGAAAAAAACTCGAAATAATATTATGTATAAGATGTGCACATAGACTTGGTGCTGACTTTGGTCGTGCATTCAATGTCAATTGCTAAATCCAAACATGGCCTCACAACATATCTTTGTCTCGTAGAGCATGCGAACCACATAAAGCAAAATTGAACAGCCCGCAAAATCTTTGTTTTGATGATAAAAAAATTTTAAATAATGCATTGGAAAACACAGTATAATAAGCTACCAATCTTTCTATTACACGCTTTACACATGCCAAGAGGTCTTTTTTTCACCAAACTCTATGACGTAGAGTACACTAGATTGAGATATAGGCTATGGTTAGAAAAAGTTGATCAATTAGTATTGTATGATAAATGTAACTTAACGCACAACACAGCATAAGAGATTGAAAGTTAAAAGTAAGTTCGTGAATATATTTTAGAAGTTTTTTTGCACCATCTTTTATGATGTCTAGGTATTATTTACAAGGCCTCGGCTCAACGGCCTTCATCTCATCACATGCAAACACATCCCCTCATATATGTAAGCCATGGTTAGTTTACTATTGCATCAATCACAAGAAACTCTTGAACAATAGGCTCCATCATCTTCATAATGGAGCATTTTCCCCAAAAAAAAATTGAGTACAACCCTATGAGTGCTTGTATCAATTATTATTGAAATTTTATACATTGAATTCTAAGCCAAACTCATTTATTCTGCCTTATATTAAATTAAAATAGATAAGTGGTGTCTTATATATGCATAGTTGCATCAACTAATTTGTCAAAACAAAAACAAAAACAAAAAATCCATCATAATATATCTAAAAGTTTTATGATATTCAAACTAGTTGACCTTGTATGTCACAGCCTTGTCGGTGCACCACTAGCTAAGCATGAAAGAGGTTGTGAAGACAGAGGGGTCGAAGTAAAGCCATCACGTTGTGGGGTGGAATGGCATTAGAGTGTGATTAGTCTCACATCAAACAGGAAAACGTTCAGTACCTAGACTATAAGAACAAATAGACTCTACATGGAACAACAAGTTTTGCCTGGGGGTAAAGCCTGTCAGTGGGAGACAAAACCTTGAGGAAAGGGTTGTTTGTGAGACAGGAGGAGCCACCAAAGAGGACAATATTGTGAGTGGGTCCCAGTCTATTATGTAACCCTGACTCAACATGTTAAAAAGTCATAAGGGACTTCGGCCCAAGACGGACAATATCGAACTGTTGTCGGCTTGGGGTGTTACAAATGGTATCAAAGCCGATGACGGCTCTGCTTTTTTTTTAGTAAAGTTGTCACGGTCTCAACAATGCGCCACTAGCTAGACATGGTTGCAAAGACTGAGGAGTTGAACTGGAACCATAACGTTGCGGGGTGAAATAACAAGGAAGAGTGTAATAATTCCCACATTAGATGGGAAAACGTTTAGAAACTAGACTATAAGGATAAACCAAACCCTACATAGTACAACGCGTTCTACCTGTGGGTAAAGTCTACCAGTGGAAAACAAAACCCTGGGGAAAAGGCCACCTATGAGACAGGTAGAGACACCAAAGAGAACAATATTGTGGGTGGGGCTCAATCCGTCCCATAACCCTGACACAACACGTTTTAAAGTCCCGCGGACTTTGGCCCAAAGCAGACAATATTGTTCTATTGTGGGCCTGGGACATTACACTATCCATCCATTATATGTTAGGGGAACATTGTATTCTTCCAATTTTTAAAGACTCCAAGGTATTGTCTTAGTTCATTGATCTCCATCCAACAAAAATCTTGTAAACTCGTAAGAGATGAGTAATATCACTATTAAATGTCATTCTTTGGTTAGTACTATCTTGAAAATCAAACACCGCAAATTAAGTAATTCAGTCGTGAGTCAACAATCAACTGGCTGGTAATTAGAAGGAAAGTGACCTCAGCAATTTCAGGTGTGAGTCTTGTTTATAAGCTAAGAGATTTTTAGTCTTCCTAAGCAACAATAGACTAACAATTAAAACAAATAACTAGAAATTTATATTGTTGTGACACACTGACAGTCCAATAGAATATGTAGAGGAAGTACAGTACAACTCACTCGGCATTGACATGGACTCGTATAACATCAAAATACAAGTATAACATAATTGAATAGAGAAAAACAGATACTAAATAATATATCAAAGGACAAAAAACAAGGGGACCAAAAAAGTAAGTGAAACCCAGTAAAATAAAATTACCAAACGAGGTAAATCATCAAGGCAAGTAAAAGCATTAAGTTATAAGGTTAACTATTGTATATAAAGTAGTTCAAAAATTATATCAAAAAGGATTGATCCTCTTCACCTGGGAATTTAGAGAGCATATTGAAGCAAAATCCAGTAACGATGTTTCTTCGATTAATTTCATCTGTAGAGGATTCAAAAAGAAAAGGAAAAAAAAATGGAAATATAGAAGATCGTGATCATTAACCGGAAAGAAAATAATTAAAAATCAGAAACAATTCTGATCCAAACAAAACTTTTCATAAACATCAAAAAGGTGAGGAATCAGACGCTTTACACAGTAACAATCCGAGAAAACTCCATAAATTTGACAAAAGAAAAACAACATGAAATGTCAATAATCTACGTGAGAAACGAGCGAATCCGTACGTAATTTGCAGAAAAGTAGATGAAAATCTACTCAGTTGTCTCGAAACTCAATAAAAAAATGCGAGAACATACGAAGATCTAGGACATAATCAACGAAGAATAATATGAATAAGAGGAAAATTAACGATGAACAGGAGAAGAGTATATCAGATTCTTGGATGGAGACGAGACAATCGTACTCGAGAGAACGAAGTTGAGAGAAACGAGAGAAGGAAAATATATCGAGAGAGAACATCGATTCCTGAGGATTTAACTAATAACACGAGGGGATTGGATGCCCCACTTAATTTCCACGTTGTCTCGGTCTCAAATTTTCTTTATTCTTGGTTTCTTTTTCCTTTTTTCGTTTTTTGGGGGAACAACTGATTGACAGCATCGAATCGGCTGCATTTCTGGCTTAGCCAAGCCACAGAAAGAGCTAATTTATAGTAAGTTTATTACTGACAACCAAACATCCCCTTGTTTGTTCATTCTTTTAGAGAAAACTGCTATTGGCACCTTAACTTTTATTTATTACACCCAATCTCTTAAATTATTTCAAACCCCCCCCCCTCCCCATTAAAGTTTAGAACGCTCTTCAAACATTATCAAGGTTTAATTCAAATTAATCTCAATATTACAAAATATGGTACTACTCATTCAAATAATTTCAATGGTTGTTGACAATTTTGATTAGGCTCGTATAAAAGCGTACACTCAAAGAAATTGAAATCTAGCAAAAAAAAACGAGAATGCATTTATTGGCACCCCAACTTTTACTTACTTTCAATGATTCAATTATATTTTTAATTTTTAATTGGGATGTGATAAATAATATTGGCAAGCCAATAGCACCTCTGTTTTTTTATGTCATACAATCACTATGAAAATTGTGAACTTTTTTTTTCTTTATATTGATTGTTTTTTTGTCTAAAAATTTAGTTTTCTTATCTCTTGTTCCCTTGAAATTGTCATCGAATTTTGATCAATGTTATGTTGGAATAGGCAATTAGTTAGATGCATCAACCACTAACATACTTCAAAGATGATGGTGAAATTGCAATATTCTTGACAGTTATAAAATATTGTTAGATAGAAAACTAATGACATGATAGGAGACTAAAATCATGAGATGAGATTCATGAAGATATAAGATTCTAAAATCTTCAAAATAAGAGAAAATTAGGACAAAATGGACCAACAAGTAGAAAACCCAATTTGCACACTAACTAACTTAAGAGTTTGAGTGTTTTTACAGATACAACTCAGATGAGTATGGATATCAATGAAATCAAGTCGAGTGGATCAAAGTATCATTGTAGCTCCCAAGATAATGACAAATTTTCCCTCACAACAAATATAGATGTTGACATCACCCTGTGGCATCCAAAAACATGGTTTGATTCCACAAGGTTGTAGAGGACCCCCCCTCCAAAAAAAAATTTGATGTTTTTCTTTTCCTGAAATCTAGAGGTGTATGGTGTTGGATTGCCAATGTGAGAATTCATTTGAGGTCAACCCATTAGATCTCAACAACCATCACCCTTAGCAAGTTCTAACACCTTACTAAATTAGAAAGGAAAGATATTTCCTTTGTAGCATAGGAACCATGGATGTAGTTATCAAATCGTATTACCTAAGGGAAAAATGTTGCAATGACACAAACGTGCATAAAAGTGATAAAAATGATGTAGTGGCACGCACATAATCGTAGATATTTTTTATTCATATCTCATAGAAAAACATCTACAATAATGTGCACTGACAGCACGTGTTTTTGTCACTCTTGTGTCTCCCTTTTGTCACCCCAGCACGACTATTACCCAAGCTGCAAGTCTCCAGTAGCCGATGCGTCACTTTCTGCGTAGGTAAGTTGGGTCCGAAGAACTGAAACATTTATCCAGGTAAACACGTAATTTCATTATAATTAACAATTATTCTCCACGGATATAAAGCGAACACGTCGTGGGGTTGTTCTCCACTAGTTTCCCAGCTTTTGTATTCCGAGATAATCAGACCAACAGCTAGAAGCATCTTTCAAACCTATTTTTTAGTTACGTGTTGTAAAAGTAGACGCGTCAGTCACTAGAGTCTAATCTTACTAAAGACGTTGGAATTTAGTTTGTACCCCAAAGAGTGAACTAGTTCCTTCCGTGCACTCACACATAATGAAGATATTTCCATTTGGTTATGGAAAAGTAATAAATCCGGTTTATAATAACGAATAAATCGGATTATTTTGTAATATAATTTAGAATAATGCTGAAATGACAATCTCACCTCACACACCTGATGTGAAAATGTACGCCGACCATAAATACTTATCTTCGAATCTGGACGTTTTTCAAGAAAAAGCATATATGGTTCTATCCACTTCCACCTTGAGATGTGTAATATGAGTTTCAATCTTGAGTCATGTCAGCACCACCTTATAATTTTATCGAGGTATTTATTGGGACTGTTATTTTGTTCTCTAAATAACATTAATGATTTTTTACTTGGAAAATTTTCACTTCACATATATTATAATCATTCATCTTTTTCTTGTGCATCCAGGAGAAAAAGATCTTTGATTTTGTGTCTTGCCACATTAGTCAAGTAGTGAAAATTTTCGAGTAAAAAAATCATATCTCTTTATATAATAATTTATTCATGAATGCAAAGTGAACACGTCGTCAAGATTCTCATATTGTATGTACTCAGGCTTTGGGCAACGACAAAGGGGCTATTGTCAAGTTTCGAAGCACAAAGTACTTTTGAAAAGAATTATATAATTTGTTAAGTTATTAAATCAGTTATATTTTTATGAATCATGCTAAAGTGACATCAAAAATTTACCTCATATCACACTTTCTTGACGTGGAAGTGCATAAGAATCATATATATATTTCATCAAGATACAAGTGAAAAGCATCTATGGTAAATAGATCACTTCAGCATTATTATATTTTAATATTTAGAAAAATAGTTATACAAATTTTTTGAATTTACCTTTGCACCCTTAAGTTGGAGGTAGGATCACAAGAAGGTAAATAAGTAAGTTAATTAAAAATGTGACTATATAATATGCAACTGTTAAGGCTAAAAAAATCCCTACAAAATTAGCTCAGAGATCATTTAAGTGAATATTAAAACCTATTAGCAATTTTTGCAAAACACTTTTTGATTTCAACACTAAACAAAAACAAAAAATAAATGAAAATAGGTAAAAAAATAAAGAAATTTTTGGAATTTTTTATATTTTATAATGTCATGATTAAACTTTTAATTTAAAATTTATGTCTCATTTTATATAAAAATGTTTTTCAGTGTGCTAAATAATGACATATTGCAATACCAACTTTGTGGTTGTGGATTCTAAGTCAAAAATAAACAAAAAAGACAAGAGACTTGCATTCACTTTTCGAGTCACGAAACTAGTTTAATAATGGAAAAACTCCATATACTTAAATATGTCCATTGATTCCATATGATTTGGGCCACTTGATTGGTATTCCTGAATATTGCATTTGGGCTTTATTTAAATCTCTTTTTACTCAATGATAGCTCTTACAACAAATCCATTCTTCTTTGTGATATGAGCCTTTGTTAATGGATGGAAAATTTTTAATTTTACTGTAAAGTGTAATTTGTTGCATTTCATTCTCAATTTATGGGAAATTGATTCCTCAAGAAAATGCAAGTTGATCCAATCTGTTCCCAACGCATCACTTTCCAGCTAAGTAGTGTAACTCTTTCTTCCAGATATCGGTCTCAATAGCTGAGACATTTATGTAGATATATATATAAACAAGTAATTCGTTCTGTTCGAATTAACAACCATCCACCGATAGGAATCAAAACACGTCATTTACTTTCCAGATTTTGCAATCAAGATCTACGGGTAACACAGGTAAGAATCATAGTCGGTACCTAGATTTAGCTACGTGTCATAGATTTGACTCATTAAGTTATAAAACTTTACTAAAGTGAGCTAACTACTTACGTGTAACGAAGATATTAGAAAAATAATAAATTTATCGTACCTAGGTTATATTATAAAATAATCATATTGTGGTCTGAGACGTTTTCTTTTAATAATAATAATTTTGTTAAAAAATGCAAAACGAACGCGTAGTCGATGTTCTGACCTTATATGTGCTAGTGCTTCGGGGGCAAAGGCAAAAATACTAAACAGAAAAAAGATTTTATAGCATATTTTGATTTCCATATCTTCTTTACTATTACGGGAAGAGGAGTATAATTGGCTAGACAACAAATTTTGGATCCCACTAATGCCCTCATATTTACATTTAACTGAGAAATTACTTAAAAGGACTCTAACAAAGGGATTTCTTTCTAATTAATCCCCAATTTTTAGGATTCCTCTTAATAGTTCATTTAGTAAATTTTTTTTTTTTTTTTTCTGATCAGTCCTGAATCCTATTCACCACATTTCTCATGAATGAATGTCATAATTATTCGATCTCATTCTTTTTGTCAAAAAATTAGATTTTTTACATTTTAATCGAGTTTTGGAAACACCATTTCGTCAGAAAGAATTTAAGGAGGAAAAAGTCATGTTCAAGATTTTTTATTTTATTTTTTTGAAGATATATGTAAAAAAAAACTAAGTCATTGGAGAACAATCTTACTTAGATATTGTTTATCAAAATCTCTTCTACAAAAAAACTTAAGCTCAACTTTGGGTACATTAGCATTACATGTATGACACCATTAAAGATGCTAGAATCACATGAGTGATATCATCATGACTGGCCACTCTCAATCATAAGTGGAAATATTTCATTTACACCAATCATAGGCACACATTTAGACTCTCTTATACATACATACATTCAGCATGCATTGTCATTCTACTAACTACAAAAAAAAAATTCATAAACTACCAAAGTCTACACACATAGCCAAGGCCTAGTTAACCACTAACTTGGTGGGCAGGATAGGTTGCATAATACTTTCTCTATATCCTTAAGCTGAATCTCTTTACCTGAAACTTTCGGTTAAGACTAGTTTTAAGAATCACTTTCAAAGAAAAAAATATACTAGAAAATTGATTTTTAGGTGATCATTCATACCTTGATTTCAATTCATGAATGGTTGCGACTCCAAAACCCAAGTAATTTGAAGGTTTCTTAAATGAAACTTATATAGTCTACCACTACCATATATTGGTGTGTTCTAAGAAAAAGCCATTGTGACAATATAAATTTTTGTTTTACAATGCATACAAACCATTGTCATATTTTTAAGGGTAAGGATCAGTTGACTTGTGGCAAAGGATCTCATACGTTCACTCACAATCTTGATTGTGTAAATGCAAAATAAATCTTGTTTCTCACTAATATATCACAAGTGTCTAAGATAAATTTTGGCCATTGAATTTAACAGTAATAAGGTTGAAATTGTGTGTGACCATATGAGTTCTTTGCCACGTGTATATGGATCCCAACCCGAATTTAATGTGGTGAGATATACTCTTCATTTTCCAAAACACCGAAAATATTTATCGTTTTAGAGAAAGAGAGAGAGAGCCCACCCGAGAAAATTAAGGTTAGGGCCTTCCTATTAAGCCCGCAAAATGATTGGGCCGAGCTCTATACCCGTCCAATCCGGATTGGGCTTGCGCCATTTAGTATACAACCCAGCCCGTTACTAAATCTTTTAGAAATATTCATAATCTATTTAATTAAATGAATATTTTTCTAATAAAAATAAAATGTATCTTCTACTTACAATTTAACTATGATCTATAAATTTTATAGGTTAATAATACATTAATTTCAAATTCATTTGGATAATATTTAAATATACAAACAAAAATTATTTGAAAAAAACATCTTTTTCATAAAAAATGTTGAAATGTCATCTTATTTGGCCTGAACCCAGCCCGAGTCACGTCCAAGTTCACTAGGCCCAGGCTAGAGCTTAGTCCAATTAGGCTCAATAATCATATAGCACTAGTATAGGTAGAGCCTGCCTCTTTAGGGTTAGGACTCAAACAAACCCACGAACCAGTCCATTGACACCTCTAGAGATAGGGCATAAAATGGGTGGAATTTTATCCGAAATTGAGTGATCTAAAATCCAAATTTAGTGAGTTTGGACCCTTGGAATACATCCGAATAAAAAATGGGTCAAATATAGGTTCATGTCCCTTGATCTGTCGGATCCAAAACAGATACAGATCTATATCTAAATCCACCTAGATTCGAATAATATATTACTTTGAAAATTAAAATTTTCAAAATATATATTTTTCTACTACTTTAATGTAACATGAATTCTTATAAAATGAAAAAAATTGTAACGGTAAAATAGAATAGTATAGCAATTGAAAAAAATACATATAGCAAAAAAATATTGAACAGTTTGGAATTATCGGACCCAACCCAACCTAAATCAAGCAATTTGATCGGGTTAGATCCGGTTGACGTGAAAGCAAAATGATTTGGATATGGTCTTAGGTAGTAAGATCTGAGTCGTATTTGAATGCAAATTCAAATTCATATAAAAAATTCAGATCTGAATATGGATATACTTGGATCTGGTCCAAACCTGATCCATTTTAATTGAGAGAGAGAGAGAGAGAGAGTTGGAATGATATTACTTATCATTTAAATTTTGAATTTTAGAGATTTATAATCCCATTAGTTGTTAGGTATATGAAATTTCTTTTAAGAAAAATAATTTTACCTTATTAGAATATTTGATTTTTATTCATTCTTGATTTACAACTTTTTTAGTTTGAGATGAATTCTTTGATATGTTGTTAGTAGTTTTTCCATCTTGTGCAATTTCTATATGTGTGTTATGAGAAATTATGGTGTGAAAGTATTAATTTTCATGCTAAATGACATTTAAAATAAAAATAAAAAGTGGGTGCCATAAATCATTCAAGTAATTCGAATGCAATAAGTAAAAAATTGGGATGCTAATGGAATTCGCTCTACCATGAAGCGTTACCGTAAAAGCTCAGTTATATACCCATCTATTTACACCATTGTTCATGGATATATATGATCCTACATTTTGCTGAAAATTTATCATCACAGAGAATAATTTTCCAATATATCTTAGAAAAATATTCCCCGACTCATTCTGGTCCCAAGAAATTAAATTATTAATATTTTTGTCAAATTGGAAAATAACCAAAATCTATTTAATTTTTAAGAAAATGAAACAACAATTAGATGAAAAGTGATTAGCACCCACATATCACAAGATCCAAATAGCTAACAGTAAAGATCTGAACAATTGTAGTTACCAACAAGACTTCAACTGGTGCATGATCTAACATCATCCCATCTGAAATCTCGTAAAACAGTAGTCGAACACCGCTAAGATTCTTCATCTCGGCAACCATCATCGAAGTTCTGAGAGTAGCTGACTGCGTCATATTGAAATGTCAATCTCTTGGAGGCGTACATGCTTTTGCTTTCTCTCACAAACCTCCTCAGAAGATTACGCCACCTACTTCCACCGCGGCCTCCGCCGCTGTTACTTACATTTCCACCACACATTTGTATACGATGGTATTCTTCGTGCTCGGTTTGCGATGTCATACAGCCTGATAAGTATGATGATCGCCGGTGGGTCAGATCGGTCCCCATCTGTTATCTATTTAGCTATTCTGAACTATTGCCTCTTAACAAACTTTTTATGTTTCCCAATGCCTTTGAGTGCATGTGGAAGAGGAGGGTGTATATCTTTTATAATTCTTCCTAACATGATTTTTCATATTAATTTAAGGTCCAATGGTCTGGATAAGTTAATGGGCCCTAAGCGAGCCAATTTGGTTAAGAAACATTGGATTGAGCTTGGAAATGAATTTATTAGGCCCATCAAAAAGTGGTGAAGGAACCCAACCCATCAATCAAAACAATCCCCGGAAAATAATTAAAAATTAAAAACATATTTTTCATAAATAGATGTGTTAGCCTAGCTTGTTGTAGTGTTGGACTTGTGCTTGTTTGCTAAAGCCCATCATCACGGCTTGTTTCACGTCCGGCCACTCATTAAGCTGTGTAACCCAAGCCCAAATCATGATGACCCACGAAAACAAGTCAAGCATGATTTTATTTTATTTATTTATTTATTTTTCAAATTAAAAATGATTGTTAAACATCTCTCATCTCCTTCGTTCTCTTAAGGTAATATATATAGAGAGAGAGAGAGAGAGAAAGAGAAAAAGAAGATAAACCACCAAGGGGGTGGCTGAATGGTAGTAATTTGGGGTCAAGGAATCTGCTCTTTCTATGATTTCAAGTTCAAATCCCACTACCTATAAAAAATCTTGGTGGTCACGCACCGCTCCACGTAGTAGGGTATAGCCTGAGTGCGGGGCGTAGAGACTAGTCTGGTGTGCGCAAACTGACCCAGATACCCTTCGTTATCAAAGAAAAAAAAAAAAAAAAAGATAAAAAGATAAAAACATTTTGGAGCCTCTCTTGGAATGATGGATAGGATATGAGTGGAGCCAAAAAAACAGATAAGGTCCAAGAAACCCATAAAACTTGGATACTTGGCTGACATTTATTCTCATAAAAGAAAAATAAAATAAAAATGGAACGACAAACTAAGTGATAAACATAGAGGAACCTTGAAAAATTGTAACCCATTTTACAATTTTTACAAAATAACAGCTATATATACATTTAAACTTGAGCTTCAAATATTACATTTAAATGTCAGTTACTTCCCATACATCATAAGATGGTAACAAACACTATTATAACGCCATTATAACGGATCATTATAAACCTTTTAATTGTATATATATGTAATAAAATGTAAAAGATAAGGAATTTTATTAATTAACTATCATTAGAAGCATGTGAGTTTGGTACAACCGATCCTCTCTAACAGCCACACAAACGAAACCTTAGGTACTCAATCCCTTGTCGTCTTCTCTCTGTTAGTAAAAAACAAATTAAGTGATTGTCGAGAATAAAAATTCAATGGTTTGGCGCCCATCTCTCTTTTGTTTTCTTCTTCTTTTTAAAAGA
Source organism: Akebia trifoliata (assembly GCF_017979445.1). Lineage (NCBI taxonomy): Eukaryota > Viridiplantae > Streptophyta > Magnoliopsida > Ranunculales > Lardizabalaceae > Akebia > Akebia trifoliata. Next base: position 375,490 of record NC_141378.1, on the reverse strand, counting down.
TTCCTTTTCTTAAAACAAAAGGACCAAATACAGAACCTTTATTCTTTCAAGATGGCAAGTTCACCCTCTTGGGCCCAGCTCATGCACTCAGGAATGTTTGGCCCATCTATACTGATGACAGTGATTTTTAGCCATTGGATTAGAGCATCATGGAAAATGCTCAGATCTGGTGGTCATGTGAACTTGAATCCAACGAGTGGAAATCGTCAATCAGACTATTTTGGGTTTGTTCAGTAAAGAAGTGTGCCACATGGCTGGCGCACTTATTTAGGCAACCTACAGCCAGGAATATGATATAATTAATATACTGGTTTTCCACTAAGGGTATGTTTGATTGCATGGAAAGTCACTTTCCATGGAATTTGAAATCCAAGGAAAATTAGTTGTGGAAAATAGATAGGGTTAGAAAATCAAATTCTATTGTTTGATTTCACTTGGATAAAATAATGGAAAAAATATGAGAAAAAAGAAGAAGAGGAGAAGGAGGAAGAAGATGAGAGGAGAGTGAAAGCGCCCTTGATCCGCGGGGTGCGCGGATCCGCTTTTGACTCTTGAGGTTTGGGAGTCGCCACCTAGTTATTGTGGTCTAGGAACCAAACTGACTCTAACATGGATAAAAATAACTAATCTAACACAAAAAATCTGAATTCGGGGATCATGTTACGGGGTTTGAAGGTGTTAGGCACTAACCCCGCCCGGCCAAAGCCGGTCTTTACTAACTTCCCAAATATATCACATTGCTAAAAACCTAGATAAAAATAAAAAAATTACATACATTTCTGATAGCAAGGATTTTGTTCCCTCAGATCTGACAAAAAGAGCTCATTGTACGGTACTCCCTTGCTTCGTTCTATCTCCGGATTTGACTTTGGATCTCCTAGATCAAGGTATCTCCTTGTTTTTGGATCTGAACTCTTCAAGTTTGTTGCGGATTTGGGGGTGTTTTTGGAGGGATTTTAGGTATTTTCTAGACTAAAATTGAAGGAGGGATGTTATGTAAGGAGTTGGGGCTCCAAAACTAGGGTTTATGGGGGGCTAGGGGAGCTTCTAGACCTACTTCTCTTAGGGTTTATGATTTTATACCAAAATAGGGTGTGAGCACCTCTATTTATAGAATTTTTTTATGGTTGATTTGGATAGAGTTAGTGTTTAATTAGAGATCTTTTAATTAGAGTTGTGTTTTAGTTAAAATTATTTTAGGTAGAATTGTGTTTTAATTAGAATTATTTTAGGTAGAATTGTTTTTAAGTTAGAACTCTATTAGATAGAGTTATTAATCAATTATAATTCTATTATGACTTTTGGTCTTATTTGATTGACTTTTAATGTTTTGACTTTAGTCTTAATTGATTGACTTTTAATATCTTGACTTTAGTCTTACTTAATTGACTTTATTTTGACTTCAGTCTCACTTGATTGACTTTAATACCTTGACTTCAGTCTTGCTTGATTTACTTTTAATTTTGGAGAACCCCCCTCTAAAATATATTTAATTCTTTGGACCCCCAAATGGAGGGGTCCTTAAAGAAATATCTTACGAACCCTCAACAATTTTACCCGAAAGTCCGATTGATCGATTTTTAGGTTCAAAATTTTAAATTAATTTCATCAATGTTTCACTTTAATTATTTAATATTTTATTTATTAATTTCGAATTTTTTAATTATGAAAATGTGAAATTACCGTTTTGCCCCCGAAGAGGACATTTCACGTTTCAAGTCGGTTTTTAATGTTCTAGGATGTTTTATAATCGGTTTTTCGTAAGGAATTCAATGAGAATGTTGGTTTGTGTCATTTATGAAAAATTTTATGTGAAATGATTGTGAACTTTATAAGGGGCATTTTCGTAATTTTGTCAAATTCTGTTAAAATTGGTGAAATGATTTATTTGGTTCCGATTTGTTATTTTATGTGTTCGAGAGAGTTTTCCTAAGCGTAACGTAGGCTCTAGGGTTGTTTTGAGGTTAGGGGTATTTTGGTAATTTGGTCAATTTTAGTGATTTTTATCGTGAAGCTTCTTTCTGGTTTGCAAGATGATGATTTCTATGTTTCTGGGGTCGTATTTTCCTAGCGTAGCGTGGTTTCTAAGGTTTTGTCAATTCGAGATACCTCATCCGAATTTCTGAAACATATCTGGTAACAAAATAAAACAATATAATACACATCCATCATTGGGAATCATTGCGATCGGGTTGACGAGTTGATTAATCAGGCGAGTGCAAAAATGAGGTGTCTACAGAGAGGGAGAGGAAGAAGAAGATGACGAGGAAGAGGGAGGGGGGAGGATGTGGCGACGACGACGACGGTAGCAGCGGCTACGACGGAGGTAAGTGAGGAAGATGGGGGAGAACGTGGTGGTGGTGGTGGTGGAGGAGGTGAGGGATGGAGAAGAAGAGGGAGAGAAGGTGGTCGGAGACGGAGCCGACGGCGACGACGACGACGAGGTTAGTGTAATGATGGTAGTGGTGGTGGTAGGGAAGAATTGAGGATGGAAAATATGGGTGGATTTCATTTTCCCACCCATATGGGTGGGAAAGTGAAATCCATGATTTAGTGGACTTTTTGAATGGGGTGGAAAATGAATTTCCATTTTCATGTGCAATCAAACACTTGAAAAATGTCATTTTCCATGGAAATTGATTTTCCACCCTATTTTTCATGTGCAATCAAACATACCCTAAGGGTATGTTTGATTGCACATGGAAAATGACATTTTTCAAGTATTTGATTGCACATGGAAATGAAAATTCATTTTCCACCTCAATCAAAGAGTCCACCAAAACATAGATTTCACTTTCCTACCCCTATGGGTGGGAAAATGAAATCTATATTTCCCATCCCCAATTTTTTCACACTTATATTTTCTTCTTCACCACCACCACCACCATTACACAAATCCCGCCGTCATAACCATTTTCGACCACTTTTCCTCTCTCTCTCTCTCTCTTCTTTTCCTTCTCCATCCCTCACCTTCGTCACCACCACCACCATCACGTTCTCCCCTCATCTTCTTCCTCATTTACCTTCGTCGCCATCGTCACAACCACGACCACAGTCGTCACCATCACTATCACCACCGTCGCCACCGCCATCACCACCGTCGCCACCGCCACTCCCACTCATCTTCTTCTTTCTCTCTCCCTCCTCTCATCTTCTTTCTCCTCCTCATCCTCTCCTTCTTTTTCTTTTTCCTCATTTAATTTTCTCATAATTTTATCCAAGTAAAATCAAATAATAGAATTTGATTTTCCAATCCTACCTATTTTCTATCACAATTTTTTCATGGATTTCAAATTCTATGAAAAGTCACTTTTCATGCAATCAAGCATACCCTAAAGTCTCCTTAATTTTTGTTAGCAATTAATTTCCAATGTATCCGTTTAATATGGCTCTTTGTAACCATAACTTGTTTGGTTAAGAAATAATGAATCATTTAATATAGGATTTCAGTGCCCACCTTTCACTAGGGGTGTCAATGGGTCGGTTCCAAATCCAGTTTTAAAATAAGTGGAATCAGAATTAGAATCCCCAAAAATCATTGGCACCCATTGATTTTGATTCTCAAGAATCGAATAGGAAAAAAAATATTTTAAAATCATTATATAAAAAAATAACATATCATCTCCAAAGTATCAATTCAATTATAATTTGTTTCACTAAAAATATGATTTAATGACTTTTTCAAAAATTAAAAATCACATTCTTTACAAGTAATAAACTTTACAAAGGGATCAGTCATTCCAAGTTTCGATATTCAATTTATATGAAAAATTAAAGAATTTTATATAACATATATGTTAATTTTAAAATAGAGAAAAATCTTAAATTATAATAATATCAAAATGAATAATAAAATAAATCGGTTTCGAGGACTTGTTGATACCCATCGGATAGAACCTAATGGTTATGATTCTTAATGGTTCGTTCAGATTGAACCCAACTCTAATCAATTCCAATAAACCCATATAGTAAATGAGTACCCATTGACACTCTACCAATTTGCAACTAATGAACCCATTCGGTAAAGTTTCTTTAACAACAAGACCTTGGCCTAAAAAGGGATTTAAAATTCGTCAGTGGATATTTAGACATACCCAAAATTTAGTCATAATATAATCTTTATTTAATTTGGTGAGGATTTGACAGTTGGGACAACCCCGTGGTATCAAATAACCACTTGACCATGGTCTTTTGTTCGAAATTAACCAAAAAGATAAAATAAAAACTTCAAAATCCCTAACATCGATTCAACTTCTTTACAAAATCACCTGTTTCTAAAAATCCATAGTTTTTAACTTCTTTCTTATTTAGAACAAATTTTTTTTTTTGGGTGGAACTGTTGACCCTGCATTATACCAACGAGAGATTGTTAAAGTTGGGGATTATAGTTTGGGAGAAATAACTTCGAACTTGGATTTTGATACTCGTACACACGAAATGAAATAAACTGTACATAACTTGTTAGCCCCCCAAAAGCAAATAATATGTCTTGAAGTATGTTTTGTGGGATCCACCAATAAAAACAACATTAAAAAAAAAACTTGATTGTAAATAAATATTAAGAAAAAAATAACAAAAATTAAAACCTAATATCCAAATTATTATTATTATTATTATTTTTAAATGCCATATGAAAATGTTCAACGGTAAGATCAACTAAAAAAAACATTTGTACGTCCAAATTGAGTAATGATCATTTGGTGCAATAGATGAACAATCAGATCTTCCCTTGCATTGGATCTTCCAATTGTGGGTCTCTTGAATGGCTAGTAGCTATTGATCTATATTTATATTATAATTTTTATTATATATATAAAAAAAAGAAGTGTCTGGTCAATGATTAGTGCTCACATATCACTTATGGATGATCAATGATCATTTGGTGAATATATCCACAATTAGTGACCAATAATTATAAATTTTTATTACATTTTCATTTTTTTTTCAAACATCAGAGATTAATCCTTGATCAATGATTATTTAGTAAGACGCATTAACTATCAGTTATCAATTCTCACTAAAAAGTAAATGTTAGAAGCTAAACACCAATAAGAACCAGAAAAATAAATAAATTTGAGGTTAAAAGTGTATGGAGTGATTCTCATGGGGATTATATATATAGAGAGAGATTAAAATAGTAAACTTAAAATTTACATTCGATGGTGATTAACTTCTCAAGGAAGCTAGAAACAAAAGAACAATAGGGAGTACTACTCTCAATATGTGCTTCTAACTCTTGCGGGAAGCAATAGACTGGCTTATCTATCCAAACAACTTAAAATTAGTTGGAGGTGCTTCCAACTCCATAAACAAGAACAGGAATTTGGAGAATTTCTATGTGTTACCTCTTTTATTCTAGGGCAACAACAAACAAAATTTATTAAAAAAGAAAAGAGATTACTGAGAGTAACTCCAACCAAGCTTCAAATCTCTAAATTGAAAGATGAAGCCCTTTGAGCTAAACTCCAATCGGACTTCACTTTGAAGATTTGGGCTCTATATCACTATTCACGACTTCATGTATAAAGCACATAGAGATTTTTGAAGCCCTTGACTCCATCAATGTTCATCTTTTTCAATTTTTCTATTGTCTTGTAAATTTTCTAAAGTGAATAGTGCTTTGAAGTAGGGACTGGTTTGAAGTTCAAAAGTGGTTTGAGGGCTTTATAACGAAGAAGATGCCAATTTGAAGCCTTTGTTAGGGTTGTTTGAAGTAATGTGATGCACCACTAATTCACTTTGAACTAGGGGTGCAACTTGGTCCAATTCAAATCGAGAGTTGAACAAAACCGATGGCTTTGGGTTGGTTTGGAATAAGTTACAGTTCTGTTTGGATTGAGAAAATAGAGAATCGATCAATTTGATTCAGTTATCTATTCAAGACTTGAATAAAATCAAACAAAACCATGAACTGAACTCTCATGTAATAAATAAATATATATTAATTTACTATGAATTATTTTAGGAGTTGGGACAAAGGTTCATGACTTGTTTTTTTTTTTGATAAATTATTGATTTATTATAGAAAATTTTATGCTTATTATATATTCAATTTTTTTTTTTCAAATAAAAATATGTTACTTCTAAGAAAGTTTATAGAATATTGATTACCCATAGAATCGAACTAAACCAAATCGACCTTAGTTTTATTTGGGTTGGTTTGGTTCTATTGGTTTTTCGGTTTAGTTTGGTTTGATTTGATTCAGTTCCAATTTGACCCCAAACCAAATCAATCCGAACCAAGTTGCACCCCTAGTCGAACAGATGTCAAGAATATGCTATGTTCGTCGGGGTCTTATCTAGTCACATGCTTGAAGAGTAAAACAAATGTCGAAAGAGTAACAATTTTCTGGCTCCTCCACGTGCCCTACTCAAAATACTCTCCTAATGTGGAATGGGCTAGAAACATAGATCTTTTCTCTTGGGATCCACAACTGCACGTATTTATGTGGATGTGCAGATGTATCCCAAGGCCTAAAATCTATGGTTCCAGCACATGCCAGGTGAAGAGAGTATTTTGAGTTTGCCACCGTGGGAGAGCCAGATTATCACGACTCATGTAGAAATGGGGAAACCTCACCTTCATCCTCATATTGGAGAGCTTATCAACGCAGCCAAACAGATATATGATTAACCAACGTTTGACATTTAAATTGTCCATCTCATGCCCTAATGCACTCTCGGCACATAATAAAGTGGATAAGGCGTAAGAACCATAGTTGTGTCGTACTGAGATACAAGATGAAACATCGTCCCACCATAGAAGATTTTTTTTTTATCGTTCTCTTAGCTTTCTCTGTCTCCTCAAATCTCTCATTACTTACAGAGTAAGCTCTTTCTCTCCGGATATTTATTTATTTATTTTTTGTTGATTTCTGTGGTACAAAACCCGTTTAAAACCCTCGCACTCTGTTCTACTAAACAGTCTCATATGTACTAAAAACCCTGATTTTATTGGGCTTTTCTCTATAAACATTTGGGTATAAGTTTTGTTGACTACTACTGAAGAAAAAGATGGATTTTGTTATACCTGCAAAACAAACCCATGGATGGTTTTCTTCGTTTAACTGCGTTCAGAGAGATACCACCGAGAAGAATAGCTTGGGTTCTTGGGTTAAGACGAGGGTTTATTCTGACTTCAGTTTAAACAACAACAATTGTTCTCTCACAAAGGTTTCTCTAGGGTATAAGGTTTGTTGCTGTGTTTTATCTTCGGATAGTGTGGTGAGAAAACCTTATGGATATCGAAATAACGGAAGGACTCAGACTTTGGTTGTTTCGAAGTTGGAAACTGTTAGCTCTAATGGTAGGTTACCCAAACTAGCCAAAACCACTCACGGGGATTCGAGTAATGGGCATTCATCTTCTGCTTCGGTGCATCATTCACGTAGTTTCGAAGATTTCGAGACTAATAATCATCTTCGTCGCTTGGTTAGAAATGGGGAATTGGAGGAAGGTTTCACGTTTTTGGAGAACATGGTCTATCACGGAGACATTCCGGACATAATCCCGTGTACAAGTCTGATTAGGGGTTTTTGTAAAGTTGGTAAGACTAAGAAAGCAACTAGGGTTTTGGAGATTCTTGAAGATTCTGGGGCTGTTCCTGATGTTATAACTTACAATGTGTTGATTAGTGGGTATTGCAAGTCGGGTGAGATTGATAATGCTCTTCAGGTGTTGGATCGAATGAGTGTTGCACCTGATGTTGTTACATATAATACAATTCTGCGTAGCTTATGTGATAGTGGAAAGTTGAAACAAGCCATGGAAGTTCTTGATCATCAGTTGCAAAGGGAGTGTTATCCTGATGTCATCACATATACGATTTTGATTGAAGCGACATGTAAGGAGAGTGGGGTTGGGCAGGCGATGAAACTCCTGGATGAGATGAGGACTAAGGGTTGTAAACCTGATGTGGTTACTTATAACGTTCTTATAAATGGGATTTGCAAGGAAGGACGATTGGATGAAGCGATCAAGTTTCTGAATAACATGTCATCTTATGGTTGCCAGCCCAATGTGATAACTCACAATATAATTCTACGTAGCATGTGTAGCACTGGAAGATGGATGGATGCAGAGAAACTCTTGGCCGACATGCTTGGGAAAGGTTGTTCGCCTAGTGTTGTTACGTTCAATATCTTGATCAACTTCTTGTGTAGGAAAGGTCTATTGGGTCGAGCTATTGATATCTTGGAGAAGATGCCACAACATGGATGCATTCCCAATTCTCTCAGTTACAACCCATTGCTTCATGGGTTCTGCAAAGAAAAGAAAATGGACCGGGCGATCCAATACTTGGATGTAATGGTGTCTCGAGGTTGTTATCCAGACATTGTGACGTACAATACGTTGCTCACTGCTTTATGCAAGGATGGCAAGGTTGAAATTGCTGTCGAGCTACTTCACCAGCTAGGTAGTAAAGGTTGTACTCCCGTGCTGATCACATATAATACGGTAATCGATGGGCTTTCAAAGATGGGGGATACAGAACGTGCCATAGAACTTCTGGAAGAGATGCTAGCAAAAGGTCTCCAACCTGATGTAATCACCTATTCGTCGCTAGTGTCTGGGCTAAGTAGAGAAGGTAAGGTTAATGAAGCCATTGAGTTCTTTCATGAACTAGAAGGATTGGGTGTCAAACCGAACGCAATTACTTATAATTCCATCATGTTGGGGCTTTGCAAGGCTCGTCAGACTGACCGTGCTATCGATCTTTTGGCCTCTATGGTATCTAAGGGGTGTAAACCTACGGAAGCTACATACACCATCCTTATTGAAGGTGTAGCTTATGAAGGTCTTGTCAATGAGGCTTTGGAGTTATTAAATGAATTGTGCTACAGAGGTGTTGTGCAGAAAAGCTCAGCACAACATGTGACAATCAAGATGTAGGTTGGACAGTGAACTTTGTCGAGGTCTTGGATGGGTGGGAGTAACTTATACATTGGATTTTGTTTGTTTAAATTTTCCTCCATAGATGGCTGCATAAGCTTCTCAACCATTTTTCATTTACCTTGATCAGGCTTCTTTTCCTTGTCATAACAAGTGCAATCAAACTCAATTTTGGTACAAAATCCCTAGTCCCTCCCAGTTATGAGTTGTACTTTATATCTCTTATATACTTGGATATCTAATTTTTATATTAAATATATGTACTTAATTAAGTGTGCCTTGTCCTTTCATTTTCTTTGCACAGATGTCATAGTTTTCTCTCATTGACAAGAATATGTTTGCATTTATTTCTTACTGTTATTGCTATTGAAAAAGTTATTTTCTCATCAATATAGAGTGTTGTGTTTCCACCAAGGGAATCTAATGGATCTTTTCCCTTGTAAGAATGAATGGTTAATCAGTTTTTTGGCTATTCTACTTCCAAGGTCTGCTTTTGTGTGATAATGTTATCATTTCTTTTTATATAGATGGTTAAAATATAGAAGCAGTGTTGTTCTGTTGTTGAATTTTTCTTACTGATTTCCTCCTTGTTGTTATTCCTTGTAACTTTTTTTGTTCCATTTCTAATAAATGTCTCTTTTACTGATGAAAAGATGGGATTAAAGTATTCTCCCCACAAGCTGATGTTGGATAGTTGCCTCAAACATTAGTGCTAACTAGGTGCAGAGGCTAGGTATTGTTTAACCAATAGTAAAATTAAGAGCTAAAAGTCACGAGGTTTGAAGGTGCCAACTTGGTTAGTTTGTAAAGTCTGTGAGTGGTTGTGCTACAGACCTAGATTGAAACCCCACCTTCATTTGTTACCGATCAAAGAAGAAGTTGTAGGGGTTGTGCAAACTTGATTCGGCCCCGGAAGCATTGTTACTTGTTGTACTTTATAACTGAACAAGTAATATAGTTTATCGTGGATTCAAGTCCAGCTTAGTAGCTTACCCATAAAAAAATGTTTGACCTTACATCACATAGAAAGACAAAAACTTGTATGTTACCTAAGCTGTGAAGGTTGAGGTGGTTCCCCACAAGCGATAAAAAATGAGTTGACTTGACTCTGAGCATGTCATCCTCTATCTTAGATATTGAGACTCAGCTTTAGGTCTCGACTTTAGTAATAGAATATCTTAGTGGTTGAAAGTTGGCACCATAGAACTAAAAACTTGACAAGAAGAGGTTCTAGATGGAAAACAAACCTCAACTTATCATAAGAAGCTTTTGTGCTTGTCTGCCATAATCTAGCATCAGGGGAGATAGGACACACACACACACACAAACCAAAAAAAGGTGCCTTTTGTTAAGGATAACATATGTTACCTTTGTTCAGTTTAGGTCGAGAAGCATACTGCCTGAGCTTTTTAGTGCTTAATTTTGATGACTGAATCACGAACCTCCTGAATGTTCAAGAACAGAATGTGTCGCATCTCAAAAACATAGGTAAGAGGGCCTTTAATTGGTCTAACAATAGATTGAGTTTGATGTATGAGTGGATTTGTTCCTTTTGGAAGTTGCTCTCCAGATTTTAGACCTGTTATTTTGAGCTTTTACTGCCAAACTCAATAATTTTGTAATCTGGGCTGCATCTAAGATGTCTATTTTGAGAGGTTTTAGGTGCTTGGGGAGAGAGATTCATACGAAACAAGATTTTTAATGCTGATGAAAACATGGGTCGAGTCCGTTGAAGTCATCTCGATATTGTTTTCTCTATGATTCAGTGAATACCACCTAGAAGATCTCCTAGGCCAATATTAACCTGACGGGTGTTGCCAACCATTCCAAACCTATGTTACCCAAGTCATTGCTACTAATTCGAACCATGAACAGGTATGAACTGAGGTTTGCACTCGGTTTGTAAAATCAAGCGAACCACGAACCCACAGAAATTTTGATTTGGTTTGGCAAACCAAACAATTTTATAATTAGTTTGGTGAACCAGACCAATTTTTTATTTTCTTTTCATTATTTACATTTGAAATTTGAATTACTGTATTAATTTGTTTCTATTTAACTAAGAATTTTTTAACATTATAATTGTTCTTTTAACTTGTAAATTTGAAATATATATAAGCACAAGCGAACTAAGCTAGCAAACCGATCTATGAAACAAAAGTGAATCAAGAAAGGAATTATCTCTGCCTACCCCCAACGAACCGGGTTCATTCTAGAGTGGCGAAGCATGAACCCGAATTTGAACCAATAAACCAGGTAACATAGTTCCAAACTATGGGCTCTTATCACCTGAAATTTCCGATGATAATTAAATTAACTAGAGTTGTTTTAATGCTATTTGAGTACATTGTGAACATTATTTTGGGCTGTGCTATCATTGTCCCAGCAGCATGTGTTTATCCTCATCCCCAAGTGCAGAACACATCCTTTTCATTTTTGTTTTTATTCTTTTTTCATCTCTGTTTCCGACTTGCAACTATCATGCCCACAGCATGTTCGACTCGAAGGATGGTTCTCCAAAGTATATTTCCCCTATGATCTTTTCTGTGAAAATATTTCCTTTTGGAAGTGATACTGTTTTTCTTTTTGGAAAATCAATTTCTCGAGAAAAGTGTCATGAAGAAAATGGATTTCCAAGTAACTTATTTCCCTATGTTTGGTTGCACTTAAGCAGCTTAATATTTTTTAATGTTTTTTTTTTTTTTTTTTTTTTTTTTGGGGGGGGGGGGAGTGGGTGTAATCGTCGGGAGTAACATTATGGTTTTTTTTCCCAACAAGAAAATCAGTTTCTCAAGGGCTTGAGTCAAACAATGTTTTCCCACCAAGAGGGTACATTGAGGAAATTGTAACATTATGGTTTTTTTTTCCAACAAGAAAATCAGTTTCTCAAGGGCTTGAGTCAAACAATGTTTTCCCACCAAGAGGGTACATTGAGGAAATTGTACACTCGCAAGTAACATTTCTTGGAAAAACTCAATTTGTTTACCATCATACCACCCGAATTCTTGATTTACCAATATGTTTATTGAGAATTAAATTTTAAGTGTTTTATGTAATGGAATGAGAGTTAGTATGGATCACCTAAATTCTTAAGAAATTTCAACAAATGATTTGCGGCACAAAAAATATCACAAATCAGCACAGTCAATCATTCATCACAAACCATTTGCATTGTAAAACATTTACAAATGAGTTTGTGGTGTATAGGGGTGACAATGGATCTGTTTCTAAGTAAACCATTGTATTTAGTTTGGATATTGGTTCCGGTTCCAAAATAAATGAAATCGGAACTGTCAAAAATCACATATACCCATTGGTTCCGATTTTCAAGAATTGAATGAGAAAAAAATATTTCAAATCATTATAAAAAAAATATATTTTCAAAAAATTAACATATTAGCAGTAGAATTATTAAGTTAATTATAATTTGGTATATCGAAGATACAAATTAATTATTTTTTTCAAAAATAAAATTTATCTTAGTTAAAATGAATAAATTTTTAGAAGAGAAACTCATTTTAAGCTGTAATGGATAATTTATATGAAAAAGTGAAGAATTTTATACAACATGTATTTATTTTGAAATAAAAAAAATACTTTAAATCATCTATAGTATGAAAAGAAATGACAAAATAAATCGATTCCGAGTACACGTGGGTATCCATTGGATAAAACCTAATGATTCCAATTCTTATCGATTCAATTCCACTCTAGATCCAGCTCTAATTGATTCCAATAAGAAGGAATTAGAATCAGAGTTTTCGATTTTGATTTGGTTAGATGGATACCCATTGACATCCCTAATTTCAACCACATTATTTCATCCTCTCTTAATGAATAAACAAAGTCGAAGTCGGCAGAAAGATTATTAGGATCATTAAAAATCATCGCAATAAAGATCATAGTGTATGAGTTATTGCCTTTGATGAAAGGGACATCTTTGTTTGATGGTGGTGCTTGCAAGTTTACAGAAATATGTTTCTACTACCTCATCAAAGGCAATTACTCATGCGGTATGATCTTCGTTGAGATGATTTTGAATGATCCTAATAATCTTTCTATCGACTTCGACTTTGTGCTTGAAATCATCTCTGTTGGAGAAGATTCTCTCCAAGTCCGGACCACGTCAACACACTTTCAAATTCACAGTTTGACTTTGATTTGATCCGGATCCAATCCAATTGTTATCAAATCGGTTTCATATTGGATCGATATTAACGGATTCTATTCTCATTGGATTGGTCCTATTCTCCTAGATCGACTAGGACCCAACCCAACTCAACGAATTTAAATAGTAATTTTCCAGTTTTCAGGAAAGTCCAACAACCACACAGTCATACAAGATTCTTTTTGCTATTTACTTGCAACAAAAAATCAAGCCAAAACGACATATTCCTATTTCTATTTATTCAGTCCATCGACACTCTCTCTCTCTCTCTCTCTCTCTCTCTCTCTCGCTCTCTTATCTCTTTCACACACACACACACACACACATAGAGACGGAGAAGGAGAGAGCAACCCTACAAAAATAAAAAATATATATAATAATTCTTCACTTCTCAAGCTTGAAAGTCTTTCCTCCAAAAGAGATAATTAAGCTATGGAGAAGTCCTCCTCTCCCACAGAAGCAGAAGAAGTCGGTTTATTTTCTTGCTGGGGTCGTCTCAAGCTTAAGCTCCAATGGAGAAAAAGTAGAAAAACAAGTACTGTTGGTTACAACATAGCAAAGTCTCTCAAAATCAAGCAATCAAAACCCAAATCCCAAGGATTCAGGTATGACCCTATAAGCTATTCTCAGAACTTCGATGATGGTGGTTGGGACGAAGAAAGTGAGGATTCCTATCGTGGGTTTTCTTCTAGGTTTGCTGCTCCTGTCCCAAAACCACTTCATGATGATCAATGAAAACCGGTTTTCTGGTTTCAGGAAGTGGTTTTTGAGGGGTTGGTGAAACCGCTTGAGGTGAGGTGGTGGGTTGGTGTGTGATTCAACTGATGGATTCATGTCCCGTTACAACGTGGAAGAAGAGTAATGATATAGATGGCTAATTTTGTAATTTGAACAGAAAACAAGTGTAAGTTTTAGTTTAGTAAATTTATAAGCGTTTCTTTTACATTGTTTGCATGAGTGAATTATCGTATTAAAATATGTGTTTGACCATGTTATGACGAATGGATGGTGCGGATTAGATCTAGTGGTAGTGTACAAAGGGAACAGATCCTCTGTAGCTCTCTATTTTACAGTCCACAAAACATCACATTGAAAATAAATAACAACTCAGTCCTCTAATACTCATGGTTTAGATCAGATTTGGAAGGAAAAAAACATCTTGTATCAGATTAAGTGTTTAAAAATGGATGGTCACTGAACTCGTAAATTTAAATAATGGAGAGCTATGGAAAAAACGAACCTACATAGGATCTACTCGTGTACAACGTAGTACTCCCCTATGGTAAAGTTGTTAAGGGGTATTTGATTTGAATTGTGAAACTTGATTCTGATTGTCAAAATTAGATTATGGAATTAAACTGATTTTCAGAATCCAAAATTTCATTTGTTAACATTGTTCTTAAAAATTGATCTTGTGAAAAAAAATTAGTCAATTACACATCTTAAGATTAAAATGGTAATAATCTCTTCGGAGACATCGGATAAAATTGGAACGATATAGAGAAGATTTGCTTGGTCCCTGCGCAAGGATGACACACACAAATTGAGAAATGGTCCAATTTTTTTTTGGGTTGCCTAAGTGGTAAGGGCGAGCTCGTAAAGTATGGGTTAGACGCACGTCACGGGTTCGATTCCCCTCTTAGATTTTTCTCATTATTTAATTGGGGGACCATGGCGGTGGGTTGCTGTGGTAGTCCTCCCTGAGATTAGTTGTGGTGTACGCAAATTGACTCGGACACTCAATTAGAAAAAAAAAATTACTTGTCCTTAAGATTGGAAACAATGGATTTTTTAGACAATAAATTTTTTTTTTGGAAAGAGATTGAAAAAGAAGGCATTTAGGTCATTTTCTATTAGTTTTCAAGTGAATTATACATTTAAGGGACACATTGAGATTACCCGATGATAATTTTCTATTTTTACATATAAAAAAAAACTATGATTATTATTATTGTTGTTGTAATGTTACTATTACATTGATATTATTTTTAATAATAATTATATTATTAATATCATTATTGTTAATTATTATTATTATTTTTATAGCAAGAAGTATCTCAAGATCGTTATAACTGGATAGTGTGAGAATAAGAAGAGCTAACATTATGAGAACTATTTCTAATTCTCTGTATTTTTGGTTTTTAATTATGAAAAAAATCAAGTCAATAATTCAAATCAAACAGGCCCTTAGAATTCAGGTTTAAATGTGAGTTGTTTGAATAAAAATTTCTATGGAGTATGGGTAAGACTCATACAAAGAATATCCTATTCCAGAAAATATGCCCTTTCAGGTACCCACTTAATCTCCCCTTTTTTAGGAATCTATGGGGGGTTCTCCTACCTGTTGGTAATCCTTGATCGGTGCGGATGCACGATCATGAGATCTTGCGCTCCGCCCAGGTGGCATCCTCTTATTAACACATCATTCAAGTGTGTTTCGTGATCGTACACAAGACGCACTCCCTCAATTGTCTGGTTTCCAGGCATGAAAAGCCCCCCCGACACGTGACTGCTTCTCTAGCTGGCTTTAAAAGTTGGGGCAACATCAGTACCGATCCCGACACTACACGGGGTGTCACAAGCGAAAGCCGTTCTCAGGCGTCTACAATTTCCTTTTTGTTTCAGAATGTTTTGGCCGAATATTTCAATTTCACAAAATTGCTTTTTTTCCTTTTTGAAATATTGCCTTGAGATGAGATTTTAAATTTTGATTAGAAGAATGCTATTGCAACCAAAATTATCATGATGACACGCGAACAATTAGAGCAAAATAAAGAATGAAATACAGAAATTTATGCCAATCCACCACTAAAGGTTGTACTCATTGTCATTTATGATGGAGAACTTTCACCAAGGGTCTCTATGATAGCAGATAAGACATTTTCGAGGTTAATGTAATCAAATGTCTAGCATTCCTAAGTTGGGTTGGGCTTGAAGAAGCTAATTTAGAAGTAAATGGGTCTAATCTCCAACCACGTTTATTGTTTTAGTCTCAATTGATTGAGATGGAAAGACATTCCTAACATTCTTTAGAAAAGCAAATTCCTAGGAAAAATATATCGATTCCTAGAGAATTGTACATTTCTCCCATCTCAGCTGTATGTTTGACAAAGAGAGTTGTGTTCAAAGTTAGAAAAGTATTTTTAATAACGACGTTTCAAAATGCAACTTGCCACAATATTTCAATTCAAATGATATTGGAGTTGTTTTTGGCCACTCCTTTGTTAAAAGAGTCTTTCTAGTCTCAACCCCTGGTTGAGGCTCTCCATCAAACAGATGCTTGTGATAAGAGCTAAAATATTGATTCCATGGAGAGCAGTACCGATCTTCTAGGGATACATTTTCCTAAGGAAATCTAAGCTACCCCACCCTTCTTTTTTAAATGTAGGCCCATATAGGCTAGCACTACTAAAGGAAGGGTGTGGTGTTCTAAGATCCAAACATTTCTAGAGAGATCTAATCCGTGGAAGTGTGTTTCAGCCAAACAAAAAAAAAAAATTATTCTTTTTCTTATATGGGTTAGAAGTTTTGGAATCAACCATCTCCTCACCTTAAAGATCATCGTCACCTAAAACTAGTCCATTCCGAACTTCAAACCCATATAAGATCAAAAGCTTGTGTTTTTAGTGATCTATTGATCCTGCTAGTGTATATATGGTTGGGTATCGTTGACTCAAGAATTAACACACAACCTTGATCGTGTAAACTCAACATCTATTAATTATCAATAGAGTGGCTCGTGAAGATCTATCAAATTATACTATTTATTTCTACTTTTCAATATCAAAGGAATCACTACTCTATTGATATCATACCAATCTTGAACTTAAACATGGCATAACTTTTAAAGCAATTACTATCATAGAGCTCTAAACAATGACTTCATGGCAAGGGGGTTGCAAAAATAGAGGATGATAGGGTTATATGGAAGGAGAGTAAACTCTTATTTTTAAGGGAAAATTCTTAAATAATTATTGATATTGTCATAAATGCCAAGAGTGTCATAAGTGTTGATAGAACTATCAAATAATATTAATAAACTATTCCATAAGTGTTAGTAAGACTTTTATATGTGTGATGGTTTTGTCAACATTTAATACACTTTCAATATTGACGATAATACCAACAATTGAGATTTCTTTATTTTTAATTGACTCTTCTAAATTACTTGTTTAGAAACTTTCTTAACTTTGGAAAATTTTCTAATCACACATCCTCGTGGAATTGAAAAACATGATAGGATACCATGCAGATGTAAAATACACAATTTAAAATTATTTGTTTTCAATCAGATTTAGGTTATGAGCCCCGGAGGAGATGTTGCAACTTGCATCATGCGGTCTAATAAATGAAAGGGATAAATTGTGATTTTAAAAACCAATTTCTAGGATCGCCTGATCTGGTTTTGGACTGACGGATTTGGTGTTGACCAAGCCATTCTCGATGATACTAATCATAATTAATCTAAATTAATACCAACTCAAATCTTCCCAACGCTTTACTTAGATACATTTATCAAATTAATACGACTTTTAAACCTTAGTAAAAACCACGCGCGCGCACGACTTAAAAAAAAAAAAAAATCCAAAAACAAAAACAACATTAACATCCGACTGATCCAATCGAGGTTTCATACTTCAATCGGTACAACAAGGATGGTGGTTTCCAATATTTAGTGCCGGTCGGATCCCAAATTTGGTAAATTTAAGGTGACAGTGACACCCTAGAATTCAGAGCGAAGATGTACAGATAATGGGCTAACGTGTGGACTTTCATATTTGTGTTATTTTTAAAATTTTAATAACAATTAAATAATGTTTACTACGTGTCCTTCTAGATTTCTTAATCTTTCTTCCCTTGATCTTCTCCTTATGTGTATTGAAGCCTTCCACGCTTATCTTGTTTGTTAATTTTCAATATTTGTTGTTCAACCAACTTCAACAGGGTCAAAACAGGCAAATTGAGTCCACTTTTTGTGTCGATTTCTGAACTTTTTTTTATAAATTGGTTTTACTTTTTCTGAGTTGGGTTTTTTATTTTGGAAGGAAGGTTACTGATTTTCTGGGGTTTGAATGATGTAGGAACTTGTGGGTTATGGTTGATTATGTGTTTGATCTGTAGAGGGGATTGAATGAATTCTGAAAGGTTGATTTTTTATTTTTTTTCTGGGTTGGATGAATGCTAAATACTGAATATTCGAAATCTTGCTGGTTTCTAGAGTTTAGAAATGGCGTGGTTTTGTTGATTCTGATATGGGTTTTTGATTACTAGATTTGGGTTGTCCTTGTTTTAATGAAATTCACTTTGATTCGAATTCAATCTGAAGAAATTGATTTCCCAGCACTTCAGTACTGAAATAGATCAATTTACACAGATTACTTACAAGAAACAACAAACTTAACTGGGTTTCTAAGGTGTAGGCTTTAAATTATCTAGATCTTGTCTAAGGTGATTTAGGATTCCAATATTTGATCTTTTATTGTTAACAGAGATAGATTAGAATTAGGTTTCTATTTTATTGAACCTTGTACCTATATGGAGGCTACTCACAAAGAACCAAATGGAGAGTCAGAAGAAATAGATAGAGAACCTTCGACAGAAACTCCTTTCAAGGAAACCCGTCTCTATAGACCCCATTTTCCTGGTGCAGTGAGACAAAAAGCTTATACATTCGACGGGTTTGGGAATTATTTTACCAAGGAATGGGATCTCACAGAAGGTATTGGTAAAGAATTTTGTTGGTATCATGTTGAACTTCCAAGGGGAAATCAAAGGCTCTCGTTATCCGCAGAATACCTTATCGATGTTCTTTGCCCTCCATTGAAACTCCAGGACATCCTTTCGCTCGTCAGTAACGGACCCTTTTGTGGGCATGTTGATGGGGCCCTCATCTTCAGGGCGAATTCACCGGGCCCCGGTTCTAGTAATTTTACCATCAAGATTGCCGCAAGACTCACTGAGAACTCACTGATCACTGTGTCATTGGGCCGTGTTCCTAGATTGGGTTTCTCGCCAACGGGTCAATCTCTTCTTTCTGAGATTCCTAGTGTAGAGAGTCCTAATGTGGTTAGAGGTGAAGAGGAGGAGGGAAGTGGAATTGTAATTAAGGAACATGTTCTTAAGTTTCTATTGACAATGAATCATTCTGAGGAGGGCGATAATCCGGTTCCAACTACCATTTCGAATCTTCTTGTCCATGTTATCGATACACACATGGATCACCTTCAGGACATAGTGACCAATCTTGAGATCGAGTTGGATTCAGTGGAGCTTGATTTGGATAAAGGTAATTTCCATCTAATAGCAGTTTTCAGCTACCCAATGAATCCTGTTTACTTTTTATTTCCATTTTGTCGATGATTAGTTCATTGGTGGATCGGTTCTTTTTTTTTTCTTTTGATTGGTTACGAGGAAAATAGGATGTTGACTTTTGTGATACATATGGATAATTAATTTGTGCTCTTGGTGCTCAATTGGGAGAATATTTTTCTGTTTTTCTACATCTCCATTATATTGATGTGAAGGTGGTATGTTGCTGATACAGTTGCAACCATTATAATGGCATTCTATGGAGATGTCACTCAAAATTGATGCTAAACAACATTTGTAAAAACGGGGTTCAGAAAATGAACTTAAAAGAAATTAAAACTGTTGTAACAGCTGTATTTTCATATAAAAAAACAACAAAATAATACCATTATTTACACTTTAAAATCATTACTTTTGAAAAAATTTATGCCTAAATGATGAGGTTACGTAATGTGTTAGCCGTTTTATTTTAAAAGATATAATCTGCTATGAACAGGGAAATGGGTCAGTAATGTTTAGATGTTATTTAAATATATTGTAATTGGTCCCTTGTGAACTGCTATAATGCCCATTATTTTAAACTATGGAGTTTAATTACTATTTGTAGATTATACATATATATATAGAATTGGCTTGTGGTCATTCTTGAATTTCAAACTTATTGCCAACCTCTTTGATTTTAAACATGAATAATGTAATTAATTATAGGTAGCCATTCTCTTTATTTAATTAAACATTTTTGGTAAGTAGCGAAACATAGAAAATGATTTAAAGAATAGAATTCCTTGTTTTCATTGTTCTTGCCAATTCAATGGTGTATTGTTTTCCTTTTACTATGTTTTTGTCCCAATACTAAATATGGGAGTTCTGAGTGCATATTGTTCTTTTGTGGGTTTGCATGGTTTGTTCTTGGTTTAGAACTCAAAGTCTGATCTCTTTATCTTGATTGCAGGTGGTTTTGCTTTGAAGAAGCAAATGCAGGATGACAGAAGATTTCCCAAATTGCATCTAAATTTGCAGCGTCTCCTACAGGTAGCTTCTTAGACTAGCCATTTTTTAACCAAAAAAAAAACATACTCAATTGTATATGGAAAGAAAAATTTTGAGGTAGACCTTATGGACATTTTACCAATGAAATAGTGGTACATATTGCACACACAGGATCGGTTGTCAGACCCATCATTTGATGCATTCCACTTAGAAAATCTTCTACTCCAAAATTGACCCAATCGGATGATCATAAGGATTTCTCATATGGATATTAATTCCTACATTATTCACCATTACTTTAAACCTAAATTGGTTGTAGGTGATCTTGTAGAATGGGTCATGCCAATTTGCAATCAAGTATGCCGTGGGTTTGGTTTGGTTAAAAATATAACTTAATTCTGCTTTTGCCCAGGTGATCGCACATGGGGAACAAGTTTTCCCGCGTGTTAAAGAAAAATGTGCTACAAAAAGTTGGTTTGCCAGTGAAGACATTGTCTCTCTCGAAGAGCTAATTGGACGGCTCAGGAGGCTAAAAGAAAATGTTGGGTTTATAGCCAATCGTGTCACAGCAGTGCAGGCTGGTCTTGACAGTTGGCAAGCCGAACAAATAAACAGGAAGCTTTACTATCTCTCATTCCTTTCAATAATATTCCTTCCTTTGTCCATCATCACTGGAGGTAAAATTCCTTCTGAAGTTAATTGTAGTTTTAATAGATAATTTCCATCAGACCAAGAAAATTGTGACTCCAATCTCTTCTTTTGGGTTGTGCTCTTAACAGTGTTTGGGATGAATGTGGGAGGCGTTCCATGGACAGGGCAAAAGGATCCTGCCATAAAAGATGGTTTTCGCAATGTCTTGTTTGTATGTGTTGCAGTGCTGTTGCTTGTACTGCTGTGCTTTGCTTTCCCAGCTCTCTATGCCCGCGTAGCTGATTGGAGGAAGCGGAAGGCAGCGAAGAATTGGTCACTGAATAGGAAGTCGTTCTTAAAGAGAACTTTTCATGGTGGATTTCAGGAGAGAGGGGATTACCTCCGCATTTGAATAGAGGCTTTGGTGACATTGCGGTATGTATTCTGTTTCTCCTTTTTTTTTTTTTTAATAACTAATTTGTAAATGTTCTCTTAGAATGAAAAACAATTTGTTCATCATATGCATCTTCAACCACTGGGATTTTTCAGGTTAAATTCATCTTCAAAGAATTTTTATGCTTGGGTACACAAGATGCCCGCACTGGCACATGTACAGATGAGATGGTGGTATCGCTCATGAAAGGGTGGTTCTTAGTTGATGACGAGGGCCTCGTCTTTTGAAACATCTGTTAATGAATTATGACGTTTATTTATTGTTTCATGAGTTTTCACAGATGTTTCAGTTTTGAATTTGTAGTGTAATGATCTTATAAATACTCACGGGAGTTCTGTAAGAGCAAATTCATTAACGTCATAAGTGTTTTCAGCTGTGCTAAACTGTTATTACATTGAATCTTGTAAATGGCTTGAATCACTAAACAGTAGTAGTGCCCACTAAATCGAGTTACTGTCACGTAGTGGGACACGTGATGCTAATGTGTGAAGGAGTTTGAATTTCCAATAACTTGACTCTTGGGGAGTGCAGCATCTGGTCTCAATCGTATGGTTTTGCATTTCTAACTATTTAGTTCACGAGCCGGATCTTGGCATGTCAGGAATCAACTAATGACTGCTCAAGCATTGCAACTCAGACTATGCTTTCCAAGCATCTTGTCTAAGCGGAACTCTGAGTTAACTTCCCTACTGATCCAAGTAAGTCTTCTCCAATGAGTTCTTGCGCATGAGCTTCTATTTTTCACCCTCTTAACCTTTCTTACTCTCTTAAGTATGCTTACAAATGAAAATCGCTCCCACTTTGATCTACTTGAGGAAGTGGACCACACCATGTCGATCTAGAAGTTTTTGAACTCCCCGAAAGCTCTTATAAAGTCCAAACTTCAAATATACAAGTCTCTTAAAATATTGGTACATAGTTCATCCTAAAGATTTGGAGTTGGCTAAATGAATTATGTTCATCTATTCCACTTTTAATTTTTAGAGTCTTAAGTCTTCTGATATTGAAGGTGAATTCTTTTTTCGCTTTCACTATGTCTACATTTATCAGGTCTTCCCCTCACTATGTGAATCCAAAATGACATTGAAATTGACATCGTTTTACACATTACTGATATTTCATGATGTCATTTTCAATGTCACTGCATCATTATTCTTATGAGTTGGCATCCAGTACGGTGTTCCGGAATTATGATAAAGGAAAGGTGTCTACCTGTCATGTTTTTGTTGGAGTTTAAAACACTTAGAGCTCAGCCGTACATGCAGCCTGATGTGTTTCTACAATAAAAATTTGCCACGTTGACACCTAACCTTGGGACACCTTTCGAATAAGCCACGTGGCACTTTTTTTTCCTCCTAAACCCTGCAAGTACACTTGTTTTGGCCCAGTTCATGATTTTGGGCGCTGTATCACCATCCAATTGTAGACACAAAAAATGAGGCCCTCGAAGTTGGGCTTTGAAGAAACGCATTTGCCTATTTATGTGCAGATTCTCTAATGGATGGACTCAATCAAAATATTAATCACGCAAATGTCCTAATGGGCAAGCCACGTGATAAAGCCATAAAGGGGTAGCTGGGGACTGGATGTGATGGTGTTAAAAAAAAAAAAAAAAAAAAACCCCCGAAACTTAAATTGAAATCTGACTGAAATTGTGGACCAAAATCAAATCGAACTAGCTTCCTACCTAAACCAAGCTGAAAATCGTTCCATTTGATTTTGGTATTGAGTATGTAAACTTGGAAGCAGACTGAAACAAGAACTAAACCCAGATCTTTTATCCCACCAAAATTTTGAATTTTTTTGAAAATGCAGGGATGCTTTAAATATTGTTCTTTCTATTTTTATAATTATAATTTACCAGAAGATAGTATGTGCAACCACACATGTATCTGAAGGGCTTACTTGTAGCTTAAAATGTTAATTAACACTGTTTTTGAATATTACATAGGAAAAAAGAGTATTTTTATAATTTTGAAAAACAAACTAATGTGATTTTGGAGACGTGCAATTACAAATTTTTTGATTTTTGACAAAAATGATCCTTATTATATTAGTTTTAAATGTTAAAGTGGGGATATTTTGAAATCCAAATTTTGGTGTTGAACCACTTCTATTCTGTCTTCTCTCGTTATAATAGTAAAGATAATACTGACAACAATGTAACTATTTTAAGATAATACATAGTTATCATATCAATCAATAAAAAAAATTACTTCTATCTTTATAAGTTATAAAGTAGGTAACAGAGTAAACTCAAGAGATTGGCTCAATGGCAATTTTGAATCAATAAGTGGTTAATGCCCATAGGTTGTGAGTTCAATATCCAGTATGAACATTAATTCTTCAAGGGCCACCCATGAGGGCACTTTCACTTACTTGGTACATGTGATGTGTGGGCATTGCACGTGCCCCTGAGACTAGTCATTGAATAAAACCATAGTCTATGGACTGGACAAAGCCTAGATATGGATCCCATCAATTGTCTCTAAGGATACTCAATTATCAAAATAAATAAAAAATTGAATAACTATTTTGTAGATCGATTCTCACATCACTGATGTGGATGTATGTATAGGTGCTTTTCATCGAGATAGAGTAGAAGGCATCTATGGTTATGTGTGCACCTCCACCTTATCGATGTGAGAATCGATGCACATTTCAATGTTACTCCAGCGCGACTAAAAATAATAGTATCTATATACGAGGTTGAAACTTAGGTTATCATTCTAATTAGATTTCTTCTTTTATTTATTTTATTTTTTCATAGGTTACCTCTACTTTTCCTTCTTCTTTTTTTTCATAATAAGAGAAATAATTTTTTCAATATCTTTGTTTTCAAAAGAATCCAACCCGAACCTGAAATTTTGGTTGGCTTCGGGTGGACCGAATGTACATCCATGACTGGATGGAATCTTCAAATACCTAGTGATGGTCATCAACATTCAGCACTCTCAACTTTCATGGTCCATCCAATGGTCTATCTAAGCCTTGGACGACATTGGTAAATGACAAAAGAGGACATAATATCTCTCATTCATTTTGGTTTTCCAATATCAAGGATTTCATCCAATATACCATCGTACAAAAAGATGAGGGTAGACTTACCAGTTAGAGTTAGAGCCCAACTCGGAGCACTTATAATAGTCAACATGCTCATGGCGACGTGTATTTCCATCTCTCGCTCTGCTAAACCTCTCTTACGCTCTTCTTTTTATCCCCTCATCTCTCCCAAACATCTCCCCAAATCCCATCCTTGTCCCCTCTGGTCCTCTTCTTTCTCCTTCTGTCTCTCTCTTCGCCACAAATCAACCTCTCTCTCCGCCTCCTCTTCGTCCTGCTCATCTTCTGCTCTGTTCATGGCTTCCGAAGCTCCTCCATTGGCGCCCGAAGAGAAGCTCGAAGAGAATCCTCTGTTGCAGGATTTCGTTTTCCCGCCTTTCGATGTTGTTGAAGCAAAGCACGTTCGATCGGGGATCAGAGCTTTGTTGAAGGAACTTGTAGGCTTTTATCTAGATTTCCTTTGCAAGTTAAATCTTCTCTTTCTTTTTCTTTATTATTATTTTTATGGATTTTACGGTTGATTGATCGATTGAGATTGCAGGAGACTGATTTGGTTGAATTAGAGAAGACGGTGGAACCGACATGGCCGAAGTTGGTTGAGCCTTTGGAGAAGATTGTGGATCGATTGCAAGTTGTTTGGGGGATGGTTAATCATCTGAAATCCGTGAAAGATTCTCCTGAACTGCGTTCCGCCATCGAAGAAATGCAGGTATCGTTAATTTTTTATTTTTTTTAGACTAGTCTTTTGTTTCGATTACTTCTAGGGTTTTAACATGTATTTTTAGTCTAAAATAGTGGTTTGAATTGAGCGTTGTTGTTACCTTGTTGTGATCTTTTGGATAATAAGTTTGAACAATCACTTACCTTGATTAGCTTTGTATTTGCAGCCAGAGAAGGTTAAGTTTGAACTTAGATTGGGACAAAGCAAGCCCATTTACAATGCTTTCAAGGCCATTCAAGAATCTTCATCTTGGCATACTTTGGACGATGCTTGTAAGCGTATTGTGGAAGGTAATTGTCCCACATTTTCGATGGCAGTCAGCCAGTCAGCAATTGTGTGTGTGTGTTTTGAAGAGGTTGAGCTATCATATGCATATTCTTTGAACTTCTCATTACTTTTTTGGCATCTCTTGAAATACCTCATTTATGATGCCCGTAGAAACTTGGGGCCTGTTTGGATACCAGGAGCAGAACTACTCTTCCAAAGAACAGAAGCTGAAGTACTCTATGGAGGAGCTGGAAAAGTAATTCTGTGCAGAAATGGCGTTTGGCAATCAACTCTATGAAGTACTGGCAGAAGTACTTTTGTACTGGAAGTCTGTTTGGGAACCATACTGACTTCTCATGACTTTTAGAAAAAAGACCAGAATACCCTTATATTATACCAGTTACTGTTTTTTATCTTTTAGTGTCATAATATGCCTTCAAACTATACTGTTTTTGACATTTTAACTATAAATATTAATATAATAAATATAATATAATATTTTAAATATTAAATATTAATATAATATGTTTAAATCCATTATACTTAAAATTTTAAAAAAAATTTGATTGACTGTTTTTGACATAATATGACATAATATTTAAAAAAAAAATTGACAGACTGTCTTTTAGTGTCATAATATGCCTTCAAACTATATTGTTTTTTACATTTTAACTATAAATATTAATATAATATAATATAATAAATATTATTATAATATAATATAATATTTTAAATATTAAATATTAATATAATGTGTTTAAATCCATTATACTCAAAATTAAAAAAAAAATTGACAGACTGTCTTTTAGTGTCATAATATGCCTTCAAACTATATTATTTTTGACATTTTAACTATAAATATTAATATAATATAATATAATAAATATAATATAATATAATTTAATATTTTAAATATTAAATATTAATATAATGTGTTTAACTATAAATATTAATATAATATAATATAATAAATATTAATATAATATAATATAATATTTTAAATATTAAATATTAATATAATGTGTTTAAATCCATTATACTCAAAATTAAAAAAAAATAATTTAATATTAATAAATGTTTCTTTTGTTTGATTTAAGGCAAATGAATTAGAAATATTTTCATAGAAAATTAATAAAGTTAGGGGTATTTTGGTAAAACGAACCATTAGATTTTGACTCCCCGCAAGAAGAGTTTTGAGAAATAGGTTTTCTTGACTTCTTCATAAAGAGTAATTTATTGCTCTTGCGCGGAGTAACTCTTCGAGGGAGTAGTTCATACAAACGCATCCAAACGACTTCTAACTCCCCGCAAGAGTCAGAAGTAGCTAAGGAGTCCTATCCAAACGCCTACTTGATTTTATTGTACTAACCATAACATACACAAAAGTATCTTGCTCAAAAAAATATAATAAAACGCAAAAGTGCCATAGATATTTTTTCTACACCCTTATCTTTTAAACAAATTTTATATTACATTTATCTAGAGAAGCTCTTATTATCATAGTAACAAAAAACGGCTTTTTTTATAAATAAAAATAAAAATTCTGATGATAATATCTTGATTTTATTATTATTATTTTTTTAAACAGTGTATTATTTTGAACGAAAGATATGTTGATGAGTAAACTTTTTTTTTTGGCATCGTAACATGTTATATGAACAGATAGGTGTCTGTGTATATGCATTTTAATGGCACATATAAACTCGAGGTTTCCGCTACATTTTATTAGCCTTATATTTCTGCAGCCCAGATAAAGGAGGCAGTTCTTAATGGTGTTTCTCTTGAAGATGATAAAAGAGAACATTTTAACAAAGTTCAGCAGGTCTGTTTCAATGCTTGATATCTGTCCTTTTTTATTTGCAAGTTATTCCATTGAACCTTCCATGCTGATTTTGTTGAATTATTTAATATGCAAAATTGCAAATAAATTACCAACTTCGAGGAGTTATCTTCTGCTTTAGATTAGTAAGTTAAAGGAGGTCCAATGTGAATTTTATCTATCATTTCTGGGCACGTGTATTCATCATTTTTATTTTTTTATATATATGCCATATTCTTCATTTTCTGATGGATGATATTTATTTTAGGCTTTGTTACATGTTTACAAGAACAAAAAGAAGATATAAAAAATGCACTGTTCATCGTGACATCGAACTTTTGATCCATACTAGAAGTTATGGGAGTTAATGGTTAAGCAAAGAAGTTTGATGAGGGGAAATCTTTGTTGCTAAGTCAAGGATTGCAATTGAGGTGGCCGTGAGCCTTAATAGAATTTTTACATGAAAGAGTATATTAAAAGCACTGGAATTGGATTGCTAGAGGAGCAAGAGATTAAAGATGCTTCCCATAAAGTTGGGTGGCTAAATCGAAGATATGCTCCTAGATTGTTATCATGTTATGTGACAGGCATATACCAATTAAACTATAGGTATAAATTTATAAAGTGTCAATGATAATGGCTATGCTTTATACAGCAAAATTTGGGGAAGGAATTAAGAAGCTATATTTTCCTAGAATGACTATAGTAGTGATAAGGATGTTGAAATGAGTACGAGGATTGTTAAACCCAAAATCAGAAATGTGCACTTTCAATGAAATCTGGTAGTAGCTTACACTAAGGGTTGAATTGATAACCTTATTTATTTTTTGGGGTAAGCATTGGGGTTAAACTTTGAATCTATAAATGGTATGCAATCAAATATAGCCGATGACGATGCCATGTGTCCATTTTGTGTGTTGATCATTTCTTTCCTTTCTCTCTGTGGTGGTTTGCAGGAGTTGGAAAAATTATCTCAAAAGTTTGAGGAGAATGTTCTGGATGCCACTAAAAAGTTTGAAAAATTAATTACAGATAAGAAGGATATTGAAGGATTGCCTGCTACTGCACTTGGTCTAGCTGCACAGGCAGCAGTGTCCAAGGTAACTCATGTTGAAATGCTACATATGCTTTTTTGCATTTGTTATATTGTTTGAGTTCTACCCTCGGGTATATTAAAACTTTGCTTTCATCTCCTTAATATTTTCTTTAATTACATTTAGGGGCATGAAAATGCTACTGCTGAAGATGGTCCATGGGTTATTACGTTGGATGCTCCATGCTTCATGGCTGTAGTGCAACATGCAAAGAACCGATCTTTGCGTGAGGAAGTCTATCGTGCCTACGTAACTCGTGCCTCTAGTGGAGATCTCGATAATTCACCAATTATAGAACAAATCCTGAAGCTTAGGTTAGAGAAGGCTAAGCTCCTTGGTTACAACAACTATGCTGAGGTATGGTGTCTTATTTATTAGTGATGCTCCTTTTTCACAAACTTATGAATGAAAGGAAATTTTCTTTCGTCAAGGTAAGCATGGCATTGAAAATGGCGACTGTTGATAAAGCATTAGAGCTCCTTGAAAAGCTTCGGAGTGCTTCCTGGAATCCTGCAGTTCAAGGTAGCCTGCTGCATGTATTCAACTTCTTGATGCTCTAGGTTGGAAATTTTTAGGATTTCAATCTCATGAAAAAGATACTTGCCTATAGAAGATCTTCTTGCTGTCTCAAAATTCATTATTCTAGGACTGCACTGAAAATCATGCAATGCAAACTGATTTGGCAGCGACCAATGCTTTTTCTTTTTTAATTTTGCAATCCTACGTTAAGAGAAAAAAATCTGGCGCGTTATTGATTCTTAATCATTCTACTTTTCATTTCTTTTTTTCATTTATATATACTGAAATTCATTGAGTTATTTGCGGAAATAGTTTTAAGTCATGCTTGCTTTTGTTTTTGAGTTCTTTGGAATTGTTATGCTCCTCAATTTCCCTAGTCTATCCTTTATGTGGTGAATGTTTGAAAGTGTATTCTCTCCTGAATTCATCTTTCCTGATGTAGACCTTTTCTTTTCCAACAAGTACTTTAAGTTGTCGAAGGTTTCAGTGACCTTAATGTTCTTTTGATTTCTTATAGATATGGAAGACCTTAAGAATTTCTCTAGAGACCAGGGTGCTATAGAAGCTAATGATTTGAACCACTGGGACATTAACTTTTGGAGTGAGAGACTTCGTGAATCAAAGTATGACATAAATGAGGTAGGTCTCACCACTTCCTATATGCTTGCATGTGTGCATATGTGTGCTTCCATACTGTTTTGAGATAAAATAAGTAAAAAAATTCACTTCATAGATTTGAATCAGTAGAACATAATGCAATTTGCAGACGGTCAGCTTTATTTTATTTTTGGATAAGAAACATTTATTACTTTCTCGATACTCAAGTTTGATGTAGTTGTAAAGTTAGTGGGTATTTTTGCATCTATATATAATTGGGTCTGTTTTGTGGAATTCATGTTCTTTTTGTCTCACTATTGTGCAACTTTGTGTGGAAGGTATGTGTTCTTGCAACCTTTGTTTTTGTAAATTCTAGGTACTTTTCCTGGACTTGGTTGGCGCAAATCCCTCTTTTGGGAAAATATTGGACCACGGTTCAAAGTACCCAGACACATTGTTAGTATGTACATATGCAAATAATGAGCCACTAACACTGGGAAGGGAAATCTAGGTTTCAATTATGGTCCCTTACTTCCAACCGAGCTAAAATGTTGCAAAGCTTTATGGGAAACATCACTATTTAGAGGTCAAAATACTGTGTTTGTCCGTTACTTGTCTTGCAAACCGTAGAGATTGATTTGGTGCATGCGTAATTACCTAGATTTATGCACTTCAGACTTCAGAGCCTTGGATATAGGGGTTATTTGTCCCCATGGAGCTTATTTGTTGTTCAAATTTATATGCTAGGGCCTCTTTTGGTACAGGTTTTGGTACAGGTTATTCAAGTTATTTTGCATATTTTAATGTTTCCAGAAATCTGGACTGCCAAAATGCTGTTGAATCGCATCAAATAAAAACAAGTATAAAGTTCTGATTACAAAACAAGATAATAAAAGAAGCATAACCGAACTTCTCATGTTTTTTACTATCCAACTGATCAAATGAAATAAACAAAGAGAAACTGATAGGCATCACAAATTTTCAGGCTCTCACCCAACTTTTAAAACTTGACAAAGAAAACTGAAAGCAGATTCAGACTACATTCTTAGCATGCATTTTGGATTGATTCATTTTTAACACTTCTCAGATTAACACGTGAAAAATAAAGTGCATCCAAACAGGTCCTGAAATGTTGACACAGAGAAGTCGGACATGGTGCATACCTTAATGTTTCCTCTGTGTTGTTATGCTGTTAGAATCAGTGTTTTAAAGTACCTAAGGCATACTTGAGGCATTTTGGGTTCTTGAGGCGAGGTGTAAGCCTCAATTAGTTTTTAAAAAAAATTCCTAAAAAATATATATAAATTATAATAAATTCAAAAAAATATAAAAACAAGTAAACAATCTTCAAGTGTCAAATAAATATTAAACAATGAAAATGTAGGGAAGTATCAATGTAATATAGTAACAAAATAACAATGTATCATCACTCGTAGAGTAATAAAGTATCAAACATCAAATAAACAACTACTCTAAGCCTAAGAATGAAGTTTTAGACCCTATTATAAACTAGAGAAGAATTAAAACAACTAAAAATCCACTTCCTCTAGGCATTTCTATCAACCACCCTTATAAATAGGTAGAATAATAAAAAAGAAACAAACACAAAAATAAGAGAGAAATATGAGATTTTGAAGAAAAAAAAAAGTAAAAAGTTCAAGAATGTACATAGAAAAATCACATACCTCAAAACCATAGAAAATCCTTGATTTGTTGGTTCTATTTGACTATAATCTTTGTAAGAAAGTTGTAGGAACCAATGTTTTCATACGCTAAGGCGTTGGGATCTCCAGTGCCTCAAGGCGTAAGCCTCATGCGCATGATTTTTTTTTTTTTTTTTTTTCAAATAATTAGTATAAAATATGTAGATAATTTAAATAAAAAATAAGATAACCAGCGTATATTTTTAATTTTAAAATTCCAAGTTTTAATCCCCATACTCAAATTCAAGTTTCAATCCCCTATAATTAAGAGTTGATGGCCAATACTCAATACTAAGCATGTTCATGATCCACCATTATAATATATAAAATTAAAAAGTTCACGTCCACCACTAAAAAATAATCTCAAGACCCAATCACTTTCTATATTCTACCATATGAAATGCTTCTACATCATCCGTATCATCTTCTTCTTGATTTGATCATATGGTATCATTTTCTAAAACATCCACAACAACTTGTTTAGTAGTATTATAGGTATATAAAAATACTTACATGAAATTAATAGTGATTTTTTTTAAAAATTAATTTACATCTGAGGCTTACACCTCAACAAAATTACTTGCGTCTCAGTTGAGGCGTATGCCTTTTATACGACTCAACCACGTCTCAAATGTTTGGTCGCCTCACCCTAACACCTCGGCACCCTTTTAGTGTGCCTCGCCTTGAGGCGCTTCTCAAGGCTTACGCCTCAAGCTCCTCTGAAAACACTGGTAGGAATCGATGGATTCGAAATTGGATGAGTATTGGGAGATGTAGGGAGATGTTAGGGTTTCAAAGAGTGATTTTGAGAGATCTCTTGATAACATATGTTTAAAAAATAACTCTGTTAGGCAGTGTTTGATTCGATACAGGAACACAAACTCTTGGGATCTGGGATTTAGGAGGAATTTCAACGATTGAGAATTGACGGAAGTTACATCTCTTCTAAATCTCTTGAATTCGATCCAATTCAGAGAGAACGAGCATGACAGAAGGGAGTGGGTCCAGGTTAAGGATAAGAAGTTCTCCGTTAAGTCTTTCTATTATTGTTTGTTGCCGTCGGGTGAAGTCTCATCCTTACCATCTGGCGTTTGGTCCGTTTATGTTCCTTCTAAGGTATCGTTCTTTATGTGGCTTGCCTCGTTGGGTAGAATCTTTACTTTGGATAATTTGATAAAACGAGGGTGGATTACTCCAAACTTTTGCCTTCTTTATTATAGGGATGGAGAGTCTGTTAATCATATTCTTAGCCATTGTCCTTTTTCTCGAGTTATTTGGATGTTTTTCTTAGCTCGCTTCCATGTGGATTGGGTTTTTCCCTTATCTTTTTATGAACTTTTGGAGGGGTGGAGTTTCAATATCTTCTATTCAAGAAAGAGATTTCTCTGGGCTATCCTGCCTTTTGCCATTGCTTGGAGTCTTTGGAGAGAGCGCAATAACAGGGTCTTCCATTGCAAAGAGAGCTCGTCTCATACAGTGATCTTAGAGATTTTGGGGTTTCTATTCATGTGGTCAAAGATGAGCAAAGACTTTGAGGGAGTGCGTTTCCAAGATTTTGTTTTTAACTGGGATATCTTTGGTGTTAGTTAGCTCCCCGCGGGGCGTGTATTTTTTTATTTCTTTTTGCTTATCCTTTGTTGCTTTTCTATTGTTGTTGTTTGGGGGCTACCTCAGCCTCCCTTTCTTTTTTATTTATACAATTTATATTTATAAAAAAAAACAACATATGTTTAAAAGACGAAAAAAACACTTCTATTTCGTAGATTTTGGAAATAAAAGATATGGGGGGTATTGGTGTAAAATAAAGCAAGAAAACAAAAAATCAATTTTTTTTTACCCACTACTTTGGTGGCTGCAGAACATATTAAGGTGTGAGGCATAAGCCTCACTGATATTTGTTGAGGCTTAAGCCTCAAGGCATGAATCATAAGCCTCGCCTTGCCTCGAGGCATACGACTTTTAAAACACTGGTTAGAATCTGTTGTATTTTTGAGTTGGCTAGTGATCATACTTAAATTAGAAGCTGTGATTTCTCCCATTAAGGAATGCTGTAATGACTTCGGTCCTTATTATATAATCTGGGAATAGAAGAAAAATGCTTATGATTTTGTCCCTGCTCTTAGTGTGTGAGGAAGGATATAATGAAAGTTTATGTATATCAAAGATGACACGTTGGTAGTGTAGAATGAGTAAAGGAGCTAATTTGGAAGTGTTGATTATTGATACCAATTAGTAATGAAATGGATGTGCGTTTAGGCATGTTATAAAGATTGTCTGTTAGATTTGTCTCTAATTTACCTATAAAAAAAATAAAAAAAGAAATACCATCAAATTTGGAGTTATCTAAATCTTGCATGAGCATTATGTAAGAGGACTCCTGCAATACAAATATGCATGTGCTTTTGTACCAAGAGGCTTATGTGTTGTTTTTCTCTGCTTTAACTTAACAGGAAGAATTACGCCCATTTTTCTCCTTGCCGAAGGTTATGGATGGTCTTTTTAGTCTTGCAAAGATGCTCTTCGAAATTGATATAGAGCCAGCCGATGGCCTAGCTCCAGTAATATATCTATTCGATTTCTTCTTTTGCTTGCTTCTTTAGTTATTGTAACATCAACATGTTTTTCATATCCTAACTACAAAGTTGTACTATTCTCCAGGTATGGAATAATGATGTCAGATTCTATTGTGTCAAAGATTCTTTAGGTAATCCGATTGCCTATTTTTATTTTGATCCATATTCTCGTCCATCTGAAAAACGTGGTGGGGCATGGATGGATGAGGTTGTTGCTCGAAGTCGGGCACTTGCACGTGATGGTGCCTCTGCTAGGTTGCCTATTGCCCACATGGTGTGCAATCAAACTCCACCATTGGGGGACAAGCCAAGCCTTATGACCTTCCGTGAGGTAAACCTTTCAATAAACATCTTTGTTCATATGGCAGTTACATTTGAATCATAAAAGTGATTTGTATTGCTATGATTAGTGTGAATAATGATGCATACTAGAATTGCCGAGTCAGCGGAGAAATGGCCAGAGTGGCCAATCATAGATGATTTAATGGGTGCCAAGTTAGGAATACCATAGAGGTGCCTCTGACGGCTGCCTGAACCACATCATTAGCTGTTCGGTCACCTTTACGATCTTTGAGGAAAGGAGGGGAATCCTAAAAGAGAGAATAAGAAGAGGGGTGATGGGTATGACCTCTGGGTTACATAGGAGAAAAATCTGAATGAGCTTGTATACCATGAAAAAGATCTTCCAAAAAGGAGGATTGAAGATGCCAAAGAAGCCATCCCTTCCTCTGGAGGAGGGAAGGGAGACATATAGATGCCCTATGAGGTAAGGAGGGGTAAATTCTCATGAGGTGAAAATCCGTGCCACATTTCTCACAATGATACTCCTTAGTGGGATGGTCAGTACAATGTCAGAAACATTTATACCCAATGAGATCGAACATCCCTGACAAGCGAATGGATGTCTACCACACTCTCTCAGGAACACACCGCCAACAACTTAGTATTGGAAAGCATGGACCTCTTGGAAACCGTTGTGGCACTCGAACCATTCACCATGAATGGGAACTAAGCCATACACGCTTGGTCTAACGGTGTTGTCCTTAAATTTTCACTTTTTATTTCTGACAGGGCATTGAAACGTCGCAAAGTCAAATTGGTTTTGAACTTTTGGATTTAAAGTCTTCATATTAATTGTTCGGATTTTACGCAGGTTGAGACTGTTTTCCATGAGTTTGGTCATGCACTTCAGCATATGCTCACCAAGCAAGATGAGGGTTTAGTTTCGGGTATCCGTGGAATAGAATGGGATGCTGTTGAATTGCCTTCTCAATTCATGGAGAACTGGTGTTATCAGAGGTAGTGTTGTTCAACCAATGTTTTCTTTCCTTCATTTCACTAAATTGGGATTGTAGTTTAATTGTTTTTCCCAAATGAAAAGAATATTTATTAAGAGGGATAGGGATGCACAAGATGTCACTACAAGACCCAAAAGAAAATCCATAGTTAACAAAATTTCCAAACTTTCCAAGTTATCGTATAACGTAAGCTCTCCACTTCTTTTTTCGAGATATGGGAATTTTTGGTGGTTCTTTTTCTGCTGTGTTTTATTACTTTATAGTCTGATATGATTGGGTTTTTGTTGTGGGATACAAGAATTCTATATTGCTGGTATCATTCTGATAGGGTTTATACACAATTATACCAGTGATTGGAGTCTCTCTATTTCGATAAATGGGGTGCCTTCTCACCTTTAGAGGGTGTTTTGATTCCACATAGTGAATATAGGGCTGAGTTGGGGATGACTCAATACAAATGGCCCTCTAAGTTAACGGTGGAACTTGTTATTCACTTTGGATTGGGTTTAAAGCATTGTACACACATGTTATAAACTTAATATTGCCATTCATCTCTAATTATTTCATATATCGTTTATTTATTAACTGGTTGATTTTCTTTGATAACAAAGTTCTCGTCATGTTGTTCACTACTTGTTGACTGCTTGAATATTGTTCAATTAGTCTATCTTGATCATTTGATTTGAAATATTTGTTTCTCAAATGTGCACATGAACTCCTCTTGTAAACATCAGCCATCGTCGGTGAGTTTGCTTTTAATGTATGCTGCAGGGATACTCTGCTGAGCATTGCAAAACACTATGAAACTGGAGAGAGTCTACCAGAAGAAGTATTTTTTAAACTCCTTGCAGCAAGGACTTTCCGTGCTGGTTCGTTTAGCCTTCGCCAGGTTAGTAAATGTTCTGAAACATTTGGCTCATACACTAGGGTTTTGTTGAGGTAATGTGTTTAGCTCTTGTTCACAAAGCTAGGTGAGTTCTGTTTTGTTTTGTTTTGCATTTTAAAATGTGTCTTACGGATCTTGGTTTTAATTTTCTTAAGGATTGTACTTTTGGTTACTTCCTCTGTTGTTGGTTAGCTGAACCCAAATCTTTGGGATGAGTATGAGGACCTCTGCTGTTGGTTTTGTTTAGTCATCCTATTGTGAAAATGATCTACCATATGGAGCAATGAAAGCATCAATCTTGGTGTGTTTAAGCAGGGTGGTGTAGCTGCATAAAGGCCATCAATAGACATGATATATGAATTTAGCCCAGGCATGCATCTTGGAATCCCTTCTTGCGTTGGCAAGCGTAGGGAAGTTATTAGTATTCAAAAAACTGAAAACATGGACAATTAATGCTGTCTTTTGATGACTGTTTTCCCTCAATTGTGGTCTCCAATTTTAAACTTGAACCCACACTAGTTTGCCACAACAAAATGTTGTCAATGTGTTGTAATCTCCTAAATATAGATCTTCTAAGAAATGTGCAACAACTAAATTGTAAATCAACTAGCATGGACAATGGAGGACATTAAGTGACTGTGTGCTATGTTGTAATTATTTTTCAGATACGATTTGCAAGTATAGATTTGGAGCTGCATTCAAAGTATGTTCCTGGTGGGTCAGAATCTATATATGATATTGATCATAGAGTGGGTATAAAAACACAAGTTATGCCACCGCTTCCAGAGGACAGGTTTCTTTGCAGTTTCAGCCATATCTTCGCAGGTTTGCTTGTCTAGTTAACTTGTCCATTAAATCCAAGTGTTTTCCAAGTGTTTTTATATGGTTTTAGTTGCTATTCGGTATGGTGGTGTTTAAATCATTTGTTTGTGTACTTATCAGGTGGCTATGCAGCTGGATACTACAGTTACAAGGTAACTTTTGTCTCTGTTTTCATTTGTTTTTTTATTTTTAAGGTTGCTTCTTACTTCATGCTTTTCAGATAGCTCCTGTCTTAATCATAATTTTTCACCTTTGCAACATAGAATTACACTCATTATTCTGTCAAAATTGATTTCTTTCATGAAACCAATGTTTTATTTTCTACAAGAAGCTGGGACTTTTTTTTTAAAAGAAATTTACGTGTATCCTTGAATGTTATTTTGAGGTTGATTTAGATAAGTTCACCTTATCACTGTGACTGCATCTGGAAAATAGAGGCACAATGAATTTTTTTTAATTCAAAATGCTAACAAAAAGTGGCTGTTGCATGTTTCCTGTCCACCATATAGGTAATGTCCCTAGATGTTAGTATTTAATTGGTGCCCTAGATCATGCAGTGCATGTAGTCCTGTTCAGTGATGAAACCAGAAATTATGTCTTCCTTGATGTGGTGGTTTTGTTGGACTATGAAGTAAACGGTTGGTATGGATATCTTCCCTTGCATTTCTTGCTGATGTTATGTCTTGATTTTGCAGTGGGCAGAGGTTCTGTCAGCTGATGCTTTCTCAGCATTTGAGGAGGCTGGGTTGGACAATGATAAGGTATGGCCCTAAACTTGCTTTAGAATAGTATTGTTCCAAGTTCTACATCATTCTTATGGCTCATGACCATTTTCTTGCTCTAGTATTGTTAGATTTATCTGTTACTATCATCCGATTGTGCAATCAGTTTCTATACAAATTGGATTTAGTCAAATAAAAGTAAACAAACTTTTTGTTGCAAGATGTAACCAGACAGCTAATATTTTAGTCAAATCAAACTGTCTAATAATGAAAATCCAAAATTTAGCCTGTGCCAGCTAGCTTAGTGGGTAATGTCTTTGAGTGATGATACCATAAACCTGGGATTGAATCCTGCCAGCATCGAGTTACTGAACTCATTAAAAACAGGCTTACCGATAATAAAAAAATACAAAATTTCCCTGAATAATAGTAATATCATTAGTTGATACTACAAGGGGGTTTTGTTTTGAGGAATTTTTTTTCAGAATGACTAACATCACAAATGTTCTTTTTTCATTATTATATAGTTGAGAGATACATCGATGGTGCATTCAAAAATTTGTCAAGAGGTGGTCACTGTTTTTCACAACTTGCACTGAGATATGCATGTATGATATGAAT
This sequence comes from Akebia trifoliata, assembly GCF_017979445.1. Classification (NCBI taxonomy): domain Eukaryota; kingdom Viridiplantae; phylum Streptophyta; class Magnoliopsida; order Ranunculales; family Lardizabalaceae; genus Akebia; species Akebia trifoliata. The sequence continues at coordinate 337,342 of NC_141378.1, read as the reverse complement.
TATAGTTTGTACCTATTCCTTATTCGTAGTCTCACTTCTGGAGCTCATATTGATATATGCTAGCTAGTCCAAATTTATAAGGAATTGTCCATACCTTGGAAACCGGCTTCACAAAGTTTTAATCCATTTTGCACCTAGTGAAAAGTTGTGTTTAATTTTAAAAATCTGGACTGTTTATTTAAATAATTATTTTAGGTCAATTTTTCGTATATAAATAATTTCTGAAGATTGATTATTGCGTCTATCTTCTAAGGACCATTAGCGTTGACCATTTGATGGAGATATTCAATCCTCTGGGAACTGATAAATAAATTTGCTTGATGAGTGACATACCAATCTTTCTTGGAACAGGCTATCAAAGAAACTGGTCACAAGTTCCGGGAAACCGTTCTTGCCCTTGGAGGTGGTAAATCGCCACTTGAGGTAAGACAACAGATTTCCATAGATTCCCTGTAAATTTAGTCTTCTGTATGTCAAATCTGTTCAAGGATCAGGCATCGCAATGCTGGCTAAACACTGAATTGTTTGTTATAAACACATCAACAAAATTATTCTCTAGATTTCTGCTTTTTTTTTTCTTCTTCTTTTTGATGTTGTGCTATGTTACTTTCAGGTTTTTGTGGAATTTCGAGGCCGTGAACCTTCACCAGAGGCATTGCTAAGGCACAATGGCCTATTGCCAGTTACAGCATCTGCTTGATAAGTAATGTCACAATCTAATAGTCAAATTGCTATCCTTTACTCTTAATTGGTATTTACCATATAGACCACACTGGTGGAATTTGAGGCTCTATTGTTACTATGGAAATTTCTGCAATTTGCCAACAGAGTAGTAGCCTTGTCGGTACCATTGTAGGTTAAACTCAGTGACTTTCATTGTGTCTTCAAAGCAGGAGTTTCATCTCCCCTCTAGTTGTGGTGTTGCGTTTTACTTCAACTTCTTACAAAATGGGTGATTCTAAGATCTTCGTCTCACATTCTAAGATCCTAGTTTTTCTTTTCGGATCGATGAGGACATAAAGTTTCCAAGTCTAGAGAGTCATAAGTCGTAACTACTGCACATTAGGAACACCAGCCTTCGTGAGTTAGAATTGTGAAGGTCTGTTGGTAAAAAAATTCTGAAGGCATGTTGAGCATAAAAGTAATAATCGAAAGAAAAAGAACATTGAAGAAAGACAAGACGTGAGGGAGATGTTGACATCGCACTCGCGGTTCGAATTTGGTAATGACACTATCTTCACTTCTAATGCACACTTGTACATCATCTTTCTTTGCCTTAAAAGCTAATAGCCATCACTCCTAGCTTATAAAAGAAATGATTAGATTGGATTCTCGAAGACCACGTCCCCACCACTCACTTGTGCAAATAATTCGAGAATTTTTTTATATTATGGAATTGGACTTGGAGCCAATGTCATCACCTAGGTATGGGTCCTGCCCGTCAGATCGGAAAGTATCCACATTGAGTAATTCTGGACCAGTTGAACGATCGCCCCCGCTCCTTCCATTTTATTCTTTGTAAATTGATACATTATGTTTTTTTTTTTTTTTTTTTCCAAAAATTAAGGAGGGGGAGAGGGAATAAGCATCTGATGGCATTTTGGTACAAAATGATTTTTAAGGGTATTTTTGGTATAAAATATAATTTCTGAAGTGTATCACAGGATAACAAGACCCTATAAGAATTTATATGGTAAAAAAAGAATAAAAAATTTATTCTTAAAGATCACTAATGCTTGGGTGACATTGGATTTACCGGTGATTCTCACATTTCTGACTTGGAGGTTCACACATAACCATAAATGCTTTTATTCATATCTCGAGAAAATGCATCTATGGTTATATGCACTTCACATCAGAAATGTGAGAATCGCAGTAGATCCCAATGTAGACCCCAGCACAACTCATAAATATATAATTTTCAAAGTAATATCTTATTTGGATATGGATGGATCATAATCATATTTTACCCATTTTTTTATTCGGATCCACTCCAAAGCTCTAAGTGTGCTAATTTCGATTTTGGATTACTTGAATTTATGGTTAAGTTAAAACCAATTTATATTCTTATCTTTACCCCATTTGATCACGGTCAAGTGCTCAAGTCCAAGTATATATTATAAAATAAGTGATATTTTATTGGCACACCAAATTTTACTAATAGCACCCCAATCATATGTTATTAATAAAGAATGAGATTTTTCCTAAAACATGCAACTTATGTACAAATTCCAATTTTAGTACACTTATCATTTTAATTCCCAAACTTATATTTTTATTGACTTCGTCACTTTTATAATCAATGAATTCATTGGTACATCTACGAATTCGTGGATGTTAAAAGTGATGAACTCACAAGTTCATAGGTTATAAAAATGACGAATGCATGTTTTGAGAATTAAAATAAGTAGTGTACCGAATTCAGAATTTCTTCATATTTAGTGCACGAAATAGAGATTCACCCAATAAAGAATAGTATTTATTTGGGTGAAGTTCTATTACGTGCACTAAATATTAACAAATTCCGAATTCAATACACTGTTCATTTTAATTTTCAAAACATGCATTTGTCATTTTTATAACTTAGCAACTCGTGAGTTTATCACTTTTAATATATATGAATTCATAGATATACCAATGAATTAATTGATTATAAAAGTGATGAATTCACTCGAAATGTATGTTTAGGGAATTAAAATGAAAAGTACCGAAACTGGAATTTGCACATAAGTTATGCACGTTTTGGGGAAAATCCCCATATATTTTGGAGTGCTCTTAGCAAAAGATGGTGCGGCAATAGAAGCTCTCTAAAATTAAAAACAATGAAAAACAAACAACAACAATTACGACAATTATTACTTAAAGTGCAATAAATACACTTTGGAAATTGGAATCTGAGGGTATTTTAATAAAAACTAATTTGTTTAAGGTCATTTTTGGTACAAAATCCAATATCCAAAGTGTAGTTATTGTACTTTAACGTGTGCCCTTAGGGCACACCTTAACAAAATCCACTAAATACACCTTGTTTAGTTTTTCAGACAGCTTGGTCAACTCGCACTCTCGCAGTCATAATATACTGTCCAGACAAAACCAAAGCCCTCTCTCTCATGCTTTACTTTCTCAAGCAGTGAATGAACGCCGCCATTAATAGATCTCCGTAAATATAAAGGTCTGTTCTTCGAACGTTCTTTCTTTTTAGTGTGTTTTTTTTTATTTTTTTAAGTTTAGTCTCTCTTACTATCTCGATTGGATATTAGGGTTTCGAATTTATTTTTCAGAAGAGCTAATTGAGTTTGGGGAATGGCGAGAGCTGGAGGAATCGGGATTACAAATGCAGTTAATGTTGGAATTGCCGTCCAAGCAGATTGGGAGAATCGAGAATTCATCTCTCATATCTCTCTTAATGTCCGTCGCCTCTTTGAATTCCTCATTCAGTTCGGTTGGTGTCAATCCCATTCCTCACTCACTAGATTTTTTCTTCTTTGTTGTTTTTTATTGATGATTTAGGGTCAATGTTCTTTAATTAGGGCTTAAATCAAACTCTGTGATTCAATAAGTTTCTAATGATGACGATGATCATGTTCTTCAATGTTTCAGACTCTCAATTGTTGATGCTTGCATAGTCTCTGTTATCTTCTTGATTTTCAAGATTATATGAAAATGTTAATCTTCATTGCTCTCAATTTCAAGATTATAACTAGATCTTACCAAACAAGGGACCCCATTGTTGGTTTATTTTAGAATGTTTACTTTCATTTTCATGATTCTCAAAATTCTAATATTGAGATATTGAGCCAACTAATTCAGAAGTGAGGGTTTTTGGATGTGTTCCATGTATCATAATTTTGCTTTTTTATAATGATCTGTAAGGGCTATAGGTTGTCATCTTTTCGCTTATCCTCCTAAGCTATCTTCTTTTGCAGTTCCTGTTGTTATAGGTAACATAGATTGTTGCATGTTCTTTCTACAAAATAGATCATTTTGGCCAATTTCATCTCGAGATGGGATACTTCGGTATCACTGTTTTTGAGACCTAGATGTGGCCAAAGTTCTCCTTAGACCATGGTTTTAAAACTCGTTTTGACGTCTCGTCCATGAACGAGACCGAGTCGTCTCGGATGAGTTTTCCGGTATGTTTTAGTCATCTCGCTCAACAATGAGACCAATGAACCATGGTTTTAAATCTCGTCCGAAACGTTTGACTTGTCTATCCATCTCGTTGGTAGATGATACCGAGACATATCATACGAGATTTAAAATCATGCCTTAGACACGTATCAGGAACTTTTTTTTTCTCTTATCTAACATTCTGGTGTGCCTAAGTCCATTTTTTATTTGTTCACTTGGATCACTGTGGCCATTCTTTAGGTAAGAGTGGGGAGGTTCTACTTTAGTAGAAACAATTACTTTACTTGGAGCCCTTCCACCAATAATCTGACTTTATAAGTATGCCATTGACAAAGATTGATAACTTTATTTTCGATTAGTAGGTAATACTGATACATTGTAGTGGTAGTTTATTGTGTCTATGCCTATCTCTGACGTTTAATGGTTTCTTCCACACTTCCAGAGGCAACAACAAAGAGCAAATTAGCATCTCTGAATGAGAAGCTCAATACATTGGAGCGTCGTCTTGAGCTTCTTGAAGTCCAAGTGGGTACAGCATCTGCCAATCCTTCTCTTTTTACTTGATTCCTTTCTGGATGATGTTATTGTAGTAAAAAAACAACACATATATAAATAAATTCCCTGATTCTGCAATCCCTTTTAAAAGGTAATTAGTTTTCCTTGTAGTTTATGTTCTTTGCTAATTATGTTCCACAAAGTATTGAGCTTTTTTCAAGTCATGTAGTAGCTCACTAGTTTTTTGTAATAGACTTCAAAGAAAAGATATTTGACATGTTCTCTCTGAAAATATTAATTGCATATCAGTCTTCCTATCTGATGTACTTGAGCTTGACAACCATAACTGGATCCCTGAAGTATCTGATTACATGGTGAAATATAAAATATTTCATAAGATTTGTATGACCCAATGTCTGACATGTCGAACCCAATGGATTGCCCTTATTACATTGATGCATGGTTTAACCCTTCCAAAATCTTGTATTTATTTAGCTTGCTTTACAAGAAAAGTAAACAAAGGATTTTGAATCACAATAAGTAGAACCTTTTGTGTCTGAAAACTTCCATATTTAAATCTGAAAACGAATTTAACATTAAGAGAGTTATTTAGATTCATATCCAAATTCATTTACAATTTCCATTGTGTTCCTACACCTGGTGCCTATGGAAAGATTACCCAAAAATCCGAATTCGGGATACCTGAAGTACTTTTTTGTGTTTAACCAATAAGCATGTTTTTAAGGAAAGTTGAAAAATTGAACCCTTCAAGAGGAGAAACAATAGGATCAACATTCGAGGACTCTTGTGTTTCCTTTTTTCACACAATGTGCATTCTTATATTCAAGACTTCCTACAAAATGCAGACCTCCTCTCCATGTTTTTCTCTTTGTTATTTCTTTTTTTCACACATTAAACTTTTTGGTTATAAATCTTAATGAATTAGTGACGTGGGAACCCCATGGACTTGGTCTTGATTGTTTAGAAAATATTGAAGGACAATGACACCAACATAATTCAATTTGCTGAAGTTGTCATTGCAAGAGTTTTAGATTTATAATTATTCTTCTCCCTGAAGAAAAGCAGAACGTCACTGAATCATTCAGTAGTACTTGGATAAGTGTGGAACTATATAATTTGTATAAATGCTTATGGTAAACAAATATATCAATTGCGATTTGTATTTGTGAACTTAGATTTCGAATTTTTTCACCAACTACAATTCCTTTATTTTTGTCACCCATCTCATGGCATAGTTAGCAAGTGCACTACAAATATAGGGTAAGAATAATTCAGTCTGTTTTTTTCGTTAAACATTTCAGCAGAGATAAAAAAATAAAAAATGATGATTTTATAATTTTATGCTAAATTGAGATGTTTGAAAATCACAATTAATGTGTGATATATTTCTAATTTGTGTTCGATATACTGGCAAAAATACTTAGGTTTTATTGCACCTTTGGAAAGTTGAGCTGTATAATACGTTTTTTCCAGAAAAATGAAAAAATCTGTGTGTAACTTGGAACTCTCTGTTTAAGTCTAACCCAAAAAAATACTAATGAATGGAAACAGTTAATATATTAGCTTTTATTAGTGTTTTAGGTGCTTCATGCACCATTAGGAGAAGCAAACATAATACAGAACTAATTTTCAGGTAGAATTAATCGGTATTCCATAATTAAATCCTAGAATTCTTCATCACCAATGTCAGAACACACATCATTGTGCCTGGAAAATGCGCATGAATTTGATTTTCTTTAAAAAATGCAATTTTCAAGTGTATTATTTCCTTCCAGACTTTCTACCAGCAACTGCACCCTTCCATGAAAATGTATTTCCCATCAAATGTTATCCTAACACACTAAACACAAGACAAACTCTCTTTTGCCATTTTCCAATGGTTCCTATGAACATTTTGGCATCCATAGTCCGTTAGACCATGTGTTTTTTTTTTTTTTTTTTTTTTACTTTTATTTGATTTTGAAGAAATAGATCATAGATAACAAATAGAATATGAGGAGGTTGTGACCAGAAGAATGTGATGATGCGATCAAATTTAACATTGTTTTTAAAAATCTTTATAGTCTACTCGTGGAATGAATATGATTTCCCTTTTGTGTCCCCACCTAATGGATTTCGGTACTTTTTCACTTTCTTAATGTATAATACAAGCAATTGTAAAAGAGCACTTTTACCTTCTGATTAGGTGGAGTGTCTGTCATCCCAATGTCCTGAAACTCAAATTTGCAATTATAATCTTTTCTCATTGTCTGTTGACCTTGAGAGGCTGATCCTCCTGAATGGAGCGTAGGCCTTGGTGCCGGCTCCCCATAGATGGTGTGACTCGTGGCTATGATTTTGTTTCTCTCGTTTTTCTTCTATTGATTTAATGTAGAGGTTGGTGTACCTGCTAATTTTGGCATATCCCTCCGTGTTTTGATGTAATTTGAGATTCGTTACCGTGATCTTGTGTGAAAGTTTTAATTAAAAGTTATCTAAATATCCTCTCATCTTCAACCTCTTGTCATCCACTCGTTCAGTTTTTTTTTTTTTCTCTTTACCTATCATTTGGATATTAACAGGACTACAAGCTCTCAAATCGCTCATACTTGGGATGACTATCTCGTGAACAAACCCTATCTTGTTCTTGAAGCTTGAAGGTTGAACAAGATGAATCCTTCAGGTTGAATAGGAAAATCAAATAGGTTTTTGGTTAGCAGTTGAGGTTGAGATTAAGGATACTTTGGTTATTTTCCATTAATGTTACCTTCAAAATCTAGGGCATAATATAATAAGACTTGACATTGAGGATACTTTGGTTATTTTCCATTAATCTTTCCTTCAAAATCTAAAATCTAGGGCATAACATAATAAGACTGGACGTTGAAAAGCAAAATTACCTATTTTAAACTGGTATATTCGTCTTCAATTATCTAGATTGTTTGGTCTGCAAATGTGAGAATGATAAGATTCATATGGATGAGGGAGAGAGCATTTTGGGATTTGACTATTAATCAACTTAGTAAACTAAATCTCATTTGATGGTGACACGGTTTTTTAGCACTTTTTCATGTCGAACACAAAGACAGAGATATCACGACACATTGCCCCTTCACCACCGAAGGGTGTGTTAAACAGTTATGGGGCTTCATTCTGTGTTCCAATTTTTTGACATTATTATCAGTCGAACTAGTGTGCATGTTTTCTCACTATTGCAGTTATATGTATGAAGTGCAATTTTAGAAGAAGAAGATGATAATGACGGTGGAAAATAATAAACAAAACTAAGATGATAATGATATGTACTCTTATTCTTAAGAGTTTATTTTTAGAAATGCAACTTAGCCAAGAATGCAAACTGGGGTATTTTTTTAAGTAATGGGGAGCAACGATACTAGGTATTTTTAATTAATCAATCTTTTTCATTTATTATAATTTTGTAATATTGGACAAAGACCCCAAGTTACAAGATCTCAATAAACAATTTCTCTCTCAACTAAATGTAGTTTTCTTATCAAAATTTCAATATCATGGAAAATTATAATTTTTTTTTTTGAACGGTCATGGAAAATTATAATTAATTATTAAATATTAGTGCAAAATTAATTTTCCTTCAATATCCTTTAAACTGCATTTTTTTTTTTAAGTTGTTAAATCTAAGGTTAAAATATATGGGTTCAACTAGCTTTACTAAGGCTCCATGGGCTCCCATTGTGACATTGAAAACCATGATCTAATGCTTAAGCATTGTAGAGAATAAAATTATATGAACTTTAAAAAAATAAATTAATTTAATTTTTTATTATTGAATTTTAATTTTAAATTTTGGGAATGAAGTGAAAATTTGATAATCCCATCCATTTTCAAAACCTTGGATCAAATCCAAACAAAATTGATTTTTGAAAAAAAAAATTTATGAGATTAGAGGGCTGTGACGTTGGATTGCAATGTTACGATTCATTTGAACAAAACGACCCCCACTAATGCTTAAAATTTTACTATGAAAGAATTTCCCAAAATATAATTGTGTTGCAAAATTTTACATTTTAATGAAGACGTGGCAAATTCACCGTTAATTTAACGGCTGAACGCTGGTATTTATTGATACCACCTGAATGTCTTGTCTTGGTAGGAATATATGAACGCTGCCGTTTTCCTCGAGATTATCAATCGTAACTCGGTATAATCTTATTTGTGGACGTCAATCGATTTTGCAACATTGTATACATTATTTGGGATTGACCCACGTGTCAGTAATGGTCAATAAGATTATTAAGACCACCAGAAATTCTACACACTTCTGAGGTGAAGTATTTAGTTCGGGGGATTGGAACGAATTACATTTGTCGCTGTGCAGGACAAAAGTAAAACCTCTTAAACCCTAAAACCCTCTTTATCCTCTTCTTTCTTTACAGAAGATCGTTTATGGCGACTTCGGTGTTGCTCAGATCTCTGAGGCGTCGCGATATCTCTTCATCATTATCTGCTTATAGATCCGTACGTGTTTCATTTTATTTTTGTGTGTCTTTTGATGTATCTTTTGTGATTCATTTCTTGTTTGTTTGACTGTTTTCCACAATCTTTGCTTTTTCTTGTTTTGGGTTTAGCTGTGTTTTTTGCTTCTTGATGTTACTTGAGATCTACAGTGATTAGTCTAGACCCTCGTTTTTTTTCCATTAGTTTAGAATTTTTGAGAAATAAACGAGTGTGTTCCGTGTGTAAATGCTCTAGATTGCTTTAGTATTTCAGGAATTTTGGTGTCTTTCTTATTCTTAATAATGAAATTTAGGTTTTCAGTGTTTCGGTTTTTTGTTATTAGAATTTTTGTAAGCAATTATTTGTGTTCTCCTTCGAATTCATGTGGATTTGTGTTTTGGTGCTTTTCGATTTTGTTAGCAATTATAGTTATATTGTAGTTGTGGCTGAGTAGCCTTTTAAAACCCCAAAACTCACTTGACCCATTTGTCATTTGATTCATATAAATGATCAACAAGTTGACTCGGATCAGTTGTTAGTAGTATTACAATCATTGGTGTAAATAAAACAAAAACTACTTGTAATCATGGTTTTAAAACTCGTTTTGCCGTCTTGGACGAGTTTTCCGATATGTTTGAGAAGGCTCGTTCAACAATGAGAGGAGCAAGAATGCAAACTGAAAATGGGTTTATAAATTGTGGCATTGGGTGATGTGCTTTAGAGACAATGGTGTTGGATACTGTAAGCCTCTTCTAAATCCTAATGATGATTTGGAATTTTATCTGTTAAGAACCTTCACGTGTATTAGGCAAGTTAACAGCGGTGAATTATTTCTTGGATGAGGGGCTTGATATGGAAATGTTAGAATCTGTTGAATTGTCTTTGTTTTGGATTCTATATTCGAGGAGACTGTATTTATATCATCATCACATTACTCGAGAAAATATGAAGATTTGTGATGCATGATCCAAACTTTTGAGGTTTGGTGTGCCTGTGTACCCATATCCATCCATGGTGATATATTAGTGACCCAATAAATTATGCTTGAGATTTCTTTTCCACAACTTATATGAGCATCTCTATCACTATCTAAATGCCACACTTGTTCTGGATTGTTGACAGTTGACTAGCAATGCTACCACATCATGGGCTAGCTCTCCATTGAGTCATAAATGGGCAAGTCTGGCAAGACCATTCAGGTACCAGTGGTTTGTTTGACATTTAACACCACAACTTGTCTCTCTTGTCCTCTGTTTGTTTCATAATGAGATCATTTCTTTTTCTGATCCAGCTCAAAACCAGCTGGGAGTGATGTTATTGGTATTGACTTGGGTACCACTAACTCGTGTGTTTCTGTTATGGAGGGAAAGGTAAGATTTCTTGGTGGCTTGAAAGATTTATTTTGGTGAAGCTCTCTCTGATGACTTCTAGCATGATGTGCAGAATGCTAAAGTGATTGAGAACTCTGAAGGAGCTCGAACCACACCATCAGTTGTTGCCTTCAACCAGAAAGGAGAGCTACTTGTGGGAACTCCAGCCAAGCGTCAGGCTGTGACCAACCCAACAAATACAGTATTTGGAACCAAACGTTTGATAGGCAGACGTTTTGATGATCCACAGACGCAGAAAGAAATGAAGATGGTTCCATACAAGATAGTAAAGGCTCCCAATGGAGATGCATGGGTAGAAGCCAATGGGCAGCAGTATTCACCAAGCCAGATTGGAGCATTCATTCTTACCAAAATGAAAGAAACTGCCGAATCTTATCTTGGAAAGTCTGTTTCCAAAGCTGTGATTACAGTTCCAGCATATTTCAACGATGCTCAAAGGCAGGCAACAAAGGATGCCGGGAGAATTGCAGGTTTAGATGTACAGAGAATCATCAACGAGCCGACAGCAGCTGCACTTTCCTATGGGTTAAATAACAAGGAGGGTCTCATAGCAGTCTTTGATTTGGGGGGTGGAACTTTTGATGTTTCCATTCTAGAAATCTCCAACGGTGTCTTTGAGGTAGGCATATCGTTCTTCCTTTTTCAAGATTTTTAGTTAAGTAGATACCATCTATTGAAGTGCTGCCTTCTTTCAGGTGAAATCAACAAATGGTGATACTTTCTTGGGTGGGGAAGATTTTGACAATGCCCTCTTAGAGTATTTAGTAGATGAGTTCAAGAGAACCGAAGGGATTGATCTTACAAAAGATAAGCTGGCATTGCAGAGGCTTCGGGAAGCAGCTGAGAAAGCCAAGATAGAACTCTCATCCACGTCCCAAACTGAGATCAACCTGCCGTTTATCACCGCTGATGCATCAGGTGCAAAACATTTGAATATCACTCTGACAAGATCAAAGTTTGAGGGTTTGGTGAATCACTTAATCGAGAGAACAAAAAATCCTTGTAAGAGTTGTTTGAAGGATGCTGGCATATCTATAAAGGATGTGGATGAGGTACTTCTTGTAGGAGGAATGACTCGAGTTCCAAAAGTGCAAGAAGTCGTTACACAAATCTTTGGGAAGAATCCAAGTAAAGGGGTGAATCCCGATGAGGCTGTTGCTATGGGAGCTGCAATTCAAGGTGGTATCCTTCGTGGAGATGTCAAGGAGTTACTTCTCTTGGATGTCACTCCTCTATCTCTTGGTATCGAGACTCTTGGTGGTATCTTCACAAGGTTGATCAATAGAAATACAACTATTCCCACAAAAAAGAGTCAGGTAATTAATTATACAATGTTTTCACGTTTTGGTATGAAATTTGTGTCTTGGTATATTTTGTGCCAATTAACTTGGAACTTCCCTAATCTGTGCATCCAGGTATTCTCAACTGCTGCAGACAACCAGACTCAGGTGGGTGTCCGTGTGCTGCAAGGTGAGCGTGGAATGGCAGCTGACAACAAGCTCCTAGGAGAGTTTGAGCTTATGGGCATTCCTCCCGCTCCAAGGGGTATGCCCCAGATTGAGGTCACATTTGACATTGATGCCAATGGGATTGTGACTGTGTCAGCAAGGGACAAAGCCACCGGAAAGGAACAACAAATTACAATTCGATCCTCAGGTGGATTAGCGGAAGATGAGATTGAGAAAATGGTGAAGGAGGCTGAGTTACATGCTCAAAAAGACCAGGAGAGGAAAGCACTAATTGACATCAAGAACAGTGCTGATACAACATTGTACAGTATAGAAAAGAGCTTGAGTGAGTACAGAGACAAGATTCCTGCTGAGGTTGCTACTGAGATTGAGACTGCAATTGCAGATCTGAGGCAGGCAGTGTCTGGGGACAACGTGGATGAGATTCAAGCTAAACTTGATGCTGCAAACAAAGCTGTTTCAAAGATTGGGCAGCACATGGCAGGTGATTCCAGTGGGGGGTCTCAAGGCGGTGACCAGCCACCAGAGGCCGAGTATGAAGAGGTGAAGAAGTAGGTGTTACAGGCAAGATGTAGTTGGTGCCTATAAATTTTTTTTTTTTTGGGGGTATGATCACCAATTTTTTTTTTTTTTCTTTTCATTTTCTGCTATACAAGGCAATTCAGTTGTTTTTGTGGATTTGTAGGGTTATTTGAGTCAACTAGATCTAGAACAACCTATTTAGTTGTTCTTTTTCGATGCTCAGTTATGTTATACCTAGCTAATTGTTTCAGTAATTGATGATCTAGGCTTTAGCCATGACAAATTTTGCCTGGCAGTTAAGGACACTCCTTTAAATGACTGCAATTGAAAAGAAAAAAAAAAAAAAAAAATTTGTCATCTTCTGATCTGTGATTCTCCATTTCTAGCTTGAATTTACCTGGATTCATTCCTGTGAAAGTTACCAGGTTTCTTTCTATCTGCTTTTATTGCTCCCAGCTTCATTCCCCATTTGCGACCTTCAATGCTATTGGCTGAGGGCCGCATTTAATTCCTTTACCCAAATGGGTGTATGCAAGTAGTGTCATTCATAGGTCAAATCTTAACCAAAATTTGATAAACCTTGTCATGGACACTAAGGGATTTTTGTGATCCCACCATGGTTTCAAGACCAAGATGGATGACCCAAGTCATCTTGGTATCAGGCATGGCCGAGACGAATGGACAAGGTACTTTGGTTTTGCGGAATCTCACGAGATGAATGTTACGTCTCAGACGAGATATAGAAAATCTCAGTCGAGATATCTGAGACGAATGAATTTTACTAGTTTTCATGATTGAAATCGTATCATTTTTACTCCCAAATCGAGTTTTGCTTCTCTTCTCAACTAAGTGATCCAGAGAACTAAGGCTTTGAATTCAAATGGGGTGAAAATTTTCATTTTCTTCATCAGATTTTTTTAATGGTTAAAAATCATTGTCTCAATATTAAAACAAGAAGATTCAAAAAGAGATGTATTGTCCGAGTCAACTCGGTATCAGGCATGGATGAGATGAGACACGAAACCGAGTTTTAAAATCATGGATTCTACCCTACATAGAGTGGTGAACAGTTGAGACATTGGATCTGGGGTATTTTTTGAAGCAAACTATTCACGTTAATCTTGATGTGCCTCCCCACTATGCCATGAATCCCTTCAAGAATACCATTCACTCTCACATGATCAATAGGGTTCCTATTGGGGTGTCACACCAGGTGTCAACCTTTCTTTTTGATAGGTATATAGAGAAAATGAAGATTTTTTAGCAAACCCCTATGTTCTCTGATTCACTTGATTGAGAAGAGAAGAAATAATTGATTTGAAAATAAAAAGATAGGGCTAGGATGAAAATAGAGGAGATTGAATAGTGTTGTTCAGCTCGTGTGATGCTGCCAATCCCAAAAAGTATGTCCGCCCATCTCATTGTTGGGCGATACCAAGATGACTCTGACAATACGTCTTGATCTCATACAAGTTTTAAAACCATGGTTTGAACTTAAGACATGGGCACAAAACTCCACCAGTTAGCACTTCACCAAGCCTTGGGTGGAAATAATGCCTGGTTTGCATGCCCAATCTCCATCAAGGAAGAGTCGTGCTAGAGTGAACTCAGCTGGGTACATGCTCGCGCCACCACATTAAGATGTCCCGTCCCCCGTGTGTGTCTCCCCCCCCCCCCCCTTTCCCAAGGTCACTCCAGCATTAATCATCAAGGAATTCAGAATTCTGTTTAAGTGCTGGTTTCCCAACATTCTACAAGTTTTATGTGATGTTAGATGAAGACGTCTCTGTGTGTATGCAGCTTAAACCCTCTTCATATAGAAGATATAAGTTACCAACAATAAACAAATCAACACATGTGAACTTCATTTTCAAGCATTGCTCAAGATTTTTCTAAATAACAAACTGATGGCCAACAGCTTTAAGTAATGCTAACTAGTTGTAAAGCAAGCAGAAACTAACAAATAACAACTGATGGGGCAGATAAAAAAAAAACTTGCACGTCTGTCATTCATTAAGGTAAAAATATGAAAAGCCTATTTTTTTCTTGCCTGTTTTCTCTCTCATATCTTTCTTTACAACTTCACAACACCTCTCCACTGCCGCCTTAATTGCAACTAAAAATGAGATCAAATAGGTTCTGTTTAACACTTGTAATACTACAACATTAGCTATTGTCTACAACCCTTCTTTGAACATAGCAACGTTTTTTCTTGTTCTCTCACTGGATAGTGGATTCTACTAGACTGCACAAAACCTACTCTTAATGAATCTTCTTTTCATCTGTTTTTGGTCCTCCTTACATTTACATATCGTACACCTGAGCCAAACATCAAAGCCACACCCAACCCAAAACCCTTTTTCTTCCTTCTTTGAATCTGCAAAACTGCAACAACCAAACACAAACACACGAAATTCACATTCACTTCAGACCCATCATCCCCATCATATAAATTTCTGAGTAGCATCACAAACAGCAGTATTCATTCATACCTCTCTATCTCCTCCACTTCTCAGCAATGGAAGCAGAAAGGACACAACACATCAATCCCTCCTATTAAGTTCCCTGGTGAAGCTTTCTATTCAATGTCCAGGTGACTCAGCATCATCTGCATCAGAATCACTTCCAGACGAACTCCCAGAATCCGAATCTGCAAGGCCCAATACATACAATAGCATAATCAAAACACAGGTCAGAAATTTCTATGCAATCTGAAACGAGTCCCATAGAACAAATGGGGGAAGAAAGAAAGTTAATTACCACTGGACGATGAGTTATCGCTACTGGAACTGCTTGATCCAGCATCCTTGTCAATCTCCACGGGAGGAAAATTATTTGCTGGCATCTCCTCACCAATGTCAACATCCTCTTCCACGCTCCCTGTTTCCCCTTTCGTGCTCTTCTTCGAAGATACTGCAACTTCGGGCATCTCTTCATCTGAATTATGCACTAACAAAGCCTTAACTTTGTTCCCTTGGGCCGCCAAGGAGTTCTGATTGATAGCAACTGCTTGCCTCTTGATCTTGCTCATCATCTTTTTACAATAACCCACAAATCGCTCAAGCTCCCAAAGTGTCTCGTTGTCAACAACCTCAATGTCGACCTCAATCTCGTCATCATGCTGTGCCAGATTAGCATTCCTTTTCTTAATGATCTGCACCACCTGATCCATCTTCTCCTGTGGGAGGCTTTGCAAGTTCATACTCAGCATTTGCTTCTCCTCGAAGCTCATCTCTCGTTTGTGAGGATCCTTGGCTTTGGGCTTAGGTTGCTTCCCAAATTTAACAGATGGTTCCGCTTGTGTAGGTGATGGCCGTGGTAGGTTTAACACCGGGGTTGGATCAGGTTTCGTCGCAGTCTCCAGAGCCCTAATTTGATTGGGTGAACTCCATTGAATCTCCCTCTCCTTATTCTTATACTTCTTGTACTCAGGTTCGAACATTTCTTCAAAACTTGCTAGCATCTGCTCCGCCATGACATAAACATCATGACCTTTTGGATTGTAAACCAAAGCATTTTCAAAGGTTAATCGAACATCGGTTGCAAAATCAAGTGGTGATGCATAGAGATTCTTTCCAAGCTTCGATTTCACAGATCCAAGATCCATTGGATGTTTGATTATCTGATTGTAGTCATGAAGCCCCAAGCCGGCAACATCAACAGGCACATTGAAGATCCAGGCATGTTTGTGCTTCATTAACTTTGACAAGAAGTGTCCGCATTTCTTCATCATGATGGATAATTTCTTTCTGGCTTCAGGCTCCAATGCCAGACGCTTTGAATCCTTACTAGAAATTGATGGAAGTGGACGCTTAATTCCTGAAATTTTCTTGAGATTTTCAGATGGATTCCTCTCATTCTCCTTCGATGTTTGCTTCTCTTTCAATCTCTCATCACCAAAAGCATCTGGAGCATCCCTTCCGCGATAACCACCAGACAATTGAGAAGAATTGTAGCCATTTCTAGATTGAAATTCTCTCGATTCAATCCGATCGCTTAAGATCCTGACCTGTTCCAGCTCCGCAAGCAGTCGTTTCTTCAGATCTTTCAGCTTTCTTCTCGAATACAGAGCGATGTTGAAGGTGACGTATCCGTCGAGGGAGGATTCTCTCCGGTGGTTGAGACTGACAAATTTCCTGTTGAGAGAAGATGAATCGTTCGATGCGACCGGTGCAGTGACCGCCGATTCGTCCGTTTTCCTGCCATAAATCCGGATTGATGGATCACAGATCTGTTTATTAGGACTTCTTTTAGATCTAGAGGAAGGATTAGCCTTCAAATTAGGGTTTTTCCTCATGTAAACCTTTCGTTCTGTCCAACAAGATTCATTCCGATCGGCCAAGAGAGCGGAAGCCATACATGTACGGTACCTCTCAGATCAGACGGAATTCGGCGATCTTCCGCCGAGAAAACTCAAACAAAAACCTGCAAGGAGCCATTGTAGAAGCGAGGGAAATCGGTTACCAAAACCCTCACAAGCGAGGAGCAATGGTGCACTAGCATCACTTCTTAAAGGAAACCAGATCTGCCCGTCTAAGCTTTGGGTTGATCTTTATCCGTTGATCCACAGAGGAATGTTAATCCTACGGTTTCTGTGACTTTCCCTCTGCCCGAAAACCTGACCGTCTTATATTTGAGTAGAGTTGAATTAGGAGTGAATTTAGGGCGCATGACCCTTGCATTTAGGTCTATTTTAACAGTGGGGCCACTATTTGCTGACGTGGTAGGAAAGACAGCTTGCAGGACCGGCCAAAATATCTTTTGTGGCGGGAATTTTTTCCCCAACATCAAAGGTATTGCCAAATCAGCTAAAAAATTGAAATTCAAACGCTGCCACGTGGACATATAATCAAGGCAAAGACTTACATACACACTTCGATCTAATTCAATTGAAAATTGGCAAAGTTTAAATTTCAAAATGGGAAATCGCATATCTTGCATTTATTGAATTTAAAATATTTATATGAATTATGGAGAATATTTTTCAACCAAGTGACACGTGGTAATTTTAAAGAATTTTAGTCGAAGAACCAAACTATGTGATAAGTTAATCGATCAACATTAAAATCAATCTCCCAAGCTACATTGGTGTGGAGGTCGAAGCAAATTTCGTAAAATCTGGGACATTAGGTATAACTGCTCTCGCAACTGAGAAATTAGATGTAATTGCTCCCGTGAAAATCAAGATAAATCATTAAGCAAGTATAACCACTTCGACGAGAATCACAGAAAAAATCCAAGAAGATCTAAGAGCAAAAAATCCTATAAGTACAAGAGACCAATACACCAAAAAGATATGAAATATCCTATCTGAAAATATATTATTGAATCGACATTAAAAATTTTAACTTGGACGTCGAAGTGATTTTGTTGCAGACCTTCTCACAAGTACATAAGAAAAATGAGAAGACTTGTATAAGAAGGATCTCAAGGTGGAGCTAGTTTTCGCCTCCACATGACTCATGAATTATTTAGTGGACATTATTCTCATGAGAGTTGATATGTAATTAGGTAAAAACGTGTTTAGACTTCTAGTTATCTTATACTTCTTCTTCCGTGACTTGGGCAAATACCAACAAAGATTTGTTGTTTAAAAATTTATGTGTTAAGTTATGATTCAATGCTATATATATTAAATAAGTGAGAGTTGTTGGTTACTAGAGAGAAATTTTTGGAATAGATTGACTCTTTAAATTCCGTAGCCTCTTCATTCTGTAAAGTCTATTATTTCTTTATTTAAAAAGGTGAAAGATAAAAATTTGGTTGCAAGAAATTCTTTAGAAGTAAATGTTAAAATAAATATTAAGGTTTCACATTCTACATGTAAAAAGTCTCTTAAATTAGTTATTTAATGTCAAATAATGGAAAACATTTTTCTTATTAGATTAATAAGATTTTAAATCTTAACTAAGAGTTGTTAGGCTCACATGGATTACCACACTAGAAATCCAACACAACTTCTTTTTAGATTTCATAGAAAAGCTTATATCAAATTGTTTTTTTTCAAATATTTTTCAATCTTGATTCAAGGTGATGAAAATGAAAGACTACATGACTCTCAAAATTTAAAATTAAAATTTAACGGTGAAAATTTATGTGTGTATGTGTGTGTGCTTCTATTTTTTTCAAAAAATTTAGAATTCCATTATCTACAAACTTGTGACATTAGATCATGTTTTTGAATGTCAAGATGCGGACTCATGATCGTTGGATGAATTTAACTAAATTTTAACAAATATAAAATAATATAAAATATTAAAAATAAAGAAAGATTTGTTGAGTCAATAAATTTTAGACTAGTTGAAATAATATTTATCATTTTTTGGTAAAAAATGCTCTTTACTTTAAAGAGTATTGTTAAAGATGATATCATGCGATTAGATCATTAGCTTAATAGATAAAGTCTGCACTAGCAAATTTTTGTTCAATTTGTAATTTTGCATGTTTTGCTTAGCTTACTTACTTTGGCAAGTCAACCATTTAATCATTTTACCAAGGTGGCATCAATTGCTAAAGCTTGTCAACAATCATTTATGATAATTTGTAGAGTAGGGTTTGTATGTTTTGTGATAATCTAACTTTTCAAGATTTGACTACATGAGACGTTTTTTCTTGGAGCTCATCCAAGTTTGTCTTGTGATAAGAACGTGAATGATGCTCGAGTAATCGGGAATGGATTTTTACCACTTGGATAATATGTAATTTCAATTGGGGTGGGAACGCAACCCAAAAGACAATGTGTTCAAAACCAATTTTGTAGTATTCCATTTTACTAGATAATCCTCCATCAATGGTCATCAAAAGTCATGAAACGAGGATAAGTTTGAGAATTATTGTAGTCAATAATGCATCAAAGCTTTTTTATTATTATTATTATTATCATATATGACATACTAGTGATAGACTTATTAATCCTACCCTTGTCTATGTTGATAAGTTGTTGGCTCCAAAGTGACGTGTACAAACCTTAGTGACCCAATTTCATATTTTTTTTTAATTAATTAATTAATTAATCTTGATAAATACATATATTTTTAATTTGCTAAATAGTTAATACTCATGAATATACACAAAAACATTACAACCAAATATTAATTCGTACTACAATTACAAATAACAATAATGATTAAATAATTTAAAATGCTACTGTAATTATGATAGACAAAGTTTCAATTATTAAATCATGTATTGATTATTCTTACTAACAAAAATTAATATTCATTGTGAACTATTTTATTTTAACTAATTGGAGGTGGTAATTAGCATTGTAACATTGATGATATAGTTAAGTAATATGAATATTAACAACAAAAAATGCAACCAAGCCATAAATATTGTACGAGTGAAAATATGGTACTTATAGAGTAGTGGAGTCATGATTGTGTTTTCCAATGCAAAATTTATTGTGTAAAATATGTTTTTTTTTTTTTTAAGATTATAAATTTTAAATGGTAAAAGAGGTGCTTTTCGTAAGAAAGATTTCTAAGAACACATGTTTGTTGCATTCAATTACAAAAACTCCCTTACTTTATCGAGTTTGTTATTCACCAAACCCTTCTAAAATAGACTTACGCAATAAGATTTGAGATCTTACTAAGCGTCGTGGGACTCGCATGAATTACTAAATTGAAAATCCAACACCACAACCTTCTAAATTTCATGAAAAAAAAAACTCATATTCAAAATTTCAAAAAAAGAAAAAAAGATTGAACTTGATCTAAGGTATTGAAAATAGACAACTACCAAACTCTATATTTTAAAATAGTGCTGATATTCTAACTAGAAAGTCTTCACTTGGTCAATATTAGGTTGACGTGTTACAAACATGGAATCATAGGTCAAATTCCTTGGAATGCACAAAAGCACATCTTTTATGGGGATTTGCATTTGTGTATCTTGAGGAAACAAATTCTATGGTTCCATGTCCGTAACACGTCAACCGAGTATTGACTGAGTAAAGACTTCATAGTTGAAAAATCATTATTCATCTTAAAAATTGAAATTTGACAATGAAAATTAACTTTTTTTTCAAAGTTTTTAAAATTTTGTTCTCTTCAACCCTATGTTTTTAGATGCCAATAATTTACATGGTCAAGAAACTTTCCTTCCGTTTTTTTTTTCCTTAATAAACCTTAGATTGAGACCCACATTTAAAAAAAAAAAATGATAAATACCTATAATGGGTATGTGATTAAAAGAACTGAGGTTATTATAGATATTTAAGTCTTTAAAATAAGATGGACCACACTCAAAGGTTTGTTGAGTAACAAACTTGATAAAGTAAAGGAGTTTTTTAATAACAATGCAATAGATAGGTCTATCCAGTAAATCAATTTTTTCCATAAAGGAGAGTAAATAATGATAGATATCAGGGGAGCAACTTTGTCAGGTTCAAGTCGAGAACCAAACCAAACCGATAGCTTTAGGGTGGTTTGGTTCGGTTTGAAACAAGTTATGGTTTAGTTTTGAGTTAAGAAAATGGAAAATCGATCAATTTGATTCGGTTCTCGAATCAAGTTTGTATATAACAAAATCAAATTGTGAATCGAATCCTTATATATATTATAAATTATTTTAAGAGTTAGGACATAGATTAATGACATTTATAAATAGATTAATAATTTATTGCATGAAATGTCATGTTTATTACATGATTAGTTTTTCATTAAAAACATGCCACTTCCAATTTATAGAAACATTGGCAACCCATAGAACCGAACCAAACTGACCTTAGTTTGATTTGGTTCGAATGGCATTTTGGTTTGGTTAGGGTTCTTATTTAGTAGAACTAGCCTATGTCAGTTCGATTCCAATTTAGCCTCAAAACAAACCAAGTTGCACCCCTAATAGTTAGAGCAGGAAAAGCAGATGAAACATACAACGGTCAAATTGTTAATTAAATATATTTGGTGTACTTCAATATATAATGTTTTGGAGACACTCTACACCTTAAGATATTTGTGAACTTGCGACTTCATTCTCTTGTTACTCCCGTTCCCACGCCGCACTTTTGTCACAACGATCTAATACAGTCAAACATCCCTCCATAAAAAGAAGGTAAGGTGAATGAAGAAGTACATATGAACAAGGATAGAAATGGAGACAAGGGCAGCATTCAAAATTGAATTAAAAAGAGGTTAACGTAAGAAACAATGAAATTATTTATGTAATATTTTGTTTAGTCCGGATAAATCAAATTATGAAACAATGAAATTATTTATTTAATATTTTGTTTAGTCCGGATAAATCAAATTATTAAGCATGTTATAAGTATTAATGGCCAAGTGATTAATATAGTTCATTGTAAAATCCATTAACAGCTTATCTAATGGATCCATTTTCTAACAAACATGGTTGTGGATTTTGGTTCCTCGTAGCACACCTCACTCTCTTTACGCAACATAGCTTTTTATACTCTTTAGGACGGTTAGTTATGAGCGTTCATATAGGGCCAATCTCCACCCAAAATATGACTATCTTGGGCAAACCCTACTAAGGCCGATGACGGGTCTAAACATAAGGTCCAAACCCAGCCCAAGTAGAGATAAAAGCGGATTGCTTCTTTAAATTGATCTGGGCTCAAGCCAACTCCAAACCAAAATCAATCATCTAACGGGCCTCAAAAAATATAGTGGACCATCCCAAATTCCCAATCCATTAAGGCGCCACAGCGGCCTGCCAATCCATGAAGAAAAGGCAGGGGTGTCAATTGAGCCTGGCTCAGCCCAACCCACGTGACAAAATGAATGTTAGGTGAAAAGGTAGAGCCGGGCTCAATACTTTTCAGCTTGTCAAATCTGGATTGGGCTAAGGTTTAATATTGATCAGCAAGGTCCACTACCATATCTTATAAATATATTCATAATAGTATATTGAATTATATGAATATTATATTAGTTTAATAAAAGTTAAATATATTAAATATACACACAAAAAATATTTGAAAAATACGCCTTCTTATTAAAAATATTGAATTTAGTCATGTTATTTGGCCCAAACCCAAGCCTGAATTTTTTATCCTTTGATTGGAAAGAATGTGCCATGTGCAACGAAAGTAGATGAGGGAGTTGCTTAGTTGCACAACTCCCATAGTGCAAGATCTTGGATTATTTTCTTTTCCAAACGTCACTAGTCAGACTCTTTTAATTTTCTGATTTTCTAATTAGAAAGTCTTCACTAGGCTTGATACTCGACTGACGTGGTACGGATATAAGATCATACATCTTTTTCCTTGGGATATCAAACTATACATATGTTATGACGATGTGCTGTTATGTATTCCGAGGAAAAGATCTGTGGCTCCTTGTACCTGCCACGTGAGTTAAGTATTGACCGAGGGAAAATTTTCTAGTTGGAAAATCATTATTCTTAATTTTATCGACAACTCAATAACTATTAGACCTAAACGCTACAAATGCAAATACCTAACAACTGATCCACCGTCTGTTTTTAATTAACGCAACTTTAATACCTTCACCAGCATTTATGAGTCATGCTGTATTAACATTGTGTATCTCGATGAAAAGCATTTATGGCTCTTACACACTTCCACCAGCATTATCCTAACAATAAAACTTACCATAATAAATAAATTTTATTAACGTTGTTTGCAGATTTTTTTTTCCATCATGAGATTAATGAACCAACCCAATAATAGGTTTTCAAATAACATAATTAATTAGATTAATTTTTATCTATGTAGTTCATTGATCCATTGGACCATATTTATGTGTTACTTACATGACAAAAAGTGTAGAAATCTATATTTTATTGAGAATTATTGGATGAATAATTATTCTAATTTATTGATACTTCTTAATATATAATATTTTTTTCATATATATTCTTCATCGCTACCTTCTTTTTATGATGAGATTCATTGATAATGGTATAATGTATCTCATGCATTATAATATGATTGCATCTATTTCTTTAACATCCCCCCTACAATTGCATGATCCTCTGGAAAAGGAGTATGCAATTGATTTTTTTGAATGATTATTCTTGATCTCATCAGTTGATATGTTATTAGATCTCTCAAAATTCTCTCGTACTTTTTGGTGTTTTACCTTCTGTTTGTGAACTTCATTATTATTGCATCTAACTCTTTTTTGACTTTGTCAGAATCAATAGCTTAAGATTCTAAATTTGTCACAATCTCTCACAAGAGCATATAAAGTAAGATTGTGAGATTTATACAAAAAAAAAACTCTCATTAGAGAGATTTTAGATATTAAACAAATAAAAAAGAGATCTTAAGAGACAAATGTATGAACGTGGGGATTTGTAAAGATATAGAAAGATATGTGATTTTATTGAAGAAAATTATATCAATAGTTAAAAAGAAAAAATAAATAAATAAGCGTCATTATTGAAGAACGTAGTCAATGAAACTTGAGCTCTGATACCACATAGAAATTTGAATAATTACATAAGTTCCAATAAGATTTTTATAAAGATTCGATTAACTTAGATAAGAAAAATAGCTTAATATAGTTATTATAATTTATTAGTATTTTTTAAAGTAAAATATCGTAATTGATATTTTCACACACATATATATATATTTCTCATCACTACGTTTCTTTTGTGACGATGCATTATAATATAATAGCATCCATTTCTCAAACAAAAAGATATACAACCTGGGCTCAAATTATGTGTAATGATTTTGTAAATCAATTTGATAGGGCAACTAACGTGTCCCCTGCATTAACCCCATCGGGATACACACATCTACATAAAGCATATGCAGTTATAATCCTGAGGGAAAAAAATGTACAGTTATTACCGCAGCCACGTCAGTGAGCATTTGAGTTTCAAAACCAGCACTATCAAATTATATGTAGTGCTAGTTCTCTACCCAAGTCTCTGAAGTATAGGATATCCACCCCCATCCCTCTCCTCGCAACGTCAACGCAAGTGCGGCCGTATAGATGCGAGTTTGCTAGAAGACGGAAGAAAGATTTTTCCACAACAAGCCAACTACCCGCACCAAACTACCAAATCCAAACAGAGGTTTTACATTGCTCTCATCACCGATAAACTCTCTCTCGAAGTCACAAACACTACTTGGAAGTTAGAACTTGGACCACGTCCCCGGAGCAAATTCCGATTGTTCGGTATCATTCTTTCATTGATCATAGTGTTTTACACAGCTGAAGTTCCGATTTTGACTTTCTTTTGGTTCTCAAATCGTTAGTTTCTGTAAAGAAATCCGAGAAAGATTACCAATTCATTGTTGAATGAATTCTAATTTCTGCAATTTCAGTTCTCGTTGTTATGATGTTAAGTGTTTCTGATGCTTTTGTGCAGGAAGTTATTTTTAAAAATGGGGAAGAGACGAGTTATGGTGCCAATGGAGGAGGTCGACTTGAAGGCTGTGAAGTATGAGCGCGAAGTAATTCAAGGTTAGTTCTGTATGATTTAGTAAAAAAGATGATTGAAAAGGAAAAAAATCGATGCTTATAGAGTGAGTATTGGGTTGTGGTTTGTAGCTCCTCACTTGACGGGGTTCTTCTTGAAGTTCTTCACGTGGTTGCTTGAACTCCCACTGTTAGGATCTTTGCTCATCACTTTCATGAGGAAACAGAATAAATTGACGGAGGTTTGGTTTTGTGCAAAATGCTTTTTGTTTTTGTTTTTGTCGTTGTAGTTAGTTAAATTTTTGATGAAAAATGATGGTATCATTGTCCTCAGGTCTAGACCATTTGATGGTTTTTGAGGTCTGTGTGATGTAATTCCTGATGAGACCATCGGCTGTTTCGACTTCATGACGATAATATGGATGTTTCTGTCAGTCCTCATTTTAGATTGTTGCAATGGTAGTGAGCTTAGATATGATATTAGTTTGTAATTGGCAGGTGCTGCAGAACACTGTGATTCCAGAATCACCCATGTTTCAACCTGAGTTCCCACCTCAAGGTTTTTTTTTTTTTTTTTTCATTTTAAATATTGGGATTTAGACCTACACATTAAATTCCTTCCACACTTAGAACATCGTCATCAGATCCTTATCCTAAAAAGTCCCGGTTCCGTTGTACGGAACTTGTTACTCATAAGAGAATGGTTGTCGAGATCACTGAATTGATGCTTATATATATAATGTTCCTTGTGAATTTTAGAGCCGGAACCTGGTGTTCTTGTCATGGAAGAAGACAGTGCACCTGTTGTCCGAGTTGAATCAGCCTTGAAGTGTCTACCACCCTATGATCCTGCTTGTCGTTGGAGTGGTGACTCTTCTCCGTTTTTGTACTGGAAGATCCGTGACTTTGCGCATGCTTATCGATCTAGCCTGGTAACTCCATCAATGGTAAGTTGGTAGGAATTTCCAGGGTTTATATTTCTTTATTAGTTAAATTATAAGGGACACAATTCACTTCCAATATCTAGGTTGCAGAGCACATAATCTTGGGTGTGGAGGAGTTCAACAATAAAAAGCCTCCAATGCCGTTTTTGGTCTGTTTTAGTGCCGAGGAAGTGAGGAAGCAAGCTTCAGCTTCCAGTCAAAGGTTTAGGGAAGGTACTGCTGATTTATAAATTCACATCTTTGTATATGATCTAACTTGTCAATGATGGTAGGCTTATGTTGAATATGATTGACCTGCACTCCCATCATTTAGTAGGATCCGAACTGTTGGATAACAGATAGAGGTTGTGCAGGAAACCCATTATCCATCTTGGATGGAATTTTCGTGGCGATCAAGGATGATATAGACTGTTATCCCTATCCAAGCAAGGGTGAGCTTCTATGAAAATTATAATTTTGTCAAGAAGTTTCTCTACATATCAGCATAAGTAGCTCAGTATGCTATAATATTAGGTGCGACGACATGGATTCACAAGGTCCGCTCAGTCAAAGGAGATGCAGTTTCTGTTTCAAGATTGCGAAGCTGTGGTGTGATTTTGATAGGAAAGGCAAATATGCATGAATTGGGCCTTGGAACAACAGGAAATAATCCAAATTATGGGTAAGGGAGGATATGGATCTTTTAGTTTAGTGGTTTTAGTTACTCGTGTTTTTCTTTTTTGGGTTGGTGAAGTTAGCTGGTTCTGCTACTTGTCGACATTTTGTTTCACAAATTGATGGGATGCTATTAAAACAAGTAGGAGAATACACGGATAATAGGCAAGAAGCTAATACTTTGTGTGTGCGTCTTGCATTGCTGCATAGCTAGATCATTTCTTAACATCTCTAATTTTCATTTCTTTTCTCACCTGAAACTTCTGTTTCTTGACATCTTATTATAATATTACCTAACTTTCACAAAGCCCTGTTTTGTTACAGAACAACACGAAACCCACATGCACTTGAAAGATATACGGGTGGGTCCTCCTCAGGCCCAGCTGCACTTGTAGCATCTGGACTATGTTCTGCTGCACTAGGAACAGATGGTGGAGGTTGTACCTGTAAGATTTGTGCATAACAATCAATTGTTAAGATATTCTCCTAATTTGTAAAGCATGTTTTATGAAATATACAGGCTCAATTCGAATTCCTTCTTCACTTTGTGGGGTAGTGGGCTTTAAAACGACATATGGGCGGACCGACATGAAAGGGTAAGGCTACTAATTAGAGGTTAAGATCTTCTATTTTCTTCCTATGACTTTGGATGCTACCATACAGTTTTATCATGAGAAAAGGGAGAAAATTGTAGCTATTAGCATATATCTTTGTACCACATTTCTTTTTGGTTTAATATATACATTTTATTTTCTAAACCATTTACTTGTAGAAGATAAGTTCAAAATCATAGTAGCACTTTTTCTGGTATCAGCAATTTAAGTTTGCACTCTTCATGAGTTTTGTGCAGGTCAATATGTGATTCTGGGACTGTGGAAATTATTGGACCAATTGCAGCGTCAGTTGAGGATGTCATGCTAGTGTATGCTTCTTGCTTGTTAATGTGTCTTTTTTTTTTTTTTTTTTCTTGACTTTGAACTGAGTTGCTTATGTACCCACTATCTTCTTTTCCTATGGATCAATATGGGATTTTATTTGAGTAGTCAGTGAGACATGAATTAATTAATATTTTAGGAGAACGGTCAATGTTCATTTAATGTTTATTCTTCCATCATTAATTCCTTTTTTGCCATTTAGCATTATTAAGTCACGTATGTCAATTTAATTTTACATATTTTATCATCCATTAACTCGTGGGTGATAAGTGGTGGAATATAATTGGTTGTGACTGTAAGAGTCACACATAAATCACGATATGTATTCTATGCATATTTTTTATATTTGAAGTTTCTGACAATGCAGTGATCCAGTTCGTAAGCAGTAGTACATATCACCGTACGTCTCAATAATGATATATGTCTCATTGTAACTTTATTTCTATTGCTTCAGTTTGAGCGATCACTGTTGTTGTTGAGTTCATGTTCTGGTCATCATTGGGCCGGCTTTTTCATGGCCTGGCAAGGAGATTTCCTCACCATTGCATGCATGGCCAAGAAAAATCCCTTTTGGGGCTTAGACCCATAGCTCAGTTGATTTGACATGTTGCAAAGCAACTTTGAGGTCATGGGTTCAAGTCCAGCTTACTCATAAAAAAATGGTGTTTGGTTGCTATCTTATCCTTGCTAGTACTCTAGCACTGGTTTCATGTCCTAAATGGATGTTACTATCAGAGATCATCACATGAGCACGGACTGTTAACTCTTTCCAAGGACACAATGAATTGCCACATATCGATTTGAACTTTCTTGTGGCTTCAAGTTCACTAATTCATTGTTAAATGTTCTCAAGTGTCTGTAGTTTCTTTCAGGAGTTTACATTCATTGAACTTTTTGAAGATAGAAAACATTGGAACTTAGGCATTCATTGGTGCCCTATTTTTTGTGTTATACTTCATGATAATATTGTTGCCCAGTAAGAGTAGCATACTGTGTCACTACTATCTCCTTGAATTCTGATATCAATGATGGAATGTTCAGATATGCGGCAATATTGGGCTCCTCTCCTGCAGATAGAATCAGTTTGAAGCCAGTAATCTTTAAACCTTACTATTTTCTCTAAACAATGCAGATAATTCTTTTTCCACGCTATAGCAAATCTCTTACTGCCTGGGTCTTGCATATCAACATGTAGAAACAATGCATTTCACGGTCCCTTTTTTCTAATACAAAAACCAGGCAGCTTGACCTAGAACTTCAAGCTCAATTTCCTTTTTTCCTGAAATATGTTGGTTAACTTTTGATGCAACTCGTTGGATTGAAGAGCAGGCACAAGCATTTTTTTATAATGTTTTACCTCGAACTCATAAAAAGCTATAATGTGGCAGCTACTTCCAGCAAAATGTAACAAAAGAAGCAGAAACCACTAATTTTCTACCCTAGAAGATGAAGAACAGTAAATAGACACAAAATCCACAAAACTTATTGATATCTACTCTAATATCTACTTTTTGGAACCTACAAAAGCAACTGCTCTCCATGCTAATTGTCCCAGAATCCAAAACTGTAGAGTTTAATTCTAAAACAACCTCCTATGGTTTTTTCTAAACCTTGGTTTATTATAAGACAAAAAGTACCCTTATTTTAGCTCTCTAAAGAAACCTATTTAGTTTAAAATTCTAATAACCTAAACCCTTTTGAAAAGGAATCAGAATGCCAAGACTCCATGAGTCACAGCCACGCTTTTAGCATCCATATTTTTCTAAATTACTAAAAATGTCTCTGTGTAGGAATTGCTTTATCTCTTCCAAGAAACATACTGGATGATGTTTTTTTTTTTTTTTTGATAAGTACACTGGAACACACTGTTGTTTCTCTCTTTCCAAAGGCCCCAAGCAATGGCCGAAGGAAGAATGGCCCATAGGTGTCTTTTTACGAGAGAAGATATTGTAAGCTCACCCTTCTACTAACAAGAAGAAAGTTTTAGGAAAAACCCAATTCATCTAAAACAAGGATAGAAAAGAGGCCCAATACCTTGAGAGAAAGAACAATGGATTAATGTATGATCCACGGATTCCCTGTCTCCCAGATACCTGGATGATGTTATAAACATAGAAGAATATAGAGCTGATTTTTGTTTCCTCTTCTTTTGCATTGAATCTATCTTTAGTATTGAGGTGGTTTGACCAGCATTGATCAAACCAGTTTGGCCTCATTTCACCTTTAAAAAAATGAAACTCTTACCTTGGCCTTGGATTTGTATAAGTTGCTTGGAACCCTATGTTAACATTTCCAGCACCTAGTTGTGATCACACCTCTTTTAATTGTTTGTTGTTTTTTATTTTCTTCTCTTTCCCTTGTACGGGGGCCTCCTTTTCTTTCTTTTAATAAAATTTTTACACTTATCAAAAAAAAAAAATCACCACTTTTATTGTTTCTCTACAAGGAAAATGATCAAGTTCAAGATTTTAGTGCACCATTGTCTCTCTTTTCTGAATTTATGTCTTTGTTCTGGTTATGTTTCATTCATATATTCCTCATATCTATTCCAAGTTCTTTTACCTCTAACAAGGTATCTATACTTGCAATTATGCTCAATATCTTTTTATCATTTAAAATATATATCTCAAAATCTATGTTTGAAATAGTTGGCAACTGTCTTTTGTAGTCCCCTCCTTGTTTGCCACGTTTATCTTCATATGACAGTTCAAATGCTTTGAGATCACTGCGACTGGGAAAATATACAGAGGTATAGATCAAGGAGTTCCTTTACTAATCTAAACTGAAATGTATATTTATCCATATATATATATATAGGGTAGCATTTGGAGGCCCTGAAGGGAGCCAAACATTTGTTCAATGTATGGGTTAGGAGTTTCGGATCGGGCTGATTTTTGGTGAGGATGATCTCTATGATGAGGAGATCATCCTCACCAAAAATCAGCTCATTCTGAAACTTCTAACCACACAATGTTTGGCTCTCTTTAGGGTCTCTGAACGCTTCCCATATATATATATATATATCAAATATAATATATTGATTACATGGTTCTTCTCGTGCAGTGGTTTAATGATGTGTACTCAACTGATATCTCTGATAAGTGTGAGAATGTTCTTTATATGCTTTCAAAAACTCATGGGTGTGAAGTAAGTCTGTTTTGCGTAACACGTGCCTCATTGTTGTTTGGAAAGTTATGCTTATTTCCACCTAAAGGAAACTTTCATTTCTGGCTTAAAATAATTAGGAAGTGTTGCAATTTCTGGATTGAAAATTATATATTGAGATTGTATGTATGTATTTGTTTTGGTTCAAGATAATAGAGATCGTTATACCAGAGATGCACGAGATGCGCACTGCTCATATTGTTTCGATTGGTTCTGAATCAATGTGTACACTGAACCCATATTGTAAGGAAGGGTAAGTTTCCTTGATTCTTAGACTCCAACTGTGGTTAGGAACTGTGCATCCTGTAACTAATGAGAGCCTTTACTTTATGATTTTGTGAAGCTAAAATGATGCTATTAATTTTAGGGTTACAATCTTGCTTTATATTGATATGCTTTTCTTTCTTATTTTCTATTGTAGAAGAGGTGCTCATTTAACACATGATACTCGCACAAATTTAGCACTATTTAAGTCATTCTCTGCATCTGACTATGTTGCAGCCCAATGTCTTAGGTGAGGCAAAACCCAAATATAAATTTGGATCATTATTTTGTTCTTATGTCATATTTAAGTGGCTTGTAAATAGATTTAGAGATCATGCTTTTAGTTGAAGCTTCTGAATCCATGTTCAGAGATGAAGCATTTGATGACTTGTGCTGATTTGGTACAGGAGAAGGATTATGCATTACCATATGGAGATCTTCGA
Source organism: Akebia trifoliata (assembly GCF_017979445.1). Classification (NCBI taxonomy): domain Eukaryota; kingdom Viridiplantae; phylum Streptophyta; class Magnoliopsida; order Ranunculales; family Lardizabalaceae; genus Akebia; species Akebia trifoliata. Next base: position 306,088 of record NC_141378.1, on the reverse strand, counting down.
GAAGGTCGATATCATAGTAACCCCTACGACCGGGTATGTGGCTTCACTTATAGTATGTACACAGTTGTGGACAATGATTTCTTCATGTAACAAAATTGATGTTCTTGGCTGCATTTCAAATTGCGTTTTCTCAGTAGTTGGGCAGCCAATTTTGAGACTTCTCCCTTCTGAAAAAGGCATAATTAAGTTTGCAATTGTGTCTTTCTTTCTGCAGCGCTTAGAACTTTGATTACTACACCATGCAACTATTTGATATACTAAAACAATCTTATTTTTATAGTGAATACTATTTTGTTGAACAAATGTTGTCTTGGAACATTTATGAAGGTAAGATGACTTCTTTTTTTCTTCTTGCTTGGCAGTATGACAGCACCTGTAATACCTCCTAGTTCTCTCAACTGCGGGGAGACAAATTTACAGGTTTCAGGTCAGACGATTTGTAGTCTTAAGCTTAAGCCTTGAATTGAGTTGTCCTTGGTGGTTCTGAATCTCTTTACAAGAGGATGTTGTTGCTTCTATCTATGGCTAATAAAATCCATGCATATGAGTATGGGTTTTCAACCAACATCATTGCTTCTTATTTAGTACTTAGTCCTTCTTGCGATAGAGATACATGCCTGCTTGTATCTTGAATTTTTTTAATGTTACACTGACACTTCCACAAACCATTATGATGGTTTTGCTCTATGTATCTGGGTGAAGCATTAATTTCACTTACAAGTAAGGCAGTGACTGATCAATCCGTTGTTACCATTTACTTAGCGGTTGATCTGCATTTTTCCTTATAGATCACTATTCCATGTACACAATTTACTTGAAACTTCCACTGTTTAAGTGCCAAACTTCCAAACCTTTCTTGTCATCCAAATGCATTTCATATTCGTACACATCCCTGGAATTCTGCAGAACAGGGGAAAACTTAAAGATGGCATTATTACAATTCCAGCAACTATTGTTTTTGGCCATCCTGGATACATATTTAGGTGTTACCACAATTTTGGCTATTCAAAAATGCTGCTTTTTTTTTTTTTTTTTTTGCAGTGTTATTTGTGAATTTTAGATATTAGTTCCAAATGCATTTTATTGCATATCTCAATCTGATTGATCATATTTTGCCAATGTAATTTTCATCACCTGCTGTTCAGGATTTACTCTCATTTTCAGTATCGAGGAACTACACTCGTAAGTAGTAACTTGTAAACTAGGCAATTGATGACAATCTCTTTTAAGCACTTGTTGCTCCGAGTGCCTTTTTGGGCTAGGGTTAACTTCTATTTAATCGCTATAATAGAATATAGTACATTAGTAATGATTTTCTAAATAAGTTTATTTTTTTGCTTGGTGCAGTAACATCAGTTATTATATGCATAAGATCCTTATATCTTCCTCTTTCAAATTTACTAGATTCTGCAACCACTAAGCAAGCAAGTTAGTGGTTAGAAGCAAGTTGGCACCTTATACTAGATTCTGCAACCAAAGTATTCAAATATAATTGTATAACTACTTGATGCACGCCTTTTGAAAATACAGTCCTTCTCAACCTTTCTGGTAAAATCTTTGTAGTGCATCTGATCCTACATGATTTGATCTGTCATTTGATACGTGGAAGTTGGTTTAATTATCCATGACCTTGGATCTTTCTTTATGCTATTTATGGAGTAGTTTCTTACTTGTTTAATTAATACTAGTGAAAGTTGTCAATACTACATATTCCTCTTATATCTTATTCTTTACGTTTGAATCATTTGATTTCAGCTTATCTCATGCAATTTATGGTAGCAGCAAATCTTCTTGGACTCCCCGCCATTTCTGTCCCTGTGAGTAAAATGTATCTTTGTGCTGGAATTTGTTCTTTGAAGTACCATGTATGTTCTTCTTTTTTTCCCCTCTAGACTAGTGATATACAACCAAATGGAAAATCCTTTCATGTTAAGGTTGGTGAAAAAAAAAATCCCTCACACTTTTCAGAAACCATATTAATGGAGTCAAAATGGATCCCTCTTACATCTCACGTTTTTAATATTTTGTCTATGGGTGTTGTCAAATTATTGTGCATTTGAATGTTGCTAGGACCGTCGTCACTCTTCTGCTGATACTTTCAAACTAAAATCCATATAATGAATTTCATATTGATTCAACAAATCATGCCTAAAATGGAAGGATTTCCAGCATGATTAGGACACAGGCAGGATTTGAAGTTCCACAAATCATGGGAGGGACGAGGACAAACATTCTCCTCCCCCCCCCCCCTGCCTGCAGGGAAAATTGAAAAAATGCTCGTGGGAACCTTTTGTGAAAAAAAAATTGCTCTCTTAGGGTCCTTTTGTGGGTGGGTGTGAATTTTGAAGCACAAAAGAGGCTGCATCCAAACGCACCGTCTCCTAAGACACATGTATCAGTGTTGGGTGTGAATTTTGAAGCACAAAAGAGACTGCATCCAAACGCACCGTCTCCTAAGACACATGTATCAGTGTTCAACACTGATACAAAGTGTTAGGCTGACTGAGCTCATAAACATGATACACTGTCATGTCATATAGTTTATTCCTTGTGATAAGCATATATGTTTTTAAAAAAAATTAGTTCACGTTAAGTCATATCAAGTGTGTTTTTAAATAGGCTTATATACATTGAAAATCATACAAAAAAAATACATAGATAATAGTTGAAAACAAAATATTTGGGTGAGCTAAGATTGTTTTTTGAAGAAAATGTGTTAGCATGTGTCTGATACTCTGACATGTATGATGGGGTGTTAGCCATGGAAAATTATAAGAAAATGGAATGACCTTGTTACATAAGTTTGCCCAAACGGGAATAAATAACCTTAGGATCATTTTCTGGATTGTCCATAATTCCACGTTTGACACTTCTGGTGGAGTGCCCAGACGAAACTCCTATGCTTCCAGTTCAAAGAAAAGAAGTAGCTTAGGGAAGCAACATTTGTTGATGATTGGTTATACAAACGGTGGTCAAAATTCCATTATAATAATATATATTTTAAAAAAATGATCAATTATAGAAATAAAATAAAATTATAAAATATGCCTGCTATCTCTTCTCTATGATTTACCTTAATAGTTGACAATTTCAAGCCAAACACCTTATATATCTAGTCACCAATGTATTCTCAACATCTAGAAAAAAAAAAGTAATAAGAATTATAAATCAAGTCTTTTATTCATAGACCAAATTAAAATAACAAGTAAATAGTCAAGCCTCTTATGTTTATTGTAAGTGAAATTTTACAATTATCTGAAAGAAAAAAAAGAAAAGAAATTATGAAACAAGTCAATCGACAGAGAAGCAACTAGCAACAAACCAATAACCATTACCCATGGACCCTAGCTTCCTACAACCAATCAATGACAATCCATAGTTGCATATAACCAGAATTTATAGACGAGAGGAAAAAAAGAGATCTAAAATTCTAATATCCTGTGCTTCAATGGGTATTCTTTCCTATTTCCTCCCCCCCCCCCCTTCCCTTTTCTTGTCCAACTACCTAGTCACCTATTTTTAAACAAATACCAAGCAAAAATAGGAAGATATAACACACATAAAGAGGATTTTTGTTTTGTTTTGAAGTATATGTTTATAAATAAGCCATAAAAGGAATTCCACAGGTGCTTATCTCAAAAGCCAAGTTAAAATTTTGGTCAATGTTGTGAATTTGAACTATTTTATTTTTTTGTATTTAAAAATTATTGGGATGGGTATCTTGGTGACAGCTTAAAAAATAAAATTTGATTTTGGGCTATTATAGTATGCAATTGAGGCTTATGATTCGACTTTTTTTCACGTCCTGAGCCTTGCGGTTTTGCTCCCAGTTGGTTGAGGCTTAACCGTTATAAACCCCAGTTGAGTTTTATGACGTGAGGCACAAGGCAGGTGGTTCACCTTGAGGCGCATGCCTTCTATAAATTTCCACTACGAAAGATTTTTTAAACAAACATGACTTTGTGTTCTTTCCTAACTAGATAAGTTACCCTTATTGATGGTATTCTCTTCCTCATATCTTGCTTTGTCTGAAACAACTAAATAAATTTTATGGTTACATTACAACATTTGGACAAATGCTTAATTGTATGTGTTCTGAGAAAAATCCATGACTTAAGCAATGGTTCATTGAGTAGTTTATGACCCTTTTATTTTTTAAACTATTATGTCTCTTGGTTCTTTTACAAGGATCATCAATTTCTCTGCAGTGCTCTCTTCTTTTTTCTAACAAGTTCCATTTATAGGTCGGTCACGATAAACAAGGTCTTCCAATTGGTTTGCAACTGATAGGACGTCCATGGGGTGAGGCTTCAGTTTTGCGTTTGGCATCTGTTGTGGAGGTATTAGTTCTTATCTTGACTCAAATAGTAAACGGGGAAGGGTTGTTTTGTAGGGAACAACATACTTTCCACCTTTTTTGTGTTTATTGGTCATTTAACTATGTCTGTGAAGTGCACTTTTAAAAGAGAATGCCTTTTTTATTTCAGGAACTCTGTCTAGAATCCAGGAAGAGGCCTTCATTATTTTATGATATTCTGAAGATGAATTAGAATTCCTGTATCATTTCTGCTGAGTTTTTCGGTTTCCCTGTATGGGATTGGAGAAAATCAGTCCATACATGGCGCACACGCGTGCATGTGTGTGTTGCTCTTGCTAGTGTCTGGCGAGTAAAAACTTCATCATTGTTTCAAATAATGGGTACTTTTCTTTGAAATTTCTGGAATTATATCCAAAACAAATAATATATGAATTGGCTGTAGGGAGAAGCAACCGACTGTTAAATTCAATAAAGTGGGATCTGTTGACTCATTTATATATAATATATCAGTTTGGCTTGATAATTCTCTTTTGATTAGAATTCCTAGCTTTTGATGAATGATGTGTTTACTGTATGATATCCTGCAAATCAAAAGAGATATTATGAATCTAAAATATGCAACAAACAGGGATGAGTGCGGATAGTTTGTATCTATCTTCCTAAGTTCAGGGGATATGTTTGCACATCAAACTCATCCAGGTGGATCTGTCCCCACAAATTGCTTGGTTACTTATTTGATAAACCACTGCCCAAAAACAGTCTGATTCAGTTACATTAATTGTCTTATAAGATGGCATTATGTGAGAGAGAGGCATAGAATTTGGTGATCAGTGAGCAAACATTTTCACAAGTTGGAACATGGAAGGTGCAGTGCATTTTTTTCCACTGACATGATGTATATGGGTATGATTCAAAAAAAATTATTGTCTTAAAATGTTTTGGTCTAGATATTGCAGTCTTTGGTGGTGAACAGAACGAGACATTGGATCTAGATGTGGTTGAGCTATTCTAATCATATTTGCAAATTCTTTTGTTCACCTAACTCTGATGAGGTTGGCTATTGCAATGCATTGAGATTTCACGTGCAGAGATCTTAGATGAAAGCTGAAGACACAAGAGAGGACCTGTGAAACAGTTATTTTTTTTTCTCGTTTGCACTGAAGATTCCACAGCTACCAAAGCTAGCATTTTAAGACCTGTTGAAGAACCTTCGATCAATTCCTTTGAACACCATGTTTTAATATTCGAAGGCGTAGAGCTTTCTGCTTCGGTTGAAACTTAATATGGTTATAAAAACTTAGTCTGAACGTTCACACTGAAGAGCAGGACCAATCAGTATCGTTGTTTATTCAACCATGCATATCTTGAAAAGGGAAAAATGATGTTATCTGTTACAATTCAAAGGAGAGGCATTTACTAGCTAAAGCTTACACATTTCCATGCTTTCTGATATCTGTTTTTGAAGAATGAGGAACCCACTACAGCGGTATTAATGATCTGAATTTAGGATATCCTGGCAGCTATTAAACTGAACAACAAACCATTGTATTAAAAGATATAGGTTGTTAAGATTGGCTCCATAAAAATTTAGCAACCTTAACCGAAATGATTATCGATCATCCCTAGTGAATTGTAAGTGTGTCCATGATTAGATTATGTATTTCTTTGTATTTATTAATATTCAATGTAATTGGGGAGTATCGAAGTCCAAAGCTTGAAGTAGCAAAAAGTCAAATTTATTATTGGAGATCAAGCCAACTCAAGAAAAGTGGAAGAGATGATGGAGGATCAATCCCAACCAACTCAAGCTGAATAAAATAAAAATAGTAAAGGGAGTGTGTGAGTGCCCATAAGATTTGGGCAACCAACATATATCGGGTCGACCGAACCCAAGAGGTGGGTTCTTCTACTTCTCTTGATGGGCAACTAGTCGGTTGACCCAACTTTTCTTCATGAGGCAACTGGGGAATTCTTGGGTCAACCGAATTCAAGAGTAGTATATATTTTTGATTCTTCAAAGGTGGATCATTGGGTTGACCAGGTGACATTTTTTTTTTTTTTCAACAAACTTTGAGAGAATCTCATTTCGTTTTTGAGCAAAAAATTTGAACGAATCCTATTTTGTTTGAACTGGTCTTCTAGTACATTTGAATAATTAGGGTTTCTGTAAACCCTACCTCTTGTCTCTATTTAAAGAGGGACTTCCTGAAAGAAACTCACCAATTCACCAATCTATCTCTTCTTTGAGAAAATCTTTGAGATAAGCCACTTATTTATTCTCTCCTAATTCTTTTCATAGGAAAATAATTCTGTGAGAGTTATCTCCATCTCCTCACCTATTATTATGAGATTTTCTTGTAAAAAGGAGATTATGAGCAAAATTTTCGGATCTACTTTCTAGATGCTTATTCTTCACAACCCGCGGTTGTATTTTTTTACTTCAAACATGATTTGTAGAGTTTCTTGTTGTGAGATCTAGAACGACTCAGGTGAAAGTCTCAAGCAAAATGTCGTGACAACGTACTTGCCATTCATTATAGACAATTGTAATCTAAAAGCATTGAATAAAAGACATCAACTCAAGTTATGAGCTTTCAAAGAGTGGAGTAGGGACCAAGATTATTGAATTATTATAAATCTCTGTCTCACCGGATGGTTTGAATGTTTCTAAACCCTTTTTTCTACATGATTTATTTTACGTGATCGTTGATTGTCTTTTATCTTTGCTTGTATAAGAAAAATTAAAAATTGGCAAAAGATTAGTTAAAATTAAAAGTTTGCACACTAAAATCTATGTGCGCTGTTTTTTTTAATGGTATGTTGAAAATCAGATTTACCAAAACATGTCTAATAATTTGACTCTGATCTCATTCCATAAGAATTAGAGTCCGACTAGCCTCTACTAAGATAGTGAAGGAAAAAAGGTCTTACTAAGCATCACCCGTCGTCAAGAGACTTTGAGATACTTTGGAACAAGACCTCGAGATTTGTGATTTCTCTTAGAATTATCTTTTACAAACTGGGGAGTCCTTGTGAAGCATTCATTCTGTATGACTGATGAATGCTTTTAGAACATATATGAAACCAGCAGGGGTGTACTCTCCCTACTGCATTGTTGATTTAACACCTCCCTCCTTTTGGTGTTGTTCACTAATACGCATACCGCATATTGGTTAGGCCAGATATTGCCACGTGCTCTCTTTTTTTATGGGCTCGTTGTCCAGACCTTTTTTTTAGACTTGCAACCTTCAAACCCTTCTTGAATCTTGATACGCGATATTGTTCGTTGTAGGGTTTCAAAGTTCAGAGAGTTGGGGAAAACTCATAGGCCACGTGCCAAAAATAGAGATGTAAACTTACTCTCCAGAGTACAGGATTTCCACTCCTTCGAATAACGTCACCGTTTGGGACGTTTAGTTAGACGCTCAACAACACATCGTGGAAGCAGAAAACAGAGGCACATAGAACACAAAGAGTCAATCATGGTGAAGGCTGTGATTGGAGAGGAAACTCAACTCAAATTAGCTGAAGAGCGTCTCTACAAGTCTACTGTTGCTTCTGAGGTATTCTCTCTCCCTCTCTCTCCATTAATGGATTTTCTTCTGAGACTGTCCTCTTCTCTTCTCTTCTCTTCTTTGAGGATTTCTGAATTGGGATTTTCGCTTTCGCAGGTCGGTCTTGTCATTGGGAAGCTTAGTTCCAGTATAGATCGAGGATTCGTATTTGATTTGATTCCAACACCACCCAATGATAACGGCAAGCCCGTATGTTCACTCTCTGAGAGCAGCAGCAAAGCCGATAAGAAAAAGGTTTCGAAGGGGAAATCCCATACAGAATCATCTTCTTTGGTGATCGATAGTGAGTGGGTTGCTGAACACGCTCGTCAGGTAAAATTAACAATTAATTTGATTTGTTTTTTGTTTTTTTCGATTCTGATTTTTCAATAATGGGTCTTAATTGTTCGGAATCTCAAGACCTCTTTGAGGCCGGAACAGAAATTTTGATTTTTTCCCCCTAAATTCTACAATTATTAAATATATTTTTTCTGGTGTGTAGAGAAATTTTGTTTATTTAGTAAATTATATTTGTATGACATTCGATGGTGTTGATTTGTAAAGAAGTGTACTATTAATCAAAATTTCTTCCTAGACACATTTGTAGTATTTAATTATGTTGCTATCTATCCTGCATGATATTGAAAAAGCACTCTTTAAGTCTGGACTCTGGAGTTGAGGCTCTGAATATATTGTGTTGATATGTAGAATGGTTGCATGGTATGTTGGTATGTAAAACATAATTCTAAGGCTATTGTTCGTTCAGGTCTCCCGAATGCTATTGGGTGGGATGAATGTAGTTGGGATCTATGTATGGACCACAGAGAGCTCATTCAAGACTTCTAGCTTAACACTTTGTCAGGTGCGTGAATTCATTCTGTTTGGTCGAAATGTTGCACTTTGATGTTTGCAAGTCATATTGTAGCGTATTATTTACTATTTCCTGAAATGTGTACTCCTAGTGGTATTTGCAACTCTTTATTAATAAACACTTAGGTAGGTACCTATGGTAGCTGTCATGTTCGATTTGTTTATTGTGTCCATTTTGTCTATTCTACAGTTGAAATGCTGATGGATTAAACCTGAATTTTCTTTCTTTACATCTTTAATGCATTCTTAAATTTAATTTAGCAATTTTATTTATAGTGTCAATTTTTTTCATATTCCTTTTGCATGATTTATTTTCGTCAAATTCACTCTCTAGACCTTATGGGTGATCTCTGCTCTCATACTCGACTTTGCAATCTCTTCCAGTGGAAGTAAATCTCTCAAAGGCAGTGGTACCTATTGAGAGTCGTAGATACATAACTCAATGATATTGATCCACAATTTTTCAATTTATTTTTAACATTTTATCTTCATATCTCTATAGGTTCAATTATGTACATTTTATATGAATGCTATCATATGTTGCGTGGTTGCCATCTATCGGGGACTCATGCCAAGCACACATCTTTTGACCACTAAGCTATTTTATCCAGTTTATGAAGGATTCAATGTAATTCCTCTTCTCAAAACTTTTGTCCTAGATTCAACCTTGGATTTGCTCTTGCAGCACTTGTAATTATTTTACTGGATTTTGAAAACTTTGAACTCAACCATCATTCTTTTATGTATAAAGTAACTAGAAAGATTAGATCTTATCTTATTAAATTATGTTTTTTTCTTTGATTGGTAAAGAAAAATAAGAATAAGAAAAAGTGTAAGGAAAATGGTTGTTGAGATGTCAACTGATGAGATGAATTAAACTAATTATGATTTTGCAGACGGTCAAGGGAGTTGCAGAAGCATCACCAATTTTTGAGAGTGATTTGGATGAAAGGTTGCTCATTCACATTTCTTATAGTCCAAGGAGGTAGTTTCCTATAGTCATTTCTTTAATTCTATTTTCTTTCCAAAGAAATCCTATTGTGTCATCATGACTTTCTAGATTATTTGTTTTAGACAATTATATTTGTATTTATGCATGATTATCTGCATGCTTTGTTTGTTGTATTTCTAGCTTTGTGTCTCACACTGTATCTATCCATCTCAGGCCATGTAAGTGTCGCTCATGTCCGCAATGATTCTATTGTTGGATGTTTTAGACATGATTTTTACCTACTCATTAAAAAGCTCAAGCTGTGGGCCTACCAAAATGGTCAACTACACTATATCAGTGTCTTTGCCAAGGTCTTAGGTGCTAAACTAGCAATTTAGAGGCATCATTTACGTGTTAAATGTTAAATGTCCAGCTGACACACTTGAGAACTTATTACCTAGTCAAGTTGGATGTCATTTTAAGTTTACTTATCCAAAAAAAAAAAAAAAAAAAGGTTGTATGTCATTTAGACTTCTTGGTTTAGGCTTAATCTGTTTGTTTAAGAGATGCCATGTGACTTCTTTTTGGTGATGATGATGTTCATTGACATGAAATCCTTGAACATAGGAAGACTCGTGCACATTATTAATCTTTCAAATATTTGGAAAAATCTGTCTAATATAGGTATGGCTATGGCTTCATTAATCTCCTTGAGTTAGAAATTAACTCTTATGCTTTTTCACAGTTAAATTTTGTGCTGCTTGTGGTTATCTTCTGCTGTACTGTTTTCATATGATATTTTTCTTTATATTCTACAAGCCATCATATTTAGCATTTCAGATTTCATATCTTTTGTTAGGTGTTCTTTTCTTTCTCAAACTTTTTTTGTTAAAATACTGACTTAGTGTTACTTGGATAGGTGGATCTGCAGAAATTGCATGCTGGATTCAAATGTTACATCGACTAGTCTACGACCTTGTGATTTCAAAATGGGGAGAGTATTAGCTTCCCTTCAAACTTTTAGATGCATGTACAACTTTGAAATAAGGTGACACTCATTTCCTTCCGTGTTTTCTTTTTTTCCTTTTAACATGGTGCTATTGTTACTTGCCGTACAAAAAACAATGATCCTTTTATTCAAACATGGAAACTCACTCTGTATCTGTAATTGATAAAAGTTATTGTTCTTGGTCCACAACCAAATGCTCAAAATTGACGTAAATCATCGAATATCTGAAGTTTTAAGGCCTTCTCTACTATGTTGTACCAAAACAATATTCATTGGTAGTCTAACTCTAAAAGCTGCGGTGCCATTCCTACCGGCAGAAACCAATTCTAAGTGGATCTGGATGAAGGAATGATTCCAATAGATTGCACCATACCACCTTATTATTCTAGCGGATTAAACAAACTATAGACCTAACGTTACTGACCCTCAAGTCAACATCTTGTATTTAATTTGGAATCATATTGATCAGTGTGTGAGTTGCTTATCTTTGATGTACCATGTTCACACACCCCACAACTGATCAGATATTTCAAGCATTGGTTCCACCATCCCATGTGATAATCATAGTCACAGAAGTGTCCAACTTATTTAAAAAGTCGCAATTAAATCATGATTTTCTTCACCAATTTAATCTCGATTTAATTAGGAACTTGTGATTAAATTAGGAAAAATAAAATATTACATTGATGTAGTAGTCAGAGAATATGATCTTGATGAAGATGACGGTGACCATTTTACCAATAAAACATAAGATAATAATGATGTAAATGAGTGAGGATGACATTGATTTTGATGTTTTTGACCAGTTGATGAATTTTAACTTGGATATATGATTGTTATATTTTGAACAATATAAATCTTGACTATATTGTGGACCAAGGGTAACTAGTTGTGCAAGCACAGTGAAATGAATATGGGGTTTGGTAATTGATTATTATACTTCAATATGGTATTTAATGATATAACATGAGAATACCACTTAGTAGGAACTATTACATAGTCATACCCTAATTTGATTTTTTCCGATGTTACTGAATCTTTTTGATTTTTCCTCTTGCCAACTTATTCCCAAACTCCGACTTGGTGACTATGGTGATAATAGAGAGATTATACTCTATAGTCTTTTGGTTTAATGCGGGCCTCCCCCTGAACTTAGAAGGCCATCCACCCCAACAAATTTAACTAAATTGAACCTATTTGAACTTCATATTTTAGGGTAGTTCGCCTATCAAAAAAATAATATATTTTATGGTATATTCATTACTTCTTGTCCATCCAAGTGAACTGTTAGAATTCACAAGTTTACATATCATCATACTAAATTGTAATCATGCCTTTCGAACTGTTCTACCGTCCTTGATTGAAGCTGATGATCAGTGCAAGCCATCATCTTCATGGAGCACTCTGTTCGAAAGCAATTTTAGCAATTACCTAACTTTCATTCTATAGGCTTGTAGGGTTTGGCTATTAGTAGCTATAGGAGGACTAGATAAGAAGGTTTTAATCAAATGATGATTTATTTGAGGTTGGAGCTCTGATGATGCTTGACACCCTTCTGTTTGAGGGTGATCACTGTGCTATGATTTTGAGAGTATTCTGGGTTCAACCTTGGCCTCTATTGCAATTTTCTTGTGATACCCTACACCATGACATCAATCTGGTTGAAGTTCCCAATTTATATTTTGATGAGACTTCATGACTTTTTTCCTTTGATTTTTTATGTTTCAAATTTCAATTAGTAGACCAATTCCATCTTCCTGGTTTTCAGGAAGAAAAAAACAAGGTTGTGTGGTTGGAAACATGGTAACAAAGTTTTGTAGTAGCATGTTTGCAATAATCATCAATCGTTCCTATGAAAGGGACATATCTAATTTCTGAAGCTGCCAGATGGTTCCCATCCTTTTCACATTTGGACCCTAGAATTGGAGAAGTCTTAATTATATTTTACGGACCAACAATTTTTTTGTTCATGTACGTCATTATTCTTTAACATCTTGTGATGAGATGCGGAGTGCAAGTATGTTTTATGATGAGGCTGGTGATGATTTCCTTTGCCAAGTTATGGCAGAAAAAAGTGCTTATGCAAGCTAAAATATATATTTTTAGGGATATTTTTTAAGTTTGCAGCTGTGGAATAATTACTTTCAGATTCTTTGTAGTGTTGCATCTCACAATTGTAGTTATATTTTGCCAGATTGCCCATATTTTGTGAGTATGCGTCGAAAGGGAGTACGTTGAGAGACATTCTCCAGGATGGAATTTCATTTCATGCCAAAGAGTTGAAAGGTGCAACGGCCATAATTGATGGAAATTTGGTAAAAGCACCACTGTGTATGACTAAACATTACTTTGTGTTCACCACATATGGCTACCTATATGAGAATTTTCTGCATATCATTATCAATTCATTCATAAAAATTCTACCATATTGGCTAATTCTAAACACTTGAAGGAGTACCATTTTCTTTTTTAACAATTTTGGGAAATGTAGCGATATGTTGAAATTAACAGATATTATTTATGTAATTCGATTATTATTATCAGAATGATTTGTGGAATGAAATATGTTTAATGGAGGAATATCTTTTCTCAGATTTGGTTAAATGAGTTTTTTCTTTCACATGTTCTTAGGTGGTTGAAGATCAACCATGCACTTCAGATGGTTTGCATGAAGTTGAATTGCTTTTACCATTCATGAAAGATTCACCAGCTGGAGGTGTATTTTCAGTTCTCTGTTAATAATCAAACTAATATTTATTTTTTGCCTTTGTATATTTCAGGAATATTTATTAACTCATGAAATGCTAACAAGTTGGAATTTGTGTAAAGCATGCAGCCAAAAGGAGGTTGTTGGCGTTGTTACCTTCAGTGGATCTATATGTTCTTTTGCATACTTAAGCCCAAAAGTTCCTATTTTACAAGCTATAGCTGATATAAAGGTATTTGGTAGTCATTATCTTGGGTTCTATTCTTGATTCTATATGCCTAACCATTATAGATTTTGTTCCTGTTCTAGAGCTGACATCTTTATGAGCACTGTGTCAATCGCATCTTAAAATTTGTTTCCAACTTAACAAAGAAAAACAAGAAATTGAAGAATTATAAAGTCCATAACAAAGGAGAGTTACATCAGGTTGTCAGCTGGTGTAAAAACTTTGCCACCTCCTAACTTACAATCACTTGACCCTGATTATTGTGGCTGTTTTCTATCTTTCTAAGTTCTAACCATATGATGTCAAGTGAGGAACACTAGTAATGAAGGGATCATTAACAAAAAACGTTGCCCCCGTCACAGTAGGATCTACTAATATCAACTTCAGCATGGTTAAGATACTTCTATGAGAAGACTTTGAGGAATTATTGAGAAAGCGACAAATATTTTTGGCTTTCAACTTTGCCTAAATGAGAAATTTCAAATTGGAGTTCCCACGACTCCAACCCTACCTTATATAGAGAGAGCATGGTAGGAACCTAATATCTTTGTTCTTCAGCTCTGTAACATGGATTAACATTTTAACATCAAATGTGAGCATTCTCTTGAGCGCAATTGAGTATGCGTGCAGTGTTTTTCAGTACTGTCTTTAAAAATTCAATGCCTACAAACCTGATTTTCTTTTTAATCTACCGATCCTTATTGGTCTCTTATGATAAACCACTTCTTCTTTCTAATGCAAATAGATGATTCCAATTCTTGAAGATTGTTTTTATTTTCAAAACTGTATGCAGTTTATTCTTTTTGTTGCAATTCACTACCTTGCTTTCCTTTGGTGTATTGAGAGACTCTGCTTTCTTTTGTTCAGGAGGATATCATCTTGAGTTTGCAGAGTAGACTAGATATAATCTGTGACGAGGCAGAGGGAGATATGGGTTCAATTATTGATGGTGGCATAGAAGCAAGCAATGATGTCTCAACTGAAAAATCCAACTCCCAACTTGTCTTGGATTTACTGAGGTGTGTTCACATAATAGTGGTGTATCATTTGATTATTCTTTAAGTGAGAATGCCATGAAGGTCGCAAAACTGAAAATGGTTCTCATCATAATCTTGTTCCATCAGTCAATACCTTTCCACATCGATAATAATCCGCTCGAGAACTTCTTTAAAACTTGATGAGCTAAGGAACACTACACTTTTAGGTAGAATCTACTTCAGTACAATATTTATAGGGATACCATATTTCCTGATGTCTCTTTTCGGACAAGAACAATTTAATGACGTGGTTTGTTGTGAAAGAACTCAGTAAAAGTCACAGAAGAAATTTTTTTTTTCTGTGATCAAAATCAATAAATAAATTGTGTAGTTGTAGGGCTTTCTTGCAATGCTCAGTTCTTTTACTTGAAAGTGTATAAGATCTCTCCAAAGAATATCAGTGATAGAAGTGAATGAACAAACAAAAAATGCACTTTTTAAAGGATAAGTGCGATTGCACATACTATCAAAATAAGTTTCAACAAGGGGTTCTCCTTGATTTAGATGTGTATGGAAGCAAAATTATGATTCTACTCTCTTATACACTAGGCAAAGTAATTGATGTTTCCACCCCAAGATTGTTGGCCACTTCCGAGAACTTCGAATGACTGCCTAGTGGAAGTCTTTGCTACAGTTGACCTTTCTTGAGGGGCTGAAGTCACGTCCGCACCAGGGGGTTGACATTGACATTGTTCCAGATGATGGATGGAATCAATTCAGTTCATAAGTTATATCATGCCACAAAGGACATCTTGTGATGTTAGGTCATGTTTTTGTTGTGAATAGACAAATGGTCTTCCATATATTTGATGTTTGAAGAACCTTGTGATGTATAATGGTGCTTGTTCTACTAGCGGTGCCATTTCCACTCGATCATGTTAGGGACATAGTGGCTTCTTCACACATTTTGTGGAGATGCTCTGAGAAACATTAAGAGGGTGCTCATGGCAGATGTTGCACATGGGGGAATAAATGCCTACTTTTTTTTTTGTCCTTTTAATAAACTTTTTCTTCTTTACTGATGATTTAAAAAAGATCCAAACAAATAAAGCATCTTATGGGCCTGGTTTTGAAAGCAAGAGTTATGTACAGCGATGCTGCACCTTTCCATGGTTTAAAGTTTTTCAGAATGTTTCTTCTGAGACCAGAATGAAACATTTAACATTGCGGATTGTCTTCGAATTTTTGGTCGAGACTCTCGATTTTCTCCCTACAAAAAGACTGCCTCAAGACGAGATTTTAAACCTTGCACCCATGTTAAGCACTTAAGATTATTTGTTCCTTAAACACTATACTTTGGCCTTGCAACTCCATCATGACCTATATTTTCTATTTGAATATCTATGAAAATTACCGGATTCTTTCATTCTCTTCTTTAGTGATACTTTTTTGTTTTGGCATATCTTACTGAAATATTTACTGCAAGGCACAACATGCAAGTTTTGCACTAACAAAATTAGTTGCTGCATGTATTTTGAAACAGAAAATCCTGCAGCCTTTCATTTCCTCGAAGAATTCTTGTTCCTTGGTTGTCCGGTGCCTTCATTTGTGACTATCTTCAACCATCAGAGACATTTGAGGTTTGTAGTAGCTCTTGTAAACTTTGATAAGGAAAAAAAAAACTAGATATCTGATTTCATTAAAACATGGATTGAAAAACAATGCTGTACCAAGTATAACTTTTTGTGGTAGATTTGGGTATTTTGATTCACTTTTCATTGCACATGTAGTGCTTCCCTCACAATTTGAGCATGTATCACTTCATAAAATAATCTTTGCTGCATGGTTACTACATCTGTGTCAAAGAGAGGTCAACTTCAATATATTATTGAAAAATATTCCTACTTCGGTGTTGACAAACCAAAAAACAGAGTAGAAAAAGTGATTTATTGTCCACTCATCAATGGATCTGACACAAGGTTAAAAATTTGGATGCCTAAAGTTGGTCTAAAATTTGGGACCACAAAACATTGGTTCGCCAAAAGTAAACGTGTCTTATATTGTTATTAGTATGCAAATAAATGATCAATTTTCACACTAAAAACAAAGTCCCTTCCAAGGGGCTTTGCTATTTGTGAAAACTTATTGGGGATATCATTGTTTGGGTTCCAAAGTTCTTTTTGAGGCCGCCTTTTTGTATTGACAGTTTCCTTGAACAAGATCTTAATTGTTAACTACCTTATGCAATGTGTTCCCACTCCCACTTCCTTGGCCTCCGCGGTAGAAATGAATTTTTCCCAACTCGGCTCTATCTTTTTCTCAAAGTTGCTCTTTCTCGGGTAGGCCTCAACCTCCTTGTTTTTTCTTTTAAGACTAAAAACGCCAAAATTATCTAAATTATTAATAAAATTTCATTTATATTTCAAGAAAATAAGTAAATTTTCAACTTGGCTGACAATCACTTCAGTTCTGGGTTAGGAGCAATGCAAAATATTTTCCTTCTCACTAATTTATGCATGTGTTCATTGATTATTATCTCAAATTGAGCATTCATATTGATTGTTCTGACGTGTATGTCATGCTCTAGGCTCTGAAAGATCATTGTAAGGAGTTGATGTCCATGGAAGCCCCAACAGACACCTCGACAATATTGGAACCAGAATTAGAGGCCACCGTGTTGACAACCAAATCTTTCTGGGACGTGGTAGGCTACAGTTGTTCAGCATCTGGATCTGGTTGCCACTCTACCACAAAGATTGAAGAAGATTCAACACTGAAAGGACGTGTCAAAGAATCTATTAAGTCTACTACTTTCAGTTCTACAAATGCTATTGCTATTCTCCTACTGGCAATCTTAGTTGGATTGGTGTTCTTTGTTCTTGACCGAACAAGCTCAGCTCATTAACTTTGGCTTCCCCATCTACTCATCAAGTGTATTTACAGGTACCGCATGGCCGATGTTGCAGTTCCCTCAAGTTGACATTGGTCTAGTGACAATCTATCTTTATAGAACTGTAATTGAGTTCTCATCCCATTTACAATGCCAATGTTCAGAACACTAGGCCTTGTGGCCACATTTGCGTTTCAAATTGTCATATTGAGCTCCTATCCCCAGCCCATGGAGGGGTGTGATGCTTTGCACATAAACAGATTGGGAGAATTGAAGAAAGAAAAAGTTTTCAAAAGGTTATTGCAATCAAGGAACACGGTCGAAATGTATGACAATTGCTTTCACATAAATAATTGCACGGAGTCTCAGTGCTTTATTCCAACAATGTAGTTGTGCTGCTGCTTGTTTCAGGAGAATTGAATCTCTTACAACGTGTTTGTTTGGCTGGTTATATTATCTGATTCTAGGAGTGGAAATACTAATCCTAGAAAAATGATTTTTCAACTAAAATTAACAGATAGCAAGAAAAAGGAAGTGCAGGTGTGGTTAGCGTGGCTATGTCCTCTAAAAGTGTGGGGAGTGAGATACCCACCTGAAAGGTGGGATCAACACAAATCTCTCCTCTGCAACAATGGCATCAACAGCTTCGATTATCAACCAGAGCTTCGACATTGATTGGCTTGCCAATGAGATTAACTTTGTAGGAAGTTGTTTTCAAGCTTGATCGAACTTGGGAAAGCACATCTTCTGGATTTTCTCATTCTTCTTACAATTTTAGGGAGAGAAAAGGTGGGGGTGAACATTTTGTGCAAAAATCAGCCCCTTCTAATTGGGTTTGAATTCCAGTGTTTCAAAACCTTGAATCCTTTGCATCATTGTTGTAACCTTTACACATCAAGTTTGTATGCATTTCCTTCAACATTCGAGAATCTATAACCCTACTACTGACATTCAAAAGCCTCTCTACATAGCTTATTTGGTTCTGTTCTTGGGGAAATTGTAAGACAAAACAACTAGGGAGTAAATCTTGCAAGGGTTTTACGCTAGCAAGAGAAAACCCTTTTCAGGTTAGTGGCCTCTTTTTTCAGTGCGGTCACAAACCCTCACCCTTTATCTGGGCTGGGAACCAGCTATGCAAATCTAATGCTTGCACGGGTAGAGTTGGGCAACTGGCCAAGATAATCTTAAGTGTGTGTGTGTGTGTGTTTTCCGAATATGCAATCAAGTCTGCCATTAATCTCAACAAATTTGATCAATCTTTATTTGAAATTATTTTTAAAACATTAAGCTAGGGATATCTGTTTTCTTTTCCCCTTTTAAAATTCGCAATAGTTTATATGCAACAACCCTTGTTATGCTTGATGCAATTACTTTTAGTGGGGGTTGCTAATCACCCATTCCAAATCAGTTGGGTGTGTTGAGGCTTCACAGTCACACCTTGTCAAATCCTTGAAAGATTTGTGGACTTATAATCTTCAGTGTGGTCTTGGTAAAAGCAGAAATGATTTTGCACTTCATCTCATTCAACAGGTTTGGTTTATCAATATAATTATTTATTTGGGATAAGGCTTATGATAATGATGAAGAATAGTGCATGGGTTTGGTACCAATGCACTTGAAATCCAATCATTATGGGTCCCTCACCCCATCCATCAAAATTTGTTTTAATTTAATTTGATTTGACCATCTATGCTGTGTTGACCTGATAATTGTGACTTTGGAGCTATTCTGCAAGGTTGTGATATGTTTTTTGGCAATACTATGGGTCTTGTCATGAGGTTTTATGAGGGTGGTGGGGGTACCTACTCTATTATTAAGCTTGTTAGGATAAGCTATGGCCCCCAACTTCGAATAATCCCAATTAACTTTTTTAATGGAGATACAACTCACAAACTCTTTTGATTGTTTTAAGAAAACTTCAAATTATTTTACATTGTTCATGGTAACATGTTCCTTTGAATTCAAATTATGTGAAATCGAAAGGATAGCAATTAGAAGAGAAATAGTTGTATATAAATTGGTTAGAAGCAAAACCATTATAAATTAATAAGTTTTCATTCCTAGTATATTATTATATGAACCAGTTTAATGAGAATTAGAAGCAAAATTTTTTGTATATATTATAGGTTCTTATTTATATTTGAACCAGAAACGAGGTTCTAATCCTTCTTGAGCAAATTAATCAGCGTGGTTGATGACATATAAGGCTATGGATTGGATTTTGTTCGGATCAGTAGATCTGTTAACAATCCAATAAGAGTTGGATCCGAACTAGATGTGGTTCTCCAATGTCAATATTTGAATTCCAATCCCATCTGATGACAAGTGGATTATTGATCAGGATAGCATCAAATAATTTATTAGATTGGATCCTAATGGATTGGGTTTCAGGTCTGTTCTGATCCATTGACAGCCCTCCTCAATCAGTGTTATAGTCTCTCATTAATGGTTAGTTTTGATTGAACCCACCATCTGCTGCAGAGTGCAGTAGAGGAGAGGGGTTGGGGGCCCGTGGACAGAACAACTCGCATTGAGCATGGCCTAACATTTCATTGGGTGGTGAAGAATGGCTTTACATGTTAAAACTCTACGCCAATACTTCTTATATCAATCAAAATCATACTTTAGCTTCTTCCACGCCTCCTCTTTATGGTCACTTTCACCTAGAACATGACACCGACGCCTCTTAACCATTAAGAATGATTGATTACAAGTTACCATCTCTATCAAAGGCAAATTAACCATAGTAACAAATGGATTTATATGTTACTATGACCGACGATGGAAAAAAAAAATCCGGTTTTTTGATCCCAACAAGAATTAAAATAAATTAGTAGAGGTCTAGTTGCCCCCACGCAGACAGAATCTTGGCTCCATCCCTGATCTCTATGATTATACTAATTCCTAATAGGTTAGAATTATGCTATGTTTGAAGTTTGGAACTGTTTTCTATTTTTTTATTTTTGGTTCACAATTTCTAGATTCATCCAACGTCCCCCATTATTGATTCAAAACTTTTAGATTTCTATTATGAGACCTGAAATCTGAAACAAAACAAATGAGATTAACGTTTCTGAAGTTTGAATTTTAAAGATGGGCCACCTCCATTTAGACTTCATAAGTATTATCAAACACACACCTCATGAAAACAGTAAGAGGCTTAGAGTGTAATTGTGAGAGTATATGGATGGTTAAAACTCGGATTGAGAAAAGTTGTAATCAACTCAAATCACCTAATCCAGAGGTTTAGTACTTCTTGAAAATATACTAAACAATTTATACATGCTAAATTCCTTCTAAAAATAAACAGATTAAACTGCTTATTTAATAAAATCCAATCCCTCTATACTAGGAAGAAGAAAAAAAGAAACATTTTTCTTATATAAATAGAAGATTATACATTGAGTGATAACTATGGGGTGATTGGTTGATGGTTTTGATAATCTTATTGATTATTTCAAATTAAAAGATTGGTCTATAACGGCAAGGATATGATGAAGATATTCCAATTATTATAGTTTTCGGCTTATTAATACATAGAAAAGGGCCACTCTTAACCAAATGATTTGACTGATAGAGACGTGTGGCAACATGCAACAAGCGTTAATATGATGAAACATGATGGAGATGCTCTGATCTTAATCATTATTATTAGTTAAATAATCAAAATTTGACTATAGTTCCTTCTTCCCGGGTCATTGAAAATGCAAAAAATGTGAAGTGAGATAGTGAAAGTGACCATAAACATGATTTCAATGACAAAAGCAATGACGATAGAAAACAAGATTTTTATTATTTATTTTTAATTAATTGATCCCAAATCTTTAGTAAAGACAAAAATTAGTTCTAATAAGAATCAATGAATTTAGAGATCAATTTAGATACTAGTTTGCAAATCAGATGAATATAATCAATTGATTATACAAGTTAATTAAAGTTTTTAAAAGAGTGGGTTAAAGACTTATAAAAAACATAATTTAAGAGATATAGTAAAGAGGATAGGAGCACATTTTTAATGATAGAAGATGTGATTATGGAAGAAGTGGTATTAGACTTGGATATTATAATATTGATAGTAATTTGATTCACTTGCCTCATGTTTATTATATCCTACATTATTTATGGATTCTAAGCTTGGATAAAGAAGAGTTTTGTGAGGTGGGACCTAATGATCCTCAAGCTCTATTTGTATCATAATTCTGAGACCAATAGGGGTGTGCTTCACCATCACTAAAAGAGGCAATCTAGAGGTTTACCTGTGCTTATCTACCCATCTCTCTCTCTCTCTCTCTCCCTCTATGAACTTAATTGTTATTTTAACCTTAACAATTCTAATTTATTATTAAGAAAAAAGGTGCAATCGAAACAAGAAAATGAATCAAAAAATAAACACAAGACAAGATGCAATCAAACAAAGAAACACAAAGATTTTACATGATTCTCTCAAGATTGAGATACGTCCATAGATCACACCGATTTTACTTGGTTCCCTCAAGATTGAACTCGATCGACGTGAAGGCGTGGATTGATTTACAATACCTTCTTGTTGACCAGCATTATCAGGGAACACAAACCACAATACTTGTGAGTGTAAAAGGCAATGGGTTTGGATCACGACTGCAAACTCCAAAGTGTCATGGACTTAACTTTTCTCACAACAAACAATTAGATTTTTCTTTTTGTTGTCGTATTAATTGGATTTGTATCATAGACTTAAGGCTGATCAAATAGTAGGTTTATTTGGATTTGCAATTTGCATTAGAATTAATGAATGGGATCTAGACCTGATCCAAAAGGCTATCGGATCTTATCAAATTGAATTGATCGAGGTGATCTAACATTATAAAGATTGAAGTCAACAATAAATATAAAAAGCTCTTAATAATACACATTTTA
Source organism: Akebia trifoliata (assembly GCF_017979445.1). Taxonomy (NCBI): domain Eukaryota; kingdom Viridiplantae; phylum Streptophyta; class Magnoliopsida; order Ranunculales; family Lardizabalaceae; genus Akebia; species Akebia trifoliata. Next base: position 283,710 of record NC_141378.1, on the reverse strand, counting down.
TTAAAATAATATATTAATAATATGATTAGAAGATCGAATCAAGGCTGATATGGAACCAATTTATTCGACCACAATTATCAAGTCCAGATCTGATCAAAACTACTCAAAAGCTCTCTCAAATTTATAATTATAATTGTTCTTTCTTAGGGATCGTAGCAGTTATCAGTTCATGGCATGTGCCCCAATAATGGCAACATCTGAATTACCACCACACCAGCCGGAAGGAAAACTTTCGTTGTGGAATCATATATATATATATATATATATAAGACTAGTCTTCTTCAAAATATATATTTAAGAAGAGAAACCCATTCTCCTACTTATCCATGTGACCACACTACACCACACCACACCTACCACTAATGACAGTTTGAAGGAATATATCCCAAGTCCAATGGCTAATCACTTAAGTAACCTTGAATCATTACCTCAATTTTCTATTACTATTTAATATTGAATTAGGTAACCTAAGGTTCAGAGACCCTAATTGTGCCACTCTTTGCTGACCTTTTCGTTAAGAGACTATTTCTACAAAATATTTTTCAAAGTTGAATTTGGGATTAATGCAGATAGTCAATGGAAATGAGATTAAGGAACCCAAATGGATCAAATGTTCATGTTTAAATCAATAAGATGAAGCCATGTGGTGATCTTAATTACGTTGATTAGATGGATAGAAGATGTGGGTTCAAATAAAATTAACAGATCAAGACTTGACTTTAGAATTTAGATAGAATTAGATGGAAAAGCATGATTTATACAACTACTCTTAAGTTTGTATGAGGCTTGATGTGTATGTGGCCTTAAATGAGTGGTGGTCCTCAACTTGGCGTTGAAAATGAAATATTAGAAGATTGGTCCATATGGGGTGCTCAATTATGTCATGTGCAATGTGGGCATTTTTGAAGTCTAAATCACGTTTATTGGGATATCTCCAACACCCACCTTTCTTTAAATAAACTCATATTTACTCGATCCTAACCAACGCTGTGCCAATTTTCTTTTCTCTTAGTCAAAGGGGAAGTTAGGGTAAGGTCAAGTATTAACCTTATTACAAAATATCTCTCTCTCTCTTTCTTAGATGATAGTGATTTTCTATCCTTCAAAAACCCTAATTTTTAGGACTCTTATTTGGAATAAGTTTACATAAAGAAAATACTAGGTTTGGGGATTGGAGCACAATTAGCAATTCTCTTGATAATTCTTAAATTATACACGAATTTTGTGAATGAGAAATGTTCAACACCCTACACTTTACCCTACGCTTTATCAAACGTGTTTTGTCCTACATGGGTTAGAAGTTTTGGAATAGGCTGATTTTTAGTGAGGATGATCTCTATGGTGAGGAGATCATCCTCACCAAAAATCACCTCATTCCGAAATTTCAAGTCCCATGTTTACAAGTTGAAAAATCGTGGACCATCCATTTTTTGTAAACCATTTTTTATGGGGTTAGAAGTTTTGGAATGGGCTGATTTTTGACGAGGATGATCTCCTCACCATAGAAATCATTCTCACCAAAAATCAGCCTATTCCAAAACTTCTAACCCATGTAGGACAAAACATGTTTGGTAAAGCGTAGGGTGGTGAACGGGACCCTTTTGTGAATAATACAAGAATTGATTAAAGCTTATTTTCCAATTTTCATCTCTTTCAAAAAAAAAAAAATTCACAATTTATTTATCTTTACCAAATTATTTAAGATTTATTCAATAATTCCCGAATTAAACAATCATTTGACAAATAATGCTAAGCATCGTAAATCTTCAAAGTCCAAGATTATGGGGGTTAAGTAAAAAATTTCACTTTTTCTCTCTCCCATTTCCCTTAAATTTCTCGGAAAAGAGCCTTGATGGAAAATCTTACTCAACCAAGTAAGAGAGAGAGAGAGAGAGAGAGAGTTGCATCGCCACTGCTAATCGGGCCTACGGGTCTGGATCCTCATTAAATAAAAAAAAATGTTAGATAGACAAGCTAAATGTAAAAAAGATGTATAGGTATAGATATTAACAAAAAGTTAGTGGGTATGGTAAAGTGGCTCTGCCCCGATATTTGGATTGAGGAACTGTTGGAGAGAATCCAAACAATAAAAATATAAGTTTGAATTTTGTTTCCTTGCTTGAGGTGACTTATAATGAAAAGTGATCGAATTCAGTAGTTAAAAATCAATGGGCCCAAAATAGTGTGCCTAGTGGCATGTTTGGTATCAGAGTCAGATATTTTGGTAGTCAATTTGCTTGGAACGACTTCTTCCTTGATAGGTCCCTTTATACAACTTAGAAAAATGCATCCACCCAACTATATTAATGGCGTTATATTTTATAGTGGGTGTGGGGTGTATGGAATCCTTTAATATAATAAGGACTGTAATTATTTAAGACATTTTTCTCGAGATTTTATACAAAACGATAAGAATTCGATTGGGGGACCCATCATCCATCTATGTTCTATCATTCCGTTATTTTTATAAAGGGCCTAGTGGTGGTTGTGGAGGCCCAGCCCAATCCCAGGATTTTGGCAGGTAATGTCATCAAGTGGGTCCTACTTAAATAATAAAACCAGTGGCATCATTAACTGAGTATATGATTGTCATGTGTCGAAGGTCGCGTTTGGAAACCGTATTATTAATTACTTTAAATTTTATACTAATAAAATAAAATTATAGATAATAATTTGTTTAAAGGCAGATTTCAATATTTTCACACAACAAGTCAAAATTACTGTGTCCCACCTCCCACGCGTTTTAAAATAATTAAAACCCCTAATCAAATTTTGGGTGATTTAGACATACCCCTCCACAAATTGGTGAATTTTGGGTTACTCCAATTTTTCAATCAGATGGTATGCCCCCATTGACCTTGGTCTTCCCATTAGATTAATGAAAAAAATGACCTAATGCCCTTATCTTCAAGCTCTTCAGTTAATTATTATTAATTCATTCAACCCCATCTTGAATCCATCATTTACAACCTCGTCCTAACATCTTATAGAAAATCATTAATTTTTCTTTCCAAAATTCCATCATTTTTTGTTTCTCCGAAACTCTTTTTTGTTCTTGAGATTTGGATGTTGAAGTAGTAAAATCTAGAAGTTGTAGATAAGGAAAAATATTTACCCAAGAGGTAGATGATTCATGACTGATTTATTTATTTTTGAAGATAAAAGCACTTATGCCATTTTACATTAATCTATTAAAGAAAATGAAGGTTAAGGATGATATTATTAGCTTGAGACAGAGTGGGTATCTCAAATATTGATCAAAACAGGGAGGAATATGTACATATTACCTCAACAAAGTTCAAGTCACCATTTTTTTCACAAACCCCGAGGAATTGGCTCAATGGCAATTTCAAACTGATAAGTGGTGAAAGTTTGTAGGTTGTGAGTTCAATACCCAATATGAGCAATAATTCCTCGCAGCCACCCGTGAGGATGCTCCTTCACTTACCCGGTTTGTGTGATGTGTGGGCGTTGTCTGTGCCTTGAGACTAATCCTTAGGCAAGACCATGGTCTATGGATTGGGCAAAGCCCATATACGGGCTCGGTTCACTATCTATAGGGATACCCGGTTATCAAATAAAAAATAAAAACTGTTGTATTTGTATTTATTTAGCTTTTATTTCTAATTTTAAATAATTGGCCATGCTAAGAGTGTACAAATAGATTTAAATAAATGCAAGTATGGCATTATCCTGTTAGGTAAAAAGAATTCATTACTAGATTGAAGTCCCCTCTATATGCTAAATACTTCTTAAAAGCGTATGCCATGATAATTTTAGTTTCTTATTCACCCTATTTGGTAAAACAAAATTATTTCCATGTCCTTCGCAGTAACTAAATAAGAGTTTTGTGGGAGGGGTGAATTGTTTTTAGTGCAATGGCATGCCTCATGTCGAAGTACATGACCCAAACTTCTAACTCGACTATTAGTACAAGCCTCACTTGATCGAGGAATTAGAAGTGATTGACGCATTTCCCCTCAAAGATAAAGGAAGAATAAGAAACTTGGCTCTAAAGTAAATGTACACTTTGATATTGAAAGAAGGGATCCAATAAGATCTTTGAAATCGATTGTGCATTAAATTGAAAAGTAAAATAGGGGTCATGCCAAGATTACTTACTTAAAAATATCAAGGACAGTGATTGACCAGAGAGAAACCTATAAATACGAAGTAGCCTCTTCGAAAGGGGATAAAAAATAAGTTCGGATCGAGAACTTGTGAAAATACTAAGAAGACCATAATACTTTGTCATATCAATTAGTATGACACAAGGTAGGTGTAATCTTTCCTGCCTAATTAGATCAAGCAAATGAGAGCAACAAAAATTTTAACTTGACTTTTCGGGATTACCCTCAGTCAAGCAAGGGTTTCGAAGGGATTGAGATGGCCCCTCAAAGATAATGGAAGAATAAGAAACATGATTAAAAAAAAAAAAACCTTCAGTTCAACAATTGCTAAAATCAATTGCACATTAAGAATCCATTTTGATAAAAAGTAGAAAATAGTTTTCTTTTACTTTTTAAAATGTTAAGTTCTAAAATGACTCCAAACGAATTTTTTAACTTTCAAAAGTAAAAAAAAAAAAAAAAAAGTACTTTTCTATGTGTATTCAAACGGGGTCTAAATTTAAAAGTGGAGTCAAGTTTGGAATTGCAAAACATCAATTGTAGCATTGTCTCAACAAACCTATAAATAAAAATTAGTCTTTTTAAAAGGGGTAAAAAATAAGTCCAAAGAACATATGAAGATAGTAAAGTAATTATATCGTTCGCTTAATTTCTCCTTGCTTTGTGTGTGATACATGGCATGAAGACATTTTCAGTGGTGGATCTTGATCTTGATCTATTCGTCCAAAATTATTATTTACAAATTCTTTGATATTCAATAAAAAGGTCCTCCATGTTTATCTTTAGCAACATTATTTATAAATATTCTCCCATCAAGAGAGCTCCACAAATACATTTGCACAATGGAACTTCTTTTTCAGTTCAAATGAAAAAATAAATAAATAAAAATAAAAAAAAACATCTAGTTATAACGAGAAGAGATTCAACAAACATCAAGAGTAGCCCCCACAGCGTTGCAAGCATATTTTATATCCCTTACAAATAGTTAGAAGGAAATCTTTGTAGTCATGACTCACGAAGTGTACATGATTCCCTCCAATAATGTCAATGACAATAGCCGCCAAACAACTAGGTTAAGTCTTGAATATGAAACATAGAGTTGTTTTTTTTTCTTTTCTTTTCCTTTTTTCTTTTTTTTTTTTTTTTTTTTTTTTTTAATTAGGAAGGACCACAATACTTCATCATACCAATGCCATTGATGATTGTTGGAAGAAATTACAAAGAATAATGATAATTTGACGCCACCCTCTAACATACATCCCCTGACGATGCATGAGCGAGAATCATAGATCTTTCCTCGGGATACACAACCACACATAGTTATGGGAATGTGCAATTGTGTGTCCCGAGGAAAAATCTATGATTCTAGCCCATGGCACGTCAGGGAGCGTATGGGGGGTGTATGCCAGAGGGGGAGTAAGAAAATCATGATTCATTACAATATGTAATTGACAATGTAGTGGTTCAAAAGAACTAAGGTCCTCAAGGTCGAATGAACAATTAATATTAACTTACAAATCAATCAAAACTACTAAGAATATAATCAAATATCTTTGAACAATAAAGTATATATTATCGAAATTCTTCAAAAAAAATAATTCTTGAACTTTTATTTTAGCCCATAAGTTAATATGAAAACGTTGAACGAACTTTCTCTGACACTTCGCTTAACACTACATGATGTTGCAATGTTGTAGATTTGTTTTGGTGCATCTCAAAGAAAAAAAATATATGATTCTCTCAACACTATCACATTCGCACAATATTGAGTTTAGAAAGATTCATGTTAATAATATAGGAAAATGCTAAAGTGACTGTACATGACACTTTGTTGGACATTGAGCTAACGTGAAATATTCAATCACTCTGCATTTCGTTTTGAGTCGTTCTAAATTGACTTTGTTCGACACTATACTCAACATTGTGCTAATAGGGCAATGTGCAAAAACCATTGATTTTTTCTTGTGATACAAGGAAAAAATAGATGGTTTTCCATACACCACCACATCAACCAACGTAGCATCAAAGATGGTTAGTTCAGCATTTTCCTATTATTTTAGTCTTAGTGTAAAAATTTTGAGAGCTATTATTGCCAACCCAACTCTTGCTTATTAGACCCTAAATTCTTAAATTATTTATGACACCCCAATTAAAGGTTAAAACACATTATTCAAACATTACAAAGTTTGGACTCAACATTATAACACTCATTCAAACAATTTTAATAGTTGTTTACACTTATGATTAGACTCCTATAAAAGAATAATGCTGGAGTGATTTCAATCTGAAATCTCATATCGCACTTCTTAATGTGAAAATTTATGAGAATCATAGATATTTTTTATAGAAATACGAGGAAAAAATTATTTATGATTTTTATCTACTTTCATGTCATGAAGTGCAATAACAGAGTCCAATAAAAGGTCACTCCAAGACAATTCTCTAACAGAATCCGTACGTTTATTTATTGGCAACCATTCAATTATTTTGCTCAATCTGGGATCTAATGATCACGCGAGTCCAAATGTATATAATGCATCTCTCATTTACAAAATTACCCTCATTAAATGCCACGTGGCATGCGATAGAGAGTTTGTGAGAGCACTGTGATAACCGATGAGAAATTCTATGAGCAAAAATCACTCGTCGTAGCGTGGAGGTATCATCTTCCTTTCACTACCTGAAACGTGGATTAAAGTGTATATTGCCACGTAGCTACTTAAAAGATTAGACATGTAGCCTACTGGACAGAAACGAACGCCTAGGGATTCACGACAACTTCCTGTCGTTCATTAAATGTTGTTATCATTTATCAGAGAACTACAACCTTTTTTGACCAAGCAAGGAACATGTGCCACGTGTAAATTGGAGTTGGTTAATCCGGTTAACTAACCGTGTTTCTAGTAAAGTGATATACTCAGGTTAGTTATCAATGAATCTAGGCACAAGTCATGCATTGCATTTACATCTACTATGCCTGGCTTTATTAAGCTTATAATCCAGTTATTATTGGGTTATAATTAAATAAATGATTTGACTCCCATCTCGTTTCTTGCGAAGCCCTATACAAAACGACATCAGTACAAACTTAACAGTGACTCTTTGTTAACATCTGACACTCCTCCACCGTCAAATCACAGTCTGTTCGATGCAATTGTTAGCGAAGGTACTGCTACTATTGGACACACTAACGATCGCTAAACTTAACGATGACAGACTAATTTTAAGTGTAATATTGCTCCATTTAAAGGTATTTAGGCTTAAGGGTCATTGAGATTTGTAAGGGCGGCTAACTAAGGGTACGTAACCGCAGTTGATTAGAACCTACGCCCGTACCCCAATAACAGATATTTAGGTCAGATACGTAGCAATGCGGATCACCACAAGATGAGATCACCGGCTTTGCCGTTTAAAATAATTTTAACTTCTTTTTCTTCCTTTGTTAAAGAACTAAATTTTCGATAATAAATAAATCAAATATTTTAAACTGAAATAAAGAATTAAAGAACGACTCAGACTAGGTGTGTACGCCGTAAGTTTTAGTTGGGTTTAAAACACCTCGGACTCCTAAGCAAGCCTTTCATGACTTCATGCATCTTGATGTGTTTATTTCTTAATCAAATTGTATCACATAGACATGATTCCTATCTATTGAAATTAAATATCATATAGAATCTTGACTATAAAAAAATCCATCATTTTAATCAACTTAGATCTTAATTATGAAAAGAACAAGATCTATGAATATTTTTTTGCTTATGGTGTTGTGAGCATATTTTCTCACAGTCTAACAAGTAATTAACATATGGCACAATTGACGTAATCAATGGAGAGAAAAAATTTCTCTCTTGCCCGCACATCTTCTACTCACAAATTTTAATTTTAAGATTTTAATTTAAAAATAGATTGTGAGGCCCACAACCTTCTAGATTTTATTAAAAACTTATGGTCAAAAGAAAAAATAAACAAATTTTTTTGAACTTGATCCAAGGTATTGAAAATGGATGGATACCAAACACCTAAATTTAAATTTAAAATCAAAATCTAATGATAAAAATAAAAACTATTTAAAAAAGAAATTTCTACAATTCATGGAATTTCGTCCCCTATTATACTATGATATTGGATCATGTTTTTGAATGCCACAAGGTGATTTAATCAAGAAATTTCAAAAGAAATAAATTTTATCTCTTATTGCTTTCGTTATCTGTGCCATATGTCAAATGAGTGTTGGGCTATGAGCAAAAAATCACTTCGAGATCTACAACCATGAGATTATTTGTTTCATCGGTAAATATGTGTTTAATGAGATACAACACCATGATGGTGGGAATTGAATCGAAATATACAATATATCACACCCAAAGGCCTTATCAACTAATATAGGTCTTATTCAACTTGGAGACACCCTAATTTAAACGGGTCCAACTCGAAAGGATTCAAAAAGTTATTTTTTCTAGCAAAATTCATCAATGGGTTTAAAAGGTCTACATCTTTGAAATTTGTCATTTTGATTAAATCAAAATATCCTAAGACCCTTAAATATCTCATGAACCCATAATAAGGCCTTCTAAACCCACTACATTCTCAATCTTTCACCCCCACTAACCCACAATTTGAGTATATTCTAAACCCACCTAAGACCCACATATATTTAACCCCCTTAATCGTATTTTAGCCTCATCTAAAAACAAGTCTAACTTTGCTAATGTCTTAACTTAACCTAGTCCAAGACAATGCAACCCAACTTTAACCCAATCCTAGACTCAAGTTAATCTAAAACATAAACCCTCATCAAATAAAAAACTCAACCAAATCAAACCCACACCCTTATTCATACTCATACCTATGATCACCACCAAATTCTCTCAACCAACCCCATCATCACCTCTAAAATTACACAACCCATATCACAACCCACATTCCATGTCATAACCTAATCCTATCATATTCTCCTCAAAATACTCCATAAGTCATCTTCATACCCCACACACTCTAATTTCCTTAATCAACTCACCGAACCCATGCATCCTGCATCATTGGACACATATCATCATCTCTTCCATCTTCCCAAAATATTCACAACTACCCCCCTTACACCACTATTATTTTAACTAACACTCACACCCCTTAAATCACACCTAACACTCAACCCATATGGGTTGAAGGATTCAACCCACTTGAGTTAATAATGACTCATTTCCACCACTATCCATGAATACCCTTCCTCAACCCCAAAATAACAACCCTCTAATGTTTACACCTCATGCCATTATCCTTTAATTTTTATTTTTAATATTTCTAACCCAAAAGTCATCCTTAAAACCTATAAAAACCTCATTTTTCCCACTTAAAAAAAATTCAATACTTGAACACCTCCCGTCCCTTAAGTCATCTCTCTCAATTCTCTCATCATTCAATTCTCAACTCTCATCTCTCTCAATTTCAAAAAGAGAACTCTACAATCCACTCAATTCTGAAGATAAAAAGTCTATCACCTTCAAGTTCTACACTACAAGCTACTCAAATTAATTTAAAGGAAAACACTCAAAAAATACAACTAAGAAGAGTCAAAGATAAGGTCGAGTAAGGTTAAAAGTGATGTGAAAAATCTTCATTCTCTCTCCTCTATCTTCCCTCTACTATCTTTCATACTGCTCTTATTTTATTTTCATTTAGAATAGTTATAAGATGTATTTCTAACCATCCCCATCCAAAGTGGATGCTCCCATCATTGGCCAAATGGGCATCAAATGAGCCGACAAGGAACCTAACAATTTTCAGATAGGATAACTAGTAGGATCAAGTAATTGATTTAGGATGACTTCAAGTGGTTGTTCCAATAGGTTTTAAATTCAAATGATTCATCCAATGGTTAAGCTCCTAATTAGTTTCCCAATCCATTTATTAATAGACATATCCTTTTGGATGATTTTTCCTCTCTTTTAACTCTATCTATCCCTATTTAGCAGGAGCAGAGCCAGAATTTAACTCATGTGAGGGCAATGTAAGAATGTAAGTTTTTTTGTGAGGTCAACGAAGTTTGTAATTTTTTTTGTGGGGGCAATATAACAATGGAAACTGTTTTGTGGGGGCAATTAAGAGTGTAAAACAAATTGGGATACAATAGTTCATTATTCCAAAGAAGGTTTGAAAATTCTTATGGGGGCAAGTGCCCCCATTGCCCCCACTCTAAATCCGCCCCTGCTATTTAGTGTGATGTTTCTTTTAATTTAATTTGAATCTAAGACGCATTATGTATCTTCAAATAAATTGAATAACTCTTAAGAGAATATACAATTTTTTTATTGATCAAAATTAGATTATGTTGTAGTTGTATGATAAGGTTAAATTGAGTATAAATCTAATTATGCATTTAGTTTTTTTCCTCATGTAAACTGGGGAAGGTTGGGGTTGCTATGTATAAGGCAACATAATTATCTGTGTGCCATGGTAGTCCTAATTCATAATTCTAACCTCTCATATTTAATTATCTTCTGCACTTTCCCCCATGGTTTTCATCAATGCCAATTTATTTTACTTTAATATTATCAACCAATCAGATAAATTAATGAGCTTAATATGTTGGGGGGACCCATTAACTAGACGTTATGAAGGATGATATGGTATACTTCTTTTTGCTAAGCAGTAAGTAAGCACGAGCAGCACTACTATCTCGTGTATTTCAAATTACAAACCAAGTGCTTAGATGGAAATATTTCAATCGATTAACCAGACGAGAAAACGCCAAATTAAATGATCTCTCAGTCTCAGGCGCTGCAGGTCGGTGACCATAACGTGGCATGGCTGTTGACCTGCTAGTATTTTGTACTAACTGCCACCTGCCGGTCACCAAGTTAGCTTTTAGGTTACCTTTTCAAAATATATAATATAAATATAGTTCATCGAAACCTTTCTCAGATAGATGATATAGAGTCCAAGTGGAGTGTGGAGAGGAAAGACTCGAAACGCTAGATCCCAAGAGAAAGAGAAAGAGAGAGAACTTTCTTCTCTTTTAATTATTTTTTTCTTGCAGAAGCAGAACTGAGCTTTCGTTTGCAGTAATCTTTTGGGGCTATCCTATCGACAGAGAAAAAAGAGACAGTGAGTGAGAGAGAGAGAGAGAAAGAGGAGAGAGGGATCCATATTTTCCTTCTCGTTCAAACCTGATTCTTCCCTTTTGTCTTCTGTGGGAGCAGAGAGAAAGAGAATCAAAACGAGAGAGAGAAGAAGAAGAAGAAGAAGAAAGCGAAGAAACAGTAGAGTTTTTCGTTGTCTCTGAAAATGGGTACGGGTTGGAGGAGAGCCTTCTGTACGTCGATCCCTAGAGACCCAGAAACCACACTAACAGAGAAGCAGCAACACGAACAACCAAGTCCAAGCCCAAGCCCCAGAAGCTTTACCAAAATTGGATTTTTCTCTGGAAGCAGTAACCCTTCAACGCCAAGGTTGCAGTCTCAATCAATCTGTAGCCCTAGCTTACGGTGCAGAACGACAGCAACTGCGCCCACAACACCTTCAGCGCACGACAGCGTAAAACTCCATTGCAGCACCATAAGCCCCAGATTGTTCCAGAGTTCGAACCCATCTTCGCCCAAATCACCTTCCAGATTTTCTCTCTTCAAATCCGGTTTATGCTTATCCAGGGTAAGAATCCGAATTCATCTCTCTCAGTACGGTCTGAATTCATGAACTATTTGTTCCTCTTTTGCTGTGTTTTTCGCTTTATTGTACGCATTGGGTCGTTGGTAAGCGTTCGTGCGTGTAGATTACAAGAATGATGAAAGAATTTGACTTTATCGCTTATTTTCTTCGCTTTTTTTTTTTTTAATTTTTTGCAGAGTAGCTGTGGACTCTGTTTACAGAGCGTGAAAACGGGTCAGGGAACCGCCATTTTCACGGCTGAGTGTTCTCACTCGTTTCACTTCCCCTGCATAGCTGCGCACGTTAGAAAGCCTGGTAGCCTCATTTGCCCTGTTTGTGGCACCAACTGGAGAGAAGTACCTTTGCTTTCCGTTAACAAGAATCAGCAATCAAACCCGGGAATTGAAAATTCCAAATCGGACGGTTGGAAGAAAGAGATAGAAAACAAGAGAGAATCATCTCTTAGAGATGTTAAATCCAAGCAGGAGAAGAAATCAAAGCCGTCCGATCCAAGAGTCTATGATGATGATGAACCTCTTTTGTCTCCTACAGCAAGAGCTAGGTTCAATCCAATACCGGAAGCCGATGAGAATGGAGAGGAAGAGGAGATTGAAGAGTTTCAAGGGTTCTTTGTAAACCAAAATTCTTCATCATCGATCAAATCTGATGATCCATCCGAAATCAACTACCAGGATTCAAGAAATGTTCAAGTGAGAATAGTTCCAGAAGTTGCTGTAGTCTCTGTTGGACGAAGCCATGAGATCTACGCAGTGGCACTGAAGGTGAAGGCTCCTCCGCCACCAGCGCGTAATAGCACAACGTCGCCACTACTCGATCCGGCGCGCCGTGCTCCGATCGATCTCGTTACTGTGCTTGACGTTAGTGGGAGCATGACCGGCGCGAAGCTACATATGTTAAAACGAGCCATGCGGCTTGTGATATCTTCTCTTGGCTCCTCCGATCGACTCTCCATTGTTGCCTTCTCTGCGAATCCAAAGAGGTTGCTACCTTTAAGAAGAATGTCAGCTCACGGCCAGCGCTTGGCTCGGCGTATCATCGATCGGCTCGTTTGTGGCCAAGGAACTAGTGTTGGCGACGCATTGAGAAAGGCAACTAAAATTCTTGAAGATCGACGAGAGAGAAACCCTGTTGCTAGCATCATGCTTCTATCTGACGGTCAGGATGAGCGGGTCTCGAACAAATCAGATAATCGAAGGCGTCCATCGTCCCATGTGTCCTCTACTCGTTTCGCTCACCTCGAGATCCCTGTACATGCATTTGGCTTCAGCGAAAACGGCGGCTACAGCCACGAGCCAGTTGAAGATGCATTCGCCAAGTGCGTTGGAGGTTTATTGAGTGTGGTCGTCCAAGATCTTCGGCTACAAATCGTTGTTTCTTCCGGCTCAGCTTCAGCTGAGATCTCAGCCGTTTATTCTTGTAACGGGCGACCCACAGTGCTAGGATCCGGCCCGGTCAAGCTAGGCGATCTCTACGCGGAGGAGGAGAGAGAATTACTTATCGAGTTGAGAGTTCCTGCGTCTGCCATTGGAGCCCACCATCTCATGACCGTTGGATCCTGCTACAAAGATCCTGCAAGTCAAGAGCTTATTTACGGGAAGGAACAAACACTTCTCGTACCTCGTCCACAGTCCGTTCGATCATCTATACCGAAAATCGAACGGTTGAGGAACCTCTTTGTTACGACTCGAGCCATAGCCGAGTCTCGCCGATTGATGGAGCACAACGACCTAACCAGCGCGTTCAATTTGCTCTCTTCAGCTCGCGCGCTGTTGTTGCAATCAAGCTCAATTTCGGCTGATGAATACCTCTACCGCTTAGAAACTGAGTTAGCTGAACTTAATAGGCGCAGACAACATGAACAGCAGCCGAATTTACGAAGAAGAGCACCTGATCGTGAATCGACTTTTCTAGACGAGAATGTAGAGCCGCTTACGCCAACTTCGGCTTGGAGAGCAGCTGAGCAGCTCGCTAAAGTTGCCATCATGAGGAAGTCGTTGAATAGAGTCAGCGATTTGCACGGCTTCGAGAACGCGAGATTCTAATGTTTATTTTATTATTTTTTTTAACAGTAAAAAAAATGGAAAGGTTATACAGTGGCCCCAGCGCATAATAGCGACAAGCAGTACTCGACGCTTGGGACCTTTCCGCAGAGGAAAAATGACGGAAGGAGCAAAATAATTGAGAGATCTCATGATCAGGAGGGGGGGCTTTTCCTGTCTTTTTTCCAGTCCCCACATTTAATCTTTCAATTATAGTTTTATTTATTAAAAAAAAAAAAAAATTAAGAGGGGATTTGAAATCTGTAAATGGGTGTTATTGGAGAGTGGATAATAGAGTTTTCTTGTGTTTATTATACTTCTATCTTTTTTTGTTTCCACATTCGTGGGTTTGTTTTATATATAGATAGAGATAGAGCTTAAAGAGAGGGGAAAAGTAGATTGTGACGAGTGATGCTTTCTCTCACTTTCTTCTCTCTTCGTTAATTTTTTTTTTCTTCATCAAAACTGTCTCTTTCTTATCTCATTCCATTTGGGGATAGTTTGGTGCCATTTATCACTTAGTCTCTTATTTTCATCAAAATTTTATTCTAAAAATCTATAGTATTAAATAACAAATCTTATTTAATTCAATTCTATTTAATATAAACTTCAAATCCGTTCACATTCACACTACTTAAATTCACATTTTTTTAGGATGAATTACTATTTCATGAGCTGAAAACGATTTTGGCGTGTTGCTCATTTTTAATTATCAAAACGTGAACAATCACATTTTTATTTTTAAAAAAATCAGAAGGAAGTGACTATTTTGCAGGTTTAAAGTGAAAATTTCATTTTAAACCTACAAAGTAGTTACTTTAAAAACCTCTAAAGTTGTTATTGTTCGTGTTTAGGTAATTGTAATGAACATTGAGTCAAAATCGTAAATTTATCAAGAGTTGATCAATTTTTTGTAAATACCTTTTTTTTTAATCTTCTATTGAAAAATGCAGATGCAAAAATATACAATCAACTCATTATTTATTTACATATCAATTCAACATCAAGGTTATAAGAAGAGGAGAGAAATCCTTTTAAAATATTTTATAATGCCAACTATAACCCTAGATCTCTTTTAAGACATTTTAAAATTTCAAAGTTATCCAAGTTCTCCCTTGTCAATTCAAATATTATGAAGAGAAATTGAGTTTCTCTTCTCTTTCTCTTAAGCTTGAAGAGAAACTCAATTTCTCTCCACCATGTTTGGATAGACATGAGAGAACTTGGGACAATTTTGAAAATTTAAAATATCTTAAAAGAGATTTAGGGGTAGAGTTGAAATTATAAAATATTTTCTCTCCTTTTCCCTCCACTTTTGGAGAGAAAGAAAACTTACATTTTTATCTCTCATTTTTCCCTCCAATTCTTTTCTCTTTTCTCCTCACTTAACAATCCAAACAAGAGAAATAAATAGAAACTCATTTATTTTCTCTTCTCTCCACTTCTCTCAATCTAAACATAGCCTAAGGGCTTCAACCATAATTTATGAGTGAGACGATGGGATTTTGATCCATTTGTGATATTATCACATACAAACTTTATTGAAAACTAGGTATTGATTTCTATGAAAGATAGAGAAGAAGGTTGAAAAAGTTCCTGACTTCGAAATTAGATGTAGTAGAAAATATTTAACCATAAATTAGAGGTTGAGGAATGCAAGAAGTATTGTCTTAAAATGAATTTCGCCCTTGCTACGGTACCACAGTTTGTAGGTGTTCGCTCTCCAAGATACAACAACCCATGTTCCAAGGGGGTACTCCAATCGGAACGTAACTTCAAATTCTTTATGTAAGATCATCTTGGTGAGATGAATAAAATCATGCCTAAGGAAGCAAAGGTCTTGAGTTTGACTTCTCATCAAGTACATCATAAGGGAAATAAACGTGCCTCGAGGATTAGTTGAGTGCTCTAAGAGGACCATATACCTCAACAGTAGGGATCTAGAATGATGTTTCGTTTCTAACCAAGGTCAAGTGGCACTCCATTTTATGCCACATGGCATTTTTGGTAATTCACTAAGCGTATGGATATGTGGTCCACCCCTTGTTTAATCTACACACAAAAGATCGGTTTCATTGGTGATGTGCATCCATTGATTAGAGCATTGACTTAAGAATGATTTCTAATCGTTGGATTTAATTTCTTTTTCAAGAGATTAGATCTATTGGATACAAATTATCAAACACTATGATTTTTGGTATGTAAGCTCACTAAGGGATGGATCACATATCTATACGATCAGTGAGTCCTCAAAAATTCCACATGGCTTAAAATGGGGTGCCACCTAACCTTGGTCAGGAACGGGACACCTGACTGGATCCCAACTCCACCCCCTTCCCCCTTCCAAAAAAAAAAAAAAGGTTATATTAAGAGGAGCATATTGGGATTGGATTCCTTTTAAATTTCAGATTCATGCATATCATCCACAACAAAATATCATGAAGTCGGGTTGCGATTTGAGCGGTCAGGAGACTTTTTCTCTTTTTGGCTAGATGTTTCTTAGGCTTTTCCTTGAGTGCCTGCACCAATAATATTGTCTAAGTTGAGATAAGACATATCCTTGTTCACTACTAAATCAGTAAATGGAACTCATGTTTCAGTAATCAATTCGGTCTTCGAGGGTAGGGCCTATTTTCCCTTTCACTTTTGGTGCTAATGATTCCCTTAAAATGGGCATTATTAGGCTCTACTGGTCCTTTGGTGTTATTTAAATGGTACTCTTACTTAGAACCTTCTCATAGGTTTTGGTGACAAAAAAAAAAAGAAGACAAGATAATTACTAAACATGTTATATGTTTTGGAGGAAGTGAAAGTGATTTTTCATCTGAAAGCAAAGGCAGGAATGTAAGAAAAAAGTGAAGTAATTGCTATCCTTATGTAAAATAGGGGTCCACATAACGAAAATCACCTCATTTTAAATTTGATACATTTTACATTAATAATTGGCTAAATGATGACAAAAAGAATTATTAAACTGATTTTTTTTACAAGAAGGATTAATTTCATGAAGAAACTAACTTAACTTGTTTCAAATATTATCTTTAAATGAATAGACTTGTTGTGCCTAATGAAAAATAGATAGAGGTGTTTTGATTACATTTAGTATTAAGTTTAGATAGAAATTAAGGAAACAGATCTCAACTTTCCCAAAAGAGTTGTGATAATATGACTTGCCTGGTGGCATACACAAATGACTCCATGATGTGACAAGTTTGGGTATTGGAGATTTGAACACCTTAGGATACATGATTACACTTTCCTATATATAAAAAATGTATCCCAAGACGTACAGATCTTTGGTTTTCGAACTTGTCCACGTCATGGAGTCATTTGAGTATGCCACCTGACGAGTCATATTATCAAGACTCTTCCCAAAAATATGAAAATAACATTTTTAAGTCTTTTTTTCTGATATCACATTTATTTAACTCATTATCTCTAATCGAAAAATATTAAACAAACACCCAATGCAAAGCTAGATGAATGAAGGAGAATACTAGCTAAAGACTTTAGATATTGGGGATGTCTCCGATGGCAAGAACTTTGCTTTTTTTTTTTTTGTCTTCTCTAGGTCTATATATGGATGGTCCAAACATTGCTTTGAAATAACATATAATACCTTAACTAAATTAAGAGAGGTATAAACCAAATCGAGAGTGTCATTGACAAATTAAAGATGGGAGAGATCATTAGACTACATCAACTTTCCCAAAGCCTCCATCAATATTTAGAAAGATAAAGGAGATAGATTCCACAAAACTTTCTATTTGCATGGCCATAAGTGTTTTTCCATGAGTTTAGATCGTATGCACCCAATGTGGAGGATTGGAATTTGGAACCCTCCTCCCACACCTCAAGACATGTCACATAAGCCATAACTCAAGGAAATATTAAAAAGGAGATATTTTAGGCATTGATTCCTTGTATTGTAACTTACATGGCATGTATTGACGTGTGGAAGGATGTTTTCAATCATCCACTCAGGGTGCATAAGCTCCGGACTCTCAATTTTTGCACACTATCCTTGGATTGTCGATCCATATCTTTGAATTGATACATCTGTTAACTACTAAGGCACCATCAAGAAGTTGCTTCCCTTTTACAGAACTCTTTGATATAGAGCAATGATTGAAAGAAGAGCCGCCTAAAACTAATGTGTTGATGCTTTGACATAGACTAAGGATAAACTAACTCGAAAAAGCCACTCGAAATGCACTTGTTGATGTGGATGTGTGTATGGAACCATAAATCTTTTTTCTTGTATATCTCGGAGAAAAAATATCTATGGTTCTATGCACATGCCACGTCAACAAGTGAATTTCAAGCATTTTTTTTTTTTGAGACAGTTTATCACAACTCTTTGACATATTCTCTACATGAGTCCGACTTTGAAGCGGGCAGCCCGCTTCAACATTTTGAAGAAACCTTCTTTGCACTGTGACATGTGATTTTTTGTATTTAATTCATATCTCTACTTTTTCATCAATATTTGGGATACCTCCTTTAAGATGCCATGTGTCGTAGTGCGAAAAGAGTTCTTTCAAAATTTTGAAGCGGGCTGCCTGTCTCAAAGTTTTTTCCTCCTCCACGTGCAACTTCTTGGGAATCATAATTAAAAAGCACTTTTAATTAAGAAAAAAAGTCTTGACAATCTGACTCTCCTTTTTGTACGCTCCCTTTAAAGAATCATAGATCCTTTGCTTCGAGATACACACAAACAAAAATTTATGATTATGTGATTTGACATGTCAAATAGTGTATGAAAAAGAACGTCAGATTATTATGATTCTAAAAAAAATTTAAAATAAGGATTTCTCAAAAATGCTAAATTACCCTCATGAAATCCTCATTAATAGTTCTCAACATGATTAACCTCTCAAAAGATGTTTCGACTAGGGCTTTGCTCCCGCAACTGTCCCTTTGAGGCTCCCATACCTCTTTTCCATCAAAAGGTCTTTTGAAAGGGAGCGGATCCTATGTAGTACGTGTTTCATGTAATTCTCTGTAAGGATAAATATTTATATGTTGAAAAGAAAATCTAAGGCCTAGCTCTGTAAGGATCAAAGTGTAGGCGAGGTTTAAAAAAAATAGAAAAGATAATGATTTTTTAAGCCCAATAAAGGCTTTGAAATTGGACGATCCTTGAACTCCAGTTTTCTAACGAATGAGATTTTGAGTATATGTGACGTGGAGCTCCCTCAACCGTTAAATGCCACTACAAACAACTGTAAGTAACACAAACTACAGAGGATCTGCTCCCCTCTTGAAACATGTCCCTCCAATCGGGTCAAGATTACAACTTATGAGTTGACTTGGAGGGGGTCATATAAAAATATATTAAATTTAGAGAGCTGCTATTGGCGTCCCAACTTTTACTTATTATACCCCAATTTATTAACTTATTTATCCCACGCATATTAATTATTAAAACACACCATTCGAAACATCAACATTATAAAACATTAAACAATTTCAGTAGTTGGCTACAAGTGTGATTAGGCTAAAACAAAATCTAACAGAGAGAGAGAGAGAGAGATTTTATTGGCACCCCAACTTATTCTTTATTTTTAATTGGGGTGTAATAATTAAAAGTTTGGATGCCAATAGCAACTATATAAATTTATAATAATTATATATATTTTTAAAGGGAATGCTAACTTGCGATAAATGATTTGGCAATCGATGCATACAAGCATTTATTGTATAAAAGACCAAAATACCCTTATTTAATTTTACTAAAATATAAAATGAATAGGAGTGTTATTAGAAAAATAAAGTATTGGAGAATGTTAAGGTCCTCGTAAGGTCTTGAACATTAGCATTCCTCATTTTTAAATAGTTTAAAATTTTAATTTTTTTATAAAAACAACTTTTTTAGTTGAATAACTCTTGCCTATTATCTGACCCTACTTAACGCATTAAGTTGATGAATAGGCTCAATGATTTGCCAAATATACTCAGTTAAATAGTTTCATCAAGTTTGAGGGCTTGACTTCAAAATCCAACAAGGCCTAACAACTATTGAAATTATAACTTGGGCCCAAAATTAGTGCTAAAAATTTGGACCATCAACGGCTGAGATGAAAAATACTTGATTCTCAAATATAACGTGAAAATACTTGATTCTCAAATATAATGTGAAAATGCTTGATTCTCAAGCTTCTAGATCAATCTAACGTTTGGGCAGAAAAAATCGGAGGATTAGTAATATATATTGGATCCACCGTCCAAAGCAAATATTTCTTTAGACTTCGAGTGAGAAAGGTAACTATGTATTTCAGTTATTTATTTTTATTTTTAATTTAGTAATAGTAATTAGTATTTGCTTAAGGTTGAGAAAAAAAAGATTTCAATAAAATTATTTTTTATTGAACAATGGATATTAACCCCTAATAAACCAATATTGATCTCGAGAAAATCAAAAGGTTGAGAAGATAGAAATTAGGGTTGCCAATGATCCGAAATATATACCAGATGTCCGAATCAAATCGATCTAGAAAAATATGAAAAGTTGGAAATATTAGATCCAAAATAATTTTTATTATTATTCTTAATTTCATATACATACAAATAGATAAAATGTTGTTAATATTTTATATTTTGATAGGAAAGTAGATTTTTTTAAAATTTTATATATATTTTTAATTTTTTGAACATTGATAATTTGAAAATAAGGCATGTGTTCATATTGGATCACAGATCAGATTTGGTTAAGAACCGGGTACATCTTAAAAAAAAAAAAAAAAACATTGGATCGGGTACCATATCAATCTATTGGCAGCACCCACCCTAATTGAGATTTCAAAGAAAATAATATTTCTGGAACAATCGGTATTAATTCCTATAAAGTTTATACTGATCTGGAGGAAGATAGGGATTTCAAAGAAAATTAAAAATTAATCCCTAGTGAAGAAATATTGATACGGAGGAAATTTGTACAGGGTGTTTAGAGTTTGGCAAAATGGAGGGAAAAAGAAGGGAAATGATTGAGAATCCAGAGAGTTGTAAGGTTTCTGGTTCTAAACCACCGGTTCTAGATTGCATTAATGCTCCCACTCGGATTCGGATAAGATTGAGAAGGATTACATTTTAGGCTCTGAAATAGGACGTGGTTATTTCGGTTCAGTTCGAGTTTGTCGAAATAGAATTAGTGGAGAGGAATTTGCTTGCAAAACTTTGAGCAAAACGGATAATCAAGAGATAAAGATAATGCAATATTGGTATGGTTAATCTCAAAGCGGTTTATGAAGATTTTAAATGTTCCCATCTTGTCATGGAATTGTGTTCTGGTGGATCTTTGATAGATCATATGATTAAGAAGGGACAATATTCAGAGTTTGAAGCAGCTAATATAATTAAGGAATTGATGTTGGTAATTAGATACTGTCATGTAATGGGAGTGGTTCATCTAGACATAAAACCTGACAACATCCTTCTCACCAAATCAGGCAACATCAAATTGGCGGATTTTGGATTGTCCAAGAGAATTTCAAATGGTAATGATATAGTTTTTTTTTTATTATCTTGAATTAATTTATTTTAGAAATTTTCTTTTAGAAGAAATTTTTTTTTTATGCATTCATTCAAATCATGCATATTTTATGATAGCTTTTAGTTTCTAATACATTTGCTTTTGGTTTTAGGCTTTTTTTTTTTGTACGAAAAATAAAAATAAAAAGTCAGTTATGATAGCTATTAGTTTCTAATGCATTTTCTTTTGGTTTTAGTCTTTTTACCAAAAAGAAAAAAAGGAAAAAAAAAAGGTCTGTTATGACAGCTTTTAGTTTCGAATGCATTTGCTTTTGGTTTTAGATTTTTTACAAAAAAAAAAAAAAGTCTGTCTGTTTTGGTTTGCATATTAGGATCTCTGATTATATTTCACACACCTTCATCCCAAAATTCAACCTTAAGACTCTAGATGATCTATGGTTTAGAGCTCTTTGAATTTCAATTGATAGTCTATTTATTAATCTTCAGTTAGAGGTTGATTCTTGCAATTATTCCTTGATGAATTCTTGTGCACCCCTGACTATAACTAGAAAAGAGAAGATTGTGACAATGATGCAATTTACTAGAACTTGGACTATCTTGTGTTTGATAAATCCTACCTTATTCCTTATAGGTCAGGTCATGTGAAAATGGCTACCAATGATTGGTGTGAAGCTGCTTAGTATGTGCTAGAGCGAAGGCTGCCCGATCCATGAAAGTTGCATGAAAGCCGTCACTTGATAGTGGCTGAGAAGTCAAAATTCTAATCCCTTAAAAAAAAAAAAAAAAAAAAAAAAAAAAGGAAGAAAAAAACCAAAAGGCACAAAGTAAAAAAATCTAGAAGATCAAGGAGAAAAAGGCTGTCAATGATTAATGATTGGTGTGAAGCTGCTTTGGTATGTTCTGAAGAGAAGGCTGCCCAATCCTTGAAAGCTTGTGTGTTACATCTTTATCGAGGATTTTAATATCATTTTCCTAAGTCATTGTTTGGGGGGGGGGGGGGGGGGAGTTCTTTTAGAAAAAGAAAAAATTGAGTCTAGGGTAAGGGTAGAATAGGGTAACTCCGCCTATGTAATGTTTTCTTTACACTACATTGCCGGTTCCAAGGCCGGATAAAGGAGGAGGGCCTGTTGCATTAGGGGGTAACCTTAGAAGATGCGTTTGATGTTTAATTTACATGCATTAGAAATGCTTGCATAATTTAGATGTTTCTTCATCATCTTACTTGAAGATAATGAATCTGCTTGTCCTTGTCCATTTCTGTCAGAAATTTTACTCATCATTCTTGCCCGATAGAACTGCTCTGTTATTTTATTTCATGGTGATCTTCACTGCTGATGACAATGGTGGCTTAGTTGTCTTAGGATTAGATAGGAACTATTCTCAAGACATCAATTGACCTGTTAAGTAATCAAGTGATCGTTAAACTGGTATTCTGTCTCTGTATGATACATATCTGTATGTTAACATATTTAACAATTAACAATGTTGTTATAATGGGGGTGTTGTGAGTAGTTGACTGGTAGTGGTAGATGAGAAAATTTTAGAAAACAGATAACTAAAACATGTATAAATATGATTTTTTTTAAATCAAATGTAATGGCATTTCATTCAATCTCGGAAGAAAAATGTAGGCTATGAAGACCTAACAGGAAAGAAAATTACTTAGGAAGCCTTCAAACACGACCCCATTAAGGACCCTTGAAATGCTTGTGAGCTCAAGCCAAATAAACAAGTTAGTTTTAGTTTCCACAATTCCCTTAAGACTCTTATATTTTATTCTTTTAAGTGGTAGAACAAATTGTAAAAGTAAGCATCCCTAAAGAATCTTAGCTTTCTCACAAAAGGAAAAATGAGTTCAACTTTGAAACATGCACAAAGTTAATTTTTTTGCTTCTCACAATGGTTGGGCATCTTATCTAGCTATAAGCGATGCAAAAGTGGTTGTTGTCAAAAATAATTTGTAAAAGAAAAACACAGGTTTACAATGGATCGATACAAGTTTCTTTGGGATCCTTTTTGTGAGGGGATTTCTAGAAAGTATCTTCACAAATAATGTTGTAGACTAGAATTTTCCTGTAATATTTTGGGTTTGTGAAGTTTAACTTGCTATTCCTTTTCCAACATGTTGTGAAATTAAGAAGGAAAATAGACACTTGAGATGTTAAAAGGGAAAAGTAAAGACTGTTTTTGCTCTCAAGGAAACTGTTTAAGAAGGAAAGTTGAAGTTAAAGAAAAGAAAACATTTTGATTTAAGAAAATATTTTTTTTCTGAAAATAATCAATGGCAGCAACTTTTTTTTTATTTGCTTTTTTAAGTTCTTTTCACCTCTTAGATATGTAAGGGAAGTGAAACTAAGATGCATCATAAACTAGAAAACAAGTATGGAGGTAATGGAGAGTGAGCATGTCAAATTAGCACATTGTGGAGTACAGAATGACTCAAAATATAATAGTTACTAGTTAGAGATCACCAATCAAGCTTATTTGTCGGTATCGACACCACTAATGGTGGGCTAAGTTCATGGATTAATAGGTTAAAAGATTTTGCTATATGAAACTTTTGGTTTGCTTTCATGCCCAGGCTTGTGAGTGGCATCATCAACCCACAAATGCTTGGAAATCTGACCTCCTGTACTCAAATTCTAGCCATTAAATCATTTTTAGATGGGGCTTGGAACCTATTCATCCTAGTGGTCATAAAAGCCTGTATAAAGAAAAAAAACATTCATACATCCAGTAAGATCAATATTTACATCTACTACCTTGTATCCAAAGGTAGAATCATCAAATTCTCAAAAATACTTTTCAAGCAAGGTGGGGATGCTTACTATCTAATTCAGTTTAGTAATCTATTGTACCTCTTTTCCTTCTTTTTTTTTGAACTGTGGTATCCGAGCGTCAAACTTGGAGCATGTGCAGTCCCCTTACCCCAGTTACCCCACACATTAGATAATTTATGGTCTTGGCCATCTCAATGAAGTCTCCCTCTTCATCAATTTCTCATCTACATCTTTCCATTTACTTCACAAAAGCCCAGAGATAAAAAATGATTATAGGCAATTTTTTAATTATGATTTTTGCTACAATCCAGAAGTACAACGTGACAAACAAGATCTTGATACCCATAAGTGCTTTTTATGGATGAGAAGCTCAAATCTGCCGCACCAAAATAATAATAAAAACTGTCAATGAGATATTTGTAACTTATAGTTCTAAAGTAAAAGAAGATAAAAGAAAATCAGAATGAATACTAAAAGGCCAAATAAATCGAGGTCGTAAGAAATGATCTTAAAAAAGAAAAGAAGAACCATTATAAAACACATAGGGAAGAAATATATAATTTCATGCTAGCAATTTCTCCCAAATCACGAGATAGCTGTAATTAAACTATCATAAATGAGTCGTGTTGGGGTAACACAAACGGAGACACAAAAGTGACAAAATGATGTGGTGTCGCACACATTACCGTAGATGCTTTTCTGCGATATACAAGTAATAAGCATCTAAATTATGTGTGCGCCACCACATCATTTTTGCCACCTTTGTGTCTCCATTTATATCATTCCAGCATTTTCCGTCATAAATATCAAAGGAAAATACATTACTAGAATCAAAAAGAGGTTAGACACTCTCCATCAAATCAAATGTTGATACAGGGGATACTTCCTAGGGATTTCCAACAGTAATGAATCTTGACTCTTTAGAAACCAGGAAACACCTGTTTTATCGTCCATCTCTATCTATGAGTGTGGGATTAATTCGTTAACCCACGTTAAAAAAAAAAAGTGGTCAAATTGTAAGAAAAATTTGATTCTTGATGACAACGCGACCAATAGATTAGAGAAAGTACAGCTACTCAACAACCATTCGGACGAAGACTTCTTATATGCAGAAGAAGAACCGCCAAAGCCTCATCCTGCCTTCTGGTGTACGTTCTATCTATGCACACTGAAATGGCGATCGCAGACTCAACTTCGAGTCCCTCGTGGTTCACGCCGAAGAGGTGCTGTTCTTCCTCCTTTCTATATTCCCCATATGTCTCAAGGAAATCTTCGACACAATTCGAGATCCTAGCTTGTCAGCTACTGGTCAATTTCTAGGGTTCCATGGATGTGTGCTATTCTGGCTTGTTTGTTTCTGATTTGATGCAGCATCCACTGTTTGAGATAGAGGAGAGTAATCGGTTTTAGATGACTATGATTGTAGATTTTTGTAATTTTTTAGTTTTAGGTGTTTTTTTTCGAAGTTTAATGATCTCGTTTTCACTGGATAGGTAGATGGATTGAAGAGAGTGGATTGGGTAAGGGATCTCAATGAAGTTGAGACAATTAACTTGAGAACATAAGAAAAATAAAGCTGAGCGAGAGAGCCAGAGAGGATTTTATTTAAAATCACGATAGTTTAGAGTTCTGCACAGATGTATGTGCTGGAATTGGTTAAGATGCGTTATTCAATCTTAAACCTATTAATGAAAACTTCAAAATGGATAAACTTAGGGAGCTCAATGAAGACAAGGAACTGAAGAATTTGATCAGATAGGAAGAATTTGAGCTATATATATAGCTGGAGACGATTGTAGTGATCTATTGAAAAATTAGGATGACTTAGATCTTTTACGGATTGTAGGTGTTGGAATTAGCTGAGATGCATTTTTCAATCTCTAAACCTTGTAATGATAACGTCTTTTATTCTTTATGTTGTCAGTCATTTGTTTGTACCCTAAGTTGATTCTTAAGTGTTTACTGTTGGCATATTTTGTTGAAGGCTACATGCCTTTCCAATCTTTTCAAGTTGTACTCATAAGAGGAAAAAAAAAAAAACCAATTTTGTTTGCAGGTTACTCATAATCTTTTGCATGATTAACATGTTAAATTATGTTGATCGAGGAGCAATAGCAAGCAATGGTGTGAACGGTAGTCTCCAGACATGCACAGATAGTGGTATATGCACCGCTGGCAGCGGAATTCAGTAAGTTATATTTGGAGGTTTTTATTTGATCATTTTTAATGTTTTTATTCTTGTTTCTATGAAGTTCGATCCAGCTAAGCATTTTCTTTGGTTACTGTCAGTTTCCAGTGTTTGGTACTTTTATAAAATAAAATAAATATCTTTTGCAATTGATCACAGATATATTGGGGGATTATTACAACCTGTGTAATAATGCAGGATTGAAAATGGAAAATTTCTGGAAATTCCATTTTTGTATGAATATCTCTTCGGTTCAACTTCATATCATTTTACTCTTACTTACAGGGGAGATTTTAACTTGAATTATTTTCAAGATGGCCTTTTATCATCTGCTTTCATGGTTGGACTTTTGGTGGCTTCTCCAATATTTGCATCCTTAGCAAAGAGGTATTTACCAGTTATAAGTGCATGATCGGCAAAGATTTTTTTTTTCCATTTCAGAAGTAATTTGGTTTGAAGATATTTGGCACAAGTTATACAACTGTTGCTAATCTGATGACCCTGCGTCATGTGATCTCCAAGGCATTTGGTTTGGATAGAAGTGAAGAAAATTGACCATTTTTAACTCTTTATTTATCAGAAATTGTAGTCATTGCATGGAAATGTGAATTTAGTTCTTTCTCCTTCATCTACTTTTGTTTGTTATTTCTCATACGTTGCCTTTCTCAGTCACAACCCGTTTAGGCTTATTGGCGTTGGATTGTCAGTCTGGACTTTCGCTACGGCTGGTTGTGGTTGTTCATTTGATTTTTGGTCCATTACAATATGCCGCATGTAAGTGTACCAATGTCTGTACCTTAAAAGTCTGTGTATCCTGATTTTATATTTCTTACAATGGTGATAATGCTCCTGTTGTTCTTTTAGGTTGGTTGGTGTTGGCGAGGCTTCGTTCATAAGTCTTGCAGCTCCATTTATTGATGACAATGCCCCCATTGCTCAGGTTTTTTTTTTCTCAACTCAATGGTGTTCATAATTAAGATTTGTATCGAGTACTTAATGTCCTTGCTTTGAGTACCCTATAAGATTCTTTACCATTATATTTCTAAACTTCTGTTCTACATGTGTTTGGCATAAAATGCACTCATTCTATAATCTAGCTTGTCACGTCATTCATTTTATTTTAAATTTTGATAGTTATGCGTAACCTTCTTAGTTTGTCACATCTCTCTTCCTGATGCAATTTGCTTCCAAAGCATGCGATTTTAATCTTGGAGATTAGTTTTATTTAATATATGTGCAAGTATTAAAGGCTAGATACTTATTAAAGAAAATGCATACCTATGCTACTTCATGACTTTCTCACTTGTTTGAGTTTTTTTTTTTTCCTTTTCTTTTTAAAATGATACTTGTAAAAAATGTATACCAATGATACTTAATAAAAAAAAATGCATACTTATCTTAGCCTAGTCAGAGATTTTGAATAGCATCTTTTCTCAAGCACATCTAGTTTTACCCTATTTACTTACATATGTTATTCAATACCCATATCTATATGCTTGTTTACTTTAATTGAATTTATAGTTAGGTTTTGTAACTATTTTTTTGGTATTTGATTTCATGGTATCAGAAAACAGCATGGCTTGCAACCTTTTACATGTGTATACCTACTGGAATTGCATTTGGCTATATCTATGGCGGATTGGTAAGTCTATCTTCTTTGATGGTAGAGTTTTTGAGGTTCATTTGTCAAACATATTTCTTCATCTAATGGGTCCAATGGAGACTTGGGGTCTTATTTGGTTGAACATACACAATTCTACTTTTATCTTTAATAAAATCCACCTGGTCAAAAGAAATATGTATTTCCCTTGCTATTGTTCACATGATGGGATTGCTTTGGTGCTACATAGTGTGTAGCTTAGGATTTTTAATTTTGTTAAGACAGAGAATATAATTGCTTCACTAATGGGTTTATTAGGTGTATATGGTGAAGAGTTGCCTATGGAGTGGGCATGTTTCTTGGATCCTGTGTGGTGCCGGACAGACCGTGGGTCGCCAAGTGTATGCCAATCAGGTTCATGCATCTGCCACATGGCACCATGTGTATGCCAATTAGACACCACATGCTTTCATCAAATCATCTGTGTGCCAACAAAGTGCTAGGCAACTGTCACTTGGCGGCACCAAATTTACCCACACTACATGTGGAACACGAAATGGCAAAGACATAGTGGGTTCACTATGTGGTGTGGCAAATCAAAGATGATTGGCCATATGATGGAGACACCCTCGCACAAATAGTAACAAAATTCAGATTTGGCTATTATTCAACGAGGGGTCATTTCGGTTAATTTGGAAAGAAAAAATTGGGAAAATTTCAGATACTATAAAAATGGTATTTTTAGTGTTTTTCAAAATAGGTGCATTTTCAAATACAATACAAATTAAATCCAGATTAATGAATGTATCATAATAATAAAATAATTTTTCTATTGATAAATTGTAAGGTATTGATCGTTAGAGTTAGAAGTATGGCCATTTGAATGGTTCATCTCAACAATATGAATTGTCGATCTTAACATTTGAGTTTGCACGTTTTATGCGGTGAGAGGGCATTAAGGAAGAAAATTTTGTATGGTGTAAGGGGCCATTAAGATAGAAAGATTTTTTTTTGAAAAGTATAATATATTGATAAAGAAGAAAACAAAATACAAGGAGGCCGAGAAAGCCTCCAAAAGAGAAAGAAAGAAAAAAACTTAAGCTACATTAATCACAAAAAGATTGCCATCTAAAAACGAAATCATCAAAAGTTATCCCCGCGAACTGAATGTTCTGTTTAGACCACATGTATAAAAAGCCCAATATCTCCAAGAAGCATGCATGAGAGCTACTAGTCTTATTATTGAACACTGTTATTTCTCTCCTTCCATACCCCCCAAGCAATAGCTGTCGGTAGCATATCCCACAAGATCCGTTTTTTGGTGTGAAAAACATTACTGGTCCATTCTACTAACAAAAGAAGAGAACTCACGCGGGGGAACCCAAAAAACATGGAAAAGCTCGAGGAAATTTGACCAAATATTATACGCAAAAGAAGAGTGGATTAAAATATGATTAACCAATTCCCCGTCTCTCAGGCAAAGGGGACAACAATTGGGGGTGATCCATCCCCGCACAATCAGATTATCTTACGTAAGAATCTTACCGAGGGAGGCCAACCAAACAAAGAAGGATATTTTAGAGGGGACTAACCTTGACCAAATGATGGGCATTGAAAGTGATCGCTCTGCACAAGGAGTGAGCCACTTGTAGAAGGATCTGACCGAGAATCTCAAGTCTTTAGCCCTTATCCACTCCCATTTATCCTGATCGCTGTCGTTGATGTGAACCGTATGCAGGAGATCAAGGAAAGATGTCACTTCAGTTAGTTCCCAGTCATTAAAGTTCCTTCTAAACCCCAAATCCCAAGTAGGACCAGACTCGTTGCCAATCAAACACTGCTGGATAGAACAGTTCTTCTTAATAGAACAAGCGTACAAAGATGGATATTGAGAAGCCAGAGGCAAAGTGCCACACCAAATATCCTCCCAAAATCTAATTCTGTCTCCCAATCCTGCTTTGAACCTAATCCCTGTTTGAAAATCCTCGCTCACCTTAAGAATTCATTTCCAAACACTACATCCGTACGAACCTTTCGACTCACCACTATACCATCCTAACATTCTCTCCTCGTATTTGGCCATCATAACCTTCCTCCACAAACTACCCCTCTCCTCACCGAATCTCCACAGCCATTTTCCTAAAAGAGCTCTATTAGCTATTCTAAGACCCCTTATGCCTAAACCCCCGTTCTTCTTAGGTGTGCAAATAATTTTCCATCTGACTAAATGATACTTCCTCCTGCCTTTCCTATCATTCCACAAGAAGTTCCTCATAAGCTTTTCCAATCTACCTTCAACAGACCTTGGGAGCGTAAACAAAGAGAGGAAGTAAACCGGGATACTTGATAAAGTACTTTTGATCAAAGTTACCTTCCCTCCTTTCGACAAATAATTTGCCTTCCACATGCTCAACCTTTTCTCCATTCTCTCGATCACTCCATCCCAGATTCTAATACTATTATATGGAGCTCCCAACGGTAGACCCAAATAAGACGTGGGCAAGGTATCGTACCCACAACCCAACGTTGTGGCCATCAAATGAATATTCTGAACCTCTCCTACCCCGAACAATTTACTTTTCTGCAAATTAATGTGCAGACCTGACATAGCCTCAAAACAGCACAATAAAACCCGAAGTACCCTCACCTGATCTCTCGAATGATCCAAAAAAACTATTGTGTCGTCCGCAAATTGAAGATGAGAAATCAATGGTCCATCTTTAACCCTAAACCCCGACAGCTTACCTAAATCGACCGCTCTTGCAAACAATCTACCCAAGGCTTCAGCTATATGATAAGAAACAAGAACGGAGATAAGGGATCCCCTTGTCTCAAACCTCTCGTACCTCTAAAAAAACCAGCTGGGCTCCCATTGAAATTTTTATGGGGTGAGAGGGCATTAAGTAAATTTTCCTTTTTATTCGTGGGGAGATGGGGTACAATAATTTTAGAAACCAGCTTTCAATGTTAAAAAGTGACGAATCATCGATTTAATAAGCGATTCAAATTCAACTTCCTGTGCGATTAATTGCCGATTAAAGTGTTGGACTCTCAAATCTCCAAATTTGTCTGAAAATTTGGCGAATTTTGTGACTAGGTGGCCACATCACTTGAGGATGCTTATCAGGTAAAGCAAAATTGGCAAGCCTACCAAGTTGTTAGAGTGGTGTTAACATGATTATGATTATATGTGTTTTGATAGGTTACATGATTATGAATAAATAAATGAATATGTAAATTTTCTTGTGAGAGCAAGGTAATCATCAAAGCTCAATCCCAGATTGGCTGAACGTATCTTGTTTCTCCATTTTGCTTAATGTCACGTCTTTTGCTAATTCAAACCATATCCGGTCTCACTGTTTTAATCCACATCCTTTTGGTGTCCATCTTGTTTTTAGAACCCTCAACTTACTCGTTCCTTCTAATTGGGGCTGCTATCCATCTTCGTTACACATGACCGAACCCATAGTCACCAAAGTCACCGACTTTTTCAAAAAATCGTGTTTAAATCTCAATTTTAAAGACCGACGATTAAATCACGACTTTTTGAAAAAGTCGCGATTTAAACAACAAAAAAATGTGTTTTTTTTTTTTTTTTGCTAAACAAACTATTTTAAAAGGATTTTTTCAAAGGCCATTTATTCTTAAGTTTAAAATAGGATTTGATGATATAAATGATAACATCACTTAGTAGAAAAAAATATACTGTCTTAACACTATTTTGATTTTTTCCTGATTTTTTCATTCTTTTTTACTTTTCCCCTTGCCGACTTATTCCCGAACCCCGACTTGGTGACTATGACCGAAACTCTCAATAGATTTTCATTTTGTTTACTACTTATTGGGACCTATCTTACATTTTCATGGATGTAAGGATTTCTAATTTTATCTTTCGTAGTTCTCCCACTCATCCATTTCAACATGTACTAGCACTAGTTATATTGTTTTCCATATTGCAAATGGTTGTTGATTGTAGTATTATGAGTTACTAGTGTATTTTTGCGTGTGTGTGTTTTTATTTATTTATTTATTTTTTATATTGTTAAATGTTTGGTTAGTACAAGAATATTGTTAATTGTTAATAGTTAGCATAAGAAGTATGGGTTCAAGGAGTTTGAACCTAGGACCTGGGAACAACCTCCGCAAGTCTTACCACTTAGTTAAGTGGCACTTCTTGTGTTTGTTTTTTTATTTCCTAAAACTTCAAAGCATGTTTTCTATGAATTCTATAATATTTTCATATTTTTAGAAATTCTAAAGTACCACGCTTACCGAAATATTTCCTTTGCCTAGCTGACTAAAATGTAAATGAAATCGAAATTTGCAACCTCGCTTGTTTGCCCTTAAGGAAAATGCTAATATGTGTGTGTGCCATATGCCATGAACTGCATAACTTTGATTTCCTCTGTTAATAATCAAGTAATGGTTTTCTTGTGAGTGTCAGGTTGGAGGTACTTTTAATTGGCGTTATGCATTTTTTGGGGAGGCTATCCTGATGCTTCCATTTGCTGTGCTGGGATTTGTTATGAAACCTTTGCAATTGAAAGGTGGATGGTTTGTCATATATTTTATCCTCTCATTTCTGATTTTTTATCTTGTTGCTAATATTTTTAGATCTTGTTAACAATTTGTAATTGCAGGTTTTGTTTCCATTGAACCAAAAGAAGCATCTTTAGAGACAGTTGCGTATGAAGTTGAAGGTACTACACATGCCATTACTTTGGACTGTTGCTACACTAAATTAACTTTTATAATATGTACCTATGTTTCACTTTTCTGATGAAGCCCCACGCACCAATGCTGAATGACCTAACACATGTCGTGGTTGCATAAATACGCTTAGAATTTCATTGAATTCAGTGGGCCCATAATGCTGCATGTATAAAATACCCAAATGAAAAGTTCACTAGATAAAATGGAGTTTTGAAGTTAAGGAAGTTTTTTAATGAATGCTTATAACATTGATATTAATGAAATTATACAATCTAATCATTGGAATTCAAATGGCATTTCTTAGATAAATTCTTGAATTATAATCTTTATAAAAAGATTGAAAATCTTCTTTATTGCAAAAGTTATATTGATATTATCAGTGCTCTTTTACAGTTTGAATCCTATTTTAGTAGATGTTAAATATGACAATAAAAAATGTATACGAGTCACCTAATATCACCTAACATAACACGGATGACAAGAAATTTATGTTCATGCATGTAGTTTGAATATTGAGAATTGAGTGAGTAAATGAGTGATGGAAACTTGTTCAATTTAACAATGAAGTAATGATACATGATTCTTATTTTTCATTCCTCTATGAGCCTAGAATAGTGTTTCGATTAAAAAAAAAATACTGAGATCATTCAATTCATAAAGATTTTTCTTTTGAGAGCTAATTTATTTATTAAAAAAAATCAGGAAAATCAAATAAATATATGCCACTTGAGTTGTTTTTGCAAGCTTTTGTATAAAAGCTTATCACTATATGTTGGGTTAGGGTGTGGTTCGGAGTGCACATACATAATCATAGCATATATTTATTTAATTTTCTTGATTTTTTATTTTTAGCTCTTAAAAGAATTTTTTTTATGAATTGAATGCTCTCAATATTTGAATCCTACTAATTAGTGAGATTCACCCATGACAACTTAGATATAACAACTGCTCATTTCCTCAAGCAGGACCATTGTAGCCCCATGCTTGCACTCATGCTTTTCTCCTTTTGGACAAGTACACAATCAAATTTCCTTGCATGTAATTGATAAAATCTGAGCTACATAAGGTTGGCTATTTGTTGATTCCTGCCTTGTTTGATATGAATTTCTTTCTTGGTGTTCAATGGTCACATTATAATTGCAGACGCACAGGTTTCAAATAGTAAAGGTGTTGTCTTGGTTGGAAATGAAGAATTCAATGACGTCACCTCAAAAAAAACTTCCTTGTGAGGATCTCATCCAAGCTCTTCTCTATTTCTATTCTTCCCCCCCCCCCCCAACACACACACACTTTTTATATATATTTTTGGTAGGTTACAAAATAATATATCAACATATAAGAATATAGAAAATATACTGTTTAGGTAAGATAGTTCTATGCAATAAGTTTGTATCAAAACCACTCTTGGCCAATGGGTCTGCTAGGTCATAGCATCTGTTAAATTGATTCCTGCACGAGTAGCTGCAGCGATTATCATCATCTGATCTTGCAAAAAAACAAAGAGATTAGACGGGTTATTTGTCCAAAGAGGACCATGAATTATTGAAGTCTATAGCAGGAGAATGAGGAGTGGAAAGACCAAGAGACCTGCATGAGAGTTCTGTTTTCCAAGGAGGCTAAAGTGGCTATATGTTCGAAGCAAGTGCTATTTTTCTAAAACATCCTCTGTTTGTATGGTTTTATTTAACTTAATGAAATCTATACTTAACAAAATGAATAAATAAACAATCCTTTCCTTCCAGAACCCTAGCAGATTGCAGAAGGTGAAAAAAAAACTCTCCAAATTAGCTTGCCTCTAGGTGAATCAGTGGTGGTGTGCCAACTTTTAAATAGATCTAACATTGAACATGACAATGGCAAGAAATGATTAACACAACTATTTTTAAACATCTCCTAGAATATCAAATTAAAATTTCAAAAGTATTGTGCGTGTCTTCACTTATGTGTCTGACACTGTAATGATATATATCCCTGAAACTGTGTTGAAAAGGAAATCACCTTTTTCCTAGTTGTCCAAACAATGTTTGAGGCTGTTTGTGGGGATGATGGTGCAAATTTTTAGCAGTGTGTAGTGGTACCCAAAATGCTGTTATCACAAAATAAAAATTAGCACTTACTGTTGGTTATAACTTTTTTATTCTTCCACCATTGATGTTAATTGGTGAACTTAACAATTCCAAATACTAAGGCCTTGTGTGTGTGGAGGGTGAGATTGGTATACACAATTAGTATGGGTGTGCATTGTTTTTTATGTACAAAACAGACCTTAAAAGCCTTGGATCTCCAAAACTCAGCTGACTCCAATAACTGTGCTAGATGTGTTTTGGCGTCTGTCCAAAGGGACCCTAAATTTTAGCTTGTGGCTTATTCTGTTGGTTCCTTTCATCTATGGCAGATCAAAGTGCGCATCAAAGATTTTGGACCAATTTTCAAGATTTTGGGAAGATATGAAAGTGCTCATGTTTGACAAGGTTTATGTTGTAAACATTCTAGGTATTTTGACACCCATCTTTAACCCATGCTTTCTTGCAAATTTCTTATGTTTAAAGGATAATAAAGAAGTTACATTTTGAACTTCAAGGAGTTTCCATATGCTCATGATCATGTATGTCGTAGCTAGGTTCCTTCTTCAATTTAATTTATTGTAGAACTGTAGATGATTGGATCAAGGTTGGGTACTTGTTGAACTTATGTCCATTTATTTAGTTTTTCATTCTGGAATACTTGTATTTTTATATGATCATTTCGATATAAATGTTTACAGTTTCCCTTTTAATATAGAAACTATCTGCATTCAGGTTACATATCATACAACTTCGTCATAGGAGCTTATTCATATTGGGGACCAAAGGCTGGTTATGCCATCTATCAAATGGTATGTTCTCATTGACCTTCTGTATGCTTATTATAATTTGATATCATGCCGTATGTCTAAACTCTGTCCTACTTACAAGTTACAACCATGACTGTGTAAGAGAAGTGACTAAGTATTTTTCATGTTTCGTGAACTAGGAAGTGACAAGAACTCTACTGATAGATAGTGTAGTACCGTCAGGTGTAGTGTAGTCAGGCTTCTCTATTCCGATTCTTTGATTGAGAAGGAGCCGGCGTATAAAATGCCGTAGGAGGTGAGTTCTTTGGAGGCGGGAGCTCCACCTTGACTGGGGTCTTGCCATAGATTACTCGAGGGGTAGTTTTGACGTAACTCACCTATCGGGATGTCGCTTCTGACTTAGATGATGTGCTCACTCCAGATAACATGAAAAACACTGAGTTAACCTTGTAATCTTATGGTATTCCCATGTATTCCAGCTCCCCAATTGCATGGTGCTTGTTTGTTCAGTCCAAATTCTTCCAGATATCATCTTACTTAAAATTGAGATGATGAAGATCTAAGTTGGCAACATAATTGGCGAACTTACACCTGCTTCCTGGTTGTTAAATATGTATTGAAGGTTGTGTACCTACCTAATCTTTGATTGCCTTTCTGACGAGAGGAAAAGCAATAAATAAGTAATCTTGGGATTGCCTTGTTACTCGCCTAATATTTTGTGTTGTTCAATTGCTTTGTCTTTGTTGTTTATTGAACCTGGGATTCTTGTCCTTGCCCTCTCTGTATGATGGGTGATAGTGCATTTTATGTGTTTCTCACTTTATGCGTCAACATTTTTCTTGCATTTTGTAGAATGCAAGTGAAGCTTGGTCCCATTTTTTTTTTTTTGGTTGAGTTTTTGACAAGTATGAAGCTTTGTTTTCACATTTCTATTTCTCCAAAACTACCGATTCTGTGAACTCGTTATCTATAGTGTATGTTCCACATTATGTACCAATGACACAGATTTAGTGATTTTAATTATTTTGAAATGGTTCAACATAGTTTTTTTGGGGGTAATGTGGTGTAGTCGTGTTCTGAATTACTGTATAGGGGTACGCTCCCTGGAGTTTTCAGCAGGATTATAAAATCTACCCAGGTTTTCTGTTTTATAGTAGGTGGTCCGTGCTATTAGGGTGTATTCCATCTTATAGTAGGTGGTCCAAATCCCTTATCTCTGTCATTCACTGGATTATAGATAGAGAGGGTTCCTTACCCCTTATCCTAGTTCTTTCATGAATGGGTAGGTGACTCCCTATCCATCGTGCTCTCTCCTCTATGCAGTAATATATAATATAAAGACAACGAAACTCAATTCTAGGTCTGTGTACAAAAATAGCTCTAGTCAAAGCTTCATGTGGCAAATGCTTAGGCCAACAATTTCATTTGGTCAGGACCCCCAAAGCCTGAAGCATGGCATAGGCAATCACTCTAGCTGAGGTTGATTCTGTTTGAGATTTTTATTTCTTGTTGTAGTTTGGGATTTGTAGTTAAATTGGATAATTTCATATAAAAAATAACATATCTTTAATATTTATACTTATGTAGTTTAGGGTATAGATGTTTACTTTCTCTTTGTTTCCGGGGTTGTACTCGTTGTCCATGAGAAAAACAATGTCTGTCTCTACCTTCTTGGTTCAAAATGAGAGGGGCAAGTCTTGGAATCTTTGTCTAAGAAGAAGGCTCAATGATTGGGAGATTGGGACGCAACTTCAATCATGGATTTGCTGGCCTCCTTGGGCCTTTCCCTAGATAGGGCGGATCGCTGGATTTGGAAAGGTACTAGTGGCAGTCATTTCTCTGTCAAGTCTTTCTATTCTTTATTGGTAGAAAAGCATGAGTCTTGCTTTCCTTCAACTTTTGTTTGGGCTTCTAAAGTGCCGACCAGAGTACCTTTCTTCATGTGGTTGGCAACTTTAAACAAGCTTCTTGTGATTGATCTTCTTAGACGGAAGAGTGTTTTTAGTTGATTATTGTTGTATGTGTAAAGCAAGTGGGGAGCCTTTGGAGCATCTCCTAATTCATTGTGATTTGGCTTTTGGGGTTTGGTCCCATTTCCTTTCGTTGTTTAAGGTCTCTTGGTGTCTTCCCAACTTGGTTATTTCTTTTATTTCCAGTTGGAAGTCTCCTTTTCCTATCAGGAAGAAGATTCTGTGGAAGTTCACTCCCTTTGCAATTTGTTTGGGGCTTGTGGAAAGAAAGGAACGGGTGCACTTTTGATGGCAAGGAAAGCTCGACGTAGGAGATAACTTTTAGCATTCTTTGTTTTTTTATGTTTTTTTAGGAGATTTCTTGTTTGGATGGGACACTTAGTAGGGGGAGATTGTAATCTTTTTCTTCTTTTTGGGGACTCCTTGTCCTCTTATCAATAAAATTTTCACTTCTAAAAAAAATGTTGGTTGGTCAATGAATAACATGATCATAAAATGAGTGTAGTGAAAGGATTTTGAGATGGATGAGTGAAAAGACTAGGAAAAGTAAAATGAGTATAGTGAAGTAATTTAGAAAATAACCTTGATAAGAGATAAAATAATGGGAATTCGATTAAGATGGTTTGGGCTTGTAGAAGGAATACCAATGATGAGGAGTGTTTTGGTGCATGTTGAAGGGTCTTAAAAAAGGAGAGAAAAGTCAAAAATGACATAGAAGAATATGGTAATAAAGGCATTCTATGCTTTTCTAATGTTTAGTGATGTGTCCTTGTGCAGTTTTTGACAATTGCTAAAAGGGCTTACAACATCCACGTATGTCTAGGTCAATAAAAATACATTTCAATGCCTTTTTTTCCCCTTAGTTTAGCCAATCTATTATGAAAGGTAAAAAAAAAATTTGGTGAAGTAATCCTGTTTTTATCGTCCTCTAAATGGATATCCTGTTCTTCCACATGTAGAATTCTACATGAGCATCAATGTTGTTACCTTGTCTTCTTTTGGCAGCTCTTTTTCTGTGCAATAACATTTTCTCTGCTATTTTAAATGTCTAATTATTCACAATGTTTTCTATTGTTTACTTTATGGTATGCCTGCTATTATTTAAATTTGTTATTGTTAGTTATGCTGTTATCACTTCTTTCATAATCATTTGTGTCCATTAACAACTCCAAAGCTTTTCATGTTTACACTGTACATGCAAATTCATTTAACATTTAATCTGCTATCAAGTATTATTACACTTTTGTTTTCATTTTCTGGTAATTGAGAAGAACTTCCATTAGTAATCATAATGTATACACCCCCAAAAAATAATGTAAGCAGCTTATAATGTTTCATTGAATCAAGTCCTGTTTGCTATAGCTTAGGGAATCTAAGGAATGATATCCCAAGTCCATAATCACAAATGCATCAACCACATGGTGCCTATGTCAAGTTCCCAGCTGTAGACTGTTGAAACGTCTTCAGAAAGAATCCGTGGCCAAGTTCCCTCGAGGGGGATGCTGGAGGTGCCCATGTTTTTGTCCACTTTGGGGGTGTGATCTGTTGAGTTATGCAGATGAAGACATGAAGTTAGAGAAGAAGCACGCTCCATGTGTGAACTTTAGTCTGGCTTTGCCTATATGAAGGAGTGGGTTGTCAGTCCAAGAACTGGTGTAAACTATGTACAATATGAGCTATGCTTGTTTTGCAAGTCTCAAGCTTAGATGAAGGATTGGGTTGCATCAGGTTGATAACCAACATAAAGTTCTGTATATCTCTGCACATGGTTCACAAAGTTAATAGGCTCCCTGTTTACTGACCCATGGCTTTTGATATAGGATACAAGATGATGAAGAATAATAAAACCAGCTAATTTAAATGCTACAGCTAGAAACGAAAGATGACTTAAATGAAATGTAGGGCTGTCTCTCATCCGCATTCCCTCCTCTCAGCCTTTGCAGTTATTTCTGGTGTACATCGATGGAAAAGATGTTGATTAGATATATTTAAAGCATGTTGATCAAGATAGTCCCCCACCGATTGATTTCTGGGCCATCATTTTACCGTTTCTTTCCCTTTTGGAGAATGATTCTTTGTGTTTGTGATGTTCTTTCTTTTTCATCATATAGATTCGACCATCTCTCCTATGTTTCTATCCACTCATTTTAGAATCTTACAATGGAGATGCTCTATTCGATTAATTGAGGATAATGTGCTATAAGACCCTCATGAATATCATTCGGACAATCCAACTGCACAAAGATTTGTCCATGCTATGTAGCCAACTTCAACAAAAATTAGTCCATTATGACATTCCTAACCTCTTGAAAAGATAACTTGGATGTTCCTTCTAATTGGAGCTGATGTTTGTAGATCATTCTTGTTGCCAATATATAAATTCCTCATCTGTTTGTAAATATTAGATTCTGCTTGGGGTAATTTGATATTTCATTTTGTTGGTACTTTTTTATAATTTCCAAATACCACTTTACATTTATTGAGTTATTGTGTTGTTCACTTAGTTATCATTTTCAAATTGCCATTTTTCTTTTGTTTATTTTTGTGGTTGTAATCTTTACTAAATCAGGGCTTGTTGGCAGAGTAATGCAGATCTGATGTTTGGAGGGGTTACCGTCGTATGTGGAATTTTTGGAACACTAGCTGGAGGCTATACTCTTGATTGGATGAACTCCACAATATCCAATGCTTTTAAGGTAGATGGAATTGAATTATAAAGATGGGTTTTTGGATTTCCTTCTTTTGATTCTTTAGCATATATTGGTTATTTTCCTACTTCAATTTATCCCTTTTGAGTATACAACAATGGGCAATTGTACCAAATCAATTTGCTGCCTAGACACAATTTTAAATAATGATTTTGTGAACAAATAACTAAGTTATCATCACTATCATGATCAAACTCTACTTTTTGAAAAATAAAGTCCCAAGTGGAAGTTCGTTCTCACACCAGACACCTCTAATTTCCTATGCTATTATTCACAACTTTTGTCTTACCATCAGTTGAGAATGATAGTAGTCACCAGAGTGCTTTAAGTTTCGTCCCAATCATTGTCCACATCTTCTAGAAGTAATAGAAAATTTTCAAATCTCAATTGATGTTTTAAATATTGGTATTTGAGGAAAAAACATGGCAATATTAAAGAGCATCCAGTGACTTCATACATGGGATGGAATGAGCCATCCCGGGAATTCATTCCACCACCAACACGAAAATAAAGATGGAATATTGATTGAAATCTCAGTAATCTATGCTTTTCTCCTCCCACTCATGGATTTAAATCTCATCCAGTCATCTCAGTCTCGTTCAACAACGATACAGATATATACTGTGTCTCAACATTTGCATCATCTTGCAAGATAAACGAGATTTCTCAGACAATATTTTGAAAATCTCGGCCGAGTCAACCTGGATTTTGTAGATTTTGATTAAAATAATTAAAAAAATTTAGCATTTAAATATTTATTATATACATAAAAGATTTTATTGACTAAACATCTTCTAATGTACCTTGTTTTATTAAAAAATCATATCTACTTTAATTTAAATATACGTAAATCAATTAATATAAACCAAGTCAAATGGTTTGTCTCATCCGAGACAAGTTGACTTGTTCGAGACAACTCGGTCTCGTCCATGGACGAGACGAGATGTCAAACTGAGTTTTGAAACCATGCTCCCAATGTGCATGTTGAACCAATATCCAATATTTGCATATGAAGTCTTATTTTTGTGTTTGGTCTTTTCCCAATTGACAAGCCTAGCTTTGCTTGTTGATTTTCCTTGCGCCTTGTTTCAAACTTAAGACACTGACAACAGTACTCAAGAAGGGCAATAGCTTGTGTCATGTCTAAAATGTCCTAATTCTCTGGCATGCAACTATTTTATTGATAGGTGTAAAAAGTAGCAAATGAAAGGATGTTGAGAGAACCTAGCTATTATAGAGAAAAGAAAACGAAACAGCATTGATCACACGTTGCAGTCTACCCTTGCATACCAAGTCCTACTTAAACATGAAGTCTTCGGAAAAGATGCCCTTACTCAACAATTGAGACACTCCTCACAACGACGTAGATCATCCCAACACTATCATTACAACTCGGTAGTTTTCGGTTGAGTTCATACAGTTTAGTTTGCTGAGCATTATTGTGTCAAACATTTAACTTGAAAAACTTTGTAGACCATGTGTTGATTATATGTCATTAAATAAATCCCATAATTTTCTTGCAGTTTCTTTCTGGAGCAACATTTCTTGGTGCAATATTTTGCTTTGGTGCCTTTTGTACAAGGAACTTGTATGTCTTCCTAGCTCTTTTCTCAATTGGTGAATTGCTCGTCTTTGCCACACAGGTACCTTTCTAATTGAGCCAAAAAATAAAAATAAAAAATCTTGGCTTAGCTGCAAGTTCAGTTGTCCATATTTGCACCAGTTGTTGCAGTCCTTTCCTGGCATAGTTTTTTTTTTTTTTTTTTTTCCGTAACATATTGTGGAACTTTACCTTATGATTTTTAATAAAATAATGGGCACTTCCTATACCATGGTATTTAAACAAGCTTGATGAATTGATTGGTCTAAAGCAATTGCATTTTGAATTCAAGACTCATGTATGAGAAGTGCCAACTAACCCCCAACTCACATTGATGTTATCTTTAAGCCATAACATACTCGCTAAACAAATATGTTCAAACTTTAAACTTTGTATGCTTGGTCAGTCTAAAACAATAGCATTTCGACTTCAAGACCTGTGTATGAGAAGTGCCAACTAGACCCCTAGCTGACACTGGTGCTATGTTCAAGCGTAACATTAAACCTAGGTTACCTGGTTTGCTCGATTCGATTCGGGTTTGCCGTTCGCCAGTCTAGAACAAACCTGGCTTGTATGGATAGGAAGAAACAGGGGTGGAGCCAGGATTTTCTTGTAGTGGGGGAAAACTACTGTCAGTGCTAAGGTTGAAGAACTTGAAGATGAATGATTTTGGAGAAAAAATTGAAGGTTTTTGTCAGTGGTTGAAGAAAAGGGTATTTAGATCATTCCCAATTAGTCTATGAGAGAAGGCCCGAGTCAAGAGGGGGGGGGGTGAGGAATTGGAGGGAGGTAAGATAGTCGGGGCAATTGACCCCACTAACTCCTTACTAGCTCCACCCCTGGGAAGAAATAATTTGTTTCTTGGTTCTCTAGTTTGGTTCACTTATATATATATCTATATATAGGGTCCTGTTTGGCAGCCAACACGGAGCTAACGCCTTTGTCCTATATGGGTTAGAAGTTTCAGAATGGGCTGATTTTTTGTGAGGATGATCTCTATGGTGGGGAGATCACCCTCACAAAAAAACAGCCCAATCTGAAACTTCTAACCCCATCAAAAGTGGTTTAGAATTGTGGACCTTCAAAATTTTACCGTTAATTTGTAAACCATTTTTGATGGGGTTAGAAGTTTCAGAGTGAGCTGATTTTTTGTGAGGATGATCTCTATGGTGGGGAGATCACCCTCACAAAAAAACAGCCCAATCTGAAACTTCTAACCCCATCAAAAGTGGTTTAGAATTGTGGACCTTCAAAATTTTACCGTTAATTTGTAAACCATTTTTGATGGGGTTAGAAGTTTCAGAGTGAGCTGATTTTTTGTGAGGATGATCTCCTCACCTTAGAAATCATCCTCACAAAAAACCAGCCCAATCCGAAACTAATAAGCCATATAGGACAAATTTTGGTTCTCAACATTGGCTGTCGAATGCTACCCACATCTACATATATATATATATATATATATATATATATATATATATATATATATATATAATATATATATATATATATATATATGGGAAATGTTCAGCAACAAACATTTTGGCAAAACATTTTTTAAAACATGGGTTAGAAGTTTTGGAATGGGCTGATTTTTGGTGAGGATGATTTCTACATCCTCACCAAAAATCAGCCCATTCCAAAACTTCTAACCCCATCAAAAATGGTTTACAAAAAATGGACGGTCCACGACTTTTCAACTTGTAAACATGGGGCTAGAAGTTTTGGAATGGGCTGATTTTTGGTGAGGATGATCTCCTCACCGTAGAGATCATCCTCACCAAAAATCAGCCCATTCCAAAACTTCTATCCCGTGTTTTGAAAAATGTTTTGCCAAAATGTTTGTTGCTGAACGGGACCCTATATATATATATATATGTAGATGGCGTTCGGAGGCCCTTAAGAGAGCCAAACATTTTTTCAATGTATGGGTTAGAAGTTTTGGAATGGGTTGATTTTTGATGAGGATGATCTCTATAACAAAGAGCTCATCCTCACCAAAAATCAGCCCATTTTGAAACTTCTAATCCCATCAAAAGCGGTTTACAAAAATTGGACGGTTCACGATTCTTCAACTTTTAAACTAGGGTTAGAAGTTTCGAAATGAGCTGATTTTTTGTGAGGATGATCTCTTTGAAGAGATCATCCTCACAAAAAATCAACCCATTCCGAAACTTCTAACCCCTATTTTGAAAAATGCTTGGCTCTCTTTAGGGCCTCCAAATGCTTCCCTATATATAAATTGAGTGTTAAGCAAGTTACAAGTACAACCATTGTGTTAGAAAATTTTAAGTTAACTGAAACAAAATACATATAATGATCCAAATTTTAAATGTAAATTGTATAAAAGATTATTAAAATACATAATATATATTCCATATTGAAATAACAAAATCTTTGGGATATGGCATTGTTTTTGTTATTGATCTTGAAATAACAAAATGAAACTAAATATCCTTATGTCCAAAAATGTATCACATAAAAAATCCATTGCCTTATCAAGTTTAAGTACCATATTAATCAAGCTATAGTCATCAAGCATTCATATTCTAAAAAACATGCAAAAAAGTATACTCATATGGCGGTTGACTAGAAGAGGCAAAAAGAATCAAATAACTCTTCGTCAATGAAAGAGAAACTGAAGTTTATGGAGAGATTGAAGATGTCTTTGAGGAGGGA
Source organism: Akebia trifoliata (assembly GCF_017979445.1). NCBI lineage: Eukaryota > Viridiplantae > Streptophyta > Magnoliopsida > Ranunculales > Lardizabalaceae > Akebia > Akebia trifoliata. The sequence continues at coordinate 239,314 of NC_141378.1, read as the reverse complement.
CGTAATAGGAAGTCTCTTTATTCGCATCTCTCTTCAAGGTTTTATATTCTAAAAATCATGCAAAAAAGTAAATGATCACTTCATGGAAGCTAGAAGATGACTAAAAGAATCAAATAACCTTTTATCGATGATGACTCTTGCATTAGGATGCAATTGAATTTCTCAAGATAGTACTTATTCATATAGCTGTGCCAGTCCCTAAATAATCGTACAAGGCTCTAAATTGCTCCATGTACTACTATTGTGTAACATAATTTGCTTTGGCTTTTAGCTACCCTTCATGTAGTATAAACCCATACGGAATGGTTTATGATATGTCCATGTGGCACTGATGTGGATGTAACCTGCATCTACTGCTAAACCCAGTAGCCCCTGTTATGCTTGTGAACAAAATCCTGTTCGCCATTTAGTTATGATTTTGGTACAGTTTGTATTCATTAAATGATCTATAAGATTCCTTCTTCTTTTTTTTTTTTGGGGGGGGGGGGCAACATATTTTGATCATGTGCTTATTGACTAGAAATTCCAGTGCATTGATTCCATATTGATTACTACTTTGTAGATCATCTTTTAGTAATTTTGGAAGATCACACACATTTATTTTAGAGAAGCTGAGAACTCTTTTTGTATTGTTTTGAAATCAACCAGTTCTGTTCTGCTAGTATTATCACGAGAAATAAGTATCTTGACTAGGAAAAATTGTATCAATATTGACAATCTGAATATGTGTTTGCAGGGACCTGTAAATTATATATGTCTCCACACTGTTAAACCGAGTATGAGACCAATATCTATGGCTATGTCTACTGTTTCGATCCACATCTTCGGTGACGTCCCATCTTCACCACTTGTTGGTGTTCTCCAGGTCTGCTTAGCAGTTTTGTACTACTTATATTTTTTTGAATTGTATATACTGAGTTGCTTTTATCTTTACATCAATATATGTTGAGTTGAATAGTCCTGAATGAATATATTGACATAATTATGGACATGTCTGAAAGGATTGTGACTAGTGTAAGAGTAAATGGAGAGGAGATTAATGAGTTCCTTGTTACAATTGGTTTTCATTAGGGATCAACTTTGAGTTCAAATTTGTTTGTGTTAGTTATGGATGAAGTAATTATACATATTCAAAGCACTTATCTTAGTGTATGTTATTTTCAAATAATGTAATCTTAGTTGATGAGACTAGAGAGAGAGAGTCAACCTAAACTAGAATTATGGAGAAAGGTAGTCAAGCCAAGGGCCTCAGAATTAGTTGAATCACAACTGAATGTTCAGAAAAATTGATGGTCTAGAGATACCACAAAGCAACAATTTCATTACTTCACATTTATTTTTTTATTTTTTTGAAAAGTATAATATATTGATAAAAGAGGAAAAACAAAGTATAAGGAGGCCGAGAAAAAGAGATTTTAGAGGGAATAGGCTTGGACCAAATGATGGACCCCAAGAGGGATCACTCAGCAAAGGAATTGAGGTTCTCATAGAAGGACTTGACAGAGAATCTCAAATCCTTTGCCCTCTTCCATTCCCACCTATCCTGTTCACTATCGTTGAGATGAACTGAATACAGGAGATCAAGGAAAGATATCACCTCATTTAGCTCCCAATCATTAAAGTTTCTCCTGAACCCTAAATCTCACGTGGGACTGGACTCGTTGCGTATCAAACACTGCTGGATAGAGCAATTATTTTTAATAGAACAGGCGTACAATGACGAAAATTGAGTTGTTAGAGGCGATGTACCACACCAACAATCCTCCCAGAATCTGATTTTGTCCCCCATCCCCACTTTGAACCTAATATCTCTTTCGAAATCCTCTACCACTTTAAGAACCCCTTTCCAAACACTACACCCATAAGAATCATTAGCCTCACCACTATACCAACCTAACCTCCTCTTCCCATACTTAGCTATAATGACCTTCCTCCAAAGACTCCCCCTCTCCTCTTTGAACCACTAAAGCCATTTGCCTAAAAGCGCTCTGTTGGCCAATCTAAGCCCCCTTATCCCCAATCCCCCGTTCTTCTTGGGCATGCAAAACACCTTCCATCTGACCAGGTGATACTTCCTCCTACCACTCTTATCGTTCCACAAAAAGTTCCCCATGAGCCTTTCCAATCTAATTTCTACGGATACTCGTCAATGTGCTTTTAATCAAAATTACTTTCCCTCCCTTCGAAAGATACTTGGCCTTCCACGTGCTCAACCTTTTCTCTAATCTCTCAATCACACCATCCCAAATTTTGATACTATTGTAGGGAGCTCCCAACAGTAAACCCAAATAAGACGTGGGTAAGGTATCATGCCCACAACCCAAAGTTGCAGCCATCAAATGAATAGCAATCACCTCTCCTACTCCAAAAAACTTACTTTTTTGCAAATTAATATGTAATCCTGATATAGCCTCAAAACAGCATAATAAAACACGGAGAACCCTCACCTGGTCCCTCAAATGCTCCAAAAAAACTAGTGTGTCATCCGCAAATTGAAGGTGAGAGATCAATGGTCCGTTGTTCACTTTAAACTCCAAGAGCTTATTTAAATCGACTGCTCTTCTAAACAATCTACCCAGGGCTTCAGCTATGATAAGAAACAAGAATGGAAATAAAGGGTCACCTTGCCTCAGTCTTCTCGAACTCCTAAAAAAGCCCGCCGGACTCCGGTTAACAAGAATCGAATAAGACACTGTCGTAACACATTTCATAATCCAACTTATCCACATTGTTCCAAAACCCATCCTCCCCATTATATATTTTAAGAAATCCCAACTCACGTGATCATAAGCCTTTTGCAAGTCTATTTTCCCTATCAACCCCTTCTTCTTATTCTTAATCCTAGAATCAAGATATTCATTTGCCATCAAAACACGATCAAGAATTTGTCTTCCCCAATCAAATTAAGGAAAATTTTATTAGACAACAATAAGACCAACTATGCTTTATGGAGTTGAATGTTGAGCAGTCAAAAAGCATCATGTTAATAGATTAAGTGCAGTCTGGTGAGGATGTCGAATTGGATGAGTGGAAAAATTAAGAACTACAAAATTAGAAATGATGATGATATACTTGATTGAGAACCTAATAATTAATATCTCTCTGCATTATTATTGATGGTTTCACAACACATCGCTATTTGTAGTTCTCTCAAGTGAAGCATTCTTCTTTTGGTACCTACCAAAAATATGTTACATTCTAGAAGGCAGACAGACTTCAGAGATGCTGGAGTTATTTCTTTCATAATATTTCTTGTCCCTTGTACTGTCCCTTAGCGCAGCTTATTAAATATTATCATTAGCAAGCAAAAAACTGTAGAAGAGTTGCATGCAAACAACTTGAGGGAATAACTTGAAGCAGAAAGGTGGACAAAATAAAACTGTTTGGAACCAATTTTTTTTGTTTAGAGTAATGTTTATATGCCTTATATCAATGTTATAAAGTAGCATCAACTGACTACACATAAGAGGATTTTTTCTTATATAAGCTACAAATAACTGAACAGTGCAGATAACTGTATATTATTTTTAACATGATATTCAATACAAGTAATAAGATTCACTCAAATGTTATTTCCTATAAATTCCTTAGGAATTCTTAGAGGTGACCTCTATGAAAATATCCCAACATTATTTCTAAGGGCACATGTAGTGTGTCTGATTGTTCCCATCGTAATAGAATCTATATTCACCTATCATATCACTATGACTAACAGTTTTGTTTGTTATTTACTTATTTATTTAGATCGATGCTTCGTTTATTAAGTTATTTCATTCGTTCTTACCTTTTTTCTGTTGAAGTTATTGGTTATTTGATTTACTACATCTTTACGAGCTATCAGATCTATTCTCATAGTTTCCTTTCAAATCTGTTTAGATCTGGTCTTGTAATTGTCTCATTTTGCAAAACTTCATGCAGGATTATGTCAACAACTGGAGGGAGACTTCTCTGATTCTCACATCTGTATTTTTTCTGGCAGCTGTAATATGGTTTATAGGTAAGTTTTAACCAGTCCCTACTATGATTGTGTACCTATATTCAACTTCATTCTTCTCCTCTCTCAAATTCACTGCAAAATTCACAAGGTTCGGTGCTTGAAAACCTCAGATATGGAATTAGGAACTATTTAAGTCCATAAATTGTGGAAGGTGCGAGCTTGTTGATACCAAGCCCTGGGTTCAAAACCCGCCTTGACATACTAATTACTAACCACTAACCCACTTACTTAAAAAAGAAAAAAAAAATTGTGGAACCTGAAGTGAGGAGAACACACAGAAACAGGGACCTGACAAAATGACATTCAAGATTTATTGATTTCAGTAACGTCCATCCTTATTTGGTTGAGATTTTTTTATATGTGAATCAAAGAGTGATCATACCTGTGTTCCTCGTATCCTGGTTGTTGCCATCTTAATGTTGGAATAATCAAAAGTGGTGAACCAAGTCTTTCTGAAATTCAAAGCATTTAATTCCCACCATTGGGTTGAAAGCAAAATGTTGCAGCTGTAAGTTTGATCCCATGAGAGGCAAACAATGGAAACATATGAAGTTCTCCAGTTTATTTAGATTTGATATAAGAGTAGGGATGGATGGTGAAAGATTGCAAAGTAGATTAAGATGGTTTGATCATGTGTGTGAAGAAGACTAAAATTGGCACCTATGACAAGCACAATGGTGTAGGTTGAAGATTCTAATTGAGGAAAGCCAAAGAAGGATGTGGATGGAACTGGTGACTGTAAACTCTCAAAGAGCGTTCTCTTCTAATTTCCTCTTCTGTTTTTGACCTTTTAAATGTATAGCTGGGATTGAACCGTGAATTTATTTATTTCGAACCGTGAATTTTCTACCACCAAAAAAATGAATTACTCTAACATGGGCTCAAGGGCATGGTTAAGTGGGTCAATTATTTTTTGCAGGGATTTTTCTACACAGTGTGGACAGATTTAATGAAGATAGTGAGCATCGCGCAACTACTATTGAGAGATCAGACCTAAGACCATTGCTTCAAGAAAGCACTGGAAATGCCGGAGGAATCTGCTGAACTTTTACAACAAAAGTTACAAGTTGATTGATGCATGTGCGTTCCATGATGCTTTTCTCCAATGTGAAATTTTTTTTTTTTCCAAAATGTAATTATAACGTGTTCTAAATTGTTAAAAACTAGGAAGAACATTGTAGGACAGGAAAAAAAATCAAGAAAACATTAGTCTTTACTTTGCATGTGTATAAAGATATGATCAACTACGTGAACAGTTGAAAAATCTACACACTCTATTTGTGCTTCCGCTTGTGAGTCCCTCTCTCCCATGTGGATATTATAGGATGCTCAAATTGTAGGGGTATGTTTGATTGCATGGAAAGTCACTTTCCATAGAATTTGAAATCTATGGAAAATTAGTTGTGGAAAATAGGTAGGGTTAGAAAATCAAATTCCATTGTTTGATTTCACTTGGATAAAATCATGGAAAAAATATGAGAAAAAAGAAGAAGAGGAGAAAGAGGAAGAAGATGAGAGGAGAGGGAGAGGAAGAGGGAGGGGGGAGGATGTGGCGACGGTGGCGGCAACTGAGGTAAGTGAGGAAGATGGGGGGAGAACGTCATGGTGGTGGTGGTGGTGGTGGTGGTGGCAGAGGAGGTGAGGGATAGAGAAGAAGAAGAAGAAGAAGAGAGAGAGAGAGAGAGAGAGAGAGAAGGTGGTCGGAGACGGAGCCGACGTCGACGACGACGGGGACAGCAATGACGACGACGACGACGACGACGAGGTTAGTGTAATGGTGGTGGTGGTGGTGATAGGGAAGAATTGATGATGGAAAATATGGGTGGATTTCATTTTCCCACCCATATGGGTGGAAAAGTGAAATACATGATTTAGTGGACTTTTTGAATGGAGTGGAAAATGAATTTTCATTTTCATGTACAATCAAACACTTGAAAAATGTCATTTTCCATGGAAATTGATTTTCCACCCTATTTTTCATGTGCAATCAGACATACCCTAAGTTCTTCTCAACATCATGATTATTGTTCTATTCTAAAATTATTAACTTGGTAAAAAGATGCCTAAAATGAGGATTTAAGTAAATAATTCAAAATTATCAAATTATATTAACTGTTTGAGATCTTGTATGTTAGGCATTCCACAGACAGGTATGGAGTATCAATTCAACTCCAATCACGGATGGCCAAAACCACTTGATATGGTGAATCTTTGTCGAAAGTATCATAATCCAAGGGTGCAAATTGGATCAGTTTGGGGCCAAATCAAAATCGAATTGACCTAGGCTAGTTTCACTAGAGTCAAACTATGGTCGTTTGGTTCTTGGGTTACCAATATCCTATAAACTTGCTTCCAAACAACATATGTTTTGATGAAAAAAATAATTAAATAACAAAAAAAAATATTTTATATAATAAGTCATCAAAGTCTATATTAATTGGGGGTGTTGTGTATGAAAACGGGGATAAAATCTAGTATGTATAAATATTTATTTTATAAGGGGTCGAATCTCTATTTGGTTTGGTTATGTACCAACCCTAAATTGAGAGTCGAACCAAAACTTATTCCGAACCAACTCTAACCTAAAGGTTTGTTCTCATTTTGAACCGAACCAAGTTTCACCCCTTTTGTAAGCATGGTGACAATTCTCCAGACTTTTTATAAAGTCACAATTTATTCACCATTCTTTGAATCAAAGATTTTATCCCAACAAATTCACAAAGTTTTGAAAATTATATTTTTATATTATATTTATAATTTTATTTAATAATATGTTAGGTAATAGTATGATTTTTATATTTCCCGATATTTCATTTTTGCCTTTTGCCAATTTTTTGCAATCTTTTGTCTTGCTGAATTTTCTTGAATCCAAACATTTGGTACTATGATCATGAGCATTGGACTTGTGCTACTCGCATCCATCATATACATTCTCGGCGTCCTTTATTTGTTTCTCCCACCTAAATTATCATAACACTCTTTACGCACGCTTACTAAAATTCTTAGAAGTCACTGAATAAACATTAGTAGAATCAAAATTGAACTTGTTTTAGCTGATTCAGTAAGTACCAACCGAGCATTACAGAATCAATTCAATAAATACTGGCATACCAAACACAAAGATTTACACGAGAGTTATGTTCGGTAGGTATCTATCAAACGGATTCGATAAGTACCTATCAAACATAACTTTCTCATGTAAATCTCCAATTCGATATGTCAGTGTCAAATCAGTGTATAGGATTGGTAAGTACCTACTGAACCTTACAATAATGATTTGGTACTAATATACCAAATTGGAGATTTAACACAAATTTTCTCATATGAATAACTTCAAACTCATTAATTTTTTAGGTGTTAAAGATGTAATAAAAATAACGTAAGATTAAAGAAGAAAGAGGGAGGTGGATGGTGGATGGTGGAGAAGGAGAGTAGATAAAGAAGATGGTGAGATGGTTAATGTAGAGGTGGAGTCGAGTTTTACCTTGATCGACCTTGCCCTACTGGTTTGAGGAGCCTAATTTGAAGTAGTTCCTCAGTCCCTCTTGTAAGCACTGATGTGGTACCTACTAATAATCCTTCAACGTCCATGTTAGAGCTGTAGAGAAAAATAATATTTCAATCAAATAATAATTTCAATCATTTCTCTCTCGACTAAAACGATCTCCTCGCCTCTATTGATTCCCTTATTTATAGGTCTCCCTTCAAATCAAGGTTTCCCCTTTAATCGGAATGTGATCACAGTGAATCCCCTTATTGCAAGGATCCTAAACAGAACTGAGATCTCTAAGATTGATTCTAAAATTTTTAGGAGATCTCTTCCGAGATCTCCGAACTTGATATGTGTGATCCATAATCATGTAAATATTCAGACTAAACATGCCTTACTAAACATAGCAGATTTATCCTTAAACTATCCTGCCCCATCAATGAGACCAAGTGTAACTAACTTGATCTGCCCTACTATTGGACAGAACTGACTCGTTTCAAGTACAACTTACTCTGCTAGGACACATGTACGGTCTAAATAACGTACAAATGTTAACTTTTACCGTTAGGATTTCATTCTAAAAAATAGATGGCAAAGATGATGGGTATGTAGAGTAATCCGTCAAATGTGTAAGTGTAATTTCTCTCTTCTTTTTTGAAGATTTTTTTATTTTTAAGATTTCATATGGTGGACTCTAAGCATCGCTCTATTCGGGAGAGCTAATGATGTAAATTTCGAGGACTGCTTATATCCCAACGGTCAGGATCTTGGGAGGACGTCATCCTTTTGTATTGGTCAATCTAGTCCTAAATTTCCTGACCAAACCAGCCGAACACACGTTTAAACCGCAGTACCGGGGGTGGGAATGTGGAGTGGACAAAAATAAAATAAAATAACCCAACACGCCCACTGATTCACACGCGCGCGCACAGAAATTCTCTCTCTCTCTCTCTCTCGACCTTGTTTGCCAAATGTCGATTGGTTTTGAAACCCAAACATTTCAAGCACCCATAGTTTTCTTCAAGTGTCGGTCTCTCCATTTATAAAAGGATAGAGATGGCCTACTGAATCCACATCTCTCTCTCTCTCTCTCTCTCTCTGTGTGACTCAAAACCAAAGGAATAAAAGGAATGGCTCCAACTGCTGCAATGCTCATTCTCACCCACCCCTGCAAATCCAGTCCTACCCCTGCTTCACCTTCTCAAGCCTCTTTTCAGGTCAATGCCTCAGGTAACTGGTTTTCGGGTCTCTTCCCACGACCCGAAACCAAAACCCACATCCAGCACTCCGCACAACACCATGCTTCATCTTCCTCTGTGCCTTCCGTGGAAGAAAAATTTCAAGAAGCTGTTGAACTGAGCAGCTGGTCTTCCTAAAGAAACTCTCTCTCTCTCTCTCTCTCTCATCTATTTGTTCTATGTTTATGGTACATATTTCTTCTATTGTAAGTAGTTATGTTAATGCATTAATGCATTAAATCTGTAAATCTGGATGTTCTTCTTCTATGATACTTTCTCTCACAAATTTAATTATGATGGATGCCCAATTCGTAAGACCATCTTCGTTGGTACTACGTGAAATTGTTATGTTGTGAGTACTTGCCAACTGGGTACAAAACATAATATGCAGATTCACCTCCAATTCTCTCCACACAATCTGTTTTTCAAAGTTCTCATCAACATGTTCTCAAATACCATTTCAATTTAAATATAAGAATTTTTATTTTTTTTCATTTTATCTAATAATATTAATATAACTTATAATAGATAGTAAAATCATGGATGAAAATTTTGATACCATTATTATAGCAGATACCATTAGCATTTTAACCATAAATAACAGTATCTTGGATTCTTACTACAACCATTGCCAAACATGGTTTCAAAACTTGTCCAAGACCGAGTCGTCTCGGTATCACCCAGGAATGAGACAGACAAATCTATGCATGGGACGAGATTTAAAACTCACATTCAGTTTTCAGTTTTCTCATTGTTGAAGGAGATGTCTCGGACGAGATGTCAAAACGAGTTTTAAAACCATGTTGCCATACCAAGTTGAGAAAAACTAGAAAGCTAAGTGAAATAACCACTTGGCAACCTTCTTATTTAGGGATAAGTTGCTTAATTTCCTCATAGACTACACAATACAAAGCAAACCAAATTAAAAGATGCCACCCCAAGATCATGCTCAACAATTATAAATAATTATTCCGTTGTCAACAAATAAATATCATTGGGGCTTGCCAAAAAAATAAAAAACAGAAACCTCAGCCGCATAGACGTTTCGCTGTGTTGACGATCTGAATCTACACAAGTGAAAGCTCCCCAGAAGGAATTGATCTCTTAACAAGTTTGGCCCAAGACTCGTTGGTCTCATTGATGACTTTTAGAGCGTAGTCCTGTACCATCAGAAAGGAGAGCACATCTTGACACTTACAGATTAAGAAAAATAAAAAACACAGGCCATTCGATTCTACTGTGACTGATAATAATGGTGACACAAGCAAATCAAAAACCAGCCAGTCCATTGCTTGCAGACAGTACTCCATTGATACATTAACATCAGTAACTTCAGTGTACATATAAAAAAAAATATTTGCAGGCACACAATACTACAACTATTTAGGTATATTTCAATATAATGATACTTTCCACACTAGATGTAATGTGTTACATACATTCACCTTGTGACTTGTGAGCCACCACGAATTGAAGATCTACTGTATTAACATTAGAGCCCCTGAGACCATTTAAAAAATCATGGCCAAAAAGCTACTAAACTGGGAAATTAGCTTGTTAAAGATATGGGTGTTAACGTGCTATTCTTATTAATTTTACCCATAAGGGTGAGAGTACGTTACTTTAGTTTTATACATTGCTTTAGTGTTAGATAGATCATCTGTACCTGTTTACTGTAATCTTTTAATTTCCTTTAAGACCCTCATGTTTTCTTTTTTTCTTTTTAGTTACCGTTCTCATTAAAAACAAGCATTCGTGGAGGCAACATCAAACATGTTGACACAATGGCTTTGTGGGTATTTTGATTTTTGAATACCAAGGATGCTAACCTTGTTCAAGTAGGCAAAAATACAAGAATCATCCATTGCTAAAAAAAAAAGATAGCCAATTTGTTTATCTTGTAAACATAGCACTCATAAGAAAAACTAGACATGATAAGGAAACAAACTACCTTGCTAGCTGCCTTGTTGCCCAGACCAAAATTATTAGCAGGTTTTCCATCTGGGATCTTGTAGTCCCTAAACCAATCCCTAATTGCAGTGAGGGTGCCCTGGAGAAAATTGCTGGATTAGACCAAAAGCTAATTGCAGAATGTGACTGCATTTATATTTATTTATTTTTGATCAATGTGACTGCATTTATAGATCAAACACGCTTCAACCATAAAATAATAATAATAACGTTTCTGATCTATGCCATATCTCAACCATGATGAAATTTCTGAAGATTCTAAATTCCATATAAATTATGTCACATTATTCTTTCATACTGAAGGAGACAATGTCAATCAGAGTTCCGAAAACCTGACAACACTTATTATACGATAAATCTAGAATCTGAGAGTCTGAATATATAGGAATTGCCAAATAAAATGGGACCATCTCACCATCATAAATTGTGGCATGCATGCAATTCAATGGACCTGAAAGTTTTTTCCCCAGTTCTCTCAACACTAATTCACATTATCGTGTAATCTGAGTGTGACCCCGGAGTTTGGTTAGAAGCTTTATAGTTGTTCCAGTTGAATTGGAAATATTGTTTACTAACAGAAACATTATATAGAAAAGTGATTATCACAAAGACTTCATTATAATGCTGAAATTATAGAGTGTTTCTATCATGAAAATAGAACAAAAAGGAGTGTGGTGCAATAATGAGTCCAGCAAATGTGGAAAACATGATTTGTGCTTAGTGAGAGTATAAGATTATACCGGAAAATGTTTTTCAACATCATCAACATCGTTCACAAGTGAAGCTTTTGGGTCATCCAATGAAATTGCAACTATTTTCCAGTCAAGCTCCCCTTCATCAATCATAGCTAAAGCAGCTAAGGGCTTGATTTTGAGAATCTGGCCAATCTTTCCCTGGCGTTCACCAATCTCAACAACATCAACTGCAAATTAGAGAAAACATCAAGTGATTAAACTGACCCCGAATTTTCGCAATAAGGCTTTGATGACGATGATGATGAAGAGATTTAAAATCTGACAAAAAAAAAAAAAATTTGAAATAACATGCTGCAACAATCTGCAGAACATTAGGGTAAGTAGGCTAAAGTTCAAAAGGATAAGAAAAGAAAGTGATGACATACCTGGATCATTATCTCCTAATGCCCCATCAACTTCAGGGTTTGCAAAAGATGGGTCTTCCCATGTCTGCGGAAGCAATCCATAATTCCAGTTTATGTTGTAGCTGAAAGATAGAATTAAAATGATTTAGAAAAATGTTTTGTAAAGAAACAAAATTGAAGATAACTTTGCTGAAGAATAAAAGGATGGTGAAAAGAAGTGGTGGATTCCATTGTTCAAAAAACATTGTAACTTGGCCCAGAACTTAGCCCACTTTTACCGTAATAGGTTACAGGTTATTATTGTTGCCGTATGAATGTCATGTAGATGACAAGCCTAATTGATTGTTTGACAGTTTTCCACAATCGCTGTCTCCCCTGGCCTGGGACTTAAAAAAATGCTAGATGAAGTTACTGAGTTTATTTTTGGGTCTACTTGGTGTAGACTCATCAGTCTTCTTCCATCCCAGCACTGAATCAATTAGAATTTACAAGTATTTGACATTTATTAACGTATTGAGTAAAATTACATATGGTACTTAGATGCAAGAAAGATTTATGAATTACAGCATGTTAAAACCTTAAATAAATAAAGATTGTAAAATATGTGAATTTAATAGCAAGCACTTTCATAAAATGAAGGGTTGTTTCTAAAGAAGACTGAAAAAGATTTCACTTATCAGGAAAAAAAAAAGAGCTTGAAAAGGAGATGCATGGTCAAAACATAAGTAAGAAGGTCAAGCTAACTAAGATAAGGCAACAACTAATAACTGTTTAATTTTTCTCAATAAAAAAAATATCTATAGTATTCCAGTCTCCATCAGCTGATTCCACAAAGAGAATGTGGGTAAACCATAAGAATAGTGTTGAATGTATATTTCCCTCCACTCTCAGGTGTGTCATACCCCAATTAACCCTCGTGAACCTCTTATATTCATAGTTCTCCCCCTCTCCAACAGATCGGACTTTTGAAGTAGTTGGTTGTTTAAATGGTATCGAAGCACTAGATTCATATAGGCAACGGGTTCGAATTTTTTCACCCTTGTGGGTGAGGGGGAGCGTTGAGTGTATATTTTCCTCCACTCTCTGGGTGTGTCATACCCCAATTAAGCCACGTAATCCTCTTATATTCATGGTTCTCCCCCTCTCCAGCAGGTCAGTCTTTTGGAGTAGTTGGTTGGTTAACAAATAGTAAGGAATGGAATTCAGTAGCACACAGTGTGCAAAATGTAGGAATGGAACAAGCCATTGATGGCCCACACACAACATATCAACCGACCAATCAGATGATGGGAACCTTCTACTATATAAAGCACTCTTCCAGCAATAAACTGCACAGAATGGTACAGAAAATTTTGATTGATCAAATGGTTACATTATCCAAACAGGTCAATTCCGACTTGCTCATAACTTTAACAAGTATCGCAATATGATTGGTACCTACCAGACAAGAAAACTTGGAAACACTGCCTTTTTTTATAAGTAAAACTTGGAAACACTGTTAATAAACAAGTGCTGATAATTAATCCTGGTACTATAACAAAATAAAGGGGAGGGATGGAAGGGGGTGAGTGTAAATCGTACGGATAGAATCGAAGTTTTCCCTTCTTTGTATCCTGTTTTAAGGGAGTATATGGCTCGTCAGTGGCAACCTCCATCTTTGCACTTGTTTCTTTTGGTATTTCAACAATAAAATTAAAAGTGCCATCACCCAACTGCAATGGTATGTCGTGCCATGGAGAAACCTGCACAGTAAGGAAAGACTTCTAGTAAGGGATCAGTTGAGGGGATTTAAACTCCCCGGCCTTGGGGAAAGAACACAATGCATTATATGATAGAGCAACGAGCCTAACTCAAGTGTACACTCACTGCTTTTTTTTTTCTTTGACCCATAAGAAACACAGACGAAAATCTGACCACGAATTATCGATTGAAACACCAATATTTCACTAGCATCTGGGGTTTAACCATTAGAACAATTGTACGGGACTCAGGGGTGTCGACTTGCAACTCACTAGATGTACTTTTCTTGACCAGGGCCCAAGTTGGAAGGCTTGAGGAAAACAGTAATACAATTCCTCTGTATCCTTGCAGCCCTTTGAGCTAGGTTGTGGGTTCAACCCAATTATAGTTGGTTTTGGTCCCCTGCCTAGCCATTTCACAATCACCCCAAAAGTAGATTAATTGATTAAAACTCTGGGTGGTGCAAATAGCACCCTACATTGCAGAATTTGGTTTCTAGATGTAAGGATTCATTTCGCCATTTTTTCTTAAGCTATGTAATCAGTACTATAACTAGTTGAATTTAAACAATTCAATCCACTTAAGTTCGGATTAGATCTTAAACAACAAAAACAACCTAAAGCGCAGTACATTGAAAGGCGCAAAAATAAAAAACACTTAAAATAATCAAACAGTTCATATGCAATTGCAAAAGACATTAATGCGTAATAACTATAAGAATCAAAACTCCCAGACAAATTAAACCTAAAAAACAATAACAAAATTAAACCTTTTTGCCAGAATTATCGAGAAAGAAAACTCTGTAATCTAGGGTTTTGGGTTGGCCTTCTTCTTTAGTCTGGAACTCGGGCTTGTAGAGAGATTTGCAAGTGAAGAGTCTCTTCGATTGAGCGTTGAGATTGAGATTGAGATGGAGAGGTCTTCTGTTCCTGATAGGGAAGTTGAAGGGCTGTCTGAGGAAGAAGGAAGTGGTGGTGGTGTTGCAATGGTGCAGCGCTCCTCCTGTTGTTGTTGCTGTTGCTGCTATCACACGAGTGGCCGCCATCTTTGCTGCTGCACCAAGAAACCGTTGACAGCCACAGAATGTCCGTTCTCCTCTTCATCTCCTACCTTTTAAGTGAGTGGAGCGGATTCTGTACTCGCGTGATGTTCTTGTAAAAGCTACGTCCTGTCTGAATTTTTGTGCCACGTGTCGTATTCTTAAAAAATCACTCTTGACTTTAACTGATTATTGACCGCATGACGTTTGACACAGTGCTGACGTGGAGGTGCGCACAGACCATCCATGATTTCATTGATAAAAGGCAGTGCGATCGCTACTGTTAGTGATATCGCCGCTTTTATAATCAAACGTGATTTTCACTTTCCAAATAAAAATCAGCAATCTCACAATCTTTTTTCACCGAGATCATCACGTTAAAATCCCTACGATCTTAGTGTTTTATGTTTTGAAAATTAAAATGAATAGTAGGACGAAATCGGCATTTCATCCAAAGTTGAATATGATTTTAAAATTTTAACTAAACATAATCATTTAAGTTGGAAGAGGATAATTAAATCATATCATCTCTAAGGCTATGTTTGGATCGAGAGAAGGGAAGAGAAGAGAAGAAAATTTTAATTTCTCTCTACTATATTTGGATTGACAAGAGAAAATTTGGGCCAATTTTAAAATTTTAAAATACCTTAAAAAGAAATTTAGAGGTAGAGTTAGAATTATAAAATATTTTAAAAAGATTTCTCTTCATTTCTCTCCACTTTTGGAGAGAAAGAAAAGTCACCTTTCTTTCTCTCTAATTCTTTTTTTCTCTCACCCCACTTAACAATCCAAACAAGAGAAATGGAGAGACTCATGTATTCTCTTTCATTCTCTTCTCTTTTCTCCATCATGTTCGAAGAACTTGGGACAATTTTGATATTTTAAAATATCTTAAAAGAGATTTAAGGACAGAACTAAAATTATAAAATATTTAAAAATATTTCTCTCCCTCTCTCTCCAAGTTTTTTCTCTTCTCTCCCCACTTAACAATTCAGGAGAAATGGAGAGAGGCTCGTTTATTTTCTCTTCTCTTCTCTCAATCCAAACATAACATAGAAGTATGAATCGGACTCCTAAATATGATAGGTACTACACATATGTGGATCTAAGATGATGACACTAAAGTCCCAAACATAACCTCTATTGCCAACGCATTAGAACAAAAGTAGGAACAATTGTTGACAACAAGGCTTATGTGTAATAACATTTCGATATCCTGATTTGGAATGGATTGTGGTTCAAAGGAAAATTTTAAGAAAATGATAAACACAAGTAGAAAAACTTTCCCAAAGGGATAAGGAGAAAAATATATAAATAAGTGATCATCCAAGGAAAATGTAATCATACTTAAGACCTTTTTTACACTGTTAAATTCACGAGACAAAGGAGCGATAGCATAGGGGACAATTATTAAAGTTTAAACGACTCCCCTCCCTCTCCTTGCTCGCGTATGACAGCAACTCAATTCTCAACAGGGGATGTACGTGGGACTGGGTCATGCAAGCAATCTATACCCATTGAATATGTCCAGTATCCTGATTTTAAAATTTGTCAAATACTACTCCAATAAGTCATCTTGTTCTTTGAGGCAACTAAGCCAGAAAGTCATTGTGAATTACCGACATTGATCCATCCAAGATTCAATGTTACTCTTAGATATTTTAAAATTCTCAGTCGAGTTTATGAAAATTTGGCTAAATCAACTGAATTTGATATTTTTGATCTATATTAAATTGGATTTTCTAAGTAGAAATCTATTAACTTGTATTAAAATATATATATATATATGAGTAGCGTTCAATGGCCAACAGTTTGGCAAACATTTTGGCAAACACATTTTTCAAAACATGGGTTAGAGGTCTTGGAATGGGCTGATTTTTGGTGAGGATGATCTCTATGGTGAGGAGATCATCATCACCAAAAATCAGCCCATTCCAAAACTTCTAACCTCATCAAAAATAGTTTACAAAAAATGGACGGTTCACGATTTTTCAACTTGTAAAATGGGGCTAGAAGTTTTGGAATGAGCTGATTTTTGGTGAGGATGATCTCCTCACCGTAGAGATCATCCTCACCAAAAATCAGCCCATTCCAAGACCTCTAACCCATGTTTTGAAAAAGTGTTTGCCAAAATGTTTGCCAAACTGTTGGCCACGGATAGGGACCCTATATATATATAGGGTCCCGTTCGCCACCCTTAGTTTTACCACACACTTTAACAAACGCGTTTTGTCTTACATGGGTTAGAAGTTTCGGAATAAGCTGATTTTTGGTGAGGATGATCTCTATGGTGAGGAGATCATCCTCACCAAAAATCAGCTCATTCCAAAACTTCTAACCCCATCAAAATTGATTTACAAAAAATGGACGGTCCACGATTTTTCAACGTGTAAACATGGGGCTAAACATTTCGGAATGGGCTGATTTTTGGGGAGGATGATCTTCTAATCATAGAGATCATCCTCACCAAAAATCAGCTCATTCCAAAACTTCTAACCCATGCAGGACAAAAAACGTTTGTTAAAGTGTGTGGTAAAACTTAGGGTGCTGAACATTTCCCATATATATATATATATATATATATATAGAGGGTCCCGTTCGGCACCCTAAGTTTTACCACACACTTTAACAAACGCGTTTTGTCCTGCATGGGTTAGAAGTTTCGGAATGGGCTGATTTTTGGTGAGGATGATCTCTATGGTGAGGAGATCATCCTCACCAAAAATCAGCTCATTCCAAAACTTCTAACCCCATCAAAAATGATTTACAAAAAATGGACGGTCCACAATTTTTCAACTTGTAAACATGGGGCTAAACATTTCGGAATGGGCTGATTTTTGGGGAGGATGATCTTCTAATCATAGAGATCATCCACACCAAAAATCAGCCCATTCCAAAAGTTCTAACCCATGTAAGACAAAAAACGTTTGTTAAAGTGTGTGGTAAAACTTAGGGTGCTGAACATTTCCCATATATATATATATATAGGGAGGCGTTCGGCGCAAAACATTTTGACAAACATTTTGGCAAACATTTGTAAGCCGTCAGATTTAACGCAAATGAACGGATCAGATTCAATTTCTTCGATTTAACGCATAATTTATCCATTTTCAATTAATTACAGCGCCATCCTTATAATTTTGATTATTTAGCGTTACCTCCCTCTCTCATTAAACAAAAAAAACAGAGAGTGAGACTCTCTCCCTCTCTCTCGACAGAACTCTCCCTCTCGACAGAACTCGACGGAGAGTGAGACTCTCATTCTCTCTCTCTCGAATGATCTCTCTCTCTCTCTCAAACCCTCTCGCTCTCGACAGATTACGATAGATTACGATAGAACTCTCCTCTTTCAAATCGATCGAACGAAATAAGGTTAACTGAATCCTTTCTCCTCTGTCGAACCCTTTCTCATTCTCACTCTCGCTCTCGCTCGACCTCTCTCATTCTCGCAAACCCTCTCTCTCGCGAACTCTCTCGGTTTGATCTCGCTCTCGTTCTCACTCTCATCATCGCTCGCACGAACGACGAAGACTCCATCTCCCTCGCAGACAGGTACTCTCTCTCTCTCTCTCTCTCTCTCTCTCTCTGTTTAAGCTTTATCTCCTTGGATTAATTTGAGTTTCGATTTGGTGAAGACAAAAAATCCGAAATTATTTAGGGCTTTTTTATTCTAATTTGAGAATATTTCATCTGTGAAATATTTCATATAAAAAATTATAAGGATTTGTTGTTGTGTTTCTTGATTTTAATCTCGTGAGCAAGGCTAGTATAAAAAATTCCGGCTTTTTTATTCTTCACTTGGTAAAGTAACAATAGACTGTGAACCTGATTGAATAACAATTTAGGTATTAATTTGAGTTTCTGTTCTTTGATTTGAGAACATTTCATCTGTGAAATATTTCACATAAAAAATTCTGATTAGTTGTTGTGTTTCTTGATTTTAATCTCGTGAGCAAGTAAAATTTTTTAAGTTCTCTATTGGTCCCAAGTAACCAACCAACAATATCACAAACCCACAAACATAAATTTGAATTTAGTTTATCTACTGTTATTTACGCATGTTTATTTTAATTACACTTCTCAAGATCAGGCAATAAAATTAAGCTAATTTACTATTGTGATTTTCAATTAGTGTATACAATTCTTGCTTGGCATGACTAGATGACTTGTTTCAAATATAGCTCATTCTTTGGAAAACTGAGCAACTATAGCTCATTTTGATTAGGTCTCAACTTTAGAAAGCTTGCTTTGTGGCCCAAACTTTTTTCATTTTCCAACTACTTTGAGTTTATCGAGTATTTGGCTGAATGGGGTTTAGTGCACACTGAATGGTTTAGTTTATCGAGTATAATTCTTCTTACAGACTGCTTTGAAGTTATTAGTGGGAGAGGATCAAGATTTGATACACGTAATTCTCATTCTCCTTCGCAGCCATGAAGAATATATTTCTGAAGGAGTATTTGGCTGCCAAGGAATTATTAATATCAATGGGATCAATAATATGTTTGTCCTTGGGACTTGTATTTGGAATTCATATCCACGGAAGGAGTGAAGTATTTGATGTCTAGTTCTCCTACTCTTGCAGCAAATACAAGGATGAGCAGCAAAAGAAGAAGAGAGAACAACAGAAGAAAAGTGCTGGTTTCCCTTTGATATTTTTGGTATATGCAATTGCACTTGTTTGGGTGTTTAAGTTTTATCTGTGCCATGAGCATGGCTTATATGTGCTTTCGGTTATGCAGCCAATCGTGTGGATATAAAGGAGCTCAAAATGGGGTATTATTCTGTTCCTGTACCATTTTCCTAGATATCCTAACTTTATCTTTGGCTTTGGTTTTCAGACTCAAGTTTAAATCTTAAATGTCATATTATATTTTGGAAAAGCTCGAGCACCTCCTTTAATAATATTATTTTTAAATTGGAAGAACATTACTAAGTGACATGAGTACTTGAATAAGGTGTTATTTGACATGGAATGGGTAGCTAAAGGACATGCATGTTTATGCTTGTTCAAGCAAGTATGAGCAATGTGATTCTCTTGAATAAAAGTTACACTTCAACTGACTTCATCCGTTGCACTTCAACTCACTTCATCTGTCACTGGCCAATACCATTATGACCGACTTTTCACCCGTTAGTATTTTCATTCTTTACATCTACACTAGATCAGTCATTGTATACCTTGTCCATGGCATGATTATCTTTAAAACAGATATGTGTTAGATATCTAAATCTGACCTGATCCATTTCATATGTGTTGGAAAGCTTGCTTTGTGGCCCAAACTTTTTTCATTTTCCAACTACTTTGAGTTTATCAAGTATTTGGCTGAATGGGGTTTAGTGTACACTGAATGGTTTAGTTTATCGAGTTTATAACTCTTCTTACAGACTGCTTTGAAGTTATTAGTGGGAGAGGATCAAGATTTGATACACGTAATTCCCATTCTCCTTGGCTGCCATGAAGAAAATATTTCTGAAGCAGGAATCAAAGCACCCAAGAAACCTCGGAGATGCTCTCAAAGTTAATAAAGCAGGAACCAAAGCACCCAAGAAACTTCGACTCAGGATCGGACAAAGGTAAAATTTTAAGAAAACATGCTCAATTCAATCTAAGTTACTATTATACATCAATTTTGTACCTTTCATGGAAATCGAACTTCATAGTATCGAACCTTGATTTAATTGTTTCATGGTTAATCATCGATAGGTTCCATCTGTTGAAACTTGGGGTTGGAGCTTTTCTCTTCTTTTGCGCTTGCTATGACGTTGCATTTGGGAAGAACCATTACTTCATATACCTTTACCTACAAGTCATGGCATTCTTCATCGTGGGGTTTGGTTACGTTGGCACCTTCGTCCTCAGCTCTTAGCAAGACCCGTGTCTGTGGTGGTATCTCTCTCTTCGACAACGTATATTAATGATATTTTAGAAACATTTATGCCGAGGGGACGCACTCATCTCGTGCCTCAAAGAATTCTGTGAATACTCGAGAACTCAAGAAGATACACAAACTTAAGAAAGAACACATCATATAGAAGCAAAGAAAGAAGCATGCATAAGCAGCATATGGGTTTTGACCCCCAAGTGGATGTGACATCTTTGAATGGATTGCTTGTAATTGTTGGATTTGTAGTTTTTTTTTTTTTTTTTTTTTTTTTTTCTTTTTTCAATCCCTTTTGTTGGGTTTTGTTTTGGAGGGATTCAATAAGCTGAAATTGTCTTTCCTTCCCTTTACACTCTGTACACATTAAAGTAAATGGAAAATGAAGTTCACTGCAAAGTTGTTGATTTGCCTTGACAATGTATTAATTAGAAAGCTATTATGGAGATCTTTCCAATGCTATCTTTTCTTAACTATTTCTATCATTATATATGCATATTTCATTTTAAGTTGCAATTTTGCATTTCTTAACATGCAGTTCCATTTATATAACTTCAAGAGCATCATGCATGCCCTCGGGTGGTTTATGTGTGGTATGCGTTTGTATCTAGTTTTGGCAAAGGCATGGGTATAATGAAAGCACTGCATATCGATATATGCAACACTTCACAACCTTTAGAGAGATGATTTTGGATTCAAGAACTCAAAAAAAAAATTGATAGATTGAATTCATAGGTTCATTTTGAACATTTTTATTTGATTCAGTAGGTACCTAAAAAAACATTACAAAAATGATTCAATATACAAAAAGAGTTGCCTGTACATACAATATGTCTCATTTACAATTCTTGTTCAATACATAAGGCATGTTTTACTCCTGTAATGGCCAAAAGAACACAAGACTTCACACAATTGCAAACATTTGATCTGGATGACATGTACCACACTCCTGTTCTAATATCCCCCTTGTTTCTTCAAACAACTCAACAGCCTCATCAATCTTGTACACTTGTACACAAGCCAATCCCATCTGATTCAATATAACCCCAAAGAATGTTGATTTCCTCTCTCCACTAGCTCTAAGCGTTGCTACACACACTCTCAAAAGAGCTCCGAGCCTCTCCATATCGTCCAACCATGTAAAACATCACACCCATCTGTGCTTCTATCCTTGCAATCGTGCTTCGCTGCCCCAGTATGTCTTCCAACAATTTCATCGCCTTTTGTAAGAGCTTCAATGCTTCCTTGGGCTCATTCACAGATTCGTAGATGACGCAAAAAAAAGGGTGGGTTAAGTAGAAATCCTAACCACGTAAGAGGCCAAGATTAAAGCATTTTGTTTCATCCTCTCTAGTAATACAAAGCATGTTAAAGTGTGGGATATCTTTTACTTTGGGGCCAGTCTGATTGGACAGATGGAAAATGTAATACATCGAATTGTATTTTTAACCACAAAATGGAGGTGCTTAACATACTCCAGTTTGAAACAACCAAATTAGCTTTAAGAGCTGTATCTACAGCTTCTTGGCCCTTTGCAAAAACGACCTAACAATGCAAAAAAACCAGTAATTAGAAGGGTATATAGCATATTGACAAAGCAAAAAATCATGTAAACTTATGGGAAGAGAGACTAAATTTGAAAAATAAAATAGGAATAAAATAAAAAAAACAAACTCATCATGGAAAAGCTAATTAATGTCAACTACATTAGATTAATGAAATTTGTTTATATATATGTTCACTCAATTGGTCTCTTTATACAAGTCTTGTTTGGGAAAAAATGTGGAGAAAAAAAAAATAGTATTTGTAAAGGAATTGAGAGAGAAACATACCTCACCATACAAGACATTAGGTTGAGGATGAGCTTTAATGAAGTAATCAGTCCCCCATTTAACAGTCCAAGAACATTGTAGGCTCCACCTCTTAACAAGTCCATGTTGCTAATAAAGAACTAAAGAAAATTCTGTAAGCAAATAAAAACAGGACCGTCATCATCTAGAAAAGCATTGTACAACAGATTGCTCTATTATGTTAATGAGGTTATCCAATCTCCTAAATTTTACAAGACTGACATGATCCAATCTTAAACCTCAGCCTCAAATGTTTGTGAGAGAAACCTACCTCACATACAAGACATTAGGTTGAAGATGAGCTTTAATGAGGTAATCAGTCCCCCATTTAACAGCTTCCATGCAATTACTCAGCTCACCACTTGCAGCCATTTGTTTTCTAAACTCAACTATACTCCATGATATCATGGTTATAGTGAAGGCCATGGGTAGTCCAAACTTCACATTGTCCCCTGCATCATGGTATCCTCCCCACTAAATCCACCTAAATCACAAACAATCAAAATAATTCAGATCCCCTTAAGGAACAAATTTAAATAAAAAACAAATGAGAAATAAAAATAACTCAAGAACTGAGAAATAAACAAAGAAATAAGGGATCTTTGAAACTTCTCCATTACTAATCCAACTCAAGAATAGAGGAATAAACAAAGAAAAACATTTTATCTTCCTTCTCCATGCAGACCTGGCCACTGAACTCCACCTTCCCCATGCAAACTAACATACTCAGTAAGCAATTTATCTTCCTTCTCCATCATTGTTCTGGACCTCCCAAACCTGACAACCCAACCATTATAGCACTTAAAAGAGTTACTAAGAATGTTTACTAATTGTGTGACATAAGTGCATAATGCCTGATCTTTATATATATGTAATATTATCTACCCCCATCGAATCACTTTGATGTTCCTATCAAATACCTCACACTCCATCTTTACATATATGTCGTGGAAGTGTGTAGGAACCATTATATGGAGGAAAAAAGAGAAGCAGGAAAAATAATCCAACTCACCAATATGTCCAAATCAGACCAATAAAAAAAAAATTAAGTCAAAATCAGAAAAACAGACATCAAAGAAATAAAGGGCAGTAAATAGGAATCCAATTTCAGTTAGAAAATTTCAAAGAATTGAAGTAAAAGAGACAAAGAACATGACAGACAACAACAAACATGGCATACCCACACAAACACATGTAATATCCTATTAATGAAGCATACATGAATCTCCCAGACCGTAAAAATATGCCCGATGTTGCACTAAAGAACAACAAATACCGATATATCCGATGATCATAAACCTGTAAATTAGTAACTCCACTTCAGTAAACGATGATAAAACAACAACGCAAGAAAAATAGTTATTGTCATGGACCGTGTGACTGTTGAAGGTAATGGCAAGGACAAGTACGTTAAGGGATCAAAAGTTATTGGAAACACCAAAAACCTCCATAGCACTGGAAAAAGACTTGAATATGAACTTAAGGAAGAAATATTTGTTAAAAGGATAAACATATAAATGGGATGAACTTAAAGGAAGAAATATTAGGTACCAAATCAACTCGAAAAATAGGAATTTTTTCGATTTCGAATCAATTCGTCAGAAAAATATGATTTTTTTAGCTACCCAATTTTAAATAGACTTCAAATAGGATTTTTTTAGCTACCCAAATCAAAAATCAGAATTTTCTGAAATAGGTATCTAGGTTTGAAACAAATGCATTTGTATTAATAAAAATCATAACATGATCATAATCATAAAATAAATAACCCAAAAAAATTAAATCAAAAAAAAAAAAAACCGAAATAATTCCAGATTTTTTGTCTTCATAAAATCGGAAATCAAATCACAAATATACAATTATTTCGCAGAATAATTCTATGACAGTGTTTGTGATTTCATAAATTTCAAAAAAAATAAAATAACTTACAACTCTGTCAACTACGAAGAGGGAGATGGAGTTGCAGCCGTTCGTGCGAGGGTTTCAGAGTGAGAGCGAGAGGGTTTCGTGAAAGAGAGGGTTTCGTGAGAGAGAGAATGAGATCGTGAGAGAGAATGAAAGAGAGTGAGATCGAACGGACGATTGAGAATGAGAGAGTGCGAGAGAGTTCTATCGTAATCTGTCGAGAGAGAGAGGGGATTGATAGAGAGAGAGAGAGAGAGTTCATTCGAGAGAGAGAATGAGAGTCTCACTCTCTGTCGAGAGCGAGAGAGTTCATTCGAAAGAGAGGGAGAGAGTCTCACTCTCTGTTTTTTTCTGTTTAATGAGAGAGGGAGGTAACACTAAATAATCAAAATTAGAAGGATGGCGCTGTAATTAATTGAAAACGGATAAGTTATACGTTAAATCGAGGAGATTGAATCTGAACCGTTCATTTGCGTTAAATCTGACGGCTTACAAATGTTTGCCAAAATGTTTGTCAAAATGTTTTGCGCCGAACGCCTCCCCTATATATATATATATATATGGGAAATGTTCAGCACCCTAAGTTTTACCACACACTTTAACAAACGTTTTTTGTCCTACATGGGTTAGAAGTATTGGAATGAGCTGATTTTTTGTGAGGATGATCTCTATGATTAGAAGATCATCCTCCCCAAAAATCAGCCCATTCCGAAAGTTTAGCCCCATGTTTACACGTTGAAAAATCGTGGACCGTCCATTTTTTATAAATCAATTTTGATGGGGTTAGAAGTTTTGGAATGAGCTGATTTTTGGTGAGGATGATCTCCTCACCATAGAGATCATCCTCACCAAAAATCAGCTCATTCCGAAACTTCTAACTCATGTAAGACAAAACGCGTTTTTTAAAGTGTGTGGTAAAACTAAGGGTGGCGAACGGGACCCTATATATATATATATATAGGTCCCGTTCGGCACCCTAAGTTTTACCACACACTTTAACAAACGCGTTTTGTCTTACATGGGTTAGAAGTTTCGGAATGAGCTGATTTTTGGTGAGGATGATCTCTATGGTGAGGAGATCATCCTCACCAAAAATCAGCTCATTCCAAAACTTCTAACCCCATCAAAATTGATTTAAAAAAAATGGACGGTCCACGATTTTTCAACGTGTAAACATGGGGCTAAACATTTCGGAATGGGCTGATTTTTGGGGATGATGATCTTCTAATCATAGAGATCATCCTCACCAAAAATCAGCTCATTCCAAAACTTCTAACCCATGTAGGACAAAAAACGTTTGTTAAAGTGTGTGGTAAAACTTAGGGTGCTGAACATTTCCCATATATATATATAGAGTAGCGTTCAATGGCCAACAGTTTGGCAAACATTTTGGCAAACACATTTTTCAAAACATGGGTTAGAGGTCTTGAAATGGGCTGATTTTTGGTGAGGATGATCTCTATGGTGAGGAGATCATCATCACCAAAAATCAGCCCATTCCAAAACTTCTAACCTCATCAAAAATGGTTTACAAAAAATGGACGGTTCACGATTTTTCAACTTGTAAAATGGGGCTAGAAGTTTTGGAATGAGCTGATTTTTGGTGAGGATGATCTCCTCACCGTAGAGATCATCCTCACCAAAAATCTGCCCATTCCATGACCTCTAACCCATGTTTTGAAAAAGTGTTTGCCAAAATGTTTGCCAAACTGTTGGCCACGGATAGGGACCCATATATATATGGGTCCCGTTCAGCACCCTAAGTTTTACCACACATATATATATGGGTCCCGTTCAGCACCCTAAGTTTTACCACACACTTTAACAAACGTTTTTTGTCCTACATGGGTTAGAAGTTTTGGAATGAGCTGATTTTTGGTGAGGATGATCTCTATGATTAGAAGATCATCCTCACCAAAAATCAGCTCATTCCAAAACTTCTAACCCCATCAAAAATGGTTTACAAAAAATGGACGGTCCACGATTATATATATATATATATAGGGAAATGTTCAGCACCCTAAGTTTTACCACACACTTTAACAAACGTTTTTTGTCCTACATGGGTTAGAAGTTTTGGAATGGGCTGATTTTTGGTGAGGATGATCTCTATGATTAGAAGATCATCCTCCCCAAAAATCAGCCCATTCCGAAATGTTTAGCCCCATGTTTACACGTTGAAAAATCGTGGACCGTCCATTTTTTGTAAATCAATTTTGATGGGGTTAGAAGTTTTGGAATGAGCTGATTTTTGGTGAGGATGATCTCCTCACCATAGAGATCATCCTCACCAAAAATCAGCTCATTCCGAAACTTCTAACCCATGTAAGACAAAACGCGTTTGTTAAAGTGTGTGGTAAAACTAAGGGTGGCGAACGGGACCCATATATATATATATATATATATATATATGGGTCAGGATCGAGGGAAATGAAAAAACATATGTAAAAATAATGTAACATTAATAAATTTTCAAAATATGAGTTAGACATTTCGGATTGAGCTGATTTTTTGTGAGGATGATCTCTATGATGGGAAGATTATCTCGAGAAAAAAAAATCAGTCCAATCTGAAACTTCTAACCCCATTAAAAGTGATTTAGAATGTGGATCGTCGGTTTTTTGTCAATTTTTATCAATAATTTGTAAATCACTTTTGATGGATTTAGAAGTTTCCGATTGAACTGATTTTTTGTGAGGATGATCTTCTCATTATAGTGACCATTCTCGCAAAAAATCAACTCAATCCAAAACCTCTAACCCATATTTTGAAAAATCATTGTTGTTACATATGTTTTTACATATGTCCCTAGAACCGTCCCTATATATATATATATATATAAATATGTAAAAGAAAATTAAACCAATTTTTAAGGATTTGAAAGATGATTTGAACAAGTCAACTCGGTCTATATGATATTGAGACCAAAGTAAACACGATACCAGGTTTGAAAACCATGACCATAATGTAATGTATAACCCCTATAGGTTTTATAAAATGCTTGAATCAATGCCTTTGTGTGTAAGAATGTCGGGATCCAACGGTAAAAATCAACAACCCAGCTAATCATCGATACATAGCTCCATATAATGGTGGGCTAAATATTATTATGTTAATATGACCAAAATGGTATGACATGGATTTATGCCATAAATTATAGGAAAATGGCCCTGCAAATTAAGTTCACATGAGTTGGATTGCATGTTCCAAATAAATCATGGGAAAGTTGACGGAGATGCAATCAAGGATAATGAACATTGATAACAATCCAACTAAAATAGCATGCAACTTGACTTTTCTAAACAAGTAAAATATATAAGAGAAACATTAATTATGTAAATAAAGAGAAATGTGATTTATGGTAATGGAAACAAATATAAATAAATTTGAATTATTAAAAGATTACTTTGAACTGAATTCGATTAGTGTCCCTACCAAGTGTTGAACGTCTAATTTTGTTATTTGGGTTAGTCAATTATAGTTTTCTAACTTGAGATGTTGGTCCCCAATACCTAACTCAAAATAGTTGGTGTAACTCACGAAGAATAGGTATTTGTGATTGACATCTCAAGTTTATGACGTTAATGATTTGTGATTATTTGGTTTAAATAATTCTCATCAATATCTTGAGGTTTTTTTACCCACTTCACAATTATGGGAGTAAAAGTCTTGTCGATCTCTATTATTCCCTTTCAATCAGTCGATGGTACCTTTATATTCTTTTATTTTTATCAAAAAAGAGACTTGTAAACAATCTTATGATCCCTCTATATAACTCTCTTCATCAGGAATATGTATCTCGATAATTGAGACATCTATAATATTTTATTGGTAAGGTAAGTAACAAGGAAGTTATTAAATAATAAAATCGCACTTCAAATTAATAGTCCTAATATGAATGAATAAACAAATTAATCTATTATAGATAATGTAGATTTTTAAATAAGTAATAAAAACGAATAACACTCGAAAAATATTAATTTTTAATAAAATAGTAACAAAATATTTTCATCTCATAATAAAATAAAATAAACATAAACATGAAATAAGAATATCAATCTTGGTGATATGAGTGACGATGTACACGATCGATATAAAAGTATTGATCTGTATATCAATGCTCCGATACTTAACCAGTGTGGAACTCGTCGATAGTTCTTGATTTTATGATCGGTCTAACAATTTATCATAATTGGTTGACCGTGTTTTTTGGTTCAGGTTGACTGTTGATCCCTAATAGAAATCAATCTTTTGACTACTATAAACTGTAAATGATTATTTGACAAGTCAATTTCATTGTACTTTTATGGTATACATATATCATTGATTTCAAATTGAAACTTAAACAATTTATTTTTTTAATAGATTATCACCAAATAAAAATACACTTTCAAAATAAGGCTTATTAATCATTTTTTGTAAATGAACACTCTACGAAAATTATTATGAAAATTAATTTGTTAAACAATTTGATTTTCTGGTTACACTCACTCAAATTCATTTATAATTATTTCATAATATTAAAATGTCATAAAAAAATATAAAACGAATTATTATACAATTTAATGCATAAAATTTTAATTTAAATCATAATAAATTTGAAACTAATTATCAAAATTGAAATAAAATAGATTTCATTGAAAATTATACTACGAATTTGAAATTATAAGTTTCTTATATTCGTAGTTGGATTTTACGCGTCCGTACGATATTAAAATGATTTTTTTAACTAATTTTCTTAGCGATTCAACAAAATAATCCAGTGACTAATTAAATCTCGACATCGTTGATATTTTGTTATGTAGTATCAGATCTTAATTCACGTCCGAAATATATTTAAATCCCGATCAAATATAACGTACATAAATCAAATCCACTATCAAAACTCACTCGTTTCTGTTTCTATTTCTCTTCTCGTAGGTATGAATGAATATCGGTTTATATTATAATATATAAAAGCAATACAACTATTATCTAATCTGGTAACACATTTATAACTTATAATATATTATAATGTTATATAATATAACATAATAATATTTATATTTATATTAATTACACCTCACCTTTTTAACTCTTTAATAATTTCAGATCAATCTCTCTTATATAAATAATTGTACTTAAACTCAATTTGTATAAAAATAATTTATTTTAATATTTTAATAATATAAAAATAATAATTAAATAATATTTTTCATATATTTTTTTTCTCCGTTATGTTCATCATATTACATAAATTCGAACTGTGTATCTTGGATTTTCAAATTTTATTATCGATTTTTCTCTATTGACCAAAATAACTCTTACGTCGTAAGTTTTTTTGATAAAATTAATATTTTCATAATTTATTATATTAAACTCAAATTTAAGCATGTTAACAATATAAACTATGTTTTTCAATGCTTTTGAACTTAACGGTAACGTTCGTTTGACCAAAGAGCTTCATATAAAATTTCGAGTTTTATCTATTTTGACTAAATATTTTAATTCTTCAATCATAATCATGATAAAGTTTTTCAATTTGTATATTTTATTTATCAAACTCTCCTTATAACAAATTCTTATTTTAGATTGACAATGTTACAAATTGTTTTAATATTTTTATTATAAATAAAATACGAATGCAGATCAATATAATTGACTTAATTTTTCAATATACATAATAAAATTTCACGACGTTGCAATAGTGATGTGTGTGCACATAATATATGCATACAATGGATTTAGAAAGTGAATATTATCTTGAAAGAATGACTACTCTTTTACTTTTAAGTCATTAGGAAAGAAAATATAAAAATCTCTATTCTAAGAATTTAAACTTGTAATGAAAGTGAATAAACACGAACCAACTTAGTACTTTCATAAAACTTATTGAGGACTTACAGGAGGAGATTACTTTTATGAAGTTTTATCCTTTACCCCTAAGCCTTGAGTTAAAAAGGACTAAGATCTACATTGCTAAAAAAAAATAAAGAAAACTTAAAAATAAACTTGTTTAAATGTAAAAATAGGAATATATAGAATATGGAAGTTTAGAGGAGGATTACATAGGAAAATTAAAAAGTTACAACTACACCCCACATTGATTTATTATTATTATTATTATTATTATTATTTCTTATTATTTCTTTTTATTCTTATTGGTTAAAGCTTCTTAGGAGTTTGAAAAATGATTTGGACAATGTTTTTGTAGGTTAGAGGACTTTAAGAAGAGACTTTGACAAAATGTTTGATCATTTAAACTCATTTTTTTGTCTTGGATGGGAATTCTATTTATAGGATTTTCAGAGATCCTTGGGGGATAAACTTGTCATAAATCTTAAGGTTTCCAATATTTTTAATAAAATATCAGTGGGAAACACTAAATTACACCTCTTCTATTTGGTTTTAATAGTCTTTCACTCACCTATAAGTCTCACAAATCATGGCGATCAAGAATATATGATAATAAAATGCCATAATTTATAGAGAATTCCTTGAGGGGATAGAAAGGTCATAAGTCATTAGCTTTGGGTTAATCAATAAGGAATTAAGTTAGATTGCATGCAAATGTATATTAGGATTTTGGACATTAAGGTCATCTAATTTACTTAATTCTCTAACAACCTAGGGTTAAGAATGTCTTTACTCACAAATTTTAGAAAATTCTAAAGATTTGGCAAAATTATCACAAATCATAAAACTTAGTCAAATTAAAAAAAACCTTATAGGATTGCGGATGAGTTTAAGGGGCACAATGGTAATCTATTTAACTTTAGTCTTAACATGATGAGATTAAGGTAGTAATTACATTCATACGAGGATCAATTTAAACAAAGGTCTTTGTTGGAAGAATATGAAAATTATAAGAAGACCAAAATAGTAGAATTATTGAAGAATTTAAGGAAGAAATAAAAGAATAAAATGGGAAAAAGTCATTAAGAATGAGGTTTAAAGAGTAATTATTTCTAACAAAATCCAGGTTCAAATGGACTTGTAACTATCCAATATAATTGACCTTACGTGGATCAAGGCCCGAACAAAAATAAGTATGTCCTTGGATCACCCTTGGACTGGGCACAAATTACTCCTGGCCATGGATCACCTTTGACTAGGACAAAAATAAACTTGACCATGATTGAGGTGCAGACAGGCTTAACAGTAAGCTTGGCTAAAGGTAAGGTATGACCAGGCTTAATTTCAAAATTAAAATCTCGTGATTATTTGAAAATGAGATTTTTAAACCTTTTTAAAATACACCTTAAATCAAAATCCCATTTTTAAAAGGTTTTTAGTGCTCTCAGGCTCGGCCTAGGTAAAAAATGGGTGTCTACATCTCCCACAACACTAATCATTATACAATTAGAGTAAATTTTTTACTTATCATTCCATGTGACTTTTTTTTATTTATTTATAAAAATATATTTACTATTATAATGAGAGAAGGCAGAGTAAAAGTGGTTCCACACAAAAATTTGAATAGTCATAAATATCCCCACTTTTATATTTAAATTTAATATACAATCAAAGTCATTTTAGTAAAAAAAAATTAAAAAAATTACAACTCATGACCTAACAATCATGTTGCTTGATTTCGAGAATTAAAAAAGACATCATTTTTTACTATAAAATCTACAAAAATTCTTTAATTAATATTGTAAATTATAAATAAATTCCTTTGGTATAATGCATTTGCATACGTCACCTTTTAATAAATCTTAAGAGTTGTGTGATCTTGAAATTTGACAGATGTAACAAGGGCACAAAGTTGCGCATCTTTTACATGTGTATCCCATAAAAAAGATCTATGATTATGTGCCCTTACCACGTCAGCCACGTGTCAAGACCCATGCATTCATCGCGACTCAAATCCCAAAAGAGTGGTGATTTCCGGATGCCCCTCTGACATATATTCTGACGTGGCATAGTCTAAAATCGTAGATTTTCCCCTCGGGATGCATCTAATGAAAGTGCCAGTTGGTCAACGGGGACCACTATATATCAGGCTTTCTCATCTTTGCCATACGACACTCTTAAGTTAAAAGTTTCTGGTTAAGTTTAATGCCCGTATAATGACAAAAATACCCTCGCATTTCACGATCGAGTGCAGAGGATGGTTTTAAAACTCGTTTTGACGCCTCGTGTCGGTCTCGGACGAGATTTAAAACCATGACTATAGTATAGAGGCCTGATGAAAGAGAGCGAGACGAACGTGACCGAAGCGTCTTAGTTTAGTCCAATCCTCAACGCGAAGAGATCCTCCATTCCAATCCAGGATTCCAGGTACGTACGAAAAACCCTAACCCTAGCTCCGATAAACCCTAATAATCAAATTCTCGAGCTCAAAAAGCAATCCTTTCGTTTTCAGATTTCTCGCATGTGTTAGGTAAGGTAATGGCTTCTTCAGAGATCGAAGTCGTTTCAGACTCCCAAAACCAACACGACTCTACAAGATCAAACGGAAACCCTAATGAAATTAGTATAGTTGATGTTTTCTCTGCATCTGCTTATGGTGATTTGGAAAAATTGCGGAAATTCGTTGAGGAAGATGGTTCCTGTCTGTCGAAACCAGACGGCAATGGTTATTACGTTCTTCAATGGGCCTCGCTAAACAACTTCCCCGACGTCGCCCAGTACATTATTGAGGTGCAATTGATCTCTGCTTCTCCCTCCCTCTACAAATATCGATTTCATGATTGATTACTTAATTGTGGGATGAATTTTTTTGATAATTTATTTCCATTTGTGTTCTTAAAGCACGGTGGCGATGTTAATGCTACAGACAATGCTCAGCAGACGGCTTTACATTGGGCAGCAGTTCGAGGCTCGATTCCTGTGGCAGATGTGCTCTTGCAGAGTGGAGCACGTGTTGAGGCTGCTGATGTTAATGGGTATCGGGTAAATTTTCTGAAACTTTGGAATTATGAGACTTAGAATGTATTTTTATCCTTTTGATTGATATCTGTTGATGTTCTTGTTGTTTAGAATTATATTATTTAATGGAATGAATCTTCTATGTGCCAGGCAGTTCATGTTGCAGCTCAATATGGACAAACGGGATTCCTAAACCACATTATTACAAAGTATGGTGCTGATTTTGACATACCTGATAATGAGGGGAGGAGCCCTCTTCATTGGTATGTGAAGCTTGACGTGTCATTCTAGATCTTATAAATTCTGTTGTTATCTAAGCTTAAGTTAGGTGGTGGGGCGCGGGGGGGTTGAACTTAGGATGTGGGAACAACACTCCATACGTCTTATCACTTTAGCTAGGTCGACACTTCTACAATATGGTGATAGTTTTGATAATTGAATGTGTCCATATGTAGCTTATCCTAGGATATATTGTTTTGTACTATACAAGAGCACTTTATGAATATATGTTGGCAAAGGGGGCGCATTTAGGAATATTTGGTAAATAGGCAGTTATCTGACAATGTTTTGCAGAATCATAACAGTAAGTAAGAATGGAAAAGAGTCATGCCTCTGATCTTCATTTAAGAGGTTACACTTAAATGAGGATTCTTTGCGCTTTTATACCACCTTCTTATAAGATTCTCCCTGCATATTGTTGTACGTTTTAATACCATCCCCGTTTTTATCTTGTTAAAGTGGTTTTAAAATTTTGGTCATTGTAATATCATTCACATGTAAATATTCTTTGAATTTGATGGGCTTGAATCTTGTCATTTGCGGCAGCATTCCATTTGAAAAATTGTGGTACATTCTTTAGTTTCTGGTTCCATTGCTAGCACAATAACAAATCATAAACATCTACTGTTGTCAACTAGGGCTGCTTATAAGGGCTTTGCAGATACCATAAGGTTACTTCTGTTTAGAGATGCATACCAAGGGAGACAAGATAAAGAAGGTAATCTACCCAGGCATTTTGTCTCATCTAAATATTGTAACTTTTCCTT
This sequence comes from Akebia trifoliata, assembly GCF_017979445.1. Classification (NCBI taxonomy): domain Eukaryota; kingdom Viridiplantae; phylum Streptophyta; class Magnoliopsida; order Ranunculales; family Lardizabalaceae; genus Akebia; species Akebia trifoliata. The sequence continues at coordinate 205,204 of NC_141378.1, read as the reverse complement.
TTAGTAGTTCAATTTGTATTGAATACTTTTTTTTGTTTTTTCTTGGTAAGTGTACTAATTTTATTAGAGGAAAGAAATACAAAGAAAGGCGGCTGAGATAGCCCCCAAACAGTGAAACAAAAGAAATACCAAAAAAAAAAACCCAAGAAGAACAACAAAACTAACAAACTGTATTATGAATCACAAAGGTAATCCGATCTGAACACAAAATCCTCAAAGAATATCCCCAAAGATCCTTACTTAACTTTGACCAAAGGGACAACAATCCCAAAATCTTTTAGTTGCACAGTTTGAGAGGTACTTTCCTTGCCCTCGAATACCTTGTTGTTTTTCTCTTTCTAAAGATCCCAAGAAATGGCCGAAGGAAGAATAACTCATTGGTATCTTTTTCTATGAGAGTAGATATTTAAGGTCCAACCTTCCAAGAGCAAAAAGAACGTTTGAGGTAAAACCCAATCACATGAAAAAGGGAGATAAAGAAAGACCAAATACCCCGGGGATAACAAGCAATGAATTAAGGTATGATTAACAGATTCCCCATTAACTCATACAAAGAGGGAATTTTTTTTGAGTAATCCATCTACGAGATATCAAATTATCCAAGGTAAGAATCCTCCCAAGAGAAGCTAGCCACACAAAGATTGACACCTTAGATGAAACAAGAGCAAATCGGATGATTGATTCAGAGAAAGAGGTTTCATATGATGGAAGAAGGGCTTTGTAGAAAGATCGAATTGAGAATTTCTTATCCTTTTCCTTGAAACATTCCCTCCTATCCTGAGCCTTCTTCTTGACTCGTATGGAATACAAAAAATCTAGAAGAGATGTTACCTTAGTTATCTTCCAGTAATTGAAATTCCTCCTGAGACCTTAATCCCAGGAGGTAGTAATTCCATTGTGAGTCAAACAATGCTGAACTGAATAGTTCCTTTTTCAGTGAACAAGTTTACAAAGTTAGGTATTGAGCTGACATATTAGAATTACCGCACCATCTATTGAATACTCATACTCTTTTATAGAGATATGGAGATATTAGTGAGGATCTGTTCTTGTGGTCAAAGATGAATAAAGCTTTTGAGGAAGTGCGCTTCCAAGATTTCTTATTTAATTGGGAAGCCATTTGTGATTAGTTTCCATCCGTGTAATTTTTTTTCTTTTTGGTGCGCTTGTAGTGTTGTTTGGGGGCTATCTCAGCCTCCCTCTTTTTCATTCCTCATTTATAAAATTTTATACTTATCAAAAAAAAAAATATTAGTGAGGATCTGACTGACCCATAGAATGCTGGGTGGCTAAAGTGGAGGACACTTTCTAAGTATTATTTGATTGACAAGTATTGGTCTTTACTAAAATGAAGATTATATAAGATTACGATAAGACCAACCATTCTTTATGGAGCTGGATGTTGGAATTAAAAAACTAAAAGTTCATACAATGATACTCAAAAAAAAAAAAAAAAAGTTTATACAATGAGCGTGGCAGAGATGAGGATGTAAGGTGGAGGAGTGATAAATCAAAATTAGGACTGATTAAATTTGACGGAATTTGGAATAGATCCCACAGGATGTTAAAGAACAGAAAGTCAGTTATGCCCAGAGTTTAAAGGGGTATTTTTTGAGGATTTTGCCTTTAAATGGGACACTCTTTGTAACTTTTAGCTTTTCTTGTGGTTGGTCATCTTGACTGCCAGCTGTATTCGCGTTTCTCCCTCTCTTAATAAATTTATAAGTATCAAAAAAAAAAAAAAACAAAGACCAATGATGACATAAGTGGGAGTGCTTTGGTGAAAAGTGAAGGCTCTTAAAAGGTCAGAGGAAGCCTGAATTTATTTTGAGGGGTAGTAAGATAACATTTGGAGACTCATGCCTTGACTGAACATATGATTCAAGATAGAGTTGAGTGTGTGGTGGAATTGGATTCATGTTGCTGACTCCAATAGTTGGGAAATGATGATGACAGCGATGCAAGGTTGGTGAACATGAGAAACTAGGGATACCTTGGTGGGCATAAGGTGAATATCCTTTTGGTTGAGACAGAAATGATTTCCCCTCTACGGATGTATGAATATACTGTATATAAATAAAGATTGTTTGAACATTATACAACTTTTAGTGAACTGAAATAGAAAATGACTTTATCATGCGAATTTTCTTGCCTTCACCAGTTGGCTTTTCTGAATGAAGGTTGACTCAAAACAATCCATGTGTCATATATGGTTCGAAAATACCATATCTGTCATGAGTGAACTGCAGATGATTTGGTTAGGTGGTGGAAATAGATAGCTATGCTAATGTGAGAAGAAAGCTAGGTTTCTTACATAATCATGGCAATATTAAATTACTCCCTTTGTCTATGATAGTTGCCAAGTGGTAGTTTATTTGGCTGGTTAACTAATTCTTTTATTACTAAATAATGTTTAAAATATCATTGTACTAGGTTGTACACCTTTGCATTGGGCTGCAATTAGAGGAAATGCGGAGGCATGCACTATTCTTGTACACGCAGGCACAAAACAGGAACTTATAGTGAAAGACAATGCTGGATTTACTCCTGCTCAGCTTGCTTCTGATAAAGGTCATCGGCATGTGGCCTTTCTCCTTGTACGTACTTAATGTATGATATTGCAATTGTTAACATGTTTTGAACTAATAATGATTTTTGCCAAGGCTTGCTAACTTGAATTGTAATAGAAGCTGAGGTCTCTTGTAAATAAAATTCCATTTGGTTTCCGTAAGATATTTTGATGGAAGGAGCATTTTTTAGTTAAGGACTGTGCATGATGTAAGATGCTTAGTTCTCTCATTGACTGTGCAGACTTCGTCCACACTTTTTTTCTTTATAATAAGTCCTTTGTTTCTTATCATCCTTATTGTTATTATTATCATTATTATGTATTTTTTTTTCCATTGTCATGCTTAACTATTGCAAAATAAAGGCTCTAGTTAGAAGCAAGACATAGTTCATCTTGGCCGGAAACAAGTCCTGGTTTTGCTTGTTATCAAACTGATTACTGTAAATTTTAAGGTAAAATAGGAGAATAACATATTTATACAGAATTGACATTTATTGGATAGAATGCCTCAGCTCATAGAGTATTTGATGTGGAAATATTTGCAAATGTGTGAGAAAATGATGAGGTTATATTTTCTATAATTCTATGCTTTGATCAATAGAGAAGGGTCCGTTTGGCATAAATGGTATCTGTGAAGATCATAAGAGTGATTTTAAGCTAGCTTATTCAAGTTCAATCAGACTCGAGGGTTCTAGTGAGCAAAAAAAAATGCGAGCTATGGTTTTGGGTCTCTTGGTATTTCCAACTATTCTAGAAGTCTTTATCAAGCCATTCTTCATGGTTTTAAGAGGTGTTAAATTTTATTCCTAGTCCTTGGAGAATCAGTTTCTACAATGTGATTAGAAAGAGGGTAGAAGATCTTGTTGTTCATTTGGACTCTTTAGACAAACTAAGTTCCGACTTCCATGGTCAAAGAGTTGTATCATTTGTCCTTGTAACTTGAGGGTTCCCCTCTCCTTTTTTATTTTGTTCTACATGGTGTTTACTTCTATTTTTGTTTGTTAACTTTCTCGAAATTTCGCCATTCTTTCCTAATAAAATAATTATTACAAATATATGGTTCAGGGCAAACATTACTTCTATATTTATTTTCATCCTTAACCGATTTCTCTACCCTGTGCTCTTGGTCCAGTTTGAGTGTATTTTCTTCATGTTTCCAAAGATCATCTTATATGAATTTCTTAGAAGCTAATTTTCCAACATCTTTTTAGCTTTGTAAACGATAACGTTGTTCTTTCAATTGTGTCTAGTCTAATGCACAGCGGGCACACGGTAATCATTGTGACGACAAAGTTTGCTTTGGGAAGATAAAATTTATAGGATACGCTCCTATTCTATTGTTTACTATAATCATTCTTGCAATCCTCTTCATCAACTCAGTTCTTGCAGGTGGGCAGCTCTATGTTCAAAATCTTCGCTTCAATAAGTGTATGGTCTAACTGATGATTTACAAGATTGAATCACTAACTGCTTACTGCTCATGCTAGCTCCTAATCTGCCAAAAATTACTGCTGTTGTTGGACTTTGGGGATGGACTGCTGTTTCTCTTGCTGTTGGTGCACTTCTAATGTTCTATAGATGTAGCAGGTAACTCTTCAAGATTGGTATATCATGCGTTCTTTGTTCTCTTTTTCGTTAGTAAAAATAATTTGATTGCTAAGAGGATGAAGAACCCAAAAGAATACAAAACAGAATTTCTATAGAGGAGACCTCATAGAGCCCCAGCAAAACAAAACAAAGATTACAAGGGGAGCCTACAAAATCTTCAACACTAAACACTTGAAAGTCTTGAAGGATGGATGACCATAAACATTAGAGCTTCTGAATTTAGAATTACCGAAATCAAACTTCCTGATTGTTGAAAACATGATTGTTCCTGTCCTTGCAAATGGCCCCTAAGATTATGAAATTTAAAAGCTTCCAGAAGACCTTACCATCATAAAGCTTTGACCAGCCATTCTGTGACAAGGTCCAAGGCGTTTCTTGGAATTGAGCAAAGAAAGCCTAGCAAATAAACAATGAATGAAAAAGATGATCTACCGTCTCTTTTACCCATTTGCACAAATAACCCATGTTGGGATTCTGAATCCCATACTGATTTGATTGTAAGAATCTTGTCATACATGGCAATCCAAACAAAAGATGACTCCAATTTGGAAAGGACGGAGGTTCCCTGCATATTTTGATGAGAAGGATCCATTAAGAATCCAATTTCAAGTGGTAGAATCAGCTCGGACAGGGGGGAAATAACTGTACCAAGCCTTTCCAGAAGAGCTGACGTAGGATTAATTTCCTCGTCATTTGGGTTTCTTTTCATACACAAGTTCCACAATGCCACATTCTGATCCCTAGAATACACATCATTTGATGGGGCTTTGCTCTATCACTCAGGTTTCTTCATATTAATAGCTTTACAGAGAATTGATTCCGATATTAACAATTAAATGCCCATATTTCTTTGTTATATTTATCAATATTTTTAGACTCTAATGCATGAGGTGAGGCACTTGGCTAGCTATCATCTTGAGGTGTATGCCTCACATGCATGGTTTTTAAAATAAAAATAATATAACAAGATATTTTTTATTATATAATTTCCATGTTAAACTGAAGGGAAGAAGATTAAATTGACGAGAAATTAAAAGTAGGTTTTCCCATATATAAATCTGTTATTTTCTTGCATAGGATATTTCCACTTGGAAAAGAAAGGGCTTTTCCCTCCGTTGCATCTTTGTCATTGATCCTAGTTTTTGCTGATTGGCCCTTGAAGTTCTCACTAGGAAGATGCACATGCACTATATCTTTGAGTGTAGATTGTTTGCTTTTGGTTTGCGATAGTATCTGTGAATGATATCTATGCAGGAGTCATTTATTTCAGTACCACTTCTGTTAATCATAATTTTTGCCTTTTGATTTTTAGTTATATGGAACAAAATTTCTTCTCGTAGATCCAGCTGGGTGCTGCTTCATTTTGCTTGTGTCTAATGATATTTATTATTTCCTTGCAGTAAGGATCCAGGTTTCGTGGAAATAAGATCACGAGGGATGGCTAATCATACAGATACAGAGGTGTGCATGGCTTCTCATTTTCTTGGAATTATTAAAAGTTCTTGCTGTTCGTCATCAAAATAAAATGTGATTTTACCATCATCCAAATTCCTTTGTTTTAAATATTTATCTGTAGATCACAGACCTAATGAGGCTTCAAATAAAATACTTATATTTCTTTCTTATAAATTAGTTAATGTGTCAGTGACTTCGACATTGACTGCAATAGAGGAAGTTCTTGCAGTAAATAACCCAACTAAAATGTCCAAGTTCATTTGTTTTAATTTTTAAAATGCATCCTTGTACGTCTATACAAAAAGCACAATGGTCTCTTACTGAAATATGTTGTTCTTATAAGGGAACATAGTTGGGGCAGAACTTACCCCTTGAACAATTCCTGGAAGGTAATCTTTTCATTTGGAAGTTGGTGTCTTTTATTTGGAAAATCCTAAATAGCACGAGAGTTTCTAATGACATCAGAAATTATTCTACAAGGTGTTTCCATATCAAATCAATCCTCACATAGGTGAAGCATCGATAAAAAAAGAAACATAGGTGAAGAATTTGTACCATATGATTCATATAAGTACAAGAAAGAAGTACATTAATAATTCAATATATAGGACTACTGTCTATATTTATTGACAGAGGGGGGGGGGGGGGTTGTCTTTTCCTACTTGTGAAGATATCTGATATCTATTGGCGAAGTAGAATTTAATAAAACTGAAGTGGGGAAACAATGTGAAGGCTTTTTTTTTGCTAAAATTGGAAGTGATGGAATCTAGAATACCAACCTTTCAGATGTTGATTCAGCGGATTCAACCAACATAATGAGGAAACAGTAGAATTATAGAAGTTTGGTGATTTAATTCTCATTTTTACCATGAACAGATATGGTGTTGCAAATTATGTTTTGATAACCAGAATTATTTAATGTTAATCCAATTTGTGTTTGTTATCTTGCTTTCCTGGCTGATTTATTTTCTTGTTTGTCTCTTTCATTCTTTTTTGTTAAAATATTTTCCATGTGAGTGTTTGATTTTTATGGAACTTTCTGTAATCAAACCTGAGTTGTGTTTTAGTATTTGGCATGGTTTGTTGTTTTAGCTGGTTATGAACGCGGTTATGTACACTTTTTCGTTCAGACGACACACTTGAATGACTTTCTGACAATTGAATCTTTCAGGACCCCTTGTTGGACGTTGATATGAACAATTCCTCTACTTGGATGGGAAATTGGTCTCAACTTTGCCCTACCTGCAAGGTTTTCTTAAATTCACTCTTGACTTTTGATGAAATCGCTGATAGATAGAACAATATTGTCCTTCTGTCCTCTTTGTGCTCTTCAATGTTTTAGAATTATATCTCAAACAAAATCCCGTGTATTCCTTGCTTCCTTATCAGATAATCCGACCTGTTCGCTCTAAGCACTGTCCCACTTGTAAGCGCTGTGTGGAGCAGTTTGACCATCACTGCCCATGGATATCTAATTGCGTCGGGAAGGTGAGAAATTGGTCTATTACAACTCATTAGAAAATGCAATCTGAACTTAACATGGTGTTGCAAGATTTTATTTTCTTAAAGCATGGTTTTTATATGTAGAAGGTAATCAGGCACATTATGAATGCAACTGTTAGCAGCTTGCCAGGAGACAAGTGCCTATTCATTCATCTCACTAAATTATGGAGTGAGAGCTCTTTGTAGGATGCCCCCTTTTTTTTTTATAAAAGCCTACATTAAGGCCCTTTTACAATCAGCTGGTCAATTACCTGTTCTCCTGTTGGAGAACATTGTTACTATTGAAATAAAATATGTATTTGTATTATTATTTTTTGGTGGTATCTTGTATTTTTAGTCTCCCTCTTTACTATCCTTTTCCATACGTTCGTGCATTGATCATCTTTTCTTGAATGGGATAATGAGTAAATTTTCATGTACTTTGTAATTTAATATCAAATAAGCGATGAATAATTTTATGCCTTGTATGATGCTCAGTTTTCCCTAGTTTTTTCATCAGTATTTTTTTTTCTTTCCTCTCTTCGACTTGATCCTTTGTTATTTGGATAAATCGCAGAGGAATAAGTGGGATTTCTTTTTGCTGCTTTGCATGGGAAATGCGACTTCATTTGTCAGTGCTGTCGTTACAATTCAAAGTATGTCCACTGGAAAAACTAAACTATATTTTTGTTGACACTGAAATTGTCCTATTTTAGACTAAATGATTACAAACTTGTATAATATGATAGGGATTTGGACAGACATGTCAACACTGCCGACATCAGGAACATGGGCCCGTCATGTGTTAGTTCAACATCCCGGTGCTGTTACATTTCTGTTCATGGACATTGTCATACTGATTAGTGTTGCCACTCTGATGATAGCTCAGGCATCACAGGTAATAGGTCCGATCATGTTTTTGCTTTTAATCGTATTCAAAGTAGGCTGCCACCAAGTTGATTATTGTAGATGATGCAAATTAAATGGGTCCACATGGACTGATCATGTATAAGGTGGAAAAATACAGTCAATGGGAGAAGGGTATTTACACCATTACACTTTCATTCTCCATATAAATTAGACATGAGATTCACTTCTTAAAGGATTCCATTCTCTCACAAGGGGGTTCTTCATGTATTGTAAATCATGTAATAGTTTCAAGAATAGTGGAGTGGCTCCTTGTAGTCTGGATTTAGACGAACCTCGTGAACAAATCGTGTATGTCATCTTTTTCTCTTTCATTATTTTTGTACAACTCATACTGGCATAATACCAACATCGAACGGTCATGAAACATGGTTTAGGAGGTGGTGGGACTACCCTAAGTGTCACTCAGCATGTGACTAATGTAAAGACCTTATCCTCCGTGTACAGAATCAAAAGTGGGCATCGACAATTATGATTTTGAAGATCGAAAGAACAAGTTTTGATGAAATGATCATTTGAAACTGGCAAAAATCTGCTGGAACACTTTGACATTTGGTAGAATTTCTTTGATCCAGCATAGGGTAGAATGATCCCAACCGATCTAGCCTTGAACACCTGGGAGGCTTGATAAACATGCGCACTTACTCTGATTAAGAATCACTTCATATTTCTTGAAATTTAGAAAGGTCAGAAGCTTCTTGGTAGATACTATAATTCTTGGGACTATATTTCAACTTAGTCAACAGCAAGTGGAGAATTGTGTACCTATATGCCTTGCACTGGGTATTCTGGACTTGCCAATGTTTTCCAGCTAACTCTGAGTTTACAATGAACCATATTCATGCCATTGATACGTTCTTCCTCCGTATCGTGAATGTACTTGAGGTTGTACATGTATGATCAAATGCTGCCAACTAGTGTCCGTCGTTTGGTGTAAGCCTATTCCCTCTAGAATCTCTTTTTTTTTTATTTGGTTGGCTTCCCTTGGTAGGATACTCACGATGGATAATTTGATTGTTCGGGGTTGGATCACCCTTAATTGTTGTCCACTTTGTTTGAGGGACGAGGAATCTGTGGATCATATTTTAATTCATTGCTCATTCTCTTACAATATTTGGTTATATTTCCTTGGTCTGTTTCGCGTTTATTGGGTCCTTCCTCGTAAATTTTCATCCCTGTTAATTGAATGGACTAATAATGACTTCCATTCCAAAAAAAGACTCCTGTGGGCTATGCTTCCCTTGGCTATTGCTTGGGGAGTTTGGAACGAGAGAAACAACAGGGTGTTCAATAGTAAGATTAGAAGCTCGCATACAGGTTTTTTGGAGATCTTGGGCTCTCTGTATCTTTGGTCAAAACAGTACAAAGAGTTAGCGGGATTTTCCTTCGATGATTTTGTTTTTAGATGGAACGATCTGTGTAATCATTGATTCTTTATTTTCCTTCTTGTTCTTTGTGAGGCTTTCTCGGCCTCCTTGTATTTGGTTTTTTCCTTTATCAATATATTATACTTTTCAAAAAAAAAAAAACTAGGAGCTTGAAGAGTCATAAAAATACATTTTTTGGTATTTTTCATTGAGAATTGTTTTCTTATGACTTTTGTTAAACTAAAGGCCTGCTGAAGTGGTTCTCTTGGTGAATCTTCTTAAAATAAAATCTAGTTTTCATTTTCTGACACAGATAGCACGGAATATCACCACCAATGAGTTAGCAAATGCTGTTCGTTATGGGTATCTTCGAGGTCCAGATGGCAAGTTCCGCAACCCTTACAACCACGGGTGCCGAAAGAATTGCACAGATTTTTTTGTACATGGGCACACAGATGATGATGAAATTGCTTGGCCTACACTACAGCAAGCCACCGATTAGAATCACCCTCTTGACAGGCTATTCCACTTGGCTTTGGTAACATTATTACCTTCCTGACCTCTCTCTCAGTTTGGAGATGGTGGAAAGAATTGGCCCTCACATCCCTATATTATATGCTGTGGAGTTCAGAGATTAAACTGACTTGGAGATTGTTCTATTGCATGATGATATGGGGAGGATGGTTGTACATGCTGATGTTATTTATGCAGTTTTGGATTATTTGTATCCCAGGAATGCTTGGGAACTAGTGTACATGCGATGTCGTTTTCGCAGTCATTCTTAAAATATATACCAACAATCATTTGAAAACTCAATGACTCAAAAGCACTTGTTTTGAGAATCTTCTTCATACATTGTGTACAACTTGCAAGATTAAGCTTCTGTCCATTTTACTGGAGAAAATCCAGAAATCCATATTGTTCTTGCAGATATCAAGACATTTTGTTGTTGGTTCCTGGAAATTTAGAGAAAATGTGCCCCATTCTGAGCTAATAACGTAGCTTGTATTCCATTGAATAAAACTTCCCTCCCTCCAATCTGAAATAGAGACAAATGCACTGGTAGGTAGGCCGTGAAGCTCAGATGGGGCTTTGAAGGTTGGAGTTGTTTTGGTTAAATTAACATACAGTTTCTGAACTTTTGTGATTGATTATTGGAATGAGGATGGGTATTTGTTACAGCACTATCATTTTGTTTGTGTAGTGATCGTTTGGATATATTAACAATCAATCATGAATTGAAACAAGTGTTGCAATGTATGAATTGGCAAAATCAGGGTGTGATGACGGCTGGAATTATCCCTCCAAATTACTTAAACAATTTTGATATACAAAAATAAGAATGAATGAATTTTTTCATATTTTTGGTTGTTGTGCAGATTTTCACGAGCTATCCCTTTAAATATTTGGGTCAAGCCCAACGAAATGGCATTATGATGTTGCAGCAAACACTACTATATACAGTGATTGATGAAAATGATGTTGGGTGCATGTTATAATGATAATACCAATCGCAGCAGCATTATCGTAGTGATCACTACAATTGTTTCTTTAAAAGTAGTACCAAAAATGTTTCATATCTATGGTTTACAGTGTTTTTTTTTTTTTTTTTCAGTTAAAATCAGGAGCATTATTTACTTTCATTGAGATCCAAACCTTCCAATGATCTTTCTTTGTTCCAGGCAATTGTTTTAGGGGCTTGACAGAGACAACATCCATGCTTTCAATGAAAATTGCGCTTCAAACCCATGGTTTTAAATCTGGCCAGAGACCGAGATGACTTGACCGAGTTGTCTCAGTATCGTCCCCGTATTGACAAGTCATGTCTCAAAGACCACTCAAATAAATAGGACATATGTAATCCGAGATGACTTGGTCTCTTTGATGGATGACAGGATGAGACGTGAAAAATGCTTAAAGACTCAAAACAAGAGGATCCTGATAAAAGAAGGTGAAAAAGAAAGAAAATACTAGGGACAAGGAGCGAGAGACCAATTTAATGCCACAAGGCATTGGCAGGGGGACGACATTACATCAAACTTGGAGACAAAGAAAACAGCAAAATCGAGACATGCGACTCACTCGTTCGCTCTCTAGTTCACTTTCCCATGTCCCGCGTCCCTTGTCTTTCTTTCCCTCTTTTTTTTTTTTTCTCGTCCTTGGTTCTTAATTTTCAAAGAAACATACCTTTTGAGTTTTGAGTGTTCTCTGTGATGTATATCTCGTCGGCTCTCTTCTTCTAGGATTTCTTTCAAAGAAAGAAAGAAACCATATCCATATAAAACCTTAGGGTATCTGCCTCTTCTTTTTCACGACTTTTCTCTCCCCATTTATTTTATTTTATTTTATTTTCTAGGTTAGAAGTTTGAACACCGAAAGAGGAACAAATAAGGCACTGGATTTGAAAAACAAATTGAAGTTTTCGTAGACTTTTTAAAGAAAAGATTGGTGTTGGCAATAGACTCCCAGTCCCACTCCCACCACATTGTATCTTCTCTGGAAAGGTAAAGGGAATCGAGTCGCTCAAGCTTCTTACATCAGCTTGTCCGTCGCGTTAATCAAGCAGTCAATAATTTCATCAACATGAGAGTAAGATCTCACTCTTCTACTTGTTCATCGTGATTGTTTTACGTACCTAATTCATTTTAATCTGTATTATTTATTTTATGGATGGGTAAAGATTGCAGTTGAAGGTTGCATGCACGGAGATCTTGACAATGTGTACGCTACTCTCTTACACTTGGAAAAAGTGGAGAACACTAAAATCGACCTTCTCCTCTGCTGCGGTGACTTTCAGGTTTTCAATCCCCTTTTTAGCAAGCACTCTATGTATGTATCTTGTCGTCTCTAGGTCCAGATCGATCCTCATGCTTCACTCTACACGAATCTCGAGGAGACAATCCCATGATTTAGACCCTTAACCCCCCCCCCCCCCCCCCTAAGGACGATTTCAGGAGGATACTAATGATTTCCAAAAACATTTAATTTACGTTGGTTGTTTGTTTAATTAGGCTGTCAGGAACGAAAAAGATTTGGAGAGCTTAAATGTTAAGCCAAAATATCGGAGTATGAACTCATTTTGGAAGTACTACTCCGGGCAACAAGTTGCTCCATTTCCGACAATCTTTATCGGTGGGAATCACGAGGCATCCAATTACTTATGGGATCTGTAAGTGACCTGTCATTCTTAATGCTTTCAGTAATTGTATCTGTATTTAATGATTTTTGTTTGAAAATTGAATAAATTGCGTCAACATATGTGATTACAAATAAAAAATCTAGTTATAGATAGAACATAGAGAATTTAAAGGAATTTATATTTGTTGAGTGAAAGATTGTTCTGCAATGCACATATGTTTTATCTAATTCTCACATCCATTTCATGATTCAAGCTTGTTTTTACTCCAGTTCTATCAACTGCACATGTGGGCACTTATTAGTGGTACTTGTTTGTGTTGATAGGTATTATGGTGGATGGGTAGCGCCTAACATCTATTTCTTGGGGTTTGCTGGTGTGATCAAATTCGGAAACATTCGTATTGGTGGGTTATCTGGAATTTACAATGCACGCCATTACCGTTTAGGTAAGTTACTCAATTAACATTTTTTTAATAAGTATAAACTTATTGCAATTGAGAAGAATGTACACTGGGCAGTCGAGGTGACTGACCTAAAAACAAGAGAGAAAACTAACTGGAGCACAAAGACTCCCACCTAAAAGCAAAGTCTTCAAAAAATACACCCTAAAAATCCCAAAATAATTTGCCCCAAGAAATTATTCTAGTAAACCTCTTGAGGGAGGCTTCCACACTTTCTTCCCTTGGCTTTACGGTCTCCTTGAGGCATTTATGTTGTTGGGTGTTCGATTAGTATTTGGGCGTTAGCTAGCATCTTCTATATATACCATTTCTTTGTAAGGTGTTAATCTTAACCAGAAAAACTTGGGTGATGATTAAATATTCAATATGTGATTCTATAGAATGTTGCATTTAATCATCATCTGATTACACTGTAATTATTATTTGTGATTCAACTTCCAAGCTATTAGATGTTTTATGCGCAGGACACTATGAGAGGCCTCCTTACAATGAGAGTGATATCCGATCTGTGTATCATGTGCGTGAGTACGATGTATTCAAGCTCATGCAAGTTGAAGAACCAATTGATATTTTCCTTTCACATGATTGGCCTGTTGGTATCACTGACTACGGAGATTGGAGGGCACTTGTTCGTCAAAAATCCTTTTTTGAGAAAGAGGTAACTTCATGTATGCTAAGACCATACTTGAGAATGTAGAGTACAAAATAACATGTTCTTGTCAAGAAAAAAAATGTTGGTTCTAGTTAGTTTTCTATAAAACATGTGCATTGTCATGCCAAATATTCTATCATTCTTTGGTATATGTGTGGGAAGACATAGTTCTGATTCCATTATCTGTTTTAATTACCCTAAAATAAAACTAGACTTGAATCTATGTAGAATTAGTGTCATATTGCAATTTTTTTACAAGATATTATAGTTGTATCTAATGAACTGTAAATACCCTCAATTTAAATTCAAAAGGGTGTACAAGAAATAGAAATGCTCTTGCACCTATCTCCTTGAAACAAACAAAATAACTCGGGTAATTTTAAGGTTCCCCTTCTGGTTTGTGTGGGAAATTAGATATACCCTGGCTTCTCAAAATGATGTCATGCCCTGTTTACTTCAATCTTCTATGACAGACTAATAGAAAATGGCTGAAATTCCGTCTGTATAAAACTGATGACATTCTCATTTTGCTTCAATCTTCTTTAACCAAAATTACCAAAATGACAGATAGACAGATAGATAATGACCAAAATGAACGCCCTTATCTTTAACCTCTTCCCAAAAGCCTTTGATTTTTTTTTTCCTGTATAAACCCCACGTGTTCAACCTCTTCACGTGTGACATTTTTTTTAACTCTTCAGCCCATCGTCATCAAGCTCTTCCTAAAACCTTTGATTCTTCTTCCAGAAATCCATTGTCTTCAACCTCCCCTAAGAGCTATCTTGTTCTTGAGGTTTGAAGGTTGGGGGAGATAAAATGAGGTTAGGGATCATGGTAAAAAAATTTACCCTAGAGATTGATGTTGGCGGATTTTTGGGGAAAAATACAAGGTTTTGGGTAAGAGTTTTAGGACGAGGGCTTTTTAGACATTTTTTGTTAGTCTCTAGTGAAAGATTGAAGTCAAGTGGGGCATGTCATCAGTTTGAAAATTGGGGAAGGGCTATCTTTACTTTGCCTCATGGTTGAGGCCCTGGGCCTATGATTTTTCATGCAGGTATAAGGTAGTCAAAAGGGGTAAAGGTGGGCCACTTTGTATTCCCTCCCCAGTTGCCAATTATAAGGACCATGTGTCGGTTGGGTGCCAAGTTCGATGTGACACCTTAGAGTTACCTTTCCCCATGTATAAGATGCTTAATTTTTGTTGGAAATGTAGTGTTGCATCCGTCGTACATCAAGCTGGTTCTGGTTGCACAAGGATTGTTTTTGTTATCTATTTATTATGATTTAATACCTGTTGTACTTTGTTCAGATTCAGGAAAGAACTTTGGGAAGTAAGGCTGCTGCAGAATTACTAGACAAATTAAAACCACCTTACTGGTTCTCTGCTCATCTTCACTGCAAGTTTGCAGCTGCTGTTCAACATGGAGAAGGTGGTCTGGTAACAAAATTTCTTGCACTTGATAAATGCCTCCCAGGGCGCAAATTTTTGCAGGTATTCGTTCTTTTTCATTGTTAAATATAGGACCATTGAGGTAGACATATCTAGAAGCTAATATCTTCAGTTGTTGGCATTGATTTACTCTTTAGATTGTTGAAATTGAATCAGAGCCAGGACCTTATGAGATTCAGTATGATGAAGAATGGCTTGCGATAACAAGGAAATTCAATTCTATCTTCCCTTCAACCAGAAAACCAGCCCAGTTGGGGTGTGTGCATCTTTAGGAGAGGCTTTATACCAAATTTTGTATCAATTTCTTATTTCCTTTATTTATATGTTCCTTTTTTTTTTTTTCACCATTGAAGTTCAAGAAGTTCAGTATGTGTAATTCTTTATGGTCGGGTATAGGGGTCTGCCGTTTCAAATTCAAGATCGTCAGTGGATCAGGAGTAAGCTAAAAACAAGAGGGTCCAAGCCTTTTGATTTTGTGCAGACAGTCCCATCCTACAATCCCTCTCAATCAACCTCTAGTGGTTCCTTTACTGGTAATGCTTCTGAGGTGTAATTAATCTCTTTTCTGCGATTTGATATTATGTGCCTTTTCATTAATTGAAGATCCGTTTGGGTGGGTACACAACATTGTTGTGCGGATGCAAATGGGTTTGTGTTGGTTGCATTCGAAAAACTCCCAAGGTTTCGGTGAAGAAACTGCTTAATATTTAGTTAGCTGGATTATACCTAAAAATGTGATATTGGATAATGGATACACACATACAATTGTAGAAGTGATTGATTTTGTAGCTTTTTATGGTATACTCTTGTGTTATGATGGTGCCTTTGAAGTAGTATTACTTCACATTGATACTTCAAAGAGAACAAAGATAAATGTAACATGGGCTTGTGGACAGTTTTAAAATGTCGTATTATTTTGTGCAGGTTACACTAGAAATCCTCAAACAGAATCGTTGTTGCAGTTACTGGAACTTCCATATCTTCTTGACAATTCAATAGAATCAAGGGAACTAGCATATAGTCCAATGCCATTAATTGGTAGAGGTAAATATGTTATTCTTTGTGGTATTGTGTTGTTTATTAAGTAAATTTATACTTTTTTATGTCTACGGTGTGCTGTACCTTCTAACTTTCTTAAATATTTTGGAAATATTGAAATGCGTAGTGTTGGGTTATGAAGTTTGAATAAAGTTGCGGGGCCCTTTCAATGCTGGCTAATTTTGGTAGATTTTATCTCACATTTTATTTCAACAGAGTACTACAAGGGTTTTCCTCTACCTCAAGGATCATATGCATTTCAATATATTCTATGGTAGAAATCTATGTTTCTCATCACTTCAAAATTGCTGTTGTATCCCTGTTGGATACTTCAATCTTAAGTGGAAAGGTTTTATATATGCTGTGTCTGGACCATATCCATGGGATCTAGGTAATATAGATGGAGACTGCATGAATGGGTTATATATAGTGGCCTTATGTATTGTAGGATCTGAATATTATGTGTATACCATTATAAAACATTATATTGCTTCTGTAGCTTGATTGTGTTTGTGTTCTTAAAAGGTTGTTTTTTGGAGGTTTTTATTTAGTGCAACTTTATAGCATGGGATTTAAAGGAATGAGGGTCTAAACACCCAATTAACTTCTAGTTCAGTTATCTGAGTTAAGTTATCCATAAAGAGAGAAGGATTAGAGTTGGGTGGCTGAAGCTGAGAGGTGCTTCTGGAGTGCTACAGCCTATAGAATTAGAATTGGGTGAGCTGAGAGGCACTTTGGGAGTGCAATATGGTCAATTCATATTTGATCAAACTAAAGGGAAATTTTGTTACCCACTATCATTTGTGAGTCCCCCTGCCCCCACCCAAAAAAAAAGAAGGAGCTATCCTTCTCAGAATTGTCCCAATTAAAAAAAAAAGAATCATATTATCCATCGGGAAAAAAGGATGAGATGAAATTTTCATGTGTACAGTTGGAAAATAAAACCATTTATGTTAGACGAGACTTTCATACATGCTTGTTATCTCACATATTTGCATGCTTTTTCAACGGTGGTTGCGCATGCTTGTACACTGTTGACAGAAACATACATGATTGCAAAAGAAATACAATTACACATACCAAGTTGCCATCATACATGTTGGAGCACATGCATACATTCACACACACACACAAACACACACACACACACACACACAAATGTGCATACCCGCTCAGTATTTAATACTAGAGTAATTGAGTGACAATAATGGGACACAACAAGCACATATTTAAGGAGTTTGCATGTTTATTTAGTTTTTACACTCTTTCCTTGGGTCAACTTTATTTTTTCATGTCTGATTTACTCCTATTAGATGATTTATTTAATTTATTGTCTTCAACTAATCAACAGATACAAATGAAGGGGCTTTTGATGGTGATGATGATGATGATGATGATGATGTGGATGAAATTGAAGAACTTGCTGAAGTTGGTGATGTGTAAACCAACATGATAAATAGAAAGTTTGCATTAGGTAATATTTTCATGAGGATGCGTTTTTTTTTTCTTTTCTCTTGTTCCATTTCTTATAGTAGGTAAAGCAGGGATTGAAGCCGTGATCTTATGAACGTGGGACAAAGTATCAACCAATCTGGTCATGGCCACCCGTTCAAAATTCTCGCTAAACTGGATGTTACTAGCCCTGGCTATGAGTGAGGTGCCTGTACATAGTTGAATTGATAAGATTCAAAATAGTTCTAATAATCCAGAGTTACATGCAGGATACCACTTGTTAGGGTGTATGTCCAAACTGAATGGTTCTGAAAATATTTGATATCTAAAATAGCTCTACTTTCTGCTTTGCAACATGACTTATTTATAAAGCATCCTTGGTAGCATTACTTTAGATTGAGCATTGCCAATGTGTGGTGTTGATATGGATGACTGGAAAGACTCAATGCTATTTGCATTTGATAAGGATTATCAACTAACTTTGTGGAGGGCCGGTTTTGAACTCAGGTCTATGGTATCAAACACCAGTAGACTTTACCAAGCTTGTTGGAATTGGAACACATGCATGCTAATTCCGGAGCATCTATCTATTCTTGGAACACGAGCAAATGGTGGCTATGCTAACTGTCACCTTCTTTTTATACTGTAAGCCATTACAATTATCATTAATCACCCTTGTTGATGAACTAAAAGTGAGTGAAGGGTGGATTTAAGGGTTTCTTCTCTTTTATATAAAAAGAAGCGAATCATCCTAATTGAGGAATGATCCAAGAACTTTTATTAATACATGTTAGAGGGAATAATCTTCTTAATTGCATTTTCCTATTGGTGTTGCCCCAAGATTCATGTGAATTCTTGATTGTACTGAATTGGGGTGTTCTAAGTAAAAGTTGGTGCGGCAGTAAAATTTCTCTAGAGAAATGTTTAGGCCAATATCTGAGATGACTCTCAAACTGGTCTTGTACGAGAGACAGGGAAATGACTCAAAAACAAATTCGTCTTCAGCCTCTTTTGCCAAAATTCTGTCATTTTCCCCAGGAGTCCGTGATTGTTTGACAATCCCATTGTTTACCTTCCCCTCGAAAACTTTTAATCCTCGAGCTTTTATTTGGCAAAATCATCCACAATTAAAATCTTATTTATTTTCTTCCCCCCATTGATTTAGAAGAGAGAACTGCCGAAAGAATCAAATTTTGAGGACAGCTGGGCAATTGTGGGTGCTAGGCGTGTACAGGTGAGACTCTCCCACTGAAACGTATTAATGAGAAATGACTACTGATAAAATGACGTGTTAAACCTTACCTTACGCACCTCGCCAAACCGTATAGTTCTGTGCATTTGCCATGTAGCATACGGTTTTAGTGTGTCATTTTATCACGGCTAAATGAAAATTTATATGAAATTTCGAACTTGGCCCCCTCTTCTTTTTTTTTTTTTTTCCATTCGATCCGTATTTGACTGACGTGACAAGGACACAAAAGCATAGATCATTTTCTTCGGGATACACAAGGAAAAAGATTTATACTTCTGTGCCCTTGCCACATTAGTCAAGTAGAGTACTAACATCATTAGCCAATTTATATTTGAGTAATGATTTTCTGGCACCTTCGTTGACCTACGCCCTCATCATAGAATCATAATAGATCAATTGTCTTGGAATACATATAATTATAAATATTTTTCTTGTATATCTAAAGGTTTTGTCACGGGGGATAATGTTTGAGAGGGGAAGGGGATTGTTATTCAATGATAATAATTTTAACCGTTCTCCTTTGCAAATGCCTCCATCGTATAACTGTAGATCATTTGTCGTAGGATACATAAGAAAATAAAATTTATGATTATGTATCCCGAGGCAAATGATCTATGATTCTACGATATAGGCATTTGTCTTTACACCCCAGTGGCTCAATTATCATTGATCAGTTCAGTCTCCCAAAAACGACGACCTTCCTTGCCATCAGATATCAGCGAACGGTTTAGATGATGAGCTTGCTAATTTTTTTTTTATTTTTTTAGCTTCAGTATATCGCGGATGCAGGGGGTCATGAAATTCTTGTGTTGCTGCGCGTCAGTTATTCGATGAAATTCCCACAAGAGTTGCATCCGAAATATTTGATTCAAAATTTCTCAGAGAAAGAAATTCTGAGTCAGTCTCGTGGTTTTGCTAAGCATGGCAATGACCAAAAAGCTTTTTTCTGGATTTTAATAACTGTATTATGCGCTCGCTAAGCATGGGCAGCCATGTTCATGAAGCATTGAAGTCTTTCCGCCTCATAAATGGCCTTGGAATTATGCCCTCAAAATTCACTCTCTGTACCGTTCTTAATTCTTGCACAAAAACGCTAGATCAGTATTTGGGTTCTCAAATTCATGCTCGGATTATTCAAATTGGATACGAAGGCAATCTCTTTTTAAACAGTGCACTTGTTGATCTATATGCAAAATGTGATGTGATGGTTGATGCTAGGAAGGTTTTTGATGGTATAAAAGAACACGATCAAGTATCGTGGACTTCAATCCTAGCTGGGTATGCTCAAAATGGGTATGGAAGAGAAGCTCTGATGCTATTTAAAGGTATGTTAGGGACCGATATTAGACCCAATTGCGTCACTTTTTCTAGTGTAATTAGCGCATGTACACATTTTGAAGCTGCATTTGATCTAGGTGCATTGTTCCATGCTCTTGTGATAAAACTTGGATTTGAGCTCAACAGCTTTGTGATCAGCTCCCTTGTTGATTGTTATTCGAAAAACGGGAAAATCAATCAGTCTATATTGCTATTTGATGCAACCTTGGAACAAGATATTGTTCTTCTCAATTCCATGATTGTTGGATACTCTCAGAACTTATGGGGCGAAGAAGCCTTGAAACTTTTCATGAAAATGCGAAAAAACGGATTGTGTCCAACTGATTACACCTTCTCTAGCATTTTGAATGCATGTGGGCGCCTCACAGTACTTCAACAAGGAAGACAATTGCATTCTCTGATAACTAAGATGGGTTCGGACAGAAGCATGTTTGTCGCAAGCTCTTTGATAGATATGTATTCTAAGTGCGGGAGCATTAATGAAGCTCGTTTCATCTTTGATCAGCAAGTCAAGAGAAATAATATCTTATGGACCTCCATGATTACGGGGTATGCTCAGAGTGGAAGAGGAGCAGATGGGTTGAAGCTATTTGAGCAGTTTGTGAAGGAAGGCATGACTCCTGACCACATATGCTTTACTGCTGTATTGACCGCTTGCAACCATGCAGGGTTCCTAGATAGGGCGATAGAGTACTTCAACAAAATGAGAAACGAGTATGGTCTTGTTCCTGAAGTAGACCAATATGCATGCATGGTTGACCTCTATGGGAGAAATGGGCATCTAATAAAGGCAAAGGAGATAATGGAGGAAATGCCTTTCAAGCCGAATTCTGTAATATGGAGTTCTTTCTTGGGTTCTTGTAGAGTTTATGGTGAAGTAGATCTTGGAAGGGAGGCTGCATATCAGCTTTTTGAGATGGACCCGTTTAGTGTGGCACCCTATGTGACTCTTGCAAATATTTATGCTGAAGCTGGTATGTGGAGAGAAGAAGCAGATGTTAGGAAAATGATGAGAGAAAAGGGTGTTAAGAAGAGTGTTGGATGGAGTTGGGTTGAGGTGGGAAAGAGGGTACATGTGTTCTTAGTGAGTGATACATCACATCCTCAGATGCGAGAAATCTACAGCGAATTGAATAAGCTGACATTGGAAATGAGGGAGGCTGGGTATGTGCCTATACCAAAATACGTGTCACAAGCTGTTAATAATGAACACCTGTGATAGAGAAAGCATTTAAGTTTGGGGATCTCTTCTAGCTCAAAATGAAGTAAGAATAGTTCTTGGCTGAGATATGATTTTGCTTATTGGAAATCATTAAAAAAATGGTTTCTTTAGCCGAAGGCCCCAAAGATTGTAAAATATTTGTGTGTTCCTACTCCCAAACATTTCAGATCTGAAATGTGTAAGCCACCTCCTATTTATCAAATTTACTCTCTCAAGGGCTTGAGAATTTGTTTCTTCATTATTTGGCTTGATGTTATAAAGTTATTCTTTCTATTAGCACAATTATCAAAAGGTATATATCAAGGGAAACTTGTGATTGCTACCCTCTCTTAGCAGACTAACTCTGCTAACATTAATACTTTGTGACTTTTTCAATCTCCTTTACGGAAGTTTTTACCGTGCCAAGACTGCTTATGGACAATCTATGAGAATTTAAAGGGGAAAAAAAAGGCTCTGAACTCCCATAAAACTGGAGACTTAATGGAATAGCTGAAAGTTTATTCATCAAGTTAACTATTTGGGGTACTGTAAGCAAGTATGATGATTCAAACAAGTAGCTTCTAATCAATTGAAATGAAGTTTGATCTCTATATGATTCTTTCTATTATTATAAAACACTGGATAGAAAGTAATATATTTGTAGTCTTAAGTCTATAAAGCTAACATAGTGTAGCGATTTTACATATTAGTAATATATTTGTCGGATATGAGCATTTTCACTGGGAACTCCATTTCACCCATGAAAAATAAATATTCATTAGGCAATATTTGATTCTGGTTTAGATATGAATGCACCTTCAAAAAAAAAAAAAAAAACATTTGGCTAATGTTTTTTCGTCCCTTTCAAGTGTTTCCTCCAAAGAATTTTTCTTTGCTTCTTGTTTGGACCTTTTATTGTCTCTCCATCATTCATTCACTAATAACAAACCCATGAACTGTTGAACATTATTTTCTTTCTCAATTGAACAAATGCCATGATTGGTCATATGTAACACCAATTCATGTCTTTTGTTGAAGATGTTCAAGAGATTAGGAGTTAAGTAGAATCAATTTTTTTTTCAACTTCAATAAGAGCACACCTTTAAAAAGATTATACAAGTTTCCTAGCAATAATCATCCATGACAATATTTGGTGACATATTTTGAACTTCTTGTACACGGGGGGGAGGGGGGGGGGGGGGGAGACCACGTGTATAAGATTTTTTTTTTTTTGGATAAGTGGGATAAGAATTAAGCTTTGTTCTATGGTATATTGCTCTAACTAGAGTTGAACGGAAAAATACGATCCCAGCATTTGGGAAAAGGTGTAGAATCCTAGACGATGATGATGGGAAAGGGTCACTTGGTAAGTTGTTTATTAGGAATCAAGATCTTCATTTGTGAGAATCCAAAACAAATCTCTCCTAGTAAAATATTTTTTAGTTGGAGAACATGTTTTCCTATCTTATAAAAAGATTCTATGGCTCTTAAAACAAAAAAATCCTTGTTTAAGGGTTCTTTTGTTTTCCTCTCCACCAACCAACAACATTTAAAATAGACAACAAGACAAGGAAAATATAAATAACAGGCTTAGGGTACCCTATAGGGAGAAAAATGGTACCTTGATTGGTGACATGGTAGAAGTGCCAAGTTGGCAAAGAGGATCAGTATGCCTACTAACAACTTGGGGTGGTCTGTGACCCATGATTCCTTCAATTAAAAAAAATAATAATAATAAATCTAATACTTTATTTTCCATGACCAGTCAACTAAACCCTGGTATTTTTCCAACAGATGAAACTGATATGGAGCAAATTATTATGTAAATCAATCATTTTTAATCATCCAATATCACATTTACTGGCAAGGGAAAAGCCTATCTTATGAGTCATTTTAGGGGACCTATGCTGCAATAAACAGATCAGTTGGAACACTGGCCTATGTTGGTAAGCCGATTTTTAAGGATTGTGTCTTCAAACAACAATGACTTATTAGATCCAATTACAAAAATTTCAGACCTACATGTCTGAGGTACCCTTTTGGGTTTTGTTCGAAATTAGGGATACCCCTCAAATTTCTAATTGATGATATATATTGTGTCTTTTGAATGGGTATTTTGGTTATTTTTATTGGCTCCCATGGAAGACTGAGGTCAAGGGGTATGTCATCAATTTGAAATTCCCAAGAAGTACCTCTAATTTTCACCAAAATAAGGAGGGTTACCTCATAATTGCCCCTTTTTATATATAAACAAAGGGAAGGGAATGGTTGAGGGATCTTGGAGGATCTATGGATTATTTTATTATTTCTTATATAACCCATAGTTATTTTATGTGATTTTGAGTAAATATGTTTAATATTATTTTATGGGGGTAAGAGCTGACCCATTTGAGCAGGGCATGGTTGTTATTATGATAAATTTCACATGGGACATTAATTGAGTTTGGTTGAGAGAGAAACACAGGAGAAGGAGGAGGAGGAGGAGATGGGGGAGGTAACCATGTGACATGTGGGGTTTCAATGTACCTTTAGGTATGGTGTGAGTGAGGTGGGTAACTTGGCATTTTTTTACTCCAAAAAATGAAAAATGACACACATACTACTAATGTTTGTTCCTTACGGGAAAAAGCAATCTTGTGTGTCCTTGTATGTAATCACAGTGTCTCCCATATAAAATTCTCATACATAATCTCAGTGATGAGTCAATCTCTCCATAACCATTAAACAACTTTCCAACCTTATCGACAAGGAAATGTGATGGCTTTGAAAATGATACATAGTATATTAATTCCCCATGTTACATGTAGGCCTTTCTAATAGTTCGAGGTGCCTCTGATTGCTTCAGATTCAGATGCTAAGGCATCTGCGACGTCATTATCCTCACAATAAAATAATCAAGTTGTTTTTTAAGATATCCCAACCTTCTTACACATTTATTTTATCAAAAAATAATGAATATTTATTAAAAAGATAAATGAATTTTCATATTCATCATTGTCAAATGTAAAAAAAAAAAATAATTAAAGATGAACTGGTTTATGCAGGTACGTATTATAGTAGAAAATTTAATGTAAATTTTACATTAGAGTAAAAGATCTTCATGAAAGACTTCTCAAACACTACTTTTATGCCTAATTTAACTATATATATATATAATATATATATATATATATATATATATATATATATATATAGGGTAGCGTTCAAGGGCAAACTTTTTAGCAAGCTTTTTGGCAAAACATTTTTCAAAACATGGGTTAGAGGTTTTGGAATGGGCTGATTTTTGGTGAGGATGATCTCTACGGTGAGTAGATTATCCTCACCAAAAATCAGCCCATTCCAAAACTTCTAACCCATGTTTACCAGCTGAAAAATCGTGGACCGTCCATTTTTTGTAAACTGTTTTTGATGGGGTTAGAAGTTTTGGAATGGGCTGATTTTTGGTGATGATGATCTCCTCACCGTAGAGATCATCCTTGCCAAAAATCAGCCCATTCCAAAACCTCTAACTCATGTTTTGAAAAATGTTTTGCCAAAAAGTTTGCTAAAAAGTTGGCCATTGAACGCCCCCCATATATATATATATATATATGGGGCATTCGGAGGCCCTAAAAAGAGTCAAACATTATGCCAAACATTTTTTCAATGTACAGGTTAAAAGTTTGAGATCGGGTTGATTTTTTATGAGGATGATCTCTATGATGAGGAGAACATTCTCACTAAAAATCAGCCCCTTCCAAAACTTCTAACCCCCTCAAAAGTGATTTACAAAAAATGGACGGTTCACGATTCTTTAATTTGTAAATTAGGGTTAGAAGTTTTGGAATGAACTGATTTTTGGTGAGGATGATCTCTTCATCAAAAATCAGTTAAAGAAAATAATGATAACAACCTTTTGAAAAGTTAAAGAAAATAATGATTGTACAAGTCATAATTTTTATTATTAACTTTTCTCACCACATAAGTATCTCAAATATTCACCAAAATGTTGAAAGGTCATGTTTTCGGGCTTTGTGGAGCCTACTTATGTTTGATTCGGTTGACGATCCGACCTAACCCGAATAATGTTTGTGTGATATTTTGATGAGAGATTTTCTAAGGCTTAGTCCATGGAGTGGAGGCTTGGGTCGATAGGCTCAAGCCAGAGCACTCATGGACGTTGCCCCCTGGGAAAAAATTTTAGGCCCATTTTGTAACCTATTGTGAATCCTGTGCGCAATATATAGAAGTCGTTTTTGGTGATTAAGGTTTTGATTGTCGTTTTTGAGATTTGAGCCCCACTCTGTAATTTTTCTCGATAATAGTGAAATCCCTACAACTCCGTGGACGTAGGCAAATTACTGAACCACATAAATATTATTTTGTGCGTGTTATTGCTTTCTTTTTTTTCGACGTGTGTTTTTCTCTATTTTTTGTTTCTCACAGGTTTAATTCCCTACACATGTGTCATATAAAAATACAAAAGAAAGGACTTTTCTAGTCTCAACCTACGTTTGTAGAGGTCATGATATTTACTATGGAATCCCAAGAAAAATGTATCCCAAAAAAAAATGATAATCTCTAGAAGATCTACACTAACCTCTAGGAATTATGTGTTTTTTCACTTATCGTAACTGTCTTGTTCATGGAGGGGTTGATTCTAGTATTTTCCTAAATGAAATGGTTTTTTCAAAGTTTTTAAAAGGGTATTTTAAGTATTTTGTTCAGTAATATTTTAAAAGATCCTTAGGCGGACAATGTTCAGAAAAATAGAGGAACATGTAGGTATGGGCGAAACGATAATGTTTGTTAGTCAAAATTGTAAAGAAAGATTCTATTGACACATCAACTCTTACTTATAGCACAACAATCCTTTTGAAATTCTTAATTGACTGTGTACACGGAGTTAGATAGTCTTATAAGTGAAAAAATAAAATAAAAATTGGTGTGTTAATAAAAATGAAAAACCAACGCATGTGCACATTGAGGGAAAGTCAGAATAATATTTTCTTTTTGCAGTTCTTTACATCCCTACTTGAATTTGGTTGCATGTGGGCATTGAGGGGAAATCACGATAGTATTTTATTTTTAACAAAATAAGAAAATAATAGTCAGTTACTATTTTATCAGGGAAGTAATCCATAGAGATAAGGACATCTTAGATATTAAATTACGTTGGAGATATTGTTTAAAATTAAATTCAATTAACCATCCGAGAGGTAGTCGAGTGGTAGCAATTTGGGGTCAAAGGGTCTGCTCCCCCTATGATTTCATGTTTGACTCCCACTGATTGCTAATATTTGTGACCATGGACCGTAGGATTAAAAGTCCTGTTAGTAAACCTTACTCGGGGAGGAGGGATTATTTGGTGTGCGTAAACTGGTTCAGGCACCCTTCTCTAAAAAAAAAATAAAAATAGATCCAATTATATTCAACTCCAGAGACTACCAACTAATAAATAATCAAATGCACATATCCCGTTGTAATTATCAAGTTAGTGATTTTTCTAAGACTAACAATAAAATGAAGCTCTAAAACGTACGTGGCGTGGAGATGACGTTGCAAGTGCACATAACCTAGCTAGAATTTTTTTCTTGTGTATTACAAAGAAAAAGATCTAAGGCTCTATTGCACTTACCATGTCAACGGTCTACATTTTAACGTGTCAGTTTATCATCACTCTTTTTCTAATGTGGTTGACAGACATATTTAATTTCCGTGACAGTCAACAAACATTGTTAGAGTGACCCACTCCTCTACACTACTGATACTGGTAGAGAGGGAAGGGTAATATTTTTTAATTTCTTTTTTAGACCAATAATTAATTTCATCTGAACTAGAAATAACGAGGGAAGAAGATGAGAGGTTGTCACACGTGGGGGAAAAAGACCTCTTTGACAATTCTTGACTATAAAAGAATAAGGTATTCTGTTGCTGCTTGAAGGAAATTAAGAAATAAACTTTAGTCCTTTTTGAAGCCAAAGAAGGTTAGCTTTCCTTTCTTCTCCTCTTGGCTTTGTTTTTCTCCTTTGTGGCCCTCAATATTTCGAAATTTGTATCATTGTTTTCTATAAAATTATTTGCTCTTGTAGAAGTTTTTTTTTTTTTTAATGTGTTATTTCCTTTTAATTTAATTGGGACATAAAATGGCTTTGAATGTATGCAAGGTGTGAGATCTTTTTCAACAAAAGCTATATATAACTCTTGTTTAATTATATTTGTGCTTCTCAGGATCTTACACCCAAGAGAAATGGAGATTTCTTCGATCCCATGGTTATCTGAACTGGTATGTATATATGAAATTTGTAAATCATCATATATGGATCGGATGAGATTTCAATAATTGGTAGTTTTTTTTTTTTTTTTATATGAAAGAAATCACTATATATGGTTGTTTTTGTTACTTGTATAAGGTACAGGAGATGGAGGATCCAACCTTCATCCATCAATGCCAGCAGCTGAATTCTCTTGATGATTTCAGCACAAAAGAAACAATAAAAAACTCTTTCAGCTCTGAGAGCTACTCATCATCGATATCTTACCCACCACCTAAGGCTAATTGTAACTCAGGAAGCAGCAGCACCATCTCCTTCAGCTCTTCATCCAGCTGGGAAGCTTCTCCAATCGAAACCCTTAAGCCCACAAAGCAGCTCAAAACTGAAACCTGGGATTTTTCCACTGGTGAACACATATCTACACCCAAATCTTCTATTCCCCCTGATCTTGACCTTCCTTCTTTCATCAATTCGGATTCACCATCCAATACTCAACAGTTAGCAGATGCACTACTGTCTCCAGGAAACATGATCTCTGTGTACAAGAATTATGTATCAAAATCAGGTCAGGGTACTAAGAGGCTTAGTATGGAGAGGAATACTAAAGATCACATAATAGCAGAGAGGAGGCGGCGAGAGAAACTGAACCAGCAGTTCATAGCTCTTTCAGCCATTGTCCCCGGCCTAAAGAAGGTTCCTCTTTGCTTAATCATAAATGATTTTTTCTTTTGGAAAGTAATGGTGAAGTTGGGTTTAAGGGATTTGAACCTAAGAAGTGGGAACTCTTTTCCAAGTACTAGGGAGAAAGAAGAAGAATGTTGAAGTGCTCATTGCTTACATTTTGAACATTCAGAGATCTATAATGAGAAAATCCGCAATAGTGTTTAAATGTGAAAGACTTGGAATGATAACCATAACTTAACTTATATAAATCTCTATTAGATCATATTAAGTTTCTATTACACATACACATTGTATATCTTAACACCACTGAACTATTACATTTGTAGAGAAACATCATAGATAACACCAATTTATGAAAACATGTGCCTATATTAAAGAATCTATCTCAAATGGCAAGTTATGGTCATCATTATCCCAGCCCCATCTATACCTCGTAAAAAAAATATTGGGTCCGCGGCTTGCATATTTTTTTTTGCATTCGAATTGATCTAGAGATAAAGAAAATCCTTTTACGAAGAGAGAGACTTTTCAATAATGCTCAAACATGAGCCAAAAACAAACAATTCACATCATGGTTGAACATTTTTATCTTTATTGTAGATGGACAAGATTTCTCTTCTTGGAGATGCTACAAAGTACTTGAAACAACTACAAGAGAAGGTAAAGACACTAGAAGAGCAGATGGCCAAAAAGACTCTGGAGTCAGTGATCTTTGTTAAGAACAAATCTCAATTATTGGCCAACGAAGATTCCTATTCTTTGGATGAAAACTTTGATGGCCAATCCCAAGAGAAGCTCCTTGAGATTGAGGCCAGAGTTTCAGACAAGAACGTCTTAATAAGAATTCACTGCGAGAAACACAAAGGAATGACAGTGAAAATAATTGCTGAAATAGAGAAGTGCCATCTAACTATTTTCAGTTGCAATGTCATGCCATTTGGTGATTCTGCTGTTGACATAACGGTAATTGCTCAGGTAATTTTTGCTCTTTTTTCTCTGTTTTTCTATAGCTAGATCAAAGAGATGACAATGTGCCTCTGCCAATGTCTGTGAAACATAAGTGTTACTGTGTAAAATTCAATCCCTTTTTTTTTTTTTTAAATTCCCTTTCTTAAGAAATTTAGGCTGGGCTTGTACTTCAGGATGACCCTTAAAGCCACCTTCAGTTTTCATATCACCAGATTTTTCATTGTCAGTCTTTTAGCAAATATAAGATAATATAAAGATTTTGGAAAATGATATGGAGAGGACTAACTTGAGACCAATCACTCTGTATATAGAACTAAATTCCAAGATTGCCCAAAGGGCTTCACTCCTGCAATTAAACTGACCTTGTTCCTAGTTGGCTCATAGCCTAAATAGGCTTAATTTGAAAGCCCAAGGTTGGGTTGAATAGTGATCACCTTGGGTTGGGCTTGTGGTTGATCATCTAATTCTACAACTTGGGGAGACGTGGGGATTCCATTGTGGGCTTTTTTAATTTTGGGTGTAGTATTCAGCTCTATAAAACTCCGGTTGGGCTCAGGTTAGACCCAAACTTGACCCAACACACCCAAATTATCCCTTTCCAAGATCAACTAGAAACATTAAAATATCGTTATACTTCATTTCATTGTTTTTAAAAAAAAAAAAAAAAAACGAATTATTTTTTTATTTTTAATCTGAGTTTTTCCATGAAATCTAGAAGGCTGTGGTGTTGGATTACCTCGAATTTGGTAATCCATGTGAGCAGGATGACCCTTAATAAGATTTGGAATCTTACTAAGTCAGGCCAGGCTAAATTATCTTTATAATTAAATGATAAAAGTTGTAAAAATTAAGGTTGACTTGTCTAAATATGACTCAATTTGTTTCAGATGGAGAAAGAATTCTGCATGACAGTGAAGGATGTTGTGAGAAATTTACAATCGGCCTTGGTCGAGTTGACTTGAAGAAAAGAAGAAGCCACTTTGGGGTGGGTGTGTTGAAGTGGAGAGTCCCTTTTTGGGGATACTTCACCTTAATTTACGTAGAAGCTATGGAAAGGCAGAGGAATAATATTCTCTCATTCATTGGAATTTTCCTGAAACACACTCATTGCTTGTTTCACTGAGAGGTTAGCGTTGCAGGATGGTTTTTATTCTCTACACCTTAATTTCCATGTTTCTTGTAATATAATCCTTAGAGAATTTTGGACGTGCTTTGAGCCTAGTGTTTTTTTTTTTACTATATTGTGCAATGCGAGAGAACTAACAAAAAGTAGAAAAAAAAAAATGTGCCAGTTGAAATCAGAACATTTGATATTGCAGGATCTAAGGGCCTTTTAATATGAACCAGTATATTTAGGTTAGTGGGCCAAAATTAGTCACATATGGGCTGCTAAAGGTTAAGTGTGAAGTGAACATTTGGTTGGTTTGGTTTGTACTTTGTAGGTGTACTTATGTGTCAATGGATACAAAGAGTTTGGTGAGATGGCCAAAATCATGCCTCAAGAACCGGGGAGGTCTTGAATTGGAATCCCCCTTAGGGACCACTCTTAAGGGATTTATCTCAGAAATTGCCTGGTGCATACAGGGTAGGGGATTGTACTTCCCCAAGGATTAGTCCGATACTCTTAAGAGGTCCGGATACCTCAGCTTCAAAAAATAAAATAAAATAAAATAAAATGGGGGCCCAACTATTATGCCACGACTTGCAATTGCATAGGATTTCTCTGCTCATCGACCCGGGAGGGGCTTAATTATTTAGGGAAACATCCAAAAAAAAACTTTTATTTTCTTTCTAACACATTTAAGAAGAAATTTTATTGATAATTCATGGATGATTATTTGTTAGATAAACCCTAAAAAGAGCATTTATACTTTTTTATTTTTTTTATTTTTATGAATAGTATTTATAGATATGACATCAACCAAGGCAAGAAAATTAATGTAATAGCAAAAATTCTAATTATTAATTTTTCCTAATGCATCATTCTCTATCACAACCTTCGATTTGTGGTGGAGAAAAGAATAATGGTGGTGGTCACTCAAGCACGACTCATGCATCTCAATACGATGCATGTTATAATTTTAGAGATTTTTTTGTTCACTCTTTTTCCTATTTCACTGGCTCTCCACTATGTCAATGGCAAAACACGCCGGCTTGGCTCATGACTCATAATGAGATTGATGGATCTCAGGATCTGTGACAAAAAAACAATCATTGAGCAATTTGTTTTTTTTTTTCAATAGTCTCTAATTACCCATTTCTCTTTGGACATCAGAAAGCAAATAAAGACGCATTCTCAGCGTTCATTTTAGGCAAGAGTAAGATTTTGGTGGAGGCAACTTTAACTGTTCTTAATTCAAGGAGGCATGTCTAACATTGGTCATATGAACAGGCCCATGAGTTGGTTATTGGGCTGGGCCGAAAGTGAGAAAAAAAGGGTTGAATAGTTGGAGATCCTCATCTCACTCAGTAATACCCGTTCTTCCATATTCCACTGCCAGTGCAGTGCAGGGAATATCTCACGATCTCCTCCTATTCAGGAGATCTCTCTGAATGTAACTTAACACGAGAGAGAGAGAGAGAGAGAGAGAGAGAGATGAGGAGACAATTGTTGGTTGCAGTGGTGGTAACAACATCAGTGTTGGTGGTGGGGTTTGGGTTGGGGTTGAGGCGATGGCAGCGTAGTAATAAGCGAAGGTGTAAACAGAGACAACGTATTATGAGGAAATTAGGGGAGGAGTGCGTCACTCCTGTCAAGAAGCTTTGGGAGGTGGCGGACGCTTTGGTGGTCGATATGAAAGCAGGACTTGCTTCCCACGGAAGAAGCAAACTCCAGATGCTCGTCTCCTTCCAAGATTCCCTCCCCACTGGGTCTGTCTTTGACCACATGTATAACAAAAATTAAATTAGGATTTTAAAAAAAAAATTGTAATTAATTTTAAATTTTATTTTTGAAATTTAAAATAAACAATCTAGTTTGATATGATATTTTATCATTTAAAATATTAACAAATGAATTTTTTTATTTAAATTAACTAATATATGATTATGAGATTCGTTTAATAATAATAAATTTAGAGAGATTCTCTTGCCACACCAACTTTTTTTTTTGCTAGCGCCATCCCAATTCATATACAAATCACCAAAGAATTGTAACACATCTTGGGGTGGCGTTAGCAAAAGTTGGTGTAGCAATAGAAGCTCTCTAAATTTAAATGGTATGTTTTGGAATTTAAAATTTTGGTCATGGCTACGCTCATTTACTTATTATACTAATAATAATATTTGTTTTGTTTTAGTGAATTTTTTTACAACAATTTATGTATTGCAGTGATGAGAAAGGAATATACTATGGATTGAATCTAAGTGGAACTAACTTTCGGGTCTCTCGTGTTCAACTTGGAGGAAAGAATGCTCGTGTCGTTAAGCAGGAATCCAAAATCTTTCCCATTCCATCCAATTTAATTGATTGCTCTTCCATAGTGAGTCTGTCGCGGCATTGGTTTTTTAAGTTCACTTGGTTCATAAACTGCAGTTTAAATTTATTTATTTAAAAAAAAAAAAAAATGTACCATGTGATTATTGTAGGAATTGCTCAACTATATTGCCGTGGAACTAGCAAAATTTGTTTTGACAGAGAGCGAAAGTTTCAATGTTGTAGTTGAAGGACAAAAGAAACTTGGGTTTACTTACTCTTTTCCTTTGGAACAAGATTCAATATCGTCTGATGCCACCATTAAGTGGAAGACTTTTTCTGTCGATGATACAGTTGAGTTTATCTCAATTCTTTACTTGTTTACATGTTGTTTTACTTGCTTTGTACTAGCAAGATATGTCATTAGTGAAATCTTGTTCTAAACTTAGAATTTGGATAACTTGAATATGCCTAAATGTGTTCGATCTTGATGGCCATGGGCATGGTCTAGACTTTAGATGCAACAATGTGATAACCTGATTTTCATCTTCAAGCTTAGATTTTATGAATCTTTTCTTTTTATCAGGTTGGAAGAGGAATGGTGAACGACATTAATCAGGCCTTGGAGAGACATGGTGTGGATATGCATGTTTCTGCCTTGGTAATTGCATCTTGACATATTCATATTCGGATTGTTTTATCTTTCAAAAAAATCAGATTGTCCTGTTTATTGGTCTCAAGCCATGTTGCTATTGTGTGCCTGTATATTTCGTCTTGATCTCACTACTTACCCGTCTATCTAACAATGGACTAATTAATTCAACCAAATTGGATCAGATCCGTTGGGTATCAAGTTACCGAATTATGACCTGAAAAGGTTAAGATCCGGACCTTACTTGGAAAAGTCTCAATTGCTTCAGATTAAGCATATATTGGCATTTATAATGTTGGTTTGATATTTGCTTATAGTTGATACCTCAAAGTTCCTTTAGCTGTCCCTTTAAGCAGGTAGATGAAACTGTTGGAAATTTGGCTGGAGATAGATACTACAGCAGCGATGTTGTGGCTGCAGTCACTCTGGGAATGGGTACTAATGCTGCTTATGTTGAGCGTGAACACGCGATTTCAAAATGGAACGGCCCACCACCTAAGTCTGGAGAGATGGTTAGTTGATAATCCAATATTGATTTTGCATTTATTCAGTCAAGGGAACAAGAGAAACATATGCAATTCGTTTCACAGGTTATCAACATGGAATGGGGCAACTTCAGTTGTTCTCATCTTCCAATAACAGAATTCGATGTTTGTTTAGATGCTGAAAGTTCTAATCCTGGTGATCAGGTAGTTGCAACTTGCTGATCTAATATTTCCATTCTTTAAGAATAGTAGCAAAGTAACAAACCAATTTTGGTCTATTATCCTTCCTTCTGAATCTTGTTTTATCTCAGATTTTTGAAAAGCTCATCTCAGGAATGTATTTGGGAGAGATTGTGAGAAGGGTCTTACTGAAAATGGCTAAGGTAACAGCTCTATTCGGGGAAAGCGTCCCACCTAAACTAAGAAGTCCATATGTGTTGAGGTATCATGTGTTTCTCTTCCTTTTATATATGCTAGTTTCTCTTTTATGTTGTTGTGTTGTGGTTCATTAAGCAAGATAGGACTTCATGATGATCTTTCATGTTAGATCTAAGATTTCATGTATTCTTCAAAAGACATCTATCTAGGCAAAGAGAGCAGAAAAGAAGTTGAAATGCAAACAAAATAAAATAAATTAAGGTTTGGTGTATCTGTGTCAGTTACATGATTTAGTCTAAATCCTAAAGCTGAACTAGGCCCTTGAGATGAATCACATGAAATGAGTTATTTTAAGAATTCAATTAATATACTGTCAGGTTTGAGATCATGGATGTAATCCTTAATTAGATATGAAAATCTTTGTAGAAAAAACTCAAAGAAATACTAACTTCTTGATGGAAACTATAACATGTATAATCTATTCGGTCATGGATAATAAGAGGAACGATCTGCTATTCAGAATCCTTCTAACCAGGTTTTTGATGATCAATGGACAGGTTCAACCATAGTAGTATTACAGGAGAGATTGTTCTGTTAATGAAATGTACTTTCGATGGGTCAGACTGTTTTACAGTCTTAGAAATGTTGCAAGTAGAATTTCTCTGTGAAGAAAGATGTTTGTAGTGGTAAATATTTGAATTATAAGGTCATAGAGTATAAGAATTAAGATACATATTGCATGGGAAATAAATGTCTGAAGTTTTGGTTTCTGCAGGTCTCCTGATATGGCTGCCATGCATCAAGATACATCAGAGGACCGTGAAGTGGTTGGTGAGAAACTGAAAGAAATTTTTGGGGTATGATACAGATATAGTGGATTTGTAGGAAATTTTGAAAATATTATTATTATTTCAAGTTGACCAGAAAATAATCATAGTTCGCTTCGTTTCAATTTTTATGCATAGGTATGATAGTACTAGATTGTGTAAAATTCACTACCTAATGGATGTGGATTCCCAAAAAATACTTAAGACTTTGTGAAATTCTTATATTCCTTCAATCACAGATTGCAGATTCTACTCCAATGATGAGAGAAGTGGTGGCTGAGGTGTGTGACATTGTTGTAGAACGTGGGGGTCGTCTTGCTGGAGCTGGCATAGTTGCTATTTTGAAGAAGTTAGGAAGAATTGATTCAAAGCAGAGAAGTGTAGTGACGGTAGAGGGTGGGGTTTATCAACACTATCGACTTTTCAGAAACTATTTGCATAGCGGCGTATGGGAGATGCTTGGGAGTGACTTCTCAGACAATGTGGTCATTGAGAATTCAAATGGTGGGTCTGGAATGGGAGCTGTGTTTCTCGCTGCTTCACACTCAAACTCAACAATTACTTAAGAGTTAAACCTTCAGACCATATATATGGTTGCCATTTTTTTCCAAATATTCAGATGGAATTCATCTCATTCGCTTGCAGAACAAGACATGGATATCAGTGCTTACTTGCATAAGTAAACAATATCTTGAAATTATTTTTGGATTTTTCAAGTGAGAATGGTTACTGGTTTATATGGATTTTCTGGTTGATATTTTTACTTGGGGTATTTAGTCCTGTTTTCCTTCTGGGCTTACTGCTAGTCCAAATAAGTATCTCAAATACATTTTAAAAACCAGAACACAAGTAACATGAAATATCTCAACCTTGACAAGGACCATTAGCAACAAAGGATATAGACTCGGGGACAGACAGGCCAGATTTGAGCTGTAGCAAGGCATCAAATGGTGGGTAACTCCTAGCCCACTGCATGGCATAAGGTCCATCCCTCCGTGCACTTGCGAAGCCTAGCCTGCTCAAGCCCATGAAGTTACTTGGGCTAACCTAAACCCGCAACAAGGAAGAAAACATTGAAGTATATCAAGAAATTTAGCTAGCACTGGTGTGCCTTGGTATATATATTTCAAACCCGTTGAACCCACCTTCATCGCTGCTGAGCACTTAACCCATGCTTGCCTTGCGAAAAAAAAAATGCTGATTAGCTACTCAACTCCCTGAAGTAACTGGATGTTAGACACACACACAAAAAAAAAAAAAAAATCATCTACCATTTAATATAGGAAATACCCCAAATGATAAGAAAATCAAAATGGATAAGAAAAGATTTTTAAGATCACAAATAGAATCTTTGTAAGTTAAGGATGGAAACATGGAATGCAGTTATCCAATAGAGAGAAGGGAGGAGGATCCCTACAATTAGAGAAAGACTGATAAGTGAAAGGAGCTTTTGAATTAATTGAAATTATTCATTTGTTAATTATTATTTTTTCTAACTTAAGCATTGGAGGTTCTTTGGTAAGTACCACAATAACGATGCCTTAACAATAAAGAAATCATCAATCAAAAAGGAGAGGAGTTAGATTTCCTAAACCAAATATTAATCTCAAGGTATGTGTTATTGAGGAGTTGGAAATCGTCACTACACTAAGTTTATATATATAAGACACTATTATTTACAAAGCAAAAAAATAAAAATAAAATACAGAGGTTGCTGCTAGCGCTTTCCATTAAGAAAGTGCAACCCAATGATAGCCCAAGTTGAATTAGAAGAATACGGTTAAAAGAGAATAGCATATGATATGCCATTGAAGTGCTAAAAACGAGGTCGACAATAAGTTTGGTTCTTGGGATGAATGTCAAAAGATCATTTTCACAAGTTCCAATTTTAATAAATTTATACCTTGTTAGTTTTAAGTCATTTGAGTATTGATATTCTATTTCCTTAGAAATACCGCTTCGTTGAACTTGTTTTTTTTTTTTTACCTTGTATTTTATTTTAATATTATTTACATATTTATTATTCTAAAAAAAATATGGCATGGCAAAAGATAAGATATAATTAACCTATGTTTCATGATTTAAATAGGTTATGGGTTTTAGGACACACGTTACAAGTGCAATAAATACACATTGGAAATAAGCATCAGGATTTTTTAGTAACAAAAAAAGGATTATTTTGTAGGTATTTTTTTGGTTAAAAATTCAATTTTCAAGTGTATTTAATGCACTTTAACGTGTGCCTGAGGGCACATGTTAAGAATGTTGTGTATGTGAATACCTTTATAAAGATCACTTAGTAATTTGATCAATAATCTATTGGGTATTTCACCAAACACTTTGTATGCCACATCTTCCAAGACCTTATTTGATAATGACAATGGAGGATAACTCAAATAATAGTAGTAAATGTAAAAAAGATGAACAATCACACAAAGAAAATAATAATAACACAATCTCACAACACAAGATTTTACCGTGATTCATTCAAAGGCTACGTTCATGGAGGTATGAGAGTTGGAGTTCAATTTCACTATAAAGAAAACGAGACAAATCGATACAAAGAGTCACCTCTATCACTTAACTTCATCTTCTTCTAGATCTCAATCTTCACAAATCTCTTAACCTCTCATCTCTTAGGTTTTCTCTCTTTTTCTATTATCTTCTATAGAAAAAACTTAGGCTTGAAATTAGATTTTTTCAATAAAAGAAAAGAAATTAAAAAAAAAAATTACAAAATAAAATATTTACATAAGTTACAAGTTCAACCCAAATTATCTTAGATCACCCTAAAAATACATATACTTACGACCCCCTTTGCGACACACCATTTTGTCTATATATGGGCAAAAATGTTTGGAATGAGCTGATTTTTTGTGAGGATGATCTCTATGGTGAGGAGATCATCCTTGCCAAAAATCAGCTCATTATGAAATTTCTAGCCCCATGTTTTCAAGTTGAAAAATTTTAGACCGTCCAATTTTTGTAAATCAATTTTGATAGGGTTAGAAGTTTTGGAATGGGATGATTTTTTGCCAAGATGATCCCCTCATCATAGAGATCATCCTCATAAAAAATCAGTCCATTCCAAACATTTTTGCCCATATAAGATAAAATGGTGTGTTGCAAAGGAGGTCGTAATAACGTCATCCAAACTTAAATTAGACCTAATTGATTTTGAATCATACTTCAACAAACAAGACACTAAGGGTCTATTCTTTACAGAAGCTAGCTCCAGCTCCAGAAGCTGGCTTCTGGAAGAAGCAGAAGCTTGGAGCCTGAAAAGCCACATCCAGCAGAAGCTTGTTCATTACAGAAGCACATAAGCCAGAAACTGATGTTCGTTTGACAGCTTTTTATTGCTGGATTCTGATAAAATGACTAGAATACCCTTAATGTTGATAATGCACCAAAAATGATCAGAATACCTTAATAAATATATAGTTACACTAAATATATATATATATATAATAAATTTATCTTAAAAAATTATAAAAATAATATTTTTAATTTAAATAAATTTATAAATTTTATAATTTTATTGAAATTTCGGCAGCATCTCCTCTTAAAAATGGACATATGAAATTTTCCTGATAAAGAAAATACCTGCATACATAGCCCTTTTACAAGAAAAACTCCTTTTTATAAACTATAACAACTACCTATAACTTACTTTTAATTTCTTATAAGCTAACATAAATACCTTCTTAAAATACCCCTCCACAAATGTGGAAACACCCATCATCCCTTTGAAACAAAAGATGTGATTTTAAATCACCAAGCCCAACAGAAACTTCCACTATATCAGATTGGACGATATGTGGTCATAGAACAAGTTATACTATACGGGGAAAAACTATAATTTTTCCGTTCAAGTGGTCATGAACAAATGCACGTTAGAGATTTCTTCAAACAATCTTAAGATCTAAACTAACATACTATCAAAATTCTCATAAAATCATCAAAAACTACAAAGAATAATGTCTTTAGCTTCACACAACCAACCAACTTCACAAATTGTAACTTCATTTACTGGACGAAATATTAGCATAAAAAAGATAAAATCTTTTAAGACCCAAACTAACAAAATATCAAAATTCAGATAACACCATAAAAGCAACAAAGAACATTGTCTATAGTTTCACATAACAAAAAAATTAGAACTTTACAAACAGTAACTTCATCTACTTAACAAAATGTTAGCGTAGAAAAATAAAATCTTTCGTTAGAGAGCTGCTATCAGCACCCAAAATATTTTGTTTATTATTTTTTTAAATTATATATCACACCCCAATTAAAGATTAAAACACACACTTACAACATTACAAGATTTTAGCTAAAATTATAATCTCAACATAACAAAACATATAACACTCTTTGAAATAATTTCAGTAGTTGTTTACAATTATGATTAGGCTCATACAAAATCCTAAACCCAAAAAATAGCAATCTAGCTATAAAAAAATTGATCTATTGGCATCGCAACTTTTACTTAGTTCGTAGGTTATAAAAATGACGAATGCATGTTTTGGGTTTGAATTGAAAGATTTTACAATTTGAAAACGCTTTTTCTGATTCAACAGAGCCATCCAGTTGCAACTATGTGACATTGCTTTGAAGTAAGACTCCAAATATTAGATAAAACTGTGGGTATCAATAAACATTATGAAGTTGATTTACAGTTATAAAATCAGATTAGGGAACATACTCGACATCTATACCCCAAGTAACATAATATTTTAGTTATGTTCAGAAATTTTTTTGTTTCTTACATAAAAATGACAGACACAAATATTTAAGTAGATCTATAAGATGGAAGTCTATCCTATGATTGCAAAGCTGTGTTTAGCAACTTGATAGTTGGATCAACAAACTCATGAGTTCGTAGGTTAAGATCCCTTCTAATAAACTACCAAAATTCCAATAAAATCATTCAAACTAGCAAAACACACACTATAATTTCACACAACCAACAATTAAAACTTCAAGTGGAAGAAAAATTGAAGAAGGCCAGACCTGAATGGGGAAGAGTTGGGTTATTCCTCGTCGAGAGAGCGCGGAGACAATCTCTTCCGAAATCTCGAGTTTGGAGACGTCAAGAGGGTTACCTTTTGTGGAAGAATAGGGGCCGTTTGTTTCGGTGGTGATGGGGAATCCAACGGAGGAAGA
Organism: Akebia trifoliata; assembly: GCF_017979445.1. Lineage (NCBI taxonomy): Eukaryota > Viridiplantae > Streptophyta > Magnoliopsida > Ranunculales > Lardizabalaceae > Akebia > Akebia trifoliata. The sequence goes on along the minus strand of NC_141378.1, from coordinate 164,981 downwards.
GGAGACATGAAAGGTGGACCTATGAGGGTTGGGGTTGGGGTTGTTGGAGATGGAGATTGAAATTGGGGAGAAATTGGAGAGGAGAGATGGTATGAAATCAGGATTTTTGTAGAGAAATGTTGTTGAAGGTAGAGGAGAGAAGAAGATGAGCATCACCATTAGAAGAGGTTGAAGAAGAGAGAGTGATGATCTTATTTTTATGGATGAAATGAGTTTCTGCAACAACCTGAACCGTTGGAAATTTAACAAAAGAAGAAGGGCATTTAGGTAATTTCATCTGAACCGTTTTACGGTAATGGGCTTCGCGCAAAAGCCATTTGACGAAGCGGGCTAAGGGAGACTTCAATAAAGAGTCGTTTTTGGGTTTTATTTAAAATCTGAGGAGCGAAAGAAGTCCAAACGAACATATTTCGCCGGACTTTTTGAGCTTAAAAGTAAAAAAAGCTGGAAAAGCCAGCTTCAAAAATTCAAACGAACAGGCCCTAAGTTATATATATGGATTATATATTATAAGAGTCAAGAGGACATATTAATTAAATAAATGGGTTGATGTCCCTGACTCGAGCACAACCCATTCAATAATGGGATGGATGGACACGACCCAGAAACAATTGTAGTCGATCCAATTCGAAACTCATTAATTCCGTATTATTTTCATGTGTGATTCACGGGTTGTGTTTAGAACTCCCAATCAGTGACTAATGTGAGTGGACCCACAATGAATGACATGGACAGAAAGAGATACATTGCATTAGACAATCATCATATCATAAGAAAAGAAAATGATAGCTGCTGACGTTGAATCTGTGGTGTAGACAAGGAGAGGGAGGGCAAAGTAAGGACAAAAAGTGTATTGGTGGGAGTCGTCCACGTTACAGTAGTCTCAATGGGTGGGTCCCACTCCCGACTCATGAGTCGCTCATTAATATTTCGTCACTAGTGGGGAAGTCAAAATTACTGTGGGATTTAAAGTTGTTTTTGTGTACCGTTGTTGACTTGACTCCTTTTAAATCAAACTTTATTGTGGTCTTCATTGAAACCAATAATGCCTATAAAATATGAACTCACTCACTCCTTATACTTTCTTCTTTTATCTTCTCATTTTTCTTACTCAACCCAAGCGTCGAGTTGAGTCTTACTGGCTCGTTTGTAGAATTGAATTGACACGCCGGAGAATGACTAACCAAGTTCATCAAACGAATTCAGAAGGTGAATAATGATATTCGAACTAGAAAAGTCTTTCACGACTGACGTGTTATGGACACAGAATCATAAATCTATTTTCTCATAATATACAAATGCAAATCACCATAAATATGTGTATTTGTATAGCCCAAGGAAAAAAGATCTATGATGTCATGTCTGAAACACATCAGCAAGCAGTCGAGTATGGACCGAGTGAAGACTTTCTAATTCAAATTTCATCACTCTTCAAAAATGAGTTGTGCAGGAATAACATTGAAATTGCCATCATTTCACATGTTGATGTGCACATAACCAGCCATAGATGCTTCTCATTATTTTCCTTAGAAAATCTCGTCATTCACTTTTCATTGGACATATTTATAAGACACCCTTTAATTTGTTAAGATAAAATAATAAATAAATAAATTTCCTAAAGATCAATGATCTTTCAAGGAGTAGTATAGTTTTATTTAGAGATACTTTTCCTTGGAATCCCTAGCTTCTCAATTGTCTATTTGATGGAGAGCCTCAATTATGAGTTGAGGTTAATTTTTACTAAATTCGTTGACTACATAGACTCCATGGGAGCCATATCACTATAATTCAAAGAAAAAATTAATTACATATCTTTCTTCTCTCAATCCACCACCCCACTTGACCATGAATCACACATTCTTTTTATAAATAAAAGACAATCATAAAAGGATTCCTAATCCTTTGAAAAATGAAGGTAAATAGATACATGTTTATCTAGAATAGTAACTTTTGTTTATCTAAATAAGATTATGCCACATGACATTATAAATGATTTTATGTAATTATGTATATTTTATTTATATAAAATTAATATATAAAAAAAATTAACATTAGGATTGTAATTGTAATTTGCTTACATACTTGAATTTTATTTAAATGAACCAAATTAATAAATTTAAGCAAATAAGATAAATAAATTTATCTTCCTCCTTCAAACTGGGGTTGTTAACCGATCTGAATTTCAATCAAGCAAATTGACGATCCAAGTAACATAGGAATGTCATGTGCAATGTTTGGCATGACCAACGCATGGAAAAAGAATTTATGACCAACATATTCCTGAAAAAATTAACTTATGGTAACTTGGAAAATTCTTAGATGTTCTAGGAAAGAGTCATGATAATCTTATGCTCCGTTCCACTTATGCCCCCCATAACATAACTGTAGATCATTTGCCTCGGGATACATTAAAAAAAAAAAAAAGATTTATGATTCTATGCAGTCCAAGGCAAATGATCTACGGTTATGTGATGGGGGCCCAAAAAATCATCATTCTATAGGAAATCTAGAAGGTCAATGGCTGTTTAAAAGCATATACTGCTTATCCTCTGAAAACCATGTTCTGTATCTTCTTTAAGGCACCAACGTCATCATTAATGATATAGTAGGGTTTCTAAATTACTTTATTAATTAACATTATGTTGATAAGTTGTTTTTTCTTATAAACAGTGTCACTTGCATTTATAATGGTTATGCCTTAATAAGCTTCTGAGATTTATCTGAAGATAGAGAATATAACGCTAATTAATAAACCCTTTACATGATGGCTACCTTGCAACCTCTATGCAATTTTCTTAGAAAAGTATTAGAAAAATGTTTTGTCCCTTGCTGTTAGCTCTAGAGTTATTTATTTTAATTGAATCGCCTAATTATAATTTATTGTTAACTTACGGTAACTCGGAAAATTCTTAGATGTTAAGGGAAATCTAGAAGGTCAATGCCTCTGCACAAGGATGCCATGGATGTACATCATTTGCATTCATTTTATAACGAGGATGTCGTGGCTTCTGAGATTTATCCAAAGATAGAGAATATAATACCAAGTGATCCTTTTCATGCTTGTTTCCTCGCAACCTCTACTCAAATATTTATATACAAGTATATGGTTTGTCGTTGTCCCTTGCCATGCTGTTAGTTTTATATTTGGTGTGGTAATAAAATTTTTCTCAATAATACCTGTTGATACCCCTAGTACGTAGTGTGGTTATTCTTGGTCATCTTCAAGTGCCTAACTGATAAATAACATGAATTTAGAACTACCGTGGTTGTCTTTGTCTCTTTGGAAGACCATGAATTGTCTTTTATACTATTGAAACTGAAATAATATACAAGAATTAAATAATTAGTATGGTAATAAAGAAGTAAAAGTAAGTTACAGGAACATTTTAGAATGGAATAGATGTGGTATATATATAACTAAGATGACACGCTTCTTCTTGAAACTAGAGAAATTTTAAAACATTAAATTATCTCTTAATAGTTATTACATTAATCCTTCTATTAATGGTAATGTAATACTCTAAGTAAGGTTTGGAAGAAGATGAATCACGCACGCCAGATGTATGGGTTATTTTAGCAACAATTACTCCCTGTTATTGTTCAAGTAGTATCCTCGATGTAATACTTTCTTAATCAAATATGCAGTTGCGAGGCCTACTTCATCGATCTAATATCTCGAGATCTTTCATGTGATGAATCCAACTTCCATTTTCAAGAACCAAATGTGGTGTTATTAAAGATGGTCTGATTCTTAACTTAGATTCACATGATTTTAATTATAAAGTCATGGTTCTTTTTATAAACTCAACAATCTCCATCCTTTAAAGAAGTTTCATTTTGTTTGCTTATTTTCATTGTAGTCACTCTAGAAACGTTTCTACTAATCTCATATGAATATGAGCATCACCTTCCAAGAGTCATGCCATCAATTACGTGTTGACATGGCACTATCGATCAATATATAACCTATTGTGGTTCGATATTTCTATTAGCAAGCCAATATCTATATCTAATTTAAGGTTTGACATTTTTTTTAAATCATGCCACATAGAGAATCCAGTTTTCTTCTTGCGATGGACACTTCTCATAAATCTCAAGACAATGCATATAAGAATAAGATGCGTCCTACTTTTAACTTATAGACAGACTAAGTTATTGATGCAATCAAAAGCGGATCCTCTGTCGTACTTCTTCCATGTAGTCAATTAGGATGGCTGTGTTTTTAACACGTCATCAAAAAAGGGAATACACACCGTTTATATTTGGTGTTTCAATGACCGTCCATCTTCAAACCTTTGATCGTGGTTCAACTTTTTTTACTTTTTTTTTTTTGATATTTTTTTTAAAATCTAAATCTATGTAATGAAATCAAGACGATTGAGGTGTTAATGGCCTTTTAAAGTGACTCTATATGACAGTAGAAAAGCCACTACAGGGAACTATAGAGAAGACGTACGACAGAGGATTTGCTCTCGATGCAATCACCCACAGAATTTAGAGTGTACTTCTTGTATTACAAAATATTCTTCTAGCATAATTTTGTAAGTTGTACAAAAAATCATTTAAATGTTGATAATCTTTCGGAATCATTCAACTTTGAGCCTTACTTATCGTTATTGTACTCATTGAAACATGTGCCCTATAATAGCAATATTCCAAATTAGGTGGTAACAAGAATTAAAGTGTTCAAGTTACACATTTCATGTTATTAATGTCATTGAGGCAGAAATTCTTGGGTATCGTGTGTGTGTGTGCCAGAGAGAGAGAGAGAGAGTTTTCAATTTAGGGTTTGATGATTTTTTTTTTTTCTTTTGATTGCTCTGTGAGATATTTGGTGGCTGAGAGAGTTGTAGAGATTTGAGACTTATAACCTTTAATGTTGATAACAAATTGATCTCCCTCTCCTCTGTGGACATAGGTGATTTGTCGAACAATACAAATCTTGTGTGATTATATTTGTAGAGGGTAAAATCGATAACTCATCGAAACCTTACACGTGTCTAATTGAGAACATGAATTGGAAAGTAGAGGAGATTTTGAAAAGCAAGTAGTACATAGGATGAGCCAATAGTCCAGCTCTACTCATCAGAAGAGCAAGGCATGAATCGAAGTCTGCCCTGACTAGTAGGATAGTCCAAATCTGAGTTTTCGTACAATTATTTACCTCGCTCACCAAGATCCAAAATTCTAAGAAGAATCCTATGATTCCTGGAATACGTTAAGGAAGGTTCCATTTATTAAGTAAGATCCTCATGATCGTGGAATCTTACAATATTAGATCCTGAATAAAGGGGAAACCTTGATCTTAAGGGTGAGATATATAATAAAGGTAGGATCGAGGGAGGGGATCTTTATGAATCCCTGGAGATTAAAAGAGAAAGATGAGTAATATCTTTTTAAAAATTCTAACTTGATCGTCGAAGAATCATTAACAGATACCACACCGGTACTAGCAAGATCAAAGAACATCTTTAAAATAAAAAATAGAGTAGATCGAGATAAGCTCAAATCAACTACTACAATTTCATTTTATCTTTTACTCTTGTCATACTTTTGCACAAATACTTTTAATAGGTTCTTATTGCTTCGATCATGTGAACATAAACCTTAGACTACCGATTCACATCAATATAAAGATGGAGGATTAAAATTGTAACTTGGGCAATCTGACTTGAACTCAACCCAATTGATAGGCGTGCATGAACTGAGTTATGTAGAAGATGAGTTGAGCATGAGTTAAAATATCTCAACATGACCTCAAGCTTTTATTTGTTAGAAAAAAATAATTACAATAAATTGTAAACATAGATGAATTTTTTAAGTTCTCTCAAATATTATAAAATGCAGGCCCATTACCCGTTTTCTACAAGCTTTTTTTACTGGTTCACAAAGGGACTTCCTAAAGTTTTCTTTTATAAACGAACGTGTCGTTCTAAATTGAATTACTAGGACACTGCGCTCAACACTGCACTGACGTGGCAGTGTGCACATAACTATAATGTTTTCCTTCTCACGTCACCGAAGTGTTGAACGCAGTCTCTCAGTAAGTCAGGTTAGGATTTTCCAAACTTAACTCATCCCAACTACTTCCTATTCCACACACATTTACTAAACTTATCCATAAAGAGCAGGAAAGACATTAAAAAAGGATAATAACGTCATCACACGTGATTCATTGCCGTGGCAGCTAAAGCTCGCTTGTAGTCAACTTCGACGGCTGGAAGGTTCCATCTCCCTTTCCTACTCTCCTACACGGCACATCATCGATGAATAAAACAAATTAAAAATTTAAGTACTTTCCCGACCACAATCAAATACACTTTTCCTGAGCATCTATTCAAGTTAAAGCATCTAGAGACATAAGTTTTCCATCTCAGCCTTTCGTTAATAGATTAAAGATTTTTCACTCTTTCGTTAATTTTTAAACGCACGTGTAAAATTTTAAATAAAAATCTGGCCCCTCTACTTGATTCTTCTTTTTTTTTTTTCAAAATTTAATTGATTACATTAGTTCTTGTTCTTATATGCCGACTGACTCTCCATCACGAGTCTTAAGTAACTTCAAAGATTCCGAGAAAAAAAAACTCAGCCATCACAAAATGTCCTCAGCTGCAATTTTTTTCCGGCGAAGGAGTCGACGAGATTTTCTCTTTGTTATCTGTTTGATATGCTTGTTCTCCCCTTCAAAATCAGACGAGCTTCAAATTATACTAAAATTTAAGGCGGCGCTTCAGAGAACCAATACGAATGCTTTCGATTCATGGAGATCAGATAATGGTCTATGCAATTTCGCCGGAATTATCTGCAATTCTAACCTAGCCGTTACGCAAATCGAACTCCCTCAAAGAGGATTGGTTGGAACTCTTCCATTTGATTCGATATGCGAGCTTCAATCTCTAGAGAGACTAAATCTCAGATCAAATTCCTTGTATGGAACCGTTACAGAAGATTTGAACAATTGTAGTAAGTTGACTTACTTAGATCTGTCTATGAATTCGTTTACTGGATCGGTACCAGATTTATCGTCTCTCGTCGGATTAAATTTCTTGAATTTGAATAATAGCGGTTTTTCTGGTTCTTTTCCATGGAGATCACTCGAAAACCTGACGAATATCAGTTTCCTGAGTGTTGGAGACAATCCGATCGACCCTAACCCGTTCCCAATGGAGGTTGTTAAGTTCGACAAGTTGTATTGGCTCTATCTCGCAAATTGTAGCCTCGAAGGACAAATTCCGGCTGAGATCGGAAATCTGACACAGTTGATAAACTTGGAGCTTTCCGATAATCATTTATCCGGTGAAATTCCGGCTGAAATCGGGAAATTGAAGAAGCTCTGGCAGCTTGAGCTTTATAACAACCAACTGACTGGAAAATTCCCTGTTGGATTCGGAAACCTTACCAATCTGCAGAAGTTCGATGCTTCAAACAACAATCTCGAAGGAGACCTCTCTGAGCTGAAGTTCTTGACTCAACTTGTCACTCTTCAACTCTTCGAGAATCAGTTCTCAGGAGAGATTCCACAGGAGATTGGCGATTTCAAGAACCTCGTAAATCTCTCGCTTTACACGAACAAGCTAACAGGTACTCTGCCTCAGAAGCTTGGATCTTGGGCGGATTTCGATTTCATCGATGTCTCAGAGAATTATTTAACGGGTCCGATTCCTCCGGATATGTGTAAAAAGGGCACGATGACGGCATTACTGATGCTTCAGAACAAGTTTACAGGGGGAATTCCGGAGAATTATGCCAACTGTTCATCTATGATTCGTTTTCGAGTTAATAACAACTCGCTCTCTGGTACTGTTCCTGCTGGAATTTGGGGATTACCAAAGCTTGATTTCATCGATCTCTCTCTCAACCAATTCGAAGGTCCAATTACATCAGACATCGGTAAGGCAAACTCTCTCACGCAGTTACATCTTGAAAGAAATCGATTTTCCGGTAAAATTCCTCTGGAAATAACAAATGCTTCGTCTTTGTTCTTAATTGGACTGAGTTTTAATCAGTTTTCTGGAGAAATCCCTATGAACATCGGCCAATTACAGAGACTCAATAATCTCTTTTTCGATCAAAACAAGTTTTCTGGTAACATTCCTGACTCTATAGGCTCATGTTCTAATCTTAATATCATAAATTTCGCCGGAAATTCATTCTCAGGCCAAATTCCGGCTAGTCTAGGATCTTTACCATCTTTAAACTCTTTAAATTTGTCGGAAAACCAACTTTCCGGACAGATTCCGCCAAGTTTATCCTCTTTAAAGCTTAGCCTTCTTGATCTCTCAAACAATCGGTTAACGGGCCCTGTACCTAAATCTCTCTCTGCTGGTAAATTTTCCGGAAATTCGGGTCTCTGTAGTCAGACCATTCAATACTTCCCACCATGTTCGTCGGATTCAGGCAAGTCAAACAAGCTCCGAACAATCATATCTTGCTTTCTTGCTGGAACAACCGTTCTACTTGTGGCACTCGCGTGCTTCATTTTCTTAAAGAAGAGAACAAAAGATCATGACCGTTCATTTAATTCAGATTCTTGGGATGTAAAATCCTTCCGTATATTGAGTTTCACTGAACAGGACATCTTGAATTCGATCAAACAAGATAATCTAATTGGTAAGGGCGGTTCAGGAAATGTTTATAAAGTCGTTCTAGGGAGTGGTAAAGAACTCGCAGTGAAACATATCTGGAACTCAGATTCCGGTAACCGGAAAAATAGCCGGAGTAGTACAGCAATGCTGATGAAAAGGTCAGGGAATATGCCAGAATTTGATGCAGAGGTGGAGACATTGAGTTCAATAAGACACGTGAACGTGGTGAAGCTGTACTGCAGCATTACCAGCGAGGATTCCAGTTTGTTGGTGTACGAGTATCTACCTAATGGAAGCTTATGGGATCGATTGCACACGTGTAAGAAGATGGAGCTTGATTGGGAGACAAGGTATGAGATCGCTGTGGGGGCCGCGAAGGGGTTGGAGTATCTGCATCATGGGTGCGAAAGGCCAGTGATACATCGTGATGTGAAGTCCAGCAATATCTTGTTGGATGAGTTCCTTAAGCCCCGAATAGCTGATTTTGGGCTTGCAAAGATAGTTCAGGCTAGTGGTGGGAAGGACTCTACACATGTGATTGCAGGAACGCACGGTTACATCGCTCCTGGTAAGATAAGATGTCTTTCTAATTAATTAACTTAATTTACATTTGCATTTGAAACTCTGAACTGAGCTTATCGTTTGGATATGGTGGTGCAGAATACGCGTACACATACAAAGTGAACGAGAAGAGTGATGTATATAGCTTTGGTGTGGTTCTGATGGAACTGGTGACAGGAAAAAGGCCAGTGGAGCCGGAATTCGGAGAAAGTAAGGACATAGTATATTGGATATGCAGTAGGATGACTAGCAGGGAGAGCATTATAGATGTGGTGGACTCAAGTATCCCCAAGGCTCTCAAGGAGGATGTAGTCAAGGTGCTGAGAATTGCTGTTCTCTGTACCGCCAGGCTTCCAGCACTCAGACCCTCCATGAGAACTGTGGTTCAAATGCTGGAGGATGCTGAACCAGGCAAATTGTTCAGCATCATAGTTGCTAAAGATGACATCGATGGGAAGAAAGAGTGTGTTTTCGGGGATGATCAGAAGCTCTAGGAAATCATTTTGGATTAGTTAAAGAGGTTGGGCCAAATACAAAGATGGCTTCTTTGAATCGTAATATTGGGGAACATACTAGGCGTTTTGGCACGGAGATTGTTATATGAATGTGCCCCTTTTTGTATAATATTTCTAGGTTGCAAGTAATATAAGCAGTGAAGTAGAGCCTCGGTACCCTTATGATTGGAGTATTGGAAACTCCAAACTCTCAGATGCTTCTGCAAACCGAAATTAATTGTTAAGGTTTTCAGATATATTTCCCCAATAAATTAAAATATGCAATGTGATATGTGATATTGCCAAAAAGCCTCCTATGCTTGAGTGAGATTTGGGTTGGAATAACAAAAATCGATTAAAAAGATTCTTGTTGTGAAAACTCAGGATCACTTCCTCTTACCTTCACGAAATCCTAATCTGGTAATTTTCTTCTATGACATCTCTCCTATGATATCCATGATCATCCATTTTCTGGATTCAATCCAGTAATCTTTACAAATCTGGACTAAATGAGCTCGAATCAGGAATAATTTAAAGTTACTGGGTAACTTGTGTCGTGTTTTTAAGTATTAGACCACATTCAGATAGGAAGGCCCGACCTGATAAATCTAATAATGGAATGGGCAATCATGGACAGTCCATGATTGAATAACAAGCCCATTATGGAAACTGCTAAAATCCAAATGATCTATCAGACTATATGGTACTAAAAAGGTATGCCAGAGGAGACATCTGTATCTCTTTTTCTCCCCCCACTTTATTAAAAAAGTCATGGGTTTCACTCCTGTCATCAAAATTCAAACCTTTGAAAGCTAGTTGATATACATTGAATTGGATATGGAGCTATCAAAAGTTGATCGCTATAAGATAGTACAATAAAATATAGCTAGCTTTTATAGAGAGTATGTGGTGTAGAGCAATATCTCTTCTTAAAGGTTTATTTATTTTATTTTTTTGTAAACCCTATTAAGACAAGTGTTTGGTGGGTAGATGAGTGTGGAGGTCCCATACAGCAATCAGGACAAAGATATGTCCTCTAAGCTTTTGAATGGCTTTTGCTTTCCAACTTGACTAGAATTCACTCCCTTCGATTTCCTCAATTATTAACTCGAGTGTCACGTGGGAAAAGAGAAGCTGAGTTTACATTAGTCATTAGTGATTAGTGCCATTAGTTCCAAATCTCATCACATGGAAAAATATTATTTATATCTAGTGTGGAAATCGTAGTGAAGATTCAATATGTAAGAGATTAGAAAAGATGGAAGGATAATTTTACTAAGGCCAAAATTACTAGATGAATGGTTAGATTGGACTAGATGAGAGTCCAAGCAAATCGCAAGACTACACAAAGGATGTGCATAATTTATTGGGTCGAAAGGAGGGGCATGAGAACAAAAAAAACCGACTGGAGAAACAAATGTTGTTGCCACTAAGACTAAGAGGGCAAGGCAAATTAGTAGATTGGTCTAAGGAAGACTCAAGGAGGCCGTGCGATGAAATCACATATGTACAACTTGAGCCCCCCAATTAATTGAAGCTCGAAGGACCTAAAAAATAACTTCAATCAGCAAGAGAGGATGATACATGAACAAAATGTGGTTTTAGTACAATTAACTAGGTGTTGAGACTGTCTTTTTTGGGTGGTTGGCCTATGAATGTTAGTTTCCCATCTAGTCGATCTATAAATCTAAAGTCATTGAATTTGAGCTTCCCAGTTTTAATTATATCTTGGGTGTGTTTGTTCTAACCATGAAGAAAATTGAATTTGAGACTCCAAGTCATAAATTAATCTGATTTTTGGAACTGTTGTGGCTAACACCCACCATAACTGCAACATCAAGCTTTCCATTGTTAAATCAACAGTGCGTGCGTGCAAGTAAATGGGAAAATAAATCAATAACCACAACACAAGATATATGTTACTCGTCCACAATAGGATTATATCTACGGATAATCTGTAAGTAGAAACCCATTAATCATGATGACTTTTATAACTTACCTCCTCAACCACCAGTTTGAACCCTACAAAACTCTTTGCACACAGCTCAAGTAAAACATCAAATGACATTACTCATTAAGCAATCCGCCCTCATTCCGATTATCACAAATTCCCAACAATGACATGACGACAATTTTAGTGAAAGAATATAAAAATCTAAATCTAAAATCATTTTGAGAAAAGTGGTTTCTGGAAATCAGAATTCATAATTCGATTCTGATAATCCAAAATCAGAATCTAAAAATTGAACCAAGCGTAACATAATTCTAGTGAGGCATTCCATATACCTTTCATCAGGGTGCAACTTGGATGGTTCCAACCTTAGCCCAATAGTGGACCGGGTTTGGACCAAAACTTTTTCATCAGTTTCTTAAACTGAGATTCAAACGATACTGCATTGGATATTGGGTTAAGGTCTCACGCTATTTGGGCTATAACATCTCTCGGTAACTTTTACTCTCCTTGGCCCGTGCTTTTCTTTCTGTCCTGATCACAATTTTTTGCTGTGCTTGGAGCAAATTAACAAGTTCAATCCTCACCTGCTAAGTATTCCATATTTATCTAAAGCCTGTAGGCTTGTTGAGATGGCCCAAGCCCGTCTGAGCAATGCTAACAAACAAGGCCCACGAACATTGTTTCTTGGCATTTTCAGGGTAATTATACAAGGTTTCACTCTACCTGATTATTGTAAAATTCGGTCTAAGATGTGGCTATTTTATCAATATATATATATATATATATAGTACATCGATGACCTAGGTTTTGATCAAATGGTCAAATATCCGTATATATATGCAATTTGCTAAACAATAAGTGTAACCAATTCGCTGAGAGATGCAAATTATCTACTCAAGTTGTTAATAACCGTCCAATGTATACTATGACTTTGGTTTGACCATAATTAAAATAAATAAATAAATATATATATATATATATATATTACTTTCCAAAATAACATAGCTAATTTTTTAGTAAATGATCAGCCGAGTAAATCAACTTTAGCTAAGCAGACAGTATTCTCAGGTCCAATAGGGAACAAACAATCTATGAACTAGAAGTAGCGAAAAGCACCAATCTAGTTTATTTAGTTTTCTAATGGTTTATTTGCTATGGATTTCCAAGTGATCTAAATCCAAGAAGAACAAGATACCAAAGAAGATGCAAAATATAATAGTGATCATGGTTTTAAAACATGAGCGACATGACTTGGACATCTCACGCTAAGACAACTAAGCAAGGAATCCATTGTGAATGATTGATATCAAAGGCTAGTTTGAGATGAATCAAACAAGTCATCTCAGTCTCAAAGACAACCTAGTGAGATATCCACTATGCTTTGTCCGAGATCTGAGATTCTAAAACTCCAGAGCTCTTTTACAAACCCACCCTTGGGGTTTATTTGGTTCTTGGAGTTGTATTCACCGCCGTTGGACTTTTGCAGTTCAACATTAATGGAAAGTTGGCAATGAGAATGAGTTGCGAGTACAATGTTTGATTGTTTTAGAGAGTGCACATTCAAGTTGCAAGATTGAGTGCTGCAAATCCCTAGGCCACTATTTTTATTTTTCTATGAGTCGTGGTGTGCTAGGAGGGGCTTTGTTTTTCATATTGCGCTGACGAGGAGATGCACACATAACCATATATGCTTTTCACTTGTATTTCGAGGAAGCACATCTCTGGCCACCACATCAATGCCCTAAGAAACACAGGGAAAAACAAAGTCCCTCTAGGATTTTCCTTTTTCTATTCATTATTTTGAGCATAAAATATGTTTGACAAAGAGTGAGTTCGAGTATCAATCAATATATCTATTTATACTCAGATGATAAATAATTAGACAATTAATCTTCTTTTATGTTGTCTTTGGATTGAGAGAAATGGAGAGAAGAGAAAATATATTAGTTTTATCTCCATTTCTCTTGTTTTAAGATTGTTTAATGAGGAGAGAAGATAAAAGAATTGGGGAGAAGAGAAGTATAGTGAGTTTTCTTTCTCTTCAAAAGTGGAGAGATTGAGAGAGAAACAAAGACAAGCCCTTTTATAATATTTTATAATTGCAACTCTGCCCTTAGATCTCTTTTAAGACATTTAAAATTTTCAAAGTTACCCCAATTTCTTTCATATCATTCTAAACATGGTGGAGATAAATTCAGTTCCTTTTAACGGGTTTCTCTTCTCTCCACTTCTCTCAACTCAAATAAAGTGTTATGGTTTTCTTCTCTTGATGAGAGATTCTAAGAGAAAGGAAAAGATATATACTAGGGTTAGCCCATGTTGTAGGCGGCACAGACATCCTCTCTTTAGAGTTAAGAGGGTAAAAAATGAAAAATAGTAAAGTTGGAGGGGTATTATTTAAAAAAAAAAAATTGGAGTTAAATGGGTAAAAAAAGAAAGATAGATCAAAGGGGTGTTACTGAAAAATGAGAGAGGAGGGGAGAGGTGAAGACAATAAAATTGAATGAGATAAGAGGAAAAATAATAAAATGAGATTGTGTTTGCTATGGTTGGAAGTTTCCAAATAGACTTAGGTGCTGTTTGTTAAATTGAACAAATAAGTATTGAATGATTATAATAGCTGAAATTGTATAAGCGTTGAATTTAAGTGCTGAAATTATTGTCTGTTTACCGATCTGAATTGTGCTGAATTAATTCAAATTAAACGTTGTAATCACATAAATATATTTGTTACTTAATGCTGAAAACTGGTAAATTGACTATATTACCATTTTCAACAATTGTATATTTAAGGAAAAATTATTAATAAAATCCAAAAATAAAAATTATTTATTAAAAAAATACTAAATTTAATGAAATTCATTTTGGGAACCTAGCCGAACAAACTTTCTCTCCTCCACATCATTTAAAAAATCATTTAAAAAGTAAATTTTAAAAATTTTTAATTCAAATTAAAAAATAATATGAATTCAAATTAAAAAAATAATATTAATTCAAATTAAAAATAGAGAATATTAAATATAAATATTTCGTTAAATATTAAATATTCCAAAAAAATAAAAAAGGAAAGAGGAAATTTCTCTCTCTTTAATTTGATTAATATTATTTTTTAATTTAAATTAATATTATTTAATTTGAATTAATATTATTTTTTTAATTTGAATTAATATTATATTTTAATTTGAATTAATATTATTTAAATATGTAGATGAGAGAGAAAATATGAGAGAAATAATTTGGTGTGGGTTGCCTTATTAATTTGTGGGGTGCTTATATCATTATCCATAGGACATAAGAGATAATATCATTTCAAGTACAAGGGCATACTTGTCCATGTTGAAAAAGATTGGTACTTACCGCTTCAACAAAAAAATTAAGTGATCCAACTTCACTTAATGCTTTTCACTTATTTTTTCGCAATAAGTGCTGAAAATGTGGAGTCAACAAACGTGCTGATTGCTAAAGCTGAATTACATTCAGCATTAAGTCCTGAAATCAGCGTTAAACAAACACCCCCTTATTCTTTGTGACAAACAATGATTACAATAGAAATGATAAGAGTAAAAATGAAGAAAGAAGAAAAAAAAGGATGTCATCATCATTACTTGCAACCACCATGACCATTGGCCTTAGAACTTCAACCCCAACAACCGTCATAATTAGACATTTTCTTACTATGCCTATTTAAAAGATCATAAGAACATTTACTGATAATACTTATGAAAATTATCAAATTCAATAAATAAATTACACCAATAAAATTAAATATTGTGTGTATAAAAAAAAAATAGGGCTAACGAGCCAATTAAGTGTGTAATTTTCTAAGGAAGGACATCATATGATTTGTACCAAGAAAATAGCAAATTCAAGCCTTTGATGGCTTCTTGGTATGAACGAGAGAGATAGGAGTAGGATTACCAATGATTCAAAATTTACTTGATGTCCAAACTAGTCTAATTCGAAAAAAAAAAAAAAAAAAAACACGACAATCAAATTTTTGGATTGAAATTTTAGATCAAAAACAATTTTGGATCGGATTCGAATGTACCCCAATCCGCTTCGAAAAAAATATGATTGGAATATATTTTAATAATTTTTTTTATTCTTAATTTCATATAAATACATATAGATAACAACGTTTTAGACTTTTTGGTTTTCCTCTGTATTTGTAGTTGAAAAGTAGATCTTTTTTTAAAATTTTATGTGATTATATATACATATATATATATATATATATATATATATATATTATATATATATATATAATTTTTTGAACTTTGATAATTTGAAAATAAGGCATGTATTTGGATCGGACTTGATTGTTTTCGGATTAAGAATGAAATGAAACAGATCAAATTCAATTCACATATTCATTAATCCAATCGGATAAGGTGCATATTTAAAAAAATTTGGATTGATATTGAAATGATATTGATCTGGTACTAAATAGATCCAATGCCAACCCTAAACTAGAGTATAGCCTTAGTTGGTACTAACACAAAAGGTTTGCTTTTAATGACTCATGAGAAAACACATGAACCAAACCATTGATGTGTAAACATGTAATTCAGTGGTTGGGATTTATACATATCATACTAACACACATCTTAAAAGTATGTATCCCAAGGATAACTCTCAAATGTTGGATTTTGTATTTAAATGGTTAGGATCTTGTATTTTTTCCACAAGTCACCACATAGTAACCCCTTCCCTCTCTCTAAAATAAAAAATTTAATTATTTTAAAGGTGGGTTATGTTAATATGTGTCGTAAGGGTACACATTAAAATGCATTAAATACACTTTGAAAATAAGCATTTGAGGGTGTTTTTAGTAAGAGGCATGCTGGAGTGACCTCAAGATTGAATCTCATATCGCACATCTTGACATGAAAGTGGATAGGAGCCATAGATGCTTTTTCACTCGTATCATGGTTCCTATCCAATTTCACGTTAGGGTGTGCAACGTGAGATCCAATCTTGAGGTTACTTTAGCATAATTCTTTTGGTAAAAAAAAATCGTTTGAAGGTATATTTTGGTAGGAAGTTGAAATTTTCAAGGTGTATTTAATGCAGGTTAACGCGTCGGCTCAGGGCACATTGTAACAAATCCCTTAAGATGTAATGGCAGTAGCGCAATTTTTCAAAACATTAAACCCACTATTACAAGAAAATAACATTGAGCGGCAAAAGCTAATTTTAAAAGACTCACGATCCAATATGGTGTCCCGTTTTTATAATAAAAGTAAGGTGTCTACGTGGTACGATTTTGTTGGAGTGTAAAACACTTAGCTCTTAATCATGCTGTACACGCAGCAATAAAAAGGGAATCATGGTTTGGAGGATAGTTAGGCAGGCCATCCATTAATCTTCATTGACAGGTCAGCCGTCCGTAACTAGGGTTAACTAACAGCGGTTAAGAACCAACTTTTTCTTCCCCCTTTATCTCTATATAGAGGAAGCGAAATGCTTGAGACCTAACATCGCAGCAAAGGAGGTTGTCTTGATAAACGCCTCACTTTTTTGAGAATTTCCCTTCTCTCCCCTCTCATCTTGTTTCCAATTTCTTCGATTCTACGAAAATGAGAGAATGCATTTCGATCCACATTGGCCAGGCCGGTATTCAGGTCGGCAATGCATGCTGGGAACTTTACTGCCTCGAGCATGGCATCCAGGTTCAATTTCTCTTCGCTCTCTCTGTTTTTTTTTCAGCGATTTCTTTGTATATTTAAGCTTCTGTGTTCGAATTTGATTCAGATCTATTCTGTGTGGTTATTAGATAAGTTTCATTTAGTTAGTACGTTGCACGTACGCTATATTCTGTTTTTGTTCTTGATTTTACATTTCCTGTTTCTTAGATCTAAGGATTTTACATGTGGAGTCTTTAGATCTGTTCAGGAAACTCTGTTTTCTTTATTTTTTTATCCCCTTTGTTACGTTTGCTTGCTCATATTTTACCAGATCTAGGGTTTTACCATGCTAATGTCATAGATCTATGAGGAAATGCATATTCTGCGTAGTTAGGCGGTGATATTTTTCTTTAATTGTATGTTATCATAGTTGTACTTTATCAGATCTATGGGTTTAACAACTCCAAATATCAGATCTGAGCATATATTTTTTATTTTGCATTTTTTCACCCTTTTCTTTGCTGTAGTTTCAGTTAGATCTGTTCTTTCATGGATTCCTTTATGATTGTTCTGTGAATTTTTCCCAGATCTAGTTTTTGGTCTGTTTTTGTTTTAAGTCCGGCTCACAAAACATTATCGTCTTCATTGATTTTATGAGTTCCTATATCCCAAGGTCGATCTTGAAAACTGAGCGTGAGATCCAGCATTGGACTGTTGGATCCGAGTGGTCCACTGTCTGACTTTTTTATTATATATTTTTAATTTGCTTTTTTCTGATATTAGTTTCATTCATTCTCATTTTTCACTTTCTTCCTTACTGCAACCAGCAGTACCAGGTGGACTGGTATTGCTGGTGGTTAGAATTTAGAAGATGTGCTGTTGGATTTAGGAGAGACGGTTGAGCTTATGGTTTGATGGCTGAGGAAGAGGTGGTGTGTGTGAGTACGTGTCTAAGAGAGGGAGAGAGAGAGAGAGAGAGAGAGAGAGAGAGAGAGAGAGAAGGAAACTGGTTTCAGGTACTCTGTGTGGAAGAGAAGATATACTTTGAAAATGATGAAGTTCTCCTTCATAGATTATTTTTTTTCCAGCCAAATCCGTAGAAACAGCAAATGATTGAAGAGACCACAAAATTATGTCCTTAAAAAGGTGTTCTGTTTTAGAGACCTTATGCCGTGGCTATGTGGTCTGAGGATTTTTTTTTTCTTCTTGTTTTCATATTCTATATATTTTGTTGACTTATGGTTTCAGCAATTGGACTCTCTATTATGTCTTTATGATCCTTTCTAAGGTTTTCTCTAATGAGTTCCATTGTCTGGTTGATGTTATATCATTGTTTGGTTAATAAGTTCCATTGTTGCTTATCTTATTCATATTACCAGCACCAGATAAAAAATAACATAATTTTCAATTGACAGAATATATGGTTCTAAATAGAATTTAATGAAGAAATTGGATTTGTGTTGTTTGCAACAAATATCTGGAATCAAGTTAATTGTTATGATGATATCCTCGAAGCTTTCCTTCAATTGTTGTTTAACTTATTTATTCAGCACCTGTTGTACATTTATGCGCATCCATGAAGAGTTTCTTCTTATTAATCGCGCCCTTTGTTGCAGCCGGATGGGCAAATGCCAAGTGATAAGACAGTTGGAGGAGGAGATGATGCATTCAACACCTTCTTCAGTGAAACTGGTGCTGGTAAACATGTTCCTCGTGCTGTTTTTGTAGACCTTGAGCCTACTGTCATTGATGAAGTGAGGACTGGAACATATCGCCAGCTCTTCCACCCTGAACAACTCATCAGTGGCAAGGAAGATGCTGCGAACAACTTTGCTCGTGGACACTACACCAGTAATTACAATACCTCCTCTTCATTTCCCTGCATTCTTTGGGGTGTCGGACCTTTTAGTTAATATGCTCACTGTTTTTTCATTTCAGTTGGGAAAGAGATAGTTGATCTCTGCTTGGATCGCATACGAAAGCTTGCTGACAACTGCACTGGTCTCCAAGGTTTCCTTGTTTTCAATGCCGTGGGTGGAGGCACTGGTTCTGGACTTGGTTCACTTCTCTTGGAGCGTCTGTCTGTTGACTATGGTAAGAAGTCAAAGCTTGGCTTCACTGTTTACCCCTCGCCTCAAGTTTCCACTTCTGTTGTGGAGCCCTACAACAGTGTCCTCTCAACCCACTCCCTTCTGGAACACACCGATGTCTCTATCCTTCTTGACAATGAGGCCATCTATGATATCTGCAGACGTTCCCTGGACATTGAACGTCCTACATACACCAATCTCAATCGCCTTGTTTCTCAGGTACACAAAAGCAGAATCATTGTGCGTCTGTTATTTTCATTCATGCTTGAATTGAATGAGCATCCTAACATGGTTTGTTTTTGTGATTCAGGTGATTTCATCTCTCACTGCCTCTCTCAGGTTTGATGGTGCCCTGAATGTTGATGTTACCGAGTTCCAGACCAATCTGGTCCCATACCCCAGGATCCACTTCATGCTTTCCTCATATGCACCCGTCATCTCAGCGGAGAAGGCTTACCATGAGCAGCTCTCGGTGGCAGAGATTACCAACAGTGCTTTTGAGCCTTCGTCTATGATGGCCAAATGCGATCCCCGCCATGGGAAGTACATGGCTTGCTGCCTGATGTACCGAGGTGATGTTGTTCCAAAGGATGTGAATGCAGCTGTGGCCACCATCAAGACCAAGCGAACCATTCAATTTGTGGACTGGTGCCCCACTGGGTTCAAGTGTGGTATCAACTACCAGCCCCCAACAGTGGTTCCTGGAGGAGACCTTGCCAAAGTGCAGAGAGCTGTCTGCATGATCTCCAACTCTACCAGTGTTGCAGAGGTTTTCTCTCGAATTGATCACAAGTTTGATCTTATGTACGCCAAGCGTGCCTTCGTTCACTGGTATGTAGGTGAAGGAATGGAAGAGGGAGAGTTCTCGGAGGCCCGGGAAGATCTCGCTGCTCTGGAGAAGGATTATGAGGAGGTTGGTGCTGAGTCTGCTGAGGGTGAGGATGGTGATGAGGGAGAAGAATACTGATGAAGGGGGGAATGAGTAGGGTATTATGTGTTTTGGTGTGCACAGGTGTGTCTTGCTTTTGTTGTGTTTCTTTCATAGTGATTGCTTTGTTCTGGTTTCTATGACATATCTATGAATCTTGTTTTCCTAAAGCAGCAAGGTCTGTTGCTGCTGGTATGTTAAGAGGACTTTGAATTCTTGAATGAATGCTTTCGTCTTGTAATTTGTGGAGCCATTTACTGTTCAAAGCTAGATGATTTCGTCTCATTGAGAACAGCCCAAGACCTTAGATATCCAGTACTTGGTTGTCATATTAAATTGCAATTTTGTGTTGTGATACTGGATTCAAGTTCAGTTTATCAAAAAATAATTTTCTGCTATTCTAATCATGTTTTAAAACTCGTTTTGACATCTTGTCTCTCGTCCACAAATGAGACTGAGCTGTCTCGGACGAGTTTTCCAATACATTTGAGACGTCTCATTCAACAATGAGAAAAATGAACCTGGTTTTGAAATCTCCATCATATATGTTTGACTCGCCTATCTTTCTCACTGGTGGATGATACCAAGACATATTGATGGTCGAATATACTGTAGTTGTTTGAGGTCCATTTTTTTTTTCCTATCAAGATCTTAGCTTCTCTCAATTCTTACTTCCTAGCCTTTTAAGTTACGAAGTCTCTGTTCTAGTTCTGGCCCCTAAGCTACCTTGCATGTTGAAGGTAAAAATCTCTTATTTTGTCCTCTTTAAAATCCCAAAAAAGTAAGACCCAAAATGTCATCCCTATGCCAACGTCTTGGGGAAATCTAACTCCTTGGATTATTGCTAAAATTTCATCAGGTTTACAAATCACACTAGTTTGAGGGTTAATGCGGTATATGTCTGAACAAATAGTAAGCACAGCCTTGTTTATTATGAGAGACACGTACCTGGTCTGTATGCGGTTGATGTGGCAAGTGCACATAATCATAGCTCTTGTTAGTGATCATCAGTACCTAAACCTAATGCGGCTGAAGATGGTGTTTTTTTTTAGCTCGTGGTATAAACACTCACAAACCTTTCCAACTTGATGCAAATATGGATCTTTAACTATTGGTATAAATGCCCATAAACCTTACCAACTTAATGCACTTGCATGTTTTATTTAAAATTTTCTATTACAAGAACACATAAAATATGTAATATATATATATAGAAAATTCCTTCTGAAATATATTACTCAAATTATATGTTTTCTTAAAATATTTACCATTTTAATTTTTTTTATAAACTAACTTGTGAAATTATGCCATTATAAACATGTGGTGGTTTGATTGAGATGGTCAGTCCCAAACAACCCCCATATTTAAAGTAAAATGTTACGGATCCTCTGACCCCAATGGAAGAGTCGTGTCCCATTTTAGTTATGTTGAACTTCTTCCTCATGTCACCCTGCATCAGAAGTTGAGTCCAACTGAACTCTCTGCAGGCACAGAATTTGGGAAATGCGTTTAAAAAGCAATTAAGCAAAGTCATCCATCTTAGCATCATCATGATTTCAAGTGTGTATGCTCTGAACTATTTGTACCTTATAGTTCACAAATGCTGGATTTCTATATAAAAACATGCATTAACAAACAAACAAACAAAAAAATAAATAAATAAACAATAAACAAAACAAAAAACAGATGCTATTCCATGCAATCATTATTGTAAAGGAAAAAAATAATATAACAACCTTGATGTATCTTCAATTAAATAATTTTCCTATACTCGGCTAACTTTATTGGAAAATACTCTATTCTAAATGAAGGCTTAGTATTGGTGGACTCGTCCATTCTTAATCTAGCCTGAGCCTCCATTCTTCCAGTTTTACTTATGAATTTATCAGCGCCCCAGCTTTTGGACGAGTCTGTCCTCAATTTCAATTCGTTTCTTCATCATCAAAGTGTACTTGGATAGCAATTGTGGGTCTCCAGCTGGCATTGAAAGCTTGCAGCTGAGAGATGTGCTCTCCAACTTGCTCTCATACAAGCATGAAAAGGACACAAATTTTCCCTTACTGTTGCAGAGCCACCCATGAGCTGCCCTTAAAGCAGCACCCAAAGAAGCCGAATCTGTCACAAAAAGAAGATAGAATTAATACAAAACAGGATCATATAACACAATACAAATAGAAAAACACCCACCACCCACCATAAAATGTAGATTAACAGCCATGTTCTTTCTTTAGAAAAATCTGATGTTCACTCGGTGTGATAAAATATTTCATACGGTAACACTACATGAATTGTTGAAAGAAAACTAAGAGAAAGTTGTTTTATTTGTATGTGGGTGGTGAACTGGGAGTGGGTGCTATACTAGCCTGCTACTCATTCGTAGGCATAGACATCAAGAAATGTGTACTTGGAAAACTTTTAAGAGTCTTCGGTCAGACTCCAAGTATTCAGTATATCGAAAATGGAAACATCAAACATCTGATTCAACCAATTTCTTTTCAATAAGATTCCAAGTTTCAAACAGAAAGTTTGGGCATGAAACAGAACACACAAAAGCAAATAGGAAATGAGATGTTGATTATGCTTACCAGGTCTTTGGACTGTATACACATCACAGCCAAAAATGGAGGCTACCGACTTGAGAATGCTCTTATTTGCTGATGCACCACCAGTTGCCATTATCCGTTTGGGAGGCATTGGCATCCCAAACCTCTCAGCATGAGCTCGCATTGAGAGTAAATTTCCTTCAATTATTGCTCGTACCTGCAATTCAAAATTCGAAATTTAAATAGAAGTTTCCTTCTATGATTTCAGTTGCAGAAACTTAACAAACTAAACATATATATAGAATGGGATGGAAATCAAATTGCTTGTTATGTGATATGAGTTTACCAACCTCTGAAGGAGAATCAAATTCCTCTACTTCTAGCACTTTCAACCCATCCAATGTGTCACCAGTGAAGTTTTCAAGGACAAAGCGATGGAAACCAACTACAAATATTTGTCTTCAAGTTAGATCTTTTAGGGTTCTTTAAGAGTAGAAGACTACTTGGTTCTGAAAAGCTACACACCTGACCTCTCGAGCCAATTTGTGCTGTGGAAAGAGAGGCATGGGACTCAACATTCCATGGTCCTAGTGTCCCGCCAACTAGATACTAGATTGATCTGGCTACATTTTCTTGTGTAGAGTTGGCTAAATTTGTTTTGAGTTGAGACTGTCCAAAAGAATGTATCTCATCAAATCAAATTTGAGACAAGGAGTTCTCTAGATGGCAAGTGGTAACCATAGAATGTTGAACCTTTGCCCCTCAAGTGCCACAAGAACAGTACTAGGAGGAATAAATAAAGTAATAATAAAACGTGATAAATATGTTCCCAGAACTCACTTACCTGGGAGTGGAGGAAGGATTTCATGCTCCTTATAGTAGAATCCTAACTTGCCACCTATTGCAATTTGCAACAAATGGCATAAGTGGGAAGATATAGGAAAATAACATCCAAGTAAGTTGACTAAACAAATATATACAAACCATTTAGAGGTGGTGTTTTCTCCAGGAAGTTGTTGAAAACATCCCAAGATTGCTCCGCACACCGGTTTCGTACATCTAACAGAAAAATTGATCTCAGCATGTCAATAGAAGAACCACTTAAATTGTTCCAATAAATCCATATGCTTTTTTATCAAGAGAAGGCCTTACCTTCACGAGTTAGAGATCCGTTCTTATAGACCAACATTACCATATAGCCTTCTGTATCCACAGGATTAGGAAAAACATGGCCTTCTAGACTAGGATGAGGCTCACTGGCAATCCCAAACACCTGATCGATCAATATGAACAGTTCATAAGTACAACAACTAATGAAAAACAATCTATGGGGATGTAATGAAGTTCAGGCTTAATCTTCAATGAGAAACCAACATCCCTAGTGATTGAGCCTAAGTACAGCCAGTAAATAGCATAATCTTGCATGTGCATAATATTTGAGGACATTGGAATCATGCTTTTAGCACACAAACCTTCTAACACCAAAATCATTCACCTAATTGGGCATTAGTCACCATTTATATCAAAATTCTATAGTATATTTGAAGAAAATTATTAAGAACAGGTCAGAAAAAAGCTGAAACATTGGATGGTCATAATCATCACATCGTATTTGGCAGTCAGCATTCAAAATATGCTAGGTGAGAAATTATGATGGGCTTCATTATACTGAAGTTACATGTAAAGTTGTGGTGGTCATTAGCTGTACTTCTGGTCGATAAGATGCAGAGACCAGCCTTTCTCAAAATACAATGACCAATACCAAATAATTAAGACCAGAAATTTAGCTTACAGTATCACTTGTGCCAAGACTAATTGCCAGATCCCCGGGAGTATTGAGGGTTAAACCTGTAGAATTTTGGAACAAAACCCAAACAATGAGAAATAAAAAAAGAGGCAAAAGTGAAAAGAACCATTGTGTTATGATATCAATCTTTTTTTTTTGATAAGTATAAGATTATATAAATGAAGGAAAGAAAAGGGGGAGGCTGAGTTAGCCCCCAACCTACACACAAGTGCCAACAAAGAAAGAAAGAAAACAAAAACAAAGAACAAATACAAGGATTGGCACTAGCTGTCACAAATGGAATCCCAATTAAATAAGAAATCTTGAAAGCGCATTCCCTCAAACGCTTTGTTCATCTTAGACCAAAGGAATAGAAGCCCAATAATCTCTGAAGTCACTGTGTGGAACAAACTCTCCTTGCTATGAAATACCCTGTTGTTGCGCTCTTTCCAAAGACCCCAAGCAATGGCCGATGGAAGGATAACCTAAAGAAGTCTCTTTCTAGAAGAGAAGATATTCAAACTCCAACTTTCTAAAAGATCAAAAAAAGAAGAAGGAAGAACCCAATCCACCTGGAACTGAGAAAAAAAGAACATCCAGACTGCACAGGAGAAATGACAATGAATAAGAATGTGATTAACAGACTCCCCATCCCTCAAACAAAGAAAGCAAAAATTTGGAGTGACCCAACCCCTTCTGATCAAATTGTCCAAGGTAAGAATTCTCCCCAAAGAGGCAAGCCAAACAAAGAAAGATACCTTGGAAGGTAAAATAGCTAACCAAATAACCGAAGGAAACGAAGAACCCTCACATAACGGGAGCAAACAACTATAAAAAGACTTGACAGAAAATTTCTTATCCTTAGCCTTGACCCATTCTCTCTTGTCCAGCTCATTCTCCCTGCATTAGATTGAGTTAAGGAGACCTAGAAGAGATGTAACCTCCATCAATTCTCAATCATTGAAGTTTCTTCTAAATCCCATATCCCAAGAGTCGATGTCCCCGTCCCTAATCAAACACTGCCTCACTGAGTTATTTTGTTTCAAAGAGCAAGCGTACAAGGATGGAAATTGAGTAGACAGAGATGAAGTTCCACACCACAAGTCCTCCCAAAATCTGACCTTGTCCCCCAACCCCACCTTGTATCTAATCTCCCTATCAAATTTATGAACACCCTTCAGAATACCTCTCCACACACTACACCCATAAGTTCCTCTGGCCTCGTTGCTATACCAATCAAATCTCTTCTCTCCATATTTAGCCTGAACCACTCTCCTCACAAATTGTCTCTTTCTTCTCCAAATCTCCAAAGCCACTTGCCTAGGAGAGCTTTATTAGTAACTCTAAGACCTCTAATCCCCAAACCTCCATACTTTTTAGGAGTACAAACCACCTTCCACTTCACCAAATGATACTTTCTACCACCATTCTTATCATTCTACAGAAAAATTTTCATGAGTCTCTTAATCTTCACTTCCACCGACTTCGGCAAAGAGAACAGGGAAAGGAAATAGATCGGAATACTCGTTAAAGTGCTTTTAATCAATATAACCTTACCCCCTTTAGAGAGATATTTAGCCTTCCAAGTACTCAATTTTTTTTTCAGTTTCTCAATAACTCCCTCCCAGATATTCTTACTCCGATACGGTGCTCCTAGTGGCAAACCTAACTAGGAAGAGGGAAGCGAATCACTCCTACACCCCAAAGTATCTGCTAGATCTTGAAGATTCGACACTTCTCCAACCCCAAACACCTTGCTTTTCTGGAGATTGACATGTAACCTAGAAATAGCTTCAAAACAACATAAAAGAACCCTAAGGACTCTCACTTGTTCCCTAGAAGGATCTAGAAACACTATGGTGTCGTCAGCGAATTGCAAATGCGAAATTAAAGGACCCTCATTGATAACTTTGAAGCCAGACAACCTCCTGATTTCGACTCCCCTCCTGAACAATTTCCCCAAGGCCTCAGTCACTGTAAGAAATAGAAATGGGGATAGCGGATCTCCCTGTCTCAATCCCCTAGAGCTCCTAAAGTACCCTGCCGGACTACCGTTGACTAAGATTGAAAAAGTCACCGAAATAACACACTTCATAATCCATCCAATCCACTTAGAACCGAAACCCATCCTCCCCAACATATACTCCAAAAAATCCCAACTCACATAATCGTAAGCCTTTTGCATGTCAATTTTCCCTAAAAGCCCCGCCTTCTTATCCTTAATTCTAGAGTCTAGACACTCATTAGCCATTAACACCCCATCCAAAATCTGTCTGCCCCTAATGAATGCACCTTGCTCAAAGCCAATTAATTTTTTCACAACTTCTTTCAATCTGTTAGCCAAAACCTTGGAAATAATCTTGTAAACCGATCCAACTAAACTAATGGGCCTAAACTCACTCAAGTCAACCGCCCCCACTCTTTTAGTGTTATGATATCAATCTAAGGAGATGAGGCAATGTAAATAATGTATGGCTCCAGCAAACATAAAGGGCATTTTTTTTTGGATGAAAATCATATACAAAATGAATAAAACAGCACTAACAAACAAGGAATCCCAAGATTAGCTATACACAATCTTTTTATGATTATTTTGTTTTTCTTTCTTAGTTGAAAGACTAATTAGACTTGATTGCTAACACATAGTAGAGATCTATTGGAACAACAATTACATTAGAATTCTTTTCAAACACCTGGAAGAGATTATTACTAGGGGGAATTGAAAAAAGACTGTTAACTAAGGTAGTATGATTGGAGGGACTTCCAAAATAACAAAATTACACACCTGCCAAGCTGTTTGGGTTGTCTCCGGACCACTGAACTACCAGACAGTTCTTGTTGAAGTGAAACCTGGAAGTAGGTTTGTTACTTATCGTCAGTTTACAATGTACCATGACAACCACAAGCATGCATGAACATCACAATTGATTGTTGAACAAGGTAGGAGCAATGTCTCTAAATGGGAATTTCAAAAAATAAAACATTCAAAATATGACACAAAGGCATAGCTCTCACACACATAAAATAGTAAGTATGCAACTGACCTCTCAACAAAATAAGGAGCAATTGAACCAGCAACAGCGTGTGCTGGTGCTAGTTTTCCAAGCTTTTCTTCTAAACCTGGAGCTGTAGCCTAGAATAATTAAAACAAGGTTAACATCAATACACCAAAAATGTGAGAACCCTCAAATATAAGACATTCTAACAAATATTATTGACCTCCAAAACAATCTTAGACCAGGCACGTTGTCCAATATCCATCAAGTTCATCCCAGCTCCATCAGTCTCATCAATGCTAGCATAAGCTCCAATGAGAAGAGAGGCCATGAAAGAGCTTACAAGAGAGATCCTCTCAGTTTCACGATATACATTTGGTTGTGTCTGATATATCTTCCGGATTTGTGGGCCTGTGAACCTCTCATATGCCCGGGACCCAGTCAGTCGGGATAGCTCCAATGCACCACCGACTGCTTGCTCTATCTCTTTGCATTGAGCGGTGGTACTACAGTCCATCCATATTGGGGATTCCTCTGTGGAGAAGACATCAGTCAACTGATCAAGTAATGGTTTCTTGGGATCCAAAGAAGCCAGTTTCTCCAAACTGCCATTCTTCCAGTAGACACTACCATGTTGCTGTCCACTACCAGAAACAGCAACAATCCTTCCGAAATCCAATTTTGATTTTGTAAATTTTCCAAGTAAGAGGTCCAGAGCCTCCACCCACATTAAGGTTGGGGAGACAATTCTGCCATTCCCTGATGAATCCCTGTAAACTCCATCTTTAGTCTTGTAGTGTGGCAATTCAGAATCGAAGTGAACAACCTCTGAAGTCACAATGTTGAGATTGTAATCTAAAACCGTCGCCTTCAAAGACCTAAACAACCAAGCACCAAGGAATTTTATTATGGGTAGAAAGGGGAGCAATCATTCATACCCGTACTCAATAAATAAATAAATAAAAGAAATAATGGTAACATTAACAAAAGCAAAAGTGGAGAAAGTGAGAAACATCAAGGTGAAGATGACAACACCATGCTAATTGGAATCTAAGGCAGTGGACTTCAAGGACCTAAAGATTGAAAAAAAGAAAACCCTAATGAACTCCATTATGGGTTGTTCTAAGTGGGGAATCAATCATTTGTTCCCAATAAAATGAAAAAATTAACAAAACCCAAGTGGAGAAAAACTAAAATAACGATGGCAACAACATGCAATTACTTAATATCCATTCCATTGAAATTAAACTCTAAACCCTACAATTTATAGCATTTAATCTGGTGAGACTGATATAGACTATGTTACCATCAAAATCAATGAAATAAAAAGTACCCATACATCCAAACAGATCAAATTTTCGAAATAGTTGGGTACTTCAGCTTTTGTAATTAACGTAGTAGAAAAACACGAAACAGTCCTGTATTTGTTCTATTGAATTAAAACTCCAAACCCTAGCATGTATACAATTTGATCAATTGAATTGATAGAGACTATTTTCCCATAAAAAGAAACCCAGATTTTCAAACAAACCAAATTTTAATCTGAGGAATCTGGGGACTTAAAATTTTCAGCAAATGTGAAATAATAAGTCAATTAAGAAACAAAAATAGGACTTACTGAGTGGAGCTGTCAAATCCAAGAAAAAAAGAATCCAGCGGAAGGGAATAGTCCTCCATCGATGTGACGACGTAGCGAATCGATCTGTGATTCTTGGAAGCTAAGCGCAACCGCAGTGATAAAAAAGAAGAACAAAATTAAGATTAGAGAGACAGAGAGAGAGAGGTTAGATAAATAACCTACAAAAAAACGGAAACTTTGTTATGTTTGGATAAGATTAACACGAAGTTGTTATGGGGAAGGATTTGATTAAAACTGGAAACTTTGAATAAAATTCAATGTAGGCCTGTCAACGGATACGAATCGAATCCAATACGCCTATATCCGTATTCGAATCCAAAAAAAAATCGAATTTCGAAATCGAACGGATATTCAGAATTAACATTCTTACTCGAATTCCGATAGAATGTAGATTCGGATTCGAATAATATAAAAAATCCTTCAACCTTTTTATCTTTTCAAATCAGTGAAACCAAGAAAATTAATAAATTAATCTTTTTTATTAAAAAATAAAAGAGTTTGTACTAGAAAAATCAAGGATTTTTTTACTTAAAAATTGAAGAAGGAGAAGAAAGGGTGAGATTTACCTTGACACCGGAATTCTAAATATATATTAATTATGGGTCATGTTAAGGTGTGCCCTAAGTCTTGTTAACTAAGTTAAAGTGTAATAAACACACTTTGGAACTTGAATTTTATATCGAAAATACCCTTAAAAAATCATTTTTACCAATAATCAAATGGATTGAATTAAATCAACTCACAAGGGTTAGAGACATCCTATTCTAGACGCACCTTGAGATTTGCATGATTGAGAGAATTGAAAAATGCAGGATAGACAGGTCCTATATTCAAGTAACTTTTCAGCAAATTTGTTAGCCTAACTTTTCAGGGAAAGGGGCTGCCTTTTCCCGAAGTTGTAACTGGTCTGGATCTGCCTTAACCCTCTTGAACTTTAAAAAAGAAAAAAAGATATTGAATGCGGCTCAAGAAATTGAGCTGGGTTCGTTTTCTTGCTGTTGTTGGATCCATTCGAGGTCTTGGTGATAAAATCAAGACATATCAGTCTTTCAAAACTTAGCATTAGTTTTTATGTGTTTGATTGATAAAACACACACACTTCCCTATTTGTATTACATGTAATAATTTGAATCCATTTTCAAACAGCTGAACTTAATCAAATGGATGAAGTCACCCCCCATCCAAAACTCACACACTCTCTCTCTACATACATAGATACATATATACATATGTGCGATGCCATTAATTCATCTACACTCATAACTAATTTCGGCTTACAGCAAATATGGACTCAATCGGCAGGGTGGGCCACATCACTTGTACAAATGATGATCTAAATATTAATTTAGATCAAAAGAAACATCCCTATGTTGTTTCATCAATTCATTGGCTAACATCAAATTCGGACTAGGTCTGCAGATTTATTTCGAGTCACAATGATGTTGTGTGAGAATGTTTTTTTTGATTTTCAAAAGAAATTGTCTTAGTGGCTGAGAAGGAAAGATATTTCCTTGGAAAACTGATTACTATTTCTCTCACCATGTTGATTGCTTAGAGTGTTGTACCATTACGGCATTACCATAGCTGAACTGATTCAAATGACAAAATTGCGGAAAAGTTAAATTTTCTTGGAAGGTTTAAATGACAAACGTATAAGATGGGGACAAGTGTTTGGTAGCAACCTAACGCATGCAATTGCAATCTGAGTTGGGTACCTGTCAACAACAACAAACAACAACTGCTAGTGTCAGCAGGTCCCACTGGCATTTCCCAGATAGGATACACGCTCTTTGATTTCTCCCTTTATGTATCATCCTTGTATGTGTTATGAGTTATATAGCATATATATTTTACCCATCCATCATTTAATACAACCTCTCTACAAACAAAAATGAAATCTTGTGCATTGATTTGGTCACGAACACATGTTTAGAGTACACTCTTCAAATTTAAAGCATACCCATTGTCAATAAGATACAGAGAGAGAGAGAGAGAGAGAGAGAGAAGAAGAAGAAGAGCAGCTTCACTGAAGCGATGGAGATTGACGTTGATAGTAACAACTTCGACGATTATGGTCGAATAAAAAGAACTGGTATGTGTTTTTTTTTAATTATTAATTCTTTGCATGATTTTGGGTTTGGTTTGAAGGGACATTGGTGACTGCCAGTGCTCATATAATAACAGCAGTAATTGGGTCAGGGGTGCTGTCCTGGGCATGGGCAATAGCTCAATTGGGTTGGATAATAGGTCCTGTTGTTCTGTTGTTGTTTTCTTTGATCTCTTGGTACGCTTCGACACTTCTTGCCGATTGTTATAGGTCTCCTCACCCTATTACAGGGAGGAGAAACCACACCTACATGA
Organism: Akebia trifoliata; assembly: GCF_017979445.1. Lineage (NCBI taxonomy): Eukaryota > Viridiplantae > Streptophyta > Magnoliopsida > Ranunculales > Lardizabalaceae > Akebia > Akebia trifoliata. The sequence continues at coordinate 133,417 of NC_141378.1, read as the reverse complement.
ATGTTGTGAGAGCTAACTTATGTAACTAACCCATGCATTAATGTTTCTAAGATCAACGAATTAAAAAAAAAAAAAAAAAACTCAGTTCAATCACTTAAATGGGTTTTAATTTTTTAAATAACTAGTGTTATTTGTGGATGTATTTCAGGAGGGATCAAAGTAAAACTATGTGGGTTAGCTCAATATGGAATTCGTCTAGAGATTACAATTGGGTACACCATCACTGCATCTATCAGTATGGTGTAAGAACCTTAAAGCTCTAATTAAGCTGTGGAAATTATTCCAATTTTCTTTGTCATATGGTAGTAGTAGTAGTGTGGGTGAATTTATTCCAATTTTTTTTCTACCCATTTGGGATGCAAGTGATGAATTACAAATTCAAGCATTTGTACATTTCAATCGTACAATTTGAACCTATTTTTCACAGGGTTGGAATCTTTGGTTTGATTTTGTATTTATTTGTTATGTATATCATCCCTCCACTAATTTGACTTAATGACTATTTTTTTTCCTCTTATGAATCAGAGCCATTAAAATATCCACCTGTTTCCACAAGAATGTCCATGATGTGAAGTGCCACACATCAAACTATCCCTTCATGATTGTATTTGCGTGCATACAGGTTCTTCTGAGCAAAATTACCCAATTTTCACAAGCTCTCATGGCTCTCCATCGTCTCAGCTATAATGTCCTTTGCTTATGCTTCCATAGGCTTAGGCCTTTCCATTGCCAAAGTGGCAGGTTAGCTGCTAAATCTTACAAATACTATAAATTACAGAAGGTAGTACACAAATTATTGGCTTGGATACGATTTTAAATTATTTATCAACAAGGGAATGTATCCATTTTGATATTTTATTTTTGGGGTGTTTTATGAAAATGAACTTCTAGTTTCTAACATTACAGTTCAAGCTATATATTTTAAAAAATTACATTTTTACAAAATAAAAAAAAAAATGACATATCTTGTATGTATTCAATAAGTATAAATGAAATTGTGAATTTTGGGAATATTTAAAGTAATCCTTGTTTTGATTTCTTATAAATGGTCTTCTATTTATGAATCAAACTAAGGGCATAATTAAAGATAAATTCAATGAAATGTAGTGTCCTGATTTTGAACTTGAATGCAGGAGGGGAAACTGGGAAGACAGTTGAAGTAGATGTGGAGGGCCTTCCAAGCTTTAGGAGACATTGCCTTTGCTTATTCTTTCTCCAGTGTCCTCATTGAGATACAGGTAACCCAAATTCTTATCATATATGTTTTTGTATATATAGTTTATCCCTTTTCCTTCTTCCTGATGTTGGATATCTTGTTCCTAAGCATCTTCTTTTTGTTACCCAAGATTCTAGTGAGTTATGGACAGAATTTGAAATTATCAAATTTTTGGTGATTCCATCCTATACATGATTGAGTTACAAAATCTACAATTCTTACGAACATATATGTATAAAAGATTGACGATGCACATTTTTTATATTGCAGTTTCTAATAATTTTTGTATTTGAATGCAAACTATACAGCTCACTATTTCGCGATTAAACAGCATTTATTTACTGTGACCTCATGTATTATTTGAAGGTTCAATCTTGCTAAGTTGGTTAAAGTTTGTGAGTGTTGACTATGAGTGGGCTTAAAACCCACCTTCCCTGACTAATTTCTAGCCACTAATAGCTTGCTTGCTTGTAGAAAATAAAATATTATACATGTATTACAGAAAAACCATTTTATGGTGTAAAAAAATAATATTCCTTTTTCTGGTTTTCTAAGTTGCCTGGCACTAATTGCAAGACACTCTGAGATCAAGTCCTCCAAAGAGCGAAGTGATGAAGAAAGCATCCTTCATTGGAGTATCGACAACGACAATTTTCTATGCATTATGTGGTTGTGTGGGTTATGCGGCGTTTGGGAACAAAGCACCAGGAAACTTTCTCATGGGATTCAGTTTTTATGAACGTTTTTGGCTCATTGACTTTGCTAATATGTGCATTGTCATCCATCTGGTTGGAGCGTACCAAGTAAGTAAAACCTCTAACACCAATGCTAATGTTTGTTTATATATGAAACAATTAGTTATAGCCCAAGTACACCTTGAAATTGGAATAGAGATTTTCTATTAACATAATTCTGTGCTAAGCTGATAAACCAATGGCATGGCATCAAAAGAGTAATTGGTTTGGTGGAGAGAAAATATGCAGGAGAAATTTCTGAGATGGGAATTTACTTTGATTTCTGAACAGGTGACATTATGGTCACCAGCTCAGCACGGATATTTGTTAACCCCAAATCCCGATTCCTAGTATTGGGTGGCTAATACCCATTCCCGACATTATTTAATTATGGTATGTGAACAGCAAAACCCATTAATGTCAAGTAAATAACCATCCAGTAAGATGTGGGATACATAGGCATAAATGCTTTTATAATCAAATCAACCTCTTGGATGCAAAACATAGTGATGATCAAGTCACCATATATTGATCAGGTGTTCTGCCAACCTATATTTGGATTTGTGGAGAAGTGGTGTGATAAGCGTTGGCCCAAAAACAAATTCATAATGAGGGAGCACGGTGTCAGCATTGGTGTTTATGAATACAACATAAACTTATTTAGAGTGGTGTGGAGGACGGTGTTCGTGATAGTAATGGCTTCGATTGCTATGATACTCCCATTCTTCAATGATTTCGTGGGTTTGCTAGGTGCAGCTTCATTCTGGCCGTTGACTGTATATTCCCCTTAGAGATGTACATTGCTCAATCAAGGATTCAAAGATATTCGGCCATGTGGATGCAGCTCAAGGTATTGAGCTTGGCCTGTTTGATTGCATCACTTGTTGCTGCTGTTGGATCCATTCAAGGCCTAGTTGATAATCTCAAGATGTATCAGCCTTTCAAAACTCAACGTTAGTAGTAAAACACTTCCTTCCCTGTCTGTATTATAATTCGAATCCTTTTTCAAACAATTCAGCTGCTCTTTGGTTATAATATAATCGACTTTCACATTTTATTCTATATATTTCACATGCCCCTTTGTCTTTTTCATTCAAGAGACTCTTGCACCGACTCTAACTCCTGAGATATCTGTCAGAGGAGGACAACGTTATAAGTTGTCAGCAATATAATAAGCAAGAACTTGATATTAAGCTTAACAAATTAATCAAGAACAACGAAAAAACAGATGAGCATAATGCACACTTACCTATACCAGAGTTACATATTCAGCCGACACTAACATTATGTATGGTTCATTAATTAACTTGATAGATTCTAACAGGAAACTCGTTAGAATTATCTTTGCCTTAGCCGAATCATTAAAGCATTTACATTAGGATATTATCAAATCTTAAATTGAGATGACTATTACTTATATCTAAGATTTTTAAACCTTGACATGTACAAACAAATGCTTGATGACACACAAATGCATGTGCAAACGTACATGCACTACTTATTATTCATTTTTGGAAGCAATACTTAGGAAGGAAACTGGACAGAGCACACGGAAAAACAGTACTACCGGGGTAGATTTTCAATGGTTGAAGCTGTGGATGAAGACTTTTGCTGGTTCCCTTTTCCATTCAATGGAAATGACATGTCTATCGAATTATTATGGTCACCCCTTGTAATATTTGATCTGTGCACATAACCAGTAAGTGAATAATAACAAACAAACACCAAGTCATTATCAGGATTTCAGATACTGAAATCGACGATTGATCAAATATAATAAATCGTTGTTCTCAACATTTGAACATGAATCTTCAAGGTCAACAATCCAAATTGTCAAGATCAATGTGCTACAATCGTTGATCTTGGCATTTCGACATGAATCGTCAATCTTGATGATTTGAGTTTGTCATTTTATTGGTCAAGGGTATTAAGAAAGAAAGAGTTTACTTATTGGGTTATTAAGATACCACCCCAAAATTCATGGTGCATTTAGAAAGTCTTTACTAGGGGGTTTTATTGGTCAAGGGTATTGAGAAAGAAAGAGTTTACTTACTGGGTTATTAAGATACCACGCCAAAATTCATGGTGCATTTAGAAAGTCTCTACTAGGGGGTGTTAATGGGCCGATTTTGGTTAGCTTCCTAAAGTACTTAGAACCATAACCATTATATTTTTTGGATTCCTACTCTTGTCGATTCCAATTCCAACTCTAAAATACATACAATAGGAATTGGAAACACCAAGAAACACAGGTTCTCGTCGACTCTGGTTCTCAAGAGTTTAATGAGAAAAAGAAAATTCAATCATCATTATATTTATAAAAAAAATCAAAATCGTTTTTTGAAGCATGGGTGCTCATCAATTCTTGTATAAAACAGTTGTTATTTCTAACGGCCCAAGTGCATCATTTAGGAAAACCACTCCATTTTTATGAGTGGCTATTGCGACGGTCACGTCCGTTGTTTTTAGGAAAAATTAATGCCAGTCCTAAATTATCAATTTTCATGAATTTTAACATAATGTTCCTTTCAAAAAATTAATATTTTATCTACAAAGTATTAACTTAATTATTATTTGTTCTACTAATGACACGAGTTAATGTTTTTTCTTTTTTTTTCTTCTTTTTAAGTTAAAATTCATCTTCTTCGTAAGTAATGAACTTTTAGAAGAGATGGCCAATTTTAAACTCCAATGCATATTTTAAACATGGTATTGAAGAATTTTATATAATACAGATTAATTTAAAAATGTAGAAAAACTTTAAATCAGTTACAGTATAATAAATATGCCAATATAAATGGGTTCTGACAACCGGGGGTACCTATTGGATATAACCTAACAGTTTGAATTCCTATCAATTCGGTTCTATATTTAACCCGACTCCAACCGGTTCCAATAAAGAGGAAATTGGAATCCGAGTTTCTGATTTCAATTCCGATTAAATGAGTGGGGTTCAACACTTAATCTCTACCGCAAGGTCTGTTAAGAAAATATAAATTACATGAACCACACTTCACATAAGACGAAACAAAAAGTCTGACTACTAGCCTTATGGAGTTTGTAAGGATTTCACCCTTACCAAGGGTCCAGGGCTCACCTTGTGGCATAAAAAAAAACATGATATGATGCTTGGGGGTTGTTGAAGATAAGATTTTATGAATTTTGAAAAAAAAAAAATCCAAGAAACATTATTTTTTAACTCTCGGATTTTACTTTTAAGTTTGGGAATTAGGTAGCACTTCGATAGTTATCCTTTTTCCAAACCTTTGGATCAAGATCAAAAGAATAAACAAAAAAATTTGGATTTGAGATTTTCAATGAAATTTAAAGGGCTATGGAGTTGGATTGTTAATGTGAAAATTCATTTGAACAAAACAATCCTTAGAAAGACTTAAAATCTTACCATGTTTTTCAAAAAAAAAAAAAATTAAGGTTGATTCTGTTGCCACTCTAACTTTTGTTGATGTCACTCCAATTCATTGTAAATCAAGAATTAGCATAGAAGCTCTCTAAATTAAATAGTAATATACATTAAGAACTGACGCTGACGAACAACGACCAAGGCAATGTTTTTTAATTGAACTTATCTTCTTCCTTGATAAATGCTTTTGCTGATGCATGAGAGATGGGACCATTATTCCTATTGCCAAAAAGAGGGGCCCAGTGGAATTGATTGAGTTGAACTTTTGAGATTTTTTGGGTTGGACCCCCATCATCATGTATCAGCCCATGTGTCACGTGCATCCAGATGTTGTACTCACGTGACGACATGATCATAATCTGATTTTGTTTTTTTTTTGGGCTGATCGAAAAATAGGCGTTAGTGGCTGGGAGGGAGAGGGAGAGGGAGTAGGACTAGGGAGCACGTTACGTCCACTAATATCAGATCAGTGCAAGTCCTTATCCTCACTTTATTTATGTGATGGCCGTGGCCCCCCCCAAGTTTGGAGGAAAAATGATCCCCACTACTAGATTCTCCAATTTCGTGGGATCCACCTGTCTCATATTATATTCTTTTTTATTATAATTAATAGTATAAAAGTCAAAACAGTACGATCATGGAGAACCGTGATCCCAAGGTGGAGGCCACAAGATTCATCTGTGCGAATCTAGAGGGTCATCTAACTACAATTCACCAGGGCTAATGATAGTGCAACATCACAAATTTTGAATTTCGGGTGTTTTGTGTGGGCTACTATATCATTTTTTTTTATTTTAAGAATTGGAGTTTGTCCATATGTACAAAGACTCTGTTTCGTGCGAATTGGACAAAACACTTCTTTGCCAATTAATCGTGACATAAGAGAGAAAGTCAGTAATAAATAAATAATTAAGTGTTATTCTTAGATTATGATTCTAAATCTCAAAGTTTGCATTAAAATCATAATTATATTTACTGTGATACTTGTAGGATCCGTCTAAGCCATTGTCATGAGAAAATTTTAGATTCCTTTTAAATTTTAAATCAGGGAATTGGATGTAATTTGTTGGCATTTCACCCAGCCAACCAAGGCATTATATATATATATATATATATATAATTTTTCTAAGATTATCTTTAAATGAAATTAACATCCTGTACATGTACATAGATGTATTTTGACACACATTAGTCTATGAGAGGCTTTGAGATCATGTTTGGCATACATAAATTGTCTAAGCCTAGGACATGTATCAGGCGATATTTACATGAATATTACACATGCCCTCTAATGTAAGGAATAGATCTTTTGTAGCCCATTTTTCCTATAGTTCAAGTATTTAAAAATAGATGATCATTGAACTCTTAAATTTAAATAAACAAAAGTAATTGTCTTGATGATGTGACACACCCTCAATTGTTTATAGAAATTATAGAGAACTATAGGAAAAATGGACTATAGAGGATTTGTTCATTCTAATGTGATCATGCACGACTAAAACTACGAAGTCGTAAATTTCTTAGAAAAATGCTAAAGTGACATCCTTCAACATTGTGTTGATGTACGTAAAAAATCATAGATTTTTTTTTCTTTCTCGTATCTTTAGGAAAGAAATCTATTATTCTCTGCACACTATCATGTCAAAGTAGTGTTAAAGGAAGTCAACTTAGAAAGACTATTTCCTATTACAAAACGATTTACATCCTTCACAAATATATCTAATAATTAAAAAATATAAATATATATATATATATACAGAAAGTTAAAGTCCACGTGCAAAAGGATTAAATAATTTGAGTTTGAGGTCTATTGTTGCAATAGTTCATCGTAGCCCTTTTGGAAAAGTTAGTATGATACCACCTCAATGTCAAAAGTTGGATGTGAAAGGAATAAGGGGATGGGAATGCTACATAATACATGAATCGTGTCGCCAGCACACGATATGGATGTCCATCCTAAGTTCAAGTTTATGGTTGGTTAGATATAAAAATATCACTAGGGTTAGTTTGGTTCACATGATAGTAGTTCTAGCTAGATAAAATAATCGAACATATTTTTGCACAAACCTACGTCCTTATAATAGTCAAATAGAAGCTAACTTAACAATATAAATATGATTCAGAGTTGAGACCATGCTGGATTAATTAAGTCCGTCCGTATAGCTGGTCCACGATGGATAAAATGGAGATCTAAACCTATGGCAATGACCAAGTAGGTATTTTATTAAATGGATCAAATTAACAGTTGGATCTTTAATTAATTAATGCACTACCACTGATGTGTGGGATGTTAAAAAAATATCAGAAAAACTGATTATGATGGTCATGGAAGAGAAGTGCTAATATAACTCTATTGAAAATCCTATAATTATTATTATATACATTATTATGAATATTACCTGGACCAAAATTTAGAAAATAGTCTAATATAAATATTTTACTTACCAATACTTCTATAGAATATCGGACTTGATAACAATTCATCATTTGTGATGAGATACACTAATAATGATAAAATATAATTTATTCTCTAATGCCCTCTCATAATTGTATGGTTCGTTGAAGGAGTGTGCAATTGATTTCATTGAATAGTTGTTTTTTATTTCAAGAAATGACATCTTTATGAATTGTCAAAAATCTAATTATTCTTATTGGTCATCACCACTTATTTGTCAAGTCCATTATTGTTGCATCATCTAACTGTTTTTGAGTCAATAGTTATCGTATCAAGATTGTCATCATCTCTCCTAAGAGCATATAAAGTAGAATCATGTGCTTTAAATAAAATAATTTAAATTGAAGATATCTTATATAAAAATAAACAATGATCACGAGAAATAAATGTATGTAGTAGGAAGGTTTGGCAAGATTTTTATTAAAAAAATAAGTAAAGCAACATAAAGGAGAAGAAGAAAAATATCCAACATTATTGGTGTTGTGGTGCTTTTAATAGAATGTAGGTTCGAATAATGTTCAGTGACATTTGAATTGACATCGTTTCACACATTGTTACCGTGGACATGTATAGGGGTGTAACTTGGTCTGGTTCAAACCGAGAGCTTTGGATTGGTTTGATTTGATTTATAATGAACTTCGGTTCAGTTCCGGGTTAACAAAATGGAGAACCAATTAATTTGGTTCGGTTCTTGGTTCATGTCTTATAAAAATCGAACCAAATCGAGAATCGAATCCCTATATTAATAAAATTATAAATAAATATTATTAATATATTTAATAAATTATACCTATTTTTTTATTATTATTTTATAGATAGATTAATGACATTTTTTTATGGATGGGGTTAAATACTTTTTTTAATTGATGAAAAAACAGTTGACTTTTTTTTAATGGATACATGATTTTTTTTATTGATGGGTAAATAAATGATTCATTATATGAGATTTCATATTCATTTCTATTTATTTTTATTAAAAATAAGTTGATTCAATTAGGTTTTTTAGATATTGGCAATCCATAGAACTGAACTGAACCAAACCGACCTTAGCTCGATTCGAGTTGGTTTAGTTCTAGTTCTCATTTAACAGAATTGATCTAAGTCGATTCGATTCCGATCTAACCTCAAATTGAACCAAGTTGCATCCTTACATGTGTGTAGGGGTGTAACTTGGATCCGTTTAAAGTCAAACCAACCAAAGTCAATTCCATTAAATGAGAATAATAAGCAAACCAAATTGCCACAAAATCAAACCAACAAAAAACCGAGCTAAGATTGGTTTGGTTTGGTTTGGTTCAATTCTATGGGTTGCCAATGTCTTAAAAATCTAATTGAATCTACATATTTTTAATAAAAATAAATAAATATGAATGTGAAATCTCATCATTATTCTACTTATCAATAAATAAAAAATCATTAATGTATCCATTCAAACAAAAAGTTAATTGTTTTTCTGGCAATTAAAGAAAGTCATTAATCCATCCACAAAAGAAATAATCAATTTATCCATAAAAATGGGTATAGCTTACTAGATAGATTAATAATTTTATTAATATAAGAATTTGGTTCTCGTTTTGATTTGGTTCTATACAAAGTATGAACCAAGAACCGAACCAAATTGGTTGGTTATCTATTTTGTTAACCCGGAATCAAACCGAAGTTCATTATAAACTGAACAAAACCAATCCAAAGCTCTTGATTTAGTTCGGTTCTCGGTTTGAACCAGACCAAGTTGTACCCCTAGATGTGTGTATGGAACCATAGATGTTTTTCATCGATTTACAAACGAGAAGCATTTATGATTTTGTACATACCTTCACGTCAACAATGTGTGAAATGATGCCAACTTTAATATCACTCCAACATGATTCTTTAGGTTTTGATATCTTGAAGGAAATGAACTTTATTAAATGATTATTACATGAACCCTAACAGGGTATTTATATATAGGATTAGGATCCATGTACACATATATCTACTCATATATTTACAATGTGTTTTTTCCTATATATGCTAAAAGTTTCGGATTGAGCTGATTTTTGGTGAGGAAATCATCCACACAAAAAATCAGTTCAATCCGAAACTTTTAACCTTGTCAAAATTGGTTTACAAAAATTGGACGGTCCACGATTCTTCAACTCATAAATATGAGATTAGAAGTTTTAGATATGTGTACACGGATCGTGACCCATATACGTATAACATCAATTAAGATATATAAAATAGTTTAATATAAATATTCTAATTATCAATACTTCCTAATATAAAATATTATAATTCTTATTTGATAAATATGTCATTTTCTTCGACAATTTCATTTAATGCCACTTCTCCAATGCATTAACAGGACCCTACTTGCAACTTCTATTTGAACTTTCCTAGTGTCCCAACATGCATCAAAGCATATATATATATATATATATATATATATATATATATATAAAAAGGGAAAATGAATCATGCTGGGGTGACACAAACAAAGATACAAAGGTGACATAATGATGTGGTGTCGCACACATTACTGTAGATGCTTTTTTGCGAGATAAGAGTAAAAAACATCTAAGGTAATGGACGCATTATCACATCATTTTTGTCATATTTGTATTTTCCTTCGTGTCATTCCAGCATTTTTTTTAAAAATATTTTGATTGCAATATAACTTCTAGGTAGGGCTGTTACCATTTATTTATTACTTATAAATAATAGCTATATTGATTGTAGTCCAGTGGAGGCTCATTCCGCCAGGCTCCACAGGGACAAACTTGGCGATGCTAACAACAAAGCCATATTTTTTTCATATATATATATATACATATAGGGAAATGTTCAGCACCCTAAGTTTTACCACACACTTTAACAAACGTTTTTTGTCCTACATGGGTTAGAAGTTTTGGAATGAGCTGATTTTTGGTGATGATGATCTCTATGATTAGAAGATCATCCTCCCCAAAAATCAGCCCATTCCGAATGTTTAGCCCCATGTTTACACGTTGAAAAATCGTGGACCGTCCATTTTTTGTAAATCAATTTTGATGGGGTTAGAAGTTTTGGAATGAGCTGATTTTTGGTGAGGATGATCTCCTCACCATAGAGATCATCCTCACCAAAAATCAGCTCATTCCGAAATTTCTAACCCATGTAAGACAAAACGCGTTTGTTAAAGTGTGTGGTAAAACTAAGGGTGGCGAACGGGACCCATATATATATATATATATATATATATAAAGCGTTTGGACGTTGAGGATCGTGTGGGCCATCATGATGATCAAGTACACCTTTAAATCCACAAAAACAAGTGTCAATCACACTAAAAAACCAACATTCACGTTGAATGAATGTTCTTTCACTCTCTCTCTCTCTTTCTGTGTGTATGTGTTTATTAAGGAAATGATACTGTCAGTCGAGGATGAGATTCTATACAAAATTATTGTGTTAGGACCGTTGATTATTTTCGAGATTTTTGTTCCCTACGTTCTTGAACACTTAATAAAGGGCATTTTCGTCATTCAATTATAGAATGGCATTTTTGTATTTTTATTCTTCCTGTAAAGGGTAGTTTAGAAATATAACTTATACAATCCGTATATATATATATATTGATTTACTCGTAGCTAGCACGCGCAAAGCCTATCTATCCCTGCAATCTCGCTCCCCGCACAGTCCTTCACACTGCCAACTGACATTCGTCTCTCCTTTCGCCATATCTCCAAGTTTCGTTAAACCTAGCGAACTTTCTATCTCTATTTCTAAATTTAGAGTAGAAGACTTCAAGTTTTAATAAGCGATAAGCAAAAGCCAGGAAAACCTGGAGAATTGCGTTTGTAAGGGTCTTGTTTGATGCTGCTTGATCTGTAATTTTTTTTTTTTTTTTGTTTCAAATCCAACATTTCGTCTCTGAACTTGTAGGTTTTGATTGAATAAAAAGGAGGCAAGGTTAAGGGAATCTAAGAAATTTCTTGCGTTTGAGTTTCGTCGAAAGGTTGAGAAGGGGCATGAGGTTGAACGAAGATATTTTATGTAGAAATGAGGAGGAGAAGGAGAACGGAAGAGATCCACAATCGTACTCGATTGTCGCAGGGTTTCCCCAACCGCAGCAAGTAGTTGTTGGATATGCTCTGACTTCGAAGAAGACGAAGAGCTTCTTGCAGCCGAAGCTCGAAGGTTTGGCTAGGTAAGGTTCTAGATCATTTCCTCCTTCTCTCTATCTATCTGCCTGAAATTTGTTCTACTTTTATCTTTTTCACTAATTTCTGTAAACATAGAAAACCGAATTTCTTCTGGAAGTAATGTTCTAGTTCAATCTGCCAATGGTCTTGGTGTCATTATTTTTATTTTTATTTTTTATTTACTTAATTGTATATGTAGATTTGGCTTTAGCAAATTAATATGTCAACTGTTTGTTTGATGTATCCTTTTCTTCCTGACTCAGTTCTTGATACCTGGAATCTTAGTTTTGATCCGATTCATGAATTGGTATATTCTCCCAATTGTACCCTTAAAGATTAACATACAATGTGGAAATCAAAGTCAATTCTTGATGCCATTACTGTTGTAAAAAAGCGCTATAGAATTGTTCCTTTCTATATTAAAATATGTCTTCGCTTCTTTTTTTTACGAATTATTGAGATCTGTATCTGAATTTAGGATGGGCTTTGATGATGATGGTTCAGATTTGTGTTTTAGGTGTCGCAACACATGGTAGCAGAGTATGGTCTTGAAAGTGATGCTCAATTGATTTGCATCTGCCATGGGTCATGGGAAAAAAATGTTATTCTTTCACATATAGGCATATATAGATAGATGAACCAGGTATTTAGCCGACTCCACACATTAGCTATGAGGATTTGATAGTAATGCTGAGATAATAGATAAATGACTATATATTAGTGATCCTTGTTCGTTGCTTATTATATTTTCTCTTTAATCACTATTGGCAGTTATTAGGGCATAATGATTATTAGGTCCCCAAGCCCTCTAGGCTGTACGAAAGACCCACCTGAGAATAATTCTTACACCCCCTCCCCCCCTTCTGATGAATTCCTTATATTTCAGAAAAATTAATATGTATACTCTATATTTTCCTCGGCAAACCTGACTTTCCTTCCCCTGAGCTACAAAACTGGGAGGAGCTGTTATATACACTTCTTCTGAGAGCGCCCCATGAAGGAAAGCATTCTTAGCATCTAGTTGATGTAAATAGATTCTTTTCTATCTGGATTACATCTATAAAAAGTTAAATTAGATCCGTTTTCAAGTTATGTGGCTCTGACATATTAGTTCACAGTAGTGGAGCTTTAAATGTTTTGGTTTTATAAACTGGCCTTCTTTGGCCAATGGTGTTTTTAGATTATGTTTGATTAGTTGATCAAGCTCAATATTTGTTAACAGAAGACAATATCATCTTTGAAACAAAGGCCCGTATGATCAATGTCACTGGAATCTTACCTTTTATTGTTTCCCTCCTGCTTTGTTTTGTCCCTCTCCCTTATAATTGATAATTCTAATAACTGCTAAATAAGTTTCATACATGGTGCAGGAACAAGGGAATATTGTTTGTGGCCATTGACCAAAATAGGCCACTTTTAGAGCAAGGTCCATTTGACATTCTTTTACATAAGGTTAGTGGAGCTTTTTCGGGTTATATCTACTTTACTCCTTTGAAACTCTATTATGGATTTTTTTCCAAGGCACATTTGTTTTTCTAGGAATTGCTTCTTTTTTTCTTCCTTTCCTGTCTTTATTGGATGTTCTACGTGATTTTGTCATCTGAAATGGCGATAAAACTATGAACATTTTTTTTTAAATTTATTACAGGATATGTCGTGCAGTGTGCTTGAAATGAACATGTTGAGGCTTAATGAATTTGGCTGTGTGTCTTGTGTTTTAATGATTAGCTATGTGTTCATATCTAATGTAATTCATATTTTCTCCCTCATTCAGCTTTCAGGAAAGGAGTGGCGTCAAATTCTTGAGGTTAGCCTGTCTAAAATTTTCAATGCTTACATCTTTTCTTAAGCATTTTCTTCACACTATAGAACCTAATGATTTGTGGGAAATCATGTATATTTGATATCCTTCTTAAACTTTATGTTGCTAAATGCAATCAATTAATGCTGGGGATAAAAAAATGCACTGAAAATGGCTGTTTGGATTACTAGATTACTTGATGCTTAAAAGTAATGTCTACCAGATGCCAATCCACTTAGTATCATGGTGACATGACTGCTATTTGTTGAGAGATCTTAAATTTTCTCATTTAAAAAAGAAGAAAAAGACCATCTTCATTGATTTGCTTCTTGGAAGGGAAAAGAAACTCTTGGACCCTTACCTACTGTCATTATGTCGTATGAATAGCAGATTTCAATACACTAGTATCGTGGTGACTTTTTCATACTTCTTATGCCCTTTTCCTTTGGGTCACCTTGGATGGAAGCATCACAGGTTTGGTTTTCTTTAGCATAGGGGACCAAAGCCCAACAAAGAATTTATATGTTATAAACCAGATCCATGATTTCCTTATTTTTTCTCTCTTCAGGTGCTTTTGATCATATACTTCAGTATCTTTTCGTTTTTATTCAAAATTTTAATGTTCATTTTGTGCTAATAGCCATTCTTTCTTACCCACCCCCAACCCCTTTACTGTTTAAAAGGATTACAGGCAAAACCGTCCAGAGGTTACGGTTCTTGACCCACCAGATGCCATACAACGTGTACACAATCGCCAGTCCATGCTCCAGGATGTGGCTGATCTGAACTTGTCTGATTTCTATGGTAATTACTGTTGTAGTTTTCCTAGCGATAGGACATATCTGGGGATCATAGTTTGCTTGAAAGTTAATCATGGAAATATTTTGATTCAATATTTGCACATTGTGCATAACCATTGACAGTTGTGGCAGCTTAAGTTCTTTATATCACATCTGGGTATATTTTTGTGATCCCAGGCAAAGTTAATGTTCCAAGGCAATTAGTTATTACAAAAGATCCGTCATCCATACGTGATGCTGTCACTAAAGCTGGGCTGACATTACCCCTGGGTAAGATTGTATCATAGATCTGCAGTTCACCATGTTATTGTTCAGTATTTACTAGCCATGTTTGCATAAGCGTGTAAATTACTTATAAAAAAATGCGTTATATTTAATATAAGTAGGATTGATGTGCTAAAAACAAAGGGGAGACAGTAGTGAATTCAAACCAACTGCACAGCTGAATGCCTAAAAAAATAAAATATTAATTATCAAACACTTATAACTCATCTTTTGTGAAATAGAAAAGATCTCTTGGATAATCTTGATTAACTCTGGTAATTCATCCTCGTCTATTGAATTGTTTGCATAATGTTTGGTTGATTTCTGTTCAGTTGCAAAGCCACTGGTTGTGGATGGAAGCCCAAAGTCACATCAACTCTCTCTCGCTTATGATCAGTTCTCCCTATCAAAGCTTGAACCTCCCTTGGTTCTACAGGAGTTTGTCAACCATGGTACCGTATTTCAATTATGTGGTATCACCTCATTACTTCCATTGTAATCATTAACTGCATTTTCATACTGGAGTCATCTTTTACTTGTCTGGTTGTAGGAGGTGTTCTCTTCAAGGTTTATATTATTGGGGAAGCAATAAAGGTTGTGCGGCGTTTCTCTCTACCTGACGTGATTAAACGTGAACTGTTAAGTAATGCTGGAGTATTCCGTTTCCCAAGGGTTTCATGTGCCGCAGCTTCTGCAGATGATGCAGATCTGGACCCCAGTGTTGCTGGTAAGGTTCTTGAGGCTTCCTTTGTTGGAACATTGACATCCTAGCGTCAAACTTTTTTGCTTCACATTGGCTTGTGAAACATTTACATTATGATTGAAATGATTTTTTTTTTCATCCTTTTTGTACAGAGCTTCCTCCACGACCTTTACTCGAACGGCTTGCGAAAGAGCTCCGTCGTCGGCTGGTAACTTAGTTTCTTCTCTTTTGGTTTTGCTGCAATATTCACTTAATTCATTTGTGGATTATATGTAATTCTTTTTTTTCTTTCATTCTATATTGTAAATGTAATCCAAATATATATATAGATATATATTTCATGTGTAATACTTGGTTGTTTCGTGATGTATTCTGTAGGGTCTGTGTTTGTTCAACATAGATATAATCCGAGAGCATGGAACCAGAGATCGATTTTATGTCATCGACATCAATTACTTCCCTGGCAAGTGAAGACCTGTTGTCATTTATTATCCCATTATTCTTTGCTCTGAATGGTTTTGGAACTGGAAAGAAATATCTTTGTTTTCACGATTCAAAGAAACAAGTATCTGATCACAGTGCATTTTATTTCTTTCAGATTTCATATCCCTTGTGTATCCATTACCTTGTTCTTGTTATAGCTTTGTTGGTTCTTATGCAAGCTTTTGAAATCTTGCAGGGTATGGCAAAATGCCGGAATATGAGCACATATTTACAGATTTCATCCTGAGCCTGGTTCAGGGCAAGTGTAAGAAGTTTCCTGCTAATAAATGTTAGGGGCCTGCCTGCCATAAAATAATGAGGGCCACCCTTAACTCGCAAATTGATGCGTCATATTTTCTATTTACTTGCTATGCTTTAATTCCTTGTACAGCAGTGTATGATCTGTGCCTGCAGTTTGTGGTAGATGCAGGCAGAATGGAGAACGGTTTCAGTATGACCTCTGTAATTACTGACTGATATCGGTTACCCTTCGAATATCTTCATGTACACAAACTTCTTTCAATTAACAGGAAACTTGCGCCTGTTCTAGTTTGGCTGACCCAATTCTTGTTTCATGGTTTTCTACTTGTGTTTTTTCTTGTGCCTTTTTTTTTTTCCTTCATTTTGTTGTTGTTGTTGTTATTGTTGTATTTGATGATTTTTCTTTTTAATTGAGACTTGTTCCCTTACAACTTGGCAGTGACATCTAATGCTCCAGCCTAGGTGAAATCTATAATGTTTATTAACGTATGGTGTTGTGGTTCTCCCCCAGTACTGCAAGCCAAACCCAGACTAGTGAATATACGCCGTGGTCCCCTACCCTAGTAGATCTATAATATATTCTATTAGTAGGTTAAGTTCAGTGTCTTATGTTGGAGGGCCTACATATTCTCTTCTTGTGCCTCGGGATTTTTCTACAATGCAACTTTGATGCTGTAAGCTCAAGTCCAGCTTACCCATCCAAAGAATAATGATTGTAACATTACAATTTTGGGTGGGTTATGATAAAGAGGTGGGATCCATAGTTCACAAAATGAAGAAAAAGAATGAAGGATTTGCCTTGGTTTTCAAATTACATTCTTGATTTCTCAACCTTATCTCTACAGTTTTTGTTGCTAAGTTGAGATGGAATATTATGGACTTAGCTTTGACATTGCCCGGAAACAACCTTATATATTTTCTAGTTTACCTTGCAAAGGAAAGTTAATAAGAAAATAAATAGTGCCCCATACATATACATGAGGATGAAAATTGTCATTCTGCTGTTTCAGTTGATGGCAAGGTTTCCAGATCTATGTCTCTTCTTGAGGAATTAAAGAACTGGTAGAATTGCCAAGTAAGCTCTGAATTGCATCTGCATTCTCATTTATGGTTGAAGATGTTGAGCTTTCATCTGCTTGAGCAATTGCCCCTTTGGTTTCAGTGTATTGCAATGTGGGGACTTTGTTCTTCACTCTGATCCAATGGTTAATTACAAACTACACACTTTTTTAGTCCCATATCTTTCATCAACTTCTTCATTTTTGCAACGCCTTCCCTATTCTCCACTTGGGCAGATGTTATGCAAAAGCACATAATGGGAATGTGAAATTTTCCTCAAACCTAGTATTATTAATGTGTCTTTTATCTGTCGTTGAATTAATACAGTGGTTAAGATAAGTTTCTTTTGTGTGTCAAACATGGAAATAATGATTTCAGGGGATTTTGCTTTTTAAGATTATTAAGGTTTTCTTCTTCTAAGGTTTGAGAGAGCAGAGAGAGGGTGTACACGGATTTCAAGGCTTGGGTTTGGGATTAAATTTTGAGTGATTATTTTATTGTACTGTTCTCTTAGATTTTCTTAGCGAAGAATACTGGATTTATCCGTGGATGTAGACATTGTTTTGATTTCAAATCAAGTAAATCTTGGTGTTTTTCCGTTTAGTTTCTTGTTTTTCATTGTTATTTCTTCTTAATTGTATTGAATAGGAATCTCCAAATTTAAAATTAAACCCGTTTATGTTCTTCAAACCTTCAAAGGTTTTTCAAATTTCTTCCTTTAAAAAATCTAATAAAAATGATTTCCAATAATAATAATCCTTTAGATTTCAAAAATTGGTTCATGAGAAATGACAATTAAATCACTGATTTGGAAAAAATAGATGATTCTTTTTAAAAGTAACAGTTCAAAGTGAATTGAATAGTAATTTTTTCAAAAAAAAGATAAAATAGAAAATCAGTCGGATCTGGTCGGGCTGTTTATTCGATGCCTTTTAAAACACCACTTAGTTCCTTTGAAAATCATGTAAATTTGAACTGAATACATGTTTTGTCTACATTTTAAGCTTGGGTTAAGTTTTTAGACCCAAACAGAATTTGACCCCACCTTAGCAACCCTAAAGCAAAGTGAATTTTTGTGTAGAAAATTGATTATGGGACTAATTTAAATGAGTAGGTAGGCTAAAAAATCACAAAACAAAAGCAAGAATTACAAACATTTTGGATTCAATACATGTTTGATAGGTCTAGAGGAGATGTTTTGTCTACATTTTAAGCTTGGGTTAAGGTTTTAGACCCAAACAGAATTTGACGCCATCTTGACAACCCTAATGCAAGGCGAATCTTTGTGTAGTAAATTGATTCTAGGACTAATTTAAATGGGTAGGTAGGCTAAAAACTCATAAAACAAAAGCAAGAATTTCAAACATTTTGGATTCATGGTTTAAAATCTTGTTTGAGATCGAGATGATTCGTCCGACTATCTTGATATTCTAGACACCCCAATTTGAACTGGTCCCATACAAACCACACCCCCCCTCCCCCAAAAAAAAAAGTAGTGTTCTTTGGACAGTAGAATTGGTGCATTGGTTCGGATTGGACAACTAATTTTGGGAGACGTCATTGCCTACATTGCATTTTAAGGTCCTATGTATCTCGTCTGATAACCATTATGGCCTGTGGAGGAAACTTCATTTTTTTCCTGCCATATTTCCTAAAAACAGTAACTAGAGGGGTGTATTGGAAAAACAAAATCAGAATTCATACCTAGTAACTGCTGCAAGTCATCAACCATAATTTTCCCCTCATTTGATAAATTTTGGTTTTAGTTTCTAAGCTCAACCATAGTTTTCCATTTTGAAATTGACTGCCTTACCGGAAAAATAAGTGCTCCAAGACTCTTTAGAAGAACCTTACAACTTACAAGGCAGGTCACATATGATAATAAACTTCAATGTATAAGGTGGAATACAAGGATTCTTGAACAGAAACTCAACCTTGCATGTCATGGGTCCATAAAGCAAACTGACTTGATCATCGGAAAAATCCAGATTTGATTTAAACTATGAAGAGCTGATTGCATCATCTTGAAAATTTTCCAGATTTGATTTAAAATCATAAAGAACCAATTGCATTGTCTTTGAGGAAAAAACTTCAGATTCGATTTAAACCAAGAACCAATTTCACCATTTTTTTTTTTTATAAAAACATAAAAACTATTACAGATTCGATTTAAATGCAAAAATTGAGATAAAATTTGGATCAACAAAAGAGATTGAACTAATAAGAATCTTAGTTTTTTTTTTTTTTAAACCATCAAAAGAATTGCACGCACAACTTTAATTTTGTGTAAACAGAACCATAATAAGAGAATTAATCAAACATTTTTTTTTATGGAGCCACATAATATATTAAAAAAAAATCTACGCCTTTGATAAAGATTCGAGATTGAGGAAAATAAACAGAACAAAATCCATAAGAAACTACAAAAATGAGGAGTAGAAGAAAATATAAAAATAAAAATAAAATTCAGTTTTTAAATAAAAAACCCTAGAAATCGAACAACAAAACCCTAACCCTAAAATCAATTAAAGAAGAAGAGGGTTAAGCATTACCTGTACTTGGAGTGCTGAATCGACCTCTTCAAAATATGCGAGCTTGACAATCCAACCAGACTTGGAGTGCTTAATCAATCTCTTCAAAATATAAGTAGGATGCTCTTCAAATGAATCCAACCTAGAGAAGAGAGGAAGAGAGATCGAGTAGAGGGGGTGTAGAGATTTGAGAGAGAATGAGAAAAGAAGATGGAGAAATCAAACATAAATCCTAAATCTAGAAGAGTCGAACACGGTTCATCTTCAGGATTGATATTTCCACCATTAGAGAAAGTGTGAGCTTTATGGTTCATATCGAGGCTTTCGTCTGGGCGCCATTGATTAGACGTCTAAGCTTTTCATTTGATGTTTATAAGAGGGTTGGACAGGGATAAATAAAACAATGAAGACGATATTAAATCACGCGATGTTCCAATAGACATCACTTTCGTAAATACCGATCTCTGATGTATAACATAAATTTTACCCGACGGATTTATGTTTTGTTGAATATTTAGACATCTAACCGATGTCTAAAGTCCCGAACACAATTTATTCCCACAAAAATTATACTTTACACATCTTTTTCCCTGAAAATACTGTCTATTCCAAAAATCTTTGTGATGTCCAAAGTCTATTTTGTAGTAGCTTCTTTAAAAATGGGAGTTGAGGACTTGCTTGGAGTTGCAACCCTATGGAATTAGTGAAGCAAACAACTTATTAAAATTTTAAGGTGGGAGGTGGAACTCCAACTATCATTTCCAAACACACCCTTAATTCGTTTGAAAATCATGTAAATTTGGACTAAATGCAAGTTTGATTGGGCTATAGGAGATGTTTGGTCAAAATTTTATGCTTGGGTTAAGTTTTTAGACTCTAAAAAAATTCGACCTTGCTTGGCAGTCCTAATACAAGTAGATTTTTGTGTAGAAAATTGATTCCATGACCAACTTTGAATGGGTGGACATCTACAATGATTTTTAGGCTAAAACTCATCAAAAATATATTTTTTTTAAAAAAAGCAAGAATTACAAAGGTTTAGATTGATGGATTTAAATTTCATCCGAGATCGCTCATCAATGAGGTGGATTTACAGGGCATCTTAGACTTAATACCATCTTGCAAGATAAATGAGATTACTTGGACGATATTTTGAAAATCTCAAATGAGTAGGAAAAACTTAACCAAATCTTTTTAAGGGTGGGGTCCTCAATATCACCAACTAACCAATAAAAAAAATAAAAAAAAATAAGCCAAGTCAACTGGGATTTTGTATAATTTGATTAAAATAATTTTTTTTTTAAATTTAAATATTCAATATATAAATAAAAGATGATTTTATGACTAAACATTTTATAATCTACATTTTTTTAATAAAAATATTTATAATTATATATATATATATATGGGAAATGTTCAGCAACAAACATTTTGGCAAAACATTTTTCAAAATATGGGTTAGAAGTTTTGGAATGGGCTGATTTTTGGTGAGGATGATCTCTACGGTGAGGAGATCATCATCACCAAAAACCAGCCCATTCCAAAACTTCTAACCCATCAAAAATGGTTTACAAAAAATGGACGGTCCACGATTTTTCAACTTGTAAACTGGGGTTAGAAGTTTTGGAATGGCCTGATTTTTGGTGAGGATGATCTCCTCACTGTAGAGATCATCCTCACCAAAAATTAGTCCATTCCAAAACCTCTAACCCATGTTTTGAAAAATGTTTTGCCAAAATGTTTGTTGCGAAACGAGACCCTATATATATATATATATAGGGAAATGTTCAGCAACAAACATTTTGGCAAAACATTTTTGAAAATATGGGTTACAGGTTTTGGAATAGGCTGATTTTTGGTGAGGATGATCTCTACAGGGAATAGATCATCATCACCAAAAATCAGCCCATTCCAAAACTTCTAACCCATCAAAAATGGTTTACAAAAAATGGACGCTCCACGATTTTTCAACCTGTTAACATGGGGCTAGAAGTTTTGGAATGGGCTGATTTTTGATGAGGATGATCTCCTCACCGTAGAGATCATCCTCACCAAAAATCAGCCCATTCCAAAACCTCTAACCCATGTTTTGAAAAATGTTTTGCCAAAATGTTTGTCAAAATGTTTGTTGCTGAAAGGGACCCATATATATATATATATATATATATGGGAAATGTTCAGCACCCTAAGTTTTACCACACACTTTAACAAACGTTTTTTGTCCTACATGGGTTAGAAGTTTTGGAATGGGCTGATTTTTGGTGAGGATGATCTCTATGATTAGAAGATCATCTTCCCCAAAAATCAGCCCATTCCGAAATGTTTAGCCCCATGTTTACACGTTGAAAAATCGTGGACCGTCCATTTTTTGTAAATCAATTTTGATGGGGTTAGAAGTTTTGGAATGAGCTGATTTTTGGTGAGGATGATCTCCTCACCATAGAGATCATCCTCACCAAAAATCAGCTCATTCCGAAACTTCTAACCCATGTAAGACAAAACGCGTTTGTTAAAGTGTGTGGTAAAACTAAGGGTGGCGAACGGGACCCTATATATATATATATATATGTGGGAAATGTTCAGCAACAAACATTAACATTTTTCAAAAGATGGGTTAGAGGTTTTGGAATGGGCTGATTTTTGGTGAGGATGATCTCCTCACCGTAGAGATCATCCTCACCAAAAATCAGCCCATTCCAAAACCTCTAACCCATCTTTTGAAAAATATTTTGCCAAAATGTTTGTTGCTGAACGGGACCCTATATATATATGGGTCCCGTTCGGCACCCTAAGTTTTACCACACACTTTAACAAACGCATTTTGTCTTATATGGGTTAGAAGTTTCGGAATGAGCTGATTTTTGGTGAGGATGATCTCTATGGTGAGGAGATCATCCTCACCAAAAATCAGCTCATTCCAAAACTTCTAACCCCATCAAAATTGATTTACAAAAAATGGACGGTCCACAATTTTTCAACGTGTAAACATGGGGCTAAACATTTCAGAATGGGCTGATTTTTGGGGAGGATGATCTTCTAATCATAGATATCATCCTCACCAAAAATCAGCTCATTCCAAAACTTTTAACCCATGTAAGACAAAAAACGTTTGTTAAAGTGTGTGGTAAAACTTAGGGTGCTGAACATTTCCCTATATATATATATATATATATTATAAATTGAGTAAAACAATTTCTCTCATCCAAGATGTGTTGACTTGTCCAAAACAAGTTGGTTTCATCCATGGACGAGAGCCACGAGACAAGACGTCAAACCAAGTTTTGAAACCATGTTTGAAATTTGGATTAGGAGATGCACATAGAATAACTATAAATAATGGATTGATGCTCAATTTTTTAAAGCAACAAAATGAAATACGGAATGATGGTACCACGACTCCAAATAAAAGAAAGAGACAATAGGACATTTCTTTTCACAGCATTATCACTAACGTTTTTTTATCTTTGGTGTTATATATATAGCCGTAATGGGATTTCAGAGATTCGCATATCCATAAAACAGTACTGCATCTCCTCACTTGTTATTCTATATATACTACTTTATTTCTCTATTTTGGGTAGTATTGAATCTTGTGTTTCTCACCAACGCCAATTAATTAGGTCAATCTTCAAAACGGAAATTGCTGTTGCTGCTACCCTTTTTGTCTTTTGGTGTAATCTTTCTACGCCAACCATGTCTGGGCAAAGTAGTAAAACAACATATATTAATGTTTCTTTTAGTTTTAGGGATCTTCTCTCTCCCTCTGTATTTCAAAGTGCTGTGCCCATGATCGTGCAGCACGTATTAATGTGTATTCAGTTGCATTTAAACTACAAATCTTTTTTGCCGTCCCGTTTATAAGAAACAAAGAAACATATAAAAGAGAATAAGAGAGAGAGAGAGGATGGTCTGTCTCATTCTCACCATAAAAGATCCCATCATTTGCTCTGTGAGAGAACAAAGACAGATCCATGTGATAATTTCTTGCCATATATATGTATATATTTCCGATTAGCCCATCTCCGCTCTGCAAAACTACAGAGGAGAGGATTACTGCTACTCAATAGTTCAGTCTAAACCCACATCCGAAGGGGAAGGAATAATGATAATAACTGCACCACTTTTTTATTTTTTTTGATGGACAAGACATCTCACGCTAGCTGCATGCACGGAAGTTGGCGTGTGCAAAACAAAATGATCCCACTTCTTCTAATAGTGTTTTTCTGACATGCTTCTCACTTTGGATTCAAAAGAAAAGAAAATTAATTGTCATCGTCACCGTTTGAATTTGATAATTTTGACAGAATTGCATGATCTGTAGTTTATCTTAATCTTTACAATAATCATTCCATAAATATATTGTATTTTCTCCTCCCAACATTTAGTTCCATAAAACATGATTGGTCTTCATCATTATTTTCTAAATTTTTTCTTATAATTTGATAGATATACACTGATCACGTAATATTACAAGAGAGCTACTATTGGCATCCCAACTTTTACTTATTACACCCCAAATTAAAAATAAATGAGTGAGTAGTTGATAACATGGTAAAAGTTTGGGTGACAATACAAGGTTTTTTTTTTTTTTTTTGTTGTTAGTGCAAATAGGGACTATACATGCATCATGTCAATTGAAGGAAATAACCATAAATTTATCATTAATTTCTCTGTAAATTAAGTCATAGAATCAATTTTCTAGGTCTTGATTATTAGATTTCTATTTATTGGGTTTAGGATTTTATGTGAGCCTAGTCATGATTGTAAACAACTACTAAATTGTTCGAACGACTTTTATAGTGTTTTGTAATAGAGCCGTAATAAATCGACATGGAAAAACATAAGCGGTCTATACACGACTGACATGGAAAGGGAACAAAATCATTGATCTTTTTCTTCGAAATACACAAGGAAAAAGACCAATAGTTTTGTGTCCTTGCCACATCAGTCGCATACAGACCGTGTGTATGTTGTGTCGTGTCGATTTATCAAAGCTTTGTAATGTTTGAAGCATGTGTTTTAATCTTCAATTGGGGTGTGATAAGTAATTTAAGAAATTGGAGTGTAATAAGTAAAAGTTGGGGTTCCAATAGCAGTTCTATGTTATAAAGTACCTTGATACCCAACCCTATTCAGTAAAGATTCTTTTTAGATTCATGTCTAGGGTTAAATATCTTATTCAGCAACTTTTTTTCAAGATCGAGTATGTAGGAATCAAAAGTAAAGGCAAATCCCTCACAACATCATATCCCATCGACTTGATTATTGATACAATGAATAGATCTCTAATTTAGAATGAGTTCAAAATTCTTGAAGAAGCATTGATGGAATAGAACTGAAACCTTTCCTTTCTTCAAAAAATAGGATAAGTTATTCACATTTTTATATTTGATTGTTAGACGCATCTCCTAAATTACCTTTAATACTACACGAAGAAGATAAGCCTAATGACAAAACATGGAGACCTAAGATGTAGAAAAATCATAAGTTATTTGATTGATATAAATTTCAATATCTATTCATTTAGTACTTATTCATGATGATTCAATTCATAAAAGATCTATTTGTCTAGATAGCATCATAGACAACTAGAAAATCCTATGCTTTTTAAGAAGCTTGTATAGGTTATATATGGATTTTGATCCATCGTCAAAGAATATAGTTCAATCGATATGCCTTTAGGCAAGATCATTCATATAAAACATGCGATGTACATTACATAGAAATCCAGCTTAGGAAAGGTTGGAGAAGTATGAAAATGTTTGATATAAAAGTTCAATTATTACATTGATTGCCAATTTAATTATGAGATATTTGCCGGGCAAACCTATCAGTTGCAATTTTATTGAAAAAAAAACCCTCCCTCCTTTATCAAGTTTGTTACGTGAACAAACCTTATTACTTCACGAATCAAGCTAGCATGAATAACTTGGTAAGATTTCAAATCTTACTAAGGGTTTTGGGGCCTAGATGGATTTCTTAATTGGTAATCCAACACCACAATCTTCTAGATTTCATGGGAAAACTCAGACCCAAAAGAGCAAAATTAAAAAAAGAATCCTTTTAAAAATTTCATTGAAGATACTGAAAATGGATGGCTATTGAACTCCCAAATTTAAAATTTACATTTTACAGTGAAAATTAACTTTTTTTCTCTAGAGTTCTTAGAATTTTGTCCTTTATAACCTGTGGTATCAAATCATGTTTTTGGAAGCAACAAATTGATGTGGTTAGGATCCACTCCAATCTAATTTAAGTAAAAAAAAAAAATTAAATCATCAATTTGAATTTTATGACGTGTATCACCTCCACAAGGTTTGCTGGGTAACATATATGATAAAGTACGGTTTCCCTGGAGTTGTAGAACTCCAAGGGAGTTTTTGTAGTAAAAATGCAATAGTTACGTCAGTCAAGTAAATCTCTCTTTAATTATTAGATAATGAGATGTATACTATAGAGTGCATGAGATTCATAGTGTCATTCTTGGAGTGCCTTGTAAAAATGATTAATTGTGATAGACAACATTTGGTACCCAAAATTCTATCTTATATGGCAAAAAAGTTTAGATTGGATTGATTTTTAGGAGCAAGGTCTTTATGGTGAGATCATTCCCACAAAAAATTAGCCCATTTCGAAATTTCTAACCCCATGAAAAGTGTTTAGTTTACAAATTAATGGTAAAAATTTACAGTCCACAATTCTTCAACTTGTAAAATGCAGTTAAAATTTTCAAAATGAGCTGATTTTTTGTGAGAATGGTCCCCTCACCACATAGATGATCCTCACAAAAAATCAATATATTCCAAAAAATTTAGTCCGTATAGGACAAAATCCTTGACTAGAATTTTGTCTTGTGAAACCGACCCATTAAATATATATCAATTAACATAATCTATATTAAAAAGTATAATACTAAAGATGCCAATTACTTGTGGATTTGGTTAAAGTCTGTGAGTGTCAATGACCTAGATCAAAACCCGCCTTCATCTACTAATCACAGACCACTATAGTCTCGTGCCTAGCAACAAAAAATTCAAATTATTAGAAAGTATAGCTAATTATAATTTTACTCTATTATTTGGAGTCTACCTATCAGCTCTCAAATCATTGCCATAGGGACTGTTCAGGAATATGTGGTATATGTGAATGGTATGAACGCGAGCAAGATTGAAGGAAATCGTTGTGGGCTGTGCATTTTCATAGCCATGCTTTAATTGGGATCGAGCAGAAACATTGTAGTTGTTATATATTAAACAAGGTGGGGATAGATAGTAAAAGGTAATAAATAAAAATGAAGCAAGATAACAAAAAAAAATAGACATGTCACTTGAATCATCTTTCTTTTATGCACAAGTGAAATGGATATTCTCAACTGAAGGCGCTATAGCTGTTCTTCAATATTCTTGACTAAGGATTGTAGAACATGTTCCCGCATTTGCATTTCCAACTCATGGGCTTGTAGTCGTAGCGGCTTTCACCTACAGAAGCGATCCCTGACACCTTAGGGATTTTGTCTTTGTCTTGTGGGACTATAGGCACCTGAACTGCCTCACAGTGCCCACATGTCCTGCACCTTCTATCGCACCTTGGAGGCCTTGAACCTATCACACCTCTCATTATTAATTTCTCTTCACCTCCTATCTGTGTGCAGTGAGACAAAGCCAATACCGAAATATATAATTAATTAATTTTTCACCAATCCCCCTTATTAATTAAGTAATTCTGATAATTAATTCTTAATGAAATTGAATAATCTTTAGGGAAATTTCCCAAATAATTACATAAATTTTTGCAAATACCGAAAGTGTTACATATGGTGACAAAACTATCACATAATTTATGTTGACAAACGGTTGAGAAAAAAAACTTTATTAACCATAGAATGTTACGCCATTTGGTCATTGTTTGAAAAAGAAATGCAATTATGGAGATAATTGTCTCTTCAACATGGTTGCATCATGGAATCGAACCCTTGTTGCAGTCAATCAGCTTTATTTTATTTTATTTTTCTATTTTTCAAATGAAATAAGAATTATTTTCCCTAACTTTTTTTTCGCTAAATGCGCAAAGATGTATTAATCAATCAATGCATGCAAGACTTAAGCAAAGTGAAGTTTTGAATTTTATAGTAAGGAGTATTATAAAAAGAATATCTTATATATCATCACCTGGGCATCCTCGATAAGTTTGAAAATTGGTCTACCTGCACCACCAAAGTGAGAAAAGCTTACTAAAAAATTAGTGATTGTGAGGATGCTCTTTCCAAACTAGAAGTCAAACCCACTTACCTTCCACCATGAATCTAACTTGGGTTGAACTTGAAACAATGAGAAAGATCAAGGATGTCATAAGATGGACTCGTCTGTGGCCGTAAGTGGTTGAGTGATTAAAACCCATTTGTGTGCGTGTGCTTGTGAGTGTGCGAGAGAGAGAGAGAGATAGATAGATTAAACGGTGAAGGAGAAGAGGATACGTGATTGAACTCCCACCATAATCACGCACCATACGACCTCTCTGTTTTTTGTTTCTTATCTCTAATTCTAAAGGACAATAAGTAAATGAGGAGCCCAAAACAAAGAGCGAAAGGGAGCCGAAAAGGGAAGAATGGAACTTAATTCCCCCAAAGGAAACAAGCAGAAAGGTTGAGAGACAAGCAGAAGCACTGCAGAAAGTAGTAGAACAACAATAAGGGAAGAGGAGATGGGGGATGAGCTATAGATTGGAGACAGAAAGAAAACAGCAAAGCTACAGAAACCCCAAATGAGGGTAGATTTCTGCAGACGAACATCAAAGTCACAGCTGTGATTTTGGTTTTGTGTTTTCTTGCGGTAGTTGGTCTCAGCAGTCCCACTTTTACACGCCAACCCCACCTCTCTCTAGCCTCTACCCAAGAGAAGAGAGTAGACTGTAGAGTAGACTACTCACGTTCACGTAGTACAAAACATATTTCTCGATAGTGAAATTCACCTAACCCAAAAACAGACAAACAGACGTCTATCCTACTTATATGTTTATGAGTTATTTTTTAGAGAGATTTGCCGGACAGACCCATCTGTTCTGTTGTAATTTTAATCCAAAAACTCCCTTTCTTTTATTATATACAGATTAGCATGACTAACTCAGTAAGATTTGATGATCAAATTGACAATCAACATGACAGCTTCTATATTTCCTTAGAAATTTAAATTTAAAAGAAAAAAATTCAAAAAAAATCTTTAAACGTGATAAAAATATTTAAAATAAATAATTATTAAATTCTTAAATTTAAAATTAAAATATAATAATAAAAATTAAAATTATTATTATTATTATTATTATTTTTTTTTTTTTTGTGTAGTGACGGGTCATGTTTTACAATGACAAATATTGGTGGTGTGGCTAGAATCTATTTTAAGGAATGTTAAATAACAAATTAATCCATCTTTTTAGAATTTGAATTTTATGACGTAATTGTCCACTGGTAACAAACATATGATAAAGTAAGATTATGGTAAAGTACGATTCTCTTGAAGTTGCTGTTACAATTGCACCATAAAGTACACTTCCCTTAAAGTTTTTTTAATAATAAAAATGCACCAGTTAGATCTGACGGGTAAAGTTCTCTACTTAATATTCAGGACAACGACGTAGGTTCACTGTCCAAAAAAGACGTGTTACACTCTTCAGATCAACTTATAAATCTCACTATTTTTTTTTGTTTTTTTGCTCACGTGTTGATGACAATAAAAATCAGTCATTAGGTGTAAAAATTGTGTGTTTCAGGTCTGAAAGAGTGGGTGGTCAGATATTGAATGTGAGTAGGTCTCAACAGTGGTACTGTTGGAATCGTGGCTCATTTAATGTGTGTCATTATTATGAGGATCTCTGTCTTTGAAAATGCATTAATTCCAAAAAAGTTGGTGATGACTATGCCAGTCAGAGCTCCATTATCAGTAACCATAAATAGAAGATGTAGGGTGGGGCAGGGCCGAGTCCGTTGCTGCGCTTTCTGTCACCTGCCATCCCACGCGACCCACCTCATCTGGAAACTCTCTTCTTTTTAGCACTCTCCCAAGGCAAACCGTTATATGTTTTTACCTGTTTTATAGTTTGGATTGATTATATGATAAACTCAACCAGGGAAACAATCGGATCTAAGAGTTAAGATTTTCTAGTAATGGGACAAAATATAGACATAGTTCACTAATATTGTTAATTACTATTGTACCACAGTTTTTTTCATCAAGAACAATAACAACAACAACAAAAAAAAATGCATTTGGATGTGGTCATTGTTGAATATTTTCAAAATAAAATAAGATTTATTGATTTGTTTTTTTTAAGTTAGTTATTTGAGAATTTTGTGTATATAAGTTTTAGTTCCACATCGCTCACAAGTAAGAAAGTGATGTACCTTATAAGTAATAGTCAATATACTTAGTTGTATTTATGTCACACCTTTAGACTTTAAACCAGTACTTCGAGGTGGTGTGAAGCACCACTCGCGCACGTGCAGGGCACTTTGAGGCGCACTTTGCACATACGCATCGTCGCGAGGAGCTGGGGAACTTTAAAGTTTTAGGATATGAAACCATTCAACGATTGTAATTGATCCGTTTGATGGATCGACTGCGACCAGCCCCGCACGATCAAGTTAGTATCCGATCGAATACGATGGATCGAAATAATACAATAATATCGGATCGAGAAAGATCTGATACGTTGGATCAAGGTAGTACCTGATCAGAATGATCAAGTGCGATGGATCGATTGTGGTTGATCCGTCATGTGTGATGGATCGGGTGCGATCAGCACCGCACAATCAAGTTAGTATCCGATCGGATACAATGGATCGAAATAATACAATAATATCAGATCGAGAACGATCCGATGCGTTGAATCAAGGTAGTACCTGATCAGAATGATCAGGTGCAATGGATCGA
The DNA here is from genome assembly GCF_017979445.1 of Akebia trifoliata. Classification (NCBI taxonomy): domain Eukaryota; kingdom Viridiplantae; phylum Streptophyta; class Magnoliopsida; order Ranunculales; family Lardizabalaceae; genus Akebia; species Akebia trifoliata. The sequence goes on along the minus strand of NC_141378.1, from coordinate 102,601 downwards.
TATTGTACCTGATAAAAAATGATCAGGTGTGTTGGTTCCTGATTGGTATCCGATCAGGAATGATCGGATCCGTTAGATCAAATGGCAACTGATCGGACGCGATCAGAGCCACTAGATCAAATAAATTCAACTAAAAGGTGTTAGTTAAAGGACATGAGACACATACCTACGATAGGATGCAATCTGGATTGTTAGATCTCAAATAAGACACAATCTAACGGCTATTAGACCAAGAGATATTAAATCATGACTCTTGATCAATAGACATAAAAATGACTATAAAAAGTTAACCAGAATTCAGATTTCTTCACTGAAAAATTATGTATTCTCCTTTCTCTAAATTTAAGATTTAGGCATCATCAGTTTCTAAATTTTTCGAGCGTTCTAGACTAAATCAGGTCATACATAATCTGATTTAGTATATTGAGTGTAAAGCTTATTTGTATCTTGAAGGCATTTGTTCATCAATCCATTGTGTACTTTGGTTCAACCAGTAAGGGAGAATATTTGTCTAAAAAAGATCAAATCTTTTCGAGCCTAAAAGTTATTTTTCTTCCTCTGTCGTAATTTTCCAACAGATTGCATGGATTTTCATTGTCCATGAAAAATGAAATCCATGAGAAAATTGGCAAGGAAGGTGCAGACACCCAAAAGCCTAGGAGTTCATCAAAATTCAGTAAAGAATGGTACAATCCGAAGAATTTTGATTGATCAAGTGGGACCCACTTCAAAAATAAGCATAATCACAAAATTTAAAATAAAATAAAAAAAATTATTAATTTAAGTTTGGTCATCATTGACCAACGCACAAAATTAATTTTTTTCTTGACTATTGATCACCTAATGTCAGGGTGAATTCTTTTTTAGCCTTTACTTATCTTATGTCAAGATTAAATTTGTTATGGCCTTTACTTACCTAATGTCGTGCAAAAATTTGATTTGAACTTTACTCACCTTTGGTTAAACAGTTATGTTTGGAATTAGTGCAATTGAGTGCTTTAGATTAACTCGAAAAATTTATTTCTTAAACCACTTTCTTGAATCTTAATTGCTTATTCCTTAAGAAAATTCAACCATTTCTCAACTTTATCTATGCATTAAGACATTATTAAACTTTGCGAACCTTAGTCTTCTAGTAATTGTCTAGTTCTCCTAATTTTGATTCTCGATCACTTTTTGTCTCACAAAGAGTCCATTACTCCATTTCCTTTTAATTTGTTGAGACATACTTAGGATGATTGACTTTTAAACTCATCATTCATATTCTTAATTCAAAGTTTTGTGTCATAAATTTCATGTAAATTGATCAAATTCAATAACTCTTGATCATTTTACCGTCCATAAGAATTCTCTACAATCTCAAGGGCATTTACTTTTCTACCCCCTAGTTGTTAGGAATCTATCTAATGCAATTACCCAAAAAATCTCAATTCGTCATTGTGAATTACATGTCATTGCTCATAAATTCTATAGAGTTTGATTAAGTTCAAAGGACTTTGACATTCATATCCCTTAAATAGAATTCGCTAGAATATTGTGAGTCATTACATCTTTACCCTTTGATGATCATGATTATTAATAAGACTTAAGAATGTGCAAAGATCATCAAGGACAATTTGATTGGGGGTATTTAAAATCATTTATTAAGATTTTATTGGGAATATTTTATATTTAAGAAAATTAGACATAGTCCCAAGAGTTTCCCATGAGCCTATAAATAGATGATCCATTCAAGACAAATGAGAGATGCAAGTTTGAATATTAAAATTATATTAAAATCCCTTCTTAAAATTATTTTAAAGTACCAAAATTCTATCAAATTAATTTCTCATCCATTTTAGAAACCTAGAGTAAGAAAGAAAAGAAGAGAGAAAGAGAGAAGAAGATCGAGGTAAGGAGAATACCTTTTATTTTCTATTTCTTTTTCTTATTGTATCCCTAATCCCCTTCTTATCTATCAATTTCTTTACTTTTATGTACACTTAAATTTTTGCAATATAATATAATTGATTTGCTTTCAATGGCACAAGGAGGAAGAACCTTTACATTACTTCATAGGGATTGAAAATACTTATTATTAAATTTAAATATTTCCAAAGGAATTTATTAATAAACTTAAAAAAGGAGAAATTATCTCACATTGTGAATAAAAAAGAAACATAAATATTTTTAAATTGTAACCTTAATAGGTTCGAGCAAATTGGGCAACTTGATGCCTATGCCCAAACCTAACTTAACCTAATTTGCTTCGATCATTTTTTTTGTTTTGGCCCAACTCGAGCCTAAACCTTGGCTAACTGTACCAAACCTAACCCAAGGTCAGATTCAACTCATCGGGCTTGGCTTTGAGTTACTCAAGTTGTTGCATCCCTAGAGGAGGAAGAGGAGGGTGGTGGCCAACGTCAGCGATAATGATAATTGTGACAACGAACGATAATAGTGGTGACGACGATAATGATTGTGGTTGTGGTGGTAGAGAAAAAGAAGATATTAAGATTTTTATTTGAGGGTGAATTTCAATTTTTCGTGTGGATATGTGAGAAAGTGAAATTCATAATTAGTTTAATTTTTTGAAGATGGTGAAAATCCATTTTCATAGATAAAACCAATGAAACACATGGAAAATGAGCAACATACCTATAATTTTTATTTTATTTATAAATAAGATGTCATTAAAAAAGGAATTGAAGACTCCAATAAATAGAAGATATGAAAAAAAGTGCCTTTTTTTTTTCAATATATATAACTGTTATCGATGGATTTTCAATGTTTTAAAAATATTATATGATCGTCTTATTGTTAATGTTGTTAAAAATATATTCTTGTTGTATATTATAAAATTCAGGCATCCAACCATCTTTTGCATCATAAATAACCTTCATTGGCATTTATAGGATACAAGAACAACAAAAGACGAAGTAAAGTTTTAAGGTAAAATATTCACAAAGAGAAAATGAAAATGTGGTGCAATAAGTAAAAATTGAAGCGCCAATAAAAATTTTCAAAATTTTGGGTTTTGCACCCAAGTTTTGACCAAACTAGGTATCACATTGTGCTTCTTCAAACCTTTGTCTTGCCGTGATTTGAAGCTTAAAGAAGGTTGAAGATGCTATCATGTTAAAAATCATTCACTTTAACAATTCAACCTCTCCTACAACCCATGATCTTCAATTACTTTTCTATCCAAAAATTTCTGATAACAGATGAAGATCCAACAATTTAGACGACATGGTTAATTAACGCAAAGGAGAATCCATTCGACGTCCCCAATCAATGGAATGGTATGTTCCATTTCATTCTTATTAGTTGTCCCCACCACTGATAGGACGTTTGATTTGTGTGGTGAAAACTTTACGCGTTACACAAGAAAGTTAATAAAACAGTTCCTGGACAATAAAGATTAAGTATTAGCATAAGAAAGTGGACGTGCCGGAGTGGTTATCGGGCATGACTAGAAATCATGTGGGCTTTGCCCGCGCAGGTTCGAATCCTGCCGTCCACGAGTTTTATTTTTTTTCTTGAAAAAAAAGTGTGCATCAAAATTTCCAATTAGTAGAAAGCGTTCAGGATTGAAATTTAATTTTTCTGTTTTTCTTCATGGTTTTTTTAGTGGGTCAGATTTTTATTGGGTCACATAATCTTCAATTACTATGATGATGTGGTAGTTTGCACACAATCATAGATTTCGTTTCTTATATCTTGAAGAATGAAATCTATGGTTCTTTATGCATTGCCACATCAGCGTAATGAACAAAATCAATGTAATAGCATGACTCTAATAATAATAATTTATGGGTTGTCTCATTAATCAAATATAATCATTAATTAATTATTTTTTGTTGGCAATTTTTTTTTTCTTTTCCTTTTAAAGATATTCACGGATTTATTTGTTTTGTATATATGAGAACTGCTATTGACACCCCACTTTTACTTATTATACTTTAATTTCTTAAATTATTTTACACCCAATTAAATATTAAAAGTTTAAACTACTCTTCAACATTACATAGGTTTGATTCAAATTATAAACTGAATATTATAAAACATTATAACACTATTCATACAATTCCAATAGTTGTACAGTTATGATTAGGGTCGTAAAATCCTAACCACCCCCACCCCACTTCCAAAAAAAAAAGGAAGACAAATTTTATTGGCACCCCACCTTTTACTTATTCTCAATCATTCACTTATTTTCTTTATTTTTAATTGGGGTGTAATAAGTAAAAGTTGGGGTGCCAATAGCAGTTATTGTAAAAAATTAGAAGTTGCAAAGTATTTTATTAACTACAAAACAACGGTATTATGTTCAAAAATTCGGATCTTTCAATCTATTGGTTGTGGAGAGTATGGCAATAAACCTTTTAATAATTGACAATTTCTTTGTTCATAGTTGTAATACCCTTATACTTTTCAACAGATGGGATGATATATAGGAAAATTTGCATTTGTTTGAAATTGGGATTTCCTAATTGGATCAGAATCAATTAGATCCTTTGGATTGCAACATTTAGTTACTATTGTAAGCATATTTGGACATATATTTCTTGTAATGGTTGATGAAATTTAATCTACTGGTCTATTATTTTCTTTCAGAGCAATCGATAAATTAAGGTATTATTACAAATTGAGATAGGGGCATTGCCAATTTATCTAATTCAAATGGGACCATAAAATTGTAAGGGGGGGTAGATTCAAGTGGAGAAACCTTTAAATTTCAAAGTTGAGTTGTAAAAATAAATAAATATAGAATTATATCATTTAAAAGATCTGAGATTCAAAGTGACCATTCCCACAATAATACTAAAATTCAGGGAATCACTAATGCATCCTGATACATCATTTCCTTCACCTAGACTTGTTTATTTATGCTCTCTAAATCTCTTTCTGGAAAACCTTTCAAGGAACTGATTTACTCCTTTTGTGACTTTTACTCCATGTATGAGCATGAGCACGGTTATTGTTTAATACATGTCCCAGTGTAGTCATTTTGTGAGATTGGCTTGTAATGACTCTAGATGTTGATGGATTTTGAGATAAAACTATCTCGTAGCCATCATAAAATGATTCCATTCCCTCTGCCATGATTTGCCAGACCAACCCACCTCCAATTATTCCCCCACTTCTTGCTAAGTTGTAGATGTTTTTGTTAATAGTGTCCAAGAATGAATCCCTCTCACTTAAAGTATATCCTTTATCTTTCTTTGATTTTCCAAATTCAGCAAAAATCAATGGTTTTCTTAAGATCATCCTTGAGTCTCTCCAATGACTAGATGTCCACCTTTGCACGAATGATAACTGAGAGTAGTCATTTTGTCCAGCCAACCCGAGAGTAGTCGAAAATTAAATTCTATTATAATCTAGACAATCAGGTCTCAATATCCCATCTTGAGCATGGACATCAGCACAACATACCAAATGTCTGGATATGCATGTATGGTGGCAAAATCGATCTCCTTAATGAGATTACTAGTAATGAAATCTGTCCCAACTTGGTAGCCAGGATTAATTTGCTTCTTCTCTGGCATTGACTCCCCATAGAATCCTTCCATGCCTATCTCAAGCAAGTGCTTATTGTCGATAGACTTTGTGTAAGTTGCCATCTCTTGAACCCATCCCTGTTTTAATAAACATATAATTAGTGACAATGGAATATGAAAATGACACTATTTTATACATGGGAGTTGAGACTCACATGTACCGTTTTGCCAGAGTAATCCACTTTACAACGTGGTTCGTTAATTAGTTCCCATGCCATAATCGTCGGATCATCTTTGTAAGCCATTCTAGTAATGGTGTTGAACCTTGTAAGCACTCTCTGCACATAAATAAAGCAATCATGCACACATGATTTACGTAACATAAATCTAATCTTGTTTTTTCCTTGTAAATTTTACTTTGACATGATTCTTGTAGTACCCCTTTACCACTGGATTTGTATAGAAATCATCATCATTGCTAACTTGCACACCTGCTCTTCTAGCCCATTCTACATATTGTGCTCTGCCTCCGTATTCGTTGTAATTGTTGACTAGGCTCAAAATTATGCGAATTCTGTACTTTTGTGCTTCCGAAATCACAAAATCGAGGGCCTGAGAAATTTATCATAAAATCTATATATTAACATCAAATAAATTGCATGAAAGGCATACAATTTCCTTCTATTGAATAATATTTATGAACCTGAAAGAATAGCTCGTTGTACACGCCAGGCAACATTTGTAGAGCTTGGTCACCTCCATCACTAAAGGCCCATGTCCGACAGACGGTAAGACCAGAGGCCAATGCCTCACGGAACACATTAGAGACTTTGTACCTCTCAGTGGGCTCGGCTGCAACTTGCATCATCCAATATGAGTTAAACCCATTAAAGAGAAAAGGGGACCCATTACGAAGAAATTGGGTGTTTTGTGTGCTAATGAATCCTCCAAGAGTGGGGTGCCTAGCTTCACAAACAAAAACTAAAGCTAAAAGGATGAAAATCCCCCAAATACTAAAGCAAGACATTGAGTTTTGATTTGAAGGGGAATTGTATGAAAGGATTGGTGTGGAGAGTTAAGTGGGATGGTGGGGTAATTTATAGGGAATTAATTAAGAGAGAGAGAGAGTAGAAATGAAATAGAAAGATGAGCAGGATTTAAGTTGGACTTTCGGCTAGGTGTGCGAAGTCAGAAATGGAAGTTTGCTAAATTTAGCAGATAAAAAGCAATGAGATTTGATGAAGATGGTTGGTTGAAGTTGAAGAGAACATGGTGGGGGGGATTGCTGATTTTTGGGCCAACGTAAATTCAGGAATTAGTTGTAAACGCCTCCAAAAATCTAAATATAGTTAAAGAGGGTGATGGTGCAAATGTGGGAAGTTCAAAAGCAACTTCTTTTTTTTTTTTTCACAAATCACAATTCACATGGATGTTAAGAGTAGACCTGAGGAGGTCTCTTCTTCCCTTCCCTTCCCTTCCCTTCCCTTCGATTGTTTTTCCTGACTCTGGAGAATCTAAAAAATTATGGATTTGATCGGAAGTCCATAGGAGTGTTGATGGGCCCAAGCCCATTGTTGTGGTCGAGTGGGAGGTACTCCTGAAGAGGACGCAATGATGAGGTTCTTCAAAATCTAACCAACTTTTTTCCCAAAACGGGGATGGATGGAGGGAGGCCGCTTTTGTGGTTTCGGGACTGCACTGTTGCGAGAACGTAAGATATGAATGAAGACTATCGGCTCATGCTTTTCATGCGTCACGACTACTGAATTTCGATATGAAAATTAAAGATTAGTTTCTATCACAAATCACAATGTCTGTTAGTTTGATCGTCACACCTTCCAACAAGGTTCGGATAGGCCTGTATCCATATCCTCTCAGCATTTGGATAAGGATTTTAAAGACTGCCAAAATGTCAACGTTGTTTAGAATTCGGATCCTAATACAATTCAAATATTCATCACTGACGCCATTTAACACCCATTATCTCATTCTCAAATCCATCTTCACATGTTAAAATGGGTATGGATCATGTGAAGTGGAATTATACTTGTACAAAGGTGCAAATGAGATAATCCCTGGATCCATTTGGGATCCGACACAGTTGCAAAGTGTTTGTGATAAAGCCTAATCTTTTAATGCTACTTCTCTCAATCAAATATCATGTATTGAGCAACTTTTTTACTTTTATTTATTTATTTTTACTTTATGGGAGAGGGTGAGTGAAAAATGGTGCTTCTTCCTTATTTTTTTATTATTAATTCATTGAATATCTTATTTGAATTATTCCTTTTTAAAATTAATTTTAGTGTAATGTAATATTACGATTTTGAAAATATTGCAATTTTCAAGATATATATTTAATGTAATATTACCATTTAACCATTACAATAGAAAAAAAAAAAAAAATTAACATGTAAAATTAATTTATTAATTGCTTTTACGTTGTTTGAGGTTCATTTTTTTATAGAAAGGAAAAATTACTGAAGTGACATTAAAATTTACATTGATTCACACATTATTAACGTAGATGTATGAACCATAGATGCTTTTCATCAAGATACGAGTGAAAAATATCTATGGTTATGTGGGCACCTCCACTTCAACCATGTGTGAATCGACATAAATTTTAATGTCACTCCAACACAACTGTCAATGTTATTTAATGAAATGTAATGTGCATTTAAAACAACTTGCAACTAAGCATATAAGGGTATTTTTTGTAGTAATTTTTTTTATAGATAATTTTAGTTAGTAAAATATATTTTGGAGGTGTATTTAATACATCTTAACTTGTATGCTTGGGGTACAAGTTAACACTTCCATGAGGGTATGTTTGATTGCACATGAAAAATCATTTTCCATATATTTGATTATTATTTTTCGTGAAAAATGATTTTTTATCTACATCAAAAAATTTAACAAAAGTTGGATTTCCCTTTCCTACCTGTATAGGTGAGAAAATAAAATTCACCCATATTTCTAATTCCCAATTTAGAATCTTAAATCATCTCTTTTTCTTCCCCACCATTACCATAGTCACCATCACACTCAATTTTATCATCGTTGTCGTCACAATTTCCGTCATTGGCCACTTCCTCCTCCTTTTCCTCTCTCTCTATATCCTCTTCTTCTTCTTCCCTCACCTTTGTCGTCGTCACCACCATGTTCTCCATTTTTCTTTTTATTTCATTTCTACCCTCCGTTCTCCATCCTTGTTTTACAATCTCCACCCTTACCATCTGAACCCCTTATCTTCGTTTCCCCCCTCCTCATTATCTTCTTCTTCCCTTTCTCCCTCTTCCTCTTCTATTTTTTTTTCCTGTTATTTTTCCAAGGTAACATGGTGGGAAATTATGTAGTTTCCAAAATTAAAAAGTACTCTTTTTAATCAATTTTAAACTTACGAATAAGTGTTTTTGGTACATGTGTGTTTGCACATGCCAGCTATTTTTATTTTAATTGAAGAAAATGGAAAGAGAAACACTTTCCTTAATAAAATTTCAAATCTTATAGACGTGATCGAGTTCATATGGATTATCAAATTGTCAATTGAACATCTCAATCCTCTAGATTTGATGGAAAAATTCAGAACCTAATTTTTTTTTTTATAACCCTCCACTGTTTTGTAAATAGAAGGCTATTGAACTCTATTGAACTCAGCAAATTTAAAAATTATATATTAACAATAAAAAAATTTATTGTCAAAGTTTAATTTAATTTTTTAAGTTCGTAGAATGTTGTCATCTACACCCCCATGGCATTGGATCATATTTTTGGATGCTTCAAGGCGATGTCAATGATCCTTAGTAAGTTTCGAAATCTTACCAAGCTAGTCAAAGTTACACTTATATTAAATAAAACTCTATATGACCTAATTCAAAATGAAATAGTACAAAGAGATTTTTAGTGTAATTTTCATAATGCTCTCAAATAGTGGAAAAAGATTTGTTCCAACGTCATTTGTAGGACAAATGAGTTGTCTAGTAAATGTTTTCTCTACAATTAAATAATTACTTAACATAATTGAAAAACACTTTCCTTACTAATTTAGTATGATTTTAATTCCTACTAAGGGTCCATGAGCTCAAATGGATTACCACATTGGCAAGCCAACACCACATCAATCTAGATTTTATGGGAAAACTTAGATAAAAAATATTCAAAAACTAAGATTTTGAAAATTGATGACTATCGATTCATGGTACTCTCAAATTTAAAATTAAAATTTAACGATAAAAAATGATATTATTTGAATATATATGAATATATATATATATATATATATATATATATATATATATATATATATATATATATATATATATATATATATATATATATATATATATTTTAAATTCATAGAACTTTGCCCTCTACCACCCTAGCATCGGATCATGTTTTTAGATGTCACAAGGTGAGTTCAATGACCCTTAGTAAAAGTTGAAATCTTACTTAAATTAGTAAAGCTAGTCGGACTCAATATAATTAGGGTCATTTGGTTTAAAAATCATGAAAACTACAATCCCACGATTCTACAATTTGTTTGTTAATTTTTAAAATTACAAAATTATCTTTTTCATTATATAATTTTTAAAAACACTTTACTTAATACTTTAAATTATAAACAAACCCTTATGGTACAATACCACTTTGTTTGTAGTTATAATTAATGAGGATTTGCATCAACAATAACAATAGAGTATAGTACTACTACCTTTTCTCTGAACCAATAGTAATAGTAAAGCTTTTGATGTAAAATCCCCACAAAAATTAGGGTTTACCATAGATAGCGGTTGAGGCTGGAAGCATGGAGTATGGATTCGTAAAATTGTGAACTTGGAGCTTTGGTGGATTTTATGTATGTAAGTAAGTCTCTTTGAACACATTTCTTTCCTGAGAAAATAACCTTCTCTTTCTAATTTGTCTTTGGATATAATCCTTTTGGGGGTTGTTCACATTCTATCTCTTGGGTTTGTGGTCGTTTTTCCTTTAATTCACATAAGACCTTCAAATTTTCTTTAGAGTTTGAATGGATATACCTAATTTTAATGCTTGATTTTCGTTTGGGAAATATGGCGGTTTGCTTAGCCACAACAAGTGTGTGTTTGAGATTTAGAAACGTTGGTACGCAAGGTGTTTGTTAGATTGATTATTAAAGAATCAGGGATAAATTGTTGGGTAATTGTTTTTTAGTGGAAGAAATGTTTGAGTTGTAAACTTTTATAATTGATTACTAATTCAACAAGGCAGCTTAAACTATTGCAAGTGAAGTCAAAACCCGTTAAGGATATGCAAGGGAGGTACTTGACTGAAATGTTTCTGTTTTTTGCGATGAAGTTTTGTTCAACATTGTCAAAGTGAAGATGGCCATGGGTTTGTGGATAAAATTGATTTTTTGTTTTTATTTTTGTTTTATTCTGTTCAAAGTCGTTGATGAATCAGGTTTTCTTGTAACTGAAAGTTGTTTTTATCTGAAATGGGCTAATGTGCTTAGATATTTGACCATTTAAATGTTTTCAATATCATTATTTACCAATATCAAAGTAGTAGTTGAAGATGAATGACGAGACACAATTGTTGTTCTCATTACTATACTTACCTTTTCTCCGATCATGTACGTGCTTTAGGCATTTTTTGTTTGGTTGTGATAAGACATCATCTATTTTCCATGTTAATTGGGAGCATATTAATGAAAGTAAAAAAAAAAATAAAAAAGGGGATTAAGGGAAGGATATGATTGATTCAAGAAGATCTGTTATCCAAATTACTTTGATCCAATTTCATTAATCATCAAACATGCCAATCTTTGACTTAACCCATCCATTTATAAGATTAACACTAAGAATTATAATAGAACTCGAATACCCCTGTTCCAATCAAATTCTAATCGCTGAATATAAGCACTTACTTGTTTGCACTGTAAACACACACAAATGGAAATATTTATGTCGCTAGGAGTGTATTGCTTGGGTGTAAACTATTTTGTGAGTCCTACAGTAAACACAAAACTTCACAGAGAAAACACATAAAACACCGTTAAGTTTTGTGGAGCAAATACCTCCATTAAACTTTACGGTTTTTTTTTTTTTTTGCTTTGCCTTCTCCTCTCTCTCTCTCTCTCATTTTGCAAAGAAGAAATGCTGGACTTATAGGGAGGGATTCCTTTCTTGTTTCAGTTAATTTGTTGCTTCGTTCAAGAAAAATCCACTTATCCCATTTCTCCAAAACTTTCACGTAGAAATCCATTAATGAGTTCCACGAATGGGTTACAAACGAAATGGGGTATTTTACCATCTAGGCATGGACTTTAGAACAAGTGGCAAGAAGGAATGTGAAAGTGAAAATGAAGTCATCTGGATAAACTGAGTCTTCGCAAAAATAAAAGAAAAAGAAAAAGAAAAAATTGGTTTTTGTTATGGTTTGGAGGTTTTGGTTAGGAGGAATGAAGATCAGAGATGAAAATTTTGTTAAGAAGTTTGTGAATTTCAGTTATGTTTTTTCATGAATTGAAAAATTAGGGTGTAAGTTTTTCACTGAAATAGGATAAATTTGTTAATATTTAAAATTGGTTAGAACACTTTTAAATTTGGTGAATTTGTTGAATCATTTATGTTTGATTATTTCATAGGGGTTTGAGTTTTATTTTGATCACAAATATTTGTTAATTAGTTTTAGTTGTGGACTGAATTGTATATTATGGTAGTTCTGTGTGGTATAATGATTTAAAATAAAATAAAATAATATATACATATTTTTTTTTGGGGTTTTAGAGGTTGTGATTCTCACTTTTCTCAAGGGATTTAAGATGGAAAAAGTGTTCTGATTTTGGGTGTGAATCTTCAGTAATTCATGAGTTGAACGGTTAAAATTGTAATCTTTTTCCAAATGTCAATCCCATATTGAAATGCTTGGATTGTAGTCTTTGAATTTGTTTAAAAATGATATGGAGCCTAATGTCAATTTGATTTTATTTTTCTTTCTTTTGTTCTTTCAACTATGTACAAGATTTTAAGAAAAAAATGGGTTTTTTCAAAGAAACAAAATTTTATTCTTTTTGCATTTGTGGAATAACCAAGCAAACATAAAATTTTGCATCGAACACAGCCAAACACTCCCAATCGTAAAATAGTGTAAAATTCGGTGATTGTAAAACTTTGTAAATACAAAATTTTGTGTTTGCGGTGCAAACAAGCAGGCATCACTTGATTAAGAATTGACAACTCAACTCTTCTCCCGAGGATTGAGGTATTCTACTTGGATGTTGATCCTGTTTTCGTCCTCCTCAAGGCCTTTGAGGATAGCTAATTGATCCCCATAGGCAGCAACAATGCCCTATAATGTATTTCTCATCTCAAGTGAAGCATAACTCTTTCTTGCTTCTTCATTAATGTGTGGGAAAGGATTCAACGCTCCTGGAAAATGGGTATCACTGGGCTTGTAATAAGCCACTCACTACTATGTAAACAATTCTATACTTTTTGGTATGTCTCACCCATGGGATCTTCTGTTGTATATCAATGTCATTGGAATCCAAAGCATTCCACTCATCACAATCTTTTTGGCATTAAGAAAAGTAATGTCTCCTATTGTAGGCAAACTCTGCCTTTACCAAATACATAAAATCGTTGAATTGGGCTTTCCTTGTATAATAGAATATGAAAGCAGGTGTGAAGGAAAAAAAATACTATGAAACAAAGCTATGCATGTACTTTGTTGTTGGGAAGGCTTCACTGACAGTGGTTACTGTTTCTCTCTCTAACTTTGATGGCTAATTCGTACTTTATGGATGGAATATGTTTTTTATTGGTCTGTAGTCCGCAAAGCAGTTCGATATGCTGATTGGAATTTGTGTTGGAACCTAAAAGGAGCTGGAATTTTTTTTCCTTTTATTGTTTTTCTATATTTATGGGCACATGGGTGGCCTCTATGCCTGCTTATCTTTGCTCATTTTCTATTTCTGGGTTGTTCTTATTTCTGTCTTTGGGAGAGCAAGGTAGAATTCAAGGGCAGAAGCCCATGTGAGTTTCTGTTTTAGGATCATTGGGTGATAATAAAAGAAAAATGTCTTAACTTGGAAGGATCTCCATTTTGTAGATGTACTTTCGAAGGCCGAGAAGCATAAGAATGGTCTGATTTGGATACATTCGTTGAGTGTGAAGAAGAAAATGAAATTTTAGTCTCTGATTTTGGTGATGATATGGACAATAAAATGAAAGTTTGCCCATATCCATTAACGAAGGTATCCAAGGAGCCAGATTTGTTGTCGATGAAGGTACTCAAAAGAAAATTCAAACCAAAGAAAAGGGAATTTATTGGGTGGGGATCACGGACACTCGTAGAATTTCTTGCATCCATTGGCAAGGATACAAGCAAACCAGTTTCCCAGTATGAGGTGAATGATATCATCAAGGTATACATCAACGAGAACAAGCTCATTGATGCAAAAAGAAAGAAGAAGGTTCTATGTGATGCAATGCTCCAGTCTGTTTTTGGGAGGAAGTCAGTGAACCAAAACAGAATTTATGACTTGCTGGAATCACACTTTGCTGAGAATCAGGAAGAATCAGAGGACGATGACTTGAGCTATGATTCAGGGGAAAATGAGGATGGCATCTCAAAGAGTTGCACAAGACAGGGAAGGAAGAGCTCAGACTGTAGAACTCACAAAAAGGCAAAGATTTTGGAAGCTCCCCCCCGAAGTTGTTTTGCTTCTGTTACCACTAACAACATCAAGCTGGTTTATTTGAAAAGGAGTGTAGTTGAGGATCTCCTGATGAATCCTGAAACCTTTGATGAAAAAGTGATGGGAAGCTTCGTGAGGGTCAAATCTGATCCAAATGACTACTTCCAGAGAAATTCACACCAGCTCGTTCAGGTTACAGGTAGTCTCTGTAATAAATAAGTATATATATTGCATTGATAATTTTAGTTGCTCTCTTTCATGATCAAGAAAAAATTTGCTCTTTTCTTTTTCTCCTATTGGGCCAAGCTATTCTAAGTCCCACAGGCTGTAAAAGCCACCAAACACAGCACAATCATTCAAGGAGTAGGAGCCACATTCAGTGGCACTCACCGTACAGTTTCTTCTAAGTGAATGAATTCCTGTTGACATGTCATATTCTAACACTGAATGGATTCGGCTGTGAAGAAATTTTTTCCCACTAAATTGCAAATAACATGAATACATAGGTTATGGGTGCAACATTTTCAGTAGAAACTTTAATGTTGAAATATGACACTGAACTTGGGTATTTTCCCCCAACTAGATATGTGATAGATCCCATTATATTCCCATTTGTATCCCATTACCACTCTACCTTAGTTGCAGAAAACTCTTACACAAGATGAATCTCTGTGCTTTCTACTTCAAAGTTTGACTCTATTTGTGTTGAAAGGATGCAATTTGAATGATTGAAATGTGACATCCATGTATTCTTTTTTGATACTAGAGTATTTTCCATGTTGACTAATCATATATGGTTGTTCTACTTTTAATCATGGTATATATGTGTAAAACCCTGAAATATCTATATTCAAATTTGGTAAAAGGTTTCTGACACTGTTAATGCAAAAAATAATATATAGCCTCACAATAATTTGGTTCTCTTTATATATAGTATGGGTGCTTCCCATATGTTATAAAAGTCTAGTTCTTCTTTGAAACACTTGTGTACTAGCTACCACTACCCACATCTACTCCAGCTTCATGCATCCAAGTGATATGCCAGTGAAGCCACATTCCATTTTGTTTGAATATTTGAGATTCATTAATGCCAAGGTTAGGAAT
Organism: Akebia trifoliata; assembly: GCF_017979445.1. Classification (NCBI taxonomy): domain Eukaryota; kingdom Viridiplantae; phylum Streptophyta; class Magnoliopsida; order Ranunculales; family Lardizabalaceae; genus Akebia; species Akebia trifoliata. The sequence goes on along the minus strand of NC_141378.1, from coordinate 87,334 downwards.
GCCCTTGTGGAGGTCCAACATTTCTACCCATACCTGTGTATCCTTGCACCTAGGAAGTTTGATAGGTTGACTTTTGGCATGGATATCATAAGTGGAACCCTTTGAATGATGAGCCCTACCCAGTCAAGATGTTCCACATGTATGGCTATGCTATTCTTGACTTTCACATTCAATATATGATATAAAACCATATATATGTGGTTTGGTTCCCGTGACTCATGAGAAAACAAATGATCCCGACCATGTAAACATGAAATCCAATGGTTGGGATTTATATGTATCCTGACCAAACACATCTCGGAGATACTTATCTTGAGGATGAATTTCAACTGTTGGATTTTGTGTTTAAATGGTTTGGATCAATGGATCATGTGTTTTTTCCATGAGCCATTCTTCATGAGTTACCGGAACCTGACCCATACATACATGCATATTGCCTTTTTGTGTCAGATGATTGGCTCATGTTGATATATATTATTATCTCGTATCTCTCAGGGATAAAGTGATTAGCTCATCATTTGAAGAAAGGTGTTCACATTTATATGTTTTCTGATTATACATACATATTGCCTTTTCGTGTCAGGTGATTAGCTCATGTTGATATATATTATTATCTGGTATCTCTCAGGGATAAAGAAGGCCTCAGGGACAATGGTTACCCTGCAGATTTCCAATTTGAAGAAAGATGTTCACATTTATATGTTGTCCGATGATGACTTCTCTGAGGTAATTAGTGCATTTGACAGTCAACCCTTACATATTTATCAGTTAATTCATAATTGCAAAAGCTTCCCAATCTATTCAGAATTCAGTCGAGTTGACTTAGTTTTGCCAGACTCTGGGTTTTGTGTCCATATTCTTCTAAAGGTCTGTTTGGAATTGCTGAAGCCCTGTTGACTCAGACATGGAAGTTGAGAACAGGTTTATGAGGCGAATCCTAAAACTTTGAGAGTTACCAAAATCTTGTGAATATTTCACTATATATTTTTTTTTTTTTTGGTGTGTTGTTGGGGGGCGGGGGGAGGGGGGGTGAGATAAGCTAGTGAGTTAATTGTTAATAATTTGTTGGTGAAGATGGGTTTTGAACCCAGGTCGTGGTATCAATACTCACAGATGTTAACCAACTTAGCAAGCTGGCAGCTTCATGGATTGCTTGTTTTGGGGGAAACAGAAAAAATCTCCTGCAAGCTGTCTGACTTTTTGCAATATTCTCTTAACCATTAAATTCTCCAAACGGGAGTTTATTGGATTTTGTACCTTTGCAAAATATCTGGAAATGTATCCATAGATTAAAAATGTATGAGATATTTGGGGATTTTGGAGTGCACACAACCAGGTTAATCTATTCGCAAACAGCAAAGTTACTTCCCTGTTTATAGCATGGATGATAGAGGGCTACGTGCCCACCAATTTGGAACTTCTAAAATCTGAAATAAGGCAAAACAACTTCTTTTGGGTCTACAAAGAATATAAATTTCATTTCCTGAAAATAAAATCTTGAGATTGAAGAGGACTTGACAAAAAGCTAATTTGTATACATCCACATCAAAAAACAAGAAAGAAACAATTTTGTGGACCCAAAGAACATACTCGTCAATATTGTTGAGTTAGTGGAATCATGGTTAAGAGCTCCTTACCTTGGAATTTTTTGGCCAAGATATTCTGGTTTCAGCTGAGACCAGAATTAAAACATTGACCCCAAGACAATTGTTTTGGATTTTCTTGGTCGAGATAGTCTCAGCTTTTCTCCTGGACAAGATATTGCCTTGGGACAAGATTTTAAACCTTGAATGGAACCGTGTTTCCTTCTTACATAAAACATCAAAAGCTCAGTTGTATCGGGTAATTATTAATCAAAATGACGGACCAGCACACTCTATTGCCATAGTACTACAAATAAATGTGTACAAATATAATTCCATACATCTGTACCTTTTCATTCACACAAAACATTGTTAACTTATTGGTTGTCTTGGTGATAGGAAGAATGCGAGGATTTGGGCCGGAGAGTGAAAGATGGCCTGCTTAAAAGGCCTACAATAGTAAGTTTTCTTATCTGAATTTTTTTTACTAAGATATTCCTGGAAATGCGTATGTATTTTGTAAAGCTATGATAAATTGGTGTGATCACTGATGTTTTTTGGTTTGGCACTGTCTCCTTTAGTGATTATAATTTGTAAAACAATCAGTTTTCCACGGAACTGATATTTGTTGTTTTAGCCTTGCACTGCTGGGTCCAAGCCCATATAACGGAAGAGGGTAGCATCATGTTGGTACTTAAAGGAACATATTTTTCAAATCTTTTAACATGAATCTTTGTCATTGTTATTATTTTCCATGGTTGTGGCAGTAAGTAGGCAAGCATCCTCTTAGCAGTCTGGATGGAGTAGAGAAGCCAATCAAAATAAATAGGATTAATCTTTTCACTTGGAGTGTGAATCCCACATGGATCCTGTAAACATCTCCATGTGCTATGGGACACTGGTACCCGAAGAGGTTTTGGTGGTCAATAGAACATATAGCATATCAAAGTGGAAGATGTTTTAGACAACTATAGATTGTTGGAATACTCTTTAACAGGGTATAAAAGCTTGCAATGGTACTTAGACTAGTGGATTTATCAGGTTTAACTCGAGACTCAGTCAATTACCCCATCAAATTTTCTGCGTTTACAAAGTCTTTATGATAAGTCAATTTTTGTGTGTTTCTTGTTGAGATTTCATAGGCTAAACAATCAATGTTGCCTCCTTATTTGGAATATGCTCTTTGACAGGTGGAGCTTGAACAGAAGGCCAGAAGTCTGCACGAGAATATAATGAAACATGTAATAATCCCTGGTTCTTGATGAAAGTTAACATCATAACGAGTAATTCATTTTCTTCTACTCCACGTCAGGTTGTGAGCATGCAGTGGGTCATAACACCTTTTGGTGCCTCCTGGCCCAACTAGGCTAATTTTATAAGTGATTGTGGCCATCTGATTTTATCATCTTGTTTTTCTTGAATCACTGACAAGATTGAATGGGTTATGATCCTTTGATGAGGTTATTTTTTGAGCTAATAGATCTCCTAGGTGAGATGCATGAAATAATAGTTCTCCCCTGCATGTGCCCAATGTGACCCAATTCTGTTTATAACCTTTACATGAACAAATTGTTCTCAGTGGATCGAGAGAGAGCTTACCTTGTTGCAAAACCTTATTGATCGAGCAAATGAGAAGGGATGGCGAAGAGAATATCCTTTCCTGATAGATTTCCTTTATGTACTGCATGGACTAGTAAGATTATACGTTGCCCAGGTATGTGCTTGGGGACAAGTGTCAGACTTGCATAATCAGCATCTTTAGGGCATTGTGACTTTGTTATGTAGTTAATGCATACATTATCTTTTGATACTCTAATTATTTTAATGTTTTCTGACTCTCTTTTAGAGTATTATTTATCATTTTCACCATTATTTTATATAACAAATTTAGGCAGCCTGCTCCATGTTTGAGACATTTCCCTTACCCGTGCCCATGTTGTGTTACTTCAACATGGGCACCCTGGGGAGTTATTATGGGCCTGGTAACATTGGTAAGATATGGTCAGAGCCTATAGATGCTCTAATAAGACTGTTTAAATGTTTATTGTCTGTATGATGGTAGTTAACCATCGTCCTCTAGGACAGAACCTTAGTCTTTAAGAAGACCACAGGCCTTGATCAACTTGCAAATCCTTTCTTTTTCTTAAAAAAATGTTTGACATGTGACACACTTATAATGTTATTAATCTTTTTAATTTTTTTTTTTTTGCTCTTTTGAAACGGCATATAAATAGTAATACATCTTCTTCCAATACAATAATCTAAATGAGAGTTTATGTCATGGTGCCAAGTCCTCAAGTTCCTATATCCTAATATTGAGTCATAATACCTGGAGAAAATAGAAAATAAAACTGCCTGGTGCTGCTCACTTTGTTCTCACCCTTTACCTATTTATCCATAATTTTTTGACACATAAATGAGTCCATACCATCCAATTGATGGTGCCTTCTGGGATGAACTACTAATCATTAGTTGCATCGAGCCAACAATCATACTCTTTGGGATGGTCAGCAAATATACATGCAAAAGTTCATTAATTAGATGGTTAGTATCATCAAATTGAGTCTTGTTGGACAATTTGCTGTCCAAGATGTGGTTATTAAGTGGGTGGTGATCCTGATCAGTGAGCACTTAACACTGGTTTCTGCATAGAAAGGTGTGGATCCCTTGTCAATGGTGGGGCACTAACAGAGATTATTCATTGGTAGAAAATTTATGTGATCCTTGACTTTGTTTGGGGTTCTACACTTTGTGAATACCTGGAAAAAAGGCAGGTGCTTCAAACCCCATCTGAACAGCTTAGGTTGTTACGAGAAATTCCAGAAGCAACTGCCGATGAAATAGAGCTCGAAATTACCTCTCTGGAGTTGTCTACTGATGAAAACCTTGGAAATTATAATTCTTCGAGATCAATTCCTACAAGGAATTCAGAAACTCTTGACGATTTAGCTGGGAGCGGGACCTCATTCAATCTCAATGTTAGAGGAACAGATGTGGCAGGTTTGCCAACAACTAAGTTTTGTTCATGTTATTTTTTGTTGTGTAGTCCCATAACATGAGGTCTGGGGTTTCTGAACCAATATTATTCTATTGATATAGCAGGAGATGATGCTGTATACCATCAGAAATCTGAGAAGAGAGAAAGTGAAGTTCGAAACCAGCTGTGCCTTATTTACATAATTATGACTGAACTATAAAAAAAAAAAAAAAAAATTGTATGTAGGTTCATACAGGTATGCACACACACACATAAACCATTTTCCTTCAGGAGGGTTGGAGATTCGTAGGGATGTCTAGATTCCAAATGTCTCCGAGGAAGTGAATTCTCTTGTACATTCTTTGAGTTTTAGGAATTGAATCTTCCCTATCATAATATTTCAAGCCATAATCGACCTTTGGGTTGGTTTCATGACTTTGATATTTAATTAACTTTTCAATAAGTTCCATACCAAAGGAAAATGTTATAAAATTGATAATTATAGTGTACTTCACTTGGAAAATCAGAAGAAAATTTTTAGGACACTCTCCCATAATTTTGAATCATGAATATTATCAGCTTCTCAAATGGTACTATACAACTCAGAAACTAACACATGTATTGGCATCTGAGACAAATATAGGGTCTCATTCCTAATGCTCAATGACCTAAGATCATATCCTAGTATAGATGGGTAGTTGGATGACGTCTAACTTTAGGAGGTTTTGACGTTCAAAGCTTTTAAAAAAAATCCTTCACAAACTCCATGGTTTGGGTGAATCAATAGTAATCTTTGATGTTCTGTTGATAGTTTGATACTTTAGATTAGGTGATTATGAGGAAAAAAAAAAAAAAATTCCAAACACACCTGACAGCACGACTAAGGTAGAGCAATCTGCAAATCAGACAAGTAACTTTTGGCCCATAGTATGAAGTTCTTTCTCTGCTTCCATGATGTGTGAGCCATTTGATAAACTAATCACTCATATTAAAGCTATTTCTCTCTTAATTGCACTGAGAATCCAGCAAATGCAGGACCAAGGACATTTCCAGTAAGAAACGAATATTTGGGGAATTTAAGTAATTTCATAACCAAGAATTCTAGTATATTGGACCTAAATTCTCTCTCTCTCTCTCTCTCTCTCTCTTGGAAGGTGCCAACTTAGCTATGGGTTCAAACCCCATTGAACCCACTTTCACATTGATAACTAGCCACCTTGCTGGCCTAGCAAAAAAAATGTCTTCTTTTTCCCCATTATTTGTTTTAACTCATGAATGTATTTTATCTAATTTTCCAGGAATTGAACAGACTATCAATGTGAATGCTGCTTCTGAAGTTACATTAGATTTAGCTGGGAAGGAAGATTGGAATGGAGATGCAGCTGATGAAAAAGCTGCTGAAGCAGAAGCAGATGGTTAAAATATTTAGTCTTTCCTTTATTATGATTTAGGTTCTAGTTTTAAATTTTTTAAAGAAATCTTGATTTGTTTTCCTTTGATTCTACAGGAATTGGATCTGCCTTTGCAGTTTCAGGATGCGATGGAGTCAATAAAACCTCAAGCTTACTTCCTGGTTGGCAGATATTCCTGAATACTTGTATTGATACCCATTAAGTCCACAGTCATCATTTTCATTTGGGAAAAGATGATGGTGCTATTGCTTTGGTGGTATGCAATCACCGTAGTACACTAGAATCCAAGCCTGATACTCACATCATGGACTGCAAGCCAAAGGCTTTTATTCCCATTGAATGTGCCCTGTGGGCTATGTTCCCCTTCCATTTGAAAACTACTATAAGGAATATTTTTTTCTGTATCATCTTGGATACTGGAAAAGATCATTTAGCAATCCTTTTGTACCTTCCTCATCCAAGATGAGATCTTGGACTTGTGTGGACTGACTTAAAATCATAATATAATAAATCTTGACAGAGGCTAATTAGAGCGAAGGTTTTAAGTACCTAACCAAGTATCGACTTGTCGAAGTTGACTCGGTTTCAGTAGATAGTGACAGAGGTTACTTTAGAGTTGGTATTTGCATTGGCTATGTTGCACTCTAAAAACAATGATATATCATTCTTGGCAGATATAATAATTCTTGAGGATGAAGACGATGAAGGTCCTGATGATGCAATCGAAAGCCGTCTACCTAATAACCCAGAAAGTGATATATGGCATTACGTGGATCCATTTGGTGATACACAGGGCCCCTTCTCCATGTCATCACTTAAGATATGGTACAAGAATAATTACTTCCATCCTGATTTCAAGGTTTGGAAGACAGGTCAGACCCAAGAAGCAGGGATCTTGCTAACGGATGTTCTTTGCCAGGTATTCCCAAATTAGGAAGAAAAAGAAAAACCTTCTAGTTAGTTTTTGTGCATATAACAAAGGTGGTCATTTTGTGATGATGGCAGTTTCTCCTTCACGATAATGGGTAGCATAACAAGGTAGTTGTTTGTTCGGTCATTTGTAATAGAAATGTACATGAGCATTTCTTTTTGCCATTTGTAAAGCTAAAAACTAATTTAGTTGATGAAGTCTAATCAGGCTGTCGTTGATTTGTAGTTTGTTTTCTTTCCTTAAAGTTAGTGATTCATACAGGATAATAATTTAGTTGACGCCCTGTAGATATATACTCTGTTCTAGTGTTCTAAAACACGGAAAGACCTGCCCAGGTCTGGGAAGACCAATGAACTGGAGCTCTGCTAGTCCAGTTTTGTCCATTCAACTCAGGAAATGTATTTGGTGTTCGTTCCAACTGGTCGAACTGTCAATGCGGGTGGTTCTAGTTGCAATGCAGGCTTGTATTGTTGAATTGCTCCTGTGCACATGGATCGGAACAATCTGCTGCAACGTCTGAAGGTGTTAGCTTGCCAAGTTGGTAAGTTATGTAAGCATTGATAGGGTTAAAAAACCCTCCACCCACCCACTAACTTGCTTGCTGGTGCAACATCGCAAGAGTTGGTTATGTCTCGAAGAATAAAATGAACAAGAGGATCAACAAACTCAAAAGTGTAGGAAATCAAAAATACCGGGGCAGTCTTACTAAACTAACTTGTAGAATAATCGTCTTTGCATTTCTTTGTACAGATTTTATCTTGAAAGAATAGTTAGTTGTGAGGAGTGGACAATTGATGGTTATTATTACATAGGTTATAAGGTCAGCACTCAAAGAAAGATGACTAAAAAAAGGTTGACAATGGGAGTTTGCATGAGGATGTTCTATGAGATTGTTCCAACACTCAGATGTCAGAAACTGGAGGCGACTGTCGAATGACTTCGTCTCAGTTCTAACAATTTTTACGAACATTTTCTATAAGATTAATGCAGTAGTGGACGTCAGTGGAGACGCATGGGAAAAATCTTGACATGGTGGCACGAGCATGCCTGTAGATGCATGTTCTCGTTCTCTGAGATATGAATAAAATGTATCCACGGACATGCATGCGCCACTATGTCAAGGTGTCCCCCACTAAGGTCACTCCATCACGACTCTTTCTATAATTCTTTCAGGCCCACTGAGACCATGACTGTATGCTTTGCCAATATGCCTAGTCTTTTTCTTTTCCTAAATCTAAGTCTTTTTTTGAGCCATCCGTTTGATTACTCTTCAAATGAAACGAACATAGCAAAAAACTCATCTTAACAATCATCTTCCTACTAAAACACTGATTTGATAAATTTTTTATTTTCTTCATTTTTCTTTTTGATTCGTTATAGAGCACTCCATGTGATAATAGAAATTTCTTCTCTCAGTAGAGAGGATTTTTTTTGCTAAACAGTCAAAGAAGGTATTTTTAGGAATCTCGAATTGACCAATTACATGATGAGCAAAAATGCTTTCCTCAAATTGGAGAAGAAAAAGGGCTCGGTGGTGATGAAAAAAAAGGATTGGATATCTCCACCTCTTTGACCCTCATTGGTCGATTTATGTCATAAGTAATATTTGGTGTGTGATAGTAAAAAATCGGAGTTGGTTAACTACTTTACTAAATGAAGCACATGATCTACAGTGATTTTAGGAGCCATGGCTCCCATACTCTCATGTCAGATATATATATATATATATGGAGTGGTTCAGCAGCCCCTTATGGTGCCACACATGGTGCCATGCATTTTTTGTAAATTACTTTTGATGGGGTTACAAGTTTTGGAATAAGCTGATTTTTTGTGAGGATGATCTCTACGGTGAAGAGATCATCCTCACCAAAAATCAGCTCATTTTGAAACTTTTAACCCAAGTTTACAAGTTGAAGAATCGTGGACCATCCAATTTTTGTAAATCACTTTTGATGGGGTTAGAAGTTTTGGAATAGACTGATTTTTGGTGAGGATGATCTCCTCATGATAGAGATCATCCTCACAAAAAATCAGCTCATTCCAAAGCTTGTAACCCATGTTTTGAAAAATGCATGGCACCATGTGGGGCACCATAATGGGGCACCATAATGGGGCTGCTGAACCGCTCCCATATATATATATATATATATATATATATGGACAGCGTTATTACGACCCCCATTACGACCCCCTTTGCGACTCACCGTTTGTCTTATATGGGCAAAAATGTTTGGAATGGGCTGATTTTTTGTGAGGATGATCTCTGTGATGAGGGGATCATCCTGGCAAAAAATCATCCATTCCAAAACTTCTAACCCCATCAAAATTGATTTACAAAAATTGGACGGTCTGTAATTTTTAACAAAAATCGGACGGTCTAGAAGTTTTGGAATGGGATGAATTTTTGCCAGGATGATCTCCTCACCATAGAGATCATCCTCACAAAAAATCAGCCAATTCCAAACATTTTTGCCCATATAAGACAAAAATGGTGTGTCGCAAAGGGGGTCGTAATGAGGGTCGCAGGAACGCGACCCTATATATATATATGGGTCCCGTTCCCCACCCTAAGCTTTGCCCTACACTTCAACAAACGTGTTTTGTCCTACATGGGTTAGAAGTTTTGGAATAGGCTGATTTTTGGTGAGGATGATCTTTATGGTGAGGAGATCATCCTCACCAAAAATCAGCCCATTTCAAAACTTTTAACCCCATCAAAAATGGTTTACAAAAAGTGGACGGTCTATGATTTTTCAACTTATAAACATAGGGCTAAAATTTTCGAAATAGGCTGATTTTTGATGAGGATGATCTTCTAATCATAGAGATCATCCTCACCAAAAATCAGCCCATTCCAAAACTTTTAACCCATGTAGGACAAAACATGTTTGTTAAAGTGTAGTGTAAAGCTTAGGGTGTTGAACATTTCCCTATATATATATATATATGACAGTTAACAAGTACAATATAATGAACGCGGATAAGGGTATTTTAGTAAGACCCCTGTGAAATAAGCAAAATTAAGATTACCCCCACGACATGTAAGGTTAGGTATGCCCTTGGACTTTAGTTGTGTTTTTACGAAAATGTCATTCATTACATTTTCCTTTTAAAAAAAAACATAGAATTATCTTTGTCATTGAATTGAATCCAAAATTCTAAGTTCATCTTCTTTAAGAAGATGATAAACTAGGATTTCTTATCATCTGACCATGCTTAATCCATTAATTCAATGAGTTTTATATTGAAAAGAGAGTTTTTCATCTTTATTTGAAAGTTTTACCATTTAAGAAAAGAGTTTATCATTAACTAATTAGGTTTTCATTTGATTTTTTTTAAGACACAACTTTTTTATATAATGGGTGAAGGTGGGAAAGCTCACATGAGTTATTTCAATTTCTTTAAGTCCATTAATTTCATTTTATTTGAAAAAAATGATGGAAATAACACTAACAAATATAGGGTCCCGTTCAACACCCTAAGCTTTTTTTTTTGATAAATATAAATTTTATTAATGAAGAAAAGGAGAAGAGGAGGCTGAGATAGCCCCCAAACAACAAGACAAAAAAGAACAATAAGGAAAGAAAGAAAGAAAGAAAAGAAAAAATACAAGCCTAGCGGGGTGCTACGAGTCACAAACGATTTCCCAATTAAATACAAAATCTTGGAAGCACACTCCCTCAAAGTCTTTACTCAACTTTGACCAAAAGAAAAGAAACCCCAAAATATCTAAAATCACTGTGTGAGACGAGCTCTCCTTGCTATGGAACACCCTGTTGTTACGCTCTCTCCAAAGACCCCAAGCAATGGCGAAAGGAAGGATAGCCCAAAGATGCATTTTTCTAGAAGAGAAGATATTTAAGCTCCAACCCTCTAAAAGCGTAAAAAAAGATAAAGGAAGAACCCAATCCACCTGGAAACGAGATAAAAAGAACATCCAAATAACATGAGAGAAAGAACAATGAATAAGAATGTGGTTGACAGACTCCCCGTCCCTCGAACAAAGATAGCAAAAATTTGGGGTGATCCACCCCCGACAGATCAAATTATCTAAGGTGAGGATTCTACCCAAAGAGGCAAGCCATAAAAAGAAAGACACCTTAGAAGGAACAAGAGCGGACCAAATGATAGATGGAGAGAAAGAAACCTCACTCGACGGAAGCAAGCAATAATAGAAGGACTTGACAGAGAACTTCTTATCCTTAGCCTTGAACCATTCCCTTCTGTCTTGCTCGTTCTCTCTGAATTGGATCGAATTAAGGAGATCTAGAAGAGATGTAACCTCCATCAATTCCCAATCATTAAAATTCCTCCTAAATCCCAGATCCCAAGAATCCGTGTTTCCGTCCCGAATCAAACACTGTCTTACTGAGCTATTTTTTTTTCAAAGAACAAGCGTACAATGATGGGAATTGAGTAGACAGAGATGAAGTTCCGCACCAAAGATCCTCCCAAAATCTAACCTTGTCCCCCAACCCAACCTTGAATCTAATCTCCTTATCAAACTTATCAGCACCCTTCGATATACCTCTCCACACACTACACCCGTAAGTTCCTCTAGCCTCATCACTATACCAACCAAACCTCTTCTCTCCATATTTAGCCTGAACCACCCTCCTCCACAAGTTGTCTCTTTCTTCCCCGAATCTCCAAAGCCACTTGCCCAGGAGAGCTTTATTAGTTAGTCTTACCCCTCTAATCCCCAAGCCTCTATTCTTCTTTGGAGTGCACACCATCTTCCAATTCACCAAATGATACTTTCTACCACCATTATTATCATTCCACATAAAATTCTTCATGAGTCTTTCAATCTTAACTTCCACCGATTTTGGCTACGAAAATAGGGATAAGAAGTAAATTGGCATACTCGTTAGAGTACTTTTAATCAACGCAACCTTACCCCCTTTAGAGAGATATTTTGTCTTCCAAGTACTCAATTTCTTTTTCATTTTCTCGATAACTCCTTCCCAAATGTTTTTACTACAATACGGCGCCCCTAAAGGTAAACCTAAATAGGAAGAAGGGAGTGTATCACTACTGCACCCCAAAGTAGCTGCTAAAACTGGAAGGTTCGGCACCTCACCAACCCCAAACAACTTGCTTTTCTGTAGATTGACATGTAAACCTGAAATTGCTTCAAAGCAACATAATAAAATCCGAAGAGCTCTCACTTGTTCTCTAGAAGGATCTAAGAACACTATGGTGTCATCTGCGAATTGCAAGTGCGAAATCAATGGGCCTTCAATGTTCACTCTAAAGCCAGATAACCTCCCTATCTCAACCCCCCTCTTGAACAGTTTTCCCAAGGCCTCTGTCACTATAAGAAATAAAAATGGGGATAATGGATCGCCCTGTCTCAATCCCCTGGAATTCCTAAAATACCCTGCCGGACTACCATTGATTAAGATAGAAAAAGAAATCGAAGTTACGCACTTCATAACCCACCCAATCCACTTAGAACCAAAACCCATCCTACCCAACATATACTCCAAAAAATCCCAACTCACATGATCATAAGCCTTTTGCATATCGATTTTTCCTATTAGTCCCACCTTCTTATTTTTAATCCTAGAATCTAGACATTCATTAGCCATTAACACACCATCCAGGATTTATCTTCCCCTAAGGAATGCACCTTGTTCAAGGCCAATTAATTTCTTCAAAACTTCTTTCAATCTGTTTGCCAACACCTTGGAGATTATCTTGTACACCGATCCCACTAAACTTATAGGCTTGAAATCACTCAAGTCAACCGCCCCCATTTTTTTGGAATCAAAGCCACAAAGGTACTATTAAGGGCATAATCCAAACAATCTTTTTCCTGTAACTCCCAAACCACCTTCATGAAATCTTCGGCTATAATTTCCCAACAATGTTTGAAGAATTCCATTGTAAAACCATCTGGCCCCGGTGTTTTGTTCCTACCCATGGAAGCAACAACTAATCTCACATCATCTTCCCCAATCTGCCTTTCCAACCACACCCTTTCTTCATGAGTTAACATATTGAAGTCGAGATTGTCGGGACGAGGTCTCCTATCCTCTCTTTCCCTATAAAGCTCTTTGTAATAATCCACTACACCCTCTCTAATACCTTCTTCCCCTTCCACCATAATCCCATTGATCATCAAGTTGGCAATTTGATTATTTTTTCTATGATAATTGGCCACCTTATGGAAAAACTTAGTGTTATTATCACCCTCTTTAAACCACTTGATCCTAGATTTTTGTCGCCAACTTATCTCTTCCATCAAAGCCACTCTTTGGAATTCTAACTTAAGCTCAGTTCTTTTCACTCTTTCATCTATTTAAAGCTCCCCCACTTCCTCCTTAGAATCTAGGACATCAATTTCCTTGAGGAGCTCCCCCTTTCTCAATTCTACCCTCCCCACTTCCATCTTAATCCACCCTTTCAATTTCTCTTTTAGATATTTGAGCTTGTTCTTGAAAACCACACTTGGGTACCCCACCGTTGGACACTCACTCCACCAATCTTTGACAAGATCTGCAAAATTTGGGTGAATAAGCCACATGTTCTCAAAACGGATCCAAGACTTCTAACCCCATAAAAAGTGATTTATAAAAAATGGACGGTCCACGATTTTTTAACTTGTAAACATGGGGTTAGAAATTTCGGAATGGACTGATTTTTGGTGAGGATGATCTCTACGATTAGAATCCATGTAGGATAAAACACGTTTGGTAAAGCGTAGGGTAAAGTGTAGGGTATTGAACATTTCCCACAAATATATTTACAAATCTTAGTTTAACCAACAACTTGAGTGTTTTGCATATAAAGATTTGAGACATTGAGTTATTCTTAAACTAAAAATAATGAAAACATGCTTAGAATTTACTCATTTACGATTAATATCGAAGAGAAAAATTTCAAAGGAATTGGAGGTTCCTCGTCCATTTCAACAATAAAGAGTAGTGAGAAAGATGTTAATTGATAAATCCTTAACTGAGAATATTTCTGTCATTTCACATATTTAAGGGTATTTTGGATTTTTAAAAATCTCCTTTTAACGGAGAAACGATTTAGATAACAGCTTGACAGGGTGAAAGAAAGTCAAAGAGGCAGACGACATCTTGCATTCGCGTGAGGGGGAGATAATTTGAGAGACCAAACGAAGCCATCGATGATAAATCTGGACTAAATCCAATTCCCGTCGTCTCCTTTGAAGTTTGAAACCCAACTCCTAAAAATATGCGAATCTTCAAAACCCTTATGGGAATTTTCCTGATAACATGGGTTTTCGATTCCAAATCCATGGTTTCTGGTGATGACGCCTCAGCGTATGAGATGCTTGAGAAATTCAATTTTCCAAAAGGGATTCTTCCACAAGGTGTGAAAGGGTATGTTTTGCATGAAGAAGACAATAGATTTGAGGTGTTTCTTGATCGGGACTGTAAATTTTGGGTTGAAGAGGAGGGAGGGTATTCTTTGTATTACAAGAGGAAGATCACTGGAAAGGTTGGATTTGGGTCTTTAAGGGAATTGAAAGGTGTTAGTGTGAAGGTGTTTTTCATATGGTTGAGCATCTCAGAGGTTATCAATAGAGGAGATGGAAACTTGGATTTTTATGTTGGACCAATGTCCGCGTCGTTCCCTCTCTCCAATTTCGAAGAGAGTCCACAATGCAAGATGGTATCAGATTCTTAAAAGGAGAAAAACACTTCATTAATTTTTGTCCTGGAATGAATTCTGGTTCCTACTTCCTATTGGAGGTCCTTTTTTTTCTTTTAATATACATATGTACTTTCTTTGATGTTGGGATGATGAAATATTATTATTCTTACTCATTATTAAAAGTGATCTTTGGCTTTTTATTGAATTGGCAAATATCATGGTCTTCATGTTGTTTGATGGGTAAGACTTGATCATGTGAATTTGCTTTACAAATTATAACTCTAGTGATGAGAATTAGAGGTAGTAACAAGCATGATTTGATACATTGGTAGTTATCATAAACTATCGTACGATGTGCATCATTTATTTAAGGGCACGGCATGGTTACCTAGTTGCATTAGTATTATTATTATTATTATTATTATTGTTATTATTTTTGGAATGTGGACATCGTATCACATTGCGAGAACAATGTTTAATACCATGGTTACAAGTTTGAAGATTAGTTTAATCAATCAGGTATTAAATATGAAATTCTTTTTTGCTTGCAAACTATCTATGGGTTTTGAAAGAACCTTTTTTCTCGAGTTCATTCAAGGAATTCAAGAACGACTGGTTATGTTTGATATGTGAAACTAAACATCTTTCATTACCCTTGCCTGCGTCTATTTTATCATTCCTAGGTAGTCTTTTGAAGACAGTTATCTAAATTTTGATGCGACTAGATAACTACACTTCTAATTGACTCTTACACTCCAAGCACCTTTTTTTTCCCCCCCGTATTTTTGATAACTCTTGGAATTTCAATATTGTGCGTGTCTCAATTAGGATAAACTAGTAGGTGCAGGTTTAGAAGATCTTTGTCCCCAGAGATACAGTATAAATAGAAATTGCAAAAACATTGAGATTGTAGTTTGATGTTACTTTCCCATCGTATCCTGAAGATAATATAATTTAGTACCTCCAGCTTCAAAATTCAGAAACCAGACGATTCAATCATTTAGATGGGAAAAACTACATCGAGTTGTGTTTACCTTCTTCTGGCAATTAAACTTCCTCCTTAGGCTACAAAAAAAGGGATACTTCTGAACAATAGATATGGTAAGTGCATGATTCATGAGATCTCATGAAGGATTCAACCTCTTCTTATTTCTTCACAAATAATCACGCCCAAGTGAAAACAATTATTGAGAGGTTCTTAAACCAACTGGTTATACCCAGTTATGGTATGGAAGATTTTAGGCTTGACTGCAATTTGTCTCTGATATGGTGTGGATGTGTCAGGTATGACAAAAAAGATTTAAATTGAGAATTCACTGGATTCAGGTAGTTTGAGGTCAACTTGTATCAACCCATCCAATAAAATGTGACTTGGGATGAAGTTGGTTCGGTTCTATCGGCTTGGGCTGAATGCTCCTTTGGAAGAATGGTATTATGGCATGAGCTTAAAGGTATCTTGGGTGGGGTTAAGGTTGGTAGCTAGGATGGAAGGTCAGAGAATCATTGTTGCTTCTGACTCTCTAATAACCATTAATATTCTCAATGATGAAGCTGAATGTCCTTGGAGAGTGAAGCTTCTGGTTAAGACGATAAGGACTTTGTGCACTCAATTCTTTAATGTTGTGTTTAAATTTGTCTTTAGAGAAAGTAATAGGGCTGCTGATAGGCTAGCCTCGTTGCTTCACACTCCTCATGAGGTGTCCTTGTCTGTTGATGCTCTTCCCCCAAGAGATTAGTGACTTTGTTAGGGAGGATGCCTCTAGGTCCTTGTACTTAAGATTGTAATGCATTGGTTCGAATAATCTGGTCTGGGTGTGTGCCTTAACCCCTGATTACCTTCCAAAAAAAAATGTGACTTGATTAATACCCTGTATATCATCCCATAGAGTACCGCACTAACTAATCTTGGACTTAAAATGAGTTCTAGACTAATGGTAAAACATAACCCAATGTCTAACCGAAGGAACTGTTCTAACAGGTTGCCTCTTCAACACCATGACCATGAACAAGTATCTCATTTCCACTTTTCTCTTTTCCCATTACTTCCATGACTGCAAATTGAGAGTTTGTATGATGATGGAAAATGCACCAAGCAGCAGGAATACAGATCACTTATTTGCATGGTGGCTGCACCTTCTTCTGTTTTCTATGAGGTGACAGCTCAATTTCAAATTTCTGGTCATATATAGGAGCAATTGTCACATGTTGGACAGTACCCTTGTATAATAAGTTCAGAAGTCATTAACCCAGTGTGCGATTGTGCCAGCCTGCTTAGAAATTTCCTTCTTATTTCTTAACCTCCTTTTGTGGTGACTCTGATGGTCTGAACCACGGCTACCTCCATGCCAAGAACACCATAAACTTTGTCTAATATTCACAATGTGTGTCTTCTTCAAAGTTTCTTTATATAATATCATCGTTAAATTGAGACTTCTTATTAATTTTTTTTGATATTATTGCATATAGGTTCTTCCAAGCTGTCCCCCTTTTGTATCATTTAGGGTATACATGGTAATGAATTGTAAGCTGTACAACATGACTTAAATGGGGGAAGAATTGTTGAGCATCTCACTCTGACTTGATTCTAGTCAGGTGTACAGACTTGTAATAGGTATGTTTGAGCTCTTTCCTGAGTTGTTTCCCAAAAGTGTATATCCAAAACTTAATGATCACTGGCATGATTTAGGGAGTCTGCCAAAGGGGAATACTTTAGATTCTGATAATGTTTGATTTTTGTTTTTGTTTTTTTTTTTTTTGAAACCATTGATTTGGTTCCTCCACTGAAGATACTCTTGCCGTGTCAATTGTTTTAGGTAGAACCAAAATGAAAACCACTTAGGTTTGTTCCTTAACACCTATCGGCAGTGTTAATGGTTGAGTAATCACCCCTTGCATCCGTAGAGAGTGAAGTTTAGTGCTTATTACTGGTTGGGGTGGAACCTTGCTTAATAAGATAAAACTGATTGTTTCAGTGGTAAAAACTTTAATGTGTGACCCACTCTGCTAGAAAGCTTAGACTACACTTCCTTTTTGGAGTCTATTCTCTTACTGCTGTTGCATTAAGTATGGTACTTAAGTTGTGTTCCACATGCTAAGTCAGCAAATTTAGCCTTTCAGCATCTCTACACGAGCATCTCTCCACCAAGATTTCCACATGGACCCAGCTCACAGCATTTTCAAATTGAAAATGAAAGTATTTTAGAATACATCCATGGTGGGAACATGGAATGAATGGGTGAGGGATCTACAAAGCCAAAGGAGAAAAGCTGTTGGAGGTTAATTTCAGTGCTGGATAAACCCAATGTTTCTGAAGTGTTCTAATTTGGAATCAATCATATTTATAGGCTGGTTGCACTTGCCTGATAAAAGATATCAACCCAGTTGTTGCCCTTAAATTTTCAGCTTTTTAAAAGAAGCTGTTGATTGTTTCAGTGGTAAAAACTGTGTGCTCTCTCTCTCTCTCTGACTCTCACATGGAAACAAACCATCTTCCACTACGTGAAAATCGTAAAAATTGTTTTAAAAAAATGTTGGGCTTGGCCCGACAAAGTTTAGAAAACCAAATTTGACGGGCACGGGCCCACGAAATTTAGACAAAGTTGCATAAATTTAGAGAAAGTTGCATAAAGCATAAATTTTTTTTCGTCTCTCTCTCACACTCATTCTCTCTGATCTGCGATTTTCCCTCTCTCTCTCTGGTTCGTGAGAATCTCACCCGATTGTGAGAATCTCTCTTTGTTTCTCTCCCTCAGTCACATCTCTCTCTGTATCTGATCTCTCGATCTCTCAACATTGAAAATGAAGTAGTGAAGATGAGATCTAGGGTTAACTGGAGCCTACATTTTTAGAAGACATTATTAGGGCTTTTTGCATTCTAGACAACGAGATCTGGATACTGAAGGCAAGAGAATTTCTTTGGATTTCTAAGGTTTATGCCTTCGTTTTTTACGATTCCAACACTTAGTTTTTTTTTGTTTGATATTGAAGGAAGAGTTGATGAGAACAAATCTCTAGTTGAATTTTTTCAAGGAGAAAATCAAAGAGAACCAGAGAAGATCAAGCTCAACAAAAAGTTCCCTTACTTTGATTGTTGAGGTGAGTTGATCATCCACGTTTTCAATCAGATGTTTTTATTATCTTATACAGTTTGATAATTTGAAGTTCAATAAAAAAAATTTAGTTGTTTAATGCCAAACGCACTTTTGCCTCTCCTCTTGCTTCAAGAACCCTAATATATTAATCGAGATATTTGTAATCGGATTTTGATGGTGCTTGATCCAGAAATTATCTTAATAATTGTAATTTTTTATGTACTTACCTGATTTACTGAAATTAACATTGTCGGGGTGAATTGATTCTCGGATACATTTGTAAATTTTTTCCTTCATTAGGTTCATCCAAGGTTTGAAAAATCAGAAGTGTTTATGGTAGGATCTAGTATCTATATAATAAGGTTCAGGGATCAAACAAGCAGAAAAACAAATTTTTACTCACTCAATAGGGGATTTGGCCTCCTTAGAACTTAGTTATTTTCATTAAAATTGTTTAGGCTTCTTAGAGTCAATTACATCCTTATATAATCCCAATGAAACAATCCTAATGGGAATTAAATCCCTCAAAGAAACAATCCTATCTAAAGCAAATAAATAGAGACCTAACATAGAAACAATTCCCTTATTAAAGTAACTATTGAAAGAGAGAACGATTAGGAAAATATTTGGGAGAATCCTAACACTATATTAAGGAGTTTTACTAGTCAGGATGGAAGAGTCTATAATGGAAAGAATGAAACTCAATCGAGAGAGAGAGAGAGAGAGAGAGAGAGAGAGAGAGAGAGAGAGAGAGAGAGAGAGAGAGAGAGAGCTAGGGAATATGTTGGCAATGACTTTATATTTGCTTCCAAATTTACTAGCAATGGTATTGTTTATGTTTCCAATGCTTCGACGATGGATTGAAAATTTAGATTGGCATATCATAAGGTTTCTTTTGTGGTGGTCACAGGTATCTATGTCCCCTTCTCTATCCCCTTCTTTCATTGTAGTCCACCTTTCATTTTTATTTTCTTCATACTAGTTCATGTGATGTTTCTACTATGTTGTCACATGAATTGCCTGAATGAAAATAAACAAAATCAATTCACATAGGACTGGAACATAACTTGAATTGCCAAGTTAAGTAGTTGATTCTGTTCTTCCGTTTTATGTAAGATTGAAAAATAACTAGAATATCATTCCATTCATAGCAATTCTAGAAGAGAGTAATATCAGTAATTCTTTATTGTGGTGCTAGCAATATCTATAGGCTATAGATCACCTAGTGTCATTTAGAACATTTTGATAGATCATATGAGGAAGTAGAACAACTAAAACTGAATCTAACATTTCTTCTGACGGATCTGAACGTTTCCAAGTCTTCCATTGCCTTCTTGTACTCGTCATGTCTTGGTGTGGCCTTTGTGAGTCTTTGAAGTCCTACACATGATCTCATGGAAGAATTTAGAACTCCATTTATTTTGAGAGCTCATACAAGAGTCTCGATGCCTCCACAAAACTAAAATCACAGAAGTTGAGCCAATTCAATGCATTAGCAATTGTATACACCTTCAAATTCAATGCATTAGAGGAATGTAATTTCATTAGAAATTATGTTTATAAGTTTGTACTTGTAAATTAGTACAAACTAACGAGTCTGTTGAAATTCTACATCTTCCCTAACCAGTCCCTTGCATCAACCTTCACATCAGTCCTGTTGAAATTCTAAATCATTTAACTTCATTATGTATACTCTAATTCCCACAAGTGGTAATGAATTACAAGTACCTTGTGCCATGGGTGAGTTTTAATTTGAGGGAATTTATATTTTGTTGTTGGGATTCATGCACTTGATTTCCTCCCTTGTTGGGGAACCCAAAACCTGCATGTGAAACACATAAAAAGGGAACAAGAAAAAGTACTGATTGTACGAAAAAGAAAGTGTGCTAAAGAAAGATGAAGAGGTGGGGTGTTTCTTATAATTGAGTGTAGTTTGAATATAATTGGTGCCATATTAAGAGAATAAGAAGAAAAGGTTAGAAAGAATAAAAAGAAAAGAAAGATTAAAAATGATGGGAATTCATTCTCATTTTCAAGTTTGCAGGAATGAATATTTAGATTCTAGGTGGATTATTAGATTTGGAATATTGGTGTGTCAATGACAGTAATATATATTGATTTTGTTTCCAATTTCCAAAAACCTTGACTTCTCTCTTACAAACTATCTTCAAAACCGATGTAGTTTTTGAAGGTTAAAGGAGAGAAAATCTAGAGTTGAAGATAAAACTTATAAAATCTACCATCAAAGAGCATGTTGGCAATTGCAATTACCTCTATTATGTCTTTGAGAATTCATGTAATCAATGAGCAGTGTGCTGCATACTTAAAAGATAAATCATAATTCTCAAGCTAACCATGGGATTTCCATTGTAATTCTTCCTATAAGCTTCAAAGGGTAGGAGGTCAGAAATAATATCTGCAGTTGCTCCCCCTAGTTTCTATAGGAAAACATTGCATTAGATGCAGTAATACCCAAAGAGAATTCATAGACATAAAAAAGAGAGACCATTATGAAAAAGTCAATCGATCTCTACCTGACATAACCCATAGAAGGTACACCTTGAAAGGAGTGTTCCTCATGATTTCAATATTCATGTCATCCAAGTCCAACATAAAGGTCACAACAGAGATAATAAGGAAATTGCAGAAATAACAAAACTAATCTGTAAAACTCACACCACAAGTAATGCATTCTGAGAAATATGGAGCCAATGGTGTGTCAATAAGCACCAATCTATAAAGCTCACGCATATTTTGAGCAATGGCTGCGAGAGTAGTTGACATCATTTTCACTCCCAACTCTAAAAACTTTATGCTGTTCCAATATACACTTTCCCCTTAACAACTTCTATTCTCATCTTCCCCGCATTGAAGATCGTGGTTCACCATAGAACGTAATAGCATATTGCCTTTGACATTATGGATGGATTAGACATATCATATCCAAAAATAAATCACATGTTTTGTATGCTATTATGTGTGAGATATCAAATATTGCTTCTATCATTAACTTGTATGCTATTACTGTCTTTGAAAAGGAAAAATCATTTAAATAAATATCATATATAATTAGCAATCATAAAATACAAATGCCACCAATGGAAAGATATGAACTTCAATTGGAATAGGAGCCATTGAATGCTTAATAGAAGAAGCATGTGTAGCATAGTATGGCTATCATAAGAAGTAAGGATTGGTTCTGTTTGGAAAAAGAGGGTTTTGGGCTGGTTCTGTTACGTTTGTTTTTAGAAAGTTATTGTGGAAACAGGTCTTAGTTTGTTCTGTTTTGTTCTGTATAGATAAGTTGTTTCTACTATGTTTGGAACCTGACTTTCTTTTTAATAGTTAAAATGTAAACACAAGGAAGTTAAAATGTAAAAGATGAAACAAGTTGATCCTTTATTCAGAGGCAAGTGTTCATCATAATGGACAATGCTTTTCAAAGAAGGCACAAAGACATTGTAATTACACACTTACTCCTAACAATATAAATTCCACACTACAAAAAAATTGCAAAATTGGAACATAAAGTTAAAACAGCATTAAGCTGTTTTTATTAAAAAACGGTATTAAACCGTTTTATTTTTAAAACCGTTTTATCCGACCCATATCCGTTTCTTTAGATGGAACGAAAGTCCGATCCTCTCAGTCATCTCTCTCACTCGTCTCTCTCTCTCTCTCTCTCTCTCTCTCTGTTACTTGATCGTCTCTCTGATCTCAGTCGCTCTCTCGTCTCTCTCTCACTCGATCGTCTCTCTTGTCTCTTTGATCTCAGTCGCTCTCTCGTCTCTCTCTCACTCGATCTCAATCGCTCTCTTGATCGTCCCTCTCTCTCGATCTCAGTCGCTCTCCCTCGATCTCATCTCTCTCTCGCTCAGTTGCTCGCTCGCTCGCTTAGTTATTATCCTAGAAGACATAAATCATTTTTAAATGTCAAGAGGTTAACAACAACTCCAATCCCCTCATTTTGCTGCTTGTTCTTATAAAAAAGGTTTACTTTTCTTTCACACTTTTTATTTTCTTTTGTGATATGTGAAAAATATTTATGCAGTTTTCATTTGCTTCAAATAATTAAGTCAGATCTGCGATTTCTAGTGTACAAAATGATGCCCTAACTGATGAATACTTGTCATGAGCTATGGATTTTTATATTTTTTTTAAACAAAAAAAATCCAAGTGATTTATTGGCTGAGAGAGTTGTAGAGGTCGGAGAGTTTATAATGTTTATTGTTGATAGTGGATTTTTCTCTCTCCTCCGTGGACGTAGGCAATTTGCCGAACCACGTAAATCTTGTGTTCTTTGTATGACTTTTTTGTCTTTATTTTTTTGCTCTTGTTAAGCTTCCACACAACATTCTTTTATATTTCTTATCTTATTATATGCACACCACCCACTTATTGACTTTTCTTAATTTGGTAAATAGATAGATAATGTCTATAGATCTCCTCTAGGTGTCTCGAATCTGGTGTTCCATACCTTAATTCTAAAGTCGAAAGGATTATTGGAGCAGCCGACGGTCATAGTCTTGTAGCTTGTGAAAGTGAGATCTTTATCCCTTGCAGGTACACTGGGAGACACTGAAACTTAACTAGTAACAATAAGTATAGTTGCCAACATCATGTGTATTGTTATAGGCTTGCTACTGTTGCATCTGGAGCAGCTTCAGGGAAACTCCTGCAGTATGAAGTAGGTGGTCCTCGCATTTCTGTCCAAACAGCTTACGGTGTGGAGGTTGAGGTAGGATATTGTTTCCTAATTTATGATATAAATTAGCTATTTTTTATTATTATTTTGTGAGGTGCACTGGGCAGACTCATCTAACTTTTGAACCCTGTGAAGACTGGACTTTAACACATTTTAGCCATAGTGGCACTATGGCACCAGCATGAATGAGCACTTACAAAGTAATCCATACCGCTAGGGTTTGATTCGTCTTTCAATCATTTTTAGAAATCTATTTCTTCTCTATTCTTAAATGTTGAGTGTGCAATTATTTTGACTAGTTATGGATGTATGGTATGCAATAACTTTATCTATTTATCTTTGTACATAAATGAAATAATATATTCTATGGAATATATTATAGTGTTAACATGTCTTTTTCTTTCCTTTTTTTTTTTTTTTTTTGATTTTTGCTACATACTATCTCTGACAGTATTTTACGTTTGAAGGAAGTTTGTTGGGATTCAATTTGTTGTATATTTTCAGGTGGAAAACAATCCATATGATCCCAGCCTAATGGTTCTCATGGACCACAGAGATTATATGAAACCAAAAGCTCGATGCTCGGATCCCGAATATCCAACATTTCTTTATGTCATGCCCATGTCACCAACAAGAGTTTTCTTTGAGGTTTGCTGGGTTTATTTTCTTGTTTCAGTTATGTACCTGAATGCATAGAGAATCTAATTGCAGGAAAATTGTTTGGCTTCTAGAGATCCCATTCCCTTTGATCTATTGAAGAAAAAGTTGATGTTACGATTGGAGACTATGGGTATCAGAGTATCGAAGGTTTATGAAGAGGTAATCTGCTCACCTAAACTATGATCTCATATAAACTTGAAGGATAAATCAACACTTGGCATGTCTATTGTACGTATGCTTGTATCAGAGCATCGAAGGTTTATGAAGAGGTTATCTGCTCTCCTAAATTATGATCTCATATAAACTAGAAGGATAAATCAACACTTGGCATGTCTATTTTACGTATTCTTGGATATAGCATTGTTCAAGAGTTAGGGAGGTACATTATATCTGCAATATAAAAGAAGTTAGGCATATGCCAAAACAACTGTAATGAAATTGGATAGTAATCTATTATTGGAAAGTGTTTTATCCTCTTCTCAATTGGGTTTTATACGATTTTTGGTGGTTGTCTCTGTTGAGTGTATATTTTCCTCCACTCTCTGGTGTGGTATACCCCAGTTAAGCCCCATGACCCTCTTATACTCATAGTTCTCACCCACTCCGACAGATCAGTCTTTTGGAGTAGTTGGTTGCTTAACATGGTATTAGAGTGCCAGGTTCGTATATGTCATGGGCTCGATTCTTTCCACCCTTCTGGGTGAGGGGAAGTGTTGAATGTATAGTTTACTCCACTCTCTAGTGTGTTATACCACAGCTAAGCCCTGTGACCCTCTTATATCCATAGCTCTCCCCCTCTCCAACAGATCGGTCTTTTGGAGCAGTTGTTGGTTAACAGTCTCAGGCTTCACCCTTGAGATGCCTAATGGAAATTGTTTCAATTACTTCTAGAAAAAAAATAATGGTTCATGCATAGATTTCACTACTAAAAGCTTCCATGTTTTAATCTTTGAGAACTCACATTTTGGGGTTATCGATATCAATCTATGTAATGTGAACCATTTAATTTATTGAGGGGCACCTATTTTACTTTAAATTAATTTGACCTTTATGAGGATTTTTGACATTTTAGTAGTGACATTTAGCATTCGTGACGCTTAACTGATTTCTTTAGTAATGTTTCTTCTTTTGTACAGGAGTAGTCTTATATTCCTGTTGGTGGTTCGTTACCAAACACAGAACAAAAGAACCTTGCATTTGGAGCTGCAGCTAGCATGGTGCATCAAGCGACAGGTGAGAAAACTGTAAGCTTATTTACTATTCTTATTGTTTGACTTAAATTGGGTGCTTTATCTCTTCTGCCTTCACGAAACAGGCTATTCAGTTGTGCGGTCTTTGTCCGAGGCTCCGAAATATGCTTCTGTAATTGCAAAGATTTTGAAGCAAGATAATCATCCCAAGAATATGGATGCCCATCATATTCTTGTTTTATGATTTTTCTTTTGTTTTTTATTTTTCTGATTTTTTTATTTTTATTATTTCGTTCATTGTGATTGGTGAATTAGAGGACTGTGCTATTATTTGTTAAACCTCCAAATTCGATGGTCATACTTTATAGATTTTTTTTTGTTTTTTTTTTTTTTTTTGAAGCCCATTTTCCAATAATTTGATAGTCCAAGGCCGTCAAAAAAAAAATTCTACAAGAGAATATTTGACGGGCATATTTGATGGGAGGGTCCATCAAATTTCTCAAAATTTGACGGGGCTAACACCGTCAAATATAGGCTTTTTTCACATAGTGTTCCAGCCGAAATGATGCATGGGTGCATCTAAGATGAGCTCTTCTTGAAGCTTACAGAAGGTGTAAGAGGTGAGAACTGTAGCTGCATATTCCTTGGGGGATCCTTTTTTTCCAAGGCAAATGTATGGATTAAAGGAACAAAAAAAAATATTTTAAGATAATTTTCCCAACTTGGATAAGTTGTCTTGACTTGATTTTTAGATGAGGATAAAAAATCATTTTTAATGCGAAAAAGGTCAAACAGGAAAATCTAAATTTTCATGAAAAATGAAAAGCATACCCTTTCTTTATGTATAAAAAATAAAAACTACCCATTTTCAATGCGTAATCTAAGAAGCCCAACAGTAATTTTGTCGTCCATTCAAACAACACTCTAGAAATCTTTATTCCAGGCAGGGGTGGAACCAAGATTTTGCCCATGTGAGGGCATGTGAGGGCAACTTAGAGTGAAAAATATATTTTGTGGGGGGTAATTAAAAGTGAATTTTTTTTATTTTTTTTAAGGGCAATAGTGGCGATTTTTTTTTTTTTTTTATAAATCTGTGGCTAATATCTATTACAATAGCAGCAGGTGCCCCCACTGTAAATCCGCCCGACTGCAGGGGTAGGACTTTTGGTCGACTTAGTCCAATAGTTTGCCAACTTCCACCAATGTATTTTATGTTTTGCCCCCCATTTATTGTGGTCAGTGATTTTAATTTTTAATTATAGCAAGCAGCTTTGCTGTAGTGGCTAAGAAATGCAGCCTTCAAAATAGGAACATGGTCCCCAGTTAAAGTGCTCCATTTGGGCTTGCCAGGCGCAACAATCCCGCTTTGCTTCTCCTCTAAACATATGAGATAATGGGATTCATTGCCGTAAACCATCCCCAGGATTGTAAAATAATGACTCAAGAAATTCTACTAACTTAACAGAGCAAGACATACCGATAAAATTGCACCAGACAACCAAAATAAAGAGGTCTGTCTAAATTGTTGATCTCCCCTTAGTTGTACCTCAAGGTTTTCCTTATCTAAAATGAACATTAAAATAGAAAAAAAAAAAAAAATTACAATCACTCCTGAGGTTGGGCCCTGATATTTTTTAATCAAAGCTACTGCACAAGGAACAGTAGCATCCTGCATAGTTGAGAATTCAAACTCTTCACCAAACATCCTAATCCCACTGCCAAGATGACGAGATCCATAACCAACTTTACCAAAACTAGGGAAGCAACAACACCCATATGGGGAAAAAAATACTTGTAACAAAATTTTTAAAATTTCATCACTGTTGCAGTGAGGTTGAGTAGGGGCTCTAATGCACTGGGAGCAAACTTCCTAGCAAAAAGGTAACAAATAGATGTCTGCTCCAAATTATATGAACACATTGTCCCATTATTCTGTATGGAATGTATAAACCCTTCAGTAATATCAGCACCACCAAAGGTTGCTGGGTGTGGGCCTCCCCTCGACCAATCAACCCAAGTCACACTCCGGTTTGAATTCAAGGATCCAAAGAACATGTTCAGAAAAGTTGGCAAGTAATGCTCGTCCGGGTAGCAAGATGGCTTACAGTATTTCCTGAAAAGGGAGTAGTACCTGGTGTCTGAGATAATACTCACGGCCAGAACACGATTCATTTCGAACCACTGAGATCCTTTCCGCCATTGGGAAAGCTTGATATCCGGATACATGCGGCGATTGTAACGACCACGCCCATAACGGGTTGGATCATCATAGGACTGGACAAAGCCATGTGTAGAACCAATGAGGTATTTGTAGACAGTCATGAAATCGTAGACTGGAATACAACTCTCAGAGAGCAGAACAAACCGCTCATTTGAGAAGTCAAGAAGAGCATTAGCGAGAAGACGCCTCTCTGCATCCGCCAATGTCACTGTTCCCCATTGAACATCCTGAAAAGAAAAGTAAAGAAAAAAGGATTTAAGGAAAAAAAGGAGGCTGGATTTTATGGAGACCATCAGGAAAAAAAATCTGAGACAAAAGATGTGGAAGAAAATTTCAATAAAATATGCGCTTAGTGACAAACAAGTATGCCTTTATAAGAAGGAACACAAAAATCAGATTCTATTGGACTAGTCTAACTAGTGAGGTATAAAACCATTTGAGTTCATTTTCTAAATTTTTAGGAAAATTTTACCTATCTATGATTATAATGAAAGGTCTTTTTTGATGACAATTACCTATCAATTTTACAGCAGTGCCCTTTGGTCATCCAAATGTGGGATCTGGCATTTGACTTTGGTTAAAGGAAAAGCACTAGAGAAAAATCACAATTTCGTTTAGGAAGGCAACGAGGGAAAAAAGGTTCTTCAAATGATCCAAGGCAGCAAGGTTTCTAGCTTCTCTGAGAACATTAGACAAGATACTGTAGGTGGCTTGGTTGCTCTTGTAAGATAAAGTATGACATAGAGAAGGCTCATGTGCCGGGTTTCAAACTAAGAGGCCATCCGTAAGGACTCTACAAAGAAGTGAATATTACAAATGTAAAATGAACTGTTTCCTTTTGTATTCTCTAGATTCCAAAAAAAAAAAAAAAATTCACGTGTTAGCACAAATGTGAGATCTCAATACTGTTCAACTACCCCTCTCTGCAGTAAAATTATTGCTCATTTTATCCTATCTCTATACATGTGAGAGCTTCTTCTTTCCAACATATCTCTGACTTATATTTGACAACATATCTCTCACTTCATCATCATCATCATAAAGCCCTATCCTAAAAATTTGTGGCTGGCTGATTTTTTTTTTTTGATTGAGTATAAAGATTTTATAAATATCAAAAGAAGGAAAGTACAAAGGAGGCCGAGAGAGCCCTTGAGAATGAAAGCAAAAACAGGTAAGACAAAATCAAGAACTTGCTAGTTACATAAGCTATCCCATCGAAAAATAAGTCCTCAAACGAAAATCTGGAGAAGTTCTTGCTTAACTTCGCCCAAAAAAACAGCACCCTAAAATCTCTATGTACACTGTATGTGAATTGTTCTCCTTGCTTTGGAACACCCTGTTGTTTCTCTCTTTCCAAAGATCTCAAGCTATGGCCAAAGGAAGGATAGCCCAAAGGTGCCTTTTTCTATGAGAGAAGACATTGAAAGCCTAGCCTTCTAACATCAAAAGGAAGTTTTTCAGGAAAACGTGACACATATGAAACAAAGGCATGAAATACGACCAAATACCTCGGGAGAAAGAACAATGAAGAAGGGTGTGATCCACAGATTCTCCATCACTCTTACAAAGAGGACAAAAATTAGGAGTGATTCACCCACGAGAAATCAACTTATCCAAAATAAGAATCCTCCCTAAGGAAGCAAGCCAAAAAAAAAAAGGAAATTTTAGAAGGGACAAGAGAAAACCAAATGAGAGATACCAGGAAAGAGTTCTTCGACCTTGGAAGAATGACTTTGTAAAATGAGGGAACAGTGAATTTCCTATCCTTTGCTTTGACTCATTCCCTCCTGTCCTTATCATTTTTCCTGATTTTGACTCCATTCAAGAGATTTAGAACCAATCATTGAAATTTCTCCTAAAACCCAAATCCCAAGAAAAAGTGATATCGTTATAGATCAGACAATGTTTAATCGTGCAATTCCTTTTAAGAGAACAAGCGTACAAAGAGGGGTATTGAGTTGATAGAGCCAAATTACTGCATCACCTATCTTCCCAAAACCTCACTCTATCCCCTAAGCCTACTCTGAAACCGATATCTCTCGTAAAATCATCTGCAACCTTGAGAATCCATTCTAAACATTACAACCGTAAGTCCCTTTGGCTTTCCCACCATACCAACCAAACCTTTTTTCCCCATACTTAGCAATAACAACTCTCCTTCACAAACTATCCCTCTCTTCACCATACCTCCAAAGCCATTTGCCTAATAGAGCTCTATTTGTAAGCCTAAGACCTCGAATCCCTAGACCTCCATTTCTCTTAGGGGTGCAAACCAACTTCCAATTAACCAAATGATACTTCTTTCCTCCATTCTTATCATTCCACAAAAAAAAATTCATAAATTTTTCCAAGCGGATCTCTACTGACTTAGGCATAGAGAAAAGGGAAAGGAAATAGATAAGAATGCTAGACAATGCTGGTTGAATTAATCTTGTTCCACCATTCAATTCTAATCCATGTTTGATAAATTTCTAACCCAGATCCCATCTGAATTCTTTGGCATTTCCAATTTGAGCAAACTACCCAAGTTTCCTATTATCTAGAAATATGCTGCTAGATCATGCTCCAAGAGAGAAGGATGTCAGAGAGTTAAAATATCTTATCTAGATTGGTAATAATTCCATCCAGAGAATTGCCATCACAATCCTAAATGTGCACTTATGATAGTGGTAAAATGACTTGTTGGGGCCCATTCCATGGAATGACCTCTCAAAAGAAACTATAAAAATTAATTGTGTAATCTTTAGACAATCAAGAATGTGCCAGCCTGGTAGGTTTGTACCATTTGTGAGAGGTACCACAGACATGGGATCAAAACCACGTCTTCACCCTTGCATAGAGACAACCACTCCCCTCTTTTTAACTTCTCAAAAATAGTTACAGCCTCTATAACCTCTCAGAAATAGGTATTCGTGCTTTTTAGCTGATCCCTTTTTTTCCTTTGATCCATGACACCACCACCACCACCACCACCACTGCCCCAACCAGCTCCTTGATTGCCAATATAGACACCACCTCCACTACCACTAACATATTGGCCACAGCCATATTGCCACCTCCAATACATTTTCCACCATTACTACCCCACCACAACATTTTCTACAGCCACACAACTCTGCCGCAACCATCACCACCATTGCCATGGCCACCTCACCTAGTAATACTGAATCCTTAGCCCTCATTACTATTTACTCAATTCACAACCATTCAATAAATCACCAAATTAAAGCCCTCTCCAAACATTGGAGATAAATTCCCAAAGATCGATTGTAGCTAACATACTTGAGTCCCAGTCTAATAACCCGTAGTCCCCAAGACCACTTCAATATTACCTCTAGATCCTCCTCTCCTATTTATAGTAAAACCAATCCCGAAGACGGAGAATGAGAGACAATTCCAACTTCGGTTAGGTGTAAACACAATCCCAACCAACGCGCGCACACATACACAAAAAAAACCTCCCCAAGGAATAGGAATTCCACGTTCTATAAGAATATAATTCTTTTCTCACTTTTTTTTTTTTTTTTTAATTTAAGAAGATGGAAGAATTCAAGGCAAACATCAATAATTTACTGAAAACAGTGGACTCCCTTAAATTCTTGACAGACCAAGGAAGAAGGCTCCACGAATTAAGATTTTGAATTTGAATTAGCTTATTATTTTGTTTTTAAATGAGCTTGTTAAAATTTTAGGCATAAACATCCAAATACAAAATAGTTCATCGATAATTTATTCTTCTTGTTAGAGTTAATCACATAGCTCACTCAATTATACAATGTTCTGTGTTGTGTTCTTATTGTTGCATGTTGGATCCCAACTTCGTGAAAAAAAAAAAAAACTACTAGCATTGAGTGAATACCCAAAAATAAATTAAAATTTTCGCAACGTCCTACAAAAGTCAATTCAATTACGTGAACTATAGGAAAAATTAAAAACAAGGAGAGATTTATTATTAAGAATACCATAAGATATTTGATGCACAGTGGAAGGAAATTTAGCAAAATGAGATTACTTTCTCTTGTAAATTAACATTTACTTAACAAAAGAAAATATATAATGTGCACCCCTCCCACAATCTTGGAAGCTGCCGAGGTAATAGGATCCATGAATTTCTTCATTACCTTTCAACCAAAAGGTGACCTTGCCCTCATCAGCTTTAAATTATGACTTTTGCTTTCATTTCTCTTTTTATCTCATACGAACACCACAAATACACCATCCCTTCTTTTCAACTAATATTTCTCTGTGGTCAAAAGTGCACAACTATTATCCAAAACAACCGGATTAAAGCTCCTCGATTAACAACTCCTCATATTCCTAATTGGAACTAAATTACTAAAAAATGTATGTAACAACTAATTCAATAGTGAAACCAAGATGTTTGTTTTATGAATATATTTCTCTAGCAATATGTGATACAATATTGGCAATTGTGGGGTTGGGGAAAAAGCATGAGGAAAGAGATCATACCTGACTTGGGATTTGGCGTTGATGAAAAGAAGACGTCTTTGAGACATTGAGCTTGTAACCTGGAAGTGCATGCACATAAAGTGAAAACAAATCTTGATGGCCTTTGAAAAATCTATCCCACAATGGTGAAAGCGGTAATGGTCCTCGTGTCAAGAACATGAAGGCAACTTTAGGCACT
Source organism: Akebia trifoliata (assembly GCF_017979445.1). NCBI lineage: Eukaryota > Viridiplantae > Streptophyta > Magnoliopsida > Ranunculales > Lardizabalaceae > Akebia > Akebia trifoliata. The sequence goes on along the minus strand of NC_141378.1, from coordinate 55,284 downwards.
CTATGGTATGGATACTTGTCTTTCTTTGGTACCATTGACGCCCTCCAGAAAAGCTCATCATCTGTCATACCATGTGTCAAACGCCCTGGGTTGAGAAAGCTTGTAAAATTTAAATAATCCTTCTTTTCACACTTCCTTCTTATGCTTAAACAGGCCTCCTTTTGGCGAGTTGGTGGATGATGAATTGTGGGAAAGAACAGCTCAGTCTGTGATGTGAAGTATCGAGTATAATGTGCACTCACTACCAAGCCTAACACCAAACCAACTACGAATATGACCATAAATGAAACAACCTTGACGAGTCGAAATGAGAAATCCTTGCTTACAGAACCTGTTAACATATCCAACTCTTCCTCATCTGCCCTAATAAACTGCCGCATGGTCTTAATTGTATTTCCTCGTCTGCCCTAATGTTTTCAGAAATTTTTTTTTTTTTTAATGGCAAGCAAAATGTTCTTAATCAAAATCAAAACAATTAGTTCTATTTTCTCTCCAAAATAATCAGATAAAAACCAAACATAGATCAGAGAAAAGAAGTTCAAACTGATATTTCGTAAAATTTAATAGAAGAAGATTTCTAAATGTAAAGAAACAAAGATCACAAACAACTTTAGATTCCAAACGAAAAGAAGAGAGCATAAAAAAATCCTGATCACCTAAAATAAAACTCTAAACACTAGTCATATTAACTTCAAATTCCACATTCAGTAAAATAAAATTTAATTACCTTCAAAACCACAGCACAAGCACAAATGACTATTTATATATATATAAAATGTATTCGAAAAACCTATAAGAGAAACACTGGAATGGTATGTTTTAGAGATATGTTCAGAAATAACCAAAAATGTTGGATCTTTCAATCTAGGGTTTCTTAAGAGAAAGAGAATCAAGAAATCTTATAACGAGATTGTCCGTCCACTTGATTCTGTCTCAGAAAGATGGATGGATGGATTATCGACCTCGACTGGAGGCACACAACAGAGAAGAGATCTGAATTTTTTTTATTTTACTTCAAATATTTACAAAGGAAGGAGAAGAAACCGTCGGATAATTCTCAAGAATCTCTAACACTAAACCTAATGTCCGAATTCCTAAACGAAACATTACATTAAAATGTTTCCTTCTTTCTTTATTTTCCTTGTAAGAAACGTTTTTTTCGACAGGGAGCGGTGAACTTTGGTATTGATGACGTGGACTTTTTCGAAATTTGGTTTTATGTAGATTTTCTATATCGTTCGAGACTGAGATGACTCGTTTGATAATTGACGAGTCATCTCAATAATTTCATGAACGAGACAGAGACGCATGATCGAGATCCCCATCTTATTCTTCTTGCTAAAATAAAAATAAAAATAAAATAGAGCTCATCTTCTTTGAGTCATATCAATATGATTCATGGATGAGATTGGAAATTGAGAGATCTTGATTGATATATATATATAGAGGATATTTTTTGTAAGGCATCAAAGAGCAACACGTGGCATATTGGGGATCACAAAAAAGAAATTTTGTACTTCGACACTCGAGTTCTGAACATATGGAAAAGGCATTAGCGATGACGAACATGAGAATCCAACTTATCAAATTTCACTTCTTGATAAGGTTCAAAAATGGGAAGTTAGATGATTGAAACACTCAGATGCATGGAAAGATTGAATCTGGAGTTTGAAGAGAGATAGGTTGAAATACAAAGGAAAGATTCGATCAATTAAATCCTTTAAAGTCAAGGATTCGATCACAATAATCAATAGAACTCACGAAGATAAAGGAAGATCCTTACTTGGAAGGGATGAACTAACATAAAATATAAGATAGATGCGTTTCTAATGAAAGGAAACTATTAAAATGGATAAGGATGAATTTAAAAAGGAGACCCTAGAATATCCTAAGGTTGGAACTCTATAAATACAAGGGTAATGGGCATCGAAGATATACGCATTCCTTCTTGCTAAAATTTTACATTTATTTTTGTATTAAGATCCTGACTTAGGCATTAAAGAGGTGATGTTACAGGCTCACCCAAAAGTACAGTAGGAGAAAATTAACAATTCAGAGGTTATCTAGAGGTAATGCAAATTTTTATATCTACAATACACCATAAAATTGGATTGGTAGATTCTAGTAGGACCAGACATATATTATAAACTTCGTGAGTCTGTTCCAATTCATTATTTACCTGAAAAATCTGAACAATAATAGGATCCGAGCCTAATACCATGCTATTATTTGGCATGAAACAATTGTATGTTTGTAGTAGAGAGAGAGAGAAGGAAAAAAAATGGGTTTTTAGAGAAAAAGGCTATCATTTAAAATAATAGTAAAATGAACAACTCGATTTTTTCAATTTTGAAACAACATTCCAAGATATAATTAATGTCGAAATGGAGTGAATTTTATGAAGATGGTGTCCAAGTTGTGAATAATTCATTATGAGACTAGATTACTTAACATGATATCTGTTAGGTAGTCATAGTTAGACATAATATGGCCTGGGCTGGTAAAGAGTTGTTGGGCACGAATTGGAGTGGGTTTTGCTAATTAGGGCTTTGTGAAGAAATTTAAATTTATTAAGAATCCTTGGATGATCATTACATGAAATCCTGTAGCTTTAGACCCATAGCTCAATTGATTTGGCAGAGCAACTTTGAGTTTGTGAGTGCAAATCCAGTTTACACCCCCACTCCAATAATTAGAAGGGGGGGACGGGGGGCTGCGACAGAGATTTGAGAAAAATGGTGAGGGTCTCCATTAGTATAAAAGAGAAGACAAAAGTCAAGGAGGGCATGCCATCAATTTGAATACATAAAAAGGAGTATCTCAACTATTTCACAAAAACATAAAAGGCACATCGTAAATTTCAAAATTTAAGCAGCCACTCATCATTAAAGACGAGGTTTCACCAATCACAATCTGCTTCAAATTTGGGTTTGGCCCAATACTTCAAACCAAAGTTTGAATTTGGCAATTGTTGAATTTGTTAAAAGAGAGAGTTTTGGGAATTGTACAAATGTTGCTTTTGGATTTTCTTTTTCTTTTTTTTAAAAGAACCTCCCTAAATTTTTTTTTATCTTATTATTGAGAGTAAGGTTCAAGAAGATAAAATTTTGAGATTAAATGATAAAAAATATTATGATATTCAGTAATTAACCAATAAATTGGTGAATAATTGATTTCTTGACTTATCAATTGGTCTCCCATTAGGAGAATCTTTAAAATAAAAAAATAAAATTTTTTAAGAGATTAGTGTAACAACGGGACAATGACTTGTAGCAAACCAAATGTGTGAGGCTCATATTGTGCACATTTGCTACTACCATAGTGAATGAATGAATCTACATCGTAAGGCCAAAGGCTATATTTGCTAATAAATTGTAGGCCTACACCTTGTAACCAAAAGTGCCATGTGGCACATTATTCTGAATGGACGGCCCACTGTTGGTAGAACTAACAAAAATCGGTATGGTCCATGATTCCTGATTGTTGGATCTCAACATTTTGTTCATCATCAAATAAGCCCTTCACAAAAATATTGGGTAAGTAATTATCAAAGTAATCCTAAGAAAACAAATATATAACTAGAGTTAAAGAAAAAAAAAAGAAAAAAGTAGGGGGATTTTTATTTTATTTTATTGATGAGGGAGTCCAAACCCGTAGGTCTGATTTGTAGAGCGAGGCAACTGACCTCTTAAAGCAACATATCTCATCCAAATCCCATTAGTACATGTAATACCCTACAAATCACATGTACCAAATAAGTCAGGATAAATCTTTACGGGTGATCAATAAGGAGGTTTGACCTCAAGATCTCTCCTTTTTGGAGGGAATTATCTAAACATATAAGTAACTAAATAGATAGCAAGGTTGAGGGTTTAATAATAATAATAATAATAATAAAATCTAATAAAAGTTGCTTAACTTATTTAAGGGATGTATATTTGGGTAGAATTGAACCAAATTTTCAAGTTCGATCTGCGTATGGCTAAAACTAAAATTAGACCGAAATTTTTTGAGTTTGGGTTTTGTTCCAAAGACGCGGCCCAAAATCAAATCGAATTGAACCAAAAAAATTGGGTTAATTTTGATTCCGGGTAAAATGATTTTTTTTTTTAATTTCGATTTTTTTTATAAATAAAATAGTATATACATGATTTACAATAAGTTATATAATTTACTTTATATATTTTAAAATGTATTTTTACCATAAAATAGTTGTTTTTATTGCCAATTGTATGAAATATAAAGATATAAACAAATTTTTTATTCTATTGCTTATTGTATATATAAAGTATAAAATATAAGGATAGAACATTTTGTTTTCTATTTTTTAACTATTTATTACAATAAAATAGTTACTTTGTTTTTTATTCTACAAAGTGTAATGATTTTCTAATGCCCCCTTTGACACACGCCCCCCTTACATCCCTATTGCAGAATCGTAGATTAGTTGTCTCAGGATATGCATAATCATAAATCTTTTTTATTATGTATCTTGAGGAAATTGATCTATGGCTCTATGATAGAGGTGTGCATTAAATAAGGACGTCATATTAGCATGACTCTTGTACAAATCATATATATAGAAAGAAAAATGGTTATTGTGTTGTATAAAATATAAAACATAAAGATAGAAACAAATTTTGTTATGAGTAATTATTTATTACTAATAAAGTAAAAATAATACTAAAGTAGCATTGTGAGGGACATTGTGGGAGACATTGGTGTGCACAGAACCATAAATGCTATCATTGATATTTCACTTGTAGCTCAATGAAAAGTATCTATGATTCTAACACGTATCTATGTCAATCGATGTCCTCCACAATGTTACTTCAGCACGACTCAAAAAATAATTATTTTGTTACCTACTATATGAAGTAAAATAGTTATTTTATTATCTATTGTACAAACCTGATATATATAAAAAACTTTCCTTTAATTGAATTATTTACTATTATAAAATAGATATATACTCTATTGACAATGGTATAAGTATAAATATAGAAGGTAGAGTGGGGGGGAAAATATTTTAGATTTTGAAAATGTTGAGTTTTAAAGGATTTGGTTTCGGATGTCATTTTGGTTTGATTCTTAGTCCTCATTGTGGTTTGGTTCGGACTCGGCCTGATTTTCAAGGGTGGAAATCGAGCCCAAACTGAAATATTTTGACTTGATTTCGATTTAATTCAAACTTGATTTTAATTTTTCGTTAGATTTTTGGGTAATAAGTAACTTGTGCATCCCTTACTTATTTAGACGGATTGATTGTTAACGATGACATATGCAAGAAGGCACGAGTATCCCGGTGGCATGGAAGTAGGTTTAAAATAGTCACATCAGCGGATTGACTTTTGTGACAAGAAGTTTCAAGCGCCAGATGGACGACTTGCTTCTAGTTTTCGTTGTGCCCACGACTTACATATAATCTACAGCTAAACTTTTCCAAAAGAAATTATATTTAAATATAAACTACAAAGGGACTTAACTAGATTGAAAAGCACCATTATATTAATTAGGAGCTATGTTAGGAGCTTCGTGGGTCACCTCACTTTCATTAACTACTTATTAATTTAAAGAAGAAGAAAAAAAAAAAAACATCACAGCTTGTGCTGAATTATAAGCATCGGTATGTTTTACATAGTAGTCGTGATGAATGCACGTTGTTGATGTGGTAAGGGCACACAAAATCATATATTATTTTCACTGAAAAAAAAGATGTGCAGTTTTGTGCTCTTCCACTTATCAAGAAGGTGTGCATTCATCATTATTTTTTATATATAAGAAAATGTAATTCAAATTAATAATACTTTTGAAAAAGAATGAGAGGGAGAAATCTTTGAATAAAATTCTATATATAGGATAATGATACCATGAAATCAGATTGTCATATATACCCACCAGAAAAAGTTGTTTTGACAGATTGTCACCCTGAGTTACTGTGCCATGCACCCTTGATGTGCATGAGCTATACAACAAAATCAGATTTACATGTTAAGTCGTGTTGGGGTGACACGGGAATACATCTGATGTGGTGGTGTGCACATAATTGGAGATGTTTTTTCATAAATTACAAATTAAAAAGCATCTACAACTATGTGTGCGTCATCACGATAGATGTGTCACTCGAGCATCAATCTTACATCTTACAAATGCTAAAATGTAAAATCTAATTTGTGTGTTTTACGTGGATATATAAGACACTAATGTATTATTATTTGTGGCAGCCCCAGCCAGCCGCCCTCACTACTCATATCATGTGAGCTTTAGTTGACAATGTTCGTCCCATTAAATCCCAAATGAAGGAGGGTTGTGCGTGTCACTTTAATTAACAACAGATCACATGAAAATTACCTCAAATCTCTTTATACATTGATATGGATTCCTCACCCTTGCCTTTCACTTTCCTGATGAGTGATGGTGGGGTGTGCTTACGTTTTACTTTGATAAAGTATAGATTCTGACATAAAGTAATATTGCTTAAGTAGTACACGGGGCGTATAAAGTATGATAAATTGAATTCTCACAGATCTTTGGTTGGCCCTCCGGATTTATATAGTGTGAATCACAAGCACCCTAGTGCTTTGGGCCTTTTGTTGCCAATTCTTCTCTCTCCAAAGTAGTCCCGCTTTAAATAAGATGTATGATCTTTAATTTCAATATCTTCGATTTCTTTAAAAGAAAAGCATCTAACCTATTGTTTTATTTTGTTTTGTCATCTTGTGATTCTATATTATCATTTAGAACAAGGTGGGCCTATTATATTATGTAGGGATAAGATTCTTTGATCCATTATTATGAAAAAATGCCTACTATTTTGACAAGTGTAAATGTTACAATTGATAAAAGGTAATGCATATATGATATAATTATTAATTACTAAAAGTTATACTAATTTTTATAATTTCATTTAGGTACCAGCTCTTCATATGATTTGGAACTTTGGATCGTCATATGGTAATTTAAAATCATTCTTCAAATTGCAATATCTCTATAGCAACCATCAAACTGTCCCACTTTCCCTGCCAATTTTTTCATTATAATGAAATAACCTTCCATCTGCTAATTAATATTAGTACATTTTAAATATTAATTTATCCAAAATGATAGCAAGAGGCCCTTTCCTCCTTCATCAAGACGTTGACCAAGTTCTGACAATTAAAAAATCAAGCTCTGAAGTCTCATGGATTACAGAACTTATGGCTTTTTCTCTCTCATATAGTTTTCTTGCATAGTTTGGAATCAAAACACCAAAGTCAAGAACTCCATCTCCCCCCCTTTCTCTAGTTGCATGTTGTAGAAAGCTTGTAACTACTTTAACTGCTTTTACCAAAGTCAGGAACTCCATCTAGGGATGAATTGGGTGTTATAATTCAAATAGTTTTAAAACAGGATATTTATTTCTAATATGTATATTTTTTTCTTTCATACCTAATTTTCAGTTCGATCTTGGAATTAATTTTTATACTTTATATTGGTTCTTATTCTTGGATAATGTGGATGATAAGAACATGCTCACTTTGTATTTTTTAGTCTATTAGCAAGTATGATCGAACTTGCATTAGAAAAAAAAAAAAAAAAAAAGGGATTTTATTTGTTTGACTTTCACTGAAAAAGAGATCATTTACGATACAAGGAGAGAATTTGCCTCTAACTTGAAAAAACTTGTTGGTTGTTAGTGTTTGGTCGTCAACAAAACTTGATTTTTCTTTTGTTAGAACTTGATCAATGTTCTCTAAGTGTTTTTTCTTCCTTTTGAGTGCATTGAAGATATTGACATGGTAAATGGGTGATGTGGCACAAATCTTATTAAGATGTGTGTTAATGAATTCCAATGGTTAATAAAGTTGTTTGCACGGTTCTACCCCATGAATGAACAAGTATGGGAGAGTTGAACACTTTTTTCTCTCCAAATATGAGCAAGGGAGGTAGATGTTCTTTCCATGTCCAAGTGTTGGTGGAGTTATTTTAAGAGTTAACCTCATCTTGCATTTTCTAAGGAGATGGTGTGACCCTAATATCATCCATTATACAGGATTTTACTAAAATAACCTTTTTTTAAAAAAAAGGTAAGAATTTGGGTTGAACCCTCTCCTTTACATCCCATGGTGTCTATAAAGAAGTATCCCAAAGATTAATGAAAAAGTAGGGACGTGGCACAATTTCAAAGTTGGACTAATGGATATAAAAAACTAAATGTTATATAATAAGGTGGGTTCATCCAAACTTTTGAATTGGTCTCCCAACTTCAAAGTTGGACTAATGGTTACAAATGAGAAGCGAGCAGGCCGCTGCAACATTTTGGAGGAATCCTGTCCGTAGCATGGCATGTGATATGTTATATTTATATTATTTATTTTAGGCCCCTTAATTTTTGTTAATATTTGGGATAGTTACCGAAATTTTAAAAGGGGATAGCGGCTTGAAAGTTTATTCGGGTACAAATGAAAGTTGAGTCGGATGAGGGGAACGTTTTGTACTTTATTATTCTTACACGTGGTGACGTCGTAAGTAGGGTCCACATGTTCCATACATAAAATGATAATTTTACAAGTGGACGTGTTGCAATGCAATTGATCGGCTGTTTTCATCTCTCTCACTCTCTATTCGTTGTTTACGTGACACGTTGATCCGTCACGATCTTCTCGCCCACCCATCCAATAGCAAACTGTTTCCATCTCTCTCACTTTCTCTTCGTTGATTACGTGAGGCGTTGATCCGTCCGTCCCGATCTTCTCGCCCACCCATCCGATAGAGAAAAAGTTTTCTAAACCTCAACTCACGGGAAAAGAAAAAGAGAAACATTCATAATTAAAGGTTACCTGCGTCTTCTTTTGCGAGAAATGATCGATGGATTGAAGAAATTGGCATATGTGGCAGATCAGATCATATTGAATATTGCGACGTATTATAGCGATTGATTTACACTTTTGCAGCTGAGATGTACTCCTTTCACATATATGGTAGAGCCAAGAGAGAAACGAAAAGAAAACCTATTTTTTGGGATTTTGACAGAGAAGAGAAGTGAAGATAACAGATATATATGGTTTTGACTGAGAATAGAGGAGAAGGTAAACAGCTTTTATTTATATTTAATTAATTAAAGCAGTTACTATTTACAAGGGAGGAGATTCTCACGGCAAGACAAGGTTAGCCGTCAAAATAAAATTTTAAATTGAATAATAAAGCGCCACGTAAACATTTAATCTAATCTAAGTATGGAAAACCGTTCTGCATCGCCCCCACTCATTGCCCTAAATGGGGATTCGTAAGTAACAAGTATGCCAACTACCACGTCTGATTTAGTCCATACAAATCTCATCTCCAGAAGATGACACTCATTCTTCTTCTCTTTCTCCCTCCCACGCATTCTAATTAAAAAAAAAATCTAAATTATTAGGATTTCTCTCCCAAAAATTTTGTACCAGCGACCGATCTTTCTTTTCTGTAATTAAAAAATCAAATTTAGAAATTAACAAAGCTCAAGCTGTTAGAAATCAATATATATATATATATATATATATATTTTACCTATTTGGATATATTATTTGAAACAAAAATATATTGTGGATGATTTGAAATCTTCTTCCTCTTGTCAAGTCCGGTGAATGACGTGGCATACGCGGAGAACCATAGATTTTCTTGGTTGGGATAGAATTGAGTGTTTTTATTTTAAATCAGGTTACCATTACTTTATTTCTTAATTAATATAGATAGATATATATGCCAGACAGGCTCTATCAATTTTGTTTCTTTCCTTGGTTTTGATTTTGGGCGAAGGATATAAACAAGGGTCGAAAACCGTGAAATAGATCCTGATATACGCAAGAAAAGAAACATGAACCACAGGTATGTGTCTCTATCATCATCATCATCATCTTTGTCTTTTTAGGGTTTTTAGTTTTAGTTCCTTCCCAATCTCTCTACCATGATTTTAAAACTCTGTGTTCAATCTCCTACGGTCCCCACCAATATTGAGTTGACTTGTTTGTTTGATGCTACTCCCATCGATTTATACTTCTTAAAAAAAAAAATTGATTAGTAGAGTTGTATTTAGATGATTCAATGCCCACTTGCTAAAAATGATATCAAGATCATCTTCCTCTATGTTTAAAAAAAAAAAAATAATAATTGTTTTGTACCTAGCTACATATCACTGATGACAATTCTAGAGATTGGACGGCTACCAAAACATGGAATTATCTTAATCATTTCTCTCTTTCAAAGATTGATTGATTGTGTTTGGATCATCCTCTAGGTGGACATAGATTTGTCTTCAACGGTGGCTTATATTAAGGAGATAATCATTTCATTTTATTTAGGCTAAATTACCATTTTATAAGCTTAATATGACGAAATTTCAATTCTGGCTAACTGTTCATTTTAATTCCCAAAACGTGAAAGTCAGAGTTGGCAGATTTTTCAAGTGATGATCTCGCAGGTTTAAAGTGAGAATCTCACTGGTTCCTTTTTCCCAAAGTGATGATTTTGCTAAAAGGTAGTGAATCTGCAAGATCGTCACTTTATAACCAGCAAAATTGTCATTTTGAGGCCCTAAAGAGAGCCAAACATTGTGCCAAACATTTTTCAATGTATGGGTTAGAGGTTTCAGAGTGGGCTGATTTTTTGTGAGGAGATCATCCTCACCAAAAATCAGCCCATACTGAAACTTCTAACATCATCAAAAGTGGTTTAGAAAAATCGGACGGTCCACGATTCTTCAACTTGTAAACTAGGGTTAGAAATTTTGGAATGAGCTGATTTTTCGTGATGATGATCTCTTTGTCATAGAGATCATCCTCACAAAAAACCAGCCCATTCTGAAACTTCTAACCCCTATTTTCAAAAATGTTTGGCACAATGTTTGGCTCTTTTTAGGGCCTCTGAACGCTTCCCATATATATATCAGCAAGATTTTTAATTTAGACCTGCGAGTTCGTCACTTGAAAATCTGCAATCTTGTACATTAACGCTTTGAGAATTAGAATGAATGGCGATTCCCCAGAAATGGAATTTGTCAAAAGTTGATGACATTTTGCTAAAAATCCCTTTTATTTATTAGCATGATTTAGAAATGTTCCTCTCTATTTTGTTCAATACCGTACATGCCCCTTAGCTAGTTCTTCTTACCAACAAATGTCCTAATCTTTGACCATTAGTCAAGGTATTTTTTACCTCCTTATCAGGAGACATGGGGACATGCCTAGACTTCTCTAGCCCCTCCCTCAACCCGGCCACATTTGAGGCTCTCTATCACCAGGGCCATCAGGATCTGAGGAAAAACACAGATTTTCTCGACATTAGTATAAATCTTATCAATGATAATATACTTTTCTTAGGAATACATTTTTTTTTGAAAATCACTATCATCCCAATGATCGTGTTGATTGAGAGCAGCCTCGACCTGTTAGTGAGGCTAGCATTTTCCATGAATAAAAAATTGTATGAGTGAAACTCAAAATTAAGTTTCACATGAACGTAAATGTTTTCACGTATATCTATTTTTATAATCATCAATGACACCCTTATTGATCGCCACCTAAGAATTCATAGACAATGGGGATGTCGTCACCATTCGATCTATTGTACTATTTAATCCCAATAAATAAATGAGATTTTAATTTTTTATTTTTTATATGGAATATGGAAGTATGAGTTGCAATTTTCACAACTCTACTGCTGTAAATTAATTAATCAGGTTCATTTTTTGGGCAGCACCATCACCTTTGTCAGCAGCTGGTAATTGGAATTGAACTATTAATTGGTAATTGGTTATACTTTTTGTTGTGTGCATTCTCTGTAGGTCGAAGAATATATATATAATGAGTAAAGAGAAGTGAGCAACAAAATATAATATAGGTAAAAAGTGTTTGATTGAGAGATTGAATAAATTAAGAGAATCAGCAAGGCAGTTTGGTAGAGTCCCATACTTGCAAAAGTTATGTATAATTAAGCAGATAGAGAGATGGATCGAGTAGGAGATATAAACGACATAGAGAGTGAGGTATTGGTAATGGAGAGGAACAGTTCCGAGATATTAGAAAAGGACATGATGATTCGAGAGCCACTCCTCCAAAACAGGATTAACACTACTTCCCAGATTGCCCTTATTGGTGCCAACGTCTGCCCCATTGAGAGCCTCGATTATGAGTAAGCATTACCACTTTTCTGTCCATATATATATGTACAACAATGGTAACTAATAACTGCCGTCCTTACTCATGAGGTCATGGAGAAGTATCAAACAAATATTCTTATCTCATTTGTTTTTGTTCCCTTGGTTTTCAGGATTATCGAAAATGATCTATTCAAGCAGGATTGGAGGTCGAGGAAAAAGATTCAAATATTTCAATACATTTTCCTCAAGTGGACACTTGCACTTCTTATAGGTTTAACTACAGGGATTGTTGGCTTCTTTAATAACATTGCAGTCGAGAATATAGCTGGTTTCAAATTGCTGCTCACTGGCAATCTCATGCTCAAGCACAAGTAAGCCTAAATTCCACCACTTTAAAAATTAGGTAACAAATATATGGTGCTGTTTGCTCTGCTTAGTTGACAATAGTATCGTTGTCTCATAATGGCATGATACTAATTAGTTATTGGGGGAATTATGAGAACAAAAAAAAAGAAAAAAAGAAAAAAAGCAGCATAATTATTCTTATAATATGTGCAAAGGTATTGTGGGTCCAATTGAAAACTCTACATAGCCAATCTTCATACAAATAACCAAATGGTGATGAAAAACAAGATTTAATTCATTAGTTGTAATTATGGTGGTGAATGGCGATGATGGCTCCAATGCAGGTACTACCAGGCTTTTGTAGCATATGCCGGTTGCAACATGGTTTTGGCAGCGTCGGCTGCAGCCCTCTGTGCTTTCATTGCCCCTGCAGCAGCAGGGTCTGGTATACCTGAAGTCAAAGCTTATCTTAATGGGGTGGATGCTCATGCTATATTGGCTCCAAGTACTCTCTTTGTAAAGGTGAGCCTCAACCTCAAATCTCTTCTCATGTTGTCTGTCAGAGATTTAGAATTTTATTCACCTTGTAACTGTTTTTTTTTTTAATCATTTGAAGAAACCATTAACTGGTCACCTCAAATATTTTGCAATTGCTGGAACCAAGGGAATTTATCATGTAAATTACTTAATTATATCATCAAAATGTAATAAGATAATAATAAATAATAAAAAATGAGAGATTGATTGTTTTATTTTACTTTAAAAACCAGTGCCCTGAACTTTGTGCAATCAAAAGCATTGCCTTGGGAATTTTGGAGGTCGAAAAATCAACAAAACTTAACTTTTGAATCAATCCTCAAAGTTGCAGGCATAGAGCAATCAAAATCTGTTTTTTCTACCAATATTTTTTTTTTTTTTGTGTGGAAGTTTTGGATTCGATGAAATAACATTCTGTTTTTATTTTTAAAATAAATTCGTAACTTAGAGAATGCACGGAGTGATAAAAGAAAATTTTAGACCCTCAAAGTGACCATATCCTTGAACTTTCTCCCTAGAGTCGTTTGAGATCCCAATACATATCCCACACATTCCTTGTTGAACTTGCTTGTAACAATACCAGACACCATGGAATTTATTCTTCTTTTTTTTTCGTTGGAAAGGTTAAAAGTAGAATAAACAGAAAAAGATAATGAGAATGGACCTTTAAGTGGAATTATAGATTGGGAAAGGATCTCAAATGGCCAAAGGGTCCTTTAAACACCTTCATTTAGGATCTTAATTATGTAATTGTTTTACTTCTCTTGCATCAAGTGTTTTTAGTGTACTAAATTGTAATGCTTTGTTCTGCTACCTGTCTTCCATGATATTAACCACCCTATCAGCACTGAATGCGCTACTGAAGGAAATAGCTTATTGAGAATATGCCACATTGTGTGGATTAGCCCTATGGGGCGCAAGTTCTTGTTTGAGTTCTGAAAATTCCCTGGATTCAGATTCCTGGTAATGCCAGTAGCTTATTTTGATAGTGCTTATAATTCAAACTTTTGCAGATTTTTGGTTCCATTGGCGGTGTTTCTGCCGGGTTTGTTGTAGGTAAGGAGGGACCTATGGTACATACAGGAGCTTGCATAGCCAATTTACTCGGTCAGGGTGGATCCCGCAAGTATCATTTGACATGGACATGGCTTAAATACTTTAAAAATGACCGGGACCGGCGTGACCTGATCACTTGTGGTGCTGCTGCTGGTGTGGCTGCTGCTTTCCGTGCTCCAGTTGGTGGTGTCCTCTTTGCTCTTGAAGAAGCAGCTTCATGGTACCCCTCTTTTAATTCTGGATTTATCTCCAATTTTTCTTTCTAATGTTTTCTAAAGAATGGTATGCATTTAGTCATAACCATAGCCTCAGGCATGAAGGTGCAACCAAATCTTGGTATAACAAATTTAAAACCCATGGAGGGATTGATGATCCCATCAATTAGTTTTTCTTATTTGTAGTGCTTCAAGGTTTCTCTAGCAAGGCACTTCCCCATTTAAACCATTGCTTTTCCTCTTGTATTCATCTTTTTCAGGTGGCGGAATGCTCTTCTATGGAGAACATTTTTCACCACGGCAGTGGTTGCTGTGGTATTGAGAGCTTTAATAGAATATTGCAGGAGCGGAAATTGTGGGCTATTTGGACAAGGAGGACTGATCATGTTTGATGTCAGTTCAGCCGTGACATCATATAGCACTTCAGATCTACTAGCAGTACTATTACTTGGAATCATGGGGGGCCTTTTTGGAAGCCTCTACAACTATCTCGTGGATAAGGTCCTTCGCACCTATAGCATAATCAATGAGTATGTCCTCTTAGCCATTTTCAATGATGATGATTGTTGTGCTTAGTGATAATGGTAATGATATTTATTAGAGCCTTGCTAGCACTGTGTCTGCAGAGAACCGTTGATGTTCCTCAAGTGTATTTCAATTGTATCTCGAGAAAAAGCACCTATGGTTTTCTGCACACTCACAGTGCGTAGCATTTTTCTAATTATTATTAGAAAAAGTGTATGAATGCTGATCCTTATGAGTTGACAAACGGCAGAATGGGACTTACATTATTCTGGCCAATGTAAGGTTGGCCATGTTATCTTATTAGGTCCCTTTACTCGACTTAGAGAATCATTTCTCTTTATTAAAATATCTAATTAACTAGCTAGCTACCATCTTAAATTGTACGGTGGGTTCCGACACTGGATCAAGCAATCCAGTGTTTGAAGAATTGTGTGGGACATGGAACAACAACAATGCATGTAATGCTTATGTCAACAAGTTCAAATACTGTGAATTACTAGATCCATGGTGCTGAAACTACCCTACTGAGAGAATTTGCTTCTTGATTTGTTGTTGCTTTGCTTGTGATGTGGTGTTGGCAGTGGTGTGGTTCTTCACTTATGATGATTGGAGGATTTTTTGCAGGAAAGGTGCCTCATTCAAAATTATTCTTGTTATTACCATCTCTCTCCTTACTTCATGTTGCTCTTACGGACTCCCATGGTTAGCAAAGTGCACTCCCTGCCCCATTGGCATGAAAGAGCAGTGCCCCTCCATAGGTCGTTCTGGCAACTTCAAGAACTTCCAATGTCAGTCGGGCCACTACAATGACCTTGCCTCCCTATTCCTCAATACTAACGATGATGCCATTCGCAACCTCTTCAGCTCTGGGACAGAGAACGAGTTTTACCTATCGACCTTATTCATCTTCTTCACAGCTATCTTTTCCCTTGGTATAATCACTTATGGAATTGCCATTCCCTCTGGGCTCTTCATCCCAGTAATTCTTGCTGGAGCCTCCTATGGTCGCCTCGTTGGAACCCTCATTGGATCCATCTCCACTCTTGACACAGGTCTTTTTGCACTCCTTGGAGCTGCCTCCCTACTGGGTGGCACCATGAGAATGACCGTCTCCCTCTGTGTCATATTGCTCGAGCTCACTGATGATCTCCTAATGCTCCCCTTGGTGATGCTAGTTCTCCTTATTTCAAAAACTGTGGCGGACAGCTTCAACAGGGGTGTCTATGACCAAATAGTGAAAATGAAGGGGTTACCTTACTTGGAGGCCCATGCAGAGCCTTACATGAGGCATTTGGTTGCTAGGGACGTTGTGTCAGGTCTGCTGGTTAGTTTCTCTGGTGTGGAGAGGGTGGGGAACATAATGCATGCTTTGAGGATGACAAGGCATAATGGTTTTCCTGTAATAGACGAGCCGCCTTTCTCAGATGCACCAGAATTGTGTGGTTTAGCACTGAGGTCTCACTTGCTCGTGTTGCTCAAAGGGAAGAGGTTCTCAAGGGAGAGGATAGTGACTGGGGAAGAGACCTTGCGTAGGTTTGGCCCATTTGAATTTGCCAAGGCAGGATCAGGTAAGGGGTTGAAGCTGGAGGACCTCGATGTCAAAGAAGAAGAAATGGAAATGTATGTCGACCTCCATCCCATTACTAATGCATCCCCATACACCGTTGTGGAGACAATGTCACTAGCCAAAGCTGCACTGCTTTTTCGGGAGCTGGGCCTCAGGCATCTAGTTGTGGTGCCAAAAACTCCAGGGGTAAGAAAAACTCTTATCTATCTATATATGCAATTCTACACAGCACATACATTCATGTACATAATTATGCTTTACATGCACTTGCACACCAACACACCCATGCGTGCGCGCACACACACACACACACACAGACAATGCTATCCTAAGTTCAAAAGGGGAAGTTTATAGTCTTATTTTTTTTGTTCTTAATCTTTGACCATTACTTGAACTTTTCTACCCTTTTGCAGAGGCCTCCCATTGTCGGCATTCTAACAAGGCATGATTTCATGCCAGAGCACATAATGGGACTCTACCCTCACTTCAATTACAGCAAATGGAAGTAGAGTAGGAAGAAATTTTACTGCATGGGCTTTATCTTCGTCTATTTATATGATGATAGAACTGTTGCTATTATGATTATCATTGTTGAAGCTTCCTTTTGGGGAAGTTGTGGCTTTTTGGAACTCAGAAACTGTTTCAATGAAGTGAAAATAATGATGGTGGCTAGAATCTATTAAACTCTATTTACTTAATGCTTTCAATTTCTTGTTTATTATTGGGTTGAGAGATTCAGGCCGTGGTGGAGTGGATCCTCATGTGTTACTGCAATGCTGTTAAAAATTCTATGACCTTTTAAACTGATGTATGTTCAAATTGATAATAAATTTTTTGAGAAATGGTATTGCTTAAATTGTTTTTAGGAAGAGTATATTTCCTTTAGATAATAGAAAATTTATTTGAGGATAATTTAAATGAATATTTTCTTTATCATTCTTTTAATCATAACATCAAAATTGTAAATACATATGATTTTTAATTGATAGCATAAATCAAGAATTTGTACCCAAAAGCATTTACACAATTAATATCTGTAAGGTTTTGATAATAAAAATAATCAAGAAAATAATACTTTAGACTGAAAGAGACCAAAACTCTTTTTTCAAATCGATGATTATGCTTCTTGATTTCGTTCTTGTATGAAAAATGATCAAATAAGTCTCGTCTTCAACATGGTTAATTGTGTATTTTGGTTTATTGATCCCAAGAACTTTGACATACCTTTTTGATTGACCCTAACATGAAAAACCAGTGTGATTGATGATTTCTGGAACTATGCTTTGGTCATTGGATTCAAGGATTTTTAAACAACTTAAACATCTCTGCATAGTGTAGGGGTCAGATTTCTACACACTCAATCCATTGTCCATGTATTTATTTATTGATTATGGAAAAGATCAATCAATTGGTAAAAAACCACAAGGTCTTTTATACATTCATTCAAGTCAATCAGTGTGAGTCACTTTGTTGGAGTTGGAGAACCTTCCGTCAATGGTTGATAAAGGAAAGTTTTTATACGATGAGCCACAAAAAATGTTTCTTATTGGGATGATGCAATGGTAACAACTTGACCTAATGTTTAATTTTTTCATTTTCATTTAACCCGGTTGATATAATTCTCAACTAATTGTTCATGTTCGGATAGAATATCAATATTCTTTTTTTTTTTTTTTTTCATTTGAATATAATCTTTTCTGATCAATCTATGCTTTTGGTGTTTTATTTATTTTCATGATCCATAGACAACTAAAAAGTAAAGACAAATTTTAAATTTGAGACCTACGTTCAATCATAGAGATTTTCAAGTCACAAGTCATGAGGATGATCCAATGACCTTAATCTTGAGGATGGTCCTGCTCGTGTATTAGGTATGGTGTTCATCTTCGACAAAACACATTAAATATAATTTCTATACACGTTTTGGATTGATCTTTGTTAACTTTGGTGCATGTATATGTAAGTCCATGTGAGAGAAAATAAGTTTTTTTTTGCTCACAAAACGGGAGAGCAATTTCAGTGCTGTCTCCACAAAATTACTAATCCGCCTTGGCCGATGAGAACCTACTAGCTTGACTAATATAATAATTGGGTTGGTAGGGAGGGGAGGGAGGTTTTGTCTTTGTTGACGTGTTGTAGAAAGCACTCTTTGGGTCTATTTAGATGGGATATTGAGTATGCGAATAGCAAAGATGAATCATCATGAAATTTATTTTAGACATTGCGGAAAAGATAGTGGGAGAAAGATAATGGAAAACTGTATGATTAAGTATTATTTATTTATTTATCATTCTTCATTTCTTTGGAATATAAAAAGGCATTCTAACTTGAGCATTACAGAGTCGTGGCAAGCCTTGGATTATTGTGTGATCTCGATCTCATTGTCATTGCTATTGTGTGTTTTCTAAATAATATTATGTTAATATTCCTACTAATTAGTCTAAAGGTTAATTAGTTTTGAGCCTCAGATGAGAGAATTGATACAAAAGGCTCAATCAAGGCCGTATGCCATGCTAGATAGACATAAACTGATGAGCAAGAGAAGAAGATGGGTGACACGTTGCAGGTAAAGGAGATGGGACTCGTATATCTAATGAACTTCCGGGAGTACAGATGATGAGGAAAGTCCACGAAAAGATTCCCGACAACATTATCTAAGGATTCGATCTCTTTCCGGTTCAGCCAGGACAGAGTGGATCATAAAGAGATGGGACGACCCTCCTCTCTCTTGCAGCAGCAGCAGCACCACCACCAACAACAACAACAACAGCAGCAGCAGGAAAGGTAAATGGTTGACATGTAAACCAAGCAAGACAAGCTATCTTTCTCCGCTCCTCTCTTTTCTTTTCTTTTCTTTTCTTTGGAGGTTGGTTCAATCGAGCAACCATGGTCGAGGTCTCTCCTCCTCCTCCTCCTGCTGCTTCTGCATCGGATGATCTTATACACGTGTTGGCCATCGATGACTGTGCGATTGAACGTAAAATCGTGGAGAAACAACTCAAAATAGCAATGTTCAAAGGTGAGAGAGGGACGGACCCATTACATGTTTACTTTTCCTTAAAATCCTTTTACAGAATCTAAGGATTTGTTTGGTTTTCTATCATCTTTAGCTCATGTTTACTGGATTTCTTTCGCTTTCATTTATAAATTTATTTAATATTAATGTATGGCGTTTTTACTACTTGGGTCGAATTTGATGGGTCTCTGCAAATTATAAGTCAGGCCTCTCTGCCCTTTATTTGGTCACCATTTTCGCATGCTAAAAACTCTCTCTATTAGAATCTATGATTCTTCCTTTCATAACCGCCTCAGTAAGTTTCAATCAATGTGTCAAATAAAGTTCCCAACCCAAGGAAGAATTTGCTAACGTAACTAACAACCCCTTACAGGTTTTGAAGATGACATTGTCTCTTGATTGGGCCTTATCTCATGGACTAATTTGAAAAGACCTAAATAACCTTTTCTTCAACATCCAACCAAAAATCTTTGAATTTTTCTCCAAAACTATTCGTATGACTGCACCATTAATTATATAGTTTGCCCCCACTACAATAAAATCCTGGCTCCTCCCCTAGTTGGGTTCATGCAAATCAACACCCAAAAATACTACTACTAATAATAACAATAATGCTGAAGTGACCTCAGGATGGAACCTCATATCACACTTCTTGACCTCAAGTGTAAGTGCTCAACCTCTGACACTAGTATAAAAAATATAGGCCTTTAGAAGGAATATTAAGGCTGGTTGGTTTCATTGCAGTTACAACAGCTGAAAGTGGAAAGAAGGCAATGGAGATTCTCGGCTTGAATGAAGAGAAACCTCAAACTCCTATTAATGTAAGTTGGTATTGACTTAAACCTCTGTAAAACTCCCCTATTTGGGATTCCACTACATTGCAAAATGTATTAGAGCTTGGTTTTGTTTGTGAATCTAAGCCAGCACCAAGAGCGGTATCACTCGGTACTGACTTGGACAAGTCAGTCATCTTGACCAAAACCTTGTTTCGTTTACATAAACTTTACCATGACTATGACAAGTCTACCATACATTCATGCAAGCTCTATATCCCTTAAAACAGAGAAAGCTTGGTTGAATCCTGTGCAACTGTTTTGATAGGAATGACTCCTGTGTAACTATTCTACTCATACATGTTTTCTGCCAATTTTAAGCTCATACTCAACACTCTTATTGGAATAGATCTCAGTTGAATTTTTATTTTTTCTCTTGTTTTTGGCTATTGTTTATCTACTCTTTATAGAATTCCAGTCTTATATTTATTTATAAATTTCATTCATCTTGACATATTACATATTACATAAGGAGTGTGTAGGGATCGACGTGTCTGACACATAGAATATGCGATTCCATGCAAATTAATTTGACCTTTTTTTTTTTTTTTGTAATTATTTTCAAGATTCAGTGTGTTAAATTATTCTCTGGCGTGTCTTTTTTTTTTTCGTTAAGTGTACTTTGGTGCATCTTTTCTCCTATTAATGAATTACATTTTTTTCTTATTAGGAGCACAAGATCGACATTATCCTTACTGATTATTGTATGCCTGAAATGAACGGTTATGACATTTTGAAGGTTATCAAGGTGACGACAAAGCCTTTTGGTGGTTTCTTGATATTTTCTGGGCCATTTGGTGGTTTTTTCTTGCCAATCTAATACAATTAAGTTAGAATACTGTACCTCAGGAAGGGTAGGTCAAGTGTTTGAAACCCCATGAAGCTATGAATTCCTTGGGGCCACCCTCCAGGGTTCGGTTGATCCTCGACTCAATCAGTTGCACGTACGACTTTTCAAGGGGGTTGTGTGTATGACCATGGGATTAGTCTCACCCAAAGAGTGTGGATACCCATGATAAGCCAAAAGAGAGTTAGAATACCGTTATCTAATCACATTGACCATTAATGTAGGAAATTTCTTAGGTGAGATCAATCATATGTGGAGAGTCCTGAGCCTTAGTATGCCCAATGCAACCTCTAAATTGTGATTATAAAGAGTCTCACATTCTATAATAGTCAGGGCTTTATAGGATTACCATTACCTTAATGAACAGAAATGGTTTCAAATTGATTTATTGTGTTCTTTGTTCTGATCCATATTATATGAAATCTCAGGAGCATAGCTGTCTGAAATCCATTCCTGTGGTGATAATTTCATCTGAATATGACCTGCAGAGAATCAACAGGTATCATTTCTTCCATAAGATATGTATTTAGGATTCTGACAAATGGAAATGGATTACAAAAATTGAGTTTAAGAGTATCCAAATGGCATATATGTATATGAGTAATGGATGTTTCTCCTAAATGCCATACTGAATGGTAGATGGAGTCATTGGCACTTATAATCTGGTATATGGTGTCGTTGGGTCCATCTTTCATGGGGCAGGGTCCAAAGTAAAACTGTCCAGATACACAATCAATTGTACCACCTCAAAAATAAAAACAAAAAAATCAAATTTAAAAAAAAAAAAAAAAAAAGGTCAGCAGAATTTTAGCGAGTACTGGATCAATGATTGGTATCTTAAGGGAATGGTATTAACTGTGGGAAGCATGTTTTTTTTTTTTTTGTTGGCATGCACAATTTGTGCTAGTTTAGAGAGTATGCTTTGTTGCATTCCCCTCCACAATTACAATGAGAACTGTAGCTTATATTTTAGTTGCCAGTTATGTGATGATGATACATCCATATACAAAGTTGCATCTCACATAAAGGAAAAGTTCAAACCACATTGAAAATGATCACTTTTGTGAAAGGAAAATGAGCAAGAAAAGGGAGGTCCACCTAGTTGTAGTATGTGTGGGAGCCATGACAGGTCTGGTATGAATAAGCATATGCCATGACAATAACCAAACAACTTTTGCATCTACATGTTATTTGATTTTGTACCGTGCAGGTGTCTTGCCACCGGAGCTGAGGATTTCATCCAGAAGCCCCTGAAATTAAGGGACATACAGAGGTTGGGAAGCTATGTGAGGCCAATAACACCAATAGGCAAAACAGGCACCAAGAGAAAAGTTCAACATGACTTGATGGCAGAGAGTAATGGATCTGAAAGACGACCTTGCATTGCAAGTGTTGCTGTTGCATGATGGGATGGGATGGGATGATTTTACTGACATTTTAAGCCTTACTTTGTGGTTCTTAGCGTTGCATGCCCACCCATCATTAATCCATTTTCTTTTTGTTGCCGCTGCTGTTGTTTTTAATTCTTATCGTATGGGGGGGGGGGGCAGTGTTTTAAGTGGAGGGGAGATTGGTTGTTTCCTGTTTTCAGTGGTGGGGGTTCTGGATGGAGTTTGTGTGGCAGTAGTGTGTATGATTGTGTGAAGTGGGTCATCTTAATGTATTTTATGAAATAATATTTTGTGGAATTTTCTCATTATGGAAATCATGGAATGTTGTCTGATCTCTCGGAATAGAGCAGTAGATATGAGTTCAAAATCTGTTTTATCCCATACCTAGAGGTGGATGAAGAAGAGCCCAATTTTTCCTTGATGTTACATTACAAAGTTTTCTTTCTCTGAAAGGTGGAATAAATACCAAGTGATCAAGATAAGCCTTTGAACATATCAATTATAAAGGAGGCTTAATCATAATAATTAAACCCCCAAAGTTACCCCATCTATCTAAAAAATTACTGCAAAAGCTTTGACCTATCAGATGTGAACCTTAGGGAGAAGAGGCTACATAGCTGAAAATGTGGAGATGAACAACCATTTGAAATTGAAAACACACTCCCATAAAGGTTTGGTTTGGTTGATCTTTCAAGAGACGGTTCTGCCTCAGGTACATTGCCTACAAGTCAATTGGTTCATGTAACTTATAATCGGTCAGCTGCACTGATTTACAATTCTAAAGCTAAAACCACATTGTTTTTGCCATACCTATAAAGAAAATAGAAGATAGAGAATAATGAATAGAAGAAGGAAACACAGATACCAAATTCTTTATTTGCTAAAGTTGGCAAGTATTGGGACATTTATTTTTTTATTTTTTATTGAATGATTGAAATATTCTTTTGGCTTGAAATCTAGACAAAATCAGCTAAATATCAATGGCTCACTCAAAGGCCTTATCCCAAATATAAGATTGATTTGGGGTTGGCTATCTATCAATGAATGACTCTCAAAGTTGAAATTACAAAAATTAGAACAAGTAATGCTCTTATTTATCAGTTGTATATGCGATATGATTTGTCGGATGAAACATGAAGAATGTATGTATGTCTTGGTCTGGTCTGCATGGGAGTTTTTACTAATTAACACACCAAGATTAGAAGGGTTAATCCCTCATCCATATAGTGTTATGTGAGAGACCTCAAGACCTCAAGATTAGGCGGTTTATAGTGGTTAGTTTGGATGATCTCTCTATGTTTTGTTTGACATTTTATGTTTCCGTCTTCAACATGTTTGATTTTACTATTGGTTCGATTGGATTCTCAAATTTTTTTAGCTCACTTGTTTCTCAAGTCTCAAGTACAAAGGAGTTGGGTCTTTTAATGTTTTGTTTTTGTGTAATCTAACAACATGATCGGTCAAATTCTATGGTTTAATCTAAATAGTAGATCCCGATCTTAAGATTACTTGTTTGTTTTTTCATCATGGATGGTTAATAGTTTTTCTTCATCATTATAGATGCTATATGGTGAAATATCATCCATTTGTATGTCTATATGGATCACATTATATTTAAATACTGTGTGTATGTGTTCAAGGCGGATGCTAGTCATCATGCTTGTTGGCAGTTGGCAGTCTAGCGCTAGGCGCGATTCATGATAACTTAATATATTGTGCATATGTTCTGTTCTGCATGCAAGTCGAACTCTTTCGTACACACTTAAATATAAAGTGCTCCGATAGATCATTTCAACAGTTTTATTTCCTTCATGCACATTCACATTAGGTATAAATAGCTTCAATAGAATAATTTCACCGCCTTAACCACGTTTTGAAGTCTGACTAACTGATATTTCTACTTAAAGAGGCCTATGGGTTTAAACATAAAACCAATCCTAGAATAATGAATGACTCTACTCTAGTAGGTCTAGGGTGGAAGAAAAGGATGGCCCTCTTTCATTTTCTTCTGTTTACAGGAGGGATTTTCTTTTTACACTCCCACTTTCTCTTGACCTCACTCTTTTCTCCATATTGTCCTTTTTTAGGGTAGGAACAATTTATATGAAGCATAAAAACAGCCTACTTTTTTGGTTACTTGCTTTTCCCTTTTTATTTTAAAAAATACTGAGCTATTGCATTAAGCTTTTGCTTTTCCGTTTCTAGTTTGGCAGACAACAGAGAGAATCTTTCTTGAGTGAGACGAAAGCCAGCGCTTTAAAGGGCTCAGGGTTTACGACTTCTTAGCTATAGGCATGGTTTTACCTGAGCCTCTCGAATGAGCCCCTAGTAAAAAATGAACTGTTTAAGCTGTGCATTTTCTCGAGGATCTCCACTAAAATAAAGCTGTTTTAGGTCACGAAGTAACCCCAGCTTAAGTATTTGCCTATTGGACCATAAGAAACCCAAGTTTAGTTGCCCTAGCCCTATAGGATATGTGATTTATTACTTTTTTTTTTTTTTTTTTTGCCCCTTCAAGACCTGTTTTGGAAGGCAGAGTTGTGGGAGGTAGAGTTTGAACATTGAGAGTTGGTGACAACTCCCAAAATGAACTCCAACGTTTGGTTCTCCGCTGGAGTTGGAGTCATCATAGAATGCAAACATGTCCTCAATCATTTCGCACATTGTTCTCTCGTTATCTGATTCTTATTAAATTAATAGATGAATAAGTAAACAAATTGTCTCTTAAGGTTTTTCCATAGCATTGACTTGAAGGACCCACATTGCATAGGTGGCGCATAACCCTTTTTGACTACATCGATGTGCTGCTTATCTTATTGATTCTTACCATCCTTTAGTCACCCACCAGGGCATCTTATTTTAACTTACTCTAATTATATTGTCCATAGGTAATTTGGATGAGAAAGTTAGTGATAGAATGTTATATGAGATCCTTATTCAGGTGGGAAGGATAGTAGACTTCCACATTCCTCGAGACAAAGAAACCAATCGACACAAGGGTTTTGCCTTTGCAGAATATGAAACTGAAGAGATTGCAGACTATGCAGTCAGACTTTTCTCTGGGCTGGTGAATCTCTACAGTAGAACATTAAAATTTGCGGTGAGTTTCTTGTTGTCCATTTCTTTAAAAAGAAACTCTAATCATTCCCTCCTTAGTAGATGACATGGTCATTCTATTTATTATTATTATTATTATTATTATTTAATGTTTAATTTTTACGAGGCCCCTTTGGCACTCTGGATCTTGGCCGAGTTGTCTTGTTCCCAAGAAATAACGCATGGACTTTGAAACAGATTTCTGGGTGGGATAAGCCCTCGCAAAACATCTCCATACCAGTCATGGCCACTCTGAACTCATCTCCTAAACATAGGTCTCGCCCTTTACAGCTTACCAATATGGAATCTTCCCAATACTATCCCTTGAATTATGATCAACAAGGTGATATGATAATTCTCATGTATGCTCTACTGCCTTAGAAATTGCATTAGTTGGTTGGTTCTTATTTGTTTCACAACCTTGTCTTCTATACAGAGCCCGCTCCCCCTGGTGTAGTTCAACCTAACAGGCATGGAGCTGATATCAATGGCAAACATTATGATTACAGTCGCGAGGTTCTGGGTGAAACATTAGATAACATCAACCATTCAAATTCAAGCAGCAAATTGTATGATTTGAGAAACCCATTCACTTTTCCCTCATACTAATATTGTGTATGCTGGTAGTATTCTCTCTAACCAGTAGTATCAAAGAGGGTTTTGAATAATAACTGTACACTTACCATTTTATAGGTATCTGTGGGGAGTTTCTTGGCCAAAAAGAATTTTTTAATGACTCCATCCATCTTAGCAGTGTTTAGTGTCATGTCTATGAAGCAAATTGGGAAGCTGCTTTTATGGTCAATTTGTAGAGCCTCTTGCCTACCTGGCTTTAGGTTTCCTCCTTGCAATGCAAGGTGCAACCAGCCCCAGTCTGATTTCAAACCTCAAAGACATGACACTCTGGATGTTATTGTGAAGTCTTCCATCTCTTTGGGTTTTTATATGATTAATCTTGGCAAGAAGATTGTTATTTGAAGTTGCTTTGGATGAGGGAAGTTGTAAAAAGTTGAATCACCAGGACCTGAAGTACTCTGGCTCTCCCATAATACTTATGGTGTTTATGGGGATGATCCTCCTTTAGGACTGTGATCTAAAACTGGAATGCCTGGATTTACAATTTACAGGAGAATTACAAGTGTTTTCTCTCTTTGTTTCTTAGTTATTCCAGATTTCAAATTGCAAGAAAACTTGGATTGAGAACAACTGAGGTCGAATTGATTGAATCTAAGTTGGCATAAAATGTTGTCTATTTGGAGGATTTTGCAAGGGAGACTAATCTTTGTCTATTATTTTTAAACAAATTAAATAGAATAAAAACTCTTATAATGGGGAGGCAGTTTTTGTTTGTGTTGGTTGGGGCAAAAAAGGAATTAATTTATATGTTATAGGGTGTAGACCAAAGGAGGATCCTGCTAGTTCTTGTCTAGTGACATATTTAACTAACAAAAAAAAAAAAAAAAGAGTAATTTTGCCAGGTCAGAAAAGAAAAAATGAAGTAGTTACAGCAACTCTTGAGGACTTACATAGGCTACAAAGACTCTTTTTCAATGTCAGAAAAGCCCGCTATTATTTACTTCTGTAGTATATTCAAAACTGAACTAATGCACAGATGAATCAATATTTAGACATAAATGTTCTATTTTGATAAGAAATATTGATGTGATTCATCCGGAATAATATTTATTAAAAAACGAAACAAAACTTTGAACCTTGGTATTAACTATAATTAGATTGGTTTTAGGAGCTAATATACAATTAAGGGCATAACCAACCTAACCAAAGCTTTGTGGGTTAACTCTCCCATTCCTATAGCAGCAACGGTCTCATGTTTTTTTATTGGTTAGGAGCCGATGTGACACCATTCCTATAATGGGTGGAACAGGACACCTTACCTGATCCCAATTCTTCGAATAAAAAAAAAACCCATCCAGATTGTAAAAAAGTTTTGCACAGTAAGACTCAATTAAGCCCAGAACTGTTTCAACAAGTGGAGCTCTTGCATCATCCAAAACTGTTAAGAAAGATTTGGGTATGTAGGTTTGATGTTTGTGATCAGATTCGTTCTGCCAAAGTGAATGCGACTGACTTTATTATTTTTCTAAATTTCTTTCGACTCTAAAAAGCTTTATTAAGTGGATTTGCACCATATGAGTGAGTGAGTGATTATTGGCAACATCGCAAGTACAAAACAAATAAGGTGACTCATTTTTCATACAAGTTCCACGTGGCTTGCATTGAGTAATTTATGTAGGAAACAAGGGGTGTTTTAGGTACTTAACTTATGGATGGAGGTGTGGGGTACACTCTCTCATCTCTTTTAAACAAATCGATGACATGGTAAACGGCTGTTCCACTGTCTGAGGTCCCCTTTCGTTTGTCCTAACTGGCGTGTATGTGTACGTGTATGAGTATGTGTATGTGTGAGAGTATTTTTGCCATAAAACCGTAAGGCTGCTTTTCCATCTTTCTCATTATTTAATGTTAAAAGAAACCTTAAAGCTGCTTTTTTGTTTTTTTCCTGAAAAACTTCTCCTCCCATTCTCTTCATTCCTTTCTGCTTATTCTTGTCATCAGGTATTGCATCGTCCTGAGAGCAATTACAAAAGACTCACTGGGGTATGATTGTTATCCATTTTCCTCTATTCTGTTCCTTTTGAATTATTAATTTTAGTTTGGAGATGGAGATTCTAATTATTCAGTTTTTTTTACCAAAAACTAGGAAACATTCTGCAATTAGTATGTAAGTAAACATTCCTTTTTTTTCTTTTTTCCTCCTCACTATAGTTCCCATCATATTTGGTTTTATCTACTATTAGTAAAAATTACAGTTGTTTAAAACAATGATATATAATTGAGGTTTAAATAAAAATGAATCGAGTAATAAAAAGCTAAATCATTTTACACATAAAAATAGAGCTTTTTTTTTTTTTTTGAGGTTGTTAACAATGTTATGAGCATATTGCCTTTTATTTTAAGCAAGTCCTCTGTTTTTAATTAGTTCATCCATCCAATAAAAATGGATTTTGTTATATATAAATTTGTTTAAGACAGATGATGATGGGATTTGCATTGGTATTCCTTAATTTTTCATTTTATATCTTAAGACAACAATATTTTTCCATCACAATGTAACTTATAGTTCATCTTGATCAGTCTACCTCAACCCTAACTTATCTGTACAATAATATATCTAGAGGAAAACTTGGAGTAAATTAATTAATTACAATAATCTTTGGTGGGATTTTTTTTTTTGTTACAAGGCCTAGTGTCCACATTTTGGGGTCAGTTAAGTTTGGCAAGTCAATTGAGCCAAACCCTCCTTCTTGATTTTTTCATCTTCTTTTAAACTTATATATATATATATTAATTAAAAAAAAAAACTTATTAAATAAGTTGTAGTCTCTTTCATCACTTTCAGATATACTTAGGAAGGATTGTCCATGATTATTAAATAACATGGCCCTCATTGATACTCTTGGCAGGTTTATTTAGGTCTTAATGTGTTAGCAAAGGCAAGAAACATCCATGGAAAAACCAGCAAACCAAGGTTCGAAACCATTGACAACATTCATTCAGACAGACACAAATACTTTTCGAGACGTTGTCCAGCGTTTAACAGGTCCATCTGATGATGGTGATAGACCCACAGTACCTCAAGTGACCGAAGCAGCAGCAGCAGCTGCTAATAGTGCCACCCTCAAACTCAAAGTTGCGGGTGTTAAAAAGCCAACGTTCAAACTCCATGAGAGAAGACAATACGCGAGGTCGAAGCTTGAGATAATAAAACCCAGTTTTGCAGGTTCATCTAATATGTCGCCTTCTGGATCAGGTCTACAATATTTACATACAATAAACCAACCTGTTTCCTCTCCTTCCAAAACATTCTCAAACTTATCCATCTTCCAACAACAAGAACAAGTTGAACAACAAGAGGAGGAAAAAGCCATCAAAGAGAGGCGCTTTTATCTGCATCCTTCGCCTAGATCTAGACCCGGAAATGCTGAACCAGAATTACTTCCATTGTTTCCACTCACATCTCCAAACAACTCATAAATAATTTCTGTTTGGGTCTTTCAATCAAGAAGAAGAGATTAAATATAATTCAAGTCATTTTAATTTTTTGGATCTCACGTCAGAATGTTTGGTTTTGGAGGTGTTTCATGAATTCATGCGATTTGAGATTAAGAGTAGGTGTAGCTTCATGTTCGTGCCCAATATTTATGATGCCAAAGAAAAAAATAATAATAATAAGGCTAACAACGTCCATACGTTAAATTTACAACATCATTATATTACGAATAAGCACCATAAATGATTTAATGATTTTACAATAAAATCACTTATGATGTTTATTCACAATACAATGGTGTACATAATAATGAAAATCAATATTTTTCTATAGTCTTCCTTTAAGATATTCAAGTACCCATAAAAAGGAAAAAAATAAATAAAAATTGTTCCTCACTCACTCTCACTCCTTGGCGGATATAGCCATGGCACTGTTACCTTGGGACGTAAAATTTTTATTGTGTCATGTTACTTCTAGGCATTTGTTATGCATATTATAGAATCAAATTTTTTATGATTTTTTGTGTTTCTAAATTGATTTAACATTAGGAGCATAGTATTAAATTTGAACATATTTTCACGAAATATATTGAAATATTCATTTCTACAAGATCCGACACAAAATTAACTAAAAATTTCTTTTTGTATATATTTCAGTGGAAGTTACTATTCATTTTGTGAAATATTTCGATGAATTGTGAATTTTGGGAGAAATTATCATTTTTAAAGTATAAAAATGCAATATTTTGGTGGAAATATTTTGATGAATAGAAAATTCTGACCAAAATATTTTCTTTTTTGAAAAAAACTTATAATTGCTTTAGGAAGAACTTGTAAATTACACATAATATTCACTAATATAAATTATATAGAACATTCATCCATTAATATAAATAAATTATGATTAGTTAGTTATATATATCATCTTATTTTAATGTATTTTAAGATATTAGTATATTTATATAAGCACACATACAATCAACCATGTTTCAATTAGTTGGATACATTAGCAATTTATTCATACTTATTCAAAAAATAAAAGAAATATAATTATACATGAACGCAATACTTACCAATTTCTTTATTTTAATTTCTTACATACTAAGTTGTATGTAGTTAATGCAACATTATTATTGTTATTTCCATTGTCAGCCTCTCAATACATTTGCTCTGCATATTATAGAATCAAAATTTTCATGATTTTTTGCGTTTCTAAATTGAATTAACATTAATAGTGTGAGTCATGGACACTAGTAATTTAGGTAGTTTTTCAGCTCAAAAAGATTTTCATATGCTACAAATCACTATGTTTACCACCTAGAAGATTGGTTAATATTTATATGGTTGTTCTACTAGATTAGTATTTGGAGAGGTAGCCATTAGTATACATTGATACTAACACTCAAGCCATGTGTCAAGTACCATTGGCTAGGGGTATGGTGGCAATGATCTCTATCTCTATGATTATTCTTCTCTCCTTCTCCCCTTTTATCTTCCTCTATTCCTATTTTAGCCTTTATTTCCCCTCTTTCTCTCGCCTTGATTTTAATCCTAAAAAGAAAAAAAGATGGGATTCCATGATAATAACAACAACAACAACAACAACAATAACGATGAATGCACGTAGTTGACGTGGCAAAGGCACAGAACCACACATCTTTTTCCTATGTATCCTGAAGAAAAAGATCTATGGTTCTGCGATCTTGCCATATCATTCGCGTACCCAACTACGTATCAAAACCATGTGCATTCATAACGACTTTAATAATAATAAAGGCTATTCCCCATAGAGTCATGTTGGAGTGGCCTCAATTCACACTTTGTTAATGTGGAGCAAAGTGTGAATTGAGGTCACTAGGAGCATTATTCTTCCCCCATATCCTTAAAATCTATTAATGTACGTCATAGAGGTGTTTTGTTTTTCATTGTTTTTCACATTGCATTGATGTGGTGACTATAGATGTGTTTCCTTGAGATACGCGTGGAAAGCATGTATGGTTATGTGCACACCACCTCATTAACACAGTGTGAAATGCAGTGAAACTCCCAAGCAAGACTCATCTATTAAATGTTATGGTAGGAAAAATATTAGTGTATCTAATGTAATGTAAGGATAACTTTCTTATTGAAAGTATTATTTGGGGGAAAATATTTAATATTTAATATTATAAAATAATTTAATATCTTTGCCTGACAATTTTGGCTCTATATCCTCCTATCTGGAGGACTCCACGCTTCGTGGAGGAAAAGAAGTCCCAACTCCCAACTGTGTGTACTGTGTAGGGCATAGAATTAGAATTAGAATTATAAATTCAACTTGATCGATCCTGCACTTGCGGGAGTTGGTTTGAAAGATCCCTCCAACCATCATTGTATTCAAGCATTTTACGTTATAATTGGCCTTTTTCATACTTCATATGTCCGAAATATTGTTTCCTCGATCGTGGTCGTGGAAGGCAAGTAGTACGTGTAGTAGGTTTGCATTCTAACTTACAGGAGTACAAGAACTTACTAAATAAATTATTTTCATATTTCATGTTATCATCCTGCGTCAACGACTGGCGCAAGAAAAGATAATTCATACAGAAGCAGGCGTAACGCAGAGTCGAAACTCGTTACTCTTTCTTTTCTGAATGAAAAAGATAGGATATCCATTAAATAATCCAATCCAATACAGAAAACATAAAGAGTGGGGATTTCTTTTTCAGAGAAATATATATATGGGTCAAGATCCATGTACACATATATTCTTTTTCAGATAAATATATATATATGGGTCAGGATCCATGTACACATATATTTACAACGTGTTTTGTTTTATGTGGGCTAAAAATTTCGGATTGAGCTGATTTTTTGGTGAGGATTATCTCTATGACGTGGAGATCATCCTCACTAAAAATCAGCTAATTGTGGATTGTCCATTTTTTATAAACCACTTTTGATGAGATTAAAAGTTTTGGATTGAGCTAATTTTTGGTGAGGATGATCTCTATGATGAGGAGATCATCATCACCAAAAATCAGTTCAATCTGAAACTTTTAACCCACATAGGACAAAACACGTTTTAGATACATGAGTAGATATATATATATATATATATATATATAATATATATATATATATATATGGGTCCCGTTCAACAACAAACATTTTGGCAAAACATTTTTCAAAACATGGGTTAGAGGTTTTGGAATGGGCAGATTTTTGGTGAGGATGATTTCTACGATGAGGAGATCCTCACCAAAAATCAGCTCATTCCAAAATTTCTAGCCCCATGTTTACAAGTTGAAAAATCGTGGACCGTCCATTTTTTGTAAACTATTTTTGATGGGTTACAAGTTTTGGAGTGGGCTGATTTTTGGTGATGATGATCATCCTCACCAAAAATCAGCCCAGTCCAAAACCTCTAACCCATATTTTGAAAAATGTTTTGCTAAAATGTTGTCAAAATGTTTGTTGCTGAACATTTCCCTATATATATATATATGTACGTGGATCCTGATCCTATATATATTTATGAATCGAATTTTCATTTTCTATTGTTTTTCTTTGAAACCCTACCCCCCACGTATGTGGTATGATTTACATCAATCAAACTTGTTTTTTGATTCAAAATTACAATTCATATTATATTATATTATTATGAGGAGTAGGGGACAATAAATAAGATCCAGAAACAACATGTTCATAGAATGAGCATCATCATCCAATTTGATTAGTTTACTTTATACAATATCTTAAAATGATCACTTTGAGTTCCTTATTCATGTGTCATTTAGTAGTTTTATTTTGTTGTTAACAGGTGTTACCTTGTTCCTTTAGGTATATATATATCCAGGCTAACTCCACATGGTTGGGTTGAAGGCCTCAGGTTGTTTTGTTTCTTATGCTTTTTAGTGACTAGTTTGTATTTATTTGCCTTCTTATGCGTGTCTAATTCAGGACTACACTGAGTTAATAGTGCTCTTTCTCATTTGATAGTTTTTGGATTTTCTTTCATGCTCACCTTGGAATTAAGTCATTTACTTGAGACTTGAGAGTAGCATATAAATTTATATTAATTTTGCAAACTTAAACAGGCATACTAGTTTTCTTTTCCCCTTATCTCCACCCCACTTTATAATCTGATTTCTATTTGTGTCTTATACTTTCTAGTCTGGTGGTTCCATTTTTGTGCCTTGGTGAATTCATTTCTAGTGGCCCTAAGTTCCCATTAACCTCGGATGCATTGAAGAAGGTATTGACTAGCCAAGCATCACGGGAAGTGCTACTCACTGTTCTCCATGCGGTTACTTCCCATCTCTCTCTCTCTCTCTCACACACACACACACACACACACAATTGAAAAAGGTTACATTTGAATATTTAAGACTGAACTTGTCTATTTTTGCAGCTGATGGGGTGGCTTGTCACATCGCCTTTCATCATGGCCACACTCTACATAATATTTCTCCCTTGTTTCATGCATTTGGTTTACAAGTTCAACATTCTTGTTTGATGTAGATTATCAATTAAAAATAAAGAACAAAATTATCTTAGCAAACAATGATCGATTCACAGAGACAACGTTAATCTAGTATTCTTTTTTACTTCAAACTCAATTTAAATTTACGTAACAAATTAAAAATAGTTTTCGAGAATAAATTATCTAAAATGAAATACTAAAAGAAAATATTTAAACACTATGAAGAAATGTAGATCAGTCTAATCCACCATTGCAAGTCCTGTTGACAATTTTAATGTCCTCTACTTATCTCAATCCACCAAAAAAAATTAATGTTTGTGGATCGGAAGATCGATCAGTTATATTACGAATGAATTTAAAAATATGTAATTAATGATTAAGTCAAAATTATAAGAGAAATATTGAAGGTTTTTTGCAAAGCATGGTTTATCTTGAATTGATCAAAGTATAAACTATCAAAACAGTTAGACTTATCAACATTCCAATCGATAATATTTCCTTAAGAAATTTTACAATAAACAATAGAGCATAACTATGAAAACAATAAAAAAGAGTTAACAGAATCTTACTCAGACTTCCTCAACCGATCTAACAGAGAGTTTAGCCAATAGTCATTGCAAGAACAATAAAAAAAAAATAATAAATAAAGAAAATATGAAAGTGAGAGAGTAGATATTAGAGAAAAGAAAATCTTTTTTATTGCTTTTTGATTTTGAAACTGGTAGAATTTCTTCGATTACAACTTCTTCTTTTAAAGAAAAATACTAAAACAAAGCTCCTAAAATTCTAGATATATATTTAACTCTGGTCTGGTCTCCTATTTATAGAGATCAGATTAGGATTTCTGGGGTTCGGAAATCTTTCGTAATTACAATAATTCAAAAATTCTAATTCAATACGAATGAGTTTCAACCGCCAATCTTTTACACAAATTTCAAGGTTTGACTCACCGACATGACTGCGCCGCCCTTGTCAACCTAGGCACTGCGATCAACATGGGCCCAATGGACTTGGATCTTAATCAGTTGACTTATCTCAGATCTTTGATCGTAGTGACTTCTTCGAATTTTCTGAATTACTTCTGAAAATTTACGATCATTTTCTTTTACACAAAAAGAACAATAATTAATTTCAATATACATTATTTAATGGAAATCAATGATAAATAAAGACTAACAATGAATTCTATTTAATAAGGGAATTTTGTGTATAAATTAACCAAAAAGTTCATGCAATAAGGGTTCTAAAAACCACTTTTTAGACCCTTATCAATTCTTCCTTGAAGCCCAAAGAAGCAATTCCATTCCCATACTGAAGTCAAACTTAAGGTAAGGGATGTCTAACATCCCCATTTTAATTTTGCCCATCCCATAATGGGTTCACATGGATCATTATATTGGATTCTAGCAAAACACATGTATGTAAAACTGCTTTCTTTGATGGTGAATGTGTATACTAATGTCTTACAAATTAATTACAACCTTGATGAATCTAGGAGATGGTCGGTTGCTTGTTTGAAACAAAGACAACTCCTCTCCACTCTGAAATGAATGGAAGTTTTTTCTTATTCTGTACATGTATATATTTCAATGCCAGGTGAAACCCTAACTTGGTTTTGTTATGTTAAAATGGAAAAAAGGGATCCTCGACTCTATATATATATATATATATATTATATATATATATATATATATATATATATATATATTATATATACATAGGTTTTTTCTGTCTCTACACTAGTCGAGATTTTATTTCATTTTTATGAATGCAGGCTATCTGAATCCTAGTTGGCAAGTGTGTGGCAAAAGATAATGTAGGGGATAATAACTATAATTTAGGAAAAAATACAAGGTAAATGTAAAAAAGTAATGCATAAAGTAAAAAATTTTGTACTAAGAAATTATTATTTTTTGAGTAATATGCTACTAATACATGTTGGCAAGAAAAGCAACCGTTTTCTTTTATATGTTTGTTTTATGGAATATTATAAAATCCAAATTCCAAAGGTGAATAAGGCACAAGATAGCTCACTAGGATTTCAAATGTTGGATTAGACCTTGGAATGATGAAAGTTGTTGAAACAACTAATTGTTTGATTAGTGAAACATTACAAGTATATATATATGGGAAATGTTCGGCACCAAACATTTTGGCAAAACATTTTTCAAAACATGAGTTAGAAGTTTTGGAATTGGCTGATTTTTGGTGAGGATGATCTCTACGATGAGGAGATCATCATCATAAAAAATCAGCCCATTCCAAAACTTCCAACCCCATCAAAAATGGTTTACAAAAATGGACGGTCCACAATTTTTCAACTTGTAAACATAGGGCTAGAAGTTTTGGAATGGGCTGATTTTTGGTGAGGATGATCTCCTCACCGTAGAGATCATCCTCACCAAAAATTAGCCCATTCCAAAACTTCTAACCCATGTAGGACAAAAATGGTTGGCTAAAATGTTTGGTGCTGGACGGGACCCTATATATATATAGGGTCCCGTTCGGAGCCATCTGTTTTAACAATCGTTTTAACAAAAGAAGCTCCATCGTTGGATTTAAAGGAATTGGACGGTCGAGATTGAATTAATCGGCATATACATTTAACTTATAGATTTATGCTATTTTTACAGCGCCATCCCTCATTTTTAGGATTATTAGTGCCACCTCCCTGGCACAATTACAACTGAGAGTGAAAAAGAACATAGAGTTCTTATCTGACGATAAGTCAAGATTATAAAGAGAGATTGTTAATGGTGTCCATGTGAGGCCTTCTCCTCCTGAAATTCCTGTTTCTGGGTTCTCTTTGCACGATAGTGTCGATGCTTACGGCAACGATGGTTGGTGGGTTGGGAGGATTACGGCAAAATCTGAGTCGAAGTACTCTATGTATTTTGAGAGCACAGGAGATGAACTTAGGTATCCAATCTCCCAATTGAGGGTTCATCAAGAATGGGAAGATGCCAAATGGGTTATTTTCCGAAAGAGGGTATGATTTTTGGATGAATTTCCTTTTCTTTTTTTTTTTTTTTTTTTTGAAATAGAGGTTGGTAGCTTTAATGATGGCCATATAATCCAATCTGAGTCTCAATGTTGGGGCTTTTTGGTTTAAATCTGTAATGGCTTTTCCTTCTAACAGATGTATGTTTAGCTTTTCTTTCTTATTCAATAATGTTGGGATTTTTTGGTTTAAATCTGTAATGAGTTTTCCTTCTAACAGATGTATGTTTAGCTTTTCTTTCTTATTCAAGCTTGTGATGAAGGCTTTAATGGTTATATAATTCTATCTAGTTTTTCTTTTTTCTGAAACCTTTTCCAAAAAACAATTCTTTCGAACTAGATCCAAGGTTTTGAAAATAGATGCTCTTTTGTTTTTGTTGAGAGAGAGAGAGAGAGAGGGTTTCAACGAAGCGAGCGAGCGAGAGAGAGAGATCGAGAGGAGATGAGAAGAACTCTCTCTGTTGTTGTAATTGTGTCAGGGAGGTGGTACTAATAATCACAAAAACGAGGGATGGCGCTGTAAAAAGTCATAAATTATAACTTAAACCCAATCAGCAATCTCGACCATCCAATCGTTATATATCCAACGATCGAGGTTCTTTTGTTAAAACGACTGTTAAAACAAAGGCATCCGAACGCCTCCCATATATATATATATATATATATGGGTCCCGTTCAGCACCCTAAGCTTTACCACACACTTTAACAAACGTGTTTTGTCCTACATGGGTTAGAACTTTTGGAATGGGCTAATTTTTGGTGAGGATGATCTCTATGGTGAGGAGATCATCCTCACCAAAAATCAGCTAATTCCAAAACTTCTAACCCCATCAAAAATGGTTTACAAAAAATGGACGGTCCACGATTTTTCAACGTGTAAACATGGGGCTAAACATTTCGGAATGGGCTGATTTTTGGGGAGGATGATCTTCTAATCATAGAGATCATCCTCACCAAAAATCAGCCCATTCAAAAACTTCTAACCCATGTAGGACAAAAAACGTTTGTTAAAGTGTGTGGTAAAACTTAGGGTGCTGAACATTTCCCTATATATATATATATATATATATATATATATAGGGTCCTGTCCAGCAACAAACATTTTGGCAAAACATTGTTCAAAACATGGGTTAGAGGTTTTGGAATGGGCTGATTTTTGGTGAGAATGATCTCTACGGTGAGGAGATCACCCTCAAAAAATCAGCCCATTCCAAAACTTCTAACCCCAGTTTACAAGTTGAAAAATCATGGACCGTCCATTTTTTGTAAACCATTTTTGATGAGGTTAGAAGTTTTGGAATGGGTTGATTTTTGGTGATGATGATCTCCTCACCGTAGAGATCATCCTCACCAAAAATGAGCCCATTTCAAAACCTCTAAACCATGTTTTGAAAAATGTTTTGCCAAAATGTTTGTTGTTGAACATTTCCAAATATATATATATTTGGGAAAGTCATCTGGGTTAAGGTAGATCCAAACCAGCAACAACACAAAAACAACAAAAAGAAAACAATTACATCCTCAAGTACCTCGTACTACTAAAATCATGATTGATGATAACAAGCAAATCACTTGGCATGGAAGAGAAATCAATAACATGGCAGCCTATAGGGATTTGAAACGAGGCAAGGTTGTCAGCAACTCTATCGGTCTCTCTGAAGTCGTGAGTGAACAAAACCTCCTCAAAGGAAGGGAAAAGCCTCAAGATGGTCAGAACTAAATGGAGAACATGCCAATGAGGACTCCAAAGGCGATTAAGGATGTTAACAGTAGATAAGGAATCAGATTGAATCTCAATTTTTGAGCAATTGGTTGGTCAAAGCCAACTTGATGCCTTCGAGAACACCTTGCAATTCGTGATGGGGGACTGAGATAGGATGACCACAGCCAACAAGAGAAGCCTTCACTCTTCTTTCCGAAGCCTGAATGACGGCACCAAAGCCACCTCTCAAAGAAGAGAAGGCACCATATGAATTAATTGCCCAAAAACCAATAGGAGATCTCTTCCAAGAGCAAAAAAATCTTCTCCTATGGAAGAAGGAAGCTTTGAAGCCCTGAGCATTCAAGAATGCTCTTTTATAATCTGAATCTTCAATAATCTCAAGGTCATCCTCGAATCTGAACCACATGTCCTCCATAATGGAATGGATAATAACAGTTTGATGCTTGAATTTGATTACAAGAGGATCTTGTCATGAAATTTTAGCTATAAGAACTAAACCTAGTAACCAAAGTGTGGAGTGGGAGCAAAAGCATCAACTTAAAACATTTATCTTTAAGATAGTAATAAACTGTAAAGCTATTTTATTTAACTGAAGTGTGCCTTGAGAAAAACAATTTTTTGACTATACTACAGTCCATGTTTTAGTTATATTTTCACTCATCCCACTTCTATAGTTGGTGACTTCTCAGTCCCCTTTTGGTACGACTTGACTTGATTAATGCACTAATGTGTTGTGTAAATGTCTTGTATTATTTTTAGGGAGTTTAAAAAGGGAAATCGTGTAATATTTTCTTAAGGGATTTTCTATTTTTGGGGGTTTCTATTTTGAGGAGTTTTATTTATTTTAGTAACTCTCGGTTATATAGATAGAATAGGACTATAAAACTTAAGAGAGAAAATAGTGATTGTACTTGTTCTATTCCTTGGACATAGGCACATTGCCGAACCATGTAAATCCTTGTGTTTTGTGCGATTGTGTTATCTTTGCTCTTGCGATTTTTTCACACAATGTTGTAATTCTACTCAATTCAAATCTCCAACCACTTATAACTAAGATATTCCTGATTTTTTTAATTTGTTTATTTATTAGTAATAAATATTAAATGTAATTTTTTTTTCTACGTTTAGAGAGTTTATTATAGATTCTACAATTCTAATGACATTATATTTTTTCATTATTATTACACTTTGTTGCAATAATCAAGTAAGATGGGGTAACGATATTCAATACTTAATATTACAAATAGAGTAAGGTTCTTCATGGAGATTGGATTGGGTAACTAGCATTTTGAGGATGGGTTCTAATATTTTGGGAATTGGAGGTTGAAGAGTGGGGGCAGAGAGGCAGCCCCTACACCATAAGGATCCGTGATTTTAATTTTGAGGAGTTTCAAATTGATTTAAAGATTAAAAGTACACTTGGCTAGGGGTGCAACTTGGTTCAATTTGAGGCCAAATTGAAATCGAACCGACCTAGGTCGGTTCCATTAAATGAGATCCGGAACCGAACCAAATTGCCAAAGAACCGAACCAACCCGAACTGAGCTAAGTCAGTTTGGTTTGGTTCGGTTCTACGGATTGCCAATATCTTCAAAACCTAATTGAATCAACATATTTAATAAAAATAAATAGATATAAATATGAAATCTCATATAATGAGTCATAATCTATCAATCAATAAAAAATCATTAACGTATCCATTAAAAAAAAAAGTCAATAGTTTTTTCATCAATTAAAGAAAGTCATTCATCGCATCTATCCAAAAAATGTCATTAATCTATCCATAAAAAATAATCAATTTATCCATAAAAATGGGTATAATTTATAAATATAAATATAATATTTATTTATAATTTTAGTAATATAAGGATTCAGTTATAGGTTTGGTTCGGTTCTTACAAGTCATGAACCAAGAACCGAACCAAATTGGTCGGTTCTATATTTTAGTAACTCGGAACCGAACCGAAGTTCATTATAAACCAAACCAAACCAATCCAAAGCTCTCGGTTTGGTTTGGTTCTCGGTTTGAAACAGACCAAGTTGCACCCCTACTTCTAGCCCTGAGTTTTCAAACAACTCTTTGACTCCAGTCTTCTATTATAAAGAGATTAACAAAAAATCCATGTCAATAATTTGTTCCGTGCATTCATCCATGTCAATAATGTGAAAATCCATGTTAATTTTAGTGTTACTTCAACATTTTCCTATACTTAATTCATTAAATCAAACTGATTTCAGGAAGCCAAATTCTTATTTTCCTTGTGGTATGACAAATGTCTCATTGACCTACATCACAATTTCTTGACTTTCCTCTTCACTCATCTAACTTTATTATATGTCATTTTTAATCCACTTTATTATTTTTCATTTCTTACTCTTTTAACCTCAATTTTATTTTAGTAATATCCATCCAATTTTATTTTTTTCTACTTTTACCCCTTAACCCCCAGAGAGGAATGGATTACGCGAATAACTTCATTAGGAGTCTGGGGTGTTTTAAACACTAACCAAAACTTGCCATGTAGACACATGTCATATTTTATAGGAACAGGACACCGTATTGGATCATGAGTTTCTTTCTGTCTCCCTGTCTGTGTGTGTGTGTGTGTGTGTCTCTCTCTCTATATATATATACATTCAGATTTTTTTTAACAGTTATTCTTTCTTAGGCAAAGGATAAACTGCTCTATTTAATCTAAGAACACATAAAAAATAATAATTAAAATTAAGAGAAAATTACTTAAAGGACCTTGGCAGAGGGAGTCTTTTCTAATTAATCCCTAAGTTTTAGGACTTCTCTTAATAGTCAATCTAATAAAACTTTTATTTCTAATCAGTCTTTGAACCTTATTCCACATATCTCTTATGATTGAAATGTCGAAACTGCCCTTACCATTCTAACTGACCATTTTTATCCTAAAAATTTGGATTTTCGACATCCTAATCGAGTTTTGGAGATTCCATTTCGATAGAAAGGATTTGAGAAGGAAGAAGTAACCATTTTCAAAGCGTTTTACTAGTGTCGAGCTCACCACTTTTTATTTTTGGCTTCAACATTTTTATTGTCAAGTTTGACATTTTTTTATTTATTGTCGAA
The DNA here is from genome assembly GCF_017979445.1 of Akebia trifoliata. Taxonomy (NCBI): domain Eukaryota; kingdom Viridiplantae; phylum Streptophyta; class Magnoliopsida; order Ranunculales; family Lardizabalaceae; genus Akebia; species Akebia trifoliata. Next base: position 13,385 of record NC_141378.1, on the reverse strand, counting down.
TTCAACAATAAAAATTAGTGAACTTGACGATAAATAAAAATTGGTGAACTCGATAATAGATAAACTTGATGAGTTTGACAATAAAAATGTTGAACTCAATAATAAATAAAAAGTGGTGAGCTCAACATTGTGAAAAAAAAAAAAAAATTGAATCTTGATTCATTCTTCATTTTTGTTTTTAAATAGTCGGAAATGATTGGAATCGACCTTAGTATGTGAAGAAGATGAAAAAAGGGTCGTTTAGGTATTTCAAAAATATTATAACTTGAAATGAGGTTGACCGGTTGAGGGATCATTAAGAAAAGTAAGTTTTACTAAATAGACTATCAAGCAACCGCCCAAAACTCATGGATTAATTAGAAAGAAATCCCTCTGCTTAGATCCTTTAAGTAATTTTTCCTAAAATTAAATTGTTAAAAGAGATAAAATTAAGGGTGTTAATTCGATTCCTAAGAAAGTTAGAACCATTACCACTATATATTTTTTTCGATTTTCATTCTTCTTATTTCTGGATCCGTTTAAAATAAGTGGAATTGGAACTGCCAAAAATCATGTGTACCCATCAATTTTGATTCTCAAGAATTGAATAGAAAAAATATATTTTAAAATCATTATTAAAAAATCCTTCTTAAAATAACATATTATCTACAAAGTATTAATTTAATTATAATTTGTTCAACTAAAAATATAATTTAATGATTTTTTCAAAAATTAAAAATCATATACAAGTAATAAACTTTAGGAATAGATGAGCCATTTCAAATTCCAATATTTAGTTTATATATATATATATATATATATATATGGGTCGGGTTCCTGCAACACACATTGCGACACACATATAGACAACGTGTTTGTCTTACATGGGCAAAAATGTTTGGAATGGGCTGATTTTTTGTGAGGATGATCTCTGTGATGAGAGGATCATCTTGGCAAAAAATCATCAAATTCCAAAACTTCTAACCCCATCAAAATTGATTTACAAAAATAGACGGTCTATAATTTTTCAACAAAAATTGGACGGTCTAGAAGTTTCATAATGAGCTGATTTTTGGCAAGGATGATCTCCTCACCACAGAGATCATCCTCACAAAAAATCAGCCCATTCCAAACATTTTTGCCCATATAAGACAAAACACGTTGTCTATATGTGTGTTGAAATGGTTGTCGTTTGAACCTGATCCTATATATATATATATATATATATATATGGGAGCAGTTCGGCATCCCTAAAGTTTGCCAAGTTTGGTGTTAAACATTTTTTGTAAATCACTTTTGATGGGGTTAAAAGTTTTGGAATAGGTTGATTTTTTGTGAGGATGATCTCTACGGTGAAGAGATCATCCTGACAAAAAATCAGCTCGTTTTGAAACTTCTAACCCTAGTTTACAAGTTGAAGAATCGTGGACCGTCCAATTTTTGTGAATCACTTTTGATGGGGTTAGAAGTTTTGGAACAGGCTGATTTTTGGTGAGGATGATCTCTATGATGAGGAGATCATCCTCACCAAAAATCAGCCTGTTCCAAAACTTCTAACCCCATCAAAAGTGATTCACAAAAATTGGACGGTCCACGATTCTTCAACTTGTAAATTAGGGTTAGAAGTTTCAAAACGAGCTGATTTTTTGTCAGGATGATCTCTTCACCGTAGAGATCATCCTCACAAAAAATCATTCTATTCCAAAACTTCTAACCCCATCAAGAGTGATTTACAAAAAATATTTAGCATCAAACTTGGCAAACTTTAGGGCTGCCGAACCGCTCCCATATATATATATATATATATATATATATATATATATTAATTTTAAAATATAGGAAAATTGTAAATAATATATAATATAAAAATAAATGGTAAAATAAATCGATTTGGGATACTCATATACATGAGTATAGAATCTAATAGTTCCGCTTTCTATCGAATTGGTTTCATAGTTGACTTGACACTAATTGACTCCAATAAAAAGGAACCGGAACCGGAACCGGATTTTTCGGTTCGGGTAAATACGTACCCATTGACACCCTAGATAAAGCTGACGAACCGTCAGCCCGGGCAAACAGAAATCACAAAGTCAAAATCATTGAAAATAATCTTCGGGATTCTCTTTAATCATCCAACGGTCTTGAGCCTGAGCGACATTAAGTTCCTTTCTCCCCATTTAGGTTCTATATCCCATACAGGTGGTTTGTAGAAATGTGGAAAATCTTGCATACATTCCGAGGGTTTTCTCTTTAGCTGTTAAAATTCTCTCTCTCACTCTCTCTCCATGGTTTTGGAATTTTTTTTTTCCTTCGATGGTTTTGTGAAATAGTAGGGGCTTTCCCAATTTGAGTCTGCTGATTAAGATATATTTCTAGATTTGGGTTCTCTGTTTTTCTCCTCATTGAAGCTAAATTAAGTGTTTTTTTTTTTTTTTTGGTTTGATCTGATCTGGATCTTATTAATTTATGCTAGGCTAGCTTAGTGTTTGAGTTGGGACTTGGGAGGTGGGGTTGTAGTTGGTGATGTCTCATAGCTATTCAGAAGCACCTAATTGTTGCTCAAGAGAAGCAGCTTCTTCTGAATTGAAACTCTACCAAACTTTCATATTTTCTATACCAATTTTCTTCACATTTATCCTCCTTTTCTTCTTCTACTTGTTCTACCTTCGACGACGCCGGAGGTTAGATTGGTCTTCTCTGAGGATGAGGGCGTCCTACCATTACAACCCCAGAGTAAGCAATTGTTGTTGTTGTTGTTGTTGGGTGGGGTGGTATATATATATATATTTCTGAACTGAACTGATTATTTGACTTCTCCTGTATTATATTTATAGCTGTTAGGGTCGGGTTTAAAGAAGGAACTCAGAGAGATGCTTCCCATAATCATATTCAAGGAGACCTTCTCAATCAGAGATACACAGTGAGTCATCTTTCCATAATTATTACATTTCCTTGTTTATCTGATTGGCTTGCTTTAGTTTAGCTGTCTTACCACATTTTTTGTTTTTTTAGAAAAAAATAAAAATAAAAAGTATTTTAGAATGGATGTGTCAACAAGTGGTGATGATCTTGAATTTATTAGTGTTTAGAAATTAACAAGTGTTGCACAATGTGATCGGCTATATTTTACTTGATCTCCCCATCTGTATTTATTCAGTAGCCCAGACCCATCACCCATGGTTTATAAGATATTTATTCTCTATAGTAACTATGTTCAATAATATCTCAGACGATCCTACCTAATTGCACTATAATGAAGTAAATTTGAAACTAGTTTGCAACTCAAATATTTGTAAATTTCTTTGAGTTAGTTCAACTCAATGAAGACCTAGTCAAAGAAGAGTAATTTTTTATACATCATGAGTCATGCTTACTAGAGAACTTGTAAGTATTTCTTGACTTATGATGATGAAACTCTTTCCTGACTTTCTCCATGTAAGTTGTTTGTTTGGCATCTTATGTGAATACAAATACCCATTTTTTAGAGTTCAGTAAGGTAGGAGGATTCTCATGTGGTTTCCATATTCAGTGCATGCACTTTGCACCTTAGATTGGGGTCTTGGTTTGGGTATGTGATGCAACCAATACCTAAACTGATGATTTGCTTCCAAATCACTCAAGTTGCTACTACATATGCAAGGTCTAACAACTGATGATTTGGTTCATGACTTACATAAGCAACCATACAGTTAGCCCCTGGAATCTTTACCCTACTTTCTATAGGAACTACTGTGAGTGGGCAACTAGTTTTCATCTTGTGTTAGCTTTGGGCGATGGGTTGTAGCATTTTGATTCTTCTTTTGAATCAATCAATAAGCTATACTAGTGGAGAGGATGCATAGGGATTTTTCCACAAAAGTGATGTGATCTGTATTCTGTACCACATATCCTTAGCCGGCTGCCTCACTACATATTATTGCATAACATGAATTGTATAAATAAATAAAAAATTGGCGAATCAGAACAAACCTTAACTCGCCATCATCAACCTCAAAGCACTGTCCCAAATTTTTTTGGGGTAAGCCAATAAACCCAAACACAATCTAAATAAACTAAAGAATGAATAAGATAATCCTTTGGACTATGCTACCCTCGGCTATTGCTTGGGGGGTTTGGAATGAGAGAAATAACATGGTGTTCAATAGTAAGGTCAGAAGCTGTCATGCAGGATTCTTAGAGATCTTAGGCTTGTTATACTTGTGATCCAAACAGAACATAGAGTTCGCGGGGAGTACTTTTGATGACTTTGTTTTTAGATGGAACTCTCTATGCAACAATTGATTCTGTAGTTTTTTTTTAGTTTTTTCTTCTTTCTTTCTTGTTGCATTGTGGGAGGCCGTCTCGGCCTCCTTGTATTTTGTTTTACCACATTTCAATATATTATACTTTTCAAAAAAAAAAAAAAAAGATAATCCAAGGTTCAAAGCCACTGATTGACTTGAAATTTTATAGAGTCCATTTACTGATCTATCACCTATATTTCTTAGAATTATCAGGTATCGCATTGACTTGACCGAGTCAAACTTTAAAGACAAAAGGATCTTTTTGTCAATGTTTGACACCATAGTCTTGAAGATAAGACTGAGTGGGTGAGGCACCCCAATTGTAATGCACATATTATTTCAGATTTCCAACAAGTTTAAAATGCAAAAAAAGAAAAAAAAAAAAAAAAAGCATCTCAATAGCTTGTGATCTACCATTTTAAGGACCTTATGGATTCCAGCACCTGAATCTTGGAATCGTGAAGTTCAAATCATGTTACGTTATGCAGTCTAGCAGCATGGATTGGGGTATGCATGGTGTTGAAAACAGCAAGGTCATTTAATTTGATAGCTCGTTAGCTACTATATGTCTGCATTAAAGCTACAGTTTTTGAGGCCTACTTATAGTGTTATTTTCTTGCTCTCGCTCAGCTTATAATATTCGAAGGCCTGATTTCCCATTGCAGATGTTCCGTATGTCTAGGAGATTACCAAGCCGAGGACAGACTTCAACAGATACCTGCATGCGGCCACACTTTCCACATGGATTGCATCGACCACTGGCTTGCCACCCACACCACTTGTCCTCTATGTCGCCTTTCCCTTCTTCTGGCTGCCAAAATTGAATCTGATCCTTCAGATAGTCAACTGGAAGTCCAGGTTGATGAAACACCATCCAATGAGGAATTCTCAGTAAATAGTAATGGAGATGGAAGATCTTGTCCGAGTGGGAGAGGAGCAGAGGAGAGGAGTAGCTACTAGGTTAGTAATGAGGATGGGTTGTGGAATGGAAGGAGAGAAGTGTGGACAAAGTGTTGATGGTTCAGTTATTGTGCTTGTTAAAGCTCATGGTGGTGGCGTCGAGCAAGTGGCCATGTGAGATCATCCTTAGGGTTCAGAATTGTCCTGTAATAGTGTTATTAAGAAGCTCATGAATGTTTTCATCTATGTATGTATGTATGTATATGTACACGCCCACATGCATGTTTGTTGTATGCATATCATGTATGTCTATGCATATTGTGCATGTGCATGTGTTACTAATCCTGGAGTACTTTCTACGTGATGGGATTCCTGTCTTCACCCTACCTGGCTGCCATACATATATGTGGCACATGCACATGTGATGTTGTAGATGGAATGCCATGTTTGCTACTACAGAACTAAATTCTTCTCTGTTGGAAGTTAAAAACTTACTCTTTACCATCATTTTGAAATCAGTCATTTGAGATATTTTAGAAGTAATACATGTAAAGGGACGTGTTCAGGGAGGACATCTACAAGTGAACTATATTTACACAACCAACCAGATGCTGTCCATTTTTACAATATTTTCTACAGCACCGTTGGATGCTGTTGGATCTTGTAAAATGGATGCCATCCGAAAGATGTAAAAATTAATTGTCACTTGTAGATGTCCCATGAATGTAACCCATATATAAAATAAAATTAAGAAAAATCAAACATATATAAATTACCTTCTCCTAATTTTATTTAGGAATTAGTTAAGCTAGTGTAGCTAAAGTAGTCATGATCCCACCCTAACTGACACTTTATTTGGGTCCATGTGGACTGTCATTTTGGACCATATAATACCTCAATCACACCCAGAGTTCATGGTTTAGATTAGATATATTAAAAATAAAAAATAAAAAGTCTTCTCTTAACCTCATCAAAGCCTTAGAAAATGGACAGTAATTAAATTCCCAAATTTAAATTCAAATCCAATAGGAATTTTTTTTTTCTTGAGTTGTTCAAGTTTTGTGCTCTACCTATATGGGGGCATCAGATCATGTTTTTCAATTCCACATGTATGTGGGTGCATGAAACTAGCAAAGTGATTGAATAATATATCATAGAGATTCTAATTCCATGTTTATTGATGCCCTAGCACGAATAGAGTTGTGGAAATCCCTATTTAATTATTATAATAAAAATGAAATTAGGTGGATCAAAGGCTCTAATCACATCATTGATTTTAATAAAAACGTGGATACATATGAAAATGAATTAAAAGGAGAAGTGGAGAAGACCAATCAACAAAACAGTCCAAACAGCACAAGTAACTCTTCCCTCACCTACATCTTGATCCCTATATATAAGACTATATCCCACCTAAGTAGAAGGTATGGTAGTTTTGCTTTGGCCATCTCCATTCATGATTTTGTTGGATCTTTTTATTACTCTTACAAGATTTTCAATTTGAACATTTCTTGTAATTGTAATTAGCCTTTGTTGATAGTTTCCAAACCATCTCAGTTAATTTCTCAAGTGAGATAAAAGAATCATCAACCTCTTCCAATTATCTTTTTAGTAAAAACTTTGATTATGTCACTTACACACTCATTAGCGTGAATACACACAAAGAACAATTCACATACTCAACTAAAAAGAATTTGTCTGTCGAGTAATATTTTCTCTGCAATCAAACACATACTAAGTGTTTATAAACGATGTCCAATAAATCAAGGCTGTTGTTAAAAATCTTCTCACATCAATCCAAGTCCATTATCCTTCGCCCAAAAGTTTAAAGACTTTATCAACTTTAAAAATGGTAGTTGAAAAGGGGTCGTTGGGTAAAGGATACAGATGTCCTTAAATTTAAAGAGTAAGGATGTAACCGTAATTCTATTTTATTTTTGCTATATAGAAAAATCTAGAGAGAAAAACTCTCAAACGGGGGACTCATATCTCAACTAAAGTAGAGGGAGAGAGAGAGAGAGAGAAGAAGACTTCCAATCTAATCAGTTTGCTTTAGACTACTTGCGTAAAGCTCAAAGAGAGGCGAGTGAGTCATAAATCGGGTAAAGGTTTTTGAAAACCCTAATCATTTTTTGTTTTTGTTTTTAATGTGAAGTGAATCCACGATTTCTGGTCTGATCTGATCTGATCTGATCTGGTCTAGGCAGGCTCTCCTTTTAGGGCCCCCAATTTACTATCCTCAATTAATAATTTTTAATTTTCATTTTCTTTCTTGGGCGGATTATATTTTGGGCGAGATCATTTGGTTCATTTTGGTTTTGGGGGCAGATTTGAAACCCTAGAAAAAAAAAAAAAAGGTGTGTGATCATGAAATGTTGGCCGTTATTCTTGATTTCGAGTACCTTGCATTAGAATTTTTATGGTATTTTTGTGTAGGACTGGATATTGTAGTTGAAGAATTATTTGGCTTTCGTATGGTCTTTATGCTCCTCGTTGAAGATTTTGTTCGCTTTATATTCTCCCAGATTTTGATATTCTAGTCCTTAATCCTTATCCTTTGGAGAACATATATAAATATATATATAGAGACAGACAGACAGAGACAGAGAGTACATAAAATTGGAAAAAAAAGAAGAAGAAGAAGAAGAATGAGTTCAATACAAAATACGGTTTATTACTGTTGTGTTTCAAAGGGGAATCGAATTCTCTATGCATACAGTGGGGGAGACCATGAGATTGAAAACATGGCCGCTTTGTGCTTGGAAAGAACTCCTCCCTTTCACACCTGGTATTTTCAGACCTTTGGAAAAAGGACTTTTGGGTTTTTGATGGAGGATGATGGCTATGTATACTTCTCCATAGTAGACAAGGGTCTCGTCAATCCAGGTGTTCTTCATTTTCTACAACATGTGAGGGATGAATTCAAAAAAATCACTAAAAACACCAAGAATGCTTCCAACTCCAAGGGAACTTTATCGGCTCTCAACTCTGTCTGCCTTCAAGAACAACTTGTGCCTGTTATTCGTCGCTTGATATCTTCATTGGAGCATGTCTCCCAATCGGATGCTGATCGGAGGATGACTGAGATTCCTTCATCACATCGACCCTCTCCATCACCACCAGATGATTCAAACGGCGAGATCGAAGTAGCCAGCTCTGCTAAGGCTTCTTTGTTGGGGAAGCCTGTAAAGCAAGACAAAAAGAAGATGAAGGATCGTGTACTTGAGATAAGAGATTGTGCTTCCGAGGATCATCGCAGGTCTACTGACCGGGGAATCAAGATTGATGTGGCAACTGCTGAATCTAATAACCAAGGCTCCATGGTGTCTGCAATCTCAGTTCAGAAGGGCTCAAGCTCAATGAGGATCAGAGGAAGCCCACAATATGCTCGAAAAATGTGGTGGCGCAAAGTCCGAGTTATTCTTGCCATTGATGCTGTTGTATGCTTAGTCCTATTTGGGATTTGGTTAGGGATTTGCCACGGATTTCACTGCATTTCGAATTAGGAGTTCTCTATCAAACTCAAACTCAACACCGGCAGTTGGAGTAGAAAAGCAATATATCTGTCTGAGTTTCACAAGATGGAAAATATCAAACAATCTTCTCGATGGCTTTTATGGAGAATCAATTTTAGGGTATGATTTCCAACCCAAACCCAAACAAAACAGTCAGTCAGTAAGTACCATCTTAAAATTTTCTTTGTACAGTAATGCCAGTGTTTATAAACATCTATGTTTTTTAAAGAGAAAGTATGTGGCTGTTGGCTAAATGTGCTGGAATTATAGAGATATTATGATTGTTGCCTTTCCCTCACTTGCAGCAGCAGCAGCTATATGTTGAGGTGTTCCAAGCCTTAGTGCTAAAATTCTGTGGGATACATACCACATATGAATATATGTACATGAATGCATACAACACTGGATATGTCAACCAATTAATTTTGTTATATCTCAAGTCCAAACCTCCACATCTACGTATTGGTCTTTACATCTGTGTGTCATACATTTATTTATGCATGTCTATTTGGTTAACATACATATGTGCATGGTTTTAATAGAATTGTAGCTATACTATCTTTCAAGCTTTTCGGATCTCCTATTTTTTTTTTGATAAATATAAACTTATATTAATAACGAAGCGAGAAGAGGAGGCTGAGATAGCCCCCCAATACAAGAATAAAAAACACCAAGAAAAAGAAGAAAGAAAGGAAAAAAACCTCTCCAAGAAGGGAGGACCTAATCACAAATAGCTTCCCAATTACTAACAAAATCATGGAAGCACACTCCCTCAAAGTCTCTACTCAACTTTGACCAAAGGAACAGAAATCCCAGAATCTCTAAAATCACAGAGTGAGTTGAGCTCTCCTTGCCATGGAATACTTTGTTGTTCCTCTCTCTCCAGAGACCCCAAGCAATGGCCGAGGGAAGGATAGCCCAAAGGTGCTTCTTTCTCGAAAAGAAGATATTGAAAGTCAAACCCTCTAAAAGCGCAAAAAAAGATAAAGGAAGAACCCAATCCACTTGAAAGTGAGAAAAAATGTAGATCACATAGTTACCAAAAATCTGTTTCCCTGTAAGTTCCATAATCTCTTGCAAAATGAACCGAGGGTTTACCCCTAAGAAAAAAAAAAGAACCAATTGGATCCTTGGAGTGGGCTCGTCAAAGTTTGTTTTATTGTTAAGATGCTCAACTCAATTATTCCAACCAACCATCCTCCCCATCAAATGCTAACTAAATAAATAAATAAATATAACCTTTTATCACATTATTTTGGAAGGTCATAAAAATATGATTTTTTTTTTGGCATAAATTATATGTTAAACTTGCCCATTGATAAGCATAGGGGGTGAAGGGACTTGGGTGTAGTAGGACCGCATCTGGCAATGGATACCTGACTTTCCATGTCGTTTCTCTTGCTAGGTCACTTTTTGTTATGTTTGTTTCCATTGTCTTTTCCATCCATTTCTTGCATCATGTGAAAAGTTTGAGGTGATTGTTTTTGGTATATTGCTTGGTTAGTAGCAACTTGCAACTATGATGATGGTAGAGACAAATATTATGAAAATTTGAAGGTGTCATCTTGGCTAAAGTCTGTTATTGACACAGCAACATGGGTTCATAACCCACCTTCACCTACTAATTACTAACCACTAACTCACTTGCTTATAAAAAAAAAGAGTAAAGTTCTGAAAATTTGGGTCATAAATTCATAATCATCTAAAGTTTGCATCTGACAATCATAATCATGTATGATCTGCTTACTGAACTTCTCACATTTTTATTTATAATATTAGATTCTTATCAAAAAAACAATCATAATCATGTATGTACAACTATTTTTTTATTCGCTCTTTCAATTTTTTATTTTGAATCTATCTTGGTTGTCAGACTAATTGGAATCTGACTAATCCAGGATTTGTTGTGGGGCAATCAATCGCTGGATTAACACCTGAACAAATAATAAAATAATAATAATTGAAACAAGAGGACCTACATACCTCAAGTCCCTAAAGTTTCTCTTTAGTTAGTTACCTTTTTCGCTAGGTTCTTTAGTTAGTTACCTTGAAAATTAGTGTTTTGTGAAGGATGTCATTTTAGAAAATCTCCTCCCTGAAAATTGACTTGAACATGGTATATTCTTCATCAACAACTCATTGAATTGGGTTACCACTGATGGTCTTTGACATTGTTACTAATTTCACAAGATCTATCTAGTTTTAAAAGATTATGATTGTGTTGTCAATATTTGAAGTATATATATATCACTCAGAAACTAGAGGTATTCCCTCCAGTGCAGCACATCATACTTAGATTAACAGATTGGCATGATTTGTTGATGACACCTGATTCCCTTTGTAGATGATGGGGCCAATGGCCTCCCTCGCAGGTTTCTGGGTTACTTCCAGGATTGACCAGGCAGTCAATATGAGGGTGTCTTCACTGTTTATTTTATTTTTTTCATTTTTCATCAATATTTAAGTATTATAATCGGGCACACTTGTTTCCTGCCTAGTTTTTTTAATCAACTCAGCGAGTTGGTTAAAAATAGCTATTAGTACGGAGCTGAAATTATATCGAAATGAATTGACAAGAAACTGAGTCTTAATGTTTGGCTCACCATTTGGTTAATCTACACCCAAATAATGTGATTCTTAACCATTGGATTTCAGCATACTCAGTTGATTTGAACAATGCTTTTGGTGGAAAATTGCTCAAAATCACGGGGTCGTTTAAGCAGTTTCATTGTTAAGTGCTGGGCAGGAGCCTTGGACAGGTAATAAGAGAAATGTCCGACGGACAGACAGACCGACTAGAGATAGTGCACTGTGCACATGCATAGGGGCTAAAATAGTACCACGAATACATGTTAGTTTGGCTCATCAATGGTTTAAAATGCAGGTAGGTATCTGAGGTTCGTAGATCAAGAATGGGGTGGGTGGGTGGGTGGGTCAAGGAATATGAGAATAATGAAGATGTTAGTTACTTATATCTACTGCAGCTCATGGAATGTTCGAATGTGTTTAAAAAGGGCTTAAAATTCACAACTGATGGAAATGTTGAAATGACCATTAAATGATGAACCTGGGGTATTGATTCTCGCTAGCTGTACTAAATTAGGATCTCATCGTCAATTCCTACCACAAGCCTTTTATTGCTCTGTGTGTGTGTTTGCGCCCGCGTGCGTTTGCGTGTGCGTGATAGGGCTCGTAACACCCCAGACCCGCAATAGTATAATATTGTTCGTTTTGGGTCGAAGTCCACACAGTTTTAAAACACGTTGTACTATGTAGGGTTTGGTTTATCCTTAAATACTAGGATTTAAACGTTTTCTTGTTTGATGTGGGACCAATCGCACTCCTCCCTACCATACCCCCTTGTCACGTGACGGTTCCACTTTGACCATTTGGTCTCCGTATCCCTTTCCACATCCAACTAGTGGTGCATCGGCGAGGCCATGACAATCTCCCTACCAAACAGGAAGAGCCGTCATCGGCTCTAATACCATTTGTAACGTCCCAGACTCACAATAGTACAATATTGTCTGTTTGGGTTGAAGCTCATACGATTTTAAACATGTTGTACTATGTAGGGTCTGGTTTGTTTATATAGACTAGGAATTTAACGTTTTCTTGTCTAATGTGGGACTAATTGCACTTCACCTTGTCACATGATGGCTCCACTTCGACCCTTTGGTCTTAGTAGCCCTTTCCACATCCAACCAGTGGTGCATCGATGAGACCGTGACAGGGCTACACTCCCCACCACTGCTAGGAATGCAAGAAAAGAAAATGACTACATGCATTCTTCTAAATTCTAATGACAACTAGTAAAGGCACACATCCCACCCAAAACAAATTATATAACATAAATAAAAATAAATTCAATAGAAATAGGAGTTGAGCACTACTGGATTTCAGACACTCTGCCATATGACATTGAGGGGGAATTCCATGTGGAGGTTAAGATCGTCTAAGTCACAACAACTGCATTTAAGGTTAATCTTAATTTTCTTAAATGGCATCTCAATTAGGAAAGCCAAAAAATAAAAATAAAAAATAAGACCTAAAAATCCCTTTTCTTTGTTAAAGAAAGTTTGTTTAAGTGTCACTATGGCTCTCAAGTTAAGTCTCACATGTTTGGTGCATTCTCTTGGCAGTAATACAAGAGAGAAATTGGACATAATAGTAATACCTGTTCCATATGACCTTGAGGAAAGGAATACACCCGCTCCCCTTCACTAGGTACAGTGACCAAGGGTTCAGCACATGAATGCCAGAGTTCTCTGTATAAAACACTACAGACCAACATAATGGATAAAAAGAGAAAGAAATGAGGATACCAAACACAGAAATATCAAAGACCCCCAGCTTGTCTTAAGAATGCAACTTTAGAAAATACAACAGAGTCAAGTGCATAACCACAAGTAGTGTGACTAGCTTTGATGGTTAAGTTGGGATATACAACTCACTCCTGACCTCATGATTGAATAGTTGGAAAAGCAATAGGTCAATGAATTGAGCCATTGCCTTGACCCCAAAAATATTTTGTGTTGACATCTTGTTTTTATCAAGATTGGTAGTCGTTCATACGTGCAAATGTGGTTTGAATCCAATTCTTGCCATTCAATAATACTCTAAAGAGCTTAAACAGTTTAGACAGGTAGGCAAAGATGTCTAGAACTGGTTTTGTAACAGATAAAAACATAATAAAAATCCAGGA